>NC_139386.1:52297500-54797500 GCF_054392235.1 Sus scrofa
CTTATTATAAGACATTGACAAAAGAAAATGAAGAGTACACAAGTAATTGGAAAGATATTTTTTGTTGATGAATTGAAAGAATTTAATTTTATTCAAATTGCATACTACCCAAAATTATCTATAGATTCAATGCTATTCTTTTCAAAAATCTGATAACATTTTTATAGAAATAGAAAAAGACAATTACAAAGTTCTTATAAAATCAAAAAGACCCCAAATAGTCAAAGAAATCCTGAGAAATAAAAATAAAGCTGAAAGTCACACAATATTTTATTACAAACTATAACACAAAGGCATAGTGATCAACATTGTAAGGTATTGGCATAAAAACTGGCAAATATACTACTGGGACAGAATTGAAAGACCAGTAATAAGTTTATGCATATATGGTCAACTAATATTTGGTAAGGGAGACAAGAATAGTTAATGAGGAAAAAAAGATAATCTCTTCAATAAAGTGTGTTGGAGAAACTGGATTGTCACATGTAAAAGAATGAAACTGGATGAATCTTACATCAATGATACAAATTAACACAAGACAATAAAACTTATAGAAGAAAACGTAGGATCTTTTAACATTGGTCTTTGCAATGATTTTATGAATATAGCACCAAAGGTGTAAGCAACAAAAGCAAAAATAATCAAGGATGATTGTGTCAAACAAAAAGTCTTCTGTACAGCAAAAGAAATCATTATTGAAATGAAAAGGCAGCATACAGAATGGAAGAAAATATCTGCAAGCCTCATATCTGCTAGCCTCATAGCTGATAAAGAGTAACAGGAAAAATATATAAGAAGCATAAAACTCAGTACCAAAACCCAAATATCCCAATTTTGAAAAATCAGAATGGATCTAAATAGATATTTTTCCAAAAAAAAAAAAATATGCTCCCATTCTTTGAGTTGTCTGTTCCATTTCTTTTTTTTTTTTTTTTTTTTTTTTTTTTGTCCTTTTGTCTTTTTGTCTTTTCTAGGGCCACTGCTGTGGCATATGGAGATTCCCAGGCTAGGGGTCTAATCGGAGCTGCAGCCACTGGCCTTCACCACAGTGATAGCAATGCGGTATCCAAGCCACGTCTGCGACCTACACCACAGCTCATGGCAATGCCAGACCCTTAACCCTCTGAGCGAGGCCAGGGATTGAACCCACAACCTCATGGTTCCTAGTCAGATTCATTAACCACTCAGCCATGACGGGAACTCCTCAATTTCTTGATATTGCCTTTTGATGCACAAAACTTCATTTCAATAAAATCCAAATATTTATTTTCTTTTTTTGGGCTTTAAAAAACTGCTGCCAAATCGAAGGTCATACAGATTCATATTTGTGTTTTCTTCAAAATATTGTAAAGTTTTATATCTTACATTCATATCTATCATATATTTGAGTGAATTTTTGTGTTGCAAGACATGTTTCCTTGAAAACTCCATCTTGTCTTTCTTTACTTTATCCCATCTTCTTGTCTTACTTTATCCCATCTTCCTTCTTGGAGAAACAGTCACAGTGCTGGTAAATGACTTAAGTTTAAGAGCAAAGACCTAAAGGCATAAGTGACTTAAGCTTAAGAACTGTTATGTGCCTAGAGGTCAGAGTAAGAGCTTAACCCTTTACCACCTAAGTGGCTTTCTAAACAAACCCTGTATCATCCACCCATAGCCACTCCTCACTTAATCTCACAATAAAAGCAGTGTGGTTTCTTGAGGCAGTGCTCTTGGTCCCTGAGATCTGGAGTTCCCCGGCGCTCTTGGTCCCTGAGATCTGGAGTTCCCCGGCGCTCTTGGTCCCTGAGATCTGGAGTTCCCCGGCGCTCTTGGTCCCTGAGATCTGGAGTTCCCCGGCGCTCTTGGTCCCTGAGATCTGGAGTTCCCCGGTGCTCTTGGTCCCTGAGACCTTGAGTCCCGCGCTCTTGGTCCCTGAGACCTTGAGTCCCCCGGCTCCCACCTTTACTTAAGATAAATGTCTCTGTGTCTTGTTTTATGTTAACTATTTTTCCTTAAGTTCCACAGCACCCGTTCTTCCCCATCCTGCTGAGCTGGCCCCGGCAAGTGGCGCCCAACGTGGGGCAGGCTCACAAACAGGCAGGCACGAGGAACGAAGGACCGCGACTACAGTGGAAATTTTATTCTCTGGAAGTGCTGTGGAGCCCTGAGAAGAAGGGAGGAATTTTGTGTGGCCACGATAAAGAAATCCTGCAGATAAGTTCCCTCTCTCAGGTATTTACGGGGTAAAATGGGAAACTATAATCCTTACATTTGTGTGTTTGGACAACTCCTTAAAAAGGGGGGTGCAAAAACAAGTGAAAGTAAGCTTTTGAAACTTTTTCAGACTATTGAGAGACATTGTGATTGGCTTTTTACATCAGAAACATTATATTTAAAGATATGGGAAATGATAGGAATGGAATTTAGGATATTGCAGGATGAGGGCATTCGAATTCCTGAGTCCATTTGGAGTACTTGGAACTTAATTAAATCAGTTTTAGAACTTCCAGAGACCACAGAGGACTTAGAGGAAGAAGGGGAGTTTACACCTTTGTTGGAAGAATCTAAATATGCAGCCCCTGAACAAAATTATCATAGAGAATATCTGGCTCCTGAGGCTTCGGCTCCAATTGTTGATTCTGATATTCCTCAATCGCCTCCTATTAGGAGTAAGGTGACGAGGACTCGTCAAGCCTCTACTTCCAGGGTTGTAAAGAAAGTGAGCGCTATCCCTGAACACCACCTATCATCCATTCAACAGGGAATTTTACAGGCTCAAAGGGAAGGCGATTTGGATGCCATACATTTAGCCTTTCCAGTAACTGTCAGGGAGACAGTGGCTCCAGGCATTGATCCCGCCAACCCTGATGGAGTTTACGAGTTCATTCATGAGCCCTTTCCTTTTAAAATTCTTAAAGAATTAAAACAGGCCATTCAAAACTATGGTGTTAATTCTCCCTTTACAAAAGGAATTGTGCAGGGAGTAGCTGAAGGAAATCGCATGATTCCTGCTGATTGGCATAGCTTAACCCGTGCTGTGCTATCACCTAGTGAATATTTACAATTTAAGTCTTGGTGGCAAGATCATGCCCAAATTACTGCTAATCGTAATCAGGTTCGAAATCTTCCAATTACAATGGAACAATTGTTAGGGATTGGTCCTTGGAGTAATCTTCAAGATCAATTAAGAATGAATGATTTGGCTATTGAACAGATTAGACAATGTTGCTTAACGGCATGGGATAAAATTGAATCTACGGGTCAAATAAATATTTCTTTTCAAAAGATCCTACAAGGCCCTAAGGAACCTTATACTGAATTTCTAGCTCGTTTACAAGAGGCATTAAAACGACAAGTTACTAACTCTGAGGTGTCTGATACTATTTTTCAATTGTTAGCATATGAAAACGCAAACACTGATTGCAAAAAGGCCATAGGATTTTTAAAAGGAAAAGCTAACATAGCCGAATATATTAAAGCCTGTCAGGGAGTGGGGACGGAGTCCTTTAAGGCCTCAATGTTAGCCCAAGCAATGGCTAATTTAAAAGTTAAAGACAAATTTTCAGGAAAATGTTTTAATTGTGGTAAGACAGGACATATTAAAAAACAATGTCGTGCTCTTCCACGAGCCCGACCTTTCTCTCATGGAGCTTCAGCACCTTCTAGCAACAATAATAAACAGCCCAGACTATGTCCAAGATGTAATAAAGGAAATCACTGGGCTAACCAGTGCCGGTCCATCTTTCATAAAGATGGAACCCCCTTGTTGGGAAACTACCCTCGGGGCAAGCTTCCAGCCCCGTCAACCAAGGAAGCTTTCCCCATTCAGAACAAGAGCCAGACTCCCTGGAACTACGCTCTGCACCAGCGTTCGACATCACAGTAGATCTCCCTAGTTTACAGGATTTAATTCTCCTTCCTAGCGAAACTCCTACTTCTATTACAACCAAGTTGGAAAATCCATTACCATCAGATACAATAGGATTGATAATAGGAAGGGCAGAGCTAACAGAACAAGGAGTTCGAGTTCATACCAGGATATTGGATAATAACGGGGATGATAAAGTACAAGTGATGGTTTCCACTGCGATTCCTTGGAAAATTAAAAAAGGGGATCAGATTGCTCAAATCTTAATTTTACCTAGAGTCCAGAAGAAAAAAGACAGGAATAATTTTAGACAGAAGAGATTCAATACCACAGGAGGGACAGGAGTGTTTTTATCAGAAAAGGTCCTAGAGGAACGACCCACTTGTCAAGTTATCATAAATGGAAAGTCTTTTAGAGGATTGATTGATACTGGTGCTGATGTTTCAATCATTAGCCATTTACATTGGCCAGACACCTGGCCTCTTCAGCCAGCTGATATTGAAGTCACTGGGTTAGGAAAAGCAGAGGGTCTCAAAAAGAGTGCCCAATGGCTTAATTGTGAAGGACCAGATGGGCAGCCAGCTAGATTGAAACCTTATGTTGCTCAACTCCCTATCAATCTATGGGGGAGAGATTTATTACAACAGTGGCATGCAGAAATTTACTTACCACCAGTAGATCAATATAGTCATCAAAGCCAAAAAATGTTGCAGAAACAGGGTTACATTCCCGGATTGGGATTAGGAAGACATCATCAGGGGAGAGTGGAACCTATTGAATCTGAGATTAAAATGGACAAATCTGGTTTGGGATATCGGCCTTTTCATTAGCGGCCACTGCTTGTAAAAATAATTATGTTTCTCCTGAACCTATTCGACTGAAATGGACTACAGAAAAACCAGTTTGGGTTGAGCAGTGGCCTCTTTCTTCAGAAAAATTAAAGGTTTTAAGTGATCTTGTCCAAGAACAATTAGAGAAGGGCCATATAGAAGAATCAAACCATATCATGAGCAAGCTTGTGAAGCATCCCTTGACTCCAGACCCCAGAAGGAGGATGATGAGGGTTCATCTTCCTCATCTTCCCACTTGAGGTCAGATCAAACATCTAACCCAAGAAGCTGAAAATCTACTAAGAAAAGGAAAGCCTCTCACTCCAAATAATTTGGTCCTAGCTCTCTTTACTTTGGTTTCCATCACAGTGAGTATTCTTACAACTGGCATAGAAATCATTTTATTACTTGTATAGTACAGGGATTAAAAGCCTCATGAGTAAAACCCATTAAAAACTATTGAAGATTTAATGAGAGAGTCCATCAGCTTTCTTAGCAAGACTCAGAAGGGCATTGAGAAAACATACAAAGGAACCCAGAAACAATGGAGGGCCAAATAATTCTTAAGGATAAATTCATAGCTCAGTCGGTGCCAGATATATGGAGAAAGCTCCAAAAATTGGCTTTTGGCCCTGATCAGGATCTGGAGCACCTCCTCAGAGTATGTTATAATCGGGGCCAGGAAGAATGAAAGGAGAACAAGAAGAGAGACTGAGAAAAGGCTGAGGCTCTAGTTATGGCGCTACAGGGAGTCAACCTGGGAGTTTCCAAGGTGAGAGGACTAGGGCAGAGACCTATGCCCGGAGTCTGTTTCCTCTGAGGAAAAGAGGGACCCTTTAAATGGGAATGCCCCAAGACTCAGATCACTGGAAGAGGGATTGCCCCTGAAGACGAAGGTCTCTATGGTTGACCCCTCAAGCCCAGGATCAAGACTGATGGAACATTTCCATAATGGCTCCTGTCCTTATCAC
This sequence comes from Sus scrofa, assembly GCF_054392235.1. Classification (NCBI taxonomy): domain Eukaryota; kingdom Metazoa; phylum Chordata; class Mammalia; order Artiodactyla; family Suidae; genus Sus; species Sus scrofa. The sequence goes on from NC_139386.1 coordinate 52,303,152, forward strand.
CACATAGCCCTGGGTGACTCTAAATGTAGGAACACAGAGCCACTTTTCAGTCCTCCTCTCCAATCCTGGGCCCCTCGCTCATGAATCTGCCACATTTATATTTCTGGCAAGCCGGTTACAAAATTCTTTACACAACCTTTGAGTTGTGACTGGGAATCCATTTTCTTTTCTCAATACCTTTCTGATTGTTTCAGAGTCCAACTTCTCTTTTAGAAATTCTTAAAATATGGAAGGTAACTACATATTGTTACAGTTGTCAACATTAGGTATAATATCTTATCATACCTAGGTTTAATAGAAGTCAAATGAGACACTGAAACATCAGCTACTAAACAGAAACTAAAGGTCTTTAGAATGATGAAACAATATGATCAGTGCCACCTTGAGATGGTCTCTATAAGAAAAACATGTGTTTTTAGAAATTATAAAGGAGAGTCCATGGTTGCTTTAGAAAAGTAGAATGAGTGTGTTTTCAATATAGAAGGAATGAGGAATGGAATTGCATCTTCAAAAGAAAGATAGTCTGTCTTCAGCTGATTGCTCTACTTGGAAAATAAGGGACAGACTAATATGGATAAGAGAATTTTGAACATGGTAGGGACTGTTTAGAATATATTTGAGTAAGGTAACTTTAAGGTGATGCCATAGATCATACTGTTCAAAAGGACATAAGGTAGCTTTCCATTGCATGCTGACCAAGGCATACAAATGTTTCATAACCAGCCAGAGAAATCAGAAGAATCATGAGTTACCTGTGCTATTATAAAATCTAAATGTTGTATTCCTGATTGGTCACAGAATGTGTCTAATTCCCTGCTAGATCATCATCAATAGATTCATGAGCTGTCAATTCAGCTCCAGTTTTTGGAGCTGCCCTGTGGAACCCGCTGACCTCCTCCTCCTGGTGAAAATATTTCTCTGAGATATCCAAAGCAATGTTATCAAAGCCCACTTGACCATTCCATGAGTGGAGACCTAACTGCTTTCCCTAACGACGCCCCTTTTCAGCAGGAAGAAGTTAGAGCGGTCGTCGCCCCTTTTCCCACAGTTAGAGTCTCCAACTCAAAGGGGGGGAATTAAGGTAGATTTTTAACTCAGGTAGTCAGTGTAGGGATATGGGCTTTGATACATTCTTTGTGGCTATTTTATTAACATTTGTAAACTGAGGGTCGCATAGCAAGCCCAACTGCTATAAAGGTTGTGGGTATTGCCCCATGGATCCATCACATTAGAGTGAAGAAGGTTGCATCCGCTGCTGACATGGACACCGGGGAGGCTGTACAGCACCTCGAGAATCTCTTCATGGTCAAGTTCCAGAGAATCCCTTTGCCATCATCAGAGTGCTAAGCCCTGCTCTGGCCACCCGTGGAAGCTGGTCAGTCTATGCACAGCAGAAGCCCGAGGAGTTCCACGTGAGACTTAAAACTTGAACTCTGAGACTTAACTTGGACTGTGTTCTAAGCGAATAATTCAAGAAGAAGTGAAAAAAGTTTCAAGAACTATTTTTGTCTTCCCGCAAAAACAAAAAGGGGGAGATGTTGCAAGACATGTTTCCTTGAAAACTCCATCTTGTCTTTCTTTACTTTATCCCATCTTCTTGTCTTACTTTATCCCATCTTCCTTCTTGGAGAAACAGTCACAGTGCTGGTAAATGACTTAAGTTTAAGAGCAAAGACCTAAAGGCATAAGTGACTTAAGCTTAAGAACTGTTATGTGCCTAGAGGTCAGAGTAAGAGCTTAACCCTTTACCACCTAAGTGGCTTTCTAAACAAACCCTGTATCATCCACCCATAGCCACTCCTCACTTAATCTCACAATAAAAGCAGTGTGGTTTCTTGAGGCAGTGCTCTTGGTCCCTGAGATCTGGAGTTCCCCGGCGCTCTTGGTCCCTGAGATCTGGAGTTCCCCGGCGCTCTTGGTCCCTGAGATCTGGAGTTCCCCGGCGCTCTTGGTCCCTGAGATCTGGAGTTCCCCGGCGCTCTTGGTCCCTGAGATCTGGAGTTCCCCGGTGCTCTTGGTCCCTGAGACCTTGAGTCCCGCGCTCTTGGTCCCTGAGACCTTGAGTCCCCCGGCTCCCACCTTTACTTAAGATAAATGTCTCTGTGTCTTGTTTTATGTTAACTATTTTTCCTTAAGTTCCACAGCACCCGTTCTTCCCCATCCTGCTGAGCTGGCCCCGGCATTTTTGTATATAACATGAGATCCTATTCTTTTGCTCATGGCTATCCAGTTGTCCCAACACCATTTTTTAAGACTATGTTTTCCTCATTGAATTGTGTTGGCATTCTTTTAGAAAATCAATTGATCATAAATAGGTTTATTTCTGCACCCTCAATTCTATGACATTAATTTATATCCATCTTTATCACATTACCACACTGTTTTGATCACTATAACATTGTCATAAGTTTTGAAATAAAGAAGTGTGTCGTCCAAGATTAATTTGACTATTCCAAATTCCTCACATTCCTACATGAATTTTGAGAATCAACTTATCAATTTCTGCATAAAAGAAAGACATTAGGGATTTTGGTATTAAACTGAATTTGTAGTTCAACCTGAAAAGTGTTACAGCCTCAATATTAAGTATTTCACTCAATAAACATGAGTATTTTCCCATGTGCTTGACTCTCTACTTTAATCTTTGAATAATGTGTTGTAGTCTTCTTTGTATGTCTTGCATTTTTTCTGTTAAATTCTTGAGTTTGATTATTTTTGATGCTATTATAAATTGAATTGTTTTCTTTATATCACTTTTGATTGTTCAACTTAAGTTTATAGAAATAAAATTAATTTTTGTACATCAATCTTTCATCTGAATACTTACTGAAATGCTTTATTAATTATAAGATTTTCAGGGAGTTCTTTGGGAGTTTTTATTTGCAAGATTATTTTCAACCATAAATAGAGGTAGTTTTTACTTAATTTTATTTTCTATGAGTATGTCTTTATTTATTTATTTATTTATTTATTCTTGCCTAATTACTTTGGCTAGAGGGCTAGGGCCTCTAGTACAATGCAACTAGAAATGTCAGGTGTGGATATCCTTCTCTTGTTCCCAATCTTAGAGAGAAAGCAGTGTTTCACCATTAAGTATGATGTTAGCTAAGGATTTTCATGATGACTTTTCTGGGTTCATGTTTATTTATATTCCTAGTTTGTTGAATGTTTTTGTCATGAAAGGGTGCTGGGTATTTTCACTTTTTTTTTTCTATGCTGTTGAGACTATTGTGTGGTTTTTGTCATTTATTTTGTTAACATGCTGTGCTATATTGAATGATTTTTAAAATTTTTATCAAGCTTGCATATTTGTGATAAACCCCCACTTGGTCATTATGCTTTTCTATAATGCTGTTTAATCTAATTTGCTAGTTTTTTGTTGATTACTTTTTTATCTATTTGTAAGGGGTATTGGTCTGTAGCTTCATCGTAGCTTTGTTTCTGTTATATATGATGCTTTATCTGACCTTTTAAATCAGGGAAATATTATCTCATAAAATGAGTTGATAAATGTTCCATCTTTTACATTTTTAAAAGTGCTTTGTAAATCATTGTTAATTATTTAACTGTTTGGTCAAATTCACCAGTGAGATGAAGTTGGTCTGAGCTTTTACTTGTGGGAGTTTTCTACTATCAATTTAATCTCTTTATTTGTTATAAGACTTTTTGATTTTCTATTTGCCCTTGAGTCAGTTTCAGTAGTTATCTTTCTAGGAATATCTTAATTTTACCTAAGTTATTTAAATTGTTGGTATAAAACTGCTCATAGTATTTCCTTTTTTATTCAGTCAGGATAAAGTTTTTACAGTTATATTGGTATTTTCATAGAACATATTTTTTGGCTACAGTGATTTTCTCTATTGTTTTTCTATTGCTTAATTAATTTTTACTACTCTAATAATGAATATTTTGTATTATCCTCCTTAATTTATTGAGGTTCTTACTTCCTCTTCCATTCAAACTGACACAACCTCACACACCTAAACTTATTGAAATTAAAAAAAAATCATATCCATTCTCCCTGGATACACTCAGTTATCAACTTTGCAGATGTAAGAGTAACATATTTCTGACATCTATCTTCCATTTATCAGAGTTTCAGTTCACTCTGATTGATACATAGGCATTATCTTTTTTTTTTTTCTTCTAAATTTTTCTGTTTATCCCCTCCTCAAAGAGCACATTTAGGAAAAATAATGCTTTCCCACAAAAAGAATTATTCTTTTTTATTATTCAGTATTTTTTTTTTACATTTAGAGTTGTACAAAGATCAACACAACCAATGTTATAGCATTTCCATCCAAAACACCCAACTCCTCCCCCTAACACCCAACCTGTCACATTTGGAAGACATGTCTTTCTCTTTTTTCTTTTTTTTTTTTTTTTTGGTTTTCTTTATATTTTATATAATGATTTTAATTTTTCCCATTATACCTGCTTTACAGTGTTCTGTCAATTTTCTACTGCACAGCATGCTGACCCAGTTACACAAACATGTATTGACTTTTTTTTCTCACATTATCAGGCTCCACCATAAGTGACTAGACATAGTTCCCAGGGCTACACAGCAGGATCTCATTGCTTATCCAAAGTCTGTGAGTCAGTATGTTCTGCAATTAAGTTCATTCTGTCCTTTTTTTAGATTCCACATGTCAGTGATAGCATTTGATGTTCGTGTCTCACCATTTAACTGACTTCACTTAGCATGTTAATTTCTAGGTTCATCCATGTTGCTGCAAATGCTGTTCTTTCCTTTTAATGCTTGAAAAACATTCCTTTGTGTGTATGTACCACTTCTTCTTTATTCACTCCTCTGTCATTGGACATTTAGGTTGTTTCCATGTCTTGTCTATTGTACATAGTGCTGCAATGAACATTGGAGTACATACATCTTTTTGAGTCTTGGTTTTCTCTGGACAGATCCCAGGAGTGGGATTGCTGGATCAAATGGTAGTTCTATTTTCATTTTCTGAGGAATCTCCATACTGTTTTCCACAGTGGTTGCACCAAGTTACAGTCCCACCAACAGTGTAATAGGGTTCCCTTTTCTCCACACCATCACCAGCATTTATATTTTGTAGACTTTTTGATGATGGCCATTCTGGCTGGTGTAACATGGTACCTCATAGTGATTTTGATTTGCATTTCTCTAATAATGAGTGACGTTCAACACCTTTTCATGTGTTTTTTGCCCTTCTCCATGTCTTATTTGGAGAATTGTCTGTTTAGATCTTCTGCCAATTAATTCATGTGGTTGTATGTGTTTTTGGTATTGAGCTGCAGAAGGTGTTTATAAATTTTGGAGATTAATCCCTTGTCAGTTGATTCATATGCAAAGACTTTCTCCCATTCTGTGGGTTGTCTATTCATTTTGTTTAGGGTTTTCTTTGCTGTACAGAAATTTTTAGATTTAATTAGGTCTCTTTTTTTTTGGTTTGTTTGTTTTTGTTGTCATTACTCTAGGAGGTGGATCTGAGAAGATATTGCTGTGGTTTATGTTGGAGTGTGTTTGACCTATGTTTTTCTCTAAGAATTTTATAGTATACACTCTTATATTTAAGTCTTTAATTGATTTGAGTTTATTTTTGTGTATGGTGTTAGGAAGTGTTCTATTTTCATTCTTTTCCATGTGGCTGTCCAGTTTTCCCAGCACCACTTCTTGAACAGGCTGTCTTTTCTCCATTTTATATTCTTGCATCCTTTGTCATAGATTAGTTGACTATAAGTGTGTGTGCTTATTTCTGGGCTTTCTATCCTGTTCCACTGATCTATAGTTCTGTCTTTGTTCTAGTACCATATGATTTTGTTGTGAGCCACACAGGAAGTCCAGTGCCAGTACCATATGGTTTTGATGACAGTAGCTTGGTGGTGTAGTGTGAGGTCAGGGATCCTGATTCCTCCAGCTCCATTTTTCTTTCTTATGATGTCTTTGGCTATTCTGGCTCTTTTGTGCTTCCAAACAAACTTGAGGATATTTTGTTTGAGTTGTGTGAAAAATGTCCTTGGTAATTTGATAGGGATTGCATTGAATCTGTAGATTGCCTTGGGTAGTATGGTCATTTTGATAATATTAACTCTTACAATCCAAGAGCATTTTATATCTTTCCATCTCTTTGTGTCATCTTTGATTTCTGTCATCAGTGTCTTATAATTTTCAGAGTAGAGTACTTTTGTCTCTTTAGGTAGGTTTATTCCTAAGTATTTTATTCTTTTTCATGTGATGGTAAATTGGATAAGGAGAATTAATCTTTAGTCAAACCAACAAATTACCTACTTCTGATTCTAAACCAAACAGGAATTCTCTTAGTTTTGTTTATTTTGCTGTGGGGAAAATTACAATATTTCTGGAGTCTGAGATATGCTTAGTATTGAACTTATTATATTGTGAAATTTTTGAATATATATGAACTACTAAATCCATTATTAAATGATTAAATGTTTCTGTAAACATATTTAGTGAAAGATATGTAATTTCTTAAGATTTTAACTGAATTATCTCCCTTATATATCATTTGTGTATAGCACATTGTATGATATTATGATTAAGAGCAACTAAGACTCACTGTGCTTTTAAGGAAGAAAAGGCTTTCAAATATGTTATCTCATGTACCCTGAGCAATATAGGCTATGGTTGTTGTTATTATTATTAACCTATCTTGAGAATGTTTGGTGATATTAACTTAAAAAATCTAAACTGAGAGTCCAGTTTATGTATACAAATCCAGACTTCTTTCCATGTATTTGCACTACTATGAATTAGCTTGTTTATAGACTTCTTAATAAATTGCTTGCTTAACAAAAACATTGACAACTTATATTTGAATTTGAATATCATAAGATTTCACAAGCTATTTCTTTCTATCTAACCCACTTTGAGATTTTGATGAAAACTTCTTTGAGATTTTGGTTATGTATTTAAAGCTTAAATGTACCTGAAACACTTAGAATATTGATATATTCTTTTTTCAGTTTTCAGAAAAATAAATGTGACTCAATGCCCAGAGAGTTCATAGGGCTAAATTCTTCACCCAGTTCATAGCATTTAAATTCAGAGAAGTTGCATTGCCTTTTTGCTTTAATACACATCAATAAAGCTCCTCATAGCTTAGAATTCTGTGTTCAGGGTTATAATGAAGTACATATCATTAAAGAGCAACACAGGAAATAAATCAACTTAGAATCAAACACAGCACTAGGAATTGGCAGTAATAATGGAAATAACCACTATGCTTAAATGTATCTCTAGTATTTCTTTCTATTTCAAAAGCTATAATATTTCCCCCTGCATGGATCTTCATGACAGAAGGGCTAGGGTGTTCTGCATATGATTTTGTTTGTTCTTAGAAACATGGTTCCTGTCTAAATGAGTTCTCAAGATAGAGTAACCAAAGTGAGTTTCTTATTTACAGAGCTGACAGTAAATTAAAGCCTTCAGTATAAGTCTACCTTATAGGATTTCATCTTTCACATAAAGCCATTTTGGTTTGAAATTGGACATAATATTCAAAGTCTATACCCCAAGTCTTATGACTTAAAAAAAATTATAAATAAATTGAGAATGTGCCCAACAATTGAACCATCATATATTATTCTAGTGTAGTATGAGTCATTTAAAATGCATTAATATTTGAAATAATGTTTCAAAAGATTGTGACATTGATTTTCTTATTTACATAAAAATTAATACAGCATGTAATTGACTAATTTGAGTAAATATTTCATTTTTTGAGCCAAAATTGGCTCAAATTATAGATTTAAATATACACAGAATGATTTTAAACTGAATGTGAATGCATTATATAATTTTACCTACAAGCTGGTTATGAGACAAACAGGATAAACATATTAAATATTACATTATATCTTAAAGGGGGGAAATGAACACTATCTATAGCTGTTTTCAGAGGTTATAAAAGCTATATATCCACAAAATAAATTTTAATTTTGTTAATATTATATTTTATAGATTAGTTTGAACCTCTCAGGTCAAACTCTAATATATATTTTATATATGTGCATAATCATAGCCTTCAAATTTACATTTTACATAGGCAAAAAATAATTTAGTTGAAAACCTTATCCAAGGAATTTTCTAACTGATCCTCAGGAATATTGTCTAAGGTCTTTCTTTAAAAAAGAAAAAGAAAAAAAAAACATGTGTGTGGTATGTATGTGTAATTTTGATTTCTTTGTGTTTAGTTTATTAGATGTGATTATATGACATACTATTTTTGATTTTTTTGCCACCTTTATGGATTAAGTAACAAGAGTTCAATATATTTGTGATTGATAATTTTTTCAGCCCTTGAAACCTTTTAAATATTTTGAAAAAAGAAAATTTTTAATTCTGAAAGAAAATTCATGGTGTCAACACCTTGCTGTTTTAGGAGGATTTTCTGACCCAAACAAGTCAATCTTACTTATGTAATAGCAATAAAAAAAATAATTGGAAAATGTTCAAATTACCTAGTTCTAGTTGTTTTGTTTATTTTTCATTTAAAATTGTAAACATATTACACAGCATAGTGGACACTTGATAATTTTAGTGTCCAGGATCTATTTGCTTTCACATAACAGAGGTGTATTAGAACATTAGTCTCCTTCATCTAGACATTTTCAACTTTCAAGATGTGAAATACTAAAAAGTACTCAAGATCTTAACTATATAAGCATCTCAAATGACTTTATCTGGTATAGTACATTAATGACACAATAATGACAAAACTTGGAGATAAGGACAGTGTAAGTATCCCAGGTGACTTAAGAAAATACACCTTTTTTTTTATTTGTTTGTTTGTTTTTTTTGTCTTTTTGCTATTTCTTTGGGCCGCTCCCATGGCATAGGGAGGTTCCCAGTCTAGGGGTCGAATCAGAGCTGTAGCCACAGGCCTACACCAGAGCCATAGCAACGCAGGATCCGAGCTGCGTCTGCAACCTACACCACAGCTCACGGCAATGCCGGATCGTTAACCCACTGAGCAAGGGCAGGGACCGAACCCGCAACCTCATGGTTCCTAGTTGGATTCGCTAACCACTGCGTCACAATGGGAACTCCGAGAAAATACACTGTGTTAATCAGCATAAAGAAGGAAAAGTTATTGATAGTAGAAAGGTCCACCACTTAGCATTGTTTCTTAGATTTCATGTATCTGGAACATGTTTTATCATCTATTGCAATTTAAAGGGTAAATTGCTCTAGACTGAGTAGAGCATTCTGTACTGAGAAAGAAGCATAATTTTATGAATCTCTGCCATGGACTGAATGGTCATGTCCACCCCAAAATTAATGTTAAGTTCTACTCATGTGGTATTAGAAGATGATAACTTGGGAGGTGATTAGGTAATGAGGTGAAACCCTCATAAATGAGATTTGTACCCTTATAAAAGATACACCATTAAGCACCCTCACCCCTTTCATGATAAGAAAACACAGGAAGTATAAAGTTATCTATGTAGTAGAATGTGGATTCACCCAAATCTGGCACCTTGATCTTGGACTTTCAAGACTCCTGAGCTGCTAGAAATAAATGATGTCTAAATCACCCAGTCTATAGTATTCTTGTCATAGCTGTCTGAACTAAGATAGTCTCTTTGGATTTGGCAATCAGTAACATGCATACTTCTGACTGGTTTACAGGTCAGAAAAAAGGCTATCAACATTTAATTAGACCCAGAGTAAGAGGAAACTCTGAAATGACCTGAGTTTCAGAGCCATTACAGTCCTCTACCCATAAAATCTAAGAGGTCCATTTCTGCTAGAAAAGTCCCTGTCAAATTAATAACCGTATTGAGCCTAAGTCAAGCCCTAACAGAATACCCATAGTAGAAGTACCCAAACTGTGTATTTTTTTTGTAAAATGATGCCTCTGCTTTAAGAGAAACAGTTCTTGGCTTTTTGCTGCACCTAATCTGTCATACAAAATAATCATGCAGTTTAAAATGGCACATCACAATTGAGTTCCCATCATGGCATCGTGCAAATGAGTCCAAATAGGTACCACAAGGTTGATGATTTGTTCTTTGGCCTTACTCAGTGGGTTAAGGATCTGGTGTTACTGTGAGCTGTGGTGTAGGTCGCAGACACAGCTCAGGTCCTGTGTTACTGTGGCTGTGGTGTAAGCCAATAGCTGTAGATCCAATTTAATCCCTAGCCTTCCATATTCTGGAACTGCCGTATGTCAAGGGTACAGCCCTAAAAAAGCAAAAACAAAAATTGTACATCATGACTGGGTAAAATTTAATACACTGCTCACAAATCCATGTATACACAGCAACAATCAATCATCAGATGACGTTAAATACTTGGAATTGTGCCTAAGTAAAATGTGTTTTAAAAGCAAGTTTCATGAAGAGTTTGTCTCACCTACTCATCCACGAGTCATGCTACACAGTGGGTTTTTTCCTACTCCCTACCTCTGCCCTCACTGGGCTCCCAATGACAACTTAACAGAAGAAAAAAACATCCAAGCCTGTATTTTTGATGAGTTTTCAAGGAGTGATATCACCAATCAGAATTAGACTACTACCTTGTCCCTTCTTCATTTGGAGTAGTTTAAAGGAGCATGAAGAAGATGAATCATCCTGTGTTAACAAAACTTCAAATACCATATCTTGTTTTCCACTGCCTTGGAGAAATGATCAAGAAAAAAAATAAAATATTTTTAAAAGTTGACTTTTCCATTCCACTGTTATCATAAAAATTACAGTGCAGTAAGAGTGGGAAGAGGTCCTTGAGCTCATCTCCTCTCATGAGTACACCAAAATCACAACTAACTGATGAAAAACTGTCAATAAAAAAGACTATAACTTACCAAAAAAATTCTATATCCAAAAAAATAAAGACAAAATCACAATAAGACAGTGGGGTGGGGACGTGTGATATAATAAAATCCCATACCATGTGGTGGGTGACCTATTAAGTGGAGAATAATTGTATCATAGAAAGTCTCCCACAAGAGTGAGAGCTCTGAGACTCTTGTTGGGCTCTCAGTCCAGGGCTCAAGCATTGGGAGGAGGAGCACCCAGAGCATTTGGATTTGAAAGTTAGCATGGTTTGACTGCAGGAGCTGAATACAATAAAGGGAAACAGTGCAAATTATAATGTACATTTGTATAGTGCATACAAGTTCTCCATGCACAAGGACCAAGGGAAAAAATAGTGACTTCATAGAAGCCTGAGTAAGATATTAGGAGGACTCTTGGGAAGGCTGAGAGGCAGTGATGGCTGTCTCTGAGGTCATAAATACTTGTAGTAAACTTTTCATGGAGTTTTCAGCTGTGTAAACTCTGCCTGGAGGCAGATAACTTTCTTGGGTTATTAGCACCAAGACTTGGTCCTACCCAACAGCCTATACGCTCTACTGCTAAAATGCCTTAGGACAAAGAAGCAACAGAGTGGGAAGACAGCCCTATCCATCATCAAAGAGGCTGCCTAAAGGCTTATGGAGCCCACAGTCACCTCTAGATATGCCCATGGACACTGCCTGTCCACTAGGGAGCTAAGGTACAGTTCCACCCACCAATGGGCAGGCAGTGTTCCTTCCCACCAGGAGGCCTGCACAATTATCTGGACCAGCTGCATCCACTACAGGGAAGATGCCAGCAGCAAAAAACCTAAAATTCTGTAGTCTATGGAACTGAGTCCTAAAATATAGGTAAAAACCTATCTTGAGACTAGCTGATCACTGACGCTTGAGTGTACTGCTGGGACACATAGAACATCCCCTAAAGAGGGCCATTTCTTCAAGGTCAAAAATGTAACAAACCTACTACATACCTAAAAATACAAATAGAAATTAAAAAAAAAAAAAGTGAAAGCAGAGGAATATGTTCCAGACAAAGGAAAAATATAAAACCTCGGAAGAACAACTAAATGAAGTGGAGACAGAAAATCTACCTGAGAAAAACTTCAGAGTAATGAACATAACTCAAATCCCTTATTTGAGTACTTAGGAAAATAATGGCTGCACAGAGAAGTTATAAGATGTTTTAAACCAAGAGTTAGAAAAAGTAAAGAACAACGAAACAGTGTTGAAGAATAAAATGACAGAAATTTAAAAATACACTAGAAGGAATCAATAGTAGAAAAAAATGAAGCAGAAGAACTGATTAAATAAAAAGGATGAAAAGAAATGAAGACAATTTAAAAGACCTCTGGGACAATGTCAAATGAAACAACATTCATATTATATGGGTCCCAAAAAGAGAAGAGAAATAAAAAAAGGGCCTGAGAAAATATTTGAAGAAATAATAGCTGAACACTTCCCTAACATGGGAAAGGAAACAGTCCCCTAAGTCCACAAACACAGAGTCTCATACGGGATTAACCCAAGGAGGAACACACAGAGACACATAGTAAACAAATTGACAAAAATTAAAAACAAAGAGGCAATATTAAGAGCAACAAGGGGAAAGCAACAAATAACATACAAGGGAATCCCCATAATGCTATCAGCTGATCTTTCAGCAAAAACTCTGCAGGCCATAAGGGCATAAAGGCATAACACAGTTAATGTAGTGAAAGGGAAAAACTACCTAACAAGGCTCTTACTGAGATTTGATGGAGAAAACAAAACTTTATGGATAAGCAAAAGCTAAAAGAATTCAAGACCAGAGGAGAGGGATCAAGACAGTGTAGGAGTAAGACACGTTGCTCACTTTCTCCCACAAACATATTAAAAGAAAAAACAAACAAACAAACAAAAAAAAACAATTCCATGTAGAATGAGTCACACAGAGCATCTATGGAATGCTGGCAGAAGACCTTAAACCTCCAAAAAGGGCAAGATACCTTCTAAAACACCATTGTTGGAAAGGGCAAGAAGAGGAGGCGAGTGAAGTAAAACAGAAAATGAAAGACAAATACCCTGTGATAACACTTATATCTGGAATCTAAGGTAGGGCACAAATGAACCTATCCACAGAAAAGAAACAAACACATGGACATGGAGAATAGATTCGTGGTTGCCAAGGGGGAGGGAAAGGAGGGATGGACTGGGAGTTTGGGGTTAGTAGATACAAGCTATTGCATTTGAAGTGGATAAGCAATGAGATCCTGCTTCATAGCACAGGGAACTATATCTAGTCATTTGTGATGGAATGTGATGCAGCATAATGTGAGAAAAAAATGTGTGTATGTGTAAATATATATAATACGTATATTACAACATATATGAAAAATTACAAATAGAAAATTACAAAATAGATAAGCTCACCAGTAAAGTTAAACATACAATAACGGTAGGAAATAATCTACACACAAATATGTCAAAACCATTCATCATGAGAAAAGGGGAGTACAAATACTGGTTACTTATTTTTATTTATTTATTTTTATTTTAGAGTTGAAAAGAACTTAGATGAAGGCAGTTTATCAAAAGAAAACGATAATTTGAGGAGTCCTGTTCACAGATGGTGACCACTGTGACTGTGGTAACCTCTCTCCCCATAAGTACTGTCAGAGTGGATGGGGTAACATCCTCAATACAAGCCTCTGAATATTGACCAGGCTCACAGTCCAGGGGTGTTGGTCCTATTTTCTCCTGTTTCCCAGAGTTTGGTTTGATAGGCAGTAATGCCCAATATTTTGCACCTCTGGGTTGAATCCCGTGCAGCCAACATGACAGCATATGGAGATGACTCATCTTGGTTAGCTTCCAACTTCATTCTTCTAGTCACACAGCAAATGGTTTCCTTGCCAGAAAAATTGGTGACATGGACAAAATATATTCTGTTGTATAAAAACCTTGAGGGATCAATTAACAACAAGAAAGATACACACACAAAAAAGTAATCCAAACACAACATTATAGATAATCATCAGATCACAAGAGAACAAAAGATGACGGAAGAAAAATGACCTACAAAACAAATCCAAAACAATTAACAAAAGGGCAATAACAACACATATCTCAATAACTACCTTAAATGTATATGGATTACATGCTCCAACCATAAGGCATAGACTGGCTGAAATGATACAAATATAAGATCCATATATATATATATATATATATATATATATATATATATATCCATCTATAAGAGTCTAACTTTAAGTCCAGAGACACATACAGATGTAAAGTGAGGGAATGGAAAAAGTATTCCATGCATGAGGAAATCAAAAGAAAACTAGATTAGTGATACTCATCTCAGACAAAATAGATTTTATGAAAAGACTGTTACAAGAGATAAGGAAGGACACTGGATAATGATAAAGGGGTCAACCCAAAAAGAAGATATAACATTTGTAGATATATAGGCACCCAACATAGGAATAAATCAATATATAAGGCGAATGTTAACAGCCATAAAAGGAGAAATTAACAGCAACACAATAAAAGTGAAGGGATTTAACACCCCATATTTCAGCAATGGACAAATCATCCAGAGAGAAAATAAACAAGGAAAACATAGGCCTTAAATTGCACATTAAACCATATGGATTTAATATTTATTTATAGAGCATTCCATCTGAAGGCAACATAATACACATTCTTTTCAAGTGCATCTGTAACATTCTCCAGAGTAGATCATATGCTGGGCCACAAATCTAGCCTCAGTAAATTCAAGAAAATTTAAATCTTATCAAGCATTCTTTTCTACCCCAACACTATGAGATTAGAAGTCAACTACACACGCACACACACACACACACACACACAAAACCTGCAGAAAATACAAAAAAAAAACGAAACTGAAAACTAAACCATATGTTGATTAACAACCAATGGATCACTAAAGAAAGCAAAGAGGATATCAAAAAATACCTAGGGACAAAAAGAAATAAAAAAGCAAAAACATGTCAATCTAGAACCTATGGGATACAGCAAAAGCAGTTCTTAGCGGGAAATTTATGGCAATACGGGCTTACTCCAGAAATCAAGACAAATCTCAAATAAACAACCAAACCTATTACCTAAAGCAATAGGAGATATAATAACAAACAAAATCCAAAGTGTGTTGAAGGAAAGGAATCTTAAAAATCAGAGTAGAAATAAATTAAATAGAGATGGAGAAAACAATAGAAAAGATCAATGAAACTACATGTTGCTTCTTTGAAAAGATAGAATTGATAAACCTTTAGTAAACTCATCAAGAAAAAAAGAGGGCTCAAATCAATAAAATGATAAATGAAAAAGAAGTTACAATCAGCACCAAATAAATAAATAAAAAGAATCATAAACTACTATAAGCAATTGTATGTCAATAAAATGGAAAAAAAAAACTAGAAAAAAATGGATAAATATTATAAAGGTACAAACTTCCAAGACTGAACCTACAAAAAACAGAAAATATGAATAGGTCAGTCATAAGTACTGAAACTGAAAATGTGATTCAATAATTTCCAGTAAACAAAAGTCAAAGAGCAGATGGTTTCATAGGTTAACTCTACCAAACATTTTGAAAAGAGTTAATACCAATCTTTCTAAAGCCATTCCAAGAAATTTCAGAGGAAGGAACAATTCCAAACTCATTCTATGAAACCATAGTCACCATGATACTAAATCCATTTGAAATACCATAAAGAAAGAAAATTAGAGGCCAATATGAACATAGGCACAAAAATCTTCAAATACCAGCACAGTGAGTCCAACAATACATTAAAAGGATCATACACCATGATCAAATGGGATTTTTCCCAGCAATGCAAGGATTTTTTTGATATCTACACATCAAACAATGTGGTACACCACATTAACTAAATGAAGAAAAAAAACCACAGGATCATCTCAATAGACGCAGAAAAAGATTTTTAAAGAAATTTAACATCCATTTATTATAAAAACATTCCAGAAACTGTGCATGGAGGGAACATAACTCCACATAAAAAAGATTATATGTGATAAACCCAGAGCTAAAATCATACTTAATTTGTTTGAAAAGCTAAAAGTATTTCCTATAAGATCAGTAACAAGACAAGGATATCCACTGCCACCACTTTTATTCAACATAATTTTGCAAATCCTAGCTATAGCAATCAGAGAAGAAAATGACTAAAAAGTATTCAAACTAAAAAAGTATAACTGTCACTGTTTGAAGATGACATGATACTATACCAAAAAAAAAAAAAATCCTAAAGAAACTACAAAAAACTACTCAGGCTTGTCAATAAATTTTGTAAAGTTGTAGGAAGTAAAATTAATATACAGAAATACGTTGCTTTTCTATACACAAACATGAAATATCAGAAAGAGACATTAAGGAAACAATCTCATTTACCATCACATCAAAAAGAATAAAATACCTAGGAATAAGACTAGATAAGGAGGCAAAAGACCTGTACTCCAAAAACAATAAGATTTTGGTGAAAGAAATTGAAGATTATGGATGTAAAGACATACCATGTTCTTGGATTGGAAGAATTAATATTCTGTAAATAACTATACTACCAAGGCAATCTAGAGATTCGACACAATCCCTATCAAATCACCAATGGTGCTTTTAATAGAACTAGAACAAAAAAAGTTAAAATTTGTATGGAAACACAAAAGACCCTGGATAGCTAAATTTGTCTTGAGAAGGGAAAATGGTGCTTGAGGAATAAGACTTCCTGACTTCAAATTATACAATAAAGCTACAGTAATCAAAAGAGTATGCTACTTACACAACAACAGATTTAGATCAATGGAACAAGATAGAAAGGCTAGAAATAAACCATGTACCTATGGCCAATTAATCTCTGACAAGGGAATAATAATATACAATGAAGAAAAGATAGTCTCTTCAATAGTGGTATTGGAAAACTGGACAGCTACATGTAAAGGAATGATATTAGAACATTCTATAATGCCATATACAAAATAAACTCAAAATGGATGAAAGATCTAAATTAGATAAGACTAAATACTGTAAAACTCTTAGAAGAAAACCTAGGGAAAACAGCCAATGATGTAAATTGCAGCAATATCTGTCTCCTAGATAATGGAGATAAAACCAAAAATGAACAAATGGGTTCTAGTTAAACTTAAAACCTTTTGCACAGAAAAAGAAACTACAAACAACAAATAAATACAATCTACATAAAAGGAGAAAATATTTCTAGATGATGTTGATGACAAGTGATTAATTTCCAAATTATATAAATAGCTCATACAAACAGTCTGATTAAAAAAAAATGGGCAGGAGATCTAAAGAGACATTTATCCAAGGAAGATATACAGAGGGACTAGAAGACAATGCTCAAAATTGCTAATTTATTAGATAAATGCAAGTCAAAACTACAATAATGTATCACCTCACACTGGCCATCATCAAAAAGTCTGCAAATAATAAATGTGGGAGAAAGTGTGGAGCAAAGGAATCTCTCCCACAGTATTGGTAGGAACGTAAATTGGTACAACTATCATGAGGAACCCTGGAATTCTTCAAAAATGAAACACAGAGTTACCATATTCCCTGTTTGTTACCATGTAATTTCATATTACCAGTAATCCCTCTCCTAGGCAAATATCTGAAGAGAAGCATAATTTGAAAAGATACATACCCTCCAATGTTCATTTCAGCACTATTTACAAAGGCTAAGACATGGAAGCAACCTAAATGTTTGTCAACAGATAAATGGATAAACAAGATGTTGTATATATAAAAACTGAAATATCCCTCAGCCTTAAAAAGAAATTTAAAAATATCATTTTCAACAACAATAATGGACCTAGAGACTATCAAGATAAAATAAGCAAATTAGGGAAAGACAAATATAGCATATTTCTTATATGTGGAATCTTAAAATATAATACAAACAAACTTATTTCCAAAGCAGAAATTGACCCACAGACAGAAAACAAATTTGTGATTAGTGGGGGAGAGAGAATGAGAAGTTTGGAATTAACAAATACACAGTGCTATATATAAAATAGACAACAAATAAGGACAGAGTTCATAGAACTCTACTCAATATTTCAATATTTTGTAATAACCTCTAAGGGAAAAGAATCTGAAAAATATACATATTTATATGAATCACTTTGCTGTACATCTGAAACTAACATAATGTTGTAAATCAAATATATTTCACTAAAAAATCTTTAAACTGTAAAAACAAACACAAAACAGGGGGCATAAGAAGGGAGGAGGTAGGAAGATTTTAGTGGGGGGAGAAGTGATAAGAAACCAAGCTTAGATTGTCTTTCAGTTATTTAAGGACTAGAATGACTGAACGAATACACAAAGAAATGTAAAATGAAAAGTACAGTTATTTGTCCATAATTAACTTTTTTAATGTGATTTTCTTTTCTTTGCCCATAATGCTTTTGACAGTACCATCATTTATGCAATAACCATATGCTTCAACCACAGTTGAGGCACACGGTATTGCCTCTGAACATGAACTCACTTCACATATTTTATAAATTATAAAAAAATAGGCTGAAATCTGAAGGATTCAGTGGCAGAGCTGAGATGCAAAATTTTTGTAATTAGATCATTAGAAGGCCACAGTGAGAAGCAATAATCCAACATGTATCTTCTCACTGATTCTCACAGCTAAATATCCAGGCAATGGGAGAAATTATTTCATACACATACAAATATACACACAGGCATATGCATGCACATACACATATTGCATCCTACAGGATAACATCCTAACCCCAGAAGATGTTCTTTCTCAGATGGCATTTTATAACTGAATTATTAATAAGCTATATTAACATTTTTAAGGGTAGATTCTTCTGGATAATGCAGCCTGTGACATGGCCACTGAATCCTTCAGTTTATTACCACAATGGGCAGTCCCTATAATATCCTTCTCTATTCCTGATAATATTCCTTGCTCTGATGTCTAGTTTGATATTAATAAAGCTACTTCAGTTACAGACTGAATAGTGTTTGCATGGTTAATATTTTTTTCTATTCTTTGCTTTTAAACTAAATATTTGTCTTTACAAAAATATATATTTTGTAGATAGCATTTAGTTTTGTCTCATTTTTTGCTATTTAAAACCAATCTGATTATCTTTGCATTTTAGATTCTGTGCTGAGACCTTTCATATTTAAAGTGATTATTGAAATGGTTGATGTGGTAACTACCATCTTAGTAGTTGTTTTCCATTGATTCTTTTTTTCTTCTTTTTTCCCTTTATGACTTCTCTTGGATTAACTGAGTTTTTTAATAGTTCTATCTTCTCTCATTTATTACGCTATTATTTATACTTTTAGAAAATTAAGGATTTACCTAGTTTTTTCAATATACATCAATAATCAGAATTTACCTTCATATATTATTTTATATCATGTGTAGCAAAAAAATGTTTTAACAATATATTCTCAATTCTTATCCCCTATCCCTTGAGCTTCTTTTGTTATGTATTTTACATTTATGTAACCTATAACATATAATATCTTTTTACTATTTTACTTTAAACAATCATTATTCCTTCAGAGAAACTAAAACAGGAAAAATCAATTTTATTTTACCTTCACTTATTTAATTTCTAGGGCTCTTCATTGTTTCATTCAATAAAAATTTTTCTGATATCATATTCCTTCAGTCTGAAGAAATTCCTTTAGCATTCCTTGTATATTATTTTGCTGGCAAAAAAATGTCTCTGCATTTATTCATATGAAAAGATATTTGTACCAAATTTTTGAAGTATTTACCCATGTAAATCAAATCCTTTTTATAATTTTTTTCTTTTAGCACTTTTGACTATCAATCCATCGTCTTCTGAATATTATATGTGTATATTTATTGCAATAAACAGTAAGTTATTATACTTACTTTTTCCTCTATGTGCAATGTGTCATTTTATATCTGGATGCCTTCAAGATTTATTCTTTGCTTTTCAATATATTAATATGATGTGGCAAAGTACTTGCACTAATATATGTGTGTGTGCTGTGTGTATTGATCCATGCTTGGGGTTCTTGGCATTTATTGAATTTGTGATGTGGTGCCTGTTATCAATTTTGGGAAAAAACTTAGCTTCCATTTTTCAAATATGTATTCAACTTCATTTTTTGCTTTTTTCTCCTTCCAGTTACGTACTTTTGGAATATTTCATATTGTTTTACAATTCTTGGATGCTCTTGATAGATTTCATCATTTTTTTTCTTTGTGTTTAAGTTGGACATTTTTTTTTTCTTTTTAGGGCCACACACTCGGCACAAGTTTACAGGGTAGGGGTCCAGTCTGAGCTATAGCTGCAGGCCTATACCACAGGCACAGCAACATCAGATCTGAGCCACTTCTGTGACCTACACCACAGCTAACAGCAACACTGAATCCTCAACCCACTGAGCGAGGCCAGAGATCATACCTGCAACCTCATCGTTCCTAGTTGGATTTGTTTCTGCTGCACCATGATGGGAATTGCTAAGTTGGACAATTTTAATTGACCAATATCCATAGTCATAGATTCTATTCTTGTCTAAGATAAATCTACCTAGGAATTCATTGAGACATTCTCATTTCTGTTACTGTTTTTCATTTCTAGCTTTTTTCATCTTGCTCCTGAAATTATTCACTTTAACTTTAATGTCCCACTTTTTCAATAAATGTTTAATATATTAGTCAGAGTTAATTTAAATTCTCTGCCAAGTAGTTCCTACATCCATATATCTGAGTCTGATTCTGTGATTGCTTTGTACCTTGAGAGTATTTTTTTTTTTTTGCTCTTGTTATGCCCTGTGATTTTTTAATTTTTTTGTCAAAAAGGGAGATCCTGTGTACAGACAGTAGAGACTGAGATAAAAGTTTTTAATGTGTGGAAATGACGATGTCTTTTTTCCTACTAAGTCTGTTTAGTTAGGAGTCAAACTGGCTTTTAAGTTCACTGTTAACTATATTTAACCTGTGATGGTACATTATGTTTAGGATGGAGGTAGATTTGCCAGAGTAATGTCTTCACAACTTTCAGCTTTAAGTCTTCTGATTGCACTTTGCATCAAAAGGGGTATTTTTACTTGTTCTTGTCCCTCTTCTAGCAGTATTCTAAAATTACTTGTCACTCAGACCTTGTTAAGTTGACTGTGTGGGATGGTGGAGAGTGTGGTCTTTATTTTTTTTTTCCTTTTCTAGGGCTGCACCCACAGCATATAGTTTCCCAGGCCAGGGGTCTAATCAGAGCTGCAGCTGCCAGCCTATGCCAGAGCCATGTCTGTGACCTACACCACAGCTCAAGGCAATGCTGGATCCTCAACCCACTGAGCAAGGCCAGGAATCAAACCTGCAACGTCATGGCTACTGGTCGGATTTGTTAATCACTGAGCCATGACGGGAAATCCAGGGTGCGGTGTTTACTTTAAATTTACCTTGGTCTCAGATAGGCCCCCTGCCTCTTGGCCCCAAGGATGTGGCCTTATGACTTTTTATATCATTTTTCCAGCTGTAATTTGTGGCCCAGCATCTATTCATGCTCAACCACCTGATTAACTTTTTTTCCTCTCTCTTTTATTTTCTCTCAGATATAATGAGGTTTCATCTGCTCTAAGGATTACCACATTTTATTTTGCTTTATTTTGCTCTTTCCCTTCTCTCTCCATTTGGAGGCTTATATAGGAAAGATAAAATAAATGAGTATTGCTTGATTTCTGTGCCTGCTGGCACACAACTCCTATTATCCTCCCCAGATTCTGCATTACAATTGACACTTTGGTTCTCTAAAAATTTTTCTGTGAGCTGTTCATGGGGTTGTGCAGAAAGAGCCTGTAAATACTTATTGATTCAACCAATTTTTGTGCCCCTAGAGCTTCACACTCTCCACCAGCTGACATATGCTTTGTAGCAGCCAATCAGACTTCACTAATTTGTCAACTGTTCTAGATGAACTCTTCATTCTGGTGATTGGTCAAGTCACTCACTTGTAAGTGAGTGTTTATGTCTCCTCTATCCCTACAGGTGCCTATGTCTCCTTAGAGTCAAACAGTTTGTTGTTATGTAATTTTATTTCTTCATTTTGTTCAGAAAAATTTCATGAATTCGATATTAGACCAGCTTTTCGGTTTGTGTATTTGCAAGGATATAATTGAAACTCTTCAGTTCTCTACATCCTGGGCTAGAAGCCAAAAGTTGATATTCATTTTTAAAATTCAAAGATCAAGTTTGATTCTTAATTTCTAAGAAGTCTTTCTAATATTGTACTTGAAACTTATTAAATGTGTTCTCTCTTTTTTTGAAGTTATCTCTGTCACCTTTATAATCCACAAATCTACTAGGAGTTCTTCTAGGTGAGTTATAGTATACCTTGTTGCTAGGTCCATTTTGGCGTATTTTTACTTTTATTTTGCCTCTTTCCTCTATTAAGCATCAAAAGATAAATGAATGTTTGGGTCTTCCATCCCAACTCCATCAAAGTGTATAGTTATAGCTGCTAATCCACTGTTGGAATGCTGGAAAAAGACTTAATTGCCTTATCACTCTGAAGAAATTAAATTGGCCCAAATCTAGTGTCCCTATAGTTCCTCCAGGTACAGAAAATACATTCTGGATGGTATATTTGGAATTCTGACCATCTCTATATGAATATTTTCAGGTCTCTAACTGCCAAAATCTCAATGGTGTCAAAAATCCTATTCTGCCCTTTAGTTTCACCCCTTCTTTTTCAGCTCAGAAAACAAAATCAGTGTCTGTTCTTTCTTCTAGGGATCCTGACACAGTCTATATTAGGTTTCTATTCCTGTGTAATAAATTTCTCCCAAACTTGGAGTATGAAAATCAAGTATTTAAAATTTCACACAATTACTGAGAGTTAGGAACCAAGTTGTGTCATGCTAGGTGACTTTGGCTCAAACCATGGGAACTGTGAGCATGGGCTGTGGTCATCACAAGGATTGACTAGGGATGAAATATTTACTTCCATGCACTTCTTTTTTGAAAGACTTCATTTTCTCAAAAATATTGGCTTACTTTCTGTCTCATGAGAAGTTTTCTATAGGTCTGCTAACAAGATGGAAACTGTCATATCAGAGTGAGTGAAAAAAGAGGGAGAGAGAGAGGGAGAGAAAATACTCAAGACACAAGCAAGTCCTTAATATAACATGGTCTTGGAAGAAACAGCAGTGAGAAAATCATTTCTGCCATATCCAATTAAATTATAGTGAGTCACTAAGTCCATTTCATACTCAAGGAAGAAGAATTGAGGTCTACTGACCCTTTCCATGTACACTTTAAGTTGTACCACTTACCTGCAACAAATTTTGTCAATAAAATGAGAAAATTGAAAGGGGCATGAGAGGTGTTAAGCATCATGCCCACTATCTTCCCTGAATTTGCTTTTCTCATAGTACATTTTGCAATTGTAAAGATATCTGAAAACATATTACAGACCACTGATAGGTACTTGTCATTTGTTAAAAAGAAGGCAGCATTTTTAAAAGAAATGGAAACAATATTGGAAACTTTTAAAATGTATTATCTATTAATCTAGAAATACAGTGGATGTGTAGTTTTTTTCAGTTGCCAAAAAACCTATAGCTTTCTAGGATAAATCAGTATGTTATTTAAAAATTTTAGATATACAGATTCACAGTCATATCTCTTCAATATTATTTTCTTATGAGCATGGATGTCTTATAACTGAGTATGGGAAAAATGAATCACTAAAAGAGATATATCTTTCTGATACTATAATTGATAGCAAAATTTAGACTTACTTTGGAATAATTTTTTGTGATTATTAAATGTAACTTGTTTTTAACTACTATCTACCTGGTTCTCAAAAAATATGAATACAATTTTTCCTGAAATAAATTTATGTCTCATGAGACCTAGTCCAAATTCTTCAGTTTTTGCATACTCCCCAAAATGGCAAGCTTAATTATGACAAAAATAGGCTTCAAATTATTAAACCCCTAATCAAATATCTTGCTCATAAATCTCATTTATGCACTCAATTTCACGGTAAAACAATTAAGAATTAGAAATTTCAGATTACATAAATCTTGCCAATGTTTTTAGACAGTCTCTCGTGGCAAAAGAAATAAAAGCAAAAATAAAAAATCAGACTAATCAAACTTAGAAGCTTTTGCACAGCAAATTAAACTATAAACAAACAAAAAAGACAACCTATGGACTGGGAGACAATATCCGCAAATGATATATGACCAATAAGGGCTTAATTTACAAAGTATACAAACAGTTAATAAAACTCAAAAAAAAATCATCAACCCAATCAAAAAATTGGCAGAAGACCTAAACAGAAAACTATACAAATAAGACATACATATGACTAATAAGAACATGGAAAAATGCTCATTATTGATAATCATTAGAGAAATGCAAATCAAAACTATAAAGAGGTGCCATTTCACACCAGTCAGAATGACCACCATCAAAACGTCTACAATTAATAAATGCTGAAGAGGGTGTGAAGAAATAGGAACTCTCCTACGCTGTTGGCAGAAAGGTAGATTGATACAGCCACTATGGAAAGCAGTATGAAGGTTCCTCCAAAAAAACTAAAAATAGCATTTCCATATGATCTGGTATACCACTCCTGTGCATAGATCTAGGCAAATCTAAAACTTTAAAAGATACATGTACCCCTAAGTTCAGAGTGACATTGTTTGCAACAGCCAAGACATAGAAACAACCTACATGTCCATCGACAGGTGAATGGATAAAGATGTGATATATATATATAATATTCATATATATTATTTTAAAATAATATATATATATACACACACACACACATATATATATATATATAAAATTAAATCTTAGTTATAAAACCATGGGTAGGCCTAGGGATTATCATAATTAGTGAAATAAATCAGAAAGAAAAAGACAAATATCATATGATATTAGTTTTAGGTTTTAGTTTCAGGTGTATGTAAAATATGACACAAATTAACATATCTATTATGTAGAAAAAGACTCACAGATACAGTGAACAGACTAGTTAGTGTTTGCCAGGTGAGAGGGGAGTGGGGGAGGGAAGGATTGGGAATTTGGGATTAATATATGCAAACTATCATATAGAGGATGAATAAAAAACAAAGAGCTACTGCATAGAACAAGGAACTCTATTCAATTTCCTGTTGTACACCCTAATGGAAAAGAATATGAAAAAGAATGAATATATATATATATATGTGTGTGTGTGTATATGTGTGTGTATGTATACATATGTGTTCATACGTACTTGAAAAATTTGCTGTATAGCAAAAATTAACACATCATTGCAGGACTGTGTAACAATTGTACCTCAAAAAATTTAAACATAAACAAACAAATAAAATAGATTATTAGAAAGCATATTTTCTAAGTAAAGATTTATCAGTGCTGCAACTCAATGTTGAGCATTTTAAGGGAAGTAATCAATGTGATGTTGAAGTAGAATTTTGAATTCAATCTAATTTATTTCTTAGAAGGCACTCAATATATGTGTCCAATCCCTTGTCATCCATTACCTTTGAGATAATAGTATATTTATGGCATCTGCACCATTTAACAGGCATTTTAACATGTTAATGAAAAATTAGAATTTATATTCTGGGAATTACCATCAATTTATATTAAAGGGATAAATATATTTATTAAAGATTTACAGATATCAGTTGGGTTGATTTCTGCCTGTGAGACTAAATAAATAAACAGAGTTGATCTCAGGAGTCATTCAAACACATTGCATCATGTGTTGGATTAAACTGGAGTAACACAGATATGGAGTGTTAATGCTCCTCTCTACATTTCTATACTAAGAGTGATTGTATGCGGAACACAATCTGACTCTTCCAAGAAGCCTCACAAGATGGAGTTACCTGGATAAATTTACCAGTATTTGACATTTTGGCTTTAGTCTTACTATCTTAAAATTGTAATATTGCACACATATTGAGAATGAAAATAACACAGCCATCAACTGGTGAATGGATATGCAAAATGTGGTACATCTATACAATGCAATACTATTCAGTAATAATAATAAATGAAACATTAATACATTCCACAAATGGTTGAATCTAAAAACAAAAACAAAACAAACAAAAAATAGATTATGTTGTGTGAAAAAGGCAGATACAAAATATCTCTTATTGAATGGTTATTTGCCATTTAAGATATAATATCTTTGTTTCATGTTCATCTCACTCTTAAACAAAATGAAAATACTATCCAACAGATTGGTTGTCACGTCAGAAATTAACATATAGTGTGATTCAGATATAAGAGTTTGGCAAATAACAATAAAAGCATTTGTGGGAATCAATACAGCTCTATGAAATTTATAATGAAAAAAATAATTTTTTATTATTGGTAAACTGTGAGCTATAAAATCTTTACATCAGTAAAGCTTATAATAAGTGTGTGTACAAATTTATGTGCATACATGTTTTTGTCTGATATCTGGTTATTAAAAATTATCATGCCCCATTGGATGGAGAAGAGATCAGAAGTTTCCTTGGACAAGTGATAAGTATAGTTTGTTTGTCTGTTTTTTAACTACAAAGTAGTAGCATAAGGGACTGTATTTGTAGATGATTGAATTTTTTTTATCTTGTGACAAAACTATATACCAAAATGAATGAATTTCATTATATGTAAAGAAAAAAAATTTAGAAATTCACTTGAAGGTTGAATTTTTAAAGAGAATAGGACCAGAAGGGTTAATTTGACACTCATGATTTCTATCAGGGAAAAAAGTCTTTATTGAATATTCAAATATATAAAATTTCATTTCTAGGGCTTGGATAAGAGGAAGTTTGATATAAATTACATGGCCATTATTATTTTTTTGTAAGTCTTCTTAAAAAACATTATCTTAGGGTGAGATAGCAATAGAAAAAAATTATCTAAAGTGTGTAAGATTAACAGTTTGATTTGTAATTTATCATGCCATTCTAAACATATCATTCTACACTACTGTTTCTAATTCTGGATTTGCTTTTTTTTGCACATTATTTGCTTAACAATATAATGATTTCTAAATATATTTGATAGGTATTGAGATGACCTAAAGGAAAATTTTTATTTAATGTGGTTGATTTTGATAACTTATTTATTTTGTTTACCCATATGACATGTGGATTCAAATAGTGGAAAATAGATTAGTTTGTATTTCCATATCCTTCATTTCTAATTCAAGGCAGAAAAAAAATTAAGCCTCTCTTGACAATCATTCAATTATTTAAACATATCTAAATATTTGACTGTTAGCATTGTACTAAGTGAGGGACTTTTTTGGACTTAAGAGTCTGACATTGTCAGACACATCAAAATTGGGCCTTAGTAGTCTTGCTTATTGCCTCATCCCAATAAAGAGAAAATGGGGAGAGGAGAAAGAAATTTATGGCAGTAAATCCCAGGGACATGATATTATCATCTAACTTCAGGGTACCTAAGAAAACGAGTAACAACAAAATGGGAACAGTATAGATGTAAAATACTACTCTTATCCTTCCTCTTCCCCTCATATAATATCTTTGTCCTGAAAACTCCAGGGAAAAAACTAGGGCAAGAGTTACCATTATTCTCTTTATTTCCAAACCCAGCGTATCCCTCTGATTCCAATTACTGAATGCAGCTTAAGACCCTATTGACAATGATTTCTTACCTCAGAGGCATTCTTTGCCAGATATCTGCCTATATGAAATATAGGAAGAAATCTAGTAAACTGTTATTTTTTGCATTATTCCCCCCTCTCAGTTTCTTTGCCAACTTTTCTTACTCTAATAATGTTAAAATGTTTGTTAAAATAGATTTTATTTCTACTTCTTTAACATGTTTTCCTGGATAGTCTCATTTATCTTCCTGATTTCAATTTCAACCAAATATTTATGACTTCTCCTAATGTATATTTCTAGCCACTTTCTTCTTTAAAATTTCAGGGCCATAAAGAAACATGTAAGTGAAAGTATACTGACAATTTCCAACTGAATACTCAAAAGACAAGTAAAAATTAAAATTATCTAATTCAACCAATTATCTTTCCTTTCGCCCTATCAAAAATCAACATAGAGTCAAACTATTGCATTTGGAGTGCATAAGCAATGAGATCCTGTTGTATAACTCAGGGAACTATATCCAGTCACTTGTGATGGATGGAACATGATGGAGGATAATGCGGTTACTTTGCTGTGCAGTAGAAATTTACAGAACACTAAATCAACTATAATAAAAGAATTGAGGTCATAAAAATAAATAAACACAGGTAAATCTTTATATTAGAAACCACATTTGCAATAGACAGCAAATAAAATGTTCAGAACTAAAGAGTTCAGAGTTGGGCAAACTGTCATGAAAATCATTAATTTAGCAAGTATTATTTTATTGAGCAATTGAATAAGCAACTCATAATTTATCCTCCACCCTAGAGAGGAGATAGTTTAGGGGGAGAGATGGAAAGGAAATTTGCAAACCAAAACAAAGGAGCAAAAAAAAAATTGTCTTGAACCTTAAAAAAATGTTGCCTATTTGACCAGCGTCTACTATTTTTTAAAAGATAGATACTTGAATATAATTAATTTGGCTTAAACAACAATTAATATTATCTCACAAAATTTTCATTTGTACAGATTCAGGATGATTCTTAAATTTGTTAAATTCTGTAAATTTCTTTTCTAAGAGTAATTCATGTTTTATGTTTTATAATAATTGTTATAATACATCCATTGATAGGTATTTTTCCTGCATGTAATAATCTAACAACAATTAATAAAATACACTATTAGAAAAATATGAGGAGGATACTAAAATGAACAAATATTTCTCATTTTGACTGCTTCAAACATACACAAGAGAATTACTGAAAAAATTAATAAAATTAGCAAATAAATTTAATTTGTATTTAGTCGTTTGGGGTTGAATCAGAGCTAAAACACAGCCACAGCAACAGGGGATTCTAGCAACATCTACAACCAACACCACACCTCGCAGCAACACTGGATCACTAACCCACTGAGCAAGGCCAGGGATCAAAGCCACATCCTCATGGATACTAGTTGGATTAATTTCTGCTGTGGCACAGTGGGGATGCCCTATTTGAATAATTTGAATTAAAGCTATCGGGAAAGTTCCAATGAATCTTGAGATGATAAATTTAAGAGACATATCAGATTGGAAATGAGACTTTACCGAATACCAGATAATCATGTTATTTAATGTCTTAAAGGGGTAGAAATTCTTCTATCACACCCTTGCATTATCTATAAATATTCGCATGCTACATTAAATTTTATATTTCTATTTCTATATGCTTGGTATGACTGATGGTAGTATATATGAAAAATTCTATGAGGAAAATAATTACATTTTCCTCATGTCTACTATAAACCTGCATATAAAGGGAAATATATGATTACTTCTCAAGTTCTACCATACCATGACCAGCATGAACACTTATGACTCTTCCCAATTTCATCTAGGTGCAAATCTAAAATTTACTATATTCAAGTTTTTTTAAAAGCTCTCCATTTTTAAAGCTTGACCCACTACACCATGGCTTACATATTTAAGCACAAGCTTTTTCTAAGGTTGAGAAGGAAAAAGCATGAACATATCAAAAGTGTCTAATATTCAATTCAGTGAAGTAATCTTTATCAAACCCTGAAGCTTATATGAAGCTATTTTGAATTTACTCAAGTTTTTTAATCTATAAATCAAAATAGGGTTTTTTAAAAAAAACTCTTATAATTTTTGAAATCAGAAATAAGTCCTGTTAGAGAATTCTTTGTTTCTGACTTGAAAGGTACATATAAATGGAAATTGTTTATTTATTTATGAATACAACATGTTTAAATTCCAAAAGGTTTAGACAGTTTTACCTAGATCTTTATATAAATATTTAAGAAGTTATTATTCAACCAAACTAAGATTTCTTTTAGAAAAATAAGGTATTTATTTTTACATTTAAAACTGCAGAAAGTACTCTGTAGATTTTGACTCTTAAACGACGTAGATAAATAAATACCTCCAATCTCACACATAAACAATAGGGGTTGCTGTTAAATTTTTGTTAGAGAAAATCTTTGGGAGACGAAAGTGACCTGAGCATATGACATTTTCAACCTTCTGTTTTTTTTTTTTTTTTTCTGGTTCATGTTAATTGCCAAAGCCAAATTTCCCAGGTCTTCACTAATGAATCTCAATATTTGGTCTCTGAGATAGAATTTTTAAGTATTAGAAATACTGGAAGAATCTCTGATAGAGTAATTCAAAAGTATTCTAAAATTTGTAGATTGTCAGAAACTTTCAAGTGGTAATCCTACAGTTAATGATAATTAAAATCATAGCAGTCACTACTTGATAATTTTGGTAATCAGAATGACTATATGGAATCCTAGATGAATCACATGAAATACCTTTGTGGTTTTTAGTAAGTAACATAAGCTCTTTGATGCTAAAATACCTGATCTTTAAAATATGATTATCCACATATTTTGGATGTAATGTTTGAAAAAAAATAACCCCTTAATACTATACCTAGCACATGCTTAGCACATTCCTCATACTTTCATAAGCCCCAAGCCCTCTACCCTGTGCTTGTATTACCTAATCTTTTTTATAAAGTCCTGTAATACTTAAAGCTTATGATAATAAATTTATAGTACATTCTTTCTAGTCATGTATATGCTAATTTCTTTGCTTTATTAAAGTAAGTATCCATGATCTTATTTCTTTCCAGAATAGTATTTTTACAAATTTTAGCATGGCTCCTTTTTTTTGTCATCATTCCTTCAATAACTATTTCTTCCCTGTGGAAAGGTTCGTTTGTGCTGTATCTTAGATTCCAGATATAACTGATATCATATGGTATTTGTCTTTCTCTTTCTGACTTATTTCACTCAGTATGAGAGAGTCTAGTTTCATCCATGTTGCTGCAAATGGCACCATTTTGTTCTTTTTATGGCTGGGTAGTATTCCATTGTGAATATATACCACATCTTCTTAATCCAATCACCTGCTGATGCACATTTGCATTGTTTCCATGTCTTGACTATTTTGAATAGGGCTGCAATGAACATGTGGGTGCATGTCTCCTTTTCAAGGACAGTTTTTTCTGGACATAT
Organism: Sus scrofa; assembly: GCF_054392235.1. NCBI lineage: Eukaryota > Metazoa > Chordata > Mammalia > Artiodactyla > Suidae > Sus > Sus scrofa. Next base: position 52,334,100 of record NC_139386.1, read on the forward strand.
GCCCAAGAATGTGATTGCTGGGTCATATGGTAGTTCTATGGATAGTTTTCTAAAGAACCTCCATACTGTTCTCCACAGTGGTTGTACCAGCTTACATTTCCACCACCAGTGCAAGAGGGTTCCCTTTTCTTCACACCCTCTCCAGCATTTGTATTGTGTGGACTTATTATTGATGGCCATTCTGACTGGTGTGAGGTAGTATCTCATGTTAGTTTTGATTTGTATTTCTCTAATAATCAGGGATGCTGAGCATTTTTTTTTTTATGTGCTTGTTGGCCATCTGTATATCTTCCTTGGAGAAATGTCTATTCAGGTGGTTTGACCATTTTTCCATTGGGTTGTTGGTTTTTTTGCTGTTGAGTTGTGTAAGTTGCTTGTATATTTTAGAGACTGTCAGTTGCATCATCTGAAACTATTTTTCCCATTCTGCACGAAAAGTAAATTATGGACTTGGAGAATATACTTGTGGTTGCCAAGGGGTGAGGGGAGGGAATGGGATGGATTGGGAGCTTGGGGTTAATAGATGCAAACTATTGCTTTTGGAATGGATAAGCAATGATATTCTGCTGTGTAGCACTGAGAACTATGTCTAGTCACTTATGGTGGAGCATGATAATGGGAGAAAAAAGAATGTATACATGTATGTGTAACTGGGTCACCATGCTTACAGTAGAAAAAAATTGTATTGGGTTAATAACAAAAAAAATAAAAATTAAAAAAATAAATAAATATTTCTTCCTTTTGCAGCCCTATTTTGAACTTTCAATGTAAAATAATTCCTTCACAATCTAGGTAATCACTCCCTCTCATTATCTATCATAATATCCTGTGTATTTTTAGTACTTGTCACAGTTTATTTATTGGTCATTTCAGGAACAGTAAACTTTTCCTAGAATATAGAGAATGTTCAAGCTTATTAGTAATTTAAATAATTTGTTTTTTATTTGCCTTTCTCACTATTTTGTAAGTTCTTGGGTTTGAGGGTCATGTTCATTTTTGTCATCATGATATCCTGAGAGCCTAGCACAAATACTGTACTTCATAAGAACTCAATGAATGTTTATTAAATAATTGAATGAATGTTTCATAGAATAATGTAGTCCCCACATAGTATTACTGTGAGTATAATTTTCATTTCTTAATGGAGTCTAAATTCAAAGTTAATTTTATACAAATTATAATATTTCATAACATTTTGCAGTGCTTGGTACAGTATGAGACTGTATAAATTAGATTTAGTAATTAGTACACTCTTTATATTGTTTTACTTTCAACTGTGTGAAATTACTCCTAAATAAAAAATTAATTTTTAGAACTAGCTTTGAAATTTACACATTCAAATGGAAATATTCAGGTACCATAAGATTTTATATGTCAGTGTGATCCTGAGGATACAATTATCACTGTTAAGGTTTTCCAAAAACTAATTATTTAAGGACTTTGGATAAGCAATTTTTGACAACAAATTTAAGGATAAAAACAATCTCATTTCTGAGCAATATGTGAAAGATTTAAAATATGTGAGCATATTAATTAAATTGCTTTAAACAATTCTTCAACATCAAATTGTTGAATATAAATAAGACTAGAAATCCAGCTAACACAATTCTTGATGTAGTTATTCCATATATTCAAGTCAACCTTGGCACTCTATATTGTAACCTACTCTTTGGTCACATTTTATGGAACAGAAAACATTATGGGTTTTTTGTTTGATTTTAGCTTTGTTTTTGATTAGCCAGGACGTAGATGATAAACAATTGTCATAATAATGTGGCATTTAATTCTGTATGCTAACCCCCTGTTGGTTACTTACTAACAGAATGAAAACAAAGATTTATTTAATTTCAAAGCAGAATTTTAAAATAAGTTGGACATTCTTCTGAACTTCAGTTTATATGGTATATGCATTACTCTTTATAAAATAGAGATGTAAAATTTCTTGTATATCCTTACTTTGTATATGAGGGATTTAAGAGGGGACAAGTTTACATTCTAAATTTGTAATGGATTCTGGGGAAATAATTTTACATTTCAAGACAACTTGCAAAGATTATACAGCTTTTATAATCATTTTGCCTAGTTCCCTCATTGTTAACATTTGACTTAACTATGTTATTTGTTGAAATTAGCAAATTAAGGTTAGTATAGTACTATTAACTAAATTGCAGATTTTATTAGGATCTCATCAGTTTTTCCGTGAGTGTCTTTTTTTCTGTTCCAAGTTTCACTTCATATTAACATATTAACATGTCGTGTCATCTTAGTCATTCAACTGTACAATCTTTTTGTGTGGGCCAAAGAAAGCAATGATAGAGTCAAGTTCTTGTAAATAGAATATGAATTAGGGTTATTCTAACCCTATCTAGAGAAGGAACTAGGGTAGATTGATAGTGGGTTTCCATTTTCTGGTTGTACATTTGAAATCATTCAATGCTGGTTTTCTCACAGTAGAGGACTAAGAAATCAGTGTTGGTAATATCAAATTTTATATAATGATATCCTATTTTTTGTATAATTGTATAATGACTTATAATACTATATTAGCCTAGTTATTTGCTAGTTTTATGGGCTACACACAATACAAAATTATTATAATATAAATTACTGTATTCCCTGTGCTGTACATTACATTCTTGTGACATTTATTTTATAACTGAGACAAAGTATTTTATTATCTGAACTAACGTGTTCTGATTCCTCTCCTCACAGCCATAAAAAAAGTTACTAATTAATGTGAGCTTGTGAAGAAAAGGATTTTTTCTGATTTTCAGCAAAGCTTTTTCTCATAAAACAATGTTTCTATAATTCCATACTCTAACGGCGACTGGGTGTTTCATTTTTTCCCAGCTGGCTTCTCTAGCCACCTCTCCATTCCACTAGATCCAGCTGCCATTTAAAATTCTCTTCAGTCTTCAAACCTAGGAACTATATCACCTGCTCCCTTGCTAGGAAGAGATCTATGCCCCTCTTTCCCATTGAGATAATAGAAATTAAAAAAACAGAGCCCAGCTTTCTGAGTATTCTGCCCCTATCCACAATTTTCCTTCTCTTATTTTCTATACAGAAATGAGGAAATATTCTTCTTGCTTATTATGATCCTTTTGTTAAAGATACCAGAGCATACTTACTCACACAATAGATTACCACCTCTAGATTAATAATACCTATTCTATTTCTCATAATCAGTTTGCCTTATTTTTCCACCTAAGAATCAAACCAAAAAAGAGAAAGAAAGACCTCCATCAGATTCATAATCTTTTTCTATTGCTTTCTGTGTAAATATCTTGAATCCAACATTTAAGAGCTGTTGTCACTATCTCTTTACCTATTCCTACCTAGGTTAAGAACAAGCATGTTGCTAATTGTGATATCTACATTTCAAAAGTCATAAACATCCTGGCCACATGCACTCAGGCTCAGCAATCAGATGGCTTGCATTTGAATCCTGATTGTATCCCTTGATCTATGAGCGATGGAAAGTTGGGCAATTTTATTAATAACTTTTGCTTGTTTGTTGTTTATTTATTTATTTTGTTTTTTAGGGCCACACTTATGCATATGGACATTGCCAGGCTGGGGGTTGAATTGGAGCTGCAGCTGCTGGCCTATGGCATAGTTACAGCAATGCCAGATCAGGGCCACATTTATGATTTACACCATAGCCCATGGTAATGCCTGATTCTTAACCCACTGAACAAGGCCAGAGATTGATCCCTTGTCTTCATGGATATTGGTTAGGTTTGTGGCTCACTGAGCCACAAAGGGAACTGCATATTAATATATTTTTATGTTTTTTATTAATGATTTTTACTTTTTACATTATATTTGGTTTACAGAGTTCTGTTAATTTCCATATTAATATCTTTTTAAATTAAAATTACCCAAACATAAAATGAGGGAAAATATGCAATTTTCCCATTAGCATGGAGCTGGAACAAAGTTTACATGATAAATGTATTTAAAAGTTTTTGTCCAGTTCTTTGCACACTCTGTTTATCGATTTAATGTCAGATGTTGTTGTTCCTTGATATGTTTACCTCCTTTAACACCATTGATCAGTCCCTTTTACTTACAGCATCTCTCCCAGTCTTTGATTAGGGTAAAAATCTCTTGATTTTTATCCCTATTTCACTAGCCTCAATCAATTTCTTTGAAGGCTCCTGCCACCAAGATTTCAAATGTGAATTATTTTTAGGAATCTATCTTTATCCTCTTCTGTTCACATACTACATGATTTATATGAGAATCTATAAATTCACTTATTGTTGCCAAAACTCAGCCTCTTCCTACAAGTCCCAAAATGTAGAGACAGATTTTGGGTAAAGGAGAAAAAAAATAGCATTTATTGCTTTTCCAGGCAAAAGAGATCACAGCAGGCTAATGCCTTAAAGACTGTGCCCTCCATTGGGAAGAATAGTAGGGATTTTTAAAGTAAAAAGGAGAAAAATAGGTATTCAGATCAGAATCAAGATTGGGGCATATATCACTCTTCTTTCTTTGGGGGAATCTTGATCATCAAAGCTGGTATCAGGAGACCTCAGCATGAGCATGGTAGTGGTCAACTGGGTTATTGCCTAGAATAACTGCTTGTGAAAAGGGTATGTTGATAAAAGATTAGAGAAAACTAGTAAAGTTCCTGAAAAACATCATGTGCTAATAATCTTTAACCCACAGGCAACTGTGCTCAGGATGTCTAATCTTTAGCTTATGGGGGATTGTCCTGAGGGTACAATTAAGTCAGGAAGAAGGACAGGAAAGACTCTAAGCTGTTCAATCTTAAAGTATTCATTTCTAAAAGAAGCATAAGGAATACAACTTTTATCTTAGGTGTATAAGATGCCAGCATCATTATGTGTATCTCTTGAGAGGGAACTATCGTCCTGCCCAAGGCTGTACTGTTGTTGCTTGTTTTACTGTTCCTCCCTTTTCTTTCCATCCCCTTCCTTCCCTGATCAGCAACTGTCTGAACCTGCCCCTTGAAATTCAGTGAAGGCTATGAAGGCTGAATGAAGCCCATTTCCTAGAACAATAAATGGGAGACACACAAAGTCTTTTGTGCCCAGGAGCCCCACAGGACTCTGCTCAGTTTCAATATCATCTATATTTTAAGAGGTCCCAGATCTATATTTTTAAATCATGTAATTCTCCAGACCTTCACATCTTTATCATTAATTCTCTTTGCATCTGAAGCTGGGGTTAAAGCACAGATTTAAGAATCAGAGTGCCTGAACTTACATACAATTCTACCACCTGCTAGATGATGTGTTTGAGCAAGTTATATAAACTTCACATGTGTGTGCCTGTATGTAAAAAATGGAGATGATAATAGTATTACCCAGTATCAAAGTGTTAAGTAAGCTAATATGTTACAGTGCTTAGTGTAGTGCTTGTACTCAAGTACTGTATTATTTTTACCTTTTAAACTCTCTTGGATGTTCCAAAATCTTCAAAGTCAACATATCCCAATTTGAAGTCATCTATCTTCAAACCAGCCCAAATTTCTCCCATGTCTAGGAATGGGAGCACACTATCTGCTCAGGTGGCCAAATTCAACATCAGGCTTTTCCCTTTTCTTCATTTTTATATCACATCAATTCACCAAAAAATCAACAAAATTGTTACTCTTAGAAATAGGGGACTCTTCCCTGAGTCCTGTGCTTCTGAGGGCTAGCTGCTCTTCCTCAGGCTTAACTTCACACAATTAAAGAATCCTTAGGGAAAGTGATTAAATTTCCTGGAGCCTAAAACCAACCCTCCTTCACTCCCAGAACTTTGTCTAAGTAGCTGGCACCCAAGAATTCTCTTCCCAGTTGGCAACAGAATGCCTAGTAGAGGTTTTCTCCATTTTATAATGTACATAAATAGATTTTTTTTTCAGCTGAACCCAGTGGCATACTGAAGTTCCCAGGTCAGGGACTGAACCCGCACCACAGCAGTGACCTCAGCCACTTCTGTGACAATGCCAGATCCTTAACCCTCTGAAAAAAGTGTGAACTCCTGTACCTAACTAGATTTTGAAGACAGTAGAGCTGGAGGGAGAGAAAGAAACAATAGTTTGGAATATTTTAAAGCACTGAACAGGAGATTACAAAACCTGATATTTCATTCTCCATATCAGTAACTTATTTCTTTTCTCTCTCTGATCAGTCTTTCTGTGGGCTTGCCATTTTTACTGATTGTTTTCAAATGACAAGATTTTTTTCCCTTGATTATTTCTACTGTTTTTGTTTTGAATTTCATTGATTTTTGTTCTTCATTTTTTTCTTCCTTCTGCTTGCTTTGAGTTTATTTTATTTTATTTTTTCTTTCAGTTTTTGGAGGTAAACTTAGATTATGTATTTGAGATTTTTTTTCTCTCTTTTAAATGTAAGCATTTAGTATTATAGATGTCCCTACAATTAATATTTTAGCTGTATCTCACATAGTATGCTATGTTGTGGTTTTTTTTTTTTTTTTTTTTTGTCTTTTGTCTTTTTAGGGCCACACCCAATGCATATGGTCGTCTCTAGGCTAGGGGTCTAACTAAAGCCACAGCTGCAGGCCTATGCCACATCAACACCAGATCTGAGTCATGTCTGTGACCTATGCCACAGCACATGGCAACGCCAGATCCTCAACCCACTGAGTTAGTCCAGGGATCAAACCCACAACCTCAAGTTTCCTCATAGGATTTGTTTCCACTGTGCCATGAAGGTAACTCCCTATGTTTTATTTTAATTTTATTCAGTTAAAGTATTTTTAAAAGTTTCCCTTGAGACATCTTCTTTGATCTGTGGGTCATTAAGAAAACTGTTGTTCAATTTCTGATTGTTTGAACATTTTCTTTTCATCTTCCAGTTGATTTCCAGCCTGATTTCATTGAGGTCATTCAAAAAACATTAGATTTTATTTCTTTTAGAAATATTGAGGCTTGTTTAATGATATCAAATGTGGTCTATCTTGATGTACCTTCCATGAGTGCTTACAAGAATATGTATTTTGTTATTGTTAAGTAGAATGTTCTTCAAGTTTTAATTAGTTTGAATTGTTTGATGGCGTTACTGGGTTTTATATCTTTGTTGATTTTCTGTCTGCATATTTTATCCACTGTTGAGAGAAGAATGTTACAGTCTCGATTGTAATAATTGATCTCTGGAGTTCCTGTTATGTCTCAGTGGGTTAAGAACATGAGAGAGTGTCCATGAGGATATGGGTTTGATCCCTGGCCTCTCTTATTGAGTTAAAGATCCAGTGTTGCTACAAGCTGAAGAATACATTGCAGATATTTCTTGCATCCACTGTTGCTGTGGCTGTGGCATAGGACCCAGCTGCAGCTCCAATTTGTCCCCTAGCCCAGGAACTTCCATAAGCCACAGGTGTGGCCTTAAAAAAGAAGAAAAAAAATCAATCTCTTTATTTTATCCTTTTATATCAGTTTTTCTTCATGTATTTTGCAATTCTGTTGTTAGTTGAATTTACATATAGAATTTCTTTGTCTTCTTGATGTATTAATATTAACCTTTTTATCATTACATAATATTCTTATCTTTTTTTTCTTTGCTCTGGAGTCTATTTTGTCTATGACAAATATAGCCACCCTGATTTTTTCCAAATTAATATTGCATAGTATATCTCTTCCCATCCTTCTGTTTTCAACTTAATATTCCATTGAAATTGAAAAGAATTTCTTGCAAACAGAACATAGTTTTTTCTTTTTAATCTATTGGGTCAATCTTCGTTTTTTTAATTGGTAATATATAGTGAGACCATTTACATTTAATAGAATTCATATGAGTGCTTAAATTTTTGTTGTTGTTTTCCCTTAATTCTACGTTTCATTTTTCTGGTACATTTTTTGTCAATATTTGGATTACTTGAACATATTTTCAAATTATATTTTTATTTACTATAGTCTTTATAAGTGCTTCTCTTTTATAGATTTTTTATAGTGGTTGTCAGGTATTATATAAATGTAACATATTATTATCTGTATGTTATCAATTTGATGGAAGTATAGAAAATTTACTTACCTCAATTTATATATCTTTACTTTCTCATTTATAATCTACTTATCTTAAATATTTACACATATTGAGAACCACATTAGGCAGTGTTATAAATTATGCTCCAACCATCAAACACAAGTTGTAAAACTCAAGAGGAAAAGTTATGTTTATTCATAATTTTTTCTCTTTCTACTTTTTAATTCTTCCTGAGTGCCAAAGTTTCTTCTTTCATCTATTCCCTTCATGTAGAGGACTTCTTTTAGCCATTATTTTAGGTTGGTTACACTGGCAAAAATTCTTAGTTTTCTTTGTCTTGATTATGACTTTATTTCTAAAGGATAGTCTTGCTCAATTTAGAATTTCAAATTTACATGACTTTCTTCCTAATAGATTATAAGTCATTTTTCCTTGGTTGTTTTGAACACTTTTGTCTTTAGTTTCATCACGTTTAAATATGATGTGTCTTGGTATTGATTCCTTTGGATTTATCCTGTTTTTAATTTAGTCAACTTCTTGAATCTCTGGCCAAATTTGGGAATTTTTCATTCTGTCTTTGAGTATTTTTTCAGTACTATTACTCCTCTTCTTTTAAGATGCTAATGAAATGAGTGTTACATCATTTGTGGTAATATTACAGGTATCTGAGATTCTGTTCTTTTTTTAAGTCTATTTTCTCTCATTTTTTGGGTTAAGTAATTTATATGCTAAGTTCACTTATAATTTTCTCTGTCCTTTCCACTCTGTTGTTTGTCCCATTCACTGAGTTTTGTTTTTTTTTTATTGTATTATTCAGTTCTAAAATTTCCATTTGGCATTTTATATCTTTTTTCTGTCTTTCTTTTCTTTTTCATCTTTAAATGATTTTTAAAACAATTTATATTTCTTTTTTTGAGACTTTCCATATATTAACTTGTTTCAAGTGTGTTAGTAATTGTTCACTGAGACATTTTTATTACAATTGCTTCAAATCATTTTAAGATAAATCTAACACATGTGTTATCTCAGTGTTGTGATGTATTTGTTTTCTTTTGCCAGTCAAGTTGACATCTTCCTTTCTATCGGCATGAAAAATTATCCTCTTTTGAAATACAGATATGACTTATTACTCCATCAGGGGAAGGGATATTTTGTTTCATTACTGCAGGGTGAAAGTGGAAAGGTATGGTCTTTCATTCAAGTTCACTGATACATGGCAGGGAAGGGTACATAAATTTGTTGGGCATGATAGGAGCTCAGATTGACTGGGAGGGGCAAGATAATCTTATTACTGATTCCCAGATTGCCTCCATTGACCTTTGGAAGGGAAGAAGTATGTGGTTTCATTACCACTAAGCAGGAAAGAAATTCCTAAATCTTTATAACTTTACTTTTGACATCACTGCAGATGGGACTAGAGGACTTTCCCATTCTACCAATTGGAAATAGAAGCCTAGGATTCCTTCTCTCCACTAACACCTTGGAGGAAGGGGACTCTATCCCACACACTGATACCATCCCATCTAGGGAGCTGAGGCAAACCATTACCATTTGGTAAGAATACAAATACAGACTCTCCACATGGTCTTAAGACTACAGTTTTTCTTTGGGGGGGGATTTCTTGTTTGTTTGTTTCCTGTGGTTAAGCTAGAGTAGAGGACTTATTTCCTGAGATATTTCTGCATTGTTATTTTTAATGATTTTTTTTAAATCAGGGCTTAATGAATTTCTCAATTGCTGGCTTCTCCAGTAACTAGCATAGGATTTATGAGGCAAAGGAGAAGGCAATCAGAAAGAAAGAAAGAAAGAAAGCAAGAAAGAAAGAAAGAAAGAAAGAAAGAAAGAAAGAAAGAAAGAAAGAAAGAAAGAAAGAAAGAAATCTCCTTGAAATCTCTAGCTGCTCTGTATCTTTTCTATATTCTTCAGAGTCTTCCTATATTTTTAAGTATGTTTTTAGTTCTACTTAGTAGGATGAATAAAAGATATGTCTACTCCACATTACCAGAAGTGGATTATGATCGAGCATTTTTTATTCAACATTGTTAAATGCAATAAAGTATACTTAAATGTACATTTGATAAAATTTTAAAAAATATATGCACCCACACTTTCAGATTTTTTTTAAAGGAGCACTCAATTTCCCAGTACCAAAGTATTTCACTAGTTTCCTAAGGATGCTATCATAAATTACCACAAACTTGGTACCCTAAAAGCACAAATGTGTTCTTTTATTTTTCTGGAGGCCAGAAGACCAAAACCAAGGTGTCAGTAGGGTCACACACTTTATTTTTATATAGACAACAGTATTTGGAGTTAAGGTCAACCTCAAATCTAAGATAATGTAATCTCAGATTATTAAAGTAATTAGATCTGCAAAGACTCTATTCTAAATGAGATCTTATTTTGAGTTTCTGTATAGATACACATTTTGTGGGGACAGTAACCACATACAGTGTTATAAATAAGTCTCAACAAATTTAAAAATATTGAAGTGATACAAAGCATGCACTCTGACCACAATAACAATAAATTAGAAATAAATTAAAATGTGATTTAAAAATGTCTGAAAAACGAAAGTCCAGGACCTGATGGCTTCACAGCTGAGTTCTACCAAACATGAAGAGAAGAGTTGAAACATCTTCTTCTGAAAACTGTTCCAGAAAACTGAAGCGAAAGGAACACTCCCAAGCTCATTCTATAAAGCCCATTCAACACCCATTCATTATAAAAACTCTCCAGTGAGTGGACATAGACGGGAAATACCTCAAGATAGCAAAAGCCATTTATGACAAACACACAGCTAACATCATTCTCAGTGGTGAAAAACTGAAAGCATTTTGGCTTCAGGAATGAGACAAGGATGTCCATATTCACCAATATTATTCAACATAGTCTTAGAAGTCATAGTCATGTTGATCAGAGAAGAAAAAGAAATAAAAGGAATCCACATTGGAAAAGAATAAGTAAAACTATCACTGCAGATGACAAGATTCTATGGTTAGAAAATCCTAAAGACACTACCAGAAAACTATTAGAGCTCATCAATGAATTTCGTACAGTTGCAGTATGCAAAATTAACACACAGTAATTGACTGTATTTCTACATACTAACAATGAAAGATCAGAAAGAGAAATTAGGTAAACCATCCCATTTACCATCGCACCAAAAAGAATAAAATACCTAGGAAAAAACCTACCTAAAGAGACAAAAGATGTGTACTCTGAAAACTATAAGACACTGATGAAATAAATCAAAGACACAAATAGATGAAAAAATATACCATGCTCTTTAATTGGAAGAATCAATATAGTCAAAATGACAAAACTACCTAAGGCAATCTACAGATTCAATGCCAATCCCTAGCAAATTACCAATGGCATTCTTTACAGAACAAAAACAAAATATTTTAAAATTTGTGTGGAAACACAAAAGACCTTGAATAGCCAAAAGAATATTGAAAAGAAAAAAATGGAACTGGAGGAATCAGGCTCCCTGACTTTAGACTGTACTACAGAAACCCCTGTGAAAGAGGAAATGTTAATGCACCCTGGGAAATCTTTTTGCCAGTGGGGAAATGAACTAGGACTGAGGCAGAGCATTGGAGCCTTGGAGGAGCAGACAGCAACAAGTTTGTAGAAGACAAAACAGAGCGAAGACTGCACCCCTCAGCCTGAGATATGTATCTGCTGTTGCAGGCAGGGACTCGGTGCTGAAGCTCAGCTTGGAGGTTAGACCAAGGGAGAAGACTGGGTTGGTCACATGGAGACAGCCTGAAGGGCCTGGAGTGTGGTGTGACTGTAACTGAAGGTTAGAGAGAAGAAGCCTGGAATTGCAATAAAGGTGAGGTGCCACTGTTGGGGGGGCATGGAGGAATGGGGCCACCAGAAGGGCCTCTTTCCCCACATGTACTCTCAGGTAACAGGACAACATCTAAATGAGTTCTGAGGGCAGATATTAGCTGCCACCACCCTCACAGGTTCTGGGAACAAGCATGAGCCACTGCATTTACATATAACCTATCAAGGAGATCACAGCCAGCACACACAGAGGAAATAGGCAGAAGTCACTCATACTAAAAACAGCCCTTGTGCCAAAATTGTAAACCCTTACAAGCTATGCAGGGATATATCCATATATCAATAGCCTTCTAAGATCACAGCAGTTAATTATTTCTCCTAAACTCATAGAGTAAGAGAAATATAGGTAAAATAAAGGAGCAGAGGAACCACTCCCTGTTAAAAGACCAAAAGAATTCCTCTGAAAGAACAATGAAAAAGACCTCTTCAGTCTAATAGACACTGGTTCTAAAAGAAGATGATGAAAATGCTGAAGGAATTAAGAAAGTATATTGACAGAAATGCAGATTTCTATAAAAAGGAACAAAAACTATAATGAGAAGGCAAGAAATGTAACAGCAGAAAAATAAAGAAAATAAAAATATAGTGAGTAAACAAGCTACGAAAAATAAGGTCAATGAGAAAAATCACTCTAAATATCCCTAGACAGATGAATGGAATTCTTTGGAATGGTTAGCTATGAGATCCTGCTGTGTAGCACTGGGAACTATGTCTGGTCACTTATGATGGTGCATGATAATGTGAGAAAAAAGAACGTATGTGTAACTGGATCACCATGCTGTACAGTGCAAAATTGAGAGAACATTGTAAACCAGCTATAGTGGAAAAAATAAAAATCATTATATTAAAAAAAAAGATGATGTGGTACATAAACACAATGGAACACTACTCCAAAATAAGAAAAAAAAAGTAATGCCATTTGTAGCAACAAGGATAGAACCAGAAAATTTCAGACTAAGTGACGTTAAGTCACAAAGAGAAAGACAAATTACCATAAGATATCACTTATCTGTGAAATCTAAAATATGGCACAGATGAACATATTTACAGAATAGAAATAGACTCACATACATAGAGAACAGACTTGTGACAGCAGAGGTAGAGCAGATGGACTGGGATGGACTGGGATTTTGAGGTTAGTAGATGCAAACTATTATATTTTTAATGGATAAGCAATGAAGTCCTATAGCACCGCACTGGGAACTATATTCAATCATTTGCGATAGAACATGATCAAAGATAATATGATAAAAGTAACACACACATATATATGTTACGAATGACTGGGTCATTTTTCTGCTCAGCATAAATATTCAGAACATTGTAAATCAACTATAGTTTAAAAATAAAAATAAATAAAGTATGACACAAATGAACATATCTATGAATCAGAAACAGACTTACAGAAATTGAGAATGGACTTGTGATTACCAAGGGGTGGGAGGAACGTTTAGTAGTTTGGGGTTAGCAGATGCAAACTACATCATATGGAGTGGATAAACAACAAGGTCCTTCTGCATAGCAAAGAGAACTATATTAAATATACTGAGGAAAAATATAATAAAGAATGTATATATATGTATAGTTGAATCACTTTGCTGTACAGAAGAAATTAACACACAATGTACATCAACTATATTTCAATTAAGAAAGAAATATTAAAGAAAAATTTTAAATATAACTGAAAGAAAACCAAGACCCAAGATATTAAACTTTTTAAATACAATTAAAGCAGTAGGTAGAGAGAAGTTTATAGCCTTAAACATAAATAGATGGAAGTTGTAAATTTAATGACATAATTATACACCTTAAGAAGCTATGGAAATAAAATAATAAATTACATTCAGATTAGGTAGAATTGTGGAAATGATATAATAATATAACAATATAAATCAATAAAATAGTAAGAAAATAATGAAAAATGTAAATTTAAAGGATTTTGTTCTTCAAGAAACTTAGTTAAAAAACAAAATTATCTGGTTCTTTGGGAAATCATAGAGAAGGTATGTTAGAAATATTACAAGTGACTGGATACAGTTCCCAGTGCTATACAGCAGGATCTCATTGCTTTTCCATTCCAAAGACAATAGTTTGCATATATTAACCCCAAATTCCCAATCCATCCCATTCCCTCCCCTCCCCTTTGGCAACCATAAGTCTGTTCTCTATGCCCATGATTTTCTTTTCAATGGAACGGTTCATTTGTGCCATATATTAGATTCCAGATATGTGATATCATATGGTATTGGTCTTTCTCTTTCTGACTTACTTCACTTAGTATGAGTCTCTAGTTCCATCCATGTTGCTGTAAATGGCGTCATTTTGTTCTTTTTTATGGCTCAGTAGTATTTATGATGGAGCATGATAATTTGAGAAAAAAGAATGAACACATGCTGTACAGTAGAAAATTGACAGGACACTGTAAACCAGCTATAGTGGAAAAATAGAAATGATTATAAAAAATTAAAAACAATAAAAAAGAAAAAACATGAAATGTTATAAATGGGAAAAAGGACGTCACAAACACTATTACAGTTATTAAAAGTAAAATGCAGAAATATTATAAGCAACTTTATGGCTATGTATTGAGCAAGGTAGGTGAAATGAAAAAAAAAAAACTTTGAAAGATGCAAAGTACTAAGTTCACACTATAGCAGGTATATACCCAAATAGCACAATCTCTGAAGGAAAATGGATTTGTATATACAAATCTCACATAAAATCCATATGCACAGATCAGTTTACTGGTGAATTTTACTTAGCATTTCAGAAAGATATAACATTAATTCTACCCAAAAACTTTACATATTATTCTGTAAAGCTAGCGTTTTCCTCATACCAAGTCAGAAAATGACACTACAAGAGAATACAGCTTCAAACCAATATCACTTATATACATAAATGCAAAACCTTTAACAAAATAATAGCAATTGAAATGCAACAAAAGATAGGATATTGCATCATGATAAACTGTAGTTTATCTCAGGAATCTAAGGTTGGTTTTACATTTTAAAATAAGTAAATATATACTTCACTATATTAGAAAAGTAAGCAAGTATGGAAAAATAAAAAAAAAAAACAATGTGATGACTTCAGTAGATGCAGAAAAGGCTTTTGACCACATTCAATACACAACGCATTTATTTTGAAAATTCTCAGCAAACTAGGAATATGAGGGCATCTACATAAACTGAACTCATGTTTTCTCAAGGACATCTGCACAAAACTAAACAGTAGCAACACAAGAAACTACAGCCTGCATTACACTTAATGGTGAAAAATGGAGTCCTTATCTTTAGAATTGGAGACAAAGCAAAAGTATTTACTTTTGGAGTTCACGTCATGGTGCAGCAGAATCGAATCCAACTAGGAACCATGAGGTTACAGGTTTGATTCCCGGCCTCACTCAGTTGGTTAAGGATCCGGAATTGCCATGAGCTGTGGCATAGGTCACAGACACGTCTCAGATCTGGCATTGCTGTTGCTCTGGTATAGGCTGACCCCTAGCCTGGAAACCTCCATACACCAAAGGTACGACCCTGAAAATATCAAAAAAACCTCCATACGCCAAGGGTACGACCCTGAAAAGACCAAAAAAAAAAAAAAAAAAAAAAAGAGTGTTTACTTTCACTGCTATTTCTCAATGTTTTACTGGAAGTGCCAGACAAATGCAATAAGTCAAATAAAATTTTTAAAAAGGCATACATATTAGAAAGGAAGGAGAAAGACCTCATGGTTCACTTTTTTTTTTTTTTCTGTTGGAAGACCTAAGGAATGTACAAAAATCTTTCAAGGAGTATTAAATGAGTTTAGCAATGTTGTGGGATACGAGATCAATATACAAAGATGAATTGCATCTCTGTTTTTATTTTTATTTTTATTTAATTTTATTTATTTTTTTAAAGTCCTAACCTGAGGCATATGGAAGTTCCCAGGCTAGGGGTCAAATCAGAGCTGTGGCTCCTGACCTGTATCACCGTTACAGCAAGTCAGGGATCCGAGCCACATCTGTAACCTATGTTGCAATGTAAAGCAGTACTGGATCCTTAACTCACTGAGCAAGGCCAGGGATAAAACCCACATCCTCATAGACACTGTGTCAGGTTCTTAACTGAGCCGCAATAGGAACGCCTCTATTTTTAAAAATGAACAAGTTGAAGTTTAAAATTAAATATTTATATATATATATATATATAATATTTATATTAGTTACAATTACCTACAAAATATGAAATACTTAGAAATTAATTCATTTTATTTTTCATAATTTCAATTATTATTTGTATACTTTTGTATTTCTACAAGGTAGGTATCCAGAAGTGGAATTCCTGAAGCAGAAGATATTCACATTTTAATTTTTTTGACAGATTACAAAATTTGCTAACATAGAAATTTACCAGTATATGTTAGAGTAACCCCTTCTTAACTCTCTTATGGATTGAAATGAACCCCTCAAAATTCATATGTTGATTCCTAACTCTCAGTACCTCAGAAGGTGACTTTATTTGGAAATAGGGTTGTTGCAGATATAGTTTATTAAGATGAAGTCATACTGGAGTAGGATGGTCTCCTAACCCAACATGACTGCTGTCCTTATTAAACAGAGAAATTTATGTGGATATATATACACAGGGACAACATCATATGAAGACTGAAGGCAAATATGAAGCCGATGAAATGAAAGTTAGAGAATACTACAGAGTCACAGAAAATTAACAGTAGTTAAGGAAGAGGAATGGAACAGATTCCCTCTATTGGCCCTAGGAAGTTATTAACCTTGCTGAGAGGTTGAGCTTTGACTTACTTCCTCCAGAACTGCAAGATAATAGATTTCTATTGTTGGTCCTTTATTACTGTAACCCCAGGAAACTAATACTAGTTAAAAAATCTTTTAATATATGATCTCCTATAAAAAATTAGTTGAACTTCTCCTGAAATATGATTTTCATGAGCACTTCTTGTCCTACAAATTTTCTGTTTGTATCATTTCTACTAATATGTATCAACTCTTTGACAAACTATATTCTTAGTTTTAATGTTAATTGGAATATCTTGGATTTTAAGACAGCGCTGCTTTTCTTGAAAACAAAAAAACATTCTATTTGCCTTTTTCCCTACTGCACTCTCATTCAGACAGCACTTGCCACAATTGTATTTGACTTTCCTCTGTGCATTAGGTTCAGGTGAGAGCAACTTGATCTATCTTGTTTGGCACTATATTTGCAGTGTATAAAACATTATATGACACAGAGGAGTTGCTCAAAGATATTTTCTGAATATAATAATACACTAAGAAAGAAACCATTTCATTTAAATTGCAGGACAAAGAGTTATGTAACTGGAGCAGGTTTTACTCCAATTATTCTACCGTTGTGGAATAAAAATGAAATCTAAAATATATCTAATGGCTAACTGAGAATATAGACCTCAACCCATATTGAATATTATCCTTAGTTTTTTAGTAAACTAAAAGGCAGAAAATTAATTTTCTTTCTTTCTTCATGTAATGCTAAACTTCTAAAGTAAAATATAAATTTTTATCAAATAAAAACAAAAATTCCAAATACATCAATTTTTTTTCTTTTTAATTAAATGTTAGAGATTTATCTTCTGCATTGGCTGCTGTTACCATAATATAAGGGATGATGAACTAATTATTTCTTTGCCTTAAAGAAGGATATTTCAAAGCAGTGACCTTAGTATATATTTCCATTGGGATAAATACTATGCCCTCGGGATTAGTTGTGCTCATTCCACAGTGTTGAGTTCAGTATTGTGCCTACCAATGTATTCAATATCATGAGCTAATGTCAAGAAACTATTGGGAAGGAATATTAAGATCAGATGAAATCACCTAAAAGTGTGACAAAGCATACCATATGTTACAATTTCCACTAGCTCATTGAAAAACACCATGAATGTGAAGCCAGGATGAGATTGCCAGACCTTTAGTTTTGCCAGTTCTTGGAATATAAAGTAAGGGTTTGGTGCAGATGAGAAGAAGTACTTGTCTATAAAAATAATTATTTCAAAATGACTGCAAATTCATTATTAGGAAAATAGCAATGCTAATAACTAAACACTAATGTTGTCTAAAACCTTTCTTCTCAAATCATGGAAATTATGCTCTAATATTTACAACAGGATACCATCCACTTTTCATTTCAAAAGCATGTAGCAAAAGACTCTTTTCTTGGGCACAGTGTATTTTTCTGAAAGACTCTCAAAGCACAGTAATATTTTTCAGAGGAAATTACACTCTGTCTAATGTCTGTTTTTCACATTTAAATCTGGTATAAAATACTTCTGGAATGATATGATGACAAATGAAAGACATATTATTGAAGAAAAGGTACTCAGGTCCAAGTTTCAGTGGATAATTGAAGGGATTATTATTCTAGAGAATAGGTAATGTTTATTATGTACAGATGGCTGGTTGCAGCTCATTTTACAATGTGTTCATTCTTAATTGTGGCAGAATTTGTCCTGCTGTTTATCTGTCAAGTGATTTAAAATACTGCCAAAAAGTATTTTCTTTTGTTCCAGCCATGTCAAAATATGACTCAAAAATGCTTTGAGAGCAATATGATTTGAATCCAACTTAATATATCACAATTATGATCATTTTTAAAAGTTATACATAAAATAATCATGTTCACTTGCTCACAGTAAGCTGGTATCTATATCCTGTCACAGTATATTTAAGGAAGAAACAGATGTAAGCAATATTTCTTCTTGGTAATCATATCTTATGGCCAGTTGTAAAAACAAATTCTACTCTTGGAATCTATTGTTTTTAATATTGTAGAGAACAACAATTGATGCAATTATAACTAATCAGAGAAGCACGGTTGTTTATTGGTTCACTGTTTTGCCGTGATTTTTCATGTGTGGATGAATGGAATATTTAGTCATAACCTGGCTTTGTTAATAAAGCTGTAGGCTGTAAACAGTGAAAACTTACAAGCATGAGTTTGAAAAAATGGAATCCATAATGGAAATTGAACTGTAATTTCCCTAAATCATGGACATCAAAATGAGAGATAAAGCAGAGGTAAAACAACAATTTACTTTAACTGATAACATAATATGAAAAAGCAGTGACTTCATATAGCCAGATGTAGAATTCCCTGCTGCTCTAGGAAACATTTCTAGGGAGGCTGGGGGTAGTTATGGCTTGTTGTGGGAACAAAGACATTGGGGTCAGAGGTACTGGGGAGTACTCACTGGTGTGAACTCTCCTGGATGGAGCCATTTTGACACCAAGATCTGGAACCACTCAATAATCTGTAGGATCCAGTCCTGGGACACCTCAGATCAAACAACCAACTGGGTGGGAAGACATCTCCACCCATCATTAGATAGGCAAACAAAGTCCTCCTAAGCCCACAACTGCCTCAAAACACACCACTTGACATAGCCCTGTATCATTACCTTATAGAAGGAAGCACACAGAAGCATCTAGGGCAGTCTTACCAAGGGGCAGACATCAGAAGCAAGAGGATTATTGCAGTCTGTGGAATGGAGATCACAAACACAAAAATTTAGACAAAATGAGATGACTAAGAAATATGTTTCAGATGAAGGAAAAAGATAAAAACTCAGAAGAACTAACTGAATTGAAGATAGCCAGTCTACCCTCTCCCCAAAAGAAGATCTGAGTAATGACAGTAAATATAATCCATTATTTGGGAAAAAAATGGAAGCACAAACCAAGAAGATAAAAGAAATGTATAGCAAAGAGCTAGAAGATATAAAGAAAAAACAGATTTGGAGACTATAATAACTGCAATGAAAAACCCACTGGGAGAAATCAATAGCAGAATAAATGAAACAGAAGGACAGAGATGTGAGTTGGAAAATAGAATGATAGAACAGACTGTTGCGGAACAGAATTTTAAAAAAAAGAATGATAAGAAATTAAGACAGTTTAAGAGACCTCTAGCCCAATATTAATCTTACCAATATTTGCATTCTAGGGTCTCAGAAGGAGTAGAAATGAGGCCTGAGAAAATATTTGAAGAGATAATAGCTGAAAACTTCCCTAATATGGGAAAGGAAATAGTCATCAAGTCCAGGAAGTGCAGAGTCCCATACAAGAGAAATCCATGGAATAACACACCAAAACACATAGTACTCTAATTGACAAATAGTAATGACAAAGAGAAAAGAGTAAGAGCAACAAGGGAAGAGTAACAAATACTATACAAGGCAATCCCCACATGTTTATTAGCTTATCTTTCTGTAAAAACTCTGCAGGTGAGAAGGGAGTTGGAAAATATAATTAAAGAGATGAATGGGAAAAGCAAACAAAGAAACAAAAACAAACAAACAAAAACTACAGCCAAAAAACACTACCCAGAAAAGGTCTCATTTATATTTGACAGAGAAATAAAAAAGCTTTATAGAAAAGCAAAAGGTAAGAGAATTCAGCACAACCAAACCATATTTATGACAGATGACAAAGGAACCTCTCTAGCAGAAAAGAAAACACAGCAACCAGAAATTTAAAAAATAAATAAGTAAAAATGAGAAAGCTCACTGGTAAAAGTGAATGTATACTATAGTAAAGTTACGGTATCAACCATACACAAATATTATATAAAAATCAGCAATTATGAAAATAGGAAAGTAGAAATGCAGGATTTTGGAAATGTATTTGAAATTAATAGATCAGCAACTTAAAACTATATATATAGACTGCTATATCAAAAACTTGTTAGAGCAATAAAACAAAAATCTGTAATATATACATACGAAAAAAGTAATCTAAACACAACACTACATATAGTCATCAAATCATAACAGAAGAGAACAAAAGAGGAAGAAAAAAAATGACCTACAAAAAAAAATCCCAAACAATAAACAAAAAGGCAATAAGAACACACATATGAATAAATGTAAATGAATTACATGCTCCAACTATAAAACATACAATGGCTGCAAAGCTACAAAAACTAGACATGTAGGTATGCTATCTACAAGAGATTCACTTCAGATCTAGAGACACATACAGATTGGAAATAAGGGATAAGAAGAATCTAAGAAGAAGATATAAGAATTGTACTTATAGATGCACCCAATATAGAAGCACCTCAATATACATGGCAAGTGTTATCAGTCATAAAAGGTGAAATCAAAAATAAAAAATAATGGTGCAAGAATTTAATATCTCACTGAAATCAATGGACAGATAATCCAGATAGAAAAATCAATGATGAAACACATGCTTTAAATAACACATTAGACCAGATGGACTTAATTGACATTTATAGAGCAGAATATATATCTTTTCATGACCACATAGAACATACTTCAGGATATATCACATCCTGGGCCACAAAGCAAGCCTCAGTAAATTTAAGAAAATCGAAATCATATCAAGCATATTTTTAAACCACAACTCTATGACATGAGAAGTCAACTTCAAGAAAAAAAAATGAGCATTGCAACTCCTGCTTTTCTGTCATGTCTATTGGCGTGAAATATTTTTCCCCACCCTTTCACTTTCAATCTATATGTTTCTTTTGTCCTAAGGTGAGTTTCTTGTAGGCAGCATATTGAAGGTTTTTGCCTTTTTATCCACTCAGCCACTCTGTATCTTTTGATTGGGGCATTCAGTCCATTGACATTTAAGGTGATAATTGATAGATGATTATTTATTGCCATTTGAACCTCGTGTTCCAGTTGAGTCTATGGTTCTCCATTCTTCCTTTCTTTCTTTTTCTTTTTTTTTTTTTTTTTTTTTTTTTTTTTTTTTTGGTTGGATGGTCTCCTGTTATTATCTGCTTGAGTGTATTTTTTTTTCATTTTTTGCAAATGCAATATTTGGTTTTGGCTTGTGGTTGCCCTGTTTTTTAAGTATGCTAACCCCTTCCCATAATTGTGTGTTTTAGCCTGATGGTCCCGTGGTCATCTCAATAGACGCAGAAAAAGCATTTGACAAAGTTCAACATCCATTCATGATCAAGACCCTCGCCAAAGTGGGTATAGAGGGAACATTCCTGAATATAATCAAAGCCATTTATGAGAAACCCACAGCAAATATAATACTCAATGGGGAAAAACTGAAAGCTTTCTCACTCAAATCTGGAACAAGACAGGGATGCCCACTCTCACCACTGCATTTCAACATAGTTTTGGAAGTCTTAGCCACAGCAATTAGACAAACAAAAGAAATAAAAGGCATCCATATAGGAAGAGAAGAGATAACAATGTCACTGTATGCAGATGACATGATACTATACATAGAAAACCCTAAGGACTCAACCCCAAAACTACTTGAACTGATTAATAAATTCAGCAAAGTAGCAGGAAATAAGATTAACATTCAGAAGTCAGTTGCATTTCTGTATACCAGCAATGAAACATTAGAAAAGGAATACAAAAATACGATAGCTTTTAAAATTGTACCTCACAAAATCAAATACCTCGGAATACACCTGACCAAGGAGGTAAAGGACCTATATGCCGAGAACTATAAAACTTTAATCAAAGAAATCAAAGATGATGTAAAGAAATGGAAAGATATTCCATGTTCCTGGATTGGGAAAATCAATATTGTAAAAATGGCCATGCTCCCGAAAGCAATCTACAGATTCAATGCAATCCCTATCAAATTACCCAGGACATTTTTCACAGAACTACAACAAACAATCCAAACATTTATATGGAACAACAAAAGACCCAGAATCGCCAAAGCAATCCTGAGAAACAAAAACCAAGCAGGAGGCATAACTCTCCCAGACTTCAAGAAATATTACAAAGCCACAGTCATCAAAACAGTGTGGTACTGGTATCAAAACAGACAAACAGACCAATGGAACAAAAGAGAAAACCCAGAAATAAACACCTATGGTCAATTAATCTTTGACAAGGGAGGCAAGAACATCAAATGGGAAAAAGAAAGTCTATTCAGCAAGCATTGCTGGGAAACCCGGACAGATGCATGCAAAGCAATGAAACCAGAACACACCCTCACACCATGCACAAAAATAAACTCAAAATGGCTGAAAGTCTTAAATATAAGACAGGACACCATCAAACTCCTAGAAGAAAACATAGGCAAAACACTCTCTGACATCAACAACATGAATATTTTCTCAGGTCAGTCTCCCAAAGCAATAGAAATTAGAGCAAAAATAAACCCATGGGACCTCATCAAACTGACAAGCTTTTGCACAGCAAAGGAAACCCAAAAGGAAACAAAAAGACAACTTACAGAATGGGAGAAAACAGTTTCAAATGATGCAACCGACAAGGGCTTAATCTCTAGAATATATAAACAACTTATACAACCCAACAGCAAAAAAGCCAACAACGCAATGGAAAAATGGGCAAAAGACCTGAATAGACTTTCTCCAAAGAAGATATACAGATGGCCAGCAAACACATGAAAAAATGCTCAACATCGCTTATTATAAGAGAAATGCAAATCAAAACTACCATGAGATACCACCTCACACCAGTCAGAATGGCCATCATTAATAAGTCCACAAATAACAAGTGCTGGAGGGGCTGTGGAGAAAAGGGAACCCTCCTGCACTGTTGGTGGGAATGTCAACTGGTACAGCCACTATGGAGAACAGTTTGGAGATAGCTTAGAAATCTATACATAGAACTTCCATATGACCCTGCAATCCCACTCTTGGGCATCTATCTGGACAAAACTCTACTTAAAAGAGACACATGCACCCGCATGTTCATTGCAGCACTATTCACAATAGCCAGGACATGGAAACAATCCAAATGTCCATCGACAGATGATTGGATTCGGAAGAAGTGGTATATACACACAATGGAATACTACTCAGCCATAAAAAAGAATGACATAATGCCATTTGCAGCAACATGGATGGAACTAGAGAATCTCATACTGAGTGAAATGAGCCAGAAAGACAAAGCCAAATACCATATGATATCACTTATAACTGGAATCTAATATCCAGCACAAATGAACATCTCCTCAGAAAAGAAAATCATGGACTTGGAGAAGAGACTTGTGGCTGCCTGATGGGAGGGGGAGCGAGTGGGAGGGATCGGGAGCTTGGGCTTATCAGACACAACTTAGAATAGATTTACAAAGAGATCCTGCTGAATAGCATTGAGAACTATGTCTAGATACTCATGCTGCAACAGAAGAAAGGGTGGGGGAAAAATGTAATTGTAATGTATGCATGTAAGGATAACCTGACCCCTTGCTGTACAGTGGGAAAATAAAAAATATTAAATAAAAAAATGCACAAAAATACAGACAATTAGAGGCTAAACAACAATATGTTACTAAAAGACCAATGGATTATTGAGAAAACCAAAGAGGAAATCAAAAACATCAAGAGACAAATGACAACAAAAACCTGATGATCCAAAACCTATGGGATGCAGAAAAAGCAGTTTAAGAGGGAAGTTTATAGCAATACAATCTTACTTTAGGAAAAAAAGAAAAATCTCAAATAAACATCTAAAGCAATTAGAGAAAGAAGGCCAACCAACCAACCAAACAAAACTTTAGTAGAAAGAAAGAAATAATAAAGAAAGAAATAATAAGGTCAGAGCAGAAATGGGTAAAATAGAGAATAAGAAAACAAGGGAAAACATCAATGAAACTAAAAGCTGCTTCTTTGAAAAGATAAAAAAAATTGATAAAACTTTAACCAGATTCATCAAGACAAATGTGAAGAGGACTCAAATCAAGAAAATTAGAAATGAAAAAGGTACAATTGAAATAACAGAAATGCAAAGGGTCATGGAAAAACTACTATAAGCAAGCATATACCAATAAAATAGACAACCTAGGAGAAATGGGCAAATTTTTACAAAGGTATAATCTCCATAGACCAAGGTAGGAAAAAATGGAAAACATGAGCAGATCAGTCACAAGTATTAAAATTTAAACTGTGATTTTAAAACTTCCAACAAACAAAAAGTCCAGGACCAGATGGCTCCACAGGCAAATTCTGTCAAATATTTTGAGAAGAGGTAACCTAGCCTTCAGAAACTCTTCTAAAATATTGCAGAGGAAGCAGTATACCCAAACTCATTCTATAAGACCATCGTCACCCTGATACCAAAACCAGAAAAATGTACCACTAAAAAAATGACAATTACTGGCCAGTATCACTGATGAACATAAACACAAAAATCCTCAATGAAATCTAGCAAACTGAATCCATCAATACCTTAAAAGGATCATATACCAAGATCAAGTAGGACTTATCCCAAGGATGTTAGCATTGTTCATATCCACAAATCAATCAACGTGATACACTACATTAACAGTTGAAGAATAAAAACCATATAATCATTTCAATAGTTGCAGAAAAAGCTTTTGAGAAAGATAAAAACCCAGTCATAACAAAAACTCTCCAGAAAGTGGTCATAGAGGGAACATATCTCAATATATTAAAGGCCATATATGACAAACTCAGCCAACATCATACTCAATGGTGGAAACCTGAAAACATTTCCTCTAAGGTCAGGAACAAGACATGGATTCCCACTCTCACTTTTTAAATTATTACTTATCTCATCTATTTAATTATTTAATTGTGCTGGGCAGGATGTCAGGTACATGGTGGAATAATCATGGTAAGATTGGATATCTTTGTCATGTTCATGATGTCAAGAGGAATAACTTCCATTGTGAATGGAACTGCAATGAACACACAGATTCTTTTTCTTTTGTGGGCCATACTTGTGGCATATGGAAGTTTCCAGGCTAAGGGTCAAATCAGAGCTGTAGCCCCTGGCCTACCCCACAGCCACAGCAATGCCAGATCTGAGCCTCATCTGGGATCTACACCACAGCTCCTGGCAACAGTGGATACTTAACCCACTGAAAGAAGCCAGAGATTGAACATGTGTCTTCATGGAAACTAGTCAGATTAGTTTCCTCTGAGCCATGATGCAGACACCTGTATCTTTTTTAATGAAAGTTTTGTCTGTATATACAGCCAAGAGTGGCATTGCTGGGTCATATGATAGTTATGTGTTTAGTTTTCTGAGGTATCTCCATACTGATTTCTATAGTGGTTGCACAAATTTATATTCCCACCAACAGTGAAAGAGGGTACACTTTTCTCCACACCTTTTTAATATCTTCCTTAGAGGAATTTCTAGTCAGGTCTTCTGCCCATTTTTCAATTGGGTTGTTTTTGTTTGTTTGTTTGTTTATTTGTTTGCTGTTGAGTTGTATGAAATTAAGCTTTTGTTAGTTGCATCATTTGAAGTTATTTTCTCCCATTCCATAGGTTGTGTTTTTTTTTATGGCTTCCTTTGCTGTGTAAAAGCTTGTCAGTGAATTTCTCTAATAATTAGAAAATCCTTTTCATATTTCTTTTGGTCATCCATAAGTCTTCTTTGAAGAAATATCTATTTTGAACATACGCCTATTTTTTGAATTTCTTTTTTAAATAACGATCTGTGTGAACTGTTTGAATGTTTTGGAGATTAATCCCTTGTCAGTTGCACTGTTTGGAAATATTTTGCATGTTGTCTTTTTGTTTTGTTTATGGTTTTCTTTGCTGTGAAAAATATTTAGCATTCATTTGTTTTTTTATTATTTTTTTTTTACTCTAGGAGACAGATCCAAAAAAGATATTGCTGCAATTTATGTTAAAGTGTTTTCTGTCTACGTTTTCCTCTAAGAGTTTAAAGTATCTGGTCTTAAAGTATCTGCAATTGGAGGTTTGTTTTTTTTGTTTGTTTGTTTTTATATGTTGGAAGAGTGTTTGAATTTTATTCTTTTACATGTAGATGTTTTCTCCAGTATTTATTCTTGAATGCTTTACCATAGATTGGTTGGAAATAGGTTGTGGATTTATCTCTTGCTTTTTATTCTCTTTCAGTGATCTGTGTCTGTTTTCACATCAGTAACATACTGTTTTTCTGACAATAAGTTTGTAGTATAGTTTGAAGTCAGGGAGCCTGATTCCTCCAGCTCCTTTCTCTTTCTTTGTATTGCTTTGGCTATTTGGGGTCATTTGTGTTTACATAAATTTTAATTTTTTTTCTTTTTTGTCTCTTTGCTATTTCTTTGGGCTGCTCTTGTGGCATATGGAGGTTCCCAGGCTAGAGGTCGAATCAGAGCTGTAGCCGCTGGCCTACGCCAGAGCCACAGCAATGTGGGATCTGAGCCGCATCTGCAACCTACACCACAGCTCATGGCAACACTGGATCCTTAACCCACTGAGCGAGGCCAGGGACCAAAACCACAACCTCATGGTTTCTAGTCGGACCTCATGGTTCCTAGTCAAATGCATTAACCACTGTGCCACGATGGGAACTCCTGCTACATAAATTTTAAGATTTTTGTTCTAGTTCTGTGAAAAATGCCATTTGTAATTAGATAGGTATTGCACTGAATCTGTAGATTGCCTTGGTTGTGCAGGCATTTTGAGAATATTGATTCTTCCAACCCATGATCATGGTATACCTTTCCATCTGTTTGAGTTATCTTTAATTTCTTTCATTAGTATCTTATAGTTTTCAAAGTACAGGTATCTTGCCTCCTTAGGCCGGTTTTTTTCCTATATATTTTATTCCTTTTTGTATGATGGTAAATGAGATTAATTCCTTAATTTCTCTTTCTGATCTTTAATTGTTAGTGTACTGTCACGAGACATGTTTCTACAATATTTTCTTAGCGTCTTTGTTGACACTCCATCTTGTCCTGCTTTACTTTACCCCATCTTCCTACTTGGAAAACAGTCACAGTGCTGGTAAATGACTTAAGCTTAAGAACAAAGACCTAAGGGCATAAGTTATTCATAGGGTCAGCTGAATGAGGACTTAATGCTTTGGTCTAGGCATGCAGTTTGCACAGCAGGATACATCCTCTTAAGAATAAAAGAAAAAAGAGCCCCATGGCCCCAAGGGGTTTATGAGGGGTCATTAGCAGGATATGCATTAGCAAGGAGAACCAAGGTGCAAATCTAGGCAGGCCAGGTTGCTGCTGTCTGTAGAAGCACAATGGTGATTATCTGGATGCTATGAATAGATAGCTGACACAAAGCTTCCTCAAATGCTAATGATTGTTAAATGCCTAAAGGTCAGAGTAAAATCTTAATCAGCAACTGGCTATGTGACTTTTAAAATAACTTAAAAAAACCTATATCCTGCGCCTACAACCCTCTTCTCACTTGATGTAATCCTAAAGAACACAATAAAAGCAGTGTGGTTTCTTAAGGTGGTGCTCTTGGTCCCTAAGACCTTGAGTCCCTCGGTGTCCACCTTTACTTAAGATAAATGTCTCTGCGTCTTGTTTTATGTTAACTTTTTTCCTTAAGTTTCACAGCACCTGTTCTTCAGCCCTGTCCTGCTGAGCTGGTCTTGGCAGTGTACAAAAATGCAATTACATAACAATTTTTTATTCTGCAACTTTACCAAATACATTGATGTGCTCTAGTAGTTTTATGGTAGCCTCTTTAGGATTTTCTAAATATTGTACCATGTCATCTGCAGCCAGTGACACTTATTCTTTTCCAATTTGGATTTACAGTAGCCAAGATAAGGAAGTAACCTAAATATCCATTAATAGAGGAATGGTTAAGGAACCTGTGGAATAGTACTCAGCCATAGAAATGAATGGAATCATGTCATTTGCAGCAACATGATTGGACCTAGAAGTCATCTAAGTAAAGTAAGTCAAAGGACAGATATTGTATGATATTGTTTACATGTGGAATCTAAAAAAGTGAAATAAGCAAACTTGTTTACAGAATAGAAACATACTCACAGACTTAGTAAACAAACTTATGGTTACCAAAATGGATGAGTGTGGTAGGGGAATAAAATAGGTATTTGTGATTAGCATATACAGACTACTATATATAAAATAGATAATCAACAAGTACTTACTATATAGTATAGGGAACTCAATATTCTATAATAGCATATGGGAAAAGAAGCTAAGGAAGAAAAGATAGATGATAGATACATATATTCTTACACATATATATGTATAATTGAATCATTTTGTTGTATATATGAAACTAACACAACATTGTAAGAAC
The DNA here is from genome assembly GCF_054392235.1 of Sus scrofa. NCBI lineage: Eukaryota > Metazoa > Chordata > Mammalia > Artiodactyla > Suidae > Sus > Sus scrofa. Next base: position 52,362,934 of record NC_139386.1, read on the forward strand.
TATACACAAATATAATTTTTTAATGTTGACATTAGAATGCCACTTTTGCACAACAATGATAGATAAAGATTATTTCCAAACCCTGAAAAACAATAAAGAGAATACAAGCTATTTTGAGATAAAAATAGAAACACAATACCACATCCTCTATACATAAAACAAAATGAACATTGAAAACTATGAGAACAAGATGTATAAAATTACCAGATTTACATTTCCACTTCAAACAGCCAAGATATCAACCAAAACATATTAGGCAATAGCTTTTCAGAAAAGTGCTTATTAGGCAAAAAAGACAGTGATCCCTGAAAAGAAAGAAACATGCCTCAGATTATGTGGAACTCAAGGCAAGCCAGGTGAACTTGCCAAAGTGAGGAAATGAAACTGACTGTTCAAAGACCAAAGTGGCTAGAATTCACAAAACAGAATATCAGAGAGTAGAATGCTGCACATTAAGAGAAAGTGAAGATCTGCAGAGGGTCTCCATGGAGTATTCAATGAAATACTGAAATGTCTATGCATTTGAGGAAATTATCTGAAGCCAGAGGAAAAGTTCTCTGAAAGAATTATGGAAATGTTATCTGATACCCACACAGAGCAAATAATAAAATAATACCATCTATTTCCATCAGCCAGACCAAAAAAAAAAAAAAAAAAAAAAGAAAAAAAGAAAAACTGAAAATTCATGGACATTGCATAGAAAATACAAAACAGTATTATCTTAGTAATGGAGAATAATGAGCCTTAGACTAAATGCTACTCAGGGACCTTCTAAAAAATTGCAAAAGCAAGACCCCAGAAAGAGAGTTCCAAGTAACCTGAGTGGTCCCAGAGCAAGATTCAGGAATATTAATACAAACACAAAGTTACATATTTCCCCCCAAAGGTAAAATTCACAATGCAGTCTCATCCAATAAGAGATTATCTGGTAGGTAAAGAAGCAGACAAATAAGACTTGTAATAAGGTAAATAATTAAAAGTAGAATAGGTGTGAGAATTATGAGACTTTAAAATACTCATTATAAGGGTATTTCATATATTGGGGAAGTTATGTAGAAATGTGGAAGATATAAATATACCAAAACAAAACTTCTAGAATATGAAAATGAATATATTCAGAATAAAAGCTCACTGGCTGAGGAGAACATGAGATTAAACATTTTGGAAGAAAATATTAGTGAACTAGAAGATATAACAATGGGAAATATTTAAAATGAAATGGAGAGTGAAGAAAAACAGATGATTATAAGTGCAATTTGGGACAATGCTAAGCAAATACCAGGGTAAAAGGAGGGCTAAAATAATAGATAAGAGAGAGAGGGTCAGAGAAAAAATTATGATGTGATAACAGTCAAATATTTTAAAGTTTTATAAAAGTTATAACCCAACAAGTTTAATGAATCACATGCAAAAGTGAAAACAATTATACCACATAATAATTAAATTGCATATTATAATTAAATTGCAGAATTAATTGAAAAATTTCAGTAAGAAAGAATTTCTAAAGAAGTAGAGATAAAAAGATGCATTAATTACAGAGTAACAGATATAAAAATGGCAACAGATAGTTGGTGGAAAAAATCCACACAGTTGGGCAGTGAAGAAATGCTTTTAAAATCTTAGAAAATTGTCAATCTAGAATTCCTAGGCAACAAGATATCTTTTAAAAAGTTAGACTTAATACATTTTAAAGCATTATAAAATTGAAAAAACTATGACCAGGAGAACTACACTCTAAAAAATGCCAAAGCAAGTCCTTCAGCCAGAGAAAAAAACACGTGTTGAAAATTTGTTGCGTATTGTCTAGTGACTTTGCTATGGCTAGTGGTATAGTCATACAATGGTTTTCATTTGTTGAGCCAAACTCATGCATCCTGATTAAAGGGCAGTGATTTTCAGGTTGTAAAAAATAAATAAAAATTCAGCCTTATACAATCTACAGGAATTATATTTTATATAAAAAACATAAAGAAGTTAAAAGTAAAATGATAAATACGTACTATGTAAAAATAGTGTGGAAGATGTTGCTATGTTAATATCACATAAAGCAATTTTATGTTTTCCCTTACAAGGGTTGAATGAGTACATACATTAATTATGAACATTAATTATATAGGAAAGTCAGATTGTAAGAGCTCCTTATATCTTTACTATCACTAACATTTCAAAAGTCTATTTTTAACATTCTTTATCCTCTGATTTGTGATCACATTTTTTACTTATCTGTATTTTTATATTTACACTAAGACTATCAAGGTAACTAACTATTTGGGTGCCCCTTCCATCACAGCTTGGAATTATTCTCATTAGTAACCCTGATATATTTTCTCATCTTACTCTTAGTGACCCTATTACCCTGTTGATGGGATTGTAAATTGGTGCAATCATTGTGGAAAACAGCATGGAGATTCCTCAGAACACTAAAAATAGAAATACCATTTGATCCAGCAATCCCACTCCTGGGCATCTATCCAGAGAAAACCATGATTCAAAAAGACACATGTACTCCAATGTTCATTGCAGCACTCTTTGCAATAGCCAAGACATGGAAACAGCTTAAATGCCCATCGACAGAGGAGTGGATAAAGATGATGTGGTACATATACAATACACAATGGAATATTACTCAGCCATTCACGGGAATGAAATAACAGCATTTTTAGGAACATGGATGGACCTAGAATTTACCACGCTACGTGAAGTCAGACGAGACACCACCATCAAATGCTTTCACTGACATGTGCAATCTAAAAAAAAGGACACAGTGAAATTCTTTGCCAAACAGATAGTGACTCACAGACTTTGAAAAATTTATGATTTCCAAAGGAGACAGTTTGGGGGGTGAGGGGATGTACTGAGGGTTTGGGATTGACATGCTGCAAAATTTGGTTGTGATGAATGTTGTACACCTATAAATGTAATAAAATTCTTTTTTTTTTTTTTTTTTGGTCTTTTTCAAGGCCCGCACTCATGGCATACGGAGGTTCCCAGGCCAGGGGTCCAATTGGAGCTATAGCTGCCTGCCTGCACCAGAGCCACAGGAATGCCAGATCTGAGCCGTGTCTGTGACCTACACCGCAGCTCTCAGAAATGCTGGATCCTTAACCCACTGAGCGAGGCCAGGTATCAAACCCACAACATCATGGTTCCTAGTCTGATTTGTTAACCACTGAGCCATGCTGGGAACTCCAGTATAATTTAATTTTTTTAATTCTAGCACACTACCTCTCTTCCTAGCTTTGATGAAACAAGCTACTATTTTGGAAACAAACCCGTGTGGCAAGGAAATGAGGACAATCTCCAACTGCCAGCCAGCAGGTAAATGAGGATCTCAATTCAATAGCCTACTAGGAACTGAATATTGCCAAAGCAACTCGGGATCCAAGCCGCATCTTCAACCTACACCACAGCTCACAGCAGCGCTGGATCCTTAACCCGCTGAGCAAGGCCAGGGGTTGAACCTGCAACCTCATGGTTCCTAGTTGGATTCATTAACCACTGAGCCATGATGGGAACTCCAAAGATTTTTCTCTTTACCTTTACTTTGAACAGAGTGATTGTGAGATTCCTTTGGTTTTCTTTGAATTTAGTCAAAGTCATTTATCATACAGAATTAATAGATTGATGCCCTTTTTATATTTTCAAAAACTACATTTTTTTTTCCTTCTATTATTTCTTTATCATATCCTCTCCCTTCTCTGGGAAGTTAATATAAATTTTATATTCTTTAAAGTGTGTACCACATATCTCTACACTTCATGTGAAAAATTGTGAAAAATTCCATTCTTTTATTTGTATGTGTTTATTTACATTTGAATGTTTACATTGAAACTTTAAATTTATACCCATCAAGTTCTTCATTTTGTAATACTATGTTTTCAAATTTTAGACTCTCTCTCAGTTTTTCTGAAGATTATCTATTGAAATTTTCTACTTTTTATACATTTTTGATTTTTTTTAAATGTATTAATCTTAGTATTTTGAATTTCTTACTATCTAACTCTAATGTCAAACTCATCCCTTGGTCTATTTCTATGTTTAAATTTCTTATTTATCAGTTATTTTTATTTCTATTTTGTATATATAATATGTTAAAGTAAATTTTACATAAAAATTAAAGTATTTTTCCTCAAAATAATTAAATAATGCTTTAAATTCTCTGCATTTTGTAATTTTTCCTCTATAGGATGTTACATTTTGATCTTGCAGTTAAATTATACTCAGATTATTTGATCATGTTGAGTTCATTTTTATACTTTGTTAGGAAAGTTTCTTTCAATTTTTATCTTAGTCCTAAACAAATGTTCAGTTCTTAGTGATGTGTGTTCCTGTTTGGGGGTCTCAGCTGAACACAGGTGTCCTCAGGAGTTTCCACTTAGGCAAGATTCCAATGTCTCTCCAATTCTCTGCTGCCTCTGTAATCTCTGTTCTCTTTTTAGTCTTCCAGAGTATTGCACTACACTTATATTTTTAGGATTCATCTAGGATCCTAATGAGATTTTGTACAGATTTTTTAAATCCCTTTTATTGTTATTTACTTCTATGAAATCATGCCCCCAAAGCAGAATTGTTTTGGAAAACAGCAAATTCAAATAACTGGCTTCTTCCATCCTGTAAGAGCTGTTCCTTGTTGTCTAGACTCTATTTCTCAGTACAGTTCTGAGGACCCTGGATTCCAGTATCCTGGACAGGAATCAGATTTCTTCTAAAAGATGTTGCAAAAAACCTCCATTGTATGTATGAATAATGACTACCACCAAAGAGGATATTTGAACACATTTTGAGACAGCTTTGAAAAGACCAAGAAATAAAATCAGAAGACTTTGAGTGGTAGTTGAGATGTTATGATATAAAGATAAGGGCAATTAGCCAAAGCAATCTGAGAGGTTATTATTAATCTGTGTTTTCTTATAACCATGCCCTACAATTTCTTAGGACACACATATTATTTATAATATTTACTATATTGAGAATAATTAATTACCGTAGTATTCAAATATATAACATATATTTGTCTACTTGGGGTATTTTGACATCCTATTTCATAGTCAAAGAAATGGCTTCAGATACAGCAGAAGTAAAGAAAGACTTTAAAAACCACAACAAAATTGGGAGTTCCTTTTTTGGCTCACTGGTTAATGAAACCAACTAAAATCCATGAGGGTGGGTTTGATCCCTGGCCTTGCTCAGTGGGTTAAGGATCTGGTGACGCTTTGAGCTGTGGTGTAGTTTGCAAATGTGACTTGGATCCCACATTGCCAGCAGCTGCAGATCTGATTTGCCACCTAGTCTGAGAACTTCCATATGCTACAGGTATATCTCTAAAAAGCAAAAAACAAAAACAACAAAATGAAAAGACAAACTATGGACTGGGAGAAAATATTTGGAAATGATACAACCAATAACGGCTTAATTTCCAAAATATACAAAAAAAAACTCATAAAACAATAATCACAGCAACAAAAACAACCCAATAGAAAAATGGGCAGAAAACTTAGACTTCTCTTCCAAAGAAGACATAGAAGTACATGAAAACATGCTCAATATTTCTAATTATTAAAGAAATGTAAATCAAAGCTAAAATGAGGTGCCACCTCATACCAGTCAGAATGGCCATCATTAAAAGTTCTACAAATAACAAATTCTGTAGAGGTTGTGAAAAAAAGTGAACCCTCCTGCAGAGCTGATGGGAATGAAAATTGGTACAGCTATTATTGAGCTTCCTCAGAAAACTAAAAATAGTGTTACCATGTGATCCAGCAACCCCACTCCTGGGCATATATCCAGAAAAACTATAATTCAAAAAGATGCATGTACCACTATATTCATAGTAGCACTATTTACAATATCTAAGACACTGAAATAATCTACATGTCCATGGAGAGATGAATGGATAAAGAAGATGTGATATTTACATATGGATGGACCTACAGATTATCATACTAAATGAAGTAAGTCAGAAATGGGAAGACAACTAGACAACTACCATATGATATCACTTATATGTGGAATCTAAAATATGACACAATTTACCTATAAAACATAACGGATACATAGAGAACAAACTTGTGGTTGCCAAGGGGAAGGAAAGTGGAAGAGGGATGGATTGGGAGTTTGGGACTAACAGATGCAAAGTATTATATGTAGAGTTGACACACTCAACAAGGTCCTACTATATAGCACCAGGAACTGTGTTTCATATCCTGTGATAAACCATAATGGAAAACAATATGAAGAAGAATGTGTGTGAATTACTTCAATGTACAGTTGAAATTAGCACAATCTGTAAATCAACTATACTTAAATAAAAAAATAAATATATAAATAAATACCAAAAATGTCCATGATCTCTTCACCACAGAATACCTTGCTTGTCAAACCTAGAGGTTAGTGTGTGAACAAATATGACTTAAAGAAATAAATAAAACACAAAAATGTCAGATAACTATCAAATCTGTTATTTAGCTAGGGAAGAGCTAAAAATAATTTAAAACATGACCCCAGCATAAAACAAACTAGAGACACAACAGGTATCAAGAAGTAGGAAGGAGAAGTGGGAGATTTTGCTACAACTACTTCCCAGCAATTAGCCTAATGTGGTAGGGATAACCAGAGAGTTTTCACAAGTTTTGATTGAAAGGTAGAGCAGAACTTGGGTTCTTCAGGAGTCACATTTATCTACAAAGTGTGATCGCATTGTCACCTGGAAACTTTTACTTTATAGGTACCAGGAAGATACATGGAACTTGATGGACCATGATTTGCTGTAAAATACTTCAGGAATCATCAATTTAGAAGCAAAGAACAACTTGTTTTCTGTCAGCTCAATTATGGAAGTTTGACCATGGGAAAGAAAACAAACAAATGATAAAAAAAAAAACAAGTAAATTGTAACATTACCTGTTATGAGATTATTTTTTATTCAAAACAGACAGATTGATGAGGCCTCTAGGAAATAACAGTTACATCATCATTGCTAAAGGAGCTCTTAAAAGTACTATATTTAATATTCTGATCTAATTTTCCAGAATTTGTCTAATATTAACACCTAAGCAATTCAAAATTATTCCACAAGGACTTAAGATGCCAGATGTGGAAGATAAAGAGATATTTTCAAGATAATAACATAGAGAGTTAAATAAGAACCACATTTAGTGTGTACCTGTTATTTTCAGCAAAATAATTCTAAAGAATTTAGCTCTAACTTACTTCATATGATACATTAGGCCTTGAAAACTAGGAGCAGGGGTGGACCAAGATGGCAAGGTAGGAGGACATGCAACTCACCTTCCCCCCACAAAATATCAAAAATATATCTACAAGTGGAATAATCTTCATATAAAACCAACTGGAAACTGGCAGAATATGTCCTATACAACCAAACCTGTAAGAAAGATCTCCACATAACCTGGTAGGGTGGAAAAAAGACATTGGGCCATGATTGGATCTATGAGGGAAGAAGGGTACACACAGATTGGCTCTTGCCTAGGAAGCCCTCTTGACTGCTTGGAGATAGAAGGACTGAGAGGGGCCTGGACTCTGCTTGTGAGGAGTGTGCTTGTACTGGCACACACACTGGTAGTGATGTAAAACCATGTATTTCTGGTAAACAAATGCTGAAGAGGAGCACTCAGAGATTATTTTTCTAATGGGAGTATTCTGGTTTCACCCACTTCAGACCCAAACTTGGAGCCAAATCTGGAATGACCAAGTCCTGGGAGAACCTTCCCTCAGAAGCAGTCCATTTGCTAGGTGACAGCACAACCACTTCAATCCTTGAGCCACAAGGCCCTGACCTCCAGTGCCAGCCGAGCACTAGATCTGGGATAAATATAACAAAGAAAGGGACATGACTTTGGGATCCTTCTTGGCAGGACCATAGAACATGGGCAGCACATATGTTAGCTGTGACCACACAGGACTTACTTGCTTCAGCCCTCACCTCCTTTGGCATAGAGCCTTCACATAAAGGCAATGGAGTCTTATCAAACCCAAACCCCAGGGCTTCTGCTCCAATAACTAAGGATCAGAACCCATTCTCCATAAGGCTGTGATAACCATGGAACAAAGAGGAGGCCCTTCCCAGCATCCAGTGCAGGCTTTGGACACCATAACACCAATCACACACCCTATCAAGGGGATAATGACGAGCACAGAGGAAATATGTGGCTGGCATCCATAACAAAACCAACCCTTGCACCAAAAATATTGGACTAATACAGTCTACACAGGAACATTCCCACAGAAAAATACCCCTTAAAAACCACAGCAGATAATGGTGTCTCCTAAGTTCACAGAGAAAGAGAAAGTTAAGTGAAATAAAAAAGCAGAGGAACTCCTCCCAATAAAAAGAATAAGAGAAATACCCTAAATGAATAAATAATGAAATAGACCTCATTAGTCTACTAGACTCTGAGTTCAAAAAGGTGATAAAAATGATAAAACAATAAAAATTATTGATAGAAATGCAAAGCACTGTAAAAAAAGAACTAGAAAATATAAAGAGAAACCAATGAAAATTAGACAACTAAATTGCCAAGATTAAAACCAATCTAGAAGCAATAAATAACAGACTCATAGCACAGAATAAATAAGTGATATGGAAAATAGAACAATGCAAATCATCCAATCAGAACAGCAGACAGAAAGATAGATGAAAAAATGGGAAAGCTACATATAAGATCTATGGGATAATATAAAGCATACTAATCTACTCATAGTAGAGTTTCCAGAAGGGGAGGAGAAAGAGAAGAGAATCACCAACATATTTGAAGAAATCATGGTTGAAAATTTCCCAAACCTAAAGAACCTGAAAAATTTAAAAAAGCCCAGGTACAAGATAAACCCAAACAGACCCATAGCAAGGTATATCATAGTTAGCACAGAAAAAAAGATTCTAAAGGCTATAAGAGAAAGACAAAGAGTCAGTTACAGTAGAACTCTCATAAAGCTATCCACACTCTGTAGAAACTTTGCAGTCCAGAATGGAATGTCATAATGTGTTCCAAGTCCTGAAAGGAAAAAAACCACAAAGTAGGAAAATCTAGCAAGATTATCATTTAGAACAGAAGGAGATATAAAAATTTTCTCAGACAAGCAAACACTAAAAGAATACAGTAGTACTAAACCAATCCTAAATGAAATATTTAAAGGTCTTCTCTAAATAGAAAAGAAACAAGAATATACAGGAAAAGGAAAATCCCAACAAAAAAGGATTGAAGATAATTTAATTAGCCAGTGTATAGATTAAAAACAATCAAAAGTTTTGCATAAGTGATTGTAGCTACAATTAACAGGAAAAGAATATAAATGAAAATATAAAATAAGAAATAATTAAATGTAAGAGAGGGATGTTAAAAAAGGAAGATCTTTTAGAATGTGTTTGAATTTTTATGACTATCAGTCTAAAGCAAGTATATATAGTTATGGATTAACATACTTGAAAAGCAAGGTAATCACAAATCAAAAGCATGGCATAGATTCACAAAAAATCAAAGAGAAAGGAACTCAAGAATAATATAAAAGAAACTCAGCAAACCACACACACACACAAAAAGAACAAAGAAGAACTACAAAATCAATTGGAAAACAAGGTTTAAAATGGCAATAAGTGAGTTCCCATCTTTGCTCTGCAGAAATGAATCTGACTAGCATCCGTGAGGACACAGGTTTGATCCCTGGCCTCACTCAGTGGGTTAAGGATCCAGCACTTCCATGAACTGTGGTGTAGGTCACAGACACATCTTGGATCCTGTGTTGATGTGCCATTGGAGAGTGGCTTCAGCTCCAATTGGACACTCTAGGCTGGGAACCTCCATATGCCATGGGTGCAGCCCTAAAATGATAAATAAATAAATAAATAAATAAATAAATAAATAAAATGGCAATAAGTACATACCTATCAAAAATTATTTTAAATGTCAATGAACCCAATGCTTTAATCAAGACTTGAGGAGGCTGATTAGATTAAAAAATAAGAACCTAAAATATGCTGCCTACAAGAGATTCAAATTAGGGCAAGTACACACATAAATTGAAAGTGATGGGATAGAGAAAAAGATATTTTATGTAAATGGAAATGATGAGAAAGTGGGATAGCGATACAGAAATCAGGCAAAATGGACTTTAAAATGAAGTCCATAAGAAGACAGAGAAAGAAGTTCCTGCTGTGGCACAATGGTTTAACAATCCAGCTTGTTTCTGTGAAGGCACCAGTTCGATCCCCAGCCTGGCACAGTGGGTCAAGGATCTGGTGTTGCTGCAGCTGTTGCACAGGCCACAGCTCCAGCTCAGATTCAATCCCTGCCTGGGAATTTCCATATGCCACTGGTGCAGCAGAAACAAACAAACAAACACGGAAGACAAAGAAGGACAGTATATAATGATAAAAGGATCAATACAAGAAGATTTAATACTCAACATACATGCCCATAATATAGGAGCACCCAAATACATAAAACAAATATTACCAGATATAAAGGGAGAATTTGAAGGCATGCAATATTAGTACAAGACTTTAACATCCCACTCATATAAATGGACAGATCTTCTAGAAAGAAAATCCATAAGGCAACAGAGATACTAAATATACAATAGGACAGTTAGACTTAATTGATATTTTGAGGAAATTGCATCCAAAAAAAAAAAACCAAAATAATACACATCACTAGAAGTGAAATAAAATCTGTAATAATGAAACAAAACAAAATTCCCTGAAGCACTGGATGGCTTCACTGGGGAATTATACCAAACATACAAAAAAGCATTAGTACCTATCCTTCTCTAGCTATTCCAAAAGACTGAAGAAGATGGAACACTCCCAAATTCATTCTGTGAGGCCACAATCACCCTGAAATGAAAACCAAGATACTACAGAAAGAAAGAGAGGAACAAAGAAGAAAGAGAAAAGAAAAATAAAAGAAAAAGTTACAAGCCAATATATTTGATAAGTATAAATGCAAAAATCCTCAACAAAATGTTAGAAAGCCAAATCCAAAAATACATAAAGACCCATATATCATGATTAAGTTGGATTCATTCCAGGGTCAGAAGTATAGTTCAACATATATAACTCAATAAATTTGGTATACTGTAGTATAAAGAAAAGACAAAAAAAAAAACATAATCATCTCAGTAGAGGCAGAAATCCATTTGATAGAATTAAACATCCATTCTTGATAAAAAAATTTTAGACAATACATATATAGAGAAAGGAGCATATCTCAATACAATAAAAGTCATTTACAACAAATCCATAGCGCATATAATACTCAACAGTGGAAAGTTTAAAGTGCTCCTGCTAAATTCCTGCTAAACTGGGGAATAAGACAAGAATGCCCATTTTCATGAACTTCTAACCAGCATAGTATTGGAAGTACTAGTCACAGCAATCAGAGAAGAAAAAGAAATGCGTCATCCAAATTATTTGTGAAGAGATAAAATTGTCAATATTTGCAGATTATATGATATTTTATATAAAAAACACTAAAGACTCCACACCAAAACTTTGAGAATGAATAAGTTAATTAAGCAAGATAACAGGATACAATATTAATATATTTAAATCTGTTGCCTTTTTACACTAACAATAAATATAAGAAAGTTAAAAAAATTACCTTTAAAAAAATGTTTAGGAATAACCTAACCAAGTAAATGAAAAAGCTATGTGCTGAAAATTACAAAAGACTGATACAGGAAATTGAAGATGATGCAAGTAAATGGAAAGATATACCCAAAGAAATCTACAGATTTAATATGATCCCAATCAAAATAGCCATGATATTTTCACAGAACTAGAACAAATAATACTAAAATTTATATGGAACCACAAAATACCCAGAATTGCCAAAGGAACCCTGAGGAAAACGAACAAAGCTGGAGGCATACTGCCCAGACTTTAGAAAATAATACAGAGCTATAGTAATCAATGTGGTATTGGCACAAATACGGACATATAGATCAATAGAATATAGAAGCCAGAAAAACCCACACACCTGTGATAAGTTAATGCATGATGAAGAATGCAAGTATGTACAATGGAGAAAAGACAATCTCTTCAGCATGTGGTGTTGGTATATATAATGGTATGTGTGTGTGTATACATATATACACACATATATATATAATGGCATGTATATGTATATGGTGTTTTCTGTTCCCTCAGGTAGATATCTGCTGCCTTTTCATGAACATAAGCAGTGGTACCACTGGGTTTGTAGAAGTTGGAAAAGAGGTTGAGCATTTTGTTGGTACAGATTATACAACTGAATTTCCTTACCCATGGTGCCAGAAAGAGTAGTTATGAACTTTGATTTCAGGGTTTCTTTAGTTTTTATCATAGCTACATCTCAGAACTCTGGTCCACAGAGAGAAGCAGAGAAAGTTAAAATCAAGAAAGACCCTGAAGAAAATAATCCCAGTAGAATGATGGATAGATATCAAGTTAATCTAATCAATGAAAGAAAGTTAGACACACCCACAAAGGGAAATTTAGGAAACTTTTAAAGAAAGATAAGACAATAAATATAGAAAAACAAAAAGTGTCTAAAGTATTTAAGGATTTTAAAAATAGAAAATCAAAACTGCTTTGAGAAAGGACAGAAGGTCATATGCTCCATTCCAATATTAAGAATGTAGTTTGTGACCTCTGTCAACTAAAAAAATTGCACAGTAAATGTTCTTGGTTTTAAGTACCTGCTGTACTCTTAATTTCTCAAATATAAATATTGAGTTCAGACTTCTTTTGTTAGCTCCAGTTTCATCTACAAAACATCAAGAATAGATGACTATTCTTTTAGATCCTAAGTATTAAGATAGATCAAAAATATTAATGTATTCTAGGTCTTCTCCATTTCAGTAAGTGAATTTCCATCCACATCCAGGACCTGGAAATCATAATAGAATCATCTTAAAGCCTGGATGTCTTTAAATTCTCATTCAGAAAGTGCTGGCATGTCTATCTACAAATATACATAAAAATATTATGAAAATAGGCTAAGATTATTTCTTACCTGGAAATTGTTGTTCCCATTTCTGTTTCAATCCTTTCCAAATCGTCTCTCCCACATGAATCATACTGACATATAATGGTAAAAAACATACAATCACCTAAAAAGAGACCAGAGAGCATTTAAAAAAATTCAACGTGTATTCATGATAAAACTACCAGAAATAAAGTGATAGAAGGAAATTTCTACTTATTAAAGAGTATCTATGAAAAACCTACAGCTAAAATCACACTTAATGGAGAAAGACAAGGAAGTTTCATTCACAACTTATAGTCAATGTTTAACTGGAGGTTTATATCAGTTCAATAAAGCAAAAAGGAAAGATAATCATAAATTGGAAAGTAAAACAAATACTTTCAGGTAACATGATTGCCTTTGGATAAAATTCCAAAGAGTCATTGAAATGACACAAAATGGTTAATCTAGTAAGGTTTCAAAGTGAAAATTTGATACACATAAGTCAATTATATTTCTATATTGACAGGTAACAGAAAATTACATTTTAAAATATTTAAATAACATTAAAATCATAAAATACTTAGCAATGAATTTAGCAGAATATATGCAAGAACTGTGTGATGAAATACATGAAATCATGCTATAAAAATTGAAGAAGATATGAGGTATACCAAATTTATAAATTAGAAAACAATATTTTAAAGATAACTATTATCTTCAAATTGCTCCAAAAAGTTAACACAAGGTCCATCAAAATCTCTATTTGTTTTGCGCTTGTTGCTTAGCTTGTGTGCTTGTTTATATTGAGGTAAAACTGATACATAACATCATATTAATTTCAGGTGAAATTATTCAATATTTGTATACATAGTAAGATGGTCACCACAATAAATCTAGTAAAACCCTTTCCCACTCATAGTTAGAAAACATTTTTTCTGTGTTGAAAACATTGATGATGTAATCTCTTAATTTTCAAAATGCAAAGCAGTGTCATTAATGATAGTCATAATGCTATATTTTACATCTCCGTGTTTTATTAATTTGATAACTGGAAGTTTGTAACTTGGAGCCCTTCATCATTTTTGCCCCCCCCCCCCATTCCCTGCCTCTGGAACCCACCAATCTACAGTCTTGAGTTTTTTTGATTTCACACATAAATGAGATCGAATAACATTTGTCTTTCTCTGATTTCTGATTTAGTTCACTTAGCTCAATGCCCTCAAGTTTCATCTGTGTTGTTGCAAATGGCAAGATTTTATTTATTTATTTATTTATTTATAGCCACACCTGAGGCATATGGAAGTTCGGAGACTAGGAGTCAAATTTGAGCTGCGGCTGCAGGCCTACACCATAGCCACAGCAAAGGATCCAAGCCACATCTGCTATCTATGCCAAAACTTGCAATACCAGATTCTTAACCCACTGAGTGAGGCCAGGGATTACACCCACAACCTCACAGAGACTATATCATTTTTTAACACACTGAACCACAACAGGAACTCCTATTCTTTTTTGTATTCATATATATATAGTCAAGCTTTTTTTCTTTATCCATTCATCCATAGATAGATTATTTCCTTATCTTGGCTTTTGTAAATAATATTTCAATGACCATGAAGGCACTTAAATATTTTGAGTTTGTGTTTTTATTTACTTTGGATAAATACTGAGAAATGGAATTGCTTGATCACGTGGTAATCCTACATTTAATTTTTGGAGGAACTTAGATATAGTTTTCCACAGTGGATTAGCCAAATTACATTACCAACAACAGAGAACCAGGGTTGTCTTTTTTCTCACACCCTCAACAATATTTGTTAATTTTTTGTCTTTTTGAAAATCGCCGTTCTAATAGATGTGAGGTGATATCTTATTGCGGTTTTGATTTGCATTTCTCTGAAAATTGGTGATGTTTAGCATCTTTTCATGTATCTGCTGGCCATCTGACTTCTTCAGAAAAATGTCTATTCAGATCTTCTGCCCATTTTTAAATCAGATTTTTGTTTTGTTTTGTTTTGAGTTATATAAGTTATATAAGTTCTTTATATATTTTGAATATTAACTCATTAAAATATGATCTGGAAATATTTTCTCCCATTTAGTCACTTGATTTTTCGCTTGGTTTATAGTTACTTTTCTGTGTGGAAGCTTTTTAGTTTGATGTAGCCCTACTTGCTTTGTTGTTATTTTTACTGTTACTTGTGAATTTTTTTTTTTTTCTTTTGTTGCTTTTACTTTTGGTGTCAGATCCAAAAAAGTCATCATTGACACTAACATCGAGGTGCTTACTACCATGTTTTCATCTAATAGTTTTATGATTTCAGATGACATTGTGGTTTTAATAAAGTTTGAGTTAATTTTTTGTGTATGGCCTAAGATACAGACCCAGTTTTGTGCATGGCCTAAGATACTGATCTGTCTCTATAGGTTTTCTGCATTGTTTTGTTTTGGGTTTTTGCTTTATCTATTTTGCCAAAATTGTCATATTGATTGTAAAATTTATATAGAAAGCAAAGAATCTGGAATAGTCAAAACTATTTTGAAAGTGAAGAACAAAATTTGAAGGCTTCATTGTAAGTGTTTTATAAGGCTATAATAATGAAAAAATGTGATATTGGCATAAGAATAGAGATCAATCAAACATGAATGCTAAACATATATTATTGTTGAAGAAGCCTGGGGGGGAAAAAACCCTCTGAAACTTCTGTAATAATCTTTTTTGCTGCTGTTGCTATGCTTTATGCAGGATTGTCCAAAAGTATGAGCTGTATAAGAGGAATAAATAATTTGGGTTTTATCAAATTTTAGAAGTTTTCTCTTTGTAAGAGACCCAAAAGAAAATGAAAATGAGTACAAATTGAGAGACAATGTATATATGTTTGAAAAAAACTGGTATACAGTTTCTAATAAAGTTAAAACACATGCAGTTGACCCTTGAACAGAATATGTAACTTAAAGTTGGCCCTTCATATCCATGCTTCCACATCCAAGATTCAACCAACCATGATCTTATAGTACTATAGTATTTATAATTGAAAAATAAATGTATATAAGTGGACCTAGCAGTTCAAACCCATACTGTTCAAGTTAGAATGTTCATAACATGTTTATTTACAGTAGCCAAAAACTGGGGAAAAACCTACATCCATCAGTGGTGAATGGATAAGGAAACATGAAGTGTTAAAACAATATTGAACAATGAAAATTGTTCAACAATAAAAAGAAGTTACTGATTTTACAGAAAATATAGTGAATGAATTTCAAAATATGTTGAAAGAAGATAACAAATATGTGTTAGTACAACTGTAAGATTCCATTAGAATTAAATTCTAGAATAGGCCAAACGAAACTATATTTCTTACAGCAGATCAAAGGCTGCTGAGGCTGAAAAGGAACAAAAAAATGTTGGGGGGGTAATGGAAATGTTCTATAATTTTATTGTGGTGATGATGGTATAAGTACATCAATGTCAAAATTCATTCTGTTTTGCATCTAAATTATGGACTTGTGTGAGAGAGAGCAGTGTTATTCTTTTTTTTTTTTGTCTTTTGTCTTCTGTTGTTGTTGTTGTTGTTGTTGTTGTTATTGTTGCTATTTCTTGGGCCGCTCCCGCAGCATATGGAGGTTCCCAAGGCTAGGGGTTGAATCCGAGCTGCAGCCGCCAGCCTACGCCAGAGCCACAGCAACGCGGGATCCGAGCCGCGTCTGCAACCTACACCACAGCTCAGGGCAACGCCGGATCGTTAACCCACTGAGCAAGGGCAGGGATCGAACCCGCAACCTCATGGTTCCTAGTCGGATTCGTTAACCACTGCGCCACGACGGGAACTCCAGTGTTATTCTTAAAATAATAAGTAAGAAAAAGTGAAGAGAACTAATTTCCTGATTTATAATAAAAACGGCTGGCATTTATTAATTACTAAGCATGTGTGAAGCATTTGTCTGAACACTTTAATACACTACCCCAAATAATCTTCACAGCATCCCTAATGGGTAGAAATTATTACTATCCCTGTCTGAGAGATGAAGAAAGTAAATTTTAGGGAGCCACACAGTCATTTTTTTTCCCACGGTTTAAGAACTCAAGGATTATTTAGTATTTTTTAAGTTTCTAGAAAGCTAAAGAATTTCCTGTTTCTACTTTTTAAATTACTTTTTCTTGGCATTGAGATTGAGTCTAATTCCTGTGGAGCAAAACCTTGAAAATCAATATATCTGTTTAACAGTTTGCAATCTCTGAAATTCTTATTGAGGTTTTATTCCTATATTAAAAAATAGTCACAAAATAATGACTTCAACTATTATCAAATATAAAATGATTCAAAAAAATGGAAAAGTAATCTAACTTTTAGTGACGTAAATTATATAAAAAATATGTTATAAGCATGCAGTTTCATTCAAAATACCAATTAATTTCCCCATATTTAAATTTCCTTTCTTAAGAAGAACTGAAAAAAATATTTTAATGTTTTAATATACTTAAATATTAGAAAAAACTAATGATTGACATAAAACCTATATTTTTGGAAAAGGATAGCATTTTGATGAAATATGTTATAAAAAAAGGGAGTTCCCATTGTGACTCAGTGGTTAATGAAACTGACTAGCATCCATGAGGACACAGGTTTGATCCCTGGCCTTGCTCAGTGGGTTAAGCATCTGGTGTTGCTGTGAGCTGTGCCGTAGATTGCAATTGCAGCTTAGATCCCACATTGCTGTGGCTCTGGATATAGGCTGGTGACTACAGATCCGATTCGACCCCTAGCCTGGGAACCTCCATATGCTTCAAGTGTGGCCCTAAAATACAAAAAAAAAAAAAAAAAAATTCCCATAGGGAATATTTGCTCTTCCTTGGATCTATTTCTTTTGTGTAAAGAGAATCAAAAGGCCCTTTTTCAGTAATGCCCCCAGTGTCTTCTGAAAGTTCCTTCCTCCTGCATCTGATATACTCTTTCTCAATTAGTTTTCACTAGAAGCAGACATCAAACAAGTACACTAAACTAAAATTTGTTTACTTGAGCAGTTTAAGATAGGTACATAATATTTGTATAAAGAATGGCATATCCCTTTTCAAGAATTATCTCACAACTAGAAGATCTTTGTTCAAAATTCGGAATGTCTCAAAACTGGTAATGAATTTTCAGTGACAAACGAAAAAGGTATGCTAATCACATTTTTTTATGTTTGTGACCTCAGTTTTCTGTCTTTAAAATTATATAAACTATGTTTCTAGATAGCCTTTTCAAATAAACACACACAAATATATATATGCATAACATATATATTTATATTTTACATTTCTAGTAATATTCTACATAAAAAGTTCAATATGAGCAATGATCAATATCATCCATTGAAGTTCATTATAATCATACACAAGTAATATTTTATTAGAGTTAATGCTGTATTTCTAATAAATAAGAGACCATTCCAGTCAGAGAATTTTATGAAAATGCATGGGAAAGAAATGTTTTTCAGAGTGTACTGTAAGTTTCCTATAAAGAATAAGTCTGAGAAATTTTCCCCCTGCCCTGCTTGACCATGGGTCTCTGTTCAGACACAAAAGTAAATAAAAATTCAGAACCAAATGTAATAAATAGCCACATAAGATGCTGATTATTTTCACTACTGAAAAGTAAAGAAGAGAATATTTTCTGAACTTTTGTATACAGATATCAAAGGGCAATTTTTTTTCTTTGCCTTTTCTGTCTTTTAAACAAAGCAGGCAACCAAAATTCAGTATTTCTCCGGTAATCACAGGAAAACTGATTTCTAAAAGTTTTGACAATCAGAGAGGAAGAAAAGTAAACACGTTATGACATAAACTGCCTCTGTGTGAGCATTTCCTTGTGAAATTCACTAAATTCAATGAAATGTCTGGAATATGTATTATATAGAAGACATTGAGGTAAAGTCTGGTGAGAGAAAATTGACTTTTTTTCTGCCTTCATGGAGCTTATAGTCTATTCCCCAAAGTTCTAGGTTGTTTTTATTTATTTATAAACACACTCAGTGAGTAACATCTACGATTCAGGCTAACTTCTGTGAATAGAATGATAAATACTAGGTGAAGTCTTCAAGGATGAATAATCAAGTAAATAATTATAGTGGTCAGTACTGAGGTATGAGTGATGTGTGATGACGGGAGTGGAAAAAATATAAAAATGACATTACCATACAATTTGTGTTAGAGGACAGAATTAGCATAAGCTCTTCTAGATTTGTGAGATTGACACTCTAATGAAATAATTGAGCTAGAGACAAATTCATGATAATGTGCCTTTAACAGATCTAACTCAATTTACCATGGGGTTATGTTCCAATACACCCATCACAAATTAAAAATATTGTAAATCTAAAACACATTTAATATGCTTAATATACCAAACATAATAGCTTAGTCTAGTTTACCTTAAATGTGTTCAGAACACTTAGATTAGCCTACATTTGTCCAAAATCATCTAACATGAAGCCTATTTTTTTAATAAAGTGTTGAATATTTTATGTAACTTATTGAATATTATAAAGTGAAAAGGAGAATTGCTGTCCAGGCACAGAGTGGTTTTAGGTGTATTTTTTGTTCACCCTCAAGTTCAAGTAGTTAACTGGGGATTTTGATGCTGTTGTCCAGCATCATAAAAACATCATACCTCATATCACCAATCTATGAAAAGATCAAAACTCAAAATTTGGAGTACAATTTCTACCAATTGCTGTCATTTTCACACTCTCATAAATTCAAAAAAATTTAAGTCTGTAGTTTAATACCAACATGGATATTGTGGAGAGTATGATTTTTACCAAGTGTTAATATCTCTCTTAAAAAATTACAAAACAAACTGATGCTTCATATATTAGGTTACACAGTTAGTTTACAGGCACAGAATTGTAGATCATGTTTGTTGGTTTTTTTTTTTTTTAAATGCAGACTTGACAATTAAGTGGCTGTGGTTCTGGCAAGTCACTTAAACACTATGCTTATGTTACTCTAGATGTTGAAGAAAGCCACATCTATTTTACAAAGTGTGCATGGTGATGGAAAGGATGGTAAAGGAGCAACACAATTAGCTTCCATGGAAGAAAAATGGCATGTAAGAACAAAACACTCTAAAGCTATCATTTAGCATTACAATGGGAGGGTAATAATAAATTTCATCATTTTTACCTTTCATTAAGCTGTCAATGACAGTGAGGGGGCCACTCCCAGGCTACAATAAGGAAAGGTAGGAATAAATTCCCTGCAGACCCAGATTGGATTTCAGTTTTCATTTGGAAAAATAAAAGAACTGAATCCTTGGAAAGAAGGTCAGGAAAAAACTTTGACTGACACTCTTCCTCCTTAAAAGTAATTACAGAGCATTTGAACTGCAGGGAAGCTCATTAGTCCAACTTATTACAGCTCAACTCTGCATCAAACTGGTAAAAATGCACCACTGAGAGTAGGTTTCTGTGTTTCTCTACACATTTTTGTAAAAGAATAGTTTATAATTGCAATTCACTGCATATGCTATGCTATTTTAGGATCATGAATGAATATATAGACTGCAAGAATGTGCAACACACACAGAGGATTCACATTTAGATTATATTCACATTTAGATGGTGTCCTGAAAAGGTAGATTAAAAAGAAATACTTCAGGATTATATCAGGGGGGTTCCCGTTGTGGCTCAGTTGAAGCAAACCTGACTTGCATCCATGAGGATGCAGGTTTGATCCCTGGCCTTGCTCAGTAGGTTAAGGACCCAATGTTGCCTTGAGCTCTGGTGTAGGTCACAGACCCAGCTCAGATCTGGCATTGCTGTAGCTGTGGCTTAGGCTGACAGCTACAGCTCTGATTCTACTCCTAGTCTGGGAAACTCTTCATGCCATGGGTGCAGCCCTAAAAAGCCAAAAAAAGAAAAAAACAAAAAAAGGATCACATACTTCTACTGATACATAGAAAAATGTAGTAATCAACCCAGACCCAGATTCATGTGAGTGTTTAGTCTTTCACAAAAATGATCCTGATAATTTCCAAATTCAATATATCTGCCAATCTAAGTAAGCAAATTAAGTTTACCCATTAGTAAGAGGCTTGTGAAAATTAAAACCAGCAATGGATTCAACAATTAAAAGTCACTGTTATCCATGCCACCTAAGGCATTACAGATATTGATGTTAATGTTCATTTTGTGAATCCCCCCCGCCAAAAAAAGTAGAGATGGGAACCAGAGAGAGCAAGAGTGAAAGTGAGACAGAGAAAGAGGGAGAATGAGAGTTGGGAAATTAACATAGATAAAATTAAGTGACTTAAACATTCTCTCCTTACTCTTTTCTGCTCACTCCACAACTCTGGCACACACTGAATTCTTAGATTTCCAATTACCCCAAGTTCTCTCAATCGGTTTGTCAAAAGCTGTCTTCCCAGAAACTCTGAGATAATATATCCACAGGTTAGAAAGAATGTAAAGCCACATGTCACCTTTCCCAGGCTCTAAGCACATAATCACAGAAAACTTTGAAACTCATAAGAGAAATTCTTGGCACCCGTAGAGGGAGATTAAGGGAGGAAAAAAATCAGAGCAGGTGTTAAGTACCATGTAATTCATTGAATATAGAATAGAGAACTGCACCTTCTGTGTATAGCTGGTGTATAGAATGAAATTGAACTTTACAAATATATAAACATCCGTAAATCTCATTTGACAAAGTGTTTTGGAGAGAGTAAAAAATGCATAAGACATAATCCTTTTCCTTCAAATGTGACTGGATCAAACAGTAACATATAAAATATTTTAAAACTCTAAAAAGTGAATAACAATGAGCTGTTTTTTATTACTGACTTCCTCTTTTTTGTTTATACATGAGATTTCCCATGTTATAAAAATTCTTCTGCTAAGGCTCCTATGTCATCCAGATTAGAAAGAATGAAGCACAAATATGTTTTAGGAACTCTTTGCATATTTTCTATAGTCAATAATTATACAAGCTTTGCTGCTGTTGGTGGTGGAGTTAGTAGAGTGTGCATGTATGCAGGTGTACAGGAGGAAAGATCTGTAAAGGATGGGACCTCTGTAGTTATGGTCTTCATTTTTCCCTTCTAGATCCTATGATATTAGAGATTGGGTGAGTGGATCAAGACTGAAAAGTCCTCTTGCAAATAGCTATACATTTCATATCTGCAACATTTCCCCAAATATGTAACATTAATGGGCTTCCTTTCCAAAAATCTTCAAAAGATTTTTGATGTATGTAGCTCTTAGATAATAATGATTTATTGCTCCCTTACCACATTTTATCCATTTATTTTCTCCTTTATTCAAGATGTGGGGAAGAGTGAACACAATTTGAATACCTATCTTGTACTCCAAGAATCTGATATCAGTCAAAACATGGTGCAATACTAATTAGGCTCTAGTATGCTTCTAACATCTGATTAACCCTCAAAATTTCAGTGTCACATATTATTGAACATTTAAATTGTGCCAGACTCTGAAGACTCCAAAGCTTTCATTATTCTTTATTTTAGCTAAATTACTGAGCAGTTTTTCCTCTAAGGAGTCTGCAGCCTGCAGGAAATGAGAGAACCAATAGAAGCAGTATCCTTGCTAGGCTGACATCCTGGAATTTGGTATGGTTGAAGGTCCCTGAAAAAGCTCATGAATACAAGTCATGGACAACCTCAATGAATCTGACATATCATACCTGGGAGTGGGTTGGAAATAAACACAAAGGAAAAAAATAAGAAAAAAGCTTAACATGGGATGAGGCCTAGATGAGACCTTCAGATTAGGTGGATCCAAGGCACTAAAGAAGGGCTTATTATTATAATTAGTTTTTTTTTTTTTTTAAAGAAAGATATTCTAAGACATGAGGCTAGGATATAGTTTGACCTGTCAGTAGATAAGGATGTTACTGCCTGGTTGAAAGCTGTTTCAAATTTCAGATCAGTCTGTAACTGGAGGAAGAAAATGAATGCCTCTAATGTAAACCAATATCAGATAAAAAGGCTTTATCATTATCAATAAAAGAAGGCTCTTCCTATCCAGAATGTTATAAGCAATAATATTCATAACAACACTGAGTCTTTGGAAGTGTAAAGGATGGTCTAAGCCTGCATTTGAGTTAAGGGCATGAAAAGTTTAGGTTAGGGGCATGAAAATACCCCAATAGATTTATATATTAAAAAAAAAAAAGGAGTAGTTCCTTTTGTGGCATATTAAAAAAAAAAAAAAAAAAAAAAAAAGGAGGAGTTCCTTTTGTGGCTCAGTGAGTTAGGAACACAACACCATCTCTGCAAGGACAGAGGTTTGATCCCTGGCCTTAACTCATTGGGTTAAGGATTTGGCATTGCCTCAACTTGCAGCATAGGTCACAAATGTGGCTTGGATCCAGTGTTGTGGCTGTGGTGTAGACCAGCAGCCTCAGATCCAATTTGACTACTAGCCTAGGAATTTCCATATGCTGCAAGTGCGAACATAAGAAAACAAACAAACCAAAAAACCTAACTTTTTTTCCTGTCTTATAAACGCATTATTCAAAATAGTAAGAGAAAGACTAACAAGGAAAGGAAATAAAGCATGTTTAAAAACAAGGACTTAAATTATTCTGTGGTGATAGAAAGAATTAGAGATTTAAAGCTTTCTTCTCCCCTATTTATTCAGGAAAATATATAGCAAACTAAAATATGTGGGTATCTGTGCTATACTCATATGTGAATATATGAAAAAATCTCTCTCATACAACACAATAGTTTAGTTTAGCATGATAATTTGTTAGCATAGAAATAAAAGAACATCCATAATATACAATGCAGAGAACATGAATTCAACTGAGCTAGGAAATCTGAGAAAAAGGAATCTCTGAAAATTTTAGAGCTCTTCTAGGGTTCTGAGAAACTTTTTTTTTTTTAAAGTAAAACAGAGAAAGGGAGGTTCCAGTCATACTTGCTTAAATGTCAAGGGATAGAATAAATTCTAATGACCAGACTGCAAATACTTTTCCCAGGCCCTCCTTAGTTTCTAATTTAACATTCAAGTTTGAGTTAGCATTACAGATTAGGTTTGTCAGTTAAACTATAGGAATCTCAAATACATTTAAATTT
The DNA here is from genome assembly GCF_054392235.1 of Sus scrofa. Lineage (NCBI taxonomy): Eukaryota > Metazoa > Chordata > Mammalia > Artiodactyla > Suidae > Sus > Sus scrofa. The sequence goes on from NC_139386.1 coordinate 52,386,983, forward strand.
CAGATTTTAAAAATGATCTTTTAAATATAAATTTGTCCCCCAAAATACATGGAACATATGTATACTCAAAGAAAATATTCATTGCTTATCTGAAATTCAAATGTAACTGAGTGCTCTGTATTTTACTTGCTAAACTTGGCAACCATAATACAGATATACTTTGTCCTCTTATTTACCTAAGCTTAATTTTTGCTTGCTCTGTTTGTCTCATCACATAGTCTGATTCATCCATCTCCCTCTTCTACTACAGTCACTTTCATCATAGCTATCAAACTGATGCTAACATATCTATGAGTGAACTATATTATTGAATGTCATTTAATGTGATAGTTAACTTACAGTTGCTTTCTGCTTCTGGTCAATGGAATATATACAGATTTCTCTTCATCACAAAATAACTTTTTGCCATGAGATATTTTTCCGAGATCCAGAGATGAAACGAGGCGTTCCAACTATTTCAGTTATGGTGAATATGATTTTAATGTATCTTTTAATTTTAATAAGTCTGCTTAGACCAAATGCCATCCTAGGTAATGAGAATAAAAATCAAGACAAGACACTTGTTTTGAAACATCTAATATTGCATTTGGGGAAAAGGTTAATTACCATGATAGAGATTTCTACAAGAAGTAGAATAGTAAGGAAAAGCTTAAGGGAAGATAAGCGCCTTATATAGTTCTATTGTTTTGGGGTCAGTGGTAAATCCATCTAATGAGATTAAAACAAAGGATGAGCAATCTGGGCTTAAAGATTCAATGAATTGATGACTTATTCACAGGCCCAGGGTTGTGGTGAGACAAGTGGGATACATGCCTTAGGCACAAAATTCCAAATCTACTTGTTTCTGCTGCTTAGTCATTATTATGAATAACCAATACAGTATCTCTAATCATTTATTCATATACTATTTGCCCAAGTACCTTGACAACTCCCTTATTGCTGGGAAGGAATTCTGTTAAATTTATCTTTTTTTTAAATTCAATACATATCAAATCCTAACAAGATTTTCTATAGAAATCGACCAATTGACTCAAAAAATGATATAGACATTAGCCCAATGATATAGACTTGCAGTGAAAAATAATAGGGTAGGAAGAATTGGAATATTAGATATTAATACTTACTGGAATATCTCAGTAAGTTTAGCATTGTGCTTGAATAAATGACTATTTTAATGGAACTGAATAAGAAGCTAAAAAACATACCCATGCATATGTGAACACTTGACTCATACTCAATGACTATTAGAAATCATTGAGAAAGAACTGATTATTCAACCAGTAGTGCTAAGACACTTGAATATTCCTATTAAAAACACAAATTGATCCCCACTTCACACAAAACCAAAAAAAAAAAAAATCAATTTCAGGTAGAGTGAATATTTATTTATTTATTTATTTATATTTTATTTTTTTTCTTTTTAGGGCCACACTGAGGCATATAGAAGATCCCAAACTAGGGATTGAATTGGAGCTGCAGCTGCCAGCCTATGCCACAGCCACAGTAATTCCAGATCTGATCTACATCTGCAACTGACATGGCAGTGCACAACAACCCCAGATCCTTAACCCACTGAGTAGATCCAGGGATCAAACCTGCATCATGGATGATAGATTTGTTACTGCTGAGACACAATGGGAACTCTAAGGAGGACTTTTTTTCAGTCTTAAACTTGATTAAACTTTCATGATTATCTCTTAAATGCAATCCCTATCAAATTACCCATGACATTTTTCAAAGCACTAGAGCAAACAATACAAAGCTTTATATGGAACCACAAAATACCCAGAATTGCCAAAGTAATCCTGAGAAACAAAAAACAAGCAGGAGGAACAATTCTCCCAGACCTCAAGCAAAATTACAAAGCCACAGTCATCAAGACAGTGTGGCACTGGTACCAAAAGAGACATACAGACAAATGGAACAGAATAAATAACACAGAAATAAACCCTGACATCTATGGTCAATTAATTTTTGACAAAGGAGACAAAAACATAAAATGGGAAAAATACACTTTATTCAGCAAGAATTGCTGGGAAACCTGAACTTCCACATGTAAATCAATGAAACTAGAATACACCTTCACATCATGCACAAAAATAAACTCAAAATGGCTGAAAGACCCAAATGTAAGACAAGACACCACCAAACTCCCAGAAGAGAACAAAGGCAAAATGTTCTCTGAGATCAGCCTTACAAGTGTTTCCTCAAGTCAGTATCCCAAGCAACAGAAATAAAAGCAAAAATAAACCAGTGGGACCTAATCAAATTGACAAGCTTTTGCACAGCAAAGGAAACCAAAAAGAAAACCAAAAGACAACTTACACAATGGGAGAAAATAGTTTCAAATGATGCAACTCACAAGCACTTAATCTCTAAAATATACAAGCAACTTATACAACTCAAGAACAAAAAAAAAAGAAAAAAGAAAAGAAAAAATGGGCTAAAAACCATAGACCTTTTTAATAGACATTTTTCCAAAGAAGTTGTACAGATGGCCAACAAACACATGAAAAAAATGCTCAACATAAATCAGCTAAATGATGAGGAGATTCTCAGCATCCAGGGAAGACTTTGGATTGTTGATGCTAAAGATGATGCAAGACATTGGAAATAAACTGGAGGCAAAGATGGATAACTTACAGGAAACACTGAGCAAAGAGATGCAAGATATAAAACTTAAACAAGAAGAGATGCAAAATATAATAACTGAAATAAAAAAAATTCGCTAGAAGCAGCTAACAGCAGAATACAGGAGGCAGAAGAACAAATAAGCGAGATGGAGGACAGATTAGTGGAAATTACAGATGCAGAACAGAAAGGAGAAAGAAGATTGAAAACGAATGAAGAGAGTCTCAGGGAAATCTGGGACAACGTTAAATGCACCAACATCCGTATTAAGAGAAGAGAGAGAGAGAAGGGGACAGAAAAAAATATTCCAAGAGATAATAGCCGAAAACTTCCCTAACATGGGAAAGGAACCACTCACTCAAATCCAGGAAGCACAATGTGTACCATATAAAATAAACCCAAGGAGGAATACACCAAGACACATGTTCATCAAACTGACCACAATTAAAGACAAAGAGAAAATCTTGAAAGCAGCTAGGGAAAAGGAACAAGTAACATACAAGGGAACCCCAATAAGGTTATTGGCAGATTTTTCAGCTGAAACTCTGAAGGCCAGAAGGGAGTGGCATGATTTACTTAACATGATGTAAGGAAAAAACCTCCAACCAAGATTACTCTAACCAGCAAGGCTCTCATTCAGATTTGAAGAAGTCAAATCTGATTTACTTAACATGATGTAAGGAAAAAACCTCCAACCAAGATTACTCTAACCAGCAAGGCTCTCATTCAGATTTGAAGAAGTCAAAAGCTTCACAAATAAGCAAAAGCTGAGGGAATTCAGCAACACTAAACCAGTCTTACAACAAATACTAAAGGAACTTCTCTAGGCAGAAAAGACAAGACAGCAACAGGAAACAAAAATTCCACAAATGACAAGGCTCACTAGTAAAGGTATATATACAATAAAGATGTGAAATCATCCAGGCACAATTATACCACCAAAATCCGAAATCAGGAGAAGAGGTGGATACAAATGCAGGACACTGGAAATGAACTTGCAATTAAGAGAACAACTTAAAACAATCTCATATACATATAGACTCATATCAAAACTTCAGAATAACTGCAAACCAAAAATCTACAATAGATACACAAACAAGGAATCTCTGAAAAAGAAATATATCTCATAGTAAATAAGTTCATAATCCACTATGAAGGGGGTCATTTGACATCAGTCTTGGAATGCTGAAGTCTTCTTAGAAATGGTTCTGATTTCCTCTCCATCAAAGAATTTATGATAATTATAATTAAATAATGCAACTGTACAATTAAATAATACAGTTCTATAATTGTATCATTAATAACCATTTCTCTCCATGGTACAATATAAGGTCTATGATGTCTTGTTTATCACATCACCTAGAATGGCGTAATGCCTTTATTGAAGAATCAATAAGATGTAGTTAATTGTGAGGACATATTTATATAGTTACACCGTTTTTTAACCAACTTATGCATTTAATATTTTACTTATTTTCATAGAGGGTGTATTATTTTGCTATTCTTACCAGTTAAGTTATTCTTTTTATTTTGCTATATAAAATATTTAATGGTATATAAGGCTTTGTTCTTTATAAATTTTAGTTGCATAATATACACAATTTTAATATAATGCTAATTTTTAAAGAAAAATTGAAACATAATAGATAATACTAAATAGTAAAAATGAAAGCCATACAAAATGGGATAAAGTATAGAATAAATTTCCTATTTGTCTCAGCATATTTTCCATTCCACTTCTCCAGAGGGAATCACTTAATCTGTTTCTTAAGATCCATGATATAACAATCTGTGTGAATGTAATTGTGTTTAAATGTATGTATTTTATTCTGTAAAAAAATTTTAAAAAATTAAAAAAAGAACATCTGTACCATATTTTAGTTTCCACAAATAAAAGATATCATATGATAAAAAAAAATGAAGAAAAAATAAAGAAGGAGCTATCTCATGGCTGACAATTTGGTACTGGCTACTAGCTGGGAGTTCATCTATGTCCTGTCTTCCAAGGGCCTTGGTTTAGTTCCATGTGCACTTCTTCATTGAGTTCCTTGGGTTTCTCATAGCATGGTGACTGGATTCCAAGATCCAGCACTCCACGAGATGGAAAATATAAGTTTAGTCTTTTATTCCCTGGGGTCAGAAACTAAGGATCATTTCTGCTCCATTCTATTGATGAAGGAGTCACAGAGCCATCCTGATTCAAGATGGCACTAAGGATGAGTCCAAAGAGGGCCATAGATACATCCACTCTACTTGAGTCCAGGTAATGTTAAGGGCATTGGTTCTGTTTGTGAGCAGAATATGTTGCATACTTATAGAGGTGGAAGCATTATTAGAGCCATATAAATCCACGTACTTGGGGAAATTTGTCAAGTGAGACAATGAGATAGAAGAAAATGTCAGTTCCCTTGGAAACGGAAGTTGGCAGGGAAATTAGAATGAAGAAGTCTTAGGCCAGGTGACTGAGGTTCTTTGAAATACTGCCTTCTCACAATATCGTTTTTTTGGAAAGAGTTATCAGACCAATCCCAGTGTAACAAAGGCCTATGTCAGAAGTGAACCTAAGAGACTCTGAAGTCTGACAAGAGAATTCAGAAAGTGACCTACCAGAAGTCTACCAAGACTTTTTTGGATTCATCTTCTATTTGAAGAACAAGAGGAATTTATTAACAGTGATTATTCAAGACTAAGCTGCCTGTTGGTGTTATTTTTGTTGCTGAAGGAATTCAACTTCTACCAACTGGTGCCAAATAGAAACAAAGAGGCAGAAATTTTGGTGAAGGAGGAAAATATAGCTCTTATTATTTGCCAGGCAAAGGAAGCCAGAGTAGGCTACTGCCTTAAAGACTGTGCACCTCCATTAAGAAGAATTTCAGGGAGTTTGATAGTAAAAAGGAGAAAAACAGGTTTTCAGATAGGAATCAGGATCGGGGAAAACATAATTCTCCTTTGTTTGGGGGACTCTTAGTCATCAAAGTTGGCATCAGAAGATATCTGCATGATCATGGTGGTTATCTTCTGGGCTATTGCCTAGAATAACATTACTTGCAAAAAGGGCATATTAATCAGAGATAAGAACAAACAAGGACATTTTCTGAAAAGCATCATGTGCCAATAATATTTAGCACACAGGCAATTGTACTCAGGGTGCCCAATCTTTAGATTTTGAGTAATTGTGTTTAGAGTGCAATTAAGTCAGGGAGAAGGAAAAGGAAGGACTCTAAACTGTTCAATTTTAAAATATTCATTTCTAAAAGAAGCATGGGGTGGGGATATAACTTTTCTCTTAGGTGTATAAGATCTACATCATTATGCGTATCCCTTGAGAGGGAACCTGGATCCTGCCTCAAGGATGTACTATTTTTTTCTTGACTGTTCCTCCCTTGTCTTTGTATCCCCTTCCTTTCCTGATCAACAAAGTTCTGAAACTGCTCCTTGGAACTCTGGGAAGGCTATATAGGCTGAATGAGGCCCATTTCCTAAAAGCAGGAAACAGACAAAACCTTTTGTTCCCAGGAGTCCCACAAGGCCCTGCATGGTTCCATCCCCTCCTCTCCAAGTAGTCTATAAGATAAGATATCTTAATTCTTCTTAAATATGTTAGGGGAACTGAGGACTAAATTTGATGGTTCCTGTTTCTTTGTAGGAGGCCTGCACTAACCCAAACAAATTTTCATTAAACAACAAAAAAAGTAATTCCCAGAAGGGAAATTTAAGCACCATTACAAAGAGTATTAAATGGAATGTATCCAAATTTTTACAATGTCTGCTATACTACTACATAAAACATTTGATTGGGGTTTCAAAATTTGGTACTCAGTATTTTATATTTCTTCCACATCCTTAGATCTTTCAGGGAATGTCTACTTAAATACGATTTTCAAAAAGAAAGCTTTTGGTTTTATTGATTGGTCTTGAGTTTTGATTTTTTTTCTTTTGTTAAAAAAATATATATATGTTTATATCTTCTATACCTTACCTATTTTCCATGTGATTTCTTTTAATACCCAGAAGATATATATGAACATTCTATAAGATGGTTATGGATTTTCCATGTGATTTCTTTTAATACCCAGAAGATATATATGAACATTCTATAAGATGGTTATGGATTTGTCAGGTTTTCCTTATGTATCGTATAATTACATTGCATTTATCTTAACATTAGTTTCAAAACTTCCTGTAGAACACTGAGGCCTTCCTTGTCTTCCAATATCTGATCTCACAGCTGACAATTTCTCTTTCCTTAGAAAATGGTAGGAAAGAGTTAGAGAGTAACCATGTTAGGCTTTGTGGGTGGGATATTTCTATGACAACTACTGAATTCTTCCTTTGTAGTATGAAAGGAGCCATAGACAGTATATAAATGAGTGAGTATGTCTATGTCCTTTTGTATTCAGGAGAAATAACTCCTTTCCTTCATCAAAGTAAGTTTATATGTAGTTGGGTCAAATTTTTCTTCATTCCTTTATTTTTTTTTTTTAACTTAAGATTTGTGGGTGTTTCTTTTTTGTAGTAGCAAATTAAAAATAATTATGTTTCTCTATTTTGGGGGTGTGTGGTTGATTTTTTGTTTATTGTGTTTGTTGTCTCACTTTGTGAAGGTATACTAAAATATTCTTAATTATCTGTTATATATGTAAATTATTTTACAGGCAGAAAAATATTTGTGATTGGAATATATGAATAAAAATGAGAATGACTGGGAATTCCTACTCCTCATTCAGTGGAGTTCAGATATTCAAGCAGAGACTTGTTTTTATCCATGGGGAAGGTACTGCACAACTGGGGCAAGGTGTGCATATACTTATTTTGGGTGATGTGGTTTCTTTCCTTCCTGGCAGTCCTGCATTACTTGATATTCCATCATTTGTTTCTTTCCCAAGTGACCAACTAGGGTATAACCTATGTAAAAATTCTCACTTCAGATAATAATATTTATGGTTTAATTTAAGAACACACTAAAATAACATGAGCAAATACAAACACTGTACTTATTATATTCACAGTAGCTTTCTAAGCACTTTACATAATCATCAGTTTCAATCCTCATAATAACCATAAGAACAATTATTATCCCTGATGTACCAAAGGGGAGTGGGAATTTATAAAGTTTATAAAACTTGCGCAAGTTTATGTAATTAACAAGTGGAAGATTTGGTACTCAATCTCACATTTTTGACCACAGAGTCAGTGTTCTTAACCACTATTGCACTATCCCTATTTACTTGCTGAGTCATCCTCTCACATTGTCAAGCAATAGTTGGTTTCATGCCAGTCTACCACAAAGGGCCCAATCTTTCTTTAATAGATTGCTTGATTGGATCTTGGAATTCCAGGGTCTGCTGGAAAGTTTTAATTGTTTTAGATGTATAGTCTATTGCCTATTTAGAATTAATTTTTCAGTTCTGATGAGTTTCATTGTCTATTCATATGATTTATATCAGCAGAAATTCTTCAGTATTCTATTCTGCTTCTGGCTTCCCTTTCTTTTCCTACATTTCAATTTTTATGTTTATCTTATCTTTCCTACTTATTCCCTCATTTTAATGGGATTTGGAAAAAAAGGAAAAATAAATGAGTTTGAACATCTAGAACCTGAGTTTACAATGATATAAACTCTCCCAAAAGTTGCACTGGATTTTTTTTTTGTATATATAATGATTTTAATTTTTTTCAATTATAGCTGGTTTACAATATTCTGTAAATTTTCTACTGTATAGCATGGTGGATTTTTATAGAAGATTCCATTAGCTACATATTTACTTAAGATGTATGATACTAAGGCAAATATTTTCATTAAAGAAAGTTACATATGTGTTTGTGTGTGTGTGCATGCACACATACATATATATATGGGTATCCATTTTTTTATGGTCTGTATTTCTCAGAAGAGTTATGTGATTATCATCATGACATAAATTTCTGACAGTTTTAAATGAGAAATATTACATTTTACTCTTAAATATATGAATATTTAAGTATTTATTTAAACATATGTTGAATATCTAGTAGGTTTAATATTTTCTGCATTCTGTGTATATAGCAGTAAAAATGACAGAAAGAAACCATGACCATAAAGTAGCTTATTTCTAATGAAGAAACCAAAATTCATATAAAATGAATGTCCATATATTTTAAAAATTAAAACTTCAAAGTCTTTAAAAACCTTTGACAAGAGAAATACTTCCTCATTATGTAAAAAATCAATTCAATATTAACCTTTTCCAAATTTATGTAGCCATGCTGTTTTCTTGCATATTTGGAGAATGAGGATTCTTTTTACATATTTTGATAAATAGAAAGAAAATCCAAATCAACAACTACTTACTGATTAACTATTTTATAGTCAGTACTGTGTATATAAAATCATGCTGGTGGGTGCATAAACAATCAGATAAGAAATAGGTAGACTTAATACAGTTACTAAGACAGGACTATAGCCAATTAATTAACAAAATTAATAAATGGTTAAGAACTCCTACAATAGTTCAAAAGTATATAAATTTGTACATTAAATATAGTTATAATTATCATTACACAAAAACAAATCTAATTTTCATTTAGCAATTCAATAAGCAATTCAGCATATTTCTTCTTCAAGATGATATTATGAACATCAAAACATGACATAATACATGGAAACATAATTAAATATACTTTAATTAAGTGTATAATCAATTAAATTTTAAATAGAACACTTTTTAAATGTGGCACTTATATCTTCTCATTTACTTATCTAAGCATATGATATATTTTCTTACTTTTAAACTATACCTTGTAAGATACTTTATTTTATTTTACAAAATAAATTTTGTGAAAATAATGAAAATACAATTTTTAAATTTTAAAGCTTATACTACCTACATATGTATTCCTATCTCATCTATGATGATCTTTAGATTTTATAGTTTCTAAATGAAAAGTTTAGAAATACACGTTGATGGCACAGTATATACGCACAGTTTATATATTCATAAGCTATATTATTAGCATGATTTTAATTTAATTCATGTTAACAAAACATAAACTTGTGTTGTGCTTCTGGTGCCTATAATAATGCCCTTCTCATGTTAAGAAACTGAATTCAACTCAAATGAAAAGTATTATGAAATTACAGATTGTGTTACTATGAGATTATTTTCTGAGTCTTTCCCACCAATGTTAGTAAGACATGAGGTTGATGCTGGATTATTGATAGAAAAATCACTGATTCAAGTCCTCATTGTGGCTCAGCAGGTTAAGAATATGATTTATCCGCGAGGATGCAAGGTTGATCCCTGGCCTCTCATAGTGGATTAAATGATCTGGCATTGCTCAGATCTGGCATTGCTGTGGCTGTAGCAAACACCAGCAGCTGCAGCTCCAATCAATTCATCCATTAACCTGGGAAACTCTATATGCCACAGATACGGCCAAAAAATAAAAAGGAAAAAGGAAAAATCACTAATTCAGGCATGACCACGAACTTTGTTAAACTATTTTCCAGATAGCATAATAGAATTCATATTTGGATAGAATATGTCACTAAATATATTTTCTTTCAGTGTCATTGGTTTTGATCAGACATAACAAAGTTCTAGAGGGAAATATACTCAAGATCAATTATTATCTCTAACTAAAGATTTGGTTGAGAATATTAGTCGAAGTAGGGTTGAATGTAAAATACCTAAAAAGTACTTCATATCGTATTTCCTATTTCCTATTGTTTTCCAGTTAAAGCAGGGAAGGCATAGTAGGAAAAGATACAGAGACTAATTTGACAGTAGAAAGGTGAATCTGGAATTAACTGGATTCAGGAAAGAAATCCAAGCCAAATTTTTGCTTGTTTTCCCCACTGAACTATAGGCTGCCTGAAGGTAAAGTTAAAGTGTAAATAAACTTTGACTCCACCTATAATGCAATCAATATTCAATGAGATATGAATTCTCTCCTACTTGTATACATATTTATACATCTTGGTCAATCCTTTTATTGTTACAAAATATACATAACATGATATTTATAATTTTAACCATTTATAAGTATACAATGGTGGTATTAAATACATTGGCAATATTGTGTAGCCACCAATATCTATACCCAAAACATTTTTATGATCCCAAACATAAAACCTGTACTCATTAAACAGTAACCACTCCTCCTCAGGAGCCCCCATATCTTAGTCCCTGGTAATCTTTATTCTGTTTCCTGTCTCTATGAATTTGCCCATTCTAGATATTTCGTATATAGGAAATCATACAGTATTTGTCCTCTGGGTCTGGCTGTTTTCAAGGTTCATCCATGTTGTAGTATATTTCAAAATTTCATTGTTTTAAGTATTATTAATATTGTGTATATACCTCACATATTGTTTATTCACTTTTTAATTTTATTGACTGATTGATTGATTGATTGATTGATTTTTTGCTGACAGAAACCCAGGTTGTTTCATCCTTTCAGATAGTGTGAATATGCTTCTATGGACATTGGTGTATAGACATCTGTGCCTTAGTTTCAGTTCTTTTGGATGTATTTCTGGTTCATATAATAATTCCATATTTAAATATTTTGAGAAACTGTCAGACTGTTTTCCACAGTTACTGTACAATTTACATTTCTACTAGCAATACACAAGGGTTCCAATTTCTTCATATCCTCAACAATATTTGTTATCTTCTCTTTTTAAAATAATAGCCATTGCAAGAGGTATAAAGTGTTATTGTGATTTTGATTTGGATTTCCCTAATAATTAATGATGTTGAACATCTTTTCAAGGGCTTATTGGCCATTTGTATATTTTCTTTGGAGAATTGTTTATTTAAATGCTTTGATCATTTTTAAATTTCATTTTTGTTGAATTGGAATATTTATATATTCTAAGTATTAATATCTTATCAGTTAAATGATTTAAAAATACTTTTTTTTACATTCTGCAGGTTATCTTTCTACTTTCTTGAGAGTATTCTTTCATTCACAAAAGCTCTTAATTTGGCTTAATTCCAATTTAATTTTTTCTTATCTTGACTCTACCTATGCTGTTATATCCATGAAAACATTGTCAAATCCAATGTCATAGATATTTTCTCCATGTTTTCTTCTCAAGCATTTATAGTTTGGCCCTTAAATTTAGGTCTTTGATAAGTTTAGAGTTAATTTTTATATATGGAGTAAGGTAAGTGTCCTGCTTACTAGTTTGTATATGAATATCCATTTTCTCCATACCATTTGTTGAGGAGTATCCTTTTCTCCACTGAAGAGCTTCAACCTTGTAGAAAAATCAATTGACCACATAAATGAGAGTTTATTTCTGAGCTTTCTATCTATTTGATTGATATATATGTTTGTCCTTATGCCAGCACTATGCTGATTTAAGCATCATAGCTTTGTAGCAAATACAGGAAATGTGAGTCCTCCAACTTCATTCTTCTTTTTCAAAATTGTTGGCAATCTGCAGCCTCTTGAATTTCTATATGAATTTTAGAATCCATTTTGTTACTCTATGAAGAAAATTTTTGGAGTTCTCACAGAGATTACATCAAATTTCTAGATCACTTTTAGTGGTAGTCATCCCTCTCTATCTGTGGATACAGGGCCCACAAATACAGAAGCCCAACTGCACTGACATCTTAACAATGTTAAAGTCTTCATATCCATGAAAACAAATGTTTTTCCACCTATTTAGATCTTTAATTTCTTTCAGCAGTATTTGTAGTTTTCAGCATATAAACTTTTTACTTGATTAGATTTATTCCTAAGTATTTGATTATTTCAGATACTATTTTAAATGAAGTTATTTTCTTGATTTTATCTTCAGATTGTGTATAGTGGAGTGTAAAAATGATTTTTTTTGTTTGCTGAGCTCTGCAATTTTTCTGAATTTGTTTATTATCTCTAGTAGCTTTCTTCTAGATTCTTCGTATATGATCATAATATTTCTACACATAGGGTCATAATATTTGTGAATAGACATGGTTTTACCTTTCTAGTGTGTTTAACTTTTCTTTCTTTTTTTTTTTTTTTTTTTTTTGTCTTTTGTCTTTTTTGTTGTTGTTGCTATTTCTTGGGCCGCTCCCGGGGCATATGGAGGTTCCCAGGCTAGGGGTCCAATCGGAGCTGTAGCCACCAGCCTACGCCAGAGCCACAGCAAGGCGGGATCCGAGCCGTGTCTGCAACCTACACCACAGCTCACGGCAACGCCGGATCGTTAACCCACTGAGCAAGGGCAGGGACCGAACCTGCAACCTCATGGTTCCTAGTCGGATTCGTTAACCACTGCGCCACGACAGGAACTCCTCTTTTTTCTTTCTTTCTTTCTTTCCTTCTTTCTTCAGCTCTGACTTGAATTTTTAATAACTTGTGGAATAGCAGCAATGGTGAAAGTGAGCATCCTTTGTCTTGTTTGTGCTCTTAAGGAGAAATCTTTCAGTCTTTTATCATTGAGGATAATGTTTTCTGTTTTGTTTTTATAAATACCCTGTATTATGTTGAGGATTTCCCTCTCTATTTGCACTTTTCTGGATGTTTTTTCATGAAAATGTGTTTGATTTTGTCAAATGCCTTTTCTGCATCAATTGAGATGTTCATTTGTTTTTTCCCCTTTCATTCTATTACTGTAATGTATTAGATGAATTGATATTCTCATATTAAACCACCACTACATTCTTTGTATAAATCTCAGTTGGCATACTGAATGATCTTTTTAATATGCTACTGGATTTGATATGCTAATAGTTTATTGAAGATTCTTCCACCTATATTTGTAAGATATATTTGAATTATGGAATGAGTTAGAAAGTATTTCTTCTTCATTTTTATGAAAACTGTGTTATTCTTTAAATTTTTGGCAGTATTTACTTATGAGGACATCTGACCCAGAACATTTCTTTTTGGAGAGGTCTTTGCTAGCTACAGGTCTGCTAAGAAGATTGTCTATTTCTTCTTACAGTTTAAATGATTTCTGTGTTTCAAGTAATTGGTCCATTTTTCTTCTATATTATCTAATTTGTTGGTATATGATTGTTCAATAGCTACAGTTGGCATATAATTTTTCTTAAAATTATTAATCCCTTTCATTTCCATAAGGTCAGTAGTAACATATCCAGTTTTAAACTTTTTTTTTTTTTTTTTTTTTTTTTTTTTTTTGCCATGCCCATGGCATGGGGAAGTTCCCAGGCCAGGGATCAAAGCTGTGCCACAGCAGCAATCTAAGCCACTACAATAACAATGCTGGATCCTTAACCTGCTGCACCATAAGAAAACATCTAATTTTGATTTTAGTTATTTGTATCTTCTTTTTTGTTGTTGTCATTCTAGTTAAAAGTTTGTCAAATGTGGTTTTTTTGGGGTTTTTTTTTGTTTTTTTTTTTTTTTGAAGAACAGACTTTTGGTTGCAATGATTTTCTCCCTTGTTTGTCTATTCTGTATTTAATTCATCCCCACATTAATTTTTATTATTTCTTTTCTTGTGCTAGCTTTGGGATTCTGCTCTTCTTTTTCTTTTTCCTTAAGTTTAAAATTAGGTTATAAATTTAAGATCATCCTTCTTTTTAAAATGTAGGTATACATAGTATTTCAGTCTTCTTGATAGAAATAAAAGAAAAGAAAAATGTTCAAGGATTTTAAAGAAAAATCTTTTGGAGAGATTTCTCAAAGAGCATGGATATCAAGCTGTTTGTTTTAAGATACTTTGAAAACTTACTTTTCAGCTTGAATTTTCTATAAATATATAATTTTTATTCACTTTTATGATTCAAGAAGTTGTCTTGAAAATAAAAATTTAGATTGTTCTAAAAGCAAGTGAGGAATATATTATCCTTCTCTCCCTATGCCTTATCATCACTGCCTTTGTCATTATCATTACCCATATACTCAAAGCATCAATGCCAATTTATAGACTAAGTGGCTGAGAGGGTGAAACATATTCAAGCATGCCATCTCAAGATAAACTTGAATATATTTATATTTGGAACTATGATTTGTTCCATAAACTGTTCACTTCTGTTAAAAGTGTTCATGATCTCCTACAGCTCTGATGTTCTTTTCTGAAAAAACAAGTATGATGCCGTATTGAAAAAAAAAAAAAAAGTTCTTTAAAGCCCTGTGAGGGATTAACTATTTGACCCCATATAAAATAAATCCTAAAATTACTTAATGCTTAGTTATTCTCCTTTTTGAATTCAATCACTCATCTGAATTGTTTCTTTTTTCTTTGTCAGTGACTCTACCTTTCCTATATCATTCAATGAGTCAAAGTCATAGTAGATTTATGACTGAAAAAGTCAGATGCTCTTACCTATAATCAATGTTCAAAGAACTTTTACCTATGTTTTCAAGATTAATGGTGTGATTCCCACTTAAGACTACCCAAGATAGACAGTATTACCACTTAGAATTCTGATATTTCTGGTCATGCTAAGTTAGACAAGACATCAACATTATTCTAATCACCTTCCTCATTCATGGTCCCTCAATGACCTCTGATATTAAAGAGTCAATACTAAAATCATGACTCATCTTTTTAGTTTCCAAGTACATGTCTGCAAAAGAAATACATTTTGCAAGCTGGTAATCTGTGATTTTCTTATTCAATATGGCAAAGTGTCATGCTAATTTAGAGCCAATCAAATAGCCAAAGCTTCAGAAAGACACTTAACATGAGAATATATTCTAATCCTCTAAATTTTGAAAACTGCATTTTACGGAGAAGCTTCATATACTTTTGTTTTATGATCTTCAAGCAAACACAAAATAATATACTAAACTATAGAGACTAAAGGTGCTTGTTGGAAAAAAGAAATAAAGAGGTTTGCTTGTTCTTCTCTTTTCCAGTTTCATTGAAGTTTGATTGTTGACTTTGTCAACTAAAAGTCATCAAAGCTCCAGGCAGTTATTGTAGTAGTATTGAATAAACTACCTTCTTTAGTATAGTTGCATGATTTGGATGTCTGCCTTTCTAGTATTGGTAGAAAACAATGTATACTTATATGTAGTATGTTCCCAAGGTATCAGACTTACAGATCATGATGTTCTCTTGGTACCAAAATAAGTGTACATAGTTATTTAAAAAGAAAATGTTAATGCTATGGGATATTATTTAGACCCCAATTTCACTAGAAATAAAAATGTTACTTTTAATTAGAATGTTATATGATCAACAGAAATTATGAGTATGACCTATTAGAATGAGTGGAAATTTAGATTTAGAATTGAATATAAAAATCATCTTTGTCTAACATATATATATACACCTTTTTTTATTTTCCTTTTTAGGGCAGCACATGTGGCATATGGAAGTTCCCGGGCTAGTGGTACAATTGGAGCTACAGTTGCCAGCCTATGCCACAGCCGCTGGCCAATTCCACAGACACAACATGGGATCAGAGCCATATCTGTGACCTACACCACAGCTCAGGGCAACACCAGTTCCTTAACCCACCAAGTGAGGCCAGGGATTGAATCCATGTCCCCATGGATACTAGTCAGACTTATTACTGCTGAGCCACGATGGGAACTCCTATACTTTAATTATTTTTTACTTATTCTCTATAAGCCTCAGATAACTCATTTGGAAAAATATATAACAATATCTAACTCATAATGGTGCACCGTTTAAATAAAATAATGTATGTTTATCAATGGACATATTTTGTTCATTTTCCTGAGGGATGAAGATCAGCTTGTTTCCTTTGGTCATTGCTTGGATTCATATATCTTTTCAATCCTGGCCCCCAACTAAATGAGTGGCCAATAACTGGGTTATGTTTTCCTCATGGTGAAGACAAAACAAGGAAGATGAAGACAATCACATATACTCCTGCTAGGAGTTGACATATGTCTAACTGCTTACATTTATTAGCCAAAGCAAGTTATATGGATGAATTCAATGGGGGAAGGGAGGAGTCAACCTCCTACACAGAAGCATGACAATAGTAGGACAGGATTTTTAACAAATAGTAGATTCTATCACAGACTACATTCTTGTTAACAAATATCTACTCTCTTTCCACTATAATATAGAAATCCCTCTTCACAAGATTCCTCAAAAATATTAGCCATAACTGCTTCAGCCTCAAAGTTTAGGACCTTGATCTACATAATATTCATAAGATTCAGGCACTTTAGTTTATGTGCCCTATCTACCAAATGTGCAACAGTAGAACAGTGGCATCAAAACATCGCATACTCCCATTTGGAAAGGGAAGTAATAATTGGTTCTTAGAGATTCTGAAATCTTATGGCACTGGTTACAATCACTTGCTATTTTGGGGTAATGAATGATCCTTGATTATACCTTTGAGAGAAACTCCCAGTTCATTGTTCTCTATGGGTTCTTCCCTCTTTCTTGGAGGGCCTTTATTTTCTACTAGCATCTTTGTCCATCTTTTTGTTTGTTTTTGTTTTGTTTTGTTTTTTTAAAAGAAACTATTCTGTATGATAGAAATGGATGTTAACAACAAAACCACGAGTCTCGGGTTAACGGAAGTGACAATTTTATTCCATTCCAGAGAATGGACGAACTCTTAACTTTTAATCAAGCCACATGTTTGAAGAGATCATTGCAGTAAATGCACTCCTTAGACACTGGGTAGCTTTTCCATCTTGATTCCTGCTATTTGAAAGTTGGATGTCCAAGAGCTCTTTTAAATCTCAGTCACAATCCCCCCCCCTTTTTTGGTGGGGAGCACATCTAATTTATGAGGAACTTCTCAGTCCAGGTTTTGAATCCACACCACAGCAGCAAGACAAGCCACAGAGATGACAATACCAGATCCTTAAACTGTCATGATGGAACTCCAGTCACAATCTCTTCTAAAGCAAACATAGCAGCACTTAGGTAAGTCATGAAGAAGTTTAGTTGATTTACAATGTTTCTTCAATTTCTGTTGTATAGCAGAGTGACCCAATCAAACACAATTCTCTGTGTTGTACAGTAGGAGCCCATTGCCCATCCATTCCAAATGTTACTGTTTGTATCCACCAATCCCAAACTCACTGTTCATCACACTCCCTCCCCTCTTCCCCCTAGGAACCACAAATTTGCTCTCCATGTCTATGATCTGTTTCTCTTTTGTAGATAGGCTCATCTGTGTCATATTTTGGATTCAACATATATGTGATATCATAGTATCTGCCTATTTCTGACTTACTTCACTTAGTGTGGGAATCTTTAGTTCCATCCATGTTGCCACAAATGACATTATTTTGATCTTTTTTATGGCTGAGTAGTATTACATTGTATATATGTGACACATCTTCTTAATCCATTTATCCATTGATGCAAATTTAGGTTTTTTCCAAGTCTTGGCTATTGCAAATAGTGCTGTGTTCAACATAGGGGTCCATGAATCTTTCTGAATGAATGTTTTGTCTGGGTGTATGCACAGGAGTGGTATTTGCTTTACACTATCTATGATTTAAGTTACCTCCATATGCCAATAGCCATACCAATAGTTTTTGAAACATCTTTGTCTTTCTGGACTAAGGTACATTTCTTTGAAAATTACCTAGCTTCTGTGAGATAGCATCATGTTCTTTTTACTCTGATCCATTTTGTCCAACTGAAAATCTTTTATGGAATGATATTTACAGACCTTAATAAAAGATTTGGTGGTCATATCCTTGATTGAATCGTTGTACTCTATGCATGCCCATGTTTTGGATTTTGTCCTCAGACTATGTCACTGTATATTTTTGCCAATTGATGAGGAAAAGTTGATACATATTTGAAGTCTGAAAAGTCTCATAAATTCTAAATTTTTCATTTGTGCTTCTACTTCTGCTTGTAAACAAGCCAATACCTCTCTTATTTATCTTTTCTTTTAGAAGTATATTAAGTGCATTTAATGAGAAACAAATTTTTCCCCAAAAAAACCCAAATCATTCTTTTTTTTAAAAAAAAAAACAAAACCCTATTGAAAAGGATGAAATTTCATTAGCTGTAATTTTTTTATCTTTCAAGTTATTACAGTTTTATCAGAATTGTACAAAATTTACCTCAATGCTAAGTTCAAATCTAATGATATGTATTTTAGAGGTTTTGTTATATATATATTTAGCTTTTATTGGAGCTACGACCAATCCAAATACCAGAGACTTAAAATAAATATTTATTTCTCCACCAGTTTATATGTGGGGTTTTGCTCAGCTGTGATTTATTCATCTTCTTACTTTAGAAACCAAGCTTATTTAGTAGTCACTATCTATGACATTATGTTCTTATGGTGAAAAGGAAGAGCAAAACAAGCTGGAGGAAAATAACACAAATGCATTTAATGATTCTGCTGGGACATGACATATTATCATTTATGTTCCATTCAACTAGAGTAAGTTGTATGGTCAAGCCCAAGCTGATGGATAAAAAAGTATCCTCCACCACAGGAAAATATAGCAACAGAGGGAAGGCATTGATAAATGTGAGCAACCAAAAAACAATCTACCACTATGTGCAATGTAAACCATTTCACTAAAGGGAAGTAACTGTCTAATAAAGAGAATTCTTTTTATATTATCATCATTACATTTTGTTATTTGGTACAAGTGTGGTAGCATAACAAGTTTTCAACAATTACATAGTAATTTTCTGTGTATTACGTATAAACTATTAGTAAAATAACTTGACATTTAATAAACATAATTTTAAATGGTTTTATTAATCAGTCAACTGTGTAATCAATCATAAGTATATTTAACTGTAAATGAATTTATCTTTAAATGTGTGGATCATAAGAAGTAATATCTTTACTTTTTAATGTAAAGACTAGCACTATGGTGACTGTTGGTAAGAATTCATTCAGAGTGAGTGCTATGGAAAGAAGACAGTAAAGACTTTAGGGTTTTATATAAGGAATTAGTATCTCTTCTCTTAAATGCCTCTGTGGTCCCAAAGTTATATTTGTGTTTGAGAGATAAGCTAAATGCCATTACTCTGATATATAGTGGTTTGTATTTTTAGAAAGGGTGAAATAACCAACACTGGCATTTTTACATCTGTGAAATAAACCAAGAACCCCATTAAACTCAATGAGCATTAACCTTCTGTAAAAACGTATCACTCCTGTATTTTAAGGTAAAAAGTTATAAAATATGAAAATATTTGAAGAAAAAGAAGATGAAAAACTAAGTTGTATTTTTTATTGTTTTGAACTTAGTAGAGTGTTAGAAAAATGTTACAGAGAGAGGACAAGATGGCGGAGGAGTAGGGAGACACGCTCACCCTCTCCCACAAACACAACAAAAAAAGCACATCTACAGAATAAATGACTCACACAGAACAGCAACCAATCGCTGGCAGAGGAACCTAAACTCCAATAACGGCAAGAAGTTCGTGACATTACTGGGCAGAATGGGAGAAAAGAGGAGAGTGAGAGAAGGTGAATCGAGTGGGACGGGCGCTCCCGAAAGGGAACTGTGGAGGAGAAAGGGATCCCACACCCTGGAAAGTCACCTACTGGGGGAAAGATCAAATAAACCGGAGGAATCTCCAGATGCAGAGAAGAGTGTAGCAGTAAGTTGGACTACAGAAAAGCTGATCAACAACCCAACGGACCATCTGAACTACGGGCACAGTCACCAAAAATTGAGACGCCTGGGTGGGGGCTGGGCACTGAGACCTCGCCTCCGAAGGTTAGTCCCTGAGAAAGGGCCGGGCAACACCTGGGTGGGGGCTGGGCACCAAGACCTCGGCTCTAGAGGTTAGTCCCCGGGCTGGGGGGGCGGGGTGGAGTGGAAACTGCTTGGGAGGTCTAGAAACCATTTGACGGGGCAGAGACTGCCTGGGAGACTAGAAAACAAAGCTGTTGCAGAGGAAGGGAACAATACTCTAGGGGCGGGGAAGTGGAAAGCCACATCAGAGGGAACCTGGGAGAAGAGCCTGGTCTGCGCCCGAGCTGGGGAGGGGAGAGAAGAAGGGGTGGGTCCCCATAGAATACCCCCCACGCCACAGCAAGCTTACAGGCCCGCTAGCTAGCAGAAAGCTGTGCTTCCCAGTGCATCCCCTCCCCCCACCCCCACCACCCCCTACGCTCTCACCGGACCTGGGGCTGCCTGCCTTCCAGGAGGGCTGGCCTCAACAATTGCCTGAAGCCTACCACCACAGGGGCTGTCCCTGCACAGGCCTGCTTGCCCTTTGGAGGGGCTACACTTCCGCAGAGCAGCACCAAACACCACCAGCCCCCGAGAAAAGGCCTGCAGGTCAGAAAAGCTAGAACAAGCCTAGCCAGGCCATGAATAGATCGGCCTAATTCTTATGGTTTTTCTGAGTCGGGCTGCCCCGGGGCGGAGCCTCTTGGGTTTCCAATGGCCCTGCTACATGCCCAAGCCCCCAGGGGATGCCCTAGTGGATCAGCTGCATTGGACTGCCAGCTCCAGGCAGGACCCCCTGCAGCCCAGAAAAGCTGCAACAAGCCTGGCCAAGTCAGGAAAAGATCTCAGACAGTTTTTCTGAGTCAGGCTGCCCCTGGGAGGAGCCTCTTGGGTTTCCAATGGCCCTGCTACCCGCCCAAGCCCCCAGGGGGTGCTGAGACCAAGTGGACCAGCTTCATAGGACTGCCAGCTCCAGGCAGGACCCCTTGCAGCCCAGAAAAGCTGCAACAAGCCTGGCCAAGTCGGGAAAAGATCTCAGACGGTCTTTCTGAGTCGGGCTGCCCTGGGGAGGAGCCTCTTGGGATTCCAGTGGCCCTGCTACCTGCCAAAGCACCCAGGGGGGGCCCCACTCCCATGGAATAGCTGCTCAGCACCACCAGCCACCTGGAAGAGCCCCTGCAGCCCAGAAAAGCTGCAACAAGCTCGGCCAGACTGAAAAGATCCGCCTACATTCTCAGGCTGTCCTTCTGAGTTGGGCTGCCCTAGGGAAGTGCCTCTTAGGTTCTCAGTGACCCAGATAGCTGCTCCAGCCCCCAGGGGGTGATGCACTCCTGAGGAGCAGCTGCCCAACACCGCCAACCCCCTGCAAGAACCCCACAGACTAAAAACACCAGAGCAAGCTCTGCATGACCAAGTGAAATCTGCTACCATCGTGGTGTGGACCTCCCAGTCCTGTCTGCCCTCAGGAAGCCCTCCTTTGCTTCAAAGAAACACTGTTAGCCCCATCAACACTCCAGAAAAGCCACACTGCCTCAAAAAAGATTGACCAACAATGCCAGCCCTCAGGAAACATTCCACGGCAGTGTCAAGGCAAACACTACCCGATAACGAAGAGTGCAACTCCCTCAGGAGAAAGAAAACAACAAGCAAGATGAAGAAGCTGAGAAACCACCTCCAGTCAAACCAACAGGAGAACTCACTTAAAACAGTCAACAATGAAACAGGTCTCTGCAGTCTGACAGACCTGGAGTTCAAAAGGGAAATAGTGAAAAGACTGAAGGAATTAAGAGAAGATATGAACAGTAATGCAGATACCCTCAGAAAGGAACTAGAAAATATAAGGAGGAGCCAAGAAAAACTAGAACATTCATTTGCAGAGATGCAAACTGAACTAGGGGCAGTAAAAACCAGAATGAATAATGCAGAAGAATGAATCAGTGATATGGAAGATAGAATAATGGAAATCACTGAATCCGGTCAACAGACAGAAAACCGAATCAAACAACTGGAAAGCAATATAAGAGACCTATGGGATAATATAAAGCGGGCCGATCTACGCATAATAGGAATTCCAGAAGGAGTAGAAAAAGATAAGGGGATGGAAAATATATTTCAAGAAATTATCGCTGGAAACTTCCCAAATCTAAAGGATACTGGGTTCAAGATACAAGAAGCACAGAGGGCCCCAAACAAATTGAACCCAAACAGACCCACACCAAGACACATCATAATAAAAATGGCAAAAGTTAGTGATAAAGAGAGGATCCTAAAGGCAGCAAGAGAAAAACAGAATGTTACCTACAAGGGAACCCCCATAAGAATATCAGCTGATTTCTCTACAGAAACACTACAGGCCAGGAGGGAATGGCAACAGATATTTAAAGTGCTCAAAGGAAAAAATATGCCACCTAGAATACTCTATCCAGCAAGAATATCATTTAAAATAGAAGGGGAAATAAAAATGTTTTCCAACAAACAAAAACTTAAAGAATACAGCAACACAAAACCCAGGTTAAAGGAAATATTGAAAGGGCTTCTCTAAACCAAAAAGAAAGGAAGGAAAGGGAAGAAAAAAGAAAAGAAAAAAAAAGAAAAAGAAGACGAAGAGGAAGAACTAGGACTGAGGAAACCGCAATCAGAGAGCAGTCACTCAAATAAGCCAGCATACAGATTTAATCATGAACATGCTTCAAACAAAATACAATTTAAAAGGAAAAAATAAAAAAGAGTCATCAAAACCATAAAATGTGGGAAGGGATGTTAGGAAGTAAATAACCCTTTTTGTTTGTTTGTAGGTTTCTCTTTTAATTTTAATATAGTAATGAAGTGTTTGAACTTACAGGACCATCAGGCTAAAACACACAATTATGGGAAGGGGTTAGCATACTTAAAAAACAGGGCAATCACAAGCCAAAACCAAATATTGCATTTGCAAAAAAAAAAAAAAAAATACACTCAAGCAGATAATAACAGGAGACCATCCAACCAAAAAAAAAAAAGGAAGAATGGAGAACCATAGAATCAACTGGAACACGAGGTTCAAATGGCAATAAATAATCATCTATCAATTATCACCTTAAATGTCAATGGACTGAATGCCCCAAGCAAAACACACAGAGTGGCTGAGTGGATAAAAAGACAAAAACCTTCAATATGCTGCCTACAAGAAACTCACCTTAGGACAAAAGATACATATAGATTGAAAGTGAAAGGGTGGGGAAAAATATTTCACGCCAATAGACATGACAGAAAAGCAGGAGTCGCAACGCTCATATCAGACAAAATAGACTTTAAAACAAAAGACATAAAGAAAGACAAAGAAGGACACTATTTAATGATTAAGGGATCTATCCAAGGAGAGGATGTTACTATCGTCAACATATATGCCCCAAATATAGGAGCACCCAGATACATACAACAAATATTAATAGACATAAAGGGAGATATTGATGAGAAGACAATCATAGTAGGAGACCTTAATACCTCCCTCACATCAAAGGACAGATCCTCTAGACAGAAAACCAATAAAGCAATAGAGATCCTAAAGGAAACAATAGAAAAGTTAGACTTCATTGATATCTTCAGGACACTACATCCAAAAAAATCAGAATACACATTCTTCTCAAATGCTCATGGAACATTCTCAAGAATCGACCACACATTGGGACACAAAGCGAATCTCAATAAATTTAGGAGCATAGAAATTATCTCAAGTATCTTCTCTGACCACAATGCCATGAAATTAGAAACCAATCATGGGAAAAGTAAAGAGAAAAAACCTACTACATGGAGACTAAACAACATGCTACTAAAAAACCAATGGGTCAATGAGGAAATCAAGAAGGAAATTAAAAACTACCTTGAAACAAATGATAATGAAGACACAACCCCTCAAAATCCATGGGATGCTGCGAAAGCAGTGCTCAGAGGGAAATTTATAGCAATACAGGCCTTTCTCAAAAAAGAAGAAAGATCCCAAATTGACAACTTAACCCTCCACCTAAATGAATTAGAAAAAGAGGAACAAAAAAGTCCTAAAGTCAGCAGAAGGAAGGAAATTATAAAGATCAAAGAAGAAATCAATAAAATAGAGACTCAAAAAACAATAGAGAAAATGAATAAAACCAAGAGCTGGTTCTTTGAAAAGGTGAACAAAATTGACAAACCCCTGGCCAGACTCACGAAAAAGAGGAGAGAAAGAACCCAAATCACCAAAATTATAAATGAAAAAGGAGAAATCACAATGGATACAGCAGAAATACAAAACACCATAAGAGAATACTATGAACAACTATACGGCAACAAGTTTGACAATCTGGAAGAAATGGACAATTTTCTAGAATCTTACAGCCTGCCAAAACTGAATCAAGTAGAAACAGACTAATCACTAGAAATGAAATTGAAGAGGTCATAAAAACACTCCCTACAAATAAAAGTCCAGGACCAGATGGCTTCACAGGCGAATTCTATCAATCATATAAAGAGGAACTGGTGCCCATCCCATCCTCCTTAAACTTTTTCAAAGGTTGAAGAAGAAGGAATACTCCCAAAGACATTCTATGATGCCACCATCACCCTCATTCCAAAACCAGATGAAGATACCACCAAAAAAGAAAACTATCGGCCAATATCATTGATGACTATAGATGCAAAAATTCTCAACAAAATCTTAGCCAACCGAATCCAACAACAGACCAAAAAAATTATACACCATGACCAGGTTGGGTTCATCCCAGGTTCACAAGGATGGTTCAACATACGCAAATCAATCAGCATCATACACCACATTAACAAAAGAAAAGTTAAAAAACATATGATCATCTCAATAGACGCAGAAAAAGCATTTGACAAAGTTCAACATCCATTCATGATCAAGACCCTCGCCAAAGTGGGTATAGAGGGAACATTCCTGAATATAATCAAAGCCATTTATGAGAAACCCACAGCAAATATAATACTCAATGGGGAAAAACTGAAAGCCTTCTCACTCAAATCTGGAACAAGACAGGGATGCCCACTCTCACCACTGCTCTTCAACATAGTTTTGGAAGTCATAGCCACAAACAAAAGAAATAAAAGGCATCCAAATAGGAAGAGAAGAGATCAAACTGTCATTGTACGCAGACGACATGATACTATACATAGAAAACCCTAAGGACTCAACCCCAAAACTCCTTGAACTGATTAATAAATTCAGCAAAGTAGCAGGAAATAAGATTAACATTCAGAAGTCAGTTGCATTTCTGTATACCAGCAATGAAACATTAGAAAAGGAATACAAAAATATGATACCTTTTAAAATTGTACCTCACAAAATCAAATACCTCGGAATACACCTGACCAAGGAGGTAAAGGACCTATATGCCGAGAACTATAAAACTTTAATCAAAGAAATCAAAGATGATGTAAAGAAATGGAAAGATATTCCATGTTCCTGGATTGGGAAAATCAATATTGTAAAAATGGCCATGCTCCCGAAAGCAATCTACAGATTCAATGCAATCCCTATCAAATTACCCAGGACATTTTTCACAGAACTACAACAAACAATCCAAACATTTATATGGAACAACAAAAGACCCAGAATCGCCAAAGCAATCCTGAGAAACAAAAACCAAGCAGGAGGCATAACTCTCCCAGACTTCAAGAAATATTACAAAGCCACAGTCATCAAGACAGTGTGGTACTGGTATCAAAACAGACAGGCAGACCAATGGAACAGAATAGAGAATCCGGAAATAAACCCTGACACCTATGGTCAATTAATCTTTGACAAGGGAGGCAAGAACATCAAATGGGAAAAAGAAAGTCTATTCAGCAAGCATTGCTGGGAAACCTGGACAGCTGCATGCAAAGCAATGAAACTAGAACACACCCTCACACCATGCACAAAAATAAACTCAAAATGGCTGAAAGACTTAAATATAAGACAGGACACCATCAAACTCCTAGAAGAAAACATAGGCAAAACACTCTCTGACATCAACAACATGAATATTTTCTCAGGTCAGTCTCCCAAAGCAATAGAAATTAGAGCAAAAATAAACCCATGGGACCTCATCAAACTGACAAGCTTTTGCACAGCAAAGGAAACCCAAAAGGAAACAAAAAGACAACTTACAGAATGGGAGAAAACAGTTTCAAATGATGCAACCGACAAGGGCTTAATCTCTAGAATATATAAACAACTTATACAACCCAACAGCAAAAAAGCCAACAACGCAATGGAAAAATGGGCAAAAGACCTGAATAGACATTTCTCCAAAGAAGATACACAGATGGCCAGCAAACACATGAAAAAATGCTCAACATCGCTTATTATAAGAGAAATGCAAATCAAAACTACCATGAGATACCACCTCACACCAGTCAGAATGGCCATCATTAATAAGTCCACAAATAACAAGTGCTGGAGGGGCTGTGGAGAAAAGGGAACCCTCCTGCACTGCTGGTGGGAATGTCAACTGGTACAGCCACTATGGAGAACAGTTTGGAGATACCTTAGAAATCTATACATAGAAATTCCATATGACCCCACAATCCCACTCTTGGGCATCTATCTGGACAAAACTCTACTTAAAAGAGACACATGCACCTGCATGTTCATTGCAGCACTATTCACAATAGCCAGGACATGGAAACAACCCAAATGTCCATCGACAGATGATTGGATTCGGAAGAAGTGGTATATACACACAATGGAATACTACTCAGCCATAAAAAAGAATGACATAATGCCATTTGCAGCAACATGGATGGAACTAGAGAATCTCATACTGAGTGAAATGAGCCAGAAAGACAAAGACAAATACCATATGATATCACTTATAACTGGAATCTAATATCCAGCACGAATGAACATCTCCTCAGAAAAGAAAATCATGGACTTGGAGAAGAGACTTGTGGCTGCCTGATGGGAGGGGGAGGGAGTAGGAGGGATCGGGAGCTTGGGCTTATCAGACACAATTTAGAATAGATTTACAAGGAGATCCTGCTGAATAGCATTGAGAACTATGTCTAGATACTCATGTTGCAACAGAAGAAAGGGTGGGGGAAAAACTGTAATTGTAATGTATACATGTAAGGATAACCTGACCCCCTTGCTGTACAGTGGGAAAATAAAAAAAAAAAAATTAAATAAAAAAAATGTTACACGTTTCCCCCTAAAAACAACTTACTCTCTAGCACTTTACTCCAACCACTCATTTTTATTTACACAAAGAGCAGTAACATGGAGGTTGAGTGTGCCAGTGGTGATGTCAAGTACATAGGAATAAAGCCCATGGGCTGATTTAGAAGTGTAGCTGACATACAAATCAAAGCATTCTGAGGACTGTTGAAACCTAAATCAAGTCTAATTTTTTGAAGCAACATGTTCCCCTACTTGAGGAATCAAACATTACAGAATCCCATAATGAATATATGCTCAGAAATTTAAATATAAAATGTATAATCATTATTCATTGCTATATGAATATATAGTTCATAATTTAAATTTTTCATTCTGATCAAAAATACTAATGAATACTATTACACCTCATGTTTACTGAGTTAATTATATGTTGATAAACATTTGACATATACACATTAAAAATTGAGTCTATGTCTACCTATTCATACTACCTCTTTGTTCTATTGTAGACATTAATTGCAATTAAAATGAAGAATGATGAAATAGCTGTGATGATTTTAGAAATTTTTATCTTCATGGCTTATGCAGAAAAATTACTGGAAAAATGCATAAGAAATGATGCTATAAATTAAGAAAATGCAAAACTATCCCTACACTCCATAAATTTGTTTAAACTGTTTAATACAATTGCAAATATTCTGGTAGTATGTTTTATGTATTGGCTTTTTCTTAAGAATCAAGATAACATTTGGATGAGTTCATACTTTAATGAAACATTTTAAATTTACAATTAAATATATTAAGTACATTTAGTCCATTTATATTAATATAGCTATACACTTAAATGACAAGGATGCTTCCTAATGACCCAGCAGTATGATTTAACTCTATCAACTGAAAAACACTGGTCTAATTAGAGCTTAGGGCTTTACTTCTTTCACTCTTCTTTAGCTTAAAGGTATTATCTAAGGCTAAAACCACTATGTTATCAGAAGGCTTGGTATAGGTCATATATATGAGGAGCAAAGAGATCAAAATGTGTTGTGTTTATGGGTGGCCCTTTCACAAGGCTTGTCTCAGTGGATTTTGTCTTAAAATTGAAGTTTCTGTATGTTTGATGGCACAAAGATCTTGTGATAGGCCTTTATTTGTTGTACACTTTGTCCTAGGAAAACTAATGTGTCAAGAGAAAAGGAGGGTTTGAGAGTCATTTTTAGTATTTTTCTCTAAAAAATGGGAAGAAATGTATTTTTACTTGAGGTATTTCTTCTTTCAGGTCACTGAAATTTCAACATGCTAAGGGTCAATGGGAAGGAGTCAAAAAAAAGCAACAGAAATTCTCCAACTTCACATGGTTCAAACAGATTCCCCAGAATAAATCCTACATAGGGCTTTGTGGGTGGATGGGAAAGAAAGCCTTGAAATTCATCCAGAAGCACATATTCTACCAAAAGCTATTCTTCTAGTAACTTTGTACCACTTTCACATCAAGGATAAAGAATAATCATAGAGATTAAGTCCCAGGCTGCTACAAGGCTGCAGAGGTTGGACTGGAGCATTAAGTGTAGAGCTTTCAAAAGCTCAAGACAGATTTTGACAGGAGAGATCCACTTTTGGTTTTGTTTCCTTTGCTGCATCTTCACTCTGTATGTAATCCAATGTGGAAATATTGTCTGAGTTCTTTGCGAAGTGGTTGACACTACTGCTTTCCTTTTCAGCTAGATCTGACTGGTGGAGTCAAGGTATAATAGCTTCATTATCTGCACTGCATTGCTCATTATTCAAATTACCTTTCTACAATTTTGTTCTCTTGGTTGCTTAAATTATCAGTTTGAGCAATCTTCTTTTTTTCTATTCTCTTTCCTTGCCACTATAGAATTTTGCTTTTAATATACCCTATTTTTTAGAGAATTTCAAGTTCACAACAAAATTGAATGGAAAATATAGTTTCCATATGTCCCCTACCTCTGCAGGCACAGACTTCCCAACACCAGAGAGGTGCATTTGTTATAATCAATGAACTTATATTGACATGTTATTATCACTCAAATTCCATATTTTACATTAGGGTTCATTCTTATGTCATACATTCTATGGGTTTTGAAAAATATGAAATGCTATTTTTATAGTACTCCAAAAACTCTGATACATATAATGTAGGTGTATGAATATTCAAAGTATGTTTTTGAATATCATGATTAAAAATAATGTAATATTATGGTAATTGGACATGCTATTCATGGAAAACCTTGACTTTTGTCCAATTTGAAGGTCTATTCATAAGCTAAAAGGGAGGAGAAAGAACTGAGTGGATTACATCAAAGCTAATTTTCTGTGAAAATTTCTTCTCTGGGTCAGGCATGAGTTGTAGCATTGTCTGGCCCCCTAGACTAATGAAAATTGTGGATGCCATGTAACTTATGAAAAATTTAAATGTTCTGAACCAAAGGCCCTTTCTTTGTTCCCTTTTGACTTAACCCAAAACCTGTGGGAGCAAAGGTCATTGGAGGAATAAATCCTAATTGTGACATCCTCTGTATTTACTTTGCCTTATTCTCATAAAATATTCCTATTCATTTTACAAAATTTAGCTCACACATCACCCTGTTAAGGAAGCCTTCTCTTATTACTGTACTGTGGCAAAGTTAATCACTCCTTGTTCTCTGCTTTATACATAATTCTGTTAGGGCACTGCATAACAATTTCTTTGTGTACATGAACATCTCATTTAATAGATGTCCTTAATTGAAAGCAGGAAGTCTCACTCATCTCTGTGTTACTTCACAAGCGCCATGTCCTGTCCACAGCAATTGCTCAATAACAACTGTTTTTATTTGATTTAAATAGTGGTTCCATTACTATTTGTTTTTTTCATCCCCTCTAGTTTAGGCTAGCTCTTTATTTACCAATATGTTTTTTGCTATTATAGTTAAGTTGACTGAATCACAAAATAATTCACTGTGCAAATGTATGAAGAAATTGTGACTTTTAAATTTTCATATAAATGATATAATATATATCATAAGCATTCAACTAGATAACTGAAGAAAATTAAATGTGGTCTAATTCACTTAACTTAGTACCACATGGTAATTTAATAAATTTATTTTGATAACTCAGAATTACTTCCATGGTTTCACCGAGTGGTAAATCTTTGAGCTTTTTATGATGCACCTATTTTCAAGATAGCATTTGTTAGAAAAATCTGGAGTGTCTTGGGCTTACAAGACTTCATGTTATTATGACCACACTAGTCTCTGCTATAGGCACAATATTCTGGTCTCCTGCTTTGACTAGTGATAAATCTAGCTGGTTTTATCATGTTTCTGGGTGGAAAGTGAGCTAGGCTATGCGATCATGGTCGCTATATCTAATAACTTGTCTCACTTATAAATACCTTACTTCAGCTTCATCATGTGATCCAAGTCCTTTGTCAGTGCCATGACAGCATTTCAAAAACTTAAAAAAAAATGATTCTTATAGACCATCACAAATGTACACATAATAAACATGTATTTAAAATAGCTTTAACTTACTAAATGAGGGAAAAAGTAGGATAGAAAAACTCAGTAAAAGAAGAATTAAAGGTATGCAGTTTTATATAAACATTCTACTTTAAAACACTGAAATAGGAGTTTCTGCTATGGTGCAGTAGGATAAAGATCTGACATTGCTGCAGCTGGGCCATAGGTTGCAGCTCTGACTCAGATTAATCCCTGGCCTTGGAACTTCCATATGCCAAGGGTATGTGCAAAAAAAAAAGGAAAAGAATGATGAAATAAGTTTTGGGGGGGTGGCCATGCGTATAGCATGCAGAATTTCCTGTGCCAGGAATCAAACTTGCACCAGAGCAGTGAACCAAGCCACTGAAGTAACAACACCAGATATTTAACATGCTCTTCCACAAAAGAACACCTGAAATAACTTTTCCAATAGATATATAATCTCTTCATCATCCTTCCAAGCAGTGAAATCATAACCTTTGAGATTATCTTTTCTACTGAAAAGAAATCTGCAATTGAACATATGGCTTCACACAGAATCTGAGTCCTAATTAAGCAGAAATGATATAGCTAGAATGTACACCTTTAGAGAATTAAATAATCTTTGGGTAGGCATGTTAGACACTACTTCAGTATGACACGGAAAAGACATGCAGTCATCCATTTAACTTATTTCAGGTTTTAGATCATTTCTTTTAACAGTGTGCAAGTCCTCTGAGTACTTTTGTTTACACCACTGGATCACAAGTGAATTTCTGGCTTCTTATTTATCTTGCCATGTACAGGGTATGAGAAATACCCGAGTCATTTCCCAAATTCATCTAACATAATCCTGACATGACTGGTCTTGCTCTATTGCTTTTTAACACATTAGAAGTGTCTGTTTGCAATATTTTTTCCAAAATAATTAAAGCATTTCTCTTTTAGATCTTATGAAGCACACCACTTTTTTTTTTCTTTTTAGGGCTGCACCTGTGGCATATGCAAGTTCCCACACTAGGGATCAAATCAGAGATGCAGCTGCCAACCTACACCACAGCCACAGCAAGGCCAGATCCAAGCCACATCTGTAACCTACAATACAGCTCACTGGCAATTCTGCATCCTTAACCCACTAAGCAAGGACAGGGATCCAACCTGAATCCTCATGGATACTAGTTGGGTTCCTTACCACTTAAGCCATGACCAGAACTCCCATTAATCTCATTTTTTATCTTTGACTCCCAATATATCTGCATGTTTCTACCATGCTTTTTCCTTCTTGCACTATATATTTGATCGGGGTTAGAATGTATATAATGAGGAAGAAAAGTCATTGTAGTAAACTCTCCATTTTCCTCTATTGTGAGATGAGGATGATATAGATTTCAGGTTCATCCTTCTTTTGGGATAAGACATTCTCTATGTAAAATCTACAATCAAGTACACCAGGCTTGGCTATTTGTACATCAATGAAAGAAATTTGGAAATTATTATCCCTTAATTCTCATTCTTTCCAAGTCATGCTTTTCAAGAATTTAGGGTCATCAAAGAGAACAGAAATTAGCTTTGAGTCCTAAACACTTTTTATTTGAGACATCCACATTCTATAAACTTTAAACCATTACATTTTTGATGCCTTTATAAAGCTTCTTATTAGACAAAAAGATATATGTTATGTTTCTAGACTTAGCTCTTTCCTCATCATATTCTACTCTTTAAGCAAAATGAGTTATTTCATTTCTCTATATATACTTCAGAGTTTAACATGCAGATCTTTTTGCCTGAAACCCTCTTTCACTAGCAATTCTGACTAAATCTTAGTCTTTCTGTCTCAGCTTAAGAATGGCTTCCAGAATGCCCCTCGTATGCCACTATTGCAGGTGCACTTCTCATAATATATTATATAACATTCTTCTGGTTCTCTATTTCTGTGTAACAAACCACAGAACATGAAATGCCTCTCAGAAAACTACAGCTGTCTCCAGGAGTTTCTTACAGTTTTACTAATCCAATTTACCAGCAACATCTTAAAATTATCATGTACATGTTCCTGCCAGTTCATGGCTATAGCAGTTTCTACTCCAGGAAAGCAGATCTTTGCTATGTATCTCTGTTCCTCTGTCTTTCCAGATTTGGGGGTGGCTGTTTGCCCTGCACAGTCAGTTCTCTGATTCATGCAAGAAAAGACATATATTTTTTCTCTTTGTTCAGCTTTTTGTTTCTATAAGGATGAAGCACTTGGATGGAATTGTATGAAGAGGGAAAGTAATGAAGTAAAATAAAACAGAACATGCTAAATGTTTTGTTCAACCAGGGGCTTTAAACAGAAAAAAATAAACAATGTGAAATTATTAGCTTATAAGCATATCTTAGTGTTCGTTTACATATTAGTTCAATGATGTTATTAGAAGACACAAAATGGTTTGGTCTCTCAACTATCCAGAGCTTCATACAAAAGCTTGTTTGATCCCTTTATTATTATAGAATGTTGCCATTATTAGCAATACACACTTTCTAAGAAACATGTAGAAAAACAGCCAGTTGGTTTTATTGGCCAGATCTGGGTCCCATAGAAAGACATGATATTAAATATTGGAAGAAGAAAATATAAATTTTTCATGGACCATCCCATCAGAATGAACCTCAAGGAGTTCCCACCATGGATCAGTGGAAACAAATCTGACTAGGAACCATAAAGTTGTGGGTTTGATCCCTTGCCTTGCTCAGTGGATTAAGGAGCCTGCATTGCCATGAGCTCTGGTGTAGGTCACAGATACAGCTCAGATCTGGCATTGCCACGTCTCTGGTGTAGGCCAGCAGCTACAGCTCTCTTTAGACCCTTAGCCTGGGAACCTGCATGTGCCACAGGTGTGGCCCTAAAAATAAGACAAAAGATGAAAACAAAAAAGAATGAACCTCAATAATTCCCTAACACACTAAATGAAATAGGTAGAAAAACCTAGGTAATTAATATATAATAGGCTTACCTGCATGTTCCGCTATAAACTCAATCTTACAATGTCAATCTGATTCCTTAATATATCACCCATGATCCAGTATTTATTTCTGGCACTAATATTACCAATTTTCCATTAAGAAGATTAATCTATACTGTTTCCACTTTTTTCACAACTCTTATACACCAAATATAGATATGTGGAATTTTATGTATAATATTTCTCTCAAAATTTCCCCCTGCTTTTCTCTTCTCATTGTCTTCACACCAGACAAGCTCTGCTTTATATCAATGAGAGATGAAATTTATGGTCTTCTAGCAGGTCATAGTTCAAATAAAATTTATGCTATAATTTTCTCTTTAATTTATCATTCCCTTCTCAAGGGCCTAATACAAACTTTGACTGCTCCATTAGCTGGAACAAAGTCCTTCCCTAATTTTCAAACTATTTTTTTACTCTTTCTCAACAGGCAATAGCACTCCATTCCATTCATGTGATTCTTACTTCTGCATCTGAAGACATGTTACTTATTCCCACATTTTGGTCTATGATCTTTTTTTAATGCTTTGCTCCTTGTACTGTAGTAGTCATATTTTTTCTTTTATTAATCAAAATACTACTTATATGCAAAAAATAAATCCAAATATTACTTGTTCATAAATGTATTTTTGATAGTTTCTTATCCATGTCTACAATTCCTTCTCCTCTTTGTTTATAACTGCACTTATAGTCAGAGAGAAGTACTGATAACTATCATTTGTTATGAATTGCAGTGCTATAATTTATAAAATATCTTATTTAGGCTTAAAAGAACCTTATGTAATATGATCTTTTATTATGAGAAAAAAGTGCAAGATTTATATCAACTAAATATTAGAACCAGGATTCAAACTATGGCCTATCAGAAAAAAAAAAACTTTTATTTTTATACATGTATACACACAAAGTCACCTCTCAACTCACTTTTCTCTCAATAAAAATCTGGTTTCACTCTTAAGTGATCTAACATATTTTCTTCATGTTGGTTTTATTTCTTTAAGAGATTGAGCGGAAGGATAGAAAGAACAGTATTAGTATATACAACTTAACATCCATCACTCTAGTTGACAACTCGCCACTCAAAGATCTGCCTCCTCTTATAGATTGTGATTTTCTTAACAAAATGGACCATAAATGATTATTGTTTCTGTCCTTGTTAGTTGGATGAATGAATGGATATAGTAATCAAATTATTAATCAATTGAGGAAGGACACACATATATATGTATACAATTATCTATATGTGTATGTGTGTGTATACATATATGTATATAAACTTTTTATATAATTTTTTTCCCTCTGGCAAAAGAGGTGACTTTAGAAAAATGCTATCAACCCAGTATTAGGCAATAAATACCAAGATGATTGATAAACAGGTAGAAATACAATTGGGTCAAGGTATACGCATTTTTTTTAACAGACAGTTCTCCAAAGAACACATACAGATGGCCAAAAAACACATGAAAAGATGTTCAACATCACTCATTATTAGAAAAATGCAAATCAAAACCACTATGAGATACCAACTTATACCAGCCAGAATGGCCATCATCAAACAGTCTACAAACAATAAATGCTGGAGAGGGTGTTGAGAAAAGGGAACCCTATTGCACTTTTGGTGGGAATGTAAATTGGTACAACCACTGTGGAAAACAACATGGAGATTCCTCAGAAAACTAAAAATAGACTTACCATTTGATCCAGCAATCCCACTCCTAGGATCTATCCAGAGAAAACCATGACTCAAAAAGATACATGTACTCCAATGTTCATTGCAGCTCTATATACAATAGCCAAGACATGGAAGCAATCTAAATATTCATTGGCAGAGGAATGGATAAAAACGGTGTGGTACACAAAAGGAACTAAATAACAAATTTGCAGAAACGTGGATGGACCTAGAAATTATCATGATAAGTGAAGTTAGTCAGACAGTGAGATAACATCATATGCTATCACTTATATGTGGAATCTAAAAAAAGACACAACGAACTTCTTTGCAGAACAGATACTGACTCACAAACTTTGAAAAACATGGTTTCCAAATGAGACAGTTTTGAGGTGGGGTTGGGCTGGGTTTGGGGATGGAAATGCTACAGAATCGAGTGATGATCATTGTACAACTATAAATGTAGTAAAATTCATTGAGTAATTTAAAAACTATATATATTCTTTTTCACACTACTTTTTCAAGGAGTAGTAGTGATATTTTAAAACAAAATTTACATATTTTAATATGTATATGCATATACTCCAATCAACTTTCTAACTACTTTTGTACTTTGCACGTTAAGAATATCTGGCTGGTAGAGAAAAAACAAATTATTTTATAAATCTCATGTCCTAAAGTTATGCAGAAGTTAATAGAAGCTCACTTAACAATAAGAGCTTTTTCTCTATTACTGTCTATACATACAAGTAAGATATATGAATATGAGATATTTTTAAAGCAGATTCCAGAAATGCATCACCTGAGCCCACTGGCTGATAAAGTTATTGCATAACATTTCTTATCCCAAATATTTAGAAATATTTCTTTCCTTAAGTGTCCCCATTTTTTTTCAGAGAAAGTGGCAAACTGAAATAATAAAGTCTTATCACTATTGGAGTTTTGTTTTTAAATCCTTATATTTAATGAATAACTGAGATAAGTTTTGGAGGATGTTTCTCTGTATGATCCAAATCTATTAATAAAATACAGTATTGCAAAATTTTAAGATTATACAGAGAAAATTAATTCTCTAAAATGAATGTACTTTCTTTACTAGTAATAATTTAATAAAACAAAGTTTACTGCAATAGCATGCTTAATATAATTGCATACCAAGGGAAATTAATGACTAATTTACAAAATGTGTTTTGTTTTTATTAACATAAAAAATAAAGTTGTCCTTAACTTTAAGTACTACTTGTGAAAAGTAGCATTAAAATAGTAGAGAAATTATATGATATATACAATCCTATTAACTTTCCTTGAGGCTCAAAATGAATACCAATAAGCTGCTATTTTGGAAGAAAAAATACAATAAAAACAAAAACATAAACTGCTTCATGTTGGAGAATGTATCTGTGGAGACTAAATCAAGGAAACAAAATGTACTTGTTCATATAATATCCAAAGGCCAAAATCAATTGTATAATGTACCCCAAAGACTCAAAATTATGTGTTCTCATTCATATTTTAAAATCAAAGTTCTTTTGGACTGGGAAACTTGTGAACAGAGAAAATATTCTTGAATCATTAATGTTGCTTGTTGGCATTTAAAAAATTGATAAGATGGAAGGTATATATGGTAAATGAAAAATGTGACTCTAAGTATCATTTTATTAGCATTAGAAAATAAAAAGTAATAATTAACTTATGTGGGACTTTTGGCATTCCACTTGAAATATACACATCTGGAAAGATGATTATTCTCAATCTAATAGAGAAAAGATGCAAATAATATACAAAGGGCTCAACTTTTCTTGAAGCCATTACGAAGCAAGAGACTATGGGTTTCTGACAAAAAAAAAGTTTTCCAATGAAAGACAAGTAATACTTGTCTAAATTTGGATGTATTAACATGAATACTTGTTCAAATATCTGCTTTTCTTTTTGTATACTTAAAATTTTTCATCAATAAAATAAAAGTTCTAAGGTCCAATTGGGCTGGAGGAGACAACGCTAGACCCATTGATAGGAGGTTCTGGCCCTTAATGGGTATGACCCAGCATGCTAATTCATTTGTACTACCTTCCATTCGTTTCTTCTTAGGACATTTTTCATCATTTTAGGCAAGTTTTCCATGCTTTCTCTAATCTTTCCCATAATTTAAAGATGCCTATATTAGAAGTATTTTTACCCTGGAATTTTATTTTTACTTTCTTTGTGTGCATATTTAGATAATGCTAGTTGATGCCCACATCTGAGTGCAATAATTCCAATTTGAGTGATTCTTGAGTACAGGGTATTGGATTTGGTATCATTGTGTTGTAACTCATTTAGAAAAATGGAAAAGTATATACTTTTATCCAAGTTACATCAAAAACTTATTATATAGAAGTATATTATAATTAGTATTTAACTTGGTAGGAGGATTGTCTCACATATGAATATGCATTTTAGCTTGTTCTTGTGCTGATCTCTTACTAATATTCACAGAATACTGTATACATAAAATGCCTCATTGTGTGCATGCAAATTTAAAAAGAATATAAATAAGTCTTTCAACTCCTTGGTCAGATTTATTCCTAGGTGTTTAATTTTGGAGGGTATGACTTGAAAAGTTATTGTATTTTCACATCCCTCTTCTAATATTTAATTGTTAGTATACAGAAATGCATCAGATTTCTGAATATTAATCTTGTATCCTGCTACTTTGCTGAATTTGTTGATCAGTTCAAGTAGTTTTTGTGTGGAGTCCTTAGAGTTTTCTGTGTATAGTATAATGTCATTTGCATGCAGTGACAATATTACCTCTTCTCTACCAATTCAGAAAATTTTTATTTCTTTTGGTTGTCTGATTGCTGTGGCTAGGACTTCCAATACTATGTTGAATAAAAGTGATGAGAGTGGGCATCTTCGTCTCATTCCAGATTTTAGTGGGAAGGCTTTCAGCTTTTCTCCATGAGTATTATATTTGCTGAGGGTTTATCATAAATTAATTTTACTATGTTATATTCCCTCTAAAACCACTTTAGTAAGAATTTTTATCATGAGTGGATGTTGGACTTTGTCAAATGCTTTTTCTGAATCTATTGAGATGATGATGTGGTTTATAACATTTCTTTTGTTAATATGGTATATAACATTGATTTATTTGCATATGATTAACTATCTTTGTGAATCTGGAATGAATCCCACTTGATCATGACATATGATCAAAAATTTTTCCCGTCGTGGCGCAGTGGTTAACGAATCCGACTAAGAACCATGAGGTTGTGGGTTCGGTCCCTGGCCTTGCTCAGTGGGTTAAAGGATCTGGAGTTGCTGTGAGCTGTGGTGTAGGTTGCAGATGCGGCTCAGATCCCACGTTGCTGTGGCTCTGGTGTAGGCTGGTGGCTACAGCTCCGATTGGACCCCTAGCCTGGGAACCTCCATATGCCACAGGAGCAGCCCAAGAAATGGCAAAAAGACAAAAAAAAATTTATATGGGGAGTTCCCATTGTGGTGCAGTGGAAACATATCTGACTAGGAACCATAAGGTTGTGGGTTCAATACCTGGCCTCACTCAGTGGGTTAAGGATCTGGCATTGCCATGAGCTGTGGTGTAGGTTGCAGATTCGGCTTGGATATGGCATTGCTATGGATCTGGCATAGGCCAGCAGTGACAATTCCAATTAGACTCATAGCCTGAGAATCTCCACATACTATGGGTGCAGCCCTAAAAAAACAAAAAAGACAAAAAAAATTATATGGAACAATAAAAGACCAAGAATTGCCAAAGTGAAACTAAGGAATGAAAACCAAGCAAGAGACATAACTCCCAGACTTCAGTCAATATTACAAAGCCACAGTCATCAAGACAGTGTGGTAGTACTACAAAAACAGATATACAGACCAATGGAACACAACAGAGAACCCAGAAATAAACCCAGACACCTATGGTCAATTAATCTTTGACAAAAGAGCAAGAATATAAAATTGGAAAAGGACAGCCTTTTCAATAAGCGGTGCTGGGAAAATTGGACAGCTGCAAGTAAATCAATTAAACTGGAACACATTAATTAATTCAAAATGGCTTAAAGACTTAAACATAAGACAAGACACCATCAAACTCCTGGGAGAGAACATAAGAAAAGCATTCTCTGACATCAAACTTACAAATGTTTTCTTAGGTCAGTCTCCCAAAAGAAATAAAAACAAAAATAAACCAATGGGACCAAATAAAACTGACAAACTTTTGCACAGCAAAGGAAAGCATTAAAAAGAAACAAAAAACAATCTGCAGAATGGGAGAAAATAGTTTCTAATGATGCAAACAACAGCAATAGGAGAAAATAGTTTCAGATATTGCAACAAACCTAATCTCTAAAATGTACAAACAACATATACAACTCGAGAGCAAGAAAACCAACACCCCAATTGAAAAATGGGCAAAATACCTTTCTCCAAAGAAGATTTACAGATGCCAACAGGTACATGAAAAAATGCTCAACATCACTAATTATTAGAGAAACGCAAACCAAAATTACTATGAACTACCACCTCACACCTGTCAGAATGGTCATCATTAAAGTGTCAACAAATAGAAAATGCTGGAGACTGTGTGGAGAAAAGAGAACCCTCCCCCACTGTTTCTAGGAATGTAAATTGGTACAACAACTATGAAAATGGTATGAAAGTACCACAAAGTTATGTATAGAACTACCATATGACCCAGCAATCCCACTCCTGGGCATATATCCAGACAACACTATCCTTGAAAAAGACACGTGCATGCATATGTTCATTGCAGGACTCTTCACAATAGCCAAGACATGGAAACAATCTAAATGGCCATAAAAAGATGAATGGATTAAGAAGATGTGGTACATATACACAATGGAATACTACAAGCCATAAAAAAAGGAACAAAATAATGCCATTTGCAGCAACATGGATGGAACTAGAGACTCTCATACTAAGTGAAGTTACTGCAAAAGAAAAAGACAAATACAATATGTAATCACTTATACCTGGAACCTAATATATGGCACAAATGAACCTTTCCACAGAAATGAGGTGGATAGACTTGGAGAATGGATTTGTGGTTGCTGAGAAGGATGGGAGGGATGGACACTGAGTCTGGGTTTAATAGATGTAAATTGTTCCATTTGAAATGATTAAGCAATGAGATCCTGCTGTACAGCACTGGAAACTGTATCTGGTCACTTGTAAGGGAGCATGATGGAGGATAATGTGAGAAAATAATGTATTTATATGTACATGTTTAATGTATATATACATATATATGTACATATAGACTGGGTCAATTTGCTGTACGTTAGAAAACCAACAGAACCAGAATACCATGAACCAATTATAATGCAAAAAATTAAAATCACTGAAAAATAAGTAAAATATAAAAGGATGTAAAAAGTAAGGGAATGTGAGTAAAAGTATAGAGCATTTTCTTATTTTTTTTAATAATCTATAGTTGATTTACAATGTTTCTTCAATTTCTGTTCCCCTTTGCTGTATAGTGTTTTCTTTTAAGGTGCAAGGAAGAGGCAATCTGATGTGGAATCTGATGTTGTATACAGATGCTAGATAACCTGTCTTCTTTAAAATATTTTGAAAGCTCTCTTAAATATTTCTATAATTAAGACATGGATTTTAGTGACAAATATTTCTTAAAGTTTGCAAATACTTTGCCTCAACAGGCAAAGTTTATTTAAAAAAAAACTTTTTATTTTCTTAAATTCCAGATTTTCTTGATAGAATAGCAATTCTTCAGAACTTGTATCTTTCTAATAGTCACAAAATATCTGTAGGCCTTCAAAATTCATTCTTTATTTGTTCAATAACATTAACCAAAACAACGTGAAACAAGTGCAGCTTCTAGAAGACATTTTTATATCTGTAGCCAACATTTGGATTTCTCTCAAAAATTGCAATTCCTATTATCGGAGGAGACAAATGGTAGAAGAGTAAGAGGACACACTCACCCTCTCCCACAAAAACATCAAAAAACACATCTACATGTAAAATGACTCACACAGGACATCAACTGAATGCTGGCAAGAGAACTTAAACCTCCCAAAAGGGCAAGAAACTCTTGACATAACTGGATAGAACAAAAGAAAAAAAGAGAGAGAGAAAAGGAATCTGGATGTGACAAGCATTCCTGAGAGGGAGCTGTGAAGGAGAAAGGAAACCCACATCTTGATGGAAGGCCACTTAACTGATGGAAAGATCAGCCAAGTCAGAGGGGTCTCCAAAATGCCCAGGAAAGTGAAGCAGCAGGTCTGAGAACCAAAAATCAGAGTGAGAGAAGCACAGATCATCTGAACCACTGGTGCAGACACTGCAGCCTGAGATGCTTGGGTGGGAGCTGGGCGCTGAGGCTTAGACTCTAGAGGTGAGTCCATGGGAGCAGACTGGGGTTGGTGGTGTGGAGACAGCCTAAGGGACTAGGAGAGTGGTGTGCTGTGGGTAAGCAAAGCAGTACACTAAGGGATGGGGAGTGGAAAGCCAAGGCAGAGGGAACCCAGGAGAAGGTCCAGACTCACAGGAGAGATAAGGCACCATTGTTGGGGAGGGGAGAAGAGAAGCAGTGGGCCACCACCATAAAAATCTCCTTGCACCCCAGTGTGCACACTTGTCCACCAGCTTGCAGAGGGCAGGACATCCCCATGTAGCATCCCCCGCTCCCGTGGCCCAAAGTGTGCCCCCCCAACAGAAAGCTGCACACAGCTCCACAACTCTCCTGGCTGCCCTGCACTGTGGGAAGCCACACAATACCTTGCCCTAGACTGTGCGTCTCAGGCATAACCCCTTGTGACCAGAAGTCACTTGCAAGCCCACCATAGATCTGGTGTCTCCAGCAGTAGGAAGCCACTTGCTAACCCACAGTGTACTGGACCTGCAGATGGCAGAAGCAAACCACTGCAATTATCCCTGATTCCAGAAGTGGTCATGGCCTACCACAGATGGGGATATATGCACAAAAATCATTTGCAGCCCCAACCACTTCAGAGGGTATCACAGAGAAGGACACTACAATGGAACACCACCCAATGTTACTCTCAATCCCCCAGGAGCAAACCCACACTGCAGCTGCCAATGCCAAAGTTCTGAGAGAGGCCCTTACACTTGGTCATTGTCCCTTCCTAGGAAGCTGCAACTAAGAATGCTTTGTTAAGCACATCCTGTGGGGGCTAAGCAGGACCAGGTACTTCTTGCATGATTTACAGGTGGTGGGGGCAAACTGCCATAGTTATCTCTGGCTCCAGAGGTGGCAATGGCCTGACACCAATAGGGGTCAGTGAACAGGCACCATTTGCAGCCCCATTTACCTCAAGGGACTCACAGAGGAAGGCATTGTGACTGAATCAACTATTGGTTCTCTTGCACCCTTGGGAACACACAGGACCTGCTGTTACCACTGCTGAATGTTCAGGGGAGTATCCATATGCCAGATCCCTGTCATTTCCCAGGATCCTGCAATCAGGAACAGCTTGTTCAGCACCTCCTACATGGGCTAAGTAAGATGGATCACTTCATGTAAGGTTTAGAGTTGGTGAAGGCCAATGTTCAGAAGTTATTACTGAAGCTAGAGACAGTCATGGCCTACTCCCACTAGGTTTCCCTGAACACATACCACCTGTGTTCCAATCACCTCAGAGGAGGGCATTGCAATCAAACATAAGCTATTGTTGCTCCCACCACTCTGGAAACTCATGCACCCTTCTGAAACTACAGCCAAATTCTCTGGTCACCTTGTAGATCCTTCTAGAGTTCATTACCAGTTTCCAGGGCACTACAAATAGGAGTAAACTGTGCCACCTTCCTGCAGGTCTTTCTTCCATTGACAGCCCATCGACCAAGCACTGAGTACTGGCCTTACCCATTGCCCCTTTCTCCCTGAAAACACAGTGAGCATCCTGGGGATAACAGACTGCTTACACTGAAGAAAGAGACAGCAAAGATTCA
Organism: Sus scrofa; assembly: GCF_054392235.1. Classification (NCBI taxonomy): domain Eukaryota; kingdom Metazoa; phylum Chordata; class Mammalia; order Artiodactyla; family Suidae; genus Sus; species Sus scrofa. The sequence goes on from NC_139386.1 coordinate 52,430,408, forward strand.
AACTCCCACACCAAAAAAAAAAAAAAGTAACCCCCCCAAAAAATACAAAGGGTTATTCTTGAATATAAATAGACTTACAAGACTACAGTTTGGCCTCCCCAAATTCACAGAAAAAGAAAAACACAAGCAAGATGAAGAAGCTCAGAAACCATTCCCAGGAGTTCCCGTCGTGGCGCAGTGGTTAACGAATCCGACTAGGAACCATGAGGTTGCGGGTTCGGTCCCTGCCCTTACTCAGTGGGTTAACGATCCGGCGTTGCCGTGAGCTGTGGTGTAGGTTGCAGACGCGGCTCGGATCCCGCAATGCTGTGGCTCTGGCATAGGCCGGTGGCTACAGCTCCGATTCGACCCCTAGCCTGGGAACCTCCATAAGCCGAGGGTGCGGCCCAAGAAATAGCAACAACAACAACAACCAAAAAAAAAAAAAAAAAAAAAGAAACCATTCCCAGTTAAAGCAACAGAACTCACTTAAAGCAGTCAACAATGAAACAGATCTCTGCAGTCTGACAGACTTCACGTTCAAAAGGGAGATAGTGAAAATACTGAAGGAATTAAGAGAAGATATGAACAGTAATGCAGATTCCCTCAGAAAGGAACTAGAAAATATAAAGGAGCCAAGAAAAACCATAAAATTAATTTGCAGAAATACAAACTGAGCTAAAGTCAATAAAGATCAGAATGAATAATGCAGAGGAATGAATTAGTGATGTGGAAGATAGAACAATGGAAATCACCCAAACAGGACAGCAGACAGAAAACCAAATGAAAAAACAGGAAAACAATATAAGAGACCTATGGGATAATATAAAGTGGGCCAATCTACACATAATAGGAATTCCAGAAGGAAAAGAAAAAGAAAAGTGGATTGAAAATGTATTTGAAGAAATTATTGCTGGAAACTTTCCAAATCTAAAGGATACTGATTTCAAGATACAGAAAGCACAGAGGGCCCCAAACAAGTTGAACCCAAATAAGTCCACACCAAGACATATTATAATAAAAATGGCAAAAGTTAATGATAAAGAGAGGATCCTAAATGCAGCAAGAGAAAAGCAGTGTCACTTATAAGGAAACCCCAATAAGGCTATCAACCGATTTATCTATAGAAACAGTACAGGCCAGTAGGGAACGGCAATATATATTTAAAGTGCTGACAGGAAAAAAATCTGCAACCTAGAATATTCTATTCATCAAAAATAGAAGGGGAAATAAAGAATTTCTCCAAGAAACAAAAGCTAAAAAAGTACAGCAATAAGAAACCCACTCTAAAGGAAGCAGTGAAAGGGAAACTACAATTCAAAAACAGTCAGTTAAGTAAGCCAGCATGCAGATCTAAACATGAAGATGTTAAAAATAAAAAAGACATCAAAATCATACAATGTGGACAAAGGAAGTAAGAAAAATTAGATTCTTTAAATTTTTTAAGGATGTGTCTGAGCATATATGATTATCAGGCTAAAGCAAGCAGATATACGAAGGGGTTAACATACTTAAAAAACAAGGCAACCACAAATCAAAACTGACACTCACAAAAACTGAAAAGAAAATTATTTAAGCATAAAATAAATGGAAATCATCCAACCAAAAAAAGAAAGGAAGAAAAGAGAAACATAGAAGCAACTGGAAAACAAGGTTTAAAATGGAAATGAATACACATCTATCAAATTATCTTAAATGTCAATGGACAGAATGCTCCAATCAAAAGACACAGAGTGGGGAGTTCCCATCATGGTGCAATGGTTAACAGATCAGACTAGGAACCATGAGGTTGCAGGTTCAATTCCTGGCCTTGCTCAGTGGGTTAAGGATCTTATGTTGCCATGAGCTGTGGTGTAGGTCACAGATGCAACTTGGATACCACATTGCTGTGGCTCCGGCATAGGCCAGTGGCTACAGCTCCAATTAGACCCATAGCCTGGGAACCTCCATATGCCATGGGAAGTGGCCCTATAAAAGGCAAAAAGACCAAAAAAAAATAAAATAAAATACAAAAAGAAAAAGACACAGAGTGGCAGATTGGATAAAAAAGCAAAAACTTTCAATCTCCTGCCAAGAGACTCACCATAGGGCAAAGCATACTTATAGATTGAAAGTGAGGGGATGGAAAAAGATATTTCATGCCAATGGACAAGACAGGAAAGTAGGAGCTGAAATACTCATTTCACTCAAAATAGAATTTAAAACAAAGGCCATAAAGAAAGACAAAGAATAACATAATTTAATGGTTAAGGATCCATTAAAGAAAAGGATATTACAATCATCAATATACATTCCCTTAATATAGGAGCACCCAGATATTTATAACAAATACTAACAGACATAAAAGGAGAAATTGATGGGAATACAATCATAGTGGGAGACTCTAACACCCCAGTGACATCAACAGACAGATCCTCTAAGCAGAAAATCAATAGAGCAACAGAAATTACAAAGGAAACAATAGAAAAGTTAGACTTAATTGACATTTTCAGGACACTACATACAAAAAAATCAGAATATACATTCTTCTCAAGTGCACATGGAACACTCTCAAGAACTGATCACATATTGGGGCCCAAAGCTAACCTCAACAAATTTAAGAGTACAGAAATTATTTCAAGTGTCTTCTCTTACCACAATGACATGAAACTAGAAATCAACCACAGGAAAAGAAATGAGAATAAACTGACTAAAGGGAAACTTAAAAACATACTACTAAAAATCCAGTGCGTCGAAGAGGACACCTAGAAGGAAATTAAAAAATACCTTGAGACAAATGATAATGAAGACAAAACCACTCAAAATCTATCAGATGCCACAAAAGCAGTGCTCAGATGGAAGTTGATAGCACCACAGGCCTTGCTCAAAAAAGAATAAAAATCTCAAATCAACAAATTAACCCATGACCTAAATGAATTATAAAAAGAAGAACGAAAAAACCTAAAGTCAGCAGAAGGAAGGAAATCATAAAGCTCAAAGAGGAAATCAATAAAATAGAGATTCAAAAAACAATAGACAAAATCAACCAAACCAAGAGCTGGTTCTTGAAAAGCTAAAGAAAATAGACAAAACTCTGGCTAGACTCACTAAGAAGAGAAGAGAAAGAACCCAAAGAAACAAAATAAGAAATGAAAAAGGAGAACTCACAGTGGATACTATAGAAATACAAAAAACCATAAGAGAATACTATCAACAATTATATGCCAACCAAAAACAAAAAAACTAGAAGAAGCAAATAAACAAACAAAAACCTAGAAGAAATGGATATCTTTCTAGAGACTTACAGCCTGCCAAAACTGAATCAAGAAAAATTGATCAACTGAACAGACCCATCAAGAAATGAAATTGAATATATCATAAAAACACTCCCTACAAATAAAAGTTTAGGACCAGATGGCTTCACAAGAGAATTCTACCGAACATACATAGAGGAACTTATACACATCCTCCTTAAACTTTTTCAAAAGGTTGAAGAAGAGGGAATACTCCCAAAGACATTCTATGATGCCACCATCAACCTAATTCCAAAGCCAGACAAAGATACCACCAAGAAAGAAAACTATCGGCCGATATCTTTGATGAATATTGATGCAAAAATTCCCAACAAAATTTTATCCAACCAAATCCAACAACATATCAAAAAGATCATACACCATGACCAGGTGGGATTCATCCCAGGTGTACAAGGATTGGCCAACATACGCAAATCAATCAACTTCATATACCACATTAATAAAAGAAAAGTCAAAAAGCACAGATCATCTCAATAGATTTAGAAAAAGCCTTTGACAAAGTCCAACATCCATTCATGATAAAAAGTCTTACCAAACTGGATATAGAGAGAACATACCTTAACATAATCATAGCCATTTATGACAAACCCACAGCAAATATCTCAATGGAGAAAAGCTGAAAGCCTTCCCACTAAAATCTGGAACAAGACAAGGATCCCCACTCTCTTCATTGCTATATGAAACTTATACAACTCAACAGCAAAAAAGCCAATTACCCAATGGAAAAATGGGCAAAAGGCCTGAATAGACATTTCTTCAAGGAAGATGTACAGATGGCCAACAAGCACATGAAAAAATGCTCAACATCCCTGAGTATTAGAGAAATTTAAATCAAAACTACCATGAGATACTGCCTCACACAAGTCAGAATGGCCACCATTAATAAGTCCACAAAAAACAAGTGCTGGAGGGGGTGTGGAGAAAAGGGAACCCTCCTGCACTGTTGGTGGGAATGTAAGCTGGTACAACAACTATGGTGAATAGTATGGAGGTACCTTAGAAATCTATACATAAAACTACCATATGACCCAGCAATCCCACTCTTGGGCATATATCTCGGGCATATTTTTTCCTTAAAAAAATGACACATGCACTCGCATGTTCATTGTAGCACTATTCACAAGAGTCAAGACATGGAAACAACCCAAATGTCCATTGATAGATGATTGGATTGGGAAGTTGTGGTAAAATTATATATATATATATGTATATATATATATATATATATATATATATATATATATATATATATATATATCAGCCATACAAAAGAATGACATAATGGCATTTGCAGCAACATGAATGGAACCAAAGACTCTCATAATGAGTGAAGTGTGTCAGAGAAAGACAAATACCATACGATATCACTCATATCTGGTATCTAATAGACAGTACAAATGAAACTTCCATAGAAAAGAAATTCATGGACTTGGAGAATAGACTTGTGGTTGCCCAAGGGGAGGGGTGGGAGTGGGAGGGATTGTGAACTTGGGGTTAAGGGATGTAAACTATTGCTTTTGCAATAGATGAACAATGAGATACTGCTGTGTAGCACTGAGAACTATGTCTAGATACTTACAACGGAGCATAAATATGGGAGAAAAAATTATGTATACCTTTATGTGTAACAGGGTCCCCACACTGTATGTACCTTGGGGGAAAAAAAGTGTGTTGGGGAAATAACAAGAAATAAATTATAAATAAATTAATAAGTAAGTAAATTTCAAAATAACACTAAAAAAAGAAAATGGGTGATTAAAATATTTCAGATGTTAAAGAAAAAATGTGCTTATATTTGTTATTCTTTAGAATTACTGGCATCTTGATATTCCACTGCTAATTTCTGCTAATGCATTGGATAGTTTAGTTTTTATCAAAAGAAGTTAATATTAAATTCTCAATATATAGAGATATAGGCAATGTGACATGCTAGTTAAAACTCAGAATTCAAATCCTTCCTCTACCAATGACTACCTGTGTGGCTTGAGCAAATAAGTTCACCCTTCTAAGAATTATGTAAGAATATTATGTATGAGTTGTAAACATAAAGCCTTAGAAGAATAACTGGAACATAAAATGTACTTTATAGATGATAGACATCATTCTATAGTGATTGTATCTAATTCACCTTTAAATCCCTAAAAGATCTATTGTACGCCCTTAAATATTATACCTACTGATTAGATTTCATCTCATTATTACAAATTTACAACCTCAGAATTTTTTTTGTTCTCAAAAATATTTCAAATAAGCAACAGTGTAAAATAGAGTAATCATTAAAATTATATTATAAAAAGATACAGATTGTGTTGACATACACTTTCTTTTAAAAGATACTGATTTTGATTGGAAAATGTACAAGTAGCTATGATTAATATATCCAAAAACGTAAGCAGCTAATATCTCTGTGATGACTATCTTTAGTGATTTATTTGCTTGACTTTTTCTTTTCTTTTCTGTGTGTCTATTGAAGTTCTGTGGTTTTCAGTTCCCAGGAGATTTTGATCTATATCAGTGTATATTTTGATCTATAGCAGGCTGTATGTATGTGTGTATATATATATATATATATATATATATATATATACAGAGAATTGTTTTAAGTTGCTGGTCTCAATTTCAGAGGCATTTTCAATATTCTGCATTTTTATTCTCACAATTACTGATTTGCTATATCTGTAGATGATATCTGTGGACGATTCCTTATTTTTACTCCAGGTTTGCCTTTACAAGTAAGGTTTCCATTTGTGATGTTCTTGTTTCTAGCTGTGGCCTTTTATTTTCTCCCTAGAAAATTTCCTTTAGCACGTTTTAAAGCTGGTTTGGTGGTGCTGAATTCCCTTAGATTTTGCTTTTCTGTAAAAGCTTTTGATTTCTCTCTCATATCTGAATGAGAGCTTTGTTGGTTACAGTATTCTTGGTTATAGTTTTCCCTTTCATCACTTTAAATATGTCATGCTACTTCTGCTGGCCTGCAGAATTTTTGTTGAAAAATCAGCTGATAATCTTAGGGAGATTCCCTTGTAGGTTATTTGATGATTTTCCCTTGTTGCTTTTAATATTTTTTTTGTCTTTAATTTTTGTCATTTTGGTTAGTATGTGTCTCAGCATGTTCTTTTTTGGGTTTATCCTGTGTGGGACTCCATGCTTCTTAGACTTGAGTGAATATTTCCTCTCAAAAATGAGGTATAAATTAGACATACCTCAAAATAATAAAGGCCATATATGACAATCCCACAACCAATGTCATATGAAACAATGAAAATATCAAAGCACTTTTTACAAGAGTAGTAAAAATACAAGTATGGCCACTCTTGCTATTTTTAATCAATATATAGTATTGGAAGCCCTAGCCATAGCAATCAAACAAGAAAAATTAATAAAATAAATAAAAATTGGAAAAGAACTAAAACTGACATTGTTAGCAAATGACATAATATTATACATTAAAAATCCTATCAAAACCACCTAAAAACTATTATAACACATTTATATATTCAGTAAAACTGCAAAATGCAAAACTGATCACAAAATTGTTGCATTTCTATATAGTAACAATAAACTATGGAAAGAAAAATTAAGAAAACAATCCCATTTACTATTGCATCAAAAAAATAAAATACCCAGGAATAAATTAATACAAACTCAATGATTTGTATTCAGAAAACTATAAGATATTGGTGAAAGAAACTGAAGACAACACAGAAAAATGGAAAGAAATATTGGGCACATTAGCTGGAAGTCTTAAGGTTAAAATGACCTTACCACTCAAGGTAAATTTCAGATTAAATGTCATATCTATCAAAATACTAATGGTGTTTTTCATAGAACTAGAACAAATAATTCTATGGCAACAATGAGACAACAAAATAGCCTATTCAGCTTTAATACTGAGAAAGACAAAGCTTGAGGTACCACATTTTCTAATTTCAAAGTATAATAAACTATAGTAATAAAAACAATATGTTACTGACTGACACAAAAACAGATACATAGACACATAAATTAATGGAACAGTATGGTGATCCTAGAAATAAACCCTTACTTATATGGTTACTTAATCTATGGTAAAAGAGGTCAAGAATATACACTGAGGAGAAAACACCCACTTCAACAGACAGTGTTTAGAAAACTAGATAGATACACGCAAAAGAATCAAACTGAATTACTTACTCGTACCCTATACAAAAATGAGCTCAAAATGGATTAAAGACTGAAATATAAATTTTGAAACTCTAAAACTCCTAGAAGAATACATATGTAATATGCTCTATGACATATTTTTTTGCTGTCTGTTTTTTCAAGCAAGGGAAACAGAACAAAATTAAGCAAACAGAACTACATCAAAATAAAAAGAATTTGTACAACAAAGAAATTTATCAATAAAATAAAAGGATTTGCAAACAATATAGCTGGTAAGGGGTTAATATGCAAAATATACAAAGAACATACACAATTCAACATAAAAAAAAAACCAACAACCAGATTTTTTTAAATGGGCAAAATGCCTGAAAAAACATAAACATATTTCTAGAGAAAACATAGGGATGACTAGCAGACACATGAAAGGATTTCTCCTTTTGTTTCTCAATCAATAATCATAAGGGAAATGCAAATCAAAACAACAAGGGGATACATAATCTCATACCTGTCAGAATGGCTAGTGTAAAAAAGACAAAAGACAAGTGTTGGCAAGGATGTAGAAAAAAAGGAACTCAGGTGCACTCTTGGTGGGAATGTAAGTTGATACAGCCACTGTGGAAAACAGGTTACTTAAAAAATTATGAATAGAACTATAATAAATTCCAGCAATTCCACTCTGAGCATTTGTCTAAATAAAAACAAAAATACTAATTCAAGAAGACAAATACACCCCTATGTTTATTGCAGCAGTATGTGCAATAGCCAAATGGTGAAAGTAACTTAAGAGTCCATCAATAGATAAATAGATAAGGAAGACGTAGTATAAAAAATGGAATATTGCTCAGTCATAAAGAAAAAAATCTTGAGATTCTCAACAACATGGCTGGATCTAGAAGATATTATGCTAAATTAAATTAGTCAGACAGAGAAAAACAAATACTGCATGATTTCACTTACCTGTAGATCTAAAAAACCATAACAAAACAGAAAGCTAATCATAGATACAAAGAACTCATCTTTGCCAGAGGAGAGAGTGTAAGGAGTGAAATAGGTGAGGGAGATTAAGAGGTACAAATTTTCAATTATAAAATAATTCAGTCACAGGAATGCAATGTACAGTATATAATCAATAATAATGTGATAATTTACATGGTGACATATTTAACTATATGTATTTTGGTGATGATTTTGCAATGTAAGAAAGTATTGAATCACTCTGTTGTACACCTAAAACTAATATAATATTGAATTCAATTATAATTTTATAAAATGTCTATACATATATTTCTGTATATATTTATCTCAATCCTTTTATGATTCTATGTATTAGAAAAAATACAATATTTTTTCTTTCAATAATTTATGGTTATTTAGGCTATATTTTTGATTGTTGCTGCTATTAAAAATATCACTATAATCTTCCTCCTATATATCATCCTATTCAAAAATTGAATATAAGGAACATACCTAAAAATATGCTGCATCATAGTGTTTACACTTTTCCAACTTTATACTAGGTATTTCAAAATTGTTTTCAAGCATTGTTATTATCAAGTTATATTGCAACTTCAGCAAGGCTTAATATTTTCTATTTATCCTAATACTCTACAATTATTATCATGGTTTTAATTTTTTGCCTATCTAATGTTTAGTATGCTGGTGATTAAATTGTGGTATTTTTGCTTAAAGCCTACCTTGAGATGATGTAACTGAAACTAATACCACATTTGGTGGGTGGATCTATGTTTGTTTCTGTAAGGGGAGGAGCTAGAATTTGCAAGGATGAAAGAGCAAAATGGTCTTCATTTGTTTTGCTTGTTTCTGTCACCATCAGAAAACAGTTCACCTTAGTGGCAGTAATTATTACTTATCTATATTTTTGCATAGTCCCCATATCACATTCTCTCAGTAGTACTCATGAGCTAAGAGGCCTGGACCACTGTCCACAAACTTCACTTTAAGTTCCTAAGGTTCAGTGTTAGCCAATCCCTCCACTAGTGACCAGGTTCCAGTGTCACAGGTTCTAGTGTCACAAGGTCACTTTCTGAGCTTCTAGGTTCTAGTGTCACAAAGTCATATTCTAAGCTTCTAAGGTCCAGCACAAAACAGAAGACAATTTCTCCTCAGAGATAATTCCAAGATTTTTTTAACTGCTTTAAATACTTAGGTGCTAATAACCTAAAGATTTCAGCTCCGTGGTGTCAATTGCTTTTATAAATTTTCACCACTTTGAAAACATGCTGTGTTCCTTCTTCAAGCCTTCTAATACTTAGTTAAACAACATTCTATATTGCAATGTCTGTGTTGAAATAATCAATGAATCAATGAATTTCTGGATTCATTACTGGATTCTATCCAACAGAAATATTAAAATTATCATAATTTTATTTTTAGTTGAATTTTTTAATAATGTTTTTGAGGAATTTTTCACATGAGAATTGACTAATTTAATCTCATTTTCAATGGATCTTGACATTTTCCTTACTAATATTTCCTACTTGTTGATCATCTTTATTAGTTATATTATTTATATTGTGTGAAGCCTAATTTCTTTTCCTTTATAAATACCTCAGTTACTTATTGTGTTTTGTGGGGAGTGGCTGTCTCTTACTTGATTTTGATATAGAAAAATCATTTAATATGTTCTGCTTCTGATTCCTTCTTTTAATATCCTTCTTGAATATGAATGCTTTCTGTGAGGTAGCAGGCTAAGATAATGTGAAAATTCTGATAGGAAAACACATACAGCTGCTAAATAACATGCAACAAAAATTACTTTAATTCATGTCTGAGTTTACAAGAAAGGAAAATAATATCCAAGAGTCAAAAGAAGGAATAGAAAACAGAGAGCTAACCATAAGAGTTAATTTTTTTCCTGAAATAGGTGGCAATGATTAAGCTCTAAAAGATTGTTTTTATATTTCCTTTCCTAAACTTTTTAAAATATTTTAAATGCACCAAAGTAGAAAGAGGAAAATGAATCCTATCACCCAGATCAAGAAGTATTAAGTTTTTACCATATTTATATAGAAAAGCTAGTCACGGAGTATGTCATTTCACCCTTCATTCTCCAAAAATACACAAAAAAGGGACAAATTTCTTGACAGCAAGGTAGGAAACACAACAGAAAACTACATTTAAATTTCCGACAATATAACTGTTAGACTAGAATTTTATTATTAGATTAGCAATTATTCAAGAATAAGTGAAAAAAAGACATTTTTTCAGACAGATTTAAGTCTAAAGTACTAACAAATCCTCACTAAAAAAATTACTATTAATCGATATGGCTTCAGGAACAAAATGGAGCTGATTCTTGTTACTCATGATAGTTAGTTATATTCTATAGATTTTCTAGGAACACTGAATTAGTGGATTCATAACTATTTCTCCAAAGAGAAATATAGACTTTCGTTCCTAGGGTCTCCTGGAAACTTTTTTCTACTTATATATCATGCTTTTTTTGTGCTATGTAGGTTTGCCAACATCATTGTAAAACAACCTGTCTAATTAATGTTGAAAACACACTTATCCATATAAACCTTTCCTGTATAACATTTGGCATATTTAAAATATATTTCTCAGCATCCTGATCTGTACAATTTGCCTTGACTGCAAATTTTTATGCCTTACTACCTTTTGAAATGAAAAGCTTTAATTAAGTTTTAATTTAGTTAACATTTTTTGACCCTGGGTAATGTAACCTTAAGTTTCTTTTGTTTTTACCCTGAAAACAGTACTATCTACTGGATTATTTTATCAGTTATCTTCTCACAAAACCATATATTATTTTTCCATTTTATTTTCTATATTTTTATCATGCAGTTTAGATATTAGTTTAGCACTTTTCACAGTGGCCTCACGCATATATGGGCAAATTTCCTCTTATTTTTTTCTGCATGTGCATTACTGATTAACATTGAACTCACCATACAGCATTAGAATTCATGCCTAAACAAAGCTTATTAATACAAGTTTTTGTCTCTATAAGGCACATCACAGCCTTCTCATGCTTAGCAACACCATATATCTCATCAGCACTATACTTATGGGACAATTTAAACAGTGAAATCAAAATATTTGTGTACTTATATGTGGAATATTTTTTAAAAGGATACAAATGAACTTATGTACAAAACAGAAACAGACTCACAGACTGAAAAACTTATGGTTACCAAAGGGGACAGGTAGGGGGTGGGTGTTTTAAGATTGGCATATGCGCACTGAGGTATATGGAGTGATTGGCCAGTGGGTCATGCTGTGTATTACAGAGAACTCTATCTATACAATATTAGGTGATAATCTATGGGGGAAAAACATATGAAAAATAATGAGTATGTGTATATTTATGACTGAATCAATTTGTAGTACAGCAGAAATTATCACAACCTTGTAAATCAACTATATTTCAAAAAAAAAACCTTAACAAATAAATAAAATAAAATAAACGGAGTTGATATAGACCACAAAATGTATACTACATAGGTCTTAAAAAGGACAACTGTTTACAGCATGAGAGCAGAAATAACAAAGCAGTGTTGCTTTGTTTAACCTCAGCTAGGAATGTGTGTGCTGAGTGATTTTTTTTTTTACCATTTTACATATACACATGAATGACCAAGAAAATGTTATGAGTATTAATTTTGATATTAAAAACAAATTTTAACAATTAGTTAAATAATTAGGATCATTTGTCAGAAGGAAAGAGGGAAATATAAAAAAAATTGTAACCCAGAAATTCAGTGGGTAATATACCAAAGCATTGACTATATTAAACCATAAAAATTATGGATAATTTTATTAAAAAGAAAAAATTTGTAGTTAAAATATTACATACTAGCATATATATATCTTTAAATCAAAATTAATATTTGCATAATACCAGTTATACTTGATATATTTGCCAGTAAGTATTAACAATTAAATCAAATAAAATGGACTGGAAGATCAAGAGATCAAGAGGATGTGAATCTCACATATCCCAATGAACACATCAAAAATACATCTCCATGTGGAACCATTCTCAGTAAAAGAAACTGGATACTGGCATAAATGTTCAACTACAATCAAGGATGTAAATAAAGATCCACATGGAATAAGAATGGGAAAGGAACAAAAGAAATGAGTTTGGAGCCTATGCTGCATACAGGGGACAAAAAGGGGGAGGGGTTAGGGTCTTGGGATCCTCCCTGGGTAGTGAACGTCTCAAGCTATCTAGTGGTTATCCCAAGTTTGGGATTTCCTCGTGGGAATATGAGTCCCCTGGGCTGGTTTGAAAACCAGTGGGACAAACCATAGGGCTGTAGGGAATTGTGACTTCAGTTGTGAAGAATGTGCACATATACTTGCTTACTTACAAGGCAGAGGAAGCAAGTTGAAACTACCTGGGGTTCTCAGTTTCCTGTAACTCCCCCAGTGCATTCTCTACCAGGAGCCTATGTTGACACCCCTTCCTCCAGCTTCTTGAATAAGGTGAAGATTGCTGTAAATGTGTAGAACACATATTTTAAGTGGATGGAGTTGATTCAAACCTGGCATTGCATCTGAACAAGACAAGGACAAATAGTCCTGGTCACATGGTATATCAGGAGCTGCCTGAAGCTCTGACTGATAGGCTAGTACTTTCCCAGAACATGCCCTGGCCCTCACTGGATGCCTGGTATGGCTACTTTAACTTCAGCACTGCTTCCCACTAGGGCAAAGGTGCCATTACTAGGGTAAGAATACACACCTAGAGGAAGTCTATGATAGCAGAGTATCAGGACATGAGGTTCACCTACTCCCACAAATACATTGGAAATATAACTACATGTGGAAATATTCACACAGAAAATTTGTGAAAAACTGACACAAGACGTCTGGATTATGATAGAGCAAGAAAGACTTTACAAAACCAGATAGGACAAAAGAAAGAAGAAGGAATATGAGCAAGAGAAAAAGAAGTGAAAGGAAGTGAGACGGGACCTGCTTTCCGAGGAGGGACCTGAAAAGAGAAATAGCTCTTGCACCCAGTAAGAGTTCTCCCACCAGCAAGGAGATCAGCCAAAAATTGAGGAGGAACTCTAGATAAACAATGTGAAACAGTTAAAAAAGAGACAATCCTCTAAGAATTATCAGTGCTATAAGCAATGACTGTAGGCAAATGCCAGCAGGTGTTGGGGACTAAAACTTTGGCCTTAGAAATCAGACCAAAGAGGGAATTGGGCCTGGTTATATGGGAAAAACCCAGGGTTGGCCATGCAGAAACAGCTGGAGGGACTAAATTATAGGGTGACCACAATAGAGAGCATCTAATTGGTGGCAACAGTCAGACTTAGAGACTAGACGCCATTGTTTGGGGGTGCTAGAAGGAAGGGGTGGGATCCACCACTATAGCTTTGTTCCCTGAATGCAATGTCTCAAGGACACTGCCTGCTTCAGCTTGGGAAACTGCTTGGTAGCAGTGGCTGCCTAGCAACAGCTGAAAAGCAGTCCCAACCTTAGGGCTAAGACTTCTTGGAGCTGGAGTGGGTGGAGTAACCGCCTAGGGGAAAAACACAATTTCTCAGTTCCTTCCAGTGGCACCCAAGGTACTGGAGCCCAATCTGTGCCAGAAGAGCTGCAGGAAGTGGTGCCTATTTGCCACAACAACAGTGATTTGCTCAATCAGGGAAAATACGGGCACCATGGCTCTGCCCAGAGGCTCTATAGGGTGGCTCTTGGCTTTTTTGATCTGAACCAAAACAAAAAGCCAAGAGCCAAGAGAAAGCTATTGGTACCCTGTCCCTGCAGGAGCTATGAGCTGCCCTACTGGAGAAAAGCACAAGATACTGGGCCCCTGCCAGTGGCCCTGCAATGGCCCACATCAGTGGCACTTGTTCTGCACCAAGGGAGCTGTGGGAGGCCCATTAACCCATATTACAATCCTCAATGGCTACAGAGAGCACTCCTACCAGCAGCACGACAGGGGGAAGGACCATCAGAATACACAGCCTGCAGCTTCAGAGAGAGCATTTTAGCAACAGTTAGGGAGAAGCCCCCCCCGGGGGGGGGCATTAGAGATCCCTAGAGTGGCAAAGCAAGTGGAGTGACAGCAGAATAGTGGCACTCATCCCTATAGCTGCAAAGAGTAGTCCCTCAAGCCTTCCTGGCAAAGGAAGGGGAGGCAGGAGAAACTGCTGACATTGCAAGCTACAGGAAATAGCCCTGAAAGCTACCTGGTAGCAGAGGAGTTGCAAGAAATACTGCTACCCCCAAGAGCTTCAAAAGCAATCCTATGAACACGAATTGCTACCACCTGCCTCAAAAATCCCATCCCTAGAAGTGACCCAGCTCCAGGAAGGGAGGTATGATACCACTGCTCCCAACACATTCTCTGGGTACACATGAATGTTACCAAACCTGAGAATTCAAGGACTGGGCACCTCATTCAGCATCCATATACTAACTGTTAGGGGATGATAAACAGAGAGGTAGACACATGAGACTACAAAGGAGCAGCTTTCAGACAAAGGAACAGGACACACACACACACACACACACACACACACACACGCTAAATGATGAGGAAATTGGGAATCTATCTGAAAAATAATTCAGAGTGATGATAGTACAGATTATCCAAAATCTTGGGGAAAAAAATTGGAGACACAGATCAAGAACTAAGAAGAAATGTTTAACAACGTGCTAGAGGATTTAAAGAGCAAAATGAATAGCACAATAGTTGAAATGAAAAATAATCTAGAAGGAACCAATAACAGAAGCAGAAGAATGAACAAGTGAGGTGGAGGAGAGAATAGTGGAAATCACTGCTAAAAAATAAAGAAAAAATAATGAAAAACACTTAGGAGAGTTTAAGAGCTCTCTGGGATCACATTAAACATACCAATATTCATATTGTAGGGGTTCCAGAAGGAAAAGAGAGAGAGAAAGTGACCAAAAAAAATATTTGAAGTGATTACATATGAAAAATTCCCAAATATGGGAAAGGAAATCTCACTAAAGTAGAGAAAGCACAGCAAATTCCATACAAAGTAAACCCAAGAAGAAACACAGCAAGACACTTACTAATCAAACTGAAAAAAAAATAAATTCAAGGAACAATATTAAGAGCCACAAGAGAAAAGCAACAAATCACATATAAGGGAATCCCATAAGGATAACAGCTGATTTTTCATCAAAAATGCTATAAGCCAGAAGGGAGTGGCAAGATATATTTGAGGTGATGAAGAGGAGGAAACTAGATACAGGAATACTCTATACAGCAAAGCTTTCATTTAGATTTGATGGAGACATCCACAGTTTTACAGACAAGCAAAAGCTGAGAGAATTCAGCACCTCCAAACCAGTGCTACATCAACTACTAAAGAAATTTCTCTAAGCAGAAAAAGAAAAGCCAAATTAGAGATAAGAATATTACAAAAGATAATATTTTTAAAAGAAAGGATAATATGAAAGTAGGAAATCACCCACTGACAAATATGATATCAAAACTAGCAAGAATGAGAAGAGAGAACAAATGCAGAACATTGAAATGAATTTGAAATTAAGAGACCACAAGCAGAAAAATTCTGCACACATATAGATGGCTATATCAAAATATAATGGAAAATACAAATTAAATAACTATAATGGTCACACAGAAAGAAGAAAAAGCAAGCCTAATATAACAAAAAATAGCAAATCACAAGAGAAGACAACAAAAAGAGGAAGAGAAGAAAAAAGACCCAAAATAGCAACCCAGAAAAATTAAGTAAATGAAAATAAGTACATACTTATCCTTAATTACATTGAATGTAAATGGATTAAATGTTCCAAGTAAAAGATACAGACTGGATAAATGGATTTAGAAACAAGACCCATAGGTAAGCTACTTACAAGAGACATGCTTCACCCAAGGACACATACAGACTGAAAGTGGGGGTATGGAAGAAAATATTACATGCAAATGGAAATTATAGAAAATCAGGAATAGCAATACTTATATCAGACAAAATAGGTTTTAAAATAAAGGACACGAGAGATGAAGAAGGACATTGTGTAATGACTAAAGAATAAATCAAAGAAGAAATAACAATGTGAATATATATGCATCCAACATAGGAGCACCAGAATATATAATGCAACTACTAACAGCCATAAAAGGAGAGAAATTGACAGCAGCACAATAATGGTGTGAGACTTTAACACTCTACTAATAGCAATGGACAGATCATCCAGACATAAAATAAAAAAGGAAACACAGGCCTTAAATGATACACTAGAACAAATAGACTTAAGTGGTATCTATAGAATTTTTCATCACAAAGCAACAGAATATACTATCTTCACAAGTGCACATGGAACATTCTCCAGGATAGATCACATCTCGGGCCAATAGATCAAGCCTTGATATATCTAAAAAAATTAAATTATCTCTAGAATTTACCTGATCACAAACCTATGAGACTAGAAATAAACTTCAAGGAAAAAAAGAAGAAAAAACACAAACTCCTGTAAGCTAAACATTATTATACTAAACATCCAATGGATCATTAAAGAAATCAAAGAGAAAATTAAAAGATACTTAGAGATATATGACAATTGAAGATACAACAATCCAAAACCTATGGGACACAGCAAAAGCAGTTCTGAGAGGGAACGTTACAGTGATATCATTGTATCCCAGGGGTGGGGGGACTCAAATAGACAACATAATATTACACCTTAAGCATCTAGAGAAGGAAGAGCAGACAAACTTCAAAAATGGTAGAAGGAAAGAAATCAGAGTAGAAATTAATAACATAGAGACAAAGAAAGCAAGTGAGAAAATCAATGAAACCAAAAGCTGTTTCAAAAAATAAAAAAAAATTGATAAACCTTTAGCCACACTCATTAATAAAAAAAGGGAGAGGGTTAAAATCAATAAAATTAGAAATGAAAAAGGAAATGTTACAACTGACACTGCAGAAATACAAACGATCATGCAAGACTGCTATTTGCAAATGTATTCCAATAAAATGGACAACCTAGAAGAAATGGACAGATTCTTATAAAAGTACCACCTATAAGACTGAACCAGGAAGAAATAGAAGATATGAATAGACCAATCACAAGTGCTGAAATTGAAACTGTGACTTAAAAACTTCCAAAAAACAAAAGTCCATGACCTGATGGCTTCTCAGCTGAGGTCTACCAAACATTCATAAAAGAGTTAACACCTCTTCTGAAACTTTTCCAAAAACTTGCAGTGGAACACTCCCAAGCTCATTCTATTAAGCCACTACCACTTAGTGGCCAAAGATGCCAAAACCAAAGATACCACAAAAAAGTAAATTACAGGCCAATATCACTGATGAACAAAAATCCTCAATAAAATATTAGCAAACTGCATACAAATACATACTAAAAGATTAGATACCATGGTCAAGTAGGATTTATCCCAGGAATGAAAGGATTCTTCAATATCCACAAATTTATCAATGTGATATACCACATCAACAAAACAAAAAATAAAAATAATATCATCATCTCAATAAACTTTTGACAAAGTTTAACACACATTCCTGCTAAAAACTCTCTGGAGAGTTTGGGATTAATAGATGCATACTATTGCAGTTGGAGTGAATAAGCAATGAGATCCTGCTGTATAGCACAGGGAACTATGCCAATCACTCATGATGGAACATAATTGAGTATAATGTGAGAAAATCACAAATACATATATATGTATAAATGTGTCACTTTGCTTACAGCAGAAATTGACGGAATATTGTAAATCGACTATAATATTATTTTTAAAAAAATTAAAACAATACGCACCTAGAGTGAAAGGAACTAGATGAGGCTGAACTTTAGGGCTACTTCCCCAGTACCTTGAGTCCCACTCCCATTCCCAATATGGTGGTGATGGCCATTAAACATAGACAAGGTTCTGGTTAACACTTGTCTCTGGTTCTAGCCCATCCATCTCCAGCCCCACAACCCAACTTGGTGATAATGCCAACGAACCTTGGAAAGGACATGAATCACACTCATTTCAGATCCATTTTTACCACTAAAGCCACTGTTGCAGCCAGAATAAATGGGGATGTTCCTCCACAAGAACACCACCTCAAGACCAGGATATGTAACCACTTCAACCTAATTTCAGAGGAAATTAAATAAAATGAGAACACAGAGGAATATGTTTCAAAATTAAGCATAAGAAAAAAAAAACTCTGGAAAAAAGCCCTAATAAAAAAGAGAAAATAACTTACCGGATAAAGACTTCAAATAAAACATTTAAAAGAATGAAAACTGAACTTGAGAAAGGAATGTATGAAAACAGAAAGAATATTAATAGGAAACAAAAGAAAAATGAAAGAACCAGTTAGAGCTGAAGAATACAATACTAAAATAAAAAAATGAATTAATATAAAAATACAGAAAAATGAATGTGATGTAGAAGATAGAATAATGTAAATTACCCATTCAGAACAGAAAAAATAAGAAAAATCATAAATGGAAGTCAGTTTAGAGCATCTCAGAGAAAACATCAGGGATTACAGGGATCCCAGAAGGAAAGTGAAAGATAAAGGGGCACAAAATGTACTGGATGAAACTATGGCTAGAAACTATACAGTCTTGATGAATAAAACAGATATCTAGGCAAAGGGATTACAGAGAGACCCCAAAAAATTGGGACCAAACAGTTTCATACCAAGACATATTATAATTTAAATGGAAAAAATCAAAGATAAATAGAGGATTTTAAAGGCAGAAAGAGAAAGAAAGACTCACAGATAAGGCAATGCCCACAAAGCTACCAGCTGATTTTTTTGCAGAAACATTACAGGCCAGAAAAGAGTATAATGATATACTTAAAATACTGAAACCTAGAATATTCTACCCAACAAAGTTGTCATTCAGAATTGGAGACTGGAGTTCCTCTGTGGCTCAGTGGGATAAGGATCCAGCTTTGTCACTCCTGTGGTTTGTGTCACTGCTATGGTGTGAGTTTGATCCCTGGCCCAGAAACTTCCACATGCCATGGGGACAGCCAAAAAGAAAAAAAAATGAAAGAGTAAAAATACATCTTGTTCAAAAAAATTGAGGGAGATAAGAAAAATTCAGAGAAGGATCAAGATGGCAGATGAGTAAGACATGGTGCACACCTTCTCCCACAAACACATAAAAAAAAAATCTACCTGTAGAACATTTTGCACAGAACATCTAATAAATGCTGGCAGAAAACCTTAAACCTCCAAAAAGACAAGAAATTCTACATAACTGGGTAGCACAAAAGAAAAAGAGAGAGAGAGAGAGAGAGTGCTAAAAGAATAAGGAAAGAACTAGCACTCATGAGAGGGAGCTGTTAAAAGAGGAAAGGAAAAAACACCCTGGGAAGCCACCTAACTGATGGGAGATCAGCTGAGAGGGAATGACCTCAAAGTGTAGAGAAAAACTTCAGCAGCTGGACTGAAGAGGGCAAAGCAGACTGAGAGCCACACAGACCATCTGCACCATCACCCCCGGACATCACAGCATGAAATATTTGGGTGGGGGCTGGGCACTGAGACTCAGGTTCCCAAGGTCAATTCCAGAGAGAAGACAAGGGTTGGTTGTGTGGAGACAGCCTGAGGGGCTAAGGAGTGGTGCACCATGGGCTCAGAAACTGAGATTCACAGCTAAGGGAACCCAGGAGGAGGTCTGGGCCTGCAAGATAAGAAAGGCACCATTGTTGGGGAGGAAAGCTGAGGAGTGACAGACTGCAATAGGTATATCTTTCCCTGAGCACACCAATATTATAATAAAAATGGCAAATTTTAAAGGTAAAGAGAGGATTTTAAAGACAGCAAGAGAAAAACAAAGAATTATAAGGGAATCACCAAAAAACTATCACCTGCTTTCTCTAAAGAAACATTCCAGACCAGAAGAGAGTGGCAAGATGTATTCAAAGTTCTGAAAGGGAAAATTTGCAGCCTAGAATACTCCACCCAGCCAGGATATCGTTTAAAATAGAAGGAGAAATAAATTCTTCAACACACAAAAACTGAAAAAGGACAGCAATACTAAACCCATTCTAAAAGGAACACTGAAAGAGCTCACTAAATAAAAAATAAGTAAGAAGAAATAGGATGGAGGAAATCACAATTGGAAAGCAATCACTTAAAAAGACAGTAAACAGATCTAAAAGGAAAAAAAAATACTACTGTGAAAGTGATGATAAATGCAAAGGATAGAAAGGGGACAAACATGAAGGTGTTAAAAAGGGAATTAAAATCATAAAATGTGGGGAAGGAAAGTAAGAAAATCTAGATGCTTTTTAGATTGTTTATGAACCTATATGACTATCAGGTTAAAGCAAACAGATATAGGAAGGGATTAACACACTTGAAAAACAGGGCAACTACAAATCAAACCAAACATTACACTCACAAAAACTAGAAAGAAAAGGACATAAGCATAAAATTAAAGGATATCATCCAACCAAAAGAATAAAAAGGAATAGAGGAGAAACATAGAATCAATTGGAAAATAATGTTTAAAAATAAATAGATAGTTATCAATAGTTACCTTAAATGTCAATGGACTGAGTGCTCCAATGAAAAGACAGAGTGGCAGACTGCATTAAAACAAAATCAAGAGACTATAATATGCTGCCTACAGGAGACTCACTTTAGGGCAAAGGACACATATAAAATGATAATGAAGAGATGAAAAAATGTTTTTCATGCAAATGGAAAAGATAGGAAACTTGGAGCTGCAATACTCATATCAGACAAACATGACTTTAAAACAAAGGTCATACAGAAAGACAAAGAAAAACCCTATTTTATGATAGAATCAATTCAAGAAAAGAATATTACACTCACCATTATGCATGCCTCTAATATAGGAGCACAATAGACATATCCTCCTGACAGAAAAAAACAATAAGGCAACAGAGATTCTAAATGACACAAAAGGAAGACTTAATTGAAAATTTCAGGACATTACATTGAAAAAAAAATGTATTACACATTCTTTTCAAGTTCACATAGAATATTCTCAAGGATTGACAACACATGGGGCACAATACTAAAGTCAACAAATTTGAGATTATAGAAATTGTTTCAAGTATCTTCTCTGACCACAATGGCATGAAACTAGAAATCAACAACACGAAAAGAAAAGAGAAAAAAAAAAACTGACTACATGGAGATTAAACAACAAGTAACTAAAAAATAAATGGGTCAAAGAGGAAATCAAAGGTAATTACAAAATATCTCAAGATAAATGATAATTAAAACACAACCATTCAAAATCTATGTGATGCTGTAAAAGCAGTGCTTATAGGGAAGCTCATAGTGAAATAGGCTTCCTCAAAAAAAGAAGAAAAATATCCCCAGACACCTATGGTCAATTAATCTTTGAAAAAGGAGGCAAGAAGATAAAATGGGAAAAAGACAATCTTTTCATTAAATCTTGCTGGGAAACCTAGACAGCTGTATGCAAATCAATGACACTAGAACACACCCACACGTCATGCACAAAAATAAACTCAAAATGTCTGAAAGACTTAAATATAAGACAAGACACCATCAAACTCCTGGAAGAGAAGATAGGCAAAACATTCTCTGACATCAACCTTACAAATGTTTTCTCAGGTCAGTCTCCCAAAGCAACAGAAATAAAAGCAAAAATAAACCAATGGCACCTAATCTGACAAGTTTTGCACAGCAAAGGAAACCAAAAAGAAAACAAAACAAAAAGATAACTTACAGAATGGAGAAAATAGTTTCAAATGATGCAACTGACAAGGGCTTAATCTCTAGAATATACAGGCAATTTATACAACTCGAGAGCGAAAAAGCCAATCACCCAATAGAAAAATGGGCAAAAGACCTGAACAGACATTTCTCCAAAGAAGATACACAGATGGCCAACAAGCACATGAAAAAATGCTCAACATCCCTGATTATTTGAGAAATACAAATCAAAACTGCCACAGATACCACCTCACACCAGTCAGAATGGCCAGTGTTAATAAGTCCACAAATAACAAATGATGGAGGGGGTGTGCAGAAAAGGGAACCCTCCTGTACTGTTGGTGGGAATGTAAGCTGGCACAACAACTATGGTGAATAGTATGGAGGTACCTTAGAAATCTATACATAGAAATAACATATGACCCAGCAATCCCACTCTTGGGCATATATCCAGACAAAACTTTCCTTAAAAAAGACACATGTACCCACATGTTCAATGCACCACTATTCACAAGAGTCAAGACATGGAAACAACCCAAATGTCCATTGTCAGATGATTGGATTAGGAAGATGTGGTAATATTTTATATCTATATCAGCCATAAAGAAGAATGAAAGAATGCCATTTTCAGCAACATGGATGCAACTAGAGACTCTCATTGAGTTAAGTAACTCAGAAAGAGAAAGGAAAATACCATAGGATATTACTCATATATGGTATCTAATAGACAGTACGAATGAACCTTTCCACAGAAAAGAAAATCATGGACTTGGAGAATAGACTTGTGGTTGCCTGAGGGGAAAGGGAAAGAGTGAGATGAATTGTAAACTCAGGGTTAATAGATGCAGACTACTGCTTTTGGAGTGGATAAGCATTGAGATCCTGTTGTGTAGCACTGGGAACTCTGTCTTATGGTGGAGCATGATAATGTGAGAAAAAACAATGTATACAGGTATGTGTAAATGGGTTACCATGCTGTACAGTAGAAAATTGACAGAACACTGTAAACCACTATAATGGAAAAATAAAAAACATTATGTAAAAATAAATAAATAAATAAATAAATAAATAAATATAAAAAAGAACAAAAATCTCAAATCAACAATTTAACCCACCACCTAAAAGCATTAGAAAAACAGAACAAAAGCAACCCTAAAGTCAGCAGACGGAAGGAATTCATAATGATCAGAGAGGAAATCAACAAAATAGAGATTCAAAAACAATAGAAAAAACAATATTACCACTAGCTAGTTCTTTGAAAGAGTAAAATTAATTGAAAAACCTGTGGCCAGACTCACCAAGGAAATGAGAGAAAGAAATCAAATAAAAACAAAATAAGAAAAAGTAAATCTCTGAACAAATACTCCAGAAATCCAAAATAAAAGGATACTATGAACAATTATATGACAACAAATTTAACAACCAAGAACAAATGGCCAATATTCTAGAGATGTACACCCCACCAAAACTGAATCAAGAAGAAATAGACTATTTGAATAGACCAATCACTAGAGATGAAATTGTACATGTAATAAAAACAATCCCTACAAACAAAAGTACAGGACCAGAGGAATTCTGAACTCAGAGGTGAATTCTACCAAACATACAAAGAGGAAGTTATACCCATGCTTCTTAATCTTTTCCAAGAGGTTGAGGAAGTAGGAACATTCCCAAAGACATTCTATGAAGCCACCATCACCCTAATACCAAAACCAGGCAAAGATACTACCAAAAAGGAAAATTTAAGGCCAGTATCTTTGATGAATATAAACACAAAAATTCTCAATAAAATTTTAGACAACCAAAATCCAGCAACATATAAAAAATATCATACACCACAACCAAGTGGGATTCATGTCAAATTCACAAGGATGTTTCAACATACACAAATCAATCGACATCATACACCACATTAACAAAAGAAAATTCAAAAAACATGATCATTTTAATAGATGCAAAAAAGTAATTTGCCAAAATCCAAAATCTATTCATGATTAAAAGTCCAACATCCATTCATGATAAAAACTCTCACCAAAGTAGGTATAGAGGGAACATCCCTTAACACAATCAAAGCCATTTATGACAAATGCACTACCAATATAACACTAAAGAGAGAAACTGAAAGCCTTTCTACTAAAATCTGAAACAAGGACAAGGATGCCCACTCTCACCACTTTTATTCGACATATTACTAGAAGTCCTAGCCATGGCTGACAGAAAAACAAAAGAAATAAAAGGTACCCAAATTGGAAGAGAAGAGGTAAAATTGTCACTCTATGCAGATGACATGATACTATACATAGAAAACCCTAAGGACTCCACACAAAAACTACTTGAACTGATCAATGAATTCAGCAAAATAGCAGGATACAAGATTAACATTCAGAAATTGGTTGCATTTCTGTATACTAACAATGAAGTATTTAAAAAGGACTATAAAAACAGGTGTTTTTTAAAATTGTTCTAAAAAATTAAATACCTGGAATAAACATGACTATAGAGGTGAAAGATTTATATGCTGAAAATTATAAAACATAAATCAAGAAAATTAAAGAGGATACAAAGAAATGGAAAGAAACTCCATGCTCCTGGATTGAAAGAATTAATATTGTTAAAATGGCCATACTAATACTACCCAAAGCAATCTACAGATTTAAGGCAATTGCTATCATGTTAATCATGACATTTTTCACAGAACTAAAACATACAATCTGAAAATGTGTATGGAATGATAAAAGACACAGAATCACCACAGCAAACAAACTGAGCAGGGAAAAAAACAAAACAAAAAATGAGACAGAAGGCATACCTCTTCCAGATTTCAGACAATATTACAAAACTACAGTAATCAAGAGAGTGTGGTACTTTTACCAAAAGAGACATACAGACCATGGAACAGAATAGAAAAATCAGAAATGAACCCAAACACCTATGGTCAATTAATCTTTGACAAAGGAGGTAAGAATATAGAATGGGGAAAAGACAGTCTCTTCAGCAAGTGGTGCTAGGAAAACTGGATACCTGCCTGTAAATCAATGAAACTAGAACACATCATCACACCATGCACAAAAATAAACTGAAAATGGCCTAAAGACTTAAATGTAGAGAAGACACCATAAAACTCCTAGAAGAGAACACAGGCAAAATATTCTCTGACATCAACCATATAAATGTTTTCTTAGGTCAGTCTCCAAGGCAACAGAAATAAAAACAAAAATAAACCAGTGAGACCTAATCAAACTTACAATTTTTGCACAGCAAAGGAAACCATTATATAAATACAGAATAGGAAGAAATAGTTTCAAATGATGCAACAGACAAGGGCTTATTCCCTAAAATATAAAACTTATACAACTCAACAGCAAAAATAAACTAACAACCCAATTGAAAATGGGTAAAAGACCTGAATAGACATTTCTGCAAAGAAGACATACAGATAGTCAGCAGACATATGAAATAATGCTCAAATAACTAATTAATAGAGAAATGCAAATCAAAACTACAATGAGTTACCACCTCACACCAGTCAGAATGGCCATCCTTAACAAGTCAAGAGATAACGAATGCTGGAGAGGGTGTGGAGAAAAGGGTACCCTCTTTCACTGTTAATGGAAATACAAATTGGTACAACAACTATGGAAAACAGTACGGAGGTACCTCAGAAAACTAAGTATAGAACCACCACATGACCCAGCAATCCCACTCTTGGGCATTTATCTGGACAGTACTTCCATTGAAAAAGATACATGCACCACTATGTTCATTGCAGCACTACTCACAATAGCCAAGACATGAAACAATTTAAATGTCCATTGACATATGAGTGGATGAAGATGTGTTATATATACCCAATGGAACACTACTCAGCCATAAAAAATAACAAAATAATGCCATTTGCATCAATGTGGATGGAAATAGATTCTCATACTAAGTGAAGTAAGTCATTAAGAGAAAGACAAACACCATATTATATCACATATCTGGAATCTAATATATGGCACAAATGAACCTATCTACAGGAAAGAAACAAACTCATAGACTTGGAGAACAGACTTGTGGTTGCCAAGGGGGAGGAGGATGGAGAGATATGGACTGGGAGTTCAGGGTGTGTAGATGCAAATTTTTTCATTTGGAATGGATAAGCAATGTGATCCTTCTGTATTGCACAGGGAACTACAACCAGTCACTTGTTGGAGGAAGATGTGAGAATATATATATATATATATATATATATATATATGTATATATATGTACATATATATGACTGGGTCATTTTGCTTCACAGCAGAAATTGACAGACCATTGCAAGTCAACTAAAATAAAAAATAAAAATCTTTTAAAAAATGAAAAACTCCTCATACCATCAAAACAAAATTATCATTAACACTAAGCAGACCCTACCAGAAGTATTAAAATGTCTTCTCTAAGTGGAAAAAAGGTTACAAAAACAAATAAAAATTATACAAAAATTCCCCTAATAAATCATCCATCATTTAAATATGCTAGTATAAAAATTAAAAGACACAATTGTAAAGTCAACTATAACTACAATAAACAATTAAAGGATAGGCATTAAGATGTAAAATATGACATGAAAAACAAAATATTAGGGGGAGTATAAAAACTGTAGAACTTTTATAATACCATTATATATACATATATATACCTCAAGGCAACCATGAATAACAAACCTATAAAAGATATACTCTCAGAGAGAGGTAGAAAAAGGAAAGCAAACATACACTAAAGAAAATCATGAAGCCACAGTGGAGAACCAATCAAGAAACAAAAACAGAGCAAAGAGTAAGTACAAAAACAACCAGAAAACAAGTAATAAAATATTAATAAACCCATAATCTATCAATAATCATTTTAAATGTTGATAGGATAAATGCTAAATCAGAAAACACAGAGCTGGATTTCCCTTCATGGCTCAGTGGTTAATGAACCCGATGAGGAACCATGAGGATGCGGGTTTGATCTTTGGCCTTGCTCAGTGGGTTAAGGATCTGGCATTGCCATGAGCTGTGGTATAGGTTGCAGATGTGGCTCGGATCCTTCATTGCTGTGGCTGTGGTGTAGGCTGGCAGCTGTAGCTCCAATTCATCCCCTAGCCTGAGAACCCCCACATGCTGTGGATGTAACCCTAACAAGCCAAAAAAAAAAAAAAAGAAAAAGAAAGAAAACATAGAGTGGCTGATTGGATGAAAAGCAAAACCCATCTGTATGCTACTTAATACAGACTAAAATCAAAGCTAAAGACACAAACAGATTGAAAGTGAAGATGTGGAAAAGACAACCTATGAAAAAGGAAAGTAAGCAAAAACTAAGGTAAACAGTATTCATATCAGAAAAAGTAGTATTTTTCATAGAAAAAGAAATAAGAATTATCCAAATTGGAAGGAAATAAGTATTGTCATTATTTGCAGATGATATGACTCTATATAGAACACCCTAAAGTCTCCAAGATAAAACTATTCAAATTAATAAATGAATTCAGCAAAGTTGTAGAATAAAATATTAACATACAAAAATCCCTGTTTTTCTATATACAATAAAAAACTATCAGGAAGAGACAGCAAGGAAACAATCTTGTTTAAAATCATATTGAAAGGAACAAAATGTCTAGGAAAATATGTAACCAAGGTGGTGAAAGTCTACCACATTGAAAATTTTAAAATATTAATTAAGAAACTTGAGGCTTATACAAAGAAATAGAAATACATCCATTGCTTGAAGATTGGAACAATTACTATTGTTAAAATGTCCATAGTACTGAGAGCAATCTACAGATTTGATGTAATTCCTATCAAAATACACATGGCTTTTTTCTCAGAACTAAAAAATCATCACAAATTTTCAAAACAATCATGAGAAAAAAAAGAATAAAAAACAGCTGAAAGTATTACCCCCTGATTTCACAGTATACTACAAAGTTACAATAATCAAAACTGTATGGTTCTGGTACAAAACCAGGCATATAAATCAATGGAATAGATTAGAGAACCCAGAGATTAACTGACACACTTACGGTCAGTTAATGTGTTACGCATGAGGCAAGAATATGCCTTGGGTAGAAAGACTGTCTCTTACATAAGTGATGCTGGGAAAACTGAACAGCTACATACAAAATAATGAAGTTAGAACATTTTTTTATCACATAAACGAAGACAAACTCAAAATTGATTTAAGACCTAAATATAAGAGTGGACATCATAAAACTCCCAGAACAAAACAAAGAACACTTTTTGCCAAAAGACTTGGCAATATATATTTTTTTGCAACAGTTTCCTCAGGCAAAAGGAAAAATAAGCAAACCAAAATTAATTAAATTTGGATGTATTTACACTGCAAAGGAAACTATCAACAAAATAATATATACTGAATGGGAGAAAATATTTTCAAATTCTATTACCTATAAGTAGTTAACATCCAAAATACATAAACTACTCATACAAGTCAATATTAAAAAATACCTCGATTAAAAAATGGGTGCAAGACCTGAATAAATGTTTTTCCAAAGACCTATATATGACTAGTAGCCACATCAAAAGATGCTCAACACTGGTCATCATTAGGAAAATACAAATCAAAACCAAAATGAGATATCACTTCACACCTGTTAGAACGGCTATCATCAAAAAGACCACAAATATCAAATGTTGGCAAGGTTATGCAGAAAGAGAACACATTTACACTGTTTTGGAGAGTGTAAATTGTTGCATCCAGTATGGAAAGTGGTGTGAAGATTCCCAAAAAGACTAAAAATAGAATTACTATATGATCCAGCAATTCTGCTCCTGGATATATATTGGAAGAAAATAAAAACACTAATTTGAAAAGAAATATGAACCACAAAGTTCAGTGCAGCATTATTTACAATAGCAAAGCTATGGAAACAAACTTTGTGTTCATTATCAGATGCATGAATAAAGAAAATACAGCTGCATGCAAAGCAATGAAACTAGAACACACCCTCACACCATGCACAAAAATAAACTCCAAATGGCTGAAAGACTTAAATATACGACAGGACACCATCAAACTCCTAGAAGAAAACATAGGCAAAACACTCTCTGACATGAGAGTGAATATTTTCTCAGGTCAGTCTCCCAAAGCAATAGAAATTAGAGCAAAAATAAACCCATGGGACCTCATCAAACTGAAAAGCTTTTGCACAGCAAAGGAAACCAAAAAGAAAACAAAAAGACAACTTACAGAATGGGAGAAAATAGTTTCAAATGATGCAACTGACAAGGGCTTAATCTCTAGAATATATAAACAACTTATACAACCCAACAGCAAAAAAACAAATCAATCAATGGAAAAATGGGCAAAAGACCTGAATAGACATTTCTCCAAAGAAGATACACAGATGGCCAGCAAACACATGAAAAAATGCTCAACATCACTGATTATAAGAGAAATGCAAATCAAAACTACCATGAGATACCACCTCACACCAGTCAGAATGGCCATCATTAATAAATCCACAAATAACAAGTGCTGGAGGGGCTGTGGAGAAAAGGGAACCCTCCTGCACTGCTGGTGGGAATGTCAACTGGTACAGCCACTATGGAGAACAGTTTGGAGATCCCTTAGAAATCTATACATAGAACTTCCATATGACCCCGCAATCCCACTCTTGGGCATCTATCCGGACAAAACTCTACTTAAAAGAGACACATGCACCCGCATGTTCATTGCAGCACTATTCACAATAGCCAGGACATGGAAACAATCCAAATGTCCATCGACAGATGATTGGATTCGGAAGAAGTGGTATATATACACAAAGGAATACTACTCAGCCATAAAAAAGAATGACATAATGCCATTTGCAGCAACATGGATGGAACTAGAGAATCTCATACTGAGTGAAATGAGCCAGAAAGACAAAGACAAATACCATATGATATCACTTATAACTGGAATCTAATATCCAGCACAAATGAACATCTCCTCAGAAGAGAAAATCATGGACTTGGAGAAGAGACTTGTGGTTGCCTGATGGGAGGGGGAGGGAGTGGGAGGGATCTGGAGCTTGGGCTTATCAGACACAACCTAGAATAGAATTACAAGGAGATCCTGCTGAATAGCATTGAGAACTATGTCTAGATACTCATGTTGCAACAGAAGAAATGGTGGGGGAAAAACTGTAATTGTAATGTATACATGTAAGGATAACCTGACCCCCTTGCTGTTCAGTGGGAAAATAAAATAAAAAAAAAAGAAAGAAAATGCAGTCTTTATGACACTGGAATTACTCAGCCATGAAAAATAATGAAATTTTGCTTCTTGCAACAATATGGATGGACCCAGAGGGTACTATGCTTACTGAGAAGTCACACAAAAAGGCGAATTCTGTATGTTACCATTTATATGTGGAATCTAAAATGTAAAACAAGCAAAGTAACATAACAAACCGGTAAGAGTCACAAATATAGAGAACAAACTAGAGCTTACAAGAGAGGGATGGGGGAAGGGCAAGATAATGGCATATTAAGATATACAAACTATTATGTATAAAGTAAACAAGCTGCAATGATATATTGTACAGCACAAGGAACATAGCCACTATTTTACAATACCTTTCAGTGGACTATAGTCTATAAAAATATTGAATCAGTCTTATATACCTAAAACTTATATATTAATTCTACTCTATGTCAATAAAATTAAATTACAATGTTAAATTTTAATTGTAATTAGTGAGATAAAATGAAATAGAATATTTTGCATTCAAACAGTATGGGAAATACAGGCAAATAAATGAAACACAATAAACTTATTTTAGGAGAAGAGAAAGCAATGAAAAAAAGCATGTTAGAGATAAAGCAGAAATTACAAGGTATAAAACAAAAATAAATACAAATAATGACAATCTAAAAAAAACGGTATAACACAATATGACAGAGGTTGGAGAAACTTGTCTGTAAACTATTTATAAGTATAATGGCTCAAATTTTTAAAATATCAGATAAGTGTTGCTTAAAAGAATGCTGGACAACAGTATCTATACAAAGCCAAATGGAATGCATTGCAAAATGCAGTAATAGTTATTAATAATGAAAAGTCCAGCAAGAATACTAATCATGAACTTTTGTTCACTTAACAATTCAGAAATTTTTAATTTCCAATGAAAAATGTCTCTTTATAAGATATAGCATGTTTAAAACAAGAAGAGTTTTGTAGAAATGAGCTAATCACTTGGTAATTACATAGTTCATTTGAGATGGTATGGACTTAAAGAATACTAGGTTCAATAAAAATAGATATTTAAAATCTTTAGATTTTTCAAGAGACTAAGAACAACAGTTAAATAATTTGTATATTAATATTTAAAGATATCCAATTGTGGCAACAGTATTTTAAAGTTGGATGGTAATTGTAAAAGTTCTTTTTAATAATGATATGTATGAGACTACAGATAATATCCTATATTTTACTGTGAGAGATGAGGTGAGGCCCAGTGAAAAATTACTAGGAAAGTAAACAGATAATATTTTCAAAAATTTCTTATTAAGTTACAATTGACATAGACTTAGCTGTGTAATATATTTTCAAACTTGTGCCATTAAGCATACGGATTACAGACAGGTTTTCCACCTCTGTCATATTGTGTTATACTAGTTTGTTTAGATTATCATTATTTATATTTGTTTTATACCTTGTAATTTAAGCTTTCTCATAGTAATTCAAAATACATAAATATTGTGAAATAATTACCATTATATATCTAGTTATTTTCCATCATTACACATAGTCACAGATTTTTTTCTTTGTTAAAAAATCTTTTAAGATTTAATCTCAGCAATTTTCAAACTACATTACAGAATTAACCATAGTCACATCCCTTGGCTTATTTTTTTTTTTAACTATAAGTTTATACCTTTTGACTCCTTTCACCCATTTTGTGCTCAACTTTCTATCCTGTCTCTGGCAACTGCCAGTCTGTTCTCTGTACCCATGAGTTTTTTGTTGTTCATTTGTTTGTTTACATTCCACATATAAGTGAGATCGTATGGCATCTGTCTTTAACTTGTTTTAATTGGGATAATGTTCTTAAGGTCCATCCATGTTGTCACAAATGGCAAGTTTCTCTTATTTTCATGGCTAAATGATGTTCTTTTGTGTATATATGCCACATTTTCTTTATCCATTCATCCACTGATGGACACAGTTTGCTCCCATATCTCAGCTTTTGCAAATAATGCTGTAATGAACACAGAGGTGCATATATCTTTCAAGTTGGTGTTTTTGTTTCCTATCATCTCAGTATATATATATGTGTATATATATATATGTGTGTATATATATGTGTGTATATATATATGTGTATATATATATGTGTGTGTATATACATATATGTGTGTGTATATATATGTGTATATATATATATACCAACAGACTTTCAAAGGGAAAATAGCATTTTTAAGACACTTTTACCAGAGACTTACCTATTAATTACATCAAGCAGACAACAAAAAAATGAAACATTGTAGGAAATAGAAGATAGAAAAAAACATGATAAAGAGTCATATAAGTTATCATGTAATACCTCCCCACACAAAATCATTACACATTCTGCTCAAATACATGTGGAAATTTTATAACTGATTACATCTTAATTTTGAATCAAAGCAAAAAAGTAATTGTTAACTCTTTCATTTTGTTATACACACAAAATGCACAAAAAACATTGCAAATATAATAAAAGACTCCTTTTTCTCATTTTCTTACTATTTGAGAGTAGGTTGCTAACCAGTTGCCCATCATTCCTGTACATTTTAGTGTTTATTTATTAAAATCAAGGACATTCTGCAAAATAGCTACAAAACAACTAAAATCATAAATTTATATTGATACATTATTAAACTGAATTGAATTTTGCCAGTTGTTACAATCATGTTCTTTACAACAAAAGCAACCAGTCTGGATCTATGTATTGCTTACAGTCACCATATCACTGTAGCCTTATTCAATTTATTACACTTATTTAATAAGTTTTAATTTTTGAAGACTTTAGTTTAGGTTATTTTGTACATTGTCTCTCAATTTGGTATGCCTGAAGTTTTCTCATAATTAGATCAAAGGCCTTCATCTTTGGCAGGAATATCACAACAAGGATGCTCTGGTGTGTTCTTA
Organism: Sus scrofa; assembly: GCF_054392235.1. Classification (NCBI taxonomy): domain Eukaryota; kingdom Metazoa; phylum Chordata; class Mammalia; order Artiodactyla; family Suidae; genus Sus; species Sus scrofa. The sequence continues at coordinate 52,463,661 of NC_139386.1, forward strand.
TCACAAACTATCAGGGGTCTCACAATCTCGATTTATCACATTACTAGTGATCACTGGGATCATCTGGTCAATCACATAGGGAAAAATTAAAGCCTCTGGCCAAAGCCAGTGAGGTAAAGTGATTCATCAACAACCACTCAATGGACTTCAAAGTGGACTGACCATCCCCAGCTGAGGTTAAAGAAGACACGGTGGTAACCTCAAGATAAATCCTAAGTGACAAACACTGACATAAATTGTTCCAGATTATTGACTCTTAGAAATTGCATGAGGTAATAAATGTCCTCTTGATTCTTCTATGGTGTCAGAAGTGACAAGATTTCCTTCTTTGTATGGTTGAAGAACATTCCTGTGTGTAATGTATTCACATTTTCTTTATATATTAATCATTGAAGAAGTCTGTTTCCATATATTTACTACTGTGAGTAATGCTGCAGTGAACATATCCCTTTTAGTGCAAATATCTCTACTAGCTACTGATTGCATTTCCCTCAGATATAGACACAGAAGTAGGGTTGGTTTCGTTGCTTGTGCTTTTGATCTGAAAATTAAAAAAAGAAACACATTGTGAAACTGATGCCAAAGAGCTTTTTTATTCCCCCTATGTGTTTTCTTCCAGGAAATTTTGATTGTTAACTGAGGTCTTTAATTCATTCTGAATTAATTTTTATGAACATTGAAAGATAAGGGTCTATTCTCATTCTTTTGCACATAGGTATACACTTTTCCTGACACCATTTATTGAAGAAACTATCCTTTCTCCACTCTATGTTCTCAGGCCTCTTGACAAAGATTATTTAACCATGTATGTGTGAGTTTATTTCTGGTTTCTCTATTTTGCTCCATTGGTCCATGTCTGTTTTTATGTCAATATATGGTTTTGTTTACTATAGTTTTTTGTGGTATTGTTCAAAATCAGGAAATGTGCTGTCTCCAGCTTTATTCTTCTCTCTTCTTTGGATTTTGGGATCTTTTGTGGTTCCATGTAATTTTAGGGCTATTCTTTGGGTGAAAAATATTGATATTTTAATTGCAATAAATCTATAGATTGATTTGGGAAGCACAAACACTTTAACAATATTAACTCTTCCAATCTATGAACATAGAATATCTTTCTTCTTCATCAATACCTTATATTTTGAGTGTACTTACTTATCTTTTACTACTTGGTTAAATTTTTGCTGAAGTATTTTACTCTTTTTGAGGCTATTCTAAATGAGAGGGTTTCTTCCTTTTTTGTTGTTGTTTTTTGTTTTTTGTTTTTTGTATTCTTTTCAAGTCAGGACTTGCGGCATATGGAAAATCCCAGGCTGAGTGTCAAATCAGCATTGCAGCTGCTGGCCTATGTCACAGCCACAGCAATGCAAGATCTGATCCATGTCTGCAACCTACACTGAAGCTCATGGCAGTGTTGGATCCTTAACTCACTGAGCAAGACCAGGGATTGAACCAACATCTTCATGGGTTCTATGGAGTTCTTGTCCTGGCACAGGGGAAACAAATGTGACTGGGAACCATGAGGTTGCAGGTTCGATCCTTAGCCTTGCTCAATGGGTTAAGGATCCGGCTTAGCCGTGAGCTGTGGAGTAGGTCACAGACGCAGCTCGGATGCTGCATTGCTGTGGCTGTGGCGTAGGCTGGCGGCTACAGTTCCGATTGGACCCCTAGCCTGGGAACCTCCACATGCCATGGTTGGGCCCTAAAAAGACAAAAAAAAAAAAATCCTCATGGGTTCTAGTCAGTTTCTTAACCCACTGAACCATGACAGGAAATCCAATGGAATAGTTTCTTAATTTCTCTTTCTCTCAGATAATTTGTTGTTAGTGTGTAAAAGTGCAACTGATTCTTGTGTTTTTTATTCTACAAATTATCTGAATTTATACTTTTAAGTTTTTGGTGGAGTTTTTGAGGTTTTCTATATACAGTATGTCATCTGCACAAAAAAATATAATTGTATTTCTTTTCTGATTTGATGCTTTGTTTTTCCCCCCATTATTTTATGCCTAATTGATGTGACCAAGATTTCTCACACTATTTAAAAGACCAGTGTTCTCATTGTGGCTCAGCAATAATGAACCTGACTAGTATCCATGAGGATGCAGGTTTGATCCCTGACCCAGCTCAGTGGGTTAAGGATCTGGCATTGACATGAGCTGCAGTGTAGGTCACAGATGCAGCTCGGATCCCATGTTGCTGTGGCTATGTTGTAGGTTGGCTGCTACATCTCCAATTCAACCTCCAGCCTGGGAACTTCCATATGCCATGAGTGTAGCCCCCCACCAAAAAAAGTTCAAAAACCATGAGTGTGTGCAATTTTATCTTGTTTCTGATCTTAGAGTAAAAGTTTTAAGATTTTCACTATTCAGTATTATGTTATTTGGGGCTGTCATATATGGCCTATATTAAGATAGATTACTTCTTTAATTTGTTCATGGTTTTTATTGTAAAAGAATACTGAATTTTGATAATTTTTGCTGCATTTATTGAAATAATCATGGCGTGTGTTCTTTATTTTGTTGGTGGGGTGTATCACATCTTTTGATTTAAATAACCACCCTTTTATGTCAGGAAAATTCAAACTCCTTACTTCTATTGATCTGTTCATATTTTCTATTTCTACATGATTCAGTCTTGATAGGTTGTATGATTCTAATAATATATCCATTTGTCCTAAATTATCCAACTTGTTGGCATGTAATTTTTCACAATACTCTCATATGATCCTTTGTATTTCTGCAGCATTTGTTGTAATATTTCCATACTCATTTTTAATTTTATCTGAATCTTGTTTGCCAGTCTAGCTGCTGTTTTTTATTTTATCTTCTTTTTAAGGAAACTTAGTTATGTTAATATTTCCATTGTTTTTATTTATATTTGCACTGATCCTTATTATTCCCTTTCTTCTATTCAATTTGGATTTGGATTATAACTTTTCTAGTTCCTCAAGGTATAAAAATAGCTAATTTTATTGTGATCAGTCCTTTATCCTAATGTAAGCATATATCATTGTAAACTTCCCTCTTAGAATAGTTTTTTGCTGCATTCCATAAATTTTAGTGTGTTGCATTGCTTTTTGTTTTTCTCAGGATGCCTTTTGTTTTCCAATTGATTTCTTCTTTGACTCATTGATTATTTAGCATTGTGCTGCTTAATTTCATCATATTAATTAATTTTCCAAATTTCATTCAGTAATCGATTTCTATGATCATAACATTTTGGTTGGAAATGATAATTGGTATGATATCAATATTTTAATTTTTTAGGACTCACTTTGTGGTCTAATATATGATATATCCTAGAAAATGTTTTACATGCACTTAAGAGGATTGTGTTTTCAGCTGCTATTAAATGTATATTAAATACATTGGTTTTCACTGCTATTACTGTCTAGATAATCTTTCTATTTTTGGGAGTAGAGTATTAAGAACTTCTCCTACTACTTCATTGCTGTCTATGTCTCCCTTCTTATCTGTTAATATTTACTTACTTGGTGCCTCAATGTTGGGTTTATATATATATATATATATATATATATATATATATATATAAAATTATTATATAATCTTGATAAATTGACACTTTGTTTTTATATAATGACCTTTTTTCTTTTGTTATAATTTTTGATTTAAAGTCTACTTCATCTGATAGAAGGACAGCTACTTCTGCTGTGTTTTAATTTCCATTTGCATGGGATATCTTTGTCCATCATTTCACTTTCATTTTGTCTGTGTCCTTAAAGCTAAAGTGAATCTCTTATAGGCAGTATTTATTTGGGTCTTTTTTTGTTGTGCTTTTTAATCTATTATTTGTCTTTTGATTGGAGAAATTAACTCATTTACTTTGAAAGTAATTTTTTCTATGTAAAATTTATTATTGCCATCTTGTTAATCATTATTTGGCTGTTTTAATTTTTTTTCTTTTCATCCATTTTTTTCTATCTCTACATTAGCAATGTAAAAACGTTTTTATCTTAGGAAAAGCAAATTTAATTAAACACCTTCTCATTTAAAAAGAATAGACTCATAGGCACTAAGCCATGAAAACTTGTATTGTTAACTTGATAAAATGTCTTTTATAGCAATATATACATCTTTTTAATAAAAAGGTAGGAAACAATTCTTTAAATTTCAGGAATCAGACATTAATGCATATTTGTGCTGATTTTATTTACCATTGAACTAGGTGGAAAAGTAAAGAAAAAAGAAATAATATATAAGCAAAGCTATTATCATTCCAATCTATGATATTCTATAAAGAGGAGTCAAAATATCTATAGAAACTTATAAAATCAATGGGAAATTTCAAGTGGTTATAAGAAAGATTTTTAAATTTTATTTATTTTTTATACTCAATGAATTTATTACAAGTATAAAACTGTGTTGTGTTGATCATTGTTCAAGACATATTTTTAAATAGTTTTTAAATTATTATTATTTTTTGGAACCCATTGTGGCTCAGGAGGTTAAGAACACAACAAGTATCTGTGAGGAAGTAGGTTTGATCCCTGGCCTTACTCAGTGGGTTAAGGATCAGGAATTGCTGTGAGCTGAAGTATAGGACACAGATGCAGCTTGGATCTGCATGGCTGTGGTATAGGCAGGCAGCTACAGTTCAGATTTGACCCCTAGCCAGGAACTTCCATATGCTGCAGATGCACCCCTAAAAAGGAAAAATATATATACATATTTAGAGAAGATAATGACATGAAGATACCATTTACATTAGCCCACAAAAAAATAGATGCTAAAACCTAATTAAATAGTAAAATACAGGGTAATCATAACTGTAATTTTTAAATATAATAAGGATGAAAATTATTTTCCATTTAATAAATAAAATTAATGAAATTTCCATTAAATCAAAATAGTAATTTTCATTGCCCTTAATAAAATTAAATTCAATGAAAAGTAATATGAAAGTGTAAAAGGCCAAAAAATATCAAGAGAATTCTGAATCAGAAGCAAAGAAAAAGTATGAGGATTTTTAGAGTACAATGTTTCATATTGAGGATACTCTTTCCAAACTAGATATCACAACTTGCTGTAGAATTATGATAACTTGAACAGAACTCTCTTAATATAGGAAGTTCAGCAATAGGTCCTCATTGTAATATGAAACTTGGGTATATGTTTAGTGATATACTAAATATCATTTTAACAGTCTACTTAATAAATCTTACAAGAAGCCATCATTAAATCCTGTGAAATTGGATTGTTATGATCATTATATAACTACGGATGTGAAAAATTCTTTTGAGTAATAAAAAAAGTTAAAAAAATTAAAAGTGAAATAAAAATCTTGATGTTAAAAATATTTTGAAATTTTAGATAGATATTTAGGTCATGTTTATGACCTTGAAGGTGGACGACTTCAATAAAATGACACCAAAATATACACAATAAGAGTAAATAGAGAAAGTGATTACATTAAAATTTCAGTCTTCTATATGGAAAAATATACCAAGAACAAAGTAAAAAAATAAGTCACAGATGTGTTAAAGACATTTAGAATACATATAAATGATAAAATATTAGGATAGCTATGTATGAGAAATTCCAAGAAACTGTAAGGAAAATGCAAATAACCTTGTAGAAAAGTGGGTGAAAGGTATGAATAACCTGTGGAAAAACAGAAAATAATGGCTAAAAAATCCACTTCACAATGTTCCTAATTTATCTAAAAATCAAGAAGATGAAACCAGGTCAAAATTAGATATTGTTTTCATAGATTATTTGACAAAAATCACACATCTCATAAAATATATTGGTGAAAATGGTGTAATATTTTTAAGACTGTTAAGAATGTAAGTAGTTATGATTAATTTGGATAATAAATATGGTAAATTTAGAAGGAAAAAACCCCAATGGATAATGATGAAGAATAACTTTTACATATTATTGTAATCAAATTGGTAATTTTTCCCTTAATTACAATATTTTTTTAATTACTCAAATGAATTTATCACATCTATAGTTGTATAATGATCATACCAATCTGATTTCACAGGATTACCAACCCACAGCCAAGCATATCCCCACTCCTCTGTCCATGGACATTTAGGTTGTTTCCATGTCTTGGCTATTGTAAATAGTTCTGCAATGAACATTGGAATACATGTGTCTTTGCAAGTCGTGGTTTTCTCTGGATAGATGCCCAGGAGTGGGATTGCTGGATCAAATGGGAGTTCTATTTTTAGTTTTCTGAGGAATCTCCATACTGCTTTCCACAGTGGTTGCACCAATGTGCAATCCCACCAACAGTGTAGTAGGGTTCCTTTTTCTCCACACCCTCTCCAGCACTTATTGTTTGTAGACTTTTGGATGATGGCCATTCTGGCTCGTGTAAGGTGGTACCTCAGAGTGATATTGATTTGCATTTCTTTAATAATGAAGGATGTTGAACAACTTTTCATGTGTATTTTGGCCATCTGTATGTCTTCTTTGGAGAATTGTCTGTTTAGATCTTCTGCCCATTTTTTGATGGTGTTGTTTGTTTGTTTTTTTTTTTGGTATTGAGTTAAAGGAGGTGTTTACAAATTTTGGAGATTAATCCCTTGTCAGTCAATTCATTTGCAAAGATTTTCTCCCATTCTGTGGGTTGTCTTTTTGTGTTGTTTAGGGTTTCCTTTGCTGTGCAGAAACTTTTAAGTTTGAGTAGGTCCCATTTGTTTATTTTTCTTTTTACTGTCATTATTATAAGAAGTAGATCTGAGAAGATGTTGCTGTTGTTTATGTCAGAGAGTGTTTGGCCTATGTTTTCCTCTAAGAGTTTTATGGTGTCTGGTCTTATATCTAGGTCTTTAATCCATTTGGAGTTTCTTTTTGTGTATGGTGTTAGGGAGTGTTCTAATTTCGTTCTTTTCCATGTGGCTGTCCAGTTTTTCCAGCACCGCTTATTGAACAAGCTGTCCTTTCTCCATTGTATAGTCTTGCCTCCTTTGTCATAGATTAGTTGGCTGTAGGTGTGTGGGTTTAATTCTGGGCTTTCTGTCCTCTTCTGTATGTCTGTCTTTGTGCCAGTACCATACGGACTTGATGACTGTTGCTTTGTAGTATCGTCTGAAGTCAGGGAGCCTGAATCCTCCAGCTCCATTTTTCCTTTTCAGGATGTCTTTGGCTATGCTGGGTCTTTTGTGCTTCCAAACCAACTTTAGGATATTTTGTTCGAGTTCTGTGAAAAATGTCCTTGGTAATTTGATAGGGATTGCATTGAATCTGTAGATTGCCTTGGGTAGTATAGTCATTTTGATAATATTAACTCTTTGAGTCCACGAGATTGGTATATCTTTCCATCTATTTGTGTCATCTTTGATTTCTTTCATCAGTGGCTTGTAGTTTTCAGAGTACAGGTCTTTTGTTTCTTTAGGTAGGTTTTACTCCTAGGTATTTTATTCTTTTGGATGCGATGGTAAACGGGATTGCTTCCCTAATTTCCTTTTCTGCTTTTTCATTGTTAGTATATAGAAATGCTGTCGATTTCTGTGTATTGATTTTGTATCCTGCAACTTTGCCCAATTCGTGGATAAGCTCTAACAGATTTCTGGTAGAGTCTTTAGGATTCTCTAGGTTAGAATTTTTTCTTAACATGAGAAAGGAATTTAACAAAAAAAATTTTCATCCCTCTTTGAAAAGTTAAGCGTGGGATTATTTTACAGGGTTTTAAACAAGATACATGGAGCATCCTATTTGCCAAAAACCCAACAAGTACCAATGGATCATCTAGGTCACAAAGATGGAAGGAGAAAATCCTCTCAAAAAAGACTGAGTCAGGTAGAAAATCTCCTTAGGCTTTGGGTAAAACTAGAAAAATGGTATCTTTATGAGTTCCTTGAGAGATAAATACACTTCAACAACTCATCAAGTATACATAAAGGCTTTCCAAGTACTGCTTGTTTTAATGGAAGGAGATATGAGGAATAACTTGTCTTTCAATTTGAAAAGAATAATCATAACATACTGCAGACAACTGGAGTTTCTGAACACATCAGTGAGGTAGTACTCCTGGTTTTGTGAGGCTTATATCCAACCCTCTGGTATGCATGTTTAGTACTATGTAGGGTATCTACTGTTTCCTGCTGTACAGGACCTATATGTATGAAGTCAACAGTTTAATGGATCAATGTGATACTGTGTGGAATGGCATTATGAATATTTTGACACAATGTTGAAAAGTTATGTGACTTCAACTCAAGGTGGTTAGAGGAAAAAATATAAGTGGTTACTTTTTATTATATTTGTAAAAAAACAAATGAATAAATAAGCAAATTAACAAAGTGCATAGCCCCCAGTTTCTTAGCAATATACAAAGTACAAGAAATAGTACAGCTTTATTCCAGCGAAGAGTATGTAAAGAATAGTAGTTACAATTGTGCAAACTGATTAAGCTTATATTTGAAACATTTCATAATTAACATCAAATCAAGTATTTATTAAGATAATTAAAATGATTAAAATGATCTGGTTCAAACACAGCAATTTAAATTTTTCTCATTGAAGGAGAGACTATTTAAGTCAACATGGTAAAGTGTCTCATACATACATTTTGCTAGATCTATTAAGTAGTCTTACTTACAATTCAAAATTTAAGTTTGTATCATTGACTGATAAATTTGTACTTAGTGACAAATGAAATTATAAAACTGAAGTTGTGCAATTGACAGAGCTGTGTTTTTTATATGAATTGTCTGGCAAACATTGCAGGTTGGCTCAATCAATACAATTCCAATTCATATATTTCAGGCTGACTAAATTTTATAGGCTACAAGCCTAAAATTCCTAGATATATTTACAGTTTATGTTGTGGTCCATCAACTGACATGAGATATATAATTTTGAAATATAAAAGATAGAAGTTATTCAGAGATATTAATGTTTTTCTTTGCAAGCATCCTTATGGATACACAAAGACTTTCAGTAGCTTTGGTAACAGGGATCCAGCGGTCAATACTCAGGGTAGTGGTCATTAGAAATAAATTTTGTTTGCAATGGCAAGAGTAAGAAATTGTGATCCTATTTTTAAGTAGAGTTTTGTCCAGATATATGCCCGAGAGTGGGATGGTTGGGTCATATGGTAGATCTATGGATAGTTTTTTAAGATACCTCCATACTGTTCTCCATAGTGGTTGTACCAGCTTACATCCCCACCAACAGTGCAGGAGGGTTCCCTTTTCTCCAAAACCCTTCCAGCATTTTTTATTTGTGGACTTATGAATGATGGCAATTCTGACTGGTGTGAGGTGGTATCTCATAGTAGTTTTGACTTCCAAAACTATGTTGAAGAGTAGTGGTGAGAGGAGACGTCCTTGTCTTGTTTCTGATCTCAGCAGGAATTCTTTCAGCTTTTCACCATTGAGAATGATGTTTGATGTGGGTTTGTCATGTATGGCCTTTATTACATTGAGGTAGGTTCCTGCTATGCCCAATTTCTGAAGGGTTTTGATCAGAAATGGGTGTTGGATTGTGTCAAAGGTTTTTTCCACATCTATTGGGAGTATCATATGGTTTTTTTTCTTCAGTTTGTTAATGTGGTGTATCACACTGATGGATCTGTGGTATTGAAGAACACTTGCATCCGTGGGATAAATCCCACTTGATCATGATGTACAATCCTTTTCATGCAGTTTGCTAGTATCTTGTTGAGGATTTTTGCATCGATGTTCATTAGTGAAATTGGCCTGTAGTTTTCTTTTTTTGTTTGATCTTTTTCTGGTTTGGTATCAGGGTGCTGATGGCCTCATAGAATGAGTTTGGGAGTGTCCCTTCCTCTGCAATTTTTTGAAATAGTTTCAGAAGGATAGGTGTTAGCTCTTTTCTAAATGTTTCATAGAATTCGCCTGTGAAGCCATCTGGTCCTGGACTTTTGCTTGTTGGAAGTATTTTAATCACAGTTTCAATTTCCCTACTTGTGATTGGTCCGTTCATCTTTTCTATTTCATCTTGGATTAGTCTTAGAAGATTGTGCTTTTCTAAGAATTTGTCCACTTCTTCTATGTTTTCCATTTTATTGGCAAATAGTTGCATATAGTAGTCTCCTATGATCCTTTTTATTTCTGTGATGTCCGTTGTTTCTTCTCATTTCTAATTTTATTGACTTGAGTCTTCTCTCTTTTTTTCTTGATAAATCTAGCTAGGCGTTTATCAATTTTGCTGATCTTTTCAAACAACCAGCTTTTCGTTTCATTCAAATTGGTAATTTTGTTGAGGACTTTTTTGTCCAATTTAAATTTTTCTTTTTTCTTAATTACACATCATTGTATTGTTTTACATCTGTTTAGTAATGTTCTTTGGGGTAAAATATACATATTTAACTTTTCAGAATGTATTTATAATTTATTTTATATTCCTTTAAATAAATTGTAGATGTATTTCAAAGTATAGAGTATCGGTTTGTATCTTGTGATTCATTATGATATAAGCTTTGAAAAATTTGGTTTTGAAGAATTATATGTTTTAGAAAGAAAGGGCAAAAAAAAAATAGTTCCTCTTACCTTAATCAGATATTTAGTCTTTCTGATGTTATGTATTATTTTATTTACTTATTTTTTTGCCAACTTGTGACATATGGAGTTCCTGGGCCAGGGAATCTGAGCATCAGTTCTGACCTATTGCCACAGCTATAGCAATGCTGAATCCTTTAACCCACTGTGCCAGGCCAGGGATCAAACCTGTGTTCTGATTTTTAAATTATTGTTTTTTATAATATTACTTTGCCACCCATTATTTCTCTCCTCTACTTTGAGGACATGTATCTTAGTCAAGGTGACATTATTACCCAATATATCCCTGAATTTCTGTTAACTTTCTCAAAATATGTTTTCTTTTCTTTACCTTCGGTTGCTTCTATTGATCAATGTTCAAGGTCACCAACTCTACTTTCTTTTTAAGTTCTTATAGCTTTAAAAAATTATTTTGTCAATGTATACTCTGGTTTTTATTTTTATTTGAAATATTTTTGCTTGTTTATGTCCCTCTGCTGAAACTTCCTATATTTTCATTCACTATGATCCTTATTTATTTCAGTAGCTATAATAGTCACTTGAAAATTCTCCTTTAGAAATCCACTGTCTGACTTGTATCAGTGTTGAATTCAATTGATTTTTTTAGTATTTATTTTTGGGGATATTTCCTCTTCACAATATCCAAATAATGTGCACATTTTAATTATATATTAGACATTATGAATAATAAATTATGAACAATTGAATTCTATTTGTTTAATGATTTGTAGTAATTATTTAGTTTTAGTTCTGATGCACTTGAATTGTAAACTTTCTTCATAGACAGCAACTCTCTTCTCAGATCAGATCCTTTGTCTTTAGCTGAGTTTCTCTGGGTTTGTTTACTTAATGAAAGATTCAGAAGTGAATCAAAGATGTAGATAAAATTAATTTTCAGAGATTCTGTATCTGTGTCATTCCCTCCTGGAATTCCACTACTCTCTTCAGCAAGTCACAGTTTCCCTGGCTTTAGTTTTATGGTTTTTCACAATTGAAAGACTATCATTTACCCACCACCATTGATGCCATCAATGCCACTGCACCATGTAATGTTGACTATAATTAGCTCAGGCTAAAACCTGCCAAAAGGAGAATTTACAAGTCCTTCTTCTTCTAGGAGAGTTTTCAGTCCCCACCAGAATCAGTCTTTTTCTATTTACTCTATAATTTTCAGTAATTTATTTATATTATATTCCAGTTTTACAGTTTTTTCAACTGGCCTAATGGTTACTTGTAAAGTCTGAGTAGATGTATTTATCATCTTATTTAATCTTATTTTTCATTCTTCCATGCTTTTCTATGCTCTTATTATTTCTCTTATTCTCCTCTTTGATTGTAAGGTTTAATCAAATTACATATTTCTATTCTTTTCAATAGTAAACAAACATTTATATATTTTCCCTAATATATAGTTATTTAATAATTATAGCCTGCTCCTGAATATGACAAAAATCTTTGCATGGTTTAATAAACCACTGAAGGAGTTCCTGTCATGGTGCAGTGGTTAACAAATCTGACTAGGAACCATGAGGTTGTGGGTTCGATCCCTGGCCTTACTTAGTGGGTTAAGGATCTGGCGTTGCTGTGAGCTGTGGTGTGGGTCACAGACGTGGCTCAGATCCCACGTTGCTGTGGCTATGGCATAGGCTGGTGGCTACAGCTCCAATTAGACCCCTAGCCTGGGAACTTCCATATGCCGTGGGAGCAGCTCAAGAAAAGGCAAAAAGTCAAAAAATTAAAAAATTAAATAAATACATAAATAAACCACTGAATTGCACAATCACTTTCTTTTTAATATTGATGTCTAAAATTTATATTTCCTGGTTTAAAATAGATTTTATAATTATTTACTAGTACATAGATTTTAAGATTTATCAAAACTATTGCTCCCTTTTTTGTTAGTTTGTTAAATTTTCTATTTTTCACTTGTGTTCATTTTTCTCTTGTTACAAGTTGATTTTTTAGAAATTATTTCATTGGGCTTGTTTTTGCTTATTTGTTTCATTTACCCATAATCTTTCATGATGACTGTTTAACTAAACTATATAGAAGGCTAGAATGAGAATTATTTGCCATAAAATCTTCAATGACATGAAGTACTTTTTATAAATTTTTCATTAGAAGGAATTTAATACCTATCACTGAACTTATGCCATATTTTCAGTCCCTGTTTTGTATTGCAGGTTCCAATTTCAGAATACCTATTTTATAGAAAAAAATATTTTATCTTCAGGAGACCTTTAGATTTTTGCATTTTAAAAATTACTATCTTAAAACTTAGATGGGGTTTTAGAGCTTTACTGAATAGTGCCTTCTTGACTTAAAATGATCTTTTCCAGTCTGCTTCAATAATAGCTTACAGGATGAGCATATGGATGTTTATTTATTTGACTTTCTTCCAAATTTTTTCAGGCTCTTTTGTCCCAGAAAGTTCTGATATCCTGGTTACTTGTTTCCTTAATGGAGATACTCAGGCCCAGTAAAAAATAAGTCCTCTTTCCAGTTTTCCTACTGTAGTTTTGTCTTTGGACACAGTATGACAGGATAGGGAATGGTACTAAAAATTGAATGGAGCTGTATACATTCATGGGCTTTCCTATGCCATATTATAGTTAATTGGTAAGGCTTTTATCCAGAGTATACAAAGTAAATCAATCATGCATTCAAACCCAAGAGCCATCTTCCAAAAAGGTAATTTCAATTTGCTCTGATATATTAAATAGCCTCAGTTTAAATGAAGTAACACATGTTATGGCCATAGATACATTATAAAGCTGTATGCGTATTTTTGAAAATAAATAATTAAAGTTAACATATTAACACAGTTGTAAATATTGTATTCCATATGATTGAAAGTCTTTTATCACCCAACATTTATAGAACAATATCATGACCTGGACAAAGTTTACATTCCTTTATTGTACTGAACAAAAACTTTTGGGGGGGGGGGTTCTTAGAGCCACACCCATGGCATATGGAGGTTCCCAGGCTAGGGGTGGAATTGGAGCTGTAGCTGCCAACCTACACCAGAGCTACAGCAACACAGGATCCATGCCACATCTGCCAACTACACCACAGCTCACGACAACTCCAGATCCTCAACCCACTGAGGGAGGCCAGAGATCAAACCTGCAACCTCATGGTTCCCAGTTGGATTTGTTTTTTTTTTTCCATTTTTATTTGACTTAAAAGGAAAACTTTATTTTTTTAATCATATATATATGATTAAATATATATATATACATATATATACATATATACATATATATATATATATATATATATTCTACTGTAGAGCATGGTGACCCAGTTACACATACACCCTACATTCTTTTTTCTCACATTACATGTTCCATCATAAGAGACTAGACAGAGTTCCCAGTGCTACACAGCAGGATCCCATTGCTAATCCATCCAGAAGGCTGCATTCTGCATCTATTTACCCCAATATCCTACTCCCTTCCCTTCCCCCTTGGCAACCGCAAGTCTATTCTCCAAGTCCATGATTTTCTTTTGGGTGGAAAGCTTCCTTTGTGACGTATATTAGATTCCAGATATAAGTGATATCATATTGTATTTGTCTTTCTCTTTCTGACTTACTTCACTCAGAATGAGAGTCCCTAGTTCCATCCATGTTGCTGCAAATGGCTTCTTTTGTTCTTTTTATGGCTGAGTAGTATTTCATTGTGTATATATACCACATAAACCTAATCTATTCATCTATCAGTGGACATTTGGGTTGATTCCATGTCTTGGACATTGTGATTCATTTTGACTGTGCCATGATGAGAACTCCTGAACAAAAACATTTTAATGCAAGTTAATAAATTTTACCTATCTTACTTGTAATGTTACAATCTATTATTTTCATTAACCAACCTTTTCCTACTATGTAATGAAGATAGCAACAGAAAATTAAAACTTTGTATCCATGAAGAATGACACCCACAACTTATTTAACATATACATTAACACCTGCATTGGCAGAAAGAAATCTATAAAATATCCACTTTGCAAAGAAACATATTTGCAGAAGTCTTTCTTTCCTAAATATTATTTTATTTGGAGGCATTTGTTTTGATGTCAAACATTACCTAAATTAAAATGTTTATTTCAATCATTATGACAAAACAAATGTTTGTTTTTGGCCCAGTGTAAAAGCACAAATGTTGTTGCAAATGTTCCCTAGGCCAGCTGCTACTAACACTCTTTGGTAAACTTTATTCACCAGGAATTTTGCCTCTAGTGGTTACTTATTTGAAGATTTCTGAAAAATGTTTATCAGGTAGAATGTTATACACATTTTCAAATGAATAATTATCTTTATGCCATTTTTATATGCATAAAAATTTTAATGTATATGATTCCTATTGAATAATGGGTGAAATTATTTAAAGATAAAATACAAGGAAACTATTTGTTAATCATTCCTTTAAAAAGAATAAAAATAAAAACTGAATAAGATTATTTACTTGATTAAGAACAGAAAGAAGACTAACATTTAAAATTATGAAACATAGGGAGTTCCCGTCGTGGTGCAGTGGTTAATGAATCTGACTAGGAACCATGAGGTTGAGTGTTTGGTCCCTGCCCTTGCTCAGTGGGTTAAGGATCCAGTGTTGCCCTGAGCTGTGGTGTAAGCTGCAGACGTGGCTCAGATCCCGTGTTGCTGTGGCTCTGGCATAGGCCGGTGGCTACAGCTCTGATTAGACCCCTAGCCTGGGAACCTCCATATGCCACGGGAGTGGCCCTAGAAAAGGCAAAAAGACAAAAAATAATAAAAAATTAAAAAATAAAATAAAATCATGAAACATCATATCTGGTAGTAGTTGATAACCTAAGTAGCTATGTTAAAATTTGTTTACATATATTATAAACCATTAAAACTAATATAAAAGTAAAGATATTTAATATAGGCAACTAGATACAAATTTTTTATTATTTATCATTTTTATTAAAAACATACAAAAATTTAAACATACAAATAGAAGTACAGTATACAATATACAAATGACTAAAAATCAATTTGACAGATTATTTCTGCACTACATGTGTCCTTGATTGTCTTTGAATTATTCACATTTTCATTGTTCAGTTATTAAAACTGATTATTACCTTAAAGCACCTTTTTTGATTATTTAAACATAAGTCACTTACAAAAAGGGCAAATGTAGGTGATTGTACCACCTAAACACGTGTTCATGCTAACAATAGTGGAACTTTTTCTTTGCATAAACCATGGCACATCAAAATACCATTCTTCTTGAGAGAGAGCTGCATTTTTTAAAGAACACTGTATGAATTATTCCATGATTAAAATTTGAGCACTTTTTTTTCAATTTTGCTTGAAATTCAAAGAATAATAACTATATTACTGTGTAGAGTACCCTGTATGATAGCCATTCATGAATGGTATCATCAGGAGAATCTAGACATATGGGAAGCGGTGGAAAAATTTTTGGAGACCAAGAAAAAAATGGATTCCGCCAGTATGATAGGAAGTATGGTTGTAGTGGTGGTTGGTTTGTCCTCCTGGTTCAAGTCCTGATGTTGATATGAGGTATGGGGTGGAGAGAGAAGTGTTTCATCAAATGGCTATATTTTCCTATAAATTATTTTTTATTAGGGTATAGTTGATTTACAATGTTGTATCAAATTCTACTATATGGCATAGTGAACCAGCCATACATATATACACATTTTTTCTCTTATCCAGTTTGAAGTCCCTTTATTTTTTTATTTTTTTTGCACACATATTCTTTTTTTTAAATACTATCTTCCATCATATTCTAACCAAAGAAACTGAGCACTGTTCCCTGTTCTGTATGGTAGGACCCCATTACTTATCCATTTAAAATGTAATAGTTTGCATCTACCAACCCCAAACTCCCCATCTGTCCCCATCTCTCTCTCCTTCCCCTGGCAAACAGAAGTCTAATCTCCATGTCCATTATCTGTTCCTATTTTGTAGATAGATCATCTCTACCATACTCTAGAATTCACTTATAAGTGAAATCATATGGTGTTGGTCTTTCTCTTTCTAACTTAGTATGAGATTCTAAGAAAACAATGCTATTTACAAATATTTTTGAATGGTTAGAAATGAAAGCTTCAGTCTATGCTTCCTGGATTGATTCCCAGAATAACGTCAAAGAATTGGCCTTCCAAAGAAAATTCTATTTTTTCTTCATTCCAAAAGGCAGGAATACAAAAGCTGAAACATCAATTACTCACTCCAGCTCCACCAGGATCTAGAGGTCAGGAAGTCCAACTGCTATCTGCAGGATCACAATTTCTTTATTTCTTTTCTGCTTTTTTTATCATTTATGTATATATATATATATATATATATATATATATATATATAATTCTACTGTAGAGCATGGTGACCCAGTTACACATACACCCTACATTCTTTTTTCTCACATTACATGTTCCATCATAAGAGACTAGACAGAGTTCCCAGTGCTACACAGCAGGATCCCATTGCTAATCCATCCAGAAGGCTGCATTCTGCATCTATTTACCCCAATATCCTACTCCCTTCCCTTCCCCCTTGGCAACCGCAAGTCTATTCTCCAAGTCCATGATTTTCTTTTGGGTGGAAAGCTTCCTTTGTGACGTATATTAGATTCCAGATATAAGTAGTATTTGTCTTTCTCTTTCTGACTTACTTCACTCAGAATGAGAGTCCCTAGTTCCATCCATGTTGCTGCAAATGGCATTCTTTTGTTCTTTTTATGGCTTAGTAGTATTCCATTGTGTATATATACCACATAAACCTAATCCATTCATCTATCAGTGGACATTTGGGTTGATTCCATATCTTGGATATTGTGAATAGTGCTGCAGTGAACATGTGGGTGCATTTTTCTTTTTTAGTTTCAAATGATGCAACTGACAAGGGCCTAATCTCTAAAATATACAAACAACTTATACAACTCAGCAGCAAAAAAGGCAACAACCCAATGTAAAAATGGGCAAAGGACCTGAATAGACATTTCTCCAAGGAAGATATACAGATGGCCAAAACACTTGAAAAAATGCTCAACATCACAGATTATTAGAGAATTCAAATCAAAACTACCATGAGATACCACCTCACACCAGTCAGAATTGCCATCATTCATAAGTCCACAAATAAAAAATGCTGGAAGGGTTTTGGAGAAAAGGGAACCCTCCTGCACTGTTGGTGGGGATGTAAGCTGGTACAACCACTATGGAGAACAGTATGGAGGTATCTTAAAAAACTATCCATAGATCTACCATATGACCCAACCATCCCACTCTCGGGCATATATCTGGACAAAACTCTACTTAAAAATAGGATCACAATTTCTTACTCTTGCCATTGCAAACAAAATTTATTTCTAATGACCACTACCCTGAGTATTGACCGCTGGATCCCTGTTACCAAAGCTACTGAAAGTCTTTGTGTATCCATAAGGATGCTTGCAAAGAAAAACATTAATATCTCTGAATAACTTCTATCTTTTATATTTCAAAATTATATATCTCATGTCAGTTGATGGACCACAACATAAACTGTAAATATATCTAGGAATTTTAGGCTTGTAGCCTATAAAATTTAGTCAGCCTGAAATATATGAATTGGAATTGTATTGATTGAGCCAACCTGCAATGTTTGCCAGACAATTCATATAAAAAACACAGCTCTGTCAATTGCACAACTTCAGTTTTATAATTTCATTTGTCACTAAGTACAAATTTATCAGTCAATGATACAAACTTAAATTTTGAATTGTAAGTAAGACTACTTAATAGATCTAGCAAAATGTATGTATGAGACACTTTACCATGTTGACTTAAATAGTCTCTCCTTCAATGAGAAAAATTTAAATTGCTGTGTTTGAACCAGATCATTTTAATCATTTTAATTATCTTAATAAATACTTGATTTGATGTTAATTATGAAATGTTTCAAATATAAGCTTAATCAGTTTGCACAATTGTAACTACTATTCTTTACATACTCTTCGCTGGAATAAAGCTGTACTATTTCTTGTACTTTGTATATTGCTAAGAAACTGGGGGCTATGCACTTTGTTAATTTGCTTATTTATTCATTTGTTTTTTTACAAATATAATAAAAAGTAACCACTTATATTTTTTCCTCTAACCACCTTGAGTTGAAGTCACATAACTTTTCAACATTGTGTCAAAATATTCATAATGCCATTCCACACAGTATCACATTGATCCATTAAACTGTTGACTTCATACATATAGGTCCTGTACAGCAGGAAACAGTAGATACCCTACATAGTACTAAACATGCATACCAGAGGGTTGGATATAAGCCTCACAAAACCAGGAGTACTACCTCACTGATGTGTTCAGAAACTCCAGTTGTCTGCAGTATGTTATGATTATTCTTTTCAAATTGAAAGACAAGTTATTCCTCATATCTCCTTCCATTAAAACAAGCAGTACTTGGAAAGCCTTTATGTATACTTGATGAGTTGTTGAAGTGTATTTATCTCTCAAGGAACTCATAAAGATACCATTTTTCTAGTTTTACCCAAAGCCTAAGGAGATTTTCTACCTGACTCAGTCTTTTTTGAGAGGATTTTCTCCTTCCATCTTTGTGACCTAGATGATCCATTGGTACTTGTTGGGTTTTTGGCAAATAGGATGCTCCATGTATCTTGTTTAAAACCCTGTAAAATAATCCCACGCTTAACTTTTCAAAGAGGGATGAAAATTTTTTTTGTTAAATTCCTTTCTCATGTTAAGAAAAAATTCTAACCTAGAGAATCCTAAAGACTCTACCAGAAATCTGTTAGAGCTTATCCACGAATTGGGCAAAGTTGCAGGATACAAAATCAATACACAGAAATCGACAGCATTTCTATATACTAACAATGAAAAAGCAGAAAAGGAAATTAGGGAAGCAATCCCGTTTACCATCGCATCCAAAAGAATAAAATACCTAGGAGTAAAACCTACCTAAAGAAACAAAAGACCTGTACTCTGAAAACTACAAGCCACTGATGAAAGAAATCAAAGATGACACAAATAGATGGAAAGATATACCAATCTCGTGGACTCAAAGAGTTAATATTATCAAAATGACTATACTACCCAAGGCAATCTACAGATTCAATGCAATCCCTATCAAATTACCAAGGACATTTTTCACAGAACTCGAACAAAATATCCTAAAGTTGGTTTGGAAGCACAAAAGACCCAGCATAGCCAAAGACATCCTGAAAAGGAAAAATGGAGCTGGAGGATTCAGGCTCCCTGACTTCAGACGATACTACAAAGCAACAGTCATCAAGTCCGTATGGTACTGGCACAAAGACAGACATACAGAAGAGGACAGAAAGCCCAGAATTAAACCCACACACCTACAGCCAACTAATCTATGACAAAGGAGGCAAGACTATACAATGGAGAAAGGACAGCTTGTTCAATAAGCGGTGCTGGAAAAACTGGACAGCCACATGGAAAAGAACGAAATTAGAACACTCCCTAACACCATACACAAAAAGAAACTCCAAATGGATTAAAGACCTAGATATAAGACCAGACACCATAAAACTCTTAGAGGAAAACATAGGCCAAACACTCTCTGACATAAACAACAGCAACATCTTCTCAGATCTACTTCTTATAATAATGACAGTAAAAAGAAAAATAAACAAATGGGACCTACTCAAACTTAAAAGTTTCTGCACAGCAAAGGAAACCCTAAACAACACAAAAAGACAACCCACAGAATGGGAGAAAATCTTTGCAAATGAATTGACTGACAAGGGATTAATCTCCAAAATTTGTAAACACCTCCTTTAACTCAATACCAAAAAAAAAAACAAACAAACAACACCATCAAAAAATGGGCAGAAGATCTAAACAGACAATTCTCCAAAGAAGACATACAGATGGCCAAAATACACATGAAAAGTTGTTCAACATCCTTCATTATTAAAGAAATGCAAATCAATATCACTCTGAGGTACCACCTTACACGAGCCAGAATGGCCATCATCCAAAAGTCTACAAACAATAAGTGCTGGAGAGGGTGTGGAGAAAAAGGAACCCTACTACACTGTTGGTGGGATTGCACATTGGTGCAACCACTGTGGAAAGCAGTATGGAGATTCCTCAGAAAACTAAAAATAGAACTCCCATTTGATCCAGCAATCCCACTCCTGGGCATCTATCCAGAGAAAACCACGACTTGCAAAGACACATGTATTCCAATGTTCATTGCAGAACTATTTACAATAGCCAAGACATGGAAACAACCTAAATGTCCATGGACAGAGGAGTGGGGATATGCTTGGCTGTGGGTTGGTAATCCTGTGAAATCAGATTGGTATGATCATTATACAACTATAGATGTGATAAATTCATTTGAGTAATTAAAAAAATATTGTAATTAAGGGAAAAATTACCAATTTGATTACAATAATATGTAAAAGTTATTCTTCATCATTATCCATTGGGGTTTTTTCCTTCTAAATTTACCATATTTATTATCCAAATTAATCATAACTACTTACATTCTTAACAGTCTTAAAAATATTACACCATTTTCACCAATATATTTTATGAGATGTGTGATTTTTGTCAAATAATCTATGAAAACAATATCTAATTTTGACCTGGTTTCATCTTCTTGATTTTTAGATAAATTAGGAACATTGTGAAGTGGATTTTTTAGCCATTATTTTCTGTTTTTCCACAGGTTATTCATACCTTTCACCCACTTTTCTACAAGGTTATTTGCATTTTCCTTACAGTTTCTTGGAATTTCTCATACATAGCTATCCTAATATTTTATCATTTATATGTATTCTAAATGTCTTTAACACATCTGTGACTTATTTTTTTACTTTGTTCTTGGTATATTTTTCCATATAGAAGACTGAAATTTTAATGTAATCACTTTCTCTATTTACTCTTATTGTGTATATTTTGGTGTCATTTTATTGAAGTCGTCCACCTTCAAGGTCATAAACATGACCTAAATATCTATCTAAAATTTCAAAATATTTTTAACATCAAGATTTTTATTTCACTTTTAATTTTTTTAACTTTTTTTATTACTCAAAAGAATTTTTCACATCCGTAGTTATATAATGATCATAACAATCCAATTTCACAGGATTTAATGATGGCTTCTTGTAAGATTTATTAAGTAGACTGTTAAAATGATATTTAGTATATCACTAAACATATACCCAAGTTTCATATTACAATGAGGACCTATTGCTGAACTTCCTATATTAAGAGAGTTCTGTTCAAGTTATCATAATTCTACAGCAAGTTGTGATATCTAGTTTGGAAAGAGTATCCTCAATATGAAACATTGTACTCTAAAAATCCTCATACTTTTTCTTTGCTTCTGATTCAGAATTCTCTTGATATTTTTTGGCCTTTTACACTTTCATATTACTTTTCATTGAATTTAATTTTATTAAGGGCAATGAAAATTACTATTTTGATTTAATGGAAATTTCATTAATTTTATTTATTAAATGGAAAATAATTTTCATCCTTATTATATTTAAAAATTACAGTTATGATTACCCTGTATTTTACTATTTAATTAGGTTTTAGCATCTATTTTTTTGTGGGCTAATGTAAATGGTATCTTCATGTCATTATCTTCTCTAAATATGTATATATATTTTTCCTTTTTAGGGGTGCATCTGCAGCATATGGAAGTTCCTGGCTAGGGGTCAAATCTGAACTGTAGCTGCCTGCCTATACCACAGCCATGCAGATCCAAGCTGCATCTGTGTCCTATACTTCAGCTCACAGCAATTCCTGATCCTTAACCCACTGAGTAAGGCCAGGGATCAAACCTACTTCCTCACAGATACTTGTTGTGTTCTTAACCTCCTGAGCCACAATGGGTTCCAAAAAATAATAATAATTTAAAAACTATTTAAAAATATGTCTTGAACAATGATCAACACAACACAGTTTTATACTTGTAATAAATTCATTGAGTATAAAAAATAAATAAAATTTAAAAATCTTTCTTATAACCACTTGAAATTTCCCATTGATTTTATAAGTTTCTATAGATATTTTGACTCCTCTTTATAGAATATCATAGATTGGAATGATAATAGCTTTGCTTATATATTATTTCTTTTTTCTTTACTTTTCCACCTAGTTCAATGGTAAATAAAATCAGCACAAATATGCATTAATGTCTGATTCCTGAAATTTAAAGAATTGTTTCCTACCTTTTTATTAAAAAGATGTATATATTGCTATAAAAGACATTTTATCAAGTTAACAATACAAGTTTTCATGGCTTAGTGCCTATGAGTCTATTCTTTTTAAATGAGAAGGTGTTTAATTAAATTTGCTTTTCCTAAGATAAAAACGTTTTTACATTGCTAATGTAGAGATAGAAAAAAATGGATGAAAAGAAAAAAAATTAAAACAGCCAAATAATGATTAACAAGATGGCAATAATAAATTTTACATAGAAAAAATTACTTTCAAAGTAAATGAGTTAATTTCTCCAATCAAAAGACAAATAATAGATTAAAAAGCACAACAAAAAAAGACCCAAATAAATACTGCCTATAAGAGATTCACTTTAGCTTTAAGGACACAGACAAAATGAAAGTGAAATGATGGACAAAGATATCCCATGCAAATGGAAATTAAAACACAGCAGAAGTAGCTGTCCTTCTATCAGATGAAGTAGACTTTAAATCAAAAATTATAACAAAAGAAAAAAGGTCATTATATAAAAACAAAGTGTCAATTTATCAAGATTATATAATAATTTTATATATATATATATATATATATATATATATATATAAACCCAACATTGAGGCACCAAGTAAGTAAATATTAACAGATAAGAAGGGAGACATAGACAGCAATGAAGTAGTAGGAGAAGTTCTTAATACTCTACTCCCAAAAATAGAAAGATTATCTAGACAGTAATAGCAGTGAAAACCAATGTATTTAATATACATTTAATAGCAGCTGAAAACACAATCCTCTTAAGTGCATGTAAAACATTTTCTAGGATATATCATATATTAGACCACAAAGTGAGTCCTAAAAAATTAAAATATTGATATCATACCAATTATCATTTCCAACCAAAATGTTATGATCATAGAAATCGATTACTGAATGAAATTTGGAAAATTAATTAATATGATGAAATTAAGCAGCACAATGCTAAATAATCAATGAGTCAAAGAAGAAATCAATTGGAAAACAAAAGGCATCCTGAGAAAAACAAAAAGCAATGCAACACACTAAAATTTATGGAATGCAGCAAAAAACTATTCTAAGAGGGAAGTTTACAATGATATATGCTTACATTAGGATAAAGGACTGATCACAATAAAATTAGCTATTTTTATACCTTGAGGAACTAGAAAAGTTATAATCCAAATCCAAATTGAATAGAAGAAAGGGAATAATAAGGATCAGTGCAAATATAAATAAAAACAATGGAAATATTAACATAACTAAGTTTCCTTAAAAAGAAGATAAAATAAAAAACAGCAGCTAGACTGGCAAACAAGATTCAGATAAAATTAAAAATGAGTATGGAAATATTACAACAAATGCTGCAGAAATACAAAGGATCATATGAGAGTATTGTGAAAAATTACATGCCAACAAGTTGGATAATTTAGGACAAATGGATATATTATTAGAATCATACAACCTATCAAGACTGAATCATGTAGAAATAGAAAATATGAACAGATCAATAGAAGTAAGGAGTTTGAATTTTCCTGACATAAAAGGGTGGTTATTTAAATCAAAAGATGTGATACACCCCACCAACAAAATAAAGAACACACGCCATGATTATTTCAATAAATGCAGCAAAAATTATCAAAATTCAGTATTCTTTTACAATAAAAACCATGAACAAATTAAAGAAGTAATCTATCTTAATATAGGCCATATATGACAGCCCCAAATAACATAATACTGAATAGTGAAAATCTTAAAACTTTTACTCTAAGATCAGAAACAAGATAAAATTGCACACACTCATGGTTTTTGAACTTTTTTTGGTGGGGGGCTACACTCATGGCATATGGAAGTTCCCAGGCTGGAGGTTGAATTGGAGATGTAGCAGCCAACCTACAACATAGCCACAGCAACATGGGATCCGAGCTGCATCTGTGACCTACACTGCAGCTCATGTCAATGCCAGATCCTTAACCCACTGAGCTGGGTCAGGGATCAAACCTGCATCCTCATGGATACTAGTCAGGTTCATTATTGCTGAGCCACAATGAGAACACTGGTCTTTTAAATAGTGTGAGAAATCTTGGTCACATCAATTAGGCATAAAATAATGGGGGGAAAAACAAAGCATCAAATCAGAAAAGAAATACAATTATATTTTTTTGTGCAGATGACATACTGTATATAGAAAACCTCAAAAACTCCACCAAAAACTTAAAAGTATAAATTCAGATAATTTGTAGAATAAAAAACACAAGAATCAGTTGCACTTTTACACACTAACAACAAATTATCTGAGAGAAAGAGAAATTAAGAAACTATTCCATTGGATTTCCTGTCATGGTTCAGTGGGTTAAGAAACTGACTAGAACCCATGAGGATTTTTTTTTTTTTTTTGTCTTTTTAGGGCCCAACCATGGCATGTGGAGGTTCCCAGGCTAGGGGTCCAATCGGAACTGTAGCCGCCAGCCTACGCCACAGCCACAGCAATGCAGCATCCGAGCTGCGTCTGTGACCTACTCCACAGCTCACGGCTAAGCCGGATCCTTAACCCATTGAGCAAGGCTAAGGATCGAACCTGCAACCTCATGGTTCCCAGTCACATTTGTTTCCCCTGTGCCAGGACAAGAACTCCATAGAACCCATGAAGATGTTGGTTCAATCCCTGGTCTTGCTCAGTGAGTTAAGGATCCAACACTGCCATGAGCTTCAGTGTAGGTTGCAGACATGGATCAGATCTTGCATTGCTGTGGCTGTGACATAGGCCAGCAGCTGCAATGCTGATTTGACACTCAGCCTGGGATTTTCCATATGCCGCAAGTCCTGACTTGAAAAGAATACAAAAAACAAAAAACAAAAAACAACAACAAAAAAGGAAGAAACCCTCTCATTTAGAATAGCCTCAAAAAGAGTAAAATACTTCAGCAAAAATTTAACCAAGTAGTAAAAGATAAGTAAGTACACTCAAAATATAAGGTATTGATGAAGAAGAAAGATATTCTATGTTCATAGATTGGAAGAGTTAATATTGTTAAAGTGTTTGTGCTTCCCAAATCAATCTATAGATTTATTGCAATTAAAATATCAATATTTTTCACCCAAAGAATAGCCCTAAAATTACATGGAACCACAAAAGATCCCAAAATCCAAAGAAGAGAGAAGAATAAAGCTGGAGACAGCACATTTCCTGATTTTGAACAATACCACAAAAAACTATAGTAAACAAAACCATATATTGACATAAAAACAGACATGGACCAATGGAGCAAAATAGAGAAACCAGAAATAAACTCACACATACATGGTTAAATAATCTTTGTCAAGAGGCCTGAGAACATAGAGTGGAGAAAGGATAGTTTCTTCAATAAATGGTGTCAGGAAAAGTGTATACCTATGTGCAAAAGAATGAGAATAGACCCTTATCTTTCAATGTTCATAAAAATTAATTCAGAATGAATTAAAGACCTCAGTTAACAATCAAAATTTCCTGGAAGAAAACACATAGGGGGAATAAAAAAGCTCTTTGGCATCAGTTTCACAATGTGTTTCTTTTTTTAATTTTCAGATCAAAAGCACAAGCAACGAAACCAACCCTACTTCTGTGTCTATATCTGAGGGAAATGCAATCAGTAGCTAGTAGAGATATTTGCACTAAAAGGGATATGTTCACTGCAGCATTACTCACAGTAGTAAATATATGGAAACAGACTTCTTCAATGATTAATATATAAAGAAAATGTGAATACATTACACACAGGAATGTTCTTCAACCATACAAAGAAGGAAATCTTGTCACTTCTGACACCATAGAAGAATCAAGAGGACATTTATTACCTCATGCAATTTCTAAGAGTCAATAATCTGGAACAATTTATGTCAGTGTTTGTCACTTAGGATTTATCTTGAGGTTACCACCGTGTCTTCTTTAACCTCAGCTGGGGATGGTCAGTCCACTTTGAAGTCCATTGAGTGGTTGTTGATGAATCACTTTACCTCACTGGCTTTGGCCAGAGGCTTTAATTTTTCCCTATGTGATTGACCAGATGATCCCAGTGATCACTAGTAATGTGATAAATCGAGATTGTGAGACCCCTGATAGTTTGTGATAAGAACACACCAGAGCATCCTTGTTGTGATATTCCTGCCAAAGATGAAGGCCTTTGATCTAATTATGAGAAAACTTCAGGCATACCAAATTGAGAGACAATGTACAAAATAACCTAAACTAAAGTCTTCAAAAATTAAAACTTATTAAATAAGTGTAATAAATTGAATAAGGCTACAGTGATATGGTGACTGTAAGCAATACATAGATCCAGACTGGTTGCTTTTGTTGTAAAGAACATGATTGTAACAACTGGCAAAATTCAATTCAGTTTAATAATGTATCAATATAAATTTATGATTTTAGTTGTTTTGTAGCTATTTTGCAGAATGTCCTTGATTTTAATAAATAAACACTAAAATGTACAGGAATGATGGGCAACTGGTTAGCAACCTACTCTCAAATAGTAAGAAAATGAGAAAAAGGAGTCTTTTATTATATTTGCAATGTTTTTTGTGCATTTTGTGTGTATAACAAAATGAAAGAGTTAACAATTACTTTTTTGCTTTGATTCAAAATTAAGATGTAATCAGTTATAAAATTTCCACATGTATTTGAGCAGAATGTGTAATGATTTTGTGTGGGGAGGTATTACATGATAACTTATATGACTCTTTATCATGTTTTTTCTATCTTCTATTTCCTACAATGTTTCATTTTTTTGTTGTCTGCTTGATGTAATTAATAGGTAAGTCTCTGGTAAAAGTGTCTTAAAAATGCTATTTTCCCTTTGAAAGTCTGTTGGTATATATATATATACACATATATATATACACACACATATATATACACACATATATATATATACACATATATATATACTGAGATGATAGGAAACAAAAACACCAACTTGAAAGATATATGCACCTCTGTGTTCATTACAGCATTATTTGCAAAAGCTGAGATATGGGAGCAAACTGTGTCCATCAGTGGATGAATGGATAAAGAAAATGTGGCATATATACACAAAAGAACATCATTTAGCCATGAAAATAAGAGAAACTTGCCATTTGTGACAACATGGATGGACCTTAAGAACATTATCCCAATTAAAACAAGTTAAAGACAGATGCCATACGATCTCACTTATATGTGGAATGTAAACAAACAAATGAACAACAAAAAACTCATGGGTACAGAGAACAGACTGGCAGTTGCCAGAGACAGGATAGAAAGTTGAGCACAAAATGGGTGAAAGGAGTCAAAAGGTATAAACTTATAGTTAAAAAAAAAAATAAGCCAAGGGATGTGACTATGGTTAATTCTGTAATGTAGTTTGAAAATTGCTGAGATTAAATCTTAAAAGATTTTTTAACAAAGAAAAAAATCTGTGACTATGTGTAATGATGGAAAATAACTAGATATATAATGGTAATTATTTCACAATATTTATGTATTTTGAATTACTATGAGAAAGCTTAAATTACAAGGTATAAAACAAATATAAATAATGATAATCTAAACAAACTAGTATAACACAATATGACAGAGGTGGAAAACCTGTCTGTAATCCGTATGCTTAATGGCACAAGTTTGAAAATATATTACACAGCTAAGTCTATGTCAATTGTAACTTAATAAGAAATTTTTGAAAATATTATCTGTTTACTTTCCTAGTAATTTTTCACTGGGCCTCACCTCATCTCTCACAGTAAAATATAGGATATTATCTGTAGTCTCATACATATCATTATTAAAAAGAACTTTTACAATTACCATCCAACTTTAAAATACTGTTGCCACAATTGGATATCTTTAAATATTAATATACAAATTATTTAACTGTTGTTCTTAGTCTCTTGAAAAATCTAAAGATTTTAAATATCTATTTTTATTGAACCTAGTATTCTTTAAGTCCATACCATCTCAAATGAACTATGTAATTACCAAGTGATTAGCTCATTTCTACAAAACTCTTCTTGTTTTAAACATGCTATATCTTATAAAGAGACATTTTTCATTGGAAATTAAAAATTTCTGAATTGTTAAGTGAACAAAAGTTCATGATTAGTATTCTTGCTGGACTTTTCATTATTAATAACTATTACTGCATTTTGCAATGCATTCCATTTGGCTTTGTATAGATACTGTTGTCCAGCATTCTTTTAAGCAACACTTATCTGATATTTTAAAAATTTGAGCCATTATACTTATAAATAGTTTACAGACAAGTTTCTCCAACCTCTGTCATATTGTGTTATACCGTTTTTTTTAGATTGTCATTATTTGTATTTATTTTTGTTTTATACCTTGTAATTTCTGCTTTATCTCTAACATGCTTTTTTTCATTGCTTTCTCTTCTCCTAAAATAAGTTTATTGTGTTTCATTTATTTGCCTGTATTTCCCATACTGTTTGAATGCAAAATATTCTATTTCATTTTATCTCACTAATTACAATTAAAATTTAACATTGTAATTTAATTTTATTGACATAGAGTAGAATTAATATATAAGTTTTAGGTATATAAGACTGATTCAATATTTTTATAGACTATAGTCCACTGAAAGGTATTGTAAAATAGTGGCTATGTTCCTTGTGCTGTACAATATATCATTGCAGCTTGTTTACTTTATACATAATAGTTTGTATATCTTAATATGCCATTATCTTGCCCTTCCCCCATCCCTCTCTTGTAAGCTCTAGTTTGTTCTCTATATTTGTGACTCTTACCGGTTTGTTATGTTACTTTGCTTGTTTTACATTTTAGATTCCACATATAAATGGTAACATACAGAATTCGCCTTTTTGTGTGACTTCTCAGTAAGCATAGTACCCTCTGGGTCCATCCATATTGTTGCAAGAAGCAAAATTTCATTATTTTTCATGGCTGAGTAATTCCAGTGTCATAAAGACTGCATTTTCTTTCTTTTTTTTTTATTTTATTTTCCCACTGAACAGCAAGGGGGTCAGGTTATCCTTACATGTATACATTACAATTACAGTTTTTCCCCCACCATTTCTTCTGTTGCAACATGAGTATCTAGACATAGTTCTCAATGCTATTCAGCAGGATCTCCTTGTAATTCTATTCTAGGTTGTGTCTGATAAGCCCAAGCTCCAGATCCCTCCCACTCCCTCCCCCTCCCATCAGGCAACCACAAGTCTCTTCTCCAAGTCCATGATTTTCTCTTCTGAGGAGATGTTCATTTGTGCTGGATATTAGATTCCAGTTATAAGTGATATCATATGGTATTTGTCTTTGTCTTTCTGGCTCATTTCACTCAGTATGAGATTCTCTAGTTCCATCCATGTTGCTGCAAATGGCATTATGTCATTCTTTTTTATGGCTGAGTAGTATTCCTTTGTGTATATATACCACTTCTTCCGAATCCAATCATCTGTCGATGGACATTTGGATTGTTTCCATGTCCTGGCTATTGTGAATAGTGCTGCAATGAACATGCGGGTGCATGTGTCTCTTTTAAGTAGAGTTTTGTCCGGATAGATGCCCAAGAGTGGGATTGCGGGGTCATATGGAAGTTCTATGTATAGATTTCTAAGGGATCTCCAAACTGTTCTCCATAGTGGCTGTACCAGTTGACATTCCCACCAGCAGTGCAGGAGGGTTCCCTTTTCTCCACAGCCCCTCCAGCACTTGTTATTTGTGGATTTATTAATGATGGCCATTCTGACTGGTGTGAGGTGGTATCTCATGGTAGTTTTGATTTGCATTTCTCTTATAATCAGTGATGTTGAGCATTTTTTCATGTGTTTGCTGGCCATCTGTGTATCTTCTTTGGAGAAATGTCTATTCAGGTCTTTTGCCCATTTTTCCATTGATTGATTTGTTTTTTTGCTGTTGGGTTGTATAAGTTGTTTATATATTCTAGAGATTAAGCCCTTGTCAGTTGCATCATTTGAAACTATTTTCTCCCATTCTGTAAGTTGTCTTTTTGTTTTCTTTTTGGTTTCCTTTGCTGTGCAAAAGCTTTTCAGTTTGATGAGGTCCCATGGGTTTATTTTTGCTCTAATTTCTATTGCTTTGGGAGACTGACCTGAGAAAATATTCACTCTCATGTCAGAGAGTGTTTTGCCTATGTTTTCTTCTAGGAGTTTGATGGTGTCCTGTCGTATATTTAAGTCTTTCAGCCATTTGGAGTTTATTTTTGTGCATGGTGTGAGGGTGTGTTCTAGTTTCATTGCTTTGCATGCAGCTGTATTTTCTTTATTCATGCATCTGATAATGAACACAAAGTTTGTTTCCATAGCTTTGCTATTGTAAATAATGCTGCACTGAACTTTGTGGTTCATATTTCTTTTCAAATTAGTGTTTTTATTTTCTTCCAATATATATCCAGGAGCAGAATTGCTGGATCATATAGTAATTCTATTTTTAGTCTTTTTGGGAATCTTCACACCACTTTCCATACTGGATGCAACAATTTACACTCTCCAAAACAGTGTAAATGTGTTCTCTTTCTGCATAACCTTGCCAACATTTGATATTTGTGGTCTTTTTGATGATAGCCGTTCTAACAGGTGTGAAGTGATATCTCATTTTGGTTTTGATTTGTATTTTCCTAATGATGACCAGTGTTGAGCATCTTTTGATGTGGCTACTAGTCATATATAGGTCTTTGGAAAAACATTTATTCAGGTCTTGCACCCATTTTTTAATCGAGGTATTTTTTAATATTGACTTGTATGAGTAGTTTATGTATTTTGGATGTTAACTACTTATAGGTAATAGAATTTGAAAATATTTTCTCCCATTCAGTATATATTATTTTGTTGATAGTTTCCTTTGCAGTGTAAATACATCCAAATTTAATTAATTTTGGTTTGCTTATTTTTCCTTTTGCCTGAGGAAACTGTTGCAAAAAAATATATATTGCCAAGTCTTTTGGCAAAAAGTGTTCTTTGTTTTGTTCTGGGAGTTTTATGATGTCCACTCTTATATTTAGGTCTTAAATCAATTTTGAGTTTGTCTTCGTTTATGTGATAAAAAAATGTTCTAACTTCATTATTTTGTATGTAGCTGTTCAGTTTTCCCAGCATCACTTATGTAAGAGACAGTCTTTCTACCCAAGGCATATTCTTGCCTCATGCGTAACACATTAACTGACCGTAAGTGTGTCAGTTAATCTCTGGGTTCTCTAATCTATTCCATTGATTTATATGCCTGGTTTTGTACCAGAACCATACAGTTTTGATTATTGTAACTTTGTAGTATACTGTGAAATCAGGGGGTAATACTTTCAGCTGTTTTTTATTCTTTTTTTTCTCATGATTGTTTTGAAAATTTGTGATGATTTTTTAGTTCTGAGAAAAAAGCCATGTGTATTTTGATAGGAATTACATCAAATCTGTAGATTGCTCTCAGTACTATGGACATTTTAACAATAGTAATTGTTCCAATCTTCAAGCAATGGATGTATTTCTATTTCTTTGTATAAGCCTCAAGTTTCTTAATTAATATTTTAAAATTTTCAATGTGGTAGACTTTCACCACCTTGGTTACATATTTTCCTAGACATTTTGTTCCTTTCAATATGATTTTAAACAAGATTGTTTCCTTGCTGTCTCTTCCTGATAGTTTTTTATTGTATATAGAAAAACAGGGATTTTTGTATGTTAATATTTTATTCTACAACTTTGCTGAATTCATTTATTAATTTGAATAGTTTTATCTTGGAGACTTTAGGGTGTTCTATATAGAGTCATATCATCTGCAAATAATGACAATACTTATTTCCTTCCAATTTGGATAATTCTTATTTCTTTTTCTATGAAAAATACTACTTTTTCTGATATGAATACTGTTTACCTTAGTTTTTGCTTACTTTCCTTTTTCATAGGTTGTCTTTTCCACATCTTCACTTTCAATCTGTTTGTGTCTTTAGCTTTGATTTTAGTCTGTATTAAGTAGCATACAGATGGGTTTTGCTTTTCATCCAATCAGCCACTCTATGTTTTCTTTCTTTTTCTTTTTTTTTTTTTTTGGCTTGTTAGGGTTACATCCACAGCATGTGGGGGTTCTCAGGCTAGGGGATGAATTGGAGCTACAGCTGCCAGCCTACACCACAGCCACAGCAATGAAGGATCCGAGCCACATCTGCAACCTATACCACAGCTCATGGCAATGCCAGATCCTTAACCCACTGAGCAAGGCCAAAGATCAAACCCGCATCCTCATGGTTCCTCATCGGGTTCATTAACCACTGAGCCATGAAGGGAAATCCAGCTCTGTGTTTTCTGATTTAGCATTTATCCTATCAACATTTAAAATGATTATTGATAGATTATGGGTTTATTAATATTTTATTACTTGTTTTCTGGTTGTTTTTGTACTTACTCTTTGCTCTGTTTTTGTTTCTTGATTGGTTCTCCACTGTGGCTTCATGATTTTCTTTAGTGTATGTTTGCTTTCCTTTTTCTACCTCTCTCTGAGAGTATATCTTTTATAGGTTTGTTATTCATGGTTGCCTTGAGGTATATATATGTATATATAATGGTATTATAAAAGTTCTACAGTTTTTATACTCCCCCTAATATTTTGTTTTTCATGTCATATTTTACATCTTAATGCCTATCCTTTAATTGTTTATTGTAGTTATAGTTGACTTTACAATTGTGTCTTTTAATTTTTATACTAGCATATTTAAATGATGGATGATTTATTAGGGGAATTTTTGTATAATTTTTATTTGTTTTTGTAACCTTTTTTCCACTTAGAGAAGACATTTTAATACTTCTGGTAGGGTCTGCTTAGTGTTAATGATAATTTTGTTTTGATGGTCTGAGGAGTTTTTCATTTTTTAAAAGATTTTTATTTTTTATTTTAGTTGACTTGCAATGGTCTGTCAATTTCTGCTGTGAAGCAAAATGACCCAGTCATATATATGTACATATATATATATATATATATATATATATATATATATATATATTCTCACATCTTCCTCCAACAAGTGACTGGTTGTAGTTCCCTGTGCAATACAGAAGGATCACATTGCTTATCCATTCCAAATGAAAAAATTTGCATCTACACACCCTGAACTCCCAGTCCATATCTCTCCATCCTCCTCCCCCTTGGCAACCACAAGTCTGTTCTCCAAGTCTATGAGTTTGTTTCTTTCCTGTAGATAGGTTCATTTGTGCCATATATTAGATTCCAGATATGTGATATAATATGGTGTTTGTCTTTCTCTTAATGACTTACTTCACTTAGTATGAGAATCTATTTCCATCCACATTGATGCAAATGGCATTATTTTGTTATTTTTTATGGCTGAGTAGTGTTCCATTGGGTATATATAACACATCTTCATCCACTCATATGTCAATGGACATTTAAATTGTTTCATGTCTTGGCTATTGTGAGTAGTGCTGCAATGAACATAGTGGTGCATGTATCTTTTTCAATGGAAGTACTGTCCAGATAAATGCCCAAGAGTGGGATTGCTGGGTCATGTGGTGGTTCTATACTTAGTTTTCTGAGGTACCTCCGTACTGTTTTCCATAGTTGTTGTACCAATCTGTATTTCCATTAACAGTGAAAGAGGGTACCCTTTTCTCCACACCCTCTCCAGCATTCGTTATCTCTTGACTTGTTAAGGATGGCCATTCTGACTGGTGTGAGGTGGTAACTCATTGTAGTTTTGATTTGCATTTCTCTATTAATTAGTTATTTGAGCATTATTTCATATGTCTGCTGACTATCTGTATGTCTTCTTTGCAGAAATGTCTATTCAGGTCTTTTACCCATTTTCAATTGGGTTGTTAGTTTATTTTTGCTGTTGAGTTGTATAAGTTTTATATTTTAGGGAATAAGCCCTTGTCTGTTGCATCATTTGAAACTATTTCTTCCTATTCTGTATTTATATAATGGTTTCCTTTGCTGTGCAAAAATTGTAAGTTTGATTAGGTCTCACTGGTTTATTTTTGTTTTTATTTCTGTTGCCTTGGAGACTGACCTAAGAAAACATTTATATGGTTGATGTCAGAGAATATTTTGCCTGTGTTCTCTTCTAGGAGTTTTATGGTGTCTTCTCTACATTTAAGTCTTTAGGCCATTTTCAGTTTATTTTTGTGCATGGTGTGATGATGTGTTCTAGTTTCATTGATTTACAGGCAGGTATCCAGTTTTCCTAGCACCACTTGCTGAAGAGACTGTCTTTTCCCCATTCTATATTCTTACCTCCTTTGTCAAAGATTAATTGACCATAGGTGTTTGGGTTCATTTCTGATTTTTCTATTCTGTTCCATGGTCTGTATGTCTCTTTTGGTAAAAGTACCACACTCTCTTGATTACTGTAGTTTTGTAATATTGTCTGAAATCTGGAAGAGGTATGCCTTCTGTCTCATTTTTTGTTTTGTTTTTTTCCCTGCTCAGTTTGTTTGCTGTGGTGATTCTGTGTCTTTTATCATTCCATACACATTTTCAGATTGTATGTTTTAGTTCTGTGAAAAATGTCATGATTAACATGATAGCAATTGCCTTAAATCTGTAGATTGCTTTGGGTAGTATTAGTATGGCCATTTTAACAATATTAATTCTTTCAATCCAGGAGCATGGAGTTTCTTTCCATTTCTTTGTATCCTCTTTAATTTTCTTGATTTATGTTTTATAATTTTCAGCATATAAATCTTTCACCTCTATAGTCATGTTTATTCCACTCCTCTGAAGATTGTACTTTTCTAAGAATTTGTCCATTTCTTCTACGCTTTCTGTTTTATTGGCGTATAGTTGCATATAATAGTCTCATGATCTTTTGTTTTTCTGTGATGTCCATTGTTACTTCTCAATTTTCATTTCTAATTTTATTGACTTGAATCGTCTCTCTCTTTTTCTTGATAAGTCTGGCTAGGGGTTTATCAATTTTGTTGATCTTTTCAAAGAACCAGCTTTTCATTTCAATGATCTTTTCTATGGTTTTCTTTGCTTCTATTTCATTGATTTCTGCTCTGATCTTTATGATTTCTTTCCTTCTACTAACTTTAGGTCTTGTCTGTTCTTCTCTCTCGAGTTGCTTTAGATGTCAAGTTAGCTTGTTTATTTGGGCTTTTTCTTGTTTCCTGAGGTGAGCTTGTATTGCCATAAACTTTCCACTATGGCTTTTGCTGTATCCCATAGGTTTTGGAATGTCCTACCTTCATTGCCATTTGCTGCTAGGTATTTTTTAATTTCCTCTTTGATTTCTTCAGTGATCCATTGGTTGTTTAGTAGCATGTTGCTTAGTCTCCACGTGTTTGTGTTTTTTGCATTTTTTTTTCTTGTTGTTGATTTCCAGTCATATAGCATTGTGGTCAGAAAGATGCTTGATATGATTTCAATGTTCTAACAGTTACTGAGGGTTGATTTGAGACCCAGGATGTGATCAATCTTAGAGAATCTTCCATGAGAACTCGAGAAGAGTGTGTATTCTGTTGCTTTTGGATGGAATGTCCTATAAATATCTATTAAGTCTATATAATTTAATGCTTCATTCCGGGCCTGCGTCTCCTTATTGATTTTCTGTCTTGTTGATCTGTCCATTGCTGTGAGTTGGTTGTTGAAGTCCCCCACTATTATTGTGTTATTGTCAATTTGTCCTTTTAAGGTTGTTAGCAGTTGCCTTATATATTGTGGTGAACCTATGTTGAGTACGTAGATATTTAAAATTGTTGTATCTTCTTCTTAGATTGATCCTTTGATCATTATGTAATGATCATTCTTTGTCCGTTAAAATAGTCTTCATTTTAAAGTCTATTTTGTTTGATATGAGTATTGCTACTCCAGCTTTCTCTTGATCCCCATTTGCATGAAATATTTTCTTCCATCCTCTCAATTTCAATTTGTATGTGTCCCTAGAAGTGAAGTGGGTCTCTTGAAGACAGCATATATATGGGTCTATTTTTTGTTTCCATTCAGCCAGTCTATGTCATTTGGCTGGGGCATTTAGTCCATTATCATTTAAGGTAATTATTGATATGTATGTTCTTATTGCCATTTTATTAATTGCTTTGGATTTGTTTTTGTTGCTCTTTTTTCTTTCCTTCTTCTCTTGTTCTTTTCTGCCTAGAGAAGTTCCTTTAGTATTTGTTGTGAGGCTGGTTTAGTGTTGCTGAATTCTCTCAACTTTTGCTTCTCTGTGAAGGTTTTGATTTCTCCTTCAAATCAGAATGAGAGCCTTGCTGGGTAGAGAAATCTTGGTTGGAGGTTTTTTCCTTTCATAATGTTAAGTATTCCATGCCACTCCCTTCTGGCCTGCAGAATTTCAGCTGAAAAATCTGCCAATAACCTTATTGGGGTTCCCTTGTATATTACTTGTTCCTTTTCCCTAGCTGCTATCAAGATTTTCTCTTTGTCTTTAATTGTGGTCAGTTTGATTAACATGTGTCTTGGTGTATTCCTCCTTGGGTTTATTTTATATGGTACTTGTTGTGCTTCCTGGATTTGAGTGAGTGGTTCCATTCCCATGTTAGGGAAGTTTTCGGCTATTATCTCTGGGAATATTTTTTCTGTCCCCTCCTCTCTCTCTTCTCCTTCTGGCACCCCTATAATATGCATGTTGGTGCATTTCACGTCGTCTCAGATTTCTCAGACTCACTTCATTTGTTTTCAATCTTTTTTTCTTTTCTGTCCCACGTCCATAATTTCTACTATTCTGTCCTCTACCTCGCTTATTTGTTCTTCTGCTCCTGTGTTCTGGTGTTAGCTGCTTCTAGCGAACTTTTTATTTGTTATTGTATTTTGCATCTCTCCTTGTTTAAGTTTTATAAATTGTATCTTTTTGGTCAATGTTTCCTGTAAGTTATCCATCTTTGCCTCCAGTTTATTTCCAATGTCTTGCATCATCTTCAGCATCAACAGTCTAAAGTCTTTTTCCTGGAGCCTGAGAATCTCCTGATCACTTAGCCGATTTTCTGTTGTTTTTTTTCTTTCTCCCTCATCTGAGTTATAGTGCTCTGTCTTTTCATTTTTATAGCTTTCTGGTGTGGTGACCTTTTTACAGATAATAGAGTTGTAGCCTCTCTTACTTCTGGTGTCTGCCCCCTTGTGGTTGAAGTTGGTAAGTGGCGCTTGCTGTAGGCTTCCTGGTGGGAGGGGCTGACGCCTGCCACTGGTAGGTGGAACTGATTCTAATCCCTCTGGTGGGCAGGGCTTAGTCTCTGGATGGGAATAGAGGCAGATGTGTGCCTGAGGGGTCTTTAGGTAGCCTGTTTACTGATGGGTGGGGCTGTGATCCCACCTGGATTGTTGTTTTCCCTGGGATTTCTCAGTGCTGACTGAGGAGTAGGGCCAGATTTTTCCAAAATGTCCACCTCCAGAGAAAGGCAGGCTGCTGAATATTCCTAAGACCTTTGTTTCCAATGTCCTCCCCCCACAACTAGCCACATTCACCCCTGTTTTCTCAGGATGTCCTCCAAGAACTGCAGTCAGGTTTGACCCAGGGTCCCATGGAGACTGCATTGCCCTGGGACCCACTGCATGTCAAAGTCTGTGTGTGCCTTTTAAGAATGGGGTCTCCATTTCCCCCAGTCCTGTGGAGCTCCTGTGCACAAGCCCCACTGGCCTTCAATGCCAGATGCTCCAGAGGCTCTTTCTCCCAGTGCCAGATCCCCACAGGTGAGGGTTTGATGTGGGCCTCAGAACTCTTACTCCTGTAGGTGAGTCTCTGTGACACAGTTTCCAGTCTGTGGGGCTTCCCACCAGGGAGGTATGGGGTTGTTTATATCATAAAATCACCCCTCCTACCTATTGATGTGTCCTCCTTTTTTCTTCTGGAATAGGATATCTTTTTTAAGGTTTCTGATCCGTTTGGTTGAAGAATGCTAAGTTTTTAGTTATGAATTTTGTTGTTTTTAGGAGAGAAGTTGAGCTCCAGTCCTTCTTTTCTGCTGTCTTAATCCTGCCTCACTGTGCCTTTGGGAATGGTATGCCCAGAGAGAAGGTAAGGCACCCAGACTTCAGGAAAGGTTGCATCATGTCCCAGTAATCCAGGGCCTTTGGAGTATGGAGCCACCTGCTTATGGGGAGAGACGTGGAATTGCAAAGGCCATCTCAGGCATATTGATCAACTGTGCTAGTGCCCGGAAAGGGCAGACTCTGAGTTAGGGGAGTTGCCAGTTTCCACGTTTGAGGTCTGGCAGACCGGGTTCTGAGAACTTTGCCTGCAAGGCAGCTGGCCAGGCATCTTCCACTCCCTTAGATATCTTCTTTGTACTATATTTTTGTACATAATATTATTATACATATATTACAAGAGCAGTGCACAATCTTGTAGGAAATCAGTTTTGAAATGTTCAATAGAAGTTTTATAGGATCTTAACTATGGAGAAAAAGAAATAACTATAGGTACTCTGCAAAAGGTTGAAGTCCTACCAAAGGAAGTAATTTCATGTCAGTGCTATTTGAAAATTAAAACTAAAATTATATCCTTTCAATTAACACTGAAAAGGGGGCTGAGAAAATTATTTTTCATATGAATTTGCTAATATTTTTTATAATATTATATGATTATAAATGGAATGATTGTGTCTATAGAGCCTTATACTTTGTTTGCCTCTTTGAAGAAGAATTAAGTGATTTTGAACAAAGGTCAGGGCAATATAGTTTGAGGGTGAAGGCTAAGGAAGTTTCATAATACAAAAGTTTTACTTGATTTGTCTATTAATTTTGAGTGTTGACTGAAACATATTATAGGATGTTAAAAATTATTCCTCACATTTCCCTTGATATTACAAATGTAGCAGAAGTATTTTTTATTTCACTCTCCTCCCTTAAGCACACTGATGATAACAAATAAAATGAAATAGAACAAAATTACTGCAATTACAAATCGCAATTAATAAACCATATCTGCCAAACAAAGTAGAATGTCAAAATCAAGACATTTATATAAAACTGATACATGACCTCTTGGCCAAGTCACATCTGCAATCTACACCACAGTTCATGGCAACGCCAGATCCTTAACCCACTGAGTGATGTCAGGGATTGAACCTGCCATCTCACTGTGCTTAGTCAGACTTGTTTTTTATGAGCCATGATGGGAACTCCTTTTTGTGTGTGTGAAGAATGGCTTTTATGAGATCACAAATTGAGTGACATAGCTGAGGAATTAATCAGTAAGCTTGAAGATAAGTAGAAAGAAACTTCTTAAATTGAAATGTTAAGATTAAAAGAATGCAAAAAAAAATCAGAAAATGATATCAAAATCTGTGGTACAATTTCAAAAATTATAACATGCATAATTGAAATATTAGAATAAGAAGACTAGAGAATGGAATAAAAGAACAATTTGAAGTAGCGATAGCTTAGAATTTTTCAAAATTAATGAGAGATACAAAACTGAAAATTTACAAAATTTGGATTTTACAAAATCAGAAAAAACACAAAATTTTACTCATATATATCATGTTCAAAATCTAGAAAACCAGACAAGAAGCAAACCTTAAAAATAAGCTAGAAAAAGTTACTTTATATATAGAGGGAAAAGAATAAGAACTACAGTGAATTTCCAATTACAAATCATGCAAGACAACAGAATAAAATAGCTAAAATAGTGATAGGAAACTGACCCAAAATTCTATATGCAGTTAAATTATCCTTTAAAAGTGAAGAAAAAAATGAGGACATTCTTAGACATATAAAAACTTTCTTAGACATAAAAATGAGGACTTTCTTATAAAAACATTCATTGACAATCGGCTTGTCGAGAGAAATGTTAAAATAAGTTCTTCAGGGAGAGGAAAATAATATAGAAGAGACACTTATGTTTACAGAAAGAAAGAATCATGTTAAAGAAGAAGTAATTAGAAGTAAAGTAGGAGTTCCTGTTGTGGCTCAGTGAATTATGAACCTGACTAGTATTTATGAGGATGTGTATTTGATCCCTGGCCTCACTCAGTGGGTCAAGGATCCAGCATTGCCATAGGCTGTGGTGTAGGCCACAGATGTGGCTTTTATCCTGCATTTCTGTGGCTTTGGTGTAGGCCAGAAGCTGCAGCTCTAATTAAACCCCTAGCCTGGGAACTTCCATATGCCACAGGAGCAGTCCTAAAAAAAAAAAAAAAAAAAAAAAAAAAAAAAAGAGGTAAGGTAAATTTATTTTTTCTTAATTTATGTCAGATAATGGTTCAAATAATAAAGTAAATATATATATATACACTTCTTTACATAATACTGTAATATATACTATATATATTTATTATATATACATGCATGTATATATTTACCTTTATATACCTATATACTTTATTTACCTTAAGGCATATATATATATATTTATCTTTGTGTATATACATATATATATGTATATATATATGTTAAATATGTTGAAAGCAGTACTATGGTACTATAGAGAATGGGATGGGGGAATTGGGTCTGCTCTTTTATTAGTTACATGTAATACTTGAGAAGGAGAGTACTATTATTTGAAAGTGGATTTAGATAGTTGTAAACAAATATGAAAAAATATCAAGCAATGTTTATTTTTTAAAAATAAGTATAATTGATATGCTATGAAAAGAGAGAAAATGGAATACTAAAAAATGCTTTATTAAAACCAAAGAATGGAAACAATAGGAAAATAAACAAAAAGAATGAAAGGAAGAATGACACAGAACTGTCAGGGTCCATAGTTTTTTCTTTCACATAATATGAATCTACATTCTTTTCCATAGTCAACTGGAAATTATTTGAAAAAGAAAAACCAGCCCAACTACATGAAGTGA
Source organism: Sus scrofa (assembly GCF_054392235.1). NCBI lineage: Eukaryota > Metazoa > Chordata > Mammalia > Artiodactyla > Suidae > Sus > Sus scrofa. The sequence continues at coordinate 52,505,152 of NC_139386.1, forward strand.
ATAACAATATTCATAATTTCAAAATTGGTATGGTGATTGTGGTGTGACTTTAGTATTCATTGTCCACTTTTGTTTCAACCCAAGAAGAATGACTTAATTCCAAATAACGAAGAACAGACATAAAAAGTGTGTTCTAGTGATAATATGAGGAAACAAATGGAAAGAACTATAATATTCAGATTGCCATGCAATGTTCAATTTTTTATAGTTCATGTGTTAAAACAAGAGCAAAATGGGAGAACAAGATGGTGGAATAGAAGAATGTGGCATTTACCTATATAAATACAAAAAAAATACATCTACATATGAAATAATATGCACAGATTACCTACTGAACACTGACAGAAGATGTCATATGATCAAAGGTGCAAGAAAAAATTGCCACTTAAATTGATATGTCAAAGGGGTAAAAAGGGGAATAAGAATTGGATGTGCATCCCTGAGAGGTAGCTGTGAAAGAGGAAGTTTCCCTCACCCTGGAACCCCTTCAGCAGCAGGGAAATTAACAGCGATGGAGAAGGAGCATCAGAGTATCAAAGGAGAGTGCAACAGCAGGATTACTGCAGGCAGAACAGATAGAGACCAGTCCACAAAATCCTGGGACTCCCAAGCCCAAAACACACCTACTGGTGTGTGGCAGCTGGATTTTAAAGCCAGGCTTAAGTAGACATACCTGGGGAGGGGATTAGTGTTGGCTGCTCAGTGAAAGCCTGAAGGAGCTGAAGTGTGGGACAAGACATAGACAGGGGTGTATGCAGGAGAGAGCCAGGATCAGCAATAGAAACTCCATTGTTAATGCACATGTGAAGGGAAGGATGGAGCTCTGTAATAGCAGCCTTATTTTTGGCATGCTCACAGCAGATGGAGCTCCAAACATTGTGCATGAAAACATTGTGAGTTTCTCACATCCTGAGATGGGCTAAAACCTCAGCCTTGTCCCAGCAGCTCTGCAACCCATGGATTTATTCCACAGCCAACAACTTTGTAAGCTCAGCACCTGATGGATATCTGAATGCATTACTGGTTCTCTCATGGCTGGAGTGGGTCCACTGTTAGCAGCTGTGGGCTCTATAGTTGCACACATGGAGGTAGGGCTGGAGTCTGTGCTGATTCTGTAGTTCCTTCAGTGGGTCCAGGTGCATAAATAGAGCATTCCTTTCACCTTACTTCAGAGGATCAGAACTGATGGATCTCTCCTGGTGGTTTTGTGAGACTAGAGCCTAAGGACTTTCAAGATGATCGTCTATATTCCCATGATGGAGATGGGGCCAAGGGCAGTGTCAACAATGGTGTATATTGTCAGCCCACATAATGGGTTACAGAAGACGTCTATGAATGAACATTTTGGTTGAGCTCCTGTGCAGGAAGTCTCTGGCTCCTTGCCCAGCAGGAGCACTCCAGTCCCACCTACCTCACCTTGCAGCTCAGAAATAGATACCAGGGATTCTACTCTAACAATCGGGTAATAGATGTTGCCCCTGACAATGTTGTGACTCCATCATAAAGCAAAGAGGAGGCACCACTAACATCCAGTACAGGCTCTTGTTCTACCACAATAATCAAATTTCCAATAAAGGGGTTAATGGCCAAAACACACACAGGAAAAATGTGGCAGGCATCTGTACTAACAGCAGCCCTTGCACCAAAACTATTAGAATTATACAGGCTATTCAGGGATGCTCTCACATAAAAACAGCCCTTCAAGACTACAATATATAAACTTTTCTACTAAATTCATAGATGAAGAAAAAATATATAAGTAATTTAAAGAAGCAGAGGAGCCACTTCCAATTAAAAGATCAAGAGAATTTCCTTGGAAGAAGAAACAATGAAATAGAAATAGACCTTTTCAGTCTACTAGACCCCCATTTCAGAAAGCAAGTAAAAAAACACAGAAGGAATTAAGAAATACTATCAATAGTAATGCAGACCACTGTACAAAAAAGAAAAAGAACTAGGAATTATAAAGAGGCACCATATAAAATAAGAAAACTCATTTGTTGAGGTGAAAGCTGAGCTAAATGCTATAAATAGCAAATTAAATAATGAAGAAGAACAAATAAATGATGTGGAAGAAAAGATAGAAATAACCCAGTCAAAACAACAGACAGAGAAAAATTTTAAAAATGAAAGCAATATACAAGACTTATGGGATAATATAAATTGAATCAATTTACACATAATAGGAATCCCATAAAGAGAAGTAACAGAAAAAGGGGACTGAAAATGCATTTGAATAAATATGGCTAAAAACATCCCAAATATAAGGAAACATATTTCCAGGTACAGAAAATAAGAGGGTCCCAAACAAAATGAAAACAAACAGATATATATTAAAGACATATTAAAATTAAAATGTCAAAAGTTAAAGAGAGGATAATAGATGCATCAAGAAATAAATAAAACTTTTATTAGAGAAAATCAGCTTTAAAATAAGGGCCGTAAAGACAAAGAAGAGTACTATACAATGATAAAATGATCAATAGAAAAAGAGGACATTACATTTATAGACACATGCACTCAATTTAGGAGAATTTACATACATAAAATAAATAATAACAAATATAAAGGGAGAAACTGACAGGAAAACAATAATAGTATGACACTTTAACACTCTACAGATATCAATGAACAGATCTTTCAGAAAGGAAATTAATAAGATAACAAAGATCCTAAATTATGCAATAGAACACATAGAATTACTTGATATTTTCAGATTATTCTTTAAAAATATACATTATTTTCAAGTGTACATGGAAGATTCTTTAAAATAGACCACATACAGGATATAAAACAAGCCTCAACATATTTAAGAGATTAGAAATTATTTCAAGCATGAAACTAGAAAGCAACCACAGAAAGAGAAAAGATCAAAAAAGGAAAAAAAGTGATTACATGGAGGATATACCATTGTGGCACAGTGATTAATGAATCCAACTAGGAACCATGAGGTTGCGGGTTTGATCCTGGCCTTGCTCAGTGGGTTAAGGATCTGGTATTGCCATGAGCTGTGGTGTAGGTCACAGATGTGGCTCAGATCCTTCGTTGATACGGCTCTGGTGTAGGCCACAGGAGAGGCCCTAGAAAAGGCAAAAAAAAAGACCAAAAAAAAATGATTACATGGATACTAAAATACTTGCTACTGAAAAAAAATAAATAAATAAATGAGGAGTTCCCATTGTGGAGCAGCAGAAATGAATCCAACTAGGACCCATGAGATTGCAAGTTGATCCCTGGCCTTGCTCAGTGGGCTAACGATCCAGTATTGCCATGAGCTATGGTGTAGGTCACAGATGCAGCTCGGATCTGGCATTGCTGTGGCTGTGGCATAGGCCAGCAGCAACAGCTCCAATTAGACCCCTAGACTGGGAACCTCCATATGCCACAGGTGTGGCCCTAAACAGACAAAAAGACAGGAAAAAAAAAGGGTGAATGATGAAATAAAAAGGAAAAGATATATATATATATATATATATATATATATATATATATACTCAAGAAAAATAACCATGAGAATATAATGATACAAAATCTATTTGATACAGAAAAAGACCTCCTAAGGGGGAATTTCATAAAGATACATGCCTTCTTCAATAAACAAGAAAAATTGGAGTTCCAGTGTGGCACAGCAGGTTAAGGACCAAGGATTGTCACTGCAGTGGCTTTGTTGCTGCTGTGGATTGTGTTCAAGCCCTGTCTCAGGAAATTCCACATGTCATGAGTATGATTGACAGAGAGAAAGGAACAAGAAAATATCAAGTGAAGAACAAAATCTACCATCTGAAAATTAGAAAAAGAACAAAAAAAATCCAAAATAAGCAGAAGGAAGGAAATAATAAATACCATAGGGAAAATACATAAAACAGATAAAATATAAAATTTTTATTGATAATATTTTATTGATAAAAATATAAAAATTAAAAAACCTTTTAATTATAAAAATTTAAGAGCATTTAATTATAAAAGTTTAAGAATTTAAATGGTTCTTTGAAATGGTAAACAAAATTGACAAAAGTTTCACCAAACTCATCAAGAAGAGATGAGAGAGGACCCAAATACACAAAATAAGAAATGAAAGGTGAGAAATAACAACAGATATCACAGAAATTACCAAAAAAAAAAAAATACAAGAAAACACTATGAACAACTACATAGCAACACATTGGAAAACCTAGAAAAATGGGTGAATTTCTAGAAACATATACCTTTCCAGAACTTAATCAAGAAAAAAAAATAGATAAGTTGAATTGACCATTCACTAGAAGTGAAACAGAGTATGTAATTTAAAAAACTCCCTACAAAAAAAAAAAAGCCCAGGACTGGACAGCTTCACTGGGGAATCAGACCAAACATGAAAAAAATAATTAATGCCTACAATTCTCAACTATTCCAAAAGATCAAAGATGCAAGAACACTCCAAAATTGAATTTATGAAGACATACCCTGATAGCAAAACCAAAGACATTAGAAAAAAAATTACTTTTGATTAATACAGATGCAAAAATCCTCAAAAATAATAGCAAAACAAATCCAAAAATATATAAAAAGTCTCATCCACCATGTCCATAGTCAGACACAGTTAAACAAATGAAAATTAATATTAGTATATCACACTGACAGAAGAAAAAACACATGATCATCATTTTTTTTTAAAATATTGATTAAAACATACGGTGCTGACCAAGATGCAGTGACCAATGCTACAAGAATTATATCGCATCACCAGTCTTTCTTTCTCAAGATTGATTTGGCTTTTCTGGGTATTTTGTGTTTCCATACAAATTATAAAATATTCTTCTCTAGTTCTGTGAAAAATGCCATTGGTAATTTGATAGAGATGTACTGAATCTATAGATAGCCCTGGGAAGGATAGTTCTTTTGACAATATTCATTCTTCCAATCTAAGAGCATGGTATATCTTTTGTTCTGTTTGTGTAATCTTTGATTTCTTTCATCTGCATCTTATAGTTTTCAGAGTGCAAGGTTTTCTTCCTCCTTAGGTGGGATATATTCTTAGGTATTTTAGGTATTTTATTCTTTTTGATGCAATCATGAATTGATTGTTTCCTTGATTTCCATTCCTTTCTTCTTATTCTTTCTTTTTGCTTTTTAGGTCTGCACCTGTGGCATACGGAAGTTCCCAGGCTAGGGGTCAAATAGGACCTGTAGCTGCCAGCCACAGCCACAGCAGTTCTGGATCCAAGACAGATTTGTGACCTGGGCCACAGTTCATGGCAATTCTAGGTCCTAAGCCCACTGAGCAAAGCCAGAGATTGAACCCACATCCTTACGGATCCTAGTTGGGTTTGTTACCACTATGAAATGATGCAAACTCCCTTGATTTCCATCTCTGATCTTTTATTTTTAGTGTATAGAAATGCAAGAGATTTATGTATAATAATTTTCTATCCTGCAACTTTACTGAATTCATCGATGAATTCTAATAGTTTTCTAGTAGCCTCTTTAGGATATTCTATGTATACTATCATGACATCTGCAAATAGCAACAGTTTTATGTCTTTTCCAATCTGGAATCCTTTTATTTATTGTATTCTCTGATTGCCATTGCTAGGACTTCCAAAAGAATGTTAATGATAGTGGTGAGAGTGGACAACCTTGCATTGTTTCTGGTTTCAGCTTTTAAACATTGAATGTGATGTTAGCTATGGGACTGTCATATATGACTTGTTATGTTGAGGTAAGTTCCATCCTTTTCTATTGTTTTCTTTATCTCTCTTTTGTTTATTTCTGCTCTGATTTTTATGATTTACTTCCTTTTACTAACTTTCAGTTTTGTTTGTTCTTCTTTCTCTAGTTGCTTTATGTGTAAGTTTAGGCTGTTTGTTTAAGATTTTTCTTGTCTCTTGAGGCAGGATTGTATTGCTATAATCATGTCTCAAAATTGCTTTTGCTGCATTCCATAGTATTTGAATCAGTATGTTTTCATTGTCATTTGTCTCTAGGTAGTTTTGATTTCCTCTTTGATTTCTTAAGTGATTCATGGATTGTTTATTAACATATTGTTTAGTCTCCACATATCTGTGTTTTTTGTAGGTTTTGTTTTGTTTTGTTTCTTTGTTTTTTGTTTTAGTTTTTTGCTTTTTAGGGCAGCACCTACGGAATATGGAGGTTCCCAGGCTAGTTGTCAAATTGGAGCAGCAGGTGCCAGCCTATGTCACAGACACAGCAATGCAGGATCTGAGCTACATCTGCAACCTACACCATAGATCATGGCAATACCAGATCCTTAATCCACTGAACAAGGCCAGGGATCAAACCCCTGCAACTTCATGGATACTAGTCAGGTTCATTATTTCTGAGCCACAATGGGAATGCCTTTTAATCTTTATATTTAACGTGGTTGTAGATATGCCTATTCTTAGTGTGATTTTGTTGTTTTGAATTTGTTTTGTAGTTTTTTATTTCTTCTCTTCCTCTTTTGTTCTCTGCTCTTGTGATTTTATGACTATATTTAGTGTTGCTTTAGGATTGTTTTTTTCTTATCTATGTGTATGTGTATGTCATAGATTTTTGGTTTTTCATTCCCATTAGGTTTTGATACAATAGACTATACATATATAAGATTATTTTAAGTTTCTGATCTCTTAATTTCAAATTCCTCACCAGTATCCTGCATTCATACTCTCCTCATGATTTCCGGGTTTGATGTCATATTTTGTGTGCATGATTTACAGCCTTTACTGTATGTTTGCCTTTACCAGTGAGATTTATGATTTTTTCTAGCTGTTTCCATTTTTTTTCCTCCCAGAGCTATCTGTACAGCATTTGTTTTAAAGCTTGTTTAGTTGTGTGGAATTCTCTTAGCTTTTTCTTGTCTGTAAATCTTTTGATTTTTCTATCAAATCTGAATGAAAACCTAGCTGGATAGAGTAGTTTTGGTTATAGGATTTTCCCCTTTCATCACTTTAAATATATCATGTAACTCCCTTCTATCCTGAAAAATTTCTGCTGGAAAATCAGCTGATTATCTTATTGGGATTTATTTGTATGTTATTTATTGACTTTCCTTAGTTGTTTTCAATATTTTTCTTGCTTTTTAATTTTCATCGATTTGATTAATATGTCTTATCGTGTTCTTCCTTGATTTTATCCTGTAGAGGACTCACTATTCTTCTTGCACTTGAATATTTTCAATCCCATATTAAGTAAGTTTTCAGCTATTATTTCTTCAAATATTTTCTCCAGCCCTTTCAGTCTCTCTTATCCTTCTGTCCCCTCTATAATGTGAATGTTGGTGAGTTTAATGTTGTCCCAGATTACTGTTAGACTCTCCTCATTTCTTTTTCTTTATTCTGTTCCATGTCAGTGATTTCTACCAATATGTCTTCTTATTTGTTCCTCTGTTTCATGTACTATTCTATTGCTTCCTTCTAGCGTTTTTTTCCCCAGTTATTTTTATAGTTCATCTATTTTTGTTTGTTCTTTAAATCTTCTATTTCTTTAGTAAGTATTTCTTGTAATTTCTCTATCTGTACTTCCATTTTTTTCTCTAAGATCTTGGATCATCCTTACTATCATTACTCTGAATATTTTTTCATGAAGGTTGTTTACCTTCACTTTACTTAATTGTATTTCTGGGGTTTTGTCTTATTCCTTCATCTAAAACACATTTCTCTGCTCTTTCATTTTGTCTAGCTTTCTGAGTTTGTGGTCTCCTTTCTCCAGGTTGCAGGGTTGTAGCCCTTTTGATTCTGGTGTTTCCTCCCTGGTGGGTGCAGCTGACTCTTGTCCCTCTGATGGGTAAGGCCATGACAATGGTTGGATTAGAGGTGACTGTGTCCTTACAATGACTTTAAACAAACTGTCTACTGATGGGTGAAGTTGTGATCACATACATTTCCTTGAGACTAAGTCCATGAGAAATATTCTGTGTTCCTTCCAAGAGTGGATTATCTGTTTCCCCAAGGCCTGTGGAGCTACTGCACTCAAGCCCCACTGGCCTTCAACACCAAAATGCTCTCTGGTCTCCTCTTCTCAAAGCCATATCCCCAAGCTGGAAAAATTCACATGCAGTAAGTCTGGAACTCACTTCTATATGAAACCTTCTGTGATATAGTTATTTTTCAGTCTGTTTCCCCCACCCAGCAGGTATGTGATTTGCTTACAATGTGAAACCCCTCCTACCATCCCCTTGTGGCTTCTTCTTTGTCTTTGGGTGCTTGATACTCTTTTTCCAGACTTTTTTTGTTAATAATTGTTCAGAAATTAGTTGCAATTTTAGTTTTTTCTTGAGAGAAGGTGAGGTCAAGTCCTTCTACTCCACAATCTTGTTATACCACAGTTTTATTCAGGACTTAGAATTCAGTGAATTCATTCAATCTCTAATTCAAGATACTGGCAGAGTTTTTATCACTTAGAAGATACTGTGCTAAATGCTGAGCATAGAGTGGTAGGTAAAACAAGATGCATAGTTTACCCTTGACTGACTTGGTTTTGACTGTGTGGGTATATATATAACTGAATTTTTTTTTCAAAAATTGTGCACTGCACAATCATTGAATCCATGAGTTGGCCAACATGTACAGGGTTGACTGTAAAATTATAGACAGATTTTAGACAGAGCATTGTTTCAGAGTTAGCTATACTTTATTCTTTCAGAAAGCTTATTGTCTGGTTATGGAGATATGTATTAAATAATCAAACTAGTAAATATGTCATTGCAAACTGAGATGCATATTCTAAAGAACTAGAACATGATTCTATGAGAACATATAAGAATCTCATATAGTAAGACCTCATAAGCAAATGTCCTTTCAGGAAATGTTAGCAGAGATATTTGAATAATAATTATAATAATTTGTAATGACATTAAAAAATAGATGTATAAAGGAAATTAAGGACGAATTGATCAAGATTCTCATTTACTGTATAAAGTATTTTGGTTTTTTTTTTCCTTAAAAAGACTAATGGTTAAGTGAATATTTGCATGTAACGACACTCCTAAGTCAAAAAATTTTTCCCATTTTCCTTTGACTTGGTATTGCATCCTATCCTCCCACTCTTGACCTAAAACATTTTGCATTGCACTAATTGGTTACTCAACTTTAAACACACTCTCCTACAGTTTTTAACCAATGTTTGTTTGGCATTTTGGATTTAAAACTGTCCTTTTCTCTATAGATTCTATATTACCTATGACCTTTTAAAAAAGAGATCACACTTTTTCTCAAACCAAAGACCCAAAGAGCTCTGTGTAGAGTGGATAATGTTTTAGAAACAATATACTAGCAAATATTCTTATTTCACCTCATAAATCATAAATGTGCATTTCTCTGAAGCTATTCTGTAATTATGGCTTAGTGGATAACTAAGCCAAATACAACTCATGGAAAAGAAGGGCAAGACTCAAAATAACTCTGTGCAAGATAGGAAAGGGAAATATTGTCATTCCACTTCTGTGAGGAAGAAGAAAATAAAGAAAGGGATATGAAGGACGAAAAGAAATAGCAAGATATACCTAGAGTAGAAGAAGAGAGAGAATATCTTTGTGTGTGTGTGTGTGTGTGTGTGTGTGTGTGTGTGTGTGTGTGTGTTTAATTTATGTTTAGAGGAACAAGAATAAAAATTATAATGGATTTCTCCTTAAAAATAATATGATCTTCTATCTTCTTATACATATAGATATTGATTTCTTATGATAAATTGGTTTATGTATGACTGTGGAATGTGGCATATGCAAAACTTAAAGAGCAAGTGTCATACTTTGAGTCCAAAGATCATTTGGCTGCTGCAGAACTTGGATGTTCAAAGTATGTAAGAAAGGAGAATTCTCCTTTATTCAAGGTATGATCAGTCTTTTATTCTATTTAGTTTTTTTCAATTTTTATATGAGGCTCACCTATATTATAAAGGGTGCTCCACTTTATTCATTCTACCAATTTCAGTTGCAATTTTATAGAAACACTCAGAATAATATATGAACAAATATCTAGGCAGCACAGTCACAGTAACACACAAAATTAATAATCACAAATAAATAATATTCCTCCAAGAAATTTTGTGGGAAATAATGTTGGCCTTCAATAATGTGGGAGTTAGGGGTGCCAATCCTCCACAAATTCAAAAATCTCTCTATAGCTTTACAGTTGACCCTCTATATCCATGTAGCATGTATTTATTTGAAAAAAAAAACTACCTATAAGTGGACTCACATAGTTAACATGTGTTGTTCAAAAATTAAATCAATTGAGTCAACAGCTAAATGATTTATGCTTCTCAGAAAATGATTTCATATCATTTGGGATTATAATTGCTTATTCATCAGGGTTTACCCCCAAAGTGTAATTATTGAAGCACAATGACACTATTCTGAAAAACTTTTAAGCTACTTAAATGTCAATAAAAAGACATTTATAAAGAAGCATAAACCCCTTCAGACATCACAATCAAGGTAAGATAGTATCTTATGTACATATTTTCCATTTATTTTATTCTACATTAGAAGCCAACATGTATATATCACAAAAGGAAAGAAAAGAATCTGACTTTCTCTAGAGAAATTTTATAGCTCTTACCAAGCTTTAAAATAATGAATAAATATTTTTTAAGAAAAGTAGTCCTTCTGTTATCCTAGATAATACTCTCTCATATTTTATACACTCCAAACAACAATAAAAGTAATATTAAACAAATCACTTTGGAAAATATGTAAAAAATTTACACTTATACTTTATTGTCTATACTTATTTTTATACTTATTATAGGACATAGCAAAATAAAGATTCAGAGGAATATATACCTAGGAGAATAATCGTTGTTCATTTCTCACTCTATCACAAAACAGCTAAAAAATGCTGGGATATAGAAGTCTTATTTAATCTTCCCTACCAGTATAACAGTAATTGAGTGTCAAGAATTACATCCTCATAGCAAATTTATGAGGTAGTTATCCTTTGTTTTATTTAACTATTGAGGAAACTAAGGTTCAAAGAAAAGTCATGTCAGAGCCATCATCAGCAATAGATGTTGTCAGAATTTACTACAGATGTACAGATTGTCTGTCTGTCTCTGAAATAACTTGTCCCCAGTTCACATTAATTCCTTGCCTTGTAAGAAGTGCTCTACTAAATAAAAGTTAACAATAAATGAAGATTAATCAAATTAGTTCATCTATCTTTAGAATTAAACAACACTTTATAAAATATCATGTTAAAAATCTCATAAAACAAGAGTTCCTGAAGTTCAAAGTTGGAGTTCATTGGTAGTGCCTTCATAAATTTAGCTAAATTTTCATTGAACTTACTCCATTTTCAACAAATTCAACTAAATAACCCAGAAGTCTTAACATATATATTACATATCAAATCTCTTCAGATCTCCTTATATAAGGCATTAGTTTGGAAGAATAAAACTTATTTATTTCTGGTTTTTGAAGAGTATTCTATAACACTAGTAGCATGAATATATTGATAGGAAACACACCAATACTTTATTTGGGAGGAAAATGAAATAATAAATCAGTCCTAGTTCAGAATATCAAAAATTGTGTTGTGTGTTACTATGTTTTTCATCTCCAAGGAACTTGGCATTACAGGCTACACTCAATGATTATGTAGCCACACCTGCCATGAATTATCAAAAAGAATCTAGTATCCAGATGTCTAATAGGTTCCCTGCATGTCTGAGTGTAGACCATGATCTCATTTTATTCACTATTCTTATATCTTTGTTTTATTTTTGTTCAGCAGTGAAGACTGTGGAGAAATGAAAGCAAAAAATGTTTCCTGTAGCTCACCATCTGTGAACCAAGTTTTTCCCTCTCCATTGGGATGCAATACAATGCTTATATTACCAAATATACCCTATATCAAGTGATTTGTTTCATCTTTAATTTATAATTTATTCAGTGTATGTGGGCAGATAAATATAAATTTAATTTACAAATATGAAGGAAGAAAACAATAAGAATACAAAACACATATTAAAAATGTTCAGCTAGTGAATTGAAATGATGATATAGCTTTTATTTGTAGCTCAAAATGTCTAACAACAAAAGAAAGGACAGGACCCATAGTAGAGACTAACACAAGCAAAATGGCAGAAATATTGTTTGACCTACTATTCCAGATTCACCCAGAGAGAATGCAGGCTGAGAATTAATGCAATAAAAAATGGGACTTTAACACAAACCAGAAAAGACCAAATCAAAAATTGGGTTTTTTATGAGAAGCTACAGAGAGAATTGCATTTCAGTTGCAGTAAATTACATAAATGAACACACTATGCCAAAAATGACTTCATGTAAAAAGTTGATTAGCTATTTATCAAATATGGGAGTATGTGGCAAGCACTGGTAATCACTCTTGGCTTTGTAGTATATCAGCTTGTGCATTTATCTTGTAATATTAATCTATGTCATTTCATTTTGAAAAAATGCCATAAGTTGCAAAGTCTTTGTTTGATTCTATGTCAGTAAAATATATGTAAAAATTTTGCTGCCTATATACAGAAATGGAGAACTTGACAGAATTAACATTCAATCAGACATATTTATATTGAATAAAAAACTGATATTGAGTTTATCAATAACTATACTCAATTTGCTAAGCTACCTAGCACATGAATTCATTTATAAGGTAAATATAGAGTCAGAGAAATATGAAGCTATACTAATTTTTAATATTGAGAGGTGCTCACTTAAACTTGAGAAAATAATTCAAACATAAAATAAAAAATCAACACATATTAAAATATATTTGGGTTTATTTTAGTGCATGGTGTAAGGGGGTGTTCTAGTTTCATTGATTTGCATGCAGCTGTCCAGGTTTCCAAGCAAGACTTCCTGAAAAGACTGTCTTTTGCCCATTTTATATTCTTGCCTCCAATGTCAAAGATTAATTAACCAAAAGTGTCTGGGTTTATTTCTGAGTTCTCTATTCTGTTCCATTGCTCTGTTTGTCTGTTTTGGTACCATTACCACACTGTCTTGATGACTGTGGCTTTGTAATATTGCCTGAAGTATGGGAGAGAGATGCCTCCTGCTTCGTTTTTGTTCCTCAGAATTGCTTTGGCAATTCTGGGTCTTTTGTGGTTCCATATAAATCTTTGGATTATTTGTGCTACTTCTGTGAAAAATGTAATGGGTAATTGGATAGGGATTGCATTGAAACTGTAGATTGCTTTAGATAGTATGGCCATTTTTACAATATTTAGTTTTCCAACCCAGGAGCATGGAATATCTTTCCATTCTTTACATTTTTTTAATTTCCTTGATTAATGTTTTATAGTTCTCAGCATATAAGCCTTTTACCTCCTTGGTGAGGTGTATTCATAGTTATTTTACTTTTTGGGGTGCAATTTTATTTTTTTATTTTTTTATTATTATTTTTTTTTACCATTTCTGGGGCTGCTCCCATGGCATATGGAGGTTCCAAGGCTAGGGGTCGAATCGCAGCTGTAACTTCCAGCCTAAGCCACAGCCACAGTAATGCAGGATCTGAGCTGCATCTGCAACCCACACCACAGCTCAGGGCAACATAAGATCCTTAACCCACTGAGCAAGGCCAGGGATTGAACCCACAACTTCATGGTTCCTCGTCAGTCTAGTTAACCACTGAGCCACGACAGAAATTCCCAAGGGTGCAATTTTAAAAGGTATTATATTTTTGTATATCTTTTCTAATATTTCATTGTTAGTTAACATAAATGTGACTGATTTAATCTGAATGTTAACCTTATATCCTGCTGCACCATGCACAAAAATAAACTCAAAATGGCTGAAAGACTTAAACATAAGAGAAGACACCATCAAACTCCTGGAAGGGAACATAGGCCAAGCATTCTCTGACATCAACCTTATGAATATTTTCTCAGGTCAGTCTCCAAAAGCCACAGAAATAAATGCAACAATAAACCAATGGGACCTAATCTAACTGACAAGCATTTGCACAGCAAAGAAAACCAAAAAGAAACCAAAAAGACACCTTACAGAATGGGAGAAAATAGTTTCAAATGAAGCAACTGACAAGGGCTTAATCTCTAGAATATACAAGGATCTTACACAACTCAACAGCAAAAAAAGGCAACAACCCAATGGAAAAAATTGGCAAAAGACCTAAATAGACATTTCTCCAAGGAAGATATACAGATGGCCTACAAGCACATGAAAAAATGCTCAACATCCCTGAATATTGGAGAAATGCAAATCAAAACTACCATGAAATACCACCTCATACCAATAAGAATGTCCATCATTAATAACTCCACAAATAGCAAATTCTGGTAGAGGTGTGGAGAAAAGGGAACCCTTCCTGCACTGTTGGTGGGAATGTAAGCTGGTACAAACACTGTAGAGGTTCCTTAGAAAACTCTACTTAGAACTACCATATGACTCAGCAATCCCACTCCTGGGCATACATCTGGACAAAACTCCCCTTAAAAAAAGACACATGCACCCACATGTTCATTGCAGTGCTATTCGCCAATAGCCAAGATATTGAATCAACCCAAATGTCCATTGATATATGATAGGATTAGGAAGAAGTGGTATTTATACACAATGAAGTACTACTCACCCATAAAAAGAATGAAATAATGCCATTTGCAGCAACATGGATGGAATTAGAGACTCTCATCCTGAGTGAAGTAAGTCAGAAAGAGAAAGACAAATACCATATGATATCACTTATATCTGGAATCTAATATACCGTGCAAAGGAACCTTCACACAGAAAAGAAAATCATGGACTTGGAGAATACATTTGTTGTTGCCAAGGGGGTGGGGGAGAGAATGGGATAGATTGGCAGCTTGGGGTTAATAGATGCAAACTATTGCTTTTGGAATGGATTAGCAATGAGATCCTGCTTTGCAGCACTGATAACCATGTCTAGTCACTTATGATGGAGCATGATAATGTGAGAAAAAAAATGTATACATGTATGTGTAACTGGGTCACCATGATGTACGGTAGAGAAAAATTCTATTTGGGAAATAACAATAAAAATATTAAAAAAGATTAAATTAAAACAGTTTTTATCATTTAGGTTTAGGACTTAACATACACTTAAGAGCTAAAGACATGTACCCTTCTCCTCTTCTTTTTTAAAAATCTACAGAAACCTCATGACTAGCTACCATTTTCCTAAAATTAGTGTGATCCAGGGTAAAAGGAAAAGTGTGAACTACTTTTGCCTTTGAATTGCTTTAGTATTTGCTAATGGAATTGAGAACTATGCATCTCAACTTCTTCTAGGAATGACATAATAAACTCATCAGAGAGGTATTTTGTTTGCTTGTTTTTTGAAATTCTAATCTTCTTACAAGAAGAATTTATAAATAGATTTTTGCATAAATTAATGACTTCAGATTGCTAAACACTTATTATTCTATTATGTGATAGTCCCATGCTAGCCAGCTTCAAGTTAGAATTGGTCTCACAAGAGACCACTACATTTGATACCAACTGCAAGTTCAAGGGGTTCTAAAACCAGCCCTTAGTATTGATAATTTTCTATAAGGACTTACAGAACATACTGAAAGCTATAATATTCATGGTTATGGTGCATTTCAGTGAATGAAGGAAGAACAAAATCAACCCAGCAAAGAAGAACACAGGGCAGAGTCAGGGAAGTAACTTCTAGCCCTCTCCTTGTGAAGTCAGACAATTTCTTTCCTGGTATCAATTGACAACACCTATGGAGTGTTGCCACCTAGAGAAGCCCACTCAAGCTCTAGTGTTCAGAGCATTTGTTGGGACACCAGTCACAGAAGGATGACCAATTCATTGATTTCCCATGTGATTTATCTGTCTCCATGTCAACTGATACTGTATGACTTAAAGCCATCATGCCAAATCATATGTCTTTTCCAATGTGGCCAGTCCCCACTTAAAATCACATTGTTACTTCTCTGTGGCTAGAGTGGCCCAGCCTAGATGCTATTTCTGGAGAGCAACTTGCCTAAGAATAACTTGGTGGGATGTCTCTGTCTTCCCTACTCATTTCTATATGCTCCTTCTATGTGCAGTAGCTGTTCAATCAGCCCTAAGTTCTTTTCCAAAAGGAATTTCCCTATGTGTAAGTGTGTATTTGGTATGTCCATGGGAAAAGGTGAGCTTAGGGTCTTCCTACACTACCATCTTGGACACCTCTCTATTCAGATTTTCTTTTGTTTTTACCTAAAATCTTTCTTCTGTTCTAGAATCTCATCTAGTGTACCACATTGCAAATAGTTTTTTTTTCCTTAAGATCCTCTTGACTAACAATTCATCAGACTTCCTTTGATTTATTAACTTTTACATTTTTGAAGAATACCAACTAGGCATTTTGCAGAATGCCTCTCTATTGGAATTTGTCTCCTATTTTTCTCATGATAAAACTGGTGTTTTAGATTCAGCAGATAAAGATCACAGAGCTAAAATACCATTTCATCACTCATGTCTAGGATATACACTATCAGTTCTGTTCATGACTGTTCATATTGATCTTAATCACCTGGCAAAGTAGAATTAACCATGTTTCTTCAACATAAAGTTAGCCTGTTTTCCCCCTTTCCATGCTGTACTCTTTGAAGGAGGTCATTTTGTTCACCCTATATTAAGTGGAAAGTTACACTCTCCTTACTAGAAGGTATAGTACACAAATTATTTTAAATTCTTATACAAATGATATTTGTCTTTTCTACCTATATGCTAAATTATATCATTAATTTATATTTTATGATTTATGGGTGTTTACTTATTTGGGAGACTATAAATAAATACTGCATTCTTTGTGGTTAATATTCTAGCTTTTGCATTGAGAGCACTTTCAGCTAACTTTGATGTTCTTTTAAGTAACTCCATTTTTTCAAACATGAAGTGGGATAATGAACTCCCCCATATTAAATAACAAACCCAAGAAAATACTAAGCATTATCTTCAAAAAGAAATACGTATTCCTCTGTGTTGTTCTTCTCTGGCTTTGTGTTTCTTCTTTTTTTTTAAATAAACATAATTTCTCTGGGAGTTCTCATCCTGGTGCAGTGGTTAATGAATCCAACTAGGTACAATGAAGTTTCAGGTTTGATCCCTGGCCTCACTCAGTGGGTTAATGATCTGGCATTGCCGTGAGCTGTGGTGTAGGTCACAGATGCAGCTCGGATCTGGCATTGCTGTGGCTGTGGCATAGGCCAACAGCTACAGCTCCCATTAGACCCCTATCCTGGGAACCTCCATATGCCATGGGTGCAGCCCTAGAAAAGACAAAAAAAAATCATTTTTCCCATTGTTAAGCTCATGACAAAATAATAACAAAAAATAAACAGACAGGTGTACATCAATATAATGCAAAACACATTCTCTTTCCCAGATTTCAGAAGTTCTTTCCAATTATGCCTATATTTCAGCTTAGTTGATTTTTGTGGCATAGGAAGTTTTATAATTCAATGTTGGTGCAAAATGAAAAACACTAAAAAGAAAAGATGTCTTTTATATGGTCTTCTATATGGTCTTCTATAAGGATAAGTAATCACATCAACTTTCATTTTTCTCTGTAAAATGCTCTAAGTAAAACCTCTTATTTCTTGCTGCAACTCATAAACATTTTGGCAAAAGGATTTTGCAAGTTTGTGTCAGATTATATGGTGTTTAGTGAAATTGGAAAATAGTTCAGTGGTGGTAAGGAATAATAGTAAATATGATGTTGATATCTCAGACTGATGTTTCACTTGAGTCTTAAAAATGAATTTAGTTTCTGAAAACAAAGTACTTAATTAAACACATAGTTTTATATTGGGATTTAGAATAAATATAGGTATGATCTGTGTTGTTGAAGAATTTCATTTATAAACATTCTAAGTATTAGGCAGTTCAAATTACATACTGTTAAGCCTTTAAAAACTGAATAAGATTTCTTTTTGTCTACATAATAGAAGACATAGATCAATGATTTATTTATTTTGTGTTCTGTATAATGCTCTTAATCTGAAAGATTTC
Source organism: Sus scrofa (assembly GCF_054392235.1). Classification (NCBI taxonomy): domain Eukaryota; kingdom Metazoa; phylum Chordata; class Mammalia; order Artiodactyla; family Suidae; genus Sus; species Sus scrofa. Next base: position 52,523,084 of record NC_139386.1, read on the forward strand.
CTATTCTTTTTCCTAATTTCCTAATTTGTTTTGTTAGTATTTAGTTATGTTTTATTTATTTGTAGTTGCACATTCATCTACATTATGCTAACCAGCAATAACAAGATTAATTACAGATTTTTTGATGTAATATTTTCTTTTTTTTTTCTTTTTTGATTTTTTAAGTTTTATTGTAGTATAGTTGATTTACAAGTCTATGGTAATTTCTACTGTACAACAAAGTGATTCAGTCATACATATACGCATATCCATTAATTACAGATTTTTAAAAAACATTTTTTTGGTTGAAAGACAATGTAAAATGTGTCATTTTATCAGGACACAATATTTATTAATATATTAAAATAAATTTTATTTATATATTTAAATTTTTATAATTTAAACATCCAATTGCATTTATTCAATGTGTTTAACTTTTATGTAGTATCTCTTGTAGTGCCTAATTTTACACATTTATGGGTTGACTAAAGCTTGTTGCTGATTCAAAGCCAGTATTTACTATTTGAATTGTCCTGTTGTATTTTCACCTGCCATTTGCAAATTTTCCTCTTCTCATGTCTGTCTTCACTGAAAATGAGCTTCTTTCTGCCTCATGTTTAATTAAAATTTCATTATCACTCTTCTATAGCTTCTTTTTAAAAATTAAAATATAGTTGATTTACAGTGTTTATTCAATTTCTGTTTTACAACAAATTAGCACATACAGTTCCCTGTACTGTACAGTAGGAGCCCATTGCCTATTCATTCAAAATGTTACAGTTTGCATCAACAAACCCCAAGTTCCCAATCCATCCCACTTCCTTCCCCCTTCCCCCAACAACCACAAATCCGCTCTCCATGTCTGTGTTCTGTTTCTCTTTTGTGGATAGGATCATCTGTGCCATGTATTAGATTCCACATATAACTCATATCATATCATATTTGCCTTTCTCTTTCTGACTTTCTTCACTTAGTATGAGTGTCTCTAGTTCCACTGATGCTGATGCAGATGGCATTATTTTGTCCTTTTATGGCTGAGTAGGATTCCATTGCATGTATGTTCTATGACAACTTAATCCATTCATTTCTTAATGGACTTTGAGAATGTATCCATGTCTTGGCTATGTGAATAGTGCTGAAATAAACATAGGGGTACAAGTATCTTTTTGAATATTTTGTTCAGAAATATGCCCAGGAGTGGGATTGCTGTATTATATGGCCATTCTATATTTAGTTTTATGAAGGAGCTCCAGACTGTTTTCCATAGTAGTTGTACCAATTTACATTCCCACCACCAGTGAAAGGGGTACCCTTTTCTCCACAGCCTCTCCAGCATTTGCTATTTTTTTTGACATAATGATGGCCATCTGACCAGTGTGACATGGTACCTCATTGTAGCTTTTATTTGCATTTCTCTAATAATTAGTGATGTTGAGAATTTTTTCATATACCTATTGGCCATCCATATGTCTTCTTTAGAGAAATGTCTACTTAGGTTTTCTGTCCATATTTCAATTGGTTATTTTATCTTTATTGTTTTTGAGCTGTATGAATTGTTTATATTTTGGAGATTAGGCCTTTGTATATTACATCATTTGAAAAGATTTTCTTCTATTCTGTGGGTTGTCTTTTCATTTTTTAATGGTTTCCTTTGTTGTGCAAAAGCTCCTGAATTCAATTAGGTCCCATTGATTTATTTTTGGTTTTACTGACCTTATTCTAGGAGGTAAATAAAACAAGATGTTGCTGTGATTTATGTCAAAGAACATTTGCCTATGTTTTCCTTAGGAGTTTTATAGTATCTGGCCTTACATTTAGATCTTTAATCCATTTTTAGCTTATTTTTGTGGGTGCTGTTAGAGAGTATTCTAATTTCATTCTTTTATATATAGCTTTCCAGTTTTCCCAGCACCACTTATTGAAGAGCTTATCTTTCTTCCACTGTATGTTCTTACCTCCTTTGTCATAGATTAGTAGACCATAGGTGCTTGGGTTTATATCTGGGCTTTCTATCTTATTCCATTGATCTATATTTCTTTTTCTCTGCCAGTATCATATTGTTTTGATAACTGTAGCTTTGTAATATTGTACAAAGTCAGGGAGCCTGATCCCTCCATTTCCATTTTTTTAATAAACTGCTTTTGCTATTTGGGGTCACTTATGTTTCCATACAAATTTTAAAATATTCAATTCTAGTTCAGTGAAGACTATCCTTGGTAATTTAATAGGGATTATGTTGAATCTGTAGATGCCTTGGTTAATATGGTCATTTTGACAATATTGATTCTTCCAATCCAAGAGCATCATGAATCTTTCCATCTGTTTGTGCCTTCTTTGATTTCTTTCATCAATGTCTTATAGTTTTCAGAGTATAGGACTTTTGTATATTTAGGTAAACTTATATCTAGGTATTTTATCCTTTTTGATGCAATGGTAACTGGGATGGTTTCTCTGATTGAAGTTAAACTATCACTGTTTGAAGATGACATGATACTATACTTGCAAAACCCTAAAGAAACAGCCAGAAAACTATTAGAATTTGTCAATGAATTTTTCAAATAATACACAGAAATCAATTTCATTTTTATAGCTTTTTAAAATTCTAGTTTAGTAATATTTACATTTTTAGAAATTTTAAAAATAATCTAATTCTTACTGTTTAAATTGAATTCTAAAAGCACTTATGATTCTTACAACACCCTTATGAACTCTATTAACACTATGACAATAGCTACTCATTCAGAAATGTATGAATCTTTTATGCCCAATATCTATCTGTCTACTTGTTGAGTCAACATTTAATAGTTCAAATGTATTGCTCTTTTCCAGTCAATGGTATTTTCAGGACTTCTAAAAGTGATCAAGTGATGACTATGCCTTCCTGAACCTTGAGTTAGCAAACTCATAATTTATATAAAACTCTATAATAATAAAAGGAGTTGCCTGTATCTCTTGTATTCTACTCGCTGGGTATTTATCCAACTACACAGCATCAAGTTCAGATAAATGCCTTCATACATGTTATGCAAATAAAAATGTAAACAGAAAGAAAATTTGTTTGAATCAAATTAGTCAACATCGTTCTAGAACAGGTTTAAGGAATACAAAATTGCCTTGAGAATGAGAGGGAATTTTAAAATTCTTTATAAAGTTGATATTTCAATCTAAAAATTATACTGAAAGGTCTCTGACTCTCAACTTTATTATAAAATATAAATGTAAAAAAAATAGAAAATGCAAACTAATCAAGATTTTTTGCTCCCAATGATAGGGGAAGGGGAAAAGTAACTATTGTGATATATGACCAGAACCTCCTATCCAATATAATTGTATATTTGTAAGTAGGTGGAAATTTTGCAAATAGTTAGAGATTCTAATAAAAAAAATTAAATAACATGCAAGATGAGATAGGCATTTCTACAGAAAAAAAATGGAAAATATAAGAAAAATCAAATTAAAATGCTAAAAGCCAGAGACAGATGAATTAGAAATGATGACATTCAGTACACTCATTGGTATACTCAACTCAACCACAGAAATAATCAGTAAACATGAAAATAGGGCAATAGAAAGTATGCAAACCAAAAAACAGTTTTTTAAATAAACCATAAAAGAGCATCAAAGGAACTGTGTAACATTCATAATTGGAATTCCTGTGCTAGAGAGTAAGATAGTGGGGCAGAGAAAATATTTTAAGAGGGAATAACAGGAGTTCCCATCATGGTTCAGTGGTTAACAAATCTAAGAACCATGAGGTTGCAGGTTTGATCCCTGGCCTTGCTCAGTGGGTTAAGGATCCTGCATTGCTCTGAGCTGTGGTGTAGGTTGCAGATGCATCTCAGATCCCACGTTGCTGTGGCTCTGGTGTAGGGTGGCAGCTATGGCTCTGATTCAACCCCTAGCCTGGGAACCTCCATATGCCATGGGAATGGTCCAAGAAATGGCAAAAAGATAAAAAAAAAAGAGGGAATAAAAAAGAACTTTCCAAAGGTAGTGATAGATACCAAATTGCAGAAGAATAATAAGCAAGAAAAAAAACTGCTAAAAATTAAAGTAATAAAGACAAAACTTGAAAGCATTCATGATGAGAAAGACGCAACAAAACAAGAAAAAAAATCTAATATTTTTCTTATTAAAATACATACAAGCCAGAAAAAGTAATTTTGACAGTAAAAGAATCAATCAGGGAATCTATACCTAGCAAAATTATCTTTCAAACATTAAGGATATATATAAAAATTTCTCAGGCAATAAAAAACACAGATGATTTTAAACAGACCTCTGTTTTAAAGGAAAGGTTAAAAGAAGTTCTTCAGAACAAAAATAATGTAATATAGCTCAGCAACTTGGATGTTAGGAAAAAGAGAAAAAGCGAAAATGAGAAATAAATGAAGATGAGAAGACGAAATATAATACTTTTAAGGTCCATCTTAGTTAGTTGAAGAGATAATAGAGCTTTTGAAGCAATAATAACAAAAACGTGTTCTGTGCTTAGAAAATATTTAAAAAATGAAATGCATGACAAGTATGAGACAAGAAATGGGAGAGTTGAGCTGGTCATATACTGTTATAAAGTCTTTATAATACATGTGAAATTGTATACTGTTATTTGGAAGATGGACACAAATTACTGAAAATATATAATGTAAAGCCAAGGAAATTGACTCAAATATGCTCAGAAGACAAATAAATAATAAAACAGAATTGAGTTATAAAATATCATAAATTAAATCTAGAGAAGGCAGAAAAGAGATGGAAAATGAACAAATGCAAAAAAAAAAAAAAAAGCACCTGGAAGGCAATTGATTTTAATGCATCTATTTTAATTATTATTTTACATATGAATATTTAAACATATTACAGAGAGAAATTTCGAGATTTGATTAGGAAAAAAATCTAACTATATGCTCTCTATGACAAACTCACTGTAAGTACAAGACTAAATTAAGTTAAATATAAAAGGAAGGAGAAATAGATTTCACATATATAACCAACTGGTATTTGACAAAGATGTAAAGGAAATTTAATGAGGAAAGCATAATCTTTTCAGTAAAAATTAATCAATCAAATATACATAAAAGTAAAACAAAAACCTTGAGACATATTTCACACCTCTAAATTTTTAAGTGGAAATGAATCAAAAATTTAATTGTAAAATATCAAATGAAATAATTTTTAGAGACAATGTACCAGAAAATCAACAACACTTTGAGTTTCTTATGATTTATTAAAAAATTGAAGTAGAGTTGACTTACAAAATTGTGTTAATTTCAGATGTACAGTATAGTGATTCATGGATTTTTCAGATAATATGTCATTACAAGTCAGTGGGTAAAATTACCTGTGCTATACAATAACTCTTTGTTTTTTATATATTTTATGTATAGTAGCAGGTATATATTAATCACGTGTTTCTAATTTTCCCCTACCTCTCTCCTTTTTGTAACCATATGTTTGTTTTCTATGTCTATGAGTCTGCTTATGTTTTGTGTATAGATTCATATATTATTTTTTAGATTTGTATAAGTGATATTATGTAGTATTGTCTTTGATGTATTTCACTAAACATAACATTCTCTAAGTCTATAAATGCTGTATATTACCTACATAGATACACATAAAATATATATTATATAGTATATTAATAATATGCATAATAATATATGTAATAATATACAATATATTATTGCACATTATCATGTTACTGTATTTTATATATATATATATACATAAGGCATTTCTTAAGCTGATCATATGTTGATGGGCACTTGGATTGCTTCCATGTCTTGCCTATTATAAATAGTGCTGTTATGAACACTGAAGTGTGCATACCTTTTCAAATTAAAGGTTTCATTTTTCCCAGATATATATCCAGAAGTGGAATTTCTGGATCATACAGTAGTTTTATTTTTAGTTTTCTAAGGAACCTCCATACAGTTTCCATTGCGGCTACACAAATTACCATCAACAATGTAAGAGGGTTCCCTTTCCTCCACACACTCTCCAGCATTTGTTTATAAGATTTTTGATGATAGCTCTTCAGATTAAGTGGGGTGATAGCTCATTATGGTTTTTAATTGCATTTATTTAATAATTAGTGATGTTGAGAATCTTTTCATGTGCATGTTTGCTAATTATATGTCTTCTTTTGAGAAATGAAATAATGGCTATAATTCCCAGTACTATATAATATATCCTTCTTGCATATTTATTTTATACATAGTAGTTTGTATCTCTTAAAACCCTACCCTGAGCATGAACTCCTTCCTTCTCCCCACTTGTATCCACTAGTTTGGTTTCCATACCTGGGAGTCTATTTCTGTTTTGCTGTATACATGCATTTGTATTATTTTTTAGATTCCATATATAGAAGTTATTATACAGTGTTTTTCTTTCTGTATTTGACTTGTTTCACTAAGCATAATATTCTGTAGGTCCATCCATGTTTCTACAAATGGGAAAATGTTAATCTTCTTTATGACTATTATTCATCTTTATACATTCATCTGTTGATGGATACTGGGACTGCTTCTGTATCTTGGCTATTGTAAATAGTGCTACTATGAGTATTGGGATACATGTATCTTTTTGAGTTAGTTTATTTTGTTTTTCTAGATATATATAAGACTGAAATTGCTGGCAATTGTTTATAAATTTTGATATTTACCCCTTATAGGTCATACTTTTTATAAATATTTTCTCCCATTATTTCAGATTTCTCTTCATTTTGTTGATGGATTCCTTTTCTTTTCAAAAGCTAAAGTTTAATTAGTTTTCATTTGTTAATGCTTTATTTCTCTTGCCTTAGGAGACAGAGCCAAATAATTTACTGCTTAGATTTATATCAGAGTGTTCTGCTTATGACCTCTTCCAGTGATTTTTTGCCCAATCTGGCCATTTCTATTTAACATTGTTTTGGAATCTCTTGGCACAGTAGGCAAGCAAGAGAAAAAAATAAAAGGCATTAAAAAATGGAACAAAAGAAGTAAAACTATCACTATATTCAGATGGCATGATACTCTATATAGAAAATCCTAAAGTCGCCACCCCAAAACTATTATAAATTTAGCAAAGTTGCAGAATATAAAATTAATATAAGGAAATCTGTTGCTTTTCTAATCACTAACAACAAACTCTCAAAAATAAAAACAAACAAAAAAATCCATTTACTCGTGCATCAAAACAAATAAACCATCTAGTAATAAATTTAACCTAGTAGGTTAAATACCTATATTCTGAAAGCTTTAAAACACTGAAGTAGATTGAAGATAATATAAAGAAATAGAAAGATTTCCCATGCTATTAATTGAGAGGAATTATCATTCACACATCAGTTTTATAGCTTCTACTGTAGAAGTTTTTTGCCTTCTTGGTTAAGTTTATTTGTAAGTATTTTATTACTTCTAGACTATTGAAAATGTAATTATTTCTTAATTTCTTTCTCTGGTTGTTCATTTTTGGTATAGAAATTGAGCTGATTTTTGTACATTAATTTTGTATCCTGCAACTTTATTTAATTCATTTATTACATCCAACAGATTTACTATTAAGTAAAACAAAAATGAAAAAATTTTCAAAAGTCTTGAAATGTGTGCAACAACAACAAAAACACAATCAATAAAAGCAAAAATAGACAGTGAGACCGCATCATACTGAAAAGGTGTTGAGCAGCAATAAAAACAAAAAAAATGATAAAACACAACCTTAAGAATGGGAGAAAATATTTGCAAACAATATATCTGGTAAAGGATTAGCCAAAATATGTAGAGACAATATTCAATTCAATGACAATAAAGCAAATGTCACGATTAAAATAGGCAAAGAAACTGAATAGACATTTATCCAAGGAAGATATACAAATGGCCAACAAGTATTGAAAAATGTGCTCAATATTTTTAATCATCAAGGAAATGCAAATCAATATAACCATGAGATACAAGCTCACACATATTAGAATGCTTATTATAAAAAGACAAATTTTGCCAAGGATGTGTACAAAAAGGAACAATTGAACACTGTTAGTGATAATGTAAATTGATACAACCACTATGGAAAATATTATGGAAGTTTCTCAAAAGATTAAAATATAACTACCAAAGATCTACTAATCCTACTTCTGGGTATTTGCCCCAAATAATTAAAATCAGAAACTTCAAAGTATACTTGTATACCCTTGTTCATTGAAGCATTATTTGCAAAAGCCAACACAATGAAGCAAATGAAATATCCATTGATAAATAAATGGATAAAGAAAATATGGTATAGAAATACAATAAAATATTAATATTAGAAAAAATAAAATAAAAAATAAAATGTGTCCATTTTTAATAACATGAATTAACCTGGGAGAAATTGTGCTAAATGAAAAAAATAATGAACACTGAAGGATGAACACTACATGATACCACTTCAATAAGAAATCTAAAATAGTCAAAACAATAGAAGAAAAATATCAAATAAGCAACCTAACCCTACACCTAAAGCAACTAGAGAAAGAAGAACAAGTGAAAACTTAGTTATTTGAAGGAAAGTAATAAATTAATAAGAGCAGAAATAAATGAAATAGAGAGGAAAGCAATAGAAATGATAATGAAACTAAAACCTGAAAATAGAAAATATGAACAGACCAAGCACAAATATAGAAATTGAACCTGTGATTAAAGAACATTCAGCAAACAAAAGTCCAGGACCAGACGGCTTCACAGGTGAATTCTATCAAATATTTAGGGAAGAATTAGCACCATTTCTTCTGAGATTATTCCCAAAAAATGCAGAGGAAGGAACACTCCCAAGCTCATTTTTAAGCCAACATCATCCTGATATTAAAACAAAAGACACTACAAAAACAAAAAGAAAATTATAGGCCAATATCACTGATGAACACAGACACAAAAATAATTCCCTTTGTGGCTCAGTGGTTGATGAATCCGACTAGGAACCATGAAGTTGAGGGGTCATCCCCGGCCCTGCTCAGTGGGTTAAGGATCTGGCATTGCCATGAGCTCTGGTGTAGGTTGCAGAAACAGCTCGGATCCCACGTTGCTGTGGCTCTGGTGTAGGCTGGCTCCTATTCAACCCCTAGCCTGGGAACCTCCATATGCCGCCATGGGAGCAGCCCAAGAAATGACAAAAGACAAAAAAAAAAAAAAATTAACAAAATGCTAGCAGCAATATGCCATAAAACAATCATACACCAATGACCAAATGGGATTTATCGCATGGATGCATTTTTTTCAGTATCTAAAAATCAATCAGTGTGATACAACTCATTAACAAACTGAAGAATAAAAAACATATGATCATATTGATTAATGCAGAAAAAGATTTGATAAAAGTCAACATCTAATTATGATAAAAAATAAACTCTCCATAATATGGGCATAGAGGGAACCTAGCTTGGCATAAGAAAGGCCATATATGACAAAACCACAGCTACCACTGTTTTCAATGGTGAAAAGCTGAAAGCATTTCCTCTGAGATCAGGAGCAAGATCAGGATTTCCACTCTTGCCAATTTTATTAAAAATAGCTTTGAAAGTCATAGCCATGGCAATCAAAGAAGAAAAGGAAATAAAAATAATGCAAATTAGAAGAGTAGTAAAACTGTAGCTAATTACAAATGACATGATATTATATATAGAAAATCCTAAAGAGGCTACTAAAACACAACCAAAGCTCATCAATGAATTCAGTAAAGTATCAGGACACAAAATTAATACACAGAAATCTCTTGCATTTCTACACACTAACAATGAAAATCAGAAAGAGAAATTAAGGAAATAATCCCATTTACCATCACATCAAAAAATACAATACCAAGTAACAAACCTACCTAAAGAGGCAAAAGACATGTACTCTGAAAATATTAAGGCACTGAAAGACTTTGCTTTGAAAGACAAAGATGGCACAAAGGGAAAGATATACCATGTTCCTAGATTGGAAGAATCAATATTATCAAAAGGAGTATACAGATCCAGGCAATCTACAGATTCATTGCAATCCCTATAAATTAAGAATGGCATTTTTCACAAAACTAGAACAAAAAATATCAAAATGTGCATGGGTTCCAAAAAAGACTCCAAATATCAAAGCTATCCTTAGGGGACAACACACACATACCAATGGAACTAGAGGGATAAAGATCCCTGGCTTCAGTGTATACTACAATGCTATAATCATCAAAACAGTATGATACCAGCACAAAAACAGAAATATAGATCAATAGTAGAGTATAGAAAGCCCAGAAATAAAATCAAGCACATATAGTCTATTAATACATGACATAGGAGAATTTACATGGAGAATTTAATGTAATGGAGAAAATTTACAAGAATTTACATGGAGAAAAGACAGTCTATTCAATAAGTGGTGCTGGGAAAACTGGATAGCTACATGTAAAAGAATAAAATTAGAATATTCATTAATACAATGTACAAAAATAAACTCAAAACAGATTAAAGACCTAAATGTAAAGCCAGATACTATAAAACTCTTAGTGGTAAACCTAGGCAGAACACTCTCTGACATAAATGACAGCAAGATCTTTTTGGATCCACTTCCTAGAGTAACAAAAATTAAAACAAAATAAATATATGGGACCTAATTAAACTTAAAATCTTTTTGCACAGGAAAAGAAATAATAAACAAAATTAAAATACAACCCATAGTATGGTTGAAAATCTTTGCAAATGAAGGAAGCAGTATGGGATTCATCTCCAAAATAGACAAATATCTCCTACAGCTTTGCATTAAAAAAATTAAAAAATCAGCAGAAAATCTAAATAGACATTTCTTCAAAATATACAGGTGACCAAAAATCACATGAAAAGATGCTCGACATTGTACATTGTACAATATACAATGAGATACCACTTTACATCAGTCTAACTGATGACCATCATCAAAAAGTTTACAAACAATAAATGCTGGACAGGATATACATACAAGGGAAATCTCCTACACTGTTGGTGAGATGGTTAATTAGTATAGCCATTGTGAAGAATAGTATGGAGCTTCTTTAAAAAACTAAATATAGAACTAATATATGATCCAGCAATCCAAGAGAAAACTATAATCCAAAACAATAATCTGAAGTTCTCAAACAGATTAGATGTTCGGTAGTTAGTGAATGCTAATAAGTTACTTTTCTGATACTAACATGCTCACTTCATCATTAAAACTTCATTTTTAATTAGATTGAGGAAAATTCTCTAATTAGCTTCCTGAAATATTAAATGTATGGAAAACTATTTTTTTCACAAATTATACTATTCTTTGCTATTTTTATATTTACTATTATATGTATGTAAAAATAGTTATTGAGTACATAATTTTTGCATCATATTGGGCAAAATTCTGTGAGTAATTTGAAAGTTATGAAGCATATCTTTGCTCTCAAAGATTTGTGACACATTAGTTAGAAAAATAAAATTTACATGGCAGAAAGATATTTCAGACCATGAAATATGTCAAAAAAGGAAATTTTTCCTAATTATCTTTGATATTTTATCTCTATATTAATACCAAATTTATCTGTAGCTAGACATCTAATCTTAGGATAATTTGAAAAGGGAGATTCTCTCTGTCAATTAGAGTATCACTGTCCCTATTTTCCTCAGTCATTCTGAGCTTTTGTAGAGCCAATCAGTAATTATAAAGAAAGAAAAGATGTCTAGTACTGAAGTCATCTGACATCACTTTTAAGAATGTATTTTGTTTTATCTGTTCATCCAGTTATTTTCATTGTTTCAAGCTGTCATCTTTGAGGGATCTTTTTAAAATATGGACTCATGTTAAATAGACCTTTGCTGGGACCTAAAATTCTTCATTTCTAATAGCCTCCCAGAATAAGCTGCTGCTGTTGCTACTGATCTGTTTGGGGATCCTGTTGTAAGTAAGTAGACTCTAAAGAAAAATCTTTGTCCCACTGTGGTTTTCTGTCATTTTCGGTGGTAGCATATACACTTTGTGTACTCCTCACACTAAGTATAAGACTAATTCACCTGGTTCCATATCTTAGAAGAAAAGAAGAAGAAAAGTTGTCTAATATTTTGGAAAATAAAATTCATATGAATACACAAGCTGAATACTCATTTATAATTCACTTTTCTAACATCAAGTTATTTTTAATTATTCTGATTGTTCATTTTCTGCCTAAAGGACTAAAGAAAATATCTACTGCAAGGATATTTTATCCTCCTTCAAACAAATTGTTCAGCAAGGTAAATGGGCAAGATGCAGGGCCTTTTCTCATCCAGTGAGTGCTTTCAGAATTCTTCCCAACTAGAAAGTATAATCCCTTCCTTGGGTGAGAATTTGAATTGGATGGAAGGAACTAAATCTATAAGGAACTTCTCAATTTTTGTTTATCACAGAATCTTAGTTTTGTAATTTCAAAAATAGATAATCATTTTCTTTTGTTCTATGTAATCTATTATTTCTTTCATCCCCTAAGTCATAGATGAAAATTTTAGTTTAAATACGAAAAAGGAAAAAGGAGAATAAAATTATCAGAAGTAAAAAATACATTTATCTGATTTCCTGGTGTGATGCAATGAGTTAAGAATCTGACTGCAATAGTTTGGGTCACTGAGGAGGTGCAAATTTGATTCCTGGCTTGGCCACAGTGGGTTAAAGAATTTGGTATGGCTGCAGCTGTGGTATATGTTGGATTCAGTCTCTGGCCTGGGAATATCCATATGCCACAGATGTGGCCATAAAAATAAAACAAAAAACCAAAAAAAAACCTAAACATTTATCAACCTATTACCTTCACAGTGGCAGGGCTAATGTTGAGAAAACTCAATCTCAGCATTGGATAATTAGCCAAATATATTTTCGGTTTTCTCTGGATTCATAGGAAAATAAAGACATTCTTAAAAAGCCATAAAACATCAATAAACAAGCCAAAAAAATTTGATCTGGTGTTAGAACTGAGAATCTAAAGCCCTGATATGTGTGGGGCTGCTGATGCCTAAGTAGATCTATAATTAGATATCTAAACAAATATTTCTCTCTATACATTTATTGACTCAAGTATACATTTTCTTGGGATGAAAGTTAGAATGCAAACAATCTCTGGGAAAATATACTCAGGCAGACTTCGAAGAATTTACACAAAATCAACAAACACTAGCATAACTTCACCAAAAAATAACAAATATTATTAAAAATAAACAATCCAAATTCCATATATAAGAATGAGTAGACAAAAATAGAAAGACATGGGAAAGGAGGTGAGAAAGATAAATTCCTTAAGAAAGTGTTTAAAAAACTAAGAAATGGAAATTTTAATGGTCTTATCACAAAAAAATAATGAAATAAGTAGACTAAAATTTTATTTTGCCCACCTCCTTCCATACTCAAAAAAAGTGACAGAACTAAATAATTTTCCATTGTTTTTCTGGAAACTATTCAAACAGATAATATCAAACTTTCCCAAGTGTCTTCAATGAATAGAGAAAGAAGGTGTGTTCCAATCTTATTTTATGATATTTATATTATACTTAATCAAAGACTAGAAAAGAACAGTAATTAAAAGGAAATTTTAAAATCCAAATTTATCAATCATTTATACAGAGAAAACTATTAAAAATAGAGTAATGCAAAATATCATGGCATATTAGATTCTATTCTAATTTTTTAGAACTGTATTATTTAATTGTACAGTTGCAGTATTTAATTATAATTATCATAAATTCTTTGATGGAGGAGAAATCAGAATCAGATGTGAGAAGACTTCAGCCTTCCAAGAATGATGTCAAATGACCCCCTTCATGGTGGATTATGAACTTATTTACTATGAGATATATTTCTTCTCCAGAGATTCCTTGTTTGTGTATCAATTGTATTTTTGGTTTGCAGTTATTCTGAAGTTTTTATATAAGACTCTATATGTATATGAGATCGTTTTAAGTTGTTCTCTTAATCTCAAGTTCATATCCAGTGTCCTTCATTTGTACCCACCTCTTCTTGGATTTTCGGTGGAATAATTGTGCATGGATGATTTCGCATCTTTATTGTATATATACCTTTACTGGCGAGCCTTGTCATTTGTGAAATTTTTGTTTCCTGCTGCTGTTTTATCTTTTCTGCCTAGAGAAGTTCCTTTAGTATTTGTTGTGAGGCTGGTTTAGTGTTGCTGAATTCTCTCAACTTTTGCTTCTCTGTGAAGGTTTTGATTTCTCCTTCAAATCAGAATGAGAGCCTTGCTGGTTAGAGTAATCTTGCTTGGAGGTTTTTTCCTTTCATAATGTTAAGTATTCCATGCCACTCCCTTCTGGCCTGCAGAATTTCAGCTGAAAAATCTGCCGATAACCTTATTGGGGTTCCCTTGTATGTTACTTGTTCCTTTTCCCTAGCTGCTATCAAGATTTTCTCTTTGTCTTTAATTGTGGTCAGTTTAATTAACATGTGTCTTGGTGTATTCCTCCTTGGCTTTATTTTATATGGTACTTGTTGTGCTTCCTGGATTTGAGTGAGTGGTTCCTTTCCCATGTTAGGGAAGTTTTCGGCTATTATCTCTGGGAATATTTTTTCTGTCCCCTCCTCTCTCTCTTCTCCTTCTGGCAGCCCTATTATACAGATGTTGGTGCATTTAACATTGTCCCAGAGTTCTCTGAGACTCTCTTCATTTGTTTTCAATCTTTTTTTCCTCTTTTCTGTTCTGCATCCATAATTTCCACTAATCTGTCCTCCATCTCACTTATTCATTCCTCTGCCTCCTCTATTCTGCTGTTAGCTGCTTCTAGTGAGTTTTTTATTTCAGTGAATGTATTTTGCATCTCTTCTTAAGTTTTGTATCTTGCATCTCTTTGATCAGTGTTTCCTGTAAGTTATCCATCTTTGCCTCCAGTTCATTTCCAATGTCTTGCATCATCTTCAGCATCAACAGTCTAAAGTCTTTTTCCTGGATGCTGAGAATCTCCTCATTGCTTAGCTGTTTTTCTGGGGCTTTTCCTTTCTCCCTCATCTGAGTTATAGTGCTCTGTCTTTTCATTTTTATAGCTTTCTGGTGTGGTGACCTTTTTACAGATAATAGAGTTGTAGCCTCTCTTACTTCTGGTGTCTGCCCCCCTTGTGGTTGAAGTATGTATGGGGGCTTGCTGTAGGCTTCCTGGTGGGAGGGGCTGACGCCTGCCCACTGGTAGGTGGAGCTGATTCTAATCCCTCTGGTGAGCAGGGCTTAGTCTCTGGATGGGAATAGAGGCAGATGTGTGCCTGAGGGGTCTTTAGGTAGGGTAGCCTGTTTACCGATGGGTGGGGCTGTGATCCCACCTGGATTGCTGTTTTCTCTGGGGCTTCTAAGCAGCTGACTGAGGAGTAGGGCCAGATTTTCCCAAAATGTCCACCTCCAGAGAAAGGCAGGCTGCTGAATATTCCTGAGAGCTTTGCCTTCAATGACCCTCCCCCACACCAAGCCACATTCATCCCTCTTTTCTCAGGATGTCCTCCAAGAACTGCAGTCAGGTTTGACCCAGATTCCCATGGAGACTTTGCTCTGACCTGGGACCCAGTGCACATCAAAGTCTGTGTTTGCCTTTTAAGAATGGGGTCTCCATTTCCCCCAGTCCTGTGGAGCTCCTGTGCACAAGCCCCACTGGCCTTCAATGCCAGATGCTCCAGAGGCTCTTTCTCCCAGTGCCAGATCCCCATAGGTGAGGGTTTGATGTGGGCCTCAGAACTCTTACTCCTGTAGGTGAGTCTCTGTGACACAGTTTCCAGTCTATGGAGCTTCCCACCCGGGAGGTATGGGGTTGTTTATATCATGAAATCACCCCTCCTACCTCTTGATGTGGCCTCCTCTTTTCCTTCTGGAGTAGCATATATTTTTTAAGGTTTCTGGTCCATTTGTCTGGAGATTGCTCAGCCTTTAGTTGTGAATTTTGTTGTTTTTAGGAGTGAAGTTGAGCTCCAGTCCTTCTATTCCACCATCCTAATCCTGTCTCATCCTCACATCGCAAATAAAATAATTTTTAAAAAGAAGTCTGCATTTATGACCATCTTTATAGCTAATTAGAAATAAATAGGAACTTATTTATCTTAAGTATTTAAAAGAGCATATATAACGGTAAAACATTAATAGCATTCCATTTAAAACCATGACATGCATGAAAAACAAAATATATCAACCATTAAAGAAGGAACTACTTAAAGATATCTGGAGACAAATCACTTAATTGTATAATAGAATTTTGTAAATTTACTAGATAATAAGATGAATACTCAAAGACAAAAGGCAATATACTCAGAGTTCCCATCATGGCTTAGGGGTTAACAAATCTGACTATGAATGATGAGGTTGTGGGTTCGATCCCTGGCCTTGCTCAGTGGGTTAAGAATCTGGCATTGCCTTGAACTGTGGTATAGGTCACAGACACAGCTTGGATACCATATTGCTGTGGCTGTAGCATAGGCTGGCGGCTACAGCTCTGGTTAGACCCCTGGCTTGGGAATCTCCATATGCTGTGGGTGCAGCCCTAGAAAAGACCAAAAAAAAAAAAGTCAATATACTAATGTTATTCAAGTACATTTTTGCTGATTTCATTGTCTGTACTTTTGTAACTCATTAAGCTGCTTTAACAAAGTTATTTTGAATTATTTTTCAGTAAATATGTAGATATTCATCTCTTCAGGTCAGTTACCATGAATTTATTCTGTTTTTTTGATTGAAAGTTGTAATGTTTTTCTAATTTTTATGTTCCTTGTGGCTTGCAACTAGTGACTGCCCATTTGAAGAAGCATCCATAATGCTGAGTCTTTATGGACTTGCTTCGGGAAATATTTTTTATCAGTCAGTCTAGTTAAGGTTCTGTACTTTGGTTCCTAGCTATCTTAGTTGTCTAATTTTTTTTTCCTTTTTAGTAATTTGTAATCTCTTGCTTTCTTTGGTGACTGAATACATTACTTCCTTCAGAATTCTGTGGGAATTGGGCCATAAATCAGCTCTTTCATGTGTCCACTGAAAGGTCAGCGATATGGGTTCCAAGCTCCATTCCTCTCTCCCTCTTGGAGGAGAAGGCTCATTCCTGTGCTTTCTCCAAGTGGAATAAACCATTTGAAAGAAGGTGACTTTTCCTTCAGCTCAGAAGAAAGAAACAATAGAAAAGAATGAAAAAGAAATTCTGGAGGTGAACAGTATAATACCTGAAAGGGCAGAAAGCTTATTTAAAGAAATAATGGCAGAAAACTGCAAATATTTTTCATTGTAATTCAAAAATGTTTGAAAAAAATATTAGAGTATAATTAATTTAAAATGTTCCATCTACTTCTGTTGTATTGTGAAGAGACCCAGCTACACATACACACGTTCTTTTTTTTATTCTTTCTTCCATCATGTTCTAACCCAAGAGACTGAATACAGTTTCCTGTGTAGTAGGACTCCATTATCCATTAATTATTTTATTGTCTTTGTAGGGCCACACCCACAGTATATGGAAGTTCCCAGGATAGGTATCTAATAAGAATTATAGCTGCTGGCCTATGCCACAGCCATAGGAACAACAGATCCTAGTTGCATCTGTGACTTACATCACAGCTCACAGCAACACCAGATCCTTAACCCACTAAGCTAGGCCAGGGATTGAATTTGCCTCTTCATGGATGCTAGTCAGATTCATGTCTGCTGAGCCACAATGGGAATACCTATTTATCCATTTTAAATTTAATAGTTTGCATCTCCCAACACCAAACTACACATATATCCCCTTCTTCCCCCTTCCATCTTAATCCATTAATCTGTTGATGTACATTTGGGTTGTTTCCAAGTTTTGGCTACTGTGAATACTGCTGCAGTGAACACAGGGGTGGAAGTATCTTTTATCATGAAAGTTTTGTGCAGATACATACCCAGGTGTGGGATTTCTGTGTCATACGGTAGGTTTATATTTAGTTTTCTGAAGTACTCCCACACTGTTTTCTATAGAGTTATACCAATTTACATTTCCACCAATAGTGAAGGAGGGTTTGCTTTTCTCCACATCCTCTCTAGCATTTGTTATTTGTTGACTTGTTAATAATGGCTATTCTGACTGGTGTGTGGTGGTACCTCATTGTTGTTTTGATTTGCATTTCTCTAATAATTAGTGATGGTGTGCATTTTTTAATGTGCCTCCTGGCCATCTGTATATCTTCTTTGGTGAAATATCTATTAGGTTTTCTGCCTATTTTTCAAATGGGTTGTTTTTGTTGTTGTTGAGCTGTTGAGTTGAATGAGTTGTTTGCATATTTTGGAGATTAAACCTTTGTTGGTTGAATTGTTTGGAAAAATTTCCTCCCATTCTGTGGGTTGTCTTTTCTTTTTTTATTGGTTTCCTTTACTGTGCAGAATTTTTTGAGTTTAATTAGGTCACATTGGTTTATTGTTGTTTTTATTGTCATTATTTTAGGAAGTGGAAACAAGATGTTGCTGTAGTTTGTGTTAAAGTGTGTTCTGCCTATGTTTTCCTCTAGGAGTTTTATAATATGCAGCCTTACATCTAGGTCCTTAATTCATTTTGAGTTTATTTCTCTGTATGGTGTTAAAAAATATTCTAATTTCATTATTTTACAGGCTGTTGTCCAGTTTTCCCAGAACCATTTATTGAAGACACAATCTTTCCTCCATTGTATGTTATTGCCTCTTTTGTCATAGATTAGTTAACCATAGGTGATTGGGTTTATTTATGGACTTTCTATCCTGTTCCTGTGATTTATATTACTGGGTTTTTTTTTGCAGTACCATAGTGTTTAAATGATTGTAGCTTTGTAGTATAGTCTGAAGCCAGGGAGCATGATTCCTCCAGTTCCTTTTTTATTTTCTTCTATATTGATTTGGCTTTATGAGGTATTTTGTGTTTTTATACACATTTTAAAATATTTTGTTCTAGTTCTGTAAAAAAGTTATTGGTAATTTGATAGGTATTGCATTAAATCTGTAGATTGCCTTAATAGTATTGTCATTTTTGCCTTAATAGTATTGTCATTTTGACTATATTGAATTTTCTCATCTACGAGCATGTTATATCTTTTCAACTATTTTGGTCATCACAATATCTTATTGTTTGATGTCTTTCATCAGTGGCTTATTGTTTTTCAGTGTACATGTCTTTTGTCTCTTTAGGTTAATTTAATTCCTATTCATTTTTTATATGATGGTAAATGGGATGATTTCACTAATTTCTATTTCTGATACTTCATTTTAGTATATAGAAATATAATTGATTTCTTTGTGTTAATTTTGTATCCTACAATTTTACCAAATTCATCGATGAGCTCTAACAGTTTACTTGTAGTATCTTTTGAATTTTTTTTTTTTGGTACAGTATCATGTCATCTGGAAACAGTTATAGTTTTACTTATTTTTCAATTTGGATTATTTTGTTTCTTTTTCTTCTCTAATTGCCATGGCTAGGACTTCAAAATCTATGTTGATTAACAGTGGTGAAAGTGGACATTCTTGTCTCATTCCTCATTCTGATATTAGCAGAAATGCTTTCAGTTTTTCACCATTGAGAATGATGTTAGCTATGGTTTTGCCATATATGGCTTGTTGAGGTAAGTTAACTCTATGCCCACTTTATGGAAAGATTTTATCAGAAATGTGTATTTCATTCTATCAAAAGATTTTTATGTGTCTATTGAAATGATTATATGGTTTTTATTTTCCAGTATTTTGATATGATATTTCAGACTGATTGATTTCCAGCTATTGAAGAATCCTTGAATTCCTGGGATAAATTCCACTTGATCATGGTATATGATTTTTGAATGTATATTTTATGTGGTTTGCTAATATTTTGTTGAAGATTTTTGCATCTACATTCATCAGTGATATTGGCCTGAGTTTTCTATTTTTGTGGTATCTTAATTTCATTACCAGGTTTGGGAGTGTTCCTTCCTCTGTAATTTTTTGGAAGAGTTTCAGAAGAAGAGGTGTTAACTTTTCTCTGAATGTTTGATAGATTTCACCTGTGAAACCATCATGTCTTGGACTTTTTTGGGGGAGAGATTATTTAATCATAGTTTCAATTTCAGTGCTTATGATTGGTCTATTCCTATTTTCTATTTCGTCCTGGTTCAGTCATGGTAGGTTGTACCTTTGTAAGAATCTGTCCACCAAAGACATCCTGAAAAAGAAAAATGGAGCTGGAGGATTCAGGCTCCCAAACTTCAGACTATACTACAAAGCAACAGGCATCAAAACTGCATGGTACTGGCACAAAGACAGACATACAGATCAGTGGAACAGGAGAGAAAGCCCAGAATTAAACCCACACACCTACAGCCAACTCATCTATGACAAAGGAAGCAAGTCTATACAATGGAGAAAGGACAGCTTGTTCAATAAGTGGTGCTGGGAAAACTGGACAGCCACATGGAAAAGAATGAAATTAGAACACTCCCTAACACCACACACAAAAAGAAACTCCAAATGGATTAAAGACCTAGATATAAGACCAGACACTATCAAACTCCTAGAGGATAACATAGGCCAAACACGCTCTAACATAAATGACAGCAACATCTTCTCAGATCCACCTATCAGAGTATTGACAATAAAAAGAAAAACAAGCAAGTGGGACCTACTCAAATTTCAAAGTTTCTGCACAGCAAAGGAAAGCCTAAACAAAATGAAAAGACAACCCACAGAATGGGAGAAAATCTTTGCAAATGAATCAACAGACAAGGGATTAATCTCCAAAATTTATAAACAACTTCTGCAGCTCCATGCCAAAAAAACAAACAATCCCATCCAAAAATGGGCAGAAGATCTAAACAGACAATTCTCCAAAGAAGACATACAGATGGCCGAGAAACACATGAAAAGATGTTCAGCATCACTCATTATTAGAGAGATGCAAATCAAAACCACGATGAGGTACCCCCTTACACCAGCCAGAATGGCCATCATCCAAAAGTCTGCAAACAATAAGGGCTGGAGAGGGTGTGGAGAAAAAGGAACCCTACTACACTGTTGATGGGATTGTAAATTGGTGCAACCACTGTGGAAATAAGTATGGAGATGCCTCAGAAAACTAAACATAGGACTACCATTTGATCCAGCAATCCCACTACTGGGCATCTATCCAGAGAAAACCACGACTCACAAAGACACATGTACTCCAATGTTCATTGCAGCACTCTTTACAATAGCCAAGACATGGAAACAACCTAAATGTCCATCGACAGAGGAGTGGATTGAGAAGTGGTACATATACACAATGGAATATTACTCAGCCATCAAAAAGAATGAAATACCTGCATTTTTAGCAACATGGATGGACCTAGAAACTATCATGCTAAGTGAAGTCAGCCATACAAGGAGACACCAACATCCAATGCTTTCACTGACATGTGGAATCTGAACAAAGGACAGACTGAACTTCTTTGCAGAGTAGATGCTGACTCACAGACATTGAAAAACTTATGGTCTCTGGAGGAGACAGTTTGGGGGGTGGGGGATGTGCTTGGGCTGTGGGATGGAAATCCTGTGAAATTAGATTGTTATGATCATTATATAACTACAGAATTGATAAATTCATTTGAGTAATAAAAAAAAATGAAAAAAAAAAGAAAAAAGAAAAAAATCAACTACTGATTCATTTAACCAAAAGTCAGATGTAACCATCCTGGGGAAATGAAGCAAAGTATGGTGTAAGTAGTGTAAGAGTTTTGTTTTCACCTATCAGAAAGTCAATGATAATGTCTAAAACTGATGACTTAATTGGGGGTATGGGATTGGCACATTGGCATATTATATATGGAATGGATCATCAACAGAGGACCTGCTGTATAGCACAGAGAATTGTACCCAATATTCTGTAAAACCTATATGGGAAAAACCTGGGAAAAAAAGGATATGTATATGTATAAATGAATCATTTTGCTGTACAGCAGAAATTACTACAATACTGTAAATCAACTATAATTCAATAAAAATTTAAATTAGTGATTCAAAAAAAAGAATCATTTGTGCTGGATATTAGAATCTCCATTTCTTCTAGGTTATCCATTTTATTGGCATAGAGTTGCTCATAGTCGTCTCATTATTCTTTGTATTTCTGTGGTGTCAGTTGTGACTTCTCCTTTTTCATTTCTAATTTTATTGATTTGAACACTGTACCTTATTTTCCTGATGAGTCTGGCTAAAGGTTTATCAATGTTGTTGATCTTTTCATAAACAATTTTTGGTATCATTGATCTTCATTCTTTTCTTTGTCTCTATATTATTAATTTCTGCTCTAATCTCTTTTTTTGTTTGTTTTTTAGGGCCCCTCCCATAGCATATGCAAGTTTCCAGGCTACAGGTAAAATTAGAGCTGTAGTTGCTGGCATATACCACAGCCAAAGCAATGCCAGATCTGAGCTGTGTCTGTGACGTACACCACAGCTCATGGCAACACTGGATCCTTAAAGAACCAGTGAGCCCAGGGATTGAATTGGCATTGTCATGAATACTAATCAGGTTCATTACTGCTGAGCCACAATGCAACTCCAATTTCTACTCTAATTTTTATGATTTATTTCCTTCTACTAGTTTTGGGGCTTGTTTGTTTTTCCTTCTCTAGATGTTTTAGATAAGTTTAGTTTTTTTTATTAGAGTGTTTTCTTCTTTCCTGAGATAAGATTGTATTGCTATACTCCCTTCTCAGAACTGCTTTTGTTGTGTCCCATAGATTTTGGAATGTTGTATCTTCACTGTCATTTGTCTCTAAAGATCTTTTGATTTCCACCTTTGATTGCTTCAATGATCTTTTGGTTGCTTAGTAGCACATTGTTTAGTTTCTAGGAGTTTTTTTTTTTTTTTTTTTTTTTTTTTTTTTGCTGTACTTTCTTGTAGTTGATTCTAGTCTGATAGCATTTTGGTCAGAGAAAATAATTGAGATATTTTCATTTTTTTAAAAAATTTATCAAGTCTTTCTCTGTGGCCCAAAATGTAATCTGTCCTGGAAAATGGTTCACATGCACTTTAAAAGAATGTATATTCTGCCACTTTGGGATGTAATGTTCTATAAATATCAATTAAGTCTATCTGGTCTAGTGTGTTATGTAAAGCTTGTGTTTCCTTGTTGATATTCTTGTCTGTATGATCTGTTCATTTGTGTAAGTGGGTGTTAAAAGTCACATACTATTTGTGTGTTGCTGTCAATTTCTCCTTTTATAGCTGTTAGCAGTTGCCTTATATATTGAGGTGCTCCTATGTTGGTATACATATATATTTATAATTGTCACATCTTCTTGAATTGATCCCTTGATCAGTATGTGATGTCCTTCTTTGTCTCTTGTGACCTTCTTTATTTTAAAATCTATTTGGTCTGATATGAGTATTTCTACTCCTGCTTTTCTATGACTTCCTTTTGCATATAATATTTCTGTATATCCCCTCACTTTAAGTTGCTATGTGTCCTCAGATCTGAAGTAGTAGACTTTTAAACAGTGTATATATGAGTCTTGTTTTTGTATCCATTCAGCCAGTCTGTGTCTTTAGTTGGAGATTTAATCCATTATAATTCAATATAATTATTGCTAAGTATGTACTTATTTCCATTTTCTTACATTTTTTGGATTGTTATTTTAGGTCTTTTTTCTTCCCTTCCTCTTTTATTGTCTTTTCTTGTGATTTGCTGACCATCATTATGTGTTATGCTTCAATTGCTTTTTTTAATCTAAGTGTCCATAAAGTTTTTTTTTATTTGTGGTGCCTGTTATTTTTTGATATAACCTAATATATATGTGCAGAATTGTTTCTCATTGCTGGTCTTTTAATTTCAAATGCATTTTGGTGTTCTGCATTTGTCCTCTCCTCTTCTCATTTTTGGTAGTTTTGATATCATATTTAAAAATGGATGATTTCCTACTTTATCTTTGCCTTTACCAGTGAGCTTTTTCATTTATAATATTCTTGTTTCTGGTTCTGGCTTTTCCTTTTCTGCTTAAAAATGTTCATTTAGTAATTGTACACCTGGTTTGGAGGTGCTGAATTCTCTTAGCTTTTACTTGTCTGAAAGGCTTTTGATCTCTCCCTCAAATCTGAATGAGAGTTTTGCTGTGTATAGTATTTTTGATTCTGGGTTCCTCTTCTTCATCATCTCAAGTCTCTATTGTCACTCCCTTCTAACTTGTAGAGTTTCTGTTGAAAAATCAGCTGTTATTCTTATGGGGGTTCCCTTATATTATATGTGCATGATATTTGGTGGCTAGTTATGGAGTTTGTGAGGAAGGTGATGATGATTCACAGTTCACAGGATTGCTTTTGTAGCATGCATGAGCAGCAGTGGCTTTTGTGACCCTTCTTGCTACCAGGTTGCTTGCAGTAGTATTTCCTTAGCTGCCAATGTCATCAGATGCTCCTGCAGTCCCTTCCTTTCCTGGATAGGCTCTTGGGACTTCTCTCTGTAGCCATAGGGGCAGGTCCTATTCTCTGGTCACTTCCTTTATTTTACCAATCTAGGGATCTCTCTCTGCAGAACCAAAGGCTGGGGCTGCTCCCTAACTGTTGCTAATGGCCCTCTGTGCAGGATGTGAAGTTTTGGCTTTCCCTCCCCATCATCTAGCTGCCAGCAGGAGTATTCTTTGTGTCCTCTGAAGATCAGAATGTAGACCAAATGGCCCCCCACAGCTACCTTGGTGTGGAATAGTGCCACTGGGGCCACTAGCAGGAGCTGAAGAACCTGTGCTTTTATCTACCCAGGATAAAAGCAGCCCTTTTGTGACTCTTTTGGCACAGAATGGGTGTGGCTAGTGCAGGAGCCACTGGCAGGAATCACAGAGTGTGTGTTATCCCCCTGAGGGTTTATTCTGCCTGTTCCGAGTTCTCTGGAACCCTAAGTGGCTCCCTGAGCTGAACTGAAGCAGACAGTGTCCTGCAGCCTTAGAGCACATCCAGGGAACAAGACTCTAGTGGTGGATCCTGCCCCTTCCCTCCAGTTCTCCCAAACAATGGTGCCTAGATGCTAAGCCTGACTGGGTTGCCTCAGTTTATGCCCTCGAATGTGGTCACCCTAGACTCTACTCCTTTCAGGCTGTTTCTACACAGCAAACTGCAGTTTTTTGTTTTTTCGTTTTTGTTTTTTTTTTCCCCACATAGTCAGCCTCAGCTCTCTCTTTGACTCTTATCTCTAAGGCCAGAGTTTTATTTCCCAATAGTTGCTGGCACTGGCATACAGTTGCTAATTTCTGTACCATTGATTATTTGTGGAGTATTGTTTCCATTGTAACTGCTTTACATTAATTCCTATGTTCTCCGCTACTCTAAAGTTCCTCTTTTGTCACACCTGACACCTTGCTAGTGGGAGGACTTCCCAGGGTGCAGGAGTTTTTTCTCCTTCCAGCTCCCTCCTAGGGAGCAGGTCCCATATCACTTTTCTCTTCACTCTTTTCTTCTTTCTTCTTTCTTTTGTCCTATATGGTTTTGTGAAGTTTTTTCTCACTCTATCATTATCTTGGTGTCTCTTGTCAGTGTTTAGCAAATTTTCTGTGTGATAGTTCTCACATGTACATGCATCCTCAATGTATTTGAGCCTCACATCCTACTACTCTTCCACCTTCCTCCTTCCTTCGTCATATTGCAAATATTGAGATATATAAATGCATATTGAGATTAATATATTTCAAAAAATTCTAATCATATGAATCCAAATAAGGTTATGCCAAGAAATACTATAATCATTGTATCAGAGACTAAGAAACATTTTGAAATAGCAAGATAAAATTGATTCTTTCATCACATACAAAAGAGCCATCATAAAACTATTAGCATACTTTCCAGAAGAAACTTTTAGATGATAAAGAGTGGAATTTGAAGTGCTTAAAGATAAACACTACCAACAAAAATACCATACTTAAGAAGTTGTCCTTCAAAATAAAGGAGAGATAAAGACTTTCCTAGCAAAACAAAATCTGAAGAAATCCATCATTACTACACCTGCCTTACCACAAATACTAAAGGGAATTTCTTAAGTTTAAGTAAAAAGATGCCAAGAAGCAAGATGAAAACATATAAATATATACAACTTAATAGGGTAACTATATAGACAAAAACTTCATTTATAAATCACTTTTTGAGAGGAGTCAAGATGGCAGAAGAGTAGGGGGATGCAAAAACACAACAAAAAAACACATCTATGCATAAAATGACTCACACAGAATAGCAACTGAATGCTGGCAGAAGAACTTAAACCTCCAAAAATGGCAAAAATCTCTTGAGATAACTGGGTAAAACAAGAGAAAAGAGAGAGAGAGAAGGGGAATGAGGACTGGACTGGAACTCCAGAGAGGGAACTGTGAATGAGAAAGGGAACCCAGACCCTGGAAAGTCATCTAACCAACAGAAAGGTCATCCAAGTCAGAGGGATCTCCAGACACTGAGAAAAGCACAGCAGCAGGTATGAGAACTGAAAAGCAGAGTGAGAGCTGCACAGATCATCTGAACCACTGGCAAAGACACCAAAAATTGAGATGCTTGGGTGGGGGCTGGGCACCAAGCCCTAGGCTCTGGAGGTTAGTCCCTGGGAGCAGGCTGGGGTTGGCATTGTGGAAACAGCCTGAGGGACTAGGAAGCAGTGCATTGTGGGTGGAGGGAGCAATAGGCTAATTGCTGGGGAGTGAAAAGCCACAACAGAGGGAACCCAGGAGAAGGTCTGGACCCACAGGAGAGACAATGTGCCAGAGTCAGGGAGGGGAGAGGAGGAAGGGTGGGCCACCATAGAATACTCCTTGCACCCCAAAATGCATGGTTTCCCACCAGCTAGTAGACAGCAGAGCTTCCCAGTGCATTCCCCCTCCCGCACCCCATGCATGCCTGGCCAGAAGCCACCTGCCATGCCAGTGGACTGGCCTCACCACCTGAGGGAAGGCAACCACCACCATGGCTTTCCCCGACCAGGCCTGCCTGCACACAGGAAGTGCCCCAATCCTGTGGAGCAAGCTGCCCGGCACCACTCAATCTCAGGAAGAGCTCTGCAGCCCAGAAGCACCAGAGCAAGTCTTGCCTGACCACGGGAAGAGCACCTCCACTGTGGTGCACACCTGCCAGCCCCATCTGCCCTCAGGAAGTGCTCCTTTGCCTTGAGGCGAGTCATCTAGCCCTGCCCACCCAGGGGAAGTGCTCCACATAGGCAGAGCAAGCAGCCCAGCACTGTCTGCCCTTGGGAAGGTCTCCATAGCACTGGAATGCGAGGGTAAGCCCTGCCTGGACATGAGAAGTGCACCTCCACCGTGGTGTGCACCTGCCAGTCCGCATGCCCTCAGAAAGTGCTCCTTTGCCTCAGAGTGACCCTTCTAGCCCCACCCACCCTCAGGAAAAGCCCTGCTGCCACAAAGCAGGCCAGCCAACACCACCCACCCTCAGGAAGCACTCCGCAGTAGCACCAGGGCAAACCCTGCTCAGCCATGGGGAGTGAACCTCCACCATGAAAAAGAAAAATACAAGCAAGATGAAGAAACTCAGAAACCATTCCCAATTAAGGCAACAAGAGAACTCACCTAAAGCAGAAAACAATGAAACAGACTTCTGCAGTCTGACAGACTTCATGTTCAAAAGGGAGATAGTGAAAATACTGAAGGAATTAAGAGAGGATATGAACAGTAATGCAGATTCCCTCAGAAAGGAACTAGAAAATAGAAATAAGAGCCAAGAAAAACTAGAATATTCATTTGTAGAGATATGAACAGAGCTAAAGTCAATAAAGACCAGAATGAATAATGCAGAGGAATGAATTAGTGATGTGGAAGATGGAATAATGGAAATCACCCAAACAGGACAGCAGACAGAAAACCAAATGAAAAAAAACAGGAAAGCAATATAAGAGACCTATGGGATAATATAAAGCAGGCCAATCTACACATAATAGGAATTCCAGAAGGAGAAGAAAAGAAAAGGGGATTGAAAATATATTTGAAGAAATTATTGCTGGAAACTTTCCAAATCTAAATGATACTGATTTCATGATACAGGAAGCACAGAGAGCTCCAAACAAGTTGAACCCAAATAGACCCACAGCAAGATATATTATAATAAAAATGGCAAAAGTTAATGATAAAGAGAGGATCTTAAATGCAGCAAGAGAAAAGCAAAGTGTCACTTATAAGGAAACCCCAATAAGGCTATCAGCTGATTTCTCTACAGAAACACTATGGGCCAAGAGGGAACAGCAAGAGTTATTTAAAGCACTGAAAGAAAAAATTATGCAACCTAGAATACTCTATCCATCAAGAATATCATTTAAAATAGAAAGGGGAATAAAGAATTTCACCAACAAACAAAAGTTAAAAGAGCAATACGAAACTGTTCTAAAAGAAATAGTGAAAGGGCTCCTCTAAATTAAAAAAAAAAAAAAGAGGAAGAGCTAGGATGGAGGAAAACACAATCAGAGAACAGTCACTTGAATAAGCCAGCATACAGATCTAATTATTAAGATGTTTAAAATATAATATAATTTAAAAAAATCAAAATCATAAAATGTGGGCAAGGAAAGTAAGGAAATAAATATATTCTTTTTTTTCTCTTTTTTTTTTAACTTTTCTTATGGCAATGAAGTGTTTGAACCTATAAGACCAATAGGCTGAAATGCACAATAGGAAAGGGTTAACATACTTTAAAAAGAGGGCAAGCACAAATCAAAACCAAATATTACATTCACAAAAAATGAAATGTATTCCAGCAGAAAATAATTGGAGACCAATCAACCAAAGAAAAAGAAAGGAAGAATGGAGAATCATAGAATCAACCGGAAAATGAGGTTTACAATGGCAATAAATAAACATCTATCAGTAATCACCTTAAATGTCAATGGACTGAATGCTCCAACCAAAAGATACAGAGTGGCAGATTGGATAAAAAAGCAAAAACCTTCAATCTGCTGCCTACAAGAAATTCATCTTAGGACAAAGGACACATATAGATTGAAAGTGAGGGGGATGGGAAAAGATATCTCATGCCAATGGACAAGACAGGAAAGCAGGAGTTTCAATATTCATACCAGACAAAATGGACTTTAAAACAAAGGCCATAAAGAAAGACAAAGAAGGACACTATTTAATGGTTAAAGGATCCATTCAAGAAGAGGATATTACAAATCATCAACATATATGCCCCAAATGTAGGAACACCAAGATACATACAACAAACATTAACAGACATAAAAGGAGAAATTGATTGGCACATAATTATAGTAGGAGACTTTAATAACACCCCACTCATATCAATGGACAGATCCTTTAGACAGAACACCAATAAATCAACAGAGATCCTAAAGGAAATAATAGAAAATTTAGACTTAATTGACATTTTCAGGACATTACATACAAAAAATAAAAAGTCAGAATATGCATTCTTCTCAAGTGCACATGGAACATTCTCAATAATTGATCACATATTGGGGCACAAAGCTAACCTCAACAAATTTAAGAGTACAGAAATTATTTCAAGTGTCTTCTCTGACCACAATAGCAATTTCAACAATGGGAAAAAAATGACAAAATAAATATTAAATGGAGACTAAACAACATGATACTAAAAAATCAATGGATCAATGAAGAAAGCAAGAAGGAAATTTAAAAATTACCTCAATAAATGATAATGAAGACACAACTCTGCAAAATTAATGGATGACACAAAAGCAGAGCTCAGAGGGAAGTTCATAGCAATACACGCTTTGCTCAAAAAAGAAGAAAGATCTAAAATTGACAACTTAACCTATGACCTAAATGAATTAGAAAAAGAACAAAAAAACCTTAAAGTCAGCAGAAGGAAGGAAATCATAAAGATCAAAGAGGAAATCAATAAAATAGAGATTCAAAAAACAATAGATAAAATCAACCAAACCAAGAGCTGTTTCTTTGAAAAGCTAAACAAAATAGACAAACCTCTGGCTAGACTCAGTAAGAAGAGAAGAGAAAGAACCCAAAGAAACAAAATAAGAAATTAAAAGGGAGAAATCACAATAGATACTACAGAAATACAAAAACCATGAGAGAATTGCACAATTATATGCCAACAAATTTGACAATCTGGCACGGTTGGTGGGAATGTAAGCTGGTCAGCCACTATGGAAAATGGTATGGGAGTACCTTATAAATCCATACATAAAACTACCATATGATCCAGCAATCCCACTCTTGTGCATATATCCAGACAAAACTGTACTTAAAAAGACACATGTACCTGCATGTACATTGCAGCTCTATTCACAATAACCAAGATGTGGAAACAACCCAAACGTCCATTAACAGATGACTGGATTAAGAAGATGTGGTATATATACACAATGGAATACTATTCAGCCATAAAAAAGAACAAATTAATGTCATTTTCAGCAACATGGTTGGAACTAGAGACTCATCCTGAATGAAGTGTGTCAGAAAGAGAAAGACAAATACCATATGATATCACTCATATCTGGTATCTAATACACAGTACAAATGAACATTTCCACAGAAGAGAAAATCATGGACTTGGAGAATAGACTTGTGGTTGCCCAAGTGGAGGGGAAGGGAGTGGGATGGATTGGGACCATGGGGTTAATAGATGCCAACTATTGCTTTTAGAATGGATTTACAATGAGATCCTGCTGTGTAGCACTGAGAACTATGTCTAGATACTTACAATGGAGCACAAATATGGGAGAAAAAAATATATATGTGTGTGTATGTGTAACTGGGTCCCTATGCTCTACAGTGGGAAAAAAAGGTGTTGGGGAAATAATAATAAAAATAAATAATAAATAAATAAATACATCACTTATTATTCTAAAATTAAAAGACAGAAGTGTTAAGAATGAGTATAACTATAAAAATTGTGTTAAGAGCTACACAGTACAAATGAAGTAAGCTGACATCAAAAACAAAACATGTAGGGAAAGTAAAAATATAGTGTTTTGTATGTGACCTAAGTTGCTATAAGTTCAAGATAGTTATAACTTTAAAATGTTTTAGACAATTTCCCTGGTAATCACAAAGAATAACACACACAGGAGATACTCAAAAGAAAAAAAAATCAAAGGATTCCCTGAAAAAAAATTAAAAAGTCACAAAGGGAGATGGTAAGAGAGGATAATATGCAACAAAACACAAGAACAGCAAGTTAGGCCTAAAACAATGAACAAAATGCCAACAGTAAATTTCTATCTATTAATAACTACTTTATATATAAATGGGTCAAACTGCTGATCAAAAGTAATAGTTGGTGATTGTATGAAAAAAATCCAACGATATACCATCTAAAAAAAGACTCATTTTGAAATTAAACAAAACATAGGCTAAAAGTGAAAGTGTGGAAAAAAGAAATTCCATGCAAAGTATCATCTAAAGAGAGATCTGATTATTCTTATATCAAACAAAAGAGACTTTAAGGAAAAAACTCTTACAAGAAACAACAGTATTGAGGAGAAGATGGTGGAGTAGTAGGACTTGAAACCCATTTATTCCCACAAATGCATCAGAGGTATACTTATGTGTGGAACAATTTGCACATAAAATTGGCAGACCTTAGGATTCCAACAGAGCAAGAAAATCTTCACAAATCCTGGTAGGACAAAAGAAAGAAGAAGAGAGAAATAAAATGAAAAAGGAAGCAGGATGGGACCTCCACCCCCTGGATGGAGTTGGGAAAGAAGAGAAACTCCTGGACCCTGAGAAGTACACTCTTCATTGGGGAGATCAGCCCAGATGGAGCATGAACTTTAGAGTCTCAGAGGAGAACACAGCAATTATTTTGAAGTAATTAAAATGGAAAGAGTCCTGCATAGTCAGTACTACTGCCCTTCACTTCCCAGGCTGAGAAGACTGGTGCAGATGGGTTGGGGGAAAAAAGAAAACTCAGGCTTTGGAGATCAGACTCAGAAAGAGAGCTGTGGCTGGCATCAAAGGTAAAACCTGGGTTGGCCATGCAGAAAAAGCTTGGATGTAGAAGAATCTAGGCTTATAAGATTTGAGAATGTAAGCTGAGGAAACCAGCTTGGGCTTGGAGGCCAAGTTTCATTGTTTGGGGGTTCTATAAAGAAGGGGTGGGATACACCACTACAGCCTTATTCCCTACAAACATTCTCAGGCATCAGGACACCACCTGCTCTAGCTCCAGGAGTCATTGCATAATCAGCTGCTGGCTAGTGATGGGAGGAGAAGCCACCAGCCCCATCACAGCTACTGAGAGTGATCCCATCAGCCACCTAGCAAAAGGAGGGACCCTGCCAATATCATGTGAGCCTGCAGCTACAGAGAGCTCTTCCATGAACCACCCACCAAAGGGAGGAAATTTGCCCACAGGAATGGCATATGCCCTCATAGGTACAGAGATTTATCCTATGGGCCACCTGGAAAAAGAAGGGAGCTCAGGAGCAGCTTCTGATGTTGCCAGTTGCAGGGAGTGGTCCTGAGAGCCACCTGTAATATGAGGTGTTATGGGAGCTAGTTCTGCTCCCCCTGCTCCAAAAGCAGTCCTATGAATTGGAGGAACTGCTAGCCATCTCCCTCAGGGATCCCATCCCCAGCATCCCCCCAGCTCCAGGAGCGGTAACATGATACAGAAGCTCCTATCATGTTCTCTGGGTACACATGAGCCACCACCACCCCTGAGAAGGCCACGACTAAACACCAGATGCTTCATCTACATCTGCTCTCAAGGGGAAAACAAACATATAATGTTAGACAATATGAAATAGTGAAAAATATGTTTTAGACAAAGGAACAAAGTTAAAATACACAAAAGAACTAAATGAAGAGGATATAGGTGATCTACCTGTAAAAGTCTTCAGATTGATGATAGTAAACATGATCCAAGATCTTTGAAAAGAATGAAGGCACAGATCAAGAAGTTACAAGAAATGTTCAAAAAAAATCCAGAAGATTTAAAGAGCAAGCAAACACAGTTGAATAGAACATTATCTGAAATTTAAAAAAAATACATTAGAAGGAATCAATAGCAGGATAATGGAAGCAGAAAATGAATAAGTAAAGTAAAAGACAGAGTGGAGAAAATCACTTCCACAAAGAATAAAGAATAAAAACTATTGAGAAGAGTCTAAGGGGACCTCTGGGAAAAAGTTAAACAGAGCAACATTCACATTATAGGGGTCCCAAAAGGAGAAGAGGGAAAGAAAGTGCTAGATAAATTACTTAAAGAGATTGTAGCTGAAAACTTCCCTAATATGTGAAAGGAAAAGTTCACTCAAGTTGCAGAAGCACAGAGAATCCCATACATGATAAACTCAAGGAGGAACATGCTGAGACACATACTAATCATAGTGACAAAATTAAGTACAAAGAAAAATATTAAAAGCCATAAACAGCATATATCATACAAGGGAAACCCCACAAGGATAGTAGATCATTTTTCAGGAAAAAGTCTGCAAACTATAAGAGAATGAAAAGATATGTTTAATATGATGTAAGGTAGAAACAAGAATAACCTAAACTGCAAGGCTCTTGTTCAGATTTGATGGAGAAATCAAAAGTTTACAAATAAGCAAAAGCTAAAAGAATTCAGCACTACCAAACTGGCTTTACAATAAATGCTAAACAAGCTTATCTAGGTTTAAAAGAAAAGGCAATAGCTAGAAATAAGAACATTATGGATATAAAAACTTACAAATAAAGGGAAATAGAAAAGGTAGGAAAAAATCCACACACAAAAATGATATCAAAATCAACACCTGTGGGAAAGTATAAATGCAGAATATTGGAAAAACATTTGAAATAAAGATACCAACAACTTAAAATAATTTTGTGTATATACAGAATGCTACATCAAAACCTAGTGGGAACAACTAACCAAAAAAAGGAAAATAGACACAAATATAAAGAAAAATAGAATGAAAAGTAATCCAAATACAATACCAAAGATATTCATCAAATCACAAGAGAAGAAAACAAAAGAGGAAGGGAAGAAAAAAAGATCCAGTATCAACAAATCTGAGACAATTAATAAAATGAAAATAAGCACATATATAGCAGTAATGACTTTGAATGTATATGGATTAAGTGTTTCAAACAAAATACATAGAATATCTGAATGGATACAAAAAGAAGCCACATGCACATGCTGTCTAAAAGATACCCATTACAGATCTAGGGAGAAAAACAAACTGAAGAATCTATTCCATGCACAAGGAACTCAAAAGTATACTGGAGTGACAACACTCATACCAACCAAAATAGATTTTAAAATAAAGACTATTACAAGAGACAAAGAAGGACACTACTTAATGATCAAGGGATCAATTCAAGAAGAATATCTAACAGCTGTGAATATATATGACCAAAAACAGAGTACCACATTATATGATGCAACTGCTAACAGACATAAAAGGAGAAATAAGCTGTAATACATTATTATTATTATTATTATGTAATAATAATATTACCATATTCTACTACACAACAATAGTAGTGGAATTGAACATCCCATTACATCTATTGATGATCACCCAAACAGAAAATCAATAGAGAAACACAGGCTTCAAATGACAAATTAGACCAGATAGATCTAATTAATATTTATAAAACATTCCATCTGAAAACAGCAGAATACATATTCTTCTCAAGTGCAGAAATTAGAATGAAGATATAATGTTCTATAACATATGAGACACAGTAAAGTAGTTCTGAGAGGAAAATTTATAGCAAGATAATCTCACCACAGGAAACAAAAATGTCCCAAATAAACCCCCTAACTTTACATCTAAAATAACTATGGAAAGAACAAACAAATTGCAATATTAGTAGAAGGAAATAAATCATAAAGATCATAGCATAAATAAATGAGAGAGAGAGAGACAAAAAAATAGAAAAGATCAATGAAATCAAAACTAGTACTTTGAAAAGATAAGTAAAATTGATAAATCTTTAGCCAGATTCATCAAGAAACAAAGGGAGAGGGCTCGAATCAATAAAATTAGAAATTAAAAAGGAGAAATTACAACAAACACCACATTACAAAAGATCATAAGATGCAAGTACAAGCAATTACATGCCTATAAAATGGACAACCTAGAAAAAAGGACAAATTCTTCAAAAGGCACAAAGCTTCCAAGAATGAACCAAGACAAAACAGAAAATATGAAGAGGCCAGTCACAAGTACTGAAATTGAAAATGTGATTTAAAAGCTTCAAAAAAAAAAAAAATCCAGGAGGACCTGTTGGCATCATAGTGGAATCCTATCGAACATTTAAAGAAGAGTTAACACCTATCCTTCTGAAACTCTTCCAAAAAATTTCAGCAGAAGAACCACCCATAAACCCATTCTATGAGGTCACCATCACCCTGATACCAAAACCAGATAAAAACATTTTAAAAAAAGGAAGAAAACAAAAGCCTAATATTATTGATGAGTATAGGTGCAAAAATTCTCAATAAAACTTCAGCAAAAATAATACAACAATACATTACAAGGACCATACACCATGATCAAATGGGATTTACCTCAGTGATGCAAGGGTTTTTCTATATACACAAATCAATCATTGTTATACACTGCATCAAAAAACTGAAAAATAAAAACCATATGACCATCTCATAAGATTCTGAAAAAACTGTTGATAAAATTGAACACCCATTTCTGATACATACACATAGAGGGAACCTACCTCAACATAATAAGAGCTATACATGACAAACCCACAACTAACATTATTTTCAGTGTTAAAACCTGAAAGAATTTCTTCTAAGATCAGGATTTAGACAAGATGTCCAATCTCACCACTTTTATTCAGCATAGTTTTGGAAGTTCTAGATACAGTAGTTACAGAATAAAAAGAAATAAGTGGAATCTAAATTGGAAAAGAAGTAAAATTGCCACACTTTGCAGATGACAAGATAATATACATGGAAATCCTAAAGAAGCTACCAGAAAGAGAACTACTAGAGGTCATCAGTGAAATCAGTAATGTTTCAGGATAAAAAATTAACATATAGAAATCTCTTGTATTTCTATACACCAGCAATGAAAGATCTGAAAAATAAATTAAGGAAATAATCCAGTTTATAATTTTAGCAAAGAGAAATAAATACCTGGTAGTTAATCTACCTAAGGAGACAAAAGATCTGTACTCTTAAAACTATAAGACACTTTTGAAACAAACTGAAAATGAAATACATAGAATATCTGAATGGATACAAAAAGAAGCCGCATGCACATGCTGTCTACAAACCCAGATAAAGAGGTATACAATGTTCTTGGATGGGAAGAGGTAACATTAAAAATTACTATACTACCCAAAGAAATCTACAAATTCAGTGTAATCCCTATTATATTACCAATGGCAGGAGTTCCTCTTGTGGTTCAGCAAAAATGAACCCAACTAGTATCCATGAGGATGCAGGTTTGATCCCTGTCCTTGCTCAGTGGGTTGGGGAGCCAACATTGCGATGAGCTGTGGTATAGGTGCATATGTCACTTGGATCCTGTGCTGCTGTGGTGTAGGCCAGCAGCTACAGTTCTTATTTGACCCCTAGCCTGGAACATGCTGAGGGTACAGCCCAAAAAGCAAATTAATTAATTAACAATGGCATTTTCAAAAAACTAGAACAAAAAATTTAAAAACTTATATGGAAACACAAAAGAACTAATCTTGAGAAAGAAAAATGGAGTTTAAGGAATCAGGCTCCCTGACTTTAGAGTATATGACAAAGCTACAGCTCATCAAAACAGCATGGTACTGGTACAAAAACAGACATATAGATCAATGGAACAGGAGGAAAGCTTAGAAATAAATCCATACACATATGGTCAATTAATCTACCGCAAAGGAATTAAGAATATATAATGGAGAAAAGACAAAGTCTTCAATAATTGGTGCTGGAGGAATTCTTTCTATGGCTCAGCAAAAACAAACATAACTAGCATCCATGAGGATGTGGGTTTGATCCCTGGCATTACTTAGTATGTTAAGGATCCAGCATTGCTTTGAGCTGTGGTGTAGGTCACAGACCACACCTTGAATCCCACATTGCTGTGGCTATAGCATAGGTCAGCAGCTACAGCTCTGATTTGACACTTAGCCTGGGAACTTCCACATGCCACAAAGACCCCCACACACACCCCTCAAAAAAAGAAAGAAAGCAAAAAGGAAAAGAAAATAATTGGCTCTGGGAAACCTGGATAGCTACAATATGCCACCATGTACAAAAATAAACTCAAAATGGGTTAAATACCTAAATCAGACCAGATATTATTAAACTCCTAGTGGATAACATAGGCAAAACAGTCTTTGACATAAATTGCAAGAATATCTTTTTTGATCCACCTCCTAGAATACTGAAAATAAATACAAAAATAAATATGTGGGACTTAATTAAAACATTTTGCACAGCCAAGGAAACCATTAGAAGACAAAAACACAACAGAAAATGGGAGAAAATTTTTGTAAATGAAATGACCAACAAGGGCTTAAACTCCAAAATATGCAAATATCTCATACAAGTTTATATCAAAAAAACAATCCAATTAAAAATTTTCCAGAAGATCTAAATAGACATTTCTTCAAGAAAACAGACAGATGGCCAAGAAGCACATGAAAATTTGCTCAATATCACCAAAATTATTGGAGTAATGCAAATCAAAATTACAGCGAAGTTTTACCTCACACCCCTCAGAATGACCATTCATTAAAAAGTCTACAAATGAAAAATGCTGTAGAGGTTATGGAGAAAAGGGAACTGTTGGTGGGAACAACAATGTTGGTGGAAATGTAAGCTGATACAACCACTACAGAGAACAGTATGGAGGTTCTTTAAAAAACAATATAGAACTATCATATGATTCAGGAGTTTCTGTAGTGGTGTAGCAGAAACGAATCCTACTAGAAATCGTGAGGTTGCAGGCTCGATCCCTGGCCTTGCTCAGTGAGTTGAGGATCTGGTGTTGTGGTGGACTGTGTTGTAGGTCACAGATGCAGCTTGGATCTGGCATTGCTGTGGCTGTGGCATAGACTGCCAGGTACAGCTCTGATTAGACCCCTAGCCTGGGAACCTCCATATGCCACGGGTGCAGCCCTAAATGAAAAAAGACAAAAAAAAAAAAAAAAAAGAACTACCATACGATTCAAAAATACCAGTCCTGGGCATCCATCTAGAGAAAACACTAATTCAAAAATACACAAGTGGAAGTTCCCATTGTGTCTCAGTGGTAACAAACCTGACTATTATCTGTGAGGATATGGAGGTTTGATCCCTGCCCTCACTCGATGGGTTAAAGATCCAGCATTGCTGTGAGCTGTGGTGTAGATCACAGACATGGCTGTGGTGTAGGACAGCAGCTATAGTTCCGTTTCAACCCCTAGCCTGGGGACTTCCATATGCAACAGGTGCAGCCCTAAAAATAAAAAATAAAAAAGATACATGCACCCCAATGTTCACTGCTGCACTATTTATAATAGCAATGAAAATGTCCATCAACAAAGGATTAGATAAAGGAGATGTGTTGCATGTATATAATGGAATGCTATTCAGCCATAAAAAATAATGAAATAATGCCATTTGCAGCAACATGAGCAGACCTGATAGGTCTTTCACATACTTGGTGAAGTAAGTCAGACAGAGAAAGACAGATAGCATATGATATCGCTAACATGTGGAATCTGATAGAAAAGATACAATAGAACTTGCACGACAGAAATAGACTTAAAGCTTTGAAACCAATTTTATGTTTACCAAAGCAGAACATGGAGGGATAAATTAGGGGTTTGGGAATGATATATATACTCACTACTATGTATATATATATTTATATATATAAATACACTGATAACGAGAACATACTGTATCGCCCAGGGACATTTATTCAGTACTGTGTAGCAACCTATGTGGGAAAAGTATAAAAAAATGAATGGATATATGTATATTATATATATATTTTACATATATATTATATATATATATATAACTGATTTACTATAATTAACTGAAAATTAATACAACTTAAATTAACACAACTTTGTAAATCAACTATATTCCAATATATTTTAAAAGAAATAAAAAGGTCATTATGTAGTAATAAAAATTCAATTTATCAGGAAAATATAACAATATTCAGAAAGCATAAAAAAATATAAATATGTAGAACAACTTTTCATAAATATGAGAAAATATTTAGCAATAGAAAAATAGTAGGAGACTTCAATATATCATTTTTATCAAAGGATAGATCATTCAGACAGCAAATTAACAAGGAAACAGCAGACTCAAATAACACTATAGTCAAAATGAACCTAACAGAAACATATAGAATAATCCATCAAACAACAGCAATGACATTATTCTCAAGCACACAAGGAACATTCTCAAGAATAGATCATATATAGGTCACAAAACAAGTCTCAACAAATTTAAGGATGTTGAATTAACATTTAGAATACAATGACATAGACAAGAAATCAACAACAGAATAAAAATTAGAAAATTCACAAATATGTGGAAATTAAACAACACACTCTTCTACAACCAAAGGGTAAAAGAAGAAATCAAAAGAAAAAATAGAAAATACAGAAAATACTTTCAGGCAAATACAAATACACATAAAAAAAACCTCTAGAATGGAGAAAAAGCAGCACTGAGATGGAAGTTTTTACTGATTTCAAGAAAGATCTCAAGTAAATAACCTAAATTTATACCTCAAAAAAGTAGAAAAAGAATAACAAATTAAATTAAAAGATAGCAAAAGAAGGAAATAACAAAGATAAAAGCAGAAATGAATGGAATAGAGAAAACAATGTGAAAAGTAAAAAAATACAAGTTGTTTTTCTTTGTAAACATAAATAAATTTGACAAACTAAAGCAATAGTTAACAAGACAGAAATAGATGCAGACAAACAGGAAGGGATAGAGAAGACTCATAAGTAAATTTATGCATGAAAAAGGAAACTTCATGACAAATGCATTAGAAATAAATTTGGACAATAAGAGACTACTATAAGTAAATATACTGAAAAAAAGTTGGGCAATCCAGAAGAGAAGAATACATTTCTATAATTATACAATCACAAAAATATAGGAAAATGGAACATATCAATAAAAAAATAAGATTAAATCAGTAATTAAATTATCTCCCCTAACAGAAAGCCCATGATCAGATGGCTTCACTGGTGAATTCTACTATTTATATATATAGTCTTTTTAAGGCTACATCCATGGCATACAGAGGTTCTCAGCCTAGGGATCCAATCAGAGCTGTAGCAGCCATCCTATGCCACCGCCATAGCAACAAGGGATCTGAGGCACATCTGCGCTGTACGCCACAGCTCACAGCAGTTCCAGATCCTTAACCCACTGAGCCAGGCGAGGGATTGAACCTGCATCCTCATGGATGCTAGTCGAGCTTGTGAACCACTGAGCAATGACAGGAATGACTAAAAAAGTTTTAATACTATTCCTCTTAAATTATTCAAAAAAAAATTGAAGTAGAGAAAGCACATCCAAACTCACCAGGATTTCCCTTATATTAAAGCCAGTAAAAGACACTACAAGAAAATAAAACTCCAGGTAACATCCCTGGGATAAATGGATAGTTAAACATATGAAGAATCAGTCAGCATAATAAATCACATTAAGGGAATAAATGATAAAAACCACATTTTCCCACATCTGAAGAGACGTAGAAAAATCATTTTATACTTTAATGATATAAACTCAACAGGAATCCATATTGTGAATCAGTGGTAGTAAAGTTGAACAGTATTAATGAGGATGTGGGATCAATCCCTGGACTCACTCAGTGGGTTAAGGATCTGTTATTTCTGTGGCTGTGGCATAGGCTGGCAGCCTCAGCTCTGATTCTACCCCTAGCCTGGGAACTTCCATGTGCTGTGGTGCAGCCCTAAAAAGACAAACAAGAACAAAAAAACAAACAGAAATCTCTCAAAAAATTAAGTATAGAAAGAATTTGCTTCTATCTTGAAAATAAAAGTCCAACCCAGAGCTAATTTCAAACTCAATTGAAAAACTAAATGCTTTTCCTCTAAGACTAGTAAAAAGTTGAAGAAACTTTTGTATCTTCCCTTTAATGTAGAAAACAATGCCTAGCCAGAAAAACTAGGCATAAATAAATAAATAGCATCTGATTTGGAATGCATCCAATCTTATACATAGAAAATCATAAAGACTCCACACACACACACACACACACACACACACACACACACACACACACACACACAGAGTTAGAAATAATAAATTCAAAGAAGTTGCAAGATACAAAATCAAAATCAACATACAATAATCAGTCATGCTTATTTATGCTAACAATTAACTATCAGATAATGTAACTAAGGAAATATTATTTATAGCACCAAAAATAATTAAATACTTAGGAATGAACTTATCCAATGAAGTGAAATTCTCATACACTGAACACTGAAAATCTTTGATGAAAGAAATATATGAAAGCACAAATAAATCTAAAGATTCATATTTATGGATTGGAATAAAATATTGTTAAAATTTCCATACTACTCAAATTGATCCATGAATTTAATTTCTATCAAAATGTTAATGGCATTCTTTACAAAACAATAAAAAAATATAAAATTCAATTGTAACCACAAAAAAATACTTTGAGTAGCCAAAAATATATTCAGAAAAAAACAAAGTTGAATGTGTCATACTCCTGGTAGCAAAATATATTACAAAACTATGATAATCAAAACCATATTTTATGGATATAAAAACAGATACAAACAATGGAAAAAAACCGGGGAATTCGAAATAAAATGTAGATATATACAGTTGAATAATCCTTGACAAAATACCAAGAATAGACCAGGGGGAAATGAATTTCTTCAATAAATAATGTTGGTGGAATCTAGATATTCACATGCAAAAAACTGCAACTGGACTTATACACCATACATACAAATTGGATTAAAGATTAAATATACCTCAAAAATAGTTTTCTTCAAAAATTATTCCATATTTTGGGAGTTCCCATTGTGGTACAGTGGAAATGAATCCTATTAGTAACCATTAGGTTGTAGTTTCAATCCCTGGCCTCACTCAGTGGTTTAAGGATATAGCATTGCTGTGAGCTGTGGTGTAGGTTGCAGATGCAACTCAGATTCTGCATTGCTGTGACTATGGTGTAAGCTGGCAGCTGTATCTCTGATTAAATCCCTAGCCTGGAAAATTCCATGTGCTATGGGTGTGGCCCTAAAAGGCAAAAAAAAAAAATCCATATTTTGAAATTACTATAGAAATATTTATAGAAAATGCAGAAGGATTTCATAACTTTTCATTTATTTCATAGTATAAATTTGATGTACCCATAGTAACTTTTAACTGATGTTGAAGAAAGGAAAACACAATAACGAATTATGATTAAGTTGTATTTTAAATGTAGTGAAGATCCCAAATTCATACTCTTCCACTAGAAAAAAAAACAACTAATTGTAATTTATATCAAATTTTACTATTTATATCTGTTATTAAAAATAATGTAAGAATGATGTAAACAATGTGAAAAAAGTGGGAAAAACCTACAAATATCATGAAACACAATCATAAAAATTAATAGCCACATTATAGATTTTTAGAATGGGAAGTAAAAGGAAAATAACTAAAAGTATTTTAGAAAAATACTAAGTTAAAATTTCCCAAACCTGGAAGAAAAATGCACATTACCCATAAATCTCAAATATATTGAACTTGACACATAGTATAATTGTTTTCAAATGTCAAAGATTAAAAAGTAATAATTCTAAAAGCAGTAAGAGAAACAAGAGATGTATATATAAGGGAAACTTCGTAACACCATGGGAAGATTTTTTCAACAGAAACTTTTCAGACCAGAAGAGAAAATGATAATACATTTAAAATATTGAAAGAAAAAATAAAATTGTCAGTCAAGACTTCTATATCTGGCAAAGCTGTCCTTCAAAAGTAATGTAGGATCAAGACTTTGCTGAATAAACAGAAGTTGACTGAGTTTATTATCACTAGAACTGCCTTACAGGAAATGCTATAGGAAGTTCTCTGAGTGGAAATAAAATGATGCTAATTAACATCATAATAACATAAGAAAGTAGCATAAAACTTACCAGTAAAAGTAAATATACAGTGAAATTTAGATTCTACAATAAAGTGATTGTGGTAAATAATTACTTTAAAATTCTAGTCTAAAAATTGAAAACTAAATGTACTGAGAATAACCATAATTACAATAATATATTATTAGTCACAACATATACAAAATAACTAATCTCTAATATCAATACCTAAAATATGAGAGGGGTGGATATAAAAGAGTAAAGTTTATAAAATCTAATGAAGTTAAGTTGTTATCCATTTAAAAACAAGCTGTTATAAATTTAATAATTTTAAGTAAGTTTCATGTTAATCAGAATGAGAAAAAAACTGTAATAATTACTCAAAAGAATGTGAAAAATCCAAGGATACAGATCCTAAAATATATCAAAACACATGAAAAATGCAATAGGACAAAACATAAGGAACAATAGGTCTAAAAAACAATGAACA
This sequence comes from Sus scrofa, assembly GCF_054392235.1. Lineage (NCBI taxonomy): Eukaryota > Metazoa > Chordata > Mammalia > Artiodactyla > Suidae > Sus > Sus scrofa. The sequence continues at coordinate 52,566,500 of NC_139386.1, forward strand.
ATAATTAATGACAAAATGGCATTAGTAAGTCCTTACCTATCAATAATTACCTTAAATATAAGCTGACTGAACTTTCCAACCAAAAGACAGAATGGCTGAATATATAACAAGAGAAACAAAACAATCCCACCACCCAAATATTCTCCCTGCAAGAGACTCACTTTAGGCTGAAAGACAGTGAGAAAGACAGTCTTTGAGAGTAAAGAGTTGACAAAGTTATTTCAAGTAAATGGTAATCCATCCTCAAAAAAAAGTAGAAGTAGCTGTAATTATATCACACACAGTAGACTATAAAATAAACTAGGTAAAAAGAGACAAAGTTCATTGTATAACTATAAAGGGGTCAAGTTGTCCAGAAAGTATAAGAATTTTAAATATTTATCCACCAAACATCAGAGCACATAACATACAAATTAAAAAGTAAAAAGAGAGCTAAAAGAGGAAATAAACAACAATAGAGCAATAGTTGGGGAACTCAATACCACACTCTCAACAATGGATAGATCATCAAGATAGAAAATCAATTAAGGAAATAGCAGATTTGAACAACAGGACCTAAAAGACATACTCATAACATTCCATATAAGAACAGAAGAATATGAATTCTACTTAACAACATGTATACAATGGAATGTTATTAATGCTAAAAAATAAATGAGGAAATTGTGCCACTTGAAACAGCATGGATGCATCTTCAGCATATGATGCTAGTGAAATAACTCATACAGAGAAAGACAAATACTATATGAACTCATTTATATGTGGAACAAAAAACAAACAAATAAAATCTCATAGAGAGACCAGATTTGGGGTTATTGAGTGCAGGGACATGGAATTGGACGAAATAGGTCAAAACTCACTGTAAGTTATATATGTACTATGGATAAAATGTGCAATTGGTAAATATAGATACACTGATGTATGAGTTTTGAAAAATTGTTAAGACTATAAATCCTGACTGCTCATTATATGAAAAAATATCATTTTAATACATTTTTGCATCTATGTGAGATGAAGGGTGTTAACTTAATGAATCATGGAAATAATTTGATGAAATACTCAAGTTAAATCAGTATATTGTATTCCCTAAAATTATATAAAATTAATTGTCAACATTTCAATAAACCTGGAAAAAATGGTCCAAAAAAGTGAGCTTGTTGCACTTACTCACATTATAATTTTAACGATGCTCTTTTTTTATTACTCAAATGAATTTATCAATTCTGTAGTTATATAATGATCATAACAATCAGATTTCACAGGATTTCAATCCTACAACACAAGCACATCCTCCCACCCCCCAAACTGTCTCGTGCGGGGACCATAAGTTTTGCAATGTCTGTGAGTCAGCAACTGTTCTGCAAAGAAGTTCTGTCTGTCCTTTGTTCAGATTCCACATGTCAGTGAAAGCATTTCATGTTGGTGTCTCATTGTATGGCTGACTTCACTTTGCATGATAGTTTCTAGGTCCATCCATGTTGCTAAGAATGCTGGTTTCATTCTTTTTAATGGCTGAGTAATATTCCATTATGTATATGTACCAATTCTTCTTGATCCACTCCTCTGTCGATGGACATTTAGGTTGTTTCCATGTCTTGGCTATTGTAAATAGCACTGCAAAGAACATTGGAGTACATGTGTCTTTGCGAGTCATGGTTTTCTCTGGATAGATGCACAGGAGTGGGATTGCTGGAGTTCTATGTTTAGTTTTCTGAGGAATCTCCATACTGCTTTCCACACTGGTTGCACCAATGTACAATCCCACCAACAGTGTACTAGGGTTCCTTTTTCTCCATACCTTCTCCAGCACTTATTGTTTATAGACTTTTGGATGATGGCCATTCTGGCTGGTGTAAGGTGGTACCTCAGAGTGGTTTTGATTTGCATTTCTCTAAGAATGAGTGATGTTAAACGTCTTTTCATGTGTTTTTTGGCCATCTGTATGTCTTCTTTGGGGAACTGTCTGTTTAGACCTTCTGGCCATTTTTTGATATTTTTGTTTGTTTTTTTGATATGGAGCTTCAGAAGGTGTTCCTAAATTTTGGAGATTAATCACTTGTCAATGGATTCACTTGCAAAGATTTTCTCCCATTCTGTGAGTTGTCTTTTCAATTTGTTTAGGCTTTCCTTTGCTGTGCAGAAACTTTGAAGTTTGAGTAGGTCCCATTTATTTATTTTTGTTCTTATTGTCAATATTCTGATAGGTGGATCTGAGAAGATGTTGCTGTCGTTTATGTCAGAGAGTGTTTGGCCTATGTTTTCCACTAAGAGTTTTATGGTGTCTGGTCTTATATCTAGGTCTTCAATCCATTTGGAGTTTATTTTTGTGTATGGTGTTAGGGAGTGTTCTAATTTCATTCTTTTCCATGTGGCTGTCCAGTTTTCTTAGCACCACTTATTGAACAAGCTGTCCTTTCTCCGTTGTATATTCTTGCTTCCTTTGTCATAGATTAGTTGGCTGTAGGTGCAAGGTTGTAATTATGGGAATTCTATCCTGTTCCATTGATGTCTATTTCTGTCATTGCGCCAAAACCGTGCAGTTTTGATGACTGTTGCTTTGTAGTATAATCTGAAGTCTAAGAGCCTGATTCCTCCACCTCCATTTTTCTTTTACAGGATGTATTTGGGTCTGTTGTGCTTCCAAAAAGACTTTAGGATATTTTGTTCAAGTTCTGTGAAAACTTTCCTTGGTAATTTGATAGGGATTGCAGTGAATCTGTAGATTGCCTTAGGTAGTATAGTCATTTTGACAATATTGACTCCTCCAGACCAAGAGCATGGTATGCCTGTCCATCTGTTTGTGTCATCTTTTGATTTCTTTCATTAGTGTCTTATAGTTTTCAGAGTGCAGGTCTTTTGTCTCTTTAGGTAGGTTTACTCCCAGGTATTTTATTCTTTTGGATGCGATAGTAAATGGGACTGCTTCCCTAATTTCTCTTTCGGCTCTTTCATTGTTAGTGTATAGAAATGCTTCCATTTCGTGTATTAATTTTGTATCCTGCCATATGGCGAAATTCATGGATGAGCTCTAATAGTTTTCAGGTAGAGTCTTTAGGATTCTCTAGGTATAGTATCATGTCATCTGCAAACAGTGATAGTTTTGCTTCTTCTTTTCCAATTTGGATTCCTTTTATTTCTTTTACTTCTCTGATTGCCATGGCTAGGGCTTCCAAAACTGTGTTGAAGAGTAGTGGCAAGAGCAGACATCCTTGTCTTGTTCCTGATCTCAGCAGGAATTCCTTCAGCTCTTCACCATTGAGAATGATGTTCGCTGTGGGTTTGTCATATATGGCCTTTATGATGTTGAGGTAGGTTCCTGCTATGCCCACTTTCTGAAGGGTTTTGATCAGAAATGGGTGTTGGGGAGTTCCCGTCGTGGCGCAGTGGTTAACGAATCCGACTAGGAACCATGAGGTTGCGGGTTCGGTCCCTGCCCTTGCTCAGTGGGTTAATGATCCGGCATTGCCGTGAGCTGTGGTGTAGGTTGCAGACGTGGCTCGGATCCTGCGTTGCTGTGGCTCTGGTGTAGGCCGGTGGCCACGGCTCCGATTCAACCCCTAGCCTGGGAACCTCCATATGCCACGGGAGCGGCCCAAGAAATAGCAAAAAGACAAAAAAAAAAAAAAAAAAGAAATGGGTGTTGGATTTTGTCAAAGGCTTTTTCAGCATGTATCGAGAGGATCATACAGTTTTTATTCTTCAGGTTGTTAATGCGTCACATCACACTGATTGATTTGTGGCTATTGAAGAACCCTTGCATCCCTGGGATAAATCCCACTTGATCATGATGTACAATCCTTTTCATGTATTGTTGGATGCAGTTTGCTAGTATCTTGTTGAGGATTTTTACACCAATGTTCATCAGTGAAATTGGCCTGTAGTTTTCTTTTTTTGCGGGGTCTTTGTCTGGTTTTGGTATCAGGGTGATGGTGGCCTCATAGAATGAGTTTGGGAGTATCCCTTCCTCTGTGATGTTTTGGAATAAATTCAGAAGGAGAGACGTTAGCCCTCCTCTAACTGTTTGATAGAATTCACCTCTGAAGCCATCTGGTCCTGGACTTTTGTTTGTTGGAAGGTTTTTAATCACGGCTTCAATTTCACTACTTGTGATGGGTCTATTCATCTTTCCTATTTCTTCTTGGATTAGTCTTGGAAGATTGTACTTTTCTAAAAATTTGCCCATTTCTTCCAGGTTCTCCGTTTTAATGGCATATAGTTGCATATGGTTAGTCTCTTACGATCCTGTGTATTTCTGTGATGTCCGTTCTTACTTCTCCTTTTTCATTTCTACTTTTATTGATTTGAAGCCTCTCTCTTTTTTGCTTGATGAGGCTGGCCAAGGATTTGTCCATTTTGTTGATCTTTTCAAAGAACCAGCTTTTCGTTTCATTGATCTTTTCTGTGGTTTTCTTTGGTTCTATTTCATTGATTTCTGCTCTGATCTTTATGATTTCTTTCCTTCTGCTAACTTTAGGTCTTGTCTGCTCTTCTCTCTCTAGCTGCTTTAGATGTAAAGTTAGCTTGTTTATTTGAGGTTTTTCTTGTTTCCTGAGGTGGGCTTGTATTGCTATAAACTTTCCTCTTAGAATGGCTTTTGCTGCATCCCATAGGTTTTGGAGTGTTGTATCTCTGTAGTCATTTGCTTCTAGGTATTTTTTAATAACCTCTTTGATTTCTTCAGTGATCCATTGGTTGTTTAGTAGCATGTTGCTTAGTCTCCACGTGTTTGTGTTTTTTGCATTTTTTTTTCTTGATGTTGATTTCCAGTCATATAGCATTGTGGTTGGAAAAGATTCTTGATATGATTTCAATGTTCTTACAGTTACTGAGGGTTGATTTGAGGCCCAGGATGTGATCCATCTTAGAGAATGTTCCATGTGCACTTGAGAAGAATGTGTATTCTGTTGCTTTTGGATGGAATGTCCTATAAATATCTATTAAGTCCATCTGGTCTAATGCTTCATTCTGGGCCTGTGTTTCCTTATTGATTTTCTGTCTGGATGATCTGTCCATTGCTGTATGTGTGTTAAATCATGACTGTTATTGTGTTGCTGTTGATTTCTCCTTTTAAGGTTGTTGGCAGTTGCCTTATATATTGTGGTGATCCCATGTAGGGTGCATAGATATTTAAAATTGTTATATCTTCTTCTTGGATTGATCCTTTGATCATTAGGTAATGACCTTTTTGTCCCTTAAATATTCTTCATTTTAAATTCTATTTTGTCTCGTATGTGTATTGCTATTCCAGCTTTTTGTTGATTCCCATTTGCATAGAATATTTTATTTCATCCTCTCACTTTCAATATGTATGTCTCACTAGAGTTGTAATGAGTCTCTTAAAGACATCATATTTATACATGTGTTGTTTTTGTATCCACTCTACCCAAGGCAAAATATAGATTCAATGCTATCCCTTAAAATGTACCAAGGGCATTTTTCACAGAACTCGAGCAAAATACTTTAAAGTTTTTTGGAAGCACAAAAGCCCCAGACTAGCCAAAGACATCCTGAAAAAGAAAAATGGAGCTGTAGGAATCAGGCTCCCAGATTTCAACTGTACTACAAAGCAAAACTCATCAAAACTGTATGGTACTGGCACTAAGACAGAAATGTAGATCAGTGGAACAGGATAGAAACCTCAGAATTAAACACACACATCTACAATCAACTAATATGTGACAAAGGAGCCAAGCGTATACACTGGAGAAAAGACAGCCTGTTCAATAAGTGGTGCTGGGAAAACTGAGCAGCCACATGTAAGAAATGAAATTAGAATACTTCCTAATAGCATACACAAAAATAAACTCAAAATGGATTAAAGGCCTAAATATAAGGCCAAACACTTTAAAACTCTTTGAGGAAAACGTAGGCCAAACACTCTCTGACATAAACAACAGCAACATCTTCTCAGATCCACCTATGAGAGTAATGACAATAGGAAAAAAAAAAAAAAAAGGATTTAATTAAATTAAAAATTTTCTGCACAGTAAAGGAAACCCTAAACAACACAAAAAGACAACACACAGAATGGGAGAAAATCTTTGCAAATGAATCCACTGATAAGGGATTAAACTCCAAAATTTATAAACACCTCCTATGGCTCAATACCAAAAAACACAAACAATCCCATCAAAAAATGGGCAGAAGATCTAAACAGACAATTTTAAAAAGAAGACATATGATGATCAAAAAAATATGAATAGATGTTCAACATCACTCATTCTTAGAGAAATGCAAATCAAAACCACTCTGAGGTACTCCCTTACACCAGCCAGCATGGCCATCAATCAAAAGTCTACAAACAATAAGGGCTGGAGAGGGTGTGGAGAAAAAGGAACCCTAGTACACTGTTGGTGGGATTGTAAATTGGTGAAACCACTGTGGAAAGCAGTATGGAGATTCCTCAGCAAACTAAACATACAACTACCATTTGATCCAGCAATCCCACTCCTGGGCATCTATCCAGAGAAAACCATGACTCAAAAATACACATGTACTCCAATGTTCATTGCAGCACTATTTACAATAATATCCAAGGCATGGAAACAACTTAAATGTCCATCAATAGAGGAGTGGATAAAGAAGAGTGGTACATATACACAATGGAATGTTACTCTGCCATTAAAATGATTGAAATAATGGGATTTTTAGCAACATGGATGGACCTAGAAATTATCATGCTACATGAAGTCATTCAGACAATGAGACACCAACATCAAATTCTATCACTGACCTGTGAAATCTCAAAAAAAAGGACACAATGATCTTTGCAGAACAGATGCTGACTCACAGACATTGAAAAACTTATGGTCTCCAAAGTAGACAGTTTGGTGGGTGGGGGAATGTTCTGGGGGTGTGGGATGGAAATCCTATAAAATTGGATGGTAATGATCATTGTACAACTATAAATGTAAGAAATTCAGTGAGTAATAGAAAAATCTCTTAAAAATAAATAAGATTTTCAGAGCTACTTAAAAATAGAAAAGACAAAGCTGAATTTTATTAGTCAAGTGAACACATGATAAAAAAAAAACTACTGAGTAGTTTACTTGGTTGGGGGGGGATGTGAGCCTCTAAGTGCTAGAATGGTGGGGAGTTCATGGTGACTATGCTATTAATGAGGTAATGCACTCTGGGCAGAAAACAATGTTAAAGATCTACACACAATAGGGTTTAACAACACTAAGAATGAAGGAGACTTGAAATGATAGTTTGTTTTTTTAATAATTGTATTTGAGTATGTATCAGTCATGGCAAACACTATATCCTATTGTGATATTTCCACAGCAAGTTTACTGTAAGTGATAACTTTTTAATTTACACATTTATCCCTCCTAAACTGGTCTCTGGGATAAACCTCACTAAGATTACCCCTTATCACTTGGTCTTTTATCTGACTTCATTCTCAATTCCCAAACCCCTCAGTAAGGTGTAAGTCCTTTTCAGAACTTCCTATTTCCTCAACATATTTTTTTCTTTTTAGGGCTGATCCTGTGGCATATGGAAGTTCCTGGGCTAGGAGTTGATTTGGAGCTGCAACTACAGGCCTATGAAACCCTGGTTCCAAGCCACATCTGCAGCCTATGCCACACCTTGAGCAATGCTGGGTTCTTAACCTACTGTTCAAGGCCAGGGACCAAACCCATATCCTCACAGACAGTGAGTAGTCTATCCCCACACTGACTCTGGATTTGCCCTGGTGATTTGCTGTAACCAATAAGACAATTGCAAATATGATCCAAGCAGAAACTTACAGAATGCTTGTAAATGGTATTTGCTCTATCTTAATTTTTTTGTCTTTTATTTTTTGTTTATGGCTGCACCCACAGCATATGGAGGTTCCCAGGCTAGGGGTCAAATCATACCTGTAGCTACAGGACTATGCCACAGCCACAGCAATATGGGATCCATGCCATCTCTGTGAACTATGCCACAGCTCATGGCAACAATGAACCCTTAACCCACTGAGGAGGCCATGGATTGAACCTGGATCCTCATGGATACTAGTCAGATTTGTTTCTGCTGAGCCATGATGGGAATTCCCTGCTCTATCTTAATTTTTATGGGAACCTTAAAACCACTAGTATGTGTAGGAGTATAAGGCAATCATGTTGTATAACAAAAGACAATAATAATTGCCCTCATGCCTCCATCCAACTTCTAGACATATGGTTTCATTCCTCTTAGATCACCTAATTCCAACCAAGCAAATAGAGACCAGGAATCTCCTAGCCAATCCAAAGAATCTGTGAGAAATGATAATCATTTATTCTCTTAAAATATTAATTGTAGACTGATATGTTATATGGTAAAATTTTATTATTTGTTATACAGTAAGGACTATCAGTTAATCAGATGTTAGACTGCAAACTATATGTGAATAAATTATTTTCCCAACTACTACTTCCCCAGTGTCTGGAAAAATTTACATTTTCATTGAAATATTATGGAATACATAAAAATGTTAAATATGTTTTAGATATACACTTTCATGAGTTAAATATAAGGAGGAATGACATTCCATTCATTGCTCACAGTTCCTGAGTTACTTGAAAACAGATATTGTTTAGATAGTCCTTTTGCTAAACCTATAATGAACTTATTTTTAAAGCCTCCTCAGAGAGGACAAGATGGAGGAGGAGTAGGGGGACATGCTCACCCTCTCCCACAAACACAACAAAAAAAGCACATCTACAGAATAAATGACTCACACAGAACAGCAACCAATTGCTGGCAAAGGAACCTAAACTCCAATAATGGCAAGAAGTTCGTGACATTACTGGGCAGAACGGGAGAAAAGAGGAGAGTGAGAGAAGGTGAATCCGAGTGGGACGGGCGCTCCTAAAAGGGAACTGCGGAGGAGAAAGGGTTCCCGCACCCTGAAAAGTCACCTACTGGGGGAAAGATCAAACAAACTGGAGGAATCTCCAGATGCAGAGAAGAGTGTAGCAGTAAGTTGGAGTATGGAAAAGCCGATCAAGAACCCAATGGACCATCTGAACTACGGGCACAGTCACCAAAAATTGAGATGCCTGGGTGGGGGCTGGGCACCAAGACCTCGGCTCCAGAGGTTAGTCCCCGAGAATGGGCTGGGGGGGGGATGGAGCGGAAACTGCTTGGGAGGTCTAGAAACCATTTGATGGGGCAGAGACTGCCTGGGAGATTAGAAAACAAAGCTGTCGTAGAGGAAGGGAACAATACTCTAGGGGCGGGGAAGTGGAAAGCCGCATCAGAGGGAACCTGGGAGAAGAGCCTGGTCTGCGCCCAGTGCTGGGGCGGGGAGAGAAGAAGGGGTGGGTCCCCATAGAATACCCCCCACGCCACAGCAAGCTTACAGGCCTGCTAGCTAGCTGAAAGCTGTGCTTCCAAGTGCATCCCCTTCCCCCACCCCCGCCACCCCCTATGCTCTCACCGGACCTGGAGGGCTGGCCTCAACAATTGCCTGAAGCCTACCACCACAGGGGCTGTTCCTGCACAGGCCTGCTTGCCCTTTGGAGGGGCTACACTTCCGCAGAGCAGCACCAAACACCACCAGACCCCGAGAAAAGGCCTGCAGCTCAGAAAAGCTAGAACAAGCCTAGCCAGGCCGTGAATAGATCGGCCTAATTCTCGGATGGTTTTTCTGAGTCGGGCTGCCCCGGGGAGGAGCCTCTTGGGTTTCCAATGGCCCTGCTACCCACCCAAGCCCCCAGGGGATGCCCTAGTGGATCAACTGCATAGGACTGCCAGCTCCAGGCAGGACCCCCTGCAGTCCAGAAAAGCTGCAACAAGCCTGGCCGAGTTGGGAAAAGATCTCAGACGGTCTTTCTGAGTCAGGCTGCTCTGGGGAGGAGCCTCTTGGGTTTCCAGTGGCCCTGCTACCCGCCCAAGCCCCTAGGGGGTGCCCCACTCCCATGGAATAGCTGCTCAGCACCACCAGCCCCCTGGAAGAGCCCCTGAAGCCCAGAAAAGCTGCAACAAGCTCGGCCAGACTGTGAAAAGGTCCGCCTACATTCTCAGGCTGTCCTTCTGAGCTGGGCTGCCCTAGGGAAGAGCCTCTTAGGTTCTCAGTGACCCAGATAGCTGCTCCAGCCCCCAGGGGGTGCTGCACTCCTGAGGAACAGCTGCCCAACACCGCCAACCCCCTGCAAGAACCCCACAGCCTAAAAACACCAGAGCAAGCTCTGCCTGATCAAGTGAAATCTGCTACCATCGTGGTGTGGACCTCCCAGTCCTGTCTGCCCTCAGGAAGCCCTCCTTTGCTTCAAAGAAACACTGTTAGCCCCATCAACACTCCAGAAAAGCCACACTGCCTCAAAAAAGATTGACCAACAACGCCAGCCCTCAGGAAATATTCCACGGCAGTGACAAGACAAACACTGCCTGATAACAGAGAGTACAACTCCCTCAGGAGAAAGAAAACAACAAGCAAGATGAAGAAGCTGAGAAACCACCCCCAGTCAAACCAACAGGAGAACTCACCTAAAACAGTCAACAATGAAACAGATCTCTGCAGTCAGACAGACGTGGAGTTCAAAAGGGAAATAGTGAAAAGACTGAAGGAATTAAGAGAAGATATGAACAGTAATGCAGATACCCTCAGAAAGGAACTAGAAAATATAAGGAGGAGCCAAGAAAAACTAGAACATTCATTTGCAGAGATGCAAGCTGAACTAACGGCAGTAAAAACCAGAATGAATAATGCAGAAGAATGAATCAGTGATATGGAAGATAGAATAATGGAAATCACTGAATCCGGTCAACAGACAGAAAACCGAATCAAACAACTGGAAAGCAATATAAGAGACCTATGGGATAATATAAAGTGGGCCAATCTACGCATAATAGGAATTCCAGAAGGAGTAGAAAAAGATAAGGGGATGGAAAATATATTTCAAGAAATTATCGCTGGAAACTTCCCAAATCTAAAGGATACTGGGTTCAAGATACAAGAAGCACAGAGGGCCCCAAACAAATTGAACCCAAATAGACCCACACCAAGACACATCATAATAAAAATGGCAAAATTAGTGATAAAGAGAGGATCCTAAAGGCAGCAAGAGAAAAACAGAATGTTACCTACAAGGGAACCCCCATAAGAATATCAGCTGATTTCTCTACAGAAACACTACAGGCCAGGAGGGAATGGCAAGAGATATTTAAAGTGCTCAAAGGAAAAAATATGCAGCCTAGAATACTCTATCCAGCAAGAATATCATTTAAAATAGAAGGGGAAATAAAAATGTTTTCCAACAAACAAAAACTTAAAGAATATAGCAACACAAAACCCAGGTTAAAGGAAATACTGAAAGGGCTTCTCTAAACCAAAAAGAAAGGAAGGAAAGGGAAGAAAAAAGAAAAGAAAAAAAAAAGAAGAAGAAGAGGAAGAACTAGGACTGAGGAAACCGCAATCAGAGAGCAGTCATTCAAATAAGCCAGCATACAGATTTAATCATGAACATGCTTCAAACAAAATAAAATTAAAAAGGAAAAAATAAAAAAGAGTCATCAAAACCATAAAATGTGGGAAGGGATGTTAGGAAGTAAATAACCCTTTTTGTTTGTTTGTATGTTTCTCTTCTTAATTTTAATATAGTAATGAAGTGTTTGAACTTACAGGACCATCAGGCTAAAACACACAATTATGGGAAGGGGTTAGCATACTTAAAAAACAGGGCAACCACAAACCAAAAGCAAATATTGCATTTGCAAAAAAAAAAAATTACACTCAAGAAGATAATAACAGGAGACCATCCAACCAAAAAAAAAAAAAAAAGAAAGGAAGAATGGAGAACCATAGAATCAACTGGAACATGAGGTTCAAATGGCAATAAATAATCATCTATCAATTATCACCTTAAATGTCAATGGACTGAATGCCCCAATCAAAAGATACAGAGTGGCTGAGTGGATAAAAAGGCAAAAACCTTCAATATGCTGCCTACAAGAAACTCACCTTAGGACAAAAGATACATATAGATTGAAAGTGAAAGGGTGGGGAAAAATATTTCCCGCCAATAGACATGACAGAAAAGCAGGAGTCGCAACGCTCATATCAGACAAAATAGACTTTAAAACAAAAGGCATAAAGACAAAGAAGGACACTATTTAATGATTAAGGGATCCATCCAAGGAGAGGATGTTACTATCGTCAACATATATGCCCCAAATACAGGAGCACCCAGATACACACAACAAATATTAACAGACATAAAGGGAGATATTGATGAGAATACAATCATAGTAGGAGACCTAAATACCCCCCTCACATCAATGGACAGATCCTCTAGACAGAAAACCAATAAAGCAACAGAGATCCTAAAGGAAACAATAGAAAAGTTAGACTTCATTGATATCTTCAGGACACTACATCCAAAAAAAGCAGAATACACATTCTTCTCAAATGCTCATGGAACATTCTCAAGAATCGACCACACATTGGGACACAAAGCGAATCTCAATAAATTTAGGAGCATAGAAATTATCTCAAGTGTCTTCTCTGACCACAATGCCATGAAATTAGGAACCAATCATGGGAAAAGGAAAGAGAAAAAACCTACTACATGGAGACTAAACAACATGCTACTAAAAAACCAATGGGTCAAATGAGGAAATCAAGAAGGAAATTAAAAACTACCTTGAAACAAATGATAATGAAGACACAACCCCTCAAAATCCATGGGATGCTGTGAAAGCAGTGCTCAGAGGGAAATTTATAGCAATCCAGGCCTTTCTCAAAAAAGAAGAAAGATCCCAAATTGACAACTTAACCCTCCACCTAAACGAATTAGAAAAAGAAGAACAAAAAAGTCCTAAAGTCAGCAGAAGGAAGGAAATTATAAAGATCAAAGAAGAAATCAATAAAATAGAGACTCAAAAAACAATAGAGAAAATTAATAAAACCAAGAGCTGGTTCTTTGAAAAGGTGAACAAAATTGGCAAACCCCTGGCCAGACTCACTAAAAAGAGGAGAGAAAGAACCCAAATAACCAAAATTATAAATGAAAAAGGAGAAATCACAATGGATACAGCAGAAATACAAAAAACCATAAGAGAATACTATGAACAACTATATGGCAACAAGTGTGACAATCTGGAAGAAATGGACAATTTTCTAGAATCTTACAGCCTGCCATAACTGAATCAAGTAGAAACAGACCAACTGAACAGACCAATCACTAGAAATGAAATTGAAGAGGTCATAAAATCACTCCCTACAAATAAAAGTCCAGGACCAGATGGCTTCACAGGCGAATTCTATCAATCATATAAAGAGGAATTGGTGCCCATCCTCCTTAAACTCTTTCAAAAAGTTGAAGAAGAAGGAATACTTCCAAAGACATTCTATGATGCCACCATCACCCTCATTCCAAAACCAGGCAGAGATACCACCAAAAAAGAAAACTATCGGCCAATATCATTGATGACTATAGATGCAAAAATTCTCAACCAAATCTTAGCCAACCGAATCCAACAACATATCAAAAAAATTATACACCATGACCAGGTTGGGTTCATCCCAGGTTCACAAGGATGGTTCACCATACGCAAATCAATCAGCATCATACACCACATTAACAAAAGAAAAGTCAAAAATCATATGATCATCTCAATAGACGCAGAAAAAGCATTTGAAAAAGTTCAACATCCATTCATGATCAAGACCCTCGCCAAAGTGGGTATAGAGGTAACATTCCTGAATATAATCAAAGCCATTTATGAGAAACCCACAGCAAATATAATCCTCAATGGGGAAAAACTGAAAGCCTTCTCACTCAAATCTGGAACAAGACAGGGATGCCCACTCTCACCACTGCTCTTCAACATAGTTTTGGAAGTCCTAGCCACAGCAATTAGACAAACAAAAGAAATAAAAGGCATCCATATAGGAAGAGAAGAGATAACACTGTCACTGTATGCAGATGACATGATACTATACATAGAAAACCCTAAGGACTCAACCCCAAAAACTACTTGAACCGATTAATAAATTCAGCAAAGTAGCAGGATATAAGATTAACATTCAGAAGTCAGTTGCATTTCTGTATATCAGCAATGAAACATTAGAAAAGGAATACAAAAATACGATACCTTCTAAAATTGCACCTCACAAAATCAAATACCTCAGAATACACCTCACCACAGAGGTAAAGGACCTATATACTGAGAACTATAAAACTTTAATCAAAGAAATAAAAGAAGATGTAAAGAAGTGGAAAGATATCCCATGTTCCTGGATTGGGAAAATCAATATTGTAAAAATGGCCATACTACCCAAAGCAATCTACAGATTCAATGCAATCCCTATCAAATTACCCATGACATTGTTCACAGAACTAGAACAAACAATCCAAACATTTATATGGAACCACAAAAGACCCAGAATCGCCAAAGCAATCCTGAGGAACAAAAACCAAGCAGGAGGCATAACTCTCCCAGACTTCAAGAAATACTACAAAGCCACAGTCATCAAGACAGTGTGGACTGGTGCCAAAACAGACAGACAGACCAATGGAATAGAAGAGAGAATCCGGAAATAAATCCTGACACCTATGGTCAATTAATCTTTGACAAGGGAGGCAAGAACATCAAATGGAAAAAAGAAAGTCTATTCAGCAAGCATTGCTGGGAAACCTGGACAGCTGCATGCAAAGCAATGAAACTAGAACACACCCTCACACCGTGCACAAAAATAAACTCAAAATGGCTGAAAGACTTAAATAGAAGACAGGACACCATCAAACCCCTAGAAGAAAACATAGGCAAAACACTCTCTGACATCAACATCATGAATATTTTCTCAGGTCAGTCTCCCAAAGCAACAGAAATAAAAGCAAAAAGAAACCCATGGGACCTCATCAAACTGACAAGCTTTTGCACAGCAAAGGAAACCCAAAAGGAAACAAAAAGACAACTTACAGAATGGGAGAAAACAGTTTCAAATGATGCAACCGACAAGGGCTTAATCTCTAGAATATATAAGCAACTTATACAACCCACCAGCAAAAAAGCCAACAACACAATGGAAAAATGGGCAAAAGACCTGAATAGACATTTCTCCAAAGAAGAGATACAGATGGCCAACAAACACATGAAAAAATGCTCAACATCGCTTATTATAAGAGAATGCAAATCAAAACTACCATGAGATACCACCTCACATCAGTCAGAATGGCCATCATTAATAAATCCACAAATAACAAATGCTGGAGGGGCTGTGGAGAAAAGGGAACCCTCCTGCACTGCTGGTGGGAATGTCAACTGGTACAGCCACTATGGAGAACAGTTTGGAGATCCCTTAGAAATCTATACATAGAACTTCCATATGACCCTGCAATCCCACTCTTGGGCATCTATCCAGACAAAACTCTACTTAAAAGAGACACATGCACCTGCATGTTCATTGCAGCCATATTCACAATTGTCAGGACATGGAAACAACCCAAATATCCATCAACAGATGATTGGATTCAGAAGATGTGTTATATATACACAATGGAATACTACTCAGCCATAAAAAAGAATGACATAATGCCATTTGCAGCAACATGGATGTAACTAGAGAATCTCATACTGAGTGAAATGAGCCAGAAAGACAAAGACAAATACCATATGATATCACTTATAATTGGAATCTAATATCCAGCACAAATGAACATCTCCTCAGAAGAGAAAATCATGGACTTGGAGAAGAGACTTGTGGCT
The DNA here is from genome assembly GCF_054392235.1 of Sus scrofa. Taxonomy (NCBI): domain Eukaryota; kingdom Metazoa; phylum Chordata; class Mammalia; order Artiodactyla; family Suidae; genus Sus; species Sus scrofa. The sequence goes on from NC_139386.1 coordinate 52,582,184, forward strand.
GCCTGATGGGAGGGGGAGGGAGTGGGAGGGATCAGGAGCTTGGGCTTATCAGACACAACTTAGAATAGATTTACAAGGAGATCCTGCTGAATAGCATTGAGAACTATGTCTAGATACTCATGTTGCAACAGAAGAAAGGGTGGGGGAAAAAATGTAATTGTAATGTATGCATGTAAGGATAACCTGACCCCCTTGCTGTACAGTGGGAAAAAAAATATATTGAAGCCTCCTCATTGTAATATTAACATAATAAAACAGTAACAATAATGGTTTGGTTGTGATTAATTACAATTATCATAATATTATAATTTATAATAATAATTATTATTTATTAAAAAGCCCATGAATCCTGGCACTATGCCATATAATCTTCAACTGATACTTATAAAATAGACAATATTACTTTCCCTATTTTGTTAAGAAAACCTGATGGTTAGTGAAATTAGTCATCGATTCAAAATTTCACAATTAGCGATAGATTGTATATTTAGATCCAGAGCTGTATTATTCTAGTCATTAGTTATATTCCTTTTTCTAATTCCAGTCTTCTTTGGATCTCTATTTTTAAAGTTTTTTTTTGATATAGAAGAAAATTTGGACATATCTGATTCAATTTCTTATTCAATGTCTTAGGAAACAGAGGGCAAAGGGTTCAACTAATATACCTAAGAAGATATAGAGGATAATTAACTCAATAAAATTACCAGGAACACAGAGACTAGAAATAAGTTGGCCCACTAATGGAAGGGGAAAATATATTTTCATTTATTGAGATTACATCATTCGGTGAGCACTAGCTTGGCATGGATACACATACAACCTAGTCTATTCATTACACAAAACCAGTAAGATAAGTGTTTTATTTCTACTGGTGAGGAACTTAAAGTTGAGAATTGGCTAGTAGCTAAAAAGAGGTCGGAAATCTAAACTCAATTCTGTCTGAACTCACACAACATGCTTTGTCAATAAATGCACAACAATTTAGGGTTATGTTATCTTTTAGGATTCACGAAACTTTTTATAGGAAGAAAGGCTACTTATCTGAGAAAAACATAGTCTCCATTAAAAAACTCTAGGTAATAAAAATAGTACTCCTTAATATTTTGAGTTAAATTGATGGACAAAATAAACAGTTTAAGGTGAAAGGCCAGATCAGGGGGAAAACATTTTTAAAAAATGATTCAGAATGTAAATTATGTTTCTGAAACTATTATGTTTCAGTGAGCTTCCCATAGCTTATAAATATATTGATACTGTAATGTACTTTATTTTTGGATTAAAATTAAATCAAGATTCAACTTATGTAACACCAATAATATGCTTAAAGATGACTTTTGGGGAGTTCCCATCGTGGCTCAGTAGTTAAAAAATCCAACTAGGAACCATGAGGTTGTGGGTACAAGCCCTGGCCTGGTTCAGTGGGTTAAGGATCCAGAGTTGCCATGAGCTGTGGTGTAGGTTGCAGAGGCGGCTCGGATCCCACATTGCTGTGGCTCTGGTGGAGGCCGGTGGCTACAGCTCCGATTATACCCCTAGCCTGGGAACCTCCATATGCCACAGGAGCAGCCCAAGAAATGGCCAAAAAACAAACAAAAAAAGATGACTTTTGGAACATCAAGAGGTGCTTGTCTTTAGAAGTATAGAGTAAGGATGGGTTCATCTAATAAAATCTGGCTTCAGGGCCAGTCTCACCAATACTCACCACTGTGGTCAGTTCACAGAGAAGGAAGACATGAAATTGACAATTCTTCAGAAGGTAAATGCAGTGCTTTGTTTATCCAATTGTTCGTCTCCTGAGTTAAGCTGTGAATTCTTTTAGTGATAACTATTGATAATTGATGAACTAATGAGGCAAGAGATGAAATAATGTTATTGGGTAGAAAGTTCAGCCTACTGGAAAGATAAGACACAGCTTGATCAGAGTTACATCAGAATGATACATGACAGATGAAATGTAAAAATAATAATAACAATAAAGTATGACTATATACCATTAAAACACATATTTTATGCCCAGTGAACCTTTGCTTAGGGTACTATGAATGATAAGGATCAGAAGTTATTTTTAAATTTGTATATATCAAAGTATTACTTAAAATATTATCAAAGCTCAGAATTCCTATTATTTCTATGGATTTAGATTAGCGAAATGTTAAAATGCATTTTAATATACTAATGAAATAGCCTCAAACTGGATGAGACTTACCATTTTACCTTAACCTGTCAATATAATTTCCATTTAAAACATATTTCCATATCTTTTGATCAGAGTCTTGTTAATATTTCTATTCATTACCTCTTACTAAAGACTTACTTTTTTTTAGAGAGTCATATGAATATACTGTTGAGCCTGCTTACAATAGTTAAAATTTTGTAATTAAAATGTTTAATTAGAATATAAAATGTATAATATACAAGTGGGCAAAGCCAGCCAGATACAATTCTTTTGTGTGTCTTTAGAGATTGTTTTGTCTCTTCTCATTACATTTGAGAACCTAAGAAAATCAGTTAATATCCTCTTCAATTTAATTTTATTTCTTCCTACAGAAATTCTACTTTACCTGGCTCAGTTTTTAAGCCTCTTTTCTTCATTCAATAAATCTATCTTTAATGTTTTCTGAGAAATATAAAATACATTAATGGGACATGCATCCTAACAAATTTTTGGAAGTTATTTCTTACCAGCTTGGCTATCATAAATTAGTATTCATGTCATGAAACTATATATATATTAGGCTGTTTTAGGAATAAACATCCCTATAGAAATCTGTGACTTAGGTTACTAATTGGATGCAATTAAAAGCATATACTAACATTCAGGATTTTAAACAATATTTTGTGGCATGTTGACAGGCAGTTAAGAAAGAACTTTTTCAGCTAGAATGTGACCACCAAATGCTATCTTATTGACTGGCAGTTTTATTATGAATTTAAGCCCAGGATAGAAAAAGAGTCAATTGAACAACACATTTATCACTGCCTGCAGTTATGGATGAGAGGGAAATAATTTGTTAACATGGGTTGGTGGAGTTTATAGGTTCCAGAAGCTATTGATCTAGTTCTGTCTGCAACTCAATTAAAACTGAGGTCTGTGGAGGAGAGGGAGACTGGGCAACTAAAGTAAAAAAAATGTAGGTGATTCTTAAAAATTAATATAGAGTATACCAACTTTGTGGCACTTGGCAACGAAGATTTAGTCCAGAGTGGAGTGACAAAGACCTTGGAGCTGGTGTTGACACCAATAAACAGATGTGTGATCAGTAATAAAATATTTAAATTCTCTAAGCTTCAATTTATTCACATAAAAAAAGAAAATTTTAATGGATTCAGTAATGGCATAAGTCAGCACTTGGTGCAGACATAATTGTTTTAACATGATGTTTTGGCAAACTTCTCTCTGACATAAGCAGGCATCAGTTTGATTGTCATGCTTCTGGTAATTAATAACAAAAAATGCACTATGAGAGGTATTGCTTCTCATAAGAATGAGGAGGATTTTCAGAAAGTATAATAATATTTTGTTGTTCTAGTGGGGGAAAGGAGACATTACTAAAGAGGGTCAAAGAAGTAAAAGAAAAAAAGCCGCCACTACCAAAATCATTTCTACCCAACTCACTTATTACTCCATCTATTCCAAAGATCTACTCTCATTAGACTCTTGAGCTAATGAAGAGAATACAGAGACTACAATAGCTCTCAGATCATGAGAAGAAATTTTTGACACTTATCATAGGAACAGACAATGTAATGTCTCAAATCTAATCCAAAAGGTTAAACTTTGATATTTCTCATGTGATATCTTTCTTGCATTTGCTTTATGACTTCAACATTTAATTCCTTTTTCCAATTTCCACAAGAGTCCATATTTCATAAGTTGTATATTATTAGAGGAGGCAGAAAAAATAAGCAGGAAGATGCAAAACTTACCTTCAGGGTAGAAATATTTGTCCCTTGTAGACTCATCTTTGGTATTCTCATTTTCTTCTGGGTTTTACAATCTCATAACACAAAACACTCACCCTTGGAAAGGCCTTGGTTGGAAATAGATGTGAATGTCATCTTGAAATAAAGTATATATCTATTTTAGGAAAACCTTCAATAAATAAGAAAAATTCGAAACATATCAAATTACTACATATCAAATAGAAAATAAAACTCACAGTGTTGAAAATCATGGCTCAGTATCAAATTACAAAATGGAATGTGGGATGGAAAAATCATTGGGTGAGATTCTGATGTTCTGGTGATAACATTAAAGAAAAGTAGGTTTTCAGATCTTCCAGAGACAAAAGGGAAGAGGAATATGTGTTAATAAGTCTGTTTGCCATGCATTTTAGGCTTAGTGAACATAGTTGAATACACTTCAATTTCTTAAACACCAACAGGTAATTAAAACTGCCAAGGGACTTATATAATGAGAGAATAGTAACATCACTAAGATGGCAACATAGGTCATCCCTGACTTTGTTATCCATCACAAAGAGAACAACTAAAAACTACTGATGAATAAGACAGCACTGAGAGAATCAGAACATGGAAGAGAGGGTGAAATAATCCCCTACAACACAAAGACAAAGACATACTTGATTAAAATGGCAAGCAAAGTAGTAAAATGCTGACCTTGTTGCCCTACATCCAGGTCAGTATAGCACCATTCAGAGAGATCTCTTCTGAACCTATCATTTCTACAAGAAAAAAGAGATCCCAGGGTGAACATCTAGCCCCTCCAGCATTGTGAGTCCTTCTTGGGAGTCTCCACTTAAGTGTTTCTGTACATGGATTTCAGGGGAATCTGTGGGGTTTAACCACTGAGACTATGATTACATCTAAGTAGGGGAGAAGGGCTTGCAACAATCACTTGGGCCTTGGCAGACTTTTTCTATCTGCAGCACCCAATTAGTAGTCTCAACCAGGGGCTTTGCTCATTTGCAGAGCCAAGAGAGTAGGGCAGTCTGACCAGGGAAACCAGCAGGATACAAGTCAGCCTGATTTTGCCCTTAAAACAAAAACCATTCCAGCCTTGCAAGCTGGCCTACCTCCACTCAAACAGAGATTTGAGTCACAGCCTGGTTGTTTGTTAAGTGTAGCACTCAGCTCCAACATGCCCCAAACATCTAAAAGCTGTATAGCTCAATTTTACTTGGGCAAAGAGAATGAAATCAGTACTGGTTTTATATCAAAGCCAGAGAACCTCTTTGTTTTAGAAACTTGGGGTATGGCTTTGTCAAGGCCATAAACAAAAAGCCTTCCTAGCCTTGGAGCCAGTCCTTATACTCCACCTGGGTAGGGCAACTAATTCATAACCCTGTTCATTGCTGAATACAACCTTTAGCCCACCCAACAAGGATAACTTTGATGCATAAGAAATTTCAAAGTCCATCCTAAAAGTCCTGCATTAGAACAGAAAACACAGCCTGTGGCTGCCTCCACCTAAAGTGTGAAACTAGTGGTCCCATCAGGCCAAAGACTTGAGTGTACAGTTTGGCCTAATTCTGGTTACAAAAGAAGTATTGATCAGCCCCTGACCTATTTGCTGCCCCATCAGGGCAGAAAATCTAATTAATAGTAGCATCTACTGCAAAGTAAAGTACCAAGTTCTGATGTCTAGTAAGCCTGACAAGGAAAACAAGGCAGGAAACCAAGCAGTCAGTTCTATCTAACTGTTCTCAGGCAGCAGCACCCCACTCCAACCTGAACTCAGAGCTTGAGCAGGGGCCTCATACAAAAATAGACCCTGGTAGAAAATTCTACCTGCCCAAGGACATTACCAACAAAAATATTCAGATATATGAACTGAGACGACTGGTGAAGTGTTGTCTCTGGCAAACTGAAACATGTAAAGTCTAAAAGAGACAGCTTACTAAAAATGGGGAGATACCAACCAAAGGTAACAAAGACCATAAAATGTAAGGTGAATATGGCATCCTAAATATTAATAATACAGCTTTAATAAATGATCAAAGAAACAGAGATATATAAGCTCTCAGAGAAAGAATTCAGAATCATCTTAAAAAAGTTTAGTGAAGTAGCAGAAAAACAGACAACTAAATAAATTAGGAAAATAATGCAGAAACAAAATGAAAAGTTCAAATTAAGGAACAGAAAGGCTCACAAAATTAAAAAAAAGAAAATCCTAGAAATAAAAAGTACAGTGATGAAATTGAATAAGTCATTATATACCTTCTAAGAGAGATTTGACAACGTAGAGGAAATAACAATCTAGAAGACAGAACATGTGAAATTATCCAGGCAGAGGAGCACAAATAAAAACAAATGAAAGCATGAAGAAGGCCTACAGGACTTATGGAATACAATCAAAAGAAAAAATATGCGCATTATGGAAATTTCAGGGAAAAAAAAGAGTAGATAAAGGGACAGAAAGTATATTTAAAGAAACAAAGGTTAAAATTTCCCAAACCTGAGGAGAGGAATGGACATCCAGATCCATGAGGCCACAAAACTTGAAACAGTTTAAACCCAAATAAGGCTACACTCACTGTAATCAAATTGTCAAAAATCAAAGACAAAGAGAGCTAAAACCAGCAAGAAAAAAATAGTGTTGCATCAAGGGAACCCCTGTAATGAGCAGATTTCTTAATACAAACTTTTCAAGCCAGCGGAGAATAGGATAATATATTCAAAATATTGAAAGAAATATAAAACTCTCAACTAAGAATTCTAAATCTCAGAAAGCTGTCCTTCAGAAATAAATGAGGCATAAAGATTTTCCTGCACAAACAAAAGCTGAGAGATTTAATTACCACTAGAACTTCCTTACAAGAAATTCTCTAGGATTTTTTTCAAGTAGAGGCAAAAAGATTCTAGTTAATAACATAACATAAAAACAAAAGATGGTAACACAAATATTACTGTTAATGGTAAGTAAATAGTCAGTTAGATTCTATAATAAGGTAATAGTGGTATAAAATTCACTTGACAACTCTAAAAAATGAAAACCAAATCTGTTGAAAACAGCCATGATTACAATGATCTATTATGTGTTACAGTGTATATGAAATAAGTAAACTGTAACATTGAAATTGACAGCACTAATGTCCTGAACATAGCCAGAACCCAGATTGAGACTCCAACCCATGTGCCAGGACTCAAACCCAGCCTAAACCCAGATTAGGACTCAGACCCATGTGCTGGGTGTTGAACCCAGCCTAAACATGGATTGGGACTTGAACCCATGTGCCAGAATTCAAACCCAGTCTAAAGGCATACTGGGACTTAAACCCAGTTTAAAATTAGAATCACTCACCTGGTGTCTGGACTTACTGAGGTTCAGATTCTTCATATTTCTGCACAGAAGGAATTCATCAAGAGACAGAGTGATAGGCAAGAAATTGATTTATTAAGATAGGACACTTGTGAGAGATGGAAGCAGGCTCTGTCCCAAGGATTTGGTGGGCTACAGCTTTTTTCACCAAAAGGGAGTGGGGGTGAGAAGAGACAGCCTCTTCCTTTTTCTTCAAGTAGTAGATCCTCCTTGTTATATGGTCAAGGTGCTTATTCCCATCAGCAGAAGAGTGGTCCTCAGACTCCTGCACTTGGTCTAAATCTGAATGCACGCCTCACACCATCCCCCACCCAATGACCTGAGGCATATCTAGCACCTCCACTAGTCAAGCAAGCCTGCCTTTTTCTGATGGCTTTCTTGAGAAATCTTTAATTTACAGTGATCTATCAAAGTTCTCCAGGTTTCCCACTCTATCTACGGTCCCTTATTAGGATTTCTATGACTACCTGTGTCTACTCCATCTCTATCAACATCATAACCTGAATTGTGAGGGGGTTATATATAAAAGTATAAAGTTTAGGACTTCTAATGAATTAAGTTTTTATAAGTTTAAATACAGTTTTATATTTTAAAATATTTTATGTAAGTCTCATTGCCACCTTGAGAGAAAAAATATAGTAATTATACAAGAGAATATGACAAATAAAGTATACTGATCCTAAAAGAAATCAAAACACTGAAAAACCTAGCAGGATAATAAACAAGAAAAAATTGCTTTACAAAACAGATAAAAATGATTAACAGCCAAATGGACTTAGTAAGTCATTACCTACCAGTAATTACTTTAAATATGAATGGATTAAAATTTCCAACCAAAAGAGAGAATGACCAAATGGAGAAAGAAAGAAAGAGAGAAAGAGAGAGAGAGAGAAAGAACGAACGAATGAACGAACGAACAAAAGAAAGAAAGAAATGAAACGAAATGAACATATGCTGTATACAAGACATTGAATGTAGGCTTAAAGATACACAAAGACATAGAATAAAAGATTGGAAAAGATATTTCAAGCAAACGGCATTAACAACAACAACAAAAAGGCAGACATAGTTATATCAAACAAATTAGACTTTGTACTAATGATGAAAACTAAATAAGAAGACTATTGTATATTGGCAAAGTGGTCAATCCATCAAGAAGATATAACGAATGTAAATATTTTTTCATCCAACATCTGAGCACTTAAATACATAAAACAAAATCTAATAGAGCTAAAAGAAGGAAATAAACAGCAATACAGTAATAGCTGGGGACCTTAATGCTTACTCTCAACAATGTATAAATCATCCAGAGAATCAGTAAGGGAACAGAAGATTTGAACAACGCTGTAGACAAAATAGACCTAATTGACACATATAGAATATTGCATCTGTTCACAGCAGAATACGTATTCTTCTCAAGTGCACATGGATTATTTTCTAGTATAGACCATAAGTTAGGTTACAAAAAATTTTAAGACCGAAATCACACCAAGTATTTTTTTTGGCCAAAGAGGTATGAAATTAGAAATCAGTAACAGGAGGAAAAATGAAAAAAATCATGAATACATAGAAATTAAACAACACTCTTCCCAACAAACTAAGGATCAAAGGAAAAATTACAGGGGAAATAAAATATATCCTGACACAAGCAAAAATAGAAACATATCAGAATTTATGGGATGTAGAAAAAGCAGTTTTAAGAGGGAAGTTCAAAGCAATAAATGCCTACATTAAGAAGAAAGATCTCAAAGAAATAACTTAAATATGTCTCAATGAACTAGAAAACAACATGAGCCCAAAGTTAGAAGAAAAGAAGTAATGATGAGTAGATCAAAAATTAATTAGGTAGAGAACAGGAAAACAATAGAAAAGATGAAAAACCTTGTTTCTTTTAAAAGGTAAAAAAATTGACAAATCTTTAACTAGATTAATCAAAAGAGAGAGAGAGAGGAAGAGGGGCAGCAGGAAGAGAGGTAGGCTATCAGGATCCCAATGGTATTTTTAATTGAAGTTGAAAAAACAATCCTAAAATTTATATGGAACCACAATATACCCTGAATAGCCAAAGAAATCCTGAGAAAGAACAAAGTGAAAGCATCACATTTCATGACTTCAAAGTTTATTATACAACTATAGTAATCAAATAGTATGGTATTGACATAAACACACAACACATAGATCAGCATAACAGAATCTAGAGCACATAAATAAACACAAATTTATGCTAACAAATAATATTTGAATAGGTAACCAAGAATACTGAATGGAAAAGACAGGCTCTTCAACAACCAGTGCTGGGAAAATTGGATATTCACAAGTAAAATAATGAAACTAGAACTCTATCTTATATCACTAACAAAAATTAACTTAAAATTGATTAAAGACTAAATATAAGAGTTGAAACAATAAAACTCCTAGGAGAAAAGAGATAAAAAATACCTCCATGACATAGGTCTTGGCAGTGATTTTTTTGTATATGATATCTAAAGCACAAGCAACAAAATTAAAAAAAAAAAAAGTGAGACTACATTAAAGTAAGAAGCTTCTGCATTGCAAAAGAAATAACTAACAAAATAAAAGACTGAAATACAGAATTGGAAAAAAATATTTGCAAATCATATATCTAATAAGGGGTTTTTATCCAAAATATGCAGGGAAATCACACACCTCAAATTTAAGAATCCAACTAAAAATGGCCAAATGTTTAACGAGACATTTGTCCAAAGAAGATATAAGCATAGCCAATAGGTACTTGAAAAGATCATTAATAATTAAGAAAATTCAAATGGAAAACACAATGAGATATCACCTCATGTCTTTTAAAATGGCTAGCATTAAAAAGAGATAACAAAAGCAAGTGAGCATCTAGAGAAAAGCTTCATTATTGTGCAGTGTTGGTGAGGTTATGAATTGAAAAAAACACTACAGAAAATAGTATAAAGTTTCCTCAAAATTCTAAAATTAGAACTACCATATGATCACCTAATCTCACAAGAGGAACATATCAAAAGGAAACCAACATATTGGGTCAAAAAGATATCTATATAATCATGTTAATAATAGCACTATTGCAATACCCATCATGTGGAAATAACCTAAGTGTCCGGGGACAAATGAATGGATAAATAAGTTGTGTTATAAATAAATGAATATAACTGAGCCATAAAACAGGAAATCTTGCCATTCGTGATAACTTGGATGGACTTTGAGAACATAATGCTCAATGAAATGTCAGGCAGAGAAGGTATTTCTATATTTTACTTATACATGAAATTTTAGAAAAAGTGAAAAAAAACCACTTATGGGAAAAAAGGGATCAAATTTGTGATTACCGTAGATATGCAGGTGTTGGGGAGGACAGAATTATATGGAGGTGGTCACAAAATACAAAATTCCAGTTATAAGATAAATAAGTACTAGGGAGGTAATGTACAATATCATTTCTAGAGTTAACACTGCTATATAATACATATGCAAATTGGTAAGAAAACATTATTTACAATTTTATTTTGCTTCTGTAAGAGAGGATGGATGTTCACTAAACTTACTGTGCTAATCACTTCACAATATATATAAATCAAATCAATATATTATATACCTTAAATTTATAGGGTGCTATATGCTAAATACATATCAGTACATTGAATAAAGAAAAGAATTGCATCATGAAACACATACAATATCTTATAGATTTTCAGAATTCTCTAGAAAAATTTTAATTGGAAGTCAAAATACTGTACTTTTATCATTGTCCTCATTACTTGATATTAATTATCCTAGGATTATATGCTTTGAAAACCACTGATTAACTATAAGACATAACAAATAGTATATGTTATCTTTTCTTTTTCTCTTAATTACATTATCTACAACATTGATTATAAGCCAAAAATTTGGAAAAATGAAAAGAAGCACAATTAAAATAAAACTTGAAAGAAAAAGGAAAAATGACAAAAATAATCCTTAATAAGGCCTGGACAATTGTAAAACTCTTGTTAAATGTGTAATGCAATTATTTGATTATTTCATCATCAAAAGAGTCAAATAATATTACTAGTATCATGAAAGGAAAAAAAATGTCAGCTCTAGAATTGCACAAGAGAAAGGATACATTTGTATTACATTACCTGATTAGTTCTCAAGGACTCATGCTTGTCCTCTGGGACTCAACTAAAATGAAAACTAATTCTATGCATTCAAAAATAAATTTTGAAATAGCCAAACCATAGAAAAGTTAATTGGTATATTTTATAGCTTTACAAACTATTTTTATCTCTTAAATAAATAATAATAAATAAATCAACATGTTTATTAGGACAAACTACTTTCAAAGCACAATGTAATCTTCAAGATAATATTTCAAATTTTCAAAAGAATATTTTAAAAAATAAATGTCAGTATGTGATATGATGTACATATGAGGAGGAGCTATAACTTTGTCTGGAGAGGTCCAAAGGAATTATGTTTGGACCAAGGAGTTTATGGTACAAGTTTCTACTGGGTTCCAAAGGTCAAAAACCTGAATGAAAAGAAATAGGCATCTTTGTAGGAATCATGGACACTTTAACACTAACCAGCAGTATGGCATCTGTATGGAATGTCTAGGGAGAGTACTGGAAGTTCTCAGGAAACTGGAAAATTATGTTTATATGAATATTAAAAATACATTATTTGTCAAAATATTCATGCTTAATGTCATATCTAGGCTTATATTTAGTATCACGGTTAGTCAGCTTCAATGCCAAATCATCCAAATTCCTAAAAACTATGTTATAGGATACATACCATGACTTCAGGCAGTGTTTATGAATGATGGCCCCCGAATTTCCTTGCTTTTTGACTTTAGATAAATCATTTAGCATCTCTAATTTACAGTTAAATTATTCACAAAACAAGGATAATAATAGTACCCCAGATAAAGGTTGAACTAAAGTAGCACATATAAACTCCTTAGCACCACAAGGCTTTAAAAGGTACTCATGTTTATGAGCTAATAAAGGATACTTAAGTCTCTCAAAAAACCCATGCTTTAGGTATAAGATTAGTGTAAGGAAGTAACTACCAACCAGAATTTTTGTTTACTTGTTTGAATAAAACCTAAGATTTTAGTGTTATAAACATATTTTTCAGAATTTATAGCCAACATAGTGCTATAAAACTGTGTAATGTTGTGGTTAAGACCATAACTTGGTGATTAGTCTTATCTGGCTTCAAATTAAATTTAATCTTTCTCATCTATAAAATGGAAATAACAATAGTAAATAATCCATAAAATTATTATGTGCATTAAATTAGATTTGACTGATAAAATGCTAAACAAACATTAGGGCATACAATAAGAAATTACAGCAAAATTGTTCCCAACAATTTATGAAGCACAATTTATAATCACAACTCTTAAACCCCCTGAGTATTGACATCTTTTACAGTTTTTCACTACCTAGCTTCTTTTTTTTTATTTTTTTTAATTTTTATTATTCAAATGAATTTATCACATCTGTAGTTGTATAATGATCATAACAATATGATTTCACAGGATTTCCATCCCAAAGCCCAAGCACATCCCCCCAACCCCCAAACTGTCTCCTCTAGAGACCATAAGTTTTTCAATGTCTGTGAGTCAGCATCTGCTCTGCAAAGAAGTTCAGTCTGTCCTTTGTTCAGATTCCACATGTCAGTGAAAGCATTTCATGTTGGTGTCTCATTGTATGGCTAACTTCACTGAGCACGATAATTTCTAGGTTCATCCATGTTGCTAAAAATGCTGGTATTTTGTTCTTTTTAATGTCTGAGTAATATTCCATTGTGTATATGTACCACTTCTTCTCGATCCACTCCTCTGTCGATGGACATTTAGGTCTTGGCTATTGAGAAGAGTGCTGTAATTAACATTGGAGTACATGTGTCTTTGCGAGTCATGGTTTTCTCTGGATAGATGTACAGGAGTGGGGTTGATGGATCAAATGGGAGTTCTATTTTTAGTTTTCTGAAGAACCTCCATACTGCTTTCCACAGTGGTTGCACCAATTTACAATCCCACCAACAGTATACTAGGGTTCCTTTTTCTCCACACCCTCTCCAGCCCTTATTGTTTGTAGACTTTTGGATGATGGCCATTCTGGCTGGTGTAAGGGGGTACCTCAGAGTGGTTTTGATTTGCATTTCTCTAAGAATGAGCGATGTTGAACGTCTTTTCATGTGTTTTTTAGCCATCTGTATGTCTTCTTTGGAGAACTGTCTGTTTAGATCTTCTGCCCATTTTTTGAAGGAGTTGTTTGTTTTTTTGGTATGGAGCTACAGAAGGTGTTTGTAAATCTTGGAGATGAATCCCTTGTCAGTTGATTCACTTGCAAAGATTTTCTCCCATTCTGTGGGTTGTCTTTTCATTTTGTTTAGGCTTTCCTTTGCTGTGCAGAAACATTGAAGTTTGATTAGGTCCCATTTGTTTATTTTTGTTCTTATTGTCAATACTCTAAAAGGTGAATCTGAGAAGATGTTGCCATAAAAAGAACAAAATAATGCCATTTGCAGCAACATGGATGGAACTAGAGACTCTCATATTAAGTGAAGTCAGAAAGGGAAAGACAAATACTACTTATATCCAGAATCTAATATATGGCACAAAAGAACATTTCCACAGAAAAGAAAATGGCACAAAAGAACATTTCCACAGAAAAGAAAATCATGGACTTGGAGAACAGACTTGTGGTTGCCAAGCAATGTGATCCTACTGTATAACACTGGGAAATATATCTAGTCACTTATGATGGAGCATGATGGAGGATAATGTGGGAAAAAGAATGTGTATATGTATGTGTGACTGGGTCACCATGCTGTACTGTGAAAAATTGACAGAACACTGTAAACCAGCTATAATGGAAAAAATAAAAATCATTTTAAAAAAAGAAAAAAAAGTTTAACCCTGGATGATGAGGCAAAAGCGAAAAGATATCTAAGTCAATTTTCTTATTTAGAAGTGTAAAGTTTTGACAAATTATAATTTCTCTCATTGCTTGTGTCCAAAATGCTTTTCATAGACTTATACAGTCATTTAAAAATATTTTAATTATATGTGAGTGTGGTTGCATGCAAGACTGCCTTCTTACCATAATGGATTTCTTCCACCTGGGAATGTCTCTTAAAATAATTATTATTTTTTTATTCTTACATTAATATTTTTCTGCATATATAATACTCTCCCTTTGGTATATTTTATGCAAACTTTTCAACTCATGGTTTAAGTAAAGGTGACCTTTAAAATACATAAGTCTCTATAATAGGAAATGCAATTTTAATAGAGAATATCTCCATATCTAAGTCTTCCTGAGAACATTCAGGTCACTGTACTTCATTTGTGCAGGGCATTTAAAAATATAGGGAAATAGAAATGCGATTTAATTAAATACCATTCCTTATGCTGTGCTTATATAAATAATTAAACTAACCAATACAACTATTCTTAAACCATAGTAACCTGATTATCCCTCTAATTGCTGCATATCCTTTGTGCAATTCTATAAGTTTGCATCATGAATTATTTATAATTTTTTACTGTACTCTTGTTTAAATGACAACCATTGAAATTATTGGTGAAACATAATGAAAACACTACAGCCATATATTGTTCTTAAAGTAACATAGAGGTCTCTGTACTGTTAATTTGTTAATGTCAGGTTTAATACTTAGAGAACATTTTAGTATCAATTACTATATTTTTCAAAAGTAAAAAACATGTCAATGACCTCAGTGGTAATCAATATAACTGATTCCCTCTATTTGAAAGTAAATTTTGATATTAAGCTCATATTTCATATTTGTTTATATTACCCTGAAAGAAGTTACTCCAAAATTCTACATAGTTCGTTAATACATTCATTTAGTTTTTCGTATAATAAATTTAGGAGGATTTTTTTCATTGACTCTTTGGAACTGGAGAAAAAAAAAAGGTGGGTTTTTAGGAAGTAGCTTTAGTGGGTTTTGGTAAATGATACCTAGAGGTGAGGGAGTTAGAGTCTAGGATTTCCTCTTATTTCTGGAATTGAACATCTGTGTCAAAGGAACTTCTAAGCAAATAGTGACAACTTATAATTTTATTCATGAACTCACATCTTTCACCCAATCAAGTTTTTAGAGCTTGAATTTTGTCCACCTTGGTTAAGTGGTTTCCTTTGCCAAGCCCCTACACATATGAGGTTAAGTTAGATTAAATTTGGCCAATTTTGTCAGATGGTTTATCTTACCTTTACCTTCTGATGTACCTTTATGACTACGAAATCAAGAAAGGAGAGCCATAAGAAAGAGGAAGTATCAAAAGGGATACAATTTTACATAAAGTAAGAAAAATGTTAATTTGCGGTGGCAGTTCAAAACTCTGAGAAGATAATTTTAAAACATTTTATAGAAATTAAGAAATTAAAAATGAAGGAATATAGAAAATTACTTAAGGGCTGAAGCCCTAGCTCTGCAACATGCTAGTCAAATACTCTACAAGGTTATTATTTCCATATCTCCTACTAGTCTTTTCTCAACTCTTGGTCTACCAGAAATACTGACATGCTTATAATTCTCTGCATTCAACACTCTATGATTTTAGTTTTGTATTTTATTAATCCTGAGTCCTTCAAGTAGAATATCCTCACCCTTCTACTTGGCTGGATGACTCTGATTTATTATTTACAATCCAGTTCACTGAACACCACTTCTAAGAATTCTTCCTTGATTCCACTAGGCTGACTGCCCCATAGTGCTCTAATTCATACTATCCATTTTTCTGTGTTTCACTAATCACACTGTTTTTGTAAACATCTATTCATGAAGCCTGCGTACTTCAATTTCTTTTAAACTATGATAGCTTGAGGAAAGGGGTAATTTTTAAATTTACCTTCATATCCCCAGTGCCTAGATGAATGGATGAACAATGAATGAATGAATAATTCTAGATTTAGGGAATTTAAAGTGGTCATTTATATTTCCTACCACTGGTGCAGGTTATATTCAGAGGAAAAGGAGTACTAGGAAAGAAAAAATTAGGAAGAAAATATAGAAGTCACAAAACAATTTCTAAGTGAGTTGAATGATTAGGGGTATTGAGGATGGGCTACGAATGAGGAGGTTTGGGGATAGTCATGAATTACAGTTTAGGTTTACAATGGTGAAGTTTCAATAGATTATAAGATACTGATTTGGCCATATGGAAGGTTTACTGAAGTAGAATCGAAGAGAGGATCAGTGGATTTAAAGTCATCAAAGAACAGTGAAGTTATGAAATTGATAAAAGCATCATTAATGATGTCCAAATCAGTGAGACTAATGACAGGAATAAGTGAGAATGAAAATTCAGGCTGCTTATTTATAAGGATAGGTATTTTAAAGATAAAGTTATTTGGGATTACTTTAGTCCATATCAGAAGTCATATGGATTTGAACTGGATTAATAAAGAGATTTAAAAATTTTACTAGTCACTTGAACCATCAAGATAACAGCAATTATTTCCCTTTTTGTAGCATAAAAAACACCATCAGTGGCCTGCACAGTAGACTAGCAGATACTGAATAATTTACCAGGCAATGTAAATGGCATTTTTATGTCCATCATCATATTTCCTCAGATTTCTTATTTCCTGTATTCCTCCTCAAGTGTACACTGCTAGGTCTCCCTGTTCTCTGCCTCAATTTTTTTTTTTCAAAATGGATAGAAGGTTACTTATCACATGTGTAAATGCTACCTAGAATTGGAAATGTAGTTAGCTTCCTCAGGGAAAACTCAAACACCAAGGGACATAGTCAATGGATAAATATCACAGCCTCTTTTCCTTCAATGACAGATACAGAATCTGTTTCCTCCCAGGGTACCCAGTGGAAATGAGTCCACTGTTTCAGGCAAAGACCATAGTGTAATTCTCACCATTTTGTGTAAGACAGTATCTCATGTAAAATAGCCTCAAAATGATCGAAGAATTTGAGATGGTATTTGGAATCTATCTTTCCTATATTCCTGATGTATAGAGATGAAACGTGGATCACAAAGATACTAAGTGATGTATTAAGTTTCAGTGGGAGATTTCAGAACCAAGCCAGAGTTATTTTCATCTTAAGAAACACAATTGTTTAGAAAAAACAATTTTAAGAAAATTCCCAAAATAGAGGCATTGAACAGTCACCGTCTTTATAATGGAATTCTTCTTTTAAATAGAAGACATTTCACCTACTCAGACTTACATTATAAGGGAACAAAGAAATACTTAGTTAATTGATTTAGCATTGATATCTTCCCTTGCCTTTCTAAGAAATTTTAATCAAATATAAAAATTTGGCACATATATGATTGATTTGGTGGCTACATTTACACCTATAAAAACATGATAGTTTGTAAGAAATTCACAGAAAACAAAGATCTTATGAAGAATATGCTTGTGCATTAGAGGTAAAAAGAGAATATAGTGAAGAGAATAAGCAGGTTGTCCATAATTTAGCATCAGTCAGTTGAGTGTGAGATGGTGTTGTGGAAAATATATTAAACTTGTAAGGTTTATGAAAATTTGAGAGAGACTTTTAAAAATATGCACAAAAAGAATTTACTAAAAATAGCAATTTTACAAATATGTTTATTTTTATTTTTACAAAATAAACTATTGTTGAGATTTGGTGACAAAAATTTTCTAAGCAATGCAATATGGTTTATCTGTTTTAGTAACTTTTTTAAGATGTGTTTTCATTATACTATGTAAGTATTAGTTCATCAAGAACCATTTGTATAAGTAAATAGCAATATTTATTCTCCAAAGGAGTAAATAAAACAGTTATATATCCGTTTTAATTCATTTGTATGTATTTATTTTCTAGTTACCCACTTAAAAACCTTAAAATGTCTTTTTTATTGCAGGTATTTAAACAAAAGTGTTAGTTTTCAAATAGAAATAAGTGAAGTGGATTTTAATCCCCACAATTGTAATAAACAGCTTTACACTTTTAAAAACCAAGTTCATACAGTTTTCCACAAGCCTATTAACATTGTCAAATTATAGCAAAATGATGTATTTTATTATCAAGTCCTAGGCTAGTGTCAAACACATCTCTCTCTCCAGAAAACTACAGTACAAAGGACCCCTCTGGCTAACTCCCATAGCTTTAAATTTTGAATCATTGTTATGGGGAAAAAAAGAATTATAGAACATGTGGTCTACACTTCAAACCCAATGGGGGAAATTTCTTATGGGGTGAAAATTGCCCTGATGCTTATAGATTTCTACCATGATAAAAGGTGGAAAATCACTTTCATAAAACCAAAGTATTAGGAGAAAAGTGAGAACTTATAGTATCAGCCTTTAGCTTTAAGAATTAAAGCTCTCAGATGAACAAAAGCTCTAGCAGAACAATTTATTGCCCCAAATCATACAAAATTCTCTCTGGATTAACACTATTTTTTAAACAGTAGAACAGAATTATTTATCTCATTGCTTGACCCAGCTTAACTCTTGTCATTTTTAGAGCAACACCTCTACCTAGAACATGTGCACTTCAGTTGCCCTCAGAATCTCCAGTTAAATCAGCTTAACTCAGATAATTTTTTAGTGACATTTTATAGGCTTCAGATCTATAGAGATGAATAAAAAAATAATATTTCCTTTGAGGAATTTGGGCAAGTTCAAATAAGTCTAATATAATGGAAAATACACAGGATATAAGATTTTAAAGGATTAATGGAGGAAAATTCATGAACTCTTATTACCTATCATAGCATGTCTGCTCTTACCAACCTTTAGTGACATGGTGTTTTAACCGATACATAACCTTTTTGCTACAGTCTTTGTTTTCTGCCCAAACCTGAAAGAATAGTGTCCTGAATAAGTTAAAAATATTTATTTTCACATAGAGGAATTCTTTAAGATAAGTCAGGGGAGATTTGCAAAACCATAATTTATGGATCTAACAAGTTCCAATTCAAACTCTTTATTGAGCCTAAGTGTTCCTATAAAAACTTAATGGAAATTTTTTAAAATGAAGGTTCATAGGCCAAATGTGGAAAGATACATAAGACATGGAATATTTCATATTGATTTGCTTTGCTTCATGCTGCAAGTCACAGTATATCATCATATAATCACTAGTTTCCTGAATAGAAAAATATATCTAAAAGAAAAATATTTTTACTTAATCATTTCATTCACTAGTTGGTGCTTTGAACTTCTTAATCTAGAACTTCTATGGCCCATTATTTTCCTTAAGGCTCCACTAGTTTTCTGCTTGAAATATCACTAATTTTCCACAGGAGAAAGTGGTAAAAATTAGTTAATATTCTTCATTCATCTCTGTATTTGAACAAACCATAATCCGCTTGTATAATCTCACAATGGATTCAATTCAGGCTTTTAACAAACATTTATTAAATAACTCATCTAAGTACATTTAACAATGTTTCTATCCACATTCATCTTTCTCATTGCTATTATTAAGACCTTCTCTTTTCATGCTTGGATCTTCCATCAATATTTCACTGCATGTGGTTCCTATAACATTCTTTTTTGAGATTTCCAAGCTAATGTGTGACAACGACAACTTTCTTTTCTATACACTGTATGTTTCCTTTTGTTACTTTAAGTATAACTAGCAATGTATTTTCACCTAGAAAATGTATTCATGTAGTAAAATCTATGCCTTCGACTACACTATTTTCTCAGGTTCTGAGCATTTTTTATTAGGATCGCACTATACAGTTCCAGGTGGAATTATACCCAAAGAAGTTGTGCAAATTGGCAGTGTTCCTGTTGATAGTAAATCTTTTCAATGAGACATCTTTTTTTTAATATTCTTTTTAATTTTTAGTAAATTTTGAAGCTTTATACAGTCTACTAAAATGTTTTATTGGCTTTATTTTTTTCAGAGCAGTTTTAGGTTTGCAGCAAAATTACAGGGAAGGAACATAGATTTACCACATAACACCTCTCACATGCCCATGCACAGCTTCCTCCACTATTAATATCCCCAACCAGAGTGGTAAATTTGTCATAATTAATGACTATATATGGACACATAATAAGCACCCAAAATTCATAGTTCACCTGGTCATTCTGTGAGTATGGACAAATATAACAACATGTATCCACTGATACGGTATTACATAGAGAATGTCCACCACCGTAAAGATCTGTGCTCCTCCTATGCATCCCCCCCCCCAACTGCTGGCAACTACTGATTTTTTGCTGCCTCCATACTTTTGCATTTACAAAATGTCACAGTTAAGAATTATGTGGTAGGCAGCGTTTTGACACTGGTTTCTTTCATGTAGTAATATTTACCGCAGCTTACTCCTTGTCTTTTTCATGGATTAACAGCTCAGTTGTTTTTAGCACTGAATTATATTCCATTGTCTGGGTTTATCACAGTTTATCCATTCACCTTATCTTGGTTGCTTCCAAGTTTGGGGCAATTAAGAACACTGCTATAGGAGTTCCCGTCGTGGCGCAGTGGTTAACGAATCCGACTAGGAACCATGAGGTTGCGGATTCGGTCCCTGCCCTTGCTTAGTGGGTTAATGATCCGGCCTTGCCATGAGCTGTGGTGTAGGTTGCAGACGCGGCTTGGATCCTGTGGCTCTGGCATAGGCCTGTGGCTACAACTCCGATTGGACCCCTAGCCTGGGAACCTCCATATGCCGCTGGAGTGGCCCAAGAAATAGCAAAAAGACAAAAAAAAAAAAAAAGAACACTGCTATAAACATTATACGGATTTTTTTCTGAGGAAAACTTTTCACCTCCTTTGAATAAATACCAAGGAGTATGATTATTGGGTTGTATGGCAAGATTCTATTTAGTTTTAAAAGGAATTATCAGAGTTCCCATCATGGCTCAGTGGTAATGAGTCTGACTAGTATCCATGAGGACACAGGTATAATCCCTGGCCTCGTTCAGTGGGTTAAGTATCCAGCATTGCCTTGAGCTCAGACCCAAGCCTTCTTCTCTGAGGTGTAGGTAAAAGAAGGTTTGGATCTGATGTTGCTATGGCTGTGGCTGTGGCATAGGCCAGTGTCTACAGCTCCAAATTGACCCCTAGCCTTGGAACCTCCACATGCCACCAGTGTGGCCCTAAAAAGACAAAAAAAAAAAAGAAAGAAAGAAACTACCAAGTGGCAGTTGCATTCTCACAGTAAACAAATGAGAGTTCCTATTGTTTCCCATCATTGTCATCATTTGATATTTTCAGTATTTCAGATTTTGGCCATTCTAATTGGTCTGTAGTGGTATCTAATTGTTTTAATTTGCATTTGTCTGATGGCATATGACATGGAGAATTATTCATATGTTTAAGTGCCATCTCTATATATGATTGATGTATGGAAATAGAGAATAAAATGATGATTGATATGGACTTAGGAGTAGGGAAAATGGAGATATGTTGATCAAAGGGTAAAAACTTCCAGCCATAAGATGAATAAATTCTGGAGATTCATTATACAGCATGGAGACTATATCATCCATTTGAAAATTATTAAGAGAGTGGATCTTAAATGATATGGCCACACTCACCAAAAAAATGATTAATTATCTGAGGGGATGGAGGTATTGTCTAATATTATTGTGATAATCATTTCACAGTCTATATATGTATCAAATATGTTGTATTTGATGATGATATAACATATGCAATTGTTATATGTCAGTAACATCTCAATAAAGCTGGGGAAAAAAGAGGTGTAATATGTCATTAACCTTAAGGGAAATGTAAGTGTAAATCAAATTGAAGCATCAATATACACTTACTAGAATGACTAAAATAAAAAAGCTTGTGATAACTCTAAGTGCTGGCAAAGCAGAGAAACTTGATCACTCATACATTTGCTGTTGAGAATGTAAAGTGGTACAGCCCCTCTGGAAAATAGCTTGTGAGTTTTCTTTTCTTTCTTTTCTTTTCTCTTCTCTTCTCTTCTCTTCTTTTCTTTTCTCTTTTCTTTTCTTTTCTTTTTTTGTCTTTTTGCCCTCACCCACAGCATATGGAGATTCCCAGGCGTGGGGTCTAATCAGAGGTATAGCTGCTGGCCTACACTACAGCCACAGCAATGCCAGATCTGAGCCACATCTGCAAACTATACCACATCTCACAGCTATGCTGGATCCTTAACCCACTGAGCGAGGCCAGGGATTGAACCCACAACCTCATGGTTCCTAGTTGGATACGTTAACCACTGAGCCATGATGGGAACTCTGAGTTTCTTTTAAAATAAAAAAATGATCTTAACATAAGACCCAGTGATTGCACTCTTAGGCATTTATCCCAGAAAAATGAAACTTAAGTTTACACAGAAATTGTATACAAATATAATCATTCACCCACAGAAGGACAACAATCCAGATGTCCTGTGGGTAAATGATTATATAAACTGTAGTTCATCTAAACCATGAAATACTACTCACCAATTAAAAAAAATAGTATAAGCCTTGACAGTTTTTTGTTGTTTGTTTGTTTGTTTGATTGTTGTTTGTAATGCAAGTGTCTTACTTCAGGTTTGATTATTAAGGCATTCACTTCAAGGAATCATCTACTTCAAAGAAAGCTATCTTGAAAAAAATACACTTCCAGTCACATGACTAGACAAGAGCCAGGCTATCCCTATCCTCCAGGCTCCTTTGTTTTAGAGATCTTTGTTGATTTAGATAACTGATCATTTGCATGTCTTGGTTTTCTCTCCCACACTTCAAATTCATGTTCTTATGTTTTAAATTCAGCAGTAAATAGTGAACTTGTGAAACCCTAGGCCCCTTTATTCAATCCCAATAAAAGCAAAACCCCTCGGAAAATGGTTCAAGATAAAGTTTTAGGAAGATCCTGAACTCACTTCCTCCTGGACACACCAGATCTATAGCTACATATGGAACAACTCTATTTGAAAAAGACTTGCGAACTAGTAGGATTGTCACTTCTCAAGAAAGGATAAGGAGGCCACACTGAGATGGTAAGAGAGGTAGAGATGTGTCTCCTGAAAGTCCACCTCTGGTACAGTGATCTACAATTGCATAAAAACAGAATCATAAAAACAGAATTTCTCTCTGAGGAGCAAAGTATTTGAACCAAACATCAGGTTCATCCATTGAGATATGCACCAGAGAGACAAGTTCCCCCCAAAAATTGGCTTTGAAAGGTAATGGAGCATATGTTCAGGATACTTAAAGGGCTATAGAAAACAGAGATATTGCCCTTAAAGTGTCCATGCACAGATTTACTCACCTCAGGACCCAGCACAAAAGCAGCAACTTGAAAAATGCCTAGATATTTTGTTCAGGAAATTCACTTTCTAATCTTAAACATTTGCCAGAGGGGCAAGGGACTGTTGAAAGTTTCTCAGAAGATGGAGGCACTGAAGTGTGCCATTTTTGCATTCACTTTCTCCATTATTAACACCAGCACCTGTGAGTGCCATTTTTGCACTCTCATTACCTTGCTAGATCTTCTTGCCCTGCCACCTACACACTCCCACAACAATTCCCCACCAAACCTGGTGAATTGGCTCAGCCAAGCCTGGTGTTCCACAATGTCCCTGCTTCATCAAAGCTAATGGGAACATACAGTCCATACAGATGATAATCCTTGAACACCTGGCTCTAGTGATCAGAGTACCTGTATTTTTTGGCCCCATGGGACTAAGACAATCAGAGAAACAATACTTGACAGGGTAACATCCCCAGGGAACAGCTTAGATAGCAAATTGAAATACAGGTCCAGTCTTCCTGTGACCAAAGCTTCAAGACCAAGAAGGGCAGATGTTACTCCTAATGTAAGAAAACCCTGGGACAACCTTAAACTTACCAACATCCATATTACAGGGATGTCAGAAGGAGAAGACAGTGAGAAAGGGCCAGAGAAAATATTTAAAGAGATAATATCCAGAAACTTCTCTAACATGGGAAAGGAACCACTCACTCAAATCCAGGAAGCACAATGAGTACCATATAAAATAAACCCAAGGAGAAACACCCTGAGACATATTAATCAAACTGAACAAAATTAAGGACAAAGAGAAAATATTGAAAGCAGCTAGGGAAATGAAACAAATAACATACAGGGCAATCCCAATAAGGTTATCAGCAGATTTTTCAGCAGAAACTCTGCAGGTCAGAAGGGAGTGGCATTATATACAAAAAGTGATGAAAGGAAAAAAAAAACTTCCATCGAAATTACTATACCCAACAAGGCCCTCATTCTAATTTGAAGGAGAAATAAAAAGCTTTATAGATAAGCAAAGCTAAGAGAATTCAGCACCACTAAACTTGCTTTACAACAAATACTAAAGGAACTTGTCTAGGTGGAAAAGAAAAGGCCACAAATATATTGCAAAGGACAAGGGTCACTAGTAAAGGCATACATGTATTAAAGGTAGGAAATAATTTATATACAAATATGCTACAAAAACCAGATATTGTGAAGAGAGTAGGGTACAAATGCAGGATACTGGAAATGCACTTGCAATTAAAAGCCAAAAAAATTAAAACAATTTGTATATACATATAGACTCCTATATCAAAACTTCATGGTGACTCCAAACAAAAATGGCCATCCACACACACACACACACACACACACACACACAAATAACAAAAAGAAATCCAAATTCAACATTGAAGATAGTCATCAAACCCCAAGAGAAGAGAACAAGAAAAGAAGGGAAGAAAAAACACCAGCAAAACAACTCCAAAACAGTTAATAAAATGGCAATAAGAACATACATATCAATAATTACCTTAAATGTAAATGGTCTAAATGCTACCACCAAAAGATGTAGACTTGCTGAATGGATACAAAAGAAGACCCATATATATGCTGTCTTCAAGAGACTCACTTTAGTTCTAGGGACACAAACAAATTGAACGTGAGAAGATGGAAGAAAATATTCCATGAAAATAGAAATCAAAAGAAAGCTGGAGTTGCAACACTCATATCAGACCAAATAAACCTTAAAACAAAGAATAAGTGACAAATATAATATTACATAATAATCAAAGGATCAATCCAAGAACAAGTTACAACAATTGCAAATATATTTTCACACAACATAGGATCACCTTAATATGTAAGGCAACTGCTAATAACCATAAAAGGAGAAATTGACAATAACACAATAATAGTGGGGGACCTTAAAACCCCACTTATAGCAATGACAGATCATCCAGACAGAAAATAAACAAGGAAACACAGGCCTTAAATGATGCATTAGACCAGATGGACTTAATAAATGATTTTAGAACATTCCATCCAAAGGCAGTAGAATACACATTCTTCTCAAGTGTATACAGAACATTCTAGGATAGATAAAATCCTGGGCCACAAATCAAGCCTTGGTAAATTTAAGAAAATTGAAATCATATTAAGCCTCTTTTCCAACCAAACACTATAAGAATAAACATAAACAACAAGGAAAAAACTGAAAAACACAAACACATGGAGACTAAACAATACGCTTCTACACAACCAGTGGATCACTGATGAAATAAAAAAGAGACTAAAAAATACCTAGGAGCAAATGACAAGAAAGTCACCTCAATCCAAAACCTATGGATGCAGCAAAAACAGTTCTGAGGGAAGTTTATAGCAATACAAGCCTACCTCAGGAAACAAGAAAAAGCTCAAGCAACCTCACATTACACCCAAAGTAACTAGAGAAAGAAGAACAGACAAAATCCAAAGTTAGCAGAAGGAAAGAAATCATAAAGAGCAGGCAGAAATCAATGAAATAGAAACAAAGAAAACCATAGAAAAGATCCATGAAATGAAAAGCTGGTTATTTGAAAAAATCAACAAAATGGACAAACCCTTAGCCTGACTCATCAAGAAAAATAGAGAGGAATCAAGTCAGTAAAATTAGGAATGAAAAAGGAGAAGTTACAATGGATGTCGCAGAAATACAAAGGATCATAAGAGACTGCTAAAAGCAACTATATGTTGATAAAATGGACAACCTAGAAGAAACAGACAAATTCTTAGAAAAGTACTGTTTTACAAGACTAAAATAGAATAGAAAAGATAAATGGACCAATCACGAGTACTGAAATTGAAACTGTGTTTAAAAAACTTCCAACAAGCTAAATCCAGGACCAGATGGCTTTACAGATGAATTCTATCCAACAATTAGAAAACAGCTAAAACCTATTCTTCTGAAACTATTCCAAAAAATTGCAGAGGAAGAAACACTCCCAAATTCATTCTATGAGGCCGCCATCACCCTGATACCAAAGCCAAAGATACCCTAAAAGGAAAATTACAGGGCAATTTCACTGATGAGCATAGATGCAAAAATCCTCAACAAAATACTAGCAAACTGAATCCAACAATACATGAAAAGGATTGTACACCATGACCAAGTGGGACTTATCAATATACACAAATCAATCAGTGTGATACACCACATTAAGAAACTGAAGAATAATAGCTATGGTCCTCTCAATAGATGCAGAAAAAGCTTTTGACAAAATCTAACATCAATTTCTGATTAAAACCCTTCAGAAAGTGGGCATAGAGGGGAACTACCTCAACATAATAAAGGCTGTATATGACAAACCCACAGTTAACATCATTCTCAATGGTGAAAAGCTAAAAGATTTCCAAGATCAGAACAAAACAAAGGTATATGCTCTTGCCTCTACTAGTCAACATAGTTTTGGAAGTACTAGACACAGCAATCAGAGAAGGAAAAGAAATAAAAGGAATCCATATTAGAAAGGAAGAAGTAAAACTATTAGTGCTTGCAGATGACATGATACTATACCAGAAAATCTTAAATATTCTACCAGAAGACAGTTAGAATTCTTCAATTAATTTGGCAAAGTCACAGGACACAAAATTAATACACATAAATTTATTGCATTTTAACAATGAAAGATCAGAAAGAGAAATTAAGGCAACAAACTCATTTACCAACTCATGAAAAAGAATAAAACATCTAGGAATAAACGTACCTACAGAGACAAAAGACCTGTACTCTGAAAACTAGAAGACACTGATAAAAAAAAAGCAAAGATAACACAAACAGATGGAAAGATACACTATGCTCTTGGAGTGGAATACTCTATATTGTCAAAATGACAACACTACAGATTCAATGTAATTCCTATGCAATTAACAAGGATCTTTTTTCACGGAACTGGAACAAACTACTTTAAAATTTGTTTTTAAATACAAAAGACCCTGCATAGTCAAAGAAATCTTGAGAAAGAATAATGGAGCTGGAGGAAGCAGGCTCCTTGACTACACACTTTAGTACAAAGCTACAATCATCAAGGCAGTATGGTACTGGCACAAAAAGAGAGATATATATCAGTGGAACAGGATTGAAAGCACAGGATTAAACCCATGCAGCTAGGGTCAACTAATCTGTGACAAAGGAGGCAAGAATATACAATGGACAAAAGACAGTCCCTTCATTAAGCATTGCTGGGGAAACTGGACAGCTATATGTAAAATGATGAAATTAGAACACTCTCTAACACCATACACAAAAATGAACTCAAAATGGATTAGAGAACTCAACATAAGACTGGATACTATAAAACTCTTAGAAGAAGACATCAACTGAGCACTCTCCGACATAAACCACAGCAATATCTTCTCACATCCTCCTCTTAGAGTAATGACAAAACAAACAAAAATAGACAAAAGGGACCTAAATAAACTTAAAAAATTTTGCACAGCAAAGGAAACCCTAAATAAAGCAAAAAGACACCCTACAGAATGGGAGAAAATATTTGCAAATAAAGGGACTAACAAGTGATTAATCTCCAAATAAACACCTACTGTAGCTACATAGCAAAAAGTAAAACAGCCCTATCAAAAATTGGGCAGAAGATCTAAAAAGACATTTCTCCAAAGAAGACATACAGATGGCCACATAACAAATGAAAATATGTTCAACATTACTAATTATTAGAGAAATACAAATTGAAACAACTGTGAGCTACTACCTTACACCAGCCAAAACGGCCATCATCAGAAAGTCAATAAACAATAAATGCTAGAGGGGTTGTGGAAAAAAGGGAATGTTGGTAGGAATGTCAATTGGTGCAACCATTATAGAAAACAGTATGGAAACTCCTCAAAAAACTATCAATAGAAGTATCATTTAACTCAGCAATCCCACTCCTGGACATCTATGCAGAGAAAGCCATAACTTGAAAATATACATACAATACAATGCTCATTGCAGCACTATATGCAATAGCTAAGTCATGGAAGCAACCTAAATGTCCATTTATAGAGGACTGGGTAAAGAAAATGTGGTACATACACACAATGGAATATAAAGCATAAAAATGGAATGAAATTATTACATTTGCAGCAGCATGAATGGACATAGCAATTACCATGCCAAGTGATGTTAGACAGTGAGACATAAACAACATATGCTCTTATTTAAATGTGGAATCTGAACAAGGGATAAAATGTACTTCTTTGCAGAACAGATAATTATTCAGACTTTGAAAAACTTACGGTTTCCCAAGGAGACAGGTTGGGGTGAGAGGGATGTTTTGGGCATTCAGGATGGAAATGCTGTAAACTTGTGCTGTGGTGATCATTGTGCAATTATAAAAATAAATTATAAAATACAACAAAAATCATTGACTTAAAAACAAAAATAAATAAATAAATAAATAAATAAATAAATAAATAAATAAATAAAAATAAAGAACTTGTAAGAGGGGAAAAAACAAAGAAAGAATAAACACCTCTACCATTCAAAATGCCAGAAAGGATAAAAATTATCTAATTTTCAAAGTTGATTTAATAAATCTGGCATATGGAGGTTCACAGGCTAGGGGTCAAATCAGAGCTATAGCTGTCAGCCTACTCCCACAATGTGGGATCCAAGACACATCTGTGACCTACACCACAGCTCATGGCAATGCCAGATCCTTAACCCACTGAGTGAGGCCAAGGACCAAACCCACAAACTCATGGTTCCTAGTCGGATTCATTTCTGCTGCACCACGACAGGAACTCCCCAATCTATATTTAATTTTAAAGAATATCTCTTCTAAAGCCTATGTATAAATATCAATAAGATACAACAGAACTTATCATTTCTTGAGTTTTATTTTTGATCATTATGAAATGAAAGTAAAAATCAGTAAGATATTTTGATAAAATAACATCAAGTAGAAATTAAATTGTGCCCTTATATTGGATAAAGAGCACAAAATATATATTTTTAATTTGTTCATATTAAATTTTATGAGAAGTTTGTGAAGTCAAATTTACTGGAATAATCTATAGGCTTAGATTATTTCATTTTAGAAATACTGAACTGAAAAAAATGTTCTGGGTTGTATCTGAAGAAATTAGTAAAATGAGCAAAATCTGAATAATTACAAATTGGAGGAGGGGAAATTAACTCACCAATGGATTAGGGAAGAAATCAATGAGATTGCTACTAACATAAACCTTTATTTGAAGGTTTTGGCTATGAGAAATTTCAAAGGCGCATTCTAACCTGGGACCAGGGTCAGATTTTAAAAATAAGACTTTTGCAGGAGATCTCTTGAATTTTATCTCTGTTTTAAGAAAGTTATCTCAGAAGAGAAATTACTCTTGTGATATAGCTGGCATTGTTTTTGCAACTTGGATTTTATTGAAAGAAGATTAAGAAGAAGCATTTAGGGGCCAATATAATCTGCAAGAGAGGTGAAGCTGAACAGGCATGGAAGACAACACTTGAAATGGCCACAAGTGAAAGGTTCTTACTTCTTCAATATTGTATTAAAACCTGTTGACCAGACCCTAAAGTGCTCCTTTCCCCATGATCCCACCTTTATGTAATCCCCTCCCACTGAGTGTGGGCAGGACCCATGACTTGCTTATAACTATTAGAATATGACATATATTGTGGGATGTTACTCTCATAATTTTGTTGTTTTATATATGAAAGCCCATCTTCCATAGACCCGTTGTAAACATTCTTTTTTGTTGGCATAATAGTGCAAGTGGTTATTTTGGGAAATCCCACATGGCAAAGAATAGCAACAATCCTATAGGAACTGAAGATGAACTTAAGTTGATAGTACGCAAAAGGGTGGTATACTCAATTCTATTACTACACAAAAAAATAATGCTATCAACATGAGTGGGCTTGGAAGCAGATTCTTACCCAGCCATGACTCCTTGTGAGAGCTAAGTGCAGCCAACTCTTGCAGTCTGTGAGACTTAAGCAAAAGACCCAGTTAGGCTATTCCTGAACCTGAACAGATAGAAAATGTGAGATAGTGTGTTTTGCTTTAAGTACTAAGTTTGTGATAATTTGATATCCAGCAATAGATAACTAATATAATGTCAAGCAAAAAACAAACTAGGAAAGTATAAAATAGGTTAAGCCATATATATACCCTATATATAATATATATTATATATATTTTTATATGTATGTGTGTGTATACACACACACACACACACACACATATGTATTGCTTTTTAGGGCCTCACCTGCAACATGCGAAGGTTCCCAGGCTAGGGGTGGAATCAGAGCTGTAGCTACCACCCTACACCACTGCCACAGCAACTTGGGATCCAAGCCACGTCTGTGACCTACACCACAGCTCACAGAAATGCCAGATCCTTAACCTGCTGAGCAAGGCCAGGGATCAAACCTTCAACTTCATGGTTCCTAGTCAGATTCGCTTCCACTGCATCAGGTTTGGAACTCCGATAATACCATATTGATAAAAATGAACTAATTCTCATACATAAAAGATTTTTCTAAGGTCACAATAATGAAAAAGAACAAAAATTAAAATTGTCGTAAATTTGAGTATGTAGAATAAAGAACTTCCTTAAAAGAAATACATTTATCAAAAGCAAATGGCCAATACATGCCAAAAAGTAAGTTGCATATATATGTAGTGTATACAACAAAGAAATGTATATTCAAACGAACAATAGAGAGATGATTAATCAAACTTAAAAATGGCCAAAATTCTTCAGAAAATAATTTGAAAATTAATTAATAAACATTAAGTATATAAACAGGGATTAAAAAATAAACATAGAACCAATAATTATAAAAGTGTATAATTTTATGCCTATCAAATAGGCAAAAATTGAAAGTGTTTCTCTTTTTATTTACAATTAAATTAGCACAGTTGTATGGGAGTGACTATAAGTTGTAAAATTAGCCTTTTTTTATACTATTGCATATCTTAGATTTTTTAATTAATAATCAGGAATTTACTATTTGTATTAGGTATGTATATTCTATATTTTTTATAGAGCTTTGAAAAAATTCCCCACTCTTATAGAATTTAAAGGGGGGTATACCCTTGTGATAAAATATGCATTAATTAGATACTGGGTTTTGGTATATTAATAGATATTAAATAATGATGAAATATCAAATAGAAAAAGGAGAACACAAATCTGATTATACAGTAGGATCCTAATTTTACAAAAGGCTGCATATATAAATAAGTCAAGAAAGTATATGTGAATTTTAATACAAGTTTAAATTGTTTTTTAAGAGTATTTTGTGTGTGTGTGTTTGAGGTATAAATGAGATGTAATATGTTAGTTTTAGATGAACCACATGATTTGACATTTGTATATATTGTGAAGCGACCAATGGAATCAGTCTAGTTAATACCCATCACCATATATAGTTACAGTATTTTCCTGTGATAAGAAATTTTAAGATCTACTCTTTTAGCAGCTTTCAAATATGCAATACAGAATTATTGTCTATAGTCACTATGTTGTGCCATGACTTATTTTATGACTGAAAGTTTTTAACTTTTTGACCCCCTTTACATATTTTAACCAACCCCAATTCCCACATCTGGCAAACATTAATCTGTTGTCTGTATCTGCGAACTTAATTTTATATTGTGTTTTGTTTCATTTACTTAAATTCCACATATATGTGAGAGCATACGGTATTTGTCTTTCTCTGCTTTATTTCACTTAGCATAAAGCCCTTAAGGTTCATGCATGTTGTTGCAAGTGGCAAGGTTTTCTTCTTATTTATGACTGAATAGTACTTCACTGTATTACAACATTTCATTTATCCATTCGGTGAACATTTAGATTATTTTTGCATCTTGCCTATTGTAAACAATGTTGCAATGTACATGAGGGAAACAGATGTCTCTTGAGTTACTGTTTTTGTTTTTTTTTTGTCCAGAAGTCAAATTGCTATATCATTTGATAGCTTAATTTTTCATTGTAAGGAAAAATACTGTTTTCCAAAGTGGCTGCACCTTACCACACACAAGTGTTCCCTTTCCCCTTGTTCTTGCCAAAATTTAACTCTGGTCTTTTTTAAAAATTAAAGTATAGTTGATTTACAATATTCCTTCAATTTCTGAAGTAGAGCAAATTGATCCAGACACCTATACAAACTTACTTAGTTTTCATTCTCCATCAGATTCTTATCCAAGAGACTGGATAGTGTTCCCTGTGCTGTACAGCAGGACCCCATCCCCAATTCATCCGAAATGTAACAGTCTGCATCTACTAACCCCAAACTTCCCATAAGTCCTCCTCTTTTCTTCCTCCCACCTGGCAAACACAAGTCTGTCCTCCATGTTCATTGTATGTTTCTGTTTTGTAGACAGATAATTTGTGCCGTATTTTAGACATCACATACAGGTGATATCATATGGTGTCTGTTTTCTCTTACTGATCTATTTCACTTAGCAGGAGAATATCATCTTCCATCCATGTTATGCAAATGACATTATGTTGTCCTTTTTTACGGCTGAATAGTATTATATTGTGTATATGTACCACACCTTCTTAATCCATTCATCTCTTGACATGTATTTAGGTTGTTTCCAAGTCTTGGCTATTGTGAATAGTGATGCAATGAACATATGGATGCATGTATCTTTTTCCATGGAAATTTTGTTTGAATATATGCCTTGGAGTGGGATTTCTGGATCATACAATAGTTCTATATTTAGTTTTCTGAAGGACCTTGATACTGTTTTCCATAGTGGTTGTACCAATTTACATTCCCACCAACAGTGAAGGAAGGTTCCCTTTTTTCCACATCCTCTCCAGAATTTGTTATTTGTTGGCTTGTTAATGATGGACATTCTGACCATTGTGAAGTGTACCTCATAGTAGTTTTGATTTGCATGTCTCTAATAATTATCGATGTTGAGCATTTTTTCATGTGCCTGCTGGCCATATGCATGTCTTCTTTGGAGAAATGTCTATTTAGATCTTTTGCCCATTTTTTGATTGGGTTGTTTGTTTGTTGTTATTGTTGTTGAGTTGTATGAGTTGTTTGCATATTTTGGAGATTAAACCTTTGTTATTTGTATCATTTCCAAAGAGATTCTCCATTCTGTAGGTTGTCTTTTTGTTTTTTTTAATGGATTCCTTTGCTGTGCAGAAACTTTTGAGTTTAATTAGGCCCCACTGGTTTATTGTCGTCTTTACTGTGATTATTCTAGAAGGTGGATCAAACAAGATGTTGCTGCAATTTAGGTCAAAGAGATTCTGCCTATGTTTTACTCTAGGAGTGTTGTAGTATCTGTACTTACATTTAGATCTTTAATCCATTTTGAGTTTATTTTTGTGTATAGTGTTAAAAATGTTCTAATTTCATTATTTTACATGTAGCTGTCCAGGTTTCCTAGCACCATTTATTGAGGAGACAATCCTTCCTCCACTGTATATTATTACCTCCTTTGTCATATATTAGTTGACCATAAGTGTTTGGGTTTATTTCTAGGATTTCTATCCTATTTCATTGATCTATTTTACTGTTTTTATGCCAGTACCATACTGTTTTAATGATGATAACTTTGTAGTAGTGTCTGAAGTCAGTGAGCCTGATTCCTTCCCTTTTGTTTCTTTCTTTTCCATATCACTTTGGCTATTTGAGGTCTTTTGTGTTTCCATAAAGATTTTAAAATATTTTCTTCTAGTTCTGTAAATAATGTCATTATAATTTAATAGGTATTGCATTGAATCTGTAGATTGCCTTAAGTAGTATTGCCATTTTGACTATATTGATACTTCTAATCCAAGAGCATAGTAAAAATATGAATGCTTCATGAATTTGTATATTATCCTTGTGCAGGGGCCATGCTGGTCTTCTCTGCATCATTCCAATTCTAGTATATGTGTTGCTGAAGCAAGCACTCTCTTGTCTTTTTGATGCTAGCCATTATAATAGGCATGAAATTTTGATTTGCATTTCCCTGGTGATTATTGCTGTTGATCACCTTTTCATGTACCTGTTGGCCATCTATATATTCTTCTTCATCAGAAGCATATTTATGAGTTACCTTTGTGGTCAGGAATATGAGAATATGGTTAGTGCTGTTGATCATCTTTTCAGATATCTGTTGGCCATCTATATATTCTTCTTCATCACAAACATATTTATTTTGGAGTTCCCATTGTGGCTCATCAGTATGACAGTATTCTTTAGAAATTTTATTTTAAAAGTTAAAGTCTGGGAGTTCCTCTCATGGCTCAACAGTAATGAACCCAACTTGTATCCATGAGGAATCAGGTTTGATCCTTGGCCTCACTCAGTGGGTTAAGGATATGGTGTGCCATAAGCTGTGGTAGTAGTTCACAGATATGGCTTGGACTCTGCATTGCTGTAGCTGTGGTGTAGGCAGGCAGCTGTAGCTTCAGTGACCTCTAGCCTGGAGCTTCCATATGCCATGTGTGTGGCCCTAAAAAAGACAAAAAAAAAAAAAAAAAGAAAAGAAAAAAGAAACATTTCTATTTGGACACCCTGTCCATTTTTAATTTGATTGTTTGCATATTGGTAACGAGCTGTATGAGTTTTTATATATTCTGTATACTAACCTCTTATCAGGTATATAATTTGCAAATGATTTCTCCCATTCGGTAGGCTGTCTTTTCATTTTGTCAGTGGTTTTCCTTGCAATGATAAGCTTCTCTGTTTGATGTAATCTACTTTTTAATTTTTGCTTTTGTTGCTTTTGTTGCTTTTGCTGCTTTAGGTTGTGATGTCAGATTCAAAATGCCAAGACCAAATTCAAAGAGCTAACCTACTCTTTTCTTCTACAGGTTTTATGGTTTCAGGTCTTACATTAAGTCTTTAATCCGTTTTGAGTTAATTATTGTATATGATATAAGACAGTGGTCCACAGTCCTTCCAAGTAGGGCTGCCCTGGGGAAGAGCCTCTTGGGTTCGCAGAGGCCCAGCAGGCCTCTCCAGCCCTCAGGGGGGGGCAGCGCACTCCTGTGGAACAGCTGCCCAGGACTGCCAGCCTCCTGCAGGAGCCCCCCCAGCCCAGAAAAGCTAGAACAATCTTGGCTGGGCCATGAAAAGATCTGCCTACATTCTTGGACAGTCCTTCCAAGTCAGGCTGCCCTGGAGAAGAGCCTCTTGGGTTCACAGTGGCCCAGCTAGCTTCTCCAGCCCTTGGGGGGTGCTGCACTCCCACAGAACAGCTTCCCAGCACCGACAGCCCCCTGCAAGAGCGCCTGCAGCCCAGAAAAGCTAGAACAAGCTTGGCCAGACTGTGAAAAGATCTGTCTACATTCTCAGACAGTCCTTCTGAGTGGGGCTGCCCTGGGGAAGAGCCTCTTGGGTTCTCAGTGACCCAGATAGCTGCTACAGCACTTGTGGGATGCTGCACTCCTGTGGAACAGCTGCCCAGCACCACGAGCCCCCTGCAAGAGCCCCACAGCCCAAAAACACCAGAGCAAGCTCTGCCTGACCAAGTGATATATGCTCCCATCGTGATGTGGACCTCCCAGTCCTGTCTGCACTCAGAAATCCTCTGTTGCTTCAGAGAGACCCTGTTAGCCCCGCCAACACTCGAGAAAAGCCACACTGCCTCAAAAAAGACTGACCAACAACACCAGCCCTCGGGAAACATTCCACAGCAGTGACAAGGCAAACACTGCTCAACCACAGAGAGTACAACTCCACCAGGAAAAAGAAAACAACAAGGAAGATGAAGGAGCTGAGAAACCAACCCCAGTCAAACCAACAGGAGAACTCACCTAAAACAGTCAACAATGAAACAGACCTCGGCAGTCTGACAGACGTGGAGTTCAAAAGGGAAATAGTGAAAATACTGAAGGAATTAAAAGAAGATATGAACAGTAATGCAGATGCCCTCAGAAAGGAACTAGAAAATATAAGGAGGAGCCAAGAAAAACTATAAAATTCATTTGCAGAGTTACGAACTGAACTAAGGGCAGGAAAAACCAGAATGAATAATGCAGAAGCACGAATTAGTGATGTGGAACATAGAATAATGGAAATCACCCAATCAGGTCAGCAGACAGAAAACCAAATCAAAAAGTATGAAAGCAATATGAGACCTATGGGATAATATAAAGCGGGCCAATCTATGCATAATAGGAATTCCAGAAGGAGTTGAAAAATATAAGGGAATGGAAAATATATTTGAAGAAATCATTGCTGGAAACTTCCCAAATCTAAAGGATACTGAGTCCAAGATACAGGAAGCACAGAGGGCCCCAAACAAACTGAACCCAAATAGACCCACACCAAGACACATTATAATAAAAATGGCAAACGTTAGTGATAAAGAGAGGATCCTAAAGGCAGCAAGAGAAAAACAGAATGTTAACTACAAGGGAACCCCCATAAGATTATCAGCTGATTTCTCTACAGAAACAGGCCAGGAGGGAATGGCAAGAGATATTTAAAGTGCTCAAAGGAAAAAATACACAACCTAGAATACTCTATCCAGCAAGAATATCGTTTAAAATAGAAGGGGAAATAAACAATTTTCCCAACAAACAAAAACTAAAAGAATATAGCAATACAAAACCCAGGCTAAAAGAAATACTCAAAGGGCTTCTCTAAACCAAAAAGAAAGGAAGGAAAGAAAGGGAGGAAAAAGAAAAAAAAAGAAGAAGAAGAGGAAGAACTAGGATTGAGGAAACCACAATCAGAGAGCAGTCACTCAAATAAGCCAGCATACAAATTTAATCATGAACATGTTTCAAATAAAATAAAATTAAAAAGAAAAAATAAAAAGTCATCAAAATCATAAAATGTGGGCAAGGGATCTGAGGAAATAAATAGAGCCTTTTTCTTTGTTTGTTTGTATGTTTCTCTTCTTAATTTTAACATAGTAATGAAGTGTTTGAAACTACAAGACTGTCAGGCTAAAACACACAATTATAGGAAGGGGTTAGCATACTTAAAAAACAGGGCAACCACAAGCCAAAACCAAACATTGCATTCACAAAAAATGAAAAAAAAAAAACCCTCTAGCAGATAAGAGCCAGAGACCATCCAACCAAAAAAAGAAAGGAAGAATGGAGAACTATAGAATCAATGGAACACAAGGTTCAAAATGGCAATAAATAATCATCTATCAATTATCGTCTTAAATATCAATGGACTGAATGCTCCAATCAAAAGACACAGAGTGGCTGAGTGGATAAAAAGGCAAAAAAATTCAATATTCTGCCTACAAGAAACTCACATTAGGACAAAGGATTGAAAAGATTGAAAGTGAAGGGGTGTGAAAAAATATTTCAAGCCAATAGACATCACAGGAAAGCAGGAGTTGCAACACTCCTATCAGACAAAATAGACTTTAAAACAAAAGACATAAAGAAAGACAAAGAAGGACACTATTTAATGCTTAAGGGATCTATCCAAGGAGAGGATGTTAGTATCATCAACATATATGCCCCAAATACAGAAGCACCCAGATACATAAAACAAATATTAAAAGACATAAAGGGAGAAACCGATGGGAATGCAATCATAGTAGGAGACCTTAATACCCCCCTCACATCAGTGGACAGATCCTCTAGACAGAAAACCAATAAAGCAACAGAGATCTTGAAGGAAACAATAGAAAAGTTAGACATAATTGATATCTTCAGGACACTACATCCAAAAAAATCAGAATACACAGTTTTCTCAAATTCACATCAAATATTCTTAAGAATCGACCACATATTGGGACACAAAGCTAACCTCAACAAATTTAGGAGCATAGAAATTATCTCAAGTGTCTTCTCTGACCACAATGCCATGAAATTAGCAATCAACCATGGGAAAATAAATGAGAGAAAACCTACTACATGGAGACTAAACAACATGCGGCTAAAAAACCAATGGGTCAATGAGGAAATCAAGAAGGAAATTAAAAAATACCTTGAAACAAATGATAATGAAGACACAACCCCTCAAAATCTATGGGATGCTGCAAAAGCAGTTCTCAGAGGGAAATTTATAGCAATCCAGGCCTTTCTCAAAAAAGAAGAAAGATCCCAAATTGACAACTTACCCCTCCACCTAAATGAATTAGAAAAAAAACAAAAAATCCTAAAGTCAGCAGAAGAAAGGAAATTATAAAGATCAAAGAAGAAATCAATAAAATAGAGACTCAAAAAGCAATAGAGAAAATTAATAAAACCAAGAGCTGGTTCTTTGAAAAGATAAACAAAATTGACAACCCCCTGGCCAGACTCACTAAAAAGAGGAGAGAAAGAACCCAAATAACCAAAATTATATTATTATAAATGAAAAGGAGAAATCACAACGGATAATGCAGAAATACAAAAAAAAACCATAAGAGAATACTATAAACAACTATATGCCAACAAATTTGACAATCTGGAAGAAATGGACAATTTTCTAGAATCTTACAGCCTGCCAAAACTGAATCAAGAAGAAACAGATCAACTGAATAGACCAATCACTAGAAATGAAATTGAATATGTCATAAAAACACTCCCTACAAACAAAAATCCAGGACCAGATGGCTTCACAGGCGAATTCTACCAAGCATATAAAGAGGAATTAGACCCATCCTCCTTAAACTTTTCCAAAAGTTTGAAGAAGAAGGAACACTCCCAAAGACATTGTATGATGACACCATCACCCTAATTCCAAAACCAGATGAAGATACCACCAAAAAAGAAAACTATATGCCAATATCTTTGATGAATATAGATGCAAAAATTCTCAACAAAATCTTAGCCAACCTAATCCAACAACATATCAAAAAAATCATACACCATGACTAGGTAGGGTTCATCCCAGGTTCACAAGGATGATTCAACATACGCAAATCAATCAACGTCATACACCACATTAACAAAAGAAAAGTCAAAAATCATATGATCATCTCAATAGACGCAGAAAAAGCATTTCACAAAGTCGAACATCCATTCATGATCAAGACCCTCGCCAAAGTGGGTAGAGAGAGAACATTCCTGAACATAATCAAAGCCATTTATGACAAACCCACAGCAAATATAATACTCAATGGGGAAAAACTGAAAGCCTTCTCACTCAAATCTCGAACAAGACAGGGATGCCCACTCTCACCACTGCTCTTCAACATAGTTTTGGAAGTCCTAGCCACAGCAATTAGACAAACAAAAGAAGTAAAAGGCATCCAAATAGGAAGAGAAGAGATCAAACTGTCACTGTACGCAGACGACATGATACTATACATAGAAAACCCTAAGGACTCAACCCCAAAACTACTTGAACTGATTAATAAATTCAGCAAAGTAGCAGGATATAAGATTAACATTCAGAAGTCAGTTGCATTTCTGTATATCAGCAATGAAACATTAGAAAAAGGAATACAAAAATACGATAGCTTTTAAAATTGCACCTCACAAAATCAAATACCTCGGAATACACCTCACCAAGGAGGTAAAGGACCTATATGCCGAGAACTATAAAATTTTAATCAAAGAAATCAAAGAAGATGTAAAGAAATGGAAAGATATCCCATGTTCCTGGATTGGGAAAATCAATATTGTAAAAATGGCCATACTACCCAAAGCAATCTACAGATTCAATGCAATCCCTATCAAATTACCCATGACATTTTTCACAGAACTAGAACAAACAATCCAAACATTTATATGGAACCACAAAAGACCCAGAATCGCCAAAGCAATCCTGAGGAACAAAAACCAAGCAGGAGGCATAACTCTCCCAGACTTCAAGAAATACTACAAAGCCACAGTCATCAAGACAGTGTGGTACTGGTACCAAAACAGACAGACAGACCAATGGAACAGAATAGAGAACCCAGAAATAAACACCTATGGTCAATTAATCTTTGACAAGGGAGGCAAGAACATCAAATGGGAAAAAGAAAGTCTATTCAGCAAGCATTGCTGGGAAACCTGGACAGATGCATGCAAAGCAATGAAATCAGAACACACCCTCACACCGTGCACAAAAATAAACTCAAAATGGCTGAAAGACTTAAATAGAAGACAGGACACCATCAAACCCCTAGAAGAAAACATAGGCAAAACACTCTCTGACATCAACATCATGAATATTTTCTCAGGTCAGTCTCCCAAAGCAATAGAAATTAGAGTAAAAATAAACCCATGGGACCTCATCAAACTGAAAAGCTTTTGCACAGCAAAGGAAACCCAAAAGAAAACAAAAAGACAACTTTCAGAATGGGAGAAAATAGTTTCAAATGATGCAACCCACAAGGGCTTAATCTCTAGAATATATAAACAACTTATACAACCCAACAGCAAAAAAGCCAACAACACAATGGAAAAATGGGCAAAAGACCTGAATAGACTGTTCTCCAAGGAAGAGATACAGATGGCCAACAAACACATGAAAAAATGCTAAACATCGCTTATTATAAGAGAAATGCAAATCAAAACTACCATGAGATACCACCTCACACCAGTCAGAATGACCTCATTAACAAATCCACAAATAACAAGTGCTGGAGGGGCTGTGGAGAAAAGGGAACCCTCCTGCACTGTTGGTGGGAATGTCAACTGGTACAGCCACTATGGAGAACAGTTTGGAGATAGCTTAGAAATCTATACATAGAACTTCCATATGACCCCACAATCCCACTCTTGGGCATCTATCTGGACAAAACTACTTAAAAGAGACACGTGCACCTGCATGTTCATTTCAGCCATATTCACAATTGTCAGGACATGGAAACAACCCAAATATCCATCAACAGATGATTGGATTCAGAAGATGTGTTATATATACACAATGAAATACTACTCAGCCATAAAAAAGAATGACATAATGCCATTTGCAGCAACATGGATGTAACTAGAGAATCTCATACTGAGTGAAATGAGCCAGAAAGACAAAGACAAATACCTTATGATATCACTTATAACTGGAATCTAATATCTAGCACAAATGAACATCTCCACAAAAAAGAAAATCATGGATTTGGAGAATAGACTTGTGGCTGCCTGATGGGAGAGGAAGGGAGTGGGAGGGATCGGGAGCTTGGGCTTATTAGACACAACTTAGAATAGATTTACAAGCAGATCCTGCTGAGTAGCATTGAGAACTATGTCTAGATGCTCATATTGCAACAGAACAAAGGGTGGAGGAAAAAAATGTATACATGTAAGGATAACTTGATGCCCTTGCTGTACAGTGGGAAAAAATAAAAATAAGTAAATAAATAAATAAAAATTGCATCCTAAAAAAAAAAAAAAAGATAGTCATCCAAACTTATTCTTTGGCATGTGGATATTCAGTTTTCCCAAAACCACTGAAATGAGTGTCCTTTTCCTGTGATATATTCTTGTCTCCTTTGTTATAAATTAACTGACAATATATGTGTGGGTTTATTCCTGGGCTCTCTATATTGTTCCATTCATCTATGTGTCTTCTTTTTAGGCTATATCATACTATTTCGATTAGTATTTCTTTGTAGTTTGAAATTGGGAAGCATGAAGTCTCAAGCTTTGTTCTTCCTTCAAAATTGCTTCAACATTCAGGGTCTTTTTTGGCTCCATACAAATTTTAGGATTGCTTATTCTATTTCTGTGCAGTCTTACTGGAATTTTGATAGGGAATGCATTGAACCTGTATATTGCTTTTGGTAATATGGATATTTTCACAGTATTAATTTTCCAATCTAAGCACTTGGAATATCTTTCTACTATGTGTCTCTCCTTCAGTTTACTTCATCAATGTCCTGTAGCTTTTAGTAAATAGATCTTTTCATCTTCCTGTCAAGACTTTTCAATGTCCCAAAGGGGAGAATCTCAGTCATCACCTAGGTAAGTCTAATTGATTGGAAGCCACACCTTCAGTAAGCAGGTTTTTAAGTATACAGATATATATAGTCTTGTGGGACTGCAAACATTAAGCTCTGCTGGCCTCAAGAGCTTGGTGACCTAGAGGTGTCTTCTGCAAGCAGATACAGAAATCAGGGTAGTGAAGGATGCTAACAGGTCCTTTCCAGTGGACATCAGTGAGCTGAAGCAAGACAAAGAGAAATAGCAAAGATGACATCCACTGTTCCTCATCCCTGAGAGCAAATTTGTAAGCCTCTAGATATAATATCATACCAGTGCCTACCCTCAAGTTGAAGCTCAAGGGCAAGCAAACAGTCCTCTTCCACAGAAAGACAGGACTTATATCTGTCGCATTGGGAGTACCTATGTGATGGTAACTGGTTAAAAACTCTCTCTAATAGTTCCTGTCTCATGGAATCCAGGAACACATGCCCTACTGGCCAGCAGAGGGAGGCCCTTAAGGGGTGTCCCTTAGTCAGCTAAACACAGGGCATCAGATATAAAAACTAGGTCTCCAGATGTGTGTAAAATCTCCTTTTCAAGAGATTGTCACTCTGAAATACAGTTGAAGGAGATTGCAAAGATAGTGTCTACCTTCCAAGGTCTCTATGAAGGGGTTGTAAGTCAGCCCATAACTCTCTATTTAGTTAGAAGTCTGCCCCTCAGGCCACCACTGTGAAGTTAAGCTCATAGGGGTTTTTTGCAGAAAGACTGGACCCCTGGGTCTGTGGTCTCTTGCTGTGCCCTTAGGGTTTTATCTGGTAAATAACCCTTTCTCCATTGTTTATAGACCTGTGGTATCCATAACTGTAAAACCCTCTGGGTAT
The DNA here is from genome assembly GCF_054392235.1 of Sus scrofa. Classification (NCBI taxonomy): domain Eukaryota; kingdom Metazoa; phylum Chordata; class Mammalia; order Artiodactyla; family Suidae; genus Sus; species Sus scrofa. The sequence continues at coordinate 52,625,315 of NC_139386.1, forward strand.
CAGATCCAGGTGAATCAAATATGTTCCCTGATGACAACCACAAAAATCAGAGTGCCAGAGGAGGGTATAAGCTACTTTGTGGTAGATACTGGAGAGCTGGTGAAGGGAGTTAAAGGGAGAGTACAAAGATGGCAACTGCAAGCCTCCATTCCCAGAGATTATAATAGCAGGCCCTAGATGTGTATTAAATTAAGTATCTGCACCTCAGGCCAATACTCTAAGATTAAAATAAATTTCTTTCACAGAAAGTCTAGGTGCTTTTCAATAGGCTGCCTCTGTGGTGACCTCTGAGGCATGAGTCTGAGTGTGTGGGTCCTTTAGGGTCCAGTACTCATTTCTCTCTATAGCCATGTGGATCTTGTGGACATAAGTCCCATTGGCTTTAAAAAGCTAGATACTTTGAGTTGAGGGTTCATCTCTCAGGTGGAGGTCTGAATAGTTGATGAATAATTGGAGTGTCTGATGTGGGTATCAAGCTCTTTACTCCTCAGGGAGAAGCTCTGGATTTTGGGTTCACTCCCAATTGTGTGACACTATGCAGGAGGTGGGATTTATAATGAGATTGTTTCTCAGCTCATCCTACCCGTGTGATGTGTTTGTTTTGTTGTTTATTTGTTTGTTTGTTTTTCCTTGTTTGCCTGATGTGTAGGAGTCACTAGATAGTTTTTTGCTTTTATTCAGTGGAAATTATTCCATATATAACTACAGATTCAATGAGTCTTTGGGTGTAGGTGAGTTCAAGACCTTCCGACATTGCTACCTTGAACTGAAATCTGTGTAGTTTAATTTTCTAAGTTTGTGAAAAATGTTGCAAATGATTTTGCAGCCGTCAAGTCATGACTGCCACCCCTGACTTGACAGTGAGCTCTGAGGGAACTCAGGATAGAGACAAATGGGCTGCCTGCTGTCAAACCCTCAGCACTGCGGTCACCCCTAATTGTGCCCCCTAAGGGGATTCAGGATGGAGAAGAGGCGGCAATACAATCCTCAGTATTGTCAGCCACATAAAACATAATTCTCAACTTTTAGGATGTCCAACTTTTTTTGGTTGACACAATTCTAAACATATATAAATATGTTAATTTGTTAAAGATTTTAAAGGTACAGTTTTTTAATCTAAATGTTTGGTTAAAATATAACAAATAAATAAATTTATAAATATCTTTCCCTATCCTGTGTCTTACCTTTACACTTTTTTTTTTGGTCTTTGATAAAGAGAACTTCTTATTTTAATGTTCGTAAAATTTATTAATGCTTTTGTTATGGTCGTTGCTGTTTATGTCCTATTAAATAATCTTTGCCTGTTCCTTGTTTTTAGTCTATTCAGGCTATTATAACAAAATACCACCAACAAATATTTATTTCTCAGTCTGAGATTGGAGTGCTAGGGTAGTTGCGCATGTGATCTCTTTTGGGTTTCAGACTTCTCTTTGTATCCTCACATGGTGGAAGGGGCAAATTAGCTTTCCTGGTCTCTTTTATAAGGACATTAATTTCATTCATAAAGGCTACACCCTCATGGCCTGATCAGCTCCCATATACTGATGCCACATTCTAATACTATAACCTAATATTAGGGCACTAGCTCTTTAACATATGAATTTTGCGGGTACACAGATTTGCAGACAATAACTCTTAGTGAAGTTATTCTTCCGTGTTTTGATATAAAAACGTTCCTTGTTTAACTTTCACATTTAAATTGGCAACCCATATAAAATTCATTTTTAAGGGTTCTCTTGGGTAGTGACCAAGGTTCATCATAATGTGTAGAAAAGAAAAAAGAATTTTTTCTCTTTTTATGGCTGCCCCCATGGCATATGTAAGTTCACAGCTAGGGGTCAAATTGGACCTGCATTTTCAGGCCTGTGCTACAGCCACAGAAACACAAGAGCTGAGCCACATCTACAATCTTTGTGGCAGCTTGTGGCAATGCTGAATCCTTAACCCACTAAGTGAGGCAAAGGACTGGAACCCTAAACCTCAAAGAAACTACGTCGGTCCTTAACTAGCTGAGTCACAATGGGAACTCCAAGAAAATAAATTTTATATATAGGCATAACTCATTGTATTGCACTTCGCTTTATCATGCTTTACAGACATTGCATATTTTACAAACTGAAGGTTTGTAGCCAATGTTTGTCAAACAAGTCAGTCAGCACCATTTTTCCAACAGCATTGTCTCACTTAGTGTCTGTATATTACTTTTTGGGAATTCTCACAATATTTCAGACCTTCAACCAACAAAAAAGTATGATTCACATAGAATTTGGATGTTGGTTATAATGTTTTTACCAAGAAAATATTTCTAAATTAAGGTTTGTACATTGCTTTATAGATATAATATTACTGCATACTTAATAGACTACAGCATAATGTAAACATAAACTTTATATGCAATAGGAAACAAAAAATATTGTGTAATTCACTTTATTGCTGTATTTGCTTATTACAGAAGTCTAGAACCAAACCTGTAATATATCCTAGTTATGCCTGAGTTAACTTTGAAATTAAAACCTGGCTAAAAGCACTCAACATCTTAATAGTTTACGATTAAATTCTGTGAATTTTCTATAAATATAACCATTTCAACTGTGAATAAATACTAGCAAACTGCATTCAACAATACATTAAAAGGATTGTGCATCATTAAAAGTGGGATTTATCCCAGGGATGCAAGGGTTCCTCAGTAGCCACAAATCAATCAATGTGATACACCACATTAAGAAACTGAAGAATAAAAACCATATGATCCTCTCGATACATGCAGAAAAAGCCTTTGACAAAATCCAACACCCATTTCTGATCAAAACCCTTCAGAGGGTGGGCATAGAGGGAACCTACCTCAAGGAAATAAAGGTCACATATGACAAACTCACAGCTAACGTCATTCTCAATGGTGAAAAACTGAAAGAATTCCCACTGAGATCAGGAACAAGACAAGGCTGTCTTGTTCTCACAGACATAGTTTTGGAAGTCCTAGCCACAGCACTCAGAGAAGTAAAAGAAATAAAAGGAATCCAAATTGGAAAGGAAATGTAAAACTATCACCATTTGCAGATGACATGATAATACACCTGGAGAATCCTAAAAACTCTGCCAGAAAACTGTTAGAGCTCATCCATGAATTTGGCAAAGTCGCAGGATACAAAATTAATACACAGAAATCGATGGCATTTCTATATGCTAACAACAAAAGATCAGTAAGAGAAATTAGGGAAGCAATCCCATTTATCATCACATCCAAAAGAATAAAATACCTAGGAGTAAACCTACCTAAAGAGACAAAAGACCTGTACTCTGAAAACTATAAGACACTGACGACAGAAATCAAAGATGACATAAATAGATGGAAAGACATAGCATGCTCTTGGATTGCAAGAGTTAATATTATCAAAATGACCATACTACCCAAGGCAATCTACAGAGTCAATGCAATCCCTATCAAATTACCAAGGACATTTTTCACACAACTCAAACAAAATATCCTAAAGTCTGTTTGGAAGCACAAAAGACCCAGCATAGTCAAAGACATCCTGAAAAAGAAAAATGGAGCTGGAGGATTCAGGCTCCCAGACTTCAGACTATGCTGCAAAGCAACAATCATCAAAACCACATGGTACTGGCACAAAGACAGACATACAGATCAGTGGAACAGGAGAGAAAGCCCAGAATTAAACCCATGCACTTACAGCCAACTCATCTATGACAAAGGAAGCAAGACTATACAATGGAGAAAAGACAGCCTGCTCAATAAATGGTGCTGGGAAAACTGGACAGCCACATGGAAAAGAACAAAATTAGAACACTCCCTAACACCATACACAAAAAGAAACTCCAAATGGATTAAAGACCTAGATATAAGACCAGACACCATAAAACTCTTAGAGGAAAACATAGGCCAAACACTCTCTGACATAAATGACAGCAACATCTTCTCAGATCCACCTCTTAGAGTAATGACAGTAAAAACAAAAATAAACAAATGGGACTCAATTAAACTTCAAAGTTTCTGCACAGCAAAGGAAAGCCTAAACAAAATGAAAAGACAACCCACAGAATGGGAGAAAATCTTTGCAAGTGAATCGACTGACAAGGGATTAATCTCCAAAATTTATAGACACCTCCTATGGCTCAATACCAAAAAAAAAAAAAAAAACCCAAAAACAAACAAACAACCCCATCAAAAAATGGGCAGAAGATCTAAACAGACAGTTCTCCAAAGAAGATATACAAATGGCCAAAAAACACATGAAAAGATGTTCAACATCACTCATCATTGGAGAAATGCAAGTCAATATCACTCTGAGGTACCACCTCACACCAGCCAGAATGGCCATCATCCAAAAGTCTACAAACAATAAGGGCTGGAGAGGGTGTGGAGAAAAAGGAACCCTAGTACACTGTTGGTGGGATTGTACATTGGTGCAACCATTGTGGAAAGCAGTATGGAGATTCCTCAGAAAACTAAACATAGAACTCCCGTTTGATCTAGCAATCCCACTCCTGGGCATCTATCCGTAGAAAACCATAACTTGCAAAGACACATGTATTCCGATGTTCATTGCAGCACTATTTGCAATAATAGCCAAGGCATGGAAACAACCTAAATGTCCATCGACAGAGTTGTGGATTGAGAAAAGTGGTACATATACACAATGGAATATTACTCAGCCATTAAAAGGAACGAAATACCAGCATTTTTAGCCACATGGATGGACCTAGAAACTGTCATGTTTAGTAAAGTCAGCCATACAATGAGACACCAACATCAAATGCTTTCACTGACATGTGCAATCTCAAAAAAGGACACAATGAAATTCTTTGTGGGACAGATACTGACTCACAGACTTTGAAAAACTTATGATTTCCAAAGGAGACAATTTGTGGGGGGAATGCACTTGCGTTGTGAGATTAAAATCATATTAAAACTGGATTGTGATGATCATTGTACAACTATAAATGTAATAAAGTCATTGAGTAATAAAAATTTTTTTTCAAAAAAGTATTTTTAGGAGCTAAAAGAATATATATATATATTGTCTTTTGTTATAGACTTTGTTTTAAAGTCTTTTTGTCTTGTATGGGTCTCACTGCCCCCACTTTCTTGTCATTTCCATTTGCTTGATACATTCTTTTCCATCTCCTCACTTTCAGTCTCTGTCTGTCTTTACCTGTGAAGTGAGTCTCTTAGGATAAGTGCCTGTATATATATGTGTGTGTATGTATGTGTATGTTTGTGACTGGGTCACCTTGCTGTATAGTAGAAAATTGACAGAACACTGTAAACCAGTTATGATGGAAAAAATAAAAACAATTGAAAAATTAGAGTTCTAATCCTTAAATATTTTATCTTATTTTTCCTATTATACTCCTTAAGGCTTCCCTTACAGTATTGTGTTTTATATCTTCATTTCATTTTCCTTGTCTCCAAAATCTCTTACTTAAGATATTTCTTAAAAACACATCTCCTAGTTTTGTTCTTTTTGTTTATTTCCTAGGAAGGCTGACAATCTTTTTCAACAATTGGAATCTTTAGTTCATCTATATTTTTATTTGTTTCACTTATTTTAGTTTCTCTATTTCTTTTACTGTTCTTCTTTTGGATTTAATGTATTTTATTATTTCACTTTCACTGTTATTAACTTGTTAGTTTTACCTCCTTTATCTGTCCTTTAACATTTTCCTAGAAATTAAAACTTGTATCCCCATATTTATTATATATTAACAATTTTACCACTTCCTAAACAATCACATATAAAAAGCTTTTAATTTCTCAAACTAGATTTTTTTTTTGCTATCACTTATTTTGATGCTACATATATGTGATAGGACATTATTATTACTGTTGTAAATAGTAAATGATACTTAATAGCTTTTGATTTGTTTGTTCAATTGCTTTTAATTTATTTCTTCATTGTTTGGTTTTGTGTGGAGTAAATTTTCTACATAAACAACGCCTTTTTACTTATTTGTTTAGTATATCTGAATTGTTAAACAAGTTTTTGTTTTCATTTGACTAGGAATGTCTTTTTTTCACTTTCACTGTTAAACACAGTTAATGGTATAATTAAATACAATTACAATTAAATAAAATCATCCAAATCAAATATAAGGCTTAATACAGTATTCTACAATAAATGCTTGTGACCCTATTCATGTTAAGAAATAGAACTTTGCTACCAACGTTACACACCTCTTAAATGTGCTCCATCTCAATTTAATTGCTTTAGAGAAAATATTATGAAATTTATGGTATTATCTCCTTGCATTCTTGTGTAGGGTTCCCTTTCTCCATTTCTTGCCAATATTTGTTATCTCCTGTCTTTTTGATGCTAATCATTTTAAAGGCATGAGATGATATCCTATTGAGGTTTTGACTTGCATTTTCTTAATGTCTAGTGATGATGAGTATCTTTTCATATGCCTGATTGCCTTCTCTATGTCTTCCTTGGGAAAACATCTATTGTGGTCTTCTGCCCATTTAAAAATAATATTGTTTATTTTTTTCCTACTGAGTTGTATACATTCTTTATATATTTTATATATAAGCCTTTTATCAGATATATGATGTGGAAATGTTTTCTCCCATTCAGTAGGTACCTTTTCATTTTATTGATGGCTTCCTTTTTTGCAAAAAGCTTTTTAGTTTAATATAATCTCATTTACTAATTTTTCTTTTGTTGCCTTTGCTTTATGTGTCAGATTTTTTACAATATTATGGAAAAAGAAAAGATCAAGAATAGGCAAAACAATATTAAAAAAGAAAAAGAGAACTTGAGGAATCAGCCTTCCTGACTTCAGGCTATACCAGAGAGATAGAGTAATCAAAACAGTATCACCCTGTTAGAAAAACAGAAATATAGATCAGTAGAACAGTATAGAAAGCCAAGAAATAAACCCAAGCACCTATGCTCAAGCAATCTATGGCAAAAGAGGCAAAAACATATAATGGAGGGAAGACAGTCTCTTTAATAAGTGGTTTTTGGGAAAACTGGATGGCTACATGTTAAATAATGAAGTTAGAACATTCTCTAAATCCATGTACAGAAATAAACTCAAAATAGATTAAAGACCTAAGTGTAAGGTGAGATACTATAAAATTCTGAGTGAAAGCTTGGGCAGAACACTCTTTGATATAAATCGCAGCAATATCTTGTTTGATCCACATCCTAAATTGACTAGAAAAACAAATATAATCCAATGGGACCTAATTAAACTCAAAAGCTTTTGCGCAGCAAAAGAAACCATTAAAAGAAAAATGAAAAGACAATGCACAGAATGGGAGAACATTTTTGCAAACAGTGCAACCAACAAGGGCATAATCTCCAAAACATACAAAAAACTCATACACTTCAACAACAACGACAAAAAAAAAACCCAGTTAAAAAGTTTGCAGAATCTCTAAAAAGACATTTCTCCAAAGAAGACATACAGATGGCCAGCAGACACATGAAAATATGCTCAGCATCACTAATTATTAGAAAAATGTAAATCAAGGCTATAATGAGTCACCAGTCAGAATGACCAGTCAGAACGACCTCACACCAGTCAGAATGACCATCATTAATAAATTTACTAATAATAAATGCTGGAGAGGGTGTAGAGAAGGGAACCCTCCTACACTGTTGGTAGGAATGTTACTTCATATAACCACTATGGAAAACAGTATGGAGCTTCCTCATAAAACTAAATATAGAACTACCATATGATCCCCAAATCCCACTCCTGGTCATATATACAGACAAATTTATAATTCAAAATGATACATGCACCCCTATATTCATTGCAGGACTATTCACACAGCCAAAACATGGAAACAACCTCAATATCTATCAACAGATGAGTGTGTTAAGATGTGGTATATATATATATACAATGGAATATTACTTAGCCATAAAAAGAAAAAATAATACCATAATGCCACCCTATATCCAAGTTGATTTTTTTGCATATGGATGTCTAATTTGCCCAAAACCATTTATTGGAGAGACTATCTTTTACCCATTGTATATTCTTACCTCCTTTATAAATTAATTGACCAAATATGTGTGGATGTATTTGTGGGCTTGCTATTCTCTTCCGTTGATTTATATCTCTATTATTATGCTAATGCCATTCTCTTTTAATTACTATAGTTTTGTAACATGGTCTGAAATTAGGAAGTATAATGCCTTCTGCTTAGTTCTTTCTCAACATTATAAACATCATATATAAGGCGTTCCTGTCATGGCTCAGTGGTTAATGAACTCGACTAGTATCCATGAGGACACAAGTTCGATCCCTGGCCTTGCTCAGTGGGTTAAGGATCTGGTGTTGCCATGAGCTGTGGTGTAGTTTGCAGATGTAGCTCGGATCCTGCATTGCTCTGGTTGTGGCCTAGGCTGGTAGCTACAGCTTCAGCTGGACCCCTAGCATGTGAACCTCCATATGCCATTTGTGCAGCCCTAAAAAGAAAAAAGACAAAAAATAAAAAAATAAAATAAATATAAACATCATACATGAAAAACTCACAGCTAACATTATATTCAATGGTGAAACCTCCAAGATTGGGAATAAGACAAGGATTCTTAGTCTTGCGACTTTTATTATTGGAAATTCTAGCCAGAGCAATTAGAAGGAAAAATAAATAAAAGGGATTTGAATTAGGCAGGAAGAAGTAAAACTTTCACTATTGCCAATGAGGTGATATTATATCTAGAAAACTCTACTATCAGAAAATATTTAGAACTAATATATTCAGTAAAGTTGCAGAAACTTTTGAATATCTTCATCTATTTTTTATATCTTAAATTCATTGTGGTTTCCTAATTTGCTTAACATTTTTCTGTGGTTCGCATTTAATTTTGTGATGCTACCTCTATATTTGCATTGCATTTATGGTGATTATATAAATATAATGCTCAGTTTTGAGATAAAAGATTAAAATATAAGCATTAGAATGGATAAGAAAATAAATAGTTATATATTTAAATTTTAATTGGTTTACCTACTTAAGAAATAATAATAATAGGAAGTTCCCATTTTGGCACAGTGGAAACAAATCTGACTAGTAACCATGATGTTGCAGGTTTGATCCCTGGCTTTGCTCAGTGGGTTAAATATCTGGCATTGCCATGACCTGTGGCTTGGATCCTGTGTTACTGTAGCTGTGGTCAGCAGCTGTAGCTCTGGCCAGTGGCTGTAGCTCTGATTCAACCCTTGGCCTGGGAACCTCCATATGCCATGGGTGCAGAACTAAAAAGTTAACAAAAAATTAATAATAATAATTTGCAATAATATTTTTGCAGTAATTGAAATAATAACAAATAATTCACTTAGTATTCACCACAACCCTACATGGCAGATGATATTATTATTCTCATTTTACAAATGAGGTAACTGAGGCAGAAAAAAGCTAAGAAATATAATGAGTTCATAGAACTGGGAAATGGTTGATTGATAGGTTATGAAAATATTATCACCAAAAAGAAGTAATTTAAAATGATGACATCTTCTCACATAAAAGAAAGCCAGAAAGAGATAATACATTCTCAGAATGTTAAAAGAAAAAAATGCTATATCTATAGCTGCATCTGTTGCATCTTTTTTTCTTTTTTTTTTTTCCGGCTGTCAAAGTAACAAGCTACTTTATAAAAATACTGATCCTAATCATATAGCTCAAACTCATATTCTATAAATGTCATGGTTTCCCATTAATGCTTCGTGTTCTTCAACAAACAAAACTGATAATTGAACAAGCCTTTATAATATAAATGTTCATGGCAGAAAATTTAGAAAACTGCTGAAACTTTAAAGAAGTAAATTTTAAAACTGGTGTGTAACCTCATAGGTATCCATTATTAAAATGCAACATGTTTTACTTTTAGTTTTTTCCCCTCATGTGTATTTTTAAATTTCTTTTTAAATTCATGTGTAACTGCAAATTTCTCAAATATCATCAAATATCTACTTTTTCTAATGACCTAAGTTAGTAATGAAGAGTCGTTTTTTACCTATGCTGTATTATAAAAGTAGTTGGATATTAGTTCTGGGAGGTAACAGAAGAGGACAGAGAGAGATTTTTGAATTTATTGGAAGGCAGTTGGCATTTGAAACCATAATAGTAAATGGGGATTTCTCTGGGATATTTTAGAGAGATAAAGGAAGGTGACAAAAGAGAAAATCCTGGGGAGACATTGGCATACAAGAAACTAATGAACGGCTAATGTTCCAATGACTACTGAAATAAATGAATGGGAGTGTGAGAAAAATACAGACATGGTTGCCAAACAAGGGAGAGGTAGGTAATTTAATGACAAAGGATCAAATGTATCAGATGCTGCAGAGAGAGCAACTAGCATAGGGACCATAGTATTAATTGAACTTGGAAACTAGGCACTCGTTCCTAACCTTATTAAGAAAATTTTCAATAAAGCAAGATATGTAGAAACTATAAATGACTGGGAGATGAGAATGTGAAGAAGGGAAATGGATGTGAGGTGAAACAGAGAGTAGGACTTAGAGCAGGATGTTCTTTATAATGGAGGACAGAGCTATTGGTTTGTCAATCAATATTTCTAACCAGACTAATATGAACTCCAGGAAATTCTGTATACATAGCCATCATCCCAATAAAAGTAAAAGCCAAAGACAAAAATAGAAACAATTTTTATATAATAATTTTTGTTTTTTCATATGTCTGCTACATATTTAAAATTCAACTAATACATTCAAAGTTTTTGATTATTTTCCAATTAGAAAATTTCATTCAATTATTTTTAGGCTGAATGTCTGATGATATATGCTATTTCATTTAGAATCATAACTAGCAGAATGCATATTTATTTTCTTAATTTTACTAGAATCTGTTTTGAATGGAGGAAAATGTTCTTCAGCCTGTTAGAAATGCCCTGTAATTCTGTGCTCTGGCTTTTGGCAATAACAAAGAAAAGCTTGTTGAAAGCCTATGATTATAGGAGTTTTATAAGGACAAATCATGGCTGATAATTACAGGGTATTAAGCCCTTTTCATCTTGATAATTAGCAAGTATTTAATGCTTTGTGAACATTTCCAAATTAATCATTAATTTGTCCATTTTTTCAAGTCAGGGTATTCCTATTGTTGTGAGAAAAGAACATGCAAAGACAAGATGAGAAGCTTTTCTTTGGCCTCATAAGTAGTAACAACTTGGGGGAATGTTCAACACTGAAAAATAAAAGTACTGAATGCTGTGAAAAAGTTAATGTACTTCTCACTGATGCAATTTGAGACATAAAGTCAATCTCCAGATGTGTTTCAATGTTGAACAAATTCATTTCTTGAAACAGAGTTTCTTGTGAGAATAATTCATCATTATCATGTCACTGAGATAGTCAATAAGGTCATATAAAAGAAACTATATTCATTCTAGTTGTTTTGGCTTTCTTCCTACAGAATGCCTAAGTCTTTTTTTTTTTTTTTTTCCACTTTTTAGAATGTCTAAGTCTTTTCTCTCCTTAATTGTAAGAATAAAAGATATACTTGAGGAGTTTCCATTGTGGATTAGTGCGTTAAGGACTCCGTGCAGTCTTCTGTGAGGTTGCAAGTTCTATCCCTGTTCTTGCTCGGTGGGTTAAGGATCCAGCATTGCTGCAAGCTATGGCCTACATTGCAGATGTGGCTCAGATCTGGGGTTGCTGTGGCATAGGCCTCAACTACAGCTCTGATTCAACCCCTAGTCTGGGAAATTTCATGCTATAGATGCCGCCATAAAAAGAAAAAAAAAAAAAAGAGTTCCCGTAGAGGCGCAGTGGTTAACAAATCCGACTAGAAACCATGAGGTTGCGGGTTTGATCCCTGGTCTTGTTCAGTGGGTTAAGGATCCGGCATTGCCATGAGCTACGGTGTAGGTTGCAGACACGGCTTGGATCCCATGTTGCTGTGGCTCTGGCGCAGGCCAGTGGCTACAGCTCTGATTAGACCCCTAGCCTGGGAATCTCCATATGCTGTGGGAGCGACCCTAGAAAAGGCAAAAAAAAAAAAAAAAAGACAAAAAAAAGGTATACTTATATTGAAGTAGTACAAGGTGTACAAATTCACCTGTTGGGTTAATAAAAAGCCATATATTTTAAGTTGTCATTGCAATTCTAGGTTTAATTTGAAAATTCAGATCTAGTTCTCTAGGTCCAAAAACAAAAGATATAGCTTTTCCATTTAAATTAAAAAGACTAACAAAGTACCTAGTGTAAAACTAATTCTTTAATGTTGCTTTGGTGTTTTATAGAAATCTGAGCAAAAGTAAGGGTTATACCACATAGATTCCTCTTATGAATGTGAACTAAAAGAACTTACATATTATCAGATAGGAATAAATATATGGTGATTAAGTAGGATTTTGCACACAATGATGCCGTAATGTTAAGAAATACCTCAACATATTTCACTACATCAAAACATCCAAAGAGTGAAAAAAATGTTATTTCAATAGATGCTAAGAAGAATGATGGCATTGAGAACCAGCAAGAAAAGTTCTAAAAAAGGAGGTACAAGTTTTTCCTTTTGTAAAAGAAATTCAAATTTATGAGGAAACTTACGATTGCAAAGGTGTGATTCTCTCCAGTACCAGGAAGAAAAGGAATCTTATCAACTCCATCAGTGAATGGAGAAGGTATAGATTAAATCTGCATAACAAATTTTACTAAAAAACCCTTATTTGTCATACTTTTCCTGGTCTCTTCTCACATTCCCATTACTTGCTTCTCCAACCAGAGGCTCTCAAATTCTTTCCTTTTGATTTAGCCTAAGATAATATATAAACACCTGTTTGAGTTACTCATCTATGGGTACTCCCATGTATAATGATGATACACATAATAATAATTTTTTTTAGCTGTTTTTTTATCAACATGTCTTTGGCTAGTATAACTTACAAGTCCCTTTTAGAACTTGAGTTGAGGAAGAGATTTTATTTTTCTTCCTCTACATGGCTATCAAAGCAGAACACTAGGAGTACTATCATTAAACTTGGGAATAACATAGGGACATTTACATTCTGGAATGTAATTTACTCTGGAAATGTTCTCTAATGTAACATAAACACAAGAATTCAGAGGCAAATATTACAAACAAAAATTGAAATTATTAAACTTTATGTGTTTAGAAGAAGAGAATCACTGGCACTACTAGGGTTACTTGAAGTCTGGGCAAAATTAACAATATAAAGAAGCTAACAGTTTCTCCTTATAGTATCCAAAGGAATTTAGAAAATGTGATGAAGGAATGAACAAGAATGCATATAATATCTTTTATTTTTCAGGGCCACGCACGTGGCATATGGAGGCTCCTAGGCTACAGGTCGAATTGGAGCTATAGCTTCTGGCCTATGCCACAGCCACAGCAATGCTAGCTCCAAGCTGCAACTGCAATCTACACAGCAGCTCACATCAATGCCGGATCCTTAACCCACTGATTGAGGCCAGGGATCAAACCTGCAACCTCATGGTTACTAGTCAGATTCATTTCCCCTGAGCCATGACAGGAACACCTACATATATCTTAATAAGAAATGTTCAGGAGTTCCCATCATGGCACAGAGGAAATAAATCCAACTAGGAACCATGAGGTTGCAGGTTTGATCCCTGGCCTCACTCAGTGGGTTAAGGATCTGGTGTTGCCATGAGCTGTGGTGTAGGTCATAGACACGGATCAGATCTGGCATTGTTGTGGCTCAGGAATAGGCCAGGGGCTACAGCTTGGATTAGACCCCCTAGCCTGGGAACCTCCATATGCCAAGGGTGTGGCCCTAAAAAGACAAAAAAAAAAATGTTCAGTGTTTATATAGAATTTAAAATTGGACTGACTGGCATAAGTGAGTACTTATATTTTTCTGCATTTATTTATCTATCAAAGGGAAGATTCAATAATTTTAAGAAGTCAACTTCTATATAGCTTTTATTTTTAATGTAGTTGAAATAAAAATAAAACCACATTTTATTTAGAAAAATTATATTATAATGCTTTTTTTAGAATAAAATAGAATTGGAAATTGCTAAACCACAAACATGTTCCTCCAAATATGAAAATTAATATGGAATTAAATGAATGAAATGTAATGGCACAAAAGTAGGCAGATCATTGAATTAGAGCAAGAAGTCTTGAAAACAATTGCAAGACATATACAAACAATTTTATCTAAAATTATGATTTCATGATTTCAAAACAGTGGAGGAAAGATGCACTGGTCAAGAAGTAGTGTTACGACAAGTACTTGGTGATAGATGATGATTAGATAGATAGATAGATAGATAGATAGAAGAAGATGATATTCTTCTGAGTAAAGAACAAAGAAAATGGACTCAATGTGGCTAGCTGGGACAAAACAGAGCAACAGACATTACAGACCTGGGGTTTAGTCACATTCTCTATGTTCTTAAAAAAAAGAAAAAAATACAGAATGAAGTAACACAAATTTTTTATTCTTACAAGGCTCCTGCATGGAAAGTGCCCAGTTGTGAATGATGGTAACAAACAATCATCAAGGACTTTCAGTCAGGCTATAGGATCACCCACTCCCCTTTGAGTTTTGCCTTTGAAAATCCCTCACCTACCTTGACCTCCCAGGGAGCATACTTTTGATTGAGGCCAAAGGCTACATATCCCCAGTTGCAAACCCTGTACAAAATAAACCTACTCTATTGTTTCAAGTCAACCCTGATTTGTTTCTGGGTTTTATTTTCCATTTAAGATTGTGATGGTAGATTAGATAGATAGATAAATAGATGACAGGGAGATGGATGATAAGAGTTTAGAGCAGCATCATGCTACATACTGATATAATTTCTAGATCTAGAAATTCTTGTAACAAATTATGTCATATTACATTATATATTATGTTATACATAATGTATATTATATATAACTATTGACTATCAGAGTAGACAAGGCCTTTTAAATAGTGCCATTAAAAAATTAAAAAACATTACTGGAAAACTCAGATGTTACTATCATTTACTAAATAGCAGCATAAGTGAGAGTTAGTGGGATAATAAATACTGATGAAAACATTTAGAATATATGCTATAAAATATATGCTATCCTTTATATAAAACATGAAGGAAAAATGGTAAAGGACACAAATGGGCAATTGATTTTCATTTTCAAGAGAAAAGTAATTTGCCATGAAATACTTGGAAAGATATGTTCATCCTTATTAGAAATCAAATAGATTCATGCATTGCTTTGCTCTGTCCTCATTTCACTTGATTAATCTGCTGCTTTTCTTTTGTATGGAAATCCCATTGTGAGCACAGAGTGGTTTCCCTCTAAGTCTTTACAGATCTTTCCCCTCTAAACAACATTTCTAAAATAAAGTGGTAAATAGTCTAAGGCTTATCTTCAAGGATGTCAATACCTTCACCAATCCCTGATTAATGACTGTATGGAATCCCTAAAGCATTCTACAATAATGTGACTTATACTTTATTATTTGCAAAGAAGTAAGTTACTTCTAAATGAATTATTATCTTTCCAAAAATTTTGCCAAAGTGAAAATTAGGAAGAATACTGTTTTTATTAAGAAAACCCTTAATGTTTCTGCAGTCTAGTCAAAATGTAAGATTTCTGTCACAATATATAAGGATTTCAGTGCCTTATGCTGGATTTTTCTGGTTATACTTAGCAATGCCATTTGTGCACTTAGTGTTATAAAAGTAGTTTGAAAGGTATTATAGAGTAAGATAATAGAGGCTAGATGGATACATTTATACCTGTCTGCAAAGTCAAATATGGTAGCAATACGCTCTATACTGCTACTCTCAGACCAGTGTTCCTCCATTCCAATATTAAAAATATATTATATTTTGAATCCCACACCTTTTATCCATGGCCACCTTCCCATCCTCAACACCATAAAAATGCTGGTTTCTTACCTATGCTTATTGAAAACTAGCACCAGACTCCTCATTTTGTCATCTTTGTGACTCAAAGTGTGCTGTGTTTGTTTAATTTACTGGCCTCTCAATTTCGTATATTTTCAATAACCTTCCTTTCACTATCCCAAAGTGTCTCCTGACAACACTCTGAGTCTTGGTATAATCAGCATTACTTCATCTTTAAAATCAGGTGATTCACATCACAGGAAAATATCCTATCTTGCCCCATTCCTCTTTGAATTATTTTACTTCATCTGTCTAGAAGTAAGACTTTTTTGTTGTCATCTCTTTCTATCTAAGTTTTACTCTATGTCTGATTTGAAGTCTATCCTTACTCTCCTTTTAGTATACCTAACCCTTTGCTAACCCAAGATCAATATAACTTCCTCTATACCTATGCTTGTGTTGTTGAGCAGAAGTGAAGAATATTATGAAGTGTGCATATTGGTGTTTACATCAATTGGATTCTTAGTTGAAAGTAAAAGAAAACAACTCTGACTGATTAGGAGGACCTGAATTCTTGACCATAAAAAATGCTTAAATTTATTATATAGAACCAGTCCTATAAAGACGCAAATGTTACTTCTGCTGTCTCAGACAAGACTACAGGTACTACAAACACCATGAATGCTGAATACTTAACCATGCTGTTAAAACACTTGTCACTTGGACTTCCTGGTGGCCTAGTGGGTTAACGATCCAGTGTTGTCACTGCTATGGCTCAGGTGTCTGCAGTGGCATGGGTTCAATCCCTGGTCCAGGGACTCTTGAATGCCACAGGTGCAGCCAAAACAAACCAACCAACAAACAAAGCAAACCAACAAAACAGTTGTTACTCCTATCTTTGAAAACTAGATATAGTCATGAATTTCTAAAAGAACAATGGGCTAGAAATTCTGAATCCTCCATAAGATATAAGATATAAATCGTCATACTAAACTTAATTTTAAAAGTTTCTAAACATTCAAAAAAGAATGGTTTAAGTTTCACTATCCCTCAAAAAAAAATCAAACAAAAAATCATCTGAAATGATAGAAATAAGCCAAAGAGGGGAAAAAATGGTATTAACTGAGGCAACTTCAGACTAATCTACATGTTTGGAATAAACTCCTGTCCCCATAATGGTATTTCTGGCAGCCACAATGGGGAATTGAAACTCAGTGTATAAAGTGACGTACTAAAAAAAAATAAAATAAAATATTTTTGAAGTATTTATAAAGTATGAGAAATGGTAAATGATTATTTATGTGCTAAACATCTAGTTTAATAAATGTAACATTACCAAAATTTTAAAGCCCCTTGTGTAACCCTCTACAATCCTACCTTCTCTCTCTTCTCATTTTATTCTAACTTACTGGTTTTAGCTTCCAAACATATCTCAAGTCAACCACTTCTATTTGTCCCCACTGCTACTACACATTCCAGGTTTTAATCGTTTTCTGCTATGTATGTTCCCACATAGCAGATGTGGTCTTTTCACATCCACCTTGGCTTCTCTCCAATCCATTATCAACTGCTGAATTATCTTTTTCAAATACTGAAATATGTCTAAATTGTTTTCCTGTTAAAATGCCTCAATAGTTCCCTATGGCCTTTGAGATAAAGTTAAAATTTCTTTCTACTCCTTCTAGGCTTATAAAGCCTTACTTTTATTCCCTGTCTCCATCTACAAGTCAAGTATCATCTCTGAAGATACTCAGTGTAGATATAATGTCCATTAGGAGTCTGTTCTGGGTATTTAATGTTTATTGGTTTCTCAGCATATATATTACCCAACTTTGATAAAACCGAAATGTTCTTCCCACTCACTTAATGTGCTATTTTAAGAGTGGAGTACATAACACAGCCCTACATCATTAAGACTACCCCATTATTCTGGTCTGCATGCCTATTTACAATGGACACATTCCAAACCAGTCTAGTCTAAAAGATGATTCACTGACTTGTGCTGGGCTTGATGTTGTGATGCAACAAGCCTGAAGATTCCAGAGCCATCACAGGTAACTGAGTCCACAATCAAACATAAGTGAATCATGACTTTTCTGTGGATATTTCATGTATACAATCTAATGTATTTCCTTTTGTTTCAATATTTTGGAATCGGATTTTCTCTTTATTTTTTTATACAGTGATTTTTTTTTCCATTATAGCTGGTTTACAGTGCTCTGTCAATTTTCTGCTGTACAGCATGGTGACCCAGTTATACATACATGTATACATTCTTTTTTCTCACATTATCATGCTCCATCATAAGTGACCAGACATAGTTCCCAGTGCTACACAGCAGGATGTCATTGCTAATCCATTCCAAAGGCAATAGTCTACATGTATTAACCCCAAGAACCTCATCCATCCCACTCCCTCCCCTCTCCCCTCTCCCTTGGCATCCACAAGTCTATTCTCCAAGTCCATGATTTTTTCTTCTGTGGAAAAGTTCATTTGTGCCATATATTAGACTCCATATATAAGTGATGTCATATGCTATTTGTCTTTCTCTTTCTGACTTACTTCATTCAGTATGAGAGTCTCTAGTTCCATCCATGTTGCTGCAAATGGAATTATGCCATTGTTTATTATGGCTGAGTAGTATTCCATTGTGTATATATACCACATCTTCCTAATCCAATCATCTGTCAATGGACATTTAGAATTACTTTAAATGGAATGATCCATGACAGGATCTTGCTCTAATTTTGCTGGAGATTATCACCCAACACTCTTCTATGTTCCAAAGTCTCTCCTGTAAGACCTTGTCAAAACAGTTGTCCTTACTGTCCCTCCTTACTCACTCTGTTCCAACCACACTAACCCCTCTGTGGTGTCTCCAATACCACTGGAGGCTGCAGCACTTCTAGGCTTTTGTAATTATTTTCCTTCTGCCTAAGAAATTGCAAAGTAGCCACATAGTTCATTCTCTCCCTCCTACACACTGTTTCTCAATTTAACATTCTTAGAGAGGACTTTGTTGCCTTTCTGCTGAAAATTATAAATATTCCTAAACTCTTGTAAGATTTATTTGATTCTCCTTAACACTTGTAGTCACTTAATATACTGTAAATATTTATTCATTTGTCAAACTATTACTTATCATTTTCCCAACACTCGTTTAAATGAATATTACGAGTTTGTTCATTCGGTTCATTTGTATTATGCTACCTAGAACAGTGTTTGATGCATTGTAGCCACTCAATATATATTTTTGAACAAATGGATAAAATTTTTGAGCATCAACTGTCTGTCAAGTGCTATTTTAGATTCTAAGCATAAATAAGTAAATATGACTGTCATCCAGTCTTTGGCAGATAGAATTTATAGCCAGAAAGAAGAAATAGTAAGAAAGTAATTTCAAGCTCTACAAGGTCAAGGACACTGTACTTTGCATCACTGTAGCCCTGCACCTAGCACACAACATGGAGTTTGACAAATTTTTTAAATGGTTGGACAAATGAATAATCTTCCTATCAAAACAATGTATCTCACCTGGGTGACTTGAAAAACTCTAGTAACTTGAACAAGCTATAATGATTGTATTCTCATTTCTAAAATTACAATGATACCTATTGACTTCCTTATTAGAAAAATATCAAGCCAAAATAATGAGACCATGTGTGTGAAAATACTTAGAAAGTCATGAAATAGTGTATAAACAAAAATACATTATACTTATTACTTCTATTTGTTAAGTTTATCTTTCAAAACAGTATAAATCTTTGAGGTAATATAGACATGCAGTTAAGAAAAAAACCTTATTACATTAAAACAAACATTATAATACTATTTATTAAAATTAGATTTTTATGTAACTTGCAATTTTTCTTTAATTAGCTTGATCATAACTGTTAGTATTTATAATACCTTTCAAAAACTTCACTCAGAGTTCCTGTCGTGGCGCAGTGGTTAACGAATCCGACTAGGAACCATGAGGTTGCAGGTTCAGTCCCTGCCCCTGCTCAGTGGGTTAACGATCCTGCGTTGCCATGAGCTGTGGTGTAGGTTGCAGACGCGTTGCTGTGGCTCTGGCATAGGCCTGTGGCTACAGCTCCAATTTGACCCCTCCATATGCCGCGGGAGCGGCCCAAAGAAATAGCAAAAAGACAGAAAAAAAAAAACAAACTTCACTCAGCGTACCACAAATTCATTACCTCTCTAGCTCCTGTAAACTTTTGCACAAACCCGACAAATTTGGAATGTATGCAATCAACACCTACCAATATTTATCAAAAACTTTGTTGACAAGTTGTTAACATCATATTTTCTTTGTGTGTGTGTGTGTGTGTCTTTTGTCATTTTAGGGACACACCAGTGGCACATGGAGGCTCCCAGGCCAGGGGTCCAATTGAAGATGTAACTGCCGACCTACACCCCAGCCAAGCAATGCCAGATCTGAGCTGCATCTGCAACCTACACCACAACTCACAGCAATGTCAGATCCTTAACCCACTAAGCGAGGCCAGGGATTGAACACACAACCTCATGGTTCCTACTCAGATTCATTTCTGCTGTACCATGACAGGAACTCCCCATCATATTTTCTTCTTCTTATTATTATTATTATATGTTTTTGCTTTTTTAGGGCCGCACTTGTGACAAGTGGAGGTTCCCAGGCTAGAGGGTTGAATTGGAGCTACAGCTGACATCCAAGGCCCTAGCCAGAACAACACAGGATCCAAACATGATCTGTGACCAACACCACAGCTCACAGCAATGCCATATACTTAACCCACTGAGCAAGACCAGGGATTGAACCCAAAACCTCTTGGTTCCTAGTTGGATTCATTTCCACTGCACCACGATGGGAACCCCTATTTTCTTAATTCGTAAACTAAATCTATTCATCATTTTAAAACTAAGAAAATGCTAGTAGTTTTCCACTATTTTTTAGTCCCATATAGATATATGGATATTTTTGTATCAATGTTTGTATAATCCTTACCCTGGCTATTGCAAATCCTCTACAAAGATATTGTAAAAGTTATTCTTTATAACATCCTTGTCATGAGTATGTATTTTACCATTATCTTTTTCATGAAAAAATCATGACCAAACCATACTATATCATTATTTGAGCCATTTAATTTTATTTGACTACATTTCCTCTTTTCATCCTAATTGGCTTGTTAAAATGAATTGCTAGTTGACTTAACCTTAAAAATGTTCTCTTTTAAAGACCTAGATATAAGACCAGACACTATCAAACTCCCAGAGGAAAACAGGCCAAACACTCTCTGACATAAACGACAGCAACATCTTCTCAGATTCACCTCTTAGAGTAATGACAGTAAAAACAAAAATAAGCAAATGGGACCTAATCAAACTTCAAAGTTTCTGCACAGCAAAGGAAACCCTAAACAACACAAAAAGACAACACACAGAATGGGAGAAAATCTTTGCAAGTGAATCGACTGACAAGGGATTAATCTCCAAAATTTATAAACAACTTCTGAGGCTCCATGCCAAAAAAACAAACAAGCCCATCCAAAAATGGGTAGAAGATCTAAACAGACAGTTCTCCAAAGAAGATATACAAATGGCCAAAAAACACATGAAAAGATGTTCAACATCACTCATCATTGGAGAAATGCAAGTCAATATCACTCTGAGGTACCACCTCACACCAGCCAGAATGGCCATCATCCAAAAGTCTACAAACAATAAGGGCTGGAGAGGGTGTGGAGAAAAAGGAACCCTAGTACACTGTTGGTGGGATTGTACATTGGTGCAACCATTGTGGAAAGCAGTATGGAGATTCCTCAGAAAACTAAACATAGAACTCCCATTTGATCTAGCAATCCCACCCCTGGGCATCTATCCGTAGAAAACCACAACTCTCAAAGACACATGCATTCCGATGTTCATTGCAGCACTATTTGCAATAATAGCCAAGGCATGGAAACAACCTAAATGTCCATCGACAGAGGAGTGGATTGAGAAGAAGTGGTACATATACACAATGGAATATTACTCAGCCATTAAAAGGAATGAAATATCGGTATTTTTAGCAACATGAATGGACCTAGAAATTATCATGTTTAGTAAAGTCAGCCATACAATGAGACACCAACATCAAATGCTTTCACTGACATGTGCAATCTCAAAAAAGGACACAATGAAATTCTTTGTGGGACAGATACTGACTCACAGACTTTGAAAAACTTATGGTCTCCAGAGGAGACAGTTTGGGGGGTGGGGGGATGTGCCTGGGCTGTGGGATGGAAATCCTGCGAAATTAGATTGTTATGATCATTATACAACTACAGATGTGATAAATTCATTTGAGTAATAAAAAAATGAAGAAAAAAAAAACTAAAAAAAAACATAAGAACATACTATTTTAAGAATTAGCATTTATGTGATAGCTATTAAAAAAATGTTCTCTTTTATAATTCTGTGTGGCCCCTCTTTGTACCTGACACTCTTGATAACACTTTTTTTTTTCTTTTGGTATGTCAAAGAAGATTACTTTATGCACAAAATGAAACCACTGAATTAATTTATTACAGTTTTTTTTATTTCTTATATTAGTAAATATCCTGGGGAGGTGTTGGGAATGACAGTGAATTACTTGTAGGACTCACTAAATCAGATTGGTTTCCTAGCTCAGAAATGCCATGTATGGAACATGTGTTTGATTCTTGTTCAAGAAGTAATGACATGATGGGCTGTATAAAAGAATATTGGTGAAAGGAATACTTGGGCACATAATAGCGTTAGAAAAACATAGGTGAAGATGGTGGAATAGAAGGACTGGAGCTCAACTTCTCTCCTAAAAACAACAAACTTACAACTAAATGCTGAACAATCTTTCAAAATGGTCTGGAAACTTTCAAAAAAGATATCCTATTCCAGAAGAAAAAGAGGAGGCCACATCAGGAGGTAGGTGGGGAGATTATGTAATATAAGCAACCCCATACCTCCCGGGTGGGAAGCCCCACATACTGGAAAGTAACTATCACAGAGACTCACCTACAGGAGTGAGAGTTCTGAGTCCCATGTCAGTCCCCATGCCTGGGGATCTGGCATTGTGAAAAAAAGCCCCCAGAGCCTCTGGCATTGAAGGCCAGTGGGACTTGTGTTCAGGAGCTTCACAGGATGGGAGGAAAGGGAGACCCCATTCTGGAAAGGTGCACACAGACTTTCATGTGCACTGGGTCCCAGGGCAAAGCAAAATCTCCATAGGAATCTGGGTCAGACCTGATTGCAGATCTTGGAGGATGTCCTGGGAAAAGAGGAGGTAAATGTGGCTGTTGAGGGGGAAGGGGATTGGAAGAAAAGATCTTAGGAATATTCATCAGGGTTCTGTTTCCCTGGAGATGGCCATTTTGGGAAAATCTGGCCCCACTCATCAGTGCTGAGAAGCCCCAGGCCAAAGAACTATCCAGGTGGGATCACAGCCACACCCATCAGTAAACACGCTGCCTAAAGACCCCCCAGGCACACAGCTGCCTCTAATCTCACCCAGAGACAAAGCCCCTCTCACCTACCAGAAGGAAGGAATCAGGTACACATAGCAGTGGGCAGGCACAAGTGCCTCCCATCAGGAAGCCTACAGCAAGCCCCCATACCTACTTCAGGCACAAGGGGGGCAGACGCCAGAAGTAAGAGAGGCTACAACTCTATTATCTGTAAAAAGGTCACAACACCAAAAACCTATAAAAATGAAAAGACAGAGAACTTTAAATCAGATAAAGAAGAAAGAAAAAACCCAGAAAATCAGTTGATCAGGAGATTCTCAGCCTCCAGGAAAAAGACTTTAGATTGTTGATGCTGAAGATGATGTAAGACATTGGAAATAAACCGGAGGCAAAGCTGGATAACTTACAGGAAACACTGACCAAAGAGATACAAGATATAAAACTTAAACAAGAAGAGATGCAAAATACATTCACTGAAATAAAAAATTCGCTAGAAGCAGCCAACAGCAGAATACATGAGGCAGAGGAATGAATAAGCGAGGTGGAGGACAGATTAGTGGAAATTACGGATGCAGAACAGAAAAGAGAAAAAAGACTGAAAACAAATGAAGAGAGTCTCAGAGAACTCTGGGACAATGTTAAACGCAGCAACAACTGTATTATAGGGGTACCAGAAGGAGAAGAGAGGGAGAAGGGGACAGAAAAAATATTCCAAGAGATAATAGCCAAAAACTTCCCTAACATGGGAAAGGAACCACTCACTCAAATCCAGGAAGCACAATGAGTACCATATAAAATAAACTCAAGGAGGAATACACCAAGACACATATTAATCAAACTGACCACAGTTAAAGACAAAGAGAAAATCTTGAAAGCAGCTAGGGAAAAGAAACAAGTAACATACAAGGGAACCCCAAGGTTATCGGCAGATATTTCAGCTGAAACTGAAAGTTTCAGAAAGGCCAGAAGGTGGTGGCATGATATACTTAACGTGATAAAAGGAAAAAACCTCCAACCAAGATTACTTTACCCAGCAAGGCTCTCATTCTGATTTGAAGGAAAAATCAAACCTTCGACCAAGATTACTTTACCTAGTAAAACTCTCATTCAGATTTGAAGGAAAAATCAAAACTTTGACCAAGATCACTTTACCTATAAAACTCTCATTCAGATTTGAAGGAGAAATATTTTTACAGACAAGCAAAAGCTAAAAGAATTCAGCAACACTAAACCAGCTTTACAACAAATACTATAGGAACTTCTCTAGGCAGAAAAGAAAAGGCCAGAACCAGAAACAAAAATGACAAGGCTCACCAGTAAAAGTATATGTAGAGTAAAGATATGAAATCATCCATGCACAAAATGTCATCAAAATCAGAAATCATGAGAAGAGGAAAGTACAAATGCAGGACACTGGAGATATACTTTCAATTAAGTGACCAAAAACTTAAAAAAAATCTTGTATATATATGTAGATTTTATATCAAAAGTTAGAGTAACTGCAAACTAAAAATCTACAATTGATACGCAAACAAATAAAAAAAAATCAACTCAAACACAACACTAAAGATAGTCATCAAACCACAAGAGATGAGAACAAGAGAAAAAGGGAAGGGAAGAAAAAAGAGCAGCAAAAACCAATCCAAAGCAATCAAATGGCAATAAGAACATACATTTCAATAATTACCTTAAGTGTAATGGAATAAGTGCCTCAACCAAAAGACCTAGACTGGCTGAATGCATACAAAAATAATACCCATATATATGTGTCTTCAAGAGACCCACTACACTTCTAGGGACAAATTCAAAAAGAGAGGGTGGAAGAAAATATTCCAGGAGTTCCCGTTGTGGCGCAGTGGTTAGTGAATCCAACTAGGAACCATGAGGTTGCGGGTTCAGTCCCTGCCCTTGCTCAGTGGGTTAATGATCCGGCGTTGCCGTGAGCTGTGGTGTAGGTTGCAGATGCGGCTCGGATCCAGAGTTGCTGTGGCTCTGGCGTAGGCCTGTGGCTACAGCTCCGATTCGACCCCTAGCCTGGGAACCTCCATATGCCGCAGGAGCAGCCCAAAGAAATAGCAAAAAGACAACAAAAAAAGAAAGAAAATATTCCATGCAAAGAGGAACCAAAAATAAGCTGGAGTAGCAATACTCATATCAGACAAAATACACCTTAAATTGAGTAATATTTTAAGAGACAAGGAAGGTCACTACATAATGATAAAAGGATCAATCCAAGAAGAAGATATAAAAATTTTACATACATATGCAACCAATACAGGATCACCACAATATATAAGGCAAACGCTAACACACTTAAAAGGACAAATTGACAATAACACAATAATAGTGGGGAAATTTGACACCCCACTTACAGCAATGGACAGATCATCCAGGCAGAAAATCAATAAGGAAACACAGGCCCGGAATGAAGC
Organism: Sus scrofa; assembly: GCF_054392235.1. NCBI lineage: Eukaryota > Metazoa > Chordata > Mammalia > Artiodactyla > Suidae > Sus > Sus scrofa. The sequence continues at coordinate 52,651,047 of NC_139386.1, forward strand.
ATTAGACCAGATGGACTTAATAGATATTTATAAGACATTCCATCCAAAAGCCACAGAATACACATTCTTATCAAGTGCACATGGAACATTCTCTAAGATAGATCACATCCTGGGCCTCAAATCAACCCTCAGTAACTGTAAGAACATTGAAATCATATCAAGAATCTTTTCCAACCACAATGCTATATGACTGGAAATCAACATCAAGAAAAAAAAGGAAAAACCACAAACACATGGAGACTAAGCAACATGCTACTAAACAACCAATGGATCACTGAAGAAATCAAAGAGGTTATTAAAAAATACCTAGAAGCAAATGACTACAGAGATACAACACTCCAAAACCTATGGGCTGTAGTCAGGGCAATTCTATGTGGAAAGTTTATAGCAATACAAGCCCACCTCAGGAAACAAGAAAAACCTTAAATAAACAAGCTAATTTTACATCTAAAGCAGCTAGAGAGAGAACAGACAGACAAGACCTAAAGTTAGCAGAAGGAAAGAAATCATAAAGATCAGAGCAGAAATCAATGAAATAGAACCAAAGAAAACCACAGAAAAGATCAATGAAACAAAAAGCTGGTTCTTTGAAAAGATCAACAAAATGGACAAACACTTGGCCAGCCTCATCAAGCAAAAAAGAGAGAGGCTTCAAATCAACAACATTAGAAATGAAAAAAAGAGAGAAGTAAGAATGGACATCACTGAAATACAGGGATCATAAAACAGAAAACCTGGAAGAAATGGACAAATTTTTAGAAAAGTACAATCTTCCAAGACTAATCCAAGAAGAAATAGAAAAGATGAATGGACCATTCACAAGTAGTGAAATTGAAACTGTGATTTAAAAACTTCCAACAAACTAAATTCAGGACCAGAAGGCTTCAGAGGTGAATTTTATGAAACATTTAGAGAAGAGCTAACACCTCTCCTTCTGAAACAATTTCAAAAATTGCAGCGGAAGGGACAGTGCCAAACACATTCTATGACATCACCATCATCCTGATACCAAAGCCAGACAATGATACCACAAAAAAAGAAAACTACAGGCCAACTTCACTGATGAACACAGATCTAAAAATGCTCAACCAAATACTAGCAAACTGCATTCAACAATACATTAAAAGGATTGTGCATCATTAAAAGTGGGATTTATCCCAGGGATGCAAGGGTTCCTCAGTAGCCACAAATCAATCAATGTGATACACCACATTAAGAAACTGAAGAATAAAAACCATATGATCCTCTCGATACATGCAGAAAAAGCCTTTGACAAAATCCAACACCCATTTCTGATCAAAACCCTTCAGAGGGTGGGCATAGAGGGAACCTACCTCAAGGAAATAAAGGTCACATATGACAAACTCACAGCTAACGTCATTCTCAATGGTGAAAAACTGAAAGAATTCCCACTGAGATCAGGAACAAGACAAGGCTGTCTTGTTCTCACAGACATAGTTTTGGAAGTCCTAGCCACAGCACTCAGAGAAGTAAAAGAAATAAAAGGAATCCAAATTGGAAAGGAAATGTAAAACTATCACCATTTGCAGATGACATGATAATACACCTGGAGAATCCTAAAAACTCTGCCAGAAAACTGTTAGAGCTCATCCATGAATTTGGCAAAGTCGCAGGATACAAAATTAATACACAGAAATCGATGGCATTTCTATATGCTAACAACAAAAGATCAGTAAGAGAAATTAGGGAAGCAATCCCATTTATCATCACATCCAAAAGAATAAAATACCTAGGAGTAAACCTACCTAAAGAGACAAAAGACCTGTACTCTGAAAACTATAAGACACTGACGACAGAAATCAAAGATGACATAAATAGATGGAAAGACATAGCATGCTCTTGGATTGCAAGAGTTAATATTATCAAAATGACCATACTACCCAAGGCAATCTACAGAGTCAATGCAATCCCTATCAAATTACCAAGGACATTTTTCACACAACTCAAACAAAATATCCTAAAGTCTGTTTGGAAGCACAAAAGACCCAGCATAGTCAAAGACATCCTGAAAAAGAAAAATGGAGCTGGAGGATTCAGGCTCCCAGACTTCAGACTATGCTGCAAAGCAACAATCATCAAAACCACATGGTACTGGCACAAAGACAGACATACAGATCAGTGGAACAGGAGAGAAAGCCCAGAATTAAACCCATGCACTTACAGCCAACTCATCTATGACAAAGGAAGCAAGACTATACAATGGAGAAAAGACAGCCTGCTCAATAAATGGTGCTGGGAAAACTGGACAGCCACATGGAAAAGAACAAAATTAGAACACTCCCTAACACCATACACAAAAAGAAACTCCAAATGGATTAAAGACCTAGATATAAGACCAGACATGATAAAACTCTTAGAGGAAAACATAGGCCAAACACTCTCTGACATAAATGACAGCAACATCTTCTCAGATCCACCTCTTAGAGTAATGACAGTAAAAACAAAAATAAACAAATGGGACTCAATTAAACTTCAAAGTTTCTGCACAGCAAAGGAAAGCCTAAACAAAATGAAAAGACAACCCACAGAATGGGAGAAAATCTTTGCAAGTGAATCGACTGACAAGGGATTAATCTCCAAAATTTATAGACACCTCCTATGGCTCAATACCAAAAAAAAAAAAAAACCCAAAAACAAACAAACAACCCCATCAAAAAATGGGCAGAAGATCTAAACAGACAGTTCTCCAAAGAAGATATACAAATGGCCAAAAAACACATGAAAAGATGTTCAACATCGCTCATCATTGGAGAAATGCAAGTCAATATCACTCTGAGGTACCACCTCACACCAGCCAGAATGGCCATCATCCAAAAGTCTACAAACAATAAGGGCTGGAGAGGGTGTGGAGAAAAAGGAACCCTAGTACACTGTTGGTGGGATTGTACATTGGTGCAACCATTGTGGAAAGCAGTATGGAGATTCCTCAGAAAACTAAACATAGAACTCCCATTTGATCTAGCAATCCCACCCCTGGGCATCTATCCGTAGAAAACCACAACTCTCAAAGACACATGCATTCCGATGTTCATTGCAGCACTATTTGCAATAATAGCCAAGGCATGGAAACAACCTAAATGTCCATCGACAGAGGAGTGGATTGAGAAGAAGTGGTACATATACACAATGGAATATTACTCAGCCATTAAAAGGAATGAAATATCGGTATTTTTAGCAACATGAATGGACCTAGAAATTATCATGTTTAGTAAAGTCAGCCATACAATGAGATACCAACATCAAATGCTTTCACTGACATGTGCAATCTCAAAAAAGGACACAATGAAATTCTTTGTGGGACAGATACTGACTCACAGACTTTGAAAAACTTATGATTTCCAGAGGAGACAGTTTGGGGGGTGGGGGGATGTATTGAGGGTTTGTAATTGATATGCTGCAAAATTTGGTTGTGATTATTGTTGTACAGCTATAAATGTAATAAAATTCTTTTTTTTTTTTTTTGTCTTTTCTAAGGCTGCACCCAGGGCATATGGAGGTTCCCAGGCCAGGGTTCCAATTGGAGGTACAGCTGCCAGCCTATGCCAGAGCCATATCAACACCATGTCCAAGCCCTTTCTGCAACATACACCACAGTTCACAGCAACACCAGATCCTTAACCCACTGAGCAAGGCCACAGATTGAACCCGCAACTCATGGTTCCTAGTCAGATTTATTAACCACTGAGCCATGACAGGAACTCCACTAAATTTCTTTAAGTAATAAAAAAATTATGAAAGGAAAAAAATATGAGTCATGTATAATATCCTCTAATAGCAAAGGTTATTTTAGGTTTTTGAGTTGATTTTAATAATAAAATATAGCATTTAGGGTAGTAGTGGAATAGGTATGTTAGCCTCAATTAAACATCTTCCAGGGAACTAATCTGAAAAGCCTACCAATATTTATTGGTGGTTTACCCTACTTTCCTAAATTCATGAAAATTGCCTGGCATTTGGCAATGGACATGAATCAAATCTGACTCTATGTGTGAGTGAAAGTCAAGTCTGAAACCCGATTCTTGAATACAAAAATGTAAAATCTATAATAAAATGTCTATAAATAAATACTTTTAAAAAATGTAGGTGAGAAAGGTATTTCCACATTCTACTGTTGAATCAGTTACATTAAATTGTTATTTCTTGGCCCACTTTCTAGTTTGTGAGCTACTATATAATTGGAGTTTGGCATAATGCCTAATGTACAGTAGCTGCTGACTAAAGTTTTGTTAAATAAAATTAGTTATCTTGCTCTAATAGTTTGAGTGTCCCAGAAAGTCTTCAGGTACAATGTGTGTTCTGAAGATATTTTATATACATGAGCAGTGAGGTAGAAACCATATTTTTAAGCTATTTGTAACTTATACCTACTGAGACCAAACTAGACAATTTTTTGGCCAAATGAAACTCATTAGGTTCTTATCAACTGGATGGATGAAAACTCACAAGGGTAAACTTTCTGATGAAAATAAATTAACTACAGTGTAATTTTCTAAGTAAACTTGAAAACTTGCAACCACAGAAAAGGAGTTTCTAGGTCCCTATCTGCCAACCCATAGACATTTATTAATCATTTGGAACAGTCACTGTTCCAGTGGATAAGTAGCTCCATAATCAAGGAGGATCTGAGGAAACTAATAGGAATTAGGTACACCTGCTAAATGTTAGGATGTGACAATAATGGAGTAACTAATTAAACAGCTGTTCATATATAATTTGAGTTTTGAAGCTTCAAAAAATAGTGATCACTTAAAAAAATAGTGATCCCTGAAAGAATGTTTAAAGTATCAAATAAGGTATGTGAGAAAAAAACTTACAAATTGTAGAGATCTTAGGGGTCATGTTGTTAGTAAAGGGAATCCAACAGAAATTGTCCAGGACTTTAGAAGTATTATGAAGTATTGTTAATTTTTTTAATTTTGCTTATGTTACAGAAATTATGTATATGTTTTCTAATTTGTTCATACGGTTTGCTCATACCTGAACCTACAAAATATTCCTCTTTGCACATCGAAATTCTTAGAAATTTTCTTACTGTGACAGAGAACTCCAAAATATGTCATCTTTCTCTAAAACACTGTTGTGACTTATGCATTATACAAAGTGTTGACAAACATAGTTCCAACCTTAAGTTTGGAATTGTAGAGGTCAATATTAGCCATCGATGTGCCTTCATTTCCTAATATCCTTAACAGTAGTTCCTGAGTCATCACCTTAGTCATATTTAATGGCAATTTGGATAAGTCTTTACGTTTTTCCAAGATTGTTTTTTATGGCATTGAGAATTTTGAGTGGTGACTTCTGGTCTGGAAATCCTTATAAACCAGGCAGATTAATTATAATCAAAGAATTCTCAACAGCTAGTAGCAATCACTTATTGCAAATATAGTTAATGCTCAATTTCATGAACATCAGCATTCTTTATCTGTCAAAAGAGATTAGGGAGAAAGAAGGAGGTGTTTCATGTCTTCTTCAGACACATCATCACCAGAAAAAGACCCTCATTCAACTATCTTAACTGGTCTTAAATGAGGACCTGAGCATGGAAATGAAGACGCAATGCAGCATTTCTCCAGCATCATCCCGAAGCATCTCCTACTCAGCGAAATAGTAAGTATAATGAAGACAGTTATCATATGAAAGTCTCAAGCGTGTAAAAAGTAGAAGGCAGAACAGATAGTTCTAGAAAGGGAGTTTTGAAATCTGCTGACAAAATACAAAAAGAAATCTAATTATTGAAAAATATTAGAGTTTGGAATACTTCAAATTTGTCATACGTTCTTCATACAAGGGCAATTTGTGAAGTACACAAATGACAAGGTATTAATTACCAAAGTTTAGTCTCTCAAAATACACTTTTAGCAGGACAGGTGGTACTCAAATGTTTGTTTTAAGAGAAATAAGTCCCTTCCTTTCCCCATGTACAGAGTACAGAGAGATGCATGTTGATAATAAGGATATTTCTAGACATGCAGTAAAAACTTCAGTGAAACCTAGACTGATTTGTGATTTCTCTGAATTCACACATTCTCTCTGCTCACAGCTCCATGAATGCATAGCACCTACAGAAAGAAGTATTCTATCACACATACAACTGTTCTGGAGTAGCAGTGCCAAGATTGGTGGACATTTTTAATATCTTTTAAATAAAGTATAACAATATTAATACAGATATTTAAAATTCATTAGGATACTGCTCAATGGATGATTATAAATATCAACATGCCTACTTATCTTGAACCAAAATCAAGCAATTAAGTGTTACTCAGAACTCCCTAAGGAATCCTTTTACATTTGCACTTCCAAAATAACCATTATCCTGACTTTTAAAATCATATTGCTATCTTTACCTCTTTTCAAATTCACACAGAATATACTCTTAGTGTATGGCTTCTTTCATTTCATAGCGTATTTGTGAAATTCATCAGTGTTATTGTATACGTTAATATTCTCATTGAAGTGTAGCTGTTCTGCATTTGAGTTGTTCTCAGTTTAGGGCTAGTATTTCAAATAGTTCTGTTATGAACATTATTGTACATGTCTTTTAGTAAGAATATATTCAGACTTATGTTTGGTATAGGAATATAAGAGGAATATAACGGTTATAATTACTTGGCATGCATACGATCATCTTTAATAGACACTACCTGTCTTCCAAAGTCCTTATTTCAGTTTACATTGAACTAGCGCTGTATTCCAGTTATCCCATATTCTTTTCTTTCTTTCTTTTTTTTTTTAAGCAATGCCTGTAGTGTGCAGAAGTTTTGGGGCACTACAGCTGCAACATAAGCTACAGCAGTGACAATGCCAGATCCTATATCCTGCTATACCACCAGGGAACTCCTGTTTCATATTCTTAACAAAATGTGTCATTGCCTGTATTTTTTTTTCTTTTTAGGGCCTCACCTGCAGCATATGGAAGTTCCTAGGGTAGGGTTAAATCAGAGCTACAGCTGCCAGCCTATACCACAACAACAGCAAGGTGGGATCTGAGACACATCTGCACCCTATGCTGCAGCTTGCAGCAACACCGGATCCTTAACCCAATGATCCAGGCCAGGGATAGAAGGTGCATCCTCATGGAGACTTGTCAGATTCTTAACCTGCTCAACCACAGTAGCAACTCCTGCCTGTCTTTTCTATGTTGGCTCATCTACTGAGTTATATACTGGTGTCACACTGTAGTTTTATATTTATTGGTCTGAAAAGTGATAAAGATGGAAATCTTTTTATATCGCTAATGGCATTTGAATTTTTTTTCTTTTTAGGACCACACCCAGGTTAGGGGTTGAATCAGAGGTACAGCTGCCAGCCTATGCCACAGCCAGAGCAAAAAGGGCCCCAAGCCACATCTTTTTCCTATACCATAGCTCACAGCAACACCGGATCCTTAACCCATTGAACAAGACCACGGATCAAACTTGCAACTTCATGATTCCTAGTCAGATTCGTTTCTGCTGCACCACAATGGGAACTCCCAAAAAAATTTTCTTTGGTAATGTGGCCTTTCAAACTCACTTTTGTCCTTTGAGTTGTCTTTTTGATACTGGTTTGTATCCTTATATATTCTGAATATAGTCATTTGTTGTAAATATTAATTGCAAATAATTTTTGAAAGCACATAGCTTGATTTGGGCTCCATTAACAACAGGTTTTTTTAGTATTAAAAATTCTTAAGTATGGTATAATTTATTAAAATTTTCCCTATGGTTAGTGTATTTTTAAAAAATTTTGGCTGCCCAAAGTTTATGAAGATATTCTCCTATATTTTCTTCTAAGAGCTTTATTGTCACACCTTTCCTATTTAGATGTATAACTCACCTGGAATTTATTTTTGTGTATAATGTGAGTTAGGAATCAAGATCCATTATTTTAAAAATCTGGATAGATATGTAATATACTCAATTCATTTTATTGGAAAGGCCATGATTTACTCACTGCATTAGATTTCAGTACCTCTCTTACACTCTCATGTACTCTCATGAGTACCTTTCTCAAGCATTTCCATTGGTTGTTTTTTAATTCATTCAAAAATTAATTTTTGAGTGCCATCTATGTTTCAATCTAGTCACTTTTCTAGATGTTCAAAATAAAACAGATAATATTCCTTGTTCTTATGGCACTTACATTTTCATGAAAAGAGACAAAAAATTGAAATTGTAATATGTTACATAAGTAATAATGGTTATAAATGCTATGCAGAAAAAATAAAAGGGTGGCTTTCACATGTTGATGTATTAGGTGGAGAATATTGCAATTCTAAATAAGATGATATGGGACTTTTCTGAGGGAAGGTGAAATGAGAGCAAAAACACACACAAGATGAGGGAATGATCTATTAACACTCTTAAGAACACACTTCCTGTTTCCAGCAGAAGGAGCAGGGAGAACAATTAGGTGAAAACATGTATGTAGTGGTTTGACTGGTGGCACCCAAATTGATAATCCCTAATTCCTAGTATCTGTGAATTGGATCTTATTTGGAAGAAGTTCTTTGTAGATTTGATTAAAGGCCTTGAGCTAAGAAAATACTGAATTATTCAGTGGGGCCTAAATCCAATGACAATGTTCTTATAAAAGAAAGTTAGGGTGTGATTTGACACAGAGAGAAGAGAAGTTTTTATGAAGACAGAGGCAGAGATTGGATTTATGCAGCCACAAACCAAGGAATACTGGGAAGCTGGAGGGTCTCCGCTAGAGCATTTGGAAGAACATCATACTGATCGTATTTTGATCTCAGACTTCTGGCCTCCAGAATTGTGAGGGAATATATTCTTGTATTTTAAGCTACCAAGTTTGTGGTAATTTGTTACAGCAGTCTTATGGGATATTTGTATGAGAACACAGAGGCTGTGTGCCTACATGGTGAGACCTATGGGGGAGGTGGTAGAGATGTGGTCAGAAAGATAACAATGGGCCAAACCAGGAGAGGGATTTTTCAAGTGAGCTGAAAAGTCAGTTGATTTACATTTTAACACCATCATTGAGGTATAATTAATATTCAAAGGACTGCACATTTTAATGTGTACAATTTGATTGGTTTGGATTGAAGCACACACTCATGAAATCACCACAACAATCAAGGCAATAGACAAAACCAATATCTCCCAACCTTTCCTTAGACTCCTTTTTCTTTTCCTTATGTTAAGAACACATGAGATCTACCCTCTTAACAAATTTTGAAATGCAATACTGTATTGTTAAGTAAAAGCCTCATGCTATACAGCAGTTCTCCAGAATTTAATTCATTCTGCATAGCAGAAACTGTAGACCGATCTAAGAAAGTCACATTTTCTTCACTACAAACTGTGACAACCACTATTATATTCTCTGCTTCTATAAGTAATTTAGATACATCATATAAGTGGAATCAAGCAGTAGCTTGTCCTTCTGTGACTGGCTTACTTCACTTAATACAATGTCCTCCACATTCATCCATGTTGTCACAAAAGGCAGAATTTCTTTCTCTTCTAAAGCTAAATAATATTCCATTGTGTTTATATATCACATTTCTCTTCCTATTCATTTGTCTGTTGACACCTGGATTGTTCTCTTATCTTGGATATTGTGAATAATGCTGGAATGAACATGGAAGTACAGATACATCTTCAAGATCCTGATTTCAGTTATTCATGGATATATATAAGTAAGTGGGATTGCTGAATCAGACGGTAGTTCTATTTTTAATTTTTTTTAGGTACCTCCACTGTTTTCTAAAACTGCACACATTCCCATCAACAGTATATGGTGTTTCTCTACATCTTTTGAAATATTTGCTTTTTTGGTTTTTTCTTTCTTTCTTTCTTTCTTTCTTTTTTTTTTTTTTTTTTGCAAAAGCTATCCTAACAATGTAAGGTTATATCTCATTGTAGTTTGAATTTGCTCTTTCATGATAACTGGGGACATTGAGCATCTTTTCATATACATTATGGCAATTGGTTTGTCTTTGGAGAAATGTCTGTTCAAGTCCTTTGTCTATTTTTAAAATTGGTTATTTGGAATTTTGCTATTATATTGTAGGGGTTCTTTTTACATTTTATAAAAATAATTCCTTATAAAATATATTGTTTACAAATATTTTCTCTTATTTCATAAGTTGCATTTTCAATCTGTTATTTCTTTTGCTGTGCAGAAAACGTTTAGTTTGATGCAATCCTACTCATCTACGTTTGCTTTTATTGCTGTACTTTTGCTTTTCTTAACCAAGATTTCCCTCACATTTTCTTTCAGTATTTTTACAGTTTGGAGTCTTATGTTTAAGTATTTAATCCATTTTGAGTTGCTTTTTGTGTATCCATACACAAAAGTAAGGTAAGATTGGAGTTCAATTTAATACTTTTGCATGTGGTTATCCATATACTAAAGAGATTACCTTTCCCCAATGTATATCATTGGCACCCTCATTAAAAAAAAATCACTTAACTGTGTATGTGTAGGTTTATTTCTGGGCTTTCTATTCTATTACCAGTTTTTATATATCTGTCTTTATGCCATATACAGTACTATACTACTTTTTTAATTACCATATCTTTGTAATATATTTTGAAACCAGGAAATGTGATGCCTAGAGCTTTGTTCTTTTTTCTCAAGATCACTTTGGCTATACAAGGTCTTCTGAGGTTCTATAAGAATTTAAGGATCTTTTTCTACTTTTGTAAAAAAATACCATTGAGATTTTTCCCAAGGATTGCATTGAATCTGTAGATCACTTTGGGTAGAAAGGACATATTAATACAACTATCAAGTCTTTCTATCCATGAACACACAATTCTTCTCTATTTATTTACACTTAATTTCTTTCATTGATGTTTTAGAATTTTTAGTGTAACTTCTCTGCTTTATTGGTTAACTTTATTCTTATTCTGTGAATTTTGATGCTGTTATAAATTGGATTGCTTTTAATTTCCTCTTTTTTTTGTCTTTTTAGGGCTGCACCTGTGACATATGGAGGTTCCAAGACTAGGGGTTGAATTGGAGCTGTAGCAGCCAGCCTATAGCACACCCGCAGCAACCTGGGATCCAAGCCGTGCCTAGTAACTTCACCACAGCTCACTGCAATGCTGGATCCCTAACCCACTGAGTGAGGCTAGAGATCAAACCTGTGTCCTCACGGATACTAGTCAGATTCATTTTTGCTGAGCCATTATGGGAACTCCCTTTAATTTTCTCGACAGAGCTGTCTTTTTATATAAATATGCAACTGAATTTTATATGCTTACTTTGTATCCTGAAAACTTATTAGGGTTTTTTGGTGACATTTTTAGGATGTTCTACATATAGGATCATGTATTCTGCCAGCAGATAATTTTATTTCATCTTTTCTGATTTGGATTACTGCTTTCTACTTCTTCTCTCATTTCTCTGGATAGGAATTCAAGTACTATGCTGAACAGAAGCATTAAGAGTTGGCATTCTTCTCTTGATCCTAATCTTAGAAGAACACTTTCAGTGATTCCCTTTTGAGTAGGAGGTTAGATTTTTTTTCATATAGAACATTCATTCCTACTATGTTTGTTTAGTGTTTTTATCAAAAAGTGTGTTGAATGTCATTAAATATTTTTTCTGAATATATTGTGATGATCATGCAACTTTTGTCCTTCATCCTGTTAATATGCCATATCACATTTTTGATTTGCATTTGTCAAACCATCCTTACATACCAGGGATGAATCCCACTATGTTATGGTGTATGTTCCTTTTAATGTGCTGTTGAATTTGACTTGCTAGTATATTTTGATAAAGTTTTCATCTGTTTATCAGAGATATTAGTCTGCATTTTTTTTCTATAGTGTTCTTGCCTCCCTTTCATGTCAAAGTATTGTTTGCATCATAAAATGAGTTCAAGAGTGTTTTCTCCTCTTCAATATTTTGGAAGAATTTGATAAAATTGGAATTAACTCCTCAAATGTTTGGTATAATTCACCAGTAAAACCATCTAGTCCTGGGCTTTCCTATATTAAGAGATTTTTGAATAATGATTTGATCTCCAAGCTCATTACTTGTCTTTTCAGATTTTCTATTTTTCGGTGATTCATTCTGGTACAATAATATGTATTAGGACTGTATCAGTTTCCTCTAGGCTACTGAATTTATTGGTATGCAATTGTGCAGAATAATCTCATGATACCTTTTTTTTTTAAATTTCTGTGGCATCTTTATTTCTACTGTTAAGTCATCTTTTATTTCTGATTTTATTGTGTCTTCTCTTTTCTTTTCTTCTTAGTCTTCCTAAATGTTTAACACTTTGTTTAACATTTCAAAATAAGCAACTCTTGATTTGGGTTGTTTTTTAATTTTTCCTAGTTTATGTTTTATTTAGCCTTGCTCTAAGTTTTTCTTTCTTTCTTTCTTTCTTTCTTTCTTTCTTTCTTTCTTTCTTTCTTTCTTTCTTCCTTCCTTCCTTCCTTCCTTCCTTCCTTCCTTCCTTCCTTCCTTTCTTCTTTTCTTCCTTTCTTCTTTTCTGTCTTTTTAGGGCCTATGGCATAGAGAGCTTCCCAGGCTAGGGGTAGAATCAGAGCTGTAGCTGCCAGTCTATGCCAGAGCTAGATCTGAGCCCCATCTAGATGTGAGCCACATCTGTGACCTGCACAACAGCTCTTGGCAATGCCAGATCTTTAATCCACTGAACAAGGCCAGGAGTCAAACCCATGTCCTCATGGATGCTAGTCAGGTTCATTAACTGCTGAGCCACAACAAGAACTCCCCATTTTATTTCTTATGATAACTTTGGGCTTATCTTTTTTCTTTTGTCCCCTACTTATTTGATGTGTAAAATATGTGTGTATATGTGATTATTTCTTTAAATATTTTTTTCTGCCTTTTCTCTCTCCTCCTTCTGGGAGTCTCATGATGCATAAATTGGTTCATTTATTTATATCTCATAAGTCATGTAGGATTCCTTCATATTTTCTATTGTTTTTAATTTTGCTTGAGTGCACTGATTCTTCTGCTTTACAAATTCTATTGTTGATGCTCTCTTTTGAATTTTTTTAAGTTAAGTTATTGTATTTTCTGCTCTGGAATTTCTATTTCGTTCTTTTTAAATGGATTATAGCTCTCTCTGTTGATATTCTCATTTCGTCCATGTGTTATTTCTTGATTTTGCTGAATTATCTATCTGTGTTGTCTTGTAACTTCCTGAATTTATTCTACATTATTAGTTTGAATTTTTTGCCAGGAAATTAATAGGCCTCATTTCTTTAGGGTTGTATAATAGAGATTTATTTTGCTCCTTGAAGTTTTTCATTGGCCTGCCTATTTGAGAAGCAGTCACCTCTTCAAATCTTTAGGGACTGACTTCAGCAGGGAAGGACATTCACCAAGCAGCCCAGCTAGAGACTCAGGGAGCTTCTCAAACATTTTATGTGGATGTGCACATTCCTAATCTCACACAGCCATAGAGGCTAATTTAAACTCCCTGCGCCTTTCTTCTAGAGCAGTGCACAGAAATTTGAGACATTTGGTACAAGTTTCATTTCTCTTCTTTTTTCTTGAAGGAGGAGATTCTGTATTTCGTGCTTTCACTCTATTTTATAGAGCTATGCCAGCTTCTGAAAGACACTTGCCCCTTTCCTTTGACACGTGCCCCTTTTCCTTTGCCACAATATTGGGCACAGGCTCCAATTCTATCCCTTCCTCATGAAGGAGGAGTCTCAGGATTGCACACATTTTTGGCAGTTCTATAGTGTCAAGCTGGCCAATGAGAGCTGTCCACTCCATTTCCCTGGTGGAATGCATGTGTGGTAGCTGGATGTAAATGTCACTTCTTTTCTTTCCTTCTGAAGATGTCTCAGTATTGTGCAGCTGGTTTGCATTTTGGAACACTCTTACACATATCATGACGCTTGGCCCACATCCTTTTAAAAATCAAACCTACTATACATTTTTTGATGCTTATTCATTGGCAATTTCCAGTCTCTAAGAATTAAAAAATCCTGTTAAGGCCTTGCCTCCTGCCTTTTCATGCTCTATTTTTCTTAGCTCACCTCAGAAACTTCTGTGGCTAAGTTGTCACAGCTATGGTGTTAGGCTTCTGGCTCTACCCTTCCTTGCCTTGGTTGAAGTTTGAACTACTCTCTAACTCCATAGATATTTTAAAGTATCCCACTTCAGTCTCAGAAGTTTCCTGAGATAACTCTTGTATATTTTTTTTAATATCATAAGTGAACTAAATTACAGTAGCATCTCTGAACTTTATTGCTATTTCACAGTCTATAATAAGATCAACCCATTCTAATTTGAAATATAGCACTAGATTCATGGTTTTCTAACAGCAAGATGATACCATCTGGCACACTATTAGTGCAAGACACTAAGGACATGCATATCATTGGGATATATACAAGTTTTCACCCAAAATCTGATATTTTACTATGATTAGTTTTTCAACTTACTGTAACTCATTATAACAATAGAAATTATTATGGCTTTGCAAAAATGCAAATAATATAGCAAGATAAATGTCATTTTCTTAATGAAAATAATAACACATCAGACCTTGTTGATATTTCCAAAGTACCTGTGAGAAGATCAAGAACAATGAGGAGATTATTGCCTGTGAAATTAATATCACCGTCTAGCAGGACAGTCAGAAAAAGAAGGTAACTTGCTATTGTTTTGCGATGTTTAAGGACTGCCTTTAAAATCAGAAAATGGCTATGACATTCTTTTCAATTCAAAACCATGAAAAGTTCATCAAGTATTTTTTTTCCCAACTTTTTCATGTTTAACTTAGAGTATGAGGTGTGGCTCTTTGGTAGTTATTTTGCCTCAAATATCAGATCTTCAGTTCTTGATTTTTCCTTAGTTGTAAAATAGATATGACTTAATGAAGTTCCCAATTTTATCTTGATTTTTATTTGGTTTCAAATATGAAGCTTGGAAAGTTCTAAAAACCAAGGGAAAATATGTTAGAAGGAGAAAAGCCTAAAAGAAAAAAATTCTAGTAAGTGGTTTTATAAGGTATAGAATTTTTTTGGAAGACAGATATTTTCTGTGCATAAATTATTTGAAAAATATGCTTATTGAAATAACCCACAGCCTTTTTTTTCCAGTCTGCTATAAAACAGCCAGAGGTAAAAGCTGACATTTTGACATTTCTGTGGAAGCTATTTTTTTTTCACAGAACTTTAATCCACAGAGATAATGCATCATAAAAATATGGATAATTTTGTTAGATTAGCAGAGAAACTTAGTTTATAAATCTCCCCCGTTCATACTCATATCACAGAAGTAAAAATGATTACAATGTTAAAAATGAAAAAGTGCTTATTCTTATAAAATTTTACTTGATGCTGATTTCAAGAAACTAGTAGATATTATTGAGCTTATGATTTTACATTTTCTAGTCAGCTGAGGATGATACATTACCAAAATATTAGATTTATATAGCGATTACATCATCTATTGCTTTTATGTTTTCCTGTGCTGCTGTTAACTTATGTATTGGTCAGTTTCCTTATTTATTGTGAGAGATAAGTTTAGAGAATAATATAAAAGATAACTAAATGCATTTATGGACAGATCAAAGCTAAAATGTATCCTTCTATCTTTGTATATCAGTGTATCCTGAACCTTCAATTTTAGCATTTTTTTCATACTATTAAATATTAACATGTTGATGAAAACTTTTATTAGAGAGATACAAAATATTACGCATTAAATGTTCCCAAGGTGACCTGTTTTCTTTCTTTATTAAAATTTTTGGAGCTCCCTGGTGACTTAGTGAGTTTAGGATCTCATGTTGTCAACTTATGTGGCTAGGGTCACTACTGTGTGTGGGTTTGATCCCTGGCCAGGGAATTTCAATATGCCATGGGTGCAGACAAAAAAATTATTTTTTTCTATGTAGTAAACAGGAGTAATCAAAACAAAAATATTATTAAGCATTGACATGTAATATCACAAAATTGAGAAGAAAGATAATGGAATGATAAAAAATATTTATCTTTCTATATAAATATTATATATATTATAAATGTAGCATTATAAAACAAACATTTAGTTATAAAAGAAGGCCTAGCAAAATGCTACTTTTTAGAAAAAATTTCAGTACTAACTGTAGAATGAAAAATATCATGTATATTTTTGATGTAATATGGATAATGACAAGAAGCCCTAGGGAAAATGAAGAAAGAACAAAAGCAGACATAATATGGATCATCCCAGAGAGAAGATTTGCTTTTTCTCTTAAAAAAAAAATAGTTTTACTCAAAAAATTTTGTTTGCACTTCCTCCTTCCCAACTAGTTTGATAAACATGGTCTTTTGAAAAGAAATTCACAGCTCTGTGATACTTCTCCTTTTATTAAAGTCATTGAGGAGATTAAAATCCGTGTACCTCCTTTCATTGCCTCTAATTTAGTAAATGCATTTCTAGAGTTGAGTAGAATTAACTATTTTCCTGGAATTTAATTTATAATTAATTTCCACAGAATTAATTATATCTGGAAGATATTTCTGTTAAAATATAATTGGAATCTATAAATTTTTTAAGTGCAGGTATTTTGTCTTTCTAACAAGTGTACATCAAAGAGACTGACATATAGAGATCATTGAATAAGAGGCCATTCAAAAGGTAGGCTGGGTCAGTCATTGGTCAGATACAATTGTTAGAAAACTTTTTCTGTGTTCAGGATCAGATATAGGATTGATACATCATAATTAATGTCATTTAAGTAGCTTTAAGTTATATCTCTCATCATCTCATTTCCTTTTAAAGAAATTCCAAGTGATGTGCTTTCAATGTCATCCATCAACAGAATTTCTGTAGTTTTCATCCTGAAGTCCCATAACTCTGAAGAGTTTCTAAATATTTTTGTCGTCTTAGAATGGTCCTCAAGCTATTTTCCACCCTCTGTGGGACCCCATCAAGGCAGCTCTTGCTCTCAGTACCTTTCCACTTCCTCTTCTCTAGGAAAGTCCTACTATTCTATCAGGATCTGTGATAGGGAGTATAAAATCTCCTGATAACTAGAATGATGAGATAATCATATGAACTAAGTTATTTTAATGTGATACATAATAGACCACTGTAAATGAAACAGAGCTCCCATGTCTTCATCTAGTTCTTAGGGAGTAAATTTAATGAAGCAATTTGAGAGGTTAAGGTAGGTGATGGAGGAAATAAGTTTAGTCAATGATCATTGCAAGAAACAGCTGCTGACTTCAGTGAATTGTAAAGTTTCATTGCCTCCATTATACAAACGGGGGATATTACCATTATTCAAATAAAAAATAAACAGAAATGTCCTCAATAACATTACTCTTACAGCATCCTTTCTTCCCTTTCCACCTCCACTTTCCATTTTGCAAGACCAATGTTGTTACTGCTATCATTCCTCCCTTGGCAATAAAACACTTTAATATTGACAAAATCTCAACTACTACTGACAACACTAACAACAGAATCAACAATTTCAGGTAAATGTTCTTAAGCATTTAATAAGTGCTGGGCACTCCTCTAAATTCTATTGTATGTATTTCATCAGTTAATCCTCACCAAAAAATTCTATTTGTGGAGCATGAATTTTGTATATCTACGTTACATATATTTTACAGATGAGGAAATTGAAACATAGATTAATTATGCTACTAGCCACATTTGCAAGCAACCTATCTATTCAATGAGTATTAAGTAGAATTTTATTCTAGAAAATATACCTCTGAAAACTACGCATTACCCTATATAATACTGATAATTTATAGTACTGGAATTATTAAGACTCTAAAATTTAGAAGTAGGAGTCAAATCAGATTGATTAATATATAATTCCTATAATATTCCACGTATTCTTAGGAATCTCTACATGTTTTGTAGTAATTATAATTTTTGAAAAGCATTGTCTTTGACCCTTCACTTTTTTCAATCTGTATTAGCTTCCTGCTGGCTTCCCTGTCTTTATTAAATGTATAGTATAGTATAAATGGCCCTGACTTCTTTTTTCTGTGCTCCCAATAAACTTAACTTCATAATCATTCATTTTCATCCCTAATCTTATAGAAGTAACAATCCTTTTCCTCAACCAAGCTTTCAGCCTTTCCCCTTGAACTAATTCTCTTCATTGATCTCAGTATTTTTTTTAATTTCACTCTAAGTCTTATTTAAAATCATCCTCTATGCCATGTTTTTCTTTACTGCCAACATGCACATTAAATTATGTAGAATAAAACTCCCATTCCATCCCACATAACCAATAGACTGTGTCCTTCTTGCCCTCAGCCAAAAATCTTGAAATTGTAGACTACTTAATCTTTCCACTGCTTTGCCTTCCAAAAACCTTTTAATACATGGAGAATTTGGCTCCTGACTTCATCACTTTATGGGAACTGCTTTTACTAAGATCGATATTATCTTTTAATTGCTAAAATTACTGGTTTCTCTTTAATTTTTTTCTATATAATATTCATATTTTTTAAATATTTTATCAGATTATATCACTAACTTAATTTTCCTCGGTATGTTCTTAAGACCCAATATGTCCTTGGTTCCATCCTTAACTCTCTTCTCACTCGAATATTTACTTAGATAAGTTTACTTGCATCCATGATATCATCTAAATACAAATACTGATTATTCCCAAATATTATCTGTGATAAGAATTTATCTATACAACCTATTCTAGGTATTTTAACCCAGATATGCCAATGCACTTCAAAAGTTTACAAGATTTTTATATTACTTTCTTAAATATTATACTATTTCACATATGAAATACAAAAACAAAAACTACCTAGCACCACATTTGATGCACTGTGGGAAACTACTACCTTAAATTTATTTACTCGCTATACCCATAGCAGCATTCATCTGCCCTGTTTCTCATTGCAACATCTAGTACCACATAGGAAAACATGATATTTAAGCTGCTTTATTTTGCTCTTTCATGGTAGATTTTTACTCATTTCTTTTAAGACTATGATGACTTTCATCTTTTTCATGGTACCTGTATTGGTTTTCTATTACTGTCATAAGAAAAGGTAATGGCTTAAGTAACACAAATTTATCATCTAACAGTTCCGTAAGTCTGACATTGTTTTCTTTGGGCTAATATCAAGATTTCGGTGGCTAATATCAAGATGTCCCTGGCTGCATTTCTCTCTGGAGTTTCTAAGGAAGATTTGTTTGCTTGTGCATTTGCATTGATGACAGAATTCATTTTCATGCAGTTGGGTGAGTGAACTCTCTATTTCCTTGTTGGGTCATCTGAGGGCTGCTTGTAGCTCCCAGAGACCTCTCTATCTCATAAATGGAAATGAGACATCTATTTTTTCTCATACTATCATCCCTTTGACTCATCCCACAAAGTTTTTTCACTTTTATGAAATCATATGATTAGATTTGGCCCACCCTGACAAGCAGGGTAAATCTTTTGATCCTTAGGATCCTACCCTTAATCATATTTGAAAGATTTCTTCCACCATATGAGGTAATATATTCACAAAGTTCAGGAATTAGAACAAGGATATATTTGAAGGAACATTATCCTGACTACCATAGTTTGTCCTTTGCCCCCAAAGTACCATACCTACCCTAAATATACTTACCTCATCCCAAAGTCATGTAAAGGTTCAACCCATTACACCAATTCAGGGTCTAAAAATTTCAACTATTTAGATATTCTTAACTTTTTTTTTTTTGATATACAGGTAACAAGGATCTACTTCATAGCTCAGGGAAATCTATTTAATACTTTGTGATAGCCTATTTGGACCAGAAACTGAAAAATAATGGATAATGGCTGCTTCATTTTTCTGTACATCTGAAACTAACACATTGTAAGTCACCTATATGCCAATACAATTTATTGAAAAAAATCTCAACTAAGTCTTAGCAGCTCAAAATTCCCAAATCTCATGATATATATAACTTAGTTATAGGTGCTCTGGTTATAATTAGGGCACAATTGATTTCTGTCTGTGGACTTGTGAAACTGAAGAAACAAGTTATCTTCTCCTAAATGATGAGACATGTGTAGGATAGCACCTACAGACATCCCAGTCCTAAAAAGACAGAAATGAAAAGAAAAAAGAATAGTCTCAAGCAATTCCAAAATTTATTCAAGCAAACTCTTTTGGGGTAGCAAGTCCTGGGAATCACTTTCTATGTCCTCTGGCTCTGCCCCTTGGGCTCATAGCACTGCCCTCTGAGCTTTCCATCATTTATCATGAAAAGTTACCATGGATTATCAGCAAATTAGTCATTAGCCTGTCTTCTGTTTGTAGGATTCTTAGGTTCTGAAACCCATCTTTCTTTAAAACTCTCTGTCTTAGTCCAATCTAGCAGTGCTTCTGCTGATGTAACATTCTCAAGAACTTTGTGGGTATTCTGTGCATATCGCCTACATTCATTCCATTAGCCAAGAAGCTGGTTCATAGATTTATGTTCCCAGATAATCCATTCCCCATATTTGTTTTGTTTTGTTTTGAGATGCTGAGAACAATGCCTTTAAATTTCCTAGATACTCTTCTGCTTGATTGAAGAGATCTGAGTCACACCCTTTATCTCTTCCTAGTGTGTGTGTGTGTGTGTGTGTGTGTGTGAGTGTGAGTGTGTGTGTGTGTGTGTGTGAGAGAGATGATGTTTTACTGAATATGCTGATGTTTTGTACCTTTTGAGGCACTAGCAAAATGTCGTTTAGGCATAATCTCAAATTATCTCTAAGGCATGCTTCCACAAAGAGAATATTTCAAATTTAGAGTATTTTGCCTTCTAAATAGACTAAAATATTCAAATCATGTTTTCTTTTTGTTTAACAGTTATTCCTTCAACTTATCTTTCTCTTTTCACATTATGTTTTAATCACTAAGAATAAACCAGGCCACAGCTTCAGTGCTTTGTTGGGAAATATCCTCATCTCTAGCACTTATTATATTTTTTTTTTGTCTTTTTGTCTTTTCTAGGGCCTCTTCCTGTGGCATATGGAGGTTTCCAGACTAGGAGTTTAATTGCAGTTGTAGCCACTGGCCTACACCAGAGCCACAGCAATGCAGGATCCGAGCCACGTCTGCAACCTACACCACGGCTCACCTCACAGCAACACCAGATCCGTAACCCACTGTGCAAGGCCAGGGATCAAACCTACAACCTCATGGCTCCTAGTCAGATCCTAGCCACAATGGGAACTCCACTTATTGTATTGTACTATTATTTTTATTTATACATCTACATCTTCCATTTGACAGTGAGCACCTTTTGAAGAGACAATGGTCTCTGGAAATCTTTACATTCCTGGCATATAACATTGCTTAATAAATACTTTTGGCAGAACATTGCTTAATAAACACTTGTTAATTGAATGAATACAAATCATTTATTCAGCAACACTTTCTCCACTTCCATTCCCCTATTGACTATAATAAAAGGCAGGTATATAAACTGAGATTAGTTTTAAGGATGCTCTCTCTAATTTCAGAGGTAATTATAAATATGCCAAATTAAAAGTTATAATCCAGTCTATATAATTGTTTTCTTCAACTCATATAAATACATATGAAAATTTAAATTCCTTTTCTTAAAAATGCTGCACATTCACTTTAAAGTAACTTTTAAACCAATACAGCTATATTGTATTGCACCCACAATAAATGCTGAATTTCTAAGTAGATTTATTCTCCCTTTCTCTTAACATTTTAAAAATATTTAAGCATTCAGAAAGAAAATAGGAAAAGTACACAATTGAGCAGATTTTGCAAGTCGAACTGTCCTTTATTTACTATAAAACCAAACCTTACGTGTTACTGCTGCAGTGCAGTGGGTTAAGGATCCAGCATTGCTGCTGCTATAGTGTAGATTGCATGCATGGCTCAGATTCAATCCCTGGCCTAGGAACTTCCATATGCTACATGTGTGGCCTAAATAAATAAATAAACAAATAATTAAAAAAACCCTTTATTTGTAATTATTCCCTGAGACACTTTTTTCCCTCAAATAATGATTTCTACATTAAATGTAGGATGAAGTCATCTTGAAAAGGTAACTGTGCCATTTTTAATGATATAGCTTCTGAAAACCTGATAGTAAACATATTGAAGACATTATATATGACCTTTATCTATAAGAGTCATAATTGATCAGAAACTGGCCAGTGTTGATGATTACTTACTTGAATGCTAAGATATAAAATCATATATATATTTAAAAAAAAGCCTCCAAAATTCTTAAAGCCACTGAAATGTTGAATATCTGGATAGAGGAGCCATGTAACTCCCCAAAATGAATAGCTTGTGAGATGTGTAAGATAGTTTAACCCATAACTCACCTAAAAGCAAATAATGCAATCAGATTTTTGTTCATATTTAAAATGTTTTCTTCACATAACTCTGTTGGTATACACAGCTTTTAGAAATGGTGTTATTAAATACATCCTTCTTTTATAATAAATTTATTTTACCTCAAAGCAGAACAGAGAAAATTGTTTAATTGCACTCTCTTAAAGATTTTATTTACAGTAGCATAATATCTTTGAAATATACTAACCTGAATATCATGCACAATCTAGGATTATAATTTTATATTCAATATTATTAATATACTTATTTGAAAATTTTATATCTATTCACATAAAAGAATGGAATTTTAGATCTTTCAGACTTCTATATTTTAGACATATAAAGTACATTTTAAATGAAAAATATTTTCAGACTATTTAGAAAAGTATAGAATATAGCTTCATTCACTTGGTTTGTCCAATGTAAAATATATTGTGTATTAAAATTTTTGATTAATCAACTAAGCTTATTATTTTTGATGATTGTACAGAATTAAGTCATGAATAATGGTCATAGTTTAATTAAATGTAATATGACCTAAATCCAGCAAAATGAAATAAAGAAATAAAAAGAACTAACAGAAAATTGTGTGAAGAACAAAAGTATTTAACCTTTCCTTAGAAACAGTTAATTGTGAAGAATTTAAAAAGAATATCTACATTAAAAAGGATGCCTTTCCTGCTATGGAATATGTTTCTCAGTTCAGAGGGGGTGGCATTACATCCTACACCCTAGCTCTACCACAATCTGTCCCTGACAGGACCATCCATCTGTTTAGCCTGAACAATTCTGGATTTGCTTATGTGCTTATTCACAGATGTAAGTAGGAGGCTGACTACAGGTTTTCTGACTTATACTTGAATCCAAGCTAGTGTGACACATTTGAAAGCATAGCTGCACATGTTCTGGTTTAATTGGGAAATCTTTCCTTTGACTTTCAGAATAGGGCAAAAGCAGAAATTCCGAGTCTAAACAGACCTGGATTCTGTCTGAACAGACCTGATGCTGCTTAAAGAAGACTGGTGGTGTGGTAAGGAAACAAGGGCTGTCAGGAAACAGGGATGGCTCTAGAAGGGGTGAGCAGCTGGCCTTCTTTTTAAGTTTTCTGTTCAGCATTGATGGGAGGTGGAAACCTTGGGAAGAGTCTGTTGATTTAACATGGACTCAATGATCCAAAATGTCAGAAAGTACAAAGTAATTATAGCTACTTTGTTCCCACAGCTGTGATAGACACTCTTTTAAATTCCTGTGATACTCTAGCTGCTTTCATTTGATAATTTTGGATCCTAGAATTATTTACATGGTTGGAATGGTATTTTTCAGTTAGAAAATTTAAATATCTAAGACATAAATCAGACACTGGACTTCATTCACACCTCATCACTAGATCTTAATCAAGTCATCCTGTAAGCTATTTTGGATATGGCACAATGTTTACAAGTGCAAAATGTACTGAGCATGTTTCAAGCATTTACAAAATCTGCATCTGTGTATCAGTATCCCAGCATGATTTTTATACTAGTGCATCTGCCTCCTAAAATGTTTTGACTACTGGTGGTAATTGCTTTACAAGTGAAAACTAGCCTTCTCAGTTCTCAGAATACTTGTAATCCAAGCATAGCACATTTCCACATTTTTGCTTGTGCTCCTTTCTCTGTATCTTTTATTGTCTTTGGCTGATTAGTTTAAGTTTCAGCTCAAATGCCTATTAAGCCTTCCTTGATCCTCCTAGTCAATATTAAATCCCTGACCACTTCTTTACTCACATAGCACTTTGTTTTCAACTGTTATATTAGCCATCACAAGCTAAACTGTACTATTGCCGTATACTTGTTTTTATTTTGTAGTAGTCCCCGATATCTTATTTCTGTTTGTATGATTCTGTGAAGGATTTTAAAGCATGTCTTCCCATCAAGAGAGGAGTGAATAAAGAAGATGTAGTACATATATACAATGGACTATTACTCAGCCATTAAAAGGAAAGAAATAATGGCATTTGCAGCAACATGGATGGACCTAGAACTTATCGTGCTAAGTGAAGTCAGTCAGACAGCGAGACACCAACATCATATTCTGTCACTTACATGTGGAATCTAAAAAAAGACACAATGGGCTTCTTTGCAGAACAGATACTTACTCACAGACTATGAAAAACTTATGGTTTCCAAATGAGATAGGTTGTGGGGTGGGGGAATGCGCTGGGGGTTTGGGATGGAAATGCTATAATTTGGTTGTGATGAACATTGTACAACTATAAATGTAATAAAATTCATTGAGTAATTAAAAAATAAAGGATGTCTTCTATAAATGATCATTGGGTTGAAGTTTAGGTATTCATGAAATACAAGTTCCAATAAAGCTTTTGTATAATTGTCTGCAGATAGTTCAGTTTTTAAAAGTAGAGATCTTATAATTTAATATACTTTATATTTGCTTACCCTTTTATAGTTTAAAAGCACTTCTATAGTAAATGTATTGTGCAAATGGATAGACCAATAAAAAAATAATTCCAGGACTTTCCAACATGGTGCAGTGGAAATGAATCCAACTAGGAACCATGAGGTTGCAGGTTCATTCCCTGGCCTCTCTCAGTGGGTTAAGAATTTGGCATTGACATAAGTTGTGGTGTAGATCACAGATGTGGCTTGGATTTGGTGTTGCTGTGGCTGTGGTGTAGGCTGGAGGCTACAGCTCAGATTAGACCCCTAGCCTGGGAACCTCCATATGATGTTGTTGTGGTCCTAAAAAGACCAAAAAAAATTTCAGCTGCTATAGCTAGAGTGGGAGACATGCAATGTAACCTTGGAAGGGAAAAAAAAAAACGTAGAATTCTTCCAAAAAATGGAGAAATGCTATTTTTTAGGAAGTACTCCGAACGTAAGTTGTCCTCTTCCTGAAAAATATTTGGAAAATCTGAGAGAGGAGAAAGATCTCTACAAGAGAAAAGAGGAGTCAATATTTGTATGTCCATCAGCCTTAGCAAGGCTTCATGCTAAGTTTATATTAGAGGAGAATCAAAATTCAGAAGTCTTGTTTTTTAAAAAAAATATTGGAGTATAGTTGACTTAAAATGTTTTACTACTTTCAAGTGTATAGCAAAGTGAATCAGTTATATATATATATATATACACACACACAAATAGATCCATTCTTTTCTCCATATACATTATTACAAACCATTGAGTAGATTTTCCTGTGCTATACGGAAGGTTTTTGTTAATCATCTTTTTTATACAGTAGAGAATATATGTTATTCTCACCTTTATAATTCTTTCTTCTCCCAAATGGTTTCATCTGTGGTAACCATGAGATTGGTTTTGAAATCTGGGAGTTAGTTTCTGTTTTATAAATAAATTATTTTGTATCATGTTTTTTAGTTTCCACTTATAAGTGATATCATGATAGTTGTCTTTCTCTGTCTGACTTACTTCACTCAGTATGATAATCACTATGTCTATCCATGTTTCTGAAAATGACATTATTTCATTCTTTGTATGGCTCAATAATTTTCCCTTGTATAAATGTACCACATATTCTTTATCCATTCTTGTCAATGGACATTTAGTTTGCTTCCATGTCTTGGCTACTATAAACAGTGCTGCTGAATTTTTACGGAGTTGTGAAGTGACAAATAATAACAGAAATAGAGCAATTATTCCCAAATTATCCTCTGAGAGGAAACTCGAAGGGTATCTTAAAATTTACTTCATTTTGTTTTATTATTATTATTTTTTTAATTTTCCCACTGTACAGCAAGGGGATCAAGTTATCCTTACATGTATACATTACATTTTTCCCCCACCCTTTGTTGTGTTGCAACATGAGTATCTAGACATTAAAAAAAAAAATTACTTCACCATTTCCTGTGGGAAAGGGACATGAAAGTATGGGATTCCAGATGTCTCCCTCTCCCTCAAACACACACACACACACACACACACACACACACACACAGCTCTACTTCGATTTTTGCACCTCTGATTCTAAGGCTATTGATCTCCTTTTATAAATATATAATGATTTTTATTTTTTTCCATTATAGCTGTTTTACAGCGTTCTGTCAATTTTCTGCAGTATAGCATGGTGACCCAGTTACACATGCATGTATGTATTTTTTTCTCATATTATTATTGCTCCATCATAAGTGACCAGACATGGTTCCCAGTGCTATACAGCAGGATCTCATTGCTAATTCATTCCAAAGGCAATAGTATGCATCTATTAACCCTAAGTACCCCATCCATCCCACTCCCTACCCCTTGGCAACCACAAGTCTATTCTCCAAGTTCACAATTTTCTTTTCTGTAGAAAGGTTCATTTGTTGCATTTATTAGATTCCAGATATGTGATATTATAGGGTATTTGTCTTTCTCTTTCTGAGTTACTTCACTCAGTATGAGAGTCTCTAGTTCCATCCATGTTGCTGCCAATGGCATTATTTTGTTATTTGTTAGGGCTGAGTAGTATCCTATTTGTATATATACCACATCTTCCTAACCCAATCAAATGTTGAAGGACATTTGGGTTGTGTCCATGTCTTAGCTAATGTGACTAGAGCTGCAGTGAGCATGCAGGCTATGGTGAACAGAGCTGCAATGAGCACGTGCCTTTTTCAAGGAAAGTTTTGTCCAGATATATGCCCAAGACTGGGATTGCTGGGTCATATGGTAGTCCTATGTAGGGTTCTCTACGAAACCTCCATACTGTTCTTCATGGTGGTTGGACCAGTTTACATTCCCACCACCAGTGCAAAAGGGTTCCCTTTTCTCCATACCACCTCCAGCATTTGTTATTTGTGGATTTATTAATTATGGCCATTCTGACTGGTGTGAGGTGGTATCTCCTGGTAGTTTTGATTTGTATATCTCTCTTTTTTCTCTGTCTTTTTCTAGGGCCACACCCATGACATATGGAGATTCCCAGGCTAGGGGTCTAATCGGAACTGTAGCTGGCAGCCTACGCCAGAGCCACAGCAATGCAGGATCCAAGCTGCATCTGTGACTTACACCACAGCTCGTGGCAATGTTGGATCCTTAAACCACTGAGAAAGGCCATGAACCAAACCAGCAACCTCATGGCTCCTAGTTGGATTCATTCACCACTGAGCCACAATGGGAACTCCTTATTTGCATTTCTCTAATAATCAGTGATGTTGAGCATTTTTATCATGTGCCTGTTGGCCTTCTGTGTATCTTCATTGGAGAAATGTCTGTTCAGGTCTTTTGCCCATTTTTCCATTGGGTTTTTGGCTTTTTTGCTGTTGAGTTGTTTGTATATTTGTTTGTATGCCTCCTGCTTGGTTTTTGTTCCTCAGGATTGCTTTGGCAATTCTCGGTCTTTTGTGGTTCCATATAAATTTTTGGATTGTTTGTTCTAGTTCTATAAAAAATGTCCTTGGTAATTGGATAGAGATTGCATTGAATTTGTAGATTGCTTTGGATGATATGGCCATTTTTACAATATTAATTTGTCCAACACAGGAGTATGGAATATCTTTCCACTTCTTTACATCTTTTTTAATTTCCTTGATTAATGTTTTATAGTTCTTAGAATATAAGTCTTTTACCTCCTTGGTCAGGTGTATTCTCAAGATCTCCTTCTTAAAATATATTCAAAAATATTAATCCTTGACTAAAAAATTCAAATTTTGAAAGCCATTTGTCTAAGGACAATGAAAATAACATTAACAATTTCCTAAATAAATATTTAAGTTATTATTAAAGTTTTTTAGAAAGAAAAGTAAAGATTAGCATTATGGAGCTTTATTAGGGGGAATGTTAGGGGGAATAAAAGGAAAGTGAATCTAAGAAAGATACAAAACAATAAACATGACTCTTTTCACAATAAGCCACAAAAAGAAAGAGCAAGTCTCTTGGGGGGGTGATCATTTGTTTACTGGGATTCCTAAAGAGTCTCTCTGAAGAACAAAAAACTGGAGAATTTAACTTTTGCCTCTCTCTCTCTTCATATATATTCCATTATTAAATTTCATCCCACGGGGAACTTACTTACTGCACCTCCAAGTTGTATCATAGATGCATTGTGTCCACTCAGAAGGCAATTACCATGCCCATTGTGAGCATTTCTTTTAAGCTTAGAAGTGAAGAGGCAACCCAGCAAAAGCAGTTTCAACCAAAAGAAATAAAGAAGAAGGTATTTGAGGGAATTTGGGGAGATCTGTGTCATACATAAGAATACATTTTAAGAAACTTTGAATTATAGAAGTGAATAGTTTTACTTCAGTAAATGCTAAAAATCACAAAACTGAGACTGGCGTTATATAGAGAGATGTTGTGGGAGAAATACAGTAAATGAAAAGCAGTGAAAAGGAAGCATCCTATCCTAATTTATTTCTTGCTTATGAAAAAAAGAAAGAAAAGCAGTGAAAGGCATATAGATACAAGAATAATACGTTAAATCGGAGTCAGGAAAGTTTGGCTTGCCTGGAGTATGGAAAGTATCAATCTTGTTTATAACTTAATTCTATTGGACTGTATCTAGAAAAAATGAAAATGATTAATTTGTATTATGAATTTCTAGGGTTCATTTAAGTCCAGCACAAGTCTGTCTGGGGATTACCTAAATGACTTATTGAAAAAATAATGGTCTTTGATACTGAAATAAGATTCAATAATGCACTAAGTGCCATGCCTAGTACGAGGGATTTAGATATTAACAACTTTTAATTCTTACCATTAGTTTTATAGCTCTATGTGATAGATTATTCAGAAATATGCTAACTACCCATTGCATTTTTATAATACAAAGTCTCAAGCATGGCGGCTAAAGAGAGGTTACCTGAATCCAATTCTGATTCTTTCATTTTGCATGTTTTACTTAACCCTGAACCACAGTGTTTTGTGTTTATTTTCTTTTTTTCAATCAGTAAAATGGTGATCATAATACCTCAAGTACATTGTTATAAAAATTAATTCATAGTCTACTGTATAATTCTATCAAACCATTTAAAGGATGATATATAGTATTACTTAATGTTATTCAAAGCATTATCATCCTCATTTCTATAACTAATTTTATGCTTTACTTAAATATTTAGAGTTTAATATATAGTTAATTCCTAGTGGGAGTTGTATTTTACTCAACTAATAACTTACATTGTTCTTGTGAAATAATGGAAAATAAAAAGTAAATTACCAGGTATTCCTACCAGGTAGGAGGAATTTCTCAACTGGATGGATCCAAGCACATTTACAGTCATAATCCTTGAACTCTTGGTACCAGCTGCTCATTTACTAATAGTCAACATAGACCAGAGATTGAAAACTCTCTTCACGTCTTTCATGGTTCATTTTCACAAATATCATTCATTGTAATTCTTACAAGGTTATGTGAAATGGGTAGACCGGTTATTGCTACCTTCTTTTAATAAAGAATTGAGATTCAGAGAGACTGATGTAAATTATATCTAACATTACTTCTTGGCAAAGAGATTTTATTTTATTTTATTTTTTATAATAATTTTTATTATTTCTATTATATTTGGTTTACAGTGTTCTGTCAATTTTCTACAGTACAGCAAAGTGAACAAGTCACACATATACACATATGTTCTTTTTCTAACATAATCCTCCATCATGCTTTATCACAAGTGACTAGATATAGTTACCATCACACATATACACATATGTTCTTTTTCTAACATAATCCTCCATCATGCTTTATCACAAGTGACTAGATATAGTTACCAGTGCTGTACAGCAGGATCTCATTCCAAATGAAATAGTTTGCATCTATTAACCCCAGATTCCCAGTCCATCCCACTCCCTCCTCTTCCATTTTGGCAACCACAAGCCTATTCTCCAAGTCCATGAGTTTTTTTTTCCCTGTGGAAATGTTCATTTGTGCCATATATTAGACTACAGATATAAGTGATATCATATGGTATTTGTCTTTCTCTTTCTGACTTATGTAACTTAGTATGAGAGTATCTAGTTCCATCCATGTTGCTGCAAATGGCATTATTTTATTCTTTTCTATGGCTTAGCAGTATTCCATTGTGTATATATACCACACCTTTTTTTAATTTTATTTTCCCACTGTACAGCAAGGGGATCAAATTATCCTTACATGTATACATTATAATTACATTTTTTCCCCATCTTTTCTTCTGTTGCAACATGAGTATCTAGACATAGTTCTCAATCCTACTCAGTAGGATCTGCTTGTAAATCTATTCTAATTTGTGTCTGATAAACCCAAGCTCCTGATCCCTCCCACTCCCTCCCCCTCCCATCAGGCAACCAAAGGTCTTTTCTCCAAGTCCATGATTTTCTTTTCTGTGGAGATGTTCATTTGTGCTGGATATTAGATTCCAGTTATAAGTGACATCATATGGTATTAATCTTTGTCTTTCTGACTCATTTCACTCAGTATGAGAGTCTCTAGTTCCATTCATGTTGCTGCAAATGGCATTATGTCATTCTTTTTTTATGGCTGAGTAGTATTCCATTGTGTATATATACCACTTCTTCCGAATCCAATCATCTGTCGATGGACATTTGGGTTGTTTCCATGTCCTGGCTATTGTGAATAGTGCTGCAATGAACATGCGGGTGCATGTGTCTCTTTTAAGTAGAGTTTTGTCCGGATAGATGCCCAAGAGTGGGATTGCAGGGTCATATGGAAGTTCTATGTATAGATTTCCAAACTGTTCTCCATAGTGGCTGTACCAGTTGACATTCCCACCAGCAGTGCAGGAGGGTTCCCTTTTCTCCACAGCCCCTCCAGCACTTGTTATTTGTGGATTTGTTAATGATGGCCATTCTGACTGGTGTGAGGTGGTATCTCATGGTAGTTTTGATTTGCACTTCTCTTATAATAAGCGATGTTGAGCATTTTTTCATGTGTTTGCTGGCCATCTGTATCTCTTCCTTAGAGAACAGTCTATTCAGGTCTTTTGCCCATTTTTCCATTGCGTTGTTGGCTTTTTTGCTGTTGGGTTGTATAAGTTGTTTATATATTCTAGAGATTAAGCCCTTGTCAGTTGCATCATTTGAAACTGTTTTCTCCCATTCTGTAAGTTGTCTTTTGGTTTTCTTTTGGGTTTCCTTTGCTGTGCAAAAGCTTTTCAGTTTGATGAGGTCCCATGGGTTTATTTTTGCTCTAATTTCTGTTGCTTTGGGAGACTGACCTGAGAAAATATTCATGTTGTTGATGTCAGAGAGTGTTTTGCCTATGTTTTCTTCTAGGAGTTTGATGGTGTCCTGTCTTATATTTAAGTCTTTCAGCCATTTGGAGTTTATTTTTGTGCATGGTGTGAGGGTGTGCTCTGGTTTCATTGCTTTGCATGCATCTGTCCGGGTTTCCCAGCAATGCTTGCTGAATAGACTTTCTTTTTCCCATTTGATGTTCCTGCCTCCCTTGTCAAAGATTAATTGACCATAGGTTTCAGCCATACACCTTCTTAATCCATTCATCGGTCAATGGATATTTAGGTTGTTTCCATGTCTTAGCTAATGTGAAGAAAGCTGCAATGAACATACAGGTGAATGTGTCTTTTTCAAGGACACATAACTCTTGCAGACTTCAGGCAATATTACAAAGCCACAGTCATCAAGACAGTGTGGTACTGGTACCAAAACAGACATACATACCAATAGAACAGAATAGAAAACCCAAAAACAAGCCCAGACACCTATGGTCAATTAATCTTTGGCAAAGGAGGCAAGAACATACGATGGGAAAAAGACAGTCTTTTCAGCAAGGTTTGCTGGGAAACTTGGACAGCTGCATGCAAATCAATAAAATTGAACACACCCTCACACCATGCACAAAAATAAACTCCAAATGGCTGAAAGACTTAAGCATAAGACAAGACACCGTCAAACTCCTGGAAGAGAACATAGGCCAAACATTCTCTAACATCAACCTTACAAAGCTTTTCTTAGGTCAGGCTCCCAAGGCAACAGAAATAAATGCAAAAATAAACCAATGGGATCTAATCAAACTGACAAGATTTGTCACAGCAAAGGAAACCAAAAAGAAACCAAAAAGACACCTTACAGAATGGGAGAGAATAGTTTCAAATGATGCAACTGATAAGGGCTTAATCTCTAAAATATACAAACAACTCAACAGCAAAAAAGCCAAAAACCCAATGGAAAAATGGGCAAAAAGACCTGAACAGACATTTCTCCAATGAAGATACACAGAAGGCCAACAGGCACATGATAAAAATGCTCAACATCACTGATTATTAGAGAAATGCAAATCAAATCTACTAGGAGATACCACTTCACACCTGTGAGAATGGACATCATTAACAACTCCACAAATGCTGGAGGTGGTGTGGAAAAAGGGAACTCTCCTGCACTGTCAGTGGGTATGTAAATTGGCAAAAAGATTTTAAAATCAGTGTTTGAAGCTCAAAGTATAGTGCAGTTTATTACAAGACTCAAATGCAGACTATAATAGATTTAAACATAAAGTATAATTAGCTGGCATTCTTGGAATTATTGGGAAGTTGCTATTCAGAAAATAAAATACCACCCAGTTAGAATATTGCTATTGGAGAACCAGAATTCTATACTATTAAGAATTATATGATGGGTCTATTTTGATCAGCCATTTTGTTAACAATATGATATAAATTAGTAATCAAAATAAATATTTGTTTTGGAGTTCCCGTCGTGGCGCAGTGGTTAACGAATCCGACTAGGAACCATGAGGTTGCGGGTTCAGTCCCTGCCCTTGCTCAGTGGGTTAACGATCCGGCGTTGCCGTGGGCTGTGGTGTAGGTTGCAGACGTGGCTCAGATCCCGCGTTGCTGTGGCTCTGGCGTAGGCCGGTGGCTACAGCTCTGATTCAACCCCTGGCCTGGGAACCTCCATATGCCGCGGAAGCCGCCCAAGAAATAGCAACAATAACAACAACAACAACAACAAAAAGACAAAAGACAAAAAATAAATAAATAAATAAATAAATAAATAAATAAATGTTTTCTCTCAATGAACTCTCAAGAAATCTAGGGAAATATTTTTAAACTAACTCTTCAAATTCAGTAAATTAAATTCTGATGTAATAGCCTTTTTTGTTCCTTGTTCCCAAATTTGTCAAATTAAGCCCTAACTGTAGGTTGAGACAGACCTAGCTCAGACTATTAATTCAATATAATTATTATACAAAGAAGTAAAAAAGAACAGCAAATTCAGCAAGACAACAATTAAGCACTATTACATTTTTATTCTTAGTTTGTCTCTGATTTTATACTCCAGTTGCATTACTATGTTCTTTTACTAATTAATTTTGATCAACATTTATAATGAAATTATCCTCTGACAAAATTTTGTCTGGATTCTAATGCTTACTCCTAAATTCCAAAACTTTCTTCTTGCAAGATCCCCATGGGTATATAAACCCCTCCCCTGAATGCTGGTTCCTAACACTTTCTTCAGGGATTATATACATATATATACATATATATATATGTATATAATCTATTTTTATATATGGTAATATATATATATTCCATTAAAGATAATTGTTCTACTCTAGATACATTGCTAATTATGATAAATTGCTAAGATTGCTAAATATTATTCCATTGCTGTCTCAGTCTCCCACTGTGCCAGGATGCCTGTCCTTGTCATTGATTATTGAACTTCCCAGATTTTAGAGACCTATCCCCACGAACTATTAAATTATTTTCCACCATAGCTGATACTGTATATTTTTGAATATCATTATTTTCTCTTTTTATATACTTTGCTTGGCAATTTGTAAGAGCTGAATTATCTGGGCAGTGTAGCTTAATAAAATAAATTTAGAAGTATGTATAACTGGTTTTGTAACTGTACCAGAGAGGTTTGCTACTTTGATATCATGGAGTGAAGAACAGCCTGGGAAATTATAAGGCATGTTTATCAAGTGTGTACTTAACTGAAAGTTGAAATAAATAGTAGTTGTGTTAGAGGATGGCATTAAATGTTAAAAGTCTGGAAGTCCTGGACATAAGCAAGTGTGATGTAGCTAATAAAAATACAACCAAAAGTAACAAATGGAGTAATAGTAGATGAGTGAATTAATGATATAGTATAGTGAGAAAATAAAATAAACTACCCTATAGGATTCAAATGTCACCTGCTGTTATTCTTTTGGCAGTAGACCTATTGTATAGCCATCCAATCTTTTCCACTTGGTCTGAGGAGAATTCTGAGGGCAATTTCCCCAGTAGCCACATAGTCTTTCCAGTAATGCTTAATCTCATAGTCACAGAGAGATAATGTGTTTCTATTGGGAACTAAAGGTATGACTATAGAAATCACCTGGGAAATGCTGATCAAAGTAATTTTCTCTCAACTTGCTACATCTGTCTTTATTTTTACCACGTTGTGAAGCCTGGGTTCTGTTAGGAATTTTGACTGTTTCCATCATAACGTGGATGTGTTGAATTCTAAATAAGCTTTCCAACTAAACTTTTGGAAGAGATGTCTCCAGAGAGATAGGAAAAAGTTCTTAGCAATATATACTTTGAAACTGAGCAAAACTTTATTTTTATCATGCCATCAATATTTCCCACTTTTACAATCTTTGGTCCATGGTGAAAATGCAAGCTAGTCTAATCAAGTGTATCTTGCCGTGCACAGTCACTATTTTACTATCAGTACTTCTTCTCTCTGATTGTATTTTTCTCCATTATACTTCTAAATCCTATGTCTTCAGGATCAAAACAATTTCCTTCATCTTTTGCCTCAGCCAAGACCCTACTCTTTTTCATGAGAGTCATTAGCTCTGTTTGTTATCTTTTATGGTAGCTCTCATACTCTAATATATCACAGGGCCAGGAATAATTGCCGATACTATTGGCTTAATTCTTATTAATGATTTAATATCAATACAATTTCTTCTTCATTTAAAGAGCATCTCTTTATTGAGATTTATGAATTCAACTCTAATGAATTATAAAACTTCTTTTAACCATCATGAGTAGTATTTAGATTGCTTTTACCATGTAATAAAGAGTGAAATGTGTCTCCATTTTTGAACTTCTTGATGCCAGCTCCTGCTGTGATCAGGGAAATAGTTCAAAATCCATGTGGAAAACACACCCACTATCATAGCTCTAAAGGCCTACTCATCTTAAGGCTCCATTTCAACATTCCAGTTTATAGACATACTTAGGAACTTAGAGACACTGGAGGCAATTCCAGTTTTTATATCTTAATACCTAAAATCTAAAATAGATTTATTTCTCTAGATGACTTCTCAATTGTTCCTACAGCTGAATACTGCTTGAGGAAATCATGATAAGTTATAGACTTATAAAAGCAAAAACTCATCACCTCTAACCTCCTTAGCTATCACTATACCTAATCCTTCTAAATCAAACATTTTTTAATATTTTGGCTAGATTTCTCTCTTTTTCCAAAGTATTGATTCCAAAATTTCTCGAACTCCCCATTGCTCTTTTCAAATGTCCTACTTCTCTCTCTTAACATACTCTGACAAACCCATATGAAAAACATTAATATATTCAGGAGTAAAAATTACTCATATTTTTTATAGCAAGAAGCCTTAGAAAAGGGATTCCACCTCAATTCAAGGAAAGCTTACATGAGGAAATGCTGGCCTGTATATAAAGTTTGGAAGAGTGTGGTAGACAGATAAATGACCATTAGTCCTGCTTGTGTGGAATATAATTCACATGGTACTATTTGTCAAGAGAAAAAGATGGAAGAGTAGGTTGGAAACAAATAGAGCAAAGTTCAACTTGATGCTTTTTCTGTATACGCCTTTCACAAAAACAAATATTATCTTCTTGAATTTCTAGCTATCCATATGAGGAAAGTACATTTATTCAAATTTAAAGAGTATTGGGCATTTTAGCAATAGGGAACATTGGGTAATGTCAGAACAGAAATGATCAGTTTATAGAGAGAGAGAAAAAGAGGGGTAATTTAACAGTTATGTTATTTGAAGTCCTTTCAGAGCAGTTATTCATTTAAAAGTCAGTTTGCAGATTTACCTTGTAAATGGAATGAATTGAGAAAGTGATAGGCCAGGAGGAGATTACACATTGAATGTTAGCATAGGGTTTCTGCCAGCAGGGCACTGATGAGACTTTGAACAGAAAGGCATTAGAAAATGATTTTTCAACTGTTATATGATAGGAAAGGTAAATAAGTTTGTGTGATTTGGAACAAATCTTCATGAATGGCTTTTTAAAAATATGCTTAATGATTTCTTTATTAATACTGTGGGAACTAAGGCCCACACTACTATTTAGTAATGTCTTTATATGTCTTCTCAAAGTATCTTTTAAATTATATTCCATATTAAAATTAAAATAGTTAACTACATAAATGAATTGGGAAACACTTTTTTAAAACCATGTATTTAAGTACAATTGCCATAGTCCTTTTTTACTTTCAAAGTGCATTATTTTTGTTAAGAAATAAAATTGACAGAAAAACAATAAATTAACTAGGTTATTTTAAGATATGATACCTAGAAAAATTATTTTGCAACAGCAAAATCAAAAAATAGTTTGACCAGTTAAAGTACATCATGCTATGCAATGTGATGTACATTGGGAAACAAGAGTCATCAAGACATGTTGCTGTTACTTAGCATTTTAGTAGCTGATAAAAAGAGACAGTACCAGAGTCCCCATCATGGCACAGCAGAAACAAATCCGAGTAGGAACCATGAGGTTGCGGGTTTGATCCCTGGCCTCGCTCAGTGGGTTAAGGATCTGGAATTGCTGTGAGCTGTGGTGTAGGTCACAGATGCGGCTTGGATCTGGTGTTGCTGTGGCTGTAGTGTAGGCTGGCAGCTGTAGCTCCCATTGGATCCCTAGCCTGGGACCCTTAGCCTGGGAACCTCCATAGGCAATGGGTTCAGCCCTAAAAAGAAAAAAAAAAAGAAAAAAAGCAACAACAAAAAAAGAGATAGTCACTTGCTGAAACGGTATTAGCTAGATTTGCAATGGCATGTCTTGTCTCACTCTCTCTGTCAATGATAAAAGGCATAGTGTTAAAGGGCATAATGTTCGGAATAAAGTAACGTTTTAATTTTTTCAAATAGTTTATTAGATGACTGCTGTTTTGTTTTGTCCAGCATTCATTTATCTTCCTCCTGGTAAGTACAATTCTATTTTCCTTGAGGCTCCAGACCTTCTGAATTGTTGAACATCAGTGGCTGCAATGGTTAATGACTGAATCCTTGTAGAATCAGATGGCAAGTGACATTCTTTAGCTGGCAATGTTTTGACAGATTGACTTTGGACCTTACTTTCCTTAAAGGTTTTGTCAAAAACAAAAACAAAACAAAACAAAACACATGAGATTTGACTCTCCAGTCTTTAATTTCTTTTCTTCTTTTTATTTTTTTCAGGAATTTAACCTTAGCAATGGGGTAAAGCCTAATCTCTACATTAAAAAAATAGAAATAGAAGGTGGACTCTTATCTTTTTGTATATGAAAAGTTCTTTTGTGAAGGTTGGTAATGAATGGTCTCCACAGTCTCAGAGAGCTAATGACATAGGTTGAATTAAATACTGGATGAGCAATTTACTGAAAACGAAGGAAAATATTTGCAAAATGGAGATTTACTATGTATTAAGAGAATCCTGAAATACTGTGCCTGAGATTAGAGTAACAGGAAAGGACCTAAACCCACACATTCCATTTGACTATGTAACTAATAGGAAGTTTTTCTTTTAGTGTGCTCTCATACAGATGAAATAAATGTGTCCTTGACATTATTTTTGGACCCCTCTTCAAAATATTTTATGTGGTATTATGATTCCCTAGTATTTGTAATAATAATTTTAGATCATGAAACATATAATCATTTATTTACTTGCCTACCTAATCCACATAAAATTTTAATACTCTTGAGAACAGAGAATCATGGTTTGTCTTAACTGCTCTTATTTTACCATAGGTATTTTTTATTATTTTAAATATCAGTTTTAGTAAGATATAAATTATATACCATAAAATCCAACCAAAGTATTTATTTGCAACGATGTGCAACTATCACCCCTCTTTAATTCCAATATTTTAATCATCCTCAAAGAAACCCTTTTCCCCTTAGCAGTCACATCCTGTTTCACTTTCCATTTCTGGCAATCACAAGTCTACTTTCTGTATCTTACAGGTTTGCCTCCTCTAGTCATTTCCTATAATTGGAATAATACAATATTTTTGTGATTTGCTTCTTTCACTTCCAGCTCCAGTTATACATCGCTATTTTTCAATTAAAATACGTTAAACACCCTCCATATTCACAGGTTTTGTATCCTCAGATTTGGTCAGTCTTGGATCAATTCATATTCTTTGCCCATTTTTAAATTTGGTTATTTGTCTTTTGGTTGTTGAGTTGTAACATTTATTTATATATTTTGATAAAAGTCCCTTATCCAATTTTTTGACTTGCAAATATTTTATCCACATTTGTAGATGCCCCTAAGCATCTGACAGTAAGCATGTAGCAGAAGACAATTTTTTTTTTGAATTGCTATTCAAACCTTTCCCTACTCAATAAGGAATTTGCAAGCTGGGGTAAAGTCTTTAGGACATATATCAGGGATATTTATTTACCTCCCAAGAACCATTCTGTTTTCCTTGCTAAAATTCAGAAAATTTTAAGTTTCAATGGGCACATTGCCACCTTTCCAAAAGAAACATTTCCAGTTGCCCTTTTAACACTAGTTGACTAAGTTATTGCTATTAGCATATAAAGGAAAGTACTATGTAGGACTTCTGAGGAACTCTTAAAATGATATGATATACCTTCTTCCATACTGCTGCCTGGAATGAAACTGAGAAAGCTGGATTCTTTCAGCCTTTTTGTGACACAGGAATCAAAGCCACACACTAGAATTTGCAGAGAGATGAACTAGGAGGAAGTCCTGTCCCTGATGTTTTCTTGGAAATATGAATCCTGCCTGCAGAATTTGCTTATATACTTCTTTAACCTGAGAAAGAAATTCTCAATTAGTATTTAAGCCACTAATAAAGAGGGATCTTTATTACTTTTATAACTGAATCAGAATCTGTAAGTGTCCAATACTCTTTTATTTCTAATAAAATGAGCTTTTGACTAGATAAAAAGTTAAATAAAAAGGGGCAGGTTTCACTGATTTTACTCTTAAGTATAAGACTTTTTTATATACCTCTTCATTTAGTCCTTGATGGGTAGCAGTATACTGTATTTAGTTTTGTATCGATTCCTCTGTGCCTGAAGTGAAATCTTGTCTATTAAAGAGCAAAGAGGTGGTGGGGAACAGGATGAGAGAGAGAATGAGAAAGCTTTCATCAGGTGAATTAAGATAAAATGAAGCCCAATTTTCTTATCTTAAAAGGTCTTCCAAAATAGAAAATGGTTTCTGACAGTAAGGTTTAGTTTAACAAGGTACAAAAATCAATATCACATCTAAGCTTGAAAATTGGGGCAACATGAGAGATTTGAGTCTTTTCCTCACCAGTAATGTAATCAAGATTTTCTTCTACTACTGCCCTTGTTTGATATAAATGAAATTCACTTTTAATCCTTACCATATGTTATACCTTGGTTACTCTAAGAATAAATGATTTAATGTGCCAGTCTTATTAATGGCTTGATACTCACTTGCAAAACTATAAAACACATGAACTGTATATCCATTACAGATTAGAAATGGAAAATAAGGAGTTCCCACTGTGGCTCAGTGGTAACATATCTTACTACTATCCATGATCATGTGGGTTTGATCTCTGGCCTCGCTCAGTGGGTTAAAGGATTCAGCATTGCCATGAGCTGTGGTATAAGTTGCTGACATGGCTCAGATCCCACATTGCTGTGGCATAGGCCTGAAGCCACAGCTGCAATTTGACTCCTAGCCTGGGAACATGGGTATGGCTCAAAAAAAAAAAAAAAAAAAAAAAGAAAGAAAGAAAGAAAGAAAGAAAAAAGAAAGAAAAAATGGAAAATAATAAAAATTAACACTATCTCAAACATGTTAGATATATGGATATATATATAGTTAGAACAAATTTAAAATACATCATCTGCTTTTAATTACCGATAGATTTTTTGATAATTAATTCAATAACAATTTCTTGAGTGCCTATATATATACACACTAGGCATTACTACAGCACTGAAGATGATAGACAATATTTTAATCCTATTAAATATGCATGGCGTATTTGTCTTGGGTAACTTATTTTGGAATAATTTATAGATTCACAGATAGTTGCAAAGAAATGTTGAGGAAGGCCCTATATATTCTTCACCAGACTTGCCTAGTGTTAACTTCTTACATAAGTATACTATAATATTGGAACCAGAAAATTGGTATAATCCACAAATTTTTTTTATATTTTACCAGTTATACATACATGCATTAATGTAAGTATGTATATGCCAGCAGTGTGTATATGCCAACACACTGATGATGATTTTGTTCCCTCAAAATTCACATGCTGAAACATAATCCCCAATGTGGTGGTATTTGGAGTTAGAGCCTTTGAAAAATGATTAGGTCATGAGGGCTCTACCTTCATGAGTGGAATTGGTAGACACCCCAAAGTGTCCCATCAACCCTTCCACCATGTGAAGACACATCAAAAAACTGTTGTTTATGAACTAAGAAGTGGGCTTTTACTAGACACTGAATCTACTGGTCGCTTGATTTAGACTTCCCAGGATTTAGAATTGTGATAAAAAAAAATTCTGCTGTTTAAGCTACTCAGTGGTATTTTTGCTATAGCAGCCCAAAAGGAATAAGGCAGTACATATTTCTTTGAAATTTTATCACATGTGTAGTTTAGTGTAACTACTCCCATAAAGAAATAGTGTAGAGTGTGCCATCACCATAAGGCTTCCTTGCTCTACCCAGTATAACCAATCCAATTGACCCCCCATTCTAAACCCTGACAACCTCTAACCAATTTTCCATTGCTATAATTTTGTCCTTCCAAGGATGTCATGTAAATATAATCATATAGTATATAGTAATTCAAAACTGGCTTTTTCAAATCAGCAAAATTGCCTTGAGGTTGATTCAAGTTGTTTTATGTATCAATATTCTGTTCTTATACTATGCCAGGCTTAGCCTATCAATAACCAGTGGTGCAACTGGTCTGGCTCTTGAGATCCGTACTATGATTACAAGAAAACCTCAGAAATAACTATAAGGAAACTTTGGAAGAAAAA
The DNA here is from genome assembly GCF_054392235.1 of Sus scrofa. NCBI lineage: Eukaryota > Metazoa > Chordata > Mammalia > Artiodactyla > Suidae > Sus > Sus scrofa. The sequence goes on from NC_139386.1 coordinate 52,692,497, forward strand.
AATTTTTTATTCACAAGTCTTGGAAATCACACAGCACACCTGAAACAATACAGCAAGGTTGCAAGTTGAGAAAGAAAATAAGAGTGTAGGCCTGGATATCTGCTTTTTCTTTTTTCTATTTTTTAAGTGAAGCCTTTTTTATTCTAGGTATAATTATTTGCAGTTATGTTTCATGATTTTTTAATGGATGTTTAATTGACATATAGCACTAAATTAGTTTCAGGAGTAGGACAAAATGATTTGATATTTGTATTCACTGGGAAGTGATCATCACAGTAAGTCTAGTCTACCTGTCACCATATAAAGTTACAAAATATGCAATACAATCCTATCACATTTAGTCATCATGATGTGCATTATATCCCCATGACTTATGTATTTTATGACTTGAAATTTGTATTTCTTGTCCCCTTTCATCCATTTTTGCCCACCTTACAACCACCAATCTGGCAACCACCAATCTGTTCTCTGTATCTATGAGTATTGTTTTGCTTCATTTTTTTTTCTTTTTTTGGGTTTTTTCATTTGCTTCCACGTATATGTGAAATAATATGGTATTTGTCTTCCTCTCTTTGATTTAATCACTTAGCATAATGTCCTTTAGTTTCATCCATGTTGTTGCAATTGACAAGATTTCATTCCTCTTTATAACCAAATAATATTCCATTGTGTACATATACCACATATTCTTTATCTGTAAGTAGACACTTAGATTGTTTCTATATCTTGGCTATTGCTGCAATGAGCATAAAGATGTATATATCTATTTGAATAGTGGGTTTTTTTCCTTCTGATAAATATCCAGAAGTAGAATTGATAGATCATATAGAAGTCTTATTTTTAATTTTTTGAGAAAACTCCTTACTGTTTTCCTTAGCATCTGCCTCAATTTACAGTTTCACTCACAGTGCACAAGGTTTCATTTCTCCACATCTTTGTCAACATGTCACTTTTTTATATTTTTGATCATAGACATTATAACAGATGTGAGGTGATATCTCATTGTGATTTTGATTTGCATTAACCTGATGATTAGTAATGTTGTTGGCCATCTGTAAGTCTTCTTTGGAAAAATGTCTGTTCAAATCCTCTGATTTTTTTTTTTTTTTTAGGGCCACACCCATGGCATATGGAGGTTCTCGGGCTAGGGGTCTAATAGGAGCTGTAGCTGCAGGCCTCCACCACAGCTATAGCAACACCAGATCCCAGCCATGTCTACAACCTACCCCATAGCTCACAGCCACACCAGATCCTTAACCCACTGAGCAAGACCAGGAATTGAGCCTGCATCCTCGTGAATGCTAGTCAGATTTGTTTCCACGGAGCCATAACACTGAGCCAGAACTCCCCTGGCCTTTTAAAAATTGGATTTTCTGTTTTGTTATTGAGCAGTATAGTTCTTTATATATTTTGCATACTAACCTTTTATCAAGTATATGATTTGCAAATGTCTTCTCCAATTCAGTGCATTGATTTTTTTTAATTTTGTTAGTGGTTTTCTTCTTTGTGCATAAGATTTTAGTTTGATATAATCTCATTTGTTTATTTTTGTTTTTGCCGTCACTGCTTTTGGAGTCAGATGCAATCACATATTGCTAAAACCAATGCCAGAAATCTTACCATCCATGTTTTCTTCTAGGAATATTATGATTTGTAGTCTTATATTCAAGTCTTAAAATTCAGTTTGAGTTAATTTTTGTGTATGGTATAATGTAGTGGTTTATCTTTATTTCTTTATTTATTTGCATTGGCTGTTTGGCTTTCCCAACACTGTTTGTTGAAGAGACCACCTTTTTCCCTTCTTCGCTCCTTTGTCATAAATTTACTATATACACATGTGTTTATTTCTGGGATCTCTACTCTGCTCTGTTGATCTATATGTCTGCCTTTCTGCCAATGTTATGATGTTTTGATTACTATACCTTTGTGGAGTAGCATAAGATCAGGGAGCATGATACCTCCAGCTTTGTTCTTCTTTCTAAATATTGCTCTGCATATTTGGGGTCTTTTGTGATTTCATTCAAATTTTAGGGTAATTTGTTCTTCTGAGAAAAATGTTATTGGAATTTTGATAGGGATTCCATTAAATCTCTAGTCTGCTTTGGGTAATATGAACATTAACAATATCATTTCTTTCAATCCTTGAACAAGGAATATCTTGTTATTTGTTTGTGTCTTCAGTTGCCCTCATCAATATCTAATAGTTTTCAATGTATAGGTGTTTTATATCCTGGGTTAAATTTACTCCTAGGCATTTTATTATTTTTGATGCAATTGTAATTGGGATTGTTTTCCTTGTTTTCAATATTAACACTTACTATATAAAAATGTAACATATTTTTGTGTATTAATTTGTACCCTGCAATTTTACTGAATTTTTTTACTAGTCCTAACAGTTTTTTGTATTTGTGTGTGTGGAGTCTTAAGGGTTTTCTATTTATAGTTTCATGTCATCTGCAAAATGTGACAGATATACTTCCTCCTTTCCAATCTGGATGACTTCTTTTTTCCTGATTAATTGCTCTGGTGAGGACTCCCAACACTATGTTGAATAAAACTGGTGAGGTTGACATTCTTATGTTTTTCCTGATGTTAAATGAAAAGCTCTCAACTTTTCATTGTTGAGTAAGTTGTTAATTGTTGGCTTTTCATATATGGCTTTTATAATGTTGAGGTACATTTCATCTGCACCCACATTGTTGAAAGTTTTTATCATAAATGGATATTGAATCTTATCAAGTGCTTTTTCTGCATCTATTGAGATGATTATTTTTTTTCTTTACTTTGTTGATGTGGTATATCCTGTTGAATGATTTGTGGATATCGTCCCATTCTTGAACAGAATAAATACCAATTGATCATGGTATATGATAATTTTAATGTATTATTAAAATTGTTGGTGTTCCCATTGTGGCTCAGTGGGTTATGAATCTGACTAGTATCCATGAGGACATGGGTTCAATCCCTGGGCTTACTCAGTAGGTTAAGGATCTGGAGTTTCCATGAGCTGTAGTGTAGGTCACAGACATGACTCAGTTCTGACTTTGCTGTGGCATAGGCCAGCAGCTGTAGCTCTGATTCAATCCCTAGCCTGAGAACTTCCATATGCTTCAGGTGTGGCACTAAAAAGCAAAGAAAAAAAAGGAATTGTCTTGCTCATATTTTGTTGAGGATTTTTGCATTCTATGTTCAAGGATATCAGCCTTTAATTGTCTTTTTATGTGCAGTGTTGATGTCTGATTTTGGATCAGGGCAAGTCTGGCCTTTAAAATGTGTTTGGGAGTGTTCCCTCTTCTTCACACTTTTTGGGAGAATTTGAGAAGGATAGTATTAAATCTTATTTGATCATTAAGTGGAATTCACTAATGAAGTTTCCTGAATTGGACTTTTGTTTGCTGGGATTTATTTTATTATTTATTTAATTTCTTTAAAGTAATTAGTCTGTGTATAATTTCTAGTTATTCATTATATAGTATTGGAATATTTTATTTTTCTTGAATTTATCCATCTTCTAGAATGTCTGTTGTATAATTTTTCATAGTATTCTCTTATGATCTGTTGTACTTCTTTGCTATCAGTTTTTGTTATAACCTCACCTTTTTTGTTTTTGATTTTATTTGTCTTCACTGTTTTTCTTTCCTTCGTGAATATAACTAAGTTTTTCAATTTTATTTAATCTTTGAAGAACAAGCTTGTTTCATTGATTTTTTTTTCTTTTTTTCTTCTAGTTTGAGATATAATTGACATACATCACTGTATAAGTTTAAGGTTTACACCATAATGATTTAACTTACATATATCATGAAATGATTATAAGTTCAGTGAGCATCATCATCCTATAAGGATACAAAATTAAAAGAATATATTTTTCTTGTGATTTACTTCTTAGGATTTACTCTATTGACAACTTTCATATATAACAGAACAGCAGTGTTATTTAGATTTATGATGTTGTATATTACATCTCTGGGTAACCACAAATCTGATATCTTTTTTATGAATTTCTTTGTTTTTGAAGTTTAATTGACCCAAAATACATTGTTAGTTCCTATTTCACAACAGAGTGATTTTATATTTCTTTACATTTCAAAATGATCACCATGATAAGTCTAATTATGATATGTCAGCATATAAATATATTACAGATTTATTAACTATGGTTCCTGCACTGAACATTTCAAATTTTTGACTCAATTATTTTGTGTGAAACTATGTACCCTTAGTTACTCTCACTTATTTCTGTCCTCCTCCCACCTTCCTCTTCTATGGCAACCAGCTGTTTTTTCTCTGTAATCATAAGTCTGATTCTATTTAGTTATGATTGTTCATTTATTTCTTTTTTGGATTCAACATATAAGTAAAATAAATAGTGTTTGTCTTTCCCTGTCTTATTTTACTTAACATAGGTCCCTCTAGGTCCATCCATCTTGTTGCAAATGCCAAGATTTCATTCTTTTTAATGGCTGAGTAATATTTCCTTGTACATATATACCACATCTTTTTTATCCATTCATCTACCAATGACTACCTAGCTTGTTTCCATATGTTGGTTATTGTAAATAATGCAGCAATGAACATGACAGTGCATGTTATCCCTTCTTACTAGTGTTTTTGTTCTCTTCAGATAAATACCCAGGTGTGAATTACTGAATTATATTGTAGTTCCATTTTGAATTTTTTGAGAAATACCCACATTATTTGCCGTAGTTACTGCACTAATTTACTTCCCACCAACAGTGCATGAGTCTTGCCTTTTCTCCACATTTTTGCTAACACTTGTTATTTGTGGTCTTTTTTAGCCATTCTGACAAGTGTACAGTGACATTTTACTGTGATTTTGATTTGCTTTTCCCTGATGGTTATTGATGCTGAGCATTTTTTCATGAACCTGTTTGTCATCTATATGACTTTTTTGGAAAAAATATCTATTCATATCCTCTGTCCAATTTTTAATCAGATTGTTTGTATTTTGATGAGGAGTTGTAAGAGTTCTTTGCATATTTTGGATCTCAAATTCCTATCTGATACATCCTTTGCAAATATCTTCTACCATTCAGAAGGTGACCTCTTTATTTTGTTGATAGTTTCCATTGCTGTGTAAAAGTTCTAGTTTGACTTAGTTTCATTGATATTTTTCTATTTTTTTAGTCTTTAGCTCATTTATTTCCATTCCAATCTTCATTCATTTCTTCCTTCTACTAACTAATTTTTTCTAGTCTCTTTAGCTATTAAAATTAGATTGTTTGTTCAAAACATTTCTTGTTTCTTGAGGTATGTTTGCATCAATATGATCTTCCCTCTTAGAATTTCTTTTCCTGCATCCCATAGATTTTGGTGTGTTGTATTTCCCTTTTCATTTGCCTCTATGTATTTTTCAAACTTATTTTAAAACTTGCTTTGTTATTCATGTATTATTTAGTAGTATGTTGTTTAGTATCCAAATATTTGTAGTATTTTTTGTTTTCCTTTTGTGATTGATTTCCAGCATCATACCATTGTGATTAGAAAATATGCTTATATGATTTCAATCTTCTTAAAATTGAGGTTTTTTGTGACAACATTTTGGAGAATTTCCATGTTCACTTCAGAAGAATCTGTGTGTGGCTGATTTGAATGGAATATTTTGTAAATAATTGTTAAGTCCATTGGTTTAACCTGTCATTTAATGCTGATGTTTCCTTATTGATTTTGTCTGAATGATCTATTCATTTACGTAAGGAGGTATTAAATCCCCCTACAACTTTGCATTGTTTTTGAGTTCTCGCTTTAAGTCTGTTAATATTTGTTTTCAGTGCTTCTATATTGAGTGCATAAATATTTACAAATGTTAATCTTTTTCCTGAATTAACACCTTTATCATTAGGCTGGGCACATCATTACTTTATTACAATCTTCGATTTAAAGTCTTTTTTTTTAATATAAGTATTGCTACCCCAGTTTTATTTTGGTTTATATTTGGAGGAAACATCTTTGTTGAACCCTTAAGTCTGTATTTGTCCTCATATCTGAAATGGGTCTCTCGTTAATTGGTCTTTTTTAAAAAACACGTGCAGTTCCTTCAGGTAGGTTTACTCCTAGATATTTTACTCTTTTGATGCAATGGTAAAAGGAATAGTTTCCCTGACTTCTATTTCTTATCTTTCATTTTTACCATATAGAGATGAAATAAATATATGCATATTAATTTTGTATGCTAAAACTTTACCAAATTCATCGATGAGCACTAAAAATTTACTTGTAGAGTATTTGGAATTTTCTAGATATAGTATAATGTCATCTGCAAACAGTGATAGTTTTACTTCTTCTTTTCCAATTTGGATTCCTTTTATTTCTTTTTATTCTCTGATTGCCACAGCAAGGACTTCCAAAAATGTATTGAATTACATTGGTGAAAGTAGACATCCTTGTCTTATTACTGATCTTATTGGAAATACTTTCAGTTTTTCACTGTTGAGAATGATGTTACCTGTGAGTTCGTCAGCATTTATTATATTGAGGTATTTCCCCTCTATGCCCACTCTCTGGAGAGTTTTTATCAGGCAAGTGTACTGAATTTTGTCAAAAGCTTTTTCTTCATCTATTGAGATGATTATATGGCTTTTATTTTTCCAGTTTTTTGATGTGACATATCCCATTGATAGATTTGTGGATATTGAAGAATAATTTTCATCCCTGGGATAAATCCTACTAGATCATGGTGTATGATCTTTTTAATGTATATTTGTATGTGGTTTGCCCATATTTTGTTGAAGATTTTTGTAGGTCATCATTTTTTGAAGATCATCAGCAATACTGGTCCATAATTTTCTTTTTTTTTGCGGTATCTTTGTCTGGTTTTGGTATCAGGGTAATGGTGGCTTTATAGAATGAGCTTGGGAGTGTTTCTTCTTCTGCAATTTTCTGGAAAAGTTGCAGAAAAAGAGGTGTTAACTCATCTCTGAATGTTTGGTAGAACTCAGATGTGAACCCATCAGCTCCCGGACTTTGGTTTTTTGGAACCCATCAGGGTCCAGGACTTTGTTTTTTTTTTTGTTAAATAACATCTTCAATTTCATTGCTTCATATTTTATATCCCTTCCTTGTTTATTCTTAGTAGGCTGTATCTTTGTAAGAATCTGTCCATTTCTTCTAGGTTGTCCATTTTATTGGCGTGCAGTTGCTCATAGTAGTCTCTCATAACGTTTTGTATTTCTGTGGTGTCAGTTGTGACTTCTCCTTTTTCATTTCTAATTTATTGATTTGAACACTCTTACTTATTTTCTTGATGAGTCTGGCTAAAATTTTATTAATTTATTTGTCTCTTCAAAGAACAAAATTTTTATTTCATTGATCCTCTCAATTGTTTTCTTTGTCTCTGTGTTATTAATTTCTGCTCTAATCTTTATGATTTATTTCCTTCTACCAGTTTTGGGCTTTGTCTGGTCTTCCTTCTCTACATGCTTAAAATGTAAGATTAGGTTATTTGAGTTTTTTTTCTTTTTTTCTTTTCTTTTTTTTTAAGGGCCAGCAGCATATGGAGGCTCCCAGGCTAGGGGTTGAATTGAAGCTGCAGCTGCTGGCCTACACCACAGCCACAGCAACACCATATCAGAGTTACATCTGCAACCTATACCATAGCCCATGGAAATGATAAATCCTTAATCCAGGGAGAGAGGCGCGGGATTGAACCTGTGTCCTCATGGATGCTAGTCAGACTCATTTCCTCTGAGACACAATGGGAACTCCTGAGTTTTTCTTCTTTCCATAGATAAGATTGTATTGCTATAAATTCCCTCTCAGGACTGATTTTGCTGTGTCCCATAGGTTTTTGATTGTTTTACACTCATTGTCCTTTGTCTTGAAGTGTCTTTTAATTTCAACTTGAATTTCTTCAGTGATGCATTGGTTGTTTAGTAGCATATTGTTTAGCTTCAAGGAGGACACATACTCTGAAAACTATGACACTGATGAAATATATCAAAAATGATACAAACAGATGGAAAGATACATATACCATGCTCTTGGACTGGAAGAATCAATACAGTCAAAATGGCAATACTGCCTAAGGTAATCTACAGACTCAATGCAATCTCTATAAAATTACCAATGATATTCTTTTTTTTTTTTTGTCTTTTTGCCATGGCATATTGAGGTTCCCTGGCTAGGGGTCTAATAGGAGCTGTAGCTGCCAAGCCTATGCCAGAGCCCCAGCAATGCAGGATCCAAGGCACATCTGTGATGCACACCACAGCTCAGGCAATGCCAGATACTTAACCCACTGAGCAAGGCCAGGGATCAAACCCACAACCTAATGGTTCCTAGTCGGATTCATTAACCACTGTGCCACCATGGGAACTCCCCCAATGACATTCTTAACTAAAACAAAATATCCTAAAATTTGTATGAAAACACAAAAGACCTTGAATAGCCAAAGCCATATTAAAAAAAAAAAAAGGGACTGTAGTAATCAGGCTTCCTGACTTTAAACTGTACTACAAAGCTACAATCATTAAAACAGTATGGTACTGGCACAAAAACAGTAATATAGATCAATGTAAAAGGATAGAAAGGCCAAAAATAAACCCAAGAACCTATGATCAACTAATCTATGACAAAAGATGGAAGAACATACAGTGAAGGAAAAATCTTCTCTTCAATAAATGCTCCTGGGAAAACTGGACAGTTGCATGCAAAAGAATGAAATTAGAACATTTTAAACACCATACAGAAAAATAAACTCAAAATGGATTAATGACCTAAATATAAGGCCAGATGCTATAAAACTCCTAGAGGAAAACATGGGCAGAACACTCTTTGGCATAAATCACAGCAACATCTTGTTTGATCCACCTCCTAGAATGATGACAATAAAGACAATAAATCAGTGGGACCTACTTAAACTCAAAAGCTTCTCCAAAGCAAAGGAATCAATTACAAACAAACAAAAAGACAATCCACAGAATGGGAGAAAATTTTTGCAAATGACTCAATTGACCAAGGTTAAATCCCCCAAAATATACAAATAACTCATACAACTCAACCACAAAAAGCAAACAACTCAATCGAAAGTTGAGCAGAAGACCTAAATAGACATTTCTCCAAAGAAGACATGTAGATGGCGAATAGGCATATGAAAAAATTCTTAACGACACTAATTATTAGAGAGAGAGGCAAATCAAAACTATAATTAGGTACCATCTCACACCAGTCAGAATGACCATTAATTATAGCTCATTGCCAGTTAGAGTAGCCATCATTAATACATCCTGAAATAACAAATGCTGGAGAGGATATGGAGAAAAGGTAAAGCTCTTTCACCATTTGTGGAAATGCAAATTGGTACAACCACTATGGAAAACAGTATGGAAAAACAACCCTCAGAAAACTAAATATAGAACTACCATATGATCCAGCAATCCCATTCCTGGGCATATATCCAGATAAAACTTTCATTGAAAAAGTTTCACACAGCCCTATGTTCATTACAGCACTATTAACAATAGCCAAGACATGGAAACAACCTAAATGTACATTGAGACATGAATGGTTTAAAAAGACATGGTACATATACACAATGGAATACTTACTATTCGGCCATAAAATGACAAAATAATGCCATCTGAAGCAATATGGATGGAATTAGAGACCCTCATACTAAGTGAAGTAAGTCAGAAAGAGAAAGATAAATACTATATACCACTTATATGGAGTCTAAAATATGGCACAAATGATCTGTCTACAAGATAGAAATAGATCATGGACATGGAGGGCAGACTTATGTTTGCCAGGGGGAAAGGGGAGAGAGGGAGACTGACAGGAAGTTTGGGGTTGGTAGATGCAGAATGTTACATTTGGAATGGATGGCTATGGGGTCCTGCTCTACAACACAGAGAATGTGTCTGGTCTCTTTGCTTATTTAAAAAAAAAAAAAAAAAAAAAAAAAGAGTGGATGTGTATGCGTGTCTAGGCCATTTTGCTGTACAATAGATATTAAAGGAAAACTGTAAATCAACTACTTTAATACAAAAGTAAATTTAAAAATAAAATATATTCAGTCATGCTATGTCTTTTGATTGAAAATCTTAGTCCATTTACTTAAAATAATTATGGAAAGTTTTGTACTTACTGACTTTTTGTTCATTGTTCTCTTGATGCTTTGAAACTCCTCTTTATTTCCCTTTTTCTTCTCTTGTCCTTTTCCCCTGTGTTTTGATGACTTTCTTTACTGTTATACTTAAGGTGTATCTCCTTGTTTTGTGTATCTACTGTAGATGTTTGCTTGTGGTTACTTTGAGGCTCATATATATCTAGGTGATATAGCAGATTTAGTACATATAGATAGATGGATATCTATTTTAAGTTGTTAGCAAGTTTTATTTGAGCATATTTTTATTCATCCCTCCTGTATTTTATGTTTTGCCATTAAATTTTCCATCTCTCTGTGTGTACCCCTTTAACTAATTATTACTATTTTTTTTATCCTTACCACTACCCCCACCCTACCCCCAACTCCCCAGAAGGGAAACGGCACTTTAGTGGATCCAAGATGATTTTTTGGAACTTTTCTCCCTGAAAAAGTGGGAAAACCACACAAACTTGAACACTGTTAAACTTTAAATAAAATAGTAAAACAGAGAAACAAATCAATGTCCACACCAAGCTCAGAGGTTAACCAGGACAGAGGAGAAGGCCTGTATTGTCAGCAGGGGCATGGCTGCTCTTGCTGGCTGAGTGTCTCAGGAGAATCACAGAGCCTCTCTGGGCATCAGCCTTCTCCTCTACTAAGTAGTATGTGAGGACAGAAGTGCAGTTAGCAACCAGATAATATCTACCTCACAGCTTGGTTGGTAGCAGCAAATGAAATGAGGAAACTGCAGGATTCCTTTGTCAAAAGTCCAGCTTTCTCCAGGTGTAAAATATTACTGGTCTTACATTTGACTCTCCCCACTAGAGTATCACCAGACTTGATTTAAGAAAATATTGAATTTGAATTATAAAAATACATTAATCAAAAATGGGTGAGGAGTTCCCGTCGTGGCGCAGTGGTTAACAAATCCAACTAGGAACCATGAGGTTGCAGGTTTGGTCCCTGCCCTTGCTCAGTGGGTTGACGATCCGGCGTTGCCGTGAGCTGTGGTGTAAGTTGCAGACGCCGCTGGGATCCTGCGTTGCTGTGGCTCTGGCGTAGGCCAGTGGCTACAGCTCCGATTAGACCCCTAGCCTGGGAACCTCCACATGTCGCGGAAGTGGCCCAAAGAAATAGCAAAAAAAAAGACAAAAAAAAAATGGGTGAACATTTGCGTATTTATGACAACTGAATGTGGCCCCAGAATCCAACCAATAATGGAAGGGAGAGAAAAGGCAAACTCCTAGTGAGAATTGGAACATATACAAAATAGCGTGTCCTCAGGTTCAGGTGGTACACTTCAACGTGTCATTAACCTGCTTTGTGGCCTCAAGGAATACAGGGGTAACTCTTTCTACCCCTTTTCAAGGTCCGGCTCTTATCCCCAGCCCCACCTTCATCCATCTGTCCTTTTGTCCAGGGTGATTCCTGTCCCCGGGGTCCATGGCTCCATCTGTCCTCTCCAGGATGGCCCACAGGAGTCAGTTGCCAGGAGAAGGCAGAAAGAGTCCTCAACTATGGTGTCTTCTAGGGAGTAGAACCTGTGAAATAATAAGCCTTTCACCTGCCTGGGTGAACAATCCTGTACCTTTATCCCTTGGGCTCTTAGACCCAGGTGAGAAAGGCAGAAGAAAAATTGCAACTAATTATTTTAGAGTTATTTTTTCTATTTTTGTATTTTAACTTTCTTACTAGTTTTATAAATTATTAGTCTATTATATTTAATAGATATTTACCTTTATCAGTGAGAATTTTTCTTTAATATGTTTTCTTATTATCGACTAGTACCCTATCTTTTCAGCTTTAAAGAAGCCCCTATAACATTTCTGGAAAGGCCAGTTTAGTTGTAGTGAATTCGGTTTTTGTTTTCCTGGAAAACTCTTTAAATCTCTTTCACAATGCACTATAACAATCACTATAACCACTATACAATCACGGCAATATCTTTTTTTAATTCTGAATGATAACCCCACTGTGTAATCTTGATTGTAAGTTTTTGCTTACAGTATTGAATGAATCTTGTTATTCCTTTCTAGCCTGAAAAATTTCTTTGTACTTTGTTTTCATGTTGCTCTTTTTAAGATTCTTTAGCTTTGGACATTTTAGTTATAATGTGTCTTGATGAGGAGCTATTTGATTTATTTTGTTTGGAACTCTATGGGCTTTCTGGATCTGAATATATGTTTCCTTCTCAAGGTTAGGAAAGTTTTCAATGTTTCTTCAATCGGGTTTTCTGTTCCTTTTTATGTCTCTTCTTTTTCTGAAAAAAAGAAAATGTGAATTTCACCCCCCCCCCCGCCTTTTTTGTCTTTTTAGAGCAGCACCTGCAGCATATGAAAGGTCACAGGCTAAGGGTCGTTGGAGCTGTAGCTGCCAGCCTACACCACAGCCACAGCAATGTGGGATCCCAGCCATGTCTGCAACCTACACCACAGCTCTCACAGCAATGCCAGATCCTTAACCCACTGAGTGAGGCCAGGGATCGAACCCAAATCTTCATGGATACTAGTCAGATTCATTTCTGCTGAGCCACAATGGGAACTCCCTGAAAATGTTAATTTCTTAATGTGAAATATTGTTCTCTTTAATGTGAATATTGTCCACTCAATGTTGCCCCATGGCTCCCATAAGCAATTTCCACTTTAAATTATTTTTTTTTCTTTTTACTGCACTTTTTTGGTTGAGTTCCACTGCTTATCTTTCAGCTCACTGATCCTTACTCCTTCTTTACCTACCTGCTTTTGAATCCTTCTAGTGTATTTTTAGTCAATTTTTTTATTCTTCAGTCCTCTACATTCTGTTTGGTATTTCTTATATTTTCTATCCCTTTGTTGAATTTTCCTTATTTCATTTGAGTCATTCGTTTTGTTTCTATTTATTATTGTCTTTATTTCTTTTCAATTCTTCTTCTCTTTTCTGATCCTCATCAGTGATTTCCACTAGTATGTTCCACCTTGCTTATTTGTTCTTCTTCTTCTTATATTCTGCTTTTGGCTGCTTCTAGTGTTTTTTTTTTTTAGTTTCATTTATTCATTTCTGCTTGGGTAATCCTGTAATTTTCTATTTCTTTGCTAAGTGTTTCTTGTAATTTATCAGTCTTTGCCTCCAGTTTATTTCCATGATCTTGAATCATCTTTAGTATCATCCATCTAAAGTCTTTTTCATGGAGGATGGTAATCAACAGATCACTTAGCTTTTTTTCTGTTTTTTTTTTTTCTTGCTCCCTTATCTGAGTCATAATTCTCTGTCTTTTCATTTTGTATAGATTTTGGGGTAGTTTCCTTTCTGGAGACCATAGGGTTTTAGCCTCTGTTGTTTCTGATGTCTGCTCCCCTTATTCCTGAAGTTGGTACAGAGGGTTGCTGCAGGCTTCCTGATGGGGGGGACTGGTGCCTTCTCACTGGTAGATGGAGCTGATTCTTATCGCTCTGGTGTGCAGGGTTTTATCTCTGGGTGAGAGTAGAGGATATTGTGTGCTTGGGGGTCTTTAGGATATGCTGATGGGTGGGGTTGTGTTCCCACCTAGATTATGGTTTGGCCAGGGGTTTATCAGCCCTGATGGGTGGGGCCAGATTTTCCCAAAATGCCACCTCTGGAGGAACACATGCTTATAATTATTCCAGAGAACTCTGTCTCCAATTTCCTTTCTCCACAACAAGCCATAGCCACTCCCCAACCCCCGTTTCTCAGAAGATCCTCCAAGAACCACAGTGAGGTCATCACCCAGATTCCTAGAGTCTCCGCTTTGCCTGGAGCCCAGTGCACATGGTGAGTGCCTTACAAGAATGGAGTCTCCATTTCCCTCAGTCCCATGGAGCTCCTATGGGACAAGGACCACCACTGTCCCTCGATGCCAAATGCTCTGCTGGCTCCTCCTCCAAATGCCAGATCCCCAGCTTGGGAACCTGACAGGACTCTCACTCCCCATTGTCGCGCCTCTGTGATACAGTTACTTTCCAGTCTGTAGACCACCTACCTAGTGGGTATGCTATTGCTTATATCATGAAATCACTCCTACTATAGTCTTAATGCAGCCTCCTCTTTGTCTTCTGGATGATGATATATTTTTTGATAGTTTTTAGTTGTTCATCTGTTGTTTTTAATTTTGTTGCTTTTATGAGAGAAGGTGAGCTCCAGTCCTGCTTTTCTGCAATCTTAATCCCATCTGGTGGAGGTGTTTAAAATCTACAACATTCTATTTCTATGTATCGTTCTTACATTCAATAATAATGAGAAAGTTATTTTAAAACTGTATTTTGATCCTTTGCATAAATACATATTTGTCTTCTAGTGTTTTGCATTACACTTTCTTTTTTTCTCAATCACTTGCCACTTTTTTAAAGCTGATTTTATTATAATGGAAATCATGTGCTTGACTAAATTGATGTTTGTTCTTTTGTTTACATTTCCTCCATATTCTTATTTTCTCCTATCTGAGATAGTGAAAATTATACATATGTGTTACATGTACCATGTTAATAGAAGTCTTAGATATTGAAAGAAATCTGCATTGTTTTTATTTCTATTTATGTTCACATTCATGTGTATTATGTTTTTTACTTCTCAATATTGATAATAAGACAATTTTTACTTTCTCTTAGTAGAGAAGAGGAACTTGATATTTTTTCTTTTCTTTATCTTTCCTTTTTCTACTACCAAGTGTTTTAAAGTGTAATCCAACTATATAGTACCTTCTCATTAACAAATGAGACCTCTTATTCCATATATCAGCTTTCACAAGAACTTTAATATTTGCATTTTATTATATACTACTAAAAGCATTTAAGATTTCAGTATTCAATTCATATAAAGAGTTTGGAATTTTTACTTTTCTTGCAATAAGAACAACAACAAAACTATATGGAAGATCAGTAACTTTTCTTGGACTCATCACAAAGTTAAAGTCCCAGAAGAAACTACTACCCCCGCCAAAATCTGAAGACAGGTGAATGCAGAAAATAGTAGCTGATATCAGCTTACCTGGATAAGATGACCTTGAATCTATGAACTTGTAGGAACACTTGAATGGTAAACTTTGATAAATTATGGGTGGTTGAGCATGGAGTAGTGTGAGAGTAAAATTCCTGGCAGCCACAGTCTTAGCTTCCTCTCAAATTTGTAGGTTTGACATCTGGGAAACCCACCAGTTTCTCAATGAAAGGCCAAGGAAAATCCCATTTCTATCAATACAGGCAAAATTAATTAATTAATTTGAAATATTCTCAGAGCACTTTCCATAGCAAAGGCCTACCATCAGTGAAAGAATTCACTGAGGAATTATCTGATCTGAGAGAAGACAATTGCAGTTCCCTGAACACACCATCTCACCTTAGAGCAGCAAGAACGTAGAAATATTTGTGAAGGTCAGAGCCCAGGGTTACAAGCTCACTAAAGGACAAATATATAATTAAAGTTTATAGAATAATTTCTCTCCCCCACATCCTACCACCACATCATCATGGAATCAGTAAAATAACAGTGAGTTACAGCTGAAAGAGCTGTAAGCTGTAGACTATTTAAGAAGAGATTCCTAGGAAAAAATTCAAAGATGATAGAGCAAAAAGGATTTGCAAGGAAAATTTTAGCCTCTGATACCAATAATATATTAGTCACTCTTAGCCAGATTAACAAAATCTCACACTAAATACCCATTTATCTCAGCACCTATTATTTAGTACATCATGTCTATATTTTAAAATTCAATAAAATAGTTTTAGTCTGACATGTAAACACCTTAGGATTCATCACCCCAAACTGGGGAAAAAGAGTTGAATAAACTGAAAATCAGTAATTTTTCCTAGATCCATCAGGGAATTCGGGCCACAGGGCAAATTGCTGGATGAAAAACTGGAGAGATGAATATAATCAGAGTTTACAGGGAACAGAAGCTCTATCTGGAGCCTACTGTGAACATTTAAATAGTAATCACTTAATTTCTGGAGACTCAGTGTGGATTAGATTGAGAAATAATAATTTCTATGGTTTCAACCTTTGTGGTGATCTCACATTTTCATGAGTTTTAATTCCAAGAGACACACCAGGTTCTTAAGGTGAAGATAAGATGAAAATCCCCTTGTGTTTCCTACAGGGGAATGCCAAAATTAATCATTCCAAATATATCCAGAGTGTTCTGTTCTCAATAATGAAGACCTGCCCTCAAAATAAACTATTTTATGAAAGCTTAACCAATGTGAGTTTTACCAGGACCTAACCTACCTAGGGGAAGGGAAATACCCAAGTCCAGCCCCTTGTATCTCTCCTGTCTCATTTAAACTGGGAGAGGTGGGGAGGATGAGAGGAAATTGTGAAGAAGAAATCATGAATCTTCCCATCCTTCCCTAAACTTGCCACAATATCTACAGGGCTCCTGTGTAATAACAGGATTTTAAAACTGAAGGAAAATGCATGGCTCAAAGTCCACTTAAGAAGTAATCTATAGGGAAGCATTCAAAGAACAGGGAAAACAAAATCAAGAAAATGGGAAGAAATGTTAGTCTCTGATAACTACATCTATAGAAAAGGAAAACCCAGCATAACTCTTAGCTAGAGAACATAAAAACTAAAACTAAATGCCTTATTTACATTGGTTACTTAGCAAAATGCATTTAAAATTTTATCCATGGGTTTTACTGGCTTAATAGTCCACTACTTCTTTTATTGCTGAAAAAATTCTACTGTATGGAGATATTACATTTGATCTACTCATTTTTTTTTGTCTTTTTTAGGGCTGCATCAATGGCATATGGAATTCATGGACCAGAGATCAGATCCAAGTTCAGTTGCAACCTCTGCTGGGGCTACAGCAATGTCAGATCCTTTAAGTAACCATGCTGACCAGGAATCAAACATGCATCCTGGCACTGCAGAGATGCTGCCAATCCTATTGTGCCACAGGGGAAAGAAACTCCTTTTATTAACATATTGAAGTACGTCTTGATATCTTCTAGTCTTTAGTGATTGTAAATAAAGGTATTAATATATAGAAATGCAGTCAATTCTGTGTGTTAATTTTGTACTCTGCAAATTTATCAAATTTGTTGATGAGTTTTAATCATTTTCTGATAGTTTCTTTAGGATTTTCTAAGTATAGAATCATGTTATCTGCAAGTAGTGATAATTTTATTTATCCTTTCAAATTTGGACTCCTTTTATTTCTTTTTATTCTATGATTGCTGTGGCTAGGACTTCAAAAATTATGTTGAATAGAAGAGGTAAGTGTGGACATCCTTGTATTGTTCCTGTTCTTAGTGGGAAATCTCAGATTTTCACCATTGAGAATGATGTTTGCTGTGGGTTTGTCATATATGACCTTTATTTTCTTGAGGTAGTTTCCCTCTATGCCTAATTTTTAGGGTGCCTTTATAGGAATGTGTGTTAGATTTTGTAAAATGTTTTTTCTGCATGTGTTGAGAAGATCATATGGTTTTTATTCTTGTTTATTAATGTGGTGTGTCACACTTACTGGTTTGTGGATATTGAAAAATCCTTGCATCTGTGGGATAAATCCCACATCATCATGGTGTGCAATCCTTTTACTGTATTGTTGGATTCAGTGTGCTAGTGTTTTGTTGAGAATTTTAGCATCTATGTTCATCAGTGATATTGCCCTGCAAATTTTCTTTTTTTGTGGTATCCTTCATGGGTTTTTGTATCAGGGTGATGGTGACCTCATAGAAAGATCAGAAAGTGAAAGTATGAAATTAATCCCACTTACTATCACATCAAGAAGAATACTTAGGAATAAACCTAACTAAAGCGATAAAAGACCTGTACTCTGTAAAGCATAAGATGCTGATGAAAGAAATCAAAATGGATGGAAAATATACCATATTCTTGAATTGGAAGAACTCATATTGTCAAAATGTTTATACTCCCCAAGGGAATCTACAGATTCAATGCAATCCCTATCAAATTACCAATGGCATTTCTCACACTACAAGAAAAAAATATTTAAAAAATTGTCTGTAAACAAAAAAGACCCCAAATAGTCAAAGAAATTCTGAGAAAGAAAAATGGATCTGGAACAATTAGGCTTCCTGAATTCAGATTATACTACAAAGCTACAGTCATCAAAGCAGAATGGTACTCGCACGAAAACAGAAATATAGATCAATGGAATAGGATAGAAAGCCCAGAATTAAACCCATGCACAAACAGTCAACTAATTCATGACAAAGGAAGCATGAATATACAATGGAGAAGTTACAGCCTCTTCAATAAGTGGTGCTGGGAAAACTGAACAGCAGCATGCCAACAATGAAATTAGAACATTCATACACATACACAAAAACAAACTCAAAATGTATTAAAGCATTAAATACAAGACCAGATGATATAAAACTCTTAGAGGAAAACATATGCTAAATATCTCTGTCATAAAATGCAGCAATATCTTTTTGGATCCACTTCCCAGAGTAATGACAATAAAAACAAAAATAAACAAATGGGACATAATTAAAAGTTATTGCACAGCAAAGGAAGCCCTAAACAAAACAAACAGAAAACCCAGAGAATAGGAGAAAATATTCGCAAATGACGCAATTGACAAGGTGTTAATCTCCAAAATGTACAAATACCTCCTGCAGCTCAACAGCAAAAAAAGAAACATCCCAACCAAAAAAATGGGTCAAAAACCTAAATAGACATTCCTCCTAAGAAGACATACAGATGGCCACAAAACTCATGAAAAGAAGTTCAATTCACCAATTATTAGAAAAATGAAAATCAAAACCACTATGAGGTACCACCTTACACTGGCCAGAATGGCCATCATCAAAAAGTCTACAAACAATAAATGCTGGAGAGGATGCAGAGAAAAGTGAACCCTCTTACACTGTTGGTGAGAATATAAATTGGTGAAACCACTATGTAAAACAGTATGGAGGGTCCTCAAAAACTAAAAATAGAATTACCGTATGATCTAGCAATCCCACTTCTGGCATCTATCCAAAGAAAACCATAATTTGAAAAGAAACATGCACCTCAGTGTTCATTACAGCTATTTTTATGGTAGTCAAGACATGGAAGCAATATAAATGTTCATCAACTGATGAATGGATAAAAAATATATAGTATGTATATACAGTTGGATATTACTCAGTCATCAAAAAGAATGATATAATGTCATTGGCAGCAACATTCATGGACCTAGAAATTATCATGCTAAGAAACATTAGTCAGATAGTGAAAGACAACCTCATATAATATCACCTACATATAAATCTTAAAAAAGGATACAGTTGACTTAGTTGAATAACAGGAAGAGACTCAGAAACTTTGAAAAGCTTATGGTTACGAAAAGGGGGTGGTGGGAGGGCTGGGCTTGGAGTTAGTGTTGGCATATGCACACTGAGGTATATGGAATGATGGGTCAACAGAGAACTCTACCCATTATTCTGTGATAATCTATGTGAGAAAAGAACATGATAGAGAATTGATAAGTGTATAAGTATGCCTGGGTCACTTTGTTGTATAGCAGAAATTATCACAGTCTTGAAAATTAAATATACTTCATTAAAACTTAAAAATAAATAAATGAAGATATTAAAAACTTTCATGTGCAGTTTTTGTATGGATATGCTCTCAAGTCAGTTAAGTAATCACCCAGGAGTGAAATAGATGAATTATATGGTAAAACTGTTTAGTTTAAGAAAGTGCCACATTGTCTTTCAAAGTAGTTAAACCATTTTGTAGTTCCACCAGCAATGAAAAAGCTTTTTTTCCTTGCTCCATATTCTTGTCAACATTTCTGCTTTTCTTCTTTTTGTTTTTTCTTTTTTTTTTTTTCTTTTTCTTTTCACCATGCCCTGGTATGTAGAAATGCCTGGGCCAGAGATCAAACCCAAACCATAGCAAAAACCCCAGCTACTGAAAAGACGACACCAGATCCTTAATCTGCTGTGCCAGAAGGTAATTATTTGCCAGTACTTCTTATTGTCCATTTAATTTGATTATTGCAACTCTAATAGACATAGGGGACTATCTCATTGTTGCTTAATTGTTGAGCATATTATATGCTTATTTGCCATCTGTATCTGAGAGATGAGGTTTCTTTTCAGATCTTTTGTCTACTTTCTAATTAGGTTGTTGTCTCATTGTTAAGTTTTAAGCAGTATTTATATAATCTTGGATACATATCTGATGTATGTTTTGCAAGTATTTTTTTTTTCTTAGTGGCTTGTCTTTCATTGTTTACATTGTCTTTTTTGGAGCGTAAATTTTATATTTTGATAAAAACATTATTTTTTCTTCATTTTTTTGGTGGTTTTATATCTAAAAATTCAAAGAAAATACAAAAGACCACTAAATTTTCTCATAGATATTACTCTAGAAATTTTTGTTTTGCTTAAAGCATATAGGTCTATGGTCCATTCTCAAATAATTATTTATGTAGGGTATAATTTTAAAAATATGAATACTCTTTCATCCATCATCATTTGTTAGAAAGACTATCTTTTTACATTTCTTTTGTACTTCTGTCCAAAATCTATATATGTTGAGTACATACGTATGGGTTTATTTCTGAGCTCTCTTACTTTGTTCCATTGATGTATTTGTCTGTTCTTTCTCCAATACCATGCTGTATTGAGTGTGGTAGCGCTACGGTAAATCAAGTAACTGGGTGTGTATATCCTCCAACTTTGTTCTATTTCTCAAGTACTATGTTGGTATGTTTACTCTTTGGTATTCCTTACCACTTTTTTTTTGATAGCCTGGCATGTATCAGGTAAAAAAAGAACTGCTATAAATAAACTTTCAGTAATATGATTGTAAAGTGTGGAGGAGAAGAACAAGCATCCTAAAATCTTAGGAATAGATCCCAGTTTTTTAGCAAATTCTTCAGTACCATATAGGAATACAAGTATTCCTCACTTTTTCAACCTCATGTAGGTAGCACAAAATGGCTAAAGGGAACTGAAGCTGGCATTTTACTTTCCCCAGGATGCTTAGACTCTGATAAATAACCCAACAGGTTAGGCTCAGGTAAATTTGCTGCCCTGAGGGGCAGACATTGTTAAGAAGTAAAGAGAGCTGTGGCATATGTCGAAATGGCTTATCCTCTCTCCCTCTTACCAGAAATACAAAGCGATTTTTCTCTGATATTTAAGCTAGAAGTAAAATCTCACATTATGAGGGGGACCCCATCATGCCTGGGACCCCTGAAGATTTTAACTCTCAAAGATTTCCACAATGAGCCTCCAGAAATTTGTCAGTTGTATTTTAGCTTTTTCTATCCTGGCACTATTAGGACAGAGTGGCAACTTCCAAGTTCCTTACACATAGAAATGGAAACCAGAAGGCTTACAATAGATTTTTAATCAAATTTCACTGATGACTGAAGCTTTTTCCATTCAAATTTATGTGTTAAAATAGAAAATTATCTTTTAAAATTATAAAATTCTACCCAAGGAAAAATTGGTGAAACTACACACAAATTAACCATTCTTATAATTTGGGTCAAGCATAGGACAAATTATTAGCAATACCTTCTATCTCTTCATTTCCTACTCTTGCTCACTATTTTTGCTAATTAGGTTAGAAACCAACAAAATAATTATTTAATTTATTTTCACATTTAAATTTCAGTGCCTGGGGCAAAACTATATCCTCCTGATCTAGAATTGTTTCCCTTAGCATCAAAAAAATATACTTTTCTTGTCTTCAGTCATCGAAATTCAATGGTTGTCAGTATTTACAGTAGAGATAAGAATATTATTTCCACTATATTTTTATCTGATATTGATTCAAGATAAAATGTAACACATGACCAGCTAATCTAAGAATTTGATTTGCTATGTGAAGTAAGGAGAAATTCGTGAAGAGGGAAGAAAAAGTTGTGGTCATTTAAACAATTTAACATAAAAAGAGAATTGCATTTTTTGAGAATTGTGTGAATCTCTTATAGACATGCAAATTTTCAATTATTTGCACTGAATTATCATATAGAAAACACAAAAATTGTGCAATTTTGTCACAATAATAAATTGAAAATTTAGTAATTAGCCAGATAATTTGAAAAATATAATGATAAAACTTTTTATTCACAAAATTTTGTTATTTTTATTTCCTAAAAGGAAAATGAAAAATTGCATTGCTTCTCCTTACTTTGGTTAAGACTTACCGACTCAACAATCCTCATCCAAACAGGTATTGCCTGTATTAAGAGGTGAATGGAAGTAAAATTTTAAAATTTTAATGATTAAGTCAATGTCTTCACTTTTCAAAAATATTTAAGAGTTTGAGTATTGTGTATTTAAAAACGATATTTAATTTAACTTTTAAGAGAAGAATATTTCAGAGCTCTTTAGGAGAGAAAAATCTCTGTTTTGCCAAACATATTGCCTTTAATCTTCTGCTAATTAGGTATTGGTGGAATGCAAATATAAGACTCATTTTTGGTAATTGTTAAAATTCTATATCTTTTACAACTTGTATTCAGCAAAACTTACTTTTTGAAGTATATTTTCTGTTTTACCTACTCATATTGATATGAAATAAAATTTATTTTATACAGAGAGTAAACGTGCTCTAATATAAAAAGATTAATATCATTGTATAATTTTAGTATGGCAATAACATAATTATATTCTCAGCATAACAATATAACTGAAATAACATAAAGTAATATTATAAAGTACTTTATTGTTTGAAATCTTTAATATCAAAACCTTTCTTTTTTTCTTTTTCTTTTTTTTTTTTTTTTTTTTTGTCTTTTTCATCCTTTTAGAGCCACACAAGAAAAATGGGGGTAGTGACAAATGATGAAATGCTTTTTTTGCTTTTTAGAGCCACACCTGCAGCATATGGAAGTTCCCAGGCTAGGGTCTAATTGGAGCTGTAGCTGCCAGCCTATGCCAGAGCCACAGCAATGCCAAATCCAAGCCACATCTGTGACCTACACCACAGCTCATGGTAACACTGGATCATTAACCCACTGAGCAAGGCCAGGGATCAAACCTGCAACCTCATGGATCCTAGTCGGATTCGTTAACTGCTGAGCCATGATGGGAACTCCCAGTAAAGCCTTTCTTAATAAAGAATATAATATGACCTCAGTACAAATGCTTGTCCATAACAAGTAGTATATACAGTAAAATTCAAAACAAAGAATAAAATTTTACTCCACAATAAAACGAATTTTCTGCTTTGGTGTAAACGGACTTCTCAATCTATAAAACTAAATTATATAAAGTAAGATTTAGAGTTTTTATAAAAGTGTGCTTTCAGAGCTGATTAATGATATAAAATTATCTTTCTAAAACATAACAGCACTTTTATATTTAGTAAAGTCTCTAGTGTGTGAGTAATTTCTTAGTTTTTAAAATTATTTGTGGTCATACTCTGGGAACTATTTTCAGGGGTACTTTTAAATATATATTATCTTTACTTTCTTAAGATGTGTATCTGATATAACTGAAAAGTTGGTTTAATTTCATGAGATTCATGTAACATATAATGTCAAAAATCAAGAAACTTAATTTTATAGTTATTTTTATTTTTGTAGCAGTTATAATGAAATTGTCAAAAAAATCTTGTAAGAATCTAACAACATAATTATCTCAGTCAGTGAGGCTGTATTTTCATTTTTTTCATCTCATTCTACATTTCATTTTATCTTCATCCTAAAAGAAGTAAATTCAGTTTGCTGATTAATGAACTCAGCTCATTGCCTGCATCCAATTTTGTTCAATTTCTCTATTAGAGAAATTGAAGACATAGTACTTTTATGTCTTAAATTTAATTTGTATGCCATATTTTTGCAATGTTCCTTTTTATTTCATTCCTTTTTTGGTTCATGGCAAATCTAGTCATCTATCTTTATCAATAGGTAGAAAAGTCTCAGTGGGTTAAGGATCCAGCACTGCCGTGAGCTGAGTTGTAGGCTGCAGATGAATCTTGGATATCATGTTGCTGTGGCCGTGGCATAGGCCAGCAGCTACAGCTCCAATTCAACCATATGTGTGGTATAAAAAAAAATTAAGATGAAAATTAAGATGAAAAATCAGTTAAAATAGGGAAAACAGTCCACTGGTTGGATTTATACATGTTAATACATGTAACTCATATATTTTTTATACAAGCATATCCAAGAACATATTTGGACTATAATGACTTTATTAAGTTGTTTGTCTTCATGACATGTAGTTCCATATTTTAAGAAAAGCATTTTTTTCCAAAAAATTATATAAAAAAGAGAATAGTCTTTTGTGAGAGCAGATTACTTGGGTAATCCTATAATTAAGACACAATGAGTTAGTCACAAACCATAAGTATATCCTTATTATTTGAGGTTGGGGAAGAACAGAAATACCCAAAGTATCCATATACCACCATTTTTACAATTCTTATCAAATAAATTTTAACGAACTAATGAAGACAATAGAAGATAATGCAGGCAATCAATGGTAATTCATATAATGCTAAAGTAATCTAGCTAGGAAACTCTTTTCAAGCATGAATTAGTTTAAGATAAAAGCATAAAAGCATAAAAAATGTTTAATCAGGAGTTCCTGTTGTGGCTCAGCAGTAACAAACCTGACTAGTATCCATGAGGACACAGGTTTGATCCCTGGCCCTGCTCAGTAGGTTAAGGAGCCAATGTTGCTGTGAGCTGAGGTATAGGTCAGATCACATCTCAGCTACAGATCTGGCTCAGATCTTGTGTTGCTGTGGCTGTGGTGTAGGCTGGCAACTGCAGCTCTGATTTTGACCCATAACCTGGGACTTTCCATATGCCACAAGTGCAGGCCTAAGAAACAAACAAACAAAAATTAATCAGACAAAACTAGTTTGACAGTCAAAAAATTTACTTATATTTACGAGATCTAATAGGAAAGCATCAATCTTAATTTAAATTATGAATATGTATGCAATTATTCCAACTCTAAATTAGAGTTCCTTTCATTTGATATTTGATATTTCATTAAGTTTCATAATTCAGAATATATCCTTCATCTAGGTATGAGGAACTGAAAAAAAAAATTACAGAACTGTCCTGAGTTTTATCTTCTTACCACATTTTTACACACACTAAATTTATCTTATTCTTTTACTTTCATGTTTACTCTCCTCTAAGAGTACTAATATAATTATTTGTAAAAATGTAGAACTGACTTCTCACTGGTCCTTTTAAAACTTTTCTTAATATTTAAATCAAGATAGAAAAATTATTTATGGACTAATATAATTCTTTAAATTTGACACTTCAGACATTTTTATAATGATGTTATTAGACCTCCCAAAGAAGTATACTACATTTGTTCTTGTTAATGTGAAAAATCTTAATCAAGTATGACACGGATGAAGGTACAGCAAATTCAAACAAAATTTGCCTTTTTCCTAACAAAACTGCCCAGCAAGTTACCTACAGAATGAAAATCTTGGGAAAGATATCCCAGGGAAAAAAACTATTTGAAAATGACAGAGTATGTTTACAGGATTTGCGATTTAATGTACCAGTTATTTATGAGATTATATTAGTATTATCTAAAACTATTTCTGAATTGAATCTTTACCTATATGATCTATGAGTATAAGCTTCAACAGTTGCCAAAATATAGCATGCAAAATTTTATTCCTCCTGGATGCTATTTTGAACTAATATAGGCCTCATATTTCTCATTATTACAAAGTGTTTTCAAAATAATATGGGAAAATAGAAGACCTTCAGTGAAAAAACAATATGAAAACCATAAAATGTAACTTCACTTGCTAAACAGACTGTGTAAGGAACTGAAACATGAAGGAAAAGGCGCCAAAACAGTAACTTAGGTCAAATCCGACAAGAAGAGGAATGAGGCACAACAGTACTACCTCGTTCACTAAAGCAGGGGCAGAGTGATAAAAGCAGAAAACCCAAAATAGGATTTGAAAGTCAAATGACAAAACAAAAAGGGAAATTAAGAATTCTATTATAAGGAACTAGAGGAATAAAAAGGAAAATACATTATTCAGTGTTGGAGAAATGCACACTAACTAGCTCAGTTAACACAGTTTCCAAGGGAGTCGATACAGTTCCATGGGAACAGGTGGGCTGCCCATCTCCCAGGAGGCTTTCCAGCAAGGAGTTTGTTACTCATAGGGAATTATCTCCAAAAAGCCCAATTTCCTGAGCTGTAAGTTGAAGGTAGTAAAAGCGGTTCCTAAAAGATTAAATCAGACAATATTCATAAAGCATTAAACATAATAGTGGTTCATAATAAAAACTTGATATGCAAAAAAATTGTTATTACTATTTTTCTTTTTAGGGCCACACCCACAGCATATGGAGGTTCCCAGATTAAGGGGTCTAATCAGAGCTGTAGCTGCTGGCCTACCCCACAGCCACAGCAATGTGGGATCCAAGCCGCATCTGTGACCTATACCACAGCTCAGAGCAACACCAGATCCTTAACCCACTGCACAAGGCCAGGAATCAAACCTGTGTCCTCATGGATACTAGTCAGGTTTGTTAACTGCTGAGCCATGATGGTAAGTCTAAAGGAAAAATTATTGAACTCAATTAACCTGACATATTTTTTTCATTTTAGAGTATAGATTGAATTCATAGCAACTTCTCAGGATTTTCTTCTCTCAGAAAGAGAAACATTATTTTAATCATACAATTTTGTAAAAATAGCACTAATAATGAAATTCTATTTATCAGTTGATAGATTTTATTTCCTAATGAAAATTTACCAAATTAAAATTTGCAAAGACCAAATGATAGTTTTATCTACTTGTGTTGACTATTTATTTTGTTGTATTTTTTCTAATGGTCAATAAATATAATTCTTAAGGAGGAGAGAATATATTTGAGATACTTCTCCAATCACCATTATTATTCTTTTGAAGGGCTCCAGTGCAAGAGATCCCTACTTTCCCACTGAGAGAAAGTACATTTTATTGTGTCACTTATTTTTGTTTGTTTCAAGCATGAATGATAAAGCAAACTCTTGTTTCTTTAAGTACTGACACAGAAGGGCAGATTCATAGAACACAGAATGTTTTATGGCATGTCAAGGATCCACTTTAAATAAGAGGACTTTTTAGCAAATACTGATAATAACCATTCTAAAGTTTTGCACATGTCCTTTTGCAGATAGCATACCTGAAAATTGCCAATTATTTACTTAAAATATAATGTATACAAATGATCTTTGAAATTCCGATATGTTATGTTAGTAGGTTGTTATGTTGGATAAAAAAAGATAATCAAATACCTTTCCTTGTAAGGAAACTTTGGAAAATTACTAAAAAAATTGAAAATGTTTAGTAAGAACTTTCTTTCATTCTTTTGGACACTATATGAAGCACTTAGGCATTTTGAAGCACGTTAACATTTTGAGTATATTCTTAGCTCTGTCCTGTTAGGAAATCACAGGATTAACATAGTACAGTTATTTTTAATATGCTAATAATATTTTATTGTTATTATTATTATTATTATTGTCTTTTTAGGGCTGCACCTGTGGCATATGGAGGTTCCCAGGCCATGGGCCCAATCGGAGCTGTTGCCGCTGACCTATGCCAGAGCCACAGCAATGCCAGATCCAAGCCACATCTGCAACCTACACCACAGCTCACAGCAGTGCTGGATCCTTAACCCACTGAGTGTGGCCAGGGATCGAACCTGCAACCTCATGGTTCCTAGTCAGATTCATTTCCGCTGCACCATGATGAGAACTCCTACTAATCATATTTTAAATTATTTTAATATAATAATGAATGTTTCCTGAAAAATATTCTAGAATTTTGAATTTGAGAAAATTCAAAAATATGCATTAATGTCATTTTTCCATGATTTTAAGCAAAAAAAAAAATAACAAAAATAAAACTTTCTATTGAATGTTTATTTCTAACTTTTTTTTTACACAGCTATCATTTTTTGGGTAAAAATGCCAAAATATAGGTTGCATATCACTTATGTAATCAACTCCAACAAAATTTGATAAAAATAATAGAATTTTAAATCCTTCAGTTTATAAATGAAATTTAATTTCCTAAAAGATATATATTTGCAATCCTATACTGTATATATGTAAATTTAAACCAAAGATTCAGAGTTCATTTTTCTGGGAGCAATTTTAAATGTTCTTTGCTTTGAAGTTTATTGACAAGAATATCTCTTATGTTTGTTCATTTTCTGTTTTTTGTTTTTGGCGATATTCACCATATATGAAATTTCCCAAGCCAGGGATGGAATCTGAGCTGCAGCTGCAACCAACACAACAGCTGTGGCAATGCCAGATACTTAACCATTCTGCCACAGCAGGAATTTCCAAGAATGTATCTTTTTAATTATTCTTCTTAGAAACTTAACCGATTGTTACATATACAAACATAAGTAGCAAGAATTGAGAAATAAATTCCTCATTGTTACTTTAGAACAGACAATAAAGGAGAAATAAAACACTTTATTTGAATCTCAAGCGCTTCCATGTTTCCCAAATTGGAACATCAAACAGTTACCTTAACTGTGTACTTTCTATAGCCAGGTATTAAATATTGGTTAATCATATTATCTTTAAAACTTGAAAAGTTAATTATTTTAGGCAGATACTAACTAGATGGTCATGAAAATCAATACTTGTTAGAAGGAAAGAATAAATTCCCTGTTATAGAATAACTCTTTCTAACCTAATAATAAATCTGAAATCTTCATAAAATAATCATTATAATTTATTGAATAAAATATTTTAATGATAAAATACTAAAGATATGAAAGTACATTGTAGGAACAATTGTTTCATTATTAGATGATATTTTGCTCCTCCATTTACAATAGTGCACAATAGAAGTACATAATAAGAATAAATTTGAGCTATGATTAGTGTAGAAACTATTTTTTGAGTACTTAACTTTTCTTCTATTTAAAACTCTCTATTTACATTTTCATAGGAGTGTAATGAATTAATATTGGATTTATTTACTGGCTCAAGGTTAACTTATTGTAGAAATTGTTTAGCATAAATGGGAAGATTTCTGTTTTCAAGAAATTAATGTATTTTTTAACTACAAGAGATGAGAGTAAATTAGAGACATCATTTTACTTTTTAAAAAATTCTAGTGGCATAAATGAAATTAACTAAAAAGAAAATAGAACTCTTAAAATTTACTTTATGTAATATTCCAGTCATCCTACAATTGTTAAATTAGGGTAAAATTTAATAGTCTGTCATTAAAATTTCTCTAAGCATTTGTACACTTTAAAGGATATAGTGTTTTATCTAAAGCTATCTGACATATGGTTTATTGATATTTGTATTAATTATTTATTTGTATTTTCTTATTTAAAGTTCCTCATATTAATTGGATTGTGATCATTGTTGTACAACTATAAACATAATAAAATTAAGTGAGAAAAAATTCATAATTTTTAGAAAGAACATTTTTTTCTTTAAAATCACATTAGATATATACATTACAATATATAAGACACATAGTAAGGCTTGTTTTTTCACTTGGATTAGGAAATAAAATGCTTACTTATATTTAATAAGAAATATTCAGATATTATGAATGAATCCATATGTCACACATTATCTATACCACTGACATTGCAAAGGTGATTGAAATGATAGTCACACACTCATTGATTAGATTTACCTTAAATTCAGGGATGTGAGAAGTGTACTTAAATGAGCATCCACTAAATATTTTTCCAAAGGTCAAATCTGTAGCTGAGACCAAACAGAAGGTTTTTACAAAATTCAAGATTTAAAGGTGGACTTTGGTTATCTTTATTAGATATTCTTATTCCTTTTTTCTCTAATTTTTCTTTTTTTGCAAATGGTGAAACTGAAGTTTTATAAATGTAAAACCTAGAGTAAAATTTAAGGAACTTTTCATTATTTTACATAAAAATGAGTATGAAAGTATTAGCCTGACAAAAATGATTTTTCCTCTACCTGCTCAGGCAATGAAATCTGAATTTCTCTATCTTCAGTTCTTTCAGGCCAACATATCTTGGGTCATTCTTCCATTTAATGAAAATTTATTGCACATTTTTCAAAGTCAGTCACCATTTATATTATAGGAATATTGCAGTCAATAATGATGTTCTTTATTATTTTATTATTTATTTTATCTTTGATTGCACAGTGAATTTTATTACATTTATAGTTGTATAATGATCATAACCACCCAATTTTATAGCATTTCCATACCAAACCTCCAGTACATCCCCCCATCCCCCAACTTTTCATTTGAAAACCATAATTTTTTCAAAGTGAGTAAGTATCTGTTCGGCAAAGAAGTTCATTGTGTCCTTTTTTCAGATTCCACATGTAAGTGATAGCATATGATGTTGGAGTCTCACTGTCTAACGTCATTTAGCATGATATTTTCTACATCCATCCACATTGCTGCAAATTCCCTTATTCCTTTCCTTTTAATGGCTGAGTAATATTCCATTGTGTATATGTACCACTTCTTGATCCACTCCTCTGTCAGTGGGCATTTAGGTTGTTTCCATGTCTTGGCTATTGTATATGGGGCTGCAATGAACACTGGAGTACATGTATCTTTTCTAGTCATGGTTTTCTCTGGATAGATGCCCAGGAGTGGGATTGCTGGATCAAATGGCAGTTCTATTTTTAGTATTCTAAGGAATCTCCATACTGTGTTCCACAGTGGTTGCACTAGTTTACATTCCTGCCAACAGTTTAATAGGGTTTCCTTTTCTCCAACCCCTCTCCAGCATTTATTTTTTGTAGACTTCTTGATGAAGGCCATTCTGGCATGTGTAAGGTGGTAACTCATGGTGGTTTTGATTAGCATGTCTCTAATAATTAGTGATGTTAAACATATTTTCCACCTTTATGTCTATGAAGAACTGTCTGTTTAGCTCTTCTGACCATTTTTTGATGGGGATGTTTGTTCTTCTTCATATTTAGCTGCAGGAGGTGTTTATAAATTTAGATTAATCCCTGTCAGTCACTTCATTTGCAAATATTTTCTCCCATTCTGTGGGTTGTTTTTTGGTTTGGTTTAGGGTTTTCTTTGCTGTGCAGAAACTTTTAAGTTTAATTGTCTTATTTGCTTATTTTTGTTTTTATTGTCATTACTCTAGGAAGTGGATCCAAGGAGATACTGCTGTGGTTTATATCAGAGTGTTTGGCCTATGTTTTCCTCTAAGAGCTTTAGAGTATTCAGTCTTATAATGAAGTCTTCAATTCATTTTGAGTTTATTTTTTGTGTATGGTGTTAGGAAGTATTCTAATTTCATTCTTTTCCATGTGGCTGTCCAGTTTTCCCAGCACCACTTATTAAAGGGGCTATCTTTTCTCCATTGTATATTCTTCCCTCATTTGTCATAGATTAGTTGACTGTAGGTGTGTGGGTTTAATTCTGGGCTTTCTATCCTATTACACTGATCTCTATTTCTGTCTTTGTTCCAGTACCATAGAGTTTTGATGACTGTAGCTTTGTAGTATAGTCTGAAGTCAGGGAGCCTGACTCCTCCAGCTCCATTTTTCTTTCTCAGGATGTCTTTGGCTATTCTGGGTCTTTTGTGATTCCAAACAAACTTTAAGACATTTTGTTCTAGTTCTATAAAAACATGTCCTTGGTAATTTGATAGGGATTGCACTGAATCTGTAGATTGCCTTAGGTAGTATAATCATTTTGATAATATTGATTCTTCCAATCCAAGGGCATGGTATACCTTTCTATGTGTTTGTGTCATCTTTGATTTCTTTCATTAGCATCTTGTAGTTTTCATAGTACAGGTCTTTTGTCTCTTTAGGTAGGTTTATTCCTAAGTATTTAACTCTTTTTGTTG
Organism: Sus scrofa; assembly: GCF_054392235.1. Classification (NCBI taxonomy): domain Eukaryota; kingdom Metazoa; phylum Chordata; class Mammalia; order Artiodactyla; family Suidae; genus Sus; species Sus scrofa. Next base: position 52,724,365 of record NC_139386.1, read on the forward strand.
TGATGGTGATTGGGATTGTTTACCTAGTTTCTCTTTCTGATCATTGGTTGTTAGTACTTAGAAATGCAGTCGATTTCTGTGTATTAATTTTGTGTCCTGTGACTTTGCCTAATTCATTGATGAGCTCTAACAGTTTTCTGGTAGGAACTTTGAGATTCTCTAGGTACAGTATCATGTCATCTGCAAATAGTGATAGTTTTACTTCTTCCATTCCAATTTGGATTCCTTTCATTTCTTTATCTTCTCTGATTGCCAAGGCCAGGACATCCAAAACTATGTTGAATAGTAATGGTGAGAGTGGATATCCTTGTCTTGTTCCTGATCTCAGTGGGAATTCTTTCAGGTTTCACCATTGAGATTGATGTTAACTCTGGGTTTGTCATATATGACCTTTATTGTGTTGAGGTAGGTTCCCTCTATGCCCACATCCTGAAGGGGTTTGATCAGAATTGGGTATTGGATTTTGTCAAAGGCTTTTTTTAGCACCTATTGAGAGGATCATATGGTTTTTATTCTGAAGTTTGTTAATGTGTTAACACTGATTTGCAGATATTAAAGAATACTTACATCCCTTGGATAAGTCCCACTTGATCATAATGGACAATCCTTTTAATGTAGTGTTGAATTTGGACTGTTAGTATTTTGTTGAGGATTTTTGCATCTGTCTTCATCAGGGAAATTGGCCTGTAATTTTTTTTTTTTTTTTTTGGTGGCATCTTTTTCTGGTTTTGGTATCAGGGTGATGGTGGCCTCAAAGAATGAGTTTGGGAGTGTTCTTTCCTCTGCAATTTTTTGGAATAGTTTCAGAAAGATAGGTGTTAACTCTTCTCTAAATGTGTAATAGAATTCACCTCTGAAGGCATGGGTCCTGGATTTAGTTTGTGGAAAGTTTTTTGTTTTGTTTTGTTTGTTTTTGTTTTTGTTTTTGTTTGTGTTTTTGCTATTTCTTTGGGCCACTCCTACGGCATATGGAGGTTTCCAGGCTAGGGGTCAAATAAGAGCTGTAGCCCCCGGCCTACGCCAGAGCCACAGCAACGCAGGATCCGAGCTGCGTCTGCAACCTACACCACAGCTCACAGCAACGCTGGATTGTTAACCCACTGAGCAAGGGCAGGGACCGAACCTGCAACCTCATGGATCCTAGTCGGATTCGTTAACCACTGCGCCATGACGGGAACTCCCTGTTGGAAGTTTTTTAATCATAGTTTCAATCTCTGAACTTGTGATTGGTCTGTGCATCTTTTCTATTTTGTCTTGGTTTAGTCTTAGAAGATTGAACTTGTCTAAGAATTTGTCCATTTCTTCTAGGTTTTCAATTTTATTGGCATATAATTGCATGTAGTAGTCTCTTGTGATCCATTGTATTTCTGTGGTGAACGTTGTTACTTCTTTTCATTTATATATTTATTGATTTGAGTACTTTCTCTTTTTTTCTTGGGCTAAGGGTTTATCAATTTTGTTGATATTTTCAAAGAACCAGCTTTTAGTTTCATTGATCTTTTCAATGATTTTCTTTACTTCTGTTTCATTGTTTTCTGCTCTAATCTTTATGATTTCTTTCCTTCTACTAAATTTAGGTCTTGTATGTTCTTCTCTCTTTAGCTGTTTTAGATATATAGTTATGTTGTTTATTTGAGCTTTTTCTTATTTCCTGAGGTAGGCTTGTATTGCTCTTAGAACTGCTTTTGCTGCATCTCATAGATTTTGGAGTGTCATTTGCTTCTAGGTATTTTTTAATTTCCTCTTTGATTTCTTCAGTTATCCTTTGGTTGTCTATTATCAGGTTGTTTAGTCTCCACATGTTAGTGTTTTTTTCAGTTTTTTTCTAGTTGCTTTCCAGTACTATAGCATTGTGGTAAGAAAAAAAATGCTTGATAAGATTTTGATTTTCTTAAAATTACCAAGGCTTATTTTGTGGCCCAGAATGTGATCAATCCTAGAGAATGTTCCATGTGCACTTGAGAAGTATGTATATTCTGATGCTTTTGGGTAGAATGTCCTATAAGTATCTAATAAGTCTATCTGGTATATTGCTTTATTTAGGGCCTGTGTTTCCTTATTGATTTCCTGTCTGGATGATCTGTTCATTGCTGTAAGTGCGGTGTTAAAATCCCCTGCTATTATTGAGTTATTGTCAATTTCTCCTTTTAAGGTTGTTAGCAGTTGCCTTATATATTGAGTTGATCCTACATTGGGTGCATATATATCTAAAATTGTTATATCTTCTTGGATTGACCCTTTGATCATTATATAATTTCCTTCTTTTTCCCTTATAATATTCTTTATTTTAAAGTCTATTTTATTCTGATATGAGTATTGCTACTTCAGCTTTCTTTTGATTCCCTTTTGCATGTAATATTTTCTTCCATCCTCTCACTTTCAATTTGTATGTGTCCCTGGAAGAGAGTGTGTCTCTTGAAAAGAACATATATGTGTGTCTTGTATTTTTGATCCATTCAGCCAATCTATGTCTTTATGTTGGGGTGTTTAGTCCATTTCCTTTTAAGGTAATTACTGGTATGTTCTTAGTGCCATTTTATTAACTGTTTTGGATGGGTTTTTTTTTTTTTTTTTTTGCAATTTTTTCTTCCTTTTTTTTTTTTCTCTTTTTCCTCTTCTTGTGGTCTGAGGCCTATCTAGTGTTGTATTTGAGATGATTTTTCTTTTTATTTTTCCTTTTTTTTTTTTTTTTTGGTCTTTTTGCCATTTCTTGGGCCACTTCCATGGCATATGGAGGTTTCCAGGCTAGGGGTCTAATCGGAGCTGTAGCCACCAGACTATCCCAGAGCCACAGCAAGGCGGGATCCAAGCTGTATCTGTGACCTACACCATAGCTCATGGCAATGCCAGATCCTTAACTCACTGAGAAGGCCAGGGATCAAACCCACAACCTCATGGTTCTTAGTCAGATTTGTTAACCACTGAGCCACGACAGGAACTCCCTGAGATGATTTTTCTTATTTGTGTGTGTATCTATTGTAGATTTTTGCTTTGCAGTTACCCTGAAATTTTGGTATAGGTGTCTATATATTTATATGAGATTGGTTTAAATTGTTGTTCTTTTAATTTAAGTGCATCTCCAGTGTCCTGCGTTTGTACCCTTCTCTTCTGATGATTTCTGATTTTGGTAGCATATTTGTGCATAGATGATTTCCTACCTCTACTGTACATATGCCTTTATAGGTGAGCCTTGTCATCTGTAGTAATTTTCCTAGTTGTGGCCTTTTCTTTTCTACCTAGAGATGTTCCTTTAGTATTTGCTATAAAGCTGGCTTGGTGCTGCTGACTTCTCTTAGCTTTTGCTTGTCTGTTAAGTTTTTATTTCTCCTTCAAATTGGAATGCATACCTTGTTGGGTAGAATAATCCTGGTTGGAGGTTTTTTTCCTTTCATCACTTTAAGTATATTGTGTGGACTCTGTTCTGGCTTGCAGAGTTTCTTCTGAAAAATCTGATAATAACCTTATTGGGGTTCCCCTTATATGCTATTTTTTTCTTTTCCTTAGTTACTTTCAATATTTTATCTTTATCTTTAATTTTGGTCAGTTTGATTCATTTGTGTCTTGGGATGTTCCTCCTTGGGTTAATTTTATATGGTACTCATACTTCCTGGATTTGAGCGAGTGGTTCCTTTCCCATGTTAGAGAAGTTTTTGACTATTATCTCTTCAAACATTTTTTCTCTCCCTTTCTCTTTCTCTCTTCTCCTGCTGGCACCCCTATAATATGGATGTTGGTGTGGTTAATGTTGTGCTAGAGTTCTCTTAGACTGTCTTCATTTCTTCTCAATCTTTTTTTCTCTTTTCTGTTCCACATCAGTGATTTCTGCTACTCTGTCCTCCACTTAATTTATTCATTCTTCTGCCTCCTATAGTCTGCTGTTGGTTGCTTCTAGTGAATTTTATTTCAGTTATCGTATTTTGCAACTCTGCTTGTTTAAACTTTAAATCTTGTATTTCTTTGCTAATTGTTTGCTGTAATTTATCAATCTTTGTCTGCAGTTTATTTCCAATATCTTGAATCATCTTCACTATCACCAGTCTAAAGTCTTTTTCCTGAAGGCTGGTAATCTCCAGGCAACATAACTGTTTTTCTGTATTTTTTTCTTGCTCCCTTACCTGTGTTATAGTTCTCTGCCTTTTCATTTTGTATAGGTTTTTGGTGTGGTCTCTTTTTTCCCAACAATAGAGTTGTAGCCTCTCTTGCTTCTGCTGTCCACCCCCACAGTAGCTAAATATGGTACTGGAGCTTGCTGTAGGTTTCCTGATGGGAGGGACTTTTGCCTGCTCACAGGTAGGTGGAGCTGATTCTTATCCCTCTGGTGTGAGGCTTTGTCTCTGGGTGAGATTAGAGGACACTGTGTGCTTGGGGGGTCTTTAGGCAGATTGTTTACTAATGGGTGGGGCTGTGATCCCACCTGGATTACTGTTTGGCCTGGGGCTTCTCACTGCTGATGGGTGGGTCCAGATTTCCTCAAATGACCACCTCTAGAGGAACACACACTAATGAATATTCCAGAGCCCTTTCCCTTCAGTGTCCTTCCCCCACAACAAGCCATAGTCACCCTCTGTTTTCCCAGGAGATCTTCCAAGAACTGCAGTCATGTCCAACCCAGATTCCCGTGGAGTATCTGCTGGGCCTTTGGATTCAGTGCACATGGAAGTCTGTGTGTGCCTCTCTAGAATGGGGTGTCTCTTTCCCCAAGTCCTATGGAGTTCCTGCACACAAGCCTTACTGGCCTTCAATGCCAGATTCAGGGGGCTCCATCTCTGATGCCATATCCTCAGGCATGGGGACCTGACTTGGGGCTTGGAACTCTCACTCCAGTAAGTGATCTCTGTGATATAATTACTTTCCAGTCTGTAGGCTGCCCATCTAGTGGGTATGGGGTTGCTTATACTGTATAATCACCCCTCCTAGCATCTTGATGTGGCCTCCTCTTTGTCTTCTGGAGTAGGATATCTTTTTTAAAAATTTACACTTCATTCAGTTGAAGTTTATTCACCAGTTCATTGTAATTTTGTTGTTTTTATGAGAGAAGGTGAGCTCAAGTCCTTCTACTCAGTCTCTTGATCAGAAATCAACAATTATGTTCTTACTTTCATGAAACATTTAGTTATTCAACAAGCAATTAAAAAATAAGACAAAATATATAATAAGTTGAGAAGAAAATGACATAAAACCATGGGACAAAGGATGAGAAGGAGTGATTTTTAGATTAAGTCACAAATTTCTTGTTGATAAAGTGACATATGAAGAGATCTCAACTAAGCAAGGGATGACAAAATCTTAGAAGTTTTATCTAAAGGTGAAAGTGGACTATGTTCCTCAAGTTTTTAATTTTTCATCAGATTTATCTGTGAATTTTATATTTACATATGTTTATGATTAATGTCCTTTCCTTTCAACTTCAAAATTTCCTTGAACATTTCTTGTAAGTTTGATCTAGTATGGTTAGAAATTCAGCTTTCCTTTGTCCAGAATATTCTCTCTCCTGAATTCTAAAGTAAAACTTTACTAGGTAGAGTACTGATCATTGATTTTTTTTTTCCCTTTCAGCACTTTGAACACATGTGTCACTCCCTTTTGGCTTGCAAGTTTTCTGCTAAATAATTTGCTGATAGTGTTATGGGGTTTCTGATGTTTGTAGAAAAATTCTTTTCTCTTGCTGTTTTTAATACTCTTTGCCTTTAACTTTTGATAATTGAATTATAATATATCCTAGTGCATTTTTTAAGATCCCTCTTATCTGGAGCTTAATGAATCTGAATTATCTATTTCTCCTCCCTGGTTTAGGCAAGTATTTAGCCATTACTTTGAATAAACTCTGTCCCTTTCTCCTTCTTCTGTTGGGGAATCTATAATATGTATGTTGAAGGTTTCCCATAAGACCCTTCAGCTATCTTAACTCGTGTGTGTGTGTGTGTGTGTGTGTGTGTGTGTGTATTCTCTGATTGGACAATTTCTTGATCCTTTACTCTGAATTTATTTTTACAAACTTCTATTAAAATTTTCAATATAGCTACTATATTCAACTTTATAATTTCTGTCTCATATTTTTTACATTTTCTCTTTTTTTGAAATTCTGATTTTCTTCATGCATTATTCTCTTGATCTCAGTGAATGTGTTTATAACCATTAGTTTGAACACTCTATTGGGTGAATCACTTATTTCTATTTCATTACAGTCCATTTCTGCAGATTTATTTTGTCCTTTTGTTTTATCATTTTTTTTCCCTTTTCCTGACTCTCTGTGTTGGTTTCTCAGCATTGAAAAAGAGTCCTTTCTCCCAGTTTTGACAGCAGACTTGCCTTGTGTAGGTGATGAAACTCAACAATCAGCCTGTCCCACCTCCTGATTGCCTCTCAAACTTTCGTGATTGTCCAAGCTCACATCTTTGCTCTTAATGGCTCCCAGAAGAGGACCCTTTCAGGGTCCCTAAGATATGGGGATTTCCCACATATTTGTTCAGTCTCCAAGGGAACTACTATTTGTCTGCCTCTTTAGTTCCCTGAGGCAGGCTAATTGAAAGCCTGACCTTCAGGAAACAACTGGAAAAGTCAGAACTTTTATATGCAGCCTAGCCCCTATCAGGGATGGAACTGGGTGTTTTTATCCCCCAACTCTGTTATGAGCCAGAAGAATGGTTCCTAGGAATACTTATGTGCTCAACTAGGACAGTCTCCTTGTTTTTTGTGTGGTCCCAGGGAATTCATGAATGCCAAGCTCCATTAGTTCCCAGAGCTAGGTGATTTGGGTGGCAGCCAGCCATAACAGTTGATGTGCTAGATCAGAGGACAAACTCTTCAAAGGAATACTGGCAACTTAATTTAACTATTGGAATCAAGACCGAAGTAGGAAACATTTGAGACATGCTCATTAGCTCTTTCAGGTTCCAAAGAGATCTAAATCAGCTCACACATTTTAGGATGACTATAAGCTGGAACTTCGGGCAGCAGCTAGGAAAATTTATGGATAATATCTTCCAAGGAGAAAATAAGAGATGAATATTTTTTGCCTGTTATTTCTGTCCAGCAAGATGGAAGATAGTGGTAAGAAGTTCTTGTTCACCTATTTGAAAACTGATTTTGTTGTTGTTTATATGGTCTTGTGAGATTCACATAAGCCAAACCCTGCTGACTGAGCTAGATAAGCAGAGGGCTCATTCTTCATATAGCAGTTGCAAAAACTTGGGAACTAGATGTATGGACAACTCCTTCTATAAAGACAATGTAATTTAGTTTTATTGTTAGAGCTAACTGGAGGGAAAAGCTAAGGGAAGTGCCACAAACTCTCGCAGGCTCCATGAACTACCCCAGTCAGCACAGGGATACAGGCTAATTAGAAACAAGTCTCTCTGAAAGCAGTGGAGAAAATTTACCATCACACATCTTCCAGGAAAAGCAAATAGAAAAAAACTTGGAGATGGGCATTTTTGTCTGCTCCTTCTGCACTGAATCCAAGAGAATAGACGTAGAGACTGTTTGTACATCTATTTAACAGCTGGTTCTTTGTTTACTATAGTTCTGTGGGACTCATGAATTCAAGGTGGTTCTCAGAGCTAGCTTATTAGGGGGCCCATCCCTCAGGTAACAGCTTTAAAAGTTGGGCTGCTATATATAAATGATTCAAAACCATTTGCTCCTCAGGGAAAATTTAGAACTTGGAGATACCCTCATGTTTGTAGGGCATTGTGCCAGGAGCAGTATTTATGGAGGGAATGTTTCTCAGCCTCTCCTATATATTTCAATGTGAATATTTGCTCAACCACCCAATGCACAGGAGTCACTCAACTAGTTTCTGGATTTCTCTCAGAAGAAATTGATCTGTGTGTGGATGTGTATTCAGTGCATCTGTGTGAGGAGAAAAATCTTCCTGTTTTCATATTGGTGATGTCTCAACTCATTTGTGAATGAATCATTTTTAAAAAGATCCAGTGAGAGGGATAATGTAGAGGTAAGTTTTTTATTTTGTTTCTATAACCTGAGCATTAGAGCCCTCTGGGATGAAATCTATATAAACATAAACTATATGTGATATTTTTAGCTTTTCAAATCTCTGCTTTTAAAATGAAGTACAAAAAAAAAAAAAAAAAAGAGTTCCCGTCGTGGTGCAGTGGTTAACGAATCCGACTAGGACCCATGAGGTTGAGGGTTTGGTCCCTGCCCTTGCTCAGTGGGTTAACGATCCGGCGTTGCCGTGAGCTGTGGTGTAGGTTGCAGACGTGGCTCGGATCCCGCGTTCTTGTGGCTCTGGTGTAGGCTGGCAGCTACAGCTCCAATTAGACCCCTAGCCGGGAAACCTCCATATGCCGTGGAAGCGGCCCAAGAAATAGCAAAAATAAAAATAAAAAAATAAAATGAAGTACAAATAGAGGCGATCCTTATATCTTTTCTGTTATAAAATACAACCCAAACTTGTCACCTAATTAATGACATCTAGATTTGAGCTTTCAGTTTCAAAGAATTTGAAATTCAAATCAACCACATTGATGTGCAAGTACATAGGAATTATAGTAATATAAACTGAGAAGTATTGAATCAGAAGTTCTTGAACTGGAGTTCTCATCATGGCTCAGTGGTAACAAACCCAACTAGTATCCATGAGAACTTGGGTTTGATCCCTGGCCCCACACAGTGAGTTAAGGATCTCGTGTTGCCATGAGCTGTGGCATGGTTTGTAGACTCCTTGGATTTGCTGTTGCTGTGGCTGTGGCATAGGTCAGCAGCTGCAGCTTTGATTTGACCCCTAGCCTGGGAACTTCTGTATACCAGGGATGGGCATGGCTCTAAAAAGACAAAAAAAAAAAAAAAAAAAAACCTCTTTAGTAAATGTCTGACATCAGTTTAAGGCAAAATGAAAACACAGAATCCCTGCTCTATCTCAAGGCACACACACATATATAAACCAGACTATATTACAAAAATATACTTTTTTTGTCTTTTTAGGGCCACACCCATTGCATATGGAAGTTCCCCAGCTAGAAGTCGAATCAGAACCATAGCCACCAACATACACCATAGCCATAGCAATGCCAGATCTGAGCTACATCTGCAACCGGATCCACAGCTTGTGACAATGTGGGATCCTTAACCCACTGAGTGAGGCTAAGGATTTAACCCACAACCTCATGGATACTAGTCAGGTTCTTAACCCACTGAGCACAACAGGAACTCCAAACACTTTTAAAATACTGAAATCTTCTCTTTCTGTGTGTTCCTCTTGCTTCCTATGGTCTCTAAGAGTAATAATGTTAGATTCTAATCAATAATGCTCCAATGAATTAATTCATCCATTACTCAACATTAAATACTTACAAATGCTATAAGTATTGAATATTTATAAATGTTGAATATATAGTCTTCTGTAAGCAATTTTAAACACCTATGTTTCAGGCACTGTGTTTATTTCTAGAGCTCTAGGATTTGGGTTAAATAGAATTCCATGTTTGAGAAGGTTTATAGTCTCTAATGGTTAATATAGATATTTAACCTAGCTAAAATTAAAATATGGTAATGCAATGACTTTTAAAAAGTGAGAGAGATTATAGATAGAGCTAGACTAGCCCACAGAAGAGAATTTTAAACTTTATATGGAAGAGCCAGAGATGGATTGCCAGGGGAGCTTAGACTTAAAGTAAGACTTGAAGTATAACAAGAAATATTCTAGGTAGATAAATATAGGAATGGTGATTTAGCAGAGGGAAGAATGCCCAGGCATGAAGATGAAAGGGAGTACATCACCTGAAAGTATATATACATGTACAATAATATCTGGTGGCAAGTACCAAATCTAGCCAAACTGGTAAAATGCTCTAACACGGGAATTTTAAAAAAAATATTTTTATTAAAGTTTAGTTGATTTACAATATTGTTCCAAACTCTGCTGTACAGTAAAGTTACCCAGTCTTACATATATATTAAATTCCTTTTATTACATTATCTTCCATCATGGTCTATCCCAAGAGACTGGATATAGTTCCCTGGAACACTTGTGATTTTATGCTTTAAGTGTTGCTGAAATATTTAAATATTTCAAGCAATTAAGTATCATGTTGACACATCCTTGCCAATACTTGGTATTGTCTTTTTCTTTTTTTAACTTTAGCCTTTCTAGTGGTGACTCTAACTCTGGTTTTCATTTGTATCTATCTAGTGACAGATGTTTAGCAATTTTTCATGTGTGGTAACACGTGTATCACTTTTTCTTGTACAGTGACATATGAGTCACTTTCTTTTGTGAAGCATAGATTTTTAAAATTTGTTTTTCTTCCTCTTATTAAGTTGTACTAATTCTTTATATATTCTATATATATTCTTTTTTTGTTATACATGTTACAAAAAATCTTTCTCCCCACTCTCTTGTGCCTTTTTTTTTGTTTTTGAAAGACTGCTGTTCATAGATTACATATTTTTAATTCTTATAAATTCCAATTTATTAATTTTTTATGGCTTGTGCTTTCTGCATGCAATTTAAGAAAATTTTTCATATTTCAAGGTCATAGATCCTGTTTTTTTCTAGGAGTTTTATAGTTTGAAGTTTTCTGTTTAGAGCTATAATAGATTTTGGGTAAATTTGATATGAGGTAAGTTTAAATGTACAGATATACAAAGATAAAGTTATTTTAGTATTATGTGTGCAAAGTCTTTCTTTTTTGAATTGAATGATATTGGAAGCTTTATGACAAATCAAATGATGTGTGTATAAGTGTATTTCTGCACTTCTTATCATGTTCCATTGATCTATTCTAGATATGTCTATTTTTTGGTCAATTTCAAATGACCTTGATTGCTCTACCTTTTAACAGTTGCTCACTCTTCTCAAAGCTTCTAGCATTTCATAAAAATTTAAGAATCAGCTTAATCATGATTTAAGATTGGCCCTTTCTCTCTACATTGAAAAATTAATATTTTCTCATCTACTAAGAATCTTATAAGAATATACATTGACACTATGTAAATATCTTGTGTCTCCTCATAGTTTCAGTGATTAATTTTAACATCTGTGGATGATTCTTTCTTGCAACTCATGTTACTAAGGTGTTAGCCAAGGAATATTTACCAAATGGTGATTTTCTCTTTCTGTATTTTTCTACAGTTATTAATTGGTCTTTTACTATTTAAAAAAAAATCTTTCCATTTATTTTTAGTTCCCTATATAGTAATATATACTCATGGACATTTATATTATTCTTTCTGTTTTAACTCATACTATCTCATATGTAGCCATTGGGAACTCCTAATTGCTTCCTGTGTCCTTTTGACATGTTTCTATCATTTACTTTTTAGCTCCTCCTTTTATTCTAGCATCATAAGATAGTCCAGTTTTATCCTGTTTTTTCTCTTCTGCAATATTGAAATCAGCTATTTATCCAAGAAATAGCTGCTTCTTCTTTGTTTTATTTTTTTTTAATTTGATAATGACATTTGGAAAGCCAAATCTTGGTGCTGGATTCCCTCATAGATACTGAGGTGTCATCACTTTCAGGCCCTATCAATATGGAGTATACAGTATATATATATAAATAATTTCCCAAATGACATGAATTTCTTTTTCTTGCCTTATTGAAATAAATTATTACCCTATTCAGAAGCTTCAGTATAGTGTTCAAAATAAATAATGAGCAGTAATTCCTAACTAGGGTTAGTTTATCCTCCCAAACACAGGGGCTATTTGAAAACTCTAGAGGTATTTTTGTTAGACGCAAATTGAGGAATCTGTGGGAGTAGGGAGCATGGCATCTGGTAGATAGAAGCCAGAGATTCTGCTGAATATCCTAAGTGAGAGGACATCCCAACAGAACAAAGCATTATCTAATCCAAAATATCAGTAGTGCTGATATTGAGAAACCATGTCTTAAAGAAAAAGAAATTGTATTTTTCCAATATTATGACATTAACCATTCACTCAAAACATAGGGAAAGACATAAAATAAATCTTAATAATGATATTAGTCTGTAATTTGCTTTTTTTGTGGTATTTTTCTATGGTTTTGGTAGCAAGATAATGGTACCTTCATAGAAAGAGCTTGGGACTATTCCTTACTCTGCAATTTTCTGGAAAATTTTCCAAAGAAGAGGTGATAACTCTTTTCTGAATATTTGGTAGAAGTCAGCTGTGAAGCCATCTGGTCCTCAACTTTTGTTTTTGGAAGTTTTTTTAATCACATTTTCAATTTCAGTACTGTGGTTGCTCTATTCATATTTTCTATATCTTCCTTGTTCAGCCTTGGTAGGTTGGCTTTACCTTTGTAAGAATCTGTCCAATTCTAGGTTGTCAACTTTATTGGCATGCAGTTGCTCATAGAAGTCTCTCATGATCCTTTGTATTTCTATAGTGTCAGTTGTAACTTCTCCTTTCTAACTTGTAAATTAATTGATTTTAAACATCTGACTTTTTTTCCTGATGAATCTGGCTAATGGTTTATCAGTATTGTTAATCTTTTCAAAGACCAAAATTTTTGAATTCATTGATTATCTCAATTGTTTCCTTTGCCTCTATGTTATTAATTGCTGTTCTAGTATTAATAATTTCTTTCCTTCCACTGATTTTGGGTTCTGTCTGTACTTCCTTCTCTAGATGATTAAGGTATAGGTTAGGTTGTTTGTTTGCACTTTTTATTCTTTCCTGAGATAAGATTCTATTGCTATAAACTTCCCCCTCAGAACTGCTTTGGCTGTGTGCCATAGCAAATTACAGGCCAATATCACTGATGAACATAGATGCAAAAATATTCAACAAAATATTAGCAAACCACATACAAATATACATTAAAAAGATCATATACCATGATCAAGTAGGACTTATCCCAGGAATGAAAATACTCTTCAATATCTGCAAATCTATGAATGTGATATGCCATATCAACAAACTGGAAAAATAAAAACTATATGATCATCTCTATAGATGCAGAAAAAGCAGTCATTATTTCATATAAAAAGTCATATGCCAATGGTGCAGCCCTAAAAGGACAAAAGACAATAATAATAATAATAATAATAATGATAAATTTATTTTCAGTATTAATATTTCAGTAACTTATCTGGAAACAAAATAGAGAGTCAATGAATTTAACTTAACTCATTATTTAATTTAGCAAAACTCTAAGCATGTAAGTTACCAGAGAAATTTGGGAAATTGTTTTAGTATACATATTATAAAATGATCCTATCTGAAGAATTTCACCTAAAAACTTTCTCATTTACATTTATTTAATTTGTTTTTTAAACAATCATGTTCAAATTACTAATAGAAAAACTTCATTAGACATTAGACATCAGTCACCCTCCTGTTATTTTCTGACTGACAAATTCTATAAGAGAAACATTATGAGCTTCTTCAGCTTTTACAAAAACTAGGTGTAGAAAAGTATATTCTTCATATTGATAACTCTAAAGACTTGTCTGTATTAGTGAAACAAACCAATAAACTAACTTTTATATTTACTAAAATTATTCCTAGATCACATGACCTTGAAAAACATTTGAATTAGTTTCTATTATATTTTCTGAGAATTTAATTTATATATAAGAACGTGTTTATTTAAGCCAATGAAATAGAGCTCTTTACAAATTAATTTTAAGAATGCCATCTTGAGGTAGAAAAACACCCCACAAGTATAAGACGTGTATATAGACACATGAACATACAGACAGATGCAAACAGAAACCTTGTAATTTCTGTTTTAAATTTTTCCTCAAACTAGATTTTTGACAAAGGTATTTCTATAGTGTTTTGTATTTTTTTAAAGTCCTATTTTCTCCTATTTCTTCAGTCTTAGGGACTAGAAATGGTTTAGATAAGAGTACCTAGAGAGGTTATAAGACTTTTGAGATTAAAAAAGGGAGGCTTCGGGATCAATAAAAAAATGCATTTCCAGTTTTGCAAAATTTATAATATGTAGCTTAAATGAGATCATAAGTTGATTTACCCATCCAACTATATTATCCTCAATTTTCTTTTTTGTATTAGGGAGATTTCTAAATAAGATTTGTTGCTATTGTTGTTTGTTTTGTTTTTTTATAATGATATTTATTTTGTTCCATTATAGCTGGTAAATACAAAGTGAAGTAGATAAGATGTTAATGTAAGTTTGTATGTTCTGCTCAGGAAATTTTGTTGGTTCCCTTTAGCATACTCAATTTATATTGCCTGAAGGGCAGGTTTTACAGTGCTAGATAGGGGAAACATTTCCCAGTAAGATACAATGACCATCCCCCTAATATAATCAAGTAAATGAGATGCAGCCATTTTCTATAAAGCCCATTCAAATATACTAATTCTATAAAATTGGTGCCTTAATTTATTCAACTCCTACATTTATAACTGTAGTCTCCATTAGCACTTTATTAACAAGAATTTGTTTTATAATATTGAGTGGGAGAAATGTTCATAGTCAGACCTACCTATTCCCATAAAACATTCATGTAAATTTGACACAACTTCATTGAATAAAGCCTGTTTAAATATTTCAATTTTCATAATCTTATAAATCCTTAAGTTTCTATTTTTTTTTTCATTCTATTTGTAACCTAAGAGCTTCACAACTGAGTTTTGTTGTCATAGTTCATGGGATTCTCATATCAAGAAGTCCTGGAAACTTCTCTTCTATCCCTTGACTATATTTCACTCAGTTTTGAAAAGGATTTGGGTTCCCAACACAGGGTCAGGACAAAGGGCACTGGGACTACTGCTAGTTGTTAACATCATTAACCAGCCAGTTACCCAAGTGATTTCTGTCAGTTTTCTCATTGTAATCTCTCCCTTCCAGCTTTTCAAATTTCTTTAAACTTGGGTCAATAGACCAGGCTTACTTGGATTATTTTTTTAACCAGATAAAAATAAATTTTTTTATTTAAAAATGATTTTTATTTTTTCCATCGTAGCTGGTTTACAGTGTTCTGTCAATTTTCTACTGTACGGTGAGGTGACCCAGTCACACATAGATATATATGTACTTGTTCTCACATTATCATGCTCCATCATAAGTGACTAGATATAGTTTCCAGTGTTATACAGAAGGATCTCATTGCTTATCCATTCCAAAGGCAATAGTTTGCATCTATTAACCCCAAATTCCTAGTCCATTCCATTCCCTCCTCATCCCTCTTGGCAACCACAAGTCTGTTCTCCAAGTTCATGATTTTCTTTTCTTGGAAATGTTCACTTGTGCTGTATATTAGATTCTAGATATAGGTGATATCATATTTGGATTCCTTTAAACTTTGAGAACCAATATGGGGTCACTTTGGGCCACCTAGCCTTTGGTAGTGCTATAGGAAAACCTTTCTTATTTAATCCCAATATGTTTTTTAATTGCCTTTCTAATTTATCCATTAATCTCAGGAGATAAGGCATTTAAAAAAAAAAACCTTTTGACTCTCCCCCCTGGGTTTAAGAAAAAATAATTTCTCTCACTTAAGCACAGAGCAATTGTACTTCAAATGTCTTGCAAAAGTCTGAAGGCAAATAGAAAAAAATATATATGGACTTCGATTTTTGTTCTAATTTCTATCTTTTCATCTTATTAATGGACTCCCAATGTCTAGCTTTTATACCAATATGTGAGCTCTATAAAATAAATTTACCTTCTTTCCAATTTAACAAATTCAAAGGATCCATATATGACCATTGAAAAGTAGGATTAACAAATCTTAATAATGATTCAAACCAATAGGCCTTTTTATGACTTAACTAAGGATGCAAGAGCTGTTCCACAAGAGAATGGAAATGATGTAGCCCTCAAAAATCCAGAAATTTCACTCAAAAGTTCACCTAAAGAAAGAACTATAGGCAACATTTTTTTTTTAAAGTTCCAAAACACAGATAGTCATGTGTCTTCCCCAGGGCCTTTTTTTTTTTAACAAAATATGGTGACTTACCAAGCTACAATTTATCGAGTTTTTAAGTTCCCTAATATTAAGCCCACAGCCTGCTCAACTGTCCACCAGATGCATATGCAACCTCTGGCTGGGGAGATCGAAAAGGAAAAATATGACCATCTCTGAGAGGAATAGGAACAGCAGAAAATCAGAGTACTCATCCCAAATATTTACTAAGGAAATTTTACCTTAGGAAATAGCTCCACACATATTTTCTCCTGCCAATTTAAATTTTGAAAGGACAAAATTGAAAATGACATTTAAAAACTTCAAAAAAACCAAAGTCCAGGACCTGATGGGTTCACATTTGAGTTCTACCAAACATTCAGAGATGAATTAACACCCTTTCTTCCGAAAATTTTCCAGAAAATTTCAGAGGAAGGAACACTCCCAAGCTCATTCTATGAAGCCACCATTACCCTGATACTAAAACCAGACAAAGATACCATGAAAAAAGAAAATTACAGGCCAATATCACTGATGAACATAGATGCAAAAATATTCAACAAAATATTAGCAAACCACATACAAATATATGTTTAAAAGGTCATATACCATGATCAAGTAGGATTTATCCCAGGGATGAAAATATTCTTCAATATCTGCAAATCTATGAATGCAATACACCATATCAACAAACTGGAAAAATAAAAACCATATGATCATCTCAATAGATGCAGAAAAAGCTTTTGACAAAATTCAACACCCATTCCTGATAAAAACTCTCCAGAGAGTGGGCATAGAGGGGAAATACCTCAATATAATAAAAGCCATTTATGAGAAACACAGAGCTAACATCATTCTCAATGGTGAAAAAATTCCTTCCACTAAGATCAGGAATGAGACAAGGATGTTCTTTCACCAATATTATTCAACATAGTTTCGGAGGTCCTAGCCATGGCAATCAGAGAAGAAAAAGGGAAAAAAAAAGGAATTTGAATTGGAAGAGAAGAAGCAAAACTATCACTGTTTGCAGATGACATGATTCTATGCCTAGAAATCCTAAAGACACTACCAGAAAACTATTAGAGCTCATCAATGAACTTGGTAGAGTCTTGGAATACAAAATTAATGCACAGAAATCAATTGCATTTCTATATACTAACAATGAAAGATCAGAAAGAGAAATTAGGGAAACCATCCCATTTATCATTTCATCAAAAAGAATAACATACCTAGGAATAAACCTAACTAAAGAGCCAAAAGACTTCCTCTCTGAAAACTATAAGATGCTGATGAAAGAAATCAAAGAAGACACAAATAGATGGAAAAATATACAAATGATTGGAAGAATCAGTATAGTCAAAATGACAGAACTATAGATTCAGTCTAATCCTTATCAAATTACCAACAACATTCTTTATAGAAATAGAGAAAAATGTTTTAAAATTTGTATGGAAACACAAAAGACCTAGAATAGCCAAAGCTATATTGAAAAGAAAAAAACAGAACTGGAGGAATCAGGCTCCCTGACTTCAGACTCTACTACAAAGCCACAGTCATTAAAACAGTATGGTATGGACACAAAAGCAGAAATATATGTCAATAGAACAGGATAGAAATCCCACAAACAAACCCAAGCACCAAGGGTCAACTAATCTATGATAAAAGATACAAGAACATACAGTGAAAAAAAGATTGTCTCTTCAATAAATGGTGCTGGAAAAACTGGACAATTGCATGTAAGACGAGTGAAATTAGAACACTGTCTAACAACTTACACAATAATAATAAACTCAAAATGGATTAAAAACCTAAACATAAGGCAGATACTATAAATCTCCTAGAGGAAAACATTGGCAGAACGGTCTTTGACACAAATCACAGCAGCATTTTGTTTGATACATCTCCTAGAATAAAGACAATAAAGACACAAATAAACCAATGGACCTAATTAAACTCAAAAGCTTCTGCACAGAAAAGGAAATCATTTAAAAAATGAAAAGACAACCCACAGAATGGAAGATGATTTTTTGCAAATGAATCAATTGACAAAGGCTTAATCTCCAAAATATATAAACAACTCATACAATTCAACAACAACAAAAGAAACAACCCAGTTGATAAATGTGCAGAAGACCTAAATACACATTTCACCAAATAAGACATACAATGGCTAGCACATACATGGAAAAATGCTCAATTATTAGAGAAACCCAAGTAAAAAATATCATGAGTTAACACCTTACAAAGTTAGAATGTCCATCATCAACAAGTCAACAAACAAATGCTGGAGAGGATGTGAAGAAAGGGGAACCCTTTTTCACTGTTGGTGGAAATGTAAATTGGTACAACCACTATGGAGAACAGTTTGGAAATACCCCAGAAAACTAAATATAGAACCATCTTATGACCCAGGAATGCCAGTCTTGGCCATATATCTGGACAAAAGCTTCCTTGAAAAAAGATACATGCACCCATGTATTCATCACAACACTATTCGCAATAGCCAAGACATGGAAACAACCCAGATGCCCATCAACAGATGAATGCATTAGGAAGATGTGGGACATGTATTCAATGGAATACTATTCAGCCATAAAAAATGGACAAATAATGTCATTTGTAACAACATGGATGGAACTAGAGAATCTCATACTGAGTGAAGCAGGTCAGAAAAAGCAAGACATACACCATATGATATCACTTATTTGTGGAGTCTAGAATATGGCACAAATGATCTATCTACACAACAGAAAAGAACATGAACATGGAGGGCAGATTTGTGGTTGTCAAGGGGGAGGAGGAGGGAGTGGGATGGATTTGGAATCTGGGTTAGTAGATGAAGACTTACATTTGGAGTGGATTGTCAATGCGATTCTGCTGTATGGCGCTGGGAACTATACATCTAATCACTGCTGTACAGCTGAAATTGGTGGAACATTATAAATCAACAAAAATAATACCATCATTTGTATCCAAAATAATTAGTTAAGGGATACACAAAAGAAAAATATGTGAAATATGATGTTAAAAATATTAAACATTGGTCAAGAGGCAGAAGAATGCAGAGCTGTTAGAATGTGTTTGAATGAAAGAGATCTTCAACTTAAAATAATTGTTCATAAGCATATACATATAAGGATATACATGTATACACTTTTTCATGGTAACCACAAACCAAAAATCTAAAATAGATATATATACCAAATTCCCATCATGGCTCAGTGGAAATAAATCTGACTAGTATCCATGAGGATGCAGGTTCCATCCTTGGCCTCGGTCACTGGGTCAAGGATCTGGCATTGCCATGAACTGTGGCGTAGGTCACAGATGTGGCTTGGATCTTGCATTGCCATGGCTGTGGTGTAGGCCAGTGGCTATAGCTCTGATTTGACCCCTAGCCTAGGAATCTCCGTATGCTGTAGGTGTGGCCCTAAACAAAAAAGACAAAAAATGTAAACATATTAAATGTTCAAAAAAAGGGTATAGTGTCTGAATGGGTAAAAAACAAGACCAACATATATGCTGCCTCTAAAAGACTTTCTCAGATTTAAAGATACAGAGGCTGAAGGTGAGAGATGGGAAAATATTCTATGAACATTTTGTTTTAAAACAATACTAATATAAAACAAATTATAATCAAAATAAAGAAGATAATAAGAGACAAAGAAGGACATTACATAATGAGAAAGGGATTAATTAAATAAGAAGACATAATGATTATAATTATATATGCACTCAACAGATGAGCACCTAAATACATAAAGCAAATACCAACAGAAGTAAAGGGAGATATTGACCATAACATAAAATTGCAAGGAGGTTTAACAAGCCATTACATCAATGGAAAAATCATCTGGACAGAAGATCAATAACAAAACACTGACCTTAAACAACATATTAAACCAGATGAACTTCATAGATATCTAGAAAATATCCCATCCAAAATCAGCAGAATACTTTTTTTTCCACATGTACATGGAATATCCTCCAGGGTAAATCATATGATAGTCCACAAACATGTGTCAATGCATTTATATTGAAAATATATGTATCTTTTTTGACCAAAATGGCATGAGACTAGAAGACAACTATAAGGAAAAAAAAAACAAAAAAACAAAACAATGCTTCAAAACCTATAAACACATGGAGGCTACTAAACAACCAACTGGTTACTGAAGAAATCAATGAGGAAATTAAAAAAAAAATCCTGGAGACAATGAAAATACTAAAAATCCAAAGCCTATGGGATACATTAAAAACAATACTAAGGGGGAAGTATATAGTGATACAAGTCTACCTCAGGAAACAAGAATATCTCTAATAAACAATATAACCTTATACCTAAAGGAACTAGGGAAAAAAAAAGAACAAACAAAACCCAAAGTTGGTAGAAGGAAAGAAATCATAAAGTTCAAATGAGAAATAAATAAATTAGAGTCTAAAAAAAATAAAAGATCAATAAAACCAAAACTTGTTTCTTTGAAAAGATGAACAAATTGATAAACCATTAACCAGAATCATCAAGACAAAAAGAGTGTTCAAATAGAAAATTAGAAATGAAAGAGAATTTATAATTGACATCAGAATTATAAAGGATTATAAGAGAATACTGTGGACAACTACACACCTAAAAATGGACAACAAATAAAAAATTGATGCATTTCCAGAAATGTTGAAACTTCAAAGACTGAATCAGGAAGAAACAGGAATTATGGAGAGATTGACATCCGTTAATAAAATTGCATCATTAATATAAAAAGCTCCCAGCAAACCAAAGTCCGGGACAGGATGGCTTCACAGAAAAAAATTTGCAAAACAGTTAAAGTGTTGACATTTATTTTTCTCCTACTAGTTTCAAAAATTTAAGAGGAAGTGGTGCCTCTAAACACAATCTACTAGGCTATCATTACCCAGACACAAAATCAGGCAAAGATACCACAAATAAAGACAATTGCAGGCCCATATCACTGATAAACATGGATGAAAAACCCTCAAAAATATTATCAAATTTTATTCAATAATATATTAAAAATATCATATACCATGATCAAGTGGGATTAATCACAGGGATGCAAGGCTAGTTAAAAATCTGCAAATCAATCGATGTGATACACTACATTAACAAACTGAAGAATAAAAATCATATGATCATCTCAATACAAAGAAAGCTTTTGAAATAATTCAAAATTTATTTATGATAAAAAATGTATAGAGGGAACATTCCTTAACATAGTGTCCACATACGACATTGTCCATATATGACAAGTCCATATATGACTTATATATGACCATAGATACAACTTGTCCATACATGGCAATTCCACAGCTAACAGCTTACTCAACAGTGAAAAGTTGAAAGTATTTTCTGTAAGATCAAGAAGAAGATGAGATTGTTTTTGCCATTTTCACTCAACGTTTTTTTTGGAAATCCTAACTAAAGCAATTGAACAATAAAAAGAAATAAAATGAATCCAAATTGGAAAGGAAGAATAAAACCATCAGTTTGCGAATGACACAGTATTACATATAAAAAGCCCTAAAGATGTCATCCAAAATCTGTTTGAACCAATAAATGAATTCAGTAAAGTTTCAGGATACAAAATTAATATCCAGAAATCTGTTGCATATTTATGCACACAATAAGTTATCAGAAAGATAAATTTAGAAAACTATCCTATTTACAAATCAAAAAACTGAATAAAAAAGTACTTAGGAATAAACCCGTTCAAGGATGTAAAAGAAGTGTTGTCAGAAAAGTATAAAAAATTCATAAAAGAAAGTAAAGATGACACAAACAAATGTAATGATATACCCATAGATGGGAAAAATCAGTATTTTAAAATGGTATGCCACCCAAGGCAATGCAATCCCTATTAAAATACCAATGACATCTTTCATACAACTCTAACAAGTAATCTGAAATCTGTAGGGAGCCACATAAGATTCCAAATAACAAAAACTATCATGAGAAAGAAGAACAAACCTGAAGTTATCATGGTCCCTGATTGCAAAATATAATAAATATACAGTAATCAAAACTGTGTGGTAATGGCACAAATACAGACACACAGATCAATGGAACAGAATAGAAAGCTCAGACATCAACATATATGAGGTCAAATAATATATGACAAGTAGGCAAGAATATATAATGAAAAACAAACACCTTTTCAATAAATGATGTTAAGAAAACTGGACAACTACATGTTAAAGACAAAATTAATACATATAAGTCAACTGCATTTCTACATACTAACAATGAAAGACCAGAAAGAGAAATTAGGGAAACCACCCCATTTACCATTGCATCAAAAAGAATAAAATACCTAGAAATAAACCTCCCTAAAGAGACAAAAGACTTGTGCTCTGAAAACTGTAAGACACTGATGAAAGAAATCAAAGATGACACAAAAACAAATGGAAAGACATACCATGCTCCTGGATTGGAAGAGTCAATATTGTCAAAATGACTATACTACCAAAGGCAATCTACAGATTCAATGCAATCCCTATCAAATTACCAAGGACATTTTCCACAGAACTCAAACAAAATATTTTAAGGTTTGTTCAGAAGCACAGAAGACCCAGAATAGCCAAAGCCATCCTGAGAAAGAAAAATGGAGCTGGGGGAAACAGGCTCCTTGATTTCAGACTATACTACAAAGCTACAGTCATTTAAACAGTATGGTACTGGCACAAAAGCAGAAATATAGATCAGTGGAACAGGATAGAAATCCCCGGATTAAACCAATGCACCTATGGTCAACTAATCTATGCCAAAACAGGGAAGAATATACAATGGAGAAAAGACATATACTTCAATAAATGGTGCTGGGAAAACTAGACAGCTACAAGTAAGAAAATGAAATTAGAACACTCCCATACACAAAAATAAATTCAAAATGGATGAAAGACCTAAACATAATACTGGATACTATAAAACTCCTAGAGGTAAACATACGCCAAACACTCTCCTACATAAACCACAGCAATATCGTCTCAGATCGTCTTCCTAGAGAAATGACAATAAAAACAAAGATAAACAGCAACTTGGATGGACTTAGAAATTATCATGCTAAGTGAAGGTAGACAATGAGATACAAATGTCATATGCTATCACTTATGTGAGGACTCTAAAAAAGATACAATGAACTTCTTTGCAAAACAGAAATTGACACAGAGACATTGAAAAACTTACCAAAGGAGACAGGGTTAGGGCGTAAGAATGGGCTCAGGGTTTGGGAGGTAAATGTTTTAAAATTGGGTTGTGATGATGGTTGCATAATTACAATAAAATTCATTGAAAAAATACTTAAATGTAAAACCTGAAATCTCAAATCCTTTGAAGAAATTATAATTAGTATGGTTTAACGTCTGTTCAGCAACACATATACATATATATGTATATGTATGTATATTGGCTCATTCTCCTCTGGCAAGGGAAATGAAAGCAAATATTTAAAAATGGATTCAAACAATGGATTCATCAAAATAAAAAGCTTTTGTACAGTGAAGGAAAGCATCAACAAAATGAAAGTCAGCCTACTTAATGGGAGAAGATATTTGCGAATATTACATACCAATAAGGGCTTTATATACAAAGTATACAAAGAACACATATAACTCATTATCGATCAAATGAATGTGATTAAAATTGGGAATAGGACCTGAACAAAGTTTGTTTGTTTTCAATGGTTTCACCCACAGCATATGGAAGTTCCTAGCCAGGATTGAATTTGAAGTATAGTTGTAGCAATACCGCAAGATCCTTTAACCCACTGCACCAGGCCAAGGATGAAATCCACATCTCCTTGGTGATCAGAGCTGCTACATTCAGATTCTTAACCCACTTCCCCACAGTGGAAACTCTGAGATTTTTTCCAAAGAAGATTGTAGTTGGCCAAAAAACACTGAAAGGAGGCTTAACATCTCTAATTTAGGGAAATGCAAATCAAATCCTCAGTGATATAGCATCTCAGACCTGTCAGGTTAGCTATTATAAAAAAATACAATAAATATAAAGTGTTGACAGGAATATGGAGGAAATAGAACTCCATTTATACAATGCAAATTTTTACAGCCCCTTTAGAAAATAATACGGAGTTTCCTCAAAGAATTAAAAATACGACTGCTATGTGATCAAGAAATTTTACTTGTGGGTATTTACCCAAAGGAAAAAACCCACTAATTCCCAAAGATATGTGCATTCTTATGTTCATTGTAACACTTTTATAATGGACAAAATATGGAATCAACCTTCATGCTCATTAATGGATAAAGAAGATCTGATCACACACTCACAATAAATATTATTGATTCTTAAAAAGTAACACCTTGCCATTTATGACAACATGGATGGATCTAGAAGTAATTACGCTAAGTGAAATATCTTAGACAAGAAAGACAAAGACTTCATGATCTCTTGTATATGTGGAATCTAAAATACAAAACAGAAACAGACTCATAGATACAGATAAAGAGTGGGTGGTTGCCAGAAAATAGGGGGATGGGGTGGGTGAAGGAGGTGATGAGAATTAATAGGTACGAACCTCCAGTTATATAATAAATAAAGCATGGATATATAATATACAGTGTAAGGAATATAGTCAATAATATTATGATAACTCTTTATGAGAATAGATGGTTACTAGACTTGTTGTGATCATTTCATAATATATGCAAATATTAAACCATTATGTAGTATACCCAAAACCAAAATAATATTGTATGTTAACTATATTTGAATAAATAATTCATTTACTTAAATTCATTCCAATCATATCCAGTTCTGAAAACACATAAATTTCCTTTCCAAATATTTGTTATTCATAAATCTTTTTTTTTTACTTAAAATACACATCCTATTCTTATATATGAAGATCTCCCTCTCTTTTTTTTTTTTTTTGTTTTCTTTTTTTGTTGTTGTTTTCTTAGGGCCACAGGCTGCACTCACAGCATATGCAAGTTCTTATTCCCAGACTAGGAATTTAATCAGAGATGCCAGCCAACACCACAACCATGGCAATACAGGATCACTAACCCACTGAGCAAGGCTACTATCATGGTACTAGTTGGGTTTGTAACCCACTGAGCCACAATGGGAACTCCTCCATTATTTTTTAATAGATTGAATCACATCATGTTAGAAACACTTAGAAACTTTTAACTTCTAATGAAAACTAAAAAGTAAGCAATTATAAACTGTCATTTATTTTCTCATTGTACAGACTGGCAAATTATAAATACATTTTATAATTCCTATAAACATATGTTTTTTTCATAGAAAATTACACAGCATGCCACCAAACATATTTACAAATATTTAATTTTCTATGTATAAGAACTCCGTGCTTATAAAAGAGTAATAGATCTCATATCAAAAGGGGTTCAACAATAAAATGAGTTATATATGCCATCCTGAGCTAAGGAATGGAATAAGGGTCTGGGCTTCCAAGGACAGGAGGATAATTCACAGGAGCATAAAAAGAAGAGCAGATGTTTGGTAAGTAGATGTTTGCCTTGCTGTGTAGATGGGTCCACTTAGATAAAATTTATTTCTGGTAATAAATCTTTTGGGGGAAATAATCCCTGATTTAAATCTTTTAGGTAATTAAGAAACAGACAATAGTTTCTCATGAGTCCATAGGGTCTCCATTGCCTTTAGTTCAAAATAATCCACATTGCCAGCATGACACATCTTGAGGAGACCTGTTCTGAACACTTACAGTGTGAATCAGAATAAGACCAAACATATTTCATCTGTTTTGGATGAATGGGGAGACAGGGAACAGTCATAGAGTACAATCTCAGTAGAACTAAACAAAGAGTTCCCTATCGGAAGAATAATGAATTTAACATCCTGAGATTGCCCAGTTTTCACTAAAGGGGGCATCATGCACTGTCTCTGTTAAGTATCTGCTCTTATTTTCTCTTAGCAGCCATAAGAATTTTCTATTAATGGTATAGAAACATCAACTACTGGCCAGTGTTTTTTTCTGAAATTTTGTTTCATCGCCATACAGATTAGTCTCAAGGAGATCTTCCTTTTAACAGCTCAGGTAATACTGAAACTTTCAAGAGACCAAGTTGGTCCCTTAACTTATAGAAGGCAATAATTTTGTGAAAGGAAATGTCCTTCACAACCATTCTTAGATCACACTGAAGACAACTAGCTATGGATCACTCTCAATAGCACCAATGATAAAACACATGCTCCTTATTGAAAACTTCTTCCCTCTCCCTATTTGAAATGCTGCCTTTATCATGTATTAAATTTCTATTCATACATAATACTTCCTCTTAATTTTGTATTATCGAGCATAAAAACACTTTCAATTACTATAACTAGAGAGGATTTAATATCTAAAAATAATAAATAATATAGTCATAATTTTCCTATACATTTTTCTAGGTTATTAATGTTAATTTGTCAAGTGAGTAACATACCCTCCAAATAGTTAATATTTTATTTAAAATATATTAAGTATATCATCAATTTGATCTCATATAGCCCTCAAGAAATTTTATAATTTTATTTATACATATTGACATTTTGTGTAAGGTTTAATCATAGAATTTTACAGTTTTTCTATAAATTATTTACATTAACGGTAAAATACTATTTTCTCCATTTAATTTTCCAACACTTTATAGAAATTTAGGCATATATTAGTTTTCCAAATACTTGCCACATTTTAATATACTGTCATTGGTTCCATAATTTTCATTTGAATTGTTGTACTTTTCTAGGTATTCATTCATAGTATTTGTGTGTAATCATGATTTGACTATTATTTTCCAGCATTTATTTCCCTTATTCCTTTTTCATTTTAATTATCTTGATCAGAAGGTGAAAGACACCAAGCAATAGCAATAGTAATAAGCATTCTTTCCTTCTCTTGTTTAATATGGAAATGAATTTAGTAATGATTTCTGACAAATACTGTCATTCTAGGTAAGTTTCATAATATTAATTTATATTATTTTTCTGTTAAAGAAATCATTTTTAACAGATGATAGTCACATCATTTCTTACCAATTTATTTGGACTTCTTGATGCCTTTCTTGATATTTTGTTTCTATTTTCCATTTAGCACCTTTGATGTATTCTTTCCTTGAAAAAATTTCCACTCGAAAAGTTTTCCTTAATATTTCTTTTATCAAATTTTATGCATCATTCTTTCTAAAACTGCATTAGTTCATTCAACAAGTTGATACAGCAGCAGGCTATGGTGGCCAAGGAGGGGTACCACTCAGATCTATATAAGAAAAGAACTTGCCATCAAGCTATATGGAGCTTAATTCATCTGCAGTGCACCAGAGTCTGCTTTGAAGTGAAGCCAGAGTCTTTCTAGGTTGTGCTAATGAAAGACCATTTATGATGGGGATACTAGGACCTGGCTATTTATACCCAATGTGAGACTCAAAATAGGCAATCTCTTCTCCTGATTAATGTTCTCAAAATATTGCCAGATATGCTTTACGGTATGAGATTTTTTTTCCTCAATGCTTCTTCTTCCCTCCCTTTACTTTCACAGGCAGCATATCTGTATGAGTCTGAAGGATTTCTCTGCCCAATTTGGCTTCCACTCTAATAAAGACTTTCAGACTTAATTCTTAACAAACCAATTGCACTACTAACCCCACCTCATCTGACACACATGCTCTGTGTTAGATGCTAGGCTTAAGATTCACTTTTCTTGCCCTCATGTTGCTTATAGTTTAATAGAGCATATCAGATACATACAACATAATAGTTACAGAACAGTAACAGGACATAAGTCTGCAACTATAGCCTACTAGAACTAGTAACAGGACTAGGACTATAGTCCTTCAACTTAGATGAATTTACCAGTTCTAGCAGTGTAAACGAGCAGTTTTCATAGACTTATTGATCCACTATGTCATCATTTATGAAATGGAAATCATAGTTTACTCTTAGTTTATTAAGTTCACATCACATATAATAATGTCTAGTATATAATAAATATTTAGCTCAGCATTAGTTACCTAAGTGTGCCTCCCTAAACCTTCCATAACTGAGTTGCTTTTTTATTTGGTCTCACAATGAGGGTTGGTTTCTCTCATTTGTCTGGACAAAAATGTACTAATAAACATGAATGATTATCCTTTAGTAAATACTTGCCTACCAAATGAAGAAATGATCAAAACATTTTTGTCTTCTTCCCAAGCTTCCTTGGGCTGCATGTCACCATATTTACCTACAGGAAATGCCCTCTGAACATATTCAGTATACATATTACCATAGATTCTAAACATAATATATTTGCAAACTTATTAAATTCACATCTTTATTTTTTTATTTTTAATTTAATTTATTAATTTATTTTTCTGCTGTACAGCATGGGGGCCAAGTTACACTTACATGTATACATTTTTTTTCCACCTTTGTTATGTTTCAATATAAGTATCTAGACATAGTTCTTAATGCTACTCAGCAGGATCTCATTGTAAATCCATTCCAAGCTGTATCCAATAACCCCAAGCTCCTGATCCCTCCCACTCCCTCCCTCTCCCCCAGGGGAAGCCACAAGTCTATTCTCCAAGTCCATGATTTTTTTTGCTGTGGAAATGTTCATTTGTGCTGGATATTATATTCCAGTTATAAATGATATCATATTGTATTTGTCTTTGTCTTTCTGACTTATTTCACTCAGTATGAGAGCCTCTAGTTCCATCCATATTGCTATAAATGGCATTATGTCATTCTTTTTTTATGGCTGAGTAGTATTCCATTGTGTATATATACCACATCTTCCTAATCCAATCATCTGTCAATGGACATTTGGGTTGTTTCCATGTCTTGGCTATTGTGAATAGTGCTGCAATGAACATGTGGGCGCATGTGCCTTTTCCAAGGAAAAGGAGGGATCCCTTTTCTCCACAACCCCTCCAGCACTTGTTATTTGTGGATTTATTAATGATGGCCATTCTGACTGATGTGAGGTGGTATCTCATGGTAGTTTTGATTTGCATTTCTCTTATAATAAGCGATGTTGAGCATTTTTTCATGTGTTTGTTGGCCTGCTGTATGTCTTCCTTGGAGAACAGTCTATTCAGGTCTTTTGCCTATTTTTCCATTGGGTGATTGGCTTTTTTTGCTGTTGAGTTCTATAAATTGCTTGTATATCCCAGAGATTAAACACTTGTCTGTTGCATCTTTTGAAACTATTTTCTCCCATTCTGAAAGTTGTCTTTGGGTTTTCTTTTAAGTTTCCTTTGCTGTGCAAAATCTTGTCAGTTTGATTAGGTCCCATGGGTTCATTTTTGCTCTTATTTCTGTTGCTTTGGGAGACTGACCTGAGAAAATATTCCTGATGTTGATGTCAGAGAGTGTTTTGCCGATGTTCTCTTCCAGGAGTTTGATGGCGTCTTGTCTTATATTTAAGTCTTTCAGCCATTTGGAGTTTATTTTTGTGCATGGTGTGAGGGTGTGTTCTAGTTTCATTGCTTTGTATGCAGCTGTCCAGGTTTCCCAGCAATGCTTGCTGAATAGACTTTCTTTTTCCCATTTTATGTTCTTGCCTCCCTTGTCAAATATTAATTGACCATAGATGTTAGGGTTTATTTCTGGGTTCTCTATTCTGTTCCATTGGTCTGTCTGTCTGTTTTGATACCAGTACCACACTGTTTTGACGACTGTGGCTTTGTAATATTTCTTGAAGTCTGGGAGAGTTATGCCTCCTGCTTGGTTTTTGTTTCTCAGGATTGCTTTGGCAATTCTGGGTCTTTTGTGGTTCCATATAAATTTAGAATGTTTTTTCTAGTTCTGTGAAAAATGTCATGGGTCATTTGATAAGGATTGCATTGAACAGGAGATTTGCTTTGGGTAGTATGGCCATTTTTACAATATTGATTTTTCCAATCCATGAACATGGGATATCTTTCCATTTCTTTACATCTTCTTTGATTTCTTTGATTAAAGTTTTATAATTTTCAGCATATAAGTCCTTTACCTTCTTGGTCAGGTGTATTCTGAGGTATTTGGTTTTTGAGGCCCAATTTTAAAAGGTATTGTATTTTTGTATTCCTTTTTTAATATTTTATTGCTGGTATATAGAAATATGACTGATTTCTGAATGTTAATCTTATATCCTGCTACTATGCTGAATTTATTAATCAGTTCAAGTAGTTTTTGGGTTGAGTCCTTAGGGTTTTTTATGTATAGTATCATGTCATTGCATACAGTGCCAGTTATACCTCTTCTCTTACTATTTGGATTCCTTTTATTTCTTTTGTTTGTCTGATTGCTGTTTCTAGGACTTTCAAAACTATGTTGAATAGCAGTGGTGTGAGTGGGCATCCCTGTCTTGTTCGAGATTTGAGTGAGAAGGCTTTCAGTTTTTTTTCCATTGAGTATTATATTTGCTGTGGGTTTGTCATAAATGGCTTTGATTATGTTCAGGAATGTTCTCTCTCTACCCACTTTGGCGAGAGTATTGATCACGAATGGATGTTGGACTTCGTCAAATGCTTTCTTTGCATCTATTGAGATGATCATATGATTTTGACTTTTCTTTTGTTAATGTGGTATATGATGTTGATTGATTTGCGTATGTTGAACCATCCTTGTGAACCTGGGATGAATCCCACCTGGTTGTTGTGTATGATCTTTTTGATATGTTGTTGTATTTGGTTGGCTAAGATTTTGTTGAGAATTTTTGCATCTACATTCATCAAAGATATCAGCCGATAGTTTTCTTTTTTAGTGGTATCCTTGTCTGGTTTTGGAATTAGGGTGATGTTGGCATCATAGAATATCTTTGGGAGTGTTCCTTATACTTCAAACTTTTGAAAAAGTTTAAGGAAGATGGGCACTATATCCTCTTTATAAGTTTGGTAGAATTCGCCTGTGAAGCCATCTGGTCCTGGACTTTTATTTGTAGGGAGTGTTTTTATGACATCTTCAGTATCATTTCTAGTGATCAGTCTGTTCAGTTGATCTGTTTCTTCTTGATTCAGTTTTGGCAGGCTGTAAGATTCTAGAAAATTGTCCATTTCTTCCAGATTGTCAAGCTTGTTGCCGTATAGTTGTTCATAGTATTCTCTTATGGTTTTTTGTATTTCTGCTGTATCCGTTGTGATTTCTCCTTTTTCATTTATAATTTTGGTTATTTGGGTTCTTTCTCTCCTCTTCTTAGTGAGTCTAGCCAGGGGTTTGTCAATTTTGTTTACCTTTTAAAGAACCAGCTCTTGGTTTTATTAATTTTCTCTATTGTTTTTTGAATCTCTATTTTATTGATTTACTCTTTGACTTTTATGATTTCCTTCCTTCTGCTGACTTTAGGTCTTTTTTGTTCTTCTATTTCTAATTTCGATTAGGTGGAGGGTTAAATTGTCAATTTGAGATCTTTCTTCTTTTTTGAGGAAGGCCTGTATCGCTATAAATTTCCCTCTGAGCACTGCTTTTGAAGCACCCCATAGATTTTGAGAGGTTGTATCTTCATTATCATTTGTATCCAGGTATTTTTTAATTTCCTTCTTGATTTCCTCTTTGACCCATTGTTTTTTTTTATTATGCAACTAAAGTTTATAAAGAAGAAAGCCTTATATACTATTAAATATTTTATATAGCATAATAAAAAGAATAACTTAACTGGTAAGAATAACACAAACAATACACCCTCTGAAAATAAGTAAAATATAAAATGCATAAGTTGGTTAAAAAACGGTGTAACTATATAAATATGTCCTCACAATTTGTTAGGTCTCATTGATTCTTCAATAAAGGTGTTACATCATTCTAGTTAATGTGATAAAAAAGACATTATAGACTTTACATTGTACCATGGAGAGAAATGGTTATTAATAATATGATTGTAAACCTATATTATTTAAATGTACAGTTGTATTATTTAATTATAATTATCATAAATTCTTTGGTGGAGAGGAAATCAGAACCATTTCTATGAAGACCTCAGCATTCCAAGGATGATGTCAAATGACCCCCTTCATGGTGGATTATGCACTTATTTACTATGAGATATATTTCTTCTTCAGAGATTCCTTGTTTGTGTATCAATTGTAGATTTTTGGTTTGCAGTTATTCTGAAGTTTTGATATAAGAGTCTATATGTATACAAGATTGTTTTAAGTTGTGGTTCTCTTAATTGCAAGTTCATCTCCAATGTCCTGCATTTGTACCCACCTCTTCTCATGATTTCTGATTTTGGTGGTATAATTGTGCTTGGATGATTTCATATCTTTACTGTATATATACCTTTACTGTTGAGCCTTGTCCTTTGTGGAATTTTTGTTTCCTGTTGCTGTCTTGTCTTTTCTGCCTAGAGAAGTTCCTTTAGTATTTGCAATAAGGCTGGTTTAGTGTTGCTGAATTCTCTCATCTTTTGCTTCTCTGTGAAGGTTTTGATTTCTCCTTCAAATCGGAATGAGAGCCTTGCTGGGTAAAGTGATCTTGGTTGGAGGTTTTTTCCTTTCATCACGTTAAGTATATCATGCCACTCCCCTCTGGCCTGCAGAGTTTCTGCTGAAAAATCTGCTGATAACCTTATTGGGGTTCCCTTGTATGTGATTTGTTTCTTTTCCCTAGCTGCTTTCAAGATTTTCTCTTTGTCTTTAATTGTGGTCAGTCTGATTAATATGTGTCTTGGTGTATTCCTCCTTGGGTTTATTTTATATGGTACTCGTTGTGCTTCCTGGATTTGAGTGAGTGGCTCCTTTCTCATGTTAGGGAAATTTTCAGCTATTATCTCTTGGAATATTTTTTCTGTCCCCTTCTCTCTCTTCTCCTTCTGGCACCCCTATAATATGGATGTTGGAGCATTTAACGTTGTCCCAGAGTTCTCTGAGACTCTCTTCATTTGTTTTCAACCTTTTTTCTCTTTTCTGTTCTGCATCCGTAATTTCCACTAAT
This sequence comes from Sus scrofa, assembly GCF_054392235.1. Taxonomy (NCBI): domain Eukaryota; kingdom Metazoa; phylum Chordata; class Mammalia; order Artiodactyla; family Suidae; genus Sus; species Sus scrofa. Next base: position 52,757,084 of record NC_139386.1, read on the forward strand.
CTGTCCTCCACCTCACTTATTCATTCTTCTGCCTCATGTATTCTGCTGTTGGCTGCTTCTAGTGAATTTTTTATTTCAGTTATTGTATTTTGCATCTCTTCTTGTTTAAGTTTTATATCTTGTATCTCTTTGCTCCGTGTTTCCTGTAAGTTATCCATCTTTGCCTCCAGTTTATTCCCAATGTCTTGAATCATCTTCAGCATCAACAATCTAAAGTCTTTTTCCTGGAGGCTGAGAATCTCCTCCTCACTTAGCTGATTTTCTGGGGTTTTTCCTTTCTCCCTGATCTGAGTTATAGTTCTCTGTCTTTTCATTTTTATAGGTTTTTGGTGTGGTGACCTTTTTACAGATGATAGAGTTGTAGTCTCTCTTACTTCTGGTGTCTGCCCCCCTTGTGGCTGAAGTATGTATGGGGGCTTGCTGTAGGCTTTCTGATGGGAGGGGCTGATACCTGCCCACTGGTAGATGGAGCTGATTCTAATCCCTCTGTTGGGTGGGGCTTAGTCTCTGGATGGGATTAGAGGCAGCTGTGTGCCTGAGGGGTCTTTAGGTAGCCTGTTTACAGAGGGGTGGGGCTGTGATCCCACCTGGATTTTCGTTTGCCCTGGGGCTTCTCAGCACTGACTGACAGGTGGGGCCAGATTTTGCCAAAATGGCCACCTCCAGAGAAAGTCAGCTGCTGAATATTCCCAAGAGTTTTGCCTTCACAACAAACCACATTCACCCCTGTTTTCCCAGGATGTCCTCCAAGAACTGTGGTCAGGTTTGACATAGATTCCCTTGGAGACTTTGCTTTGCCCTGGGATCCAGTGCATGTGAAAGTCCATGTGCAGCTTTGAAAAATAGGGTCTCTGTTTCCCCCAGTCCTGTGGAGCTCCTGTGCTCTTTCTCTCAGTTCCAGTTCCCCACACATGAGGGTTTGATGTGGGGCTCAGAACTCTCACTCCTGTAGGTGAGTCTTTCTCTATGAACAAGTTAGTTTTCAGTCTGGAGAGCTTCCCACCCTGGAGGTATGGGGTTGTTTATACCATGAAATCACCCCTCCTACCTCTTGATGTGGCCTATTTTTCTTCTGGAGTAGGGTATCTTTTTTAAGGTTTCCGGTCCATTTGGGTGGGGATTGCTCAGCTTTTAGTTATGAATTTTGTTGTTTTTAGGAGAGCTCCAGTGCTTCTATTCCGTCATCTTAATCCTCTCCTGACCCATTGGTTTTTAAGTTGCATGTTATTTAGTCTCCATGTAGTAGGTTTTTTCTCATTTATTTTCCTGTGGTTAATTTCTAGTTTCATGCCATTGATTTCAATAGAAGTGCTTGAAATAATTTTTATGCTTCTAAATTTGTTAAGGTTAGCTTTATGTCCCAATATGTGGTCGATTCTTGAGACTGTTCCATGTGCACTTGAGAAGATTGTGTATTCTGATTTTTTTGGATGTAGTGTCCTGAAGATATCAATTAAGTCTAACTTTTCTATTGTTTCCTTCAAGATCTCTGTTGCTTTATTGGTTTTCTGTCTAGAGGATCTGTCATGGGTGTGAGTGGGGTATTAAAGTCTCCTACTATGATTGTATGCCCATCAATTTCTCTCTTTATGTCTGTTAATATTTTTTGTATGTATCTGGGTGCTCCTGTATTTGGGGCATATATGTTGACGATAGTAACATCCTCTCCTTGGATAGATCCCTTAATCATTAAATAGTGTCCTTCTTTGTCTTTCTTTATGTCTTTTGTTTTAAAGTCTATGTTGTCTGATATGAGTATTGCAAATCCTGCTTTTCTGTGATGTCTATTGGCTTGAAATATTTTTTCCCACCCCTTCACTTTCAATCTATATGTATCCTTTGTCCTAAGGTGAGTTTCTTGTAGGAAGCATATTGACGGTTTTTGCCTTTTTATCCACTCAGCCACTCTGTGTCTTTTGATTGGAGCATTCAGTCCATTGATATTTAAGGTGATAATTGATAGATGATTATTTATTGCCATTTTGAACCTCGTGTTCCAGTTGATTCTATGGTTCTCCATTCTTCCTTTCTTTTTTTGGTTGGATGATCTCCAGGTATTACCTGCTTGAGTGACTTTTTTTTTCATTTTTTTGCGAATGCAATATTTGATTTTGGCTTGTGGTTGCCCTGTTTTTTTAAGTATGCTAACCCCTTCCTATAATTGTGTGTTTTAGCCTGACAGTCCTGTAAGTTCAAACACTTCATTACTATATTAAGATTAAGAAGAGAAACGGAGAAAGGAAAAGAAAAAAATTAAAAATACGAAGAGTCTATTTATTTCCTCAGATCCCTTGCACACATTTTATGGTTTTGATGACTTTTTCTTTTTAATTTTATTTTATTTGAAACATGTTCATGATTAAATTTGTATGCTGGCTTATTTGAGTGATTGCTCTCTGACTGGTTTCCTCAATCCTTTCTTTTTGGTTTAGAGAAGCCCTTTCAATACTTCTTTTAGCCTGGGTTTTGTATTGCTATATTCTTTTAGCTTTTGTTTGTTGGAAAAATTTTTATTTCCCTTTCTATTTTAAATGATATTCTTTCTGGATAGAGTATTCTAGGTTGCATATTTTTTTCCTTTTAGCACTTTAAATATCTCTTGCCATTCCCTCCTGTCCTGTAGGGTTTCTGAAGAGAAATCAGCTGATAACCTTATGGGGGTTCCCTTGTAGGTAACATTCTGCTTTTCTCTTGCTGCCTTTAGGATCCTCTTTTTATCACTAACTTTTTCCATTTTTATTGTAATGTGTCTTGGTGTGGGTCTATTTGGGCTCAACTTGTTTGGGGTCCTCTGTGCTTCCTGTATCTTGAAATCAGTATCCTTTAGCTTTGGAAGGTTTCCAGTGTTAATTTCTTCAAATATATTTTCCATTTCCTTATCTTTTTCTACTCCTTCTGGAATTCCTATTATGCATAGATTGGCCTGTTTTATATTATCCCATAGGTCTCTTATATTGATTTCATGTTTTTTCGTTTGGTTTTTTGTCTGCTGACTTGATTGGGTGATTTCCATTATTCCATCTTCCATGTCACTGATTCGTTCTTCTGCATTATTCATTCTGGTTTTTACTGCCCTTAGTTCAGTTCGTATCTCTGCAAATGTATTTTATAGTTTTTCTTGGCTCCTCCTTATAATTTCTAGTTCCTTTCTGAGCGCATCTGCATTACCGTTCATATCTTCTTTTAATTCCTTCAGTATTTTCACTATTTCCCTTTTGAACTCCACGTCTTTCACACTGCAGAGGTCTATTTCATTGTTGACTGATTTAGGTGAGTTTTCCTGTTGGTTTAATTGGGGGTGGTTTCTCAGCTTCTTCATCTTGCTTGTTGTTTTCTTTTTCTTGGTGGATTTGTACTCCCCGTGGCTGGGCAGGGTTTGCCTTGGCACTGGAATGTTTCCGTAGGGCTGGCATTGTTGGTCAGTCTCTTTGAGGCAGGTGGCTTTTCTTGCCAGTGGGTGAGGCTGACAGGGTCTCTCTGAAGCAAAGGAGGACTTCCTGAGGGCAGACAGGACTGGTAGGTCCATACTGCAATGGAAGGAGATTTTTCCTCGCTGGGCAGAACTTGCTCTGGTGTTTCTGGGCTGTGGGGCTCTTCTAGGGGCTGGCAGTGCTGGTCAGCTGTTACACGGGAGTGCAGCACCCCCCAAGGGTGGGAGCAGCTATCTGGGCCACTGATAACCCAAGGGGCTCTTCACCAGGGCAGCTGGGATTGGCCAGACCACCCCCAATGGAGGCAGCTTTTGTACTGCTGGCCCAAGCTTGTTCTAGCTTTTCTGGGCTGTGGGGGCTCTTGCAGGGGGTTGCTGGTGCTGGGCAGCTGTTCCACAGGAGTGTAGCACCCCCCGAGGATTGGAGTGGCTAGCTGGGCCACTGAGATCCCAAGGTGCTCTTCCCCAGGGCAGCCTGGATTGGCAGGATCACCCCACAATGGAGGCAGATTTTGCATGGCCAGACCAGGCTTGCACTACCTTTTCTGGGCTTTGGGCCTTTTCCAGGGGGCTGGTGGTGCTGGGTGCTGCTCTGTGGGGGTGTAGCCCCTCCCAGGGGCAGGCAGGCCAGGGCAAGGAAAGCCCCTGTAGTGGTTGGCCTCCTGCAAATGGTGAGGCCAGCCCTCTGGGATGGCAGGCAGCCTCAAGTCTGGAGTGTGTGCATGGGTCGGGGGAAGGGCGATGCACTGGGAGGCATAGCTTTCTGATAGCTGGCAGGCAAGTGAGCTCGCTGTGGCATGGGGAGTATTCTATGGTGACCTACCCCTCATCCTCTCCCCTCCCCAACACTGGAAACTTGTCTCTCCTGCAGATCCAGCTCTTCTCCCAGGTTCCCTCTGATGTGGCTTTCCACCCCCCAGCCCTTAGCATATTGCTCCCTCCACCTGCGATGCCCACCTTCCTAGTCCCCCAGGCAGTGTCTGCCCCAACAACCTGACTGACCAGTTCCTAGTCCACCAGGCAGTCTCCGCCCTGCCCACCCCAGCACACTCCCGGGGATTAACCTCCAGATCCGTGGTCTTGGTGCCCAGCCCCCACCCAAGCATCTTGGTTTTGGTGACTGTGCCAGTAGTTAAAATGATCTGTTCTCTTCTCACTCTGCTCTTCAGAACTCAGACTTCCTTCTGCGCTCTTCTCTGCATCTGGAGATCCCTTTGATTCGGTTGATCTTTCCTTCGAGTAGGTGACTTTCCAGGGTGTGGGATCTCTTTCTTCTCTACAGTTCCCTTTCGGGAGCACACGTCCAGTTCAGATCCCCCTTCTCTCACTCTCCTCTTTTCTCTTGTTTTATCCAGTTATGTCACGAGATTCTTGCCATTATTGGAGTTTAGGTTCTTCTGCCAGCAATTGATTGCTGTTCTGTGCTAGTCGTTTAACCTGTAGATGTGTTTTATTTTTGTTGTGTTTGTGGGAAAGGGCGAGTGTGTCCCTCTACTCTTCCACCATCTTGCCTTGCTCCTCCTAAATTCACTTCTTTTTGTAAGGTGGCCACTTGGATTCCTTTTTCATTGTGAGTTCTGAGCATGTATATCATTATCACTTTTTGCTTTATCATTTTGCTTTATATATAACTTTATATAGTTATATCCGTATTAATATACTCTTCCAGGTAATTGCATAGTATAAATATATGGCAAATGAAAACAAAAACAAATTTATAAACACATTATCAATGGGTGATCAATGTTGGGGATAAAAACTGAATTTCATTGTAGCCACCATTTGATATTAAAAAAAGCAATTCCCTGTAAAATCAATACTTATACAGTAACTGTGTTTATAATGTATTAATCAACTGAAGGTAAAGTTGTAAGTTTAGAGAATCTTGAAAAATTATTATTAATGTCTAGCTGCTTATACGACACAATTACTTTAACATATTCTCCAAAATTGAGTGAAATTTCAATGTGCTCACCTATTTTTTTAAAAAACCTGTTAAAAATATATTTGTAGAAAATATTTTCTTTTTTAGCTTATTATAATGATTTTTTCCCATTATAGCTGGTGTATAGTGTTCTGTCAATTTTCTACTATACAGCAAGGTGACCCAGTTGCACAAACATGTATATATTCCTTTTTCTCACATTATCATGCTCCATCATATGTGACTAAATGTAGTTCCCAGTGCTATACAGCAGGATCTCATTGCTTATCTATTCCAAAGGCAAGAGTTCACATCTATTAGCCCCAAATTCCCAATTCGTCTGACTTCCTCCCCGTCCCCCTTGGCAACCACACATACAAGTATACATATTTTTTCTCCCATTATCATGCTCCACCATAAATGACTACACATAGTTCCCAGTGCTAAACAGCAGGATCTCATTGCTAATCCATTCCAAAAGCAATAGTTTGCATCTATTAACCCCAAGCTCACAATACATCCCATCCCTTCCCCCTCCCCCTTGGCAACCACAAGTCTATTCTCCAAGTCCATGATTTTCTTTTCTGTGGAAAGATTCATTTGTGCCATATATTAGATTCCAGATACGTGATACCATATGGTATTTGTCTTTCTCTTTCTGACTTACTTCATTTAGTATGAGAGTCTCTAGTTCCATCCATGTTGCTGCAGATGGCATTATTTTATTCTTTTTTATGGCTGAGTAGTATTCCATTGTGTATGTATATATCTCATCTTAATCTAGTCATCTTTCGATGGACATTTAGGTGGTTTACCTGTCTTGGCTATTGTGAATAGTGCTGCAATGAACATGTGGGTGCATGTGTCTTTTGTAAAGGGAGTTTTGTCCAGATATATGCCTAAGAGTGGGATTTCTGGGTCATATCTAGTTCTATGTATGGTTTCCTAAGATATCTCTATAGTGTTTTCCAAAGTGGTTGTACCAATTTACGTTCCCACCAACAGTGCAGTAGGGTTCCCTTTTCTCCACACCCTCTCCAGCATTTGTTATTTGTGAAATTATTAGTGATGGCCATTCTGACTGGTGAGATGGCATCTCATAATAGTTTTGATTTGCACTTCTCTAATAATCAGTGATGTTGAGCATTTTTTCATGTGCTTATTGGCCATCTGTTTATCTTCTTTGGAGAAATGTCTATTCAGTTCTTTTGCCCATTTTTCCACTGTATTGTTGGCTTTTTACTGTTGAGTTGTATAAGTTGTTTGTATATTTTAGAGATTAAGCCCCTGTCAGTAGCTTCATTTGAAACCATTTTCTCCTATTCTGTAAGTTGTCTTTTTATTTTATTTTTTTTATGGTTTCCTTTGCTGTGCAAAAGCTTGTCAGTTTGATTAGGGAAAATATTTTCTAAGATAATGTAAGAGTGAATTAATCTTTATTTCTATCCTTAAATAGACACTTATCAGGTTTAGTACCATTTATTGTATCCCACAAAGATTTTAATCTTTAATTCTGCTTTGGTACTGTTTGTTGTTTGGGAACTTTTAAGCTTCCTAGAAATATAAGAAAATTTTAGCAGGATGTGGCTGCACATTGCCAAGAGGTCACTGAACATATTTTCTCAATGGAATTCCTTTTTTTCTGAGGAGAAATTACAACTTAAAATAACTTCTTTCTCTGCTTGGTCTAAGGAGATTAAGAAACTACATTTTCATCAAATTTAAATTTATTTTTTTACTTTACTTCTATGCAAGGAAGTTAAATGAAAAAAAAAGGATTTTAGGGAACTCTCAGATTGTCTTGGGTATAGTCAATATTTTGGGTAAAATAAAGTAAATGTGAATAATTGGTATTTATAAATATAGTTCTTCAATTGAAATAGGAACATAGAAAACTAATCTCATGGATAAGAAAAATTAAATTTTAAATCAAATTTATTGTGGAAAATTTGCATGCAATAAAATGCACACATTATAACTATATGGCTTGATGGGTTTTGACAAATTAAATCCTCATTCAAATAAATAAATACATAAATAAATAAATTCAAATAAATTTTAGGTGATTATTTCCATCACCCAAAATATTCCCTTGTGCCCAGTAGTAAACTGATAAATATTTAACAGCAAGCTCATATGAAAAATGCTATATATTTAACATTACTTATTTATGATATTAATAATGGTTATTCCAATATTGTAGCTTACACTAAGCCTTAAAATCAGGATCATAATTTCTTAAAAAAAAATCTTGGCTATTCCAAACACTTTGAGTTACCACATAAATTTGTAACTGAGCTTATACATTTCTAGGTAAAATCCTGTTAGGATTTTGAATTATGTTGCATTGACTCTGTCAATCAATTTGGGCAGAATGGATATCTTAACAAATGTTCAGTCTTTTAATATATTAAAATTTCTCCATTTATTTAGATCTTAAATTTCCATAGAAAAGTTTTTTAGTTTTATGAATGTTTGGCACAAATGCCATTAAAAAACATTCCCAAATATTTGATTCTTTTGCATATAGCTATCCAATTTTCCTAACATCATCATTTATTGAAGAGGCTACATTTTTCCCATTGTATGTTCTTACATGCTTTGATGTAGTTTAGCTAACCATATAAGTGTGGATTGATATCTAGGCTCTCTCTTCTATTCCATTGATCTATGTGTCTGTTTTGTGCCAGCAGCATACTCTTTTGATGATTCTACTTTGTAGTTTTGTTTGAAATCAAGGTGCATGATATCTCCATCTTTGTTCTTCTTTCTTTGTATTATTTTGGCTATTTGTGGTTTTTTGTCTTTCTATACAATTTTTTTATGTAATGATTTTTATTTTTTTTATTATAGCAAGTTTACAGTGTTCTGTCAATTTTCTACTGTACGGCAATGGTTACCCAGTTGCACATGCAAGTATACATTCTTTTTTCTCACATTATCATTCTCCATCATAAGTGGCTAGACATAGTTCCTAGTGCTACAGAGCAGGATCTCATTGCTTATCCATTCCAAAGGCAATAGTCTGCATCTATTAACCCCAAGTTCCCAATCCACAAATTTTATAATTATTTGTTCTAATGATGTAAAAATTCCATTGGTGTTTTAATATGGACTGTATTGAATCTGCACCTTACCTTATATGGTATGAATATTTTAACAATATTAACTCTTCTACTGTATAATCATGGTATATCTTTTCATTTGCTTGTGTCATCTTAAATTCCTTTCATCATTGATGTTTCACTGTTTTCTGTTTAAAAGTCTTTTACCTTCTTGATTAGATTTATTCCTAGGTATTTTCTTCTTTTGGTGCAATTATTAATTGTAATTTTCTTAAATTATCTTTCTTATAGCTCATTGCAACAAATTTCTGTACATTAATTTTGCATCCTTAAACCTTATTGAATTTATTTGTTAATTCTAACAGTTTTTGTGATGCTTTTCGGGTTTTACATATATAGTTATGTCATCTACAAGCAGTAACAGCAATCCCTATTACTCAATTTGAAAGGTTTTTATTTATTTATTTTTCCTTTTTCCTAACTGCTATGGCTAGAACTTCCAATATTGTGTCATATACAATAGCAAGAATGGATATACTTGTCTTCTTCCTGATACTAAAGGAAAATCACTTTGCATTCTTAAGAATACTACCTATGGGCTTTGCATAAATGGTCTTTATTATGGTAAGGTATAGCCCCCTATACATACTTCATTGAAAGTTTTGATCATAAAGTAATATTGAAATTTGTCAAAAGTCTTCTCTGCATCCGTCGAGATAATCATATGATTTTTAGTCTTCATTTTATAATTGTAGTGTTTCATTTTGATTGCTTTGTAGACATTGAACCATTCTTACATCCCTGGGATAAATCCCACTTGATTACAGTGTATGATCCTTTTAATATATTTGTTTAATTCAGTGTGTTAAATATTTTGTTGAGGATTTTTTCATCCATGTTCATCAGTGATACTGGCCTATAATGTTCTATTTTGTAATGTCTTTGGTTTTAGTATCAAGTGATGTCCACCTTGTGAAATGAGTTTGGAAACTTTCCTTCCTTTACAATTTTTTTGGAATAGTTTGAGAGAATAGATGTTAACTTTAAATGTTTGGTAGAATTCATCCATGAAGCCATTTAACCTGGACTTTTGTTTCTTGGCTATTTTTAATTACTGATTCAATTTCATGTATCGATATTGATCTCTTCATATATTCTCTTCCTTCCTGATTCAGTCCTAAGGGATTGAACATTTCTGGGACTATATCCATTTCTTATTGATCGTCCATTTTATTAGCATATAATTGATCATAGTAATGTCTTGTGATCCTTTGTATTTCTGTGATGTTGGCTATAATTTCTTTTTCATTTTTAATTTTCTATATTTAGACCCCCTCTCTTTTTGCCTTGATGAATCTGATTAAAATTTTAACAATTTATCTTCTCAAAGAACCAGGTTTTCATTTTATTAATCTTTTCTATTAGATCAAATTGATATCTATTTTTACTTATTTCCTCTTTAAACTTTATGACGTCTTTCCTCCTACCAATTTTGGATTTTCTTTTTTCTTTTTTTTGTTTCTTTTCTCTAGTTACTTTTGGTTAAGGTTACATTTTTTATTAGATATATTCTTGTTTCCTGAGATGGGCTTGTACCACTATAAACTTCCCTCTTAGAATTACTTTTGATATCTCATAGACTTTGCATTATCTTGTTTGCTTTTTTATTGACTCTAGGTGTGTTTTAATTTTCTCTTTGATTTACTCATTGATCAATTGGTTGTTTGCCTCCAATTTTTTTTTTTTTTGTCTTTTCTAGGGCTGCACCCACAGCATATGGAGGTTCCCAGGCTAGGGATCTAATCTGAGCTGTAGCCTCTGGCCTATCCCAGAGCCACAGCAATGCCAGATTCGAGTCACATCTGTGACCTACACCACAGCTCATGGCAATGGCCAGATCCTTAACCCACTGAGCGAGGCCAGTAATCAAACCCACAACCTCATGGTTCCTAGTCAGATTCATTAACCACTGAGCCATAATGGGAACTCCCCCTATTTTTTTTTTTTTTTTTTGGAAGTTGTTTTTATTCCTTATAGTTGGATTCTGGTCTAATGACTTTTTGGTCAAAAAAGACACTTGATATAACTTAAACCTTCTTAAATGTATGGAGATAAGTTTGTGGCATAGCTTATGATCTACAGTGGAGAATACTCCATGTGCACATGAAAAAAAAAATGTACAGTTCTTTCAAATGGTATGTTCTCTGAAGTCCATTTCTGTTTTGTTATTGAGTTTCTGTCCAGATGGTTTGCCCATTGATGTAAGTGGATTGTTAAAAGTCCCTTTATAATTTTGTATTACTGTCAATACCTCCCTTTACTTCTGTTGATATTTACTTTATGTATTTAAGTGCTCATCTCTTGAGTGCATATATATTTATAATCATTATTTCTTATTTGATTGATCCCTTTATCATTATGTAATGTCTTTCTTTGTCTCTTGTTATATTATTTACTTCTAATTTGTATCAGTATTGCTATCCCTGGTTGCTTTTCATTTTCAGTTACATGGAGTACTTTTCCATCTCTCCTTTTCAGTATAAGTGTATCTTTAGATCTGAAGTGAGTCTTGTAGGCAGCATACATGCAGGTCTTGTTTTTTTTATGCATTCTCTATCTTTTGATTGAAGAATTTAGTCTAGTTAATTTTCAGTAATCATTAATAGGTATGAGGTTATTGCCATGTTGTAATTGACTTTGGGTTGTTTTTGTAGTATTTTTCTTCTTTATTTTGCTCTACTTGTGATTGATGACTACCTTTCATGTTATTTTTACCTTCATTTCCATTTTTTGTTTGTATATCTATTATACATTTTTGGTTTGTGGTTACCATATGACACATATATTTTATAATAATCATATATATGATTATATATATATGATGTATATATGATTAAGTTGATAATGTCTTAAATTTGAAAGCATTCTAACAACCCTGCATTTTTACTCAATCTCCCCAATTTAATATTTTTGACATATTTTATATCCTTTTTGTGGATGCCTTAACTATTTTGGTAGATATAAGTGATTTTACTACTTTCATCTTTTCATCTTCTTACCAGCTTTATAAGTGATTAATCTACTAATGTTACTATATATTTGCCTTTACCAATGAATATTTTTTACTTTGTAAATTTATTATTTCTAGTTTTGGACTTTTCATTTTCACATAGAGACATTCCTGTAACATTTCCAGTAAAGCCTACTTAGGGACACTGAACTGTTTCAGCTTTTTTTTGTCCATTAAACACTTGATATCACCTTTAAATCTGAATGATAGCCTTGCCAGGTAGAGTATTCTTGGCTATAGGGTTTTTTCTTTCATCACTTTAAATACATTATGTTACTCCCTCCTAGCTTGCCAAATTTCTGCTGAAAAGTCAGCTAATTTCCTCGTAGGCATTACCTTTTATGTAACTAATTGCTTTATTCATGTTACTTGTAAGTTCTCTTTTTACCTTTAATTTTGCCATTTAATTACAATTTTGCTTGGTGTTGATCTCTTTGGGTCAGTCTTGTTTGGCACTCTGTGCTTCCAAGACTTGGATATTTGTCTCCTTCCCAACTTTGGAAAGTTTTCAGCTATTATTTTTTTCAAATATATTCTCTGTTCCTTTATCTCTCTTTCCTCTGGGACCCCTTTAAAGCAAATTTTAGTATGTGTCATCTAATCTACTGCTTACCAAACCTTTTGATTTTCAGAGCCAGAATCTGGCTCTAACCACCAGCAGGCAGGTGACCTCAAAGCAAGGCAGGACTTGGCAGCCAATCAGCTGGGGCCAGCCCAGCCTATAGTTTACTCTACCTCACACAATAAAAAGGCCCATGTAGCCTACATAAGAGGCACACCTAAAACATATAATTCTGGAACCAGAGGGCAGAGTGCTGCCTGTCCCTGTAGAACAATTCCTACACAAGGCCACTTCTCCAAGATTGGGAAGCATAACCAATACACCTAATGTAGAGAGGTAAACATAGAATTAGACAAAATGAAATGATATAATAATATGTTCTAAGAAACATGTTCAGAAAAAGAATAAAACAATATATCCAATAAAGACATCAAGGTAATTATAAAGTTGTTCGATGAACTCAGGAGGAGAGTGGATGAACACAGAGAGATGTTTAACAAAGAGTTAGGAAATATAAAATGTAATCAAGCATAGCCAAAGAATAAAATAACTGAAATTTGAAATTACTTTACATGGCTGCTAGGGAAAAAAAGAGAGAGAGAAGGGAGGAGTATGGGCTCAGGTAGTCCTCATACTAGTGCTTTCCCATTGTTGGGCTAAGCTAGGTTCCAGGGTCTCTAGCTGCTGTGCTGTGTTACCAATGTTGGTTTCAGTCTATTGGTGGGAGATTCCAGGGCCTATGGAATCCTGGGGCTAGTTCTTGCTCACTGGTTGGTGGAGTTTTGTCCCAGAGTGACTGGAGTTGGGCCTCAGGTGAAGTCCTCTAACAGGTGTTGGCCAGGTGGTGAGAGGAATGCCCCTAGTGCTTATAGACCAGAAGGAGGACTCTAAAATGGCACTTGGCAGAACCAGTGTCCTGGTAGTTGAACAAGCTCCAAAACTGTCTACTGCCTGAGTCTATGACCCCAGAAAGTCCCAGTTGCTCCCTGTCTAAGAGGCTCTCTCAGATCCTCAAGTGTTTCTGAACCAAGCTGCTTTCAAATTACTGCCTCTGTACTAGGTCTCAGATTGTGTAATATATGCATTTTTTGCTGTTTGAGTGGAATCTCTGTTTCCTATAGCCTTCCAGCTCTCCTATGCATAAGCTTGCTGTCCTTTAAAGCCAGAAGTTCTGAGGTCATGTCTTTCTGGTGCAGGACCCATGAGCTTGGAAACCCAATGGGGGCTCAGACCTCTCAGTTTTTAGGAAGAACATCTGAAATTGTGATTTGTGATTTGTCTATCCAGTGCTGGGTTTCTGACTATACTGCTCTGAACCCCTCTTATTAGTCTCATTGTTGTTGCTGCTAAATACCTGTGTGGAAAGTTGTTTCTATTACTCTTTGAATTGTTCTTATAAGTAACTGTCCTGTTTACAGTTATAATTTTGGTGTGCCTGTGGGAAATGGTAAGTACACAGTCTTCCAACTCTGCCATCTTGGCCCTTCCCCTTCATTATCTCTTCATATATTTATGGTTACATGTCTTTCCTAGCTCTTCTGGGACTCTAATTCCTCATATATGCTCTTTTGACTCTGTCCCACATGTCTCCCATATTTTTTTCTTTTTTCCTTTTTTTACATCACTGTTCTTTGGATAATTACTATTGATTTGTATTTCAGTTTAATATTTTGCTTTGCCTAATATGCTATTAGCCATCACTGAGTTGCTAATTTTATTTTGTTTATAGTTTATTACCAAGAATTTTGTTGGACTTCAATTCTCTATTATAATTTTGTTGAAATTTCATTTCAGTATCCATTTCCTCTCTTTTTGTTGAAGATATTAATTATATCTCTTTTAAAATTCTTACATGTCAATTCCAATTTTTGAATACTCTTTCCCTTAATATGTATTTTAATTTTTGGATATCACATATATTTTCCAGGCTATTTATGTATTTGGGACTGAATGTGGTATATGCTATATAAGAGACTTCATTGTTTTATTCCACTTTATACGTTTTGAAATTGCCTCAGCCTATTGTCTCTTGAAAGTTTCAGTATTACCTGAGCTGTTAAAAGGAAGATCTCCTTGAGACTAATCTGTATGGCGATGAAACAAAATTTCAGAAAAAAACACTGGCCAGTAGTTGATGTTTCTATACCATTAATAGAAAATTCTTATGGCTGCTAAGAGAAAATAAGAGCAGATACTTAACAGAGACAGTGCATGATGCCCCCTTTAGTGAAAACTGGGCAATCTCAGGATGTTAAATTCATTATTCTTCCGATAGGGAACTCTTTGTTTAGTTCTACTGAGATTGTACTCTATGACTGTTCCCTGTCTCCCCATTCATCCAAAACAGATGAAATATGTTTGGTCTTATTCTGATTCACACTGTAAGTGTTCAGAACAGGTCTCCTCAAGATGTGTCATGCTGGCAATGTGGATTATTTTGAACTAAAGGCAATGGAGACCCTATGGACTCATGAGAAACTATTGTCTGTTTCTTAATTACCTAAAAGATTTAAATCAGGGATTATTTCCCCCAAAAGATTTATTACCAGAAATAAATTTTATCTAAGTGGACCCATCTACACAGCAAGGCAAACATCTACTTACCAAACATCTGCTCTTCTTTTTATGCTCCTGTGAATTATCCTCCTGTCCTTGGAAGCCCAGACCCTTATTCCATTCCTTAGCTCAGGATGGCATATATAACTCATTTTATTGTTGAACCCCTTTTGATATGAGATCTATTACTCTTTTATAAGCACGGAGTTCTTATACATAGAAAATTAAATATTTGTAAATATGTTTGGTGGCATGCTGTGTAATTTTCTATGAAAAAAACATATGTTTATAGGAATTATAAAATGTATTTATAATTTGCCAGTCTGTACAATGAGAAAATAAATGACAGTTTATAATTGCTTACTTTTTAGTTTTCATTAGAAGTTAAAAGTTTCTAAGTGTTTCTAACATGATGTGATTCAATCTATTAAAAAATAATGGAGGAGTTCCCATTGTGGCTCAGTGGGTTACAAACCCAACTAGTACCATGATAGTAGCCTTGCTCAGTGGGTTAGTGATCCTGTATTGCCATGGTTGTGGTGTTGGCTGGCATCTCTGATTAAATTCCTAGTCTGGGAATAAGAACTTGCATATGCTGTGAGTGCAGCCTGTGGCCCTAAGAAAACAACAACAAAAAAAGAAAACAAAAAAAAAAAAAAAGAGAGGGAGATCTTCATATATAAGAATAGGATGTGTATTTTAAGTAAAAAAAAAAGATTTATGAATAACAAATATTTGGAAAGGAAATTTATGTGTTTTCAGAACTGGATATGATTGGAATGAATTTAAGTAAATGAATTATTTATTCAAATATAGTTAACATACAATATTATTTTGGTTTTGGGTATACTACATAATGGTTTAATATTTGCATATATTATGAAATGATCACAACAAGTCTAGTAACCATCTATTCTCATAAAGAGTTATCATAATATTATTGACTATATTCCTTACACTGTATATTATATATCCATGCTTTATTTATTATATAACTGGAGGTTCGTACCTATTAATTCTCATCACCTCCTTCACCCACCCCATCCCCCTATTTTCTGGCAACCACCCACTCTTTATCTGTATCTATGAGTCTGTTTCTGTTTTGTATTTTAGATTCCACATATACAAGAGATCATGAAGTCTTTGTCTTTCTTGTCTAAGATATTTCACTTAGCGTAATTACTTCTAGATCCATCCATGTTGTCATAAATGGCAAGGTGTTACTTTTTAAGAATCAATAATATTTATTGTGAGTGTGTGATCAGATCTTCTTTATCCATTAATGAGCATGAAGGTTGATTCCATATTTTGTCCATTATAAAAGTGTTACAATGAACATAAGAATGCACATATCTTTGGGAATTAGTGGGTTTTTTCCTTTGGGTAAATACCCACAAGTAAAATTTCTTGATCACATAGCAGTCGTATTTTTAATTCTTTGAGGAAACTCCGTATTATTTTCTAAAGGGGCTGTAAAAATTTGCATTGTATAAATGGAGTTCTATTTCCTCCATATTCCTGTCAACACTTTATATTTATTGTATTTTTTTATAATAGCTAACCTGACAGGTCTGAGATGCTATATCACTGAGGATTTGATTTGCATTTCCCTAAATTAGAGATGTTAAGCCTCCTTTCAGTGTTTTTTGGCCAACTACAATCTTCTTTGGAAAAAATCTCAGAGTTTCCACTGTGGGGAAGTGGGTTAAGAATCTGAATGTAGCAGCTCTGATCACCAAGGAGATGTGGATTTCATCCTTGGCCTGGTGCAGTGGGTTAAAGGATCTTGCGGTATTGCTACAACTATACTTCAAATTCAATCCTGGCTAGGAACTTCCATATGCTGTGGGTGAAACCATTGAAAACAAACAAACTTTGTTCAGGTCCTATTCCCAATTTTAATCACATTCATTTGATCGATAATGAGTTATATGTGTTCTTTGTATACTTTGTATATAAAGCCCTTATTGGTATGTAATATTCGCAAATATCTTCTCCCATTAAGTAGGCTGACTTTCATTTTGTTGATGCTTTCCTTCACTGTACAAAAGCTTTTTATTTTGATGAATCCATTGTTTGAATCCATTTTTAAATATTTGCTTTCATTTCCCTTGCCAGAGGAGAATGAGCCAATATACATACATATACATATATATGTATATGTGTTGCTGAACAGACGTTAAACCATACTAATTATAATTTCTTCAAAGGATTTGAGATTTCAGGTTTTACATTTAAGTATTTTTTCAATGAATTTTATTGTAATTATGCAACCATCATCACAACCCAATTTTAAAACATTTACCTCCCAAACCCTGAGCCCATTCTTACGCCCTAACCCTGTCTCCTTTGGTAAGTTTTTCAATGTCTCTGTGTCAATTTCTGTTTTGCAAAGAAGTTCATTGTATCTTTTTTAGAGTCCTCACATAAGTGATAGCATATGACATTTGTATCTCATTGTCTACCTTCACTTAGCATGATAATTTCTAAGTCCATCCAAGTTGCTGTTTATCTTTGTTTTTATTGTCATTTCTCTAGGAAGACGATCTGAGACGATATTGCTGTGGTTTATGTAGGAGAGTGTTTGGCGTATGTTTACCTCTAGGAGTTTTATAGTATCCAGTATTATGTTTAGGTCTTTCATCCATTTTGAATTTATTTTTGTGTATGGGAGTGTTCTAATTTCATTTTCTTACTTGTAGCTGTCTAGTTTTCCCAGCACCATTTATTGAAGTATATGTCTTTTCTCCATTGTATATTCTTCCCTGTTTTGGCATAGATTAGTTGACCATAGGTGCATTGGTTTAATCCGGGGATTTCTATCCTGTTCCACTGATCTATATTTCTGCTTTTGTGCCAGTACCATACTGTTTAAATGACTGTAGCTTTGTAGTATAGTCTGAAATCAAGGAGCCTGTTTCCCCCAGCTCCATTTTTCTTTCTCAGGATGGCTTTGGCTATTCTGGGTCTTCTGTGCTTCTGAACAAACCTTAAAATATTTTGTTTGAGTTCTGTGGAAAATGTCCTTGGTAATTTGATAGGGATTGCATTGAATCTGTAGATTGCCTTTGGTAGTATAGTCATTTTGACAATATTGACTCTTCCAATCCAGGAGCATGGTATGTCTTTCCATTTGTTTTTGTGTCATCTTTGATTTCTTTCATCAGTGTCTTACAGTTTTCAGAGCACAAGTCTTTTGTCTCTTTAGGGAGGTTTATTTCTAGGTATTTTATTCTTTTTGATGCAATGGTAAATGGGGTGGTTTCCCTAATTTCTCTTTCTGGTCTTTCATTGTTAGTATGTAGAAATGCAGTTGACTTATATGTATTAATTTTGTCTTTAACATGTAGTTGTCCAGTTTTCTTAACATCATTTATTGAAAAGGTGTTTGTTTTTCATTATATATTCTTGCCTACTTGTCATATATTATTTGACCTCATATATGTTGATGTCTGAGCTTTCTATTCTGTTCCATTGATCTGTGTGTCTGTATTTGTGCCATTACCACACAGTTTTGATTACTGTATATTTATTATATTTTGCAATCAGGGACCATGATAACTTCAGGTTTGTTCTTCTTTCTCATGATAGTTTTTGTTATTTGGAATCTTATGTGGCTCCCTACAGATTTCAGATTACTTGTTAGAGTTGTATGAAAGATGTCATTGGTATTTTAATAGGGATTGCATTGCCTTGGGTGGCATACCATTTTAAAATACTGATTTTTCCCATCTATGGGTATATCATTACATTTGTTTGTGTCATCTTTACTTTCTTTTATGAATTTTTTATACTTTTCTGACAACACTTCTTTTACATCCTTGAACGGGTTTATTCCTAAGTACTTTTTTATTCAGTTTTTTGATTTGTAAATAGGATAGTTTTCTAAATTTATCTTTCTGATAACTTATTGTGTGCATAAATATGCAACAGATTTCTGGATATTAATTTTGTATCCTGAAACTTTACTGAATTCATTTATTGGTTCAAACAGATTTTGGATGACATCTTTAGGGCTTTTTATATGTAATACTGTGTCATTCGCAAACTGATGGTTTTATTCTTCCTTTCCAATTTGGATTCATTTTATTTCTTTTTATTGTTCAATTGCTTTAGTTAGGATTTCCAAAAAAAACGTTGAGTGAAAATGGCAAAAACAATCTCATCTTCTTCTTGATCTTACAGAAAATACTTTCAACTTTTCACTGTTGAGTAAGCTGTTAGCTGTGGAATTGCCATGTATGGACAAGTTGTATCTATGGTCATATATAAGTCATATATGGACTTGTCATATATGGACAATGTCGTATGTGGACACTATGTTAAGGAATGTTCCCTCTATACATTTTTTATCATAAATAAATTTTGAATTATTTCAAAAGCTTTCTTTGTATTGAGATGATCATATGATTTTTATTCTTCAGTTTGTTAATGTAGTGTATCACATCGATTGATTTGCAGATTTTTAACTAGCCTTGCATCCCTGTGATTAATCCCACTTGATCATGGTATATGATATTTTTAATATATTATTGAATAAAATTTGATAATATTTTTGAGGGTTTTTCATCCATGTTTATCAGTGATATGGGCCTGCAATTGTCTTTATTTGTGGTATCTTTGCCTGATTTTGTGTCTGGGTAATGATAGCCTAGTAGATTGTGTTTAGAGGCACCACTTCCTCTTAAATTTTTGAAACTAGTAGGAGAAAAATAAATGTCAACACTTTAACTGTTTTGCAAATTTTTTTCTGTGAAGCCATCCTGTCCCGGACTTTGGTTTGCTGGGAGCTTTTTATATTAATGATGCAATTTTATTAACGGATGTCAATCTCTCCATAATTCCTGTTTCTTCCTGATTCAGTCTTTGAAGTTTCAACATTTCTGGAAATGCATCAATTTTTTATTTGTTGTCCATTTTTAGGTGTGTAGTTGTCCACAGTATTCTCTTATAATCCTTTATAATTCTGATGTCAATTATAAATTCTCTTTCATTTCTAATTTTCTATTTGAACACTCTTTTTGTCTTGATGATTCTGGTTAATGGTTTATCAATTTGTTCATCTTTTCAAAGAAACAAGTTTTGGTTTTATTGATCTTTTATTTTTTTTAGACTCTAATTTATTTATTTCTCATTTGAACTTTATGATTTCTTTCCTTCTACCAACTTTGGGTTTTGTTTGTTCTTTTTTTTTCCCTAGTTCCTTTAGGTATAAGGTTATATTGTTTATTAGAGATATTCTTGTTTCCTGAGGTAGACTTGTATCACTATATACTTCCCCCTTAGTATTGTTTTTAATGTATCCCATAGGCTTTGGATTTTTAGTATTTTCATTGTCTCCAGGATTTTTTTTTTAATTTCCTCATTGATTTCTTCAGTAACCAGTTGGTTGTTTAGTAGCCTCCATGTGTTTATAGGTTTTGAAGCATTGTTTTGTTTTTTTGTTTTTTTTTTCCTTATAGTTGTCTTCTAGTCTCATGCCATTTTGGTCAAAAAAGATACATATATTTTCAATATAAATGCATTGACACATGTTTGTGGACTATCATATGATTTACCCTGGAGGATATTCCATGTACATGTGGAAAAAAAAGTATTCTGCTGATTTTGGATGGGATATTTTCTAGATATCTATGAAGTTCATCTGGTTTAATATGTTGTTTAAGGTCAGTGTTTTGTTATTGATCTTCTGTCCAGATGATTTTTCCATTGATGTAATGGCTTGTTAAACCTCCTTGCAATTTTATGTTATGGTCAATATCTCCCTTTACTTCTGTTGGTATTTGCTTTATGTATTTAGGTGCTCATCTGTTGAGTGCATATATAATTATAATCATTATGTCTTCTTATTTAATTAATCCCTTTCTCATTATGTAATGTCCTTCTTTGTCTCTTATTATCTTCTTTATTTTGATTATAATTTGTTTTATATTAGTATTGTTTTAAAACAAAATGTTCATAGAATATTTTCCCATCTCTCACCTTCAGCCTCTGTATCTTTAAATCTGAGAAAGTCTTTTAGAGGCAGCATATATGTTGGTCTTGTTTTTTACCCATTCAGACACTATACCCTTTTTTTGAACATTTAATATGTTTACATTTTTTGTCTTTTTTGTTTAGGGCCACACCTACAGCATACGGAGATTCCTAGGCTAGGGGTCAAATCAGAGCTATAGCCACTGGCCTACACCACAGCCATGGCAATGCAAGATCCAAGCCACATCTGTGACCTACGCCACAGTTCATGGCAATGCCAGATCCTTGACCCAGTGACCGAGGCCAAGGATGGAACCTGCATCCTCATGGATACTAGTCAGATTTATTTCCACTGAGCCATGATGGGAATTTGGTATATATATCTATTTTAGATTTTTGGTTTGTGGTTACCATGAAAAAGTGTATACATGTATATCCTTATATGTATATGCTTATGAACAATTATTTTAAGTTGAAGATCTCTTTCATTCAAACACATTCTAACAGCTCTGCATTCTTCTGCCTCTTGACCAATGTTTAATATTTTTAACATCATATTTCACATATTTTTCTTTTGTGTATCCCTTAACTAATTATTTTGGATACAAATGATGGTATTATTTTTGTTGATTTATAATGTTCCACCAATTTCAGCTGTACAGCAGTGATTAGATGTATAGTTCCCAGCGCCATACAGCAGAATCGCATTGACAATCCACTCCAAATGTAAGTCTTCATCTACTAACCCAGATTCCAAATCCATCCCACTCCCTCCTCCTCCCCCTTGACAACCACAAATCTGCCCTCCATGTTCATGTTCTTTTCTGTTGTGTAGATAGATCATTTGTGCCATATTCTAGACTCCACAAATAAGTGATATCATATGGTGTATGTCTTGCTTTTTCTGACCTGCTTCACTCAGTATGAGATTCTCTAGTTCCATCCATGTTGTTACAAATGACATTATTTGTCCATTTTTTATGGCTGAATAGTATTCCATTGAATACATGTCCCACATCTTCCTAATGCATTCATCTGTTGATGGGCATCTGGGTTGTTTCCATGTCTTGGCTATTGCGAATAGTGTTGTGATGAATACATGGGTGCATGTATCTTTTTTCAAGGAAGCTTTTGTCCAGATATATGGCCAAGACTGGCATTCCTGGGTCATAAGATGGTTCTATATTTAGTTTTCTGGGGTATTTCCAAACTGTTCTCCATAGTGGTTGTACCAATTTACATTTCCACCAACAGTGAAAAAGGGTTCCCCTTTCTTCACATCCTCTCCAGCATTTGTTTGTTGACTTGTTGATGATGGACATTCTAACTTTGTAAGGTGTTAACTCATGATATTTTTTACTTGGGTTTCTCTAATAATTGAGCATTTTTCCATGTATGTGCTAGCCATTGTATGTCTTATTTGGTGAAATGTGTATTTAGGTCTTCTGCACATTTATCAACTGGGTTGTTTCTTTTGTTGTTGTTGAATTGTATGAGTTGTTTATATATTTTGGAGATTAAGCCTTTGTCAATTGATTCATTTGCAAAAAATCATCTTCCATTCTGTGGGTTGTCTTTTCATTTTTTAAATGATTTCCTTTTCTGTGCAGAAGCTTTTGAGTTTAATTAGGTCCATTGGTTTATTTGTGTCTTTATTGTCTTTATTCTAGGAGATGTATCAAACAAAATGCTGCTGTGATTTGTGTCAAAGACCGTTCTGCCAATGTTTTCCTCTAGGAGATTTATAGTATCTGCCTTATGTTTAGGTTTTTAATCCATTTTGAGTTTATTATTATTGTGTAAGTTGTTAGACAGTGTTCTAATTTCACTCGTCTTACATGCAATTGTCCAGTTTTTCCAGCACCATTTATTGAAGAGACAATCTTTTTTTCACTGTATGTTCTTGTATCTTTTATCATAGATTAGTTGACCCTTGGTGCTTGGGTTTGTTTGTGGGATTTCTATCCTGTTCTATTGACATATATTTCTGCTTTTGTGTCCATACCATACTGTTTTAATGACTGTGGCTTTGTAGTAGAGTCTGAAGTCAGGGAGCCTGATTCCTCCAGTTCTGTTTTTTTCTTTTCAATATAGCTTTGGCTATTCTAGGTCTTTTGTGTTTCCATACAAATTTTAAAACATTTTTCTCTATTTCTATAAAGAATGTTGTTGGTAATTTGATAAGGATTAGACTGAATCTATAGTTCTGTCATTTTGACTATACTGATTCTTCCAATCATTTGTATATTTTTCCATCTATTTGTGTCTTCTTTGATTTCTTTCATCAGCATCTTATAGTTTTCAGAGAGGAAGTCTTTTGGCTCTTTAGTTAGGTTTATTCCTAGGTATGTTATTCTTTTTGATGAAATGATAAATGGGATGGTTTCCCTAATTTCTCTTTCTGATCTTTCATTGTTAGTATATAGAAATGCAATTGATTTCTGTGCATTAATTTTGTATTCCAAGACTCTACCAAGTTCATTGATGAGCTCTAATAGTTTTCTGGTAGTGTCTTTAGGATTTCTAGGCATAGAATCATGTCATCTGCAAACAGTGATAGTTTTGCTTCTTCTCTTCCAATTCAAATTCCTTTTTTTTTCCCTTTTTCTTCTCTGATTGCCATGGCTAGGACCTCCGAAACTATGTTGAATAATATTGGTGAAAGAACATCCTTGTCTCATTCCTGATCTTAGTGGAAGGAATTTTTTCACCATTGAGAATGATGTTAGCTCTGTGTTTCTCATAAATGGCTTTTATTATATTGAGGTATTTCCCCTCTATGCCCACTCTCTGGAGAGTTTTTATCAGGAATGGGTGTTGAATTTTGTCAAAAGCTTTTTCTGCATCTATTGAGATGATCATATGGTTTTTATTTTTCCAGTTTGTTGATATGGTGTATTGCATTCATAGATTTGCAGATATTGAAGAATATTTTCATCCCTGGGATAAATCCTACTTGATCATGGTATATGACCTTTTAAACATATATTTGTATGTGGTTTGCTAATATTTTGTTGAATATTTTTGCATCTATGTTCATCAGTGATATTGGCCTGTAATTTTCTTTTTTCATGGTATCTTTGTCTGGTTTTAGTATCAGGGTAATGGTGGCTTCATAGAATGAGCTTGGGAGTGTTCCTTCCTCTGAAATTTTCTGGAAAATTTTCGGAAGAAAGGGTGTTAATTCATCTCTGAATGTTTGGTAGAACTCAAATGTGAACCCATCAGGTCCTGGACTTTGGTTTTTTTGAAGTTTTTAAATGTCATTTTCAATTTTGTCCTTTCAAAATTTAAATTGGCAGGAGAAAATATGTGTGGAGCTATTTCCTAAGGTAAAATTTCCTTAGTAAATATTTGGGATAAGTACTCTGATTTTCTGCTGTTCCTATTCCTCTCAGAGATGGTCATATTTTTCCTTTTCGATCTCCCCAGCCAGAGGTTGCATATGCATCTGGTGGACAGTTGAGCAGGCTGTGGGCTTAATATTAGGGAACTTAAAAACTCGATAAATTGTAGCTTGGTAAGTCACCATATTTTGTTAAAAAAAAAAAGGCCCTGGGGAAGACACATGACTATCTGTGTTTTGGAACTTTAAAAAAAAAATGTTGCCTATAGTTCTTTCTTTAGGTGAACTTTTGAGTGAAATTTCTGGATTTTTGAGGGCTACATCATTTCCATTCTCTTGTGGAACAGCTCTTGCATCCTTAGTTAAGTCATAAAAAGGCCTATTGGTTTGAATCATTATTAAGATTTGTTAATCCTACTTTTCAATGGTCATATATGGATCCTTTGAATTTGTTAAATTGGAAAGAAGGTAAATTTATTTTATAGAGCTCACATATTGGTATAAAAGCTAGACATTGGGAGTCCATTAATAAGATGAAAAGATAGAAATTAGAACAAAAATCGAAGTCCATATATATTTTTTTCTATTTGCCTTCAGACTTTTGCAAGACATTTGAAGTACAATTGCTCTGTGCTTAAGTGAGAGAAATTATTTTTTCTTAAACCCAGGGGGGAGAGTCAAAAGGTTTTTTTTTTTAAATGCCTTATCTCCTGAGATTAATGGATAAATTAGAAAGGCAATTAAAAAACATATTGGGATTAAATAAGAAAGGTTTTCCTATAGCACTACCAAAGGCTAGGTGGCCCAAAGTGACCCCATATTGGTTCTCAAAGTTTAAAGGAATCCAAATATGATATCACCTATATCTAGAATCTAATATACAGCACAAGTGAACATTTCCAAGAAAAGAAAATCATGAACTTGGAGAACAGACTTGTGGTTGCCAAGAGGGATGAGGAGGGAATGGAATGGACTAGGAATTTGGGGTTAATAGATGCAAACTATTGCCTTTGGAATGGATAAGCAATGAGATCCTTCTGTATAACACTGGAAACTATATCTAGTCACTTATGATGGAGCATGATAATGTGAGAACAAGTACATATATATCTATGTGTGACTGGGTCACCTCACCGTACAGTAGAAAATTGACAGAACACTGTAAACCAGCTACGATGGAAAAAATAAAAATCATTTTTAAATAAAAAAATTTATTTTTATCTGGTTAAAAAAATAATCCAAGTAAGCCTGGTCTATTGACCCAAGTTTAAAGAAATTTGAAAAGCTGGAAGGGAGAGATTACAATGAGAAAACTGACAGAAATCACTTGGGTAACTGGCTGGTTAATGATGTTAACAACTAGCAGTAGTCCCAGTGCCCTTTGTCCTGACCCTGTGTTGGGAACCCAAATCCTTTTCAAAACTGAGTGAAATATAGTCAAGGGATAGAAGAGAAGTTTCCAGGACTTCTTGATATGAGAATCCCATGAACTATGACAACAAAACTCAGTTGTGAAGCTCTTAGGTTACAAATAGAATGAAAAAAAAAATAGAAACTTAAGGATTTATAAGATTATGAAAATTGAAATATTTAAACAGGCTTTATTCAATGAAGTTGTGTCAAATTTACATGAATGTTTTATGGGAATAGGTAGGTCTGACTATGAACATTTCTCCCACTCAATATTATAAAACAAATTCTTGTTAATAAAGTGCTAATGGAGACTACAGTTATAAATGTAGGAGTTGAATAAATTAAGGCACCAATTTTATAGAATTAGTATATTTGAATGGGCTTTATAGAAAATGGCTGCATCTCATTTACTTGATTATATTAGGGGGATGGTCATTGTATCTTACTGGGAAATGTTTCCCCTATCTAGCACTGTAAAACCTGCCCTTCAGGCAATATAAATTGAGTATGCTAAAGGGAACCAACAAAATTTCCTGAGCAGAACATACAAACTTACATTAACATCTTATCTACTTCACTTTGTATTTACCAGCTATAATGGAACAAAATAAATATCATTATAAAAAAACAAAACAAACAACAATAGCAACAAATCTTATTTAGAAATCTCCCTAATACAAAAAAGAAAATTGAGGATAATATAGTTGGATGGGTAAATCAACTTATGATCTCATTTAAGCTACATATTATAAATTTTGCAAAACTGGAAATGCATTTTTTTATTGATCCCGAAGCCTCCCTTTTTTAATCTCAAAAGTCTTATAACCTCTCTAGGTACTCTTATCTAAACCATTTCTAGTCCCTAAGACTGAAGAAATAGGAGAAAATAGGACTTTAAAAAAATACAAAACACTATAGAAATACCTTTGTCAAAAATCTAGTTTGAGGAAAAATTTAAAACAGAAATTACAAGGTTTCTGTTTGCATCTGCCTGTATGTTCATGTGTCTATATACACGTCTTATACTTGTGGGGTGTTTTTCTACCTCAAGATGGCATTCTTAAAATTAATTTGTAAAGAGCTCTATTTCATTGGCTTAAATAAACACGTTCTTATATATAAATTAAATTCTCAGAAAATATAATAGAAACTAATTCAAATGTTTTTCAAGGTCATGTGATCTAGGAATAATTTTAGTAAATATAAAAGTTAAAAATATAAAAATATAAATATTTTTAACATCATATTTCACATATTTTTCTTTTGTGTATCCCTTAACTAATTATTTTGGATACAAATGATGGTATTATTTTTGTTTTCCCATGGGCCCAAAAGTTGATTTACTACTTTTACTGTATATTTGTTTTTACCAATGAGATCTTACTTTTCATACTTTTAATATTTCTGGTTGTGTTCTTTAGTTTTCTGTTTAGAGAAGTCTCTCTAACATTTCTTGTAAAACTAGTTTAATGGTAGAGAACTTTTTATCTTATGCTTGTTTATAAAACCCCTGATCTCTCCTTCAAATCTGAATGATAGCTTTGATGAGAAGACTATTCTTGGTTGTATGCTTTTACTATTTCGAATATATTATGCTGCGTCCTTCTGGTCTTCCAAGTTTCTGCTAAAAATTCAGCTAGTATTTTTATGGGAGTTCTCTTGTATATAACTAGTTGCTTTTATCTATATGCCTTTATGATTCTCTGTGTAAGTTTTACCTTTGTATTATGTGTCTTTATGTGGACCTCTTTGAATTTATCTTGTTTGGGACTCTCTGTGCTTCTAAGACCTGGATGTCTGTTTCCTTTCACATGTTAGAAAAATTTTCATGTATTATTTTTTAAAATAAATTTTGTTTCTTTCTGTCTTACCATCTGGGTCTAATATAATGAGATTGCTAGTATGATTGATGTTGTCCCATGGGTCTCTTAAACTATCCTCATTTTAAAAAATTATTGTATGTCTTTTTTTTCAGCCTGGATGATTTTCACTATTTTTTTCAGTTTGCTAATCTGTTTTCTAGATCATCTATTCTGCTCTCAACTCCTCTGAGTGCATTTAAAAATTTTAGTGATTGTATTTCACAGCTCTGCTTGTTTCTTTTCTAACTCTTTGTTAAACTTCTTACCTTGTTCATTTATTCTTTTCCCAGATTTATTGGGCATCTTTATGATAATTTCCTTGAAATTTATTGGGTGTGTTTCTTATCTCAACATCTTTTGTTTTTTTTTTTTTTTTCCCTTGTTCCTTCATTTGAAACATATTCTTTTGGCACCTCACTGCTCAATTCTCTGTTTATATCTATGCATGAGGTAGATCAATTACATTTCCAGATCTTTGAGAAGTGGCTTTTTGTTGGAGATGTCTTATGAGGACCAATAGTACACTCCATTTTTATCACTGGAGCTATATGCTCTAAGGGTACCTAGGGTTCTAGGGTCTTAGAATCATCCTATTGTGGAGTTTAGTACTGCAGACCTGATGATAGGTGGGGCTGGTTCCCAGGCTGGTTGGTTGCCAGAACCTGCCTTGTGTAGTAGTTGTGGGCCTGCTGGGGGGCACCATATCCCAGCACGGCCAGTTGCATAGCTCAGGGTATCCTAGGACTTGTTCTTCCCCCCCACCACTGGTGGGAAATGTTATGTCCTTTTGTGGGTGGCTGTATGGTCCAGGTATCACAGAGCTAAACTGACCTGCTGTTGGGCCAGGTCCTGTAGTAGCTGGCTGAAGTGAACTGGGAATCTGGGACTGGTGCTAGTCTTCTAACATGTGAGTAAGGCTCCTAAGCTAAGAGGCTAGAAGAGGGCTCCCAAATGGCACTTGCCAGCACCAGTGTCTTTGTGGCAAAACAAGTCCCCATAATTACTGCTATCAGTTTCTGCATTTTCAAGGAAGTGCCAATTGCCTCCTGTTTTTATGAGAGACTCTTCTAGATCAGCAAATTGGTCTGACCCAGGATCATTTCAAATTATTTCCTCTGTACTGGGACATAGACCACTTTATATTTTGTGTGCTTCTCTTAAGAGTGGAGTCTTTGTTTCCTACAGCCTTCCGCCTTTCCCATATAAAGCTCCATTGACCCCCTGAAGCCAGATGTTATGGTGGTTCACTCTCCCAGTAAAGAAACCCCTAGCTTGGAATCCAGTGTTGGACTGGGATCCCTCATTCCTTGGGAAGAATTTCTGCAGTTATCCTCTTATTTCTAGTTCACCTATCTGGGGTGTAGGTTTTGACTATACTGCATATGTGTCCTTCCTACTTATCTCATAATGATTCCTTTTCTATACCTTTACTGATGTAATACTTTTCACCTAGTTCTGAGGTCATTCTTTTGGACAATGGCTGCATAAATAGTTGTAATTTTGGTATTCCCATGAGAGGAAGTAAGCTCAGTATATTCCTACTTCACCTACTTGGTCACCACAATATTAAGTAAAAGAGTTTTAATATCAAAAGTAAACTAGTGCAAAGTTGGAATTCAGTCTTATATTCAAAGGAGAGAGTTTTTTTTTTCTTTAAATTGGTCTCTTGTAGATAATATAAATTAGGCAAGGTTTTCCTTTATCTTTAGTTATAGTTTTGTCAAAATAATCACACAATTTTACATTGTGTTTTTCAGGTCTCTGATTACTTAAGTAACTTGTTTCTCTGATATTAGGAGAATTAAATTTTTCTCAAAACTATATAACTTATATTTGCCTATGAAGTCTTTTTGGTTAAATGGATAACTAAGCATTGTCTCACAATAATTTATGATCCTAATTTTTTTGCTGCACCCATGGCATATGGAAGTTCTGAGGCCAGAGTTCAAACCTATACCACAGCAGTGATGCAAGCTGATGCAATAGCAATGCCAGATCATTAACCTACAGTGACACAAGAGAACTCATTATGATCTTATTTGACTGTTTTAAACCTTTTTGATATTTCTGACAAACTTTCCAAAATCAAATATTTTTTACTTAGAACTAATTTTGAGATGAGATATTTCAGAGGGCCACCGAAATATCTCAAAGACTTCTTTGCTCTTAAAAAATAGTAAGATTAAATTAATTTGGCATATTTGATATGTTCAGTTATGTATGAAGCATTGCCACATAAGATGTAACATCAAATCATTTCTATGTTTTATCTGTATATATATATGTGTTATAAATGTTCCAAAAATTGTGTGAAATTCCTGGAAGTCTGATATGTCCTGGTATAAAATGTTGTCTGTGAGCAAACTGAGGCTCACACTAAAGAGATTTAACTCAAGTATCAGGAGAATGCCCTAGCTGACTTTTCATGAAAAAGTTGCAGCAACAAACTTGTGTCATCCTGGTGTCATTGTAATGTTCAGGGGTGTCTGCACCCGAATTAGAAAAATTAAGATGGCTAAACAATAGCTACAAACTAAATGGACTATTGGAGCTATGGGAAACCCAAGATGGCTTCTTGATTCTTCCTAGATATCTCACAAACACTTTTCAGTTTTTGCATTCCTTTTGCATTCCATAGTGCATTTTGAAAGACTCAGATTATAAATAGCCAATAGAAGGGAAACATCTATAAAGTCATGGAATCTACCAATGTCTTACCTGTGATGTTCATAATCCCAGGGGAAAAAAAATAAGTTTTTCTGTCAGAGTTTACAGACGCAGTCCCTCTGAAAACTTTGAACCTCTTCAGTTGGATGGACTTCATTCAACTGCTACTCAGTATAATTTCTCAATATATTATTGTTAATGTATGTATGTTTTCCACATGGATTGAAGCTTTTCCATGCTGCAGTGCTAAGGCCCTCACAGTGGAAAACTATTAGAACATGTGTTTCTCACTTGGATCTTCCACTATCTCCAATGGTCAAAGCACCCACTTCAATGAGCAAATCATATGAAGTTTAACAAAAATCCTTCAAACTTCTTGAAATTATCATGGTCCCCATAACCCTCAATTATCAGACAGTCAACAAACTAATGGAAAAGCCAGACTCAAGCAGAACAAGGATTAGTTAGATGAACTAAATGATCTGATAAATATAACTATAATTTTTATCACATCTTTGTCTAAAATGATACTTTTTTTAAAAAATCTTTTGTTTTTCACATATGAGGAATTGTCTTTCCTAGCTACTTATGACTTATAGCAGTTCAGTAAACTATACATTTATAAGCAGAATTAAAACATTCATCTTTTTCTTTCTTCCCGATTATCCAGAATTTGGAAACTCTTAGTAAGTGTTCCTATTTCATGGCAATATACTTACTTGTGTAAGTGCAGTAAGAACCTGTTCTTATAACAGGACACAATTCAAAACACTGATTAGATTACCAAGGTTTTAACTGGAATGCCATATTTAAGAGTATGTATAATTCAAATATGACCAGATGAATTTAAGAAACTAATATTGCCTTTATAGAATCAATAAGGTCTCTTGGAAAAATAGTTTGTAACTTTCTTACATGGTTCCCAGTAACCTTACCAGGTGTATAAGAAAGGTCAATTTCTGTCAAGTGAAAGAACCTCAAGATTATTGGGGGGGAGCTTGGGAATAGGAAAATTCAAGAAAGTATTAAAATAGTTGTGGCATGTCTGCTGGCAAAACCTTTGCTTGATGATACTGGCCTTGAGAGGCCTTGAAATGTCCAATCTTATGTCAATCTTAAAAGTCCAATCCTTATGAAAATTCTGTCAAAGCGGATTTTAAAAAGCCTATAAGACCAATGCTATTCTTGCCACACTTATGTAAATAATCAGGACATCTTTATTGAAATTGGACTTATTTTGCAAACAGTCTTAATTTGACAATATTTGGTAGAATGAGAAAATATTAGAAATTTTTTTCATGAATATAACTGTGGTTATAAGATTCTAGTGCTGTTAATTTTCTTTGAGGTTTTGTTATTTACCTGTAAACTAGATTAGATTCTGAATTTTTCTAGTTTCCACCAATTTTTTTTTTTTGCTTTTTTTTTTAGAGCCTCACCCACAGCATGTGGAGGTTCACAGGCTAGGGGTCCAATCGGAGCTACAGCTGCCAGCCTACAGCAGAGCCACAGCAATGCAGGATCTGAGCCACATCTATGACCTACACCACAGCTCACAGCAACGCCAGATCCCTGACCCACTGAGCAAAGCCAGGGATCGAACCCACAACCTCATGGTTCCTAGTCGGATTCATTTCTGCTGTGCCATGACAGGAACTCCTAAAAATAAATTTATTTTACAGAAAACTCCTTACTCTAATATTTGACTGTGACTCTCCAAAATGATTCCGGTTTTTCTCCCATACTTTTGACTTCAAATCAATGAGAACTAAAACCAAACTTTTTCTGAAGCCATGTAAGATAAAGGTAGACAACTTGATAAAAGCTTCAGATAAATCACCACAACAACTCATGTATGGACAACTTTCAGGCCTTTCACTCTATAGGTCACTCCAAAAATCATCAGAGGCATTCAAACTGCAACCTAGAAAATGCTGTCAGATTGCCATTGTCTGTCTCACTCCATCTGAGGATGATTTGAGCCTGACACCTAGAAATCTTAATTGCCTAACCTCAGAACTCAGAAACTGGGATTTCCGTCTACTCCAATCATTTTTCTTTTGTTTCCATAAAAATGCCTCTTATTATATACAGGATTTCTTATACCATAGGCCTAACTTTAGGAGCCCTTATGAATCACTGCCTCCTGAAATAAAACACAATTGTTAAACTGAACTACCTTACTTTCTTGAATATGAGTAAGAGATTGATTCAATGAGATGAACTTCTACCAATTCAACTTCTATAACCCAACTGTAGGGGTTCAAAACAAGCTTCCCCAAGATGTCCCACTTTGGTATGTGGGTTATTTTGAGCTAAATGTAATGAAAACCCTAATGGGTTCAAGAGAAACTACTGCTCCTTTCTTAACTACATAGTAGAATTTACATTGGGATTTTTTTTCCCAAGAAAATTACCAGAGATAAATTTTATTTAAGTGACCTCCACTATACGACAGGGTAAACATCTAATGGCCAAACATCTGCTTTTCTTTTTATGGTCTTGTGAATGATCCTTCTTTCCTTGTAAGCTCCAGACTTCTATCCCATTCCTTGCTTAGAATGGCATATGTGTACATATATTTATACCCCTCATTTAACTTTTCTGGTTTTGAACCCCTCATGTTTGTGGGTTCCCATACATATAAATTAAAATTTGATTTTCTTCTGTTAATCTGTCCCATCCCCAAATTAATTCTTATATCATACAAAAGAACCTAAAAGGGTAAAATTTCTTTCTCCCAACAATATTTTTTCTTCTCTAAGTTACTTTGTTTATAAAAATTAAAATACTTTTAGTTTCTTGTTTTTGCCTTTCCACTAAGGACATATTTCTAACATATTTCAATTTTAAAGTTATTAAAATTTTATTAAGAAAAATTCAAATTATATCTATTTCACCATTTAATTTTGAAAGATTAAAAAATTGATAATATTCAGTGTTGAAAGGGTATGGAAAATATAAAATTATATGCTTTTTGGTAAAAATTTGGAGTTCAAAATTTGATGGCATTCAGTACTATTTACTTATAATTTAAAGTATGAGAAGTTGTCTATCTCAAAATTCATTTGTAGAAATGTACCTTATAAACAAAGATTTAAATCAGAACACTTTTGTAAAAACTAAAACAAAACAAAGAAAACTAAATGTATTTTTTAAATATTTGGGTAAGTAAATTTTGGTAAATCATGATACTAGAAAATTATGTTGACATTAAAAAGACATACATATAGAACTAAGATGGAAATATACTAAGGTGTATTACTAATTTGAAAAATGCAAATTGCCCTGAAGTATAATATAACATGAACTGGGAATCATTCAAAGCCCTTTCAGTTTCTCAAAAATGTTGCTTCTAAATTTTCCCTTTTATCTCCCACATCATTCATTTTTTCCCCTCTTTATGTGCCATCTTCATAAGACTAAAATGTCAAATATCAGCAATCTTAAAACAAATAAGCCTCTCCTTATCCTAAGCTTCTTCTAATCATGACTGAATTTCACTGCTACTTAATAGAAACGCACCTTGAAATAATATTCTATTTTTCTTTTCCCCACATTGACATTACCAGCTGAATTATTTCAGAATATTTTTGTCAAATTTTGTGTGAGCTTTGTTGTAATAATACAATGCAAAAAGTTTACTGAGTAATTTACCCTTTAAATGAACTTTATATGAAATGCGTGTAAATGAAGAATAAAACAAAAATCCATTTTGTGAGATAGGAAATCAATACCATTTGAAGGGTTATAAAATGTTGCAGAAACTGAGAAAACAGAAAGTGTTTGGGAAAACAGTAGCTGGGAGGTGAGGCAGATGTCCACCAACTGGTGAATACATGAATAAGAAATAGTATACAGTAAAATACTACTTAGCAACAGAAAGAATGAACTGCTGATAGATGAAATAACTTGGATGCAATTAAAATCAATTTTATGGAACAAAAAAAGACAATCAGACAAAAAAAAGATACATGCTATAGGATTCTGATAATTGAAAATTCTGGAAATGGGATTTCCCTTCATGGCACAATGGTGAATGAATCTGACTAGAAACCATGAGGTTGTGGGTTCGATCCCTGGACTCGCTCAGTGGTCTAAGGATCCAGAGTTGCTGTGAGCTGTGGTGTATGTCACAGACATGGCTCGGATCCCACATTGCTATGGCTCTAGTGTAGGCCAGTGGCTACAGCTCTGATTAGACCCCTGGCCTGGGAGCCACCATATGCCTCAAGTGTGGCCCTAGAAAAGACAAAAAGACCCAAAAAAAAAAAAAAAAGAAAGAAAGAAAGAAAATTCTGGAAATGAAAAATGATCTATTATGACAGATAACATATCAGCTGTTTCAAGGAAAGTGAGACAAACAGGGCAGGATTATCAAAAGGCACAAGATTCTTATGGAAACAGCAGTCATTATCACTAAATGGTAAATCAACTATACTTCAATAAAACTTTAAAAAATGAAAAAAATAAAGTACTATTAGGTAGGATAAGAGAGGGAATCAGATCCAGGTGAGTCAGAACAGGCCATTAATCATTACCAAAAAAATAAGAGGCCTGCAATCAACAAAAGAACACATGCAGACACAACACCAGGGGATTCTTTGGGGCACTTTCCTATAACCTGTCTCCTTTGCAAATGAGGTGTCCTGCCCAAGACCAATTGGAGGAAGAAATGTGGCATATACAGAGATCAATCAACACTCAGCCCTTAAGTCTCTTAAGGCTGGGGAGGAAGAATTAGTGGGCCTGGGGTGGGAGATATCAAGTCCTCAGTCAGGTTAGCAGCATTGGGATATACTGCCAGGGAGACCTGCTCTCTCTCTCTGAGAGCATTCTTTTGCTTTAATAAATCTGTTGCACACTTCCATTCCATGAACTTTATTATGGTCATCAAGGCAACACAGAGGGTAGAGGTTTTGTTCAGAGAGACTGCATGAAGACCCCTTAAATCACCCCAACAAGAGCTGTAACTCCCTACCTGTGATACTGTTGCCTTAAGGTGTTTCCCTTCAGTCCTGACCATCTGCCGCTTCAATCCCAATGCTAGGCTCCCACTTTGAGAGCTTGCTAGCATTTCTAATGCCCACAGCTTCATTTCTTTGCTGTGCCACTGGTGGGGATCAAGGGAACAGTAGAGCCCTAACAGTACTAAATTTTCGTGTGGTCGACTAGACTCACTAAGAAGTAGAGATCACTGCACTTGCTTGAAATTTGCTTAATTTGTTGATGCCATGAATTATCACATGGTATTCAGAAGCTCCAAGTGGCAATTACTTATGTCCTCGGGAAACAAAAGCTGGGAATAGAAATTTGCCTTTCAAAGAAAGAAAATGACATTTACTAACATAATGTTTGAATGAGGAGTCTCTACTTGTTGAGACACAAAATAGTTTCATTTTCTTTTATTAAAAAAAGAATCTTATGAAGAGAAGAATGTGTTCATTATCTTAATTGCAGTGACGTTTTCCCTGGTAAATACATATGTCACAAATTACTAAATTGTACATCGTACATATTTCAAGTTTATTGTATGCTAATTATAGATATATAAGCATGATTCTAAAAAATCAAACCGGAATCCTTCCTATAGCCTACCTTGTTCTTTACACAATCCTGGTTCACAGATTATTATGATTTATTTTTATAGAAATCTTCTTATTATCAAAGTTACATTAAAATGATCATTAGCATAACAATTAATATTATTTCATGAAGAATAAATTAGGATACAAAAGGGGAGAGGAAAGGAGTTCAAATTGGGATTTGAATGTAGACATAAGAACTAAAAATTCATTTTGTTATTTGAGAAATTATACTTTTTGATTTTGCTGAATATGCATTAACAGTGGAAAGATGGGAAATAAAGAACCTGTATTCCCAGACTGAGGTGACAATTTTTAGATCATCATGAGGGCCATTAATTATATCCCTTCTATAAAATAGGATTAAATCTGATGCTCTTGGAGTTTTTTTTTTTAAACTCTAACATATGTGACTGCTGACTCTTGAATAGAATCTGTAGAGGCCAGGAGTGCAAGAATAATTCCATGGGCTTGTAATATAAAAACTTTATTTTAATATCCAGACAATTAAGTTAAATAACCCTTTATGACATTATGTTGGAGAAAACAATTTACTGGCTTATTATAATGAATGTTTAAAATGTCCTACAAAAAATAAAATGTATATCATAAAAGAATGATAAATTTAAGTTACTCCAAACTGTGAATAGAGAATATTTTATTGAGCATAATAATTTATCATCTCAACTTAGTTATATTAAATATTCACTTATATAAAAGGAAAATAATCCACTTCAACTTGTAATAAGTATTATGAAAGATAAAAGATATATCTTGAAGCAGATCACTTTTTATATTCAAGACTTTCATAATATTGCTATGAAATGAAATGGCAATGAAAAGAACAGATGGAAAAAATGTAGTATGTTTCTTTGTTTCTCTCACTAAGAATTATATTATTAACAAAGAACAGTGTTGTAAAATCATGTATGAAAAGAAATGGGAATCAAAATGACATAAAAGTCTCTAAAGCTTATCTCTTAATTTATGAAAACATTAGTAGAATGATGACCTTTAATAATTTTTTGTAGAATCATTTTGAAATATCTAAGTTTAATTTAGGAAATGATTCATTACCATTATTTTTAAAAAGAAAAAAAATCTTCAAAATGAGACTGCATTAAGCAGCTAAAAAGTAACCACTGCATGCAGGCTGTGCACAGTTTGAACTTCGGCAAATTCATAAGTATTAAATGCTAAACTGTTCAGTTACTTCCAAAAATCAATGTCAAAGGGGGTCAAAGAAGAAGAGCACAGCAATTTTCGTGTATGGATGGACAATTATAAGCTAAAGGAAACGTTTAAATGTTCCATTCTCCTTAGGGAAATTTTTGCCTTAGAATTCTTACTACCTTTAAAAGAAAATTATTTCCTTTGAAAGAGAACACTTTCAAAGACTTTCAAGAATGTGGACTGGCATCAGAAAAAAACAGCTTCATTCTATGGCTATTTACATAACACTTACTACACAATAAGAAGATAAACAAAGTAAACCATGAAGGGGGAAAGGAAGTGGAAGATAAGGAAGACACAATACAGAAAGGAAAAATAAAATGGTGTTAAAGAAAAAAGAATTCAGGCTTGTAAAAACTATTTTCTCTTGGTTCAAACAATTATTTTTGAAATGTAAATGATTTAACAATGTGTATTTTATTTTATAATTACCAACTCCAGTTATACCACAGAAAATTATGCATTTCATAGTTTCTAAGGTTTTCATATCAATTAACAAAATGATGAGAACACATTAAATAATTTATATAAACTTTATCAAATCTAGTTAGAACAATCTTTTGTAAGAAATGGCTCTATTAATCAGTTAACTTATAAATTGTTACCATTCTGCTGTCAATAATTTTTGAGTTTCTCAGACTGTTTGCCAGAAGTTGGAGAAGGCTGGAATAGAGACTTAAATTAGTCAATTCTATTTTATTTAGCAGTCCTGGCCAAAAATGTTTAGAAGATGGAGAAAGACTATGTATTAAATTGTAATTTCTTGAATTCTTCTGTATTTTTAAGTCAATACTGCCTTTTTGCTCCATAACTAGAGAATTTGTAGTTTCTATCATCTTGAAACTGACAGTTCTAATGGCCTGACTCTAACCAGAACAGGAATTGGGACTTGAACCGGAGTTCTGGGACTCAAACTTGGCCTAAACCCAGATTGGGACTCGAACCCATGGTTTTAAATTAGAATCACTCACCCTGTGTCTGGACTCACTGATGTTCAGGTTCTTCATGTCTCCACACAGAAGGAATTCAGTGAGATACAATGTGATATATAAGAAATAGATTTATTAGGACAGGACATTTGTAAGAGGTACAAGCAGGCAGTCATGGAAACTCTGCCCCAAGGATCCTGTGGGCTACAGCTTTATCATCCAAGGGGAGTGCGGGTTGGAAAAGACCACCTCTTTCTTTCCTAGATTCTCCTTGGTATCCAGTAAGCTATTTATTCAAATTAGCAGAAGGATGGTCCTCAAACTCCTACCTGAATTTGAGTGCAGGCCTCATCCCATCCCCCACACAATGACCTGAGGCAATTCTTGCATCTCCACCAGTCAAGCAAACTTGTCTCATTTTGATGGCTTTTTTGAGCAGTTTATTAATTTACAGTGGTCTCCCAAAGTCCCCTAGATATCCCTCTCTATTTATGATCCTTTGTTGGGACTTCTAAAACTACTTGTGCCTACTTCATCCCTATCAATCTCAATAGCAGTTTTCAATGTTCATTTGTTATTTTCCTTATACACTAGATCAAAATAAAATTATATAATACAATTGTATCCACAATAAATGTGGAACAGATTAACATCTCTAATATCTAAACCATTTGTTGAGTTTTCAGAATTATGTTTTATAATATCCATTAGTCTATATCAGAGCCAAACTGAAAAAAAACATTGATCTTTCATTTCATGATAGTTAAGAGGTCCTGGAGCTTTTCACAATCATTCCACACATTA
Organism: Sus scrofa; assembly: GCF_054392235.1. NCBI lineage: Eukaryota > Metazoa > Chordata > Mammalia > Artiodactyla > Suidae > Sus > Sus scrofa. The sequence continues at coordinate 52,795,506 of NC_139386.1, forward strand.
TCTAGCACACATACCCCATGCATTGAATAGAAAAACTAAGTTTCCTAACTCCATGACACCTTCTAGTCTTCTTTACAGTACTTAGTGGAGTATCTCTGCTCAGTGTCTCCCCATAATAAATTCAAGAGCAAGTCTGTCATAGCTATTAGCAAAAAGTTTATTGAGCACCCACTCACTTTGTAAAAACTGACTGTCCTAGCACTTAAGGAAAGAGCTATAATTAGATGAAAGAAAACAGCACATAATTTAAAAAGAACTTTTTTAACGAATGCTTATATATATTTTTTCATCTTTTTATAGAGCAGTATAGCAGTTTATTCAGAAGAAAGGCAATTTTCCCTCACTGAGCCTGACATAGGTATGAACTAGTCATTTCAAGTTTTACTCCATATCTTGGTTTCCTATTTCCCCTGTGAAATATTTCCTAAATACATTGAAGTAGATATCAGTCATGGTTGGTCCCACAAGAAAAGTTTTTTGTTTTTTTTTTTTACTTTTCAATTTACTTCTTGATCTCATGATAATTCAAAATGTGGAATGACAAGATACCAGATATAAGTAACTGTAGCTCTAAATGAATGATGCTGTGAACTGTGGTGGTTAGAGACTCAGATTGCAACATCTCTCAAATGTGGAAACCCCACTTCAAATAGGCATATTATTTGCCCATATATTATTTGCCCACTTCAAATAGGCATATTATTTGTTCAAAACAGCTATTCATATGACACAGAGATTTCATTAAGACTTTTTATTAAACTAATACTATATGAGACTTTATTATAACTGTACAAAATAGTAGTAGTATCATATATATAATTATATATGTTCATTGATAATATATACATATGTTAATTTTCTGATGGGAAAAACAAAAGGAAAATGTTAAGATTAGATTTGAGGTAGTTATTTCTATTTCTTAGCATTGCCTCAGATTGTCAGAATGGATTATTTGAGGGCCTTTTAAATATAAAACACAATGTGAATATTGTTGTTTTCTTCTTTAAAATAATGATATTTTATGTTCTTGGGTCACATTCTGAGGTACCAGGGGCTAGGAGTTCATCAAATGAACTTTCAGGAAACGCAATTCTTCCAAAAACTTGGATCTCGCGTTGCTGTGGCTCTGCAATAGGCCGGGGGCTACAGCTCGGATTAGCCCCCTAGCCTGGGAACCTCCGTATGCCGCGGGAGCGGCCCAAGAAATGGCAAGAAGACAAAAAACAAAAAAAAAATCATAGAGTTTACCATATAGTTACATATCACATGTGTATTAGTTTGTTAGAGATCATGTCGTAACAATGTACCACAAAATAAGTGGCTTAACACAACAGACATTTATTCTCTCACAACTCTGGGGACTTGAAGTTCCAGATGGTGATGATAGTTCGACCTGTCACTGAGGGTGTTAGGGAAGGATCTTCCCCAGACCTCTCTCCTAGCTTTTGGTACTTCCTTAGTTTGTGGCAGCATAGCTCCAGTCTTCACAGGCATTCTTCCTGTGTGCATGTCTGTGTCCAGATTTCCTCTTTTTATGAGCATCCCAGTCATACTGGGGTTTTCCTTTTTCAGCATGACCTCACCTTAAGTAATTACATATGCAATGACCCCACTTCTGCAAGGTCACATTCTGAGGTACCAGGGGCTAGGAGTTCACCAAATGAACTTTCAGGAAACACAATTCTTCCAAAAGCAACATTTAAATAAATGTCTTCCTATAAGCAAAAAATATAATGCAGACTTTGGAATAGAACCTATAATTCTCATATTATTCATATATAAATCACACTACATTAAAGCCTATGCAGTAGTAAACAAAATGTTCCCATTTGTTTGGCTCTAATAAAATTCCATTGAGGGAGGTAGGATGACTTGTAGACAAGGATCAGGAACAATTTTTAAAGCTACTTTTATAAGATTTTCAAGATTTCAAATCCAGCATCTTATTTATTAAGAAAAATTGACCTTAAAATATTTTGTTATTGAGAATTGATGGAATATGTGTTTACTAGGTGAGTTATTTGATTTTTTTTTCCCGAAGGTACAAAGACAATTTGAAATATGCCAAAAGCTAATTCTTTTAGAACAAAAATTATATAATTAACTAATTTTCACATTATTTGATGATTTTCTAACCAACAAATCTCTGTGAAACCACTTCTATTGGGGGGGGAGAAATTCCAACATTTTTCTTTTATAAAAATGTTAGGAAAAAATTGTGACTAGGCTTTGAAGTTTACATTTGTGATGCATATTTTATACCCAGTCTACATCAAAAGGAAAATAAAAGGCTACTGATTTTCAATTTTATTGTACCTGTATATTTCTTACTATATCTTTAGTTTCAAAAGTTTAAAAAGCAAAGTTATTAGTTCTGCAGATTAGAAGGACCAGACCTTTAAAAATACGTATGATCAGATTTCCAGTAAACTTGCATTTCACAGACTCTCAACTCATTTTAACAAACAAATATTTGTGGATTTCCAACAATATGAAACACATTTTAGCAAAAGGTGTGGGAAATGAAAAGAAGGGTAAGTCATTTGACCTTAAAGATTATAATCTGCTTAGACAAACTAAAATGATTAACCAAAGTAGAAAGTTGAAGACAGAATGTATCACTATAGAATTAATTGTAAAGTATAATAATTGCAATGGTTTAATAGTAGGATCTTTTTATTTATTTATTTTTTCTGTCATTTTTGCCTTTTCTTGAGCCACTCCCACAGCATATGGAGGTTCCCAGGCTAGGGGTCCAACCGGAGCCGCAGCCACCGGCCTACGCCATAACCACAACAACGCGGGATCCGAGCCCCATCTGCAACCCACACCCCAGCTCATGGGCAACACCGGATCCTGAACAAGGCCAAGGATCGAACCCGCAACCTCATGGTTCCTAGTCATATTCATTAACCACTGCACCACGACGGGAACTCCTAATAGTAGGATCTTAACAAAGATAAGGTTCTTCTCATATTCCAGGTACTATTCTAAATGCTTAATATGTACTTATTCAGTCTTAACATGTTATGATTAGATCGTCTTATTATCCCTGTAGAACAGATAAAAAGAAACTGAGGCAAAGATAGATTTTATTTCTGAGACTGAAGAATTAATGAGTTGCAGACAGAATTCAAACTCAATCAGTTTATCTCTAGAATTCTTTTTCTATTGACCTGTACTGCCTCTCTCCTCTTAGAATCCCTGGCTTCACATGGCAAATGAGGTTATTTTTAGTCTACACACTAACACAACTTACCAAATACAATAAAATAACCAAAAATATAAGAATAAGGAAAGATCTTTTTCACCAACTCAAAAATTATGAAAGTAACGTCTCCAAATTAGGAGAATGTTGGGAAAATATCCACTACTATAGATATGGAGTAGGCAAGGAATTGCTGGTCTTCCTCCTAATGAATACCTCCCCAGACCTCTTGTAAGGGACAGATTTCTTCAAACATAAGTGAAAAGAACAAGTAGTATTCCTTAATCAGGAAAATCAATCTAAGGAAAAGGGTAGAGTATGGATGAAGTAAAAGACATCCTTGAAAAGCCCAAGTTCCAGCTTCAGAATAGCAGAGGCACAGGGCTAACAGGGAAATGTCACAAAAGCTATCACTACTTCCCACAATCCATCCTCATAATACAGAGGAAAAACTACCTGAAAAAGCTAGAGTTAAGGGGCAGGAGAAAAAGGAATCACCTAGGTAGTTGCCATTTAGAATCAGGCGAGCAGAAGTACCAGAAAGAGATATGGCACATGTAGATTCACTCACTGATGGAGTAAATGCCAATAATTATAGAGGATTTGTTTAGAGATTATTTTACTCCTGATTTACAAATTGAATTTACCAATTACTCTGGCTTACTTCCACATCTCATTTCAGAAATCTGTAATAGACAGAAAGGAAGCAGCATGGGGCCTATGCTGAAAGATTTTTTTTTTTTTAAATCAGGAAAAGAATATAACAAGCAAAAAATGGCCCCCGCCACCATAATCAACTCTATCAAATCCTTCTGAGAGAGAGAACACTTCATATTTTGTGCTTTTTAAGTATTATTACTACTTCAAATTGCCGTACTATTGAGGCCCAAAGAAAGAGGCAATCTCTTCCAGATAGCTAATTATAAAGACCATTTCCATCAAGCTAATTATTAAGAATGGCTTGAATGAATTGCACCCTCATCTGCCTGACTTTTCAGATGAATTCTGGCATCCATGTTTATTTCTGGCAATGTTAGAAGCCTCCAGCTTCCTGGACATCCATTTTCACTAAAACTTTCCTTATCAATCAGGTGTCTTCATGCTTTTATCTGACCAATTCCCCTAACTCTTCCTTCCTTTTACTGTGCCCTCAGGTACCGTTAAGTCTGAGCTAGCAAATCCTCTATATCAACAATCTTTTATTTGGACTTTTTCCAGTCCTTCTTATCTAGGCTGAAATGGCTGTCCCTCAAGGACAGGACAAAGACAACCTCTTCTCAAGGGGAAGCTATTTATCTCTCGTTTCCCAAGTATATAAGGCTCCCTTTGTTTCTTTGTCTTCTCTCTCTCTGCCCCTTAGAATCTGATTAGAGCAAGAGAAGATTAGGCAGGAAAAAACAAATATTTCTTAAAATACAGTGATGAATGCAAGGTAAATGAAAATCACTAAACTTAAGTAATTAAAAGGAATGAATTAATTTGGTAAACTGGCTATTTGAATTGGTGGCTTGAGAACCTACCTGTTTCTCAATTTGACTTACTTCAAAAGCTAATCCTGAAACTTATCTTCTGTTATCCCTTCTCGTCCCAGACGAACTCATTTAGCGTCATAATTTTAAATACTATTTCTGTGCTAATAACTCAAGTATCCATGTCTTAACTCCAAATAATCCCCCTATAAACTAAACTCATATAACCCAACTGCCTACTTAATATTTCTGATTCAGAGCCTTATACACCTATGTGCAAAACAAAAGTTGTGTTTTCTTCTTACCCACTACTCAAAACAAAACCAAGGCCTTCTCCCAGACATCTCTTAAAAATAAATTATGTCACTATTCCCTTGATTACTCCAGCCCAAGTGAAAGTTCATCTGTGATTCCTCCCATTCTTTCATCCACCTTATATTGACTCCATCTTCAGATTCATGGGTTCTATCTCCAACACATCTGAAATCTCTCTATTTCAACACATTTCCCCCTCCTTATCCCTAGTGTGTAAATCACTATCATCTCTCATTTGGATTGCCACATTACTGTATTAGTCCCCAGTCCACCTGTACCTATGTATTTTCTCCAATTTACCTAACTTCTGTCTGTTTTGTACCTGAGCAAATCAGATTGCTGCTTCCCTGATTAAAAGCCTCTAAAAATATCCCATTGAACTTAAAGTTAAATCCATTCTTTATAATGACCAGAAAGTGCCTTAAATCAGGGGTCAGCAAATAATTTTCTGTAAAGATTCAAATAATAAAACATTCAGGTTTTGCAACCCCTAGTACTGTGCCATTATAGCACAAAAACAGCCGTAGGTAATACTTAAACAAATGAGCATAGCTGTGTTGAGATGAAATTTTAATTATGACACTGAAATTTGAATTTCATACAATTTTACATGATAGTTTTCTTCTTTTGATTTTTCCCCAGCTATTTAAAAATATATAAAACATTCTTAACTCATCCAAAATCAGGTAGTAGGCTAGATTTGACTTGTGGGATCTAATTTGTTAATCTGTCCTGAACAATTACCCCAGACTACCTTTCTGATATTTCCTTATACATCTTTTCCACATCAGTGTGCCCAGACATATCGGATTTTCTCCTACTTTAAAATATTCCAATCTTCTCTTTACCCCCAGACCTTCATTTTTATCTTGACCGAGCATCTGACTTCCTTGTGATGTGAATGATTTATTATTTATCCTTTACCTCTGCACAAACCTCTTCATAACTTTCTTATTTTTCCTTCCTAAGGTGACATTTTTATCCCATCATATTTTCTTTTTGTCATCTATCACTCCAGAAATTACTTGCAGAGTGCCAAGCACATTGTAGTTAATCAATTAAAGGATGACTAAAATATTAATTTTCCATATTCTTGTATAAAAAAATGGGAACATGGAATCTTTGAAAGTGGCACATAGAAATACTGTAGCATAATTACCCTGAACATGTTGAAAAAGTTAACAAATTTCAAGGAAAATCAAGAATCTGTTAAAGGAAAAAATCACATAGGAAAGAGAAATAACAATTACAATGAATCTCACAATTCATTGTAACTTTCAAGATTAGGAAAAAAAGTACAAATTCTGGGAGAAAGAAAAACTGAAATCAATTGTTCAAGAGTATTAGAAGACTGTAGGACAAGAAAGACAGCGTGAAGCGCTCCCAATCCCCAGTGAAATTGTAACTAGAAAAATTGTTTAAAAAAATAAAGTCTTGGGAGTTTCCTTCATGGCTCAGCAGTAATGATCCTGACTAGTATCCATGAGGACATGGGTTCAATCCCTGGCCTCGCTCAATGGGTTAAGGATCTGGTGTTACCATGAGCTGTGGTGTAGGTCACAGACATGGCTCAGATTCTTTGTTGCTGTGGCTGTGGTACAGCTCTGATTTGACCCCTAGCCTGGGAACTTCCATATGCCATGGGTGCAGCCCTAAAAAGACTAAATAAAAAAATAAAGCCTCTGGAAATTTTCCTTAGGGCAAATAGTTAATGAATAAATATTTATTCAAGAAAATCTACTAAATCTCAGTAAGTACAGTTAAGATTCTAGGACAATTGAACAATGACATGCTTTCTCACCAGCCAAACTTTCTCATCAGTTCATGCTCCATGGAGCAAAGTTTAAATTCTAGGCTGATGAAATTGAATGGTTGGCGAGTTTCTTCTGCCATTCAGCCCCACTTGAAGGGTGAAGACCCTCTCCCAGGTATAGCAGGTCAAAAACTAAGATTCCAATCAGCTTGTTCAATGGACAGAAGTTCAACTCACAGAAAGGAAAGTAAAATAGTCAGAACTACCACCCTATCCAATGCTTCTTGAAGGAGAGTCACTTCAAGACGAGCGAGGCAAAAATATAACTCATTCTTTAAATTTACATTGACATAAATTTTTAAAGAATATTTTTTATCAGAGTTCCCGTCATGGCTCAGTGGTTAAGGAATCCAACTAGGAACCATGAGGTTGTGGGTTCGATCCCTAGCCTTGCTCAGTGGGTTAAGGATCTGGCATTGCCGTGAGCTCTGGTGTAGGTTGCAGACATGGCTCGGATCCCGTGTTGCTGTGGCTCTGGCGTAGGCTGGTGGCTACAGCTCCGATTAGACCCCTAGCCTGGGAACCTCCATGTGCCATGGGAGTGGCCCTAGAAAAGGCAAAAAGACAGAAAAAAAAAAAAAAAAAAAAAAGAATATTTTTTATCAACTAAACCCTTACTCATATTTCCAAAGACATGTAACTGAGAAAATTTTGTTTTGATTTTATTCCAAGTCTTATATCTAAAGAGGAAAATCATTTCAATTGAAATAAATATGCATTCTTAATTATCTAGTTGTACACTGCAGATGTATCCAATATTCAAATGTGATTTTTTTTTAAATCAATTTTTATGGGTAAAATAAGTGCCAACTATTAGGTCAGGAGGATGAGACTAGATATCACTGAATTGAACAAATATAGATTTACAAATATAGGAGAGTTTCTGAACTAGAGGGTTAGTTAACAGTGCCTATAACAAGTGATTATTTTCAAAGGGAAGTGCCTGTCTGCTTTTTATTACCTTCTTTCTTATGCATTAATGAGTTTATTTGCTTATATTTTTAAGGAATTTGTCTCGATGTTAGTCTAGCATTTTTTTTTTCTATAATGTATTTGTTAGATTTTGTGTAGGTTTATGTTGCCTTTCTAAAATTCATTGGGAAATGTTCCTTCTTCCTCTGTTTTCTGAAAGAGTTTGTGTAAGTTTGGCATTATTTCTTCCCTAGGAGTTTAAGGGAATTCGCCTGTGAAATCATCTGGCCCTGGAATTGTGTTTGGAGTTTTTTTGTTTTTTGTTTTTGTTTTTGTTTTAATTTAAACTACTTTCACAGATATAGGACTATTTTATTTTTTTCATGTGTGCTTATTTGGGTAAGCTATGTTTTTTAAGGACTTTTTCTATTTCCTCCAAGTTATAGGATTTATTGTCATAAGGCATAAATATTATTTATTATTATTGTGATGTCTGAAGACTCCGTAATAGCTGCTTTGCATTTTTAATATTGGTAGTTAGTCCTCCCTCTCTCTCTTCCCCAACCTTCTCTTCCTTCACCTTCTCTATCTCCTTCTGTCCTCAGTTTGCATTATCCCATTAAAAGGGTCATTTCTTGTAAGGCTATTTTCCTGAACCCTAAATATTTAATTTAGTCACAGATTTCTCTGTACTGTTATTCATACTTCATTCTTATATCTAGACTTTAATTTCCAGAGTGATTAATTTAATCTAGCAGCTCTATTAAAAATATTGAGGACCCCTAAAACATTTTTGAGTTATATTTATTGACATTATAGTATTAATAATTAAACAGAAGAATTATTATAGCACAGAAGTATGCAAAAACACAGACAATTGGATACCTGAATTGTTATGTCATCATGGGGTAAGTTACCTCCAGAGAACACCATAGTAACTTTTGACTGCATAAAAATGAAAGATAAATAGCATTTTTGTACTATTGTGAAAAAGTTTTGATACTGTAGATCTCCTGAAAAGATCTCAGAAACAAACAAGAGTTCTCAGGCCATAACTTAGAGCCACAAACTTAGGCCACAAGGGCTCTTCAGAAGTAATACCTTGCAAGAATCAGATTTTGTAAAGTTTTATCCAAAAAGATAATTCATCTTTGGTCTGCTCATTCTTTGTTTAAATTTCTAAATATAAATTTTTTGTGTGTGTTTGCTTTTTGGGCCACACCCATGGTATTCCTTATGCCAGGCTAGGGGTCTAATTGGAGCTACAGCTGCCAGCCTATGCCACAGCCACAGCAACAATGGATCCAAGCCATGTCTATGACCTATACCACAGCTCACAGCAACATGGGATCCTTAACCCACTGAATGAGGCCAGGTATCACACCCACAACCTCGTGGTTCCTAGTTGGATTTGTTTCCGCTGAGCTGTGACAGGAATTCCTAAAATGTTTATAAGTTTAAAAGTCAGTTTAGAAGTTGACTCGTCATCTAGAGATATAGTAATCATTTGGCAATATCTGCTGCACTGTTTATTTACTACCACTGTGTATGCCTCACCTCATTAAATATAATTTATTGATTATATAACAGCATCTCATACTTCTTAAGAAAAAGCTCTCTAGTTCATATGTGCTGAAAACAACACTTTATAGAATGATTCATATCTCAGGTTATATTCTTTGGGGGCATCTGGCAATCGTTGTAGAAGTGTACATTAACTTTTCCATAAAGATTTGTGAATTCTATAAAATATTCTGAAAACAAGCAGTATAATATAAAACCAGCCTTTATAATATTTTCCCTATTCTTCTTGCCTATATTACTTTGGTAAAACCATTGGCAGTACTTATAATTTTATGAAACATAAACTTCATGCCATATGTGGTTTGCCAATTTTTAAGAAAATTGGTTGTATGATTTTCTAACTAATAATATCAATATCTTTAATCAGACTATAAAACTGGATTTGAGTTTCAGTAAAGAGCACACACAATACCCAGATCTTCATTTATAATACAAAATCTTCAGTTAGAGGAACTAGGGCTCCTTGGAGGAATTGCTCATTCTATGACTAGAGCTTGGAATATTCAACATAAGGCTTGAACATCTTATGGTATCAGAAAGGGAGGACATGTTAAAATGCACACATGTACATAAATGGGGATTTTTCAGGGGGACACATCAGAAAGAGTTGCCTTTGGCCAAAGCTGGAACAATTCAAGCAACAAGATAAAGTAGTGTTAAATTATAATCCAATGTATAATATTAGTATCGATGTATCTATACTCATACAATAAGTGACTGAATAAAAAAGTAGATGAAGGAAGATAGATAAATCTCCCATGAAGAATTCCATTAATTTATATAGCTGCTTCCCCCTCAAAAGTGTGAAATAGGAGTTCCTATTGTAGCTCAGTGGGTTAACAACCCAACATAGTCCTTAAGATAATTCAGGTTTGATCCCTCGCCTTGCTTGGTGAGTTAAGCAAGCTGTGGCATACGTGGTAGATGCAACTCAGATCTGGTGTTGCCATGGCTGTGGAATAGGCAGGCAGCTCTGATTCGACCCTTAGCCTGAGAACTTCCATATGCCCCAAGTGTGGCTATAAAAAGAAAAAAAAAAGTGAAACATAAATTTCTTCCCCTTAAGTGTGAGTTTCACATAGTGATTTCCCTTCCAAAAATTATGGTGTGGAAATGGAGAAAGAATGCAATTTTAGAGCAAAAGGAAGCTAAAAAAATACAGCCTCAACCGGGTTATCAGGGTTAATATCAACAGTGATAAATCATTGATACCAGGTACCTTTGTTATGTTAGAAGAATTGTAATTTCTGTCTGTATTTTTCCTTTTCAAAATCTATAAACCCTGTGGAACTATGAGAAAAACATCACACAAACCCAAATTGAAACACAGACTATAAAATAAATACATGACCAGTATTCTTCAAAACTGTCAGGTTTTGAAAAAACAAGGATTTGAGAAACTGAGAAATTGTGACAGTCTACAGAAGTCTAAGGAGACATGATGACTATATACAATATGGTAACCTGGATGGGATACTAGAAAGCACATGAGGCCAAAAAAACAATTCAGAAAATCTGAATGAAGTATGAACTTCAGTTAATAATAATATATTAATATTTGTTTATTAGTTGTGACAAACGTATCCTACTATGTAAGATGTTAACAGTAGTAAAACTGGGAATGGAATGTATTGGAACTCTATCATTTTTACAACTTCTCTGTGAATCTAAAATTATCCCAATATATTCTACTGAATTTTATTGTGCTTATGATCTTTATCATCACTTGATGTGTTTTTCTCTGTTTGTTTATAAAATTAAATCATGTGTAAAACACCTTGAACAGTTTAAAGACATTGAGTATATACTTAAAGGAACATTCCCCAAATTTCAGTGCTATTTTCTTTAGAGAAAAATTATAATAGGGCACTTTTTTTTTTTTTTTCCTGTCAGCTCTTGTGGCATTTGAAAGTTCTCAGGCTAGGGGTTGAATCAGAGCTGTCTGTGCCTGCTGGCCTATGCTGCAGCCAAAGCCAATGCCAGATTTAAGCTGCATCTGCAACCTATGCTGCACCTTGTGGCAACACTGGATCCTTAACCCACTGAGTAAGGCCAGGGATCAAACCCACATCCTCACAGACATTGTGTTGGGTTCTTAACCCACTGAGCCACAATGAGAACTCCAAAACTACACACTTAAAAACTACTTAGCATAAGTTGAGAGTTTATAAATTTATTTCTTTTATTTTGGACATAATTTTTTATTCTTATGCTTGTAAAACTTCCCCATGCTGTATCTTTTATATATGCAAAGCAACATATGCAGGTTACTGTGCAGTGGGTGGAAATGAGTTCCTTCTTATTCATCCCTTTCAAGAGCAAAGAGTAACAAGGTATTTGGTGGAGCCCCAGTTCTTATTTTCCATTTCCATTTCACCTTAGTTTTATAGATGCATTGTGCATTTCCAAGCTTGAATTTTTTTTACTGTCGAAGCGTAATCTGCTTTTTGTTCATTATTAGGATTCAAAGAGTACAAATACTAACAATTTTGGTACATTGCTAATGGGGCTTTGTGATGGCAAGCAAATCTTTTCAGCTAGGAATATGGTAAATTTGAGTGAACTCTGACAAGCAGCCAAAATGTGTTTACAAAAGTTTCCACTGGAGGAGCTCTTACATTGAGATTAGACTAGTAGCTGAAAATAGCATCATCACAATAATAGTTTACTATCTTCTTTGTAGAATTGTTGTGAGCAGGTAAATGTGGTAATTTTATAATGTATTTATAATGTTGATGGTACATAGATGTTAGCTAATGTTGTCTTTAGGATGCTTTAGTAAAAACATCATTTCTTTTTGAGCATATATGCATTAAAATAAATCAGTCCGAGGCCTAGTCTCTTTATAAAATATAAATTAACTGATGATGTCATGAAATACAGTTAATTTTCCATGCCTTATAGATTTTATGATTTTTATAAATTTTATAAATTTTATTATAATTTTATAAATTTTATAATTTTCCATGCCTTATAAATGTAGCAGCTGAGAAAACAGACCTCTAATAAATGCATTTTTAGTTATGTCAGTGAATGTTAAGTGAGTATTTTTTAACCATATCAGAAAAAAGTATTCATTTTTGGAAAATTATTAATTTTTTAGTATTTACTCTTTACTTTAATTAGGTCAATTATTCTTTGCATATAATGTATCTGATATTTTTTCTGAAATTGTTCTTGGTGCCAATAATTTAAAATTTAAAAAGACAGACAGTATCCTTTTCTTTGACTTATTATCTACCCAGTATTAAAGAACATGAACAATTAATTTTAAGTGACTGTGTATATGGATGGATATTTGGATTTGAAATTAAAAAGAGAGTGTAATGTAAATATAAACTGAATTGTAATATAATATAGCAGATGACTTGGTAATAGCCACTAAGGGAGTAGATGTAATTACCTAGGGAAATATAATTGAGAAAAAAAAATTTTAGGACAAAGTCCTCAGAAACCTCAATATATCATGTTTGTGTAGAGGAAAGGGAAAGATCAGCCAGAGAGGTTATGGTTAAGACAAGTGAATGTGGAGTGATGGAAATGAAGATTTTGTGTCAAGGAGAAAGTGATCAGCTCTGGTCAATGTATCTGAGAAGTAAAGTAGGCGAGAGCTAAAAAAAATCCACTGGGCCTTTAGGAACCCTAACGAGAATATAATTGTTGAAGTAATTAGGTGGATTCTAGTTTAGAGTTAATGAGTGAGAGGGCTGAGGAATTGTAGTTTATGAATAATGATTTTATTTTCCTCATGAATTTGATTAAGAAAGATTCAGATTTGGTAAGAAAGGATTCAGATAGAATTTGTGCTTTAATGTCAGGGAGATTTGAATATGTTAATGGCTTATAAACTTTAGGAGACCCAATTAATCAAGAACAATGTCTGAGAATTTAGGAGTTGGAATCCAGAGCAAAACTGATCTAAGATAAATGACGTAGTTCTAGATTTTAACAAAAGGCAAGATAATAAATGCTCCAGAGGTAGGGAGATGTGGAAATGTGATGATAGAAAACCGATTGAGTGATTGTGTGATAGTTATTTTATCTCCTGAGTAGAAATATAATCATGTTGAACTGGTCGTCCAGGGGATAGGGACAGTCAGAAGTTAGAGGAAAGATTGAACCTAGACATATACGGAAAAGAATAGGAGAGTGATCTGTCTAAAGTTCAAACAATAACCAATATCAAGTTTGCAAAAACAAAGACCTTTACTTGGGGGTCTTAGGAAATGCAATTTGGGAGTCACAGATTTGGATAAAATTGAAAGATAGTTCCAGGGAAGAAAAGGATTCAGAGGCTTAAAACGGCAAATCTACAAGGTTGTTAAAATTGTCTTGCAAGAATTATTATTGGCTCTGAGGGAAAAAGGGAAATATTTGTCCTGAATGGATAGGCTGTCATGAATTATTTAGGGTAAGGGTCAGCTAAGTACCTTCAGTTTCTGTAACATTGTGCAGATGTTCTGGATGCCTATGCTGAGATAACAAGTGGTCAAAAGTTCAGATTTTATCCTGGCTGAGATGTGTGTAAGTCCCATTTCCTTAATGACCTCCAAGTTCCATTTCAGAGAATTCTTTTAGCAATACTGATTTCATTTCTATTTTCCCTTCATTCTAGAAAAAAAATATAGTAAAATGAAGATCATGATGATGTTTCAATTGAAATCAAGTATGAGAGTTTTAGTATTATCTTCCTTGTTGTATGATTTTTTTCCCCAGTAGCCCTTTGGGTGTAGGCAATAAAAAAGCAGAGAGAAAGTTCCAAGCCAAATGAATATTTGGAGTTCTGCCAAATGAGTATTTTGGAAGGATAAGAAAGCAAAAGAGTTTAAAGAAATATCAAATTTTGATAAACATTAATAGCCCCTCCCCCAATTTTTTTGATTAGTGCCTGCATATCTCCACACTAGTCATTGGATATACAGAGAAGAATTAGGGTTCCTGTCTTTATCCCATATTCAAGGTTAATACATAGGTACAAATGGAATTAATTATAACAGTAATGATCGTTTTGCCATTGAAATATGCATCAAATACATTGACAGCACAGAAGTGGTTTCCTAACCAACGCGGAGATGAGGTGTTGACGTAGGTGTTACATGGAGTTAGCCAAACTGTGAGGTTAGGTCCTCCAGATGCAAAGTCTGCCCCAGACTTCTTATCTGAATTGCAAGGACTTGGGGCGGGGGTTCAAATACAAATTTGGGGGAAAGAGCCAACCCAAAAAAACCACTCTCATTTCTTACACCAACTGCAAGGTTGGTGATGTCGCAAAACCACACTTGTTAACTCACTAGGTGATCTCATCGAATTTATAAAAATTTGCTGTACTCATGGTACAATAAATAAACTACATTTATTTTGCTTAAAGTCCCCTTAAAGGAGATTGAAATCAAATCCCCTGGCCAAGACAAGAATTACCAGACCCTTATCATTGCCCCACCCATCTCATTGTAAAGCCCCTTCCCCACCTTGAGCAACCTGTCCTACTCCTTCCTACTCCCTACTAGGAGAAGTATGTGGCCCACTCCTCACACTGCCTCTTTAGGAGCAATATACACTGATGACGCTAGAAAGATGTTACCGGAATCCTGGTTCTTTTTCACAGAGCCAAAGAATTAACTTCACAAACACACAGGCAGCAAGCAAAGTCTTTATGACAAGAAAACAAATAGCTCCCAGGACAGGCTGAGAGGGGTAAGAATAGTCCCCCTCTCTATTGTCCTCTAGGGGTTATTATCCCTTAAAGAGGGGGTGACCCGTGTGGGGTCCATCGGTTTTATCCCAATGGCCTTGCCCAGTTACTTGTCCAATATGGGCCTCAGGGGGTGGAAATGTCCCATAATTCTCATGGATTCTTTGCCCTTCTCTTCCCACAGGGGATTAGAGATTAATGTCCACCTGGGTTAGGTGCACTCCCTACAGTAAATAAGGCCTCTGCTGTTACTCCCTGGAGCCCTTAAGCAACAAATGTTAATCAATAGCCATATCAAAGAATTTATCAAAGCCCATGCACTTACACTATAACTACCTCAGTTATTCTGCCTCACCCTCAATTTACCAGCCACTCTACTGTAAGACCCTTCTATCCCTAACCAATCAGCAGGTCAGTAGGTGTATCATGTGACTAACCAGAAGATGGAATATGCCCCATGCAGATGAGGCATACACTTGAGACTGATAAACACTCAGCCCACACACACACACACATACACACGCACATGCACACTAAGCTTGGGCAGTCTTCCCTTCAGCTGCAGTATGGGGATTTAAAGGGAAACCCAGTTGTAAAGCAGGGGCAGCCCACTTGCCCTCTGAGAGTGTACTTTTGCTTTCACTTTAGTAAACTTGCTTATGCTTTCTAATGTGGCCTACACAACTGTAACACTTCACTTTAATGAACTTGCTCATGCTTTCTAAAGCATCTGCTGCTTCAATTCTTTGCAGTGTGTAGACAAGAACTGGGACAGCAACACAGCTATAATATATTTATTACAGAGACAGGAAACATTAAAATTGGCCAGAGGAAGTGATTTATAGGGCAAAGCCTGAGAAGATTTCAAATGTGAAGCTTCTGTCGTTCTTCCTTAGGACATGTTACATGCACAGCATTGATGTGTAACAACACCCACGGCTTATTGCAAACCCAGGAAATTCATCAAAGCCTTGACATCCAGAGCAACTGCAGTTCATGATTTGCCAGTTGAACTCAGTTTCTAGGTCAGCTAATACCCTGTAACCCTAAATCATATGGTGGATCTTTCTAATTTGGCCATCCCCTACCCAAAGGCTGGCCCCACGCTGTCACATTAGCATGAACTCTCAAATAAGATCTAAGGGACTTATGAATAACAAAGACACTCCTAAAACTAGGGAAATTTAGAGATTACCCCTCATGAATTAGGTACAAAGACATGATCTCTCATTGGGCAAGGGCAAATTCCTTGCTACATATGTCTGGCTAAGGTGGTGATTCAGGTAAGAATAATTTATTAAAGTAATGCTACCAAAGGAAATGAGAAATGGAGTGAAGGAAGGAAGAGAAGAGGAAAGAATGGTATGATTAAGGCAAAATACCAGACTTGGACTTGTTAGGTAGGATAGTGATACTGTAATCCAGGTTCTTGTTCATGGCAGTTGAAGAATGAACTCCACAAACACACAGGCAGCAAGCAAGCAAAGTCTTTGTTAAAGGAAAGCAAATAGCTCCCAGGGCTGCTGGGAGGGGGGTGAAGAGCCCCCTTTCTCTATTGTCCTATAGGGGTTTTTATTCCTTAAAGATGGGGGGGACCAACGTGGGGTCCAGAAAGATGTGGTTTTCTCCCATTGGCCTTGTTCAATTACCTGTATCGGTACTTGTCCAATAAGGTCTTAGGGATGGAAATGTACCATAATTCTCATAGTTTCTTGGCCCTTTTCTTCCTGTAAACTGATTCACAGAGGATTAGGGATTAATGTCCATCGGGGTGTAGGTACACTCCCTATAGCAAACAAGGCCTGTGGGGATATTACTCCCTAGAGCCCTTAAGGCACAAATGTTAATCAATGCCCGTATAAAGAAGACCATGTTCCTACACTGACTACTTGAGTTAATATTCTGCATCAATTGGATAGGGATTCAGACCTGGGTGATTCAAAACAGGCCATTTATCATTACCAAAAACAGAGGCCTCTGAGAAAACAATGAAGAAACATGCAGGTACCAAAGCACTTCCCTATATCCTTTTGTTCCATGCAAATAATGCATCCTCACCCAGAACCAATCAGAGGATCAAAACACACCTCCAATAGAGAGATCAAAACAACACTCAGCCCATACAAATAGCTCAGGGGGGCTGGAACAGGAAATTAATGGGCCTGGGGCAAAAGAATAGGGGTCCCCAAACAGGTCCATGATATAGGGATATAATGAAAGACTCAGTTGCAGGCAGGGCCAGTCCCAACACCAGGGCTGCCCCTCTCTCTGAGAGCATAAATAAAACTTGCTGTACACTGGGTGGGTGATGGACAGGAATGGCTCATTAAAAGAGCCCAGATCTGATATGTTACCCTAAGGCAGTATTTGTGGTAGGGGAAATTCCCTTTGACCCAGAACTGCTCCAGTCTTAAACTGATCTCTCCTGCCTGGAGAGAGTGCCTATCTCTATCCCTCCATGATGAGACCACTGGGTCTATCCTAGTGCTGCTCCAAATCCTTGTTGAGTGTAGACAGGAACCGAGAGAGAGAGACAATGCAGAGTAGAGGAATCCGACAGACTAACAGTGCTGGGAAGAAGTTCTAGAGAAACACTACCCAATCAAAATATAATATTGTTCCTGAAGGATAGTTTCCTGTCTCATCACAGAAAGAATTCAGAAACAAGATGGAAATTGAGAAAAAAGTGAGAAATACACCTCTTAAGGAGAGGCAGGCAGAGAGGCGAGCAACTGTCTTGTTTTTTTTTTTCTTTTTTTCTTAGCATACTAATTATATGGGACATCCAATTTTATGGGTGGGATATTCACTGGGAAGGTAGGGGGCTTGGGGTTATATTCCTTAATTTTCATACCAGCTTCACCTTCCCCAAGGGAGAAGGAATTTTTGCCCTTATTTGGTTTTATCAGAAGTGTCTTGGCCATGATATATGATGGGTACTTATCTACAAAGCTAATTTCATTACAGTGAGGGCATAATGAGCAACAGATTACATTTGGACATTGGATATTCCTGCCCTTTTCCACCTTTCTTTGTCTACCTTCAGGGCACTTATCACCCCAAACGATGTGATTTCGTAATGATAGGAATGGAGTAGGTAGAGGTAGTTTTAGAAGTCCCAATAAAAGACCACAGATAATGAGGGAAATTTAGGGGAAATTGGGAGATCACTGAACGTAAACAAATTGCTCAAAAAAGCCATCAGAACAAGGCAGGCTTGCCTGACTAGTGGAAGTGCAAGAATTGCCTCAGGTCATTTAGTGAGGGATGGGATGAGGCCTGCATTCAGATTCAGACCAAGGGCAGGAGTTTGAGGACCACACTTCTGCTGATTGGAATACACAATTTATGGGATACTAAGGAGGAGCTACTACTCCCAGAAAGGAAGGGGTTTTCTTTTCCGACCCCCACTCCCCTTGGATGATAAAACTGTAGCTTTATTCCAGAGCTTGCTCTCTCACAAGTGTCCTATTCTAATAAATCCATTTCTTGCCTATCACTTTGTCTCTCACTGAATTCCTTCTGCATGAAGGCATCATGAATCCGAACCTCAGTAAGTTCAGACATCTGATAAGTGCTAATTTAAAAGCTGGGTTCAAGTCCCAATCTGGGTTTAGGCTGGATTTGATTCCTGGCTGTGGGTTCAAGTCCCTGTTTGTGTCCCGGCTAGATTCAGGCTGTTAATTCTGTTGGTGCCACTTTGATGTGTGCTTTACACTTAAAGCACATCGAAATTCAAATTAGCATTATGCCAAGTGCCCAATAGTCATGTGTGTTTGTTTGCAGGGCCAGAGAATGTGTTCTTATCTAACACCCATAAATGAATTATCTGAGACACGCAAGTGCTGACAAAGCAAGACTTTCTTGGGAAGGGGCTCCTTGGCAGAGAGCAGCAGGGTAAAGTGTCAACTTAAAAAAAAAAAATGCACAACCTGAAATTTGAGAGTTATGTTTTATTTGTGGCAAAATTAGGACTTAAGCCCAGGAGAGAGCATCTCAGGTTCCCCTGAAAAATCACTCTGGGGAGGTGGTGGGGGGCTAGAATACATGAGTTTTTGCAACAAAGGGAAGGTAGAAGGAACAAAAGATTTACAGAAAACCAGATTCCATGGCAATATATAAAGGTCTGAGCATACTGGAATGACTCCTTTGATATGCATCTCAATTATGGGCCAGTGTTCTTTGCTTATTCCCTGAGTTCCCTCAGGGCTCACAAAGGGAACCCAGGAGGACTGCTCTGCCATGTGGCTCACAGTCGCTTGTTTTATGGGAATGGTGTTGGTTTCTGGGTTGTCTCTGGCCAATCATCTTCATTGGCTCATACTTGGTCTGGCCCAGGGCCCTTCTTAGTGGCATGCACATTTCTCCGCCAAGATGTATTCCAGCACCAAGGATCCTGAGATGTTGGTTGTCTCCTCCCTCCTACTGGCTCCTCCAAAATATTCCCAGTTGGTCTTTAGGGCAGCACAATGTTCCTTATCAGGGTCTCCTGCTGTGAGAAAACTCATGAAAGTGTCTGTTGTTGCACTTTGCAAAGGTGGGTAGTTTCAGTCAGTGGACCCCTAATAGGTTTAGTGGTTACTATGTTTAGAGGTTACCATGTTGGACAGTATCTGTGAAGCACAATAAGTCAAATAAACAAGGTTGCCTATATATACTTTCCTGGAAAATATAGGTATATTATAAGAATTTTAAAATAACACATATATTTTATTATTTTAGTCACTTTTAAAAATAAAAAATTTAAAGTTATAAAGAGTTTAGTTGGTTTTAAATTTATAAAAAGATACATTTTATATAATCTTCTGGGGAATTTAAAAAATCTAATATCACTGATTCTCCCCTATTGTTGAGTTTGCTATAAAGTATGCTTGTTAACTTCTGTACATTTCATTATAGAATATATTCATTTATTACATCTATAACATTTTGGTGATTCCAAGGGTTTGTCTTGTGAGTACTGCATCCCTTGACTTTATCTGTGTCTCCTCATTCCTCTAGCTGGCTCTGAGCAAAAATTTCTCATATGTGCATGTGAGGCTGAATCACACTGGCTCCATATCAGATAAAGGGGTGTAGGGCTGCAGTTCCAGCCCACCCACTTCCTACATGATTGAGATCAACCTACTCATAAGGAATGAACCCAAGTTAGATAGGTTCTCTATCAGTTTTTACCCTTACCCTCATCTGATATAAAAACTGGGAGAAAAACTTTTGCCCATGTAGAAGGTTAATGTTCTGTGAGGAATAATGGGGTCATGATTCCCTCAGTTTCCATCTGTGCAGAAGTGTCTCTGCCTTAGTAGTCTGATTCTATCTTCAGCTTTGGCCTCTTTAAGTCCCCTATACCTCTTTCAGAAGCACAGAAGTGAAGCTGCAAATGTCTCTGCATTTTCCTCTGCCTGATCCTGCCTGTATATGTTACCCTAAATAAACTTTGTAATTGCACTTTATAGAGTTGCCTGCTTCATTATTCTGTCTCAAAGTTCCTTTCCAGTTTAAGAATATTATTGAATATCCCTGACACCCTGCAAGAGCAACTGCTTACTTAGAGCATGTAATTTTTCAAGTATTCTGAAAAGAATGCACCAATTTATTCTCCCTTCGGGAATATAGAGAAATCAGACCCACATTATTTCAACCTTGGTATTGTCAAAAATTTTAATTTTACCAATGAAAGCAATAATATAGTATAAATAGTATTGATATAGTTTTGCAAATATTTTCTCTCAGTCTCTCAGTTTGTAAATTTTCTTACCATCATTGAAATTATTTTGATGAGCAAATGTTATTAGTTTCAACATAGACACATTAATATTTTTTCGTCAATATATTTTACATTTTCTTTATAAAACTTTTTTCAATCACAAAATTAAAAAAAAATCACCTTTAGTTTCTGCTAAAGATTTTGAAGTTTATTTATGTACTTTTTGATGTTGAAGTCTTCAATCTATCTGAAGTTGATTTGTATTTGGTATAGACTAGGAATCCAAATTCATCTTTTATACATTTACTTAACTATTCCATCTCACTTGTTGAAAAATTCCTCATTTTCCTCTAATTTGATATCCTAATCTGCTTTATATTAAGGTTACCACACCCTTAGTAGTTATATATTTATTACAAGTACCAATATCCAATAGAGCAATTTTTCCACTCTTCGTAGAACTTTGTTCTTATAAAACTTTCTCTTAATTTGCTGCCTAACAACTACTTCAAAAAATTAGAAACTTAAAACAAAAATATCATTTATTTTGCTCATGAATTTATGAATTGACAGAGTGGTAGAGTATCAGTATTCTCAGGTCATTAGTGACACCTAATACAGCATGAAAACAGAATCTGGCCTGATGGCTTGCAGATTGATTTTTAACTGTTGGCTGGGACTTTGGCTAGTCTGTCAACAAGAATACTATATATAGTCTCTCCATGTGTCCTGAGCTTCCTCAAAACAATGTGGATAGTTTCCAAGGAAAAGTGCCTTAATGGGGGGAGAGAGAGAGAGAGAGCAAGATAAAGGAACCAGAGTGAAGCAGTATTGACTTTTATCTTTTAGTCTCAGAAAAAAAACACTATCATTTCTGCTGCATTCTATTTATCAAAAAACTCATAAACACTTACCAATTTTTTTTTTTTATTTTTATAGCTGCACCTGCGGCATATGGAAATTCCTAGGCTAGGTGTCAAAACAGAGCTGCAGCTGTAGGCCTATACCATAGCCACAGCAACACTGGATCCAAGCACCATCTATAACTTATTGCTGCAGCTTGCAGCAATGCCAGATCCTTAACGCAGTGAGTGAGGCCAGGGATTGAACCCACATCCTCATGGATTCTATGTCAGGTTCTTAACACATTGAGTCACAATGGGAACTCCAAAAGCCTACCAATTTTTAAAGGGAGAGGAAAAAACTTCATAAATTTACAAGACAGAGGAAGGTTCTGAAAAGTATATGGGAATATAAATATTGCTCTGTAATTTTGAGAAAATATAGTCTTCCACATAAAATTTCTTTTTTTTTTCTTTTATTCAGGACCATACCCATGGCATATGGAGGTTTCTAGGCTAGGGGTCCAATTGGAGCTACAGCTGCTGGCCTACACCACAGCCACAGCAACATCAGATCCGAGCCATGTCTGTGACCTACTCCACAGCTCATAGCAATGCTGGATTATTAAGCCACAGAGCGAGGCCAGGGATCGAACCAGCAAATTCATGGTTTCTAGTCAGTTCCTTCTCCGCTGCACCACGACAGGAACTCCATAAAATTTCATATGAAACATTTTAGATTTCATTTATATTTGCCTTAAATCCAAGTAACAATTTAGGGAAAGGTGATATCACTAAAATACTCTGTTCTTATGCATAAACAGAATTTGTTTATTTGTTTTTTAAAAATAGCTCAATGAAGTTTTCATATTTCACTGTAGAGATACTGTGCATCTTTGTTAGACTTGTTTCCTCCAACAAAGCAGAGATCATCCTCCTCTGGGATGGTATGATAAATTGAGTCTTTCCTCTGTTGTTTATTTAATTTTTAATGTTCAGTTCTAACTGGCTTTTGTATATTAGCCTTGTATCCAGTCATAATTGCAAACTGCCATATTATTGCTAAAAAAATGTCAGTAGATTTTATTCCCAGTACTTTTTTTAATTGAGTAAAATGCACATGCTTTGATTTCAGTTTGGTGAGGTTTGCTAAATATCTATTCCCATGTAAACCACAATCACACTGAAGATAAAAATAATTTCATCACCTCGAAGTTTTTTTTATGCTTCTGTCCAGCCAATCCATTGTACTTAGTATAATTTGTATTTTGATTTCTCTCGTAATAAGTAAGTTTTGCCTACATAGAACATAATGTAAATGCAATCATGTATGTCCTTTTTTGTAACTGGCTTATTTTTTTCAACAAAAGGTATTTCTGTTTATATTTGCCATTGTGTTTATTGTTGTGTTGTATAGTTTGTCCTTCTATTATTGAGTAGTACTTCATTGTATCAATATATTGTATTTTGTTTATCTATTCTCACTACTGATGGATTGAAATAGCCTGGGTCCAGCAGAGAGAAAGTACATAGTAATTTGAAAAGAGAATACTTAATATTAAGAATGATTAATTCTTCATGATGGATGTTAACTAAATTTATTGTGTAATCATTTTATAATATATATATATGTCAACTTGTTATTCTGTACACTTTAAACTTATGCAGTATTGTATGTCAATTACATTCAATACAACTAAAAAAACAATTTAAAATGAGTAACTCTAAAAGGCAAATTAGACAAGCAAAGGATTGGCTAGTAAGAAACAAAGCTATAAAGAATATAGAAGCAGCAGTTATAAGGAACAGCCACTAACCTTAGGGCTGTGACAGAGTGCCTAAGGAATATACTCTCTTTAGCTTGATATCCAGACCTTGTTTGGGAGGGCATGGCTGTGGATTACAAAATGACAGGAAAGTCATTGTTTCAAAGTGCCTGAACTTGCTAGAAATATATCCTATAAGTCTGACTTCTTGGACACTGGGGAAAGCTGTTCACAGGGAGATAAGTCACCAGGCTAATTAATACAACCTGAGTGGTGCACTGGAGAAACTTCACTGCCATAGCCAGTTGAGAAAATTCACTGGAATTAGGAATTAAAACTGTTTTTGTTTTTTTTGTTTTTTTGTTTTTTTTCTGCAATGTCTCTCACTGCATTCTGCTGAGCAAACTTCACTGCCACCTGGAACAAGTAAAAATATTTAAAGGGCCCAGAATTTTTTTCTCAGATTATTATAAAAGGGTGAATTTGGAGCCAAGAGACAATAAATAACTAACCAAGATTTAAAATTTTGCTTATTTGGAGATATAATTGCAATAAGTGTATTTTAAAATATTTGTGGAGACATGTTTTCATTTCTCTTGTATAAATGCCCAAGTGTAGAATTGCTTGGTCATAGAGTAGATATATTTTTAACTTTATGATCAATAGCCAAAACTGTGGCAACATTTTAGAATCAACTTGTAAATTTTTCCAAGTACTTTAATCAGAATTACATTGAAACTATCAAAATCAAGAGTTAACATCTTAATAATATTGAGTTATCTAATCCATGAATGTATTAGATATATTTCTCCACTTATTGAAAGATTTAGGAGTTCCCATCATGGCTCGGTGGTAATGAACCTGACTAGTATCCATTATGATGTGGATTCGATCTCTGGCTTTTCTCAGTGGGTTAAGTATCTGGTGTAGCTGTGAGCTGTGGTGTAGGTCACAGAGGTGGTTTTGGATCCTGTGTTGCTGTGGCTGCAGCATGGGCCAGCAGCTACAGCTCCAATACAGACTCCTAGCTTAGGAACCTCCATATGCCACAGGTGCGGCCCTAAAAAGACAAAGGACAAAAAAATGATTTATTTAATATCTCCAATTTTTTATTTTTATATTTTTTATATTTTTCAGGATAAAGTCTTGCACAAATTTTATTTATTTTTTTAGGGAATATACTACATTTTAAATGTTTTTGTAAATTATAATTTTTGAAATCTTTTCTAATTGTTGCTAGTATTAAAAAATAGTATTTTTGTGTATTGACTTTATTTTCTTATTAGTTCTAGTGATTTTGGTGGGTAGATTCTATGGGATTTTCTGCTTACAAAATCATATCATTTGCAAATAATTAGTTTTACTTTAATTTTATGTCTATTGTATCTGTATCTTGCCTTTTTTCACTAGCTAGAATCTCCAGCACAATATTGCCTTTCTTGCTTCCAATCTCATGGGGAAAAATTCATTATTTCATTATTAAGAATACTGCCAAAGACAGATTTTGATATCGCAGCTATGCTGGCCTCATAAAATGAACCAGCAAGTATTTTTTCTCTATTTTCTGAAAGTTTAAGATTAGTATAATTTTTTAAATGTTTGATAGAGTTATTAGTAACATCTTCTGGGCTTGGATATTTCTTTGTGAAAAAACTTAGCTACAAATTCAATTTTTAAATAGACAGAGGTTTACTAATATTTTCTATTTCTTCTTAGGATATATTGTGTATTTGTTGGAGCAGTTCATCAAGAGAATATGGGAGTTCCCGTCGTGGCGCAGTGGTTAACGAATCCGACTAGGAACCATGAGGTTGCGGGTTCAGTCCCTGCCTTTGCTCAGTGGGTTAACGATCCGGCGTTGCCATGAGCTGTGGTGTAGGTTGCAGACGCGGCTCGGATCCTGCGTTGCTGTGGCTCTGGCGTAGGCCGGTGGCTACAGCTCCAATTCAACCCCTAGCCTGGGAACCTCCATATGCCACGGGAGCGGCCCAAGAAATAGCAACAACAACAACAACAAAAAAAAGACAAAAAAGACAAAAAAATAAAATAAAAAAGAGAATATAATTGCCAGTTAACCTGTGATGTGGACCTGTGCAATCGGTGATTTATCACACCTCTCCTCTGCCCTTGAAATATCTGTTCCACTCACTTTTCTTACAGCCAGAGCTGTTTTCAAGGATGCAGGCTTGAGACAGCAATATGTTAATGAGATCATCAAGACCCTATACCTAACTGAACCCCGGTAAGGCCTCAAGTAAACATTTAAAATTCTGATGGGCAAGTGGTGAGTTACACTGCCTTGAAGTCACAGAATGCAAACCTCTTAATTGAGTTCGCTTGTTTGTTAAACCTTCTACCTACAACAGCCTGCCTCTTTCTTAAATCTCTCCTTGCCCTTCATATACTAAAGTTAGTTTCAGATTTCACCCAGAAAGTTCCCGAGGTTTCAAACCAACGATATTTCAACTACTGCAATTTTCATATTAGTATTTCAATTTTATTTGTGGTTTCTCACTCATATTTTATATTGATAATATCTATTATTATCTTCTTTTATTATGTTTTTAAAGCTAGCTTAAATTCTTAAGTTTAAAGTTTATGCTTTACTATTTATACCTCTGATAGAATATATAAATCTTTAGCATGTGTTGTTTTGATAAAATTGTGCTCTTCAAAGGTCTTGTTTATTCAGCCTTTGAGCTCATTTTTCTCTTGAGGGTATCAGCTCCTCTAATAGGACTGTGGAATAGTGAAGGCTTGTCCAAATTAGCCCCATATAATTCAGGGAATGGTCAATGTATGGGTTGTATGTTCAAGTGTCCTTGACTCCAGAAAGCCACAGTTGGTTGCTTTTAGCTCTATCAAACAAGTACACAATTCAGGGATTCATGATTTGTAACATCTTTTGTAATACTCCTTAACTTCAGCATTAGAAGAAGAAAATCCTACATGTTAATTCATGGGTCACAGGTGTTAGGAGGCAAGATGGGGGAAGAAACTGAAAGAATGAAAATACAACCTAAGCTAATGAGAAGCTTAAAATTGTTCTGAATTCCAGAGTTTGTTCCTTATAGGTAAAAGGTTAGGTTTTTTGCTGTTTTAAAATATGCGGAAGTAAAATAGGCCCTGAGTACGTGTCTCTAGGCATGAAACTTCTTGAAACTATTTGAAATAACAAGAAAAGGGAGTTTCTAACTGCTTGTTTAGCTTCTGTAAAACTGCTTGCAAAAGATAGAAGAAGAGGAGGTTAATCTCTAAAGCAACCTCAAATTGGTTGCGCCATAAAGATGTTGAAATGTTAATACACATATCTTGGTGACAACATGTCTCCCCCACCCCGAAACATGCGCAAATGTGTAACTCCAAAACAATTTAAATTAATTGGTCCACGAAGCGCGGGCTTTGTTGTGAACCCCATAAAAGCTGTCCCGACTCCACACTCGGGGCCGCAGTCCTCTACCCCTGTGTGGTGTATGACTGTGGGCCCCAGCGCGCTTGAAATAAAAATCCTCTTGCTGTTTGCATCAAGACCGCTTCTCGTGAGTGATTAAGGGGAGTCGCCTCTTCCGAGCCTGGAGGTTCTTTTTGCTGGTCTTACAAAACAACCTACATTAAGGTGGTCACTATCTGTTTTCCTCAATTTCTTTCAAGCAGAGAAAATTTTTTTTTCTACTTTTTAAGGCTGCACCTGTAGCATATGTAAGTTCCCAGGGGATAGGGGTTGAATCAGAGTGTTAGCCACTGGCCTACACCACAGCTACAGCAACACAGGATCTGAGCCACATCTGCGACCTATACCACAGCTGACAGCAACACCAGGTCCTTAACCCACTGAGCAAGGCCAGAGATTGAACCCACATCCTCATGGATCCTAGTTAGATTTGTTAACTGCTGAGCCATGAAGGGAACTCCCAGAATTTTTGTTTTGTCCTAATTTTGTTGCTGAGGACATTTGAGCAAGAATTTTGAGAAACTCTTGTTGTGTCAAGGCAATAAATAAGGGAAGGCATGAGAAGTTCAAAAATGTTTTCCTACCTTATCTTCATGAATCCATGCTGTGTTTTTTCTCCTTCTTTAAGCTAAGGCCACTATTTACAAACAGCAACCTACCTTCCAAGTTCTTGGTTTCCAACCATTTTAAGATGGGACACTGGCCAGGGAGCCAGTTAAGGCATAAGTTTTATAAGTTTGAGCCTTCTAATTTGAATTTGGGTACTGAAAACATCAAGGAAATTCTTAATTTGGGTTCATATATATTTGATCATACAGACTGGAAATATTCAAACACTGTTGGTGTATATATACAACAAAATTTAAATAAATATTCTGATGCTAAAAGATAACTTTTTGTCAGCTAAAATTATCAGAGTAATATGTAAACTAAACTTATTTTGTGTATTATTATATTTTGTTGGCTTTAAATCATTCTTTTTTATGAGAACATTTTCAGAGATTTCTTATTCACATTTGGAATGGAAGTGAGTTCTGTTTTCAAAAGCATTTTATGTGAACATATTTTGTGGTATTTAAAAAGGCAATACAGAAAAAGAAAGTTCAGAGTCTATCTTAGCCAATTAGCCAAACAAGCTAGAGAATAAAGCAGGGATTTGGCAGCTGTATTGATATTAAATGATTTTAAAAAGTCGCAGTCTTTAAAGCAAATTGACAGCTCTTGCCTATTTATATAGCTAAAATAGGACTAGTTACATCATCAAGTATTAGAATGCACAGATTAAATATCGTTAACTCAAATGTTGGAAACAAAGACCTGATTGAAATAAAAAACTGTTTATTTGAGGTTATTTAGGACTGCAGCATGGGAAACACAGATTCAAGAAACACTTGAATTGGATTCTCTGGACTACAAAGTGGGGGAGGCCTATAAAGGCAAAAAAAATGTAATGTTAGTTATTTACATCAGTAGTTTATCAAGAATTATAATTGGAATTGGCAAGAAGTAAGGGTCCTTGTTAAGTAAGTTCCCAGGGGCTAGGGGTCGGAATCCAAAATGGTTACATAGTTATAAGGGGAGAACTTGAGACCATAACGTTGCAGTTTGCAGGTGTTGTTCTGAAATATGGTTGTTGTAATCTTTAGGTCTGGTACATTTCAAAGGAAGTTGGAGTTCTCAGTGGTGCCAAGATATGTCTGAGACCAGATCTTCAAAGGCCAGCTGACTCCATTTTTGCATGCCTAGACTGTGATTACTCGGATATAATTTCAATTTGTTATCAATACCTTGCTTTTTTTTTTCAAGTTTAGTTATACATTTAACATTGTCTTCAACAGTTTCTAGGTGGGATTATGGCTACATTTTCAAGCTCCTCATACCAACCCTGCCAAATTGCTGGAATGGAAACTATTCTCCCAAATTTTAAAATTTGGAAATCATAATTTTCAATTCAGTTTTTGTTTTTTTCCTCAATTCCTTGAGATTCTTATTTAGTTAAATTATCTATTGAGTATTTCATTAGTTTTACCATTTTAGGAGCCAATAATTCTAATTATTCATCTTCATTTATTTTTCTCTCAGTTTACTGAATCTCCAGAGTATGCTATA
The DNA here is from genome assembly GCF_054392235.1 of Sus scrofa. Lineage (NCBI taxonomy): Eukaryota > Metazoa > Chordata > Mammalia > Artiodactyla > Suidae > Sus > Sus scrofa. The sequence goes on from NC_139386.1 coordinate 52,824,374, forward strand.
ATTCTTTGTCACCCATGATTCATTAGTCATCCATGATCTGGTATTTCCACAGCATCAATAAAAGTCAGGATTTCTTGACAAAGTCAACTTCTAACATTTTGGATGACCTGGAAGATTTTATTAATTTTGGTTTGTAGCAAATGAGCTAGTCAACTGTTATTTTATTGTTGAGATGTGAGGAGGAGAGTTCTGCTCAATAATTACCTATGGATAGTTCTTTTCAACTACATGAATCAAAAGTAATTTTCTTTGAGAGTAATGTCCTCATAGGCTCGCCAGAAATATCTGGGGTGGGTAGTGGGAAGAAATTACACTTGATGAACAATACGTGCATCCTTTGCCTCTGCACCTCTCTTGGCTCATGCCTAGAAATAGAGCCAGTGGTAGTTTTCCCCAAATTCTAGAGGGGGAATGCATTTGCTTTTGGCTCTTCAGAAGTGGCAGTTGGGTTTTTATTTATTTATTTATTTATTTTTTAAATTTTTATTTTTTTTGTCTTTTTGCTATTTCTTTGGGCCGCTCTCGTGGCATATGGAGGTTCCCAGGCTAGGGGTCAAATCGGAGCTGTAGCCACCGGCCTACGCCAGAGCCACAGCAACGCGGGATCCAAGCTGCGTCTGCAACCTACACCACAGCGCATGGCAACGCCGGATCGTTAACCCACTCACTGAGCAAGGGCAGGGACCGAACCCGCAACCTCATGGTTCCTAGTCGGATTCGTTAACCACTGCGCCACGACGGGAACTCCGCAGTTGGGTTTTTAGATTTTTTGTATCTTCCTACCAATAATTTGCCCTAACCACACGTCTGCAATTTATTTTTAGTATTATGTAGTTTCTTTGTGTTTTGTTACTCAAGATATTTGTCCAGGTGCGAGCATTGCAGCCACCGAAGCAAAGAGTTTCAGGTCCTAGGTCCCCACATATCTCAAGGACAAAAAAAGATCTTTGCATTAATGAATTCACCAGTCTCAAATATTAACACCTGATATCAGATTTGTATAAATTATTGATAAGAAAGGTAAAATGGGGAGTTCCCGTCGTGGCCCAGTGGTTAACGAATCTGACTAGGAACCATGAGGTTGCAGGTTCAGTCCCTGCCCTTGCTCAGTGGGTTAACGATCCAGCATTGCAGTGAGCTGTGGTGTAGGTTGCAGATGCGGCTCAGATCCTGCGTTGCTGTGTCTCTGGTGTAGGCCGGAGGCTACAGCTCCAATTCGACTCCTAGCCTGGGAACCTCCATATGCCACAGGAGCGGCTCAAGAAATAGCAAAAAGACAAAATTAAAAAAAAGAAAGGTAAAATGGTATAGAACAAAGAACCGGAAAATTAAAAAGTGATACTTCTATCCCTAAGTCTGAAACTAAAATGGTTAAGTGAGCTTATACAAGATACTCTTTCTCAGGCGTTGCTATCATGGCTCACTGGAAACTAATCTGACTAGAATCTATGAGGACACAGGTTCGATCTCTGGCCTCCCTCAGTGGGTTAAGGATCTGGCATTGCTGTGGCTGTGGTGTAGGCCAGATGCTGTAGCTCCAATTCTAACCCTAGCCTGGGAACCTCCATATGCCACAGGTGCAGCTCTAAAAAGACAAAAAACAAACAAAAAAGATATCTTTTCACAGCCCTATACCTATAAGGGATAAAAGGATGGAGTAGAATTATATTAATCATCAAGTGAGTTTATATTGTAAAGTTTTACAGTCAAGTCCAAGATATATGTTATTCTTTCTATCCCTGAATATAGATTCCCACATAATGGGTACTTTGGGGAATTAGAATCTCTCCTGCCACCCTTGAAATTACAACATATGCTTAGTCACTTTCTTCCCCAGGGAATAATAAATAAACATGATTGTTCAGAACTAAATGATACTCTTTATCATGTAAAACATGATAAAAGAAAAGAAATATGCTTCAGAATGAATTTGTGCATGTTATCCTTTTTAGTAACTGTTTTAATGCAGAATCACTTAAATAGCTAAGCCTCTATTTCCTTGACTATATAATGGAGATGATTCTGTTTATATCACAATACCAAACCTAAAGTATTGAAAGGGTGGTGCAATTTAGATTTCTTTTTTTTTATTTAATTGTAAAGTTGTAGTATTTAATTATAATTATCATAAATTCTTTGATGGAGAGGAAATCAGAACCATTTCTAAGAAGACTTCAGCATTCCAAGGATGATGTCAAATGACCCCCTTCATGGTGGATTATGCACTTATTTACTATGAGATATATTTCTTCTTCAGAGATTCCTTGTTTGTGTATCAATTGTAGATTTTTGGTTTGCAGTTATTCTGAAGTTTTGATATAAGAGTCTATATGTATACAAGATTGTTTTAAGTTGTGGTTCTCTTAATTGCAAGTTCATCTCCAGTGTCCTGCATTTGTACCCACCTCTTCTCATGATTTCTGATTTTGGTGGTATAATTGTGCTTGGATGATTTCATATCTTTACTGTATATATACCTTTACTGTTGAGCCTTGTCCTTTGTGGAATTTTTGTTTCCTGTTGCTGTCTTGTCTTTTCTGCCTAGAGAAGTTCCTTTAGTATTTGCTGTAAGGCTGGTTTAGTGTTGCTGAATTCTCTCATCTTTTGCTTCTCTGTGAAGGTTTTGATTTCTCCTTCAAATCGGAATGAGAGCCTTGCTGGGTAAAGTGATCTTGGTTGGAGGTTTTTTCCTTTCATCACGTTAAGTATATCATGCCACTCCCCTCTGGCCTGCAGAGTTTCTGCTGAAAAATCTGCTGATAACCTTATTGGGGTTCCCTTGTATGTGATTTGTTTCTTTTCCCTAGCTGCTATCAAGATTTTCTCTTTGTCTTTAATTGTGGTCAGTCTGATTAATATGTGTCTTGGTGTATTCCTCCTTGGGTTTATTTTATATGGTACTCGTTGTGCTTCCTGGATTTGAGTGAGTGGCTCCTTTCTCATGTTAGGGAAATTTTCAGCTATTATCTCTTGGAATATTTTTTCTGTCCCCTTCTCTCTCTTCTCCTTCTGGCACCCCTATAATATGGATGTTGGAGCATTTAACGTTGTCCCAGAGTTCTCTGAGACTCTCTTCATTTGTTTTCAACCTTTTTTCTCTTTTCTGTTCTGCATCCGTAATTTCCACTAATCTGTCCTCCACCTCACTTATTCATTCTTCTGCCTCATGTATTCTGCTGTTGGCTGCTTCTAGTGAATTTTTTATTTCAGTTATTGTATTTTGCATCTCTTCTTGTTTAAGTTTTATATCTTGTATCTCTTTGCTCCGTGTTTCCTGTAAGTTATCCATCTTTGCCTCCAGTTTATTCCCAATGTCTTGAATCATCTTCAGCATCAACAATCTAAAGTCTTTTTCCTGGAGGCTGAGAATCTCCTCCTCACTTAGCTGATTTTCTGGGGTTTTTCCTTTCTCCCTGATCTGAGTTATAGTTCTCTGTCTTTTCATTTTTATAGGTTTTTGGTGTGGTGACCTTTTTACAGATGATAGAGTTGTAGTCTCTCTTACTTCTGGTGTCTGCCCCCCTTGTGGCTGAAGTATGTATGGGGGCTTGCTGTAGGCTTCCTGATGGGAGGGGCTGATGCCTGCCCACTGGTAGATGGAGCTGATTCTAATCCCTCTGTTGGGTGGGGCTTAGTCTCTGGATGGGATTAGAGGCAGCTGTGTGCCTGAGGGGTCTTTAGGTAGCCTGTTTACAGAGGGGTGGGGCTGTGATCCCACCTGGATTTTCGTTTGCCCTGAGGCTTTTCAGCACTGACTGACAGGTGGGGCCAGATTTTGCCAAAATGGCCACCTCCAGAGAAAGTCAGCTGCCGAATATTCTCGAGAGATTTGCCTTCAATGTCTTTCCCTCACAACAAACCACATTCACCCCTGTTTTCCCAGGATGTCCTCTAAGAAGTGCAGTCAGGTTTGACCCAGATTCCTATGGAGACCTCGCTCTGCCCTGGGACCCAGTGCACTTGAAAGTCCATGTATGTCTTTTAAAAATGGGGTCTCTGTTTCCCCCAGTCCTGCGGAACTCCTGCGCACAAGCACCACTGGCCTTCAATGCCAGATGCTCCAGGGGCTCTTTCTCCCAGTGCCGGATCCCTACATGTGAGAGTTTGATGTGGGGCTCAGAACTCTTGCTCCTATAGGTGCGTCTCTCTCTGTGTACCAGTTAGTTTTCAGTCTGTGGAGCTTCCCACCCGGGAGGTATGGGGTCGTTTATATCGTGAAATCGCCCCTCCTACCTCTTGATGTGGCCTCCTCTTGTTCTTCTTGTTCATCTTTTTTTAAGGTTTCTGGTGCATTTGGGTGGGGATTTTTCAGCTTTTAGTTGTGAATTTTGTTGTTTTTTCACAATTTACATTTCATAAGTGTGCATATGCTACCTTACCCACTTTTACATAAACAGTTATCAAAATAAGGTATCCTGCTACTTTCAAATTTTCATTTTTTTTCCAGCTTGGTTTTCGGGAGTGTTTTATTTCTCCAGGATGCTCATTTTTCAATTGAGAGTGCAAGATATAATCTAATATAGCAACTCATCTCAAATAGCCCGTTTGCAGTTGCTGTGTACTTTTGGCACAACTGCACAGAGCTCTCCAGTATAAATGTCACCTATGATAGATACTATTGGCTATCAGGCCACTGGCATCTCTGGCCCATGGAGTAGGTCAGCAGGCAATTTTGCAGAGTGTCTGAGCAATCCACGGGAAGAACTTACTCAGCAGCAATACCAATTTCTTTTACTTAAAATTTAATTTGTATGATGAGTGCTTAAAGCAAGTTTTTGCTTTTACCATCACATCAATAGCTTCCAAGAAGAAACTTCAGAGGCATAAACAAAAAGGAGATGAAGAGGCAGAAACAATCCAAAATAGACAGGCTGGCTGTGAAAAGCCCACTTCTTCTTTAATTTGCATGAATGCACAACTCTGACTTTTACACCATCTATACGTTTGACTATGGTAGTGATGTGTCATAGGTTCTTTTTCCTTTAAAAACTACATTCTCTGCTTAAAAGTAACAAGAGACCCTCTCTCTGATACATACCAAAAACGTGAGGAATACAGAACAAATACAGCCAAGTTTAGAGGCTAATAGAACTACTAAGTCTCTGAATCTGAAGACTCTCTTGACTAATCTTCACAAAGAATAGTATATGCTGTTTACTTAAAGTTTTAAAATATGTTATTAAGCAGTGTAAAATCATTACAGGGACAACTCTGGAATATTCAAAAGATAAAAGGAGTAATAATTGATCCAGGAGTGAAGTGATTTATTGAAAGTGAGGCTGTCAATGAAAGTGCCTACTTTTTGGTCTTATTTAAATTTTCAAAGTATAGTTCACAATCACCATGGTAGCTTTTGATAGTCAAAGCTGCCTGAATTATTTTTCTTTTTTTAGTTTATATTGCTACTACAGGATTTTAATTTGTGTTTTAAATGGCTGGAAATAATAAGTTTATTGTAAGAAATTACAATAAAATTTACCCCATTTTCTCACAACCATGCCCAGCAAGTGGATAGCTCTGTTGATAATTCATGTTAACTTTTAATCAAGTAAATTGAAATACATTAAAATACACAATTTTAATTGATTCCCTAGGCACTTCTTAAAGCCAAGATTTTACATTGTCTCTTTGAATCAAGGATTTATATTCTAAAACAGGAAGCTCATGCCATCAACCAAGGGACATATTATATCTATCCAAATGTTTGAAAGAGACAGAGGTCTTTAATAAGTGTCTGTTAAAATTCATTTATTGATTTTATTATACATTTCTGTTAAAAATGGTGGAAAATGTCTGCCTTTAATTTAGCATATAAGCTTAAATTTACTTAATTCTTTTAAATAAGGATTACTATGTTTGGGTTTAATTATCAGGAAAAAATACTTATTTTAAAATTAGTTTTCCAGTCTTTATTTAAGTTTTTGGTTTAAAAAGATTAGCACCATGTTTTTGGATTTTGGGATTTCTTTTTCTTTTTATTTCTTAAAAAAACACACAAACCTCATATCCATCCTTAGCATAAGCTTCACAGTGCACATTTGAATTAATGCTGACTCTGCTTATGCTACAAGATATTACATGGATTTTTCTAAACTTTTTGTAAAAAATAGTCAAATAAACTGATTGTTATTACATTACAATCTGTTAGAACTAATTCAAAACTTGAAACATATTCCCGACATTAATTTTACATTACTACATTAATTCTGATTAGCTGAATAGCTGAGGGAACAGACAGTATAATAGATAAGCCAGAAAACACTTTGATTTTAATCTGTTATTTAAAAATATTCTTAAATATAGTTTAGTTCCTGGCTTTAGGCAATACTTTAAATTAACTGAAAATAATATATTTCTTCATTTCTTAGCTCCTTGCACTCTTTTTTTCCCCTCTGGATATCATTGCTCATACTGTGAAATAATACTAAAATGGTAGAAGTGGGATAATTAAACTGAATGCATGTTGACACCGAGAATGAGAATCTATTTCAAAAATATTTTATTACTGATAGATACAAATTGTTCTATTTGAAGCTGGATGGTTGAGTGGCAGCAGGCTGGAGACAGGTGGTAATCATGGTGAAATTCAGAAAAGTGAAGAAAGTGAGTTGTTTGATTTTTCGAGGGTGCTACAACAAAATATGAAGAAGGCCAAGGGAAATCTGAAGTTGTTAGGCAAATGCCTAGAACAAAACTCCAACCTCATAGAGTAGTAGAAAAGATGGTTAACCTTACTGTTTGCTCCCAAGAAGCCAGCCTTCTAATTTGAACCCTTAGATACATCCATTTAATCCCTTCCCCCCCCAAAAAAAGGATGAAAATTCTTCCTCATTATCAGAGGTTCTATTACATTTAAGACTGGAAATGCTTATTCAATGTTTTAGGAAGATAATGGCTCACTTTGACATACAGTCATTAGTATGTTTTTGAGATATAGTACTTGCAGAGATCTATTGAGTGACTTAAGTCATCCACATGTTTTACTTTTGGAATATTTTTATATTTATACTTACTTTGTTAATGGCTTGTTAATGTCAGTCTGTCATTTTCAGATCTAGCTTCATGGTAATGAGAGCTATCGCTATCGGTTTTGTTTTCCTTTCTTCCTAGTTTCTAGCACAATACCCAGCTTTTAAAAGTATTTATTAAATTCTATTGATGTAAGGAAAAAAAAGATTGACTCCGGGGGGTTCCCTGCTGTTAGACTTAGTGGTGGAACTGTAGGTACATGTTTCAGAATCCCCAAAAAATCATGTCCAGGACAGAGATTTCCTTAGTTTCAGATTCCTCTAGTGAAAAATATAAAATATATTCCTATTATTAGCTTATTTCAGTAAGAGTGAATTGTAGATTAAAACAAAATGCAGTTTATTCATTTATGAAAACAAAATGCAAACTTCTGATTAAAGTTTATTGAGTTGCTGTAGTCATATTTTTAAACATGAATACAACATACAAAAATTAAGTATAAATCACTCACACTAGGCACTCTCGGAATATTTTGCACATGTTATCTCATTTAAATGGGATGCATTAATGAATTTACAACTTAACACATGAAAGAAGTGAGTGACAAATAATGAAAATAATTGTACTTATATCACTTCAGTGGATTCACAATGTCTGGAAAGCTGTACAGGTATGTAGGTAATTATGAGAAATAAAAGTGTTATTTAACAACTAATAGTGAGCATATGGGCATTTAAAAGGTGATGCAAAATATTTCCTGCTCTTCTCATCAAATCACTTTTTTTGTTCATAGAGTCCTCCTTGAAAAATCACAATAAATGTGTCAACCCCAATTTTACTACTGCCACCTTCACCTGTCTTTCTTCACTCTGTATTTTCCCCACCCTTGCTCAATCTTAGATATAGTCTTTACCCTTTCTGGAAAGAAACAAACAGATTTTGTAGAGTAAGATGAGAAGAGGCTTGAAAATGTCAAAGTCCTCTTCCTAGAGTAAGGCAAGTCCTGTTATTCATATTAACTGTAATCTTTTTTTGATACATTGCTATGCTAAAATCTTCTAACATTCTACTAAAGCATTTCTTTCCAGGAAAGGTGAAAAAAGAAAGAAAACGAAATGAGGACAAAGGAAAAAAAAATGCTCCTTTCCTATAAGACCCATTATGTAATCCTTAAAGGAATCATAAAGAGTGCATTGAATGTTTAGAAATTTGAAAAGTAGTTTATGAGTTTTATGGTTATTCTTAAGAAGAACACTGCCACTTCTGGAAAAACAGACTCAACATAAAATGCATATTTCTGTGCAGTAAATTAGTTCACACACAGTGGATATGCGAGGGATGATGTTAATAACCTGTGTAGTTGCATGTGATCATTTGTTATCCACCCGCCCCCCCGGTGATTTTAGTGCTTTATTCACCAGAATAACAACATGGAAGAAAGAAAGAAAGAAAGGAAGGAAGGAAGGAAGGAAGGAAGGAAAGAAGGAAGGAAGGAGGAAGGAAGGAGGAGGGGAGGAAGGAAGGAGGAAGGGAGGAAGGAAGGAAGGAAGGGAAGGAAGGAAGAAAGGAAGGAGGAAGGGAGGAAGGAAGGAAGGAAAGAAGGAAGGAGGAAGGGAGGAAGGAAGGAAGGAAGGAGGAAGGGAGGAAGGAAGGAAGGAAGGAAAGAAGAAAGGAAGGAAGGAAGGAAAGAAGGAAGGGAGGAAGGAGGAAGGGAGGAAGGAAGGAAGGAAGAAGGAAGGAAGGAAGGAAGGAAGGAAGGAAGGAGGAAGGGAGGAAGGAAAGAAGGAAGGAAGGAAAGAAGGAAGGGAGGAAGGAAAGAAGGAAGGAAGGAAAGAAGGAAGGGAGGAAGGAAAGAAGGAAGGAAGGAAGGAAGGGAAGGAAGGAAGGGAAGGGAAAAAAACAGCTTCCTTGGAAAGAATCTCTAGACTGTGCCATCAGACTAAGGATTTTTCACAGGACTGTTATCATCTTAAGGCTCAAATGAGAGAAAATTTATTTCTAAATTAATTTCTGAGGCTGTTGGCAGGTTTCAGTTCCATGTGGGCTTTTTGGCTGAAGGTCCCAGTTCCCCCCCTTGTTGCTGACCCAAGCTATCTTAAAGATGCCAAGTGGGCAGCTCAGAATGTAGCAGTGAGCAAGTGAAAGAATGGGAGAGAAGCAAGACAGAAGCTAATTTTAGAAGTGACATCCCATTATTTTTGTTGTATTCTCTTCATTAGAGGCTAGTCACTGAATCTGACCCACATTTATAGGTCATTGATGTCAGGAAGCTGAGCCATAGAGAGTCATTTAGAGTCTGCCTACTAACCAGGCATTTGTGTATTTTGTCTATGACTGCATGATTTAGCAATCTGAATTACTTTCTTGTTTTGCTGCCATCTAGCAATTTCAATTCCTTTTTACAGATAAATATGGTGATTCACAAGCCTTAACTTGTGTTGCAGTCACCCGGAAGGCTTGATGAAATACAGATTGCCCAGACCTGCCTTAGAATTTTTGGTTCAGTGGGCTAGGGAGTCAGTGGCCTGAGAATATGTATTTCTAAAAACTTTCCATGTGATGCTAATACCATTGGACACTGTTTAATTTATAAGGAATTTATATTGTCTTCTGAATAGTGTTACTACTTTTAATTAGTACTTATTTTTTGTTTAGATTCTGATTACAAAGTTGTATAGGTTTTGAATGATATACACAAGTCTATTTTTACCTTAAGCCCTGATATTTTTAGTGTCTTATTTTTCAAAAAGTAAATTCTTTTTCAAGAATGCATATATTTGATTATATCATTATCATTTGCATCAGAACAATGTTGTGCTGAAAGATTTTGCAAAGAAAAAAAATCTATCTTATGGATAGAGTGTGTAGGCATATGGCAATTAAAGACAATGATTTTATTTCCAGTTGTATAAGAATAGGGATTTCCTGTCTTGGCTCAGCGGAAATGAATCCGACTAGGAACCATGAGGTTGAGGGTTCGATCCCTGGCCTTGCTCAGTTGGTTAAGGATCCAGTGTTGCCATGAGATGTGGTGTAGGTTACAGACGCAGCTCAGATCTGGCATTGCTGTAGCTGTGGTGTAGACAGGCAGCAACAGCTCCGATTAGACCCCTAGCCTGGGAACCTCCATATGCTGTGGGTGTGGCCCTAAAAAGACAAAAGCCCCCCCCAAAAAAGAATGAAATGATTAATTCAGGTAATTCAATACCCATTATAATGATTCTAGCAATTATTTAATTATTTTTGTGCCATTCAAGAAAACAAAAACTGAGTTGTAGTGACTGTTTACTCCTTACTTCTCACAGACTTACAAATGTGATGCTTTGGAAAATAAAAAATTTTTAAGGGTTTTCTTTCCTCTTATTTTGTTTTCCTGTTTTATGTACAAGGTATTTATAATGATTTATAATGATATATTCTTTGAAAATATATTCTTAAAATCTAACATTTGACATACAAGTATAAAACTTGAAATTAATATTTTCCACTTCTTTGTATGTAAGTATCCTCAAGTTGTACTGACTCAGGCTTTTACTGATAAGTGGTCTTTCATAGCAACTAAATCACTAGAATGGGAACAAGTGCTGCATTCATGTCTTAGCTCACTTTTTGAAGTTTGTTTTGTGACCTGTCTTAGTCTCTTTGGGGTGCTATAAAAAATAGCACTGACTGGGGAGCTTATAAACAATAGAAATCTACTAATTACAGTTCTAGATGCTGGAAGTCCAAGATCAGGGTGCCAGTATGTTCAGGTGAGAGCCCTTTTTCAGGTTGCAGACTTCTCATTGTGGCCTTGCTTCATGGAAGGTCTCCAGAGCTCTGCAGTGTCTTTTTCTAAAAGGGGCAATAATTTCATTTATGAGGGCTCCACCCTCGACACCTAATCACCTTAAAAATCCTACCTACTAACATTAATAAAAGGTCCAACCTTAAAGCGTTTTGATTTCAATATAGGAATTTGAGGAGGGGATGCACAAACATTCAGACCACAGCAGACTCTACGAAGTTGTTTGACTTTACCAGGATTACTTTTGTATTTCTGTGAAATAGAATAATAAAATAGTCCCTTTTGCCTTGACTATCTTATTAGCCTATAAAAAAATTAGATAGTGGACATGGGTATATTAACAAAACAGGACGTTTTTTTTCTCTCCTGTAAAGGCATTTGAGCTGGCTAAGCTCTAAAGAGGAGATAATCACTGTAAAGTGCACCGATGTTATATAGTTATCATCTGTGAAGATAAGCTAGCAAACTATGAAAACTTTATGTGACATTAGATGACTCCTAATTTGCTGAGAATTATTGGAACAAGAAATTTAGTGTATTATGAAAAACAACCTTGCTTTCATTAATAGCATACATTATAATGTAATTCATATCCACTAAAATATTTATTTCTAAGACAGCATACTGAAATGGGAGAAAATATTTGCTAGTGACATGATTGATAAGGGGTTAATAGGCAAAATATATAAACAGCTCATAGAATTTAACATCAAAATCTTTTTTAAAAACCCTGATTTAAAAGTGGGCAGAAGACCTAAATAGATATTTTTCCAAAGAAGATATAATAATGGCCAATAGGTACATGAACAGATGCTCAACATCATTAATTATCAGAGAAATGTGAATCAAAACCACAATGAGGAGTTAGTGCTGTGGCTCAGTGGTAATGAACCTAACTAGTATCCATAAGGATGCAGGTTCAATCCCTTGCCCCACTCAGTGGGTTAAGGATCCAGTGTTGCTATGAGCTGCAGTATAAGTCACAGATGTAGCTCAGATCCTGTGTTTCTGTGGCTGTGGTGTAGGCTGGCACCTACAGCTCTAATTTGACCCCTAGCCTGGGAACTTCCACATGTCCCAGGTGTGGCCCCAAAAAGAAAGAAAAAAAAAACAAACAAAAAAAACACAATGAGATACCACTTCACAGCAGTCAGAATGGCTACCATCAAAAAGATCACATGTAACAAATATGAACAAGGATGTGGAGAAAAGAGAACCCTTATACACTGTTGGTGCAGTGACAGTGGAAAACAGTGTGATGGTTTCTCAAAAAACTAAAAGTAGAACTACCTTATGACCCAGCAACTCTACTCCTAGGTATATGTCCAAAACACACACATACACACAAATTTGTAAAGATACATGCACCCCAATGTTCACAGCACCAATACTTACAATAGTCCAGATATGGAAGCAGCTAAGGTGTCCATCAAGAAATGAATGAGTAATGAACATGTGGTATATATGAACAATTGAATGCTACTCAGCCATAAAGAAGAATGAAATTTAGCCATTTGCAACAACACTGATGGACTTAGAGGGTATTATGCTAAGTTAAATAAGCCAGACAGAAAACTACAACCACTGTATAATCTCACTTTATACAGTGGAATAAAAAATAAAACAAACTAGTGCATGTAATGCAAAGGAAACAGACTCACAGACATAAAGAAATGGTGGTTAGCAGTAGGGAGATAGAAAGGGTGAGCGACAAGATAGTGGTAGTTTTTAAGAAGTGAAAACAAAATAAATAGGCTACAGGGATATATTATACAACATAAGGAATATACCCAATATTGTGTCACAATGATAAAAGTAGTATAACCTTTAAAAATGGTGACATTATATTGTACACCTTTAACTTATATAATACTGTACATCAACTATATCTTAATAAAAATTTACTTTTAAGACCTCACCCTATTCAGTTATGAGGTTGCATTTTCATTATGTAGAAATCAATCACAATCATGTCACTTTATGGGGAACAGAAAACCAGTCTGTCTTTAAATAAGTTAAGGATTCGCTAAAACTTAATATCTTCTTTCTGTCCCATGTTTGAATAATATAGTCCTAGGACTATATACTTCTCTGTATACCATAATGACCAGAATCATGTATCTGGATAGAAAAAAGGCAGTTTTCCTCCTGTTACAGTATGTCACAAACAACTTTATTTACCAGGAGATTAGGGCTCACTGTCAATTCCTGACAGTGGGAGATTTTTTGTTTCTTTATTTGTTTTCAGTTTTACGGCTGCACCCATGGCATATGGAATCCAAGCCACAGCTGTGACCTATGACGCAGCTGCAGCAATGCTGCAGATACCGAAACCACTGTGGCTGGATTCTTAACACACTGTGCCCTGAGGGGAACTCCAGTGAGGAGGTTTTTAATGAAACTTTCTCTCAGGGTGCAAGATGAGGCATTCAGTGTAAAAGTTTGCCTTCTCTGGAGGAGAATCCAGACATAAGTCCAGATACCATGTCATAGAATTTTATCTTATAGGATGAGATATGAATTTAGTACTGTATCTTCCTCATAGCCTTGAGCCAGTGAAGAAAATGAATCATAGCTCTCACTTGTACTATTGCTAGTGATGTACAACAGTGATGTTCCACTAACTGTGCCAAATTACACATTGCTGAGAGCCATGTGATCTTAGGAGCACATTTTGAGCATTTGAAGATTATAAAAAAAAATAATATTTGCTTTACAAATTGATTTTCTCTACATGTTCATACATAAACCAATTACTCTATAATATAATTATATGTGTGTAAGTACTATGTTTTTTGTATTGCTATAAAGTATTAGTATTGCTTCCTAAAAGTTTTGGAAGATGACAAAGGTAATGTTGGCTTTAACTTGATTAATAAATGATCAATATTTACCTATCAGACTTCAGTAAAATGTTCTCATTCTCCTCTTGCCTTTCTGATCCGCCTTTCTTTTTTTTTTTTGTCTTTTTGTCTTCTGAGGGTCATACCCATAGGATAGGGAGGTTCCCAGGCTAGGGGTCCAATTCGAGCTGCAACTGCCGGTCTTGGCCACAGCCACAGAAACATGGGACCTGAGCCATGTCTATGACCTACACCACAACTCACAGCAGTGCCAGAGCCTTAACCCACTGAGCGAGGCCAGGAATCGAACCCATATCCTCATGGATGACAGTGAGTTTCTTTAACCACTGAGCCATGATGGGAACTTGCCTTTCTTTTCTGTTAATAATAATAGCTTATTTCAAACTTCTAAGTGTGGAAACTCATCAAGGTATAGTCTTCAGTCTTTGCTATTTTTTCTCCAAATTCTCTCCTAATCCAGTTATATGATTTTAACCTCTATGTAGATGACTTCAACATTTTTATCTCAATATCTCTCTGCTGCATACAACCCATATCTCTTAAATTCTTTTTACATCTTAGTTTGTGGATATTCCCCCATTACGTCACATTCAAAATGTCTGGATTAATTTAATTAGTATCCATTCAAAATCTGCTACTTCTCCTGATGTCACTATCCTTTCCCCAGCCATTCAGACCTGAACTATCACATATTTTTAGTATTATAATTTCATAGCTAATTCTTTTTTTTAAAGTTCCACTTGTAAGATGTTTTGAGATCCCCAAAACTTGTGCAGAACTCCCAAATCTAGACTATTTTAGGATTATATTTTCTTGATAAGATAAAAAATTCATCATACCAAGTAGCAGAGGTGCTCAAGGTTTTCAGACACCAATTAATCCCAATCAAGGTAAATGTCTGTCAAGTCTAGGTGTTACTCCCACTCTTCTCATTCCTCTGCCTGAGAAGGACACTTCATTGTTCAAATGGACACAGGCCAGAGAGCTAGAATTACTCCCTCTACAATTGGAGTAAAACAAAGAGACGTGCCCTAAGATTTATAGATGATCTTCAACAAAGCTGATATTTAGTTCTTGTTATTATCCTGCCTAGAGTAGAAAAGTTTGAAATATGGTGAAGTTTATTTCAACTTTTTGTTTGTTTTTTTTGATTTGTAGGGATAAAAAAGAAATGTATTCCCCTAACCTTCTTTTAAGAATTTACATGTCCAAACATAAAGAAAGCAAGATACCTAAACAAAGGAATTAATTGCTATTTCTCACTCATCCTAGCTAAAGATTTACAGTGTGTTTCTCAGGCAATGGTTTCAGAGGTGTTTGGTTAACTAAGGACAACAATTATCATCTCTGAGTGTCCCCTTTTCCTAGGAAATAAAAACAAAACAAAACAAAAAACTTTAAGTGGCCAATGTCTAAAGCTGCAGGTCACTTTAGCGTATTTTCTAAACTATAATCAATAACATAATGTGATGGTTTTTCTCCTTTCTTTCCACTCTGATTGCTACCAAAATCTGGAATTTTGGAATCTCCAAATGTTCTTGATACTCTCTCTTTCACAGTTTTGGTACACTAATGTTTTCACATTGTATTTTCAAAATGCCACTTCTAGCCTCAAAATCCTCTAGTACCTGTAACCTGCCTACATTCCTTGACAACCAGAGTCCTCTACATTGCGAACTTCTTCTTGAAATCTTATTTGTATTTTTCTAGAATTTAACTTTTACCAATGTAGGCAGTTCCCTTTCCCTACACATTCATTTTTTGTTTTTCTTCTATGATTTTGCCCATGTTTTTGCTTCAAAACAAGCATTTCCTGCCTTGTTCTTTAAGTTAATCTACGTCTCTCAAGATTCATTTTAAGCATCACCTTCTCCATGAGGTTGCTCCTAATCTGGTGTGTGTATGTGTATATATATATATATATATATATCGTCTTCCCTTTAATATGATTATCTTTCTCATTTGCCCTTATTAGAACACAAAGTACACAAAGTATTTCTACTAATCTTTAAGCTATGGGGCAATGGGAAATGTGTTTTATAGTTTTGTTTTGTTTTCTGAGATGACAAACATAGCTCATTTAATTCTTGGCTAATATTTGTTTATTAGTTGATTAGTATTTTAAATGTTACAGATGGTATCTCCTCAGGAATGAAAAATTGGGGCACATTTTTCCCTTGCTGTGTTTATTATATGTTTATCTTTCTAATACACTAAAAAAGAGCAAGGGAAAAGGAAGTTTAAGGAAATGTGTTTATATTTTGTAATAAAATATCTTTTTAATTAACATGTTATGGATTTATTTGAATTTTCTCCTTTGACCATGCAAAGACTTTGGTTTATATTTGATCTCTCTATGCTTGTTAATTTAAAGATATTAATTAACTGTATGATTGTGTTCTTGAATTTTTATATGCATTGGTTTTGTCTCTGTATTTTGGGAAGGACATTTTATATCTTTGCTCTTGAGTTAGTATGGCTGTTTCTTTTTTTCCCATTTGACCATCATTTGAGTCTATGTCTCAGAGACAGACATTTGTTCATCATTTGAGTCTATGTCTGCCTCTATGTCACAGAGATTCTAAATAGATAATATTTAGATTTTTCCTTCACCTATGAACATAACCATAAAAGATTTTAAATTTTGATAATGATCTTTTTCTAATTTTACATGCTAAAAATTAAACATTGAAAACTAGAGAGTTTTTGGTAATAGGTGAATAACTAAATAAACAATATTTAAATCATATTCACATGTGTCAAAAATATTTAAATATTTACATGTGCCAAACCCTTAATTCTTATTTAGATTACACATTTCCCAGAGTGTAGTTTTTTTGGGAAGTTGTGCACAAGGCAAGCAGAAGTTCCTGGGCCAGGGTTCAAACCCAAGCTACGGCAGTGACAATTCTGAATCCTAAATTATTAGGCCACCAGCGAACTCCCCCAGAATGCATTTTTTTTAATAGAAACAGGGAAGAGGTCTTCTATTAGGTCAAAGATAGGCAATGATCGAAAATAACGTGAAAATTTAATAAATTGATTTCTTAGGAGATATCAGTCATATCCATTATTTGATTTTAAAGGCACCAAAACAGTAATACAAGAACACTTGAAGATTACATGGGGAGACTCTAGCAGTGTGCTATCATTGAGGGTAACAGTTAATTAGTGAGGTTATGTGGTTCATAAGACTTTATTGTAATTATTTAAAAAAGAGTTATGTGAAGTTCCCGTCGTGGTGCAGTTGTTAATGAATCCGACTAGGAACCATGGGTTGCAGTTTCGATCCCTGGCCTTGCTCAGTGGGTTAAGGATCCGGCGTTGCTGTTAGCTGTGGTGTAGGTTGCAGACGTGGCTCGGATCCCGCGCTGCTGTGGCTCTGGCCTAGGCTGGTGGGGAAGCAGCCCTAGAAAATGCAAAAAGACAAAAAGACAAAAAAAAAAAAAAAAAAAAAAGAGAGAGTTATGTATTTTTTTTTTAATTTTCTTATTTTTTTATTTTTGTCTTTTCTAGGGCTGGACCCACGGCATTTGGAAGTTCCCAGGCTAGGGGTCTAATCGGAGCTATAGTTACTGGCCTATGCCAGAGCCACAGCAACACGGGATCTGAGTTGCATCTACAACCTACACCACAATTCACAGCAACACCAGATCCTTAACCCACTGAGCAAGGCCAGGGATCGAACCCACGACCTCATGGTTGCTAGTTGGATTCGTTTACACTGTGCAACAATGGGAACTCCTCCAAAAAAAGAATTATGTGATCTTATAAAAGAAACAATGTTCTTAAGGATTAATTCTAGTGTTCCTGCTGTAGTATGTATAATATTTTTGATATGTCATAAGCAATGTGAGGATATATGAGAGCATGTTAGACATATTTTATAACTTGAAAGTGACTTTATCAAAAGATTCCACTCTTTGAAATTAATTAATTTCTATTCATTAAGTATTATTAAATGCCTACAGTATGTCTAAGTCCAATGGGATAATGCAAGTTATTACATTGTGCCTCCAAGAGTGATTCTCTTCCCTCCAATAATGGAATCACTGTAATACTGTCCAAAGTACAGTATTCTTAAGACTTCACTTAAGAACTTCTGAATGGAATATTGTGTTTAAGAACTGGAAATTTACCTTTTTAAGAAGTAATCCAGATGATTTCTTTGTACCATAAAGTTTGATAATTATTTCTCTAAGTGATTAAAAGCATGAGTCATTAGAATTACAATAACTTTTTTTTAAATTTTCTTATTTTGAGAAAATAAGAAAATTTTTTTGATTGGAGTTCCAGTCATTTTTTATAAGGATGTCATTTTTATTGGGCAAATTAACCTGTTTCCATTTCCTTGTCATACTTAATTTCAGTAAAAGAGAAAACAATAAAATCTAAGTTGTGTTGCTTTTATGAGAATTAGGCCAGCAGTACAATGAAGTGCTAAACAGAGTTCCTAAAATATTTGATAGGCACTTGGTCCTAAGATTTGTGTTAATTAGCAAGAATATAATATCAATAGTTAATTGGAAAGAATATAATACCAATATCATTTCATCTGAATTTTAAAATCTAGTGGAATTTTAAAATTTAGTAAGAAGTCAACAAGTTTTACCTCTTATGTGGATGATAATGAAGACAATAAAGACTGAGTCCTGAAAAGCTAGAGGAAAAATAAAAAACTGAAGTTGAATCACATGCTGTCAAAAAGCTATTTTCTAAAGTAGAAAGACAGATAGAGGTGCAGAGAAGACTATTTCTAGGCTCCATCTATCTTCTCTACCCTTTAAACTTTGTGTGCTTCTGGCAATATCTTTTCCCCCAATAACTTGTTTTTTATATTTAAAGGTTGCTGATTCTCATCACAGTGACTGGCAGTGACAGATCTGGATCATGAATAACAACCTTTGGGGGGAAAAAAGTATGCACACATCCTGGGAGTTTTAAGTTCAATTTAATTGCATGGCTGCTATTCTCCTCAGTAGAAAGGATACTCTACCTTTTTGTATTTATTTTACCTTTCATAATTTCCCCTTTACTACCTTTCTACCCAAGTTTGCAAAGAATCAGGTGTTGTCTGCTCTGTAGCGATAAATAAATCAAACAATGTCTCCACTGTCATGAGTCTTATACTGAAGTGGCTGGGGATCAGGGTGATATGGATGATAAGTAAATACACATATAAATAAATGGAAAGTAAACAAAGGGACTAATTGCACATAGCAATAAATGCTAAGAACAAAATGAGATATGGTGAAATAAGGTGAAAGTGATGGGGTAAACTGCTTTATAATAGAGCATCTGGAAAATATTCTAAATAGAATTAGAATTATTTAACTTAGTCAGAGGAAAGAATTATTTAACTTAGTCATTTAAAGGAATGGAAAATGGAATTTGGGGAATAAAATAAGCCCTAAAATGGAAGGAAGCTTGTTTTGTTTGTGTTTTGTTGTTGTTTGTTTGTAAAGAAAGCCAAAGTGGCAGAGTGAGTGAATGGTTTCAAGATTGGTCTAAGAGATAGCAAGGCATTAGATTACAAGTGATCTTGGAGGGCACACAATAAAAAGTTTTCAATTATTTTCCAAGGATAAGGCACAGTCATTGGAGAGTTTGAGAAGAGAAGAGACATAATCTGATTTATGCTTTTGAAAGAAGAGTTTGGCTGCTGTGTAAATGCTGAAACATGAGGCAAGGATGAAATGAAGTTGCAATAGTCTAGGTTAAAGATGACAGTGTTGTGGATTTGGGTTTAAGAGAGAAGTGAATGCACTGTGGAAATATATCAGAGGTGGAGATAAAGAGATTTACTGATGGAATGAATGTGTCATGTAAGTGAGGAATCAACAATGATCTAGATTTGGGGAATAAGCAAATGGTTCAAGACAGAATGTTATATTTATTGATATGGGGAAGACTTGGAAAAATAGTTTTGACCATTTTAGATCTGAAAAGTCTGGAACTCAGGAGTGGGTTGCAGGAAGAAAAAAAAAGATCTGAATGTCATCTATGCATCTGTTGTAGTATGTCAGGAATCTTGATAAGATTATCTAGTTAAGTATGCAACTAGAAGAGGAAAATATCTGGAGCACTATGATATTTACATGTCTGATAGATGAGGAGCCTCCAAAGGGGTCTTTGAAAAGACATTCATGAAGTAGGAAGAAAATGAAGATAGTGTGTATTTCAAGAAGGAACTGTGATCATTTATGTCAGATGCTGATAAAAGTCAAGTAAAATAGATTCGTGAATTGACCACTAGATGTGACCATCTTAAAAGAGTGTTTACATTAGAGTGTCAAGGAGAAAAGCCTCATTGGAATAGGTTAGAGAGAGAATGGAAACTTAGAAAAGGGAAAGAGTGATATGAATAAACAACTCTTTTATGGAAGTTTTTCATGAAAGAGAAGTAGTAAAATGGGGCAGTGGCTGGAAGGAATGTGATAATATATGATGATTTTTTCTTAAAAAAAAGGATCATATTTTCATGTTGCATGCCAATTAGTATGATCCAGTAGAGAGGAAAAAAAAAAAGAACTTTATAGTCCAGGAGAGAAAACTGATAATTGCAGAAGCAATAACCTTGAGAAATATTACTAGAAATGAAATTCAAGACAAAGATGGAGGGACTGACTTTAAATGGGGCCAGGAACTTGCCTTCTATCGTAAAAAATTTATATGGAAAAGAAACAGTTAAGTTGTTGGAATTGGTACACATCTTGTCCAGAGGTGCAAAACAAGAATGTTAATAATGTAATGTGGGGAAATATGGAAGACAAAAGATCTCTGCCTTTAAAGAGCTTACAATCAAATACATACCCATAAGAATCATTATTTTGTTACTGCACACTATCCTTGTCAATAGTATTTTAAGAATAATTTTTGGTAATTTTACCTGATATTGTTATCCAGTGAGATGTTATAGTTTGGTCTCTGCACTTAAATAGTGCAGAAGCATAGGTATAAGTTTGCCCCATTGCACTGACGCATCCTCGTAGTCATATGTTTGCAAGCTGTTGGCATAGACTGATATTGCCTGCCATTTTTTCCTGACACCATTTAAATCATGACAATGGCTTAATATTTTCCTAGAAATGATGTTGTCATTCACTTCCTAAATGAACAAGTCCTACTTTAAAAAAATATATTGTGTTCAAAATATATAGAATACTTCATGAGAATAAATGAGAATTATGACTCTGTATATCAGAATCAGAGATCTATTCTAGCTCAAATAAGACCATATAAAAGTAAATACTTTGTAGTAGTGGTTAACAGCCTAGCCTTAATACCAGGAAGATCTGAGTTTATATCTCAGAATTCCCAGACTGTATGAACTTGGAAACATTTATTAACTACTGTTTCTAACATTTTAATGTGAAAAATAAGGATACTTCTCTCTTTCATTAAAGTGACCTTTGATGATTAAATTAGATAATATTTGTAAAGTACCAAATGCATTTAGTGCCTGGAATATAGTATGACAACCATTTCATATTTATTCCTATGGTTATCAATATCACTACTACTACTAGAAAATATTTGAGTGCTTATTACCTATCATGTCATAGTTTAAAATTTTAAAATAAAAATTCCTTGAAATCCTACCAAAGTGTATATAGTTAATAGTTTACGAAAAAGAAGTGATGAGCCAGAATTCCCTTGTGGCTCAGTGGATTAAGATCATGACTAGTATCCAAGAGGATGCAGTTCAATCCCTGGCCTTGTTCCATGGTTTAAGGATCCTGCATTGCCACAAGCTGTGGCATAGCTCACAGATGCAGCTCAGATCTAACATTGCTGTGGCTATGGCATGGGACTGGGCTGTAGCTGTAGCTCTGATTTGACCCCTAAGCAGGGAACGTCCATGTTCTGCAGGTGTGGCCATAAAAAGGGAGAAAGAAAGAAAGAAAGAAAGAAAGAAAGAAAGAAAGAAAGAAAGAAAGAAAGAAAGAAAGAAAGAAAGAAGGAAGGAAGGAAGGAAGGAAGGAAGGAAGGAAAGAAAGAAAGAGAGAAAGAGAGAAAGAAAGAAAGAGAGAAAGAGAGAAAGAGAGAGAGAGAGAGAGAGAGGAAGGAAGGAAGGAAGAAAGAAAGAAGGAAAGAAAGAAGGAAAGAGAAAGGAAGGAAGGAAAGAGGGGGGAGGGAAGGAAGGAAGGAAGGAAAGAAAGGAGGGAGGGAGGAAGGAAGGAAATAAAAAAAAAGACAAAAAGACAAAAAAAGAAAGGAAAGTGATATACAAAGAAATAAAGTGATTTTATTAACGTCACTCAGCTAGTAATTAGCAGAGAACATGGAGAATTAAAACCCTGATAGTCTGGTTCCAAAGCCCAAATTCTTAGAGTCTACACTCTCTAAATCACATCACAACTAGTCTACAATTCTTTGTCCTTTATCCTATCAGAGTGAGGTATTTTCAGTAGCCTGATTCCTTATACATTTCTCATTAAGAAAATTGTAATAGCAAGGATCTTAGTTATTGCTTTGTTCCGAATGGATTTTTTTCCATTTCCAAGGATGAAGAATGTTCCTGCATTCTGGATACACTCAGCATTTCATAGGAAGCAATGACAGAAGTAATGGTACCAATTCTACCAGATACAGTTCAAAAGATTGTTTAATTATATAAAAGATAAAGAATTAAATATAAAGGATAGATTTTATCTTCCAGAGAGAATTTCTCAATATTTCCATGTGAAAGACGCAAACTCAACTGCCTAGAACAGTCTCATTTCATTGGCACCTCATTCATTCTTATGCACAATAAAAGTAAAACAATTCATGCTTTCTGCATGATATTGTTTTATACAGATTATGTGTTTCTCTCTATTCTTTTTCTTAATCACAGTAACTGCAAGAGTTCAGATTTATCAATAAAGGAGAAATCTTGATTCTCTTATGAGCATTTTTCTTGTACCTAAAGCACTCCAACTGCCTCAGTAATATAGTTCACATAAATGCGTTAGCTAAAAGGGCCTGAATAAATGTGGCTCCTTGGCATCATGTGGTAGAAACTGCTGTCTTGTTCTGAGGCCCATAATTAGATTTTAATCTCAAGTAGAGTTAGTAAATTTTTTTTGTTTTGTTTTTTAGGGCCACACAAATAGGATATATTTAGCATTATTTTTTATAATATTGCAATTTGTCAATTGCAATAATAGTCATATGTATCAGTTATAGTACTTTCACCTACAAATAACATAAATCTCAAATTAGTTTAAACCCTAAGGAAATAATATTGACTCAAGGGAAGGATAGTCTTTGAGACCGGCTCAATCCAATACCTTTGTGCTATTGTGCTATTTCTACAGGGTTTTCTCAACTGTCTTCTTTTATTTGGCATTATTAGGAGGGGGATTATTAGAAAAAAAGTTCTTGTACTCCACACTCTCTACTGTCATATCACAAAGTCCAGAGAAATAGGGAATATACCTTTTCTCCATAAATAAGCCCTAGCAAATATTGCATGAAATTTGGCCTGAATTGACCAACTTGCTCCTATGTGAATTACTCCTGGTGACTAGAGAAATGTCATGGACTGATGGACATAGGCATATAATAATGTCACCAATAGGTCAGAGATAGAAATCTGAAACTAAAATCAGGGAACTTTGCAGGAGGGGGAAAGTCAGGGACAGATGCAGTGAAGGTAACAAATGTGCCCATTGGGCTTTATTTTCATGAGTGCTTCTGTGTTTTTTTTTCCTCATACATAATTAATGAGAACATTGATATGTTTTAATTTTGTAGTTGTGAAACCAAAAATATGTGCAAATGCTATTTCTCAACCTAGTGATTGGTAACATGACAAAAAAGCTTTGAGGTCTCAGAATCATGAAAATTCAAGTACACTGGTTTGACACACGCCTGTTTCAAAGTATAATAAGAGGATATGTAGTAATTCTTTTCACACATTATGAATTAACACATAGGTTTACACTGTAAAAAGATAATGACAGAGATCCTGAAAATTCTACAAAATATTTATATAGCTATACATATAAACTAGACATCTGGGTATGAATTATACAATCAGTATTACATTACATTGTTTTTTAGAATTATTTGGATGAGTTTCCTTTATGTCTCAGAAGGAATATTGATATACTAATTAATTAATATCAGACATAACCCAGTTTTCTGCAAAAATTAGGCTGCAAATGCATAAGTATTTTAAGAATCAACCCTTAATGTTAATACGGTGTTAATATGTCTGGAGCATTTCCAGGTCGTTTTTTTTTTGTTATGCTGTTTGACACATGATATTTGACTGTTATGCTGTTTGACACATGATAAATCTATAACCTCCAATGTAGCTGTGAATTCTAACATCCTGGTTGTAGGATATTTTCACCCATTGAAATTTTGACCTAGCTTTCAATATTTGTTCTCTTAATGTCATCCGGTAACTGGATACCAAAATGAAAAAATAATGTATGTTTCTTAAATTGTCTGGATTCTTTTGTAGATTATTTTGATTCCATTAATCAAAGACCATAAAAAGTAGTAAAAGTTGTGAAATTTAATTTAAACAAAGTAGAAATTAAGGCAGCACTTAGGAATTTGTAAGTCTTTCCAGAACTTTTATAATCCAAGCACCTTTGTGATAAGTAAGAAGAACCTCTTATAGAGAATTTTTTTCCGTTAATGTAATATTTTGTAAATCATATTTCAGAATATTGTTATTAATTTGACAGAAGACAAATGTGTGTTCACTTATTATATTTGAAGAAGATCAGATCATAAGGTTTATAATTTACATTGTTCTAGAGTTGTGCAACAACCCAAGGAAATTTTTAACTCTGCCTCTTTTATTTACCAAAGTATAAGAAGCAGATTCAATCTAATCAGATTACCCCTTTTGCCATGTTTTACATTGCATTTCCTCTACTTTCCTGATATTCTCCCCCAGGCCTTAAGAGTAGCTAAAATGCTGCATTTACCCTGCACCTGGTGGAGGATAAAATCTCTTCCAAGACTGCAATTCTAGTTCACAATCAGGTGTTAATGCTGCAAAGATGAAAGATGGTATTCTCCACTAAAATCAGATCCAGGAAATCATACAGCACTTTCTGCTTGAGATTGGCAAACAAATCTTGAGTTTGGTTTCCCCAGAAGCAGATAATGATGACATCCATTTGGTTTGTATAACAATCTGTGCCCCTTTTCTATTAGTCTGAGGAAGGAAAAGACTGCTTGAGATGACTTTATAGTCACTTGGGGAAAATCAAAATATTTCATATTATCTGCCTACTTCTTTCAAAGAGAAAGTTTCAGTACACTGAAATCTCTTGGTTCAGACTGAGTAGTCATCCTTGAAATAGCTGGAGAGTAGTGAAAGATAAATATTTACTCTCTTAAAATCTGCAAGGTAAAAATGTTACATGTGCTCTATTAAAATTATATAGATTAGTACTATACAAAACCCATGGGCAAAGGATAGGCACTGACAATCACCCGTGAAGTAGGGGCTGCCAGTGGAAGTTCCAGGAACACAGCAAGGAATTGATTAAAGTGAGCTCTTTACCATTTGCGGTCACGTTGTGCTTGGGCTAGTTCATATATTTGCAAAGGCAGCAGTAAATATGCCAACAGAAGCAACAGGTTTCCTTGAAGCAGAAAGGAAAATGGAGTCAATCAAGCTAAAGCTATAGCTTAAATCTGATAGCAAAGGATTCATGGAAAAGTGCTGACTTTGGCATCCTGTGTGAAAAGACCATCCAGGAGAGAAATATTATGCTAGAAAGATAATTCTTACTTGGAGGATTTATGATTAAATTTTTAATTTGTTTTAATATTTGTCCGATTAAATCAGTTAGAGACATTTTGGCTGAAAGTCAAACTTTACATTAGGGAGCAATATTTTAAAAGGATTTGGCTGGAAATGATGGCTCCAATGTTTCATTTTATTTGGATGAAAGGAAAAATAGAGAAGGAAAAGATGGAGGAAGATAAATAATTGGACAAAAAGTAAATTTTTCCTCCAAAATCATTGTTGCAATCCATTGAATAATCTCTTGGTCCAATAAAATTCTCTGGCAGGAGTCAAGATTGTTGTTCATTCATTCAACAGATATGTATTATATGCTTACTTTTGAGAAAGTGTGAGTGATAAAACCCTAACGGCAACAAACATCCCTGGCCTCCAGGAGTTTACATTCCAGGCTGAAGCAGTATGTATGGTATAAGTTGCTTTATAGCTATATTTAGGGAATTTTTCATCTTCTTTGATCAAAATAGTCTAGCAAAAAGTAGCATATAACATCTTACCAAATAATAGAGTTCTTTTCTTTGCGATAAACACTTTACGTCTTTTCCTTGCTTTCCCAATGCCCTGTATTTTTCCTCTTAATTTTCTTATTATCATCTTGCATTATAATTTACATTAGAGAATGGAAACCATTCCAAAAGCTGTCCAATCATCTCATGATCAAATTTACAACTCACCTGCATCTGCCAGTAACTTATTTCCCTTTTAATGAAAAAGTGGAGGAAAATTTCTTTCTCTTGGCAATGGTCACTTTGCCTTTTCACTATGACTTTGCTTCTCTGGTTAGTTTTTCTCTTCTTGCATCATCATCCTCTTTCTTTCTGTCTGTCTTTCTCTCTCCTAGATGATTTCCATCTGCCATAAGGTATTCCTTCACATGTTTCACATCATGTCACACACATATAAAGTCATAATACTTTTAAATCACACTGGAGAAAACTGGTGAGACTTCTCAAATACTGAGGCACCTGACTTCCCCTTTTTTAGGTCATCTGGAGCATTGTAGGTACAACTGTTGACCTGAGCATAGGAAGCTTTACATAATAAGATGCAATGCCTTTCATCTTCTACAAAATAATAAACAAATAAACGAAACCCTCCTTTACCCTATATGGCCATTTGGTTCCTTTCTGGTCTCCTTTATATCTAAAATTCTTATAATAACTTTCTGCACATGCTTTTCCCAACCACTTTCTTGTCTCTTACTTATTCTGCAAAATACTCTAATCAACTTACCTTCTCTGAAATTGCCGTTGTCAAAATCAACAAATCTATATGCTACCTCTCTGCCTTTCATTAGAAAGCTTCCTTCTTTGAACTCTACTCTTCACTTTCATGATTTGACTCCAATGATTGATTTCAGAATTTCATGGCTTTTTTCCTATGCCTTCCTGATTACATTATTTCTCAGTCTCCATTGCTGGCTCTTCTGCCTCTATCTGAACCAAGAACTAAGTCTCTTCCTTCTTTTTTCTTTCTGCTGAGATCTTCTTCCCCAGTCACATGGTTTTCATTATCATATATGTACTAATAAAACAAAATTTAAATACTGAGTCTTGACTTCTTGTCTTGGAATTTCCATTTAAGTTGTTTTATAGGCATCCTAAACTTAAAAAGTCAAAATGAAACTCTTCATTCCTTTCTTTCTCTGTCTTCCTCATCTCAACAAAATTTTCACAAAATAATTTTGTAGTAAATACACCAAGAATTTTCTGGATTCTTCTCTTTTTTCATCCCTCATAACCAATTAATCAGTGAGTGATAGTAATTTAATCTTTAACTTCCATTTTCCCTCTTCTGAATTACTGGGAGAAGACCCTGACATCTAGCCTTATCTCCCACTCTTTCTCTTCAATCTATTTTCTTCAGAAGAGCAAAATTGCTTTCTACTCTTTTTATTTTCAAATCTAGATTTAGTCTCTTCTGTCATTCACTTTCACAATATATTGTCTATTCTCTTCATGTCACTTGTTATATTTTTTAAATTATATTGTAACTCTTTACTTAGTGTCATTGCTATTAGAAGGTAAAGCTTATAAGATTGTCTTCATAAAAATATGGCAAAGTGCTGCCACACAGTAGGTGCTCAACAATTTTTTAAACGTGTGTTTTCATTTCATTATGGCAGACTAAGATGTCTCATTTTCTCCTTTCTTTCTCAGTATCCCTTTAAAATACATGGAAGAAATTAAAACAAAGGGAACATGAGGATACTCCATTACTAAATACATTTTTCAATAGTGTCTGAAAGGAAATAACTCTTAAAGATTGATTAGAGAGACCAGATGAAGCTATAGTCTAAAATATACACTAGTGCACCTACATTCAGGATCAGAGCCAATTAAAACAATGAGTTCAGGAAAGGGAGAGTCAGATATATGTACATAGTTGGAAGCAGAGGCACTAATTAAAGGTTTATATATGGAAATTTTGATTAACTAATTTGTCTCCTCTATACCCTATGTGCACATAGAAAGTTTTCAGCTAGTCACTTAAACCTAGGTAAAAATATCAGCATTCTATGCTTAAGTGAAATTACAAAATTATCTTTAAAATTAAAGCTGATACTGCCAGTTTTATCACACCAGATTAAAATTTCATTCTTTTTGGCATTTGAGAGTTTTACAAGGTAATGTGTAGAATCCCAACCAGTTACCTTAAAGAAAAATCCAGTTGATTATATACATCTAAGTACAGAGAGATCTTCTCTACTGCCTTAGTTTAAAATATGAATAGATGATACAACATCATTCAAAAATTAAGAAGTAAAAGCATTCCTAAAAGAACCCCAAAGTTTATTAGAAAATATTAACAATTAATCAACACTTGCATTTGTATTCTTAGAGAGATATAATTGGATTTATTGGATACAAAGAACTCTCAGAAAGTATATGTATAACTGCAAATTTAAAAATAAAATTACAAGAAAGGAAAATAATTTTGAGAGAGTCTTCAAAATATAGAACAAAAGGACAAATAGTTGGTAAATATAATTTTTTTTAAAAAAGAGAGAAATAAAATCAGAATCAAAGTTCCTGTGTGGCTCAGAGAGCTAAGAATCCAACACAGCATCCATGAGGATGGAGGTTCAATCTCTGGCCTACCTCAGTGGGTTAAGGATCCAGCCTTGCTGCAAGCTCTGGTATATGTCACCAATGCAGCTCAAATCCAGTGTTGCGGTGGCTATGGTGTAGGCTGGCAGCTGTAGCTCCGATTCATCCCCCAGCCCAGAAATTTCCATGTGCTACAAGCGCAGCTATAAAAAGAAAAAAAAAAAAATTCTGGATCAGCGTAAGATGTCCTATATTTTACTATTTAACAAAGATATAAAAATTAAAGAAGCCAGAATTTTTGTCAATGAGAGGACCTATGAGTTCTGAATAGAATGAAGGGACTTACACATAGACCTATGATTGTAAAATGTCAGCATTTGAAGTATTTAAAAGTCATGAAATAGTAGTGGAGACAAACCATCAAAGTAATAAAAAAATTATCTTAATTTTTATACCCACCCACAAATTTAATCAAATATGGACAAAACAAAGACACAATTCAGACCAGTGAATGTTATCTCTCATTAGCCCTATTTTAGGAATTTATTGGATTACAGCTTTAGAAAAACAACTGGTATCAGTGAATATGGGGTGAGGAAAAGGCAAAGAGATTCAACTTCTCTTAGAGTCCTCTGTGAGATTTGTGTTGCATGGCTATGAGCAAAAATTCAAAGTGGATGAAAAGGAAAAATGTTTGGCAGTCACAAGAGAGGACTTTCATAAAAAATGGGAAGTATGTAAAACTGATATCAAAATAGAAACTTGGAAAATCCAAAGGAAAGGATAAAGGTACAGAATTAAAAAAATAGGAGAGAAAACCTCTAGAAGTCCATGGAAACATTGGAAGTCACTGTTCAAATGAGAAATAAACTTTGATCTCAGCAATTTTGGATAACATTTTGCTTACTAGAGGTTGAAATTTAGTGTTTAGTGCTACTCTGTAATTAAATTTTACATATTTTATGTTAGAAAACGTCTTTTCAACACAAATTAGTATTTTTAAATACTGATATTAATCCACAAGCTTGTAACTTCAATTGAATATATTTATCATTTGAGAGTCATTTACAGAATTCTATTAGATTCTTATCTTGATATGTACCTTTTAGTATGTCATTATACTGAGGATTAATTCCTTCTATTTGAAGTTTATGTGGAAGTTCAATTGTATAGTTAAATGGATTTTGGAATGTGAAAATTTCTTTTACAGTTGCATGAAGGTCTAAAAACTATACTCTGTTCTACTTTAAAAGCATGACATTTAAAGTCTTCTTTTCTGGTTTTGACAAGACAAGAATGCAATTGATGTAAATAAATAATAAAATAGCATAATACAATGATACATATGGCATTTACAACACTGTCTGGCTGTAACTATGTCACTGTGATATAAATGCTTTGCACAGCCATACGAAGTTATGAGGCTACACAAGATCTCTGCTGCAGTTACTCAACTGTCATTTTAGCACAGAAGCAGTAGTACACAATATGTAAAAAATGACTGAGTTCTAATAAAACTTTATAGACTCTGAAATTTGAATTTCCTGTAATTCTTATGTGTCACAAAATATTTTATTTTTATTTTTTCTCAAATCTTTAAAAATGTGAAAGTCCTTCTTAGTTTGCAGTCCATATGAAAATAGGTAGCAAGCTGGATTTGGTCCATGGGCCATTGTTTGCTGATCCGATTAATTTGGACTATATCAACAGGCTTCCTTGCCCACTTGACTTCTGGTTGGGTTTGTCAATGTTAGTACTGCCAGAGAATTTGTGGGAGGGAGAAAAGATGCTGACCCACCTCTGTAGGATTATTGCAGGTTGTTTGTGTACATTAATTAAAGCTTTTAAGTCTACATTCCTCCACCTGAAGGTTTTAATTCTTGTCAAACATGGAGTTCCCATCGTGGTGCAGTGGTTAATGAATTCGACTAGAAACCATGAGATTGCGGGTTCAATCCCTGGCCTTGCTCAGTGGGTTAACGATCCGGCGTTGCCTTGAGCTGTGGTGTAGGTCGCAGACTCGGCTTGGATCCTGTGTTGCTGTGGCTCTGGCCTAGGCCGATGACTACAGCTCCGGATTAGACCCCTAGCCTGGGAACCTCCATATGCCGTGGGAGTGGCCCTAGAAAAGGCAAAAAGACAAAAAAAAAAAAAAAAAAAAAAAAAAAATTCTGACAAGCAGCCTTCTATGCATAGCTCATAGCTCTCTGTTTCTATGTTCCATTAATTGTTCCTTTCATTCGTTTCTTCATGCTTAGGAGTATTAAGGGGATTCTAGTACTACTAGCCTTAGCCTTATGTACTGCCCTAATGTTTTTCTACACTGCAAATTTATGAATAGTTAACCAAACTATCACAATTTGTGCAATATATTTTCTGTTGGGACTCTAATACCCAGATACTAATACTAATCTCTTAGTGTTAATTTATGATGAATTTACATAATTTCAAAAAATTTAGGTACTTTCTAAGTGTAACTAAGATTTCATCTCCTTCCTTTCCTGATACATCTTCTTACTGCAAAAAAAAATGTGTTGAGGATAGAGGAGGCTGGCAAGAGGATCAAAGCCAGAATGGAAAGAGGGAGAAAAGGAACTCTTACTCTAAGGTTTAACTCCAAAGTCTAGCAAGTAAATTGTCCCTCAGTTTTCCCTAATTATGTTTGTATCTGAAAATGTCCTCTCTCTAATGGTCTTTACACAATGTCTCCTAACTTTCCACTGAAATACTCAGAAAACCAAAATAAATATGGAAACTCCCAACAACACCAAAAATTTAGGAATGGCAGTTCCCGTCATGTCTTAGTGGTTAACGAATCCAATGAGGAACCATGAGGTTGCAGGTTCGATCCCTGGCCTTGCTCAGTGGGTTAAGGATCTGGCATTGCCATGAGCTCTGGTGTAGGTCATAGATATGCCTCAGACCCCACGTTGCTGTGGCTCTGGCAAAGGCTGGCAGCTACAGCTCCAATTAGACCCCTAGCCTGGGATCCTCCATATGCTACAGATGCAGCCCTAGAAAAGGCAAAAAAAAATTAGGAATGATTTGTAGGCTACTGCCAGAATTGGAGAAATTTTCACCACTTAGAAGGCAGAGAGAATTGAATTGAAAAACTATTTCAAGTTTCCTGTGAGTATCAGAAAGAGAGGAAAACTGATTGAAGACAAAGAACCTCTGTTTCTCTCCCTGTCTTCCTTTTGGGACAAGAATGCACTTTCTTAGCTAATCAGGACAGAGTCATACCTGGAAAGTATCAGTGTTGCTTTTGAGACTACTCTTCATCTCATAAAATTATTAATTAGGGTGTAAAGAAGGCATAGCTAATGCAAACTGCCTTCTGATTATTTTTTTTTTAAATTGTGAATTTAACAAACATCTATTGAACATCTACCATATGCCTGTCTCTATATTAGGTGTTTGGAGAATAAGACAATGGTCCCTCAAAGAGGTTATAGTTTGGTCCAAAAATAGAACAATTAGGCAGAATTTAGAACATGATGTTCTCATTGGAGAATAGGGTAGGAAGTCAGGGAAATTTTCCGGAAGGAAGCCATATATAAATGTATGTATAAAGGATTATTGATGCTAGGACAAATAAGGTAATATGCATTAAAAAGAAAAGTATAAGCATAGTTCTTAAAGAGTATAGTCTCCAAAAGAAAACACTAAGGGGCAATATATGAATGGAATTTAGAAGAATCCTCTGTCAAATAAAAAAACAAGTCCAGACTTAAAGTAAGTTTTTGTTTGTTTGTTTTTTGTTTTTTAATAGGAAAGACTTTATTTGAAATATTTATTTAAAGAGGACAAGAATGGGACTCTGGCAAAGGGGAGATTACTATTGCAATAGGGAGAATATTTGTACCATGAGCTCTTTAAAGTTCTCAAGGGGTTAATCAAAGTGTTTTTCTTTTGTAGGGAGGTGTAAACAAGACTGGAGAGAACCAGGCGTGGAGAAGTGGGAATGAAAGGGTGGCTTGACTGGATTATGTCAGGACAGTTTTATCCTGATACCAGCCTGTACTCCGGAGAGGTCTTTAGGAAATATTGCAATGGTGGCTTGGGCCAAGGATCAGTCAGAGTTTAGGGAACTGGAAAAAGTGAAGAAGCTTAGCCAATATTTGGTAACGAACATTTTGTCCCCATTGATAAGGGTGCAAGCCATTCAGTTAATCATTTAGGAGTAAAGAATGGAACTTGGGGAGTCCATGTCTGACCTTGTCATAGGTAAAGAAGTGGGACATTCTTGAGCCTTATTTAAGTCACAGGGGAAGGATGGTTCAATGCTATAAGATGTTCCTGAAATACAAAGAGTTGGGATGGAGGAAGATTTCTTTAACCATTTCTGTTTTCTAGGGTTACAGCATTCACTAAAGTAAGTTCAACATTGTCACTTTAATGTACTGTGTCATCTCAGTTGTGGATTTATCATTAACTTCATCTGTATAAAAAGTCAAGAAGCCAATCCTCATGGGTAAGAGATGATTCTGCTTGAAATGATTAGAACCAAACTTTTATATTTATATATGCCAGATGCTGAGAAATTTGTTAAAAGCTTACTCATGCACAACTTCCATCCCAAGTTGTATTATTGTCATATTGGAAATTAAGATAACTCTGGCTTGGGTTGCCAGTGTCGGAAAGTGAGACACGTGGACAAGGAGAAATCTTGACAAGGCTCTTTACCTCTGCAGAAAAGCAGAGGTACTCCAAAAATCATGCACACTGAACAAAGGACCCTCCCCTATTTATCCCTAAAGCGGGTAATTTACCTGTCCCCTTCCCAATGGTCAGGTCAGGGCTCACATTCTTCCCGGTTGGCTAATTGAAACAAATTGTTGCTGGGAAAAGAGGTAAATGGGAAGGGGGGGGGGTCGCAGGGGCATTTCGGCTGAAACCAGAGCAAAATGGAGTAACCAAGATTTCCTTTGATAGAAACGACATTATGTTACTTTCCACAGTCATCTGATTGATTCAGGGGCTTATGCACTGCTACCAAATTACCTTCACTCTTAAGGGCTTTTAACAATAATTTACTTGTGGGGTCATAGCCCCTAAAAATGCAAAGTGCTGCTAGCTATTACCCTTATTTCCTACCAGTGACTTTTTGAACTTGGAAGATCCAAATGACTATGTGTAAGGTGGTGGAGTAGAATAAGGAAACAATGGTCTCATTATTCCAAAAGCAGAACTTCTCCAGGAAGAAGTAATATTGATTTTTTTTTTAACAGACCCAGGGTTTGGGGGCCAGGGAACTGTTAGTGGGGATAGAGTCAGGTGATGTTTAATCCTCTCACTCAGCTGCTGTGTTTCAATTCAGTGACATAAGGTGACATTGTATTTTTCAATTCATGCCAGATTCTGTCAATGGATCTATTCTCTTTTCCTCTCCTTAGCTGGAATTGTGAAAATTTATGTTTTTCTTTTCTTTTTTTTAGCAATGTCTTCTTGGGAATTTAATGAGAATGGAGGAGACCAAATTAGGGAGACCACTTGCAAAATGCTATTCTTAACCAAAAATCATAAACTAAAATCTTCTTTAAAGAGACATTTTCTGCTTAAATCTGCTTACCTTTTGTTTAAGAAGGTAGTTTAGGTATGCAAGAGAACTTTGATATAGCTCAAAACAATCTATAATTAAATATGATAGATCAGCCTTATAATTAAGCAATTAGCCTATATCTGTAAAATTTAGATGAAATGAAGTTTGAGCTAAGGTAACTTAATGTCTAATAAAGAATTGCAGTACATGAGTCAATACATGTGAAAGCTCTCACATCATCTAAAAGCTCAAAGAAAGCTGTTGGGGACATGGCTTGGATCATCAGTGTTGGAAAATGAGACACATGACCATGGGGAGATCTCAAGAAGGCTCTTTACTTCTGCAGAAGGGCACGGGGACTCAAAAAGTAGGCACAAAGAAGAAAAGACCCTCCCTATTTATCCCTAATGCAGGTGATGTACCTGTCCCCTTCCCATTGGTCAGGTCAGGTTCAGGGCACACATCCTTCTAGGTTGGCTAACTTGAAACAAATTGTTACCGGGAGAAGAGGGAAAGTGGGGGTGGAGGCACTCTCAGGAAGGTGTTTCAGCCAAAATTGGAGCAAAATGGAGTAACCAAGATTTCCTTTGATAGAAAAGACATTATGTTACTTTCCACAAAGGGAATTGACCAAGTTGGCCTTAACTTTCTCCTCAGAATAACAGAGTTTTAGTTAGATTTCTTTGGGACTCTAGTTCCTGGACTTCTCTTAGAACATTAGAAAGCTTTGAATTGTAAATTTCTTCCCCAAACCCTTTGAGATTTAAATCTTCTCTTAGCCTCTAGCCAGTTTTATAACCAAGAATTGTCTTTCTCAAGGATCTAAGGGACATCCCTCTGAAATGTATTCATTAAGAAGATAGTACCCCTATTTCTCCTGTTCTCTGAGGAAATGTAAAAGCCTAAATTCTTTAAATGTCATCTAGCGAACACTGATGGCCTAATCACACTGAAGTCCTCCCCTCTAATGTTCTCTGGTGATGTTCCAATAAATCACCTCAGCACTGAAAATTCTCTTAACTTTTATTTTAACAGAGTTGAATTTAATCTCTCTCTCCTATTACAAAAGTCTTGAATAAAGTATTTCTTGCCTATTTAATTTTTCTGATAAAATTTTTGGTTAGGACTCTGTGTTGTTCCCTTGATCACTACCAGCGGCAGCAGCAAATAATTGAAGTACTAGAGATGCAAACAAGCTGTTTAGGCAGGAGCATTCCAACTGGAAAGTGCCACACCTTTGGGATAGAAGCAGTGGTTGGGCTGTGCAGGAACCAAAGATGGCCTCCTTAAAGCAACAGGGTTATCCCCCCACCCCCACACACACAGCCAAGAGTTACAGAGGGGAAGCATTTAGGCCCTTGCTGGGCACTTTAAGTGGTCATCTCCAGGTCCCTCTGAACAAAAACACTGCTACTGCTTGCATCAGTGTTGGCTTGGAGATCATACTTAGCAGAATGGAAGTATTGTAACAAATTTTATCAAAGTGAAATTAACCCCTCAAAGGGAGATCAGGCCACCCTGGGAGCAGGGACTGGCCCTGATATACAATTGGTTTTCCCTTATATCCCCAAGCTGCGAACTTGAGTGGGAACCTGATCCTTCTCCAGCTCACTAATTCTTCCCACCCCAGCCCACTGCACATATGTAAAGGCTGAATGTTGATTGGTCTTTTACTGGGGCATATTTGATCTGATTGGTGTGTGTCCACCCCCCCCCCCCCACAGGATACTTTGCTTGCATAGGAAACCTGTTATGTAGAGGTGAGGTGAGTAGTGGGCCACCTACCTTTACTTGAGGAAGGAGTAGGTCAGGTTGCTCAAGGTCAGGGAAGGAGCATTACAATGAGATGGGTGGGGTGATAATAAGGATCTGGTAATTCTTGTCTTGGCCAGAGACTTTGGGCTTAATCTCCTTGAAGAAGACTTGAAGCTTAACCTTTTGACAAAAATAATGTTTTTGCAGAAGTTATATAGATTGTGTTTTTAGGTAAAGGTGGGCTTATTGTTTCTCAGATTGTAATTGAGTAGTTACTAAAATTCACCCTTTCAATTATTAAGTTCCAAAATACCACATAGTTTAAGACAGGTTTCTTTCAAGGCTAAAATAATGAAATTTGGTGAAAGGAAGGTCTATGTGCTACAAGGAAAAATTAATGATATAACACTTCAAAGAAAGACATTTTATTTTATGAATATGAAATTTTCCTATCTTCTTTTTTCTTTCTTTCCTCCCTTCCTTCCATCCTCTTCCCTTTTTTACAACTCTCCTTTCAGGTAATAACTGTAGCTCAAAGGACACAGTCTGCTTTACAATCTGTTTCAATTATCATTTATAAAAGTAAAAAAAAAAATACAGTGAACTTTTGGAAATTTCACACAATTCATAACATTTACACTAAACACAATTTCTGCTAAATTTATAAAATGTCTTCATCAAATTTAAGGAAAAATGTGTATCATAATCTGTTTTTCTTCCTTCATTCTTTATTTAGAGAAGATGAGGGGTGATCTTTAACATTTGGGGACACAGAGGCCTGCAAGACTATACAGCAATTCATACTGAGCTAATTCTAATTCATCCTCTCTTTTTATTTCTGCCTCTTTTCTTACTATATGGTTTTTGCCCAGGTCAATGTTAACTCATATTGTGGAAGACATGACTATAATTGCTAATGGTCAATTTACCTCATCCAAAGACAAGTAGTAGTGATTCTAAAACTCAAATGTGCATAGAATCACAGTAGGTACTTGTTGGGTGAGCAAATATTTGAACCCTTTCCCAGCAACTGATTTCAGTGCTCTTCGGGAGTTGCATTTTCAATAAGCATTTGATTTAGGTAGGAGGTAGGAGGATCAAATTTTAGGAAATATCAAGATGTAGTAAAACATATGAATCTGACAAAATTAGAAGAGTAAAAACATTAATTATAGGAGATTAGGAGAATTGAATTGAGGATATGTTCATGTTTATTAAATAAGAAGAAAAAAATGGAAAATAAGCACATGCCTGGCCCTCACCCCAGTCTGATAGGCCTCCCATGAGATTTCATTTTCAAACCCTGCTGACTGTGTCCCTCTTGTATTCTAGGCAAGCTGTACTTCAACCATGCTATTCTTTTTTTTTTTTTTTGTCTTTTGTTGTTGTTGTTGTTGCTATTTCTTGGGCCGCACCCGCGGCATATGGAGGTTCCCAGGCTAGGGGTTGAATTGGAGCTGTAGCCACCGGCCTACGCCAGAGCCACAGCAACACGGGGTCCGAGCCACATCTGCAACCTACACCACAGCTCACGGCAACGCCGGATCGTTAACCCACTGAGCAAGGGCAGGGACCAAACCCGCAACCTCATGGTTCCTAGTCGGATTCGTTAACCACTGCGCCACGACGGGAACTCCCCATGCTATTCTTTTAAAATAAAATTTATTAATATTGAGGAAATGTAATAAGTCAATTACCTATAAATATATTATGATCCCCTTTTCCTCTTGGCTAACACACATTTATACTTTCATTTATTCATATGTTGCTGATATTCCAGGATTTTTATTCTGTTTGACCCTAAAAAAAAAAAAACTGTTAAGCATATTCTTTTAATAAATTCTTCTTTATCCCCTTTCTAGAATGCTAGTAGTTTTTCCCTAATGCTTTTTTTTTTTTCTTGTCTTTTCTAGGGCCTCACCTGCATCATATGGAGATTCCCAGGCTAGGGGTCTAATCGGAGCTGTAGCTGCCGGCCTATGCCACAGGCACAGCAACACCAGATCTGAGCTGTGTCTGCGAACTACCCCACAGATCATAGCAACGCCAGATCCTTAACCCAATGAGCAAGGCCAGGGATCGAACCCTCAACTTCATGGTTCCTAGTCAGATTCATTAACCACTGTACCATGATAGGAACCCCTCTAATGCTTTAAATAAGGTAATATATTCAATGTATGTTTTGTTTGTTTCTCTTAGGCAAGAGAGCAAATGTATTACTGACCAGTAACTAGTCTAGAGAATAAATAACCATGAGTAGAAATAGGGGGAAAAAACAAAAACAAAAACAAAAAACAAACAAACAAAAACACATAAATATCTCTTTATAGGAAGGCAATTCCAAATTTAACATTTTCATGGAGATTTCTCATGACCTCTGTTTAAAGTTATCAGATCTATGCTATTCTCTCCTATAGGAATATGAAACATTTGAAAATAACATTCTCTAAGACATTGTAATGATAAAAGGGAAGCCATAAGATTTGTTTTCCAAAAACAATTGTATGACAACTTATTTATTTTACCTTAATTCATACATAAAGATTTAGAACAGAATACTACCTCACTTTTACAAATTGTTGAGAGCCATGGTGGGCATGTCTGTAACTGGTGTTTGCTTTATACTCAATATAACTCTTAACAGCTGACTTCTGGTGATTAGTTTAAAAAATAAAACATTCATATTTTAAAATGATATTAATAATGATTAATATTGTGTGTCAGATATTTATTTTCTCCTAACATTTCTGCATTTCTGTGCTAATATAAGAAATAGGCAGAAGTATATTCTACTTTTATAAACAGTTTAAATCAAAAGAAACTAAAGGGAAATACTTAGAAGAAACAAAGAATGTTTTAGAACTTTACTTGAAGTTTTGCTGATTGTATTCCCTCTTTTGGGTCATGTGGGCAAGGTCAGCCTTACTGGATGTTGAGTTAGGTCCCTAACTATTGTCTCCTATCTAACCCCACAGAATGCACTACTCCACTGCCAATTCCTGAGTTCCATCTCGAATCTACTTCTTGTCTACCTTTTGTTGGGTCTTCTAATTAGCACATTTTGGCATTGTGTGAGTGAGGTGCAGTGGGACTGTATAGATTGAGAATCAGACCACTAAAATTTGTGGGTGGGAATAACTTGCCAATGCACATACCTCCTCATTATCTTGCAATTAGAACTTTCAGCACTGTTTTCTAGCTTTGCTATCTTAAATTCTTAATACAGATGATCTCCCAACATTTCTTCTTTATTATGTGTTTATTGGTAAGAGTTTATTGTTCTCAGACCTAATGCTGTGTGATTTGAATGCCTCCTAGTTATTAAAAATGCCATATCCAAGGAAAGTGCAATTTTATACAAGCTAGAGCTAGAGCTCATTCAATTTATTTTATAAAGCTTACCTACTGCCCCACAATTCTCACTGACAATGCAGAATAATTATCACAGAGTAATTCAATTAACTTACTTTTCAGCTTCTCAGCAAGATTCTACTTAATTTCTATGCATCAGTATTTAAAACCAAATTATTAATACATGCATATTACTATCTAAGATTTTATTCCTAATTAACTAGATGAATGAATCTTGTTGATGATAGTTTTGGTGGGCTGTATTAACCATGTAGTTATTTGTCCACAGTTTACCTTATGTTCTTATACTTGAACACAATTAATTAAATAATATTTCATTTGAGAAACATTTATCAAACACCTACTGTGGACGTGAAGTTGAATGGTACTGTCACAGGAAAATGAGGCTGAATTGCACTGCCTCATGAAAGCTGATTGTGTGCACATCTTCACATGTCTCTATTACATATGATATAACATCAATAGTTTTAAAGTGGCCATAGTGGAACTGTTTACAACATGGTAATGGGCATATATTAGATAGCTGGAGTTTCATTTATTTATTTTTTTCAAGATAGCTGATTTACTAGCACACAACCTACCAAATGCTAAGCTGTCATCCTTGCCCTTAAAGAGCTCACCAAGAAGTAACTGAAAAAGACAAGAAAACTTTTGAATGTTCATTATTCTAGTCCCAATGTGGGGGTGATCAGTATAAGGATGAGGATGGAAGTGTCATCAGAGCAGTCTCCTAGAAGTGCCTATGGTTTTAGGTGAATAATCTAAAAAAAGGCTAGAGACCTAAAATAGGAAAGTGACAGTGGGACTGTAAATGTAGGTATAGAGTTTTGTAAGAGATTGGCTTAGAAATAGTATATCAGTCTTCTGAACTGCTTCAGAAACTGTTCTGCTAGGTCAATAAGCTAAACAAAATATCTGAAACAGTAGCTTTCAGACATTGGACAACAGGTAGCACCTGAATTATTTTTATGTTCCTAACTGTAATCCATTCTCTTAGTGCATATATCTTTTCAAATTATGGTTTTCTCTGGATAGATGTCCAAAAGTGGGATTGCTAGATCATATGGTACTTTCAGCTTTTAGAGGAACTTCCGTACTATTCCATACAGTTGTCTGTAGTAGTTGTAGTAGTTGTCCCACCAACATTGCAGTAGGTTTCCCTTTTCTCCTCATCCTCTCCAGCATTTATTGTTCATAGACTTTTTGATGGCCATTCTGATGGGCATAAAGTAGTACCTCATCATGATTTTGATGTACATTCCTCTAAAAATTAGTAATGTTGAGCATCTTTTCATGTGTTTTTTGGCCTTCTGAATGTTTTCTTTGGAGAAATTTTTTGATTGGGTTTTTTGTTTTGGGTTTTTTTTTATATTGAGCTGAATAAGTTGTTTGTATATTTTGGAGATTAATTACTTGTCAATTGATTCATTGCAATCCCATTGTGTGGGTTGTCTTCTCATTTTGTTAATGGTTTCCCTTGCTATGCAAACATTTTTAATTTTAATTAAGTCCCACTTGTTTATTTTTGTTTTTATTTTCATTATTCCAGGAGATGGATCCAAAAATATATTGCTGCAGTTTATTTCAGAGAGTATTCTGCCTAAGTTTTTCTCTAAGACCTTTATAGTATCCAGTCTTATATTTAGGTCTTTAATCCATTTTGAATTTATGGGTAGTCTTCTTAACCAATATGTAGAGGATTCTTTTGACATAGCAGTATATTCAATAATTATTTGAAGTGTTTAGAGCCATATTATTTAATAAACCACACGTATTTTATTAAATGTCAAGTGCTGGTATTAAAAATAAATAACTCAAAATACAAACAATGAAATATATAGATAACTATAGTGTGGTCTTGGTTTAAAGTACAGTTCTTTGTCCCTCTTCATCCTTCTGGTTTTTGTTCTCTTTCTCTTTTGGGGGGAACTGTACCCAGTGCATGTGGAAGTTCCCAGACCAAGGATCAAACCTGTGCTGCAGTAGTGACAACACTTGATCCTAAAATCACTGAGCCACCAGGGAACCTCTCCATTCTCTTCCTCTTTAATCTTCCTTTCTCCCAGATTCTGATATATTTCTCTCAAGTTTCCATTCTCTGCTTAGTCATGTGTATTGGTTAATGTATGGTATTACAACCAGTATACTAAATGTTTTAAACTCAAGGACTATTTTCTATAATTTTAATTTAACTTGAATGTATAGACAGTGAACTATATTTATTTTGCTTGGTTTATATTTCTACAGCATAAATGTGCAGAAATAGTAGAAAAACAACTAATATTTGTAGAATATTTTGCAGTTAGAAAGCACTTTCACAGATGTTCTTTCCTTGATATTTTAAAACTATCCCATTTCCTTCCTTTAAAAAATGACACCAAATCTCTAGGAGTTTTTGATTTGCTTAAGGAAACATAGCTAGTAAATTGCAGAGCACAGAGTCAAATTGCATCTTCCACAATGTGCAAAACCTCTGCAAAATGACTTTCATAAATGCAATATTAGGACTTTATATAAATGTCCTTGCTTTTGGCAGGAGAAAATTCACTCTTTAAATTTTAAGTAAATTCTTCCCTATTACTCAGACTACTTGATGGTGGTTTCTTTTCTTCATTGATAAAAATCTCCAACTTAGGTTCCTCCAAGTGATACACACTCTATGATGGAGGATGCATAGCAATGTCCAGTACAACAATGGATTTAGGCAGCAAGGTTGGCAAACTGCACAATGTAGTCTCATACAATAGCTGGATTTTAGTTGGACTCATTAGGAAATGGGCTCCTTTCCTTGACCATCTACAGGTGTGATCCAGGAAATTAAATCAATAACCATGACTTGTGTGGCAGACCAAAATTCTATGCCACTGGTAAAAACCCCCAAACCAGTTAAATTGTATCAAGATTTAATAAGCAGAATATAGGCCTGAACTATGACAACATTTTTTGAGTTCTACCCCCTGAGAGATCATCTGTCCATTTTCAGTTCAACAAAGTTCGTGCTAAGGCTAAATTATTCAGTGGACACGATCAGTTTTAGCCAACAGTTAAGTGACCATCAAACTTCAGCTCACTCAAAATGTTTGTGATCCAGACCCAGGAATCCAGGGGAATTTCTGTGACTCAAGGCTCCTATAAGCCTGTTTTACTTTCAGAGGAAGAAAAGGGGTAACAAAAAATTATTGCCGCAATTTTTTGATATAAGACTTCAATATTTCTGGGGCTTAGCCTGTTACATTCTCAGATATTAAATTTCCATTTAACAAAGGAGGCTTGTTGACTCTTCTCACCCTGTTTGTTGAGTTTGGGCTGACCCATCTCAAAATGTGAATATCAAAGTAGAAAGTCACACATTTCTATGGTCCAGGTATTTAGTTTTAAGAAGTACTCTAGGAACAAGCCAATAGCTGCTTTACCAAAGGAGTTTACCTGGTCACCATGTCAAAGAGGGCATGACTGCAAAACCCGAAGAGATGCCATGGTGTAGAGGTGTAATCATAGGCATCCTGGACCTGTTACAAAAATAAAATAAAATAATAAAAAATAAATCTCCTCAGATCTGCTATGTCATTGTCAAATAGATCCAAGATTAGTGTAATAGACTGAAAAGGAGATAAGCTATAAGATAGCTCATTTATTTCCACTGTTCCTCAAAGAGCATTGCATGTACTTTCCCTTTTTTCTGAAACTAAGTAGACCAATTTTTAAAGATTCTCCTGGATTTTGCCTACATCTCTTGTGAATTCTCCTCCTTTCATGAGTAAATGCTCACTTCTATAACTGTTGACTGAAAGGAAGCAGAGCTCATCCTCTTCTTCTGGGATGAATCTTAGCACTAGTCATTACAATGTGTTGACCTGAGACTGATCACCATATTAGTACGAAACTCTCCGTTCCGTCCATCCTCCCCTCACTCCATTCTTACTCCCACCTAGGGGAAAACTAACTATTATATTGCATAGTTCAGATAGCTTTATTTGAACCTAATTTCCAGTTGTCAGTATGCAACCACTCTACTCTGTTTTTTTCTCATTAATAGGCATAAAGTTAAGAACAATTTATTTCCTGGTGGCCTACCAAATTTTATCAACATGTTTATTACCAATTCCCATGGATTTCCCATAAATTATATGTATGGCTTTCATTCTTCTCTTTTCACAAATCCTTATCTCTATCTGCCTCTCATCTTTATTGCCAAATCATCTTTTAAGAACTGTGAAATTCTGATATTTTTACATAACTTGCAAGGTAATCATTTAGACTGCCACAAAACATAGTGTTTTGTGGATGGTAGGAGAAGATAGAAGTCTCCTGAGTCAAATACAAAGACTTTTTTTCTCACTACAGTAAGAGTAGAAAGAGTATCTGCATTTTTTTGCATATATTACATGAATCCCAATTCTCTCAGGGAAGCATGAAGAAGGGCAGATAACCCCTGCAAGCAGAGTGGGTTTCAGGAACTTGAATATTCTACAACAGAAAGTAAGCATGTTTGCACTTTGCTCATATAGGAATCATTGTCTCATTATGTTGAGCAGCAAGAATACCTAATCTTTGCTTAGGAGACACTATACTTTCTAAATCTGATCTTTATGCAAATATCTTTGTAAGAGCGTTCAGAAAAAAAGGCAGTTAGTAACTCACTCATGAGACATGCAGACACATGAAAGATCCATTGAAAATGGTCTCCTAAGTGTAACAATAATGTGAAATTATCACTAAGCAAAATTCGAAATTTTGATAAAAATCACATCAACTCTTTTAGAGAGGGAATGGAATTAAGAATATCTTTCCCAATGAACAAATACTTGCTATTATCTATGGAATTAAACAGTTCCTGATGGTTCTATCTGCTATTTCTCTATGATGGTGAGAAAGCTGTAAATATTCATTAGAAACAGTACATTAAATTTTCTTTTTTAATATTATTTATTTATTTTTTATTACTCAACAAATTTATTACATTTATGGCTGTACAATGATCATCACACACAAATTTTATAGGATTTCAATCCCACACCTCCAGCACATTCCTTCATACCCAAACTGTCTCCTTTGGAAACAATAAGTTTTTTCAAAGTCTGTTAGTCAGGATCTGTTCTGCTAAGAAGTTTATTGTGTCCTTTTTTCAGATTACACATGTAAGTGATAGCATTTGATGTTGGTGTCTCATTGTCTGACTGACTTCACTTAGCATGATAATATTTAGGTCCATCCATGTTGCTAAAAATTCCATTATTTCATTCCTTTTAATGGCTGAGTAATATTCCATTGTGTATATGTACCACTTCATCTTGATCCACTCCTCTGTCGATGGACATTTAGG
The DNA here is from genome assembly GCF_054392235.1 of Sus scrofa. Classification (NCBI taxonomy): domain Eukaryota; kingdom Metazoa; phylum Chordata; class Mammalia; order Artiodactyla; family Suidae; genus Sus; species Sus scrofa. Next base: position 52,868,800 of record NC_139386.1, read on the forward strand.
CTGTTTCATGTCTTGGCTATTTCAAAGAGTGCTGCAATGAACCTTGCAGTACATGTGTTGTTTTCTTTTTTGTGTGTGTCTTTTTGCCTTTTCTAGGGCTGCACCCACGGCATATGGAGGTTCCCAGTCTAGGGGTCCAATCGGAGCTATAGCTGCTAGCCAGATCCAGAGCCACAGCAATGCAGGATCCGAGCCGCGTCTGCAACCTACACCACAGTTCACAGCAACTCCGGATCCTTAACCCACTGAGCAAGGCCAGGGATTGAACCTGCAACCTCATCGTTCCTAGTCAGATTCGTTAGCTACTGAGCCATGACAGGAACTACACATGTGTCTTTTTGAGTCATGGTTTTCTCTGGATAGATGACCAGGAGTTGGAATGCTAGATCAAATGGTATTTTTAGCTTGCTGAGGAATCTCCATACTGTTTTCCACAGTGGTTGCACCAATTTACATTCCCAACAACAGTGTAATAGGGTTCCCTTTTCTCCACACCCTCTCTAGCACTTATTGTTTGTAGACATTTTGATGATGGCCATGCTGGCCAGTGTGAGTTGGTACCTCATAGTGATTTTGATTTGCATTTCTCTAATAATGAGTGATGTTAAACATCTTTTCATGGGTTTTTTGGCCATCCCTACATCTTCTATGGAAAACTGTTTAGATCTTCTGCCCATTTTATGATGGTGTTGTTTGTTTTTTTGTATTGAGTGATAGGAGGTATTTATAAATTTTGGATATTAATCCATGGTCAGTCAACTCATTGGCAAATATTTTCTCCCATTCTGTGGATTATATTTTGGTTTGTCTAGGGTTTCCTTTGCCATGCAGAAACTTTTAAGTTTAATTAAGTCCCATTTGTTTATTTTTGTTTTAATTGTCATTACTCTAAGAAGTGGATCTGAGAAGATGTTGCTGTCGTTTATGTCAGAGAGTGTTTGGCCTGTTTTCTTCTAAGAGTTTTATAGTATCTGGTCTTATATCTAGGTCTTTAATCCATTTGGAGTTTATTTTTGTGTATGGTGTCAGGAAGTATTCTAATTTCACTCTTTTCCATGTGGCTGTCCAGTTTTCCCAGCAGCACTTATTGATCAAGCTGTCTTTTATCCATTGTATATTATTCCCTCCTTTGTCATAGAGTAGTTGACTGTAGGTGTGTGGGTTTAATTCTGGGCTTTCTATCCTGTTCCACTGATCTATATGTCTGTCTTTATGCCAGTACCATATGGATTTGATGACTGCTGCTTTGTAATATAGTCTGAAGTCAGGGAGCCTGATTCCTCCAGCTCCATTTTTCTTTTTCAGGATGTCTTTGGCTATTCTGGCTCTTTTGTGCTTCCAAACAAACTTTAAAATATTTCCAATTTGGATTCCTTTTATTTCTTTTACTTCTCTGATTGCTGTGGCTAGGACTTCCAGAACTATGTTGAAGAGTAGTGGCAAGAGTGGGCATCCTTGTCTTGTTCCTGATTTCAGCAGGAGTTCCTTCAGCTTTCACAATTGAGAATGATGTTCGCTGTGGGTTTGTCATATATGGCCTTTATAACGTTGAGGTAGGTTCCTGCTATGCCCACTTTCTGAAGGGTTTTTATCAGAAATGGGTGTTGGATTTTGTCAAAGGCTTTTTCCACATCTATTGAGAGGATCATATGGTTTTTATTCTTCAGTTTGTTAATGTAGTGTATCACAGTGTTTGATTTTTGGATATTGAAGAACACTTGCATTCCTGGGGTAAATCCCACTTGATCATAATGTACAATCCTTTTAATGTAGTGTTGGATTCAGTTTGCTAGTATTTCTTTTAGGACTTTTTCCTCTATGGGTCATCAGTGAAATTGGTCTGCAGTTTTCTTTTTTTTTTTTTTTTTGTGATATCTTTGTCTGGTATTGTTATCAGGGTGATGGTGGCCTCATAGAATGAGTTTGGGAGTGTCTCTTCCTCTGCAGTTTTTTGGAATAGTTTCAGAAGGATAGATGTTAGCTCTTCTCTGAATGTTTGATAGAATTCTTCTGTGAAGACATCTGGTCCTGGATATAGTTTGTTGGAAGTTTTTTAATCACAGTTTCAATTTCAGTTCTTGTGATGGGTCCATTCATCTTTTCTATTTCATCTTGGTTTAGTCTTGGAAGATTGTACTTTTCTAAGAATTTGTCCATTTCTTCTAGGTTTTCCATTTTATTGGCATATAGTTGTATATAGTAGTCTCCTATGATCTTTTGTATTTCTGTGATGTCTGTTGCTATTTCTCCATTTTCATTTCCAATTTTATTGATTTGAGGCCTCTCTCTATTTTTCTTGATGAGTCTGGCTAAGCGTTTATCAGTTTTGTTGATCTTTTCAAAGAACCAGCTTTTTGTTTCTTTGATCTTTCTATGGTTTTCTTTGTTTCTATTTCATTGATTTCTGCTCTGATCTTTATGATTTCTTTCCTTCTACTAACTTTAGGTCTTGTCTGTTCTTCTCTCTCGAGCTGCTTTAGATGTAAAGTTAGCTTGTTTATTCGAGCTTTGTCTTGTTTCCTGAGGTGGGCTTGTATTGCTCTAAACTTTCCTCTCAGAAAGGCTTTTGCTGCATCCCATAGGTTTTGGAGTGTCATACCTTCATTGTCATTTGCTTCTAGGTATTTTTAATTTCCCCTTTGATTTCTTCAGTGATCCATTGGTTGTTCAATAGCATGTTGCTTGGTCTCCATGTGTTTGTATTTTCTGCATTGTTTCTCTTGTTGATTTACAGTCATATTGTGTTGTGGTAGGAAAAGATGCTTGATATGATTTCAATTTGCTTAAAGTTATCGAGGTTGGACTTGTAGCCCAGGATGTGATCAATCTTAGAGAATGTTCCATGTGCACTTGAGAATGTGTATTCTGTTGCTTTTGGATTGAATGTCATATAAATGTCTATAAAGTCCATCTGGTCTAATGCTTCATTCAGGGCCTGTGTTTCCTTCTTGATTTCTGTCTGGATGATCTGTCCACTGCTGTAAATGGGGTGTTAAAATCCCCCACTATTATTGTATTATTGTGGATTTCTCCTTTTAAGGGTGTTAACAGTTGCTTTATATATTGTGATGAACCTATGTTGGGTGTGTAGATATTTAAAATTGTTATATCTTCTTCTTGGATTGATCCTTCGATCATTATGTAGTGTCAATTCCTTATCTCTGAAAATATTCTTCATTTTAAGGTCTAATTTTCTGATATGAGTATTGCTACCCCAGCTTTCTTTTGATTCCCGTTTGCATGGAATATTTTCTTATATCCTCTCACTTTCAATTTTTATGTGTCCCTAGAAGTGTAGTTGGTCTCTTGAAGATATCATATAAATGGGTCTTATTTTTGTACCCATTCAGTGAGTCTATGTTTTTCGGTTGGGGCATTTAGTCCATTAACATTTAAAGTAATTATTGATAGGCATATTCTTATTGCCATTTTATTAATTGCTTTGGATTTATTTTTGTTGCTATTTTTTTGTTCCCTTCTTCTCTTGTTCTCTCCTATTCTGGTTTGATGACTATCTTTAGTGTTGTATTTGAATTGATTATTCTTATTTTTTTGTGTATCAATTTTAGATTTTTGGTTTGCAGTTATTCTGAAGTTTTGATATGAGTCTATATGTATATGAGATTGTTTTAAGTTGTGGTTCTCTTAATTGCAAGTTCATCTCCAGTGTCCTACATTTGTACCCACCTCTTCTCATGATTTCTGATTTTGGTGGTATAATTGTGACTGGATGATTTCATATCTTTACTGTATATATACCTTTACTGGTGAGCCTTGTCATTTGTGGAATTTTTGTTTCTGGTTGAGGCCTTTTCTTTGCTGTCTAGAGAAGTTCCTTTAATATTTGTTGTAAAGCTGGTTTAGTGTTGCTGAATTCTCTTATCTTTTGCTTATCTGTGAAGGTTTTGATTTCTCCTTCAAATCTGAATGAGAGCCTCAATGGGTAAAGTAATCATGGCTAGAGGTTTTTTTCCTTTCATCACGTTAAGTATATCATGCCACTCCCCTCTGGCCTGCAGAGTTTCTGCTGAAAAAATCTGCCAATAATCTTATCAGGGTTCCCTTGTATGTTCCTTGTTTCTTTTCCCTTGCAGCTTTCAAGATTTTCTCTTTATCTTTAATTGTGGTCAGTTTGATTAATATGTGTCTCAGTGTATTCCTCCTTGGGTTTATTTTATATGGTACACATTGTGCTTCCTGGATTTGAGTGAGTGGTTCCTTTCTCATGTTAGGGAAATTTTCAGCTATTATCTCTTGGAATATTTTTTCTGTCCCCTTCTCTCTCTTCTCCTTCTGGCACTCTTATATGCACGTTGGTGCATTTAATGTTGTCCCAGAGTTCTCTGAGACTCTCTTCATTTGTTTTCAACCTTTTTTCTCTTTTCTGTTCTGCATCCGTAATTTCCACTAATCTGTCCTCCACCTCGCTTATTCATTCTTCTGCCTCATGTATTCTGCTGTTGGCTGCTTCTAGTGAATTTTTTATTTCAGTTATTGTATTTTGCATCTCTTCTTGTTTAAGTTTTATATCTTGTATCTCTTTGCTCCGTGTTTCTTGTAAGTTATCCATCTTTGCCTCCAGTTTATTCCCAATGTCTTGAATCATCTTCAGCATCAACAGTCTAAAGTCTTTTTCCTGGAGGCTGAGAATCTCCTGATCACTTAGCTGTTTTTCTGGGGTTTTTTTCTTTCTCCCTCATCTGAGTTATAGTTCTCTGTCTTTTCATTTTTATAGGTTTTTGGTGTGGTGACCTTTTTACAGATGATAGAGTTGTAGTCTCTCTTACTTCTGACATCTGCCCCCCTTGTGGCTGAAATATGTATGGGGGCTTGCTGTAGGCTTCCTGATGGGAGGGACTGATGCCTGCCCAATGGTAGGTGGAGCAGATTCCTATCTATCTGGGTGGGTGGGGCTTTATCTCTGGGTGTTATTAAGGATGTCTCTGTGCCTGGGGGTGCTTTAGGCAGCCTGTTTGCTGATGGGTGAGGCCATGATCCCATTTGGATTGTTGTGTGGCTTGAGGCTTCTCAGTGCTGATGGGTGGGGCCAGATTTTCCCAAAATGGCTACCTCCAGAAAAAAGGCACACTGATGAAGATTCCCAATAGCTTTACTTCTAATGTCCTTCTCCCCCCACAAGCCACATTCACCCCTGCTTTCCCAGGAGTGACTCCTCAATGTGGTCCTCCATTAACCACAGCCAGCGCCAACCCAGATTGCCACAGAATCCCTGCTTTGCCTTGTGACCCAGTGCATGTGAAAGTCTCTGTGCACCTTCTAAGAATGAGGTCTCTGTTTCCCCCAGTCCCATGGAGCTCCTGTGCAGAAGCTCATCTGCCTTCAATGCCAGATGCTCTATGCACTCTTTCTCCCAGTGCTGATCCCCATGTGTGGGCGTTTGATGTGGGGCTCAGAACTCTCACTCCTATAGGTGATTCTCTGTGATAGTTACTTTCCAGTCTGTGGGGCTTTCCACCTGGGAGTTATGGAGTTGCTTATATCACGTAATCGCTCCTCCTACCACTTTATATGGCCTCCTCAGCATTTGGTTGTAAATTTTGTTGTTTTTAGGAGAGAAATTGAGCTCCAGTCCTTCTATTCTGCCATCTTAATCCCATCCTGAATTTTGAATTTTGATATTTTCTCACGCTAACAATATGCAGTACAATATTCTCATGATGCTGGGTGGTGGTAGCAAGCCACAGTTCTAGTCTGCCACATGGTCACAAGGATAAACAACTGATACATTTACAATGATTATGTTTTTCAATTATAGTGCTAATTCAATAATTCTATAAATTACATGAGACAGTCAACTCTTTTATGAAATAGGCCTTCCATTAGGTGATTTTGCCCATCAGTAGGCTAATGTGCATGTTCTGAGCATATTTAAATTAGGCTTGGCTAAATTATGATGTTGGTAGGTTAAATGTATTAAGTGTACTTCATTATGATATTTTCATCTTATGATGAGTTTATGGAAGTAACCCCATCATAATCAAGGAAGATCTATAAAGTGAGTGGGTGATTGTCTCATAATTCTTTTATTAATATGCAATTAACCCCAATGTGTATATATTTTACTGAAATTCAAATGTTTGTTTCCATTCCCAAGATTAGTTACTAATACAGTTACACAGCAAGCTAAATAGTGCTAAAATATTTGTTGAACAAGAAAGGATGAAAACAATTCATGAGGGACTATATATAAGCTGAACAGAGTGAAGAAAATTTGGTAAGATCCTGTTTGATATATCTTGTTGACACTGAAAGAAGGAGGCAGTTGCTGATGCTCAGAGGGCCTTAAATTCTAGTCTGAAAAAATAATAGGCTTTAGATAAGAAAGCTAACAATTATTGCATTTGGTGACAAGTGTTTATGTTTAATTGTAGTGGTGACTTAATGGCATCCATGTTAAGAGTTGCTTCACAAAAGCTATACATTGAAACACTATTTTGGAAGGAATGGAAAGGTGATTTTTTTGATTTTTTTGTGCTTTATAGTAATTTACTTCTTGTTAACTAAAACTACAATTATTTACACAATTTGGATTGTGGATTCTGACTTACCATAGAGATTTAATTAATAACAAATATTTTTTAAATATATAATTATTTTTACATGGTGCTTTCAGTATTCAAACATATAATTCAGTATTCAAACATATAATAAGGAAATTTTTTAAAAATATAGCATAAAAATGAATAACCTTCCTCTATAATAAAGCTAAATAAGTTCACTATGTGTTTACATTTAACAAACTCTGATACAGTAATAAAAAGAAGATTTGGGATTTTTAAAGCTACATTCAGAGCAAGAGAAAAGTGAAGATGGATAGAAATAGTTGTATGTTCACAGATGATTTTCATTTAAGCCAAATTACATTTTACTTCTATCTTTAACCTGAAGAAATATTTCAATCCAGAAAAAGCAAGAGAGAGAAAAATCCGTGATGGTTGAAGAATTAACAAGAGTAGTCTCTTTATATATATTTATGTATTCTATATCCCCATATATTTTAATTTATAGTTTCCAAATGTAGCATACAAAAGATTTAATGCAAAAAGTAATTAAATAAGAATCAAGAGAGCAGCTGGTTTAACCCTGAGCAATTCACTTAAACTATCTGGAATAAATTTTCTAGGCATGAAATGAGATTTTTTTTGAATTAAGAAAAGTGTAGACAAATTAGGTTGATGTTATATCTACCTTCTCATCAATCTATTGTGCTTACTATCTATAAATAACATTGCAAACATCAGGAGTTAAGGTAACAAGGAGTCCAGGGTCATGACAAAAGACATTATCCAAGATATCTTGGCTTTTGGACTGAAGAAACATTGGAAAAGAGAACATAATCTTCTAATGTGAGTGCCCTTGAGACACGGCATGGTGACAGTTAGTGTTCTAATTGATCATTGCAACTTCCCATACAAAGAAAGGGGGAAGAGACTTTGACTATTTAGTTCTTACGAGGGACTGTATTAATACAAAGTCCCAATAAGCTAGCTTTTTTGAGCAGTTCTGCAGACAGACATCTTGACATATATTAGCAAGTAAATGAAGGAACCAGATGACTTTGTCATTTATCTGATATCAAATCTTGTTTTCCTATGCTCTAAGTCACACCACTACTAAATAAAAATTAAGGAAATTTCTCTTCCTGGATATCTCTTATCTCTTTCAATGTGCTTCACAACTCTGTGGTGATGATAATTATGGTTTATTTACTATGATCCCATATGTCCAGTGCAAAATCTTTACTCACTAAGTGCTTATTATTGTTGTGTATATATTTCAATGAAGTTCAAATACTTGTTTCCACTCCCCAGATTAACTTGTAATGTCATAGTTGTTGTGCAATTATGTGTTCTCAGAAACAGTGCTAAAATGTTTCTTGAAAAAGAAAGGATGAAAATAATTCATGAGAGATTGTACGTGAGCTGGACAGGGTCAAGAGAAGCTGACAAGTTCCTGTTTGATGTATCTCGTTGTCATTAAAAGAAGGCAGTTGCTGATGCTCAGAAAGTTTATGGAACACATTTGTATTTTTTCTTTGATATTAAGATTTTTATGTAGTAAAAACTTGTACATTTCATTGACGTTTTCTACTTGATGTAACAATCCAGAATATTGAGACACTAAACATTTTAACTGGTAATAAGTATGAAAATAGTTTTAAAATACAGGAAACCTAGATGAATTTCTGAGGATCCACACAACTATGTTTCATGGATTATTTAGGAATTAATAGCTTAAATTATTATTTGCCTATTTAATTAAAATTAAAACGACTATTATAAACATGTTAGAAGCAATTAAAAAGAGAAAAATAACATAATGGTTTAAATAAAAGACTTGAAAAGTAGAAAAAAAATTAAAGAAAATAAAGTGGAATGCAACAAAGGGTTTAGAATGATTAAAGGAAAAGTGTTATATATATTTAAAAAAAAGAAGATCCATCATGCACATATTTTGGAATAGAGAACAAAACAAATTAATGAAAATATTCAAAGATATGACCAAAATAAATTTTTTGGAATAATGATACTCCTGAATTTTTCTAGATTAATCAGATATAATACATTCTAGGGGAACTGATTAAAAAAGAGTCAACAGGCTTCCAAAATCAAAACCAAAGGAAATAAAGTATATAATTACATGCCTGTGCCTAGGAATTTCCAATGAATTTAATTATTTGATAGAAATAGTGATTTCTTTTTTATTCATTCCTTCACTTAATACTTTTTAAAAAATAAATTTTTGGAGTACAGGTTACTTACAGTGTTGCATTAGTTTCATATATACAGCAAAGTGAATCAGCCATACACATACATATATATCCATTCTTTTTCAGATTCTTTACCCATATAGTCTATCACAGAACATTGAACAGATTTCCCTAGACTATGCAGTGGGTCCTTGCTATCAAATGTTTCTCTGTACAGTAGTGTGAATATGCCAATCCCAACCTCCCAAACTACCCCTCCCTCAGTGTTTCTCCCTTTGTAACTATAAATTTGGTTTAACAATCTTCAAGTTTGTTTCTCCTTAGAGAATAAGTTATATATTTTTATTAGATTCCACACATCATCTCATATGACATTCATCTTTCTCTGACTTACTTCACTTAGTATGTTAATCTCAGGTCCATACATGTTGCTGCAAATGGCATTATTTTTATTTTTTTATTTCTTTTTTTTAAATTTTTTTATTCTTATTCCCCCAATACAAATTTTTTTTTCTACTGTACAGCATGGTGACCCAGTTATACATACATGTTTACATTCTTTTCTCTCTCATTATCATGCTCCATCATAAGTGACTAGACATATTTCCCAGTGCTACACAGCAGGATCTCATTGCTAATCCATTCCAAAAGCAATAGTTTTTGTCTATTAACCCAAAGCTCCCAATCCATTCCACTCCCTTCCCAAATGATTGGATTAGGAAGATGTGCTATATATATATATATATATATATATATATATATATATATATACACAATGGAATACTACTCAGTGATAGAACAAAATGCCGTTTGCAGCAACATGGATGGAACTAGAGACTCTTATACTAAGTGAAGTAAGTCATAAAAAGAAAGAAAAATACCATATTTTGTTTTCTTTTATAGTTGAGTAATATTTCTTTGCGTATATGTCCCATATCTTCTTTATCCAATCCTCCATCGATGGACATTTAGTTGCTTCCATGTCTTGGCTAGTGTAAATACTGCTGCAATGAACATTGGGGTGATGTATCCTTTTGAATTATGACTTTCTCTAGGTATATGCCAGGAGTGGGATTTATGGATCATACTGTAGTTTTATATTTAGTTTTGTAAGGAACTGTCACACTGCTCTCCACAGTGATTGCACCAACCTACATTCCCACCAACAGTGCTGGAGAGTTCCCTTTTCTCCACACCCTCGCCAGCATTATTGTTTGTAGACTTTAGAATGATGGCCCCTCTTACTGGTGTGAGGTGATATCTCACTGCAGTTTCAATTTGCATTTCTCTAATAATTAGTGATGGTGAATAGTTTCATGTTTTTTGCCCATTTGTATGTCTTCTTCATAGAAATGTTTATTTACATCTGATCATTTTTTATTGAGTTTTTTTTTATATAGAGCTATATGAGATGTTTGTATATTTTGGAGATGAATCCCTTGTTAGTCACTGTTTTTAAAGATTTTATCCCATTCTCTGGATTGTCTTTTCTTTTCTTTCTTTCTTTTTTTTAATGATTTCCTTTGCTGTTCAAAAGCTTTTAAGTTTAGTTAGTTCCCATTTGTTTATTTTTGTTTTTATTTTCATTACTCTGGAAGTGAATCCAAAAAGATATTGTTTCAATTTATGTCAGAGTGTTCTAGATATATATTTCCTCTAAGAATTGTATAGTATCCAACCTTACATTTAGGTCTTTAATCCACTTTGAGTTTATCATTGTGCATGATGTAAGAGAATTCTAATTTCAATGTTTTACTTGTAGCTGTCCAGTTTTCCCAGCACACTTATTGAAGAGGCTAAATTTTTTTCCATTGTATTTTCTTGCCTTCTTTTTTGTAGATTAACTTACCATAGATAGGTGATTGGGTTTATTTCTGGGTTTTGTATCCTGTTCCACGACCTATATTTCTGTTTTTGTGCCAGTACCATTCTGTTTTGATATTTCAGCTTTGTGGTAAAGTCTAAAGTCAGGGAGCCTGAATCCTCCAGCTCTGTATTTTCCTCAAGATTGCCTTCCCTATTCACGGTCTTTTGTGTTTCCATACAAATTATAAAATGTTTGTTCAAGTTCTGTGAACAAAAAGTTTGTAAAGGGATTGCACTGAATATGTAGATTGCCTTGAGTAATATAGTCATTTTGACAATGTTCACTTTTCCAATCCAAGAGCATGGTATTTGTTTCTGTTTGTGTCATCTTTGATTTCTTTCAGTGGTGTCTTATGATTTACAGAATACAGGTCTATGTCTCTTTAGGTAGACATATTCCTAGGTATTTTATTCTCTTTTATGTGATGGTAAATCAGACTGTTTCCTTAATTTCTATTTCTGACCTTTAGTTGATAATATGTAGGAATTCAAGAGATTTTGTATATTAATTTGTAGTCTGCAACTTTACTGAATTGATTGATGAGTTCTAGCAGTTTTCTGATAGTATTTTTAGGATTTTCAATGTATAGCATTATGTCATCTGCAAAAAATTAGAGTTTAATTTCTTTTCAATTTGGATTATTTTTTATTTTTTATTTTTTTTGTCTTTTTGAGGGCTGCACCCATGGCATTTGGAGGTTCCAAGGCTAGGGGTCAAATCAGAGCTGTTGCTGCTGGCCCACGCCACAGCCACAGCAAAGCCAGATGGGAGCTGCATCTGCAACCTACACCACAGCTCACGGCAATGCCAGATCCTTAACCCACTGAGGGAGGCCAGGGATCACACCCGCAACCTCATGGTTCCCAGTTGGATTTGTTCCTGCTCTGCCACTATGGGAACTCCTGGATTTTTTTTTTAAATCATAGTTTCAATATCAAAACTTGTGATAGGTCTATTCATATTTTCTATTTCTTCTTAGTTCAGTCTTGGATGGCTGTACATTTTGAAGAATTTGTCCTTTTCTTCTAGGTTGTCTGTTTTATTGGCATAGAGCTATTTGTAGTAGTCTCTTATGATCCTTTGTATTTCTTTGATGTCCACTATAACTGATGTCCACTAGAACTTTTTCATTTCTAATTTTATTGATTTGAGCCCTTGCCCTTTTTTTCTTGATGAGTCTAGCTGAAGTTTTTTTTTTTTTTTTAATTTAGTTGATCTTTTCTATTGTTTTCTTTGTCCCTATCTCATTTATTTCTGCTTGTATCTTTATGATTTCTTTCCAAGTAAAGGGTTTGGGTTTTATTTATTCTTCTTTCTATAGTTGCTGTAGATGTAAGAATAAGTTGTTTACTTGGGACTTTTCTTGTTTCCTAAGGTGAGATTGTATTGCTGTAAACTTCCCTCTTAGAACTGCTTTTGCTGCATCCCACAGGTTTGGGATCATTATGTCTTCATTGACATTTATCTCTAGGTATTTTTTGTTTGTTTGTTTATTCAGTGATCCGTTGGTTGTTTAATAACATATTGTTTAGCCTCCACTTGTTTCTGGTTCTTTCAGTTTTTTCCTTGTGGTTGATTTCTAGTCTCATAGAATTGTGGCTTGAAAAAATGTTCGTTATGATTCCAATTTTCTAAAATTTACTGAGGCTTGATTTGCACCTTTGTCCTGGCCAGTCTCTCTGTCAGTAACGGGACTTCCTGAAGGTCAAAAACCTTTCCTCTTTCATGGACTTCTCCCAGGGGCACTGGTCATTTGATTCTTTTCTCTCACTATCTCTCCTTCCTTTTGTCCTACCCAGTTACATGGAGATTTTCTTTCCTTTTTGGAAGTCTGTGTTCTTCTGACAGCATTCAGTAGATGTTCTGTGAGAATCACTGCATATGTAGATGTATTTTTGATGTTTTTGTTGGAGAAAGTGTGCTTCACATCCTACTCCTCCCCTGTCGCCTTGCCACCTAATTTTGCGATCTCTTATTTTTACACTAACTCAACTTATTATTAAATTAAAAAGCAGGAGGTGGGGTTCCTGTCGTGGCACAGTAGAAACAAATCCGACTAATATCAATGAGGGTGTGGGTTGGATCCCTAGACTCACTCAGTGGGACAGGGATCATACATTGTTGTTAGCTGCGGTATAGGTCACAGATGAGGCTTAGATCCTGCATTGCAGTAGCTGTGGCATAGGCTGCAGCTGTAGCTCCAATTTGATACCTAGCCTGGGAACCTCCATGTGCTGCAGGTGTAGCCCTAAAAAGGAAAAAAACAAAACAAAACAGGAAGTAGTTTTATTAACTGATAGAAAGAAAGGAATATAGGATACATGAGTCCAATTTGAGACAACTGAACTATGATAAAATTCAGAGCATAAAACAAATATTCTAGTTCTTACCTAAATTGGATTGGTTTATATAAATATCATTTGTTCATTCTTTCAGCAAAGATTTACCATTCTTCTTTTCTAAAGCAGCCATTATGCTAGGTCCAATCTCCTCCCATATATTCTCTCAGTTTTTGTGCAGTTGCCTGCCAATATGTGTCACTTTTCAGCTGGTAGGAGGTATACTAATTTCTGAAGCATTAAACATAACCCTTTTTCTTATGTTATGCTTAGTCACCTTTGGCTTCTGGATGTTCAGAGGTCACTTTTACAGAGCCAGAGACTTTAGTTTCTTTTTCCTTTGCTTTTACTTTCTCACACCTTCCTCTCTTCCTTCTTTCCTCCCTCCTAATCTTTCTTTCTTCTCCCTTCCTATTCTCCTGTAATTCTGATTCTATTTCTTTCTTTGACACTAATGAAGTCTGAAGTTTGACATCTAAATAACCCAGATGAAACTTTGCCATATATATGTGTATGTGTGTGTATACTACTTAATTGTACCTATTTATACTCTTAGATTTGCTATATAAAATATGTCACCCAGTCAAATTTGAATTTCAGATAAGCAACAGATAATTCTTTAGTGTATGTCCCAAATATTGCACGGTGTATACTTAGACTAAAATTTAATTGTTATTTATCTGAAATGCACATTTAACTGAGCCCAATATTTTTATTTGCTAAATTTGGCAAACTGAACCTAAATGTTTCTTACAGGCCTGATAAATGTGTTTTTCAATCAAGCACTGTTAAAAAATCATTTTATAATTTTGATTGTTAAAACTATGTCAGCTCTCCACCAAAGAGATGTGAACAGCATTTACATCATGAAAATTAGAAATTGCCAAATTTAATATGACAAAATTCTTTTAAGACATGTATTATACTTGTCATGATAAAACTACCTATTTTCACTTTTATAATAAAGTATTACATAGTATCATTTATTATATCTCTAATTCATTTTATTGGAATTAAAAACAGTGATATTTATTTGCAAATAGGTAAATAGTCACTTTATATTAAACCAACATACTGACTTATCTAAAACACTTAGAAATGTATTTATATCCTTGAGCAACTGATAATACAGAAGAAAAACTAAGTACAGGAAATTTGCAATGAGACAGTTGCTGAATCTGAAGGAACAAAATGGGAGATGGGAAACAAAATATGATTTTATTTTCTCCTTCCATAAAAGTAGTTTTTGTAGTAGAACAATTTCACATACATGTCAACATGAAAAGCTTTTTTTATTTTTATTTTTTACTTTTTTATTTTTGGTTTGCATCTTCTACCCACAGGCAAAGGAGGTCACAGCAGGCTAATGCCTTAAAGACTGTGCCCCAAAAGCTATTTTAAATAGATGTTATCTTTTAAATTACATAATCCATAAAGAACAGTGATTGTCCTGTGTTGTCATACCTATGGCAAAAAAACCCCCCCAAAACAAAAAAAAAAAAAACCAAAACACTGACAGACATGCACATTAATATGACCTCTAGTGGTAAAGCCAAGTAAGTAAATGCACCACCCATGCTCAGACACAACCAGACACACAGTCAAAAATTCTCATGTAGGTATAAAACCCACCTTACTATTACACAGTCCACGTGTTCTTCTGAATTTAATTCAGGGTAGTCTAAAATATACTTTCAATCATTTGGTACTGGCAGAATATGAAAGTTTATAAACAGAAAAAATTAGATTGAATTACATTTATATCTAGTATACTATTTTTTTTCTTGCCATGCTTGAGGTATGCAGAAGTTTCAGGGCCAGTGATGGACTCATGCCATGGCAGTGACCTGAACTACAGCAGTGGCAATGCCAGATTCTTAACCTGCTGAGCCACTGCGTACTCTTCTGGTACACCATTTTGTTTTGTGATTTCTTAGCAAGACAAGTATTGATTATGACTTTGAATTAACATCGATTTATACATTCATAGAAGTTGAGAAATTTAGGATACTTCAGAAATTATCTGATTCATATTCTTCATTTGACAATTAGAATGTATTAAACAAAGAATGGTTGACGGGCTTGCTTAAATTCCATCAGCTATTTACTGACATAGCTAGAACTAAGAAATAGTCTCTAGATTATCATCTCAGCGCAGTTTCCAATATTCATGAATGCCTCCTTATTAAAAGGTCACAATATTTATTATAAGATGAAAAAGAATAGAAATGTGTAGTTCTGTATAGGGACTGAATACTCATTTTAAAAAGTCTATATTTTCTGTGAAGGAAGGTATTAATATTTTCCACATAATTTGGTCATACACTAAGAGTCAAGAAAAAGGGTCGTATATATGACTAAAGTTAAGGCACAGTTAAGTACATAGCTAACATACAAATCAATGACAAATACAATATGAAAAATTATTAAAATTGAATTTAATAACAACCCAATATGTTATAATAACAAAGGATCAAGAAATATAACAATATTCTGAAAATATAGATTTAATTTGCAGAGAACATTTTACTTTCAATTTTAATATGAAATTTTAATGAGCTCACAAATGTTTAAATAATTATGATGTGATAATGTGGATTTCTTTTTAATTAAAAAACTTGACATTGCAAGTTTTCCTAGATAGAAAAAGGAAAACAGAATCTCTTCAAAGTCCCCAGAAACCTTGAAAGTTAACATTTCATGGGAACTGTGTTTATGGATTATTTGTTTAAACCAAATGTATGTTCATAAGCAGATTTCAAATGCTGTTCTTGGTCAGTATCCCATATCATGAATTTTTATATTTTTTGTTTCATTTTTAAATGGAGGTAATTGAACAATTAAAAAAAAAGATTTTAGCTATGAAAAACTACGTAATTTTGTTTTAGACAAGTTGATCAAAATCCCAAAGCTCATATGCACTTGGAAATTTTTTTGAGTATTTTGCTTTGTAGTAAAACTTCCATTCCTGGATGTCTTCAAGAAGGAGTTGAAAGACTACTTACTAGGAATAAATGAATGTTTTCATGGGGTGAGAGCATGGAATAATTCATCCACCCCTTTCACACTCAATGAAGTATTTCTATAAATTTTAGATTAACAGTTCACTCCTCACAGTCCAATGAAATTTAGTCCCAATACAATTTAAACAAAAATTAAAAGTTAGTCAAAATTTGATATAAACAATATCCAGCTAACTTCTTTGTCTTATTTTCCAAGGCAAAACAAACATCTGAGTAAGATTATTTAAAGTTAGAAAAATAAAAGTTATCTTTATTTAACTGCAGAATTTTTAAAGTAAAAGTAATTAAAAATGAGTAAGTGCAGTAACTTCAATATAGATAAAATTCAAAAAGCATTATTTTTCATCTCTGTACTAGAATTTTTTATAGTAACATTTGAATTTTATCTGTGGGTATTATATTTGGCTGTCTTATGGAAACTATAAGAATCTAAACTAAGGCATGAAATATTTTTCTGACTCCTTGGG
This sequence comes from Sus scrofa, assembly GCF_054392235.1. Lineage (NCBI taxonomy): Eukaryota > Metazoa > Chordata > Mammalia > Artiodactyla > Suidae > Sus > Sus scrofa. The sequence goes on from NC_139386.1 coordinate 52,885,227, forward strand.
TTAAGAAGATGATGATTTTACTTAAGAAATATATTATGATAGCTGATGTTGAAAAAAAGTTTTTCTTTTTTTTTTTTTTTGGTCTTTTTAGGGCTGCACATGCACCATATGGAAGTTCCTAGGCTAAGGGTCAAATCAGAGCTACAGCTGCCAGCCTACACCACAGCTACAGCTATCCCAGATCCAAACCACATCTGTGACCTAGACCACAGTTCATAGCAATGCCAGATTCTTAACCACTGAGCAAGGCCAGAGATTGAACCCAAGTCCTCATGGGTATTACTTGGGTTTGTTACCAAAAAATCTTGGGTATAAACAATTCTAATTCATTTTTAATACTTCAAATTTTTAAAAATATTTTTATTGAAGTATAGTTGATTTATGTTGTGTAAGTTTCAGGTATACAGCAAAGTGATCCAATTATACATATACGTATATCCATTTTTTTCAGGCTCTTTTCCCATATAGGTTATTACAGAATATTGAGTAGTTCCCTGTGTTATTCAATAGGTACTTACTGATTTTCTTCATTATGTATGGTATTGTGTATAGATTAATTCCAAACTCCTAATTTATCCCTCATCCTCACGTTTCCTTTTGGTAACCATAAATTTGTTTTTGAAATCTGTATGTTTGTTTCTGTAAATAAGTTAATTTGTGTCACTTTTTAAAATTACACACATAAATGATAGCATGTATTTGTCTTTCTGTGTCTGATTTACTTTAACTAGTGTAATCTCTAGGTCCATCCATATTGCTGCAAATAGCATTATTCCTTCTTTTTATGGCTGAGTAATATTCCATTGCACACATACACCACATCTTTTTTATCCATTTCTCTGTTGATGGACATTTAGGATGCTTCTATATCTTGGCTATTGTAAATACCGCTGCAGTGAATATTGGCATATCTTTTTGAATTACGGTTTTCTCTAAATTTATGCCTAGGTGTGGGGTTGCTGGCCTATATGGTAGCTCTATTTTTAGTTTTTTGGTTTTTTTTTTGTCTTTTGTCTTTTCTTTAGGGCTGTGACCGCTGCATATGGAGGTTCCCAGGCTAGGGGTCAAATTGGAGCTGTAGCCACCGGCCTACGCCAGAGCCACAGCAACTCCAGATCTGAGCCGCATCTGTGACCTACACCACAGCTCATGGAAACACCAGATCCCTAACCCACTGAGTGAGGCCAGGGATCAAACCTGTAAACTCATGGTTCCTAGTTGGATTCATTTCCACTGCACCACAATGGGAACTCCTATTTTTAGTTTTTACGGAAACTCCATATTGTTCTCCATAGTGGTTGTACAAATTTACATTCCCACTAACAGTGTAGGGGGGTTCCTTTTTCTCCAACCCTCTCCGGGATTTATTTGTAGACTTTTTGATGATGGTGTGAGGTGACACCTCATTGTAGTTTTGATTTGCATTTCTCTAATAATTAGCAATGTTGAACATCTCTTTATGTGCTCTGGGGCACCTGTATGGTTTCTTTGGAGAAATGTTTAAGCTTTTTTTGTTCTTTTTTTTATGAGTAAGTTTTAATCTTACAGAGAATAGTCACATATTTCACCCCAAAGAAATTACATAAGTATCAACTGTAGTGTCAAATTATAATTTACTGACAATGACCTATGCTCTTATATTGAATAGAACTGCTTACATTTAATTTTATAAACAAAAATTCAGTAAGTCTTAGATCATTTGAAATGACTGCAGCTACTTTTTCAAGGAAGAAATAAATTCTTGTAAGTCTCCAGTTTCCCAGACATTGATTACTTTGTAATTTACAGTATGTGAGTCATTTATGTTTGACCTCGTGAATGACATAAAACACAACTATTCCAATGTAAACAGAATGAGATACCTTAATACTATTAATAAAACAATGACAACATTTAACGTACACGATAGGGAAAGTGAATCTTTGAGGGAGAGTTTATAAATGTGTGTGAATAGTAACTACCTATTAGACTATTAGACCATTAAAATGTTCTAGTCTTTAACAAAATGGAAAAAGTAAATGAGATAGTGAAAGATGTAGTAGACAACCAAGTTCACTATCATATTAAAATTCTTAATAACAAGAAGCAATGTATGAATGATTCTTTCTATGCTAGTATTAAGTGTATTAAAGATAAGTAATGTTAAATCATTTCAAAATGAAAAAACAAAATGGAAGCACTAGATATACTAGAACTAAGATAATCTTATATTTTCTTCTCATCTTTCTATTACTGTCTTTTCTCTAATTATAACTATACTGCTATGAGTTAATTCACTTTTATTTTTGATCTTATATGTAGAAAAAGGACATTTCAACTTAGATGTTTAGATTCTCATTGCTGTTGGAAGTTAGCTTATAAAAGGTTTTCTGAACTTCTTAAGTTTGGATTTCAAGATGGTGTCTCTAACTTAATCTAGACTATTCACTTCTATATCATACTTTTTATTGTGATCTTATAGCTTTTATGGATGTCAATTTAATTTCCATTCTATTTCCATTTCTGTTTTTTGTCCATGAGCTAAAAAAAGTGCATTTAGTATACATGCCATAGTTCAAAAGGGACTAATCATATTTTGATAATAACGTTAAAGACTGCCATTCTATAGGTCCTCTTCTTTTGTTAAGAAATGAAAACCTTTATCATTTATATTAATACCAATTAAAAACACAGCAATTGTTCCTCTGCATTTTAACCCATTAGGGAATGTTCTCATAGTGTCTTTGCTCTGAACTTTTCTAAATCTTTTTTATTTTTTTTAACACTTTTGTTAACCAGAGCCCCAAATGAGTCTTTGCTGTCTGCTTCCATATGTATAACATTCAATAGTCACACGCAAAATGGTACTTTGTGTTGTTTAGTATTTAAAAATTTACACACATCTAATCTTCACAACTACCCAAAGTATGAAATTTGATTTAATAGATAAAATGAAATTTACTTATTTATTTTTCTTTTTATACCTGTGGAATAGGGAATTTCCCTGGCTAGGAGTAGAATCAGAGATGCAGCTGCCTGCCTACATCACAGCCACAACAATGCCAGATTGGAGCCGCATCTGAGACCTATGTCTCAGCTTGTGGCAACATTCAATCCTTAACCCACTGAACAAGACCAGGGATCGAACCCACATCCTCATGGACATTCTGTTGGGTTCTTAGCCCTCCGAGCCAAGATGGGAACTCTGAAATTTAGAAATACAATGAGTTTCTAAAAGCTATGAAGTGTCTAAATGAATTCTCAATTCCTATTCTATACTTACCGTCCACCTATAGAACAATATCTCCTTTCTCATCATATTTCACTACTCACTAAGCTATGACAAATCTGATAATCCACAGAATAGTATTCAGTTTTAGTCTACCATAATTATTTACAGGCATTAGTGAAATAAAAACAAAATTATTTTTTAAACTGAGTCATTTGTTCACGATGTTTTCTTGAATGTCTGAGCAGTTTATAATGAATCTTTTTCTTTAAAAAATACAATAAGCTGTAAATCAGTCAGAAGGCATGTGTCTTTTAGCTTTGTCAACTAGCCACATGACTTATTTAACCTCACTGAGCCTCAATTGCCTCTTCTGAATAATGAGGAATTTGAAGAGGAGAATTTAAAAATTTTCCTTTCAACTTAAAGGCCATGTCTATTTTGAAAATGATAGTGAAAGGGGGAGGTTTCAATAAACTGGCATGAAGAATAATTAGAGACAAGAAAACACATGCATCTAAAACCTATTGGAGGCTACTTCAGTGGTTGGTAATGAAATGACAAGGGTATGAATTTATAAGGGACAGTGATAAATTGCTGGTACAGGTGAAGGAATGAATCACAGTGACATTGGACAGAGACATGACAAGCTACTGGTGACTGATTCAGCATGGGGCATAAATTAGTATTAGAGTCAAAGGTGTGTTCAAGGTTTAGTGGAAAAGTTGGTCTGGATTGAAAAGGTGGGATTAAGGTGTACATCACCTAATGAATAGGTGATGAACTTGTTTGAGTTTTAGGCAAAAATGATTATATGAATTCTAGACCATGGGATTGAGTTTAAGGCTGGAGATCTGAAAATCACCAGCATAGAAGTAACAGATACAACTAAAAAGTGAAGACTTTCTGAGAGACATGGCAGAGTGAGAGAAAAATAGAATTAGACTCTGAGCTTCTTCAAATCCTGGTATATGTTATGGCATACCAAAGTCACTGGGAAGAATATAATTGTGGTGTTGGAGGAATGGCCTCATAGGGTGATGGACACAACTGTGGGCACAAGCAAACCCCCCACCCCAACAGCCTAATGGTATGAAAGACTTTATACCCACTGTTTCTTTTCTTTCCTCACTTGGTGTGTTCCTCATACTTTCTAATCATCTTGGACCTCTGAACTTCAGATACGTCCTGATGAAGAAATAATAGGGAAGCACTGCAGGCTATTTCTATTCACTCGCTTACATCAGAATCTTGTCTCTAAGTTTTGCACTGCTAACTATTATGTTGATTGTAAATCCAAGTGAAAACAAGTTAAAGTCTAAGATTTCATTTGCATATGTTAGATTCTAACCAACTGAGGTGGTCTATCTTAACTCACTTAACATTTACCTTTTTACAACCTCAATTGCTCGGTATTTTGCATAGTTAAATGAATGTTCAAGGAGAAATGAATGAACAAACAAATAATCAGAAAACCAATATTTGAGAAACATTCATAGTTGTGGAAGCGAAAAGAGAAGGAAATGAATAAAAAATTGTACTGTCTTCACAGACTTTGATAATAGCTAGCAACTTCTCAATTTTACCCTGTGTATGAATCACTGGGAGATCTTGGTGTAGCCAGAGATTCAGCATTTCTGATGAGGTCTCAGACCTTACTGTTCCACCAGGGAGCATGCCTTATATAAGGTTTCATATGACTGTTCTACACATGTATGCCCCTGCTAATAACAGATGCATGAGAGAATGCCCATAGCTCAGCACTATTTAAATATTCACTGAATTAAAAGCGACAAACAACACTGCATATTCAACTGATGAAAGTAGTAAAGAAAGCACCTTAATTGATATTATAGAAGAATGAATGTTTATATAACTCTCTAAACCGTAGAACTCATTTCTAAGGCCCTAGTTTATTAAGAAATCTGGTTCAAAGAGGGCTGCAATATATTATTTACCTTCAATATTATTTTAGGTAGTTATAATTATTCACACATAGCAGCATGTTACTCATCTGCTCACTTGTCGTATGTCATTTGCTTCCTCAGATCCATTCTCTCCCATGTAATATTTTATTGAATTGCTATTAAACTTCACTAGGGGCAATTATCCCTTTCTTTTGACTTTCTTGTTCATTTTTTTCAGTTTCTTTTGGGTTCTCTATTCTCCATTCACATTTAATTCTGAGATTTTTCGTTATTTTGTGAAATTGTGAGAAAAGTATTTGACAGAAAGCACACACATAGAGAGCCAAGAGCTGTGAGGAAAGACTGCATTAACACTCTAAAGGGAAGGGTAATATTCTATAACTTGACTTAGTGTGGATAGGAAAACAAGTCTTTCTTCAAGAAGACCACCAACTATAAAGCTAACACTACTAAGATATGAGAATAGAAACTTATTAATTCTGCCTCTTGAAAGATAAGCCTGTTTAACAGCTAAGAAATGGAATAACAAATGCACTTAATGAAGTGATTACATTTCCACAGGTACCCAGCTGAGTCCATATGGAGAATTGTTGTATCAGGCTTATTGAACTAGCACAGACAGAAAATCTACACAGATTTAAGCATTAAATGCCTAAATGAACATATGAAGTAAAAGAATATGAGAACTTCTAGAAAGTGACTATTTCCATAAAATTAGCACTCAAGACCCTCTGGATCTGATCTCTGCATATCCATGCAAACTCTGACCTTGATCTTAGGCAAATAGATCTGAAATAGCCTTTCTTTTATTACCTGCCTATTAAATTGCTACTCTTTCGTCAAGATATCCTTTGAGAACCACAACTTTTGTGATGCTTTGTACAAGGATATCAGGGAAAATCAACTACTTTATCCACCTTTTCTAGAGCATCTTGCATATGTGAGCACCTGAGTCCTCACAACATTGTGATAATTATTATATATCTGTCCCAGTGTTTTATTTCTGTATTCTAAAACCTTAAATATTCATTCATTTATTCATTCCTTATTGAATGCTCACTAATGAATTTTAAAATATTTTAAAAATATCGTTATTACTAATCACTAATTCAAGATTATCTTTTTACTTAGGATTCCCTACTTTCATTTCCCTTAGGATGACTCTTTAAAAGCTTAGGTCTCTAAAGATACCTCACTAGTACAGGCTTTTACGGTTTCACAGCTGGACTTAAACCTTTTTATAACTGCCATCTCTGAACCCAGTCTCTCCCCATAGCCAATCTTATGTGTAATTTTTAACATAATCTCCCTAGATAACTTATTCCTATATAAAATATTTTAGTAATTTGTGTTTGCCTTTTTTTTTTTTTTTTTTTTTTTTTTGTCTTTTTGCATTTCTTGGGCTGCTCCTGCGGCATATGGAGGTTCCCAGGCTAGGGGTCCAATCAGAGCTCTAGCCAATGGCCTATGCCACAGCCATAGCAACGCGGGGATCCGAGCAGAGTCTGCAACCTACACCACAGCTCACGGCAACGCCGGATCCCTAACCCACTGGGCAAGGCCAGGGATCAAACCCACAACCTCAGGGTTCCTGGTTGGATTCGTTAACCACTGAGCCACGACGGGAACTCCCCGTGTTTGCCTTTTTGACCTAATGTTAACTAAATATTTCATTGCAAGCCTTTCTCCATATCCTGCCTTCCACAAATACTCTATTAATGCTTCTCTCTGTTCTGAGCCCATATATTTTCTTTGAGAAAGAGGTTGCTTGGACTGAGAAATTGTCTTACTCATAATCCAGCAGCATTTAAACTGCATTCCGCTTCCTAGATAAAGTCACCTAATATTTTGGCTCACCTAGCAAGGACTTCACCACTTATTCTATTTTATCTTTTTAGGGCTTCACCCACAACATATGGAAGTTCCCAGGATAGGGGTTGAATTGGAGCTGTAGCTGCTGGCCTATGCCACAGACATAGCGATGCCAGATCTGAGCGACATCTGCGACCTATACAACAGCGCACAGCAATGACAGATCCTTAGCCCACTTAGTGAGACCAGGGATCTAACCTGCATTCTCATGGATACTGGTCGGGTTTGTTTCCTCTGAGCCACAACAGGAACTTCTACTTCACCAGGTAGAACTGTTTTCTCATGTAAGTCTTGTGTAAGTTTTTTTTAACTTCATTCCTGTCAACACGACCTGAAGAATTAGGAAAAGAGCAGCAACTTTTTTTTTTTTTTTTGTATCTCATCCCATTTGTTTTGTTCTTTGCTAGATATAATGTATACATAAAAATAATTCTTAATTTACTGACAAATATTTCCCACCACATTTTACTTTATATTGACACACAACACCATGTAACTTCTATATAATGACTTTGCTTTCATGTGGCCTTGTGTTTATTTCATTTAAGTCATCTCAACCAGTAGGTTTTAAAATTCTGTCATTTGAAGGTTAATCTTTTATTAACATCATTTTCTCTATCTGTGAGATGAAAACAAAATCTTCAGGGATGATTGAGAAAATTAAATGAGATACTATGTGTGGGAACATTCTGTAAATGTTAATATGCTATACGATATAAGGTATTTCTTCTTATATCTTCAAAATACTTTTGAAGACAGGACATGCTGTGCACAGAACAGACTATCAGGGAAGGCAAACTGGGCAGGTCATACTTCCTACAGTTTTTAAAGCATTACTTGAAAAATCTCATTCTTGAGCTTTTTTTGTGTGCTTCTCTTAGGTTACCAAATTATTACAGTGCAATGCAATTTTCGGCATGGTGTTTTTCATCTACATGACCTCATGTAATCGTATTTCTTGCTTTACCAACTCACCCATGAAATTTCCCTTGTCAATTATCTCTTCTACCTCACCAAGTAGCTGTCATACCTAGAGCAGCCTTTATTCTCAGCCTCGCCTGCGTTTCTTTCCCGTGGGTTCCTCTTCCCCTCTGCTGGCTGCCAAGGAGAAGCACATTTATTGGCATGGCCCCCAAACAGATGCCTGGCTGTCTCCCTTCCCCCTTTCTCTTTCAGCCAAACCATCACCTGCCAAGGGCTGGTGGTTGCTGCCACTCCTGTCCACTGCCTCACACTGCTGAGGCTCGAGTCCTTTTTGGCAGTCCCTTCTGAAGTTCCTCTGCCAGAAGCCTCCTCCTCTTGCCTGCAGCTCTCCTCGCTCCCGCCAGCCCGCCAGCCTCTCCCCCGCTCGGTCGGCGAGCAGCCTCTTCCTCCCGCCCTTGCCAGCTGCCTTACTCGCCTTTCCTCAGGCAGCTGCCTCTCCTTTCTTCCCCAGCCCTTCCTCCTGGCTCCGCCTGAACGTTTCTTTGCTGTGGCCTCACCCTCTCTGGCCCGATGTTTTGTTAACGTCCAGACTACCTCTCCTGGGTTCCAGTTTGTACGTGTGTCCACCGGAGAGAATATCTTTGGAAAGTGGGCATTTTCTTCCTGCTTTATGTTTGACTAGATCTCTCGTACCCCCACCCCCACCCCACCCCTACCCCTCACTGTACCTTTTCCCCAAGTCCAGAAGGCGCGGTGTAGTGACGGTGGAGAGAATTTACAGAGACCACAGGCCACAGGCTTGGTCCCTGGACCCCAACAAAGTTTTGGACGCTCAGGACTTGCTATTTCTTAAACTTGGCCAGTCAGGCAACAGACCTGAGCCCCCAAACAGGGCACGGTAACCAGTGCGCTTCCTTTGATTACCAGCGTCCCCCGACTTTTTCAGATCCAGTCAAACCGAGGACGGCAGTTGCCCTCCAGGACCAGGCCTGGGCTGCTCCCCAGCCTACACCAGGGTCCGCAGCCTGAGCCCCACCCAGTCTCCAGGGGAGGGGCACACTTGTTTCTATTGCTCCAAGAAGGGTGAGAGAGATGAAAGGATGGAGCCGCCCAGGTTCTTGGGTGCCTGTCTCGGGGATAACGGGTGGGTGGTATGTTAAGACTACCTCCCTATCCAGGGCCCTTCTCGCGGGTTGACCACTTCCAATGTACTGTACAGTAGCAGTTTCCCTTTATGGGCCGTCGCCTTTAAGAAGAGCGCGCGTGCGTGTCGGGTTGTGTGTGTGCTCGTGTGCAGATGTGTATGTGTGTGTCTGTATGTGTGTGTGTGTGTGTGTGCGCGCGCGCGCGCACCCAGGGCCTGAGAGCCAGGCAGACCCCAGGAAGGAGGAGTTATGTAGATCACGGATGAACGTTCTGGAGGGGAGCGACGAGAGGAGGGTAGGAGAAGCAGAGGCGAGAGAGCGAGGAGCGGCCGAGGCCCTTCCCGCAGAAGCAAGAGGCAGTAGCGGCGGCGGAGGAGTGGGTGGTGAAGGAGCAGGAAGAGGGGGACGCGCAGGCTGGAGGCGGCGGCAGCTGCTGCGGCTGCGATTCGGTGCTTTGAGCCTGAGCCGCGGGTGAACTTGGGCGCCACGTTCCCGGGGACTGGCCCACGAGGATGGTGAATGTGAGCTCCTACTGATCCTACCTCCGCCGCTGCTTCTCTGGAAGCTGCCGAGCGCGAGGGCCCTCTATCTCTTCCTCTTGCCCGGCTGTGGGTGAACCTGCAGGCTCCTTACCCACCCAGAGGACTTTTTTTTGAAAGGAAACCTGGGAGGGAGGGAGAGGGAGAGAGGGAGAAAACGAAGGGGAGCTCGTCCATCCATTGAAGCACAATTCACTATGATCTTACTCACATTCAGCACTGGAAGACGGTTGGATTTCGTGCATCATTCGGGGGTATTTTACTTGCAAACCTTGCTTTGGATTTTATGTGCTACCGTCTGCGGAACGGAGCAGTATTTCAATGTGGAGGTAAGAGTACGAGGGCTTTCTTCCTTCCCCCTTGCCTGGGCTGCTCCCTGAAACATTTCGTTTACTCCTTGGATTCTTGTACCAGGGTCTCAACACATTGTTTCCCTTCAAGCGGGCGAGACCCTTGCTGAGTTTGCCTGTTTCTTAGGTGATGGATGCGCGTGAGACTGAGAATCCGTTATCCCCAGCAGCACAAAGCACGGTGCTGCGCGCTCAAAGACACAATTGTAACTGGTCCAAGCTTTTTACCAAGGAAAGAGGCGAAAAACTACTTATAGCAAACGCGTGACTTAAACAAAACAAAACAAAACAAAAAAACCCAGCAGTTTGAGTTTCTGACAAGTAAACTGCCCGGGAAATAGAGAATTCTTTTTTTTTTTTTTTTTTTTTTTTTTTTTTTGGTGTAATGTGCTGCCTTGGTATTGTTCTTGAAATCTTTCTGTGTTTTGTGCTTAACAAAGGAGGTTAAAATCATATAAGGAGAGTGTGGGGATACTTGATCTGTTTAATAACATTACTTTGTGATAAAACACTTGATTAGACAGAGTCTTTTTCTCATTTAGACATAACTTAATACACTGTAACTAGATCTGGCTACACAGAGGGCATGAAATCCATCTCTTTTAAAGTGTCTTCTCTTCCCCTCCCTTGCCAATTGAACATAAACATGGCCCAAGGTAATAGTTCTGAGGTGTGTTTTTAATTTGATTTCACACTCTCTTGGCAAAACAGAGAGGTTTTAGACGGTCATTTGCTTTACTTTGATAGCTTTGGGAACAGACAGACACAAAGCAAAAGGGAACTTAAGGATACGACTTGTCAGACCTCTGCCAAAGTACTCTTCCTGTCATCAACTCTGCACTAAAGCCAGTAACCTTGCAATAAATCTGTGGAAGCTTGTATACACCTCGGCTCTAACCAGTTTATTATATACAGGATGGAATACAAAGACAATAAGAAGGTCTTAGTAAAAACATTCCTTTTGATTAGACCTTCTGTCACCTTAAGAGAATTACAATATGCTTTCTCCCTATATCTTTAAAACATTGTCATTTTGTTGGGAATGTGTGTTTACACATCAGCAGAACCTGTTGCATAGTATTTGAACATGTTTCATGTAATAGATTTATATACAAAGTATGCATAATAAGTGCTACATGTGAGGGCATAGTCTAAATATACCTCTGTTTATATAAACTCTTCATAGGACTATGTGTAATAAGTGGTAGTTGGTAGAGAAACAAAGTATTTGAAAAAGTAAGAACGATTATCAAGAGTTAACTTTACAGATGTTAAGTATGATTGTTACACAAAAACCTCAATTCAAACCGAAACTCTTTAACCCTTTGAAAAATACAACTTTGTTTTATTGAATAAAAAGAGAGGTGGAAAGGGACGGAAAGTCCAGACTTTTCTTGATAGCAAATTTAAACTTTTGGAATTGCATGCCACAGATGACTTTTGTGTCTAATATTTAAATCAAAAAGTAATGTGGATATGAAAATGGAATTCATAGACTAGAGAAATGAAAGTGTCAGGCTGTTATTTATGTTAAAAACAGAAGGGCCTATTGCTTCAAATTGGTTGTGGTAGTTATGTTGGTGAGTGATGGGGGAGAGGTAGCTATAAGTAAGGGCTAGTTTTTATCTTGCTTACTAGGAAGAGGAGAGCCTGGATTCATGGCTACCTGCTTTGGGAAAGTCAGATTTGCTTTCAGAGATTATTGGAATAGTATCAGTGTATTGATGATCGTTAGATTTCCCTTTTGAGCCTAAACATAAAATGTGATTGTATTTCTTCATAGTTTGAATTCCTCACTCAGTTTAATAAATTATTATGCAAAAAACTTATTTTGCTAAAAAGATTTTATTTGAATTTCCATCATCTCTTTTTTTTCTTCAAGATGTATGTTAAAATGGTCATGTAAAAGTTATTTTCTCATATTAAAGTATTTGTTATTCCATCTATGTTTATTATAGAATACAAAGATTTAATTATGAGAGTTAATAGACATGTACCACCTGAAACCTTAAAAAGATATTTGATACAAAGGAAATTTTTCTAATGATTTAAATGATTTTGTTTCAGAGCCTGTATTATTCCCAAATAGTTTTTAAAAAGCATTTGAACATGTCCTTAGTTGGGTTAATATACTTCTTTATGTGCAATGTTAACTTCCTTTTTTTCTATCATAAGAGTAGCTGCCAGTTAATTCAACATATTGTAAAGAATATGAAATGACAGGATACTTTCTGACATGAATTTCTGCCTGATTCACTTTTATTAGATGTTTCTTTTTTAGAGGAAACACTAATGGGAAGAATAGACCATCATATCTTCTTCAGAAAAGGCATTTATATTGTGTTCCCCATTCTTGGTTGGAAAAGAGATTTCTTTATTTCATTGATTCTCAAGGACATTCTTAAACATTATGGTATCAATCATGTATAAAGCTCATATGATTATAAAATTTTTTTCTAGTAAGCACACCAAGCTATTATAGTTAGAATGAAGCCTCTAGGAGATGCTTTTTGTGCTGGCAATTGAGATTCACAATGCTTTATTCCTCACTGAACATCACAATTGGTGGGACCCTACTTTTCATTTCTAAAATTTAAGGTTTAAAAACCTATGTTTTTTCCCCTTAGAAGTGGGAATTGGGTAAGTTATGCATATTAACTCTTTCCTGTCTGATGTTCAAGGGCATAGTTATTTGAAATTTTAAATTATTAGAGCAGGAGATATTTATTAATATGCTGATAAAACACTATTAACCCAATGCATTTTGTTTGTTTGTTTTTGTTGTTAAGACACAAAAAGGAACATCTCTTAGAGCAAAGAAGAAGGGTGATACACTAGCAGAAGTAGTACTATTGAAGAAATTCCTTATGTATCTCAGGAAGAACACATTTATAATGCTAAAATTTGAGCACACATTTGTTTAAAGATTTTTGTATATCATTGGATCCATTTGGGGGGAGTGGGCCTTTTGCTGTGTAATCATTAGCATGATGCAAAGGAGCTGCATTGCTAATATTAACTAAAAGTCAAAGACTGCTGTCATTGGACAGCAGTCTGATTCAGAGGTGTTCATTGGTCAGAAGAAGAATCTTGATTTAACAAAGAATCATGATTTAATCTATACACTCTTAAAAGGTCATTTTGTCTCTAAAATAATTTTCTTGTTTCAGTAGAGATTCTCATGATCCTAGGACTCTCTCTCTCTCTCTTTTTAACACAGCAAGCATTTTTTTTTGTCATGAAACCTAAGATAGAATGTAGTTCATGATTGTAATGACTTTCATCTCCACTTTGATAGTGTGTCAAGTGTTAAATATTTATGTGAACAACATATTGTTCATTTTTTAAAACAATTAGACACTTGTAGGTAGGAAAATTATTTTAAGCCAATTTAATGGTAAAATAAACGCATGATACTCTCAATGTTGCACATATCAAAACTTTATCAAGTTTTTTGATAACAAAAGAACTTGATAAAGAAAAATTGATTTTTTTTGCTCATAATTAAAGAAGAGATAATCTAGATTTTGAAAAGCTATTTACTATGAATTGTGAGTGTAACCCTTCTACATTTTTCTTGTTTATGTTTCTTTAACTGATTTAGTTTTATTCAGCTTTGTCAGGTTTATATGAATCTATCTAAAAGTACAGAATTTGCTTGGATTAACTTTGTATTGCATATAATCTTAGCAGTGATTAGTGGTAAGACATTTCAGAGATAAAAATTACATTTATGGATTTTAAAATGTCAGATGTTGGGGCCTTTTCTCATTTCTCTTATTTTCTACTTGCTTAAATAATCAACATGCATCATTTTATTTGCTCGTGGAACGATGATGACACCATGTTCTGGACAGCCTCCTTGAGTAAGGGACTCTGGGCTGACTCCATCCCATAATTCTCCACTGTAGCAATTTTATACTGGTTAACAGCAGGGGCTGCATAACTGATTCATAAAGATTTTTAACTTCAGCAGAATTCTAAGCTTCAGAATCCCAAGTATGCTGGCCATTCAAATTCATAAGAGCCAAGAACTCTGACCAAGAGTCCAAAAGACTCAATAGTCTTCAGATTCTTCAGCTTCCCATAGATGTCTCACTTAAATTGTGTCTTTCTCTGTTCAGAGTTGCTTGGTCAGGTTGCCCAGATCTAGGGTTATTCATGAAATGCTTACAAGTGAACCAATGCCAGTGAGGTAGATTGTTTCTTAATATCCCTGAGAAATCCACAGAGAACAGCCATCCAAGTCCATCCCTCTGTACAATTGGGTTTTCTCTTTCAGTCTCTTCTTTCCTGTCAAGTAAGAATAGAATTGGGTTCAATAACACCTTTTTATTTTTAATCTCTAGAGTCAGGTTAAAAGTGATAGATCTAAAGTTTCTACTTTTTCTTATTCATGCTATTTCAGGTTATTACATAAGAAAACTTTAATGTACTTTTTCAGTGGTATACTTATTTTCTCCTAAGTTGAATTAGTCAATTATTTTCTGTAAATGTATTTTACTCCCTAACCTACCCTAACTACTCAAAATTTACCTGTTCAGACTATTTGGTAAATAACTAGTTGAAATTATATCTAGACAAAAATTTTTTTATAAAAGCCATTGAACATTTAAATCAATCATTTAAACTTGTTCAGTGTCAGAAGACAAAGGTTTATTTCATGATGCACCTTCCAGAGCTTTTCACCCTTTAGCACATATATTTCAAATTGAGAAAATCATTTTTCATGTTACTTTTCATTATAAGTCATTTTAAATATCTATGAATGTAGTTATATTCATCAAATCATTTTATTATGGTATAGTATAGTGATTAAGAGCACATATTCTGATTACTCATATAAAAATATAGCAAATAATGAAATAATGCCATTTGCAGCAATATGGTTGCACTTAGAGATTATTGTACTAAGTGAAATAAATCAGAGAAAGACAAATATCATATGCTGTCACTTGTATGTGGAATCTAAAAAATGATACAAATGAACTTATTTATAGAACAGAAACAGACTCACAAACATAAAAAGCAAACAGTGGTTACCAAAGAAGAAAGAGGGGGAGGGATCAATTACTATCTGTAAAATAGATAAACAAGGTCCTACTGTACAGGACAGAGAACTGTATTTAGTATCTTATAATAACCTATAATGGAAAAGAATCTGAAAGATCTGAATCACTTTTTTGTATACCAGAAACTAATACAACATTGTAAATCCACTATACTTCAATTAAAAAAAGAGCACCTATTCTAGCACTAAATTGCTTGGATTCAAACCCCAGGCCTTTTACTTGCAAGTTAATCTTTAAGTCAATAACAGACAAGATGATTAATCTCTGTGAGCCTCAGTGTATGTATCTATAAAATGGAGATACTAATGGTATTAGTCTTATATGGTAGTCCTGATGATTAAATGTATATCATATTAGATAGATAGATAGATAGATAGATAGATAGATAGGAACATTCCTTCACATGGTTAAACACTCCATACTTTTTTAGATGTCGTTATTATTAGTAAAAAAAAAATGCTGCTTCAAAGGTAATTGGCAGGATAGTATCTAATTACATAAAAGTCTATCAGGTGAGGATATACCAGCTGGTCTAGGAAGATTTCTTTTTAATACTTTTCAATTTTTTCAAAGTGTAATATATTGAAAATAAACCAAGCTAACATCAGTACATTTTCTTCCCGTGGGTTTTTCTTAGACAGTTTAGTTCAGGAATGTGATTTTCACATTTTGTCTCGTCATCTGTTACTATCATAGAATGTCAAGTTCAGCTCACACCTTCTTTTATAAGACTGAGTTTGTTGAAATCTGTTCATCTTTTCTAACATACTGGAAAAGAAACAGACCTTTAGATACAATGGACCTGTTTATTTTAATTGGCTCTAGGCCCAAGTACCTTCTATTCAAAATAGGAGTATAATTTGACATATAACTTAGGCCATCTCTATGTTACCTCCAAATCCAGAACAGAAAGGTCTTTTTTTTTTTTTTTTAATTAATAGGAGAAGGAGGAGGATAGGCAGAAAAATATATAATATGTTTTATTCAGTGACAGGGAAGTTTAAAAAAATCTTGTTCATATAACATTGGGAATAGGAGATAGCTAGTGATAAAGTATAAGGGAGCCCTGGGAAGAGAAGGTCAAGGGGCATGGCCTTTAACTTGGTTCTTGAACTAACATATCCTTGATCTTGGACAAATCATTTCTTTAATGCCTTCATCTGCAAAAATAAGAATTGAACTAAACTGTCCCTAAGGTCATTTCCAAATTTGAAATTCTGTTGCTTCTAGCTCCGATCTTAATTTATACGGGCAAGGGGAACAATGTACATATTTGTCCTGTAAATTTTGGGGCAACTAGATCACAAAGATAAAGTGTTCAGACTTTTTTCCCTGAAATACCTATCATGAAGAAATATAGAAAGTGCAGCTTAAATCTAACATTTGTTATCATCTGTAGTGACACAGGACGTTCCATTTTGGAAATGATCCTAGCCTTCTGCTGAGTACTAAAAACACTGGCAGCAAATTATATGTAATTTTAAAATCAATTTTGGCCAAGGTATCAAACTTTAAAATTTCAATGTTAAAAACATGGCTTGATGTTATTTTGAAAAATATGTATCTACAAGTGGTACCTCAATCATAAAAAGGCAAGTTGGAATAAGATCAAGACCAAAATAATTTTGGGGGGAGGGGTTTCAAAATTCCAATCTATCTATATATAAAAATTACATATATTTTATAGTGAAATGAAATGCCTGTACTGTATGTCCCTTTTGCCCACTGTGGAAAATAATTTTGGCACCTGGATCTTTGAGGGTTATTTTTGTTCTTTACAACACATTTGATTTTGAATGTGAAAAATCAGACCGTATTTCTTTTATAAAATATGCAGCTTATGCAAACAGCAAACATATTCTAGGTTAAAAGATAAACTATTGTGTAAAAATATGTGAGATACTCTTTTTTCTTTTGCCTTCTTTTCCTTGGGAAAGTTATAGATTTTGGGGTTATTCATGAAATCACGTTTGATTGCTGCTTCCTGTCATTTATCACTCTGAATGGACGTTCTCTGTCTTAGTGCCTCACCACGACCATTTGGCATTGTGCATTCTTGGGTCTGAACCAGTGGAATATCTTGATGAGTTTAACAAGTTTAGCCAAGAAAGAGTAATCCCACAATAGGCCTCTAACCTTTGATTGTGACCTGCGGGTGTAGTATATAAAAGGAGGCTAGAGGGAGCTATTGAGCTGTTTAAAGGTTCTAGTGGTAGAACTTGGTTTAAAATCAAGGCCAGTAGGTGCAATTAATTAGATGTCTTAAAATGAATCATAGCCAGTCATAACTTAAGGAAATCAATGAACACGTGGTTCAGGATTTAATATGTGAACTGGGTTTACGGATAGCCACTTGGTACCAGTGATTACATGTTTTATGACCTAGGAAGGAAACTAACACTGTTGGGGGAGTTTGGAGGGAATTTGGGCATGACAGTATGACAAAGTCTGTTATAATGCAGTATTACTTTATATTTCTCCTGTTTTTAGGTGTTGCATAGGTCATATACTATGTAACATAGTCACTGTAGGTGCTTTGGTAGTCTTATTTTAACCAAAATGAAGAACGAAATAATTGTCATTCAGATTAGAGATGCGATAGATCTAATCTGATTATGTCTTTTAGATTATGTGTAGCAAATATCCACTTTTAAAAGCTTGTCAGACTGGAGAGTTCCCATTGTGGATCAGTAGTAACAAACCCGACTAGTATCCTTGAGGATACCGGTTCGATCCCTGGCTCAACTCAGTGGGTTAAGGATCTGTCAGTGCCGTGAGCTGTGGTGTAGGTTGCAGACATGGCTTGGATCCTCTGTTGCCTTGGCTGTAGTGTAGCCCAACAGCTGCAGCTCTGATTAGACCCCTAGCCTGGCAACTTCCATATGCTGAAGGTGGAGCCCTAAAAAAAAAGAGAAAAAAAAATTAAAAATAAAAATAAAAGCTTGTCAGACTAAAGTTATTTTTTAATGTTTGCCATGGGAATTTATTGAAAAAATATTATTAAATGAAAACACAT
This sequence comes from Sus scrofa, assembly GCF_054392235.1. NCBI lineage: Eukaryota > Metazoa > Chordata > Mammalia > Artiodactyla > Suidae > Sus > Sus scrofa. The sequence goes on from NC_139386.1 coordinate 52,903,281, forward strand.
TTTTTTTTAAAAAAGATTTTTACCTATTCTTCTTTTTAAAAAATATGTAAGAAATGAGCCACTAAAGTGTGAAACAGTGCTTTAGCTTTAAATAGAAACTTTAGATATGTTTTCAGTTGAGCAGATTGTTATATAAGGGGGATTAAAAAAAAGGCAGTCACTAATGCATCGGGGGCTGCCAACATTTAATTAAGATATTATAATCTGCTCATAAGCATTATTCAGATTTTTTAAAAGTCTTTAATCTAGTCAATTAAGTGAAATAATGGATAAACAAAATAAGTCATGGCCCCACAGACAGATATTCTCAGGAGAGATTGTCCTTAGAGTGATGTATTCAAATGACCAAATAAACTACTCACTGGAATGGAATTTTATAGTATTTGTTTTAGTCATGCTCAAGTTAGGGGGGAATAAACTGCCATTTTTTTTTTAAGGAAGCTGGATACTTTTGTGAACTTATTTCCTGTCCTCAAATTGCATGCACCTGAACTGATGTCAGTGGCATGCAAGGCTGTCCCTCTGCAGGTGGCTGCTGCAGAGACAGACCCTAAGTGATCTCAGTGGAGACATTTTCCATGGGAACTTTTCACTGTTGAATTCATACTAGGTGTTAATAGTTTCTCAATGTTTATAGCATTTAGAAATTTGAATTTGTTTTAGGTTTCTAATGTCCGTACATTCATTCCCTCTTTTAAACAATTGCAAGTCAGTTTCTTCTCGTGGTCCTACTTGTTTCTCCCAGTTGGAGTCTTGAGGGACTTTATATTTTAGATATATTATAGGAGACCAGGTATGGAAATTGGATAAAATTTTACAAGAAGCCACATTTCTACTTCTCCCCTCTTTTATTGTGAATAAGGCAGAATAGATTCAAAGAACTTCCAGTATCAAATGTATACTCAGTGATTTGCATGAAATTGAGAACCAGCTTGTAAGAACTCCAGGTTACAGATAAAACTCTTTGGGACATTTGAATGTTTTAATATTACAACAACTCTATTCATAGAACTTACTTGCTCCTGTATGTGGCATGAGTGAAATTGTTTGTCCCATGACTAAAGGAAATTACTAAAACAGTCTTTGCCTTATATTGACTATTCATAAATGGGTTTCTGGTCTTTATTGCTTGTTTGTAGCACAGATTTTATAACAGTGTTGAGACAATCCCAAGCAATCTTCTTAGGCAAGAATGAGGTATATTTCAGTTTCTTCATTTTTGCTGATTACTGGGATTATAGGAAAAATTATATGCTGTAAAGTGGAAATGCCTGGAATTAATTCTATTGAACATCTTAATTTAATGTAATAGAAACAATGTTAATTAACACAGGTTGAGCATTTGCTGTATGCCTGATAGTGTTCTAAGTGCTTCATATATTTTAACTCATTTAAACTTTATTACAATCTTGTGAGTTAGAACTACTATTTCTCTTTCACAGTTGAGGAATGTGAGGCACAGAGAGGTTGAGGAACTTGCCAAGACCTTAAAGCTCTGTATTCTCCTGAAGTAGAATAGCTCAGAATCAAAGCAGGCAGGTTGGCTGTGGAGCCCAGGATTCTAACTAAGAAAATACAGGTGAGAATTAACTCCCAGGTTTCCAGTAAGGACAGTGTAATGCAGTTTCATTGCTCACATCTTTTATATTCCAAACTGAAAAGAAATCATTGACATACATAAAGAAAGTGCTGGATCTATCCTAGTGTAGAATCTTACCTGGAGTAAAAACTGTATAGACTGTTTTGTTTTGTTTTGTTTTTTGGGTTTTTTTTTTTTTTTTTTTTTTTTTTTTTGCTTTTTAGGGCCATACCTATAGCATATAGAAGTTCCCAGGCTAGGGGTCGAATCAGAGCTGCAGCCTACGCCCCAGCCATAGCAATGTGGGATCTAAGCCACTTCTGCAACCTACACCACAGCTCACAGCAACCCCAAATCCTTAACCCACTGAGCAAGGCTGGGGATAGAACTCACATCCTCAGGGATAACAGTTGGGTTTGTTACTGCTGAGCCACAATGGGAACCCCCCACTGTTGTTGATTTGATTTGTTGATTCAAGATTATGTAGTGCTGCTTAAGATAATTTTACTATTGAATACCCTTTATGATTTTTTACTCAGAAAAGTAGTAACTTATGTTAAATTGCCTATAACATTAAATGTGGCATAGTCTTAAATTATATGTAATATTGAGCTAATCATAATATCACATTTCTCAACTGTTTGTCGTATTGCTATTGTCACAGTAAATGTGATTTTTGAAGATTTGGAAGATTAGGAAGATTTGATTACATCCCAAGGTGAAAAGTATAAAATACTGTAGAAAAGGTAAAGGAAAACCTATTATATCTGTGTTCAGTGCCCTGCTGGGGAAGAATGTGTACATATATGGCTGCTGACTGGCATGAGTGCTGGAGTTTGTAATTTTTGTATATTGCTTCGATTGTGTTGAAAATACGAGGAAACAGATTTATTTGATTGTTTCTGATAGATTATTGTAAAGCAGAACTTTCTCAGAGATAGATCATTTCAGAGATGGATCAGGAGCTTCTGAGCTCACTGTTTGAGAATAGGCCTGATGTCTAGGTATTGCCTTTGTTATGGAGAGAATGGAAACTTCAACTTGATGGTGACCGAAGGGTGTAAAAAATCTTTAGTCCTCAAGTTTATTGCTGGATATAGCTTTCAAGGCTCACTTAGTTCACTTATTAGCCTTTTAAGGAAAGACTGTTACTAAACCAATTTAAAAAGGTGAAAATCTAACTGATTTTATAAAACATTCCTAGTGTTAACTATCCATTCAACTCTCTTTTACTTTCTATACGGGCAGTGTATTCTAATGGCTGTGTGCAGGAGCTTGGAAAGACTTGCTTAAAAATCTTAGCTTTAGCACTAAAGCTCAGTGAATTTGAGTGAGCTAAGTTATTGACTGTGTGCCCCAGTTTCCTCCTGTGCAAAATAGAGATAATACTACTCAACTCAAGGGTTGTTCTAAGATTAAAGAGGTAAAGGATAATGGATCAAGTAACTAATAGACTCCTGATTTACCATCCCCTGCCGAAATAAACAAAAAATGGACAAAACATGTGAAACAATGGTCTTTAAGTCACTAAACATCAGGTATCCTTCATCCTCTGGAGTATTCAGTTGAGAAGTGAATGTGGTCTGCACATTCTTGTGAAGTAACTCCTGCAGGCCAGAGAAAGAATCAGCCAAAGGCTCAGTGGGGACAGTACCTGAATCAGATCTCACCCTTCTCTCCAGCCTCATATCTGAAATGTTATCGTCTGTGCTCTATGTTATAATACAGTGATCTTCAAACTAAAAGTCCCTGTGAAGGCCTAAAATTATTGAAAGCCTCTAGAAGTTTTTATTGTGTGATTTATATCTATTACTTGTATTTATATCTATTTACTTGTGGTAGGCAAGTAAATCTGAGAAAGTTTAAAAATATTTATTTAGACATTCATTTAAAAATAACAATAGGAGTTCCTTGGTGGCCTAGTGGTTAAGGATTCAGCATCATCACTGCTATGGCCCAGGTTCCATCCCTGGCCTGGGAAATTCTGCATGTTGTAGATGTGGCCAAAACATAACAATAATAAAGTTAATGTAATAATATAGATAACATGTTTTATGAAAAACACATTTTATAAAAAATAGTAAAAGAAAGACATTGTTTTATTTTTTTCCAAAGATTCTCATATTTGTTTCTCTTCTTCCAGTTTTTAAAAAAATCAAAGTATAGTTACTATGTTATATTAGTTTAAGTTGTACAGCAAAGTGGTTCAGTTTTATATATATATATATATATATATGTATATATATATATATATAATTGTGTGGGTATATATGTATATATATACACACACATATAAATAATTCCTGATTATTTTCCATTATAGGTTACTATAAGATATTGAATATACTTCCCTGTGCCATACAGTAGGCCCTTGTTGTTTATTTATATATAGTAGTGTGCATATGTTACTTTATGTCTCCCCCCACCCCCCACTATCCCCTTTGGTAACCATAAGTTTGTTTTCTGTGTCTATAAGTCTATTTGTTTTGTAAATAAGTTCATTTGTCTTTTTTTAGATTCCAAATATGTGATATTATATATTTGTCTTTGACTTCATTTAAAATTATAACCCCTAAGTCCATCCATATTGTTTCAAATGGCATTATTTCAATACCCTTTTATGGCTGAGAACAAAAAAATTACAATTTGTATGGAAACGCAAAAGACCCTGAATAGCCAAAGCAATCCTGAGAAAGAAAAAATGCAGCTGAAGGAATCAGGCTCCCCAACTTTGGACTATACTACAAAGGTACAGCCCTCAAAACAGTATGATCATAGCACAAAAACAGACATATAGATCAATGGAAGAGGATAGAAAGCCCAGAAATGAACCCACACACTTATGGTCAATTAATTGCTTCTATGACATAGGAGGTAAGAATATATAATGGAGAGGATAGTCTCTTCAATAAATGGTGTTGTGAAAACTGTTCAGCTACATGTGAAATAAGGACATTAGAACATTTCCTAACACAATATACAAAAATAAACTCACAGTGGATTAAGGACCTAAATGTAAGACTGGATACTATAAAACTCCTAGAGGAAAATATTGGTAAAACACTTTGACATAAATCATTGCAATATTATTTTGAATCCTTCTCCTAGAGTAATGAAATAAAAATAAAGAATAAACAAATGGGGTGTAATTAAACTTAAAAGCTTTTGTACAGCTAATGAAACTATTAAAAAATGAAAAGGCACCCACAGAATGGGAGAAAATATTTACAAACAATATGACCAACAAGGGACTGATTTCCAGAATATACAAACAAGACATAGAGCTCCAATATCACAAAAACAAAAACCCAATCCAAAAAATGACCTAGATAGGTATTTCTTCAAAGAAGATATACAGATGGTCAAGAGGCACCGGAAGTGGTCACAGAAAATTTTGCTAAATATTTTTAATTATTAGAGAAATACAAATCAAAACCACAATGAAGTATTCCCTCACACCAGTCACATTGGCCATCATTAAAAAGTCTATGACTAATAAATTCTGGAGAGGGTGTCGGAAAAAAAAAAAGAACCTTCCTACACTGTTGATGGGAATGTAAATTGATGCAGACACAATGGAGAAATATATGGATGTTCTCTAAAAAAACTAAAAATAGAGTTACTATATGATGCTGAAATTCTATTCCTGGGCATATGTCTGGAGAAAACCATAGATGCGCCCCAATGTTTATAGTAGCACTGTATATAGTATTCAAGACAGAGAAGCAATGTAAGTGTCCATTGTTGGACAGATGAATGGATAAAGGAGATGTAGTATATATACACAATGGTGTATTACTCTCATTTGTTTCCTCATTCACACTTGCAGTATTACAAATCAAGTAAACTCCACTGTCAGTTGCAAGTGAGAATGAAAAGCCAAATAACATATTAAACTAGTTTGATCTAGCAGACTTCTACAAGAGTTTTAGAACTCACAGTCTTAGACCAAACTTTGAGAACCCCTGTATTAGCTGTATTGTTTTCTCTTTATTTCCTGTATATACCAAAATACATCTGCCTTGGAATCTTCATCAAAATGCTTCAGTCCATTTCTTCCCCACCCTTCTACAAATTTTTTAGTCTCCAGGAAGTATTATCTGGCCTTCCCTATCCCCATCTTTACCTCCACCAGAAAATGAGCCATTATGTATTTATAATATCTTTCTCTACTTATTTTTCAAAGTACCTTTCATACTTGTAATCATAGAGTATTTTATCTTCAAAGATAGATACTGATATATGTATTTTAAGACCAAAAGGTCACTCTTGAAAATTCATACAGTGGCTTATTAACCGTTAAGTCTTGGCACATGGACATTTAGATGCCAACGGTTAAGTCTTGGCACATGGACATTTAGATGCCAAGTATCAACTTATTTTGTTTCTTTGTGCTTTTGAGATTTGGTCTTCTGTCTCTGGAACAAGAGACAGAGCCAAGCTCATGTTTCCCGGGGAAGAAATTTAGGGAGACTTGAATAATTTTCTCTCTTTTTGCCTGGAACATATGATTAAATTTGGTATATTATAGTAATTAAGTGCATGTGCAAAAAAATCTGTTGTAAATGGTTTTTGTGTAATAAATTAATATCTGTCTCTCACAGTAAATTTTAACTTTCTGAGACAGAGTACATTTGTCACCTCTGTTTCCCATGAGCCTAATACTGCCATGCAAAAAGTCCAGAGGTCAGTAGATATGTGTTGGAGGATGAAAGGGCCATCCCTATTCATAGGTGTTAATTTCTATTAAACTGATATTTTATGATCCATTTCAATAGTTATCTTTTCCCTTAATTCATTTTGCCCATACTGGGTGAAAATATGGCATCAATATCCCTCATTTACTTTAATTAGTTTAATAAAAATATTTAACTTCTAATAATAAAAGTCTGTGTTTATCTTAGTGATTAATGGTTAACTTGCAGGTAGCATGGACTCGAATTTTTTTCTAGTTATCTCCATTATATCATAGCAATGTTTCTGTTATAAATAAGAGTTTTCTATCTTCTTCCACTGGTGGAATGTTTCTATAAATACCTATTGGCTTAGCATTAAAAAGAATGTAAAACTGATAACTGTTTAGAGAGTTGTGTTTCAGAACACCTAGGGAAAATATAAATGGAAAATAACTTTGTTCTAGTTCAGTGACTTTAGTTGTAGTTAATACTATTAATAAATGGAAATTTCCCCCAATTTTCCACGAAAAGGAAAAACAATTTTACTTTTATTTCACTTTTATTTCATTTAAGATGAAATCATTTCAATCCCTATTTTAGCTACATGGATGAGAAATAAGTTGACACGCTGTCAACTTTTGCTCCATTAACATGTAAAGCCCTAAAAGTGAATAATCATGTAATAATTTGAATTTGTTTTAAATAACTTACATTAAAATTAGCTCATCTTTAGTCTTCTAACAAGTACAATTTTGAAGACCTGTGAATAACTGACTCGAGATGTTACACGTTGATGGATTTTTTTTTCTTACTGAACACCTCCATATTGTTGCCCTGCAGGATAACAGTGAAAACAGAAGACTTTTCAGTCTTTCATTGATACATGTACTGTCTGGATTACATCTTCCTTAGGAGGAGAGAAAATGTAGTCTTCTGAATGTGAAACAGTCCATTATTCACTTTTGCAGTTAATAAGAAAAGTGAGTCTTCTACTAGAGCATTGTGTTAGGAATAGCAAACTTACTGAGTCTGTTAGTAGAGGACAGCCAACTGCCTGTGGGTTTTCAGTTCCATTTATTTGTTTCAAAACATCTGGTTTTCTTTTCTCTATGTTACTTGAGTAACTTCCAGAAACTTTCTAGATACACATACACACACAATTCATTCCTTCCTGTGTTCCTTTTTTCCTTCCTTTTTGTGGAAATAGATTATGTAAAGTATTCTATACCTTTTTTTTTTTTTTTTTTTTTTTTTGGTCTTTTTAGGGCCACACCTGTGGCATATGGAAGTTCCTAGGCTAGGCGTCTAATTGGAGCTGTAGCTGCCGACCTAAACCACAGCCACAGCAACATGGGATCTGAGCTGTGTCTGCGATCTTCACCACAGCTCACACAACGCTGGATCCTTAACCCACTGAGCAAGGCCAGGAATCCAACCTGTGTCCTCATGGATACTAGTTGGGTTATTTACTGCTCAGCCGTGATGGGAACACCTATTCTATACTTTTTTAACATAATGCGCTTTGGGGATTTTTTTATTATTCCCAAGTAGGACTACCTCATACTTGTATGATAACTTATAATGTACATATATGATAATTTATTTAACTCTAGCCTGTTCCTGGACATATAGTTTATTTTCAAGGTTGTTTCTGTTATAAAACAATGCAGTATGCTTACCTAAGCTTGTGTGAGTTTATGTAAAAAATAAAAATTCTGGAAGTGGAATTACTGCATTAAAGGCTATGTTTATAATTTTGGTGTATCCTTTTAAATTGCTATACCCAAAATATATCAATTAATATTTATCAACCATGCTTGATCATGATTGATTCCACACACGCCTGCTGGTACTTTTAATTTTTTTCCAAATCTGATGGGTGAAAAATTAGTTTTATAAAATTTAAACTAATATAAACATTTGGCACTTAAAATATTTTAATCAATTTATTTTTTTATAAGACCTCCTTTTCCTACCATTATTTTCCTTTTTTGGCTGCACCTGTGGGAAATGAAAGTTCCTGGGCAGAAAGGGGATGGAATCCGAGCCACAGCTGCAGCAACACCAGATCCTTAATCCGCAGTGCCATAGTGAGAACTCGCTGCCATTCTTTATTTTGTCTTCTTTTCTTGTTGATTTATGAGCCTTATATATATTTATTAAGAAATTAACCCATTCATTTCAAGCATAATAAAATTAATTCATTGGACTATTTGCTTTTGCTAATTTATTTTTTCAGGTTAGTCATTTATATTATGACTTTTAGTTTCGTTTCGTGCTTCAAAAAGTCTCCATCATTTCAAATCTGTTTTTAAAAACATTGATTTATTTCTTCTTTTTTTCCTGTTTAAATCGTTGATGTAAAATACTTTTGGTACATGCACTAATGTTGGAATATATCTCATGATTGTTCCAAAATTGATTAACAGGTGTTTCAGCACTATATAATTAGCAGTACTCCTTTCCCTCTATGTCAGTTAGGTTTTGTTGAGAACTAATAACTATAAAATGCAGTGGTTTAAGACAAATTTCATTTGGTCTGATGGATCCATAGCCCAGGAAATGCCCCCACTTACTGAGCCTGGTTAGGGCAGCTCTGCTGTATGTATCTCACATGCTTTTGGAATAAGAGATAAACTTGTACCAGTTTCCTTGGTCTTAACAAAAGCACTGGAGAACAAGCACCACATGTAATGCATTAGTTCTTAGCATTGTAACTAACCCATAGGCTCTTCATGTGATCACATGACCACATTCTTTTTCCTAGAACAATTTGGTTACTTGACAGAGCCCACAGTCAAGATCAGATATACACATTGCTGCAAGTGAGGTCAGGGCAAGCTTGTGGATATAGATTTAGTGAAGAATTGTAACAACTGGTCCAAATTATGACATTTTCACTGAATTTAAATGCTGCCTTTTTTTAAAACTTAGTATAATGATTTTTATTTTTTTCCAATTATAGCTGGTTTACAGTGTTCTGTCAGTTTTCTACTACATAGCATGGTGACCCAGTTACACATACATGTATACATTCTTTTTTCTCACATTATCATGCTCTGTCATGAGTGACTAACATAGTTCCCAGTGCTACACAGCAGGATCTCTTTGCTAATCCATTACAAAGGCAATAGTCTGCATCTATTAACCCCAAGCTCCCCATCCATCTCAATTCCTTCTCCTCCCCCTTGGCAACCAAAAGTCTATTCTCCAAGTCCATGATTTTCTTTTCTGTGGAAAGGTTCATTTGTGCTGTATATTAGATTGCAGATATAAGTGATATCATATGGTATTTGTCTTTCTCTTTCTGACTTACCTTACTCAGCATGTTGCTTCAAATGACATTATTTTGTTCTTTTTTATGGCTATTCAGTATTCCATTGTTTATATATACCACATCTTCCTAATCCAATCATCTGTCAATGGACATTCGGGTTATTTCCATGTCTTGGCTCTTGTGAATAGTCCTGCAATGAAAATGCAGATGAATGTGTACTTTTTAGGGAAAGTTTTGTCTGGATATATGCCCAAGAGTGGGATTGCTGGATAGTATGGTAGTTCTATGTATAGTCTTCTAAGGTACCTCCATACTATATAGTGGTTGTACCAATTTACATTCCCACCAACAGTGGAGGAGGGTTCCCTTTTCTCCACACCCCTGCCAACATTTGTTATTTGTGAACTTATTTAAATGATGGCCATTGTGACTGGTGTGAAGTGGTACCTTATTGTAGTTCTGATTTGCATTTCTCTAATAATCAGGGATGTTGAGCATTTTTTCATGTGCTTGTTGGCCATCTGTATATCTTCCTCGGAGAACAGTCTATTCGGGCCTTTTGCCCATTTTTCTATTGGGTTATTGGCTTTTTTGCTGTTGAGTTATATAAGTTGCTTGTATAATTTAGAGATTAAGCCCTTGTAAGTTGCATCATTTGAAACTATTTTCTCCCATTCTGTTGTCTTTTTGTTTTCTTTTTGGTTTCCTTTACTGTGCAAAAGCTCATCAGTTTGATTAGGTCCAATTGGTTTATTTATTTATTTATTTTTTGTCTTTTTGCCTTTTCTAGGGCCGCTTCTGTGGCATATGGAGGTTCCCAGGCTAGGGGTCTAATTGGAACTGTAGCCGCCAGCCTATGCCAGAGCCACAGCAAGGCGGGATCCAAGCCGCATCTGCAACCTACACCACAGCTCACAGCAATGCCGGATCCTTAACCCACTGAACAAGGTCAGGGATCAAACCCACAACCTCATGGTTCCTAGTCAGATTCCCAAAGAGCCATGACAGGAACTCCCCATTGGTTTATTTTTGCTTTTATTTCTGTTGCTTTGGGAGATCGACCTGAGAAAACATTTGTAAGGTTGATGTCAGAGAATATTTTGCTGATGTTCTCTTCCAGGAGTTTGATGGTGTCTTGTCTTATATTTAAGTCTTTAAGCCATTTTGAGTTTATTTTTGTGCATGGTGTGAGGTGTGTTGTAGTTTCATTGATTTGCATGCAGCTGTCCAGATTTCCCAGCAAACCTTGCTGAAAAGACTGTCTTTTCCCCATTTTATGTTCTTGCCTCCCTTGTCAAAGATTAATTGACCATAGGTGTCTGGGTTTATTTCTGGGTTCTCTCTTCTGTTCCATTGGTCTGTCTGTCTGTTTTGGCACCAATCCACACTGTCTTGATGACTGTGGCTTTGTAATATTTCTTGAAGTCTGGGAGAGTTATGCCTCCTGCTTGGTTTTTGTTCCTCAGGATTGCTTTGGCAATTCTGGGTCTTTTGTGGTTCCATATAAATTTTTGGATTGTTTTTTCTATTTCTGTGAAAAATGTCATGGGTAATTTGATAGGGGTTGCATTGAATCTGTAGTTTGCTTTGTGTAGTATGGCCATTTCTACAGTATTAATTTTTCCAACCCAGGAGCATAGAATATCTTTCCATTTCTTTACATCTTCTTTAATTTCCTTGATTAATGTTTTGTAGTTCTCGGCATATAAGTCTTTTACCTCCTTGGTCAGGTGTATTCCCAGGTATTTGATTTTTTAGGGTGCAATTTTAAAAGGTATTGTATTTTTGTATTCCTTTTCTAATATTACATTGTTAGTATTATGCAGAGATACGACTGATTTCTGAATGTTAATCTTTTATCCTGCCGCTTTGGTGAATTTGTTGATCAGTTCAAGTAGTTTTTGGGATGAGTCCTTAGGATTTTATATGTATAGTATCATGTCATCTGCATACAGTGCCAGTTCTACCTCTTCTCTTCCTATTTGGATGCCTTTAATTTCTTTTGTTTGTCTGGTTGCTGTGGCTAGGACTTCCAGTACTATGTTGAATAACAGTGGTGAGAGTGGTCTCCTTGTCTTGTTCCAGATTTTAGTGGGAAGGCTTTCAGCTTTTATCCATTAAGTATTATATTTACTGTGGGTTTGTCATAAATGGCTTTTATTATGTTAAGGTATGTTCCCTTTGTACCCACTTTGGTAAGAGTTTTGATCATGAATGGATGTTGGACTTTGTCAAATGCTTTTTCTGCATCTATTGAGATGATGATGTGGGTTTTGACTTTTCTTTTGTTAATGTGGTGTATGATGTTGATTGATTTGCATATGTTGAACCATCCTTGTGAACCTGGGATGAATTCCACTGGGTTGTGGTGTATGATCTTTTATATATGTTGTTGGATTCGGTTGGCTAAAATTTTGTTGAGAATTTTTGCGTCTGTATTCATCAAAGATATTGGCCTATAGTTTTCTTTTTTGGTGGTATCTTTGTCTGGTTTTGGAATAGGGTGATGGTGGCATCATATAATGTCTTTGGGTGTGTTCCTTCTTCTTCAACCTTTTGGAAAAGTTTAAGAAGGATGGGTATAATTTCCCCCTTATATGTTTGGTAGAATTCACCTGTGAAGCTATCTGGTCCTGGACTTTTATTTGTAGGTAGTATTTTTATGACATAGTCAATTTCATTCCTAGTGATAGGTCTATTTATTTGATCTATTTCTTCTTGATTCACTTTTGGCAGGCTGTAAGTCTTTAGAAAGTTGTCCATTTCTTCTAGGTTGTCAAATTTGATAGCATACAATTGTTCATAGTATAAATGCTGCCTTTTTAATGTATTTTTACATATCTCTCAGCCTGTTTCTGAATCTAGTTTTGTCCACTGATTTATTTAAATCTTACTGGGAAAATACCAAGCCAGTTTACTTATTCCTTTTAATAGTTTTTTGTAGCTTTCTATAAATATGGAATTAATTTTTTCCTTTTCTATTGCTATTTAGAATGGAACTATTTTCCAAGTGATGTTTATTTAAAGAAAATCTATTGATTTTTATATTCAAATAACCACCTTGTTAAATCATTATATTGCATCATGTAATTCTTCTATAGAATCTTTTCAGTAGTCTGGGTACATGGCCATATCGTTTATACTTAAAGATAATTTTATCTCCTTAATCTTTTCTCTGATTTATTCTTTTGGGTAGTTGCACTGACTAATTCTTCCACTGAAGTGATACTAGACACATTGTCTTTATTCTGACTTTAGGAGAAACAAAGGCCCATTTGTTTTCAATTGTTAATCATTAACCTTTAAAATAATTAAAATCTTAGTCACTTTATTCAGGATAGTTACTTCAAGAATCTCTTTAAATCAAGATTGTTGGTGAGTGCACAGTATGTTCAGTATGAGGAGAAAGTAAAATTTGATCTTATATTATCAATGTTCTCCACTTTTTCCTTGATGCATGATTTTTCTTTTAATATTTTCTTGTAGTTTTCTTAAAAGTTTGAGTCTCTGATTTAAGAACTTTACAGTGGTTAGGTAGACAAAAATCATTTTCTGAAGAAATAACAAATAGTTGATTAATTTTGGAATGGTATTTGGGCATTTTTCTAGACTTTCATTCCAGACTTTAGGTTTCATGCAAAGAAAGCCAATTTCGACTACTTTGACTGAAATACGATGTTTATTGGTAAATACTAGTGTAGTTCACAGATTGTGGGGAAGGGGTGACCAAACAAGCCTAGGGCAGTTGCTGATATCTTAACTCTGAGACTTCTGCAGAGCTTTCTTTCTTACCAGCATCTATACTTCTCTTTCTTGGTGCGCTTCTTTCTCTCTTGCTGCAGATTCTTTTTCTCCATGTGGTGTAGGTTTTCTACTAGCTGGCGATCATTTTTCTTTATCACATTTCTGGGAGAAAGTAACTTCCCTCTGTCCATTTTCATACACTTTCAACTCTACTATGAAAAACCCTAAAGAAAGTTTCTGATTGGCCCAGTTTGAATCACGTGCCTATTCTTGTAGCTGAAGGTAGTTTGTGGGGTTCATAGTACAGTGGGATAATGGAGGAATAGCACTTTTCTCAGAAAACTGGGAAGGCATGTTGGACAGAACTTCAGCAACAGATATCTAAAAGAGGTGCATTGATTGTTCAGTGTTCTTGCGAGGCTCATGAGGAATTGTGGTTATTACTGAAAAATGGACATTCTGCTATGGCATCAGCAACCAAATTATAGAAATTACCATCGTTATTTGGATTTTAAAAATGTCATTTTTTTATTATTTGCATTCTGGCCCTCTGTTGATAAAAAATATTTTGTGAAACAGTAAAGTGTTTTAGCCATTTGAATATTGATGTATGAAATTATTATTTATGTATTTCCTAAAAGACAGCTTTAATGGGGCAAAATGATAGAGACACAATATTAGGAAATTATCAAATTCCTTTTAAATTCAGACTTTGACGAATTCATTTTGTCCAAGATAATTTTATTCGAGATATACTTTCTTCCTCAGTAGCAAAGATGTTCATGCTATAGCTATGCTTCAGTCATCACTGCTCTAGGCACTGAGTGTCTTTGTTTCACCTTTGTTTAAATTTATCTGTAATGTTGAAATTAAACACATTTCTAATTATATATACATGGTGTCATATTTGTGCATGTGTATGTTCTTATAGGAAAGATATGGAATACAGCATACACAGGCATGCATATATTGAAAGAGAGCTTTCTGAGTGATTTTGAAAAATAGTTAGCTTTTTATATACATTTATAGAGATCTTCATCTTATTTTAAAACTTTGTAGCAAATAAGTCTGAGTGATATTAAGAGGAAACAACTATTTTCCTGCTTCCAGGAAAATGTAAAGAATAGTTATCAGACATTTAAATTCTAGGAGTTCATTTTTAGGTCTTGCATGTAGGATATTGCAGATAGAAACTGCTGAGAGGCCGTGAAGGAGATAAGAAGGGATATTAGGGGAACAAGAGAAGGCTGAGAAAGGATTTTTTTCCCCAACTGCACATTATCCCTAGAAGAATTAGCATTGCAAGAAAAGAATATTTGTCCTTCGTTCTAAAGTTATTGATTGGTACCCTGTGAGAGGTAATCCTAGTGTTTTATTGACCTAGGTTTAAAATAAAGAGTGATGTTTTTATGGAAAGGTTGATTAAATTCTATATGTTAATATAAGGCAAAAATAAAGATTTAAGTGATATCTCCTCTCATGTTAATCTTTCATCTTATTGTTTCTTTCCACCTTTAAACACATACATAGAAAATAGTATACATTTTCCTATTTTCTCTGTCTCTCTCTCTCTCTCTCTTTTTCTAGCTCTTCAATGAGGGCTTGAGGGAATGAGTATACTATTTAGATATAATAATTATTGAATAATATTTTAATAAGGAAAGTTTAAATTTTATAGTTTGAGATAGAAGAGTAGAATACAATAGAATTCCCGTCACGGTCCTCACTGATTTTTTCATTTTCCATCTTAGAAGTTTGGTAATTGATACTATAAAGATATTGGGCACTCTTTTCCAGAGAGACCACTTGCATATGGTCTAGATTTCCTTCACCTTTTTAATGTGAACGTTTTTGGCATTTCCTAACATGGCAGACATTTATACTCAACTTTAATTGGAAATAAATATAAACCTAGATATAAATATACATTCTGGTTTGTGCCTCATATCTAGCACACACAAAGAATAGTTGTTAAGGCATTTGCCGTGCATATAGTCTGGGAAGACAAGGGGTACAGCCATGAAACTAGTATAGAAAAGAAGGCCATGTGTTTCCAGGCTCTGATGTTTGTAGTGGAAGATGTCATTGATGGATTTCTTTATAGACTCTTTCATACAAGGTTAGAGAGGAATGTCTTTGTGACTAAGAAGCACTTTTATCTGTTTTCTGAGATGCAGTTACTAATTTTTTTTCAAGTCTTGTCATTACAGATATATTCCAGATAGTATAGTATAACAATATCATTATAAGTCACCTCAAACTGACTCATTTGATGAAATAATGACAGTTCAGTTCTTAGGTGGCAACAAATTTTGGTAAGTACTGAATATTTTCAAACTTGAGAGGAAGAATCACTCACTTTTTTTTTTTTTTTTTTTTTTTTTTTTTGCTTTTTAGGACCACACTCTCAGCATATGGAGATTTCACCTGTGGTAACCATTTCAAATCTGAAACTCACAGATTTCAAAACCAATCTTAATGGTTACCATAGGTGAAACCGTTGTGGGGTAGAAAGAATTGGGGGTGGGGTGGAAAGAATCATTCATAGGCTAGGTGTTGAATTGGAGCTGCAGCTGCTGGCCTATACCACAGTCACAGACACTCAGGATCCGAGCCGAGTCTGTGACCTATACCGCAGCTCATGGCAATGCCAGATCCTTAACCCACCGAGCAAGGCCAGGGATCGAACCCGCATCCTTATGGAGCCTAGTTGGTTTCCTTAACTGCTGTGCCACGAAGGGAACTCCTCATCCATTCTTTTTAAAAAAATTAATTTTATTGGAGTATAGTTGATTTATAGCATTGATTAGTTTCAGGTGTACAGGAAAGTAAGTCATACATATAAATATATCCATTCTTTTTTCCCATATAGTTTGTTACAAACTATTGAGAAGATTTTCCTGTGCTATACAGTAGGTTCTCATTAATCATCTATTTTATACAGTAGTGTGTATACATACAATGGAATATTATTCAGCCATAAAAAGAATAAAATAATGCCATTTTGAGCAACATGGATGAGCCTAGAGATTATCATGTTGAGTGAAGTAAGTCAGGCAGAGAAAGACAAATACCATATGATGTCATTTATATGTGGAATCTAATAAAAATGATATAAAAGAACTTTTTTAAAAAACAGAAACAAACTCACAGATTTCAAAACCAATTGGTTACCATAGGTGAAACCATTGTGGGGAAGGAAAAATTGGGGGTGGGGTGGGAAGAATCATTCACTTTTAAGTTTGATTATTATAAATGTCTATGGTGGTACTTTTTCAAAGATGAGGAAGAAGTGGGTGATGGAAGGTGGGACCTCAACTCCAGGATCTGGCTTTCTACTTCCAGGTGGGATCCAGGTGGAGAACCAAGAGACATTGTGTCAGCATTAATTGAAGAATTTAGAATTTGGAGGACTTTTTTTGTATTTTTATGTAAACGTTATATTGATATAAATGGATTTTAAAAAAGCATGAAGCAAGAATTTATACATTCACTTTCTGAATGTCAGCCATGAAAAAGAAAGCTAATCTGTTTGTAATATATTATTTTGAATTGAGAACAGATGCATGTGTAGATGGAGTGTAGGTAAACAGGACTGAGCTTTTCACTGAATATGTTCAACTTTATTCCTCTGTGCATTGTACCTTTTCTCCCAGGGAAGGATATCTGTACCCCATTTCCCCCATACTGTGTGATTTTACAAGATTAAGCTTAAAAAGAAAAAAAATTGGATTTGTTTTAAGCAAGTTATAACCTACAAATATAATGTTAGAAATGTGCTAAGACAATTTTACCTATAGGTCCTCCATGTTTAAACCATTCAAAATTAATTATATCATGTATTGAAATTCAGTTTACTTTGGAACACGTGTATTTGAAGTAAGATGCCACTTAAAGAGCAATATGGACAATAATCATTATTTTTGTAGGCAATTGTAGTCATTTATGTAGGCAATTCAGTAACATTGAATTGAAAAGATGCCATCAGTATTTAAATTTTTTGTTCATCCTCTCTTGCTCACTTCTTTTTGAGCTATGGAGCTATGGGTCTCAAACTTCTTCAGTGTATAGATGAGACATCTAGAGGAACTTGTCTAAAGTGTTGATTCCTTTGCTCTTCCAAAAGGTCTATTTCAGGATGTCTGATATAGAACTTCAGATCCTACCTTTTGAAAAATGTCTTCCCTCCCTTGAGATGATTTTAATGTTGCCCAACTATTGATCTGGCTTTGGGAAGCACAGTTATGAAAATTTCTCAAGGATTGTTATCTGATCAATTCCACATGTTTTCCATTTCTTTCTCTAAATTGAATTCAGGTTTATTGGCCTGTAATTCTCAGGTTCATCTCGTGTTCCACAAGTAAATTTGGCAATTACAAGTGGTACATTTTCTACCTCCCAGTCTGCACTTTGGAGCTTAGATGGATCTGCTCTCTTGCATGATTCCTAATGTGGAAATACTTAGGGAAGAGGAGGTAGAAATGTTTTAAGGTTGTTATGAGTTTTACCTGACTGAACTCAAAATGTCCTGGTTGTGTTTTTTCTTTTTTCTTTTTTTTTTTTTTTTGTAAACCGGTGAACTTATATTGGGTTCCACCCCCACCTTTACATTCTAATCACTTTGAACAGGCATAGGTATGATTTAGCTACCTTTTTTCACTTTACTTTTATCTCTGTCCTTTTTGACAAGTCTAAATTTGCTTTTTGTACGACTGAGCTTGCTGGATTAGCTTGCATATTGTAGAATTTTAAGTTTGGTTTCAGTGAACACCTTTTCTCTAGTTGTTATCATCATAGATGTGGTTTCTTTGAGCATTGTGCTAATGTTCCAGACACCGTGCTAAATTTTTATATTTATAACTCTCTGAGGTATATAAAATTAATATTATTACCATATTTATTTAACAAACGAGAAAACTGAGGTCATAGAGAATTGAGAGACTTGCCTAACTAAAGTCTTGCAACTAGTGAGTGTGAAAGCTGGGAATCAATTTCAGACAACTAGAACAATAGTGTAACTCTAGAGCACACTCAGGCAACAACTACAGTGCACCTAGAATGTGTAAATTGGGGTAGATTTTCCCTTTTGACTGTCCCACGTCCTTTACCAGCAAAGCACCAGGGAAGACAGGCCATCATATCTTTAATAGGCAAGTCCTTAAGCCTTTGGTGACTCATCCAGAAGTTTGGTGTGAGCCGTACTGAAGGAGATCACCTCTGCATTTAATCAAAATCACTCATGCAGCCTAATTCTCTCTAGCACCCGCAAGAGACTATTTTCAGGTCTCAGAGACCTTCCTGATAATTAGAGAGAAGTTCTGAGTTTGAAAGAAGAACTTCTACAGGGCTTCTTTTCTAGATTTTGTCATTTCATCCTTGGAGTACCCTGCAATCTTTCTTCTGTTAATAGCACTGGTTGTGGTAATACTCACACTCACTATATGGCCTTTAACCAATGCCTGATTACTCCCTAGAGGTACTTTTTCATGTAGAGCATCTGGCACATGTGTCTAGATTTGTGGGAACTAATCCTTTGACAAAATCATATCTTAGCCAGTCTGTTAAAATATAGCTATTAAAGGTTATAATTAGTGAAATTCCAAGTTCAAACAATGTAATATACTATTTCTTTACAATAAGCATGCTTGAAATTTATTTTTACTTTTAAGACAATAATTTTAGGGTTACAAGTCACAGACAGTGACTTATTTTGAACTTACCAACTAGCTGTTAGGAGTAAATATGGCTGAAGCCACTACTTTAAAACATTATTCCTTTCATTTCACATATCTTTTAGAATTTTTGAAGGTAAAGTCATATTCTTATTTACTTTTTTATAGCAGCATCATGCCTGGCAATTAGTGGAACCTAAATAAATGATCATTGTATGATGGAGACTAAGGAATTTGAGGCGGGATAAAATATTGGATTATAAACATATTTTTGGTATTTTCTTCAGACTAGTATAAATTAGTAGTTGAGTAATGTATAACTACTGTATATCTGTGTATATATATATATATATATATATATATATATATATCCATTATGAATCTTTTTACTTTATTTGCTTGATTGTTTCTTTGCTTTTTAGAGCTGCACTTATGGCATGCAGAAGTTCCTTGTCTAGGGGTCAAATCAGAGCTATAGCTGTGGGTCCTAGCCACCGCCACAGCAACGTGGGATCTGAGCCACCTCTGTGACCTACACTGCAGCTCACTGTGACACTGGATCCTTAACCCACTGAGTGAGGCCAGGTATCAAATCCTCGTCCTCATGGATACTAGTTGGGCTTGTTTCTGCTGAGCCACTATGGGAACTCCTCCATTATGAAAATTTTTAATGCAAAATATTATATCTAAAGTTTTGATTCTTCTGAATTTTTTTTACTCGTGAACTTTTTATTGGTTGTTTTATATCTTGTTAGAGAAAAATGCTATAGTACAGGGTTCATGAAAATATCTTCATGTGAAAATATCTTTATATGAAAATGTATCTTGTAAAAGCAATATATTACCATCTGTTCTTCACCTATAATTTCCAAAGAACATACTACACAATTTCCAGAATTACCTTACTTCTTTAACCAACATGGGTTTTATGAAAACAGATTAAGGGTTGGAAAACATTTCTGAATTCCTTCCAGAAACCACCATGTATATTAAATTTGATCAATAATAAAAACAAAATACATTTGAAAATATCTTTATTTGATAGACTTGGCTACTTTGGAAAATTGAGACCATCACTGAAAGCACGTGTAATTTAAATTGCTCTTTTAAGGCATAAGATTGTTCTCTATCATGTAAACTTTTCTCTGAAAGAGTCTATGGATACAGGGTTGATTGGGCTCTGCCCCAATCAATATTCACCTTTTTTCTTCCATTCCATTTTGTCTTCTTCAGCTTCTTCCATTGTGGATTATTGCTGCCAATAGCACTTTGCGTTTGACATTGCTGGGCTTTGCTCAGCTGTTTTTTCTTTCCTAAGTCTTTGGAGGGCCTACATTCTGGATTCCAGGGGTAAGCCATCTAGTATTTGATTAATGATGGAAAATTGGAAGTCACTATGGCACATAACTTCCACACAAGTGAAGACTAATTTTAAATCCAGCAATAAGTGCGGAACCTTATTAGTTGCTAGTCACATCTGTGAATTAAGATGAGGTTTTAATTCCTATATCCTTTATGCCATATCCCAAAAGATTCACAGTATTTTTTAAGATGAAGGAGATACTTACAACACTAATCCCTTGAAAATATAAACTGAGACTTAAGTGGATGTTTCCCTCCTGAATTTCATTGCTAAAAGTGAAAATATTCATCAAACAAAAAGAAACACAAATCAAAACACACACATGTACACACACACATACACACAGCTTAATCATCAATTCATGCAACCAATTATGATTGGTATGGATTTCAATTCCAGATGTTGCCTTAGGGAACTGTAACCCAAGCCCAGCTGGATTGTCAAGAAAGCTTATTGTGTGTTCATGCATGCACATGTGTATGTATAGATATGACTATAAGGTTTCCTTAGTTAATGGAATGTTAGGGTTTATAAAATCTCTTTATGAAAAGTCAATTCAAAACACAACTATCTTCATATATCAAATTTCAGTAACTTTCCATTTCTGCTGGCTTGAATGATTATTAACAATAATTGGATTGATGCTTGGTCTAGTTTTGAAGTGTTTAGCATAATTCTCAGAATTCTATTTATTTTTCCTCTTTCTTCATTATCAAATTGGAAATGCCTAGAAAAGTGTCTGGCACATAGTAGTTGCTCATTAGACACTGGCAAATAGGACTTCACAAAACTAGGGATGCTTTATATAAAGAGGGGAAATGAAGTGTGGTCTCTGGCCTGAATTTTATTTTGCCTTTCTAAATCACCTATTCTATAAATAATAGGATAATAGTACATATCTCATAATGTTTTGAGAATTAATGATATTTTAAAATATATAGTCTATATTGCAAAATGTACAGTTACCTTTATTTTATTTATTTTTATTTATTTTTTTGTCTTTTTGCTATTTCTTTGGGCCACTCCCACGGCATATGGAGGTTTCCAGGCTAGGGGTTGAATCGGAGCTGTAGCCGCTGTAGCGGCCGGCCTACGCCACAGCCACAGCAACGCGGGACCCAAGCTGCGTCTGCAACCTACACCACAGCTCACGGCAAGGCCGGATCGTTAACCCACTGAGCAAGGGCAGGGACCGAACCCGCAACCTCATGGTTCCTAGTCGGATTCGTTAACCACTACACCAAGACGGGAACTCCTATTTTATTATCTTCAAGTTTGAATAAAGTGGGTGATGCTCACTTTAAAAGAAATGGATTAAAATTTAAAAGAAGCCGTTATTCACATTGTTATTTAAATAGTGGTATTTGGAAGACAGAACAATAGCTAATTAATTTGGATTTTGTTACTCTAACAGATTTTTTTTTTTAAGGGCCTTACCCCTGGCATATGGAAGTTCCCAGGCCAGGGGTCGAATCAGCACTGTAGCTGTTGGGCCTATGCCACAGCCCCAGCCCACCAGATCCGAGCTGCATGTGTGACCTTCAACATAGGCCAGGTATTGAACCTGCGTCCTTCATGGATAATAGTTGGGTTTGTCACCCCTGAGCCATGATGGGAACTCCCTCTAACAGATATTTTCAATTGATAATGGTTTTGATTAGATAGGGCCTCGTTTCCAGTTCAAAGATTCTTTAAACTTCCATTGATCATCAGCTTTTACAGTTGTCTTTTTTACAGAGTATGTCATTTTGGAAGGGACATTAGCTTAGATCAACAGCAGCTAAGTAAATAGGGAAACAGTGAAGAGAAAGTAGTAAAGCATAAATATGAGTTCTCATTACCTAGAAAACTTTTATTTTTAGTTGTTTTAACTAGTTCTCTTTTTTATCTACTTAAAATTATCTCTGTTATATTCAGAATTGATAAGGATACAATCAAAATTACAATTGTGGTATTTACTTTCAGAGTCTTACATTTGTAATTTTCATAGCTGAGGGTTTGCTACCTAGTGTTGGTGGAACTTTAGAAAGTTAAGCAGATAGACATCAGGGCACTATGATCTCCTTGAGGTCATGTGTATCATTTACATATGTGAGTATTCCAAAGATTCTTCAGATGCTCAAGAAATCCAAAACCACTATTAATTAGAAGTTCAAACTACTGACTCTGTGTGTTCATATGAAAAAGAGTAATATTTAAACTAAAAGAGGTTTATAGGTTTTTGTTCATTTTTAATATACAATATAAACATTTTCTAATTAAATGCTGATCTTTTTCTCACAGTGTTTTTATGCATATTTGATGGTGGTGATTAAATAATGTTTATGGATTTTCATACTGGGCTTTTATGAATACCAGTGAAGAAAAAATTATTTAGTTATATTGATGTTAAATACAACCTATTTCGTTAAGACTTCAGATTGGTGATCATTTATAAGATTTACTTTTACCAATTATATGATTTTCTGTTACATATTTAATATCCTAATATTGATTAATTTTTAAAAAAACTTTTTACTAACTCACGATTTAAGTATATGATAACCAGTATTATTTCAAGACTGCTTGAGCTAGAATAATACCTGGATCTGATCCTGAGGGTTCCTCAGCTAGTGTTCACAGCACGCTAGAGACTTAGGTATATGGACATCAGGGCACAATGAACTCTGTAAGTCAAATGTAGTTTTTGTTTATAACTATTTTCTTAGGATCTTTTCTTCAGATTCTCAAGGGACTCTGTAATCACCCCAACAACTAAGAGTTAAAACTGCTGACATAGTGAACTAATATGAAAAAAAAAATTAGTAACAATTAAATTAAAGAGGTTCAAAGGACTTTAGTACCTTCTGACTTACAAATATAATTTCTTATTAAATGTTAATCTTTTCAACAAAGCAAGTAATTATTTTAGAATAATTCTTTCTTAATAACTATTGATTTTGGCTTTCAAGGTACTATTTTCAGGAGGCAGCATCCGTTGTACAATGGAATGGGAATGGACTTTATACTGAGGCAGACCTAAGTCAAAAATATCACCCCTTCAGAATACTAGCTGTTTATAACTTCAGAAAAATTGCTTATCATTTCTGAGTCTGTGTCTTCATGCATAAAATAAAATAATGTTGCTTACTTATGTCAGTAGGAGTATTAAAGATAATATTTATAAAGCATATGTTAAATACCAAGTTCTCAAAAAAATGCTGTTATATGCATTTTAAGAACTGCTATCTATTGAGAATACATTTTATGTTTTTAATTTTCTTTCACATTTCTGTTTGTAATCAACTTACTCTAAGTATTAATTTGAAATAAATAAATGTTAATAATGATTATTTTCTAAAAATCTAGTTTCTGCATTCCCTTGGACTTTTTATTCTCACCTTAATTTTTATTAATGTGTTCATTCAAAGAATATTTTTTTTTACTTAATTAAAGGGATAGGGCTTTAGTTTGCCTCCACCTCGGTCTGGAAAACTACGTCTGCCTCTTCACTCTGACGCTAAGTTTTCTTTCTGACTTCTGGTGGAAGCCATCAGTGAACAAAGACCCTCAGACCAAAGCCCTCAAGTGCCTGCTGTCCAAGGCGTAAAATATTCCTACAGAAAGAAGGATCTTTCTAGTTTATTTCTCTTATCATATTCTATATTATTGTAACTTCTAGTAGCTATTGGTTTTGACATACAGCAGTAATGATATACGAGAGCTTTAAAATATTTTAGCCACATATATAGTAGAACATATTCTTATGCCCCTGTTTTCCTTAAAAATAGACCTTTTTTTTGAGGTCATGTAAATATGATGTCAAATGTCATTTAAACAAGATTTTACTCAGTGGAATTAGATGATCTCTAGAGTTCTTGAATATTTAAGGGAATTTTCCCTATTCTACTTGTGTAAGCAAAATGTGAATTAAAAAAAATCCAGCTTAGGTTATGTTTACTTCTGTGTACAGAATATTGTAAACAAATAAGGTATCGTGATTTGGTGAACACTGTTCTTTCTTTCTTTATCAATTTTGCCTTGGTGTTTAGATTCAGTATGAAATGAATTAGGAATTCCCATCCCTTTCTCTCTGTTTTCTGCCTTAGTGTTGTGGATTCAAATTGTCCCTCACAAGTAAGGTGAGACTTATTGAACTATTGTTAGATAACTAAGTTTAATACAGGTTTATTAGGTCTTAAAACCTCGAAGGATAAACTATTTAGAGATGGAAAAACCCTAGTGATCCACAGACTTGAGGTCATAAGAACATTCTGAAGTTATAGAATCTATTTTTGTTCATTTTACAGAAGAGGAAATTTCATTCCAAAAGGGTTATAGATATTCTCGATAGTATGACTATGAGATGGAAGGCCCCAGTCTGACAGGGCCCTTTGCATTGTACCACACATAACACAGACATAGCAGTGTTTCTCCCTATGTATATTTATCATAGAATGACATGATATATAATGTGTTTCTACTGTATACTCAAAGTTCCTTGTTTATAGATTCCATAATTGTGAATTAACCAATTTTCTAAGATTGACCATTAACCTCAAAATCAACGAATGGCATTTTCCTAGTAATTCACAGACAGAGAAGCGAAAAATGTATCACCAACAGGTACTTTCCCAGATGAGGCCAAACAAGGATGGAGATGGCAGGGGGTAACCCAGCCCAGCACAGCACAAGAAATTCTGGATTAGCTACATGGGGTTTGAATGTCAACTCTGACCCTTGTTAGTCGGGTGACCTCAGACAAGTTATTTAACACTTCTGAATCTTGTTTTCTCTTTTGTAAAATAGAGAAAATAGGAATCACTCATCTGAGGTTTTTTAGAATTTGATATTATAATCTGTATGAGATGTGTATGTATATGTGTGTCTACTCTTGGAGCCATGATTTAGCATTCACTAGTCATCACAGCAACCTTAAAGAACATAAACTATTTCAAATAATGAGAAATGGCTATTTTAAGTAATATCTAAAAGAAAATATTTACTATGAAATGACTAGCACTATTGAAAAAATCCTTTGTGAGTGTGTTTATGTGTGCATGTGTGTGTTTTATTTCTTCAAGCTTTTGAAATCTATTGCCTTTTTAATTTCTTCCTAACAAGAGTTATCTGATGTGAGAATTGTTTGATGATTATGCATTATGCGTCAACTATGTGTGCTCTTACCACTATTTTCTTTTTTGCTAGCTTTTTTTTGGTAATAGATTTAAAATTTTTTTTTTCTCCTTGATGAACAATGTGTAAGTTTTAGAAAGAAGAAAACAAAAGTGATTTATGTTCCTACGACATATGATATTTTCCTTATATTCGTTTTTCTCTGTGGTGTCTTACCACTGTTATTCACCCTTTCAATGTACTTCTCTCTCCAAGCTATACCATCTGATTGGAATATTCTCCCCTTTCCCTTCTCCCACTTGTGTGTCTAGCCCATGCTTGTTGTCAGGTATCAGCTTGAACCTCTCTGTCTCCGCACCCTACAACGTGCATAAAGGGCCCTAACTTTTCTTTATGTGTAGGTTGAAATTGTCTGGTTTTTTGTATGACTCTCTCTTAGACATGTGATGGCAGAATTTTTTATGCCCCCCCTCTTTTTCCCTGGAGGTGTCCAATAATATTTCTTGAATGAAAGGATAAATGAGTGTGAATAAATCATTTAGAGAATAGTCAATGAATAAATCCATCTTCATTTGGCATCCGTGATTATTTCCTGGAGCTAAAGCCCTAGAATATGGGACTAGTAAGTCAAAGTTTATGAGAATTTTAAAGTTTTTGCTACATAACAAACACTGCTTTCTGTCAAAATAGCTACCATTAAAAGGTCTACAAATTCAAATGTTGGTAAGAATGTGGAGAAAGGGAATTCTAGTGCACTGCTGGTGAGACTATAAATTGGTGGAGCCACTATGGAAAACAGAATGGAGGTTCTGCAAAAAACTAGAAATAGAACTACCATGTGATTCAGCAGTTACACTGCTGGATATATATCTAAAGAAAACAAAAACACTAATTTGAAAAGATGCATGACCCCAATTCATAGCAGCTTTATTCACAATAGCCAAACTATGGAAGCAACCTAAGTGCCCATCAAGAGATGAATGGATGAAGAAGATGTGATTTATATAAATGTAATGGAGTATACATTAACATGTATATATGTAATGGAATATTATGGAATATTATTCAGTCATAAAAATAATGAAATCCTGCCTTTTGTAACAATGTGGATGGATCTAGAGAGTATTATGCTTAGTGACATAAGTTGGACAAAGACAAATACTCTGTTATCACTTATATGTGTAATCCAAAAATAAATATATCTAACACAACAGAAACAGACTCATAGAGGGCTGGGGGGAGAGGAACTATAGGAATATGGGATTAAGAGACACAAACTGCTATGTATAAAATAAATAACAAGGATATGTTGTACAACACAAGGAAATGTCATTATTTTGTAATGACTTTAAATGGAGTATAATTTATAACAATATAGAATCACTGTGGTATACAGCTGAAACTAATATATTATCATAAAACAATAATTATTCTTCAAATAAAATAAATAAATATTGTTTTCCCAAAGAGTTGTACCAATTTATATGTCCAACAAGAGTATGTGAGAATTTCTAACTTACTGCATCCTCAACATCAATTTTTGTATTAAAATTTTTGCCTATTTTTGAGGTAGAAAAAATGAATTATTTACTGTTTTATCCTGCAACATAATTACCCTGTAAAGATGCAGGGTACTGGTTGGTAGATATTCAGCAACAGATAATGACATATATAATGACAGACTGTATATCTCAGTGGCATACTTAACCGATCTTCTCTACGAGGGTACGTAAATCTGAGGATGATCTTAGCATTGTTTGAAATACTTGGTACCAACATTCTGCTGTCATCCTATAGGGCACCTGATTGGTGTGTGGCCTTTTGACAAAGAAAGAAATATTGTGTCCTGCAATGTGTCTTTTAATCACTGCAATTACCTATACTCATTTGAAAGAACTAGAATTTCAGAGACATGTTCATTGTACAATTGACCAAGTTTAAAGGGAATCATCATCACGATTTAAATGGTTATATTATTTGTTTTAGCCACTGAATATATTGTGTTTATTGGTAATAATTACATGATCACCCATGTCATACTCAACAAAAGAAAATGAGGTTTTGAGTTAGTGTTGGGAAAATGGTGTGCCTAACATTCTCTTTAAGGCAACTCTAAGACTGTAATTTGGTCATGAACTCACAGCTGCATTTGTTTAAATTATGTCTGAAATGAAGAATATCATAACTCATTCAGGGATTTCAGTCAGCCTCTGGAATTTTACCAGCCTGATCATTATAATTGCTCTTTTATTTACTGTTTAAATGACTGAAAGGAAATCATGGAATTTCTTTGAGCCATAGGTTATCTGTAAAATAAGGCTAATACTGATACCTATCTCACAATCTTTTGTGATGATAACACAAAAAATCCCTAATCTGTCAAAGCTTTAGTCACCTTATTTGGCATATAGGAAGTGATCAATAAACATTAGCTATTGTCCAGTACCTAGCACATAATAGGTATTTAGTAAATTATTTTTGGAAGTATATGATTTTTCACTAATAATTTAGGGCCCTACAATTATCCATTCGTGTATCTCTTATTTTGTCAACCCATATTCATTGTGTACCTGCTGTATTCCAGCTACTCAGGTCAAGGGGTTATGATATAACGGTGAGCAAAGGAGGCAAAGTCTCTGCATCAAGTCAAGGACTTGAAGCAGAGAATATGTATATAAGTTAAACAAAAAGAAATTTAATAATATTGTAAGTGCTATGATGAAGATATATGATGGTATGAAAATTAATAGTGGGATTTGATCTAGCTGTGTCAGGCTTTTCCTAACAAGTGGCATTTGATCTGTTTTCTAATGAATGGGCAGGAATTATCTATTTAAAATATGATGAAGGTGGGACACATACCATAACATACAGAAGGAGTTGGGAGGGATGGTTCTTAGAAAGAAGGGCTTGGAAGAAATCCAGTGTGGCTTCAGTTAGGGCTGAAATGTGGGTAGAGGATCAGACCACACAGAGTTTGTTAGGTGGCTTTGTCTTTATTCTGCGAGCTATGAAAGCCCTAGGATGGTGTTAAGTGGGCAGGGTATTTGTGGTTTGTGTTGCAATGTGGAGAAAGTACTAGAATTGGATTCAGGGTAGGTGTAGATAAGTCAGTTATGTTTTAGGTGAAGAGATGATGTTGGATTTAAGGTGGTAGCACTGAAGCTGGAAAAAAAGATGACTTAAAAGGGAAATTCAGGAAATAAAATCAGTAAGTATTTGTTAGAAGAATCTGCTTTTTCAATAAATATTTTAGGGCCCTACAATTTATTTATTCATTCATATATCCATTATTTTGTTCATCAAACAATACGTGATCAAAAGCATGGAGATTGAAAGACTAGGATGTATCAAAATTGAGTTAAAGGTCTCTCCCTCATGTAACAGGTTGTATGAGCGAAATTCACTGAAAGGGAATGATCTTAGGAAAATTAGTAGTTTGATTTGGAATGTAGAGTTTGGGGCATTTGTAGGGAATATTAAGAAAGCAAGTTTTAATACTTATTTAAGCTTAACAGAGTTTTGGCTGAACTTTCATACAGAAATATGTGAATTTGAAATATATAGGTAGTAACCAGGGTCAAGTGCATGGTAAAGATTACCACTAAGAGAAGGGAGAGTATATTATGAAGACAGGAGAGGACCTAGAGGGAAGCCTTGAGGGGTTCTTAAAGTTTATGGCTTTTTTGCATAGCAAAAAAAAATGTGTGTATATATATATATATATGTATATATATATATGTATGTATATATACATACACACACACACACACACACACACACACACAAAAAGGATCTAGAAAATAAGCTGTTGGAGAGACAAGAAGATAACAAGAAATGTACTGGGCTAGGGAACTAAAAGGAGAAGTGTATTGGGTAGGAAGTAGTGGGTAACATTTAGGCATGCCATTGTTAAGGGAAAAGAGCTCATTGAATTCATCATCATGGACCACTCATGCTTACTAATCGAAAACATCTTAGAAGAATGATGATGACGCATTAATCCCAAATGGAGTGAGTTCGAAGTAAGCAGTTGTTGAGAAAATAGATAACATTGAAATAGGATATTAGCTTTGAAGTGAAAGAAAGTATATCACTGAAGGAGGATGAGATGACAGTTGTACATTTTTTAAAGTGGCAGATGTTTATGTTTAAAAGCCATTGGGAAAAGTTCTAGAGATGGACAGTAATAATGATTGTGTGACAATGTAAATGCCCCTGAATTGTACACTTAAAGCAGTAGATTGTATGTTATGCATATTTTACCACAAAAATAAAATTTTTAATTAATTAATTAATTTTCCTTTTACAAGCCACATCTGTGGCATCTGGAAGTTTCCAGGCTAGGGCTACGCTACAGCCACACTAATACAAGATCCAAGCCGTGTCTGTGACCTACACCACAGTTCATGGCAAGGCTGGATCCTTAACCCACTGAGTAAGGCGAGGGATTGAACTCGTGTCCTCAGGAATACTAATGGGGTTCATAACACCCTGAGCCATGATGGGAACTCCAGGAAACTCAGAACTTAAAAAAAAAGCTATTGGGAGTATCCAACTGAGACAGAGGTGAAATATACAAAAAGGAGAAGAGATAATCAAAAGCTTTATTTCCAGAAGGCAGCAGGGAGATGGGGCTAACATAGTTAGAGGGATTTGCCTTAGGAAGAAGATATGGTTCATCTTTCATAAATAAATGAGATAAGCGAAGGACTTTTTATGGGGTAGCTTCTTTGGGTTTTGTTGTCCAGCAGGCCTGGGGGATAAAGTAAAATGATGAGAAAGACAAAAAACACTCTTTGTCCTTCCTGGAACTTCTAATTTGTCAGGGAGTTAGACAATTACAGAAGAAATAACAATAACATATGCTAAATGCTGTCAGAGGGAAAATAAACCAGATATGGGAGCCTATTAGCAGGGGCACAGTAGAGACTAGCATGAATGAGCAAAGTTCACCTGAAGCAAATAACATTTGCTTAAAATTGCAGCCTCATGGCTAAATAGGAATTAGTAGGGGGACAAAAGGAGAGGAAAAAATGTCTTTGGTACAGAATTAAAAAAAAAAAAAATAGAAAAAAAATGAAGTAGCCATAGGAAGAAGTGGGAGTTAGAAGCATTCAAGAAAGGAATTAAAGCAGTATTTAGTTGGCTGGAGTGAAATTATTTCAGGAAGCCTTGATGCAAAAACTTGAGCTTTAGAGAGAAGCCAAATGTGCACATGGTGAGTTACTTAAGTCATTCAGTAGTATCCCTCTGGCCACACCCACTGTCTGTCATCTACTTCTTAGAAGTAACTCCCAGTGTTTCCAAGACCACAGTGCTCCTGTTCATTTGGCTTTAAGGAGACAATAGATTATGTTGAAAAGAGCAATGAATTAGGAATCATCAGACCTATGTCTAGTACTGTCTCTTATCACTCATTTCTTTTACAAGGCACTGAAAATTATTTAACTTCTGTCTTAACCTCAGTATTATCATTTTGTTGTTGTTGTTGTTGTCTTTTGTCTTTTTAGGGCTGCACCCGCAGCATATGGAGGTTCCCAGGCTAGGATCTAATTGGAGCCGTTGCTGCTGGCCTACGCCACAGCCATACGTCATCTGAGCCGTGTCTGCAACCTGCACCACAGCTCACCGCAATGCTGGATCCTTAACCCAGGGAGCAAGGCCAACAATTGAACCCGCAACCTCATGGTTCCAAGTCAGATTCGTTTCCACTGCGCCATGACGGGAACTCCAGTATCATCATTTTAAATGGAAGGAATTAAGTTAGATAATCCTTCAGAAACTTCTAACTAGATTTCTTTATTATTATTATTGTTGTTGTTGTTATAGGCTAGATATGCACATATGCATATGCACCACTTTAATGGTAAAAGCCAAATGTTGAAGAGATTATTCAAGAGCTGTTTACCTATGATTGTATGTGATACATAAGCAGCATCATTTATAAAAGCTGTTCGTTTGGTGTGATAGAAAATTGCTTTGTATATTTTGAGGGTTAACAGTACTGGGCTGCTCTGCATAGCAGAACCAGTGCTATCAACATTTCAAGTTAACTTTCACTAAAACAGTTGAAAAAATATTATCTTAATATTTCCATCAAGTGAATTTTCTGAGAAAGTACTGCTTGTGGACAAAATGGGATGATACTTAGGTATAAATGACTTATGAAAATTCCTGCATTTACTGTTAATGATTGTCACTAATTGTTCCCACATTTATTCAGTGTTGAAGTATGAATTTTTTTGTATCATTTCCTGCTTTGAAAAATAATTATAGCACTCTGCCTTAGTCATGTTTATGTAAAAGAAAAAATAATAGGGAAACAAAAATAAGCAAAGGAAGAATATGAGTACAATAGTTTTGTATATAATAATTTGGTGAGAATTATAATCGACTCCAGTATCACCTTAACCCCTGTTATCTTTCAAGTCCCACAGTGAAATGGAGCCAGTGGAACTCCATTAAGACTAGGATATAGGGAGTTCCCTTTGTGGCTCAGCGGGTTAAGAATTTGACTAGTATCCATGAGGATGTGCATTCAATCCCTGGCTTCACTTAGTGGGCTAAGGATCCATTGTTGCCCTGAGCTGTGGTGTAGGTCGCAGACACGGCTCAGATCCCATGTTGCTGTGGCTGTGGCCAAGACAGCAGTTGTAGCTCTGATTCTACCCCTAGCCTGGGAATTTCCATATGCTTAGGTGCAGCCCTAAACATACAAACAAACAAACAAAAGAGTAGGATTTATACTGTTTATTAAATGACCTACCTCAGTATACCCAGAATCTATTGCCAGCTGAGCCAGGGCCAGAATACTTTGCATAAGGGATTCTTAGTAATTAAAGGTGATGAATAAATGCTTCTCTATTATATATATATCTATATATCTATATCTATATATCTATATCTATATCTATATCTATATATCTATACACCACATTCTTAAAACACTTTGTATATTTAAAAAAAAATCCATGGACTATTACCTACACAAATTTCAGTGTAAGAACTTGACTAATCTTAAATTGAAAAACATATTAAAAAATGGAATATAGAACCATGTGAAACTCAATCCAGGACTATAAAGGATATTTTAAAATTGAGACATTAGTAATAGCATACATTGTATTATTAGATTATAGAGAAAGAGCTTTTCAAAGTGCCAAAAAGGTTTTGACAGACTAACTTTTGCAACTATTTATTTTTAAAAAGCAAGAAAAACTAAACACCTTAGTGGAACTCAGTTATATGACTACCTCCTTAATAACCCATTTATTTACCAGCCTCAAGAATAATGTTTCAATAGTAATATTTTTACTTAATTCAGGGGGAAAATAACTGGAAAGAGATCATGTTCACTATTGTTAATATTGTTGTAAAAGTTCCAGTCAGTGTAATTAGGAAAGAGGAAGAAAGAAGCACGTATACATATATAGGAAAAACTGTGACATATTCAACATTAATTGTCTATAGTGTGACTGTATCTCTGGGAAACCCCTAAGAGGCCATTGAATACTTATTTATAATTTGCTGTTTGTTGTATCTTTTAATTCATTGTTTACATGTGGAAAAACTGAATGTTTTAATATTAATTCCTTACTGATATCTATAGTTTGTGCAAAGTAAAATAAAACCTTCTGTAGGACATAAACAAGGTTGTGGATGTAGGGTTGTCTGGACAGGGGAATGGCTAGGAAATGCTCTCAAAAGTTTCCAGAAGAAGGAGTGGATATTTTTGAGACAAAGAGGATTTCCTAAGTTGACAGTGTAGCATGGGTAGATTTAAGAAATTAAGTCTGGAAAAACAGTGGTTGTTGATCCTATGATGGGCATCTCACAAGGTGCAGATCAAGTTCTCTGGGTTATGTAGAATCGGATCTCTGGGCATGGGCAAATGCATTGATTAAAGGCCCATAAGTGATTGATATAGGCTTTTTGTTTAAGAGCTATTGATTAGAAGGATTACCTGCCTGGGGGTCAGTAGGCTCAGATTCTAATTTGATTTTGATATTACCAGCTTCCATGGTCTCAGTATCCTTCTCAAGGCAGTCAAAACCATTGTTATTCCTTTGTTAATGTCAAGTTTGCTTTATGATCGTTTTGAGAATGATTTTCACCCTCCTCTGATCCAATGCTCTCTTATTTTGGGAACTCTCTCTTAAATCTACTGATCATCTACTCTTTCCTGTGGGCCAATAAGTTTGTTTTACATTCTTTTTGACTCTTTAGATGAGTTTAACATGGGTCCTAACATAGTGTAAATAAATTCTTAGTTAAAAAAAAAACTTACCTGTATGATTTGTTTTTTTTTTCCCCTTCAAACATCCTTAAAATATATTGAGAGGAAAATGATTTATAATTCTATCTAAATAGATAACCAGAGCAAGTAAGTTAAATTTTGGAATTCTAAAGATATATCCTTTGATCCAGGGCTTGCGCTCTTTGGCCATGCTGTGTTTTTGACTTTCAGCTCCAGCTTTGGAGTGAAATTTCATCTTTATGACTTGGTGTTCTTCTTATTCCATGTGTAGTATGTAAGGTTGGTTAAAAAGAACAGTGATGTGCTGATATGTTAAAATACTGAGCAAGTAACAAGAATCTAGGGATTCAGAAATGCAGGAAATGAATTTTTAAGAAAATGAAATGATCTCTAATTTAAATAATTTAAATATTTAATTTTAATTATTAGTGTAAACATTTCAATAAATTAAAAAATGATTTAGTACAGATTGAAATTAGTCTGTTTATTTTTAAATGATGTATTTATACTAACCCTCCAGTTAATTATTATAAGTGGTCTTCAAAAATGTTGATCAAGTACTTTAAAGATTAAATTTTTTGAGCATGCCTCAATGTATTTTATTTGGTTATCGATAAATTGTATTCATTGACTAAACCATACGGCAGATAGAAATAAAAAAGAATGAGATTTAATAAATCAATATAGAGAAAAGTTTTGATATTTTATTCCATCTTTTCTGTAGATTATCTTCCACATTTCCTGTGATAAAGTTCATGTTGAAGACTAATAGCTTATTACGTTAATACAGATTCTATTTTGTCTAATTAAATTTCAGTAGAATTTTTTTCTAAAACAAAATAAAATTATTTTATATGAATCTCTCATCTCTCTGTTTATCTAACTAAATGAAATATTCCATTGTACACTGAACTTACATCTTAAGGCTTAGACCTGAATCCTTCCATTGGAAAACTTACAGAGGTGATATTTTGGTATTTTTAACTTTTTGCCATTTTTTTTTTTTTGCTTGATTGTAGGTGCATGGGTAGAGTTCTCTTTATTCTACAGATAAATATCTTTCCTTTTTTTCATGTCAATACACAGAAAAATAAGCTTTGCTGATGTAATTTCAGCTTTAGAATGCTTTCCAGAAACATGTCACTTCTTTATATGGACCAAAAAAAATGCATGAATTAAGTGAACATATTGCCATATTGCTGTACTAATTTCGGGATATCTTTGTTAAATTATGAGACAAGTAAAAAGAAAATACAGAGCAAACCATATGTGTACAAATTGTGCTACTTAAAACTGACACCGTTTGGCTTTTTGTTAACTCCAGCGTTTTGTAATAGCACAGGCAGATTCTTCAAATTATTCATGGATGGAGACTCAGCTTGATAGTGAGAGGTATGGGGAGTGTTGGAGAGACCTCTGAATTCTGAACCACTGAGGTTCATCTATCCCTGCGGACCTACTGTTAATTTCTGCTGCCACCAACTTTCTGTCTTCAGGGCATTTCTCTTTTTATAACAGTTTAGTCCAGGCAGAGCTTTATGATTCTTACCTGCAAGTACCAAACATGAGCTCCGTGAGGCCTCTGTCTTTCACTGAAGACTTTTCTGCTTATTAGAGTTCTTTTAAGATGGTACCTTTTAATACAGTAAGATGTGTGAGAAACAGTCCTCCATCTTTTGTTTTTTCCTCTTGGTCATCAAATGCAATGGCCTTTTTATGGTGGAGTAGGGTTTGCCCCTTATGAGGAGTAATCATTAAGTTCCCAGAAGATTCCTGCCAGCAACTTCATGAGGTTGTTTTTAACCTTGCTGATACCTAAAGGAGTATATACATGGGAACAATCAGTGGGTAATTCAACTTCCCAAAACTTACATACAGTATCCTTTGATGTTCTAAAATCCTCTGAATTATTTTCAGAAGTATGCTACCTTGCCATGCAATACTGTCCTTACTTAATACTAGAAGAGTTCTGCCCAATAGAAATATAATGCGGGAGTTCCCGTCGTAGCGCAGTAGTTAACGAATCCAACTAGGAACCATGAGGTTGCGGGTTCTGTCCCTGCCCTTGCTCAGTGGGTTAACGATCCAGTGTTGCCGTGAGCTGTGGTGTAGGTTGCAGATGCGGCTCGGATCCCGAGTTGCTGTGTCTCTGGTGTAGGCCAGTGGCTACAGCTCCGATTGGACCCCTAGCCTGGGAACCTCCGTATGCTGTGCGAGCGGCCCAAGAAATAGCAAAAAGACAAAAAAAAAAAAAAAAAAAAAAAAAAGAAATATAATGCAAGCTGCTTTAGGGAGTTAGGCAGTCACATTCTAGTAGGCATGTTAAAATGTAAAAATAAATTAGATCAATTTAAATAATATGTTTTCTTTAATGCAGAATATCCAAAATATTATTTCAACATATAATAACATTTTGATTGGTTAGTTTCATTTTTTGTGCATTGATTGCTTCAGTTTTCCAATTTTAAAATGTGACACTAGCCACACTGCAGATTTTCAATGGCTGCATGTATCTACGTCATGTGTCACATGTAATGACAGTGCAGCACTGGATTAGTAATACACCCCGTATTTTTTCCCTTCTTTAATTGTATGTAGCTGTGTTATCCACATGAATACATCACTTCAGATTGTATGCTGTTTCTCAGATAATAAAGTCATGATATGCCAAAATAATCTTGTAAAATCTTCTCAATTTGTTTTCTACATTGTGGAAATTTGCACATTCCAAGGCAATTTTTTTGTATCTACCAAATCACAAATATGATTCTCCCATCATTCTCTTATTTTAGGTTAGAACAGTGAAATTTCAAAATTATGTACTAAAGCCCCTAAATGCTACCATTAAAAAAAAAAAAAAAATCTGAGTCATCCGCAAGAGTTTCACTTAGGTACCTTTTGAAGCCTGAGTCATTTCTGTAGTTATAACCTTGGCATATGTTCCACAGTAATTAATATAATTTCTGCAGTACTTCTAAGACTAGGTATCTCCAACTGTGTCTCTTAAACTTGCCATCGCATCAAAGTCCTAGGGAATTAGCAAACTGCATGAAGATATTGCAGCACTAATATTACAACATACTCAGGTTTCAGGACCAAACTTGATCACTGCAGCAGTTTAGTCTCCAACTATCTCACAGCAACATTTCCTGTGCAGTAAATGTGTTCTCACAATTCATTACAAATCTTATTTTTTAGTCCTACGTTGTGAGACTTAGTGTTACCTGAGGGATCAGGGTAAGCAAGGATATCAGAACAGCTGAAAATATAGGCTTCAGGATTTGATTTTGAGTGGTGATGGTTTATAAAGTATGAGATCAGAAAGAGGAGCAGACTTAAGGGATCCGCGATGACTATTTGTATTTATACTTTCTGGGCTTTTCTTCCAAATATTTTTAGATATTTTACCTGCCAGGTACATGTAATCAGGTACATGTAACCAGCATTAGTGCCTTACTCAATGAAGCTGTTCAATACATTTTGGGGAATTCAGTGCAATCAGTAGTGCTGGGGAACATCTTATAAATTCCCTCCAGATATCAGAATATCAGATTTCATTGCATGAGTGATTCTGTCTACTAGAGAAGGACAGAGCTGTCTTTGTTTCTCAAAACAAAAATAAAAAGTATCATTCTGAGAATGCATTGGACCTGATATTGATGATATAGAGCTATTCTTATTAAAAAAGTAAACATGTTAAAATTATTCTATACATCACTAGTCATACACATAGTGCAGGCTTGATGGTGGATCATAAATTCACTCCATGTCAAATCTACTGTCCAAAGAGTAGCCAATTTTATAACATATCCCTTAATAATGTTATAAATAATAGTAATATGTTAAGTAAACATAATCACCCTTGCAGTTCACAATGCTGCTTTCAAGTCTGGCTAGATACTAGCTTCAAAGTAACCAGTCCATATGCCAGAGCAAATTTTCAGCTCCAGGAGATCAGGAATATCAGGAAGGACAAAGATGATATGTTTGTTTCCAGTCTGCTCTCTCTGAAAGACATCTATGCATCTCTTGATTAGCATCTTCCTAAAGCTTAGATGAATTTCATCCTAATAGCACACCTGGGTGTATATTTAGAGATCTGAAGGCTTTGGGACTTTGAATAGCCTGAATAGAATATTCATAATTAAAGGGATTTGAAGAAAATACTCCTAATTATAGTGAGAAAATTAAATATATAGTAGTGATACATCCAAAATAATTGGTATTGAGCTACTGAGCTTTTCACTGCTTTTGCTCATATTCAAAATTCCAAATGTTTTGAAGTGGGAGTAAAATATTAAAATGTAAAAGTTGAACATATTTAGTTTCACTTTGGTGCCTTAAGAATAGTTAGTTAATATGTATAGCATATGTTCTTTTGCTTAAAGCAAATTTATTTCACTCCTCTTATAAACTGCATAATGTAATTGATGATTAACTTAACATACTCAGTAAACACAAAAAGTTAATCTATTATGATGAAAGTCTTATAAAATGAAAAAAGTATGTAGCCAACAATAAAGATAACTGCTTTACTTTAGTGTATTACTATTGAATATCTGATTTGTGCATTCAACTGAATCATTTTAATATTCTTTTTTTTTAAACATGGAAGCAGAAAGAATGAAATTTGATCTAATTAATATTTAATTCATTGAGCCAATGCAGAGTGATTAATGAATCTTTCAGGGTTGTCATATTTATAATTTAGAGATGGGGAGAGTTAACTTCTCTTCAGTGACAGGTAATTGCCAACACCTAAGTAGTATTGAGTAAAAACGTATGAATTAAAATAACTATTTTTGGAGTTTCCATCATGGCTTAGCGGAAGTGAATCTGACTAGCATCCACAAGGACGCAGGTTTTATCACTAGCCTCGCTCCGTGGGCTAAGGATCCAGCGTTGCCATGAGCTATGGTGTAGGTCACAGACATGGCTCAGATCTGACACAGCTGTGACTGTAGGCCAGCAGCTACAGCTCTGTTTCAACCCCTATCCTGGGAACCTCCATGTGCCACAGGTGCAGCCCTGAAAAAAAGACCAAAAAGAAAAAAAAAAAAGAAAGAAAAGAAAGACAATTTATTTATTTATTTATTTTGTCTTTTTAGGGCCACACCTGTAGCATATGGAAGTTTCTAGGCTAGGGGGTGAATTGGAGCTGTAGCTTTAGGCCTACGATACAGCAACACGGGATCCAAGCCGCGTCTGTGACCTACACCACAGCTCAAAGCAATGCCGGGTTCCTGACCCACTGAGCAAGGCCAGGGATCTAACCTACATACTCATGGATACTAGTCAGGGTCATTAACAAATGACGGGAACGCCAAAAAATGAGCACCTCCCTTCATGAAAGACTG
This sequence comes from Sus scrofa, assembly GCF_054392235.1. Lineage (NCBI taxonomy): Eukaryota > Metazoa > Chordata > Mammalia > Artiodactyla > Suidae > Sus > Sus scrofa. The sequence continues at coordinate 52,942,324 of NC_139386.1, forward strand.
ATGAAGTAATTTAGGGTAGTTCTTTGGAATTTTCCTAGATACCGAACTGAACATTTGCATAAATACAAAGCAATGAATTTGAATGCAGGAAGCAAAGAATTACTCTCATATCTTATTTAAGCTTCTGTAAGGACAGCAGAATTATCCTCAAGGGAGATGAGTAACAGGAGACCAGAAATGCAGCAGACTATAGAATATTGGTTGAATATTGAAACATACCCATGCACACATACAAAACTATATTTTAGCATATGTTTACACACATGCAGACACACGTTTATACTTTAAGAGATATAAGAAGCTACATAAACTCTTTCAATGTAAGCTATACTTTGTTGTGTATATGTCAGATGTGGGTACCTTGCTGTTGCTGTTGTTTCTTAAGATAAGCTTACAGGCTTTGAGTCTCTGGATTCACTTCTGAAATTAAAAAAAAAAAAAAGTTATTTGCTTAAAACTTTAATTTTGAGGAGTTCCCGTCGTGGCGCAGTGGTTAACGAATCTGACTAGGAACCATGAGGTTGCGGGTTCAGTCCCTGCCCTTGCTCAGTGGGTTAACGATCCGGCGTTGCCATGAGCTGTGGTGTAGGTTGCAGACGCGGCTCGGATCCCGCGTTGCTGTGGCTCTGGCGTAGGCCGGTGGCTACAGCTCCGATTCAACCCCTAGCCTGGGAACCTTCATATGCCGCGGGAGCGGCCCAAGAAATAGCAACAACAACAACAACAAAAGACAAAAAAAAAAGACAAAAAAAGACCAAAAAAAAAAAAAAAACTTTAATTTTGAAAACTTTAAATGAAATATCACAAGATCTGAGTTACAACAACCTTAATGATTTATGTGTACTGGGTTTCAAAAACATTATTTGAAAGTGATAACTAGAAAATGGGAATATCTGTGGCATCCATGTATCCTACTATTTGCAAAAGGATTGGTGGTGCTGTTGGTTGATTTTATGAAGGTCAGGCATGAGGACATTAGATTCATAGCTTATAAGAATATGAGGATAGATTTCTATCTTAGAAAATAAACACTGCTATGTATTTTTTAAATGTTGACAATGACATTATTTAAAATGTTGGTGAACAGGGTTCTCTGGGACTGTTATTGTAACTATGAACATTAATAAAAGGCATTCATGATATAGTTTATTAGACCCAATTCTGAGATTTTGACATTAAGTAATATATGGCAAGGGCTGAATAGGATGAGAGGGATTTTGAACAAAATGTCTAATCCTATATTAGAACTTAAATCATTATTCAAAAACTTTTTCAATGGCCAGGGGTAATATATCTTGGTCTTAAGGGTATTAAGGAAGTACATCCATAACTACTTACCTATATTCTATAATTTTTGATTAATTAATGCATAATATTTTATTCTAAATAATCTTACATTTATTTAGCATATCCATGGTAACCTTTTTATTATTTAAAATATTAGCCATTGTGCCTTTTGATCTTTATCTAGACTCACAGAATATAATGGAAAGATTGACCTATAGTTTTTTTTTTTGGAAGTAAAATCATTTATTTTTGTTCTTTTACTTAATCAATAGATAATACCTTGTTCAAAACAATAACAGATTCAGTGAGTACAGTTTTTGTTTTTGGTTTTTGTTTTTTTAATTTTATTTTTTAATTGTAATCAATTGTTATTTCCCCAATACATTTTTTTCTACCATATAGCATGATGACCCAGTTACACATACATGTATACATTCTTTTTTCTCACATTATCATGCTCTACCATAAGTGACTACACATAGCAGGATTTCATTGCTAATCCATTCCAAAGGCAAGAGTCTGCATCTATTAACCACAAGCTTCCAATGCATCCCACTCCCTCCCCCTCCTCCTCGTTACCCACAAGTCTATTCTCCAAGGCCATGATTTTCTTTCTCATAGCTCCATTTCAAAAATGGCACCATAAGGCTAAAATATTTATATCTATTATAGATATTTGAATTTCCTTTAAATATCTTGCCTGGCTAATTGTTGCTTAACCCTAGTGACTTTTAGTGTCCTTAATTTGACTCTTTCTAGAAGTCACTGATTTTTGTAAGGATAGATCAGAGAATTGGGAAATGAATAAATATGCCTTTGTGTACATATCTATATATATTTTTTGGTATGATTCTTTGACACATAGCATCCAGAGAAACAGCAGATATTAATTCTCTTCCTTTCATGAAGATCATAGGGGAACAGGTCTGATCAGACTTATTTACCTTTCACAGGGTTAGAATTTAATGATTACAGATTGAATCTTTTACATCTGGACAGTGTACCTGCTGGAATTTGTTTTCAAGTGAACTTTCATTTTGTCCATTGTTTCATTTCCATACATTAAACACATTTCTTTTTAGCATCTACTTTGTGTCAGGACCAGTACTGGATACTAGAGATATAAATCTAAATAACACAGTCATTTTTGTCGGAGAGTTATCCCCTTCTCTTGGTAAAAGCAGGTGAAATTTCACACTCAAGAGTTCAGGTAGAAGTGCCAACATAGCAGGGAGTCCTGGGGGCTTCAGGAGCTCAGAGGATTCAAGACAGGTCTCCCATCAAAGCCAGGTTCTTTACTATTCAGCTACTCAAAGCAAAATTGACAATTCTTTTCTGGAATGATATCAGGGACTGATATTTAAAATTCCATTACCATTTTATTTCTTTTGATTTGTCTAAAATTATGGAATCATAGGACTTTGGTTCTTAGTCTCTGGGGGGAGACATCTCGAGGTAAGATAGTCTAGGGTTCCATTGAATACCCTAACATGTTCACTCATGGTGATCACTACTCCCCTTACTGCATGCTTACAAAACATCTCTGCCAGAATTTCACTAGTAATCAATGCTTACTGGTCTACAATTTTGAAAATTCATCTCCTGCCAATCTTTTCCTCATAGATTTCACAATTATGTGCCTCTAGGTTTTGGCTGCTTTCCAGTTTTCTGTGACAATATAGATAGCTGTCATGGGTAGGTAATCATATTTACCTGCAAATTATTCCATTTATTGGATATAGATATAGACATAAAATTATAGACATGTAATGTTATATGGCTTTAATTATAATTATATTCCCCAGAAAATAATTTGCCTGCATTTAAAGGTAGCTGTAGTGAGTTCTTCGTCTCAGCTTTTCTATTTCTCTTAGTCATGTTTGTTCTGTGTTTTACTGTTTACGGTGATTTTCTACAAACGGAAGTAGAAACAAAATAGAATTTAAGTCATTTTGCTCTTGCACATATGTTTTGAGTTCTAAGCTTTATATCTTCTTTATTATTTTTCTTATGCTGGAATGAATTAATAGCATGTTCTCCTTGCATAAGGTTCAGAAGATTATTGATGATAATGATGGTGATCTTGATTATGATGTGATGCTGTAAATAAAGATAATGCTACTCCTAATATGACAACCCTTATGATGACAACACTCTCATTTAGTTTCCATAAAAGCTTTATGAGGTAGGCTTTATCTCCATTTTATAGATGGAAATATGAAAACTTAAATACTCTTAAGTTGCTGAGCAATGTTCAGATCTAGCTTTCTCTAGATCCAAAGCTATGTATATAATAATCATGCAAAATATATACATACAAATTTTACATTTTTAAGCAAACTTTTATCATCTAGCAAGTTCCTTTGTTTTGTGGCTGCCCTTCTTACCTCTTTACTTTTAACATTTTTTGGGGGGGGTCTGGGACTCTCAATTTTGTTATATTTTCCATTTTAGCACTTGTGTTTATGTTATCTTACTAAAATTCTATCTGGACTTATGAAGGTCAAATTTTCCTAAAATCTAAATCCATGACTGGCAATACCTGATGTGCCATTCATTAGCTCATATGCAAATAATATTATATTTAGATTCCTCCAGTATATTGTTCACTAATACACACACACACACACATATATGTATTTCTTTCTTTTCTCTTTTTTTTTTTTTTTTGATCAGAGTCACGCATATAGATGGACGCCTTTATTTACTTCCATAATCCCAGTTATGGAAGAATGGTGCCAAGTACATCAAGAGTTAAGAGTCTATCAGTATTCTTCCACAGTAAATTAAAATGCTAGTAGGTCATAAGTAGTTGAAGTTTCTCATAAGTATAGTATCTTTTATGTCAGTTTTGTTATCCATAAATTTTCACTTCTTTCTTATATCTTGTTTGATAGCCTTGGCATACTCCCCCATAGAATATTATGCTTTTCCTTGTTCATATCAGGTTAAGGTCTCTTGGAATTTAAATGATAGCCTAGGTGCAAATCAAGTGTGCCTACTTTACTTTAGTCTCATTCATTTTATATTCATAAATCTAGCAAATGCCAGATACTCACCAGATCCCATGTAAACAGGGAGGTAAATAAGGGAGATGTGCTTAGTTATTCATCTTTCAAATGCATAAGTTGCTGGCATGTCTGGAACTTCTTTAGATTCTGATTTAAGTAAGCCAACTCTTTCTAGAAGCTCTGCTGGGAAGACAGTTCATTATGAAAGAATAATATGGGTTGATGTGTGTTAAAAGAGATACCAGCAGAAATTGAAGGCACAAAATAGCTTTTGCTTATCTAAGCTTTTAAAGAAAACTTTTGAAGGAAATCACAATTGGCCTGACCCCTAATGAAATAAATGTATATGTGTTGTTTTGGTTTATTTTGTGCCAAAGCCTTTTTTTTTTTTTAAATTGGCTTAGGCCAGGCATATATTAATTCAGTAACCATTTAACCACTCTCTCTTTTTCTGACTAGAAGGAGTGTCTGATTCTCAGTGTCCATATCTACAAAATGGGTCTAATAGGTTATTATAAATATTCAAGGAGATATCTGTAAATATTTTTATAAACTATACATTGACTTTCAGATAGATTCTCTTATTATGCTTCTAATTATATGTAAACTACTATATGAATTGCAGTGGGAATACAATAATTTAATTGAAGACTTTGTTCTCTGTTCCTTGCACGGGTCACCCACTCTTCCTTCTTTTCCTCCCTGGTATTTACAAGGGCTATTTGATAAATTGCATAGGGAACTTGAAAGTGAAGTTGTAAAATCAGATGTCCCAAATTCATTACAAGTGTTTTATTGACTGCACAATTTGAGTTTGGTCTTCAGTTTCCCACTTAAGAGTTATGGCACTTTGATAACACTGTAATACATTTATTCAACAAGTATTGAGATCATCTATCAGTCACCATATTGGATGCTGGGGATATGGTACTGCCCTCTGTTTCACTACTTATTATAGTGTCAGTGAACTCATGAATCATATGCATTTTAAAAAAATGACTTGTGAAATAATCTCCTTGTATTATGTCTAGTCTTTCATAAGTTCTGCCTTCAAACTGTTCTGTTTCAAATGAGCCTTCCAAGAGTAATACTAACAAGTTTTAATACAGTGTAAGGCTCAGTAGTGACCTGTAGTGTGGCTGCCATTCCAAGATTTGGTACAGAATTCAGGAGGTCCACCTGGTTAATGTCTTAATTGCTGGATCATTGATTATTTGAAGGAAATGATTAGGACAGTGTCTATAGATGAAGCTGGATAGAAGATGTTTTCTGTTGTAACAATCAGCCATGCTATACTGGTGAACTCTTACCACAGCCCTGGTCTCAGTCTCATTTTATTTGTTTTTCTTGATCATTATTTGTGCTTCTGAGTAAATATAGTATTCTTGTCATCTCTCTGTGTTTCACAGTGACATCCATGAGATGGGTGCAAGGTCTTTGTCTACTTTTGTCATGGCTCATCCTTGTTGCTTATGATAGTGTTCCTTGTAGGGAGGGACTGTGCTTGCTATTATAGTCTCTCTGATAGTTACAGCATTCACAATGAAAGACGTAGTGATGTTTATAACAGGCTCATTGTTGCTTGGGCTTCAATACCATAGATCAAGTCCCTTTGGTGACTATAGAAAAAGCCTGAATGACCACTGTCTGCAGTTGTACTGTTACATCAAATATTGGTCATATCTTCTCAGTGCCCTGACAGAAACAATTGAGTAATTTTAAATTTTATTACAATGCAATAATAACTGATTAGTATTATTTTCCATAAAAAAGTTAAAAATTATTAAGGCAGTGAAATGCTAATGTTGAAACATCTTGGAACATTACTATTATGCCTCACTCTTCTTGGGGTCTGTCCTGCAAACTCTATAAGTATCTCTCCCTTATTAGCAATGCAGTGTTTCTGGTTGCCTGTTATATACAACCCAGTGCTTTAGCTTCTTATACTTGAGGGGAATCTGCATAGATTTCCCCATCCCAAGGTCCTGTGAGAAACTCAGCCTGCCTCTGTATAGGGAATAAACCTGAGAAACATGGCAGGTGTTCAGTGTTTTTAGTGCAGGAGGTGTCACACTGGGGAAGGAGAGAAGGGAAGAATAGGAAGTGAGAATATAAATAACAGTAAAAAGTGAGGAATTTGGAGAAATAGAAAAATACCTACTGACATAAGAATGAACACAAACAATTCATTTGCATCAGTGTGCATCAGATGGACTAGAAGGAAAATCAAAACCTTTGCTTAAAATCTAGATGCTTGGAAGTCTAGATAAATGATTTTCTAACTGATTTCTGGAGAGAAAAATGGCTTCCAAAGAATAAAGGAAGTTGGGTTATTGTGATTCCAGCCCCCAAGCCTACCCCTTTAAATCAGAGCAGCCTCTGTTTTATCTCGTTTATGTACTAGACTTCCTATTACAATTTCATTTGGTGGCGGGGGGGAGAACTGCCTAGAAAAAAATGGTATGAAAATCATAGAACTAGATTTACACACTCCTTAAAGTTTTTCCTTATGTTCGTAGGCATGTTTGTTGAATAGATGAATGAATTAATTTTTGCTGGAAAATCTGTTGTTTGTTGGAGATTCTAGTATAAAATTGGCAGGAATTTTTTATTTTTTATTTCATAAGAGAGAGACGTGTTTAAATCTACCTTTTTTTTTTCCTATATGCACCATATTAAAAACTGCATTTTTTTCTTTGACTTCTTCATTCACAATAATAAATAATGATAATGCAGTTCTCAATGTCATTAAATGGAAATGTTATGAATTTTAGAACCAGTATAGAATTTCCTTAAATATTTTCCCTGTATTTTATTTTCAGCTTTTAATTTGTTAATTTGTTAATATGTATTGATTTTACACAAATTTGACTCTACCAAATATAGTACAACCTAAATTTCCTCATTAATTGTCCTTTCATTATTTAGGAATGTCATTATTTCACCATGTGCTATATCTGATAATTCTACAACCCTTAATTTATAACAGAGAGGAAAATTCACAACTAACCCCTGAGGTGGCATTCTCCCTAATGCATTTAGTTGAGTATTTAAGTGCCCACTATGCACCAGGTGTTGTGTTGGCTATATTAAAGTAGGGCAGTTATGGTTCTTAGCCTACAAAAGTTCACAGTCTGCTGTGAGGAGTTAGGCACATTAATTAGTGCTATGGTGTTATGTCAGCAGAGAAATCTCAGTAAATGGGAAAGAGTCTTGGTGAAAGAAAAGTGCTGGAAATCTGAAGTGAAAGGATATAGATTTAGGGCTTGGCCATTGCTACTAGTAGTGTTGTGGGCAAATGTCTTACCTTTGGGACTACTTTTAGTTTCTTACAGCTCTAAAATGGCAATGGATCATCCCCCAAATTTTATAAGAATTAAATGGTCATTTAAGTCTAAAGTGTCTTGTGATTCATAAAATTCTATAGAAATATTAGGGTTCTCTCCCTCTATGTCTTCCTATGTAAAAGCAAATGAAAGTTCATAATATTTATAGGCAGGTGTCAGGTAACAAAATGTGGAATGACTAACAATATCTTAGCTTCCCACAAGTACCTTGTAAATTAGCACTCATCTTATAAGCCTTTTCTGTCTGTATACATACATATTCATTTTCTGTGTTCTTCTTGCTTTGGGACCTATTTAAGACCAAGTATATGATTCTCATTAATGTGGCCAGTTTCTGTGAGGAAATGTATCAAGCAAAGATTTTTCAGGAATCATGAAATAGCTATTTGGAAGTAATTGCCACTGATTCAGCACGATTGAAATCCAAATGATAAAATTGGTTAGAAAAAGATTGCAGTATGTTCCTGTTTACATGCTCTAGGGCCTCCCATTAAAAAAAAAAAAAAAAAAAAAAAAAGAACAGTTGTCCACCTCAGGTAAGCACATTTCTTTTCATTGTTTCTACAAACTGCTAAGTAGATCATCTCTTAGTGATCATTAAATGGAACTACAGTGCTATAAAAAATTTCCTCAAAGTTGTGAAATGCCAATTTTTTTCATAGTAGGAGGGAACTTGGAAAAATTGTTTGCAAGTTGGGTGGAATCATGATGCCATAAAAAGAACCCTTCTTAAGGTGGCAGAAAACCAAATAAATTTAATGTATAATTATTGACAATTTCCCTATCATATCTGATCTATAAAATGATAAATGTATACTAGCTAATCTCTCAAACTGCTAACAACACTGTGAGTTTATAAAAGTTGTGTAATCTCAACCTGAAAGTCACTTTTTTTTCCAACAAAAGAAAAAAATGTGATGAAGAATAGCATATTCAGTAATAACTGGATGCTATTAGTCTGATGGATATAAACACATTATAGATGACAGAATAAGAGACTAGAGGGAAATTAAGACTTTATCTTGCCTACTAGGTTGTAGCCAGAGGGTTTGGGAGGGAATTTGGAAGTGGGTAAAAGTATCTTTGTTAAGGTAATAGGTGTACCTCTAGCATTTTAGGGGACAGGTATGCTAAAGTCTTACAGTGTTTGGAATTTTTCTACATGATGAAGAATTATTGTTTACAGAATTCTAGTGGTGCCCTGTTGAGAAATACCAATAAAGCAAGCTCTCACTTTACAAATGAGAAGGCAATTCTAGGAAGTAAAAGATAATGGTCCTGAGCAGGGAGCAAGTTTGTGACAGATTCAGGATTCCTCTGACAACCAGGTTATCCAACTCCATTTATTTATTTTCCTAAAGCCCCTCCTGTCAGTATAAATTTGCTTTTCCACCTGCTTTGGAAAACTCCACCATCAAACTTTTGGATTGTACGGTTGTTGTCTAAAATGAAATGTCATTTGTCAGATTTTTTTTGTTATATTACTTTTCTCCAAAGCATAAATCTACCTGTAGTCTTGGATAAGCCAAATATTATATTCTCAGAGAACACAGATGAGATCCTATGCTTTATTAATAATTTAATTATCAGTGCCTCATGCAGTTTCATAGTATCTTGAATGCTTGAAAACTAAAGTGGGAAATCAAGAATGGATTTGGAGTGAAAAGACCAAATGAAGACCACGTCCCAGTTAAAGTACTAATCTTATGAGCTTGTATAGATGCTTGACTTCTCCTTGACTCAGTGTCTTTTTCTGAAAAATGAAAATGATAATTTCTACCCTGACTTTGTCTACCTGAGAATTGAGTTTGAGAAATGGTAAGAATGAATGCTCAGGCACATTGATTATATGCAAATTAAACTTTTCTGCAGTAAATCTGAAGCAAATGACTTAAGAGCATCAAAATAGGAAATATTTATTTGGTTTTTCAGGTCTCTAATTCCATCATGGTAGACATACTTGGGGAGGGGTAATATAAAGCAGTGTCCTACAAAGACATCAAAAGCACTTAGGACTTCCTTGTTCTGGTATCTGAAACTGTAGCATGATTTTCTTTATGTATTTGTGTAAACTACCTATGATCTAGTTTGGTGGGGTACTATTTTTTTTTTTTTTTACGATATAGCTTATTGTAACAGCCTCATGTTATATAATAATGCTTAGCCATCACATAAGAGTTGAATAACTACGACTGTGTAAATAATAACTAAACAGTGGCATAGAAATTATGTACATACTGTGTTCAAGGTCCAGGATATTCTGAGCATGGTAGGCTTGGCCTTGGCCTGGATCATATCCCAAAGGACTGTTCACAGAATTGAGATAATCACCTATGTGTGCCTGATAATTAGATGCCCAGTTCATGATGATTCTTCCTAGTGTTTAGTCTAGGTTTCTAATATTCAAAATGTTATCAAAATATTTGTATATTATCAAAAATATGGCCTTATTTCTGCTAAATAGTTATTGGCTGCTTTCCTGTCTAGCACTAACCTAAAGTGATATATATATATATTTGTGTGTGTGTGTGTGTATACACACAAATACATATATGGCTGTGTACATTCGTAGGATGGTTGTAGCAGAAAAGTATATCAGTCATGCACATTACACATTTTGTAGAGGATTTGTAAGCACCAGTCCTTGCTTAGGTGATATTATGAGTTGAATTGTAACCCTGCAAAATTTATATTTTGAAGCCCTAACCCCCAGTTCCTCAGAATGTGGCCTAATGGAGATAGAGTTTTTAGAGGTAATTAAGTTAATGTGAAATCATTAGAGTGGGCCCTAAGCCAAATAACTTGTGTTCTTATAAATAGAGAAAATATGGACACAGGGACATGCATAGATGGAAAACAGTATGGAGAGGTGTAGAGAGAAGTTGGCCATGTACAAGCCAAGGGAAGAAGGCCTGCAACAAATTCCTTCCTCAGTCATCTGGAGGAAATAGTGCTACCAACTCCTTAGTTTTGGACTTTTAGCTTCCAAAACTATGAGAAAATACATTTCTGCTGTTTAAACCATTCAGTCTGTGGTACTTTGATACTTCAGCCCTAGCACACTAGTATGCATGGTAGGTGGGGATTTGTCCTCAGAGCCCCTCTCTGCCATGGCTCTCCTGTAATTTAAGCCTTGCTTTTAGTAATATGCTAGAACAGTTTATATATGCCATAATACATTTGAAAGGATAAATGTCTTTGAAAATTGAAGTCAGTATAACTAGATTTCTAAAAAGAAAACAGTAGAATTGCCTTTTTTTAGAAAATTATGTCTGTGTTATATTTGTTTTTGAACATCTTTCTTCGGACAGTGAAAATGACATTATTATAATGCATAAAGCAGAGAGTCTTGATTCTCACAATTGATTTCCTGTATTTGTAATTTATATAGAAGTGTGGTAGCAAAGATAGTGGTATATAAGCACTCCTCTTGAATTCAGAAACTTCAGCTTATTCCAAAATTTCCAATTACCTGAAAAGAAGGTTTTAAAATGCTTGCAAAGCCCAGAGAAACTCAGAAATTTAAAAAGGAAGCAACCAGCAGCCTATATAACTGCCACCGTATCGATGGAAGCCGACAAACCTGAACATGCAGAGTCTGCTGAGCAGTAAGCAGTTCTTCCAGCAAGGAGCCTCCAGGTGTCTGCTCATTGCCTAATGCATGCAGAAGCAGTAAAACAAAAATGGACGGATCAACTTCTGTTTCTGCTGAAGTTCCAGAAAAAATACTTTAGAATTCTATGAAATGTAATATTGGTAGACGGTTCATATTACCATGCCAAACTCATGGAAAATATTGAGAATCAACTCAAATTCAAACAAAATCTGCAAAAGAAAGAGATAGTTTTAAAATACACTTTTCTAACTTTAGTTAAGTGTGGACATAGTTTTGTTTCTCAGTCAAACCTGTCATGTGGCTCCACCTTGAAAAGTGTCTGGCAGTCTTCTATAGAGCTAATTTCATGTAAATTTTTATTATTTATTAAGAGTTTATAATTTTTATGTTCCTCACGCCTAGATTTTTTTTTTCTGTTAACAATACCTATCACTATTGCTCATAGTCCTGTTTATGTTTTATAATTTCATTTAGTGTTTCTTTTTTTGGTGAAAGTGGAATTTTGGTTGGAATTGATCAGAATTCAAATATCACTTCATGCCCGAACATTGAAAACCCTCTTGTTTTGTCCCTCTGCTAGGCACTGGGACACATGAACAGGAGATGTAGTCCTTTTTCTTAGGGAACTCAGTCTTTGGAGCTTACTTACCTACTACCTAAGTAATCTTGACTAGGTTACCTTCCGAATTTTAAGCTATTTATAACCTGATAGGTTTGTTTTGGGATATACAAATGTACTGCATGTATCATGCTAGGTGTAGTGCTTACTGCATAGCATATACTCGGTAAATATTATTCTTCTTCCTTATGTGTATGACTATTATATATACACACACACACACACACACACACACGCACACACAGAGACACACATGTGTATGCATATGTATGATATAATTTATATGGGATGTGTGTATGTAAGTATTTATATTTACTGGAAAGTGCTTTGTGGTACTTCTCTAGTTTTAGAGATAGATGATTCATGATTTCCTTTGTCTGATATCTTTTTTGCCTAGAGGTTGGTAAAGTGTCTGAATTAGAGAAGGGATTTTAATTGAATGGCTGGATGGAAAACATAACCTGAGTAGTGAAGGAAAGATAAAGATTGATTATACTATTAAATATGTAAGTGAAAAATGAGTGGTAGGACAGGAGTTCTGGGAATTATAGTTTAGAGATAGTACAGTTTTAAATTGTAGAGGGCTTTATTTCCCTCATATTAACTGGTGTGTTGAATATATAATAACATGTTTTTTCTGGGATGAATATTATAACTGTCCATGTGAAATAACATTTGAACCAAATATGATGTATTTGTCTCCTAAATGTTTTATAATCTTCTTAAATTAAATGACCAAGATTAGAAAATATGCAGCCCATTGTGGTAACTACCTAACACTAGATCCTGGTAAAACAATTGTAGTGATGTCATTGACACCTAGAGGGGTGATTAAATTAGTATCAGCAGGGAAATGTATTCTATGTTTGAGGCATATGTCAACAGAAAATGTTAAATACTGTCAGCACTTTTCTATGACAAGCTGGACTGAAATGAACTGTTAGGGTTTTTGAGTGTGGGGTGCTTCTTGAAGTACAATAATTATTTGAGACCACTAATGTAAAAATTAGCCATTTAATATATCAGAAGAAATATATGACTTAAAACAATAATGCTCTTCAAATAGGAATAATTTACTCCTAAGTCACTTATATGTTGAAGTCAGATAGCCAGCTGTTAAAGTACTTGCTAACTGAGGAGCATGACGAAATTCATTAATGAAAATGAGGACTGTTTGGTTTTATATTTATATTTTACTCTATATGTGATTTTTCTTTATTTTTAATCTATACTAAAGTTGCTAAATCTCATCTGATTGTCACTGGTGGAAATGTTTATTTTTTGCCCTAATTTTGTTTGGTCTTGTTTAGTTGACTTCCCTTCTTGGCAAAAGCAGAAGAGATCTATCTTTTGGATATTTTTGGTAAATGGATTAAATCATCTAAGATGTTAGACTGTGTACAGATGATATCTTTTTTTTTTTTTTGGTAACATGAATGTTCAGTGCTTTTTAAAGTAGAAAAAAAATCTATAAATATATAGTTATTCTAGCAACCTATTCAGAGACTTGGGATAACTGACTCTAAATTTTCTAATCTTTTCTAATCAGAAAAATATAAACCTTTCAGTGAAAAAGTAAGATGAATTGATGATGTCTTAAGAGAGTCAAGGGAAGTAAGTATTTTACCTCCATTATGTTTAAATTTGTTATTTTATTTTACAAAAACAAGCATGCATTCATTAAATATGAGTTTTTTGTGTGTGAGAAATATTTCATGTGAATGACCATAGTGTTAAAAAAATGTGCTCTTTTTTGTTTGTTTGTTTGTTTTATAAGCAATAGGATAATATTATAGAAATATAGAAAAGCAGAACAAGGGTGAAAAAATGAAATTTAATTTTATCACTTCAAGTGTGTTTAATGATCTGTTTATTTCTTTTTTTTTTCAATAATATCATTGTGGGCCTGTTTTTTCTACTCTCTAATAGTATACATTTTTTTCATACATAGCTTTTCACTTCACTTGGTCAACTAAGTTAAACTAATGTTTTCTACTTCAGTGATAGCAATAGGTGAAATTTTTTTTAGATGTGGAACAAGGAGCCAACAATTTAGTTACTTATTAGATTATTACTTATTCACTCAGTTTATCAGAAGACTGAACTCTTAAGGAATCTAGCTCTGAGTCACATTGTTTCAGGTTTCAGTGACAAATATTGATGAGGTGGGATGCTAGTTAGTAGTTAGAGCTGTGGATAAAATCATCATTTGTACTGCTTCCTAAAATTATCTTCATATACTCAGTATTTTTTTTATCTGCATAGTATTTAATGGTATCAGTGTTACATTGTGAACATAACTATAATCTTAATTATTGGGAATTTCTTTTTTGTATTATAAATAGTGATAAGGTGGATCTCTCTGATCATTTCAGTTTTTACTGCTCCTTTTAATTATTTGTCTAGGATATAGAGAAGTCATTCTGCAAAGTACTATCACTATTTTAGATTGTGGTAGATTTTATTATCAGTAGGGTGTAACAATATAGTGGTAGGGATGTAACAATATAAAATGCCTTCGGTATGCAAACTGCATCCTTACCAGTATATGGACATTATCATTTTCATTTTTGTTCTAATATACTCTTTGAGACATTAATTTTTGTTCTAATATACTCTTTGAGACATTTCTGTTCAGAACTCATCCAATTTCCAAGCTTAATCTCTTTTTCCCTAAAGGTGTAATTTCGGTTTGGCTTAAAATATCTAGACAGTTGTAGAGATGCTATAATGTAGATAGCATCCATCTCTGGCTCCCTAAAGATCTTGGCTCTGGAATTGGACATGGGTTGAAATAACAATTCAGCTCTTAGACAAGGCCCTGATCTCTTTGGGTTGCACTCTTCATTTTCTTCATCTACAACATGGAGATGATGGTTGGTAAGAGGAGGATAGAAAGGAAGGAAAGTAGGGTGCATACTTCCTGGTGAAGTTACTACATGAAGTTCTTTGGACTTTTATTATGGTTCTAAAATTCTCATGTTGTTTTTAATGGGAGATGAAGGCTTCAAATCCTGCTATGCAATTTATATGTTAGTTAATAACTCAAATATCTTAATTTTAAATTTTTTTCCATCAGTGATAGCTCTCTATTTTTTTCTACAGTATCACAACTTTTATACTGCGTCTCCTCTCTATAAAAAGAAATGACAAATATCTAAGTTGTTGAGATAGGAGAACAATGGTAACATGATTCATCTTGCCCAGGTCAGAAATGAAAACAGTTTTGGAGTTATAAGCCTTTCCTCTTTTCTCTTATTGTAAACAGTTATTTAACACTTACTGTGCACCAGGTGTTGTGGAAATCACAGGATAAAATTTTGCTCAAAAGCCATACTTTTCACAGAAGGTTTTATTTAGCCTTGCTTTTCTAAAGTGATTTCTTTTGTTTTAGGACAAAAGGCTACTAAGAAAGGAGAGACTTAGGAAAGGAGAATGAGGGCTTAGGCAGAGAGCAGAGCAATCTTTCAAGGTTGGCAAAGGCCTGATGTGGTGTTAGCCAGGAATTAGTATGCCTTACAGCCAACTCACTGGAAACGCACTTTGGTAAGCTGGTCATAGATTTTCAAATTGAAAACCTATTTTAGCTACTGATCTTAAGAATAGGCTTCTGACTGCAGAACTAGATGCACTTTAATCATCATTCATAAAGGCAGGTAAGAAAGGAAATTATGTATTGGCCTAGCAGTGATGTTACACAGGCAGCTTGGACAAAGCAACGTGAAAGAAGATGTAAGTGCTGGGCAAGACAGACATCACTGAGCTGCGATGCTTAGGTTTAGGCAGTGAAGTCAGGTACCCTTCCAATGTGTTTGACTCTTCTTCACCATCAGCCTACTCTTCTGTTGCTAGAAAACACATTTCTTTCAGAGAGCTGAGAATTACCTTTACTGACACTGGTATTATATTCTATTTAAATGTAAACTTTATTAAGACAACATTCAAGTGTTTTTTTTCTTTTTGTATCACCTTTAATAGGAGAGAGAGAGACTCAGTATGTTCCATAGGCAGTGTACTCTGTACACATTTATAAAAATGAAATGCCAGGGTATTTATTCATTTAGTCAGTTTAAAAAATACATATTCAATGCATGTTATGAGTCAGGCATTGTTCTTAATACTTATTATGTGTTGATGAAGAGAAGAAATAATTCCTGTTTCATGGAGTTTGTGTTCTAGTGGAATTATAAATAAAATTAGAACAAGCTTTATTGTAAGGGATATTAAGCCCCATAAATGGTAGATCCCTTAGAGGGCATTAATCTTATTTGGAAAGATTCAGTATTTACTAGGTGAATGAGATAGGCAAGAGCTAGTCAAAATTAATTTAAAAATATATTTAACTTTTCATATGTCTGTGTTTTTCTTTCCCTATTAGCTACACTTTTTGCATATACTTCAAAATTCTACATATATAAGACCTCTAGTAAATTTCTTAATTGCTGTGACTGCTTCCTCTGTTCTCTTCCTTGTATAGACTTCTAGGGAGCATTATCCCCAGGTATTTACTATTATGTATACATGGATGTTTTCTTAAGACAATCTGGACTCTTTAAGAGCAAGGACTGTCTGTGTGTTTGTTGAATGAATGTAGATTCTTAAGTTTAAATGAAATCAACTTTTCTAAGAGTAGATTAACTGGATCACAAATAAAATCAAACTCAGCTTTATTAAATGTTTCAAGAAAAACTAGGAGTTCCCGTCGTGGTGCAGTGGTTAATGAATCTGACTAGGAACCATGAGGTTGCGGGTTCGATCCCTCGCCTTGCCCAATGGGTTGGGGATCTGGTGTTTCTGTGAGCTGTGGTGTAGGTTGCAGACATGGCTCAGATCCCACGTTGCTGTGGTAGTGGCGTAAGCCAGCGGCTACAGCTCTGATTAGACCCCTAGCCTGGGAACCTCCATATGCTGCAGGAGCAGTCCTAGAAAAAGGCAAAAAGACAAAAAAAAAAAAAAAAAAAAAAAATTAAAAGGATGCAAAGTGACGAGTTATAAAATTTAAGAAAATTAAATTATTGAATTTGAAATTAAAGAAGGTGAGAAAAGACATTGTACAAAAAGCAGGGGCCATTCTTATTTAGGGTATAACAAAAGAAATTCAGCATAACTATAATTAATCTATGGTTCTTGTTTTGAAAACTTTCATATTATCATATTCAGAATTACTTAAATATGTTCTGAAAGAAAGGAAGAAAAATATACTTAGCTGTGGTAATCTAACAAAAACTCCTTGCAAGACAAGCAGGTCATAAAATGTGTATATTTTTAATTTCTGCTATGGAGGTATATGCCAGTGATCTCAAGTTAGGAGTGCGTGTTGATGCTCTTCTAATGGGGAAGTATTTCAGAGGAAGGATGGAGTGGGAAAGAAGAAAGCAAGATTATGACAAAATGTGGTATATACACACTTCAGTAGTTGCTGTTTCTTCTCAGAAAAAGCCATAAGAATTGGCTATAAAAGAAAGTTTGTCTATTTCTTTTCTGAGTGTGTAAATTTGTGCTTAGTCATAGACAGGAAACCAAGCACTCAGATATGCATACAGGGTGAGGAGAAGGGGGGCTGAAGCAAGCAACATGGCATGACTTTGTACATGCTGAATCCAGCCCTGGGTTCCAGGAGATGTGATTTCCCGATGCTGTGGGAGAACCTCAGAAAGGCTACAAAAATTGGACAGCTTCAAGAACAAACAAGAAACGCTATCGATTTCTGTGTATTGATTTTGTATCCTGCAACTTTGCCAAATTCGTGGATAAGCTCTAACAGTTTTCTGGTAGAGTCTTTAGGATTCTCTAGGTATAGTATCATGTCATCTGCAAATAGCGATAGTTTTACTTCTTCCTTTCCAATTTGGATTCCTTTTATTTCTTTTACTTCTCTGATTGCTGTGGCTAGGACTTCCAGAACTATGTTGAAGAGTAGTGGCGAGAGCTAATATCCTTGTGGGAAGCAATCCCGTTTACCATCGCATCCAAAAGAATAAAATACCTAGGAGTAAACCTACCTAAAGAAACCAAAGACCTGTACTCTGAAAACTACAAGCCACTGATGAAAGAAATCAAAGATGACACAAATAGATGGAAAGATATACCATGCTCGTGGATTGGAAGAGTTAATATTATCAAAATGACTATACTACCCAAGACAATCTACAGATTCAATGCAATCCCTATCAAATTACCAAGGACATTTTTCACAGAACTTGAACAAAATGTCTTAAGGTTTGTTTGGAATCACTAAAGACCCAGCATAGCCAAAGACATCCTGAAAAAGAAAAATGGAGCTGGAGGAATCAGGCTCCCGGACTTCAGACTATACTACAAAGCAACAGTTGTCAAAACTGCATGGTACTGGCACAAAGACAGACATATAGATCAGTGGAACAGGATAGAAAGCCCAGAATTCAACCCATGCACTTACAGCCAACTAATCTATGACAAAGGAAGCAAGACAATGGAGAAAGGACAGCTTGTTCAATAAGTGGTGCTGGGAAAACTGGACAGGCACATGGAAAAGAACAAAAATAGAACACTCTCTAACACCATACACAAAAATAAACTCCAAATGGATTAAAGACCTAGATATAAGACCATACACTATCAAACTCCTAGAGGAAAACATAGGCCAAACACTCTCTGACATAAACGACAGCAACATCTTCTCAGATCCACCTATCAGAGTATTGACAATAAAAAGAAAAATAAACAAGTGGGACCTACTCAAACTTCAAAGTTTCTGCACAGCAAAGGAAACCCTAAACAACACAAAAAGACAACACACAGAATGGGAGAAAATCTTTGCAAATGAATCAACTGACAAGGGATTAATCTCCAAAATTTATAAACAATTTCTGCAGCTGCATACCAAAAAAACAAACAACCCCATCCAAAAATGGGTAGAAGATCTAAACAGACAATTCTCCAAAGAAGACATACAGATGGCCAAAAATCACATGAAAAGATGTTCAGTGTCACTCATTATTAGAGAAATGCAAATCAAACCTACTATGAGGTACCACCTCACACCAGTCAGAATGGCCATCATCCAAAAGTCTGCAAACAATAAGGGCTGGAGAGGGTGTGGAGAAAAGGGAACCCTAGTACACTGTTGGTGGGATTGTACATTGGTGTAACCACTGTGGAAAACACTATGGAGATTTCTCAGAAAACTAAACATAGAACTACCATTTGATCCAGCAATCCCACTCCTGGGTATCTATCCAGAGAAAACCATGACTCGCAAAGAGACATGTACTCCAATGTTCATTGCAGCACTCTTTACAATAGCCAAGACCTGGAAACAACCTAAATGTCCATCGACAGAGGAGTGGATCAAGATGAAGTGGTACATATACACAATGGAATATTACTCAGCCATTAAGAAGAATGAAATACCAGCATTTTTAGCAACATGGATGGACCTAGAAACTATCATGCTAAGTGAAGTCAGCCATACAATGAGACACCAACATCAAATGCTTTCACTGACATGTGGAATCTGAACAAAGGACAGACCGAACTTCTTTGCAGAACAGATGCTGACTCACAGACATTGAAAAACTTATGGTCTCCGGAGGAGAGAGTTTGGGGGGTGGGGGGATGTGCTTGGGCTGTGGGATGGAAATCCTGTGCAATTGGATTGTTATGATCATTATACAACTACAGATGTGATAAATTCATTTGAGTAATAAAAAAATAAAATGCTTATCAATATAATAAAATTAAAAAAGAACAAACAAGAAAGCAGCTCAGCATTTTTTCTTAGTAGTGCATATTTAAACTATTTGAATTTATCTAGATCATATCTCCTATATTTTATTAAAGTTATGAAGTAAGATTTTTCTTCAACTGACAACATGTGGTTGTTTTCAAATATAATGCTAGAAAGTACATTCAAAATGTGGTTACTTTCAAAGTCTATCCTGTTATAATTGGCATCTAGGACGTTTTCCTGCAAATAGAAGGTTTTCACAATTGGTTGATTAAACATGCTTCTACAAAAAGGAATTCATATGCTGGGAAGAAAGTTTTCCATGGATCAGGCACTGTGAATTTTGGGAAAGACTTGCCAAGTTCTTTGGGTGTGTTTTAAAAGAAGATTGATCCTCATTAATCATAAATACTTTGACTCCTTCAGTTAAGTAGGAAACAAATTATGTTTCAAGGCTTTTCTGTCTTTTAAACATTTTTTGGTTATTCTACACAGAAATGCTTATTAGTTAGAATAAGATTATGACAAAAATATCACTTGTCAGGAGATTTGGGTTCCTATCTTAGATTCTTTGGCTGTGTAACATTGGGTACAGCCCAGTTATCTTGTCTGTGAAATGAAAATTTTTTTGAGCTAGATTTGTTAACATCTATGTCATTTCAGCCTTGAAATACTAGTTCTATTATAGCAACCACAAATAAGTCTTTTGAGAATATTAAGGAAATATTAAATATCATTGGGTGAAATTTTCACAGGGGATTTTTCTGAAAATAAAACTAAGATTGTGGCCAAATGCAAGAAACTGATCCAATTTCTGCAACCTAGAACTCCTAAACCAGTTCAGTGAATGGATGCACTCTTCTAGGGACTTTGTGCTGTCTAAAATTACTCTGAATCACTGAATGATAGATTTGACTTCAGCAGTTTTTGGAAAACCTTTAAGGATACAGCATGAGTTGAGACTGCTGTTCACCAACAGTAAACCTTTGTATTTCCTTGTTATTGTAGGAACCTCAGGGACGCAGCAGTGTGGCAGCAGAGGAAGGCCTAAATTTAGTCAGAAAAATGGGAAGATGCTGTTTCATTAGGCATGTTATTCCCAATGCACTTCTTGCCTTCTTTCACGAAAGTAGTATCGTTTGAAGGGAAATGTGCACTAGCATCTCTGTCTCTTTAGAGGCAGGTGTGATGTGAGAAAGGAAAGGATACTGATTTGAAATTTGTTTAACATCATGAAAGCTGTGTTTATGCATCTGACTTAAACAATAATAGAAGAACCTCAATATTGATAGTTAAATATAGTCGTCCCCAAGGATTATCAGCTTTATTCCAAAGGCTCTTTTTATGCTTGAGTTGAATGTTCTTTAATTTTGAACCTTCGGCTTAGCCATTTTCAATAACTCTAGCCTTCCATAATCTTTTAACAGCCTAACATTATTCAAGGAAATTAAATCTTTAGACATAGTTTCATAACACTATGTTCTTTAAATTTTATTCTGTTCTTGAATCCCACGGGTCATTTTCAAGTCGTTAAAAACAACTAAAATCGAAACTAATCCAAAATGCAGTTCTTTTACATACTCACTTTCTGGGATGGTCGTCACATTTCAGTTTTAGTGTTCCTATCCTGAAAATGGTCAACAATTCAACAAACATTTGTTGCAGTTCTACTACTTGCCAAAGCTCTATTATGCCTTGGGGATGTGTAGATGCTTAAGCTAGGTACCCACCCTGGAGGAATAGTTGAGTACCTGGGGAGTTTCTCACAAAAGGAGATTATTTTAAAATGATGTTGTGCAATCAGTTAAGGATCTGGCATTGTTGCCACAGTGGCTTGGATCGCTATTGTGGGTTCAGTCTCTGGCCAGAAAACTTCTACCTGCCACAGGTGCACAGGTGTGTCTAAATAAATAAATAAATAAGATGATGGGGTGACAATCATTCTTTGTTTGACCAAACTTTAGTTAGGCTCCTGAAACTTCTTTTAGGCCTATCTCTCACTTACTTGTAAGATCTAGCTTTAGCATGAACCTTACTAAGTCAGTGTAATTAGAACCCCACCCCGCCCACCACCGTATCTGACCATGTACCTTATCTTTCAGCATCTTTCAAGTGCTGTCTTATTACCCTGGGTTGTCTTCAGGAAGAGACCTATTAGGTTGGGTTAGCCAGAAGTCCCCTTACCCTTAATGGTTCCTTTTCATAATCTTTCATCCACTCATTCCCATGCTGCTTCCTGTCACTTGCCACTTGCCCACATGGTATATTTGGAGTTGAGCCCAAGTCTATACTAAGGTCTCTTACCCCAGTTGCAGTAGTCCTGAATAAAATTTGTTTTTATTGCTTTAACTACTGTCCAGCTCTGGTTTTTCTTTGACAGTTATGGTGCTACAACTTGGATAGGATCAGATTCATCATTGGGCCCCTAGACCATTCACCCAGGACTCTACCTACACATCTTTGAAGTCTTTGTTTTCACTGCTGACTGATTGATCAGGGATCCATTGGTGAGTCCGACTCCTAAACCATTGCTCCAGATAAATTTCTGTTGGAGCTCATAGGGACAGATTTTAATTCTTAAGATTCTGAGTGTAGCCTAAAAGCTGGGTTAGAATCCCAAATAAAAAGAGGCTCGGATACATTCTTAGGTTTTTCCATTTGTAAGAGGCTATTCTCTTCAAGGAACAGAAGCAGTGTTAGGGTTATTGTTTTACTCTGATGCTTTTGCAAAAGTGACTTACCTAAGAAGAGATTTATACAAAGGATTCTGATGGGTACAGATTTCTAATGATATTACCAAAGTGAGTAAAAATTTTCAGAACTGTAATGGAAAAAAACTAGATTAATAAAACTGTCATCCTAAATCTGGCAAAACAGGAATTAAATAAACATGGAACTAAATAAACTAATGAGGACAGTTATGATTTTATGACTCTTTATTTAAAATATTACTACTTCTATACCTTTTTTTCCCCAGATTTAAGAAAACTTTTTACTCTCTTCTCTTAACACTATCCATCACTTATAGCAATTTGGTATATTATACCTTTGTAAACAGATTTTTAGCATTTATAGTTCTCTCCTTATCTGATCCCTCCAGAATTTAGAAACTCCTAATGACTATTCTTATTTTCACAGAAATATATTTTTGCATGAGTTCAGTAAGAGTCTGTTCTCTTTATAACATCACATAGTTGAAAATATTATTTATATTAATTATATATGACTGGAGTATCATATTTGAGAAAAATGTGCTTAAATCAAAGGTGACCAGACAGTTTTAAGGAACTATAGTTGATTTTATGAGGTCTCTCTCCAAAAAATGATCTGGTGTTCTGCTAGTAGGGTTCCTGGCTTTATAGGTTAGCAAGAAAAGATATAGATTTTAGGTCCAGGAACATCAAGATATTTTGGGAACCTTGAGATGGAAAGAATTCACTCAAACGTATAGGTATTGCAGGTGAAGTAGTCTGATGATAAGTCTTTGGTTGGCTTCCTGGCCTTGAGAGGCTTTGTCCAATTTGAGGCTGCTTATGACAGTTTCCAGCAGAATAAATTCAAAAGACCTATGTGGTCAGTTACTATTCTTGCTATGTTTATCCAAATTATCAGGCCAAGTTTAATGAGAATAGACTTATTTTGCAAACAAATTAACCTTACTTTTACTGTCTTTGATAAAAATGGTGGTGATTTACAGAGAGAGAAATTGTTTCAGTGGAAAACTGTTGTACACTCTTGTGGGTATTAAATCCTAGTCTTCTTCATTGTCAGCATCTTTTAGCTTCTCCTATTGCTGTGTGGTAGTGCTTGTTTAGTGGCCAATATTTAGAAATATGACTGTGGGTTAGATTCAGGAACAGGTTTATTATATTCTAAATGTCTTGGGACTTTCTTTCCTAGGGTGGGATAGAGGTCAGAATTCTACCCCAGACAAAGCTTTATTTAAAAGTGGAAACAAAGAATTAGGTTACATGACCACATATATAAAATATTCAACATTGGAGATTGTTATGGAAAATCTATTTCACCATTTAATTTTTGATTTTGGAAAGTAAGAACATTAGCCCATTTACTTAGCTTAAAAAATTGATTATTGTTAGACTTAGGCTAGCTGTAAATTAATAAAATTGTATTTACAGATACAAACACAGTGACTTTGTTAGGTCCTGCATGTGGTGAAGGAAATGATAGAAACATTTTTCCTTATTTTTTAAATAGTTAAAAATTATGGATTATAAACTGGAATTAGAAAATATTCAGATGTACAGGATAGAACTGATGAAGGAAGAATAAATGGGTTAAAAAACTGCTTAGAAAAATCACAAGCTGAAAATGGAGATGAGCTTTTTTAATAAGATCAGGGACACCAAGTGCAGAGACATTACAAAGATAAGCTCATTCACCCTTGTGGTTCAACAGAGTGGAGAGATAAGAATGACCTCTGGATAAATGAAAAGATAGAGTAGAAGAATAGGAAACTAGCATCTGCAGAAAAGTTTACTAAAGCCAGGGCAGAAATGGGGATCTAAATGATTGGATTCCACCATTTTCAAAAAAATGACTGCCCATGCTGTGTGCTTTACTAGTGAAGATATTAGACTCTTGCTGAACTGTTTATCAGTGTGTATGAGTGTGGGCATTTTCTGTGTTTGATGCACACTTAGAATTTATTTTAAATTAACCCCTCTCTTTCTTCTCATCATTTGGCAAATAATGATTTATGACTTTTTACTCAAATAAATGTGTCAAGTATGTATTGACAATGAATACTATTTGTGAGGTAACTTGTATTAGAAAAAAGCTTTGCTTTTAAGTTCATACTTTATTCAGATATACTTAGTTTATCTCTTGTACATTTTTTGTCCCAAGATCCTATTCAGGACACCTCATTATATTTATCTATCAAATCTCCTTATGCTTATCTCTGTTGTGATGATAGTATTAAAGTTTATCCTTATTTGTTTGATGACCTTGACAGTTTTAAATAGTGTCAAATGTTTTTGTAGAATATCCCTTAATGTGTATCTGTCCAATGTTTTTCTTATGATTAGTCTGCTATTATGGGTCATAAGAGGAAGAATACAGTGGAAAAATACGATGTTCATTATATCATATCAAGAGTACTATCAACAGGATGTATTGCTATTGTTAATCTTAATCATTTGGCTGAGGTTCTGCACATTAAGATTACTCTTCCTTTCCCCTCCCACACTTTTCCATATTGTAATATTCAGAAAGAAGTCACTATGCATAGCCTACCCTTAAAAAGGGGAGTTGTATTTTTTTTAATTACCCAATGAATTTTATTACATTTACATTTGTACAGTGATCATCACAACCAAATTTTATAGCATTTCCATCCCAAACCCTCAGTGCATTCCCCCACCTCCCCACCCTGTCTCATTTGGAAACCATAAGTTTTTCAAAGTATGTGAGTCAGTATCTGTTCTGCAAAGACATTCATTATGTCCTTTTTTAGATTCCACATGGAAATGATAGCATTTGATGTTGGTGTTTCATTGTCTGACTGACTTCACTTAGCATGATAATTTCTACGTCCTTCCATGCTGCTAAAAATGTCATTATTTTTTTTCCTTTTGATGGCTGAGTAATATTCCATTGTGGGTATGTACCACATCTTAATTAGCCACTCTCTGTTGATGGACATTTAGGTTGTTTCCATGTCTTGCCTATTGTATCGAGTGAGGCAATGAACAGTGGAGTACGTGTATCTTTTCAAGTCATGGTTTTCTCTGGGTAGATGCCCAGGAGTGGAGTTGCTGGACCAAATGGTAATTCTATTTTTAGTTTTCCGAGGAATCTCCATACTGTTTACCACAGTGGTTGCACCAATTTACATTCCCACCAACAGTGTAATAGAATTTCCTTTTCTCCACACCCTCTCTAGCACTTATTGTTTGTAGACTTTTTGATGATGGCCATTCTGGCTGGTGTGAGTTGGTACCTCATAGTGGTTTTGATTTGCATTTCTCTAATAATGAGTGATGTTGAACATCCTTTCATGTGTTTTTTGGCCATCCGTATGCCTTCTTTGGAGAACTATCTGTTTAGATCTTCTGCCCATTTTTTTGATGGGATGTTTGGCTTGTTTTTTTTTGTTTTGCTTTTTTTCTTTTTTTTGGTATCGAGCTGCAGAAGGTGTTTATATATATATTGGAGATTAATCTTGTCAGTTGATTCATTTGCAAATATCTTCTCCCACTCAGTGGATTGTGTTTTCATTTTGCTTAGGGTTTCCTCTACTGTGTGAAACTTTTAAGTTTAATTAAGTCCCATTTGTTTTTTTTTGTTTGTTTTTATTGTCATAATTCTAGGAGGTGGATCTGAAGAGATGTTGCTGTGGTTTATGCTGGAGAGTATTTGGCCTGTGTTTTCCTGTAAGAGTTTTATAGTGTCTGGTCTCATATTCGATCTTTAATCCACTAAACAGAGGAAGGAACACTTCCAACCGCATTCTATGAGGCCACCATCACCCTAATACCAAAACCAGACAAAGATACCACAAAAAAAGAAAACTAAAGGCCAATTTCACTGACGAACATAGATGCAAAAATCCTCAATAAGATACTAACAAACCGAATCCAACAATACATTAAAAGGATTGTCCATCATGATTATGAGGGATGTATCCAAGGGATGCAAAGATTTTTCAATACTGGCAAATCAATCACTGTGATACTGCACATTAACAAACTGAAGAATAAAAAACATATGATCTTCTCAACAGATGCAGAAAAAACCTTTGACAAAATCCAACACCCGTTTCTGATCAAAACCCTTCAGAAAATGGGCATATAGGGAACCTACCTCAACATAATAAAGGCCATATATGACAAACCCAGAGGTGACATAATTCTCAATGTTCATCAGTGAAATTGGCCTTTAGTTTTCTTTTTTTGTGGTATCTTTGTCTGGTTTTGGTATTAGGGTGATGGTGGCCTCATAGAATGCGGTTGGAAGTGTTCCTTCCTCTGTGGTTTTTTGGAATAGTTCCAGAAGGTATTAGTATTATTAGTATCTTATGATCATTTGTATTTCTTTGATGTCCTTTGCAACTTCTCTTTTTTCATTTCTAATTTTATTGATTTGAGTCCTTTCTCTTTTTTTCTTGATAAGTCTGGCTAAGGGTTTATCAATTTTGTTGATCTTTTTAAACCACCAGAGTTTAGTTTCATTGATCTTTTCTATGGTTTTCTTCATTTCTATTTCATTGATTTCTGCTCTGATCTTTATGCTTTCTTTCCTTCTACTAACTTTAGGTCTTGTCTGTTCTCTCTCGAGCTGCTTTAGATATAAAGTTAGCCTGTTTATTTGAGCTTTTTCTTGTTTCCTTAGGTGGGCTTGTATGGCCATAAACTTCCCTCAGAACTGTTTTTGCTGCATCCCATAAGTTTTGGAGTGTTGTATTTTTGTAGTCATTTGCTTCTAGGTATTTTAAAAATTCCTCTTTGATTTCTTCAGTGATCCATTGGTTGTTTAATAGCATGTTGTTTAGTCTCCATGTGTTTGTGTTTTTTGCAGTTTTTTGCAGTTTTTTTTTTTTTTTTAGTTGCTTTCCAGTCATATAGTGTTGTGGTTAGAAAAGATGCTTGATAGGATTTAAATTTTCTTAAAGTTACTGAGGCCTGATTTGTAGCCCAGAATGTGATCACTCTTAGAGAATGTTCTTTGTGAACTTGAGAAGAATGTGTATTCTGCTGCTTTTGGATGGAATGTCCTATAAATATCTATTAAGTCCATCTGGTCTAATGCTTCATTCAGGGCCTGTGTTTCCTTATTGATTTTCTGTCTGGATGATCTGTCCATTGCTGTAAGTGGGATGTTAAAATCCCCCACTATGATTGTGTTATTGTAGATTTCTCCTTTTAGGGTTGTTAGCAGTTGCCTTATAAATTGTGGTGATCTTATGTTGGGTGCATATATATTTAAAATTGTTATATCTTCTTCTTGGATTGAGTCTTTGATCATTATGCAATGTCCTTCCTTGTCTCTTATAATATTCTTTATTTTAAGGTCTGTTTTTTCTGATATCAGTATTGCTTCTCCAGTGGGGAGTTGTATCCTACCTGCAGAAGAATAACTATTTTACGAGTGATATTGTGAAAACCAAATGAATATAAGTGTATATAAAACAAAGTGAATACAAAAGGCTTGGAAAGTATGCAGTGTTGTTTAAATAAATGTAACTACTGGTAATCATCATGGTAAATGTCATACACATGCTAGGTGTGCTGTTAACCAGCATCTCTGCAAATAACTAACAACTAAATTATAAAGTTGAGGGAATAGATGGAGAAAAAGAAAATAGAATTTTAACAGGATCAGCTGTCTTCCTAAGTAACTATTCTATCAGAATTTTCATTTCCACTGTTTACCATGTGTTCTGAATTAATTCACTGAGATGTGCTCATTTATTTTTCAAATCTACTACTTAGCATACGCTTTTTTTCAAATCAGTTTGGCTTGAGCCAGATGAATCAACCTCTCTAGTGTGTATTATACTTTTATATATCAAACTTTTTATAAACTCTCCATTTACAATCAGTCAATTTTTCAGTGTGAACTAGAGTGATACAGAAATATGGAAAAATGCAACCCAATTGTGGTATTGTCTTAGATGTTCCCAGTGGCTCTAAAAAATAGAACATGCATTAAAAGAAACTCTTCTACAGCAAGAATGAGTGACTGTAGCCATCTAGAGGATCCTATCTATCTATCTGTTTATCTATCATTTATGTATTTATCATATGTCTATATAGTGAAATTTCACTCTTAGTAAATATCCATAGAAAATTGCTTTTCTGTACAAGAATACTCAATACTCATTCAACAAAAACTAAAAAAAAATATTATAAGAGAACAGTCACATTTATAATTCATTTTGCCAGAAAAATACTGGTAATATCTTTAAGGGAAAAATGCAATGAATGGAAAACACAGCAATGAAAATCAAAACTTTTAAGTTGTGGATACCTAGAAAGGAAGTTGGCTAGACTAGACACAATATATTTATAGATATTTACATGAAAAGTAGAAAATAAAGCCTGCATTTTTTATTCATGTATTATTTTACATGGAAATATGTGTATTAAATTGCCAATAGAAATCAAAGTTACGTATAGTTTAAATGCTTTAGTTCAGAGACTTCTCTAACTTAGAGGCTAGGAATCAGAAGTTTGCAATAGAGCCACAATTGGTTTGGAATTTCAAGGCCAGTTGTATCAAAAGTAATGGATAATTCCTTAAAATACAGGATAAGGGTATTATTCAATCCCTGTGCAATACCCTGTGAAATCCCTATTCAATACTGAGTACAACCAAGAAGTAGTGTGAACCTCGATTTGGATTTGAATCCCAGGTCAGCTATTTAATAGCTATATAACTTTAAATGTCATTTAGCTGTTTTATATATTTAGAGGCATAAAAATGAGATTTATGAAGGACTTCTTTTCTTCAATGAAAAGAAGCGATTATTGGAAGGTATGTTTGATGCTGACCTCTGGTTGGTAACTGCTATTTCATTCATCTTTTGAAATTAAAAACAATAATGCTTTGCTTCTATTTTGAGAAAACAAGTATTACAATTTTTTAGATTTCTCAAGCTAGAAGTACATATTCCACTCATGGAAATTACTGTTACAAATAAGTAACTATATATATTCTGAAGAGAATTTTAGTTCATTTGATTTCTATTATGCTCTTAAAATATTCTGGGAGTATAATTAAAAATTCTGGAAAACAGAGTGAAAAATTTAAATTCCTACAATACTGTTAAATTTTGTTGAAATTCAACCTTCTGTTAAAAAGCAGGAAAACACTTTGCTTCTAAAATTTCCTTATTGCTATTCACTTCATTTTTATCTAGATTTTAATATTAGATTCTGGAGCTTTATGTATTCCTTCATAATGTTTGATAGAATAGTGGTTTATTTTTACAAATCTGAGAAAATAGTTCAAAGGGGACATATGTAAGATGCATTGCTATTCAAAAGCTGAACGTGTAGGCAATAATAAAAGTCTTTCTATTAACTGCAGTGATTGAGAAATCAATTTGAGAGCTGTAATTGTCCATTAAGATAATGAGCATCATAAGCTAGAAACAGCATGTGTGCAAGAAGGGCTTGCAGCAGAGGAAAAACAGCAACTCTCTGAGAGTCATAAAAACTAGAGGACTATATAAAACTACAGCAAAGTACTGAGGGCTGTACATCCTCAGTACACCAAAGTACACCAAACTGAGGGCTGCTTTAGTAAATTTTAGGTGTTTCTTGATGACAATCTGGTTCACGATTAATATGAATTTTAAGAGTGGAAATATCTTTCTTATTTATCAACTGGCCTTTGTGTATTTTTATATTAAATTTGTGATTGTTGATCATTTGCTCATAAGTCTACAAAATGATCTGATTTACTAGTTGAGCTCCCTTTAGGCTTTCCCAAGGAAAAATAAATTGATCCTAAGGAAAAATAAAATTGTTCCTATTGGATTAAGTGGTTTCCAAATGAAATTAATAGTACTATCACATTTAAAATTGTGGATTTTCATTTAAGGGTATGAAAAAATTTAGATCTTTTTATCTTTCTTAATATTAGCATATTGATAGAAATATTTAGTGTCTTCTCATTGCTGGTTCTTGGAATTAAACATTAAGGAAGACATAATACCCATGCCCACTCTATTAAAAAAAAAGATTGTAATGTTGCACGAATGTTCTGTATAGCAGAGCTTTATATAGAGTTTTGCAAAGTTTCTGGTTAAGGAACTACATATTAATGCTTTCTGAATTTGGATCTTAAAAATATAATAGAAATTTGCAAGGCATAAAGGGAACATTTAGGGCACTGAAAGTGTATGTTTAGCCAAAATATTAAGACATGAGATAATTTAGGAATGGGATAGATTTCTCTACAGCTAGAACAAATTTTGAAGGTAGAGAAATAGTAAATGCAGGTAAGAAGATGGTTACAAAGATGAATGTTTGCTAATATAACTAGACTTGAAATGTGTGCAAATAGTGCCAAAATGAAAGAGGTCAAATATTTTAGGAACATTGTATCTAATATATTTAAGCATTTTAGTGCTTGTTGAAAAGCAGACAAAAAATCTTAGTCTACTTCCTAGCTAAGTTCATTTGTTTTGGAATATCAGAAACAGGTCTTGTTGGGTAAAGACACAGTTCCATCTTTATGCCAACCCTCTTTCTCCCTTTTCTCATAGATTTTTCTTTTCTCTACCTTCATGGCTCTGACTCAGACTTGTAGGGTCTCATGGCTACAAGAAGGAATGCATTTTTTTTTTTTTCTTAAAACCACGGTCTTGGCTGAGAAAGAGGAATGATACTCCAAAGAAATATTTGTCTGCTTAGGGGAAGGACCTTCTCAGGTGTTAGTTAATATATTGTGTCCTCTTTTCTTGAAAGTCCAAGTAGGAAGGATACCCCAGGAGTCAGGAATGGTAGGTGTTTTCAATAATGATTAGCAGATGCATCTCTTCTTAAAGCTGGAGATATAAAGTGAGCATAATTGTAACATTTGGATAATTTTCACTACCTTTTCCTTGCATCTTTTCTCTGCTTCAGTTTACCCCTTATCAGGCCTCTGCTGGACCTAAAGGCAGGTTGCAAAGAATAGTTCAAGCCACTCAGCACTCCAGTGGAGTGCCTCTCTCTGATCAGGATCTATGATGTTCACTCTTTCCTCTCTGGCTTTCAGATTTGGCTTTTCATTAAATCAACCTCTCTCCCCATCATTTATTCTTTTCTGGATATTCTCCTCCATTCCAAAAATTTCAAATGACATTTTGAAACTCAACTCTTCTGTGTATCATGTTTTATCTGCTTTTACAGTTTTATGTCCACTGTTTCCTCTGGGTTGAGGGTTTCTGGTTCTAGGGATCACTGAGGAACTCTGAATTTTGATCCATACATCCTTCTAATTCAAAGAGTTATGTTGGTGATAGGCTTAAAACAAACAAACAAACAAAAAGGAGATATAAAATATGATTTCCCCCAAATCATAACAAGCAGGGTTTCAAATTAAATTTGAAGAAAATACTCTTTTAAGTCGTGAATATTGACCTTGGTCATTTTAACTGCACTGTGATTGGAAACACACTAGAAATATTTTTAACTATTTCCAAAACAGCCCCAGCAACAAAATTCTTTTTACCAACTTCTGCCTAGAGTGCAGTTCCTTTTTCCAGTTCCCACACGAGGCAAGCCCTTATGCATATATTGTGATGAACATATGTGTGAGAGATAATTATCCTCAGAGACCCAGAATAGAAATACTGGAAGCCATAAGGCTTATGCCAAGAGTTTCTGGGAATGATGGTTCTCCAGGAAAGAGGGAAAATGTGTCTTTGATGAAGACCTTAGTTTTTTTCATTCTGCTCGTTCTTTACATCTCTGAAAGTTTTCATGACATTATCCTTTTATTCTTTCCTGATACTTTCTGAGGACATTCCTTAATCTATACCACCAGCTCATTAATTTATTCTTCATCATGATCCATTTCACTCTTCATCTAATATGTGAGTTTATTATATCCATAATTATATTTTGTACACCCACTTTCTCTAGTTGTTTTCTTATAATATCCTTCAGTTTATGCCTTCCCATAAGTGTGTGTGTGTGTGTGTGTGTGTATGTGTGTATGTCTTGGGAAGGGGTGATGTCTTAGGGTGATAATCTGGGGGGTATTCTAATCTAGGGAGTATTGTAATCTAGGGAGATTTCAGTAATAACTATGCCTTAGTGCCTCTGGCCCTCCCTGATTCACTTCTAATTCAGTTGGTCTGATATGGGATCCATGCTTCAGTTTCTTCAAAGCTGCTTTGGTGAAGTCAATATACTTCAGATACCTGATCACTGTAGTGGGAGAGGGTAGTGGAAGGAATGCTTGGGGAGTGCTGGGTACCCCTGCCCTGTAATGTGTTCCCATGACTTTATTTACCATAGGTGGGAATGACAATGAAGCGGTTAGGGAGGGATCTGTCCTGAGCAATGTGAGAAGAAGGAACAACCAGAATACCTAAGCCCATCCCACATCTATGACCATCCCACATCCATGACCTAGGACTTGTCTCTTCCCTGCACTATTCCACCTAGAGTTGCCCTAGGGATTTCCCACCTTTTCTTATCAATCTTCTTCTCCTTTGCCCACCCTCTCCTGGATTGGCAGGAAGATGTTCTTGTTAGGAATTCACAAGGGTGAATTCTCTTAGTTTGTTTGCCTTTCCCTATGAACAGTGGCAGAGAATGCACAGGAGCAACCAGTGCTACCCAAGGGGAGACTATTATGTACCATATGTTTTCCTGATAGCTGTCATTTATTTATACATCCCGGCTACCTTGTTATCTGTTTCTGAAAACTAATATAATGATGACAATTTACATTATTTATAAAGCTATATAATTCTTAAAATGATAAGGTTAAGATGCTTTATAGTTGGAAATATACCTGTTGAGTTTTTCTACTTGAAATATTCCAGTATAATTTTGTTGATAATCTCTTAACAAACTTTAAAAAAAATTCCCAATGTACTAAATACTGACTTCTTGGGTATATTTTAAACATTTTGTGAAGACTTAATCATAATGAATATTATTCACTAAGCCCCATTATGCTTTTTTCATTCTTGGAACTGTTTAATAGTTGTATTCTTCATTAGTTGGTTATTATTATTATTCCACATGGCCTTCAGAAGAACTTTCTTTGATTCTCTATTTTATTTTGTAATAGTTTCAATGAAGGGTTATTCATTCTATTTAAAGTCGTATAAACAATACTCAGAGAGAGATAATTTTAAGAACAAAATTCAATACAAATTGTTTTTTAAAAATGTTTTTAATTTTGAGAAACAATGTTTGATGCATTTCTTGTTTTGAAATTACATCCAGATAATTTAATTTGCTAGATTTAAATATCTACTAGATGAGTTAGATGGTTACTCTAATTAAATAGTATCACTTACCTCCTGAAATGATAGTTTCCTTAAACAATAATAGACTTGAATTCCTCCCCTCACTAATTAGAATATAATCATTCTTCTTTAAAAAAATTTAGAGCACATTACTAATTCCCGAAACAGATACTGTTATGGTTCCATCAAACATATCCTTAAGCATCTATTATCTTTTAAGTTCAAAACTAGGCTAGATAGTGCTTATCATTCAAAGGATTTTTGTAGAAATTGTCTTTATGCACAAATTATTGTCACTAAACTGAAACTTTATGTTTTTGTTTGTTTGTTTGTTTGTTTGTTTTAGGGCCGAACCACAGCATATGAAGGTTCCCAGGCTAGGGGTTTAATCAGAGCTGTAGCCACCGGCTTAAGCCACGGCCACAGCAACGCCAGATCTGAGCCATGTCTGTGACCTACACCACAGCTCACGGCAACACCGTATCTTTAACCCACTGAGCGAGGCCAGGAATTGAACCTGAAACTTCATGGTTCCTAGTCGGATTCGTTTCCACTGTGCCACGACGGGAACTCCAAAAACTGAAATTTTATTTTCATCCATCTTGAAAGGTGATGTGAGATTGCTAGGAAGTCAGTCTTAATGGTGATCAGATTGGTCACTCTACCCATTATTTGCCTGTAACACAGAGGCATTCATACACTCCATTAGTATATTTCTTATGATGCTATAGCAGAGATCTATAGATGCATGTTACTGAATCAGAAAGGATTGTTCGATGGATTCCATTTCCTAGATATAGAAAGTGGTTTATAAAAACATTTGGTGTAGAATTGGACAAGTCATCTGGGCTCTACTTTTAATTAGAATATCAAAATTTATTCTAATAAATATGATCCTCAATTCAATATCCAAATATTTTTTATAATTTATGCACTTTCAAAAAAGTCAAGGCACTTTTACACTGAAATAAAGCAGGACCACTTCACCTAGGTACCTGATTAAATAGATTATTTCAACACTGTAATATTTTCTGTGTTGTTGTTTCTGTAATGGCTTGCAAAGGGAAAACTTATTTACATTATTAAATGTGATTTTTTGCAATCATACCTTCCAATAAGATAATACCCATGAGGAAAATAAAATGTATCATTAAATATAAAATATGTTCCCTTTGAAAATACCCAGCTTACCTTCTGATTACTCAAAATTTTGCCAAAGCAAATGTAAACACTATTTTAGTTAGAATGAGAATAGATTGCTTTACACAAGTGCTCATCAAAAAGATCTTTTAATATCTAATCTGACTTTGAAATCCTTTGCTTCATATGTTTTAGAGGCAGCAAGCTAATGGAAGAGAAGAGATCGAGAATAGCAGCATAAAGTAAATCCATGCCATAAGATGTTACCATATTTTTTTCATAGACTGCACAGACATTGATCATTACACTGATTTGAAAATATCGGATTATTTTCAACGAGGTTTAAATACTCAAGATAGGCCATTCTTTTAAATAAAATTTAACCAATATTATTTTATCAAATTACTGGTTGTTCTTCTATTTGGCAATTGACCTGCTATGAAAATAATTTTAGGTGAGTACATCATCACTGTGGCCTTTTTCTACCTAGAAAATTTGTATTGAATTTTGTTATTCCTGTTAACTCTAGAATGTTTTACTAAAAACCTGAATGTAAAGCAAAATTTTTGACCAAGATTGACTGATTTTCCTCATCTAAAAAGAGGCCCCCATTAAATAAAAGCAGTAAAATATGTCATCTTCACAATACACTAAACAAATCAGAATCTATAGTTGTTTATCTGTAAAAGGAAAAAGATATTATTCTTCCCAGTTTGGTTGGGTTCAGATTTTGGTGAAATCTGCTGAGAATATTTTAGCTCTTTTTTCCTTTTCATGAAGATGTGGTTTCTGGTATTCCACTTTTAATCTGTCCAGAGTAATCTCATAATTATCTCAGCTGTTCTTTCTTCCTCTGAGGTGGTTCCAGTAGTAAAGTAGTTCATTTCCTTTTACACAGGATCTGCCTGGGAGAGCTAGCTCACTGTCAAAATACTGTAACTGCTGATTTCTATCCCCGCCAGAGAGTGCATCCATATTACTACCAAACTCAGAGTGCCTGATATTTTAGTAACTCCTAAGGTCATCTACTTATACTACCCTTAGAGTCTGTATAGTATGGAGTTGCTTTTGTAATTATTGTTTCCCAAGTGAGGGGGACCTTGTATGATTAAAAACTGATATGGGAAGATAGCTATATAAATATATTTAACCAGAAGAATTTCCACCTATTAGGTATAATAGGCAACAGAGGAAATTTCAGCATTGAGAGGAGAAAAGTCAAGTAAAATATATAGCAAAGAAAGAATAAATATTTTCTATTAAAGACTCAGGAAAGAAAAAGAAAATGAAATTAAATAAGTCTGGGCCTTAACTCCTTATTCTAGTATACTGATGTGGATGGTAAGAAAGTAAGATATAATTCAGTGGAACTAAGGACATGTGTTTGGCCTGAAGTTTACTGATAGCCCTCAGAATAAATTGGAGAGGTATCTGAGTAATATCTATTGAGACTGGAAAGGATAATAATTGAGTAATAGCACAAGGATTTTCAAAATCTTTATAACACATAATTTTATTCATGTCCATGAAAGTCATGAAGTGAAAAGAGATGGTAGAACAGAATAGTTAAGAGTCAAGACTCTGAGCATCACTGCTTATGTTCAAACTCTGGGTCTCACTGTCACTAGCTGTGTGACTTTTGGCAGGTATTTAACTTCTCTGTGTCTTAGTTTTCTTATGTTAGAATGTATGCCGTAGGGCTTTGATTAGGATCAGTTAAATTAATGAATGTAAAATACTTACAAGTGAACCTGGTGTATTAAAAAAAATGTGCCATCCATATTAGCTAAAAAATGTTAGAGTAATTATGATACTGTAATTATAATATATTATAAAGGAATGAATGATGTGTCACAAGGGTAATTTGACTGTTTTTACCATCTAGCCTTGAATTACTCAATTCCAAGTAGTTTTCAGAACCTCACTGTGTTTGATGAGGATTTTATTTTCTGGTCCATAAATGTTTTCTAGACACATATGAGATCCTGTATTACAATATATTTTTGTAAATCACAAAATAATAGTAGTAGCTGATACTTTCATGTCTCCCAATTTATAACATTTTTTTGAAATCGATAAGGCAAGTATACTCTACAAATGAGAAAAGTGAATCTGCCCAGAAGTTTGCATTTATGAACCGTGATTTGATAGAATATAGGGCTGGCATCAGGCCAAAGAAACATTTATGATTAGAGTGGCAATCAGCTGCTTCATTGTGCATAGAAAGCATCATCAACTTAATTTTAAAGGTTCTTGATTAAAATTTTTTACTGGGTATATTAAAAAAAAAAAAAATTACCTTTAAAAAAAATCTGGGGGAGTTCCTGTCATGGCGCAGTGGAAACGAATCCAACTAGGAGCCATGAGGTTTCGGGTTCAATCCCTGGCCTCACTCAGTGGGTTAAGGATCCAGCATTGCCATGAGCTGTGGTGTAGGTCGCAGACGCGTCTTGGATCTGGCGTTGTGGCTGTGGCACAGGCCGGAGACTGCAGCTCTGATTAGACTCCTAGCCTGGGAACCTCCTTATGCCGTGGGTACAGCCCTAAAAGGACAAAAGACAATAAAATAAAATAAAAATAAATTTAAAAATCTGGTAACTAATTTACTTTTGTAAAATACTGAATTACAGCTGTCATCTACTATTGTGCTTCCTTCTTGGTTAATACTTTGGCTCAAATGAATGGCTTTAAGAGTAAATTCCAGCAACCTGAGCTTTACGTTATCTTCAACAGGCAATCCAAGGACTGTTACCTAGAAAGCAGCTCATTATTCATCTCTTGAGCAGTTGCCCAAATGAAACAATGGTTTCATGCATTATATTAACATGCAGCACAAAAGATCCCTGCTTACTAAACATTTCTGAGCTCAGGAAAGGCTTGGGCCTTCTTCCAACTACTAATGTAACAACAACAAAAAAAAACTTAGCTACATCAGCAGAAAGTAAATGTTTAAAGCAACTCTAAAATAAACTTAAAGATTCTTGCC
This sequence comes from Sus scrofa, assembly GCF_054392235.1. NCBI lineage: Eukaryota > Metazoa > Chordata > Mammalia > Artiodactyla > Suidae > Sus > Sus scrofa. Next base: position 52,979,983 of record NC_139386.1, read on the forward strand.
CTAAATACAGCTATTTAAGCTTCTAGGATTTTATTCTATCCTCTTCTAGCTTCTACTGCTACATTTTTCAAGTGACATCATGCTGACTGGAGATAAAATTAGGAAGACATATGTGACAGGAATTAAATGCCTTTAGTCTCAAGAATGGCCAAGGCTGCTGTTATTCATAATTACAAATGGAACCTTTGATTCTGTGAAGGGAGAATCAGGTGTGGGTCTTTGCCTAGCAATTCAAACCTCTGATGAGTCTTTCCATCTAGGTTTTCTATAGCCTTGTGTAGGTAGAAGTAGGAGCAAAATATAGCCATCTTCCTAAATCATGCCGTGGAGGATAATTTCTAATGGCATCTAATCCAAAAACTGAGCCTCAACAAACGTGTATGACCTTGGGAATATTTGTATCTTTCTATTCTAATACTTATTGACCACTGTGATTTTCATTTTGGAGCACGATTCTTTAAGCCTGAGGTTGAGGTTGGGACAAAAATGAGAGCTGATTGATACTGAGAACTCACATTCTTGAGAAAGTAGGATCCAGCAAAACATGCTTTCATATGTATTTTTCTTTGGATTATGAGATCATAATGCATTTGCTTTCAGGTATATTAAAGGCATATAGGTTTACCATAACTATTCAACCAAATGACTGCCTAGTCAACCTAAGACCATTTAAAAAGAAGATACTGTACAACAGAACATTGTAAATCAACTATAATAAAAATGTTAAAAGACACTAAAATAAAAAAATAAAGAGAAGATACTGGGGTAATACATGTTTATAAATAACATTATTCTCTAACTGATTTTTCTTCACTGACATAGGGATATGAAGATTAACTACTATCCACTTACTAACCCAGGAAGGCTAAAGATCAAAATTTTCTAGTCTTTGTATTTAAACTATCCAAGGACTTTATGATCATCATTTGTGTTGGCTATGATAGAGTTTTTATATACTTACAATTTCAGAGTACCGTTTTAACTTTAGAATGGACTCAAACCATCATTTTCAGAGTGTATGCTGCATTTAGACTGGGACTTCCCCATGCCTGAGTGGAAGTTACATGGACAACTCATTAACAGTGCATTTATGTGGTAGTGCATGCTCTACAATTTAGGAAAGCCTTGTTTTTGAGTCTTCTGTTAGGGCATGATTCTTTGTATTACTATGTCCACATAAGGGAAACATACTTAACTTTATTGTAAAGTATCATTTGGCTTAAAATATATCCTCTTCCACTCTAGTCTTTGGAAGTATAGAGAAGGATATTGTTGCTAAAGCAGGGTAAAACGCTAAGCATTTGACAACTCAACTAGAAATCTTGCCTAGAATTTTTACTAAAAAACATAAGACGCATATATTAGGAACAAAAGTAAAATAAAAACAAAGTGATAAATATAATTTTTTTTCACATTTAAACACTACTAACTACAATTGTGTGCTCTATACCTTGTCACCATTAAGAAGGAAAAATATATGTTTTATTATCTTATTTCAAGATCTTAACATGAGCTGTTTCCAAATTGTCTTTTTTATTTTCTATCCATATCTAAAATATTATTTATGTTACCTTGTGTCTTAAATAAATATTTTGCATTTTCTAATATGTCAGTTTTTTTCACTTTTATTCATGTATAAATGACACAATTATACTATATTCAAAATGTATAATATGATGATTTTATATACATATTCATTGTGAAAATATCCCCATAATTGAAGTAATTAGCACTCCTTGTATTTACTTTTTTTTAATGAGAACCCTTAAGTTCTAATCTTCTAGCAAATTTTGATTATATAATAAAGTATTATTAACTATAGCCATCATGTTATGCATAAGAACAGAAGATCTTATTCATCTTATAACTGAAAATTTGTACTCTTTTCCAGCCTCTCCCACTTTCTCCCACCCCTCACCCTTGACAAGCAGAATTCTAACTCTGTCCCTATGAGTTTTGACTTTTTATTTTCAAGAGTCTACATACAAATGTTGCCATGCAATATTTCTTTTCCTCTGTCTGGCTTTTTACACTTAGCATAATGCCTTTCAGGCTCATTCAGGTTCTAATGGCAGGATTTCTTTCTTTTGTAAGACTGAATAATATGCCACTGTATATATTACATTATATTTATTCCTTCATCTTAAGATACCTTGACTATTGTGAATAATACTTCAAATAAATACGAAACTACAGATATATTCTCGAGATTATGATTTCATTTCCTTTGTGTATATACATAAAAGTAGGATTGCTGGGTCATGTTGTGATTCTATATTTAACTTCATTAGGAATCTCCATATATTTTTCATAGTGTCTATATTAGTTTACATTCTCACCATAGTGTACCAGGGTTCCCTTTTCCCCAGAACCTCATCAGCATTTGTTATTTCTAGTTGTTTTGATAATAATATCCAAATAGGCTTGAGGCGACATCTCATTGTGTTTTTTTATTTGCATTTCCCTAGTGATTAGTGATATTAAGCACTTTTTCATGTACCTGTTGATCATTTGTATGTCTTCCTTGCACGAAAAGGCTATTCAGGTCCTTTATTCACCTTTAATTGGATTACTTACTTTTTTTTGCTGTTGAGTTATGAATTCCTTATATATTGTGGATACTAAACCCTTATTAGATATGTTGTTTATAAATATATTTCCCACCCTATATACTTCCTTTTTATTTTGTTGATAATTTACTGTGCAGAAGATTTTTAATTTGACATAGTCTTACTTGTTTATTTTTACTTTTGGCGTCAAATCAAAAAAAAAAAATTGTGAAAAACAATGTCAAAAAGAAAAAGATACCTAGGAATAAATCCATGTAAAAACCATTGACAAAATTACTGAATTCGAAAAAAATATTTTCTTTTTTTTTTTTTTTATTTTCCCACTGTACAGCAAGGGGGTCAGGTTATCCTTACATGTATACATTACAATTACATTTTTTCTTGATATGAGCAATAATGAGGTAATACTGAAAATATATAAACAGCTCATACAACTCAACATCACAAAAAGAAACAACCCACTTAAAAAATGAGCAGAAGACTTGAATAGATATATTTCCAAAGAAGAAATGCAGATGACCAACTGGTACATGAAAAGATACTCAAAATCACTAGTCATCAGGGAAATGCAAATGAAAATCACAACAGGATACCACTTCACATCTATCAGGATGGCAGTCATGGAAAAAAACACAAAGGACAAGTTTTGGCCAGGATATAAAGAAAAGAAAACACTGGTACAAAGTTAGTAGGAATGTAAATTGGTGCAGCAACATGTAGGTTCCTTGAAAAACTGAAAACAGAATTACCTTATGACCCAACACTTCCACTCCTGGATGTATATCTGAAAAAAATGTAAAACCAAAATTCCCTTTATGGTTTCTAGCTAAACTTAAAAAATGTACTAAGTAATGACATGAAAACATATGTAACTATGAAATCCCCTGGTAAAAATAAGTATACATTTTAATTTGGAATTCTCTAATATAATAATGGTGGTGAGTAAATAACATAAAAATAACTTATAACATGGGCCTGAAGGTTAAAAGACAAAAACATGTGAAATAATTATAATAATTTCTTAATGGATATACAGTATAAAATGTAAATTTTGATATCAAAAACATAAAATTTGAGGGGACATAAAAATGTGGAGCATTTTAGTGATCTCCTTTTATTTTTAGGGAAAACTCAGCTTTCATTTTTAGGGAAAACTCTATCTTTCCTCACCTCCGAAGGGCAAAGTATTCTTGGTTGAGTGGTTGTTTTTTTCAGCATTTTGAATATATTATATCACTGCCTTTAAGCCTGTAAGATTTCTGCTGAAAAATCTGCTTATGGTCTTAAGGGTGTTATTCCCTATGTAATAAGAATTATTTTCTGTGCTTTTAAGATTCTCTCTTTGACTTTAACTTTTGCCAATTTAATTATAATGTATCTTGTGTGGGTCTCTTGAGATTCATCTTATTTGCCGTTATTTAGGCTTCCTAGACCTGGATGTCTATTTCTTTCCCCAGGTTAGAGAATTTTTCAGCCATTATTTCTATGTGTAAACTATCTGTCTCTTTCTCTCTTTTTCATTATGAGACTCCCGTAGTACATATATGTTCTACTTGATAGTGTAACATATAAGCCCCTTAAGATATCTTTACTCTTTTTTCATTCTTTATTCTTTTTTCTCCTTTGATTGGATGAATTCTGTAGCAGTGTCTTTGAGTTTCCTAATCCTTTCTTCTGCTTGTTCTGGCTGTGCCACTATTAAATTTTTCAATTGAATTATTGAACTTTTTAGCACCATGATTTCTGTTTATTCCTTTTTTAATGTTTTCTCTCTGTTGAGAGTCTCACATTCATGTATTGCACTCCTGACCTTGATGAGCACCTTTTTTTTTTTTTTTTGACTGTTATTTCAAATGCCCTATTTTGTAAATCACTTATCTCCACTTCATTAAGATTGGTTTCTGGATATTTATCTTGTTCTTTTGTTTAAAATGTATTCCTTTATTTCCTGATTGTTCTCAACTCTCTGTGTTAGTTACTGCACAATGGCTAAAACAGCCAATTCTTCCAGTCTTTATAGACTGGTTTTGTGTAAAAGATGAACCTTGTCAATAAGCCTAGCCCAGGCTTCTAGATGGTGCTCAAACCTTTGTAATTGTCCAAGACACTTTTTTTGTTTTTAGGGCAATAATCGAAGGTGTGACTTTCAGTATCCCAAAAGGGAGGGTTGCATTTAGCACTTACATGCAGGCTTATTAGAAGCTGGACTCTCAGGCAGCAATGGACACATATGCAGTTAACTACACAATACTTCCGGGAAGAAACTGTAGAAGGACATTTTTGTCTATTACCTCTGCACTGAGTCTTAGTACTATAACTGTGGCAAATGCTCATGTTCCCATGAACCACTGCTTCTTTTTCATAATTCTGTATGACTGAATGCAAGCCCCACTGGCTATCAGAGATAAATGATTTGGGGGCCCATCCCTTGAATGGCAACTGTAAAAGATGGACCCTAGATATATATAGTTTCTTTCAGAATATACTGAGATATTTTCCTGAGATAATGAAAACTTGGTTTTATTGTTGGAACAAGCCTGAAGGAGAAGACAGGAAAGTGCCCACCAACTCCCTTGATCACTGGGGAGGTCACCTCCAATACAGTATGGAGCTGAATACTCATTAAAAGCTGGACCCTCAGGCAGCAGCTTTTAAAGCTGCAATCAATGGAGTTCCCCTCATGGCTCAGTGGTTATTGAATCTGATTAGGAACCATGAGGTTGTGGGTTCAATCCCTGGCCTCGCTCAGTTGGTTAAGGATCTGCCATTGCCATGAGCTGTGGTATAAGTCACAGACGTGGCTCGGATCCCAAGTTGCTGTGCCTCTGGTGTAGACTGGCGGCTACAACTCCGATTAGACTGCTAACCTGTGAACCTCCATATGCTGTGGGTGCGGGCCTAGAAAAGACAAAAAATAAAGTAAAGCTGTGGTCAAACTCCTTTCAGGGAAAGAGTGGGAGATGGTAGTTTTGGTCTGCTTCTTCTGTGCTGAGCTGCATGGGAATAGCTGTGGCAAGTGTTTGTGTTCCTTTTAAGAACTGCTTTTTTGTTTGCTATAATACTGTGGGACTCTTGATTGCAAACCCTACTGACTTTCAAAGCTAAGCATTTTGGGAACCCATCCCTCAAAGTTGGAGCACCAGATGTGTGGTCCAAACCCAATACACCCAGAGAGAATCTAGGAGTTGGATTTCCCTCCCGGTTGTATGCCACTGAGCTAGGGGTGGAGTTTATAGTGAGAGCTTTATCTCTGGTTTCCCTGTGCATTTTGGCATGTGTATTTTCTTATTTACCCCAAATGAAGAATTCAGTCAGCTGGTTTCTTTATCTCTCAGAGTGAATTGCTCCAGGCATAGCTTTGTATACTCAGTGCATGTGTGAGAGGAAGGAAATTTAGGAGCCTCCTACAGAAATATCTTGCTCCTGTCTTTTTATACCCCATTTAAACTAGAAAAATTATATAATTTCAGTAGTTCAAATAAATTTTATTATATGTATATGTGTATGTATATATATGTCTGTGTGTGTGTGTGTGTGTGTGTGTGTGTATATATATATATATATATATATATATATATATATATATATATAATTTTTTTAGGGCTGCACCCACGGCATATGGAGGTTCCAGGCTAGGGGGTGAATTGGAGTTACAGCTGCTAGCCTACACTACAGTCACAGCAATGCTAGCTCTGAGCTGCACCTTTGACCTACACCAAAACTCATGGCAATGCCAGATCCTTAACCCACTGAATGAGGCCAGGGATCAAACCCACATCCTCATGGATACTTGTTGGGTTCATTAACCACTGAACCATGATGGGAACTCCATCAATTTTAGATTAATTCTTTGGTTCTTATGTTTTTTTTTGTTTTTTTTTTTTTTGTCCTTTTGTTGTTGTTGTTGCTATTTCTTGGGCCGCTCCTGCGGCATATGGAGGTTCCCAGGCTAGGGGTTGAATCGGAGCTGTAGTCACAGGCCTACGCCAGAGCCACAGCAACGCGGGATCCGAGCCGCATCTGCAACCTACACCACAGCTAACGGCAACGCCGGATCGTTAACCCACTGAGCAAGGGCAGGGACCGAACCCGCAACCTCATGGTTCCTAGTCGGATTCGTTAACCACTGCGCCACGACGGGAACTCCCTGGTTCTTATGTTTTGCCACAGCAGAACTAGGTATTCTAAAATATCGGTTTTGAGATAACTTACTTATAACATGTAAATCACATTGCCCTTGGTATCTTTGCTTGTCTGTCTTAGCTAAAAAAAAGTACGTAGTAACAAATATTTTTCTGTACATTTAAAATTATCTCCCTCAGTCACATATAAATTAAAATTAAGGATAACCATGACTATTGTTAATTTTTTGCAAACAGTTTTTTTTTTTCTGAAAATAAGTTGAATATTATACCTATGGGGTGCCCTTGTTCAACAGTACTTTGCTTACAGTTTATAATTTTTCTTACATCATGTATGCATGAAATGCAAAGTATTTTCCACAAGCTTTATTTTTTTACCATTGAAAAAGCATGTTGTCTGTATATCAAATGGAAACCTTACCATGCTTCATGGTTGGTCATTTGTTTAGCAGAGAGTCCTATAATTCACTAGACTTTCAGTGTGGGCTTTGATTACATTTCCATTTTCCTAGGGGAATATAATCTTTAAAATATTTCTTTAAAATCGGAGTTCCCGTCGTGGCGCAGTGGTTAACGAATCTGACTAGGAACTATGAGGTTGCGGGTTCGATCCCTGGCCTTGCTCAGTGGGTTAGGGATCCGGCGTTGCCGTGAGCTGTGATGTAGGTTGCAGACGCGGCTCGGATCCCGCGTTGCTGTGGCCCTGGCGTAGGTTAGTGGCTACAGCTCCGATTAGACCCCTAGCCTGGGAACCTCCATATGCCGCAGGAGCGGCCCAAGAAATAGCAAAAAAAGACAAAAAAAAAAAAAAATTTCTTTAAAATCAATTCTTTTAATGAAAAAAAATTTACTGTTACCAAATCAAACTTGGATCTGTTCACCCACAAGCAGTAAAGCCAACCTACTGACACAGGATTGTGGTGAAGGAATGTACAGCTGTTTATTGCAGGTCACCAAGCAAGGACTCTAGGGCAGCCAGTGCTCAAAACACTTGAACTTCTGGATGGTTTTAGGAAAACATTTAACGTCTAGGTGAGGGAAAGGGAGTCAAAGGGTATGTGATCAGCTCATGCACACTTCTCTGATTGGTGAGGAAACAGGGTAGTGTTACAGGAGTTAACATTATCAATCCTCAGCCTCCAGTAGGTGTAGGAACTAAATGCTTATGGTCATCAAGTCGTTAACTTCTTCCATTCGATGAGTATTTTAGCATCTGTAAAACAACTCAGGAAATGGGTATCAAATATTAGTATCTATATTCTTCAGGTAAAGCAAAGGATATGAGGAAGGGGTCTATCCCTGAAAGGCCCCCCAGGGTCCTGAATGTTTACTTTATTTGGAATTGGGAAACAGAACTAGCTCTCATCAGTTTTTTTTTCATGAGAATAGAAATGTTGTAAAGAAGGTAGCTTTTCCTTAGGTATATTTCTTCTAGGTTAAAATGATTCTTGATGAAATATTTTTCAGCATAGCATGGAACACTTCTTTAATCATAAGATTGTGTCACCACAATCTTGCATCTTCTCCCTTGGTAAGCATTGTTCAAACACATGAACAATTTCCTTTCTGGGCAATTCCTTATGTTAACAAATGTTTACTTCAGATTTGTTGACATGGTGGTAATAAAATATAACCTCCATGTAACCAAGGATTATTATATGATGTCTTCACTTATAAGAGTCAGATTATTGACTGGTCAGTAATGATTGATACATTGTAGATCCTCAGTAAGTATGAATGAATGGATGTCTGTGTGACTGACTGAATGAATGAGTATAACTGACCAAAGCTAAACATTGGCTCTTCACGATAGATATGTGGATGGTGTTTCTACACTAAAGATAGTCATGTTTTTTCTTATTTCAAATTAAGGAGTATGTCACTGTTCCCACCTATAATGGAGTATTTATAAAAGTCCAGAAACTACTCCATTTTTTTTTTCAAAAAAGCATTCCTTTTGGTGAAATTTTTGTTCAATATTGGAACAAAAATCTTTAAAGTAGTCACTAATTGAATTTTCGGTACAGGAATTCTCTGTTCGTTAACTAATTTATCAATCTTATAATCAATTTGATAATATACACTTCTTTCTTATAAAAAATTAATTTTAAGTGATCCTATTATGTTTCTTATAATAAATGAAATTGTAGAATATATGTCTTCCTCTAATGTGTTTTCTTTGGTAGCTCAAACAAAACTCATTGACTTATTTATCCATTCATGAATTGAAATATTTCTTGAACACCTACAATATTTGAGTCATTATGCTAAGGCCAAGAAATGCAATGTCTAAGATGTCTCTGTCCATAGACATTCAAAGTCTAGTAGGAGAGAGAATAACTGTAGATAGTGAGTTAAGTGCTCACACATGGGGATCATGTAAGCAGGATATCAAAACCAAACCAGGAAATCCTAGGGCTTTTCTGTAGCAGTTGATGAGTTAGCTAATTTTTTAAGAGACAGCTCTACATGGCTATGTAAAAATTGGGGTTGTTCTGGAACAGCAATGGCAGGTGTACAAGAAAAGCAAAGAGAATCTGTGAAGGTATGGAGAAATAAAACAGTCATAGAGGGTTTCACATAGAACCCATTTTCTGACAATGCAGTAAGTTAGAAGGTTAAAAAAAGGAAAAAAATCTTCGAACATTAATAACTCAAGGATTAACAACTAAAGAGAATGCTTCTAAACAACCCAGAGATTAAAAATAAATCATTATGGAATGATAAAATATGAACTGAATTAAAACAATTACTACATGTCAGTCCATGGAGATTACAGCTGAAGTAATGCTTTAGAAAAACAAATTTATAGCCAAAATGCTACTTTAGAAAGAAGAAAAGATTGAACCACTAATAAGAATATTATCAACAAATTTATTGCAATAAATTTAGGAAATTTAGATGGACTGGAACAATTTCTACATCACAGCAGTGGACTCAAAATCAATCTTCTAGGCTTGGTTCTTATGTCCTCTCAGTTCATTATCCACACAATAAAGTGATCAGTTTACAAAGCAAATCTAATCATGCTACACTTCTTACTAAGTATAAGCAAAAATGACTAAGGAGAAAGTATAAAATCCTCAGGGTTTCCTGCAAGAGGCATCATCTTGTTTCTAGCTCTCCATTTTCATGTTTCTACTCTGTCTTTGCTTACTACCACATTGCTTTCCTCTCCCCCTGTTCCTAAAATGTGATGAATTTCTTCTGCCTCAGGCCCACCACCCATGCTAGATGGCCCATTTTTTCACCACATTATCTTGGATAATTCTTACTTACCTTTCAGATTTCAGCTAAATGTTCTTTCCTCCATGGGAGCTTCCCAGATTCCATAATACCAGACTAGCTTGCACTAGTACAACCTTTTCCATCATTCTGTGCTTTTCTTTAAGTTCAATCCCATTTAGGTGTGATTATTTTTTCTTTATTTTTTATTATTCACTGCATGTACATATCCATTTCATAATAGCAGGAGTCATGTCTGTTGAATTGACTGCTTTAAACCCCAGTGCCAACCTAGGATCTGACCCACTGTAAATTTTTCAGTCCATTCACTCATTCAGGAAATTATATTTAATTGCACATGTTTTATGTACTTCGTTCTCCTAAGAAGTTATGTCAACTCAGCAATGAACAAAAAAGAAAAAAAATTAATGCCCTTGTGGAGTTTAATTTTATCTATGTGCATGGGATTGTGAATACCAAACAAAATAAATGAGTAAAATAAGTGCTATGGAGAAAAATAGAGATATGAGGGAGAGAGGGTTATATTTTTACTTAGTATGCACAGCAAAGACTTCACTAAGAAGTTGATATGTGAATGATCCTTCTGTAATACTTTCAGAAAAAAAAAGATAATTATTCCTTCTTAGGGCTTTTAAAAATTTTATTTCTAACAACTTGTTTTATTTCATATCTCTGGCCCAGTTTTGATTGGGGATGCCTTAAGGTAATAGTAACTCTTTTATCTTTTAATTCCCATCATGCCTGTCTTTTCTAGTTAGTACTTTTTAACAAATTAAAGAATACTTGAGTTAATGAAGATGTTTGAAGGTACATTGCAACATTTTCATTTTACATAGAACTTTAAAAAATGGCATTTATTGAGGTATAAAAGACATACAATAAACTGCGCATATATAAAGTGTGCAATTTAACAAGTTTTTATGTATGTGTATATAGCCATCTTGTAAGCCTTCCCTCCTTCCCTTCCTCCTGTTCCCAAAGCAGCCACGGTCCTGCTTTCATTGATATAGATGAGTTATCATTTTCCTGAGTTTTATATGAAAGGAGTCATTCTATATGAACTCTTTTGTGTCTGGCTTTTTTCATTCAGCATTCCACGGTGAGATTTATCCATGTTATGTGAATCAGTACTTCATTATTTTTTATTGCTAAGAAGCATTCAATCACATGCATATAACGGAATTTATGTTTTCCTTGTTGATAGATTTATACAGAGTTTTAACCATTTGTCTCTGACTTATCCCCCCATATAATAGTAATAAAATCTGCACATGTTGGCTGTAAGGGAACACCAAATTCTAAGGTTGAAGAGGGAGAAACAAGTTTAAGACTATTTTTTCTAGATATATTCAAGTTAGTAGACATTTGTGTATTATCACATAGAGCTCTGAAAATTGTCTATAATCATAAGCATGTTTTTTTGCTACAATGAAGACTAAAGAGATGGAAGAATTACTACTTGCTATCTCTATTTTTAAAATTTAGTAAATATAAAACTGTATGTTTAATTTATGCATTGGAAATCTAAAACTAGTTAAAACCACATGAGAACAGTGTGGAAAATAAAATTGAATTTAATCACTTAGCTTTTGCATGAAAAATAAGATTCATTTTAGATTACTCTGTCCTTTTCCTGTTATGACACTTAGATAAATGTGGATGAAAAAGTAATCATTTTATTTATTTTATTTATTCTTTTATATATTATTTTAATGTCCTTTTCCATTTTTAAAATATTTATTGAAGTATAGTTGATTTACATTTTAAAATATTTATTGAAGTATAGTTGATTTACAATGTTGTGATAATTTATGCTATACAATAAAGTGATTCAGTTATACATATACGCACATCCATTCTCTTTCAGGTTCTTTTCCCACATAGATTATCATAGAATATTGGATAGAGTTCCCTGTGCTATACAGCAGGCCATTACTCTTTTTCTGATGTCAGTCTTAACCATAAATTGAATGATCTTAAATAAGGACATAACTGCAGCTTTTTTTTTTTTTTTTTAGTTGAGAAAAAAAAATTGAGCCAATTGAATTTAATTGGTTTAAAATATCAGTTTATGTATAGATACATCTCTCTAGATATCAACATCTATTTATCAACATCATTTTTTTTTAGAGCAGTGCTAGTCCAGAAAATTAATGGGAAGAGAATGAAAGCAAAAGTTCTGCACTATACTTTCCATTTAATTGCCCTCTTCTAGAGTGACCCTTTGCCAGTGTTTTTGGACTGGTTTGAGGAAGGATAGAAAATCACCCAAATAAAGAGTGTCACAAAGTTGTTATAAGTTTCACATAGATATAATCTTTTTAAAAACCAGCATATAGACATGTACAAACTTACTATAATTCCAAAGAAAATGTGTTTCAATTTCAGTTATTGGGACTTGGCTGAGAGAGACAATTGATAAGGCAATGCCACGTATCTCAGATGTCAGCTTATTGTGCCTGCAAGAAGGACTGGTTCAGGCACCTATGGTACAGCCTTAAATACAAAGAATTCAGAATGTTAAAGGTAGAACAAGTATGGGGGAAAAATTGAAAGGGAATCCAGAAAAGAAGGAAATATGACAATATTGCCATCTTTGAAGGTAACTGACAATTTTTAGTAATTGGCATTTGAATCCTAGGCTTAGTCTTCCAATAGTGGAGTTGCTTTACCTGTAATTCTAATTTGCTTAACTGAATTTTTGTATTTTTTTATCTCTTATCATTTACATTTAACTGTTTTATTCCTGGAATATAGTATTGTGCAGTGATTAAGTATATAGTTAGTGGAGTTCCCATTGTGGCTCAGTGGTAACAAACCCAACAAGTATCCTTGAGGATGTGGCTTAGATCCTTAACTCAGTGGGTTAAGGATGTGGTGTTGCTGTGAACTGTGGTATAGGCTGTAGCTGTGGCTCAGATCCTGCGTTGCTATGGCTGTGGTGTAGGCTTGCAGCTGCAGCTCTGATTCAACCCCTGGCCTAGGAACCTCCATATGGCACAAGTGCGGCCCTAAATGGCAAAAAAAAAAAAAAAAAAAAAAAAAAAAAAGAATTTGGACAGAAAAAAAAAATCTGCATTTGAAGTTCCTCTACATACTCTTTAGGATCATGATTGAATTAACATCTTCTTCTTCAAGATTTAGTAACCACATCTGAAAATGAGAAAATGTCATTTAATAAAAAATTTCTTTCATTTTTGGGATATTAAGTGAGAAATACACATAAATATCTGATTATAATGCCCAATGCACTCTATTTGCTCAGTTAGTGAAGATTAATGGTGGCACCCATATTTATAAGTTTTGATAATCTACACCATCTTTTTCCTTGTTACTCACTCATTCCTGGATACCATCCGTATACTAAAAATAATGATGTGAAGATAAAGGGGCACCATATTCTCAATGAGGCTTTATTAATGACTAATATTTATATAGTTTATGAAGTACTATATATAATTTTTCATTAAAATATGAAAATATTTTTACCCTATTTTACATAGTAGCAAACTGAGAATGCACACAGAAATTTTAAGAATTGGTTCAAGCCACTGTGGAGGCTGCTGTGTTCGGAATCTATAGGCTGACTGAAGACCCAGGAAGAGCTGCTCTGGCAGCTTGAGTCTGAAGGAAGTCCAGAAGCACTCTTCTCTTCCTCAGGAGAGGACTGTCTTTTTTCTCTTAAGGCCTCAACTAATTGGTGGTGATCCACCTGCATTATGAAGAGTAAATCTGCGTCACTTGAAGTCTTCTGATTGAAATATTAATCTCATCTAAAAATTACCTTCACAGCAACATTTAGACCAGTGTTTGACCAAATATCTGGAGACTGTGGCCTAGCCAAATTGACATAAAATTCGCTCACTGCACCTAAATGATAAATTGGCTTTTAGGTTCCCAGGATACAAGTTGGGGGTCACTTGTGTCCATTTCACATGCTTCTTATTCAGTGTTGCATAACAGACACCCTAAAACAGCTATTTTTGGCACCAGGTGTGGTAGACTGTGAGCCAACAGACAGTGTGAGCCTTGTGTTGCTCTGTGAATGCATAGTCTCTAGGCATGTAGTGAAAAGAGATGGAGTGTTTGTATGTAGCCACCTAAGCTAACTCTGCAAAATAAGGAATTTCTTAACAAATCCCCAGCCTGTTTTTAGCCATGCTTTGAAAAATACATAAAAGTAGGAGTTCCCATTGTGGTGCAGTGGAAACAAATCCAACTATGAACCATGAGGTTGTGGGTTTGATCCCTGGCCTTGCTCAGTGGGTTAAGGATCTGGCGTTGCCATGATCTGTGGTGTAGGTCACAGACAAGGCTCCAATCTGGTGTTGCTGTGGCTCTGGTGTAGGCTGGCAGCTACAGCTCTGATTAGACCCCTAGCTTGGGAACCTCCACATGGTGTGGGTGCGGCACTAAAATGACAAAAACAGACAAAAAAAAAAAAAAAACACAATAAAAGTAGAGCAGACTAGTTTTTATTTGGGGTTATTCAGTGTATAATTTCTACATTGATTTTTGAGAGAAAAATTGTTGTCCTCACTATCCATTGTTACTTTGTTACTTTATCTCAACTGGATGAAAAAATAAAGTACCCCCAAAACTATGCAACAATGGTATAAATTAAAATAGGTTTGATTAAAGATTCATGCTCTCTCATCATCTAATTTGTCCTTTTAATCAAAAGAACTATATTTGAAAAAAATAGACTCCTTAGAGAAAATTCTTAGTATTTTATTAATCACGTAAAGGTATTGTTTACATCTGTAGAAACAAAGTTTTTTTTTTTTTTCTTTAGTGATCCACCTATTTTTCCTTTTATTTTCTTTTTCCCTCCTTCTTTCTTTCCTCGTCCCTCCCTCTCTCCCTTTCTTCATTCCTTCCTTCTTTCTTTTCTTTATTATTTTAAACGCTTTACTGTTTTTAGAGAATATATGCTAGATACCAAGATAATGGTTTGTGTTTTATCAGGGTACCGCAAATCATTTTTACAATGAAATGATGTAAACACAGTTAATATTTATTTTAGTAGAAATACAATAATGATAAAAATTAAAATTTGAAACTAACCTTTTTTTTAAAAAAGTAAACTAATCACAAAGGAAAAGAAGAATTTTAATCACTGTCTGAAAATTGTATTTCTATTTTCTTGCTGGCTAAAGAAATGTCATTAACTTTTAAACATACTTTAAAACTATTACAGGTGGAATGAAAAACACTGATGACAAAAAAATAAAAGTTTTGATATGCTCTCCTTTGATATGTGGGTTTTCGTTTTATAAGTTGCACTTATGATCCAGATCATTGTTTGTCCAATTCAGACTGTGGTGAGAAGGCAGGCAGGATAGCCATCCTTATTCCTGCCAATTTCAACTTCTGCCTCAGGTGTTTTTTTTTTTTTTTTTGAATGGTGTACTGTTTTATGTGCTGTGCTGTGTTACTTAGAGTAACTGATAGGTACACTAAGTATATGAAATCATTTCCAAGACATAAGATTGACCATAATGATAGAGTAATATGCCTGTGGTACTAAGGCATTCATTTTCCGTCTTTGAGAACAAGCAAATGCACATACAAACAGAGGTCACCAGTAATAGCTTCATTCTCTTTAGTAAACACTGTGTTCCTTGTATAAGTAGTAAGCAAGATGCAATTAAAAAAAAGCAAATTCAGAAATTTGAATTTGAATTAGCCCTGTTACTAGATAGATGTATGTCTTTGAGCAAAAAATGTATGATGTCCCTGCTTTTGTTTCCTCATCTATAAAATAAGTTGTACTGCAAGAGTTTAAGGTTTCTCCACCTCCAGAACTCTCATCAGAATTTTTATGGAAAATGGTCTTGTCAGCAAAATGAAAATGCCAAATATAGGAATCTTATTAATTACCAAACAATCTAATGCTTATGTGCTTATTTAAAATTAATTTATAAAGACTTTGAGCAATCTTTGAAATAAATTTTTTATCTCTAAAAATGGAGATATTTATAACCTGGCATGACTTGTCTACATCATGGGAACTATAAAGTATGATAACAATGTATGTTTTTTAAATTACTACTAATACTTATTCTGCCTTAAGTAATATGTAGTGTGAGAAATCTTGAAAGGGATAGCTGGGAGTAAGTGTTAGAGCAGGTGAGATCAGTGGTAGCTCAGATCTGAAAAGTGAGTCACAGAGAGGAAGTGAACAACCTTAGTCCTGGAGTTGGCTTTAATTATTTATGTTCATTTTAAATAATTGAACACTAGGCAGGACACTAGATTAGCAGCTAGTGTCATCAGCAGTTAAGGAGCACATAGTATATTCCAGGTACTCTTCCAAGTGTATTACATTTAATCCTCATAAAAACCAAGTATGACATATATTTTGGGGTCACACCACTGCCTGGAAAATGGTAGATTTGGGTTCCATTTCAGATTGTTTGACTCCAAAGTATGTGTTCTCAGCCATCCCACTGGTGGTTTAGTTTACTGCTTGTGCATTCTTGCTAAGAAACGTAGTTATTTGACTGAAAACACCGAAGTCCATATACTGGTTGCCTGACTTGGATATTATATATGGGCTTTGAGAATAACATATAAAACTTCTTTTCAAAAGTCATTTGGATATAACTCAATCAGATGCTATTATTTTTTGTCAGTGACTCTTAAATTTGAGGATGATTCAGAATCCTTCAAAAAACTGAACCTGTCAGATGCACCTAGAGAATCTTGTACTAAGGGAAGTTAAGTCAAAAAGAGAAGGACAAATACCATATGATATCACTTATATGTGGAATCTAAAATATGACACAAATGAACCTTTCTGCAAAACAGAGAAACAGACTCACAGACATGGAGAACAGACTTGTGGTTGCCAAGGGGGAGGGAGAGGGAGTGGGATGAACTGGGAGTTTGGGGCTAGTCAATGCAAACTATTACATTTAGAATAGATAAGCAATGAGGTCCTGCAGTATAGCACAGGAAACTATATCCAATTACTTGTAATAGAACATTATGGAAGATAATGTGAGAAAAAGAATGCATGTATATATGTATGACTGGGTCATTTGCTGTACAGCAGAAATCGACAGAACATTGTAAATCAGCTTTACAATGTTCTAATGCTTTAATAAACAAAATTTTTTATAAAAGAAATTGAACCTATGAAATCTCTATGCCGAAAGAAAGAAAAGTGTACTACTAACACAGTGTTTTCATATATGTCATGGCAGCTGGAACTGCCTGAAGCTTTTCCTAGAGCTACCAGTGAGGTAAAGAACACCTGATCTATGGTTGAAGCTTTATTTACCCACACATATTAACTTGAGTAATGCTGTAAGCTTTTTTGTAACCTTCTGAAAGATATTTAAACAATGAATGAGTAAATGGGATAAAGACCATATATACTTTGGGGTTTTGAAAGGCCACCTAGCACCTTTCCTCCATTCATCTTTGACCTTACTTTTCTGCCCTTTTCTGCTTTTACTGAATCACCAGAGTTAAAAGGCCCCCATTCTAATTGTATCTGTAAGTAAAGGTCAGAGCATAACCCAGAATTTTCTATATTTGTCCTAATAGCTTTTGAAAGAAACAAAAGATCTCCTGCAGTTAAAGAAGGGTCAAGAAAGAAAAGTTAGTTAGATGATTAAATCAGAAAGCAGTCATTAATTTAAAAACCATTGCTGGGGAGACTCATGGAACCCTGAGCCATTAAATCAGAAAGAGCATTGCATACAGCTGCCCTAAGGCTGAAACTATTCCTGGAATGGGTGGTAAGAAAAATAATTGTGTTCGCTTCATTTGGATTATATCATACTCTTGCCAAAATAATTTAACTTTTATTAAACTCTTAGTAAAACATGAATACCACGTTTTAGATCTGTAGCATGTCTAAAATTCTAGTTTATATTTCAGATGAAATAAAGGCTTCAAGATTACAGACTCACATGAATAAACATGTTTGGTTAATTAAATCAGTTTCTAAGTTATCCATTTGCTATTTGATCGTATAAACACAACTGTATATTGCTTTATTAAGGCTAAGTGATTTAAGGTTTCTTTCCATCTCAAAAACTGAACATAATCTATTTTATTTGTTAAAGCATATACTCAATGATTTAATCATCATTGCTAGTTCTTTTTTTAACTATTTAATTGAATAATACTGTTATCAAGAGGCCAGACTTAACTCTTTGAAGTTGTACATAATGTATGTAATTTTGCATGTTTGGCCATAAAATAGAATTATTACTGTGAAATAATTAGAATCTGTGACACCCACTTTGGGGATCTTTTAAGTAAAGTAATTAAATAACATTGAGAAGCCCAATGCTTTTGTATCTTGTATATTAAATATTTATTCAATATGAATAAACTTTGCTATATGAGAAGTTCCCACATTAGGGGCAAGTTGTGTCCCAACATTTCTTTCATTAAATCTGTTCATTCATCATTTTCAGCATTTATTTTAATATTATTTTGTGCCAATGATATGTTGGCTGCTTTGATCATTAGAAGGAGAAAAAACGCCCCATCTCAGACACTGAAAATCTCCTTTGATAGTGGAAGGTGCTTATCTGCCCAGAGGGAATGTACTCTTGGAATTAAAAGGAATCAGGCTTGTATCATATCTGATGCTAGTACTTGCATTTGACCATCAAGGAACTGAACTTGATGAGGGGAATGTGGGAAGGGAAGGGCACTGAGGCCCTTCAAAGGAACTACTTGAAGACAGAGAGATATGCATTATGAGGACATTTCAGAGAAGAGCACACCATCTGGTTTGGCTGGATTGCTGGTAGGAAAGTGTTATGATAGAAATCTAGAAAAGCAAGCTGTGCTGTAAAGTAAAAGGGCTTGAATTTCTGGCTTAGAATCTCATAATTTATCTTGATAGACAACTTTAAGGCCTAAGGGTCGGGGTATAATTAAAATAATATCTCATATTTATTGAACATTTGCCATATACTATTTTGGCTCAGAATTTTCATATTATATGTAATCCTCATGGACAATTTAAAAAGTATGTGTATTATTTTTCCCTATTTAACAGATGAATAATATATGGCTTAGAGACATGAAGTAAGTTGCCCACATTCACTTAGGTAATATAATAAGTGCCAGAGCCAGAGTTCAAATCTGGATCCCCTTGACTCCAGAGCCTAACTCTCTTATTTACTGTACCCTGTAAATAAAACTTTGGCTTTAGGAAGATAATTCTAGAAGCACCGTATAAGTTATGTCTTTGAGAAGAAACTAGTGACTATATGAACAAAGTAATGAAACATGAAAACAAGGTACTACCATTAAGAATACACGGAATGAGCATTAGTATCCATGCAAAGATCAAAGCAGGAGATTCGGCCCAGATGTTATGCTTCTTGAGGGGATATTCCTTTTTGACTAGAGAACACTTAGATGACACCTTTAATCCGTATGATCTGCAATTTTTACGTGTTATCGGCCTGTATTTATCGCTGCTTTTTTTCAAGTTGTTTTGTATATGTGAGTACTTCTTTTCTTACATAGATTCTAAATTCACTGAAAGCAAGAATTGCCTCTTCTATAATCAAGCCTATTCCACAGAGCCTTACTAGATGCTAAATATAGTTTGTTGCTCAAAAAAAAAATGTCTACTTGAAAGTCTTTTTGCTGTTTATATTGACAGTATTTGATTAATTTCACTGTGCAAGAGAGGTATTGCTGACTTGCATTGGCTCTGTTGCCAGGGAAAGTGTGCTTGCACAGTAATCATGTATTTAACTGTTCATTCGTAAACTGGTACTCATACACAGAAGGCAAGGAGAAAGCAAGGAAAGAGGCAGACCACTCCAGATTGGTAGATAGAAAGTTTAATATGCAAATGAACATGCTTATGAGGCTTGCCACTGGTGGCTGCAAGACAGTAGATCTCAGTACTCAGAATATTAAAAGTTTGGATAAAGGCCTTAACTGGATTCAATCACATTTGCAGTCTGGATACTCTCAACATCGCATTACTATCTCAAGGCTGTGTCCTTGGAGCAGCTTCTGGGAACTGAGAAGGCAAACAGAAGGTACATTCCAAGGACACGGGAGGACATGGGGATCCTTCAATTGCCCATGACCAGCTCACAGATCCAGATGGGTGGTCTTTCATGTCCTCCCTCAACATTAATATTAGATGTACAGGGGACTTGAGTGCTTCCTCTTAAGAATGAAAATATTTAGAAAACTTCAGAATACACTGTGAGTATATATATCTGTGAAGAGTCTCAAGTTACAGAAAGATGGGAGTCTGTAACCCTGTCTTTTAAGTGCACTGTGGCATTTCTGTTGAGAACAATTATGAGAAATGATCTGATAGATAGTAATGAGAACTCACAAATATGTAGTCTATTCAATATGTAGAAAATATAGTTCTGTGGAATTTGAACAGTATTTGGCTAATTATGCCTACTAAGAAGTATCTTTTTTTTTCTGGATCCCTGATTCATTGGAAGGTTGTTTCCATTTTCTCATCTGTAAAATGGTTTCCTATGTAGTATATGGTTAAGTCAATGCAATTAAAGAAATATGACATAGTTTCTTACAAAAGCACTTTGAAATCCAAGATGAAAGCTGTTCCAGAAGTTCGAATTATCATTAAATATCCATCAAGACTTAAATTGACAATGGGGACCACTTCTTTACTTGCCCATATGTGAAGTTTGATCCTCACTGATCAAAGTCCAGAGAAGTAAATAAATGATAACCTCCAGGTTTTCTCCTGACTCCAATCCCCCTTTTTTAATGGCTTGATATCTATATAGCAAAATAAACCCAGAATTTTAAAATATCTTGACTCAGGAAGTATCCTTAGCACCATTTTATGTTAGAATCTTTAATGTTTTAATATATTTCAGATAAGATGATGAATCAGAAAATGACATTTCCAAGGTTACATACAATACAAGTATATAAGTATATATATATGTTTATCACATTAAAATATTTTGGAGAAAAGTTTTTTAAATGGTTACATACTAACACAGAACTTGTTCTCAACTTTAACGTGTTTTAAAATAAAGAAATTAAAATCATTTTGTTGAAGTTGATATTTTTAGATAGAGAAGAAAGAGAACCAGCCAGTTATTTTTACAGGTGTTATTTTAGTCATATAAGATTTGGGAACCTTTAACACTTTCAAGCGGGTCAGCTGAGGAACTGCCCGGTGAACTTCTGTGGCTCTCATGAGCTGTAGTTGAAGAAAAGAGCTACATGGTTTAAATGTGACGTGTAATGATTGTTTTGCTCTCTGAAACCACTGGACTTTCATTTATAGACTTGGTAGAATGCGTGTTCCTTAAGCCCTTTCCTGTGCTCACAGAGTTTCTGCCTAGGATTTTAGGTAAAGCGATGCTGGATAATTTTAGATTTTACTTTATGAAATGATCATAAGTATGCACTGGAATCTCATATTGACTAGAAAAATAATAACTATATGCCTATATTGGGTTTATAACGGCACAGTTTTGAGTTGGATACAGTGTTATTTCAGATACTGTTATTTCAGTGAATCGTTATAGAATGTATTCTCTTTCTGGTATATTGAGACCACTGTCTTGTCTCAAATCCATCATGGATACAAAGAAGTATCAAAAAGGAAATTTTCAGAGTTCAAGATGATATTATATATTAAAAACAAAATATCTAAATAATGTTTATTGAGGTCTTTCTTTATGTTGATCACTGACATCTATATTGCCTAATTCAAGTCAGCAATATTTGCAAGATGGGAGTTTTAATCCCCATTTGAGCAATCAGTATACTGAGACCTGAAAAAGTTATATGACTTTCTATGTTTGCACAGGTTATAAATGCCAGAGGTCTTTCACTAAAATGACTTGGAATGACTTGATTTCTGCGATCTAGTATTTTTTAATTTGTGCAATTTATGTAATTTATGCAACTTCACGCAATGCCCAGAGTAATCATGGATAATTGACATGCAGGTGGCAAATTTAAGAATAAGAAAAACTGTGTAGGTTGTTTATCCAGTATTCATAAAACTGCATAGTAATCTTATAAATGATAATCACATTTCTTAGATGATGTTAATGTTGCTTTTTATTATTGCTATTATTATTGAAAAATATAAACTTTAAATAGCTCATATATAGTCTGATTTTCTAGCCTTCACCCCATAAACTGGCATATTGTGTATCGAGAATCAATACAGTAAAGGGAAAATTTAATTATTTTTATATTATTTTCATTTCATCTCACTAAAAAATAATTTCATCTAGTGACTATCTAGTGGCTGAGTATTTAGATTCAGTGTGAAATAGAAATCTAGATTCTCTGGACCTCAGCTTTTTATGACTAAACAGTGAAACATCATGTTAAAATTGTCGTTTTTTTTTTCTCTCCATTAAAAGTTGTATGTGCAGGTTGCTCCAGAGTTATATTTTGATATATTAGCTCTTGACCATGTTTCACCTCAGTTACTTAAGATAGCTTCTCTTTCCTCTTTCTAAGGTAATGTGACTCTAGAGCAGCGGTTCTCTAACTGTGGTCCCCAGGCCAGCAGCATCTGTATCACCTGGGACCTTGTTAAAAATGCAAATCCTGGTCCTACTCCAACCTGCTAAATCAGAACTTGGAGGTAGATTCCAGCAACATGTGTTTTCAACATGTGTTTTCAAAAGCCCTTTGGATGATTCTAAGATACTCTTAGAAACCTAAGATACTCTTAGAAAACTTTGAGAAACCTTGACCTAGGAATATGCCTGAATGATGATGAATATCATTGGTGGTGTACTTAGTTTCCAGGTAAATTGTCAGACCATTGATTACATTTGTTTTTGGATATAGGTTTTCTCTGCTACTGGAAAGTAGACCATTTATCTGAAACATTTTGTAAACTGAAGTGGTGTAAAGCAAAGAATCAGTTAGCTTAGGATACATCCCACTAACAGTGCACACAATGAATGAGCGTAATGTACAGACACTCATAAGACACAGTTCAAAGCTCTGCCGGCTTGATGCTGAGATGTTTAGTATAGTTCCAGGGAAGGATCTGGGTAGTGCCACACTTGTTGCTCTGCATGCTGCCTCTATAAATCCTTTAAAAAAATGCAGAATGCTTTTTTCAGTTTTTTCCTTTTTTCATAAAAACAGAAAAACTTTTTGGATGTCTTTTGGTTAGCAAAAACAAGTATTAGTGTAGGTCTTTAGTAGTGGAATAAAGTGAACTTTAGAAAAGTAGAGAATACCTGTGTAAATTTACTTTTATTAAGAAAGAGATGTGTATTTTGCCAGGATAATTTTTTTAAAGTCTACTGAAGTATAGCTGATTTAAAACATTGTGTTAATTTCTGCTATGTAGCAAAGTGATTCAGTTATGCATATATACACACATACCCATTCCCATAGAGGTTATCACAGAGTATTGAGTAGATTTCACTGTGCTATACAGCAGGTTCGTGTTGACCATCCATTCCATGTAATATGTGCATATGCCATCCCAAGCTCCCAATTCTTCCCTGCCCCTCTCATGTTTCCCCTTTGTAACCATAAGTTTGTTTTTGAATTCTGTGAGTCTGTTTCTGTTTTTTTTTAATAGTAAGCTAATTTGTATCATTTTTTATAGTCCACATATAAGTGATATCATATGATATTTGTCTTTCTCTGTCGGAGTTCACTAGTATGATAATCTCTAGGTCTGTCCATGTTGCTGCAAATGGGATTATTTTGCTGTACGTATGTATCATATCTTCCTTATCCATTCATCTGTTGATAGGCATTTAGGTTGCTTTCATGTCTTGACTGTTATAAACAGTGCTGCAGTGAACATTAGGGTGAATATATCTTTTCAAATTATGCCCAGGAGTGGTATTGCTAGATCATATGATAGTTCTATTGTTAGTTTTTTGAGAAACCTCCGTACTGTTTACTATAGTGGTTGTACCAGTTGCCAGAATAATTTCATCCAAGAATGAAAAGGCACAAGTACTCTGTCAAAAGGGGAGATGTAAGATGAACAACTAAAATATATTGAATATTCTAACAAACCCTTAAATATACCACTTTCTCCACCCCATGTTCCTATATTCTTTTTTGTTTCTTTGTTTAATTTTGTTTTGATTGTTGTTTTCTCTCGGTTTTACTGAGATATAATTCACATACAGCACTGTATAAGTTTAAAGTATAGAGCATAATGATTTGACTTCCATATATCACCACAGTAAGTTTAGGAAACACCCTTTATCTCATATAGATACCACAACATTTGGAGTGGATAAGCAATGAGAAACTGCTATATAGCACAGATAACTATATCTAATCACTTGTGATGGGACATGATGTGAGAAAAAAATGTATGTATATGAATAACTGGGTCACTTTGCTGTACAGCAGAAATTGACAGAACATTGCAAATCAACTATAATAAAAAATGTTTAAGAATAGAAACAAAGTATTTTTCTTTGTGATGAGAACTCTTAGGATTTACTCTCCTAAAATTTTTCATATATAATGTACAGTAATGTTAATTATATTTACCATGTTGTGCATTACATCCCTAGGACTTATGTATATTACCACTGGAAGTTAGTACGTTTTGAATACCTACACCCAATTCTCCCCTCCACCTGTCCCTTACCTCTGGTAACAGCAAATCTAATCTCTTTTTGTATGAGTATGTTCACTTGTTTTTGAAGCATAATTGACCCACACCACTATGTTGGTTCCTGGTACACACTGTAGCGATTTGTTTTTTCTATGATTTTAAAAATAATCACTGTGATACATCTAGTTGTCATCTGTCACCATGCAAATATATTACATAAGTATTGACTATATTCTGCACACTGTATATTTCATGCCAGTGACTCAACTATTTTGTAATTTGAAGTTTGTACTTAATAATCTCCCTCACCTATTTCTCTCTTCCCTCCACTCAT
Source organism: Sus scrofa (assembly GCF_054392235.1). Taxonomy (NCBI): domain Eukaryota; kingdom Metazoa; phylum Chordata; class Mammalia; order Artiodactyla; family Suidae; genus Sus; species Sus scrofa. Next base: position 53,004,844 of record NC_139386.1, read on the forward strand.
TCACCTCTGGACTCCACCTGTGTGTTCTCTGTAACTATGACTCTGTTTCTGTTTAGTTATATCCATCTGTTTGTTTTGATTTTTAGGTTCTACATATAAGAGGCCAGTCCTGGGGTTGCTAGCTATGGAGTTGGGGATCTCAGAGCTCATATGGCTTTCTGGTAGATGGGGCTGGTTCCTGATACAGGTAGTTTCAGGGACATGGGTGTTCTGTTTCTGGTGAGGTCCCACTGGTAGGTAAGGCTAGATTCCAGAATGGCTGGCTGAGGTGCCCAAGTTTTCCTAAAACTGGTGTTGGTGTGCTATTGGGCTGGACCAGTGCGCAGGGAGTCCCAGAATGGTGCCAGCATTCTGGTGGGTGGACCAGATATTGTTCTGGCTATTTGTGGGGCCACCGAGGTCCAGGAGCTGGTGTTGGCCCTCTGGTGGATGGGGCCATGGCTCAGAGGGTCCCAGTGCTGGCCCCCCTCCCACAAGTAGGTGAAGTTGTGCCCTGGGGCTAGTGCCAAATGACTGATGGGCTATGACAGATTCTTTGGTCTCTGGGGGGTGGGGCCACATTCATAGCTTGCTGGGGGGTGAGTGGGTACTCGGGAAATGACTCTGCTAGTGAAAGGAGCTGTGCCTCTATCTACATAGCTTCTTGGCCTAGGAAGTCCCAGGACTGACACAGACTTGCTGATGGGTAGGGGCATATTTTGGGACTAATAAACTTAAGAAAGGATACCCAAATAGCACTTACTAGTATTAGTGTCCCTGTGGTGGGATGAGCTCTCAGAAATGGCTCCCGTTAATGTCTTATGTCCCAACAGTGAGTCCCAATTGTCCTTGCCTCTCCAGGAGGCTCTCTAAGATCAGCAACCAGGTCCAACCCAGGCCCCTTTCAAATTGCTGCTTCTGCCCTTGGTCCCAGAACATGTGAGATTTTGCATATGTCCACATAGCCCCCTGGCCCTCCCAAAACTAAACACCACTAGCCTTCAAAGCCAAACATTCTGAGGGTTGTCTTGCATTACAGAATCCTTGGGCTCAGGAGCCCAGTGTGTGGCTTGGACCTGTCACTCTTTGGGGAGAACTTCTGCAATTGTATTGATTCTCATATTTGTGGGTAGCCTACCTGGGGTGTTCATCTTTAGTATACTGTGTCTCCACCCTTCCTACCCATCTTGTTTTTATTCTTTCTTTATGTTTTTAATTGTAAATCTTTGCCACTAGTCTTCAAGTCATTATCAATGATAGGTACTCTGTTAATAGTTGTAACTTAGGTGTGTCCATGGGAGGAAGTGAAGTCAGAGCCTTGTTGAGTTTTATGAGTTGTTTATATATTTTGGAGATTAGGCCTTTGTCGGCTGCATAATTTGCAAAGATTTTCTACCATTCTGTGGGTTGTCTTTCCACTGTTTTAATGGGTTCCACAGGTTTATTTGTGTTTTTAATTGTCATTATTCTAGGAGGTGGAGCAAACCAGATGTTGTGGTGATATAGGTCAAAGTGCATTCTGTCTATGTTTTCCTCTAGGAGTTTTATAGTATCTGGCCTTATATTTAGGTCTTTAATCCATTTTGAATTTATTTTTGTGTATGTTGTTAGAGAGTGTTCTAATTTCATTTTTTTACATGTTAACTTTTCTGGTTTCCCAGCATCACTTATTGATGAGACTATCTTTCTTCCACTGTATGTTCAACATCACTAATTATTAGAGAAATGCAAATCAAAACTATGGTGAGGTACCACCTCATGCCAGTTAGAATGGCCATCATTCACAAGTCAACAAATAACAAATACTAGAGATAGGGTGTGAGACCCCTAGCCTGGGAACCTCCATTTGCCATGGGTGAGGCCCTAAAAGGACAAAAAAAAAAATGAATGCACCCCTGTGTTCATCACAGCACTATTCACAATAGCCAAGACTGGAAACAAGCTAAATGTCCATTGACAGATGAATGGATTCAGAAAATGTGGTACATATACACAATGGAATAATACTCAGCCATAAAAAAGAACAAAGAATGTCATTTGTGGCAAAATAGATGGAACTAGAGACTTTCATACTAAGTGAAGTAAGTCAGAAAGAGAAAGACAAATACATATGCTATCACTTATGTGGAATCTAAAATATGGCACAAATGATCCTATCTACAAAACAGAAACACATCATGGGCATGGCAAACAGACTTGTGGTTGCCAGCAGGGAGAGGGGAAGGAGTGGGATGGATGGCAAGTTTGGGGTTGGTGGATACAAACTGTAATGTTTGGAATGAATGGGCAATGGGCTTTTACTGTACAGCACAGGGAATTGTGGGTGATTGGGTCACTTTACTGTGCAATAGAAATTGAAGAAACGTTGTAAATCAATCACACTCTAATTAATAAAAATAAGTAAATAAAATTAAAAATATGAAGCATTATACATGCATATTCTGGAAAACTCATAACATCAACGAAATGTACATAAAATAAATTACGGTCCTATGCCAATTCATTCTTATCTATATTAGTAATTCTATTATATATCCTCTTTGTATTTTCCTATCATTGTAACAATATTGTGTATTCATTTTTATAAACAATATTTAGAGCATTTTTAGGTTCATAGCAAACTCACTGGGAAAGTACAGAGATATCCCATATACTCCCACCTCTACTCATCAATTGTCTCTTTGTTTTCAACATCTGCTACCAGAATGGAACATTCATTACTTTTGATGACCTGCATTGTTTTATCATAATCACCCCAAATCTGTGGTTTATATTAAGGTTCACTCTTGCTGTTATACATACCAAGGTTTTAGACAAGTATATAATCACATGTATCCCTTACTATAATATCACACAAAATATTTTATTACCCTTAAAATCCTCTATGTTTCACTTATTTATATCTCCTCACCTCAACTCCTAGAAACCATTACTCTTTTTACTGTTTCCATAAATTTGCCTCTTCTAGAATGTCATACATTTGCGACCACATGGCATTTAGCCTTTTCAAATTGCTTTTTCACTTAGTAGTATGCATTTAAGAATTTCCTCCATGTCTTTTCATGGTTTACTAGCTCATTTATTTTTAGTATTTAATAATATCCAATTGTCTGGATATACCACAGTTTATTTATCCATTCACTTACCAAAGGACATTTTGGTTGTTTCCAAGTTTTGGTAATTATGAAACCCACATCTGCAGTTTTTTCTGTGGGTATGAATTTCAGCTCCTTTAGATAAAAACCAAAGAACATCATTGTGGGATCATATGGTGGAAGTATGTTTAGTTTTATTTTTTTTCAAATTCTTTATCATTTTTTATTTTTTTAAAATTTCTCTAATATGTTATTTTTTTCTACTGTACAGCATGGTGACCCAGTTACACATACATGTATACATAATTTTTTCTCACATTATCATGCTCCATCATAAGTGTCTAGACATTGTTCCCAGTGCTACACAGCAGGATCTCATTGCTAATCCATTCCAAAGGCAGTAGTCTGCATCTATTAACCCCAAGCTCCCCATCCAGCCTACTCCCTCCCCCTTGGAAACCACAAGTCTGTTCTCCAAGTCCATGAGTTTCTTTTCTGTGGAAAGATTCATTTGTGCTGTATATTAGACTCCAGATATAAGTGACAACATATGGAATTTGTCTTTCTGAATTACTTCACTCAGTATGAGAGTCTCTAGTTCCATCCATGTTGCTGCAAATGGCATTATTTCATTCTTTTTATGGCTGAGTAGTATTCCATTGTGTATGTATACCACATCTGCCTAATCCAATCATCTGTCAATGGAGATTTGGGTAGTTTCCAGATTTTGGCTATTGTGAATAGTGCTGCAATGAACATGTGGGTACATTTGTCTTTTTCAAGGAAAGATTTGTCTGGATATATGCTCATAAGTTGAATTGCTGGGTCATATGGTTATTCTATGTATAGTTTTCTAAGGTACCTCCATACTGTTTTTCACAGTGGTTGTATCAGCTTACATTCCCACCAACAGTGCAGGAGGGTTCCCTTACTCCACACCCCCCAGCATTTGTTATTTGTGGACTTACTAATGATGGCCATTCTGACTGGTGAGAGGTGGTATCTCATGGTAGTTTTGATTTCCATTTCTCTAATAATCAGTGATGTTTACTTTTATAAGAAATTACCAAAATGTGTCCCAAAATGTGTCACTAGCAGCAATGAATGATAGTTCCTGTTGCTCTACACCCCTACAGCATTTGTTATTATCAGTGCCCACAAATCTAACTGTCCTAACATGCATATAGTCATATTTCATTGTTTTTAATTTCCGTTTTCCTGGAGACATATGAAACATCTTTTCATGTGCCTATTTGCCATCTGTATATCTCCTTTGGTGAAATATCTATTGAGGTTCTGGTCCAATTTTCTTTGGGATTTTTTTTTTCTTTTTTTATCTTCTTTAGGGCTGCACCCACTGAATATGGCATATGGGGTCGAATCTGAGCTGTAGCTGCTGGCCTACACCACAGGCATGGCAACATCAGATCCGAGCCGCATCTGCTACCTACCTTGCAGCTCACGGCAATGCTGGATCCTTAAACTACTGAGTAAGGCCAGGGATCGAATCCATATCCTCCTGGATACTAGTCAGGTTTGTTACCACTGAGCCACAGTGGGAACTCCTGGGATGTTTTGTTTTGCTTAAGAATTCTTTGTATATTTTGAATAATAGTCCTTTATCAGATGTGCTCTTTACAATTATTTTCTCCCAGTCTGTGGCCTGTCTTCTTATTTCCTTGAAGCACTCAGTTTTGTGTAGTGTTACTGATACAAAATTTTAGGCTGTTAAATTTTTACTTTTAAAAATAATTAATTAATTCTACTGTAGTCTAGCAGAAATGTTCCATAGTTTATTTAATAACTATTTAATAGTTAACATGCAGGCTATTTTAGGCCATATTTATGGGGGTAGGGGTAGCTTTTGTAAATCTGGGCCTAAATATCATCTTTATATATATCTCTAATTTACCCATAATTTTGGCATTAACATAGATTGTCAGAGTGAAGTTATTCCATTTAATGTTATAAATATGTAAATAAAAATAATTTATGTGTTAATAAAGAGGGACTAAATATTATATTTTAATAAATATACTTCCAATTCTTTCTTTTGCAATCATTTTTTAAAAAATTTTGTTGGAATATAATTGATTTACAATGTGTTATTTTCAAGTATACAGCAAAATGAATCAATTATACATATTCATATATCCATTCCTTTCAGATTCTTTTCCATATAGCTTATTACACAGTACTGAGTAGATTTCCCTGTGCTATAAGTAGGTCCTTGTCACTTATCTATTTTATATATGGTAGCGTTTTTATGTTAAACACAAACCCTTAATTTATCCTTCCTCCCCTAAATTTCCTCTTTGGTAACCATAAGTTTTCTTTCAAAATCTTTGAGTCTGCCTCTGTTTTGTGAATAATTTCTTTTCTATCATTTTTATTAGATTCCATATATAGTGATCTTAATGATATTTGTCATTTTTATATGTAATTGGTACCATACATATTTTACTTTATATTTTTAATGTTTAACATAAGCATTTTACCATGTCCTTAGAGTTTATTAAAATCATTTTAGGAGTTCCTGTAGTGGCTCAGTGGTTAATGAATCCGACTAGGAAATATGAGGGTTCAGGTGTGGTCCCTGGCCTTGCTCAGTGGGTTAAGGATCCAGCATTGCTGTGACCCGTGTTGTAGGTCGCAGACACAGCTCAGATCTGGCATTGCTGTGGCTCTGGTGTAGGCCAGCGGCTTTAGCTCTGATTAGACCCCTAGCCTGGGAACCTCCATATGCTGTGAGTACAGCCCTAAAAAGACCAAAGAAAAAAAACATTTTAATGCCTGTGTCATATTTAATTTAAAAGGTATCAGTATTTAATTATTTTAATCACTTATGCTTATTTTAATAAGCCTATTAAAATAATTCTTCAGGAAAATTTTTGTACCCATTGATCTTTCTGGTTATCTCGTTTTTCTTATAATAATTTCCTAAAAATGCTTCACAGGGTAGGATAATAAATGAAAGCTCTTCAAACATCTTGCCAAAATTGTTTCCAGAATGTTTTGCCAATTTATACTGTTAATAGGGTATAAGATTACTTGGTTCACTTCTCCGTTTTTAGCATTGATGATGATAATGATTTAAGCATTTCTAAGTTCATAAGGGAAAACAGTATTTTGTTTTAATTTGCATTTATTTAATTAGTCACTTTTGAATACTTTCATGTTCATTAGTCATTTGTACTGTAGGAATTTTCTGTGTAATTTTGTAATTACACAGAAAATTGTAATTTTCATTACCAATTTTTAAATTGTGGTTATATGGTTTTCCATTTGTTGTTAAAGATATTAAAACTTTGTCAAAGTTATTTTGTAAAATAATAGGAAAATTAGTTTTAAGTTCATACCTATTTTAAGGAGTTTTCAAAATTAACTTAAATAGATGGATCTCAGAAATGAAGAGTCTGCTTAAGGAGCAATTGTAGACGGTGGAGGATAAATCATACTTTATTCTATAGTTCTTACAGAGTCTTTTAATTCCTTTGAGCAAGAGTGGAAAACACAACCAGATTTGCATATTAGTAACAACAAACATAGAGCCTGGGAAAAGTATAGTAGAGTTGGGTAAGACTGAGAAAGGAGGTGGCCACATTGGAAGCTGATGTATAATGTGGGTAAGATTTCCATTACCTGACCTTAGGAAAGGGGGAAATTAATAGAATTAAGACACATACCCAACTGAGACTGGTACAACTTTGTTAAGTTTTCCTAATGGTTCTTTTGGATTCATAAATTTATTTATATTTGTAATTTTCTGTATACTTTTTTAGATTTGAAAATTAAAAATTTGATGTTATAAATTATCATTATTTCTGTTGTTATTTTCCATTCCTTTTAATCACAGATATTCTCTCCCTGATGAGCTATTGAATAAGCACTTCTTTACAAAAATATAATTTTCTATTTTAAAATCTCTTTGAATTAATTATGCTATACATGTATTGTATGAATTTAAAGTATTCTTTTTACTCTCAAGAGTTAACCAATTGTCTGAAAGCAGAGATGCTTAGCTGCCTTTCTGAGACAGATCTGACTACCCTTAAATATCATTCACTTTAATTTTCTTGTCCATGTATTTTATAGGAAGTTTTCCTTCACAAAATATAGTCAACCGATTTGTTTATTCTTTCTAGATTACTTTTGTATATTTATAGGTAGGATGAAGAGGGAATAATGCAGATCAAACTGGATATTGAATCTCTAGTTTTTGTTTTACTGTTCTTATATGGTTCTTGTCTACTTATTTCTTTTTTTAAAAATTATATCTTGTCTACTTATTTCTAAGAAAAAAGAAAAGTAGGCCCTTTGTGTATCTCTTGTTTCAATACATTTCAGGAAAAAAATCACTCTTGATTGTTTTTTACAGGAACTGGGTTTTTTAAAGCTTTTATTTGTAGTTGCCACGAATAGAGTTGAATGTCAATTATCTAATTTGTTAATTTTCATATTAAAATTATAAGAAAATAGGTTACTCGCCCATAGAAAAATGGACACAATATGAATCTGCAATTCACACACACACACCGAGTCCAATCTTCCTGATAATCTAATAAAAGGAAAGAAAAAGATATATTTTCCCAGAAAATTGACAAAAACAAATATAATTCACAGTGTTATCAGGAGTATAGGGAAGTGGGTGATCTCAAACATGGGTTATAGGAGAACTGAAAAACAGTGCAACTTTTCTAGAGATAAATATGACTATCACATTGTAAAATATTTATACATGTTGATTCTACGTTGGCACTTCTAGAAATTTTCATAGGCGAAAGAGCAGAATTACACAAAAAGTTTTTTTAAAAGTATTGTTTATAAGGACTAATTTCAAGCAATCTAAATTTCCAGCAGTAGGGAAATAGGATGGTTTAAATGATGGCACACTTATACATAAAAATCTAATGCAAGCATTAAATGGTTAATGATATAGAAAAATTTTCACGAGATAGATTGGAAGGAAGAAAACAATTCCACATTCAGCATGAACCCAATGCATAATTCTGTTTGGATATTTGTATGTGTCTGTGTGTGGAGGTAGGGTAAGCTGTGTTTGTGTATTTGGAGTGTGGGTTTATATGTTAAAGAGTATGAGGTTTAGTATGTATGTTAGATTATGTTTGTGGGTTTGGGTGATTGTGGGAATATGAAGATGTGTTTGTGTGTTTGGGGTGTGTATATGGATTTGGCAATATGTATCAGTGATTCAGTTCAAGGCCAATACATTGAAATGATCATAATAGTTATAGTTATATAGTCAGACTTTTCCTAGTTATATTTTTCCAATAAATGTGTTTACATGTATTTGTATGTGTCCATGTATTCCATTAGACTTAAAGAATGATTATTACAGCTAATTAAAACAAAAATGTTTTCATAATTATTAAGGAGCATCTCTAAAGTTTATAAATAACCCCTAAATTCCAAGAAATATGGTAATTAGTTCTGCTTAGCTTGGATAAATGATAAACTGGATGAATTTTAAGAGCAAAAAAAAATGGACAAGCAACAACTTGTATATATTTTTACTGTGCCATGGAAACGCTTCATGTGAAGTGTGAAGTTTTAATTTGAAATAAATAATTTTAGTGTGAGCACTTCTGTTTTCTCTCAGTGCATATTTATCCATTTTAAACACATAAAATATCTTGTGGCTCTTTCACCTTAAAACTAACTAAATTGTAAATTATATAGTTTCAGAATATATTTTTGATTCAAAAGAGACCCTTTATGCTTCAATGTAAGATGGAAGTTAGTATTTTAAATATTTAAACAGGTGGTGCTTATTCATAAATGATTTGAAGTGTTAGTCAGGATTTATTTAACACCTCACACAGGAAACATAGCTGAAAAGATCAGAGGTTAATCTAATCCTTTAGGTCAGAGACTCTCTCAAATTGTGTTCAGAGATGTTAATGGGTATTCCGGAAAAAAATACATAAATTAAAGGTTGTGTGGTCAAATAAGGTTGGGGAATGCTGTCTACTCTAATCTTCTCTTGTTGTTTTTCAGTGAATATTAGCTCTCTGAGATTCATCAGAAAGAAACCTATTTAACTTCATTTAATTCAGCATTTATCACATAAATTTGACTATGGAATTCTTTTTTTGTTTTATTTTTTCACGGATTGCCCATTGCATGTCATGAAAATGGAGTTCTATAACTTGATAAATTATGTGTTAAATTCTTCAGCTCGATAATAGTAACAGATTTTTTTTAGGTTAAATAGATGTTTGCAATAGTTTTGCAGAGCTAATTCATTCAAATCATCCTCAGAACAGAGCAAAATAAGGCAGTAAATAGTAGTTTAAGGTAAAGTCATTAATAATTTTTAAGCACTTGATATACAGTGTCATAGTTGATAACTTTATAAAATGCCTAAATAAAAATATTTTTGCAAACATAAATGTATGCATACTAGGGAAAGGTAATTATTGATGGAGAAAAATTGTCCCCACAAAATTTGTTTATTGTGTATGTAGCTATTTTTGCTATATTTTGAGTCCCTTTTAGATGATTATGCATAATATAGACAGACGTATTCATGTTAGATGGTGTCTAGAGTCCTGTAATGAATTCTTAAAGAGCAACTTAAGATACAAATGGACCTCTATTTGTTTGTAGCCTAATGCTGATGCCCAGAATGAGAACGGACCAACTTCCTTCATAGTAAAAACTACCATTAGATACATAGAACCAATACTAACATTTTAAAGTTTCAGAACTATTTTAAACATCCATATCATAATAGTACCTTCCTCACAATCCTCCAGAGGTCCCCACTTTGTGGCTCACTTTAACCTTTTGATCAATTAACACTCAGATTAATTTCTCTCATGACTTTCCCTTTCATAACCTCTGCGTCTTGAAGCTCATCTCTATTTCTTTTCCTCTATCACAATCTCTGATTTTTAGGTACATATAAAATGCTTTCTTCCTGGTAAACATTTTCTGATTATTTCAGACTTAAATAATTTTTATCTTATGCAGGTAATTATTCATTATTATTTTAAAACTCTCACCTGCACTCAACTGTAAACTCTTTGAAAGGAAGTCCGATTTCATCTACAAAAGGGGGACCTCTACACTGCTTAGTGTTGCCTGAACAGCACACAGACCTGGAAAGATCTATTAAAGTGGAAATGAGATACCTGCTTAAACTTTGTAATTACTCTGTCCTAGTAGTAAAATGCTATTTTGATATGAGTAGATTTATCAACCCTTTTACGAAGATAAGAGTTAAAAATTATGAAACAAGAGCATAATTTTTTCCTAAAGTAAAACAAACAAACAGTCCAAAAAACACATATAAGATGGATGTTTTGTAATACAACAAACCAAAAATTTCCTAAAGCCTTGATGGCAAAGAATGCATAATCTGGTTTGCATCTCTTTAAAATCATTATCTGTTTATAGGCCTTCATATAAAGCTCAGTGACACATTTTGTGAGAGTGAAAAAAAATAGTAAAACTACTCTTCACTTTCTTTCTGGATTTTGCTAATCAGTACCTATATACAACTAAGGCACTAAAAACTTAAGACCCTCAAGGCCAGGCTTGCCAATTGGGAGTCTTGCTGTATATAGTTGTATAGTGATTTGGCCTCTTGGCTTTCATCGTTTACAGAGTTTTCACTTGGCATTTGATTTCTTTACATAACTGTTCTTGCCTGAGAAATAAACCTGCCTGCAAGCCTGGGACCCAGATAGAGGGAGTCTTTAGAGTTCCCTTCGTGGCTCAGAGGTTAAGGAACCCAGCTAGGATCAATGAGGATGCAAATTCGATCCCTGGACTCACTCAGTGGGTTAAGGATCTGGCATTGCCATGAGCTGTGGTGTAGGCCAGTGGCTACATCTCCGATTCAACCTCTAGCCTGGGAACTTCCATATGCCTCAGGTGTGGCCCTGAAAAAGCAAAAAAAAAAAAAAAAAAAAAAAAAAAATGAAGGAGAGGGAGTCTTACCTGTATAGACTGTCATTCAGTTACTCCTCTCCCAGTAGTCATTCCAGTGCCTGATTTCTATGATTTACCACCAACTTCTATCATGCTTTCCATCCCTCAGTTCTGAGGCTTTTTGGTTAAATTTTCCCAGAAACTAACCCTTGACAGGTTGCAAGATAGTCATTTGGATACACAAATGACCCATACTGGATTCTTGAGAGTCTAACATATGTAGCTGTAGATCTTTCTGGCAATCATTTGTGGGGTTATTTTCTTATGTAGTAGAGTTTCAGGAGGGTGCAACATAAATGCACTTGACTCAGTCTGCCAGAAATCTTAAATATGTCCTTTGTACATATGTAAAAGGTTAGTATTTTAATTTACTGTTCCTAATTTTGATATGATAGTACAAAAAGCACACTCATCCATAGCATACACAGCATATTGACCTCACAGAAGTGATTTTCTTCATTTTGCTGATATCACTTTTTTTTTATTCTTATGGTGCAGATAATTATGCCTCTAAGAAATAAAGATCTTGCAACTTCTAACAAATAAGTACACCTAGGAAATGATTACTGATGGCTGGTTTTGACTGAAAAAATAATACACACACACAGTCTTAATGTGAACAGTTCTCTAGATCTAACTACCAACTTATAGGATACACAAGAATTGACTTGAGACCATGATAAATGACACCAGGAAGATACAATAGGCATATAGATGAGATTGTTCATTTCTTTGACCAAAAAATTGGAATAAAATAAAGAGAAAAATGTACCTGAGAAACTTATAAACTGAAATAACCTAAAAGACTTAATATTCACAATATACAGAAGCTACCTAGATTCTGGTAAAAGCAAACTGCAAAATTAAATTACAAAATAATTGGGAACATGTGCGAACTGACTAGATATTTGAAGATATTAATAAATTATTATGAATGTCTTAGGTGTGATAAAAGTGATATAATTTTTAAGAATTCATATATATATATATATATATATATATATAAAGCATTGGTACTGAAGTGAATTATTACTGAAATGATTTACTTTGTGATGTCTTGGGTTTTCTTTATAGTAATCTGGAGGAGGAAAAAATAGGGATATAGGTGGTACAAGATTGGGAATATATTAATAATTGTTGAAGATGGTGTGTATGCATTAGATTCATTTACCATTCTCCTCACTTATGTCTGGTTTGAAGTTAAAAAAAATAAAGATTATTTTTACTCCCTTCAAATGATGAGTGTACCTGCTTCTGAAAAATTCAACCCAGAATTAAAAGCTCTTCTAATTCTAAAAAAGGAAATGACATTAAGGATACTAGCTTACGTTTCATAATGCAAACCTCTGCGTTTGAAGATAGCATTGAGATATGCATACTGATCAGAAGCAAATATTGAAATAGTGACAGATAACTTTGGAATATTATAGTTTTGTTTTTTTATTTTAATCCAATAAATATTGATATAGCCTAGTGTATCTCTGTGTGTACCAGTGTACCAGAGGGCTGTCTCTATAAATTCTTAAAATGAATAAGATTCTGATCCCAAAAGGCTACTGTAACAAAAGTTCTTATGAGTGGATAAAGTCATAGTCTTTCCTTTTTATTATGTGTTATATTAGTTCAGTGCTCATCACTCTCTAGTGGTCTATGATCTTATGGAGAGGAAAAGCCAGAGTTAAAAAAGCCTGCATGGTCTAACATTTCTTGGGTCTTTGGAACATTTTTTGACTTTTATATCCTATTGGATTTTTTTTTCTTACTCCATTCTAACTCTAAAGATATACTCTTGCCTCTTTCCTTTAGCTTCCTCCAGTCTGTACTCAAAATGTCATTTGCTTACTGAGTTTGTTCTTACCTATCCTGTCACTAGTTGGCCATTACTGTCCCCAATCCCTTCTTGCTTATTTTTCTTCCCATGGCTCTTCTCTCTATATAGTAGTCTATATATTTACCTTTCGTCATCATATGTGCTGTTTGTTATTTTTTTTCTCACCTCACAAGAATGAGAACAATATAAGAGCCAAGAATTATAGTCTGCTTGACAGTCCGCTCTAATGACAGAGTGACTTGCACATAGTTGGTGCTCCTTACGTACTTAGATTCGATTTAATGAAAAATCTGGCAACTATGGGCTATATACTATATAACTTAGACAATCTTTAGGAGTTTCTAAAATGTAGTAATCATAAACTATTATTGGTCCTTTTCTGCAGTTTACCTAGGATATCAATTTAATATCATATTATGAAGTTTGACTGATATGCAATGCTCCTCTTGAGCATATGTGAAGGATGCTTGACATCAGGCTAAAATTAATGTTTTCTAGATTTGGTGAGCATTTTCAATTGATGGCATTCTTGCTTTGGATTTAAAATTTTTCTAATTTAGATTATTAAAATTTCCTTTCTTCCTGCTCATCATAGACTTTTTTTTTTTTTTTTTTTTTTGCACCAACAATGTCTTTGGTCCATATATACCCAATAGTGAACTAACAGGTTTTAAATATTAATATTCATGCCACAATTGCTACCCCCCCTCATTTTTTCCTTAGAAGTATTTTTTTTTCACTTAAATTAGCCGAGTCATAAGAGTGGAAGATGATAAGATTTTTTTTCCTGACAGTATGGCCCATAGAAAAAATGAAGAAATAAAACAATAAAAATAAATAGTATAGCCAATCTTCTCAATACTTTCTTATGCATATTTGAAAACCAAGATCAGGGCAGGGATTGGGACAGGAAATGGAGAGACCAGTTCACATAGACACATGCATTTCCTGTGAAATATATATCTTCAAGCATTTATCAGTCAGCTGGTTTCTTTGAATTTCCCCTTAAACGATTATATAATTTGCAAAACATTATTTTCTACCTTTTTCATATACATATTTTCATATGTTTTGCTTTGTATGAATTAACTGAAAACGATGATAGTACGTGTTCTTTTTTTTCTGATTTTAAAGATAATGTCTGTAGATCACAATTTCACAAATTATCAGTGGCATGAGGGCAGGAGGTAGGATTGGTGCTGGTGGAGATAGGAGATTGGTTACCCGGAAAGGGATTAATCATATAACTGAATATGTTAAGGGTAATGGAATCTAATTTTCATATTGGCAAAGAAGGATGTTATGAACATAGAAAGATAAAAAATTGTTTGAAACCTTGTGATGGATTGATATTACTGATAATTCAGTTAAGGAATGATTTTAAATATATATGTAAGTAGATTTAGAGAGATATGGCAGTGCCTCTGGAGAGCTAGGACGCAGGTTCAATCCCCAGCTGGGCACAGTGGGTTAGGTATCTGGCATTGCTACAGCTGTAGTGTAGGTGGCAACTGCAGTTTGGATCTGATTCCTGGCTGGGGAACTCCATATGCTGTAGGGCAGCTGAAAAAGAAAATAAATAAATGAATAAATAAATACATATATATTTTAAAAGAGAGATATAATAGATTTAAATCTATGTGAATATGTGATAGAGCAACATAGTAATAAATATCAGTGTACATAGTTGTGTGTATGTGAATATGTATGTATAGGGAATATGTATGTATACACAAGCATGTAAGTGTTTATAGGCATATATTCCCTGGCTTTATACATTGAGAGAACTGAGATCAGAAACAACCCAATAATGACCTTTTCCTCAGATATCACCTTCTAAATACCATTATCTAATAAAAGCAACTGCAACTCGCTAGAAAAATGACCGATTCCAGTGCAGAGGATGGGAAAGTATAAGATGACTACTGGACATCTTATTTCATGGGAATGCAAGAGAGTACTTAAAGAATTGTAGGAAAATGTCAAAAGAACAATAATAGCTTTAAGGTGGTCCTACTATTCCAACATCAAAGTAAGTAATGATGTTTTGTAACAGATTATAGTCCATTGAATAAAATATTAAATGAGTCCATACATATATAAATTCCTAAGTAAATAATTTGAAATTTCATGAGGAACTGAGTATTTATATAGTTTCATAACATCCTATAAATTCATAGTGGATAAACCTGGGGGACATGACCTAATCAAGCGAAACAGGTAAAAATCATTAATACTAGGCTAATTCAAGTAATGTACCACTTGATAGATGCACATAGAATCACTTTGAGATATTTTGACCAAAGGTATGTAGCCAAATCTAATTATGAGACAATATTAGGGGAAACAAAGTTAATGGACATTTTCCAAAATAACTGGCTGATAATCTCTAAGAATTTCAAGATCATGAAAGTGAAAAAAGGAGTGAGGAGATATTCCAAATTGAGGAGATATTCCAGATTGAGGACACTAAGGTGACATCAACAGGCAATCCATGCTTTTGAACTGGGCCCTTTTGATATTAAAAATATTATTGAGAAAACTAAAATATAACTGCCATATGACTCAGCGATTCCACTCATAGGTACATATCTGGTAAAACAAAAACACTAATCTGAAAAGATACATGCACCCCGATATTTATAGCAGCATGATTTACAATAGCCATGATATTGAAGCAGTCCAAGTGTCCATCAACAGAAGATGTGGCATATGTATAACACATATATGTATATTAGTATTACTCAGAAATACAAAATGAGTAATTTCTGCCTTTGCAGCAGAGTAGATGGACCTAGAGTATATTTAGGGACCTGACTTATTGTGAAATAAGTCAAAGACAAACACCTACGATATCGTTTATACATGGGATTTTAAAAGTAATGGAAACAAATGTAAATAGAAAAACTGAAATGAACTCACAGATATAAAAAACAAACTAGTAATTACCAACTGGCAGAGTGGAAGGAGGGCACATTAGGGTTTGGGGCAAAAATGGACTATTATATGTAAAATAAATAAGCAACAAAGATATATTGTATAGTACAGGGAATTTTAACCATTATCTTGCAATAACTGTTAATGGAGTATAAACTATAAAAAATACTAAATCACTATGCTGTATACCTGAAACGAATATAATGTTGTAAATCAAGTATATGTCTATAAAAAACAAAAATATTATTGAAACAACTGGATAACTTCGGGTAAGGTCTGATGATTAAATAGCAATAATACATCAATGTTAATTTCCTGAAATTATTATATTTAGCTATGTAGGAAAGTGTGCATATTTATAATAAATACAGTATTCAGGATAATGGATTATCATATCATTGGCAATTTATTCTCAGTTTCAGAAAAATTAATCATTCTGTATTTTCTCTGATTCTTTAAGAATTTATGATTATATTTCCAGATTTAATAAATCTATTTTTTAAATTCTTAATCTTTAATGGATCAATATTTTTATAAAATGCACTAAATATGTTATAATATAATGTCAAAGTGCTGTAATAGTTTTTAAAAGTTTACTCTTATTTTCTGTACTTTGTCATAGATCAGAAACAGTCATGACTTTAGATTTGTGCCAGTCTGTGGACCACACTTTTTAGAGCATCACTCTAGATTACGTATGGTCTTTTGTGATAAAATATATACTCATTATTTTTTTTATAGAAAAATGGTGTTCAGGTAGCACAAATGTGTGTGATATAACAAATACTTGTGAACATGCATGTACATTATGTAATTTTTTTAAAGGCAGTCAAAATCTTTTAAAATATATTCTGTTCTATTCTGTGTTTTCTGTATTGCTGCCTTCTTCCATTCACGGAATAAACTCATTTCGGTAAATGCATTAGTCACACACGTCAATCAGAATCCTGGCAGGAAAAAAGTGGCACGCTAACCCAAACGGATCTCATTAGGGGACTCTCTTCTAAGATTTAGGGAGGATTAAGGGAACCCACAGGGGATAGTGAGGGACCTTGAGATTAGGAACAGCAGGCAGTTGTTACTATCCTTAGGATCAGGAGGGCAAATAGATGTGATTAAGCTTTCAGAGCCTGGTGAAATCTGCAGACATAAAACAATCACTCTCCAACAGATGTGTGACCATAAAGAAATGCAGTGAGGGTAGTAGAAGGGGCATGGATATCACAACTTCACATTTCATCGGTCCTCTCTTCTCCATTGTTAGGGTATCCTATTGGCACCGTCCACCTGGAAATCAAATGTCAAGGAAGCCTCAGTGGTGCAGTCCGTGGAGGCCAGCCTCCCACAGTGCAGGTCAGCAGGGCATAGAAAACCAAATGTAGAAAGGCAAATGGAAACTAAGACACATAGCATTTTTTAGAAATGTTTTTAGATTCGGTTGCTATTACTTACTTTGAAGTTTCCTATCTGTTTAAAGTGTCTCAAATTTATTACCTGTGTGTTTCTTTTCAGATTTAAGGATTAGAATAATAGTTCACTCACTGAATCACTCCAAATGAAATCTGCCCACTGATTCTGTGCTTTCTTCAAATGTTTCAAAAATTTCTGACTAAATATTATCACACTTGGTGTAAATAGGGATCTGATCAAGAGTAGAATCAGGGAGAAGTATTAAGAGGTCATTACTGTTTTTCAGTCTTAGAAGTCTGAGATCCCAATCTAATGGAGAGATGAAAATGTTTCTGACATGTATTCACTGTGTATGAGTAGTCAGATTAGTTAAGAGATAGGAGAAAAAAAGAATGTGCTGAGATAACTTCCAGATTTGGAGTTTGGTTGACTGGATGGTATCATTTACCTGTATAAGTAACATAGGCTGGATAATGTTTTCCTTGCACAGGGAGCCACAGGCGTAATGATGAAGGTTCAGTTTTAGGCACGGAGATTTATGTGCTATGGAGACATCTAAATGTAGATGTTGGGAAGAAATGATATACAAATAATACACATTTTTGGAGCCCTGGAGAGAGAGCTCATCTGAGGTTACAGATAGAGGAGGCATCAGCATTTAGGGTTTTTTTGTTTGTTTGTTTGTTTGTTTGCTTTTGTCTTTTTAGGGCTGCAGTTGTGGCATATGGAAGTTCCCAGGCTAGGGGTTTAACCAGAGCTGAAGCTGCTGGCAACGACAGATCCAAGTCACACCTTCGACCTATGCTGCAGCTTGCAACAACGCCAAATCCTTAAACCACTGAGCAAGGCCAGAGATTGAACCCATATACTCATGGATACTAGTTGGGGTTGGGTCTTAACCCACTGAGCCACAATGGGAACTCTTAGGTATTGGTTTAAGACGCTATTGTTATTATTTTTGTTATTGTTGTTGTTAGCAGCCGTAATATATTCAGAACATATGTCAGGTGTTTGGTAGAATCAGAAAAGTTCAGTAACTAGCTTGTTTCCACAGGAGAAAATGAATTCTCTAAGTAGAAGAGAAATTCAAATAGGCAGGTATTGGTGGGGTGGGGCAGTAGTGGGAAGAAAGAAGCATCAGCAAATAGAAAAAGAAAGAACAATCTGATTTCTTTTCAAATTTGATATATATTGTTGATGTTGACTATCTGAAGCAATTTTTTTTTCCTAAACTGTTTTTCTTTGGTCTGTAATTACGAGGCTAAGGGTCATATGGTCATATAGCCTAATAAGGATCATTTGGTAACAAAACTCATGAGAAAAATAACACTTGGGACTAGGACTTGAAAAGAAATGCTTCTTCTAAGGCAATGCTTTGACTGTCACAATTGATCTTCTAGTTGAAAATTTTTCTGTCTTTGCTCTGAATTTTAGGAAATTCAGATAAGTCAGGTACATGGCACCTACACAAAACTTTAGAGTACACATAATCTATATTATTTTTGCCACTGGCATTATCTTAATGTCTACCCTTTTCTTCCTCAATATCCAAGTTTTATATTTTATTACTATTTAACATATTCCTGTGAGCAACATTAAATATTGAATGAGATAGAATATTTTTAAGTGAATACAAATGTAATCATTTAATTCTCTTTTACAAAGCAGTTTTCCTCATCCTTAAACAGTTTGGATTTGTAGGGTCAATCTATTTCAAATTTTAATTTTCAGTATTTATCAAGTCAAAATAACATTTTAAATTAAACAAATGAGTAACATATAAGAGTCAGTGTGGAAGATCTTAGCATAATGTTTACTGGATTAGTGTGCTAATGATATTGCTACAGAAGTACAGAACTCATTATGTTTAATCAGTACAAGTAGAACCCTTGAAATTCATTTAAAGTATATTGTTTTAATCAATCCTCAAAAATTATGTGCTATATCATATAAAATGCTTTTAACCAGAGTTTGCCTCTGAATTTTCATATATTTACTAGGTGTTTTTAATTCATATACATAGAAAAGTTCGATAGTACAGAAATGAATTATTTTGTTTCAACTCTTTTTCTTTTTCTTTTTCTTTTAATAGCTGCACGTGCAGCATATGGAATTTCCCAGGCTAGGGGTTGAATCAGAGTGAAGCTGCAGCTGCCAGCCTGCACCATAGCCACAACCAGGGCAACACTAAAATCTGACCAGCATCTGCGACCTAGGCCTCAGCTTGCAACAGTGCTGGATCCTTAACCCACTGAACAAGGCCAGAGATCAGTCCCGCATTCTCACAGACACTCTGTCGGGTTCTTAGCCCAATGAACCACAATGGTAACTCCTGTTTCTACTCTTTACCCACAAATTCCACTCCTAAGAAGTAAACATCCTTAATGTTTTTTTTTTTGTAAACATGTACAATTTAATGAGCACATGTAAGCATAACGTATATCATATAAAATATAAGTGTATACATGTGTTTTCACTTACTAATCGTTTGAATTCACCTCTTCCTATCTGTTCATGAGTCAGTTGGATTCTTCTTTATGAATATATAATATTCTATTAAAATTATTAGTTCACTCAGTCAATATTTATTAAGTACCTATTTTATGCCAGGAATCATTCTGGTATGTAGTTTAGCAGAACATTCATTGTCCCTGCCCTGATGGAGCCTAGAGTCCAGAGGTGAGAAACATACAACTCAAGTAAATATTTATTTCTTTTGGAAGTTACTTTAGAGGAATCAAATATATTATGCAAATTTAAAGTAATAGGAGAGGTGTATTTATTTTGTATAATTTAGAAAGACTTCTTTATGAAGAGGTAGCATTTGAGCTGAGACCTAGAAAATTGAACGGAAGCAACCAGACACCAAGAGCAGGTCGAAGTCTCTTTCTCACACTGTTACAAAGTATTCCATTGATGTATTATACCACAATTTCATTCCACTTATTCCAAAATCTAATTAGAAGTTTTTTTTTTATTTTTCTGTTGGAAAAATACCTTTATAAGCTTTTGTGAACAAGTCTTCTGATATACATGCACAATAATTTTTCTAAGAGATAAACCCACAAGTAAATTTGCAGGGTCATAGAATATTTACATCTACTTTAATATATTCCAACACATTGTGTATATTAATTGTTCCCAACACATTGTGTATACGTACATTCCCATTAGCAGTATGGAAAAAGGCCTACTGTCTTATATCTTTGCTGGTACTTTGTAATGCTATTTTTTTTTTTTACGTTTTCTTAAGAGATATAAACCTGAAATAATTTCCTCTCATCTCCCATGATTCTCTGACTCTTCCCTTACTTCCAGGTATCTTCATTGCCTCTCTTGTTGGTGCATTTACTTTTGTGCTCCTTAAGTGTTGATGTTTCATCCTTCTTTTTTGTGTTCTTTCTCTCTCTTACTTTTTTTTTTTTTTTTTTTTTTTTTTTTTTTTTTTTTGCCTTTTAGAGCCACACTTGCAGCATGTGGAAATTCCCAGGCTAAGTGTCAAATTGGACCTGCAGCTGCAGGCCTACACCACAGCTCATGACAACACCAGATCCTTAACCCACTGAGTGAGTCCAAGGATCAAACCCACATCCTCATGGATACTACTTGGGTTTGTAACCCACTGTGTCACAACAGTAATTCCCTCCCTGTCCTACTTCTGATTTCGCTCTCTCTGTCCCACTATCATCCTTGAAAAGCACAGTGCTTATAATTTTGTTAATCTTGTTATATCAATGTTCATATTGCCAGGCTGACAAAGCTTACCTGGCACGTTACCATAGAAAAGTCAATTAAGGGTGAGAGAATGCAGACTCAGTTGATGTGTATAAGTAACAATTGATCCATTAGGAGAACTAATCCATGTGTTTGTAAAATGAAGTAAAGATAGTGATTTGTGTAGATAAAGCAGATGCAATTAGAGACTTGTTCTCAGTAGGACAGATGAGAAACTACCATTGATGTCTGTGTCAGATTCTGAGCTGGTGTTTTTAAAGTGTTGTAAACATAAATTACAAAACAGACAAGAGGAGACAGGAATCCAGCAAGTAGAAATCAGGATTTATGGTAGAGTTGATACCTCTCATTAGGATATACTGAAGAGGAGGAGAGCCCAGAAAGGTCATGAGATATTCTTCTGTCAAGGCAAGACATATTCTTCTATAATGGCACGTAGCTGAGGAGTGGTTTTCATTTGCTTTATGGTTTCTTTTTAGTGGGTGTAGAGATCACAGACATTTTTGTCAAGGACTATAACATATCTGTTACATAAAATGTCAATGTATTCAGATATTTGGAAAATTTGTTATATAGGTAATTGTAATATGTACAAATGTGTATTTTTTATCTACTATTGTTGAACTATTTTGTGCTATACCCTGCGATAAACACTCTTGCAGGAATTTGTTTTTATTAACCCCTCACCTCAATTCTATGAGTTAGTGTTTATCATCTACATTTCACAGATATACACCTGAGGCTTACAGAGGTTATTCTCTCTGCTCAAAATCATAACTACTAGGTGTCTGATCCAGGCCTGAACCTGTGTCCTCAGACTCAAAGGCTATATCCGTACCTACAATATCAATGATGACTTGCTAAGTGCCCAGTGAGCTTCATGCACACTAAACGCACTGAGAGGCTGTATAGGGAGATAAGGAAAGATAAAGACTTTAAGGGAAACTGGGACTTTATCACCCAAGGCACTCTGGTATATTCAGGACAATTGTGGTATTGGGCTAATGGGAACGTAGGTGAAGCCTGGGGAACACATTCTGTGGCCTTTAAATAGACCTGATTGGATAATGACCAGGGAGTGTATAGTTTTTAGACAGAGTTGAGTTTGCCCTATTAGATAGATATATCTGAACTTTTGGAGTTTATTAAGTGCAAGGATAACAAATTTTAAACCAGTACAGGAAGTAAATGATGGCAATCATAGTGTCTTGAGCAGGAAAGTTAAAAAAAGAAAATGATATTTTAGGATAATTAATCTTTCAGTACTGAGTAGGATAGATCAAAATGGAAAGAAATGGAGTTGAGAAATGAATTAGGCAATTAGGAAAGTGTCACGGTATTCAAGTGCAAGTAAAGAGAGCCTGGGCTAGGGAGATGACCTTGAGGATAGAAAGAGGATAGAGGAGGCTTTTAATAAACTCAGGGGATTTAAGTTTGAAATAATTTTAAAGTTGTGTTTCAATTTGGGAGGCTTTGGATGCCCTATACAGGTACATATATAATGTCCATACAAGCTTCTCTCAGAGTATCTGCTTGTTTCTCTGATGACTCAACTATGAACTCTCTGATGGCAAACACTTTGCTATTTCTTTGTATCCTAGTGCCTAGCATTCTGTTCAAAAAGTCAGATATGCACTAAGCTTAAATAGGATAGCAATAACAATAATAATACCTTTAATATACTTTACAACTTGAAGAGTTATGTCTACCTCTAAAAATACATCACAAATTCATCTACTTATCTCTCTAGCTACTGCCAGAATTGCATTTATTTTCTAACTGCTCCCCTTGCACTCATATTCCCTTTAATTCATTGCCCATTCAGCAGCTAGAATGATACTTTTACAGTACAAATTTGATTGTATCACTTAAAGGCTTAAAACCCTTTCCTGCTTTCCAAATTACACTTGCACATATAAAACCCTGTACATTATTGCACAATCTGATCATATAACTCTCTTTTCAAGATTCACTCCTTCTTAGCCAGAGTAGCTTTCTTTCAGTTTCTTGAAAACTTATATTTCTTTCATGCTGCTCCAGTTAGCTACTGCAAAGAAAATATCTTCCCCAAAACTTAGTGGGTTAAAACAACAACGACATTAATTTTGCTCACAAATCTGTCCTTTGGGCAAGCCTCAGCAAGGGGAGTTTGTCTCTGCCTAGTACAACTCATAGGCTAGGCATTGGAATCACATGAATACATTTGACTAGCAATTAATACTGAATAATTGGCTGAGGCTTTAGATGAGGCTGTCAGTGGGAACACATATATGTGACTTTTACATGTGGTCTGTGCTTTCTCACAATGTGAGTGGCTGGGTTCCCAGGGTGAGTATCCCAAAAAAGAAGAACCAGGCAGAAGCTCTATCACCTTTTCTAATAGAGACTGAGAAGTTGGGCAACATCTCTTCCATCACATTCTGTTAAACAAAGCATGTACTAAGAGCAGCCCATAACCAAGTGGAGGGGAAATTAGATACCTCCTTTTGATGGGATGAATATCAAAAAATATTTACATATTTTAAAACCACCAACCATGCCTCTACTTGCCTATATCTCTCCCTAATATGAGTTTCTCTTTCTTTCCTCACTTTTATTTATATTTCAAGTTTCAGTTGAACTATTAGTTTACTTCATGTGCCTCTTATCCTCTACATCTAAATTAGATTCTTTGGGAGTTCCAGTCGTGGCTCAGTGGAAACAAATCTGACTAGTATCCATGAGGATGCAGGTTCTATTGCTGGCCTTTCTCAGTGGATTAGGGATCCAGCATTGCCATGAGCTGTGTTGTAGGTTGCAGACATGGATCGAATCCTATGTGGCTGTGGCTGTGGTGTAGGCCAGTGGCTATAGGTCCGATTTGTCCCCTAGCCTGGGAACCTCCATATGCCGCAGGTGCAGACATAAAAGACTAAATAAATAAATAAACTAGATCTTTTGGTTAGGCTTTCCCAACACCGTGTTCTTTTAATGTACTTGTTGCAGTCTGGAATTAAGTATTTATTTAATGCTTATCTTCCCAGCCATCAGTCTCTAAGCTTCATGAGACCAAGATTATTTATGTATCATTCTCTATTATGACCCCAGAGCCCAGTTGAGAACTTGTACATGATAGTTTTCAGTAAATACATGTTGAATTAACACACCATGGAAGAAGATTATTTGTTTTTTAAGATCCTTATTCTTTAGAGGAACCCGGAATAGTGCTTCTTACTCCTGAGAAACATTAATTTATACTCATTAACTCTAAAGCATATGTATTTTTAGAACACAGGTAACCTATTTTGAAAAAAAATTTCTTACTATCACAAAGCATTCAATCTTTAAATTCTTACTTAGGATAAATATTAAATTCTTTCAACCTTCATGCTATGCTATCTCCCTAAAAAACAAAAAAAAACAAGTTTTACATTTCCAAGAACTGTATACCCTCAGGGCAAAGGATTAATAAATTAAGAAATGTTAATTTTTGATGTGATGATTACACTGAATACCAGTGTTTTCCTAAGAGAAAATTTCAAGTGGTAAAAATAAATACACACTGATTTTTATCTCCAGGTGTGAGGATGGAGGGTAGAATCTGAATAGGCAAAGATAAAAACCTAGAAAATGCCAAGTTCTTCCCCAACAGTGACCCAAGTTATCACTCAGTTTACCTTGTTCTCTGTTTCTTCTTCTCTTTATGTAACTTTAAATGTAAAGTTCAAGTTACATATATGTTATTATCTATAAAAAAGACACTTCACAATAGTTGGGGAGGAGTGAGAATAGTAGTAATATGTAAAGTACAGAAGTCAGTCGGAGAATCTTATCATTTCCGGTGGGTGCCCTGGACAAAGAAGCAGCAGCGGAAATGAGTTTCCATTCAATGTAAAATTGGGATTTAAGCATGATGATGGGTTGAGTATGCATGATGAGAAAAAGGTGAATTAAGGATGAGTCCTTTATTTTTGGTTTAAGCAGCAGTGTGAATGTAGAGTCTGAGCATTTGGGCAAGGTCAGGGTTAAAGAGTTAAATTGGTGTGCCATCAACACATGGATGGTTTCTGAAGGATTAGTTTTAGAAGAGGTAACCGAGGAAAGTGGAGATACACTAGACCAGCAACATTGAGACTTATTGTAGTCTTATTGTAGAAAGTTCTGTGGAGGAATTAATGAGTGAGAAGAAAGAATAATTGTCTGCCAAAGATGGTTGCAGTGCCATGCTTGGGTGTGGTCAGATCTCTATTTTAATTCTGATTATGCTTATATTTGTGTGTCTTTGGGCAAGTTATTTTATCTTCTGGGGATTTATACTGAAAAGTGAGCTAATAATACTTAACTTGCTTAATTTTATAAAGATAAGTAATGCATGTAAATTACCTAGTACATAGTGGCCAGTAAAGAGCAGGTAGCAATTGCTGTTATTATCAAGGTTTGTTGGGGGTGGGACTGAAATTTCAGTGCGACCAAAGAATAGATTCCATACAATAAAGTAACAAGGGCATATGATGAGAACAAATTATAAATGTCTTGGAAGTTATTCAAAGGAGTTTATTCTACAAGACTTAAGTAGGTTCAATAAATAGTGCCTGACAGAAAGGAAAATTGGGGAATTGTCACAGTCAGAATATGATATATAGATACTGAGAAACTGTGTTCTCTCATCCCTTAGGAAGTGTATGTCATATTGGAGAGCAATTAAAGAATTAGCTTCATTTTAAAAAACAAAGTAGTTCTATTCTATTAGATTATTGATCTCTGCACTTTCTACTGCATTCCTCCATCAATCTTTTTCTAACAGTCACAATTTTATTTACCATTATATTTTTGAACTGACAAACTAAATATTATATATGTTAAAACTCAAAATAGAAATACTAAGATCAGCTAAGGATGACAAAATTAAACAATAACTTTTGTATTTTACTTAATAATTGCATTTATATTGTTTTGCTCTTATTAGAACTATTTAATCATTATCTTTTTTTGGAAAGTTCTGTGACTGACTATGCTTCATTTTTTTTTAAATATTGATTTAACATTTTTTACATATAGCAATTTTAATATCTGTTTATATCTTTTTTTAATCAAGTATAGTCATTTTATAATATTAGTTTCAGGTGTACAACATAATGATTTGATATTTTCATAGATTTTATGCCATATAAAATTATTATAATATATTGACTATATTCCCTGTACTATACAGTACATCCTTGCAACTTGTTTATTTTATACATATAGTTTGTACTTCTTAATCCCCTTCACCAATCTTGCTCCTCCCCCTACTCCTCTCTGTTCTGGTGACCACTAGTTTGTTCTCTGTATCTATGTCTTTTTCTGGTTTGTTATATTTGTTCATTTGTCTTATTTTTTTTTTTTTAGATTCCACAAATAAATGAAAATGTAGAGTATTTGTCTTTGTATGACTGACTTCACTAAGCATAAGACCCATTTATTATCAATCTTCTTAAAAAATGCTATGGCAAAAAATGAGAGACCACATAATAAAGACAGGTCTGTGCAACACGAAAGGCTATGTCATTAGCTGATAACAAGTCATTAACCTTATTCTATAATTTTACCCATCAATTACGCAAAGATTTTTTGGCAAAATTCAGATGGTACATTCTCATCTTCCCTGATTCTAGCAGTTGTTCCTAAATACAAATCAGAAGGTGTTACATTTTCATATTTTTCACAAATGAACTTGTTGATATGTTATCTTACAGGTAAAAATTCTGTTCCTGGAATTTTTAAAGTTTTAAATTTTTAAAGTTTTAAAGTAGGGCATTCTGAGACAGTTTTAATAGGTGATGTATTTATATCTTTTGAGTACAAAGTCATGTGATAATAGAAACACATCTAAATATGTTTATTTAAAATACTCTCTACATGGAACACTTTTCTTCCCAAACCAGTTTTTTTTCCTCCTGAATTGCTAAAATATCACTTTTATCTTAATGAGACAAATTAAATATTATTTTTTGTTCATACTCCCAAAATAGCTATTCAATAAGATATTGCACTTGACCCTTGAACAACACAGGTTTGAACTGTGCAGATCTACTACATGCAAATTTTTTCAATATATTGGAGTTTTTTGGAAATTTGTGACAATTTATAAAAACTTGTAGACCAACAGTATAGCATATAAATGCCTCCTCAAATTAAGAAAAAGTTATGTCATTAATTATACAATATATGTAAATATACATGTAAAATGCAAAATATGTATTAATTGTTCATGGTGTCAGTAAAACTTCTGATCAACAGTAGGCTATAATTGTTCAAGATTTGGGGGAGTTAAAAGTTATACATGGATTTTTTACTGTGGGGGTGGTCAACATTTCTAACCTCATTTTGTTCAAGAGTAAACTGAATTTTCAACTTTACTGAGCAAGACGACTCATTAGTTCTTTTGCAATGGAAACTCAAGTTTTGGGTTTTCTTTTTTTTTTTTTTTTTTTTTTTTTGTCTTTTTTGTCCTTTTATGGCCACACCTGAGGCATATGGAGGTTCCCAGGCTAGGGGTCTAATGGAGCAGTAGCCTCCAGCCTACGCCAGAGCCACAGCAGCACGGGATCCGAGCTACGTCTGTGACCTACACCACAGCTCACGGCAACGCCGGATCCTTAACCCACTGAGCGAGGCCAGGGATCAAACCCACAACCTCATGGTTCCTAGTAGGATTCATAAACCACTAAGCCACGATGGGAACTCTGGAAACTCAATTTATCTAAATTTGACAAGTTTTTAAGCACTTTGGCATGAGATAACCAGGAAACATCTATATAGTACAAAATATTTTCTTGGTCATTTCCCTCATTTCCCATCACATCACAAAGTATTATAAAATGTTTACTTTTGGAGGGCGGCCTCACCTATGGCATAAGGCCAGGGGTAAAATTGGCGCTGCAGCTGCTGGCTTATGCCACAGCCTCAGCAATGCCAGCTCTGAGCCACACCTGTGACCTATGCTGCAGCTTGTGGCAACACTGCAATACCAATCCTTAACCCTCTGAATGAGGCCAGGGATCAAACCTGCATCCTCATGTATACTACTATGGTTCGTAACCTGCTGAGCCACAGTAGGAACTCCCTGTTAACTTTTTAAAATGAAACAATCCATCCATCCATTTAATGTCACAAAAAAAAAAAATAGCTCTATGTTATAACGTGTTAGACATGCTAACCCCTTCCACACTGTGGAATGCCACCTTTTCCTGAACCAAAACTTTTGTCCCCTTGCCCACCTGCAGAAAGGCCAATCCACTGACACCAGGTCATGGTGAAGGAAAGTGCAGGATTTATTGTAAGGCACCATGTAAAGAGTCCTGGACAGCTAGTATTCAAAAAGCCCCAACTCTCCAATGGGTTTTAGGAAAGCATTTTTAAAGGCAAGGTGAGGGAAGAGAATCCTAGGGTATGTGATCAGTTCCTGTACAGTTCTCTGAGTGCTTGAATGAGATAACAGGGTGGTATCACAGGGGTTGACATTATCAATCTTTAGGTTTCAGTAGGTCTGGGGGCTACTTGCTCATGGTCATCAAGTAGTTAATTTCTTCCATTTAGTGGGGGCTTTTAGCATCTGTAAAACAACTTGGGAAATGTGTATCAGAAAGGAGTTGCATACTGTATATGAAATTTTATACACTGATTCATTCATGGCAGGAAATGGATGGCGATTTAGAGCACCTTTAGATTTTTGAATGAACGTAAAAGCTAATTTCTGCCTCATTAACTTATCCTATGAATTTTCAATTTGACCAATTCTGAATGACTACTCCCACATAAGTTTAATTTTTTGGTTAATAGGTAGTTATAATTTATAGCCACTTTTCTGACTATAAAATTTAGGCTCTAAATTCCACCATTCTTAAAACCAGTGAACATATGTTAGGGAAATATGATGTGAAACTTTTTCTAGCATTGCTGATTATACCACAAATTAGGGGTGATTGCTTTTTACTTGTTTATTTTGGTTAATAACAGAATTTAACAAATATACTTAGGAATCTCATACTGAAAATTAACTGTATAACATTTAGAACTTAACTACTTAAAATGAATTATTTCATTTGTATTTTAGTAAGAAAGTTAATTATATCAGAGTATAATACTCATAGATTTAACTATTTGTTAGTAAATATGTTAAATTTAACATGGTCAATAATTTTTAAAAATTATTTCCCAAAATAATAAAAACATTTGTATAGTTATGTAAATGGAAGTGATTGTTAATAGAAAATATATTTATCATTTTTGTCTTTGTTCTTCCATATTGAGTGCTATAATTTGGATCATATGTTCTCTGGTCATATGAAACTTGCGTTTGGCCAAGCCGCACAATAACTGAAATGAGCTATACCTGAAACAAGTGGCCCAGTCGCAAATAGGGATATGGTCTGGCAAAGTGATTTTTCAGGTTAAATAAAATTCAAACCCTACTTCCTTTTCTCCCTCTCCAATAATTTCTATAATTTCTAAAATACATCCCTTCCTGCCCTAATCAATTCCATTAGTTCATGTGATTATTTTGAGGGGAAGGAAGGATGTCTAAGCATCATTTAAATATATTATCTCAATATGTTGGGTACTGTCAGTGAGGGGATTTTAATGTTTCTTGCCTTTGTGATTCACTTGGGTAAATGAGTAGCAGTATCTTAATTTTATACTAAGGCATTGATAAACTTACTAGCTTCAACAGGTGGAGGAAAATTTACTCCTCTAGATTTGATACTGGCCTGAGAAATTAAATAAGAATATATATTCTAAAAATTTTCTGCTTACATTTGCCACTTTCCGTAAAATGAATAACGGCTCCTTTTTTTGTGTGTGTTATTGTTTTGAAAGCCATCTTTCAGAATACCACCCTGACATATGGGTATGGATAGCTGAATCAATTTATCTAACTTTTCACTATATGGTTACATGAAATATTAATGACAAAACATTCTTTCTTGTAAAGTTTACCGAAGCTTTGTGCACCTGCTTCTCCCTATGTATACTAAAATCTAGTGAAGGTGATATCTATTTGCATAGAATTTAATATCTAAGTGTTTACATTTTATTCCCTGATATATTTCTTGCTCTGCAGAGAACAAAATTCTTCTGGTTATTTTTCCATTTAGATAATCACTAAGTGCCAGAAATTGGTTTTGTCTATAAGACAGCAAGATGTTTGTATTCGTAACATAAAGCAGGTAAGTTTAGATTTTATTGTACCATTTGAGGTTCTGTAGTTGGTTGTTCTAGTGATAATGAGAGATGAGCTGAGTCCCAGATAGTAAAAAGTGTCAAGGTTTCCCTTAAAGAGACCTGTTTGCCTCTTAATATTGTTTTTAGTGCTCTCATGTGCCCATGTCAATCAGTAGCAAAATAAAACAAACAAAAAATAAATAAAAACTAATTTGCCATTTTAAAAATACTCCCCTCTTTTCGGGGGGATGTGGTGAATTTTCAAGCAATATATGATTCTGTGCCCTCTATAGTTTGTCTTTCCTTGTAACTCCGAGTACTTAAATCTAACCTGTATTTTTAGTCTTGCCTATTCCATGGACAAATTTTTACTTCAGTAGGAACAATTTGAAGAACTCAGATCAATTAGTTAGCATAAAATAATAAAATAATAAAATGGCACAGGGGGTTAAGGATCCAGCATTGTCACTGCAGTGGCTTAGGTCCCTGTTGTGGCATGGTTCAGTCCCTGGCCTGGGAACTTCCAAAAGCCACGAGTATGGCCAAAAAGAAAAATATATGACTTACTGAGAAAGAATAATGTCAGTGACTTCATATATTCTCAATCAACCCTACAAATTCAATATAATTCCCTCCAAATGCACACATGAGGAAATTTTTCCTTAATTATCCATTATCTGCATTTGAGAAGAGATAAACAATCTCAGATCAAATGTATTTCCAATCATCCATGAGAAGCAATCTTTTAAAACAGTGTTGAAAACAGGAATATATTTCAAATCATGTATGAAGATGGATGTCTTTGGATGTCTGTGTCTTTAAGGGATAAGGTATACCTTCAACTATTACTTTGTATATTTAATCTATTTTTTATCAAATAAGATATAACTTAGTAGAAAAAAGAGTGTTATAAAGATTTTCTCTATGTCATATCCTGATTTCCCAAACTTCTTATTATTCACTACTATAGAATAATGAAGTGCTAAGCCACTTATCTTGCTCTATTTGTTTAACAAACATGTTTTATTCTATGAGAATAGAATAAGATTACTTATACTTGAGACTCCTACTTCTTTGATGATTATGAACATGATTTTTTCATGATTTTCCCTGTTTATTCCTTAATCTTTCTTCACTGGTACCTTAAAAGTCAGCATTTGCAAGGCACTATAATTGTCAGCCAGAGTAGTTTCCTACTATTGATGCTGAGTGTACAAAGCAGCTTGTATTCAGCTCGTTTTTCATCACAATGTTGACCAATTTAGTCTCCTCCAAGGAGCATTAGCTTCTTATTATTTAGGACTGTTTGGTAGACACCTTTTCCGTATCATATCAGAAATTATCAGACTCAGAATTCTGTCATCTCAACAGCTTAAATGAAATAATATAAAGCAAAACTAAACTCAAGGGAGGATTTCCTTTTGGTTATTAAAGGGTTGTTTAAGCAAGTATTTGTTTTCATCCATAGTTTCCTTATTGAATATTATATATATATATAAACAAAGAAGGAAGATAAAGTTAATACTCTAAAGCATTGTAGGTATACTCTCTTGCTTTTTACCTTGATCTAGAATAAGGTTTTCTATAGCAGTTTTTGCTTCAATAAGAAATGTTATTGAAGTCTTGCTGGTTTCATACCTTAATATGAACCAATATAGTCATGCTTAATTTTTCACTGTTTAATGGAAAGATGCATTATAAGTTTTAATGTATAATTATTCCTGGTCAGTTATTGATGATGTCAGAGAATATTTCTTGATTAACAAATAATAATGGCATTAACAATGTTCAGCTCAAGGTGATCCTTAATTTTATTGATATTGATTTGTCAGCCAAGAAACAAACTTTGATCATAAAATGGTAGATCTCCTAGCCTTTCTTATATTTAACAATTAAAAATAAATATTCACTTCTCATTAATTTGGAAAAACAGCCTTTCATGATGAACAGAAAAATATAAAAGAAAAATCACAATTCATTTTTATGTGATTCTAACTTGTATGTTTGAAAGGCTAAGGCATAAATCAAATATGTATTTTTTAGACCATGCTATTTTTTCATTATGCTTTTATATATTTTATATTCTTTCTATTTGTACATAAATCATAGGGTTTATTATTAACAATTTTCTCTTTGCTCTCTTCATAAACATGATTGCCAGTAGCTTAGCACCCATAAGTAACCTAGCAACAAGTCAGCTCTGTAGCAAGTAGCAAATGAATGCAAAGTGTTACGGGAAAAAAAAAAAGAGTTCAGTTTCAGAATATTAGTGCATGTATGCTATTAAAGTTTAAATCTAATTTGGGTAAAATTGCGTGACAACAGGCATTGACTTTCTTATTAAATAATATATTGACAATGAAATCACATCTCCTTCATTCAGAAAAAAAAAAAAAAGCATCTATTTCAGACTGTACCACTCTTGACTAGGTAACTGAATATATGTCTTCCTTGGCAGCCTATTCATTACAGATTAGAGGAGAAGAGTGTTTAGGCATGTTTTCACTATGTGGTGGATGAGTTTACTAGATGGAGTTTTGGCAATAAACCTTCCTGACAGTGATGCATTCGCTAATCTCCTAAATAGTTTTAGAAAAAAAATGTTTTATTTTATGTTCACGGGGTTATGTTTATAGCACTGCACTTTTCAGGGATCAATTTCTAGGATATAACACAAAAAGATTCCATTCCTTGTGTTTTACATGTTAAGATTTTGATATATTTAATATCCTTTTCTTTTGGTGAAATTTAAATTCTATAATGTCTGTTTATTTCAGTGAGAAAATAATGTCTGTGTTTTAGTTGCCAGGTCATAAAGGAAGAGTATCAGGTATTGCAGGAAAGCTGCAACTTCATAGGATCATTGTTTATATGATGAATAGACTGAGGAAGGGAAATATACCAGTGAATATCTTCCATTAACTACTACAGCTCTAATTCTGTGCCAAAGGCAGAATTACTTGGCCTTTCTCAATTTGCCAGGTAGTTCACTGCACTTGAAGAAATCTTAGAGCTCTATGGAGGATTTAAGTAAGGGATAGCAGGATAGATATGAGCTGAACATATGACTGAATTTAAAATGAATGCACAGAATTGTAAAACTAGAAAGCATCTGTTCTCTGGTGGAGAATTCCCCACCCCCAACCCCAAGTTTGGGGTTATTTTTTTAAAATCCAACCTTAAATGACTCTGAATTTTTGCTGTAATCGTGACTTGGTTGTGCACAGCTCAACGCCAACATCTTCCTGTCACTGTGCTCCCAAATCTCTCTTCCACAGAAAAAAAGAGAATTAAAACCATGAAATCCTTAAGGAGAAAAGCCAAATACTCTTAGCAAAAAAAAAGTCTAATTCCATCTATATATGAAAAGTTTGGTCACTTACATGATTTGGTTTGAAGCAAATCACCTTAAATAACTGAAAGAATATTCTTGACATGAGGTACAGTTACCTTTACTTGAACATATCTAACTACAGCTGGATAGGCTAGTTGCATGGAATTCATTCCCCAGATGTCATTACAGAATAATCCTCTACATGGATGATGCTACTAGTCACGAAGGTAGTCAGTGGTTGATCCTTCAGGAAAATGACATTTTACCTTTGGAATGTGCACATTAAGAGCCCGTTTCAGCAGAGAGGTCTCAATGGTGTCATATTGTTGAAAAAAAATACCATTCTTCCTTTTTGGGAAGTTGAGTTTCTAGAGGGCAGAAATGTTCTTATTTGTGATTTTATCCAGTATCTACTCTATTACCTTTACACTGTAAGATTGCAATTAATGATTAGCCTTTTTCTTTACAATTAGAGTTTGTATGTTAGAAAAATCTATAACAACCACTGAAATTTTACTAAAATAATGTAAACTACACAATATATATACATATTAAAAAGAGACAGAACAGTTAAATAATAAATACCTTGTAGAGGAAATAAATTTAAAAATAAACTGTAGACATGAATTAATAACCTTAAAATTACTTTAAAATTGTGAAGTTGATCTGAAAGGAACTGTATTTGTTTTCTGCAGGTTTGGTTACAGAAGTACGGCTACCTTCCACCCACTGACCCCAGAATGTCCGTGCTGCGCTCTGCAGAGACCATGCAGTCTGCTTTAGCTGCCATGCAGCAGTTCTACGGCATTAACATGACAGGAAAAGTGGACCGGAACACAATTGAGTAAGTAATGGCACCCGCATTCTTTCTTTCTTGGTCCTTGAGCCAAACAGTAGTCTGAAGAACTCTTAAGTGAATTCCAGTAACCACAAATGGAATGATTTGTTTCATGAACATTTCTTTGGAACTTAACGTATTTTAACTCCTCTGAGAGTTCAGTAAAAAAAAAAAAAAAAAAAAAAAAAATCAAAATACAGAATTAAGTTTACTCGCCTAGATTTTAGCAACACATTTTCAAAATAGAAAAGAAAATATGAATAATGGGAGTCAAAGTAGATGTACAGATGAAGCCACACAGGGAGCTGCAACTGGCTTGTCTGGCTGGAAGGAACAGGATGTGCACATCTCTTTCGCTAAGTGACGTCAGAGCAGTATCTTGAAACTGGCCAAAGTAGAAATACTGACACCAAGGAAAATAGGAGACAATACAAATCAGGGCCCTGCTTTTGGGGGGGAGGGAATAGAGATCCAGTTAATAATTTACTAGTTTCCTGCTAGTGACAATTCTCACACTAGTTAAATCAAAGGAAGAGTTTCCACTGAAAAATTTGTTCTTTCAATTTTTTAATAAAGGGCTTATTTTTATTACTTAATAATATTTTTCTTTTATTTATTATTTTATCAATCATCTGTTCATTTATCCAACCAGTAACTCTTTACTGGGCATTTTATCCATGAAAAAAGCATATGCAGACTTAAAAGACATAGTTTCTTCTTCAGAGAAACTTCAAATTAGCCATATAGCTAGATACAGTCACAAATTATTTTACATTTGCACTCTATGTTCCATAACATTATGAAACAGAATTATTATTTCTGGACAGCAAAGGAGGAAATGGTTAATTCTTTCAGCCCAGGGAGGAATTATTTGTGTTCACTGAGTCCTCGATACTCAAAAGTAAATGATCAACATACATCAACCCTACACAATAGAGAGGATAGGAATACATTTTTCTCTCTACTTTTTCAAGTGAAGAAACTGAAATTCAAAGATGAAGTGAAGTCCAGATTAGTCTCAGAATCCAGATTTTTGACATTTACTTCGAGAACTTTCCACTATACCATGCCGTATACTTTGAGAAGTGACACATTTTTCTTTAATACCTAAAATATCTGGGCTCAGACATATGTAATTAATTCTTACATATTAAACTAATTTAATATATAATTTTAAAATTGTATATTGCCTTCTTATACATAAAACATGAAGTTTGTGTTATTATTTCTATTTAATCAAGACAAATACATAAAATGGAGACTTGAATATTAAGCAGTTTATAAGCAGTTTGAAAAAATAATTACCTATCCTAGCATTTTTAAGAGATATGTAAATATTAACTTTGATTTGAATCTGTGAAGATGGAATCAAGAATTAATATAATGGGAGTTCCCCTTGTGGAGTCAGTGTCTCAATGGTTAATAAACCCAACTAGTATCCATGAGGATGTGGGTTAGATCCCTGGCCTTGATGAGTGGATTAAGGATCCTGCACTGCCATGAGCTATGGTGTAGGTTGCAGAGGTAGCTCAGATCCCACATTGCTGTGGATGTGGTGTAGGCTGGCTGGCAGCTATAGCTCCGATTCTACCCCTAGCCTGGGAACTTCCATATGCTATTGATGTGGTCTTAAAAAAAAAAAAAAAAAAAAAAAAAGAATTAATATAATGCATTCTGTGAGAATATTTGTTATCAATATTGGGAATAGAATTTTGCTATTTGGTAACTGCTGCCCTGTAATCATTGCAGTTATCTTTCTTAATTGTGTACTATCAAACTTTCATTTTAAGTTATAGCACACTTCTTATCCAAAATAAGCATAGGAGTTCTCATCATGGCTCAGGGGAATGAATCCGACTAGTATCATGAGGATGCAGGTTCAATCCCTGGCCCCGCTCAGTGGGTTAAGGATCCGGCATTGCTGTGGTACAGGTTGCAGATACGGCTCAGATCCCACATTGCTGTGACTCTGGCTGTGGGCCGGCAGCTATAGCTCCGATTCCACCCCTAGCCTGGGAACTTCCATATGCCACAGATACGACACTAAAAAGCAAAAAAAAAAAAAAAAAAAAAGAAAAAAGATAAAAACACCACAGCAACCACAGCATAGCTTGAGATTAATAAGCAAGCCTCCAGCAAGCCCTGTATTTTGTTGCTATAAAACTCCATTTAAATTAGACCCCTCATCCCAACATTTTATGGAGTGCTGTGGACAACTCTCTTTTTCCCTAATGCAGAGCATTAGCGAATTTCATTCACTTTCTCGTAAGTTATGGCACAATTTTTAAAAATACAATATATCGTGACTTGGGAAATAAATCATTTTATTGCTAGATATTAAAATTTAGAGGGTGGAGCCCTTTAAAAGGTGTCATCTATGTTTCCCCCCATCTTTGAGAGTTCCTGCTAATCATTAAAAAGACTGAAAACAGATAGATTTAATTTACTAAAATAGCTAGAAAAGTCTTGTGTCAGTGTGTGGGAGTTCAAGCAACAGTTCTGTGAGTAATATCATTATAAAGAAAAGATCAACTAAATAAGCAGCCTTACATTTAAAACCAGTCGGTTTTTCTGCTTTTTATTTTTCATTAAAAAAATTGTGTTCTAATTCAATTATTTTGAACTTGGAAATGCACCTTTCCCTTTAAATAGAATGTTATACCTGGTAGTTATTTCTAGGTGAATCCACTAAAGACTTGTTGAACCCTCATCATTTTCCCTTTCTAGACTGTGATGCCTCCTCTGTCCTCTGTGTCATTCTCATTGTCATTCATACTAGAAACCCTGTGGTTTCATTTGCCTCCTGTCTGTTTTTTCCACTGATGTATCCCCATTCTTAAGGTATTGTTGCACAGGTATTCAACTCAAATTGTGTACCATTTTTGTAAGAATAATCCCTGTAATCATACTACTTAAGCAATTCTCTGTGTTTCTGTAATATCAAATGAATGTGTGGTAACAATCCATGTTGAAATTGCACTCTATTATTTTACATAATTAAGTTATATGGTATGTATTTTTATATAAAATATGTAGTATAATTGTAGACCTAAAATTATTCATCAGTATTAAAATAGTGTCTTAGGATTCATTTTCAGATGCCATAAATGCTTATATAATTTTAGACTCATTGAAATCAATTGTTTTTAAATTAAATAATTATATTCTCTTTTGGAATACAGACATCTGATGAATTCACTCTATAATTCTTGGGTGATTAAAAGGAATGATGCCAATTGTGGTAATTCCTATATTATGTGGAAGGAATTAACCATTTTCTAGTAACAAATTTAGGCATTACCCTAAATGGTGTATTATATAGCTTTTGACTTAATTAGCATTTGTATTGGAGAGATAGTAGTAAATCCTTATACTTCCCCCAACCAAAATGAGCTCATTATCATATGTTGCAATGATTCTTTGAAACTATTGATTGCATAACTAATTTTAGTAAGGAAGCTCACTTGAATTCCTTAATAAGTGGATTACTGTGTTATGCGTAAAAATGAATATTTAGCATGGACAGAAAAAGATAGCAAGGCAATAATAAGAATGAGTCTAATATGTTTTTATAAGGTTAATTGTAAGAAAGAATTTTTAAATTTTAGTTTATCTTTTTATGTGTCACAATGTTATGCACTGCATACTTGATAAGACTTGTAAGGTGATCTTTCTTTTTATTTTTGATGTCTCTCTATATATGTCTATTTTGATCTCTCATATATATGCATGTACATATGGGTACATGTATGTTTGTACATGTATACTGGATGATCCCAGTAATTCTGTTTAATTTATTTAAACCATGCCCAGAACTTTGTCTTAGATAAAATTAATGTAAGATTGAGTAAGCAGCTTTGTTCGAAGAACTATTATGAAATTGTAGTGGTATTTGAATGCCTGATTTTAGAATTGAAATATTTACTTAACTACATCAAGAACTATAAGCTTTTGGGCTTACTTATTCATATGTTTCATGGTTTTTATTCTTTCGTCAAAATTATCAAGTTAAGATTCTGTTCAGTTTGATTTGGATATAAAAGATAGATTCATTAGTACTTAAAATTTTTTTTTTCTTTAGTTTTGAATATACCAGTGGAACTCAAAGCATTATAGGAGGAATCAATCCATGTTTTGGTAGCTACAGAGCAATGGTGGATAGCTAAATGAGCAGGTCCTTAGAGCCCTATTCTGAAGGTAAAAGGTGAAAGCTTAAATAAGAGCTGACATTCTAGTTGAGCTTTTGTATACATTGTAGATCATGGAAGCTAAATACATTTATTCTCTGTGCTTGGGTTTTTAAGTACTTTAACTTTGCAATTTCAGCTTTGTGAAAAACACATGTGTCCATCCAGGCAGCTAGTGAGTTGATAGAAAAACGAAACTGGACCAGAGTGAGCTATCAGCCTGTCTACCTTTTGAGCCCTAAGTGAATTTACTTTTAAAAAACCTTCTTCATGATTATTGAATATGGCTCTATGAATACAAATGAAGCCTAAGGATTTTAAAGTAATAAAAATAAGCACATTTAAAAAATTTTAGAAAGATTACTTGGGACTACCACAATAGTACATATTACTCTTACCTTTCATTAGAACTTGGAAAAGTCTGAAAGA
The DNA here is from genome assembly GCF_054392235.1 of Sus scrofa. Classification (NCBI taxonomy): domain Eukaryota; kingdom Metazoa; phylum Chordata; class Mammalia; order Artiodactyla; family Suidae; genus Sus; species Sus scrofa. Next base: position 53,043,761 of record NC_139386.1, read on the forward strand.
TAGAAACGTATTTAATACATTATGCTAATTAATATTTTTCTAAGATTACTAATTCATAAGGCACAAATTACATATTTTGAGGGTTTTTCTCTTGATAAATGTAGATATGTGTACTTAGGATCACTATATGGCACAACCTCAACACCATTATATCATTGAAGAACTGCCTTCCTACAGCCCTACTATAGGGACATCAGGGGCATGGATTACAACTCGAAGGCACCTTTTGGAGTCATGCAGTGGGTAGCCCTACATTTTTTACATGAATACTCAACTATTTTTTTTTCTTTTTATGGCCATACCTGCTGCATATGGATGCTCCTGGGCTAGGGTTGAATCAGAGTTGCAGCTAAATGCCTACGCCACAGCCATGGCAACAATGGATCCAAGCCACATCTGTGACCTATGCTGCAGCTTGCCGTAACAGCAGATCCTTAATCTACTGAGAGAGGCCAGGGGTCAAAGCCACATCCTTGGACAGTGTCAGGTTCTTAACCCAGTGAGCCACATTAGGAACTCCATCATTATTTTTTTTTAACTGAAGCTAATGTATTCTATTTCATATATAGTGACTCAACATTACTACAGACTTTAGAAGCTTGTATCTATTTTATTTACATAAAACAGGATACTGTATTCTGTTGCTATCTTTGTTATCAAAATACTAGGAATATCCATGTTTTGAATAGCAAAGCGCTTAATGTCAAGATACAGGTCAAATTGAACTGAAACATGTTGACATAGATATCTGCATACTGTTAATGCAGCTGCTGCTTCTGCTGCTACTAGTACAAGAACTTCTTGATATTTGTAAAATAACAGTGTTAAATTTATAAGCTAAAAATAATAGCTGCTATAATCTGCCAGGAACTATTCTAAGTGTTTTACATGATTTAACTAATTTAATCCTCACAACTCAATAATAATACAATCACTTCATTTTGTAGAGAAGAAACTAAGGAAAAGAAAGAAACAGTAGCCTGATTATTAGTCAGGCTATTTATTAAATAGCACAGGGCTTCTGAGTCAGTGGAGCTGGGTGGGAACCCTGGCAATCTCTCTCTGCTTCTAACTTTCATAATAATAGATTTCAGATATTTTTCATTTTTAAGTTGAGTTAATTTAAATGAATGATCTGCCCAACAAGTTTAAAAATGCTTTGGAGTCTAAACAGTTAAATCAGTACTGCATATCGGTATTATATTTATGAAAATTTTGAAGTGGCACCATTATTTAACATTGAAATTACAAAATGTCTTTCTTGTAGCTCACCCCTCCCCAAGTGCTCAGTCCCTGTGTCTTTGTTTGCTTTCAAATGTCAACTTAAAATTCTTAGCAAATAAATCATTAATGAAGCACAAATAATGAGCTGTGCATTAACACAATGAAAAAATAACCATTTTAGCAATGGTACTTTCACAAAAAGCGCTACTTGAGAATAACAATACACACAGAGCAACCCCTCTTTCTTTTCCTATGGGGTAGTTACTACCTTAGGTAAGATAATCAGTCAAATTTACTTGTGCATGCAATTTAGCCCTCTTGCGTATAAAGGTAAATATGGGATTTATCAATTTGATACATGAATTTGACTAACATTTTGGTGCATGATAACTAGAAATTAATCTTAGACTCTACCTGAATAACAACATTAACAGGCAAATTTTACATGTAGTATTAGACAGCATTTTGTTCACTGATGAGTTCTAGTAAACACTGACCATTCTTTATATTCACTGAGCACTTTAAAAATTGTAAGAGAGAAGAGCCAAATGCTTATGGAATTAAATGGTTTAAGTATTTGAGATCACATAAAAATCCTAAAGACTTATTTAATTCAGATACTGTGTGTCATCCTCAGTGTCCTGATGTGCTATGATCATATTTTTTGAATTTTACATATTTTGATAATCACCGTGCCAGAATATTTGGAAACATATTGGTTAACATAGAGTGTTTTTTTCCTGACCAACCCTCACTAAGGGTTCTTTGAATTAAATCACTAGTTTATATCACATTATGTCTCTTCTTATATTTATTTCTTACATTTAAGCCATCTACTTTATGATTTATTTTTATATATATAAAGGCTTCCACACAAATGTCCATCTACACAGTAAGCATTCATTCAAGGCAGAGAGCTGTAAGAGTTACAAAGTCGTCAAGAAACACAGAGGATAGTGGGGGAGATGAGGATGTACCAAAAAAAAAAAAATTAAGACTTAGTTCATTTGCTTCATGTTCCTTATTATACCCTCTGGTCTGACTCACAGACTAGTGGAAAATAGACATATACACATTGGAATATACACTATAATCATGCTGAGATGAGATGGCAAATGGTACCTGTGTGAGTTGAATGATGAAGGAGGGTTGAGATTGTCACTGTAAACAAGGAGGGAAAAGTATTCCAGACAGAGGTCACTGTATATAAAGTTAGAAAGAGATTTGGTTCTGTAGGAACCTGTGTGGATCTTGGGAGTAGGGGGACCCTTGCCAAGTAGGCCTGAATAACGTTTTTATAAAAGCATTTCATGCTCAAAACATGGAGGAAGCACATCTGTGCTTTGAAGAGATTTATCTCTAGGAGTGAGAAGTAGGCATTAGTGAGAGCGAAAGAGAAATTTTGGAGGCAGAGGAGACTACATCATGATTGATTGACTATGAGGTGAGATCAGTGGAGGATGTTACCTGGATAGCTGGCTTAGGCATTAAAGACCTTTAGCTGAGATAATGCATCAGAAATTGGTGCAAGTTTGGGGCAAGTAAATCATAATTTTCGAATTACATGCAAAATTAGAAATGATGACAGAATAGCTAGATGGAGATGTGAGAACAATTAGCCCATTATTTTGTAACTTTTTCAAAAATCATGTATGTCTTACCTGTAGACTGTGAGCTCACCAGAGCTCTCACCTTATCTTTTTATTAACACATATTTTCATATATATCTTAGCATATCATAAAAGCTTAAAAATATTGTAAGATCAATGGATAAGGATAGAATGAGTGCATAAATACATAAATAGTTGGAACATAAGGAAAAGTTTTATGAAATGGGCAAAAGATAAAGAAATACATAGGAAATTTAGCAGAGATATCTTTCAGCACAGAAATCTAATATCTATCCTTAAAACCCCTGCCCTTTGGAAGACACAATGCCTCATTGAGAAAACTTTCACTGGATTCAAGGTATGCATGACTTTAAGCATCTTTTAAATGCTGTGGGTTATACAGGTACTGGGAGTATATAGATCTTCTTGCTTCACTGTTTCACAGTCTAGTGAAATATTTCTCAATTTTAGCGACCTGGGATGCTTTGGGTGTATTAGTTAAAAGTAAAGGGTCTCCAGTCTCCACTCCAGAGACTTCAGTTCCATAGAATTGAGTAGTCCTCTAGGCGTTGGATTTATAAGACATCTGATTTGGTTTGGAGACTTTAATAAAAGGAAAGGGTGATTTTCTGAAGTAACTCTAGAATGCATCATGAACTAGGATAGAATTTAAGTATGGTAACTCTGATGTCTACATTATTACTGGCAGCAGAATAAAAGAGGATAAACTTAAAATACTTATCAGAAAAGCATTGTCTCTCTTAAAAAGTAAAAGGCATGGTTTCATAGTTGCATGATGTTATTCTCACCGTTATAAAAGCCGGTTAGCTGATTTATCCATGTAATGTAAACTATTTCAGTGATTTTCACGATAGGAACATCTTTATACAGTCATCCCTGTAGTCAATTATTTTCCATTTAAAGAATATAGAAATTAAGTATTTGATGAGGTACAGTAAAAAATTGATTCTTTTCTCATTTCTACTTTCTGAAGCATGTAACACCATGAATATTCTACTGTAGCTTTGTAATTTTTAAATTAAATGGACTAATGAATGATAAAGACACTTTAGGAGTCAAAAGAGGAGTTCCCGTCATGGCGCAGTGGTTAACGAATCCGACTAGGAACCATGAGGTTGCGGGTTCAGTCCCTGGCCTTGCTCAGTGGGTTAACGATCCGGCGTTGCCGTGAGCTGTGGTGTAGGTTGCAGATGCGGCTCGGATCCCGCGTTGCTGTGGCTCTGGCGTAGGCCGGTGGCTATAGCTCCGATTGGACCCCTAGCCTGGGAACCTCCATATGCCACAGGAGCGGCCCAAGAAATAGTAAAAAAAAAAAAAAAAAAAAAAAAAGAGTCAAAAGAGAAACTACTCCAAATCATGAAAATCTATCTCCTTAGACAAGAAGAAAGGCTACATAGAAAACCTGACAATGGAAATGAAACTCTCTAGAAAATGTTAGACAACTGTATCTATATAAGTATTAAAATTAATAAGACAGTAAGTTATTTTCCCAATATTAATATTTAAATTTATGTGATGCTAAATTTCATATTCAGAAAAAAGTTTTCTTAATCATTGAATGTGGTTATTATTTAAGATTCAAAGAAGGGAGTTCCCATTTTGGATCAGCAGTAGCAAACCTAGCTGGTATCCAGGTTCCCTCTCTGGCCCCACTCAGTGGGTTAAGGATCCAGAATTGCCGTGAGCTGTGGTATAGGTCGCAGACATGGCTAGCATTTGGCCTTGCTGTTGCTGTGGTGTAGGAAGGCACCTGCAGCTCCAATTCAACTGCTAGTCTGGGAACTTCCATATGCCACAGGTGTGGCTATAAAAAGAAAAAGGAAAAAAAAGATTCAAAGAGAATGGCTGTTATTTGGAAATTGGGGTAATGCTTAAAGTGTAAAGAAAAAAATGGATAAAGGCAAATATTATTTAAACAATTTCATTTTAATAAGCTAGAAGAGAGTAGCATATATCTTCTTGACTCCTGGAATTTAAGGTCATGAAATAGCTTTTTAAAATTCTTGAGTATTAAACCTGAAAGGAACTTTAGTGATGATTTATTTTAAAAAGTCTCATTTTGTGAATGAGACCTATTCAAGGTTTTATGTCTTGGAAGATTCTAGTTAAACTTTCAGAATACATCAATCTACAGTTAGCTCAAAAGGAAATAGGAAATATCTAAAGGATTTGAATTATAAGCTAGTGATTCTTGATAATTCAGGAAGAAGTATGCTTTCTACTTAGATTTAAATTGCAAGAACATTGGCAAAATTTTCCTTTATGTTTTCCTCTTTTCATTATCACTGTCATAACTTCTCAATTGATTTCTTTTTGAAGTTAATGACTAAATTGTTGGTAAATAACTGGAGAAAACTGGATTTTTTTTTCTTTTTTTTTCTTTTTTCTTTTTTTTTTTTTTTTGCAGCTGGATGAAGAAGCCTCGATGTGGTGTACCTGACCAGACAAGAGGTAGCTCCAAATTTAATATTCGTCGAAAGCGATATGCATTAACAGGACAGAAGTGGCAGCACAAACACATCACTTACAGGTATAATAACTAATGATGAATTACTTTTTTATTTTCATTTTTCACAGCTGTTTATTTTGACGTTTTATTTGAGATCTCAAGCACATTGACTACATGGTAACATATAGTGATGTGATGTTACCTAAGGAACCAAAAATTACAATTGAGAAGAGAATAAATCATGCATTTGGCGGCCTTGTAGACATTTCTTGAAATACACGGTTCTTTTGTAAACCATATTATCAAGCTTCCTGAATGAATACTAATGTTCTAAGAGACTTTCATATGAGTAATTTAACACATAATATTCTTTAACAAGTATTCATAATCTAAAAAAATAAAATAATGAAGTATATACATAACTGTAAGTTAAACGTCTTTGAATATTAAATAACAATGTCAATGCAATCATTTTGCTTTCTGTCTTTTTAGCAACAATGCAAATGGATTTTCCTTTTTGTCTCCAGTGAAGGATGCCTACAGGATGTCAGTGTCTTCCAATCTGGAGTGGCAGTTGCTGCCAGTGGAGATGTTCATATTTATTCATTAATTAGTTGAACAATGTGTTTATTGAGTCCCAGTGTGAACAAAGAAGAGTGCTAGGTACTAGGAATGTGGCAATAAATAAAACATAGGGATTCCACTTGTCCTCATGGAACTGTTATGAAAGGGAAGGAACAGGATGCAAGAGAACTGTAAACCATGGTCATTTAAACCAATTTAGAAAACCAGGAGTGGTCTCCCTTCTGTCTTGAAAGTAACATGGAGTATTAATTGGAAATTCCCCTTATGATTCCATTAATAGATACAAAAATATGTTCAAGAAAATTAAACCTCCATTAATGATAACTAGGAATCAGAGCAAAGAAGGAAACTTACTTTATCAGAAAAGTAGAATCTACAAAATTCAAATCTGTAGCTTCATAGTATATTTCACATATAATGTGGACAGTATAGTGTGAAGTGTTGGCAATAATCTGTCAAGGAAAACAACAAAAAGGTACATGTTACCTCTGCTTCTATTCAACAAAATTGTACAACTATTTGTAAAGGAATAAAAAGTAAATAAAGATATAAGGGTTTGTAAAGAAATAAACTATCTTGACAGAGCTTCCCTGCCTGTCCGCTTGCACCTCTCACAAGCGTCCTATCTTAATAAATCTATTTCTTGCCTATTAAAAAAAACTATCTTTAGTCATAGCTGTATCACTTTCTATAGAAAAAGCCCAGAATAAACTCTAGATAAGTTTTTAGAAGTAATAAAAAAAAAATCCTGCTCTTAAGAAAGTTAATAGATTTTAATTTTAGAGCAATTTTAGGTTTACAGAGAAGTTAAGCAGATAATATGGAAATTCTCCCCACCCCCCCCATACACACTCACCTGAAGTCTACCATTATGAAGATCTTAATTAGTGTGATATAGTTGTTATAGTTGTTGAGCCAGTCTTACTATATTATTGACTAAATTCCGTAGTTTACACTAGGATTCACTCTGTGTTGTAGTAGTTGTGTGCACTACTTTTGGCTAAAATGTAATGCTTTATAGCATTACAGTATCATAGAGAATAGGCTCACTGCTCTGAAAATCTTTTGTTCCGTCTATTTATTCCTGTTCTTCTCCCCCAACCCCTGAAATTATGATTGTCTTTATAGTTTTGCCTTTTCTAGAACGTCATATACCTGGAAACATACAGTTTGTAGCCATGTCAGACCACCTTCCTTTACTTAATAATACATACTTAGGGTTCCTCCATGTCATTTCATGACTTGATATATAATTCCTTTTTATTATAGAGTAATATTCCATTGTATGGATGTACAGTTTGTTTACCCAGTCACCTATTGAAGACCTCTTGGTTGCCTCCAGTTTTGGCAGTTTATGAATAAGGCTGGTATAAACATGTATGTGTCGGTTTTTGTGTGGGCATTACTTTTCAGTTTATTTGGATAAATACCTAGGAGTGTGATTTTGCTGATCATATTGTAAGACTATTGTTAGCTTTTTAGGAAACTACGATACTGTCTTCAAAGTGGCTATATCATTTTGCATTGCCACCAATAATGAATGAAACTTCCTGTTGCTCTGCAACCTTGTCAGGATTTGGTGTTGTCAGTGTTCTGAATGTCACCATTGTAATACATGGTATCTCATTGCTGTTTTCATCTGCAATTCCCTAATGACATATGAAGCTGAGTATATTTTCATATGCTTATCTGCAGTCTATATATCGTCTTTTGTGAGGTGTCTGTTTTGATCTTATGACCAACTTTTGAGTTGCTATTTTAAGGCTTCTTTTTATATTTTGGATTACAAATCTTTTATCAGATATGTTTTCAAATATGTTCTCCCAGTCTGTATCTTGACATTTCATTCTCTTTTCAGTCTCTTTGCAGAACAGAAATTTTCATTTTAACAAGGCTCAGCTTATCCATTATTTTCTTTTTCCCTATTGTGATTTTGGTGTTTTATAAAAATCATTTCCAAACCTAAACTAAGGTCACTTAGAATTCTTCCTCTGCTACCTTCTAAAACTTTAATAATTTTGCACTTCCATTTAGGTCTGTGATCCATTTTGAGTTCGATTTTGTTAAAGATGTAATGTCAGTGTCTAGATTCAGTTCTTGGCATGTGGATTTTGTTGTTACAGCACAATTTTTTGGAAAGACCATCCTTTCTCCATTGCCTCTGATCTTTCATCAAAGATCAGTTGACTATGTGTGTGGATAAATTTATGGGCTCTTTATTTTGCTTCACTGATTTACGTGTCTATTCATAAACCATAATCACACTTTCTTGATTACTGTAGTTTTATAGTAAATATTAATATCAGATAGTGTCAGTCTTCTGACTTTCTTCTTCTTCTTCAGCATCATGTTATGTTTTTGGAGTCCCTTGCCTTTATACATAAACTTTAGAATCAGTTTGCCATTATAAGCATCCCTCAGGTATTGTGGATTTGGATCCAGTCCAAGGCTATCAAGTAAATATAGCAGTAAAGCAAATATCATGAAATTTTGGGTTTCCCGATGCATGTAAAATTATGTTTACACCATGCTAGAGTCTGTTACGTGTACAACAGCATTATATCCAAAAGCAAATGCATGCCTTAATTAAAAAACACTTTACTGATAAAAAATGCTAACCTTCAGTTGTTGATGGCTGTTAACTGCTCAGGGTGGTGGTTGGTAAAGGGCAAAGTGGCTGAGGCAATTTCTTATAATAAGGAAAACAAAAGGGAAGTTTGCTGAGTAGATTGACTCTTTTGTGAATGATTTCTCTGTAGCATGCAGTACTGTTTGACAGCAGTTTATTCACAATAGCACTTCTTTCAAATGGAGTCAATTTTCTCAAACTTTGCCACAGCTTTATCAACCAAGGTTATGTAATACTCTAAATCCTTTGTTATTTCAACAATATTCACAGTGTCTACCAAGAGTAGATTCCATCTTAAGAAACCACTTTCTTTGTTCATCCTTAAGAAGCAACTCATCATTTAAATTTTTATCAAGATATTGTAGCAATTCAGTCACATCTTCATTCTCATGTTTCATTTTAATTCTCTTGTTATTTCCACCACATCTGCAGTTACTTCCTCCACTTTTCTTAAACCACTCAAAGTAATCCATGAGGATTGAAATCAATTTCTTCTAAACTTGTGAATATTGATATTTTGACCTCTACTTATGAATTACAAATGTTCTTAATGGCATATAGAATATGAATTCTTTCCAAAAAATATTCAATTTACTTTGCCAAAATCTATCAGAGGAATCACTATCTATGGCGTCTATAACCTTAAAAAAATGTATTTTTCAAATAAAAAGTCTCAAAAGTTGAAATTGTTCCTTGATTTATGGGCTACAGAATGGCTGTTGTGTTAGCTGGCATTGCGACAATATGATTCTTGATACATATCTCCCTCAGAGCTCTTGGGTGTCCAAGTGCATTGGCAATAAGAAGTAACATTTCGGAGTTCCCCTCTGGCACAGTGGTTAACGAATCCGACTAGGAACCATGAGGTTGCAATTTTGATCCCTGGCCTTGATCAGTGGGTAAAGGATCCGGTGTTGCCGTGAACTGTGGTGTAGGCTGCAGACGTGGCTAGAATCCCACATTGCTGTGACTCTGGTGTAGCCTGGTGGCTACAGTGCCGATTAGACCCCTAGCCTGGGAACTTCCATATGCTGTGGGAGCGGCCCTAGAAAAGACAAAAAGAGAAAAAAAAAGTAACATTTAGAAAGGAATCTTTTCTTCTGAGCAGTATGTTCAACAGTGGGCATTAACTTCTCTCTACCTATGAAAACCCTGGATGACATCTTCCAATATAATAAGGCTGTTTCATCTGCATTTAAAATTTAATGTTAAGAGTTGCAACCTTCATTAATTATCTTAGCTAGATCTTCTGGATAACTTGTTGCAGCTTCTATATTAGCACTTGTTGCTTCACGTTGCACTTTCACATTATGGAGAGAGCTTCTTTCCTTAAACCTCACATACCAACCTGTGTTAGCTTCAAATATTTTTTGATATGATTTTTAGTTTTTTCATTATAGTTGATTTATAATGTTCTGTCAATTTCTACTGCACAGCAAAGTGACCCAGTTTTTCTCACATTATCCTCCATCATGTTCCATAGCAAGTGACTAGTTATAGTTATCTGTACTATACAAAAGGATCTCATTGATTATCCACTCCAAATGCAATATTTTGCAACTATTAATCCCAAACAAAACTTTCATTGCAAAAGATACATGTACCCATATGTTCATTGCATCACTATTCATAATAGCCAAGACATGGAAACAACCTAAATGCCCATCTACAGATGAGTGGGTTAAGATGTGGTATATATACATGATGGAATACTACTCAGCCATAAAAAAGTTCAAACTTTTCTTCTGCAGCTTCTTCACTTCTCTTAGCCTTCATAGAATTGAAGAGAGTTAGGGCCTTGCCCTGAATTAAGCTTTGGCTTAAGGAATGTGTGGCTGGTGCAATCTATCCAAACCACTAAAACTTTATCCATATCAGCAATAAGGGTTTTTTCTTTTTATCTGTGTGTTTATTGGAGTAGCATTTTTGATTTCCTTCAAGAACTTTTTGTGTGCATTCATAACTTGGCTAACCATTTGGTACAGAGGCCTAGCTTTTAGTCTGTCTTAGCTTTTTGACATATTTTTTTCACTAAGATTAATCACTTATAGCTTTTGACCTAAAATGAAAGATGTGCAATTGTGTGAGGGGATACACAATTCAGGCATCACCTTGCCCTCTTTCATAACTGATACTAGTAATTTGTGTCTTCTCTCCTTTTTCATTTGTTAGTCTCACTAGAGATTTACCAGTTACATTGATTTCTTCAGAGAAATGGCTTTATTTTTTTAAATTTTCTGTTTTGTCTTGAAATTATTTTTATTCTGTTTGCTTTTTTCCCCTAATTTGCTAATGTAGAAGCATAGAATATATTTATCTTTATTTTCCTCTAATATGAATTTAGTTCTACAAATTTTATTTTAAATACCACTTTTGCTGCATTGTAAAAATTTTGTTGTGTTTTCATTTTAATTTAGTTCAAATAATATAAAATTTTCCTTGAGTTTTTTTTACTCATATTTTATTAATAAATGTGTTGTATCCTTAAGCATTCTGAGATTTTCCCACTTATCCTTGGTGAATATTCCATGTGAGCTTGAGAATAATGACTATTCTGCTGGTTTTGGATAAAATGTCTATATGTATTAATTAGCTCAAGTTGATTAATGATGCTGTTCAGCTCAGTTGTATCCCTATCTATATTTTATCAGCAAGATCTGTCAATTACTGATAAAGGGGTGCTGCATCTCCAATTATAATTATACATTTGTCTATTTCTTCTTACACTTCTATAGATTTTTGCCTCATGTATTTTATTACTGTTGTTAAACATACACATTATGATTTATTATGTCTTCTTGGAATATTCATACCTTTATTATTACATAATGCCCTTCTTTATATTGCTGGTAGTTTTCCTTGCTCTGAAGAAGTACTTTTCTGTAAATAATGAAGTTATTATGTTTTTCTTTTGATTATTGCACTATGATATATTTCTCTTTATCACATTTATTTTTAATCTATCAGCATCTATATATTTACTATGGGTTTCTTGTACACAATGTATAATTTTCTATCTTGTTTTATTTGATCCACTTTTGTGGTCTTTCCATTGGTATATTAGGTCTATTCACATTTCAAGTAATTATTGATATATTTAGTTTATATCTAATATATTTGTAAATTTTTGCTGCCTTTGCTGTTGTTTTTTGCTTTTATTTTTTGTCTTCTTTCTTTTTATGCCTTCTCTGAACATTTTATATATATATATTTTCCGTTTTCTATTAGCATATCAACTATAGTCTTTTAACATTTATGTTAGAGATGCCTAGAATTTTCTGTATGCTTAACAACTAATCTAAGTGTACTTTCATATAACCCTATACCACATCACAGTTATTACAGGTACCTTATAATAGAGAAATCCTAATTTTTTCCTCTTCCCCTATAATATTTGGCACATTTTCACTTATACATAGTCTATAATTACCCAATATATCATTTACATATTATTTTGAGCAAACAGTTTTGTTACATCAATTAAAAATAATTTTATTTTACTTTCATGTATTTCTTCTTTAATACTCTTACTTTATATAAATAAATTGGATTGGAATTTCTTTTTTTTCTCCTTTTTACCGCTACACCTGTGGCATATGGAAGTTCCCCATCCTGGGGCCAAATTGGAGCTGCAGCTACAACCTATGCCACAGCTGCAGCAACACTGGATATGAGCTGCATCTGAAACCTACGCTGCAGCTTATGGAATGCTGGATCCTTAACCTACTGAGCAAGGCCAGGGGTCAACCTAGATCCTCATATGATGGGTCCTTAAGCTGCTGAGCCACAATGGGAACGCCATGGAATTTTTAGTGATGTTTTCCTTCTCTTTATAAAGAATTTTTTAAAAGTTTGATACAAGGACAATCTTCTGGCAACCTATTCCCTCAGTTTTTCTTTGTCTAAGAAAGTCTTCTTTCTCCCTCACCTTTGAATGATATTTTCATTAGATACATAATTCTAGGTTGATGGTTTTATTCTTGGAACATTTTAAATATTTCACTTCACTTCACTCTCTTCTCCCCCCCACCCAGGTTTATTAACATATAATTGGTATGTAAATTGACATATAATTGGGACATAAGTTTAAGGTATGCAACAAATGCTTCGATATTTGTATATATTATGAAATGATTACCACAATAAGTTTAATTAACATGCATTACTTCACATGGTTGACTTCTTTTTTTCTTCTTGCATAGATGGTTTTTGAGAAGTCTGATTGAACTGGTGTCTTTTGTTCCTTTGTAGATAAAATTTTTTTCCTTCCTCTCTGGCTGCTTTCAAGGTTTTCCCTTTGTCTTCAGTTTTCTGCAGTTTGGATATAATATGCCTATGTGTAGATTTTGCTCTCTGAAAATCCTACATCTGTGATTCGTTATCTCTTATTATTTTAGAACATTTCCAGTTGTTGTTTTAAATACGTCTTCTGTTCCTATCTCTCTTCTCCTTCTAGTATTCTCATTGTTATGTTGCACTGCAAAAAATTACTGATGTATAGTTTATTTATAATGTCTGAGTTTCTGCTATACTATACAACAAAGTGATTCAATTTTATATATGGTACATATATACTATATATTCATGCACATCAGTGCATATAGGTACATAGTATATCTGTATATATGTGTATTTATATCTATATATTATTTTTCTTATTCTTTTCCTTTATGGCTTATAACAGAATATTGAATATATTTCCCTGAACTCTACAATAGCACCTTGTTGTTTATCTATTTTAGTTGTTTGTATCTGCTAATCCCCAAATCCTAATTCATCCCTCCCCCACCTCCATTTCCCTCTGTGACCGTACTCTTTTTTTTCTATGTCTGTGAGTTATATTGCACTTTTAAATGTCCCACAACCCTTGGATGCTCTGTTTTCATGCTTTTTTTCTTTGCTTTTCAGTTTGAGAAGTTTCTATTGAGTTATCTTAAAGATCACTGATTCTTCCATTGATATCTTTAGTCTCATTATGAGCCCATCTGAGACATTCTTCATCTCTCTTGATATTTTTATTTCTATCATTTTCTTTTCACTCTCTTATATTTTCCATCTTTCTGCTTGTATTACCCATGTGTTTTTTCATGTTGCCTACTTTTTCCATTAGAGCCCTTAAAAGACTGATCATATTTAATTTAAATTCCTGTTCTGATAATACCAAAATCTCTGCCATTGTCTCTTTAGTCTGTGTTTTCTTTTGCCTTTTAGCATGCTATTAACTTTTGTTGAAAGCCAGACATGATGCATTCAATTGTGGAAACTGAGGTATAAGCATTTAGTATTAGGTTTTATGTTTATTCGGTTAGGAATTTGGCTGTTTAATGTTACAGCTGAAGGTGTTTAGAAGCTTCAGTTTCTTCTGTCCTGGTTTTTGTCTCACCTGTTGTCTCTGAATTTCTTTAGAAACTCTTTCATAAATAGGTTTTGTATCTTGCACCCTTCTTATTTGTCATCCACTGTTATTATCCACTGATCCCTGATGGTACAGTTTAAAGTATTATGGAGAGTAAGCAGTCTTTAATCCTGTGATCAAATCTCACTGTTTTTGTTTGTTTGTTTTAAGTGGATTTGACTTATGAAGCTGTTAACTCAGAATAGTTATCTTAGCCTTTTAATTTTTTTTTTCTTTTATCATATGAATCAGGAATGACTCAGGGACTTTTGCTCCTGGTAAGCTGTGATTCTTTGTATTCATCTATCTTTCCAATTTGGGGGCAGTTTGCCCTATGACTACAGTTATCTGATGGAGCTAAGAATTGTTCATTTTGTGTTTGCTCAACTTTTTTTCTTGTTGTGAGGTTGGGAATGACAACTTCCAATCACTTTTCATGTCAGAGAGTTTTTACAAGACCAATGTACAATGTACACACACATACACATACCACAGTGTATAATCTTTACAAAATTATCATTTAAAATAGACACAAAAATATAAGAGTGAGAATAAATCTACAAAATATGTGTACACCCTTTACGAAGAATATTAGGAATCTTTTTTTTTTTCCTCTTTTTGCCATTTCTTGGGCCGCTCCCACAGCATATGGAGGTGGAGGTTCCCAGGCTAGGAGTCTAATCGGAGCTGTAGCTGCCAGCCTATGCCAGAGCCACAGCAACGCAGGATCTGAGCCACGCACAGCTCATGGCAACACCAGATCGTCAACCCACTGAGCAAAGGCAGGGATCGAACCCACAACCTCATGGTTTCTAGTCAGATTCGTTAACCACTGAGCCACGATGGAAACTCCAAGGAATCTTTTTTCTTCTTTTTATGAACTAAAAGACATAAAAAAGACCAAAAATAAATGTATAGATATATTTTGCTCTTAATAAAAAGATAAAATGATGGTTCAAATATTTCACAAATTCAATGCAATTCTAACAAACTCTCAATAATATTTTTTGTATAATTAAAAAAAGACTTAAAAATCTTTGCAGATTAGTGAAGGCCTAATATTGATCAAAATGTTCTCACCTACTAGATATGGATACTTACTTTAAATCAAAGATAAATAAGGCAATATGTGGTGTTAGCACAGAGATAGATAAATAGTCCAACAGGACAGGCAAGAGACCATAGAAATAGACCCATACATATTTAAAAAATATGATTTATGCCAGAGCGGGCTATATATATCAGCAAGTAAAGGATGGGCTTTTTTACTTGTTAAGTTATCCTGTGGTAATTGGTTATCTATATGAAAAACAATGAATCTTACTCTGTACCATATAAAAATTAATAAATACTAATTGTAAAGTCTAAATAATCAATTTTAGACTTATAATACTTATACAACCCTGTATATCAGTGTCTATTATTTTTATTTCAGGTAGTATTCTTTTTCTGACTTAATTTCCAAACTCAACTGTGTATGCTGTTTAGTGTCCCTACCTCCTTAGGTACTAACTACATCATTTATTTTAAAAAGAAAGAAAGAGAGAAATTATTAAGAGCCTTTATGTTCAGGACAGATTATAATTCAAATTATGTTGTGTCCCTCTACTGAGAATTCTCTCAGATAGTTTTGAATTTTCAAACAATTAGGGGTTTACCCTGTAAACTTCCAGACTATTGATAGGTATACCATGTGATTAAGAATTCTGGAGTAAGAAAGATGTGGATTTAAATCCTTGCTCTGATACTTGCTACCTATAAAACTGGGATCAGATTACTTAATTTTCTAATTCTCATTTTCCTTGTGTACAAAGTAAGTATTATAACAGTACCTACCTCATAAGGCTTGATAGACGATTAAGTCAGGCAGTAGGAAAAAAAATACTTAGTACAGTGCTTGAAACATAGTTAGTGCTTAATAAATGCTGACTATAATCTTAACTCTTTAAATTTATCAGACAAATCCCAGAAATTGTTGAGAGTATTATAATGGGATAATAAAATTTCAGAGTGAGAGCTAAGGATATTGCATTTTAAAGTTAATATGTGTAAAGGATTAAGAAGTTGCCTTGAGTATACTAAGTAAGTAATATAATTTGCTACTACTTTTTTACTATATTTGGGAAAATAAATATAAAAAATGACATTGGAGCTCAAAAAATGTTATTCGTTGAGGAGTTCCTGTCATGGCTCAGTGGAAACAAATCTCACTAGTATCCATGCAGATGCAGGTTTGAGTCCTGGCCTTGCTCAGTGGGTTAAGGATCTGGCATTGCCATGACCTGTGGTATAGGTCGCAGACTCAGCTCAGATCTGGTGTTGCTCTGTCTGTGGCATAGGCTACTGTTCCTGTTCAACCCCTAGCCTGGGAACCTCCACATTCCCATATGCCACAAAAAAAAAAAAAAAAAAAAAAAGAGAGAGAGAGAGAGAAATATTCATTGAAAGGATAGCTAAATCTGACATTAAGAATAAAGACAGGAGTTGGTGTGAGGGTGGCCAATTCTAGGTTTTATTTGATTACAAACTCAATTTGAGCCAACAGTTGTAATGTGACTCACAAAAAATCTAGAATGTCCAGTTTAGATTTATAGAAAGCAAAGCAATGGAAATACTAATTTTTTTCTGTTTTCCTGTCTACACTTCACCTGATGTATCCTTTTCTCTTTAGGCAACTGCATTTTCAGGTGATTCTTGGCAAATTAATGAAAACCTCTAAAAAGAAAATGCTAAGAAATTTTGAACACAATCTACATAAGGAAGAGCTTGAGATTAGAGTCAAGGATTCTCAACATGATAGAAAAAAATATTTAGGGGAAAAGTTTCCAGTTATTCTCAAATACTTATATTTTGAGCTATTGGAAAATTAAATCATCCATCCTACAAATCTTCATCATTGGAAACATATAAGCCAAAAAATGTATTCACTTGTCAGGGAAATTAGAGAACATTTGTAGAATGGTTGTAAATTTAGATTACATAACTTTAAGACCTCTTCCTAATTTTGAAATGTGGAATTGGAAGGAACTTTCCATAATTAATCCCTTTAAAGTGACTGTCTATGCTCCTAGGCCTTCCACTTTAAAGACCTCAATGCTTGATACCTAGAAATGGGAAATTTTGAGGTCATACTGTTTATGTTTTCTTAGGCTATGTAAGTATTATAGGCTTAGTTATGTATTATAACTTTGGCTGATACAAAATTTAATATGCTGGTTATAATTATAAAACTGGTGACAATTCATCTCTTCCTTGAATCTTTACGATCATTTTTTTTTGGCAATTTTTGCTTCATGGGTAATTAGGTGTTTTCATTCAATAAATAGTTATTGAACAGCCTTGTGTTGCAGAAGTGGCAATAGACAGATGTTAGGCAAGGCCTCTGCTCCCATGGAGAATGTAGTATAGTATGAGAGACAGGTATGCTAAATGAATAATTGTAAAATAGTATACTGTATGTTACTTCAAGACCATACAGGAGCTTCATTGTATTAGAGAACATATCCATTTTTGGCTTCCCCAAACCTAGTAGGGTGCCTGCTGTGTAATAGTCTCTCAATAAATAGTTGTTGAATAAACTGATGCATTCTTAGTAGGCTTTGGTTAAAATTTGTTCAAAAAAAAATAAGACCTTAAATGAGTAGCATCATTTTTTTTCAAGTAGATCTTTATTTTTCAGGTTTACTGAATATTATATAACACAGATTTAGTCTAAATTCCTTTCCTCTAAATATAAACTCTAAAATAATATTTTCTGTAATAAATGACCAATTGAATAAGTATTCAATTGCCATAGGCATCTTTTAAAAATGATATTATATTAATGAGTACTCATAATATATTAATTGATATGATAATACTATTGTATTATATTAATTAATACCAATTTTCCTAGTAAAGTTTTCCTTTAGCTAAACTTGATTTTAAATTAATCTTCTGTGACATGCAGATGTCCAAAAATCACATGAAAAGATGCTCAACCATGCTAACTATTAGAGAAATGAAAACCAAAACTCAATGAGATATTATCTAATACTGGTCAGAATGGGCATCTTCAAAACACCTACAGAAGATAAGTACTGGAGAGGGCATGGAGAAAAGGGAACCCTTCTACACTGTTGATGGGAATGTACTTTGGTACAAACACTTTGGAAATAGGTTTGTAGATTCATAAAAAACTAAAAAGAAAACTACCGTATTATTCAGCAGTATTACTCCTGGGCCCCAGAGAAAACCATAGTTTGAAAAGATGAATGCACACCAGTGTTTATAGCCGCACTATTTACAATAGACAGGACAGGGAAGCAATCTAAATGTCCATCAACAGAGAAATAGATAAAAAAAAAAAAGATGTGGTATATATGTACAATGAAATATTTTCCATAAAAAGAATGAAACAATGCCATTTGAAGCAACATGGATGGACCTAAAATTATCATACTTAGTAAAGTAAGTCAGACTAAGAAAGTGATATCATATGATATGACATATGTGGAATATAAAAAAATGATAAAAATTAACTTAATTATGTAACAGAAACAGACTCATAGACTTAGAAAACAAACACCAAAGGGGGAATGCGGTGGGGAGGGATAAATTAGGAGTTTGGGGTTAACATATATAACTTACTATACATAAAATAGTTAATCAACAAGGTTATACTGAGCCCAGGGAGCTCTATTCAATATTTTGTAATAACCTCAGGGAAATGAATCTGAAAAATAATGGATATATGTATAGTATAACTAAATAACTTTGAAAATACATGAAAATAACACAACATTGTAAATCAACTAAATTCGAAAATAAAATAAAAATAAAATTTAAAAAAGAAATTAATGCTTCTGAGACTAGCAAGGATACACACTAGAAGTTATTATTGTAGTAATAATATATGCAGAGAAAAGAAACATTGAGATTGCTAAATAATAATCAGTTCCTCCCCAGAAACATTTCTCATCATTCTCTCTAAACCCAGTGAGCTCACTGAAATTGGTTATGGTATTGACTTCAACTTGCCTGTCCAGCGTACACAACAGGCTGAGAGAAACAGACAGTATTTAAATAAGACACAAAGCAATATGTACTGAAGTCTGCCTTACCCGTGAAGCAGTCATCTTGGGAGATAGCTAAATATTTAAATTTTTCCAGAAGGGCTCCGTAGTTAATCTCTGATAATTTCTTGCACCTAAAAAAATGAAACATATCAACTATAGGACATAATGTGAATAAGATTATGTATATATAAGATTTTTTACAATAATCTTATTATGATAATTATTTACAATAACAAAATTCATTGTATTCTTAATATGAATAAAATTATTATAAATAAGTCTATTTGGATGTCCTCTGACAGAACATTTTATACATTCTGGACAAAGTTTTGCTAATAATTTAATTATGTAGTTTATTATTTTACTCTTTTATATTCTTTGCAACTGTGTACTTTCACAGTTAAAATAGATTCCCTTTAGTTATTATAATAATTTATAATAAAATATTAGCAAGCTTTTCTGAAAAACTAATTTTTTCTCTATTGAACTGAGTAAAGAATATTTAGCCTTAGCCATACCAAAATATTTTGACACAAGGGTATCATACAACTCTGTATCTCAACTAAACACCAAAGTATTGAGTTTTTTTCTTACTTTGGAAATTGAAGATAAAATGGTACCACAAATTTTGAAAAAAATATTTATCACTGTATCAAAATTTGAGGGGGAATAATTATTTTTAATATGTAGATTTTTTTATTATATAAATTTGTATTTCCAGTGATGTTAAAACTAGAGAATTCTGAATTTACATAGTAATTTTAGGCATTGGGTAATATTTACTATGTTTTCTGAATAAATAAAGTGTACTTGACTTGTAAAGAATGAAACCTTTGGCAATGTCCCTGTTTCACATTTCCCATAACATATTCAAATGAACAAATGTTTGATAATTTTACATTTGCATTAATTTACTTTACAGAATAAAGGAAAATAATTCCTACAGTTCCATCAGTAAAGAAAACACATGTGTATTTTGGTAAAGTTTTGTTAGTAAGTCTCTCTCTCCCCAAATTTACTGTTTCTTTAAATGTCAAATTCTCACACTTTAAAATTACCCTAAAGATAGTGAAATAAACTCAATATCTCACTTATCATGGAGAAATTTATATGTTTCTATTGAGAACTGTAAAGCAGAGTTCTAGCTTCTTTTGACTTTGAATATATAATACTAAATCCCAAAATATTTAATTTTATTCTCACTTTCATATTAAAGATACTCTAATACTCTAACTTTAGAAAAGATTTATCACTCTATGAAAAACTTGAAGGGGAACTACTCCGCTTTTAATATGTAGAAATGTTAAATGAATTGGTATGGAGACAATGAAATTAAAACTAGCAAATCCTGACTTTCCACAGTGACCTTAAAAATAAAATAATATACCTTGCCTTCAGTACCAATTGTTCTGATGAATAAAGATGTCTTACATTTCCCACATTATTTTGTAGGGTTGTTAAGGCATGATCTTTAAAGAAAATATTCATTTTTTTTAGGTAAAATTTACAAAATTTACCAGAGTTTAAAAGAATCAATGAAATAGCATAATGAAAAAAACTCAATCAAGAATTAAGTGTTAGACTTAATCGACATTTTCAGGACATTACATCCAAAAAAATCAGAATATACATTCTTCTCAAGTGCACATGGCACATTCTCAAGAATTGATCACATCCTGGGGCTCAAAGATAATCTCAAGAAATTTAAGAATGTAGAAATTATTTCAAGTAGCTTCTCTGACCACAATGGCATGAAACTAGAAATCAACCACAGGAAAAGAAATGAGAAAAAACTTACTACATAGAGACTAAACAACATGCTACTAAGAAACCAATGGGTCAATAAGGAAATCAAGAAGGAAATTAAAAAATACCTTGAGACAAATGATAAGACACAACCACTCAGAATCTATGGGATGCACAAAAGCAGTGCTCAGAGGGAAATTCATAGCAATATAGGCCTTCCTCAAAAAAGAAGAAAAAAATCTCAAATCAACAACTTAACTCACCACCTAAATGAATTAAAAAAAGAACAACAAACAAAACCTAAAGTCAGCAGAAGAAAGGACATCATAAAGATCAAAGAAGAAATCAATAAAATAGAGATTAAAAAAAAATGGAAAAATCAATCAAACCAAGAGCTGGTTGTTTGAAAAGGTAAATAAAATTGACAAACCTCTGGCTAGACTCAAGAAGAGGAGAGAAAAAAAAAAACCCAAATAAACAAAATAAGAAATGAAAAGGGAGAAGTCATAACTGACACTACAGAAATACAAAAAACCTTGAGAGAATACTATGATCATTTGTATGCTAACAAATTTGAAAACCTAGAAGAAATGGACAACTTTCTAGAGACTTACAGCCTGCCAAAACTGAATCAAGAAGAAATAGATTAACTGAACAGATGGATCACTAGAAATGAAATCGAATATGTCATAAAAACACTTCCTACAAATAAAAGTCCAGGACCAGATGGCTTCACGGATGAATTCTACCACACATACAAAGAGGAATTTATACCCATCCTTCTTAAACTTTTTCAAAAGGTTGAAGACAAAGGAACACTCCCAAAGATATTCTTTGATGCCACCATCACCCTAATTCCAAAACCAGACAAAGATACCACCAAAAAAGAAAACTATAGGCGAATATCTTTGATAAATATTGACGCAAAAAATCTCAACAAAATTTTAGCCTGCTGAATCCAACAACGTATAGAAAAGATCATACACCACGACCAGGTGGGATTCATCGCAGGTTCACAAGGATGGTTCAACATATGCAAATAAATCAACATCGTAAACCACATTAACTAAGTTAAGTTTTAGGGCTTAACCCGTGTCACATTGAGGTTCCAAGGCTAGGAGTAGGAGCTGCCAGCCTACACCAAAGCCACAGCAATGACAGATCCAAGCTACATCTGCAACTTTCACCACAGCTCATGGCAATGCTGGATCCTTGACCCGCTGAGAGAGACCAGGGATTGAACCCGCATCCTCATGTTTCCTAGTTGGGTTTGTTAACCACTGAGCCACGAAGGGAACTCCCCACATTAACAAAAGAAAATTCATATCTTGGCACTCACTTGCCCTCTGTCTCTGCTCAAACTATACCAGCCACCTTGCCATTCTTTCAACTTGCCAAGCATGTCTCCACCTCAGGGCCTTTCACCTGTCATTTCTTCTTCCTGGAACACTCACGGTGCCAATTCCATTTTCACTTGGTTTTTATCCTCATTTTCTTTTATATAATGAAAGATATTTATCATCAAATAGTTATTGTAAGTATGGTCTATGCTATCTATTAGAAAATAGTGAAAACCTTGTTTTAGATGTGTGATCTAGCTTAGAATTCAAGGTAGATTGATTCTTGAGTCAGAATGTTGCAACAGAAAAACTAATTTCACCATTCCAAATTTTCTCTAAATTCCTCTAAATCTCAATTTCTTTCTTTGTATAATAGGTATACGTGTCCATCTCACTGGGTTACTCAGGGGGTTAAATAAGATATTGTTAACTGCTTGCCTGGCTCATAGTAAATGCTCAATTAATGCCATTACTATTATGTCAATATGATTCCTGCCTAACATTGGTAATAATCCTTGACATAGTTAAAATTAGATTAAAAAATATAATCTGCATAATATTTTTCTACCAGAAAGTATATCTTAAATATTTTCTATACCATTAAATAGCTTTAAAATGGCAAAATAATTTTGAGTCTTACATATATATTATGACATGCAATAGAGACTCCATAATCTGTATATTATTTAGCTTCCAATTCTTTTATTATTTCATTGCAATAAATACTCACCTGAATAATATACCCTCTTATGTACTAAGATTTCCCTTTGTGAAATTCATGGATTCATGGGTATAGGATTATTGGTTGTACGGGTCTGAAACTTATTGATGATTCTTATGAAATTAACTCATTACTTTTCACAAAGATGATATTACCACAATATAAACTACTTAAATATACATAAACTTGCTAAATTAATGTTCTATTTAGAAAAATATAGAAAAAGAAATGAGAAAAGAGAATTATCTGATTCATGCTAAGTAAATTGGAAAAATATTTATAATTCTTCCCATTTGTCATTAGCCTCAAGACAAATAAGCTAGTTGAATACTGTCCACATTACTTCTTTAAATTCAAAAAACAGTTAAATATTTGTATTAAAAAGCTATTCTCACATTATTTTAACTAGGGAAATTAATTATGTGAGAAAACACTAGATAATCAGAAACTGATTAATTGACCTTTCCTTTGACAACTAGGAAATAACGTTGTGGCCACTGCATTGGTGTTCATGGATAAGAGCATAAAGACACTATTTGGAAGTAACATGTGTGCACACAATAGTGTGACCCTAAAAGTAATTATTATCAGACAGAAATTGAATTTTTTATTTCAGTATGGAATCGCTGCAACTGTTTGATCATTTGGCAAAGCGACCTTTCTATCGTCCAGGAGACAAAGTGACTGATCTAATTACCCCATTGCTAACCATTCTGCAGAGAAGATCTCATTTGTATTGTATACAGCCGAGAATGAAAAGGCCCAGTGTAGTGAGATCTTGCAATAAAGACGAAGGGATTAATTGTTTTTTCTATTTAAAACATGAGACTCTTTTTCTGTTTTTTTACTCAACTGGATAGTTAAAAATTTGTAATAAAGCAATCTGTAATGTCAGATTATATATAAGAAATCCATACCGATTATTCTCTTTTTCAAATTTCAGTATAAAGAACGTAACTCCAAAAGTTGGAGACCCTGAAACCCGTAAAGCTATTCGTCGTGCCTTTGACGTGTGGCAGAATGTAACTCCTCTGACATTTGAAGAAGTTCCCTACAGTGAATTAGAAAATGGCAAACGCGATGTGGATATAACCATCATTTTTGCATCGGGCTTTCATGGGGACAGTTCTCCCTTTGATGGAGAGGGAGGATTTTTGGCACATGCTTATTTCCCTGGACCAGGAATTGGGGGAGATACTCATTTTGACTCAGATGAGCCATGGACACTAGGAAATCCTAATCATGACGGTAAGTACACAATTTTTTTTTAACTGTAAATAGTTCCTTTTTTTTATCTTTGGAATTCCCAGGTGATTTACCAATGTACAAACTTAAACTAAACAAAATAAATTTGTTCTTAAAGTTATCAAAAAATATGGAGTTCTCTTGTGGCCCAGCAGGTTAATGATCTGTCACTACTACTGCAGTAGCTTGGGTTGCTGCTGTGGCGCAGATTCGATCCCTGGCCTGGAAACTTCTATATGCTGCAGGTATAGCCAAAAAAAAGAAAAAAGAAAAATTTCAAAAAATATATATATGAGACTGTTTATATAGCATTTTAAAACAAGAATTTGTAAAGGTCAGGTGGCTTTTGGTTAAAGATTAGAACTTTATTCTATAAATTGTCTAAAGTGAGTTTTGTTTTCTATAAAAATTAATTTAAAATATTTTATGGTATTCAAATCATAGGACAAGTATTAAGAAAATTTTAGGAGTTCCCATAATGGCTCAGCGGAAACAAATCTGACTAGTATCAATAAGGGCACAGGTTCAATCCCTGGCTTCTCTCAGTTGGTTAAGATCGCGCATTGCCATGAGCTGTGGTCTAGGTTGCAGACGCATCTCGGATCCAGCACTGCTATCGCTGTGGTATAGGCCAGCAACTACAGCTCCAATCTGACCCCTAGCCTGGGAACCTCCATATGCCATGGTTGCAGTCCTAAAAAGACAAAAGAAAGAAGGAAAGGAAGGAAGGAAAGAGGGAAGGAGGGAAGGAAGGAAGGAAGGAAGGAGGGAAGGAAAGAAGGAAGGAAGGAAGGAAGGAAGGAAGGAAGGAAGGAAGGAAGGAAGAAAGGGAAAGTTCTACTATTGCTATTGTTTTTTACACTTTATTCCAGTGTTTCTACTTGTAACAATCTTGACTGACATTGGTGGTGTAGTTTTTACTTTATCTTTTCTATGTTTTGTTTGTTTTTTTCCCATTATCACCTTTATAATCTGTAAAATTTTTCTCTTTTCTTTTGTCTCAACATTTCATTGATGTCCCAATCTGGTACAACTACATAAGTTAATATTTTATATTATATCTTTATTTTTATCAAAACCAGTTATTTATGAATATATTCCAACATACTTATCAATATTCTAATCTTTATTTGGAAGTGCAAAAATAATGTAAAAAATGAAAATTCAAAAACTAAAATAATGGTTACTTGATGTAAGAAATGTTATTTCTTCCTGGGGAACAATCTCTTTTCCAATTTTATGTTTAAAAAATATTCACGGAATTATAGGATTCTAGAGTTTTAAGATTCCTAAGTAGTAATCTCCATAATTCTTATAATCGAGAGTTAAATATTTTTTTCTTTCTCACCACAGTAGAATGTTGAAAATGCAAGTGTGCATTTTTAATGGAAACTAATCAGCTAATAAAATTCTAATTCTTTCTTTCCCCTGGAAGCAAATATAGTTTTGCCTGTGTCAGTATGGGCCCATACTGGTTTGATAAATAATTTAAAATTAAACGTGTTCTTTTTTTATCAAAATCACACAGGTATTCTAATGAAGCAGTTCAGACTTCTTCAAATCAATTGCTAAATTGTTTTAAATAATGGAAGAAATGTTTGCATCCTCAATAATTGAGAAAATAGCACTTATCACAGTAGAATTTTGCTGACACAGGCAAAACTATATTTGTTTCCAGGGGAAAGACTTTCCTCTAAATTTCTGAACAGAGAAAATTATATTTTATTCTAATAGTGGGTTTAATTGTTAAAGATATTTTAAATATCATGCTTTGAATATGTGTTAATTTGGCTTTGTGGCCTCATACATTTAAAATTCTTTTAAATTCTATATGACAGAGATGATGCCTATTAAATAGCCTATATTTTCTCTTAAAATATTAAAATCCTCAAGAAAACTGCACATATTCTTTAAATGTATTCTCTATTAGCTGGACACTTTAGATATATAGGATCATTTGAAGTGACATAGAGAATGAGAATTTTTCTACCGATTTGATTATGATTGGTGTTATGGCTGCGTATGTGTTTTGTGTGATTTAAGAAGCCTTTCAAGGAGTATGTATGTGGGAAATAATTCTGAAATAGAACATAGGAGCTAAATGTGTCCAATCAAGTCAATGGACTTTTGACTCAGATTATGCATTATTAATATGTCTGATAGCCTCTTAATTTATACTGTAGAGGTATAATAATTTTGTGCCTATATATACTGTTAAAAACCTAAACAAAACAATTTTATAATGTTTAGTTTTCATTTGGAGGAGAATATTCCTTTGCTGATCCAATAAGAATACTTTTTCCTTTTGAGTGAGCTTAAAGGAAACGACTATGCAAAATAATAGTGTTTCAGAATTGTAAGCGATTAAGGAAAAGTTAACTGACTGCTCAAGATGTAATACCATAAAGATATACTGCTTAATTGAAAGTCAGACTTTTAACTAGCAGCAGTAGGGCAGCCAGGGTAATGTCCTATGAATTATTGATTGTTTATCAAAGGAAAAACCCTCTAGCTTTGTTATAGTGCTGGTGCATGTGTGGAGAATTAATGCATTTGTACATCCTACATCCTGTCTGTAAGGTTGTATTCCTGTTATCACAAATAAACAGGCACAATTCTGACATCTTCATTGATAAATTTTTCATTTCATTAATCTAGCTCTCCAATGCCCCTGGCTTGCTTATCTGAAAAATTGTTTTTCTCTCCTATTCAGAGCTCTTTAGCACCTAGAAAACAGAGAAGCTTGAGAATTTTAGCAAAAAATGCAAATGAAAGAGCCTCTTGATAAGTACCCAGCTCATTTTCCATAGCATATTGCTCAGCTAATGAAGGCAATTTGAATTCTATCTACCTCAAAAGAGATAAACAGTCTTAGGATGCCAGTAACCTTTAATTCATTGTTATCCATTTTCCTATCAATTTGCTTATAGTCATGATACCTTTAGAAAACTCAAGCTAATGTCCATTAAGTAAGTTACAAAATAGTTACATTAAAATAAATAAGTGTAAACACACACACACACACCCTTACTAAATATAATGCTTTTTTTCCCAGGATTTTTTTTTTCTTTATGGAGCAGATAAGTGAAAATATTTGCATAGTAATTCCAAATAGAAAAATGTTACTGGGGTATGGTTTTTGAAAAGCATACATTGCTTGAATGTAAATTGGGAAATTTAAATCTAGCAAAATATTAAGATTAATTTTGAGCATCATTATTATATTGTTTTCTTAGCTATGGTGTAAATTTTAAATGGTACTATCAATGTAAATACAAACTTACCACAAAGATTCTTTCTAATTGGACAAGTAAACTACCACAGTCATAGGATTTCAAATAGATAATTTCCAAACATAAGGTTATCTATCAAAATGATACATGAAACTATGACTAAGTGGAGGAAATCTTGTGGTTTCCAGGGGGGAGGTAGATGGAGTGGGATGGACTGGGAGTTTGTGGTTAGTAGATGCAAACTGTAGCATTTTGAGTGGATAAGCAGTGAGATCTTGCTATGTATCACAGTGAACTGTATCTAATCACTCATGATGGAACATAATGGAGGATAATGTGAGAAAATGTGTGTGTGTGTGTGTGTAAGACTTGGGTTGCTTGGCTATGCAGCAAAAATTGACAAAACATTGTAAATTGACTTCAATAGAAAAATTAAAAATCTTAAAAATGTAAAACTACAACAGAGGTATATCTAAAAGCATATCTTATTTTACTACGGAGTTCTATTAACAATTCTGTTAACAAAAAGAATGCATTGGCTCTATTTGTTGTCATAAAGGTCACTGCCTAAAATCAGAGCTGCCCAGAGCTGTTGTGGCAGTCTATCTAAAAACTAAAGAGAGAGAAAAATGATGATGAAAATTTCATCTGAGACATCAAAATCATTACATCTATGGCATCGTTGTGATGCTCAATTTTATGTGTCAAGTTGATTGGGCTAATGGATGCCCAGATAGTTGATAAATATTACTTCTGGATGTTTCTGTGAGGGTGTTTCTGGGAGAGATGAATTCTTGATTCAGTTGACTGAGTAGAGAAAATCCTCCTTCACCCATCTGGGTGGGTATGATCCAACCCATTGAGGGTCAGAATAGAACAAAAGAGGAAGGGTGAATTCTGTCTTCAATCTTGACCTGGGGTGAATATCTTTTCCTGATTCTGTACATCAGAACTCCTGGATCTTAGTCCTTTGGACTTAGACTGAATTATACCATCAGGCTTCCTGGTTCTTCAATTTGCAAACAGATTAGAGGACAGGGGCTTCCAAACCTCTATAATTTCATGAGGTAATTCCTATAATAAATCTACTCTAATATAGCTATATACATCCTATTTCTATTTCTCTGGAGAGAAATTATATTATATTTCTTTGAAGAGTATAGACTAATATAGTCATTAAATGCGAAATGGTCAAATTCTATATCCCAGCTCACATATTCTTTGAATAGACCAAGTTTAAATTAAATATCTTTATGATAAGATGATTGAGTCAATGGACATGATTGAGTTCATTTTCTGTAAGTGAGATTTTTGTCATTAGTATGCAAATGAAGGTTTATCAAAGGGTAAACCTAAGCCTTATACATCTCTCAGCCACCTCTCAACCTTTTATACTCATCTTGCAGCTGTATTTGCTGTATTTCTCAGAGGCCAACAAGGATTTAGACTTTGATCTTTGAGAAAAGGAAGGGTTAGATGCCTAACAGATATTGTCAAGAGGGCTAGAAGTGCTATTGTCTGTGGGGATATTGTCTATATCAATCTGTCTTGTGCATTTTGAAGATAAAAGAAGGACTTGATATGATTAGACTGTCAAGGACCTTAACCCATCTTAAAATCAGAGCATTTATTGAGATTTTTTAAATTCTAAAAACATTAGCTCTCTACCAAATAATTCTTACCTTTCCAGATTTTACCAAAACTTGGGTGTTTTCTCTGTCAACATAGTTTCTTTTTAAAAACCTGACTGCCTTCCTTCCTAGAATAAACATGATGTAATTGAATTTATTTCATTTCATTAGATTGGTTGCCTAAAGTTTGATAGCCTTGACATTTTTAAGGACTCTCAGTTGTGCTGCTTCATATGATTACAAGTCCTCATGTGTAATTAGAGAATAGCACATGAATTGGTATTATCACACTCAAAATATTATTTCATTATATCAGTTTTACTAAGGTATAAAGATGGATCATGAACATTAAAATACATATAATCTAGAGCTCTTAATGAAACAGATAAAGTCAGAAATTTTAATGACTTAAACATAGTAGAATTTTATTTCTTTCTGATGCATTGGGGAAGAAGGACTTTCCACTCACTTATTCAGAGACCCAGAGAAGTGGAGGCTCAGCCATGATTTCCAAAGCTGCCTCAGGCATCAGCACCTAGAGAGCAGCTGAGTGACCCAAGGTAGATTTGCTTGTCTTTGACCGTAGAAGACCTGCAAATAGTATATAATATTCCTGTTCAAGTTCCACTATCTAGATTTCAATCCCATGGTTACATCTAACCACAAGGAAGGCTGTAGAAGAAAGGTGACAGGTTTGATAAGCAGCTAGTCAACCACACCAATATGGTCTGCCACACCAATATGTTGGGAGGTAAAAACAATGCTAGTTTGAAATTAAATACACTACTCTGTATTTGTGGGTAAGTTGTTTAACCATAATTTTCCTTAATAAAGATTTTGACCTATTGACCATTATTTACCTTCTGTTATTCTTCTCCTTATATAGGAGGAATTTGCTTTTTAATTCATCTTCATGTAAGTTATTTATCCTAAAATCTAAGGAGGCAACAAAGCAAAATGAAGTGGAATTTTCAAATTTAGCCATTAGTTTATCAATATAGAAAATTAATGTCTTTATGTTTTTTAAAAAAATCCAATTAGTTAGAATTAATAATTTGATAGTTTTTTTATTGCTTAAATTATCAAGAGTACTAATAAATTGCCTTAGTTTTGTGCAAATATTTTTTGCAGACTTACAACCACACCATTATAGAATTTAATATATTACCATAATTTTCTTAACAGTTTAAACCAACAGACTGTACACTAATTGTTCTTAGTTTATTTTGTAACTAAATTCTTCATTTGAAATCAAACATCACCACAACTCACCACCTCCACACTCTGTTCATTACATATCAAAGTAGCAGCATAAATAGTGCTTGTTATAATCCACAGTGGAAACTGTAACTTGCCATTGATTGGAAGCATCAGAGCATAAGATTGGGCTTAGTGTAAGTTCTTACCTCAGGCAAGCTTGTATTAGATGCATGTATCCTAAACAATGGAAATTGACCTAAGGTCATGGAATATCAGGCCTCTCTGCTGGTTTCATACTGGTTTTGCCCAGTATGTCATAAGAAAAGTAGGGAAATAGAGAAGTAACTTAAACTCTCTATTGACTTTCATCAGTCTCATTCAAAGTTACATAAAGAAGAAAACAGTGAAAAATAAATAATAATAGAAGCCAAATTTAATATTCGCTACTTTAAATTAATTTTGTGTATTTAACTCATTTATTCCTCACAAACTTATAAACAACATAATTCAACTTTGCAAGAAAATTGAGCCACAAAATTTTGGTAGCTTGCTCAGACTCACCTAGTTAGTAACAAGAAAATGCCATTAAAAGGATACTAAATAATCTACTTGAGGACTCAGGAGAAAAGCCAATTGCTGAAAATATTTTAACAAGTGAACCAGAAAAGTAATATTGGAAACAACTCAAAATGCCCATAAAGACTCTCTATGGAACAGGAAAAGAAAACTTATTACTGCTATAAAAACTGAACTTGTCATGTGGAAGAAAATCTTGGCAAGCATTTTCAGAAAAACATAAGAAAAAATAATGTGAAATTCAAGGATAGATATTAGAAAACTTAGTAGATAGCTTCAGTGTAAGAAGTATAGATTCTCCAAAAGGAAGAGTGGAAAAATTAAATCAAAAGAAATAAGCTAACACATAGCAAAAATGTTTTCTTCTAAAATATGACAGTAGTATGCAGTTCAAAAGGAGTCATTGCAGTCATGGCAAAATTAACAGACATCAGATCCCTAAATAAATAGAGGCTACAAGTAAAGAAAAAGATCCTATAAATGAAAGGCAGAAAAAAAAAATACAGGTTCTTTTCAGAGGGCTAAAAAAAGGCTAATCATTGTGTGTGTGTTTTTTAAAATCTATGCAAATTGCCTAAAAATGGAAGGAATGATACACAGTATTCTATTGTTTTAAAATGTTTGTTCTTTTCAATATTGAATTACATATTTTAAATATATGTATTTTAAAATATTTCTATATATTGTTTTGGAAATCATGTGTCCTGGTGATACTTCCTTTTGATTTGGTAATAATATAAAAGTAGGAGCAAATTGTGGAGTGAATATCCAGCATTTACATAAAAAAAGACATAACCCTATAGGTTTAGTATTACTTTGTTTTCATATATTCTCCCTTCAACAAACATTTCATTGATCATTATTATGTTAGTAATATAGTAGAAACCTATACTTCATAGAGTAGGAACCCAAGGGAGAGACTAAGCATTATATAAAATTCTAATAAAAATATTATTAAATCCATGATATTTTATTTTTTAATTTACTTTTTATTGTTATTTCCCCCAACACACTTTTTTCCCATTGTACAGCATGGGGACTCAGTTACACATAAACGTATACATAATTTTTTCTCCCATTGTCATGCTGTGTTGTATCTAGACATAGTTTTCAGTGCTACACAGCAGGATCTCACTGTAAATCCATTCCATAAGCAGTAGTTTTCATCCATTGACCCCCAAGCTCCCAATCCCTCCCACTCCCTCCTCTCCCCCGAGCAACCACAAGTCTATTCTCCAAGTCTGTGATTTTCCTTTCTGTGGAAAGTTTCATTTGGGCAGTATATTAGATACCAGAGATGAGTGATATCATATGGTATTTGACTTTCTCTTTCTGACTTATTTCACTCAGTATGAGAGTCTCTAGTTACATCCACGTTGCTGCAAATGGCATTATTTCATTCTTTTTTATGGCTGAGTAGTATTCAATTGTGTATATATACCACATCTTCTGAATCCAATCATCTGTCAATGGAGATTTGGGTTGTTTCCAGCTCTTGGCTATTGTGAATAGAGCTGCAATGAACATGCAGGTGCATGTGTCTTTTTTAGGGAAAGTTTTGTCTGGATATATGCCCAAGAGTGGGATTGTGGGGTCATATGGAAGTTCTATGTATAGATTTCTAAGGTACCTCCATACTGTTGTCCAGAGTGGCTGTACCAGCTTACATTCCCACCAACAGTGCAGGAGGGTTCCTTTTTCTCCACAACCCACCTAGCACTTGTTATTTGTGGACTTATTAATGATGGTCATTCTGACTGGTGAGAGGTGGTATCTCATGGTAATTTTGATTTGCATTTCTCTAATAATCAGTGATGTTGAGCATTTTTTCATGTGCTTGTTGGCCATCTGTATCTCTTCCTTGGAGAAATGTCTATTCAGGTCCTTTGCCCATTTTTCCATTACGTTGTTGGCTTTTTTGCTGTTGAGTTGTATAAGCTGCTGCTTGTATATTTTAGAGATTAAGCACTTGTGAGTTGCATCGTTTGAAACTAGTTTCTCCCATTCTGTAAGTTGTCTTTTTGTTTTCTTTTTGGTTTCCTTTGCTATGCAAAAGCTTGTCAGTTTGCACGAAATAAACTCAAAATGGCTGAAAGACAAATATAAGACAAGACACCATCAAACTCCTGGAAGAGAACATAGGCAAAACATTCTCTGACATCAACCTTTTTAATATTTTCTCAGGTCAGTCTCCCAAAGCAACAAAAATAAAAGCTAAAATAAACCAGTGTGACCCAATCAAATCCATGATATTTTAAAAGCAAGTTTTTTTTTTTTAAATCTAGGATAGAGGCATAATACAATTATTTATAATATTAACTATGAGAAATATAATAGAGATATTAAAAGAACATTTGAAATTCCTACTTTTGGAGGACTAGATTTTTCAAAGATTATTCTTATTGCTAAATAGCTAGATAATCAATGAAGCCTAACTTTTATGGAATATATGGTATTACATTTAGCAAATAATATCTTCAAAATATCAATAAAATAATAAACTGAAACTAGAGCTTTGAGTAATCTGCACACGGGAAAAGTAAAGACCAAGCCTTGATTCAGGGGCAGAAGGAATCTGAAAATTCTACATTAAAATACCAGTACTTGGATGTAGACAAGACGATGCATCCATCCCTCCACATGGTATAAGAAAATACATATTCTCTCTAGAGGAAAACATACTAGATTTAGGCTTTCAAATTTTTTCACAGATGGTTGTAATATAAATATAAGTTTAAAATCAAAATTCATTAAACCTAAAAGGAAACCAAGCAGAATGAATTATAGTCAGCAATAAAAAAGAGATTATTCTCTAGGAATTTAAGTTATTGAAATTATATTTAAAAATATATATACTATGTCAAGGTGTGATAACTCTACAGTGGAAATATGGAACTACAGAAATTAATAGGCAAAACAGTATTATTTAAGAAGTTCAAGAAGTGCTGAAAATATAATCTAGAAATGTAATGGTAAGAAGAAAATATAATAATAATGGGTAAATTAAACAGCAGGCTAAAGGCTGAAACACATGAAAGAAAGATTGAGAAGAAAAATAGAACAAAAGTCATAACATTAATGCAACTGGAATCCCAGAAAGAGAGAATTGAGATAGACTCACAATTTATTCAAACCAGCATTAATTCACACACATGGACGCACTCACACACACACACGCACACACACACGCACACACATTTATAGTAACTGTAGGATAATAAAGATATGGAAAAGTGTCTCAAAACAGACTGACAAAAAAGACACTTCATAACAAGAAGCTACTGTATAGCACAGGAAAATCTAATCAATGTTTTTAATAACCTGTATGGGTAAAAAAGGATGAATGTGTGTGTATTACAACTGATTCACTTTGCTGTACACCTGAAACTAATACAACATTGTGAATCAATAATACTCCAATAAATTTTTTTAAACAGTTATTTCAAATATCCAAAAAAGAAGACACTTTACCTACAACTATATGAGAAATGCTCAGAAAAAAATAACTTTCAGCCTAGAATTATCCAATAAAACTATCTTTAAAAAGTTAAGGAGAAATAGGAAATTTAGAAAGGATTAAAAAATGGGAAAGTGGCCATTCATTTAATAACTTTAAAAGACTCTCTAAGACTTGAAAGAAAATAATCCTAGAAGAATCTTAGATAATAGAAAAAAAATTTAATTGATCATAATTTTTATTTTATTTTTATTAAAGTATATTTGATTCATAGTGTTGTGCCAATTTCTGCTGTATAGCATAGTGGCCTACTCATACATATATATATATATATATATACATTCTTTTTCTCGTGCTATCTTCCATCCTGTTCTATCCCAAGAGACTGTATATTGTTCCCTGTGCTGTACAGTAAAATAAATAATTTTGATCAGAAAATAAGTATTTCACATATAAAAAATAGTAATGTATAATCTGTATAACTATAAAAAGACAGAAGTAGCTTATTAAAAAATAATTGCATCAAAACAAGGGAAGGAGAGATAAATATTGAAATACTCTGAGATTCTTATTTTAAGGATAAGGTTAAGGAATTAATATTATTTTCTGGTCAACAGGCATGGTAAATTGTCAAGGACAAT
Source organism: Sus scrofa (assembly GCF_054392235.1). Classification (NCBI taxonomy): domain Eukaryota; kingdom Metazoa; phylum Chordata; class Mammalia; order Artiodactyla; family Suidae; genus Sus; species Sus scrofa. Next base: position 53,078,521 of record NC_139386.1, read on the forward strand.
CAATAAAAAAAACTTTGAGCAGTGCATAACTATCAAAATAGTAGAAGGAAAAACAGTAGAAGAAAACAAAAATTTTAAAATTGCCTCAGAAAAATCAGTATCTTTTAGAAAATGAGAAAGGAAAACTGATGGCATTAAAAAATAACACATTAAAAATAAGAATATAATAATTTAAAAATCTTGAACATATTAGTAACCACAATGAATATAAACAGACTAAACTTCAAATTAAAAAGCAAAGTTCTTAAAGTAAATTAAAACAAAATCCTGCTGTGTACAATTCATAATATATACCCCAAATTTATAGCAATTGTCAGAGAAGATATAAATCAGAAAGAATAATTAAACATGTTGGATGTGAGTCTAAACTGTTCAAACCACTGGCAAAGTTTTGGCTAAAACTTAGAGAAGGAGTGTGTGGTTCAGTGGTTAACGAATCTAACTAGAAACCATGAGGTTGCAGGTTCGATCTCTGGCCTTGCTCAGTCGGTTAAGAATCCAGGGTTGCTGTGAGCTGTGGTGTAGGCTGCCGATGTGGCTCAGATCTGGCGTTGCTTTGGCCCTGGCATAGGCCGGTGGCTACAGCTCCAGTTAAACCCCAAGCCTTGGGAACCTCCATATGCTGCGGGAGCAGCCCTAGAAAAGGCAAAAAGACAAAAATTAAATAAATAAATAAATCTTAAAAACCTAGTTAAATTGACAATTTATGTGAGATAAGATTCTATAATTTCATATCTGGATTTATTGATAATCTAAACAACGTCTTGCTCTTATATACCAGTAGACATACACAAGAATAGTTTCATACCAGCATCGATTACAACAGCAAAAAAAGATCTGAAAGTCTGATTTTTGGAAGAATGAATTTTAATTTTTATGTATTTACTTTTAAAAATGGACTATTAAGTGGGAGGGAAATGTAATTACTGCTGCTATGAAACAATATCGAACTCAACAGGGTAATGAACAGGGTAGATTGCAGAAATCAAGATACAATGTGATACCATTTGTTTTAAGATTCAAAAAGAAGTAACAATAAATGATACAACCATATAAATGTACTTTTCAAAACAAGAGAATATCTCACAATTTTAAGAATCGTGTTTAGCTCGAAAGGAAGCAGAGGAATGCGATATGGACAAAATATATAAGCAGATAAAAGGATATATAAAAGAGTTGGCAAAACTTTATTTACAAGTTGGGAAGATGGATTTTCAAGTTTATATTATTATGCTACACTTCATAAATTACATATATGTTAATGTACTGAATATGTGTAGTTAGAATTATATTATTAGAAAGGGTCTTGCTAACAATATAGAATATTGAAATATTTGATCCTAATCAAATTTAGCAACCACATTGAATACAGCTTTTCATGGGAAAAGAACTTCCATATGACCCTGCAATCCCACTCTTGGGCATCTATCCGGACAAAGCTCTACTTAAAAGAGACACTTGCACCCGCATGTTCATTGCAGCACTATTCACAATAGCCAGGACATGGAAACAATCCAAATGTCCATCGACAGATGATTGGATTCAGAAGATGTGGTATATATACACAATGGAATACTACTCAGCCATAAAAAAGGATGACATAATGCCATTTGCAGCAACATGGATGCAACTAGAGAATCTCATACTGAGTGAAATGAGCCAGAAAGACAAAGACAAATACCATATGATATCACTCATAACTGGGATCTAATACCCAGCACAAATGAACATCTCCTCAGAAAAGAAAATCATGGACTTGGAGAAGAGACTTGTGGTTGCCTGATGGGAGGGGGTGGGAGTGGGAGGGATCAGGAGCTTGGGCTTATCAGACACAACCTAGAATAGATTTACAAGGAGATCCTGCTGAATAGCATTGAGAACTATGTCTAGATACTCATGTTGCAACAGAACAAAGGGTGGGGGAAAAAATGTAATTGTAATGTATACATGTAAGGATAACCTGACCACCTTGCTGTACAGTGGGAAAATAAAAAAATAAAAAAAAAGAAAGAATTGAGTGAAAAGTGCAGTTTTGACAGGAAGAAGAGAAGAAGAGAATATTAAGAAAAACTATATGAAAAAATCATATAGTGTAAAATAATTAGGACATATTGTCTAGAACAGGATTTCTCAACCTCAGCGCTATTGACATTTGGGGACAGATGATTTGGGGGGAGAGGAAGGGAGAAATTTCCCATACATTACTTGCATATGTCTGGCCTCTGCCCATAGATGCAATCCCAACTGTAAACAACCGAAAGTGTCTTCCAGCTAAAACTCTCTCCAGTCTTTGCTAATTTTCCTCTGGGGAAAGGGGAACAAAATTACCCTCAACCTGTCTAGAAGATGGAATAATTAAAAGTGACCACAACATTGCTGATTATAAGAGAAATGCAAATCAAAACTACCATGAGATACCACCTCACACCAGTCAGAATGACCATCATTAATAAATCCACAAATAACAAGTGCTGGAGGGGCTGTGGAGAAAAAGAAACCCTCCTGCACTGTTGGTGGGAATGTCAACTGGTACAGCCACTATGGAGAACAGTTTGGAGATACCTTAGAAATCTATACATAAAACTACCATATGACCCCACAATCCCACTCTTGGGCATATATCCAGACAAAACTCTACTTAAAAGAGACACATCCACCCGCATGTTCGTTGCAGCCCTATTTACAATAGCTAGGACATGGAAACAACCTAAATGTCCATCGACAGATGATTGGATTAGGAAGAAGTTGTATATATACACAATGGAATACTACTCAGCCATAAAAAAGAATGACATAATGCCATTGGCAGCAACATAGATGGAACTAGAGAACCTCATACTGAGTGAAATGAGCCAGAAAGACAAAGACAAATACCATATGCTATCACTTATAACTGGAATCTAATATCCAGCACAAATGAACATTTCCTCAGAAAAGAAAATCATGGACTTGGAGAAAAGACTTGTGGCTGCCTGATGGGAAGGGGAGGGAGTGGGAGGGATAGGGAGCTTGGGCTTATCAGACACAACTTAGAATAGATTTACAAGGAGATCCTGCTGAGTAGCATTGAGAACTTTGTCTAGATACTCATGTTACAACAGAAGAAAGGATGGGGAAAAAAATGTAATTGTAATGTATACATGTAAGGATATCTTGATCCCCTTGCTGTACAGTGGGAAAAAAAAAATTTGTTTAGGTGATGCTCAATAAATAAATAAATAAATAAATAAATAAATAAATAAATAAAAATAAAAGTGACCGGTAGTGATAAGCTAAAATTACAAAGTTTCATTTTCTTTAACTTGTTGAAATTATTTAGTGAAAGGTTGAACCTGATTTCTATTATGGCCCTTTGGAATCCACCAGCCTAGTTTTAACAAGAGAATTAAATGAACACATCTATAATTTAGAACATTTTATTCAGGTTGCAGGAGATAAGCTCTCTCGGAAGAAAATGTGAAGAGGTATGAATCTGTTCAGGGCTAATTTCTCTATTGAAATTGTTGTGTGGCCTCTGTTCAATAGTATGTCCTACACTATCATTTATTTTAAAATATATACTAGAGAATTACAGTCTTTTAAAAATGGAATAGTGTTTGAAAATGCTCTACAAGCGATAGTGAATTTTACTGAAATAAACTATTACACAAAATAAAACATGTAAGCATATATAATAAACAATGTATAAAAAAATAAAAATTGTAAGAATTGACTTACTCAAATGTGGACATTGTGGTGATTCCACCCTACCCAAGAACAAGAATCTTTGATAACCTCTCTGCAGCAATTCTAGTTTAAATTTACCAAACTCACTCTTTACATTTTTAAAAAAATTCTGGTAAGAATCTCCAATCGTGTCCTGGATATATTTAATTCTAAATTTTGTCATGCAAAAAAAAGTAAATACTTTCTTTGATTATATCCCGAGTTATTCATTTTCAGAGTTGTAAAAGTTGTCTCCAGTAATAAATTATTGTTATAAAAGGATTTTCAGAGTGAGAACGTATTTCCTATTTACTTACACTTATTTTTACACATAGGAAATGAAATTTCACTCTAAGATTATTCCATGTAATATTAATCAAGATTAATATATAAATTTTTCAATCAATCCTCCTTTATCTGAATTTTTTATCTTAAACTTTTAAACCAAAGTTTACCATATTTTTCTATTTTATATTGTAAGTTTACCAACTGTGCATCTGTATGTGTGGGTATGTATATCCATGTGTATATTACATTCAGGTTTCCTTAGAGCGAAATTAGTGCTTTGATAGAACTTTCCTTTCACTTGCCAAGATTTACTTTTTTATAGCTACCTGATCCTTTCAACCTTATTTATTAAGCGATGCATAATAAAAACGGATAAAAAGTTAGAGCAAGTTCTCTTGATGGTGCAGCAAGTTATGGATCTGGTGTTGTCACTGCAGTGGCTGCTGTGGCGTGGGTTCGATACCTGGCCAGGGAACTTCCACATGCCATGGGCTCAGCAAAAAAATAATAATAATAATTAAGATCAAGGAAACTGATATTCATTTAATTCCAATAGATTTTCTCATTCTAGAACAAGGCCAACAAAGAAAATACTAGAAAGAAAATACATCTTTATGGTATATTAAATATATTTTTATGATTACATATTACACTGGTGAAAAAAATTCGTTTAAAATAGAAGATTTTTACCTAATGAAACTTTTCATTTATAGCCCTTTTGGTTGGAGTGACTTAGTCAACAAAAATTTTAGCTTAATGAGTGGTATTAATGTTTTTTATCTAATAGAAACACACTGGGGAAATGTTAATTTCTGGTGTGCAATTTATTTCTCAGCAAGGTGATCCAGAAAAAATTAAATTAGATGCAATTTAAACACTTATATCTACCTTAAACTTTCAACCTAATTTCCTGTCCTTAACAGATCTTAACCATGCATCTTAAATTGACATCAGTTCATGTAATTATAGTCATAGCTTTTTTATCTTGTTTTTCACTTTCACTCATCATTTCCTCATGAATTCCTGCCTTTGGGAAAAAAATGAATGCAATTTATACCCACTACCCCTTCCATCATCAAGTTCTCCTCAGCCCTGAAGACCTTGCCCTTATCAAATCAGCCTACTAAACTTTGTCCTATTCCTTACCTCTTTTGTTTATAACTTTGCCGTCTACAAATATACAGCATATTTACTTTACTGTCTTAATATAATGAATTCTTATGTCATAAATAAAACCAAACTAGAAGTGAAGTTTCTTCCAGGATACATATCTAGACAGAATAGATCGCATTTCTTTTTTAATTTTCTTCATATTTAATATTAGCCACATAAAGTTTAGAAAGATTTTGGATAGAAAGCCTCCCACTTCAGCCTGAGGTCCGCTTGTCCAAGTAAACAGGAGAAAATAAAATAATCACTGAGAAAGCATTGGAAAATAGTTCCCATTACCTGGGTTTATTACCAACTCATATGATTTAAGTCAAACTAACCTGACTGACTGTGAGTTATTTTCAGCTGTCATACGGGTCTGTCCCTTGCCAGGGAATTTCCACATGCCGCAGGTATAGCCCCCAAAAAACAAAAAAACAAAACAAAAAAAAAAAAAAAAGAAAGAAAGAAAAGAAAAAAAAAAAAATTCAAGGCAAAGAAATATAGCATTATTTTTGTAGATAATAAACACAGGAAACACAGGGGAAATATGTACAAATTACTAATTGAAATATAGCTAGTTTTCTAATAGTCTTAACCTACTTTCAGTCATTAATTGATGAGTATATAAAAAAGTAGAATGCTATTAACTCTGATTCTTCTGCTTGCATCACCATATAAAGAAATGGGTCAAAAATTGGCCATATTCCCTGTTATTTCCATATTTTTTGGAAGGAAAGTAAAGAATAGAATAGATACCTTAATATACAAAGAATAGAAAAGATACCTTAATATACAAAGATGCAGGAGTTCCCATTGTGGTTCAGTAGGATTGAAACCAGACTAGTTTGGGACATGGGTTCAATCCCTGGCTTCATTCACTGAATGGGCTAAGGATCTGGTGGCATTGCCACAAGATGCAAGGTAGGTTGTAGATGTGGCTCGAATCCTGTGTTACTGTGTCTGTGGCATAGGCCAGCAGCTGCAGATCCAATTTGACACCTAGCCTGGGAATTTCCACAGGTGCAGCCGTAAACAAAGAAAACCATATATATGGTTTATTTGGAGTATATATTCGTAATACCTATATGTAAAGGAACTATATGCAGAATATATTGCTAGAATTATTTCTAGATTCTTGTGTGTGTGTGTGTGTGTATATATATATATATATATATATATATATATATATATATATATATTTATGATGAATGTTGACAGCTAACCTCACACCATACACTTTAATGTGTAAGGTAAAACACTGCAGTTTCTAAAATGTAACAGAAGAGTTCTCTTGTAGTGCAACAAGTTAAGGATCCAGTTTTGTCACTGCTGTGGCGCAGGTTTGATCCCTAGCCTGGGACTTCCAGATCCCACAGGTGCACAAATGATCCTATCTACAAGACAGAAATAAATCAAAGACATGGAGAGCAGACTTGTATTTGCAAGGGGAGAGAGGTAAGAAAAGGGGATGGATAGGAATTTTGGGCTTGGTAGATGCAAGCTATATTTAGTATGGATGGGGTCATGGGGTCCTACTGTACAGCACAGGGAATTGTGTACATTCTCTTGGGTTAGAACATGATAGAAGATGATATGAAAAAAATAATGTGTATAAATATGTATGTCTGTGTCACTTCAAAAGTACAGCAGAAACTGAAGGAACATTCTAAATCAACTATATTTTAATAAACTTTTTAAAAAAAGTAATTACAAAATTTTAAATGTAACATAGGAAAATATCTTCATAGCTATATCTAGAAAAAAAATTATATAAAGCACATTTAAAAAGCATTGACCATAATTGGACTTCATTATAATTAAGAACATTTGTTCATTTAAGAGAAGAGCACCATTAAGTGTGAAAAGACAAGTTGTTTATTTGAAGTATATATTTGTAATACCTATATGTAAAGGAACTATATGCAGAATATATTGCTAGAATTATTTATAGATTCTTGTGTTTCTGTATATCTTACAAGTGAGTAGTAGCTACACTTTTTTTTTTCTGGGCTATCTTTCCACAACGTCTGTATGGCAAACAGACTTGAAAGATACAGATTGTGGACCCCTCTGGAGTAAAGAGAAGTCACGCTTACTGGCCAGTATAATAAGAATAATATATTTCTCTAGAATAAAGAGCAGGCATTCTTAGTGCCTGTTATAAATATTTTGGAACCTTTATCTCATAATCCTTTCTCTTTAATACATCACACAGAATGGGCTGAAATCACACCCATAAAGGCCTAGGGTAAAGGGAAACTAATAAGAATGTAGTGATGCTCACTATGCTTGATTTGCCATGAGTAATACATTCCTCTGTCTCTGACCCAGACTTTTTTTGTCTTCTTTCAGCCTGAAATGGTGTCAGGCAAACTCCTTTCTTCTCAAGTAGAGCAAAATCTCAGATCCTTCATAGCCCTTATGCATAATAAAGAACATCAACAAATCAAAAATAGGTAACCTAATATAAGAATGGGCAAAAACCTGATTAAACATTTCACAAAAAGAAATATGTGTATAAGCACGCAAAAATTGTTAACATCTTAAGGGAAATATAAATTGAAAACACAATGAGATAGAACTCATCCTGCAGAATACTTAATAAAAAGATTGACTATAGCAATTGTACATGAGAATGTGAAACAAATGGAGCCTTTTACAGTGCTGGAGAAGGTGAAAAATTGCTGCATACATTTTAGAAAACTATTTAAACTGAATATGCAAGCCCAATGAATGTGCAATCCATCCCATGTGTGTATATGTGTAAGTGTGATATGATGTGGTGTGTACAAAAAGACATTCAGTAGAATGTTCAAAGCAGCACTATCTTTAGCAGTCGCAAACAGGAACAACTCCAACGTATATCAACAACATGATAAATAATATGTGGTGTTATTTATTTAACAGAATACTGTATAGTATTGAGAAAGAACAATATGCACAACCCTGGATAAATCTTGTTATATGCTTACCTAAAAAAATTGCGTATTTTTCACAAAATAGAATATATGATTTGATTTATTTACTGTAGCATTCAAGAACATGAAAACTAATCTTGGTTATAAGAATTTGATAATGTTACTTTCAAGATGTGGTGACCAGGAAAGGGGAGTCAAAATGAGGATTGCTAGTAGCATTCTATTTCTTGATTTAAACATTGATTACATGGGTTTTCAATTTGTGAAGATCAACTGAGCTGTACACTTAGGACAATTTTGTTATATATATTTTTAAATTAGTGAAAAACTTGATTTAAAAAATTAATATAACCAAACTGAGGAAGACACGGGAACCCACAAAATATGACAATGCTCTCAACTTTATAGCCAACCCCGTAGAGTGTATATTTCTACTACTTCACATCACTTTTTCAATTTAAATCCACCTTCCACCTCTCAGAAATCATTATCACTTCTTAGTTGCCAAATCCATGAACCTTTTTAACTCATCTCTCTCTTGACATCTACTTTTATTTTATCTCTGCTTTCTTAAAACTTTTGGCTCTTTTAAACTTCCTGTTAGGCTACTTAGTATATGCTCTACTGTTAGAACTACTCCAAGTTACTCTTCTTCATTATCTCTTTCTCTTCTACCCTGTAAATATTAATTATTGATTTTATTTTGGTTTAGTTTGTTTTCTTTCTATGCCCTTTTCTCTTCCTCTTTTATTCACTACCATGGATTAAACTATTTACATCATAAAGACTTGAAGAAATGTAATATTCCATTTTTCTTCTGAGCTCCAACCCCAAATTTCATTGCCCCATAGGAATCTCAAATAAGTATAATTCAAAACTCAGATTAATATATTTAAATAAATATGTTCAAAACTCAGATTTGCTGCAGTTTTTATATCCTATACATTTGTTAATGTATCAACACCCATCCAGCTGTCTCAAGCAGAAATCAGGTGTCATCCTGAAATTCTTTGATGTGTTTGGTTGTTTGCCATTTGTATTAGCAACTCTCCACACTTGGCCACATAGATTCCATTATTTAAACTCTGTTAGGCCATATTACGCTTGCCATCCATGCCACAGCTGCCCTGATTCCAGATTTTCATTTTTTCTTAAAAATGTATTTTGATTAGAACATAACTTGCTCTACGTCCAGGTTCAGACCCCAAGACTCCAGTCCCACAACAGAATCATAACAGAACTGTTCATTTTCTCATCTAAGACTTCAGTAGTCTCTACATACTTTTATTTTAACACCTGCAATACTTGTAAAACTTCCCTGTACTTGTTTAAACTTCCATCTGACAATATTGGACTGAGACTGGGACTTTATCTTATTGGTCTCTGAAGCCACTATGCTGAAAAAGTTTTAAATGCTAAGCATATGGTTATTGAATAAATTGATAGCTCTATGATTTTAGCTATTTGCATTTTTTTCTGTTTATTTATCAGTTTCTCTTATCAGAATAGGCCAATCAAGAGTCAGGTCTATGTGCTTGATCTGACACTCAGTAAGTGTTTGCTTAATGAGTAAATGCAAGTAGTGGAATTAAGTATTGCTGTAATAACTTTAATTAGAAGGTTGTAAGATACTAAAAGATCAATAACAAAGCCTTATGATAGTTGAAAGGAAGAGAATGCATAAAGAATTATGGAATAATTGTGTGATAAGTAGTGATTTATTACGGAAAATAGAAAGATATTATCTTTTTATGATGGAAAATCTTATTGGGGAAAATTATATTCATTTCACTTTTCAGAAATTAACATTATTTATATTTTAGTACGTCATAAAATAAGTTTATGTATATCACTAGCCTCAGATTCAAGCGTTAAGAGTGGGCATAAAAGTAAAGTAGGTCACATACATAGCCAGGCAATTTGGTAGAAAATAATGAAGTGCAAATAATAAAGGATGGGTACAAAGAACATTTGTATTAGCGAAAGAGCAATATTATCTCTAGAAAGGCTAATACCTACTAATTAATTGGGATGTTTTGAGAAGTTATTTAAGAAACTAGATAGAAGAGATATGTAGATTAGAATTATTTACATTTTCAAAAATCTTTGGCCGTGATCAATACTAGGGACTACAAAACAGACGAATGCTATCAAATTGATAGTAGATGGACCCACTTTCTCCTAAAAAGGTACTTTTCTTAAAAATAGAAAATGAGATATGTGGAAAACACAAGCACTTCTCTAGATAGAAATAGCATATGATATCACTTATATCTGGAATCTCATATATGGCACAAATGAACCTTTCCCCAGAAAAGAAAATCATGGACTTGGAGAATAGACTCGTGGTTGCCAAGCAGGAGGGGGAGGGCGTGGGGTGGATTGGGAGCTTGGGGTTAATAGATGCAAACTATTGCCTTCAGAATGGATTATCAGTGAGATCCTGCTGTGTAGCACTGGAAACTCTTGTCTAGTCACTTATGATGGAGCATGATAATGTGAAAAAATATAATGTGTACATTATGTGTAAATGAGTCACCATGCTGTACAGTAGAAAAAAAAATTGTATTGGGGAAATAACAGTTAAAAAAAAGTTTCTTGGGAAAATCTGTTCTAGATGTATGATTTAGAGAAATGTAAATACTTTTAAGTTTGAAATTTGGATACTGAATATTCAAATATAAAAACCAAATCTCTTTATTTGTGTTAGTGTGAAGAAAGATGATTTTACTAATTTTGGAGCTATGATTCTTTATTAGTTTGGTGGTCAAAGGAGACGAGTTTTTGAAGCAATTGCATGTGGTTAATATTTTTGTTAGAATGGGTAACATATTGTTGGAATTTTCTAATTAGTGGAGTAAGAACCATATGTTATAAAATAATTAAAATTATATATTTATATGTACATTTTTCCACAGACGTTTTATATTTCTCTTCAGCAGTGTCTTGCTTTTTCAAGCTTTTGATCCTCAAAAGAGGCTCTGATTTATCTTTTTTGTTTTTTTTTTTGCAACCCATTTTCTATGTAACACTCAGCTATGCTTAATCTGCATGCTGGTGATGAATTACAATCCACTTCTCTCCCTTTAATTTTTACATTGTTGACTTGATGATATCAAAAGATGAGAGTCAGAAGGATACAAAATGACAAAAAGTGAATGTAATTAACATGGTAGATGATGATATGATGGTTATGATAGGAACTATGATGATTAGGAAAAACATACTGAATCTTTCTAATAACTTTTATATTGACATCTGGCACACTATTAATTCAAGTTCCAAGTGCTGCATTCTGCATCATATTTTCAGCTCTAATTTTATTTGTACAAAAATTTGGCTACCAAATCCACATAGTTACTAATCTGAAAATATATCTACATAGTCTTTTTGCTGAAGATACAGAGGGAACACTCTAGATTATTCCTTATACCCTACCTTGGCAGACTTAAATGGAAAGTATAGTCTTCATAAATCAACAGGTATCATAACTCATTCCGTAAAGTTCAGCTTAGCCATACTAGCTCCTTTTTTTTCACTTACTCCCTGATTCTCAAGCCTGTATGTTTGCAGTGACTGCGGAGGCTTGTGAAAACTCTGTGTGCAGCTCAATATGAAGTCCCAATATTTCTGCAGAATTTTGGGAGAACATTTCTGAACACAAGGATTTCATATCCAGATTTTAGCAAGTTGTATCTGTTCTGTAATTTCTCTGTATCTATCTGTAAGAGTCATGTTGAAAAGTGGCAACTTTTGCAGGTTGTAATTTTTGCCTAAAGCCAGCTTATTAAGGTTAACTGCAGGACAATTTGATGAGGTTCTTATTTCCTCTATGCTTAAGCAACATTAATTCCTAAACCAGTGTGTGGGATAAAATTCATCGTAATTTATATAATTCGTAATTGATATTGTAGAAAATAAAGAAGAGAAAGTTTTGAAGGGTAGAAAAATCACTGACTTTGAAGATAAATAGACCTAAATTTGAATCTTCATTCTGCCAGTTACCAGTAGTGTTCCTTGTTATTTACTTAACAATCCTAGCTATCCAATTTCCTTACAAGGAAATGTAATGAATTGTAATGAATACAAATACCTAGTTCAATATCTGAAACCTAGAAAATGCTCCAAAATGGTAGCATTCACTATTATTATTGATGTTGGAGGAGCAAGCCTCCAAGATGGCTGCCAATAGTTCACTTTTTGGTAATTATACTCTTGTGTAATCCCTTCCCTCTGTTCAGCTGTGTGAACTGGACAATGTGACTCACACTTAATGAATAGAATATGGAAGAAATTACAATAAGTCACTTGCAAGATCAAGCTGTGAATGACTACAAGTACCATCTCAGACAGTTCTTCTACCTCTCCCTTATAGTTCCTGTGAAGTAAGCCAGATAACATATAATGGGGTCACTTAAGCAACATATGAAAAACCCGTGCAGTGAGAACCACATCTCTATCCAAGAGCTGGCAGAAGCCATGGCCTGACCACAACCATTAATCATGGCTTTTGACAGCCCAGCCAACATCTTTCCTAAAACCCTCAAGAAATATCTTGAGCCCAAACAACCCAGTTAAACTACTCTCAGTTTCCTAATTCACAAGGATTGTGAGATAATGGATGACTTTTGTTTTAAATTGTTCATTTGTTATATACCAATGAATGACTGAAACAATATTATCATTATTCAAGTTATTTACAAAAAATGACTGAAAATCATATTTTAAGGATTTTTCAAAGACTTTTCAAGTATTAAACTTTTAGTTACACACAAAATTTTTAATTTTCTACTTCTTTTCTAACGATATATTAATCATCTAGTGAAATATTCAAAATCTAATTATCCACAGCTAAAAATATCCATTGTAAATATTATTTTGTTGTTAGAATAACTAATGAAATGGCAGAACAAAGCCAGAGGGAGTATACGAAAATAGTCAAGTTAGCTTCAAAGGGACATTCTACCTCTGAAAAAGACATATCCCTTGCAGCAATTAGTAATGTGATTGAATAACTAAAACCACCTCATTTCTTAACATTGACTATCTAAGCTTATTTGATCACAAAAAAAATCAGACACTAAAACTATTATAAACAATGAGAAAAGAGGAGTAAATGCTTTATAGGATTCATATATAGGCTATCAGCACAAAGAAAGTGAGAGGAGTAAAAAATAATATGGTTTTTTTGAGGACTGTTAAGAATTAAGCTATGTGCCAACAGTGGCAGATGGGTTGGAAGATTATGGGGGGGGGTACTTTAGGTGATTTTGAGCAATGGAGTAATGATTTTTTATTAACTTATCCCTTCATATGGCACAGGATGGCAGGTGCTCTCTAGTGGAAGATAGTTAAGTTCCTCAGAAACTTTTGCAAACCTTAAGGATGGCATCTGTTACTGGTTAGGCATGCAGTGGACAATAAATTCTTATTGTGTGTTATTAAAACTCATAGGAACTAATGGTTGATGAACAAACATGAAAGGAAATCATATTCCTTTTGGTGTCAGCATAGTTTCTATTCTTTTTCATGTGTGTCATAAGGTTATATAAATGCTTTTTTTGTTGGTTTAGGTGATGAAGTTTATTCACAGCAAGTTTGCGTGTATGCATTTGTGATAATAAATTAATTGAAAGTTATATTCAGCACAGGGATATGACTTTGGGTACAAACAGACCCAAGTACAAATTTGCCTATACCAGCTTTTTAAGTAATGTGCTCCAAATCATGTATTTCTTCAGTTGTTATTTGGGGGTAATTATACCTACCTCAAGGGGTTGTTGTGAGCATTAACTTTCTGGACCATTGTGTGTACTCTGTGAATTTTAATATTCATTCCCTTTTACTAAATAAGAAAATTACTTTCTGGTTAATTAGGACTTTTGAAATTAAAAGATAATTAGTAGCAAAAGAAATCTAAAAATCAGGAATTTTCATGCCTTGCCTTTTTAAAGTCAATATTTATAATACATTTTTAAATCTTCCAGTTTCCTGAAGAAAGTTCCAAGACTACACTGAAGTTATTATGTGAATTTATTTTCATAGGCTCTGTAAAAATCATGAAACACAGGTGCTGTATTCATTGCTTTACTTATAAAACATACACACACACATACACACATTTGTCAAGAAATCTAGGTTATAGTTTCCTTCCAACTCATGTATCCTAGAAAGAAAACATTCTTCAGAACATTTGAAATTCGTAAGCATATTGCCAACAGAATATTCTGCCAATTTCTAAGCTAAAACCCAGGGCTTTCGAATATTTGTTTACTAAATAAAAATGAGACAAGTTATTCTGCTACACCTCTTTTGAAATAATTAAAATGTGAATTTTTTTAACACAATATGTTGAATAAATCACAACCAGATGAAAAACACTTCTATTAGTAAAAAAGAAATATCCTTTTATCTTTGCTTTCATTTACATCCTCTATTTTGGCTACACTGCTCTAAAAGCACACCTAAAGAAGTAGATAAGGAAGATGTGTATATTTTTAAGTTCACTTTTTGATTAAATATTTCTGAGAACTGATTCACTTAAACCTAACAATTGTTGACTCCATATAATTATAAAATTTGTGATTTGGCATTTAAATTTTTTCTTCACACATGAAGAATGATTTATTGCTCAAATAAAATTATGCATTTATTTTATTGCTCAGAACCTAAATATGAACCCAGATCACTCCTCTGAAATGAGAACTGAAGAAAGTCAAATATATTTGCCTTTCATCATTAGCATCAGCAGCTATAAAGAGTTACAAATCTTATTTATACACACACACACACACACACACACACACACACATAAATATATAATAGGGAGCCTGATGTAAAAATAATTAGATTTTACTAAAAAAAAAGACAGATTAGGGAGAGTAAAAAAGTAGGATTGCTTTAGAGAAAAACAAAAAAAAAGCTTTCTTTACAAATTAATGTTTTTTTTCTTTTAAAAATCACCTTGTTGAGCCAAAATAGTTTCTTCTGAGAAAATGCTTCAGTTAGGGAAAAAATGAAAAACATCAGGAGTTCTGAATGAATCATTGTTATATGGCTTCTTTACTATATTTTCTATTTTTTATTTATATATTAGTGTTTTATAAAAACAAACTTGTTTATAATTTGTTAACAAATCTCTATATAATTACTTGGGTATAGAGAATTTTATTTCTTTACTTTTTCATTTCTTCCTTCTAAAAACAGAAATTAGCTCTACCTATACAATCAGGTCTGTAACATCACTAAAGATGAATTATCAGGTGGCAATGAATGAACCAGGCAAAGCATAATTCCGAAAACAAATGACATTTTATCCTTCTAACTTTAAATTAGTATAATTCTTTAATCAGTTCCCACCTCTTAGAAAACAAGTTGTATTTGAATATGTAAGTCAGTTGTTTATACCTATGTAACATATACAGTGCAAAGAAACTTGTATGGGTTTACTCTGAGAGCCATACTCACCCAGTCCAGTGACTCAATACACAACTAAATCTATTCAGGTGTTTCTGTAGCATCCTTCACTTGCTTTCCTGTTAATTCCTCCTTGCTGCATACCTCATGTTGCAGTTTATACACCCCTGCTGTGAAGGCCTACATTATAGATCTCAATAGCTAGTAATTTTACCCTTAGTGTTCTCTAATTTATGTTTTCCTTTAGGAGGTGGAAATAAGCCAGATTCTACCCAAGTTTCCAAATGAGCCCCACCTCCATCCTAACTGCTTAGGCCTCTTCCTTCCCCATCCTAAAATTACTCTCCCAGTATTTTCCTAGGGATTTATACTCATGATTATCTTTAGTAAGTGTTGGGAGAAGTTATCCAATGTAAAATGAAAAAAACATTTCTGGTGCCCAAACATTTAGGCTGAAAAACAAGAATTGTATGAACAAAAGGCATTATCTATTTTGCAAATAATTCTAATATGCAAGGATGAACTGGATTGCAGCTTTCTGAAGATTTTGATAGATAGGCTGATAGGCAACAGAGTCATAATGCATACACAGAAAAACTGACCTTGAACTTGCAGCTGTGCATGCTATTTGCAGAGGCCATGCTTTTTCTTCATTTATGCCTCTTTGCATCACAATAAGCACAATGCCTTTACTCAAAAAAAGTCAACCTATTTTCTTGTGACCCAGCTCTGTGTATAGCAGAACCATATCAGTGGTAAAACTTTCAAGCACTTCTGTTTCAAGCTTATGTCAGTGAAGAAATACTTGGTGGATATAGCCAAATACATAGGAATTACAGTCTAGATATGCTGGTACAAACAAGAAGGTGAAACCTCTTACAATTTATTTTACCATTCCTTGCTAATTATTCATTATCTAGCTAAGCTCAAAAATTGCAATGAAAAGTCAATTTAGATGCTACATGGAAATAATGTGAAATATTTATAAAAGGATTTTAAATAAAAGGATAGCTGTTAAGGTAATAATAACTGTTTAGCTTGGTATACTTGGAAAATAAAAATCAAAACCTGGATTCAACTTTTCTGTCACTAGCAATAATGGTAGTAAAATATGAAGCAATTTTTATGTGGATTTTAGTTTTTAAGGGGTTATGATCAAATCTAAATAGTGGGAAATGGCATAACTCAAGAGATTATTTTGATCATGCTATCACTCAAGAATTTTTCTTTCTAGTTTTCTGTTCTCTTCATCACTACCTTAGTTTAGGTCCTCATCATCTAATAATTTTGCCTAATAAAGCAGTCTTCTAACTTCTGCCTTTGCCTTCAGTCATTTCCCCTTCACACTAGTGCCAATTTACACTACAGCAATATCATTTTTATATTAAATTTTCATTGCTTCCTACATAGTGATCAGACTCTTATACCTAGCTTTCAACATTCTTTAAAACTTGATCTCAACCTACTTCCCAACATTGTCACTCACATATTTTTGTATCAAGACCATGTTTAACTAGTTGGTGCACTAGTTTTGGTAAAGTCAGAAGCTCATATTTAAATACTTGTTCTGTTTACCTTTTCAAAGAACCAGCTCTTGGTTTTATTAATTTTCTCTATTGTTTTTTGAATCTCTATTTTATTGATTTCTTCTTTGATCTTTATCATTTCCTTCCTTCTGCTGACTTTAGGTCTTTTTTGTTCTTCTTTTTCTAATTCTTTTAGGTGGAGGGTTAAGTTGTCAACTTGGGATCTTTCTTCTTTTTTGAGAAAGGCCTGGATTGCTATAAATTTCCCTCTGAGCACTGCTTTCGCAGCATCCCATAGGTTTTGAGAGGTTGTGTCTTCATTATCATTTGTTTCAAGGTATTTTTTAATTTCCTTCTTGATTTCCTCATTGACCCATTGGTTTTTTAGTAGCATGTTGTTTAGTCTCCATGGAGTAGGTTTTTTCTCTGTCCTTTTCCCATGGTTGATTTCTAATTTCATGGCATTGTGGTCAGAGAAGATTCTTGAGATAATTTCTATGCTCCTAAATTTATTGAGATTCGCTTTATGTCCCAATATGTGGTCGATTCTTGAGAATGTTCCATGAGCATTTGAGAAGAATGTGTATTCTGATTTTTTTGGATGTAGTGTCCTGAAGATATCAATTAAGTCTAACTTTTCTATTGTTTCCTTTAGGATCTCTGTTGCTTTATTGGTTTTCTGTCTAGAGGATCTGTCCATTGATGTGAGGGGGGTATTAAGGTATCTTACTATGATTGTATTCTCATCAATATCTCCCTTTATGTCTGTTAATTTTTGTTGTATGTATCTGGGTGCTCCTATATTTGGGCATATATGTTGACGATACCGACAAGGGCTTAATCTCTAGAATATATAAACAACTTATACAACCCAACAGCAAAAAAGCCATTCCCCCAATGGAAAAATTGGGCAAAAGACCTGAATAGACATTTCCCCAAAGAATATATATAGATGGCCAACAAACACATGAAAAAATGCTCAACATCGTTGATAATAAGAGAAATGCAAATCAAAACTACCATGAGATACCACCTCACACCAGTCAGAATGGCCATCATTAATAAATCCACAAATAACAGGTGCTGGAGGGGCTGTGGAGAAAAGGGAACCCTCCTGCACTGTTGGTGGGAATGTCAACTGGTACAGCCACTATGGAGAACAGTTTGGAGATACCTTAGAAATCTATACATAGAACTACCATATGACCCCACAATCCCACTCTTGGGCATATATCCAGACAAAACTCTACTTAAAAGAGACACATGCACCCGCATGTTCATTGCAGCACTATTCACAATAGCCAGGACATGGAAACAACCCAAATGTCCATTGACAGATGATTGAATTCGGAAGATGTGGTATATATACACAATGGAATACTACTCAGCCATAAAAAAGAATGACATAATGCCATTGGCAGCAACATAGATGGAGCTAGAGAACCTCATACTGAGTGAAATGAGCCAGAAAGACAAAGACAAATACCATATGCTATCACTTATAACTGGAATCTAATATCCAGCACAAATGAACATTTCCTCAGAAAAGAAAATCATGGACTTGGAGAAAAGACTTGTGGCTGCCTGATGGGAAGGGGAGGGAGTGGGAGGGATTGGGAGCTTGGGCTTATCAGACACAACTTAGAATAGATTTACAAGGAGATCCTGCTGAGTAGCATTGAGAACTATGTCTAGATACTCATGTTGCAACAGAAGAAAGGATGGGGGAAAAAATGTAATTGTAATGTATACATGTAAGGATATCTTGATCCCCTTGCTGTACAGTGGGCAAATTTAAAAAAAAAAATTTAAAAAAAAAAACTAAAAAAAAATAATAATGATAAATTCTTGTTCTGATACTAACAGACTTCTGACCTCGGATAACCCAATGTACTGGAACTTCAATTTCTTGTCATGTAAAAATGGGAATTTAGTGTTTAACTCAAATGTTTGTAAAGTCTATTAATAATAGGAATAGGAATAATAATAACAGTGGTGGCAGCAGCAGCAGTAGTAATAGTAGCAGTTATAGTAGTAGGAGTAGTAATGTTAGTACTTGTACTAGTAGTAGCAGAAGTAGGAGTGGTATAGTAGTAGCTGTTAACTACTAGTATTTAAGCACTGATGTACATTTATGAAAATATTTTATATACTTGATGTTATTTAACCCACCAACAACGCTATAAGTAGGTTATGTTAGCACTATTTCACAAATAAATGAACTAAATCACAGAAAAGCTTGTAATTTACTAAGTTTTTTATGGACAACAGTTGGATTAGGATTTTAGATCTCGTCGATCTTAAAGGACTTAAGTAGAGGAAAACTAACTTCAATATCACATGCAATATTGTGCTAGTGCATTCATTTTTCTTGGAAGAATTTCTGTAGTTTCTCAAATTCCTCTGAGGAGCTTGTGAGCCCCCAAAGAGCTCAAAATCACTGAGATAAACGCTCAGTTCCTTAATTAAGAACAAAGGACTTGGGAAATTTATCTTTTGAGACTCTGGCACTTCATATTGTCTGGCACACAGTAGAAAAATCAATTACATGTTAGAATAAATTGTTTATCAATTATTCTATGAATAGTTCCTTGCACATAGTAGATAATTAGTAATTATTAAAAGAATAAATGTCACATAGATGCTGCTGATCTTGAAATTATACCAGAATTGTTATACCAGGCATACTTAGAGTTGTGATTATGTAAATAGTACTTATAGTTCACATAGAGTAAAAGGGCATATAATTAAAATTAATTGCTTAAAAGTGACTTTGCAATTTATTATGTGATTCCTTTTGTTTAAGTGGTCACTGACATTGATCTTTTTTGCACCAGCTACACAGAGAGGAAAATAAACCTCCAGAATCATCTTGACCATTAAATTGAGCTGTCCAGGGGGAAAGTATAGCACAGATAAACCACACATGAGTATATGACACAGGACTCTAAATGAGAATATTCTGAGGCTCCTAACTAGACTCAACTGAGGAAGAAAAAAATGCTTGTTAATATCATAGTGTAATTAGCCACATCCAATCTTGATTTTTGATTTTTTTTAAGAAGGATTATTTTGACTTTAGTGAAAACAGATCCAATTCACTAAAAAACAGACTTCATATCCAAACTGTAAGCTAAATGAATAAAACATTTACCTTGGTGTTGATTATCCAAATATTTTCCTTTGCCTGGCTAAATAGACCAAATTTATTTTAATTATATTGATTTATTCTAAAGTCCTTATGAAATTAAAAACTATAAATGTTTGGTAGTAACATATCTTTGAAAATATATTTAAGATTTTTGGATGACCTATCAGACGGCTATTTGTTTTCTATATTTTAAGTGCCCATTATTTGATTATGTCTTATTAGTGTAAATTAGTGACAGGCTTCAAAAACTAACTGCATCTAAACAAACTCTGTAACATTCCCAGTAAACCCTCCTCAATTTCTAAAGAAATGTTTTGAAATAGAATTTAAAAACATAAATCTGGAGTTCCCGTTTTGGCACAGCAGAAACAAATCCAACTGGGAACCATGAGGTTGCGGGTTTGATACTTGGCCTCACTCAGTGGGTTAAGGATCCGGCGTTGCCCTGAGCTGTGGAGTAGGTTGCAGATGCAGCTCAGATCTGTCATTGCTGTTCCTATGGCGTAGATTGGCAGCAACAGCTCTGATTCGACCCCTGGCCTGGGAACCTCCATATGCTGTGGGTGCAGCTGTAAAAAGACAGAGAAAAATAAAATAAAATAAAAAAGGAAAACATAAATCTGTATACTATGTATCTCTCCTAACTTAGCAGTACTATTTCCTTTTCTATTGAAAATATTTTCTTTGCTACAAGGAAAAACTTAATTAAAATTAAAGGCAATGAAAATGATTAAAATGTTTTTAGCAGCCAAAATTGTATTGAGGACATATACTTTAAAGTATTACGGTTAAGAGTTCTTGTCCTATGTCAGCAGTAACAAACTCAACTAGTAACCATGATAACGTGGGTTTGATCCTGGCCTCCCTCAGTGGGTTAAGGATCTGGCGTTGTCCTGTGCTGTGGTATAGGTCAAAGACATGGCTCAGATCTGGCATTGCTTTGGCTGTGGCTGTGGCACACAGCTACAACTCCAATTTGACCCCTAGCCTGGGAACTTCCATATGCCATGGGTGTGGCCCTAAGAAGATTATATATATATATATATATTAGCTTTGCCATTAATTTAGTGAAGAGAAGCAATAGAAACTATCATTACAGATACTTAGAAAGGTCTTTTATGCAGCAGCTCTGCACTTCGAGCAGGTGGCTTGACAGGGTGGCCTTAGTCTTCTGAATGCACACTCTGAAGCCTTGAGAAGATGTTTAGGGTTGAGGACAAAATAGAGAAATCCACTTCCTCAATATGATAAATTTTTGGTTGTGGGCTTAGACTACAAGCGGCATTAAATCAGTTGCTGCCACTTACTGGGTAACTTTGGCCAAATCACACAATCTCTGAAAATCTTCACTTCCTAATCTGTAAAATGGTGATAACAACAAAACTTAACCAATGTGGTGAAACATAATAGATGTGAATATTAACTGATATACTTCATGTTGCTTTTATTTACTTATTTATTTTTATTTTTTGGTCTTTTTTTTTTTTTTTTTTTTTTTTTTTTTGTCTTTTTAGGGCTGCACCTACGGCATATGGAGGTTCCCAGGCTAGGGGTCCAATTGGAGATATAGCTGCCGGCCTACACCAGAGCCACAGCAATGCCAGATCCGAGCTGCGTCTGCGACCTACACCACAGGTCACAGCAACACCGAATCCCTAATCCCCTGAGTGAGGCCAGGGATCGAACCCGCAACCTCATGGTTCCTAGTAGGATTAATTTCTGCTGTGCCATGATGGGAACTCCCTTCATATTGTTTTTAGAACACTTTGTAAGAAATTTGGGGGTTCAATCCCTGGCCTCACTCGGTAGGTTAAGGAAAGGAGGTAGCCATGAGCTGTGGTGTAGATCATAGACATGGCTCGGATCCCATGTTGCCATGGTTGTGTTGTAGGCTGGCAGCTGTAGTTCCAGCTTAACCCCTGGCCTGGGAACTTCCATATGCTGTGGGTACAACCC
Source organism: Sus scrofa (assembly GCF_054392235.1). Lineage (NCBI taxonomy): Eukaryota > Metazoa > Chordata > Mammalia > Artiodactyla > Suidae > Sus > Sus scrofa. The sequence goes on from NC_139386.1 coordinate 53,100,633, forward strand.
TAAAAAGGCAAAAGATCAAAAAAATAAATAAATAAATAAATAAGAAAGAAAGAAAGAAAAAGAAACAAATTACCTGGAGTTCCTGTCGTGGCATGGTGGAAACAAATTCGACTGGGAACCATGAGGTTGCGGGTTCAACCCCTGGCCTTGCTCAGTGGGTTAAGGATCTGACGTTGTCATGAGCTGTGGTGTAGGTCACAGACGTGACTCGAATCTGCCATTGCTGTGGCTCTGGGATAGGCCGGCAGCTACAGCTCTGATTAGACCCCTAGCCTGGTAACCTCCATGTGTCACAGGTGTGGCCCTAAAAAGACAAAAGATCAAAAAAAAAAAAAAAAAAAAAGAAATTTTTGTTTTCTGTTTTCTTTATTCTAGTCTTGGGACATCATTAATAGTATTGTATTGCAATAAAACACTTTAAAGGTTTGAGTATATGTGAAAGAAGATTAGATGTCATTAAAACAGTAAAATGTATCTGATGCACATACAAATGCTATTCATATTTGTAATGCCATTGCATTATATTTGCTCATATATGGTAAGCAACTAATAAATGATTGCAATAATTAGCTTTTTCATAATCAAACTATGTCTGACTGTTGGGAGAAAGCATCTAGAGGAAAAGCAAGGAATTGTTCTGAAGCTTGAGGTCTCTGGGAAGGAGGCGAAGTGTTGAGGACAGGAATAGTGGGAAGGAAGAAGGCAAGAGAAAAGGATCAGGCCCTTGAGGAACTGGAGGCTTGATGAAAAGGTAGGAGTGAAAGAAACAGATGTGAGAAAAATCTTACCCAAGATTAATTTCTATCCTTTTTCTTTCAGAGTAAGAGCTGGGCAGCCAAGATGTAGGGTAGAACCCAATTCTCCCCTGTATGGGTAGCCTGCCTGAGCAAGTCCCGTAGCCTTTGAAAGCGCTATTGATAGAAGGGAGTGAAAAAGTATAGGTATGTCATGAGGTTTCAGTGACAAATTTGATTGGTTTATTGGTGACATAATTCTGGTTCATAATAAATACTCAGTACAGAGTATTTCATTCTTGTTCTTTTTTCACCATCTACCAGACTTTTCTGGTTCTCTAACAGGGACCACAGGTTTTCCTGACCACTGAAAGAGGCTCTCTTTTCAGTGAAGTGAAAAGAGAGTAGTAGTAAAAGTACAGCCAATTTGCCATGTTTTACACATTTGAAAGAATATGTGAGGCAGGAAAACAGCTGGTATTTTCACCTTTGCAAGTTTTCAGTCATAAACTTTCCCTCAGACTTAGGATTTTTACCAAAGCTTTCAGTTTATATAGAGATAGTTGGACTGGACAATATATGTGTAAGATGTTTTTCATCTCAAGATTATGGCACAAATAGATGTTTCAGAGTAGCTTCCTTTCCACTCAGTTTTTTTTTTTTTTTCCTGTCTTCTAATCTTAACCAAAAGATGAGGAGTTAAAGTGCTAAAATGTTCCATATTCTTATCTATTGCCCCATAAAAAATAACCCCAACAATTAGCAAGTTAGAATAATAAACATTTACTATCTCACACAGCTTTAAAGGTCAAGAATCCAGCAGAACCAGCTGAGTGGTTCTGACTCAAGGTACATCATGAATGTGCAGTGAAATTATTGGCTGGGGCTGCAATTATTTTAAGGGGATGGAGAATCTATTTTCAAGCTAGCTGTTGGCAGGACGCCTCAGTTTACATGGGCCTCTCCACTTTGCATAGGGCCATTTACACCATGTGGGAGCTGGATTCTCCAGAGTAAGTAATGAGAGAGAGAGAAAAATAATCAAGAAGGAAAACATGATGTATTATGACCCAACCTTGGAAATAGGTACCATTACCTCTCCTGTATTCTGCTACAGCAAGCAGATGCAATGAAATACCAAGTGGTAGGGATTGAGTTATCTTTGAGGTTGACTCTCACCTATTTCTTTAGCTTCTCAACTGGCAAAATCAATGTGTGGGTAGTCCGAAAGGAGAGAAGTTTAAGAAGGCCCATCCCATTTATTTATTAGGCACTGAAGTAATAATCACTAATCTAAGGTTTGATGATTATTTATGAATTTTATTTTTAGACATGGCTTTAAGTATTTTATTTAAGTATTTAAAATTATAAATTTGTTCAAATTTCTTCTCAGTAATTTAATCTACCAGTAAATATTAAGTTTCTATGTATCGGAAACCATTAGGGCAAGTATATGTTACAATCAAGTTATGTACAAAAGGCCAAGGATACACAGAGGCAGAGGAACTAAATTTACCTGGGGGGTTGGAGAAGGTGTTACAGAAGTCATTCAGAATTTTGTCTTAAAGGACAAATAAGATTTTATAAGACTGACAAAGAGATAAGCAAGAATATATATATATATCAAAAAGAAAATGCTGAGATTCAGCAAGTAACAAAAGACAACATACGGAATGATTCCATCTTTATAAAGCAGATTATAAACAAGAGATTAAGAAATTCAAAACTCAGGTTAGTAATTACCTCTGGAGGGCCTGGTACAACCAATGGTGTGAAATAAGAAAGAAAATAGAGATAGAGTCAATGATGCTAGTGTTCGAATAGGTTAATAGAATTTTAAATGCCAGAGTATGTATATCAATTTTTACATATGAAATATTGTATAGTCATTTTTTACATTCAGGGTATGTTGTCAGCAGGGAGAACAGCATATGAAAATGCATGGAGGGCTGAAAGAGCTTAGAATAAAATATAAAGACATAATTATGACAAGGAAATTATAAATAATGCATTATATTTCATAATATACAGTTCAGTGTTCCAAAATTATATCAGACTATACAAAAGAAAGAAGATTAGAGATTCATTTGAAAGCAACAAACTCAAAACTCAAAATCTTACAAAAGGAGCAAGTGCTATTTCTGTATTAAGAACCAGAAAGCTGATTTCTCCTTTGTTGCCTGCATGATGATAACATCAAGGCATATTACAATTGAGAATCTTGAATCATGTGAATTAATGATAAGTTACAGGAGCAGTTATTATTTTCATCATTAGGAAAGAGGTCTGGTGAATTTTAATTGTCTAAAACTCATCATGTGCCAACAACTTTTGTTCCAAGTGGAATTCAAATCACAGGGTGATACTTCATTTAACAACTTATCCTTTAAACTATTGTAAAGCTGGAAGTAATGTTTAATTATATTATTGCCAATCATCTGAAGAATGGTAATTACTTGGAGTTTTTGGCCAGTATTTCTGATTAAAAATGCTATGGCCAACTCAATAGGTCATATGTTCATGTCCTGAGCGTATTAATTTTCTTCTAAAGCCTTACTTTATTCCTTAGACAAGAAATGACACCCCCCCTTGGAAATGATGCTTAGAAAACTTTGATTGATTTGAAAAGAATAGATACATGAAATGTAATGACTTTTGCTCTTATCACTTCATTTTACTTTTTGATTTTTCACATTTCACTTACTAGCCAAAATGCTTATTTATTTGTGACTAAAAAGCTATTTTCCTTGAGAGATTTGGAGTACTTTTTAATTCAACAAGGTCCAAAATGTTGATGGATAACTAAAATCAATATATATCTGACCAAGCATGAGAGGATGGGTTCCCATGCATTTATCTAGAAACAAAGTTCAGGGTACATTTTTCCTCTGGAAAGGGACATAATACACAGGAGGAAGGTCATGAGGTTGGATTTGTTTCCTTTTGAAAAATAAAGACAAAGTGTAATCCCTGTAAAGCCACATTGGGACTTCCTGACAAAGAAATTATATCTGTTTTGATAAGAGAAGGCCAGGAGAGTCAAGAGGTGTTTTCTGAACTAGTGCTGTCATCTTCCTGATCTTAGTTGTCACTGTAGCTTCCTGGAACCATGAGTGCCAAGCCTTGAGTCTTCTGTTCTTGGTTCCACTACCTTGCTTTTTGTTGGTTCTTTGGCTGCTTGATAGATCTTTGTCTTGTTACTAGGTCTATTCTTGATTTAATTTTTTTTTTCACTTTTAGCCTACTGATATCACATTCTAGCCAAATTTTACATGTATTTTCTGGGCATGCCCATGCCCAGAAGCTGAACATACACCTGACCTACCACTTTGTACCTTATTTGCAGTTGCAATAAGTCTCATGGATGTCAGCTTTGTATCTTAACGAAAATGTCTCTGATTTGAAATCACAAAGGTGTTCCTTCCACTGTTTGTGTTAGATGTTTGATGTGATTCATTTTCTTCCCTGTCTTCTTCTTATCGAGGAGCATCCTCTGAGAACATCCTGAAGTCTTCTCTCTATTTCATACACTCACAAACACTCTTATAGTTCCCATACCTCTTGATCAATAATTTCCTCCTTCCCTCTGTTTTTATCTCTGTCTGTGGCTAGCCAGACATGATCCAGATTATCCCCAATAGCCTGTTTCCTTGTTTCTTTTTTAATTTTTTTACTCAAAGTGGCATTTAAAAAAATATCTTGTTTTCCAGTAAGTCTGAACACCTGCATCTTTTGATCCTCCACTGTCTGACCTTCTGAATATTCCACTCTCAGCCCTTCTTCCAAGCATTATAATTACTCCTCTATAATAGTTTGTAAAAATAAACTTATTCTGCAGTCTCCCCAACAATTTCCTCTAGACCATGGACTTTTTCATTACTTCAAACACAGTGTTTACTGACAGTTTTTGAGCAATTTATTGAAATTTATTTATTTATTCTTATCAAGTAGTCTTAATTGTAATCAATTGTTATTTCCCCAATACATTTTTTTTCTACTGTACAGCATGGTGACCCAGTTACACATATGTGTATACGTTCTTTTTTCTCACATTATCATGTGCCGTCATAAGTGCCTAGACAGAGTTCCCAGTGCTACACAGCAGGATCTCATTGCTAATCTATTCCAAAGGCAATAGTCTGCATCGATTAACCCCAAGCTTCCAATCCATCCCACTTGCTTCCCCTCCCCCTTGGCAACCACAAGTCTATTCTCCAAGTCCATAATTTTATTTTCTGCGCAAATGTTCATTTGTGCTCAGAAAGAGAAAGACAGATACCATATTATATCACATATCTGGAATCTAATATTGACATTTATTGAGTATTCAGTATTTTTGTTCCATTCTCTGAAGCCATATAAGTTTGCAGCCTTCTCAATCTTCTCTCATTTCATTTCATCTCATAATATTTCCAATCCCTGATAGTAAAAAAAAAGCTTATGGGTGTGGGGAATTGAAAGAGATTGTTAAAAGAGTATGAACTTTCAATTATAAGATGGATAATGTCTAAGAATCTAATGTATAACATGGTGACCATAGTTGTGACACTGAATTATATAACTGACATTTCGTAAGAGAATTCTCATGAAAGAAAGAAAGAGAGAGAGAGAGAAAAGAAAAAGGAAGGAGGGAAGGAAGGAAGAAAGGAAGGAAGGAGGGAAGGAAGGAAGAAAGGAAGGGAGGAAGGAAGGAAGGAAGGAAGGGAGGAAGGAAGGAAGGAAGGGAGAGAGGGAGGGAAGGAAAGAGGGAGGGAAGGAGAGAGGGAGGGAAGGAGGGAGGGAGGATTGAGGGAAGGTATTCAGCTCACAAGAAAGAAAGAAAAGCAAAGCATGTATTCATTAACTCAGTGAGGGGAATCCTTTCAAAATGTCTACATATATCGAATAACCATGACGTACACTTAAATATCTTACAATTTTATTTGTCAGTTATACTCCAGTAAAGCTGGCAAAGGGAAGAAAAAAAATGAACCATTTTTAGGTGGGCATTACATTACATTTGGTAATTCTTTTTTACCAAAATTCTAATTAATTTTCCACTCCCTGGAAACTCATTCATTCATTCAGCTCGTTTAAAGATTAATCACCTGCTATATGCCAGGCAGTGTTTTTGAACTGATGACACTAAGATAATGATATACAATTTTAATCTTTAAAGAACTCAAAATATATTGAGAAGATGTGCCCTAAGATGATGATAATAAAATACTACTATTTTATGATCAAGTGATATTCAAGGCACTGTGGGAGCCTAAAGAGAGTACGTAGTAACAGCACCCCCTGGGACAAGGTCTTCATAAAGAAGGTAACATCTGAGCAGTCTTAACAAGTTTGTTTGATGTGCATCCAGCACCCCAGGAAGGGGAGGGTGGGTTTCAATTTGAGAAATAAGATAGTTAATGCAGACATTTTAAGGACTGAACAAGTATATAATTTTGTGGCTAGAAAGTAGGTCACAAGGAAAAGAAGTGAGAGATAATATTGGAAAGGGGGCAAGGAATATGAATAAAGGGTGTTGGTTATCTTGTTGAAGAATGTGGGATTATCTTGTAGGCAGTGGAAAAACAACAAAGATTTAAACAAAGGCATTTCAAGAAGTTGTCCTTTTTACCTGTTTTTTTCCCCTGTATCCCTCTGTAATTTTACTCCCTGTTTTCTCCTTAAGTCGTGTTATTTAATTCCTTTAAACATATTCTTAATGTGGTAATAATAATCCCTTATATTTGATATCTTGGGATCATGAGTTTTACTTTTATCCCTTTTTTTTCCTGTTCATATCTTTCACCACAATAAGTACAGGGCACCCCTAATCTTGGACTCTGCTTCCCCTATGAATGACTTGTACATTGCTATGTCTGCCTCCATTTCCTTCCTACACCATCTTCTGAAACTATTCACTTCAGAGAAGTTCCAAGTAAATCATAAAAATCATTTTAATAACACACAAATTACTTTGAGAATAGGCTTTTTTGTAATTAAAATTGGTCTCTCATTGATTATACTCTTTCCCTTACATTCCTTCTTAATAGTGACTATCTGTGCCCTCCCGCCCCCAGTATTCCTTTTACTACAGGACTTGAGACATAGTACATGTCCTCCTTTTTTTTCCTTTTTCTTTTTAATGCCACCTCATGATCATATTCCTAACCTCCTCTATAGAAACTTATAGCTTGGCTCGTGATTTTATCAGATTATTCCATCCACTTATTCTCCTGGCTGTAGTCATCTACCAACCTTCATGTCATTCTCCCTGTTTATCTCCTGGTTTGACTCCACTTCCTTCAATACCACCTTTATTGTTATCCTTGGTGATATCAACAGTCATGTGGATAATTTTACAGTGTTCAGCCCTGTCAGTTGCTGGATCTCCTCTCCAATGAGTTTGCATTCCACCCTAACTCAGAGACTCACTCCCATGGGTATACCTTTGACATTGTTCTTAAAAATCTCAATGGCAAATATCTAATATGTCTACCACTGAATATCTCTCCAGCTCACTCCTGCTAGTATCATGGCTTCAAACATCCTTTGACAATATCAGAATTTCAGAGTTGATCTTAAACTGATTGTATCACCTTATCTTGCCACAGTCCTTCTGCATCCTATAATTGCTCCCTTCCTTACATGACATAAATACCATGGAGAGTCAAAAATCACTCCCTCATATATTGCCACAGCTCCTTTATTTTTCTCTCTGCTTTTCCTATTCACCTAGTGATATCAAAACTCTGGTAAAATCAACACTACCACTTTAGTATCTATATATCACAACTGAATAAAGCTGGAGAACAAAGATGTACCACATAGTGAAACAGATTTCACTTAAATTCATGATTGGGAATGCTGGCTGACAATTATTTCATATTCCCCAAGCACATTCTTTTTAAAACTCCTTTATTCAAAAATTTCATACTTTATTCTCTCTCCATATCCACCCATATTTTTCTCTCAGTTGGTGAATCTTCCTATTTTGCTAAGTGTTAAGAAGAGATCTTTCTTAATCTTCCACTGTTATGTCTACCCACCTACCAGAATCTATGCTCTTTTTTAAATAAGATTTTTATTTTTTCTATTATAGTTGATTTATAATGTTCTGTCAGTATCTGATGTACAACAAATTGACCCAGTCATACATACATATATACATACATATATATACACACACACATTTGTCTCACATTATCCTCTATCATGTTATGGTCCCTTACAAGTGACTAGATATAGTTCTTTGTGCTATACAGCAGGATCTCATCGCTTATCCACACAGAATCTATACTCTTACATTCTACTCTCATTTATTTTACTACAATTTAACTGTCCTTGCTCCTTACTGAGGTCAACTTTATCCTTTCTGTGCTCACCTATCCCAAGTGTGTACTTTTAGCCTGCAACTGTCTCTGAATTCCACATGAATATACGGAAGTAATATATATGCATGTGAATCTCCAATTGAATATTCAAAAGGCATCTTTAATTTAACACTCAAAGAATGAATTCCTAGTAATGCTACCCACTTCTCACCTCCACAACAAGGAAAGGCCACAAATAACAGGTTTTCCTAGGGTTTTCTCCATCCTGGTGAATGGCATCTTCATTTTTTCAGTTCCTGGTATCAAAAACATGGTGTTAGTTTTGACCTTTCCCTTTTCTCACACTTTGCATTCTGTCCTTTAAGAAGTCCTGTGATTCTCCTTTCAAAATATATCTAGAATTTTACTGCTTCTGTCTATCTTCATTACTCCCACTTTGTTACAAGTCACTAGTATATTTGACTGAATTACTGCACTAACTTCAGAGATTTAATCATGCTGCTTTCCTTGCACACTGCACTCGATTTTCAAGGGTGATCCTGTCAAAATATAAGTCAGAATAGTTCCCTCTTCTGCCCAGAAATTTTCACTGATTCCCCACTGGAGTCAGATTAGAAAACAGAACCATTATTATTATCTAAAATCCTATATATGTTCCAAGCCCCATTTCCTCTCTGACTTCAGCCTTCTTCTACCTTATTATTTCTCCTTATCACTTTTTACTGTGTAACATCCTAATATTATTTTTCTATCTTATTTCTCTCAAGTTTCCCACACTAGAATATAAAATGCTATGAGGGTAGAGATTTTTTGTATGTTTTGTATAATACCATATTACCAGAGCCCAGATTAGTGCCTTACTCATAGTAGACATGCAATAAAAGGTAATATAATGACTAGCTGATTTAATGAATGAAGCCATTCTCACCTGACTACATTATATAATCTGCTATGCATGCTAATTTTTTATAGTTGTGTGATTTACTACAGTAATTAAAAGAATTATCTCTGAAATCAGACTGAGAGAAATTTGAGTTCCATCTAAACCTTACTACATGAGGTTGCAAATTGTACTTAATGACTCCAAGCCTTGATTTCTCATTTTTAAGTGGGCATAATAATAGTGGGTTACTCATTGAGAAGTTGTGAGTATTAAACGATAAAATGCAGGTAAAATATTCAAAATGCCCAGAGCAGAGTTAGTAAACTTTTAATAAAGATGGTTAGTATTTTTATTAAAATTAATAATATTATTTTTCTTTTAACTTCTTTTTTAAACCCCTATAAGTTTTTTCACAGTTTTCTTTGAGAGTTAGGTATGCCCCAGAAATGTTTGAATGGCTCATTTCAGCATGCTAATATAATATAGTCAATCAGCCTCAGGGTTTCATCCACTTCCCTCTGACAGACTACTCTAGAGTAGGAAAAAAAAAAAAAAAAAAACAGAGAGAGAGAGAAAAATCTAACTGCTGGTTATATATCTGGCTTTTGCGTGTAAAAAAAAAAAAAAAAAAAGGCCCTCTGAAGGAAATTATCACAGTGAGTGCATTGTAAAAGTAGTAGTGGAAAGGAATTCTAAAAAATGATGCCAGGAAGTTCATTGAAATCAATTGCATTTATAACAAGTCATTCATGTAAAACTTTACATTTTATGTTCAGTCAATATTAAACTTTTCACTTAGAAACATAATTCTTGGAATTATAACAGCCAGAGTTCCCGTTGTGGCTCAGTGTTATTGAATCCAACTAGTATTCATGAGGATGCATGTTTAATTCCTGGCCTTGCTCAGTGGATTAAGGATCCGGCATTGCCAGGAGCTGCAGTGTAGGTTGCATACATGCCTCACATCTGGCATTGCTGTGGCTGTGGTGTAGGCCAGCAGCTACAGCTCTGATTCGAGCCCTAGCCTGGGAACTTCATATGCTGTGGGCGTGGCCCTAAAAAAGCAAAATAAATAAATAAAAGTATAATAGCCCCAACTTGTTGATGCTCATATAGTTCAACTAAATTTTTTGAATTAGCAAGTTATGCATGTAGGACTGGCTCTTTTCCTCAGGCATGGAGCTATGGTGATTCAGGAGTGGACTACACATGGAGGCCATCAGCAGGGGTTTGATTGCGCAAAGTCAGACCAAGTGTCTCTGAGAGTTTGCATTAGATAGAATTCATTGGGCATGTTTTCCACTGGTGGAAAAAAATGGTTTTTTTTTTTTGTTTCTTTGTTTTTTGTTTGGTTTTTATTTTCAGTGATAAATAGACCCTCTCAGGTAAATATGTCTTGTTCAGATTACGTCTGAATTGAATAGAAAATTGTACTTACAGAGTTAAGGTGAGTTTTAGTTTTTATGATTACTAGCCTATGACTTATTTTACCCTGCTATATTCCTATATTCCAGGCTAGTAAGAAAGAGAAGTCCTAGTCTAGAGTTATAATAATGTGAGTTCTAGCCACAGCTCTGTAAATACAAAGATTTGCTATTCTTGACGAGACGTCACCTCTATGCCTTAATTTATTCATCTGTGCAAATGTAAGACTGTACCTGCTCCATATTTTGCTGAATTTCTGTTAGAACTATGTTCAATGTGAAGGTTACATAAATAAAATGCTGTATATTACATGCTCTCTATTTAGAAAGCTATTTAAATATCAGTAATAGCAATTTCTGATACAACTGTTCATTCTTAAACTTTTATTCTTTGTTCTAATCTTTCAGTTTCTAAATTTCTATGACTTCATTATCATCACCTCTCCACCACCAACCCCTCTTTTAAAAATAACACTGGATTTTGCCTGTAGGTAATCCAGTGATAAAATCACATTGAAAATTGAAGTAAAAAATTCCTTTTATTCTTTTTGGGTAAAGTTTTGACTACACCAATTATCCTCATCAGTTCTGTGCTTCGATATTAGTTACAATAATGTCTTTTCTTCTCATTTGCACAGGAAATGACTTATTTCTTGTAGCAGTTCATGAACTGGGGCATGCTCTGGGATTGGAGCATTCCAATGACCCTACTGCCATCATGGCTCCATTTTACCAGTACATGGAAACTGACAACTTCAAACTACCTAATGATGATTTACAGGGCATCCAGAAGATATATGGTAGGTTACCACTTATTCTATTTGGCTAACCCTACAGTGAAATACAAAATCCTGCTATGTTTTACATTTCGAGATGGATGTTCTAAATAAATTAGATAAATACTGAGGAAAAAAATCTGGTTTATTGGCAAAAGTCTTCTATCAATTATGTTTTGTTGGCAACAATTTCAGATATCTTAATGTGCAGATTATGGGCAAATCTGATAAAGTTTTCTTACTGAGTTTAATTGAACCCTGATATTATAGTAAAGATGTGATCAACTTCAATATTTAAAATTCAGGTAAAATGTAATAAGTGGATATAACTGATAAAACAGTAAGAAATAGAAGACTTTTATATAAGATACTGGACTTTGATAAAAGCTGACAGATTTATTCTGCTTATGATATTTGATGTTAGAGACTTCTTAAATCATTTTTGAAGATGCTGAATATATTCTCATGTGATGGATATAAGAAAATAAACTCAAAGGCATGCAATTATTGACTAAGAGTAAAAGGTAACAAATGGCTAAGTTTACTAACACATAATTCAAAATAAATTGTTAGTGGAGTAGAACCATTTTAATTTAATGGGGTTCAGTCAATGACAAAGACAAAGGGAGAAAAGACTATTGCACATATTTACTGTAATCCTAACTCCCTCAATAGGACCATTGACCTTTATAAAGACATTTATTTCACACAAAATTGTTAAGAACTTGACATTTATAATTTACATATAAATAATATGCTTTATTGAATTAATAAAGTGAAGCTTTCATTTTACAATACAAAGAAAAATGTGTGCTGTCTGTATGTTAATATCCAGTATTCAGAAGATGTCATTTGCATTTTTAAATAGCATAGTTTAAGTTCACAAATTTATTTTGCATTCATAGTTTTTTCAATTTCAGTGTCTCAGTGGTGAGCCTTCTCTCAGGGTTAAACTAAGTTTTGGGGAAAAAAAGTTAACTTTTGTGCCACTCTTTATATTTGGGATACTGAGAAAAGAGTAATATCTGGGACTCAAAACAAAATATCTCATATGTTGAATTAGCTAGTCTATGCCTACATGTGTATTGTTAAAAATTCTGCCCGAGTAGTTAACTGAAAGGAGGCTCTTTCTCATGACCTCATGAATTAGTAGTCTAGACTGAAGGTCTGCAAAGGAATATTCTTTCCATATCTAAATATTAAGTGTGAACAGCTCTATATTTCTTTTTAAAAACATAAATCCCTTGAGGAATAATGCTTTACATCTGCCCCAAATTATATGTATAAACTTTGGCTTGATTTAGAAACCTCATTTTAGAAATACTTCTTCACATTAATATTTTACTAGTGGTGCTTTAATCAATAGGTGTTTTAGATTCAGTATTCAAATGAAACAATCCTCTAGCAATTTGTCAAAACATTTCATTAGAAGAAAATAGTGAAAGTCAGGAAAAGGTTATAAGTTAGAGACATAGGATAGAATAAACTCTGATTTGTTAATGTTTATCTTTTAGAAATATTTGCATAGAATTATCTATCAAAATCTAGGATTAACTTTGGTGGAGCTTACATCCATGATTCCAGTATTCATTTTAATGTATTTATTATTTATACACCATCTACCTCCAAAAAAGATTTGAAAGCAGCTTTTCCAATAAGGACTGTGGTGAAGCTATTTAAAAATATCATTAAAAATTAACAAGGAAAGCCAAGGTACTGGGATCCAGAATTCAGCATGATAAAGACAGCTTCTGATAGATTTGGCCATGGTTTGTTGGGTAAGATGGTTTGTTTTTTCAGAAAACATACAATCTTAAAGACCTCTTAGCTTATTTAGTCTGTACCCTCCATGACTGTCCTCTGTAGCATATTTTCCAGCACTATTCCAGTTTTAAATGAGCCAAGTGCTGTCCTCATATTTTCAAAAGGTCCACCTGACAAGATTCCTCCACCAACAAGACCTCTACCAACAGTGCCCCCACACCGCTCTATTCCTCCGGTTGACCCAAGGAAGAATGACCGACCCAAACCTCCCCGACCTCCCACTGGCCGACCTTCCTATCCTGGAGCCAAACCCAACATCTGCGATGGGAACTTTAACACTCTAGCTATTCTTCGCCGTGAGATGTTTGTTTTCAAGGTAGGAAGCTTTCATGTATATACATATATATATATATATATGTATATACACACACACACACATATTTTTGGAATGGTAGATGGAGTGTCTACAGTGTCACTTTAAAAAACAAGTTCTCATTCATTCTTACACTACCTTCCCAGACCTCTCACAGTTAGAAGGTTAAATGAAAACCATCTTTAAAAAAATAAATGCACAAATGGGCTTAAATGTCTAGCAGAAAATTATTCTAACATTCTATTTGGGGAATGCATTTATGTCAGCAGAAGCTTAAATGCCTGGAAATACGAGGGTACAAAAAAAATGCTGCATGTTATGAACAGATAAAAAGCGTAATTTAAATCATGAATAGGAACTAATAGGGATGATTTGCTTGGGAGCTTAGCCACTTCCAGGCGCACTGCAGCTATATTATCCTTGGTTTGCTCATCTTTATGAGATCCTTATAATTTTACTTGACAATTAAAGCATTGTTTTTAAGAAGAATATTGATCATTTTCTTCAGAGACTACTGGTAGCTGTCTGAGTTAAATCTCCTTTGTGAAACCATCATTTTGATTCTGTATATACATGTCATTGTTTTATTTAGTCAGGCATTTATAGCTTCTTAATGTACATTATTTTTTAAAAGGTTACAATAAAAAACTAGCTTTACATTTTGCTAAATGTGCTCTTCAGCGACACTGAGTTCAACAACAACAGTTACTATAATGTAACTCAAAATAAGTTACATTATACTAAAAAGTGAAGATAGTATGCTACTGAAAAATATTTTTCCCTCAAGTTTGGAAACCAACCTTAAAGATTAATGAAAAGTAGAAGTTTTATGTTGGTATTAGTGCATTAAAATAGCCATATTTTACCAATATCATACATTTAAAAATGAAAGGGTACATTCTCTTTTTTTTTAAGTGGGCATGAATCAATAAATAATGAAATATTATCCTATTTGTACAAAATACTTATCTACCAGAAGCCATACTTTGAAAATATAGATTTCATATAATTTTTAGTAGATGAAGTATTTTATTTCCTTTATTAGAATGTAAAATTTGGATTTAATATAATATGTGCAAAAGCATCATAATTTCTAAGAAAAAAATCAATGCCTTTTTTTCAAATACATTATAGATTTTTGAATTTTATAAATGTCCTACAAAGCTTGATTAGATTTATCTCATAGAGTAGATTAATAAATTTTGGTTCAAGGAGTGAAAAAAAAAGCTACATATATATGTACTCATTACTCATTGTGGCTAAGCCTACAGCAGCTAGTTCAAATGAACACAAAATGCAATAATTCGTTTATTCTACAAGACACCAAATGACAACTGTAATATTTCGTTTTCACTGTTTTGAGTGAATTTCAACATCCAAGCTTTATACTTGATGTCATGCTGATAGCACCAAAGCATGAACCTTATCTGAGAACATGACAGGAAATTGACACTGGATACATTCGTTTCATTCTTCCTCTCTGTCTAATTAGGTTGCCAGTCTCAGATAAGAGGGGTATCATCATGTCTAATGATCATTTTCACCAACGTTTTGCTCTGCACATTGTGCTCTTCACTAACAAAACAAGGTCCTGTGATCACTCATTCCTAGAATCAGGAATGAGTAAAAAGCACATAGGCCAACTCTCAAAATGCAGTGGCCACTATTTTCAGTGTCAAAGCAAGTGTGTAAAAAACATGAATTGGGCCAGCTTCTCTAAACTCTAATGTTACCTTGGATTCCTTATTCAAAATTTTCTGCAGGACAGAGTTCCTAAACTTCACTAACTCCTGCTCTCTTTCTAAGAATAAATTCTATAGAGCAGTTATCTTCTTCGTAATCTCCTTTAATCTTCTTACTCAACTCCTCTCTCATATAGTGAGTATATATGTCCAGGTATTTTACTGGGCACTCAGGATATATGACTAGAAGATAGAACCCCCGTTTTCACTGAACTCATACTCCAGGAGTGAAGACAAACATGAAATTAAGTACATTAAACATACAGGGGAAAAATAAGCCATGAAGAGAAAGTACTGAAGTCTAGTTGAGTAGATCAAAAAGCATTGATTGAGAAAAGGCTTATGCTGAATTTTGAGAGGGAACACTTCCTAGGCACATAAAAGAGCTTGGTTTATTGCATACTAAAATGTTGATGGCTTGGGGGAGAGAAGATAGACATGTTAACTCTAGTGCAAAGTGATAAATAGTATAAATCAGAACTATGCAAGATTTGATAGAAGGAAAGATAGTATTATCTCATGATACCTGCTCTTAGTTAATAGCTACATGGATTGGGTAGCTGTTCAGGCACAACTAACATGTACCTGAATGTGAGCTAGGCACTTGCCATCAATAATCTCTAAACCTTATAACACTGCAAGATGGATAATTTTCTATGTTTTACAAATAAGAAAACTGAGAATCAGAAGAGGCAAGTCTTAGGTTTGTAAGCAATTGCCAGTAGTTGAATACAGCTCTACCTGATTCCAAAAATCTATGTTTTTCACACTAAACTTTGTCAATTGAAAGAGTTAGGGAAGTTAAAAAAAAAAAAAAAAGATGGACTCTAGGCTATATTTTAAAATAGTAAATACTCAGGAAATATTTATTAAACTTGTGCTGTAAGACTCTGTTTTAGGCACTGGCAATGTAGCAGTGAACAAAACAGGACAGACCCTTGTTTCTTAGAGGTTACATTCTAGTTTTCAAAGTGGACATATGGGTAAGAGTGCTTCACAGATTCTGCACCTGCTGTGAAAGGCTGTGGGAAGCATCCACATTGACTGAGCCCCCAAATCCTGTTTTTCTCTGTTAGCAATGCTAACCTTTTAACTTCTTCCTTTGTACCTACCTGGTCTACACTACCTTCACCTCTAAATTAATGTAATACTCCCATACCCACTCTTCCTACCTGATCAGTAGGAAGATCAGTTACTCGTTGTCAGTCTTTCTGGTGCATACCTACTTTAAAATTTTTCCTTTAATATGCTAGTTTCCATAGTTTGTTCTTTACTGCTAACCTTTCAAGTTAGGATGTTACTTAATTTTCTACTTTGCTTCATTACTAGTTCTTTATGCAAATTGGAAAACTCATTATCTCATCAGCCCGTACGTAATAATATTTATTTCACTTTTGCTTTACTATGGAGCTTCTATGCAAGTTTCTACTTATCCAAAACTTCCATCCTCAACATCTTCCTCTTGTCCCAACCTCTCTGACTATTCTTCAAGCCAACATCTTTCTAGTGATTTTTACATTTATCCTCTATGTCCAATCAGTTTGTTTTTATTTCTGTAGTCTCTATTTTCTCATTGTAATGTGCTTCTTAACTGGATTATAAAATTAAGAGTAGGAATTGGTTCATGTGGATTTCATGGTGCTTGAGCTAATGAAAAGGGATCTCAGTATAATACTCATTTAATTAAACTATAGCTATATCATGTTTATACAACAGTAATCAAACAATATGACATTGCTGAAAGTATTTAATTCTGATAGTTTGTTATTTCTTGCCCAAGATCTCCATGAGTATTATTTAGTTCTTTCTATATGTGATTTTAAGTAGAAAATAATAAAATCTAGTTGTAAGTAAAAGGCAATGTCATCAGGTAATTTTGTTTTCTTATTAGAGGGTCTTTATAATAGGAGTTTCAGCATAATTCTTTTGGTAACAATCTTCCTTTTAGGATATTGAGCTTTCCAGACATTTATTTAAAGTGAGTTCACCTGTAATTATTTATCTATAGGTATTGTAATAAATTATATATAGTATATTTTATACAGTGTATATTAATATATTTTATATAATATATTATTATAAACGTTATATTTATAGATGGTTTATTATTTACTACTGCATGAAAAAGTTTAGTCTTCCATAAACCACCTAAAGCAAGGAAATGAAAATCAAAAAAAAGTGCCAAGAAACAGAGAAACAAAATAGAAATGACAAAAGAAGCTTTGTCCTTATTATCTAGGTGATTTTTAAGTGTTCCCTGAAGAGTATAAGCTATATGTATTGCACAATGCTGCTGTTGTGACCAAACTGACAATAGCAAAATCCAGTTATTCAAAAGAATACTTTCATAGTTTCTTTGGACAAGACAAAAACATTGAATATTTAGTTATGTTGGGGTATGAAAGAAAGTAGAAAGCAGAATTAGCTAAACTTGTACATGTGTTTCATCACACAACGTTTTTTTATACATAGGAGACTGCAGTAGTAACTATACTTTTCCTAAAGCTGAGTGAGAACAGTAAGAAAAACTATATCCCTCTCCTCAAGTCCTTTTAGTTCAGGGGAAAAAAAAAGAGAGAGAGAGCAAAGAAAGGTGAAAGGATGGTTTCAGTGAACTACTGACCAGCTCTTTATATCAATGGGGACAAGCAAAGGTCAGTGCTTTAAACTAGAGCTAGAAAGAATAGTTAGTGTTAAGAGTCAAAGCTGAAAGCTGTCATGGAAGAGTATTCAAGGAATTATATAGTAAATGGTCTTCTCAATACAGGAGAGCAAAGCTCTGAGTCAAGAAAGCATTTCAGGAGTTCCCATCATGGCACAGCAGAAACAAACTCAACTAGGAACCATGAGGTTGTGGGTTTGATCCCTGACCTCGCTTAGTGGGTTAAGGATCCGGAGTTGCCATGAGCGGTGGTGTAGGTCACAGACATGGCTCTGATCTGGCGTTGCTGTGGCTGTGGTATAGGCTAGCAGCTGTAGCTCTGATTAGACACCTAGCCTGGGAACCTCCATATGCTGCAGGTGTGGCCCTAAAAAGCAAAAAAAAAAAAAGCATTTCATCATTTACCAACCCCCCCATTTTTCTTCTTCTTTGAAGAAAAGAAAAAATAAACAGAAATCACTTGATTCCTTTTACTTTGTCGATTTTTTGTCTGTTCATTTATCACAAAATGATTTGTTCTAAATACGACCATCTTCTCCTATGAGACCTGTGCCTTTCTCACATTACCTATATACCTATATCCAGTTACTCATGCAGAATATGTGTTCAGCTTTTCAAGTGTATGTTATACCTTTTCTGTATGTATGACACTGAACATTTGGAATTAAAAGAAATAAAATTATGATTTTTCCCTTAAGTTGAAATGCGAAAAAATAGAGAACAATAAGGGCCCTTTACAGAGGAAAGACTATTGAGTTAAGCATGGGTATATATCTGGAAAGTGTTTTAAAAACTAACTTATATCAGAATTGCAATCACAGAAAGTGCCTCTAATTCTTAAGATATAAGAGGAAGGAATGGAAGTATTTGTTATTGTTTTATTTATGTAATATTATTCCATAAAATTCTCTATTGGCAGAGAATCCAAAAAGTGTTTTACAAACAAAAAAAAGAACCTGGAGAAATTTCACAGAATAGGATAATCTAAAATGACTCTGAGTCGCAGCTTTTCTGTACTGCAAAGAAGTATTACCTGATAATATTAATAGTAACTTGTAAGGGGAGCTATTAATATAAGAAAAAAAAGCAATTTTGAAGACAGTATAAGCAGAGAAGTAATAATGTTTTACCTACATGGGATCAGAATTATATGCAATACCACATTTTAATGTCAATATTAACTGATTTTCAAAATATTTGTTTCAAAATACTTCAAAATATTTGTATATAATTATTATTTAAGATTTACTTTTTGAAACATCTAAATTCAGTAGAATAGAATCATTTGAGTTTCTCATTTCCTTTCTAGTCACTTTATTTTGGGGAAATCATAAACATTATAAGCACTTTTTTTTTTTCTTTTTAGGGTCGCACCCGCAGCAAATGGATGTTCCCAGGCTAGGGGTCCAATTGGAGCTACAGCTGCCAGCCTATGCCACAACCACAGCAATGCCAGATCTTAGCTATGTCTGCAACCTACACCACAGCTCACAGCAATGCCAGATCCTTAACCCACTAAGAGAGGCCAGGGATCAAACCCTCAACCTCATAGTTCCTGATTTGATTCATTTCAGCTGTGACACAACAGGAGCTCCCATAAGCACACCTTTGAATTCTTGTTTGAGATTCAGTACAACAGTTTTTATTCATAATATAAAATAGAATATTTAATATGTAATTAGAATGCATATTTTGGACACTAAAGTATGTTTTATCATGTACATTTTGTTATAAATTTATAGAAGGAATAGGACAATTCTATATAGTCATGGAAAAAATGTTTCCTGGAGTTCCCATCATGGTGCAGTGGAAACGAATCCAACTAGGAACCATGAAGTTGTGGGTTCGATCCCTGGCCTCGCTCAGTGGGTTAAGGATCCCATGTTGCTGTGAGCTGTGGTGTAGGTCACAGAAGCAGCTTGGATCCCGTGTTGCTATGGCTGTGGTGTAGGCCTGCAGCTACAGCTCCTATTTGACCCCTAGCCTAGGAACTTCCATATGCCATGGGTGCGGCCCTAAAAAGACAAAAAAAAATTTTTTTTTGAAAGTATGTTAATTGTAAGCTAATGTGAAAAACCCTTTTACCCATAGCAATATGAATCTTCCTATTCTGATATTATGAATATTTAGTATATTCCCTTTGCCAAAGATTTCTTGTTCCATGTTTGTCATTGTCTATATCTTTTTATGGAGATTTTTACATAGAGAGTGTTTGTATTCATCATACCTGGTAGGTCACTTTAACCTTAATGTAAGTTTAGTTCAAGATTATTCTGAACATAAAAGTAGTTTTTTTTTAATTTTAGAAGTTATGGAAATAGCACTTTTTCCAATTTTTTTTTCCTTCATATTTGGCACTTGTGACTGTACTGCATCTGACCTCTTATATTTCTGTAAAGCAAAAATGAAACTTTATTCTTTTCATTCCCTTTTTAAACTTCAGATAGCAGTGTTCTGATTATCATTTTGCTTTGCAGATTATTTAAACATTGAGACAGCACTTAAAAATTCCTTAAAAACATCTAGTTACTTTATTTTCTGCAAGAAAATATTAACACATATACATATTTAAAACAAAGCAAAGGCCAGATCTATCAGCTGGAAATTATGGGAAAATCTACTTACTGGAAAATTCTTTGAAAATTAACAGGAAAAAAATTACAATTATTACCAATGTTAATAAAGATGTTCTGAAACATAGTAAAAAATGAAATATAGCCTTTCTAATAAAGACTTAGAATATAATTGAAATGTTAATTCCTTGACATAAAAAAAGTAACTCATAGGATTATATTTAATTAGCAGTACCTGACCTATAGGCAGCATTCAACACTAATACTTTGATGAATAACATTTTTACTTTTAACTCTATATTCTCTGCATTAAACTTCCATGAGGGAGGTTCTTGACTTGCTTTCTTACCAGTAGGAAATAAAGTTTTCAAGCAACTAAAATTATTAAGTAATATGGAAGTGGTATAGCAAATAATAGTGCATCATCTCAATTCATCAGAATGTAATGCAATCACTTGAAAGGTCAATTAAGGCAAATATATGAAACAATGAGATATGATTATAATGTATTTGCAAATAAAATAGTAAAACATAAAGTTTTATGTATCATGAATTGCAGTTTTGAAATATGTGTGTTGGTAAAGCATAGAAATTATAGGAAATTTATGTTAGACAATTCTTAAAATGATGAAATTGTGAGTGGGTTTTTAAGTGTGTACTATTATGATAATGTTGAATATACAGTTAATGACTCAAAATATAGTTGTGTAACAAAACCTAGATATCTAGAAAGTTGTTGTACATTAAGCCATGGTGAAGCCATATTATTTTCAAAAACATAGTAGGCAAAAGCTATTAAAGTGTGCACTGGGGAAGTGGGGGTAGGATGGTAGAATACAGAGACTCTGAGCTCACCTACTCCCATGAGCACACTAAAATTATAACTCTTTACAGAGCAACTATCAATGAGAACAACCCGAAGAAAAGATTTTCAGCAACTAATGCTATAAGTAAGTAACCACAACAAGAAGAGTAGTATGGGTGGAGGTGTAATAGAGTCAAGGCTTATACCTCCAGGTAGGCAACCCCCAAATGGGAGGATAATCACAATTGAAGGTGTTCTCCACCAAGAAGCAAAATGCCTGAGCCCCTTATTTGGCTCAACAGCCTGGAGGTCCTTCTGTAAAAGACAAGCCCCCAGAATATCTGACTTTTAAAGGTCAATATGGCTTCTATATGAGAGGGACAGATGGTTGTAGGAAAGAGACTGCTCATAAAGTGTCCATACAAAACCTCAAGCACTCTGACAACCAGTGCCAAGGCAGTAATTTGAGAAGAGCCTGATCAGACCCATATGCTGATCTTGGAGAGTCTCCTATAGGAGCAGACAACAGCATCCCCTTCTGGGGATATAGATGCAGGCTATAGACATTAGGGGAGCCCACTCTACCACAAGAACACTGATGCTGACAGACACAATTTTGGAATCCTCCTTCTAGCCTATAAGCATTGAGTATTCACATAACCATCAGTCAGTTTTACCAATCCTGGGACACCCTGGGCTGAGCGGTCAACTGTGTGAGGACAGATCTAAACTTACAGTTTTCTAAGAACCCAGCCCCACACACTAACAGGCAAGCTCAAATCCTGGGCTGCACTGACAGTCATGCTAGGACCTAGCACTACCCACCAATGGATAGGCACCAGCCCTGAAACTACCCAGGCCAGGTAGCCAGCTGCATTGGGACCCAGGTCTACCCACCAGAGTATTTGTCCTCACTACAATAGAAGGGCCCATGCAGCCCACATAAGGGATACCCCTAGAGTGTATGGTTCTGGTGACCAGAGAAGAGTATGCTTTGGGGCCCTATAGGACATCTCCAACATAGGGTTACTTTTTGAAGACCAGGAAACAGTAACAAACTATCTGGTACATAGAAATGAGAACAGAGAACTGGAAAAAATTAGACTACAGAAGAATATGCCTCAAACAAAAGAACAAAATAAAAACAGACAAGAACTAGGAAAAATGGAGATAAGCAGTCTACCCAATAAGGAGTTTGAGGTAATGATCTTAAAATGCTCAATGAGAATGGAAAACACAGAAAAGTTTAACAGAACAAGATAATATATAAAGAAGGAACAAATACATGGAGATATAGTAACTGAAATTAAAAATATATTTGAATAAATCAACAGTAGATTAGGTGATATAGAGGAATGGATCAGTGGAAGGCAGAGTAGTAGTAATCACCCATGCTGAACAGAAAAAAGAAAAATGTTTTAGAAAGATGTTTTAAGAGACTCTGGTACAATATCTAGTGCATTAATATTCACACTGTAGGGCTCTGAAAGGGAGAAAGAGAGAGAAAGGAGCAAAGAACTTATGTGAAGACATAAAATCTGAAATTTCTCTAACCTAGGAAAGGAAACAGTCATCCAGATCCAGGAAGCACAGAGATTCCCAAATAAGATCAACTCAAAGAGTTGCACAATAGACACATTGTAATTAAAACGGCAAAAATTGAAGAGAGTCTTAAAAGCAGCAAGGGAAAAGCAACTAGTTACATACAAGAGAACTCCCATAAGACAATCAGCTAATGTTTCAGCAGAGATTTTACAGGCCAAAAAGTGTGGCATGTTGTATTTAAAATAGTATAGGGAAACAAACTAACAACCAAGAATTCTCTACTCAGAAATTCTACCACTCAGATTTGAAGAAAATATTAAGATTTTTTAGAGAAACAGAAAATAAGAGTTTAGCATCACTAAAATGGCTTTACAAGAAATATTAAGGGGACTTCCCAATGAACAAAAGAAAACCAACCCCTAGAAATACAAAAATTATGAAAGAAAAATCTTGGGTAAAGGCAAGTATTCAGGAAAGGCAATGGATCAACCATCTGTAAAGTTAGTAGGAAGTTTAAAAAAAAAAAGTAATGAAATCATCTGTAGTCACAATAAGTGGTTAAGGAAAACACCAAAAAAAATGTAGGATATAAGATCAGAAACATTAAACATAGTACAGGGAGTAAAAATGAAAGGTTGTTACATTGCATTCAAACTTAAAGAGATTATCAACTTCACATAATCATGTATATGTATAGGTTGTTATCACACCTCATGGTTAGAACAAACCAAAACTACATGATATATACAAACACAAAAAAGGAAAGGGGTCTACATATAACACTGAAGATCATCAGGTAACAGGGGAAAGCGCTAAAGAGGAAAAAGAGCACTAAAAAAGAAGTACATAAACAAACCCCAAACAACTAACAAAATGTAAATAAGTACATGCCAATAAATAATTACTATAAATATAAATGAACTGAATGTTCCAATCAAAAGACATAGAGTGGCTGAATAGATTAAAAAAACAAGATAGATATAGATATAGATATACACACAAACACACACTGCATATATATATACACACATACACACACACACAAATACACACACTGCATATATATATATATAAATGAACAAAAGTTCAGGACTAGATGGCTTTATATATATATGTATGTGCACACATATACACACTCACTGCCATAAAGAACCAACTTAGATTCTAACACAGAACATAAGTGAGGGAATGGAAAAAAGTTTTCCATGCAAATGGACATGTAAAGAAAGCTAGGTAGCAATATTTATATCAGATAAAACAGACTTTACAAAAAAGACTCTAGATGAACATTACATAGTGATAAATGGATCAATCCAAGAGGAAGATACAATTGTAAATATAAATGTACCCAACATGGGAGCATGTACATACATAAAAAAGATATTAGAAAATATATAAGGAGAAATTGACAGTAACATAATAGTAGTAGGGGATTTTGATACCCCACTTAAATCAATGGACAGATTACCCAGAAAAAAATATCATAAGAAAACCCTGGTAGCTTTAAATGACATAGTAGATTAGATACAATTAATAGATATATATATATATAGAAAATCCCATCCCAAAGCAGCAGAATGCACATTTTTATCAAGTGCACCAGGAATATTCTCCATGATAAATCACATGCAAGGCTACAAAACAAGTCTCAAGAAATTTAAGAAGTTTGAAATTATGTCAATCATCCTTTTGGACCACAATAGTAAGAGACTAGAAATCAACTATAGGGAAAACAATTTTAAAAAACACACAAACACAGGTCAGCTAAACAATATGCTACTAAACAAACCATGGGTCACTGAAAAAACCAAAATGCAAATCAAATATCCAGAGACAAAGGAAAATGGTAACACAACAGCCCAAAATCTAATGGGACTCAGCAAAGCATTTCTAAGAGAAAGGCCCATCTCATGAAACAAAGATAATGTCCCATAAACAACCAAACCTTACAACTAAAGAATTAGAAAAACATGGACAAACAAAACAGAAACTTAGTAGAAATAAATAATAAAAATCAAAAAAGGAATAAATAAAATAAAAGCTGGAAAAAAATAGAAAAGATCAATGAAACTGAGATCTGGTCTTTGAAAAGATAAACAAAATTAATAAACTTTTGGCAGACTCATCAAAGGAAAAAGATCTCAAAATAAATCAAAAATAAAAGAGAAGTTTCAGCTGACCCCTTAGAAATATAAAGGATCATAAAAGATTATACAAACTGTTATACACCAATAAAAATGGAAAATCTCTGAGGCATGGATAAAATCCTAGAAAGTATAATTTTCTAAGACTAAGTTGAGAAGAAATAGAGACTATGAACAGACCAATCACCAATAACGAAATTGAACCAGAACTGGAAAAAAAGAAATGAGCCAAAGTTCAGGACTAGATGGCTTTATAGTTGAATCTACAAAACATTTAGAGAACACTTATTGCCTACCCTCTCAATCTACTCCAAATAATTCAAGAGGAAAATATGTTTATGAACTAACTCTAAGAGGCCAGCATCATGCTGACACTAAAACCAGACAAAGACATCACAGAAAAGAGAAAATTACTGGTTAATTTCAATGAAGAACATAAATGCAAAAAATTTTAGCAAAACATTAGCAAACTTAATTCAACAATACATTAAAAGTATACACAAAATAAAGTAGGATTTATGCAAGGGTGAAAGGATGGTTCAATATATGCAAATCAGTGCAATACATCATACTAACTAATTAAAGAGTAAAAATCATGTGATCATCTCAATAGATGAAATAAAAACTTATGACAAAATTCAACATTCATTTATGACAAAAACTTTCAAGAATGTGCTATAGAAGGACCATATGTCAATGTAATGAAGTCCATATATAAGAAACCTATTGCTAACATGCATAACAGTGAAAATATAAAAGCATTTCCTCTAAGATCACCACTTTTATTAAACAGAGTATTGAAAGTCCTAGCCACAGTAGTCAGACTAGACAAAGAACTAATAGGAATCCAAACCAGAAAGAAAGAAGTAAAATTGTCACTGTTTGCTGGTGACATGATATTATATATATGCAATAGCCTAAAGATGCCACCAAAAATTATTAGACCTCAAATAAGTTCAGTAAAGTTGCAGGAACAAAGTTAATATACACAGATGCATGGCATTTCTATTCAGTAATGACAGATTATCAGAAAGGGAATTTCAGAAAACAATTTACTTTTAAAAATGAATAAGAAATAACATACCTTAGAATAAATATAACCAAAGATGTTAAAGACCTTTACTCAGAAAATTAGAAGATGCTGATGAAAGAAATTGATTTTTACACAAATTCGTGAAAAGATATACTGTACTCATGGATTGGAAAAATTGATTTTAAAATGACCATACCACCCAAGGCAATCTACAGATTCAATGCAATGCCTATTAAAATTCCAGTGACATTTTTCACAGAATTAGAATAAATAATTCTAAAATTTGTATGTAGCCACAAAAGATTTTGAATAGACAAAACAATCTTGAGAAAGAAAAAAAAGGCTGAGGGTAGCAAGCTCCCTGATTTCAACTTACACTGCAAAGCTATAGTAATTGAACCAGTAGAGTACTGGCACAAAAACAGACCATATATCAGTTAAACCAGATAGAATGCCCAGAAATGAACCAACACACTTACATGATCAATTAATCTATGACCAAAAAAGCAAGAATATACAGTGAGGAAAACAGCCTCTTCCATAAATTATATTAGGAACCAGGACAACTACATGCAAAAAAATCAAACTGAACTGCTATCTCACACCATATACAAAAATAAACTCAAAGTAGATGAAATTTAAATATAAGACCTGAAACTCTGAAACTATAAAGCATCTTAAAGAAAACACAGGCAGTATGCTCTTTGACATTGGTTTTAGCTATATATATATATATATATATATATATATATATATATATATATATATATATATATATATCCTCCTGCAAGGACAACAAAAGCAAAAGTAAACAAATGAGACTACATCAAACTAAAAAATGTTTGCGCAGCAAAGGAAACTATGAACACTAAGAAAAGGCAGCCTATTGAATGGGAGAGGATATCTGCAAATGATAAATCTGGTAATGGGTTAACATCCAGAATATTCAACTAACTCATATAGCTCAACATATAAAAACAAACAACCTAGTTAAAAAATGGGCAGAGGAACTGAATAGACATTTTTCCAAAGAAAAAATACAGATGGCCAACAAACACATGAAAGTTGTTCAAAGTAGTTACTCATCAGGGAAATGCAAATTAAAACCTCAGTGAGATACCACCTCACATCTATCAGAATGGCTGTTATCAAAGACAAATAAGTGTTGATGAGGATAAGGAGAAAAGGAAACCCTTGTGCACTACTGGGAAGAATGTAAATTGGGCATCCGTTATGGAAAACACTATTGAGATTCATTTAAAAATTAAAAAGATTTCCACTGGGTACTTATTCAAAGAAAACGAAAACACCAACTCAAAAATATGTATGTATATACTTCTGTGTTTATTACAGGCTTATTTACAATATCCAGAGATATAGAAACCACTTAAGTGTTCACCAATAGATGAATGAAGAATATGTTTTATATATCTGTTAAGATGATGTAATACTTAGCCATTAAAAGGAGTGAAATTTTGCAATTTGCAATAACATGATGTATCTAGTGGATATTTTGCCAACTGAAATAAATCAGAGAAAGGCAAACATGGTAAGATTTCACTTATATGTGGACTCTAAAAAAACACAACTAATGGACAAACATAACAAAACAGAAACAGAATCATTGACTCAAAGATACAGGTGGCTCCCAATGGGCTAAGGATGTAAAAAAATGAGTGAAATAGGTGAGGGAGATTAAGAGGTACAAACTTTTAGTGACAAAATAAATAAATCATGGGGATGAAATGTACAGTGTGGGAATATATTCAATAATATTGTCATATATTTGTATGGTGACAGATGGTAACTAGACTTATCATGGTGATCATTTTGTAATATATAGAAATACTGAATCACTATGTTGTGCCTAGAACTAGGATAGTGTTGTCAGTGAGTTATACATCTATTTTTAAAAAGTTTGGTTTAAGTGGGTAGAAAAGAATACCTACAAACCTTATGCATTTTATTTACATTTTAAAAAATTAAAAATATTCGTCATACTTCCCCTAGATTGTGACTAAAAATGACCATGTTCAAATTACAGTGAGAACTTTTGATGATGTGATTTAACCTGGCTAGTAAAGATGTATAATTAGATGAGCATCCTGCCCACTATGCATTAATCTTGAGTAAGAATAGTCTGTTGAAAATCAAGCTTATTGTTTTGCTCACAGTTTTGCCATTTTGTAGGCACCATGGTGAGAATTTATTCAGTTTACTATAGAAATACTTTAAAATCATCAGGCTAAGTGACAAGATATTTGGCAATTAACCCAGAATATTGTTAGTTTATGCAATGAGAGCTGTCATATAGCAAAGTTTGTCAGCTCAACAAACATTGATAAACTGAATTGTAAACTGTGTATAGCACTTAGCACAAAGACTGGCACATTGCAAATGCTCGAGTAATTTCATCAACTGCTGTTAATGTTGCAATAGTTGTTGATGATGTGTCTTTGTATTAATGCTGTGCAAAGTACTGTGAATGACCTTAAAGACATTGCATAGGTGTCTATGACAACATTCTTTACTTTTAAGAATCTAACTACCATACTAATTTATTCACTTTTTATTCTTTAAAGTTTTAAATGGCTACCGGGAATAAAATGATGTTCAAATCACTCCCTGTCCTTTCCTTTAGGAAGGTAAGTCTAGCAGAGGAGATAGTAACTAGACGATCACATTGTGATGTGTTCTAATAGGTTAATGCACCAAGTGTAGTAGGAGCAGATAAGAGGGTCACAAAGAAAGGAAGGATTTCTTGTGCAAGATACCTAATCTGCATCTGTAAGATCAATATAAACTGAGCCAAGCTTGAGGTTAAAGAGGTACGGTATGGTGCTGTGGGAATGAAATTTTTTATAGAAATCAAGGCAGGGAGATTCAGAAATGAGACTGGAAGGATACAATTGGGATTACTTCCTAATGGATCTTATACTTGAGAACTTGAGGCTTTGTTCTGCAGGCTAGATTAACTGCCTGACAGAATTATAGGACTGACTAGACAGGAAAATAATGTAGGGGACAGAGCTAATGAGAGATGTTGGGCTAGTGTCACCTTCTAGAATTGAGTAAGAGCAAGACTGAACCCCAGTCCTGAAAGGTGGGATTGAAGACAACTAGCAAAACAGAGATTTGATGATCAGGACAAAGTAGCAGCTCTGAGAATTGTAACAATAAGAATAGGTGTCTGGTCATTGAATTACAGAGGGCCAAGACTGATATTTAAAAAAAAAAAATAGGGCTTGCCTTTTAAGGTCACAAGGATCTGAAAGTGTGAAAAGAATCAGAGAGAGCGAGAAAACAGGAAGATGTCCTATCTGGAACTGGGTGAGAAATATCAGGTCTTTCAAGTACCAGAATGTTGAGATTTCCGTAAAGAGAATTTTAATATTCCTCTTTGTACCAATATTAGTTACTGAAACTTTATTCAAAAAAGGTGCATCATATTCTTAATATGTCCTATCAAAGCACAGCAAATGTTCATGTCAAGAATTTAAATATGATTTTTTTTTTTTTGTCTTTTTAGGTCTGCACCCACAGCTTATGGAGGTTCCCAGGCTAAGGGTTGAATTGGTGCTACAGCTGCTGGCCTATGCCACAGCCACAGTAACGTGGGGTCCGAGCCACATCATCTGCAGCCTACACCACAGCTCACAGCAACACCAGATCCTTAACCCACTGAGCAAGGCCAGGGATCAAACCCATGTCCTCATGGATACTAGTCTGGTTTGTTAAACACCGAGCCATGATGGGAACTCCTAAATGTGGCTCTTGTTAAACCATTGCATTTTACATCTCATATAGAACAGTTGCTGAGTCTTTGCATTCATTGGTCTGTACTTCTTTACTTTAAAGCACAGTTAGTTGTAATTGCTGCTGGTCAGAACATTAAACCAAGACCATTTACCTCCTTGAGCTGAAGTTCCAAGGGGCAGATGTAAGAATTGGCCATCTGTATGGCACTGACACATCAGTTTCCTCATTCGTAATTGTGAAGTCCTTTTGAATAGAGGCAACATTTCCAAGTTGTCCATTGCATTTGAAATTACTATCATCATAAAGAGAAATGCTGAAGTTTCTTGTTGGTTCATGACATTTTTTGCAATATTTGTTAAAATATATTAACCTAATTTCTCTATTGTTCACATAAACAAAAGGTCAGCAGAGGATCAAAAATAAGTTATAGGACTGAATACATTGCTGTGCACCAGAAACTAACACATTATGGTAAATCAACTACATTTCAATAAAAAATAAGTAATAGAATTCTGAGAAGTGTTGAAAAAAATCACAGCTTATTAATCATACATTTAAAGATAGTTCTTTTACCCTCACCTTCGGTATATATGGGAGATACTTTTTCCCATTCATACATAAATTTAGGAAATAGTTTATGTACAAAAATAGGGGAAGTGGTTACTGGTATACAGTCATATTTAACTAATTAATTTATTTGATGAATCTGTATTGAATTCCTTTGTATTTAAGAAAATATACTAGGTTATGGTAAAAATGGAAAAGCCAGGCTATGGAATTCTGTAAAACCAGAATTCCACCACTGAGCCTGTGTTTCTTCTTCTGTAAGATGAGATGCTTTGAAATTACCTCAGTGGCACTTTAGGGCTTTCAATTCAGTGTGGGAAATAGATATTAATCACCATATCAGAAGAAGAGAAGTAAAATTATATCTATAGTAATTGGAAAGAAAAGAACGTAAATGATACAATAAAAACATATGCATAATAATTTTGTTTTTTAATTTTTAAAACTTGATCAGTAATATCATAAAAGTCTTTTCTGAGGAAGAGAAACTTGAACTGACCAAGAGGTATCCACTATTTTTGTAAGAAAAATGGCATTACACTGAAAAGAAATCTAGACTAAAATCAGGAGATGAGGACTTCCATTTTTGGACTCTAAATTTCGCATATGTTAAATAAGGCAAATACTAATAGCTGTATAACTCATATCACAATGAAATTAGGTATATGAAATGAATGACTTTAGATAAGATTCACTAATGTGAGACATTCCCTTCATTGGCATGGATTTTAGGATGATGTTTTTTCTTAATTTATGACACCAGTATGGCAGTTCTACAGTTTTTAATTTATTGTCAGTACTTGTAGTATTGGAAACTTCAGATGTCTTAAAAGCCACAAATTTCTAGAGAATACAATTACCGAAGTAATAGTTATCAGAAGTGATATGAAACCTAGAAAAATGAGAAATTTAAATCAAGATTGGTGAGTAAAATTTTAGTTAAATACTCCTCATTTTCCTTACCCTCTCTGGCTTTCACTTAAATAACACTGATTCTTATATTCTTTATAGAATATGTATACAGAGATTAGATCCTATGAACAATTCCATAAGTTAGAATTTATGAAAATAATTCATTATGGATATACTATGTATTTAGGCATTTCTAGTTACCTGTCACCATACAAAAATACTACAATATTATTGACAGTATTCTCATTTTGTACATTTCATTCCTGATTCATTTATTTTGTAACTGGGAGTTTGTAGCATTTACTCTTCATCCTTTCACTCATCCCCTTACACTCCTCCAGCTGAAAATCAACTATTCTCTGTTTCTATGACTCTGTTTCTGTTTTGTTATGTTTGTTCATTTGTTTCATTTTTTAGATTCCACATATAAGTGAAATAATATGGTATTTTATTTCTTTGAAATACATTTAACTTAGTATATATACTCTTGGCCCACCCTTGTTGTCATAAATGGTAAGATTTCATTATTTTTACTGGATTAGTAATATTCCATAGAATAGATATATGACATTTTTTATCAATTCATCTGTTGATAAGCACATATATATATGTATATAGACTATTGTAAATTATGCTGTGATGAACATATATCTTCTGAATTAGTGTTTCTGTTTTCTTTGAAAAAATACGCAGAAGTGGAAATTCAGAATTATGTGTTACTTATATTTTTAATTTTATAAGGAAACTCTATATGGTTTTCCATATTAACTGCACCAATTAATCTTCCCCCAACAGTGAATGAGGATGTCCTTTTCTCCAGATCCTTACCAACGCTTGTTATTTGTTGCTTTTTTTATAATAGCCATTCTGAGAGGTATGCAGTGATTTCTCACTGAGATTTTGATTTGTATTTCCCTGATATTAGTGATGTTGAACAACTTTTCATATGTCTGTTGGCCATCTGTACATCTTTGGAAAAATGTCTTTTCAGGTCCTCTGCTCATTTTTTAATGAAGAGTTGTTTTTTTTTTAAGTTTAGTTGTATGAGCTCTTTGTATAATTGCATATTAATCCTTTATCAGATATGTAATTTGCAGATATGTTCTCCCATTCAATAGGCTACTTTTTGTTTTGTTAATAGTTTTTTTTTTTTACTACACAAAAGGCTTTTAGTTTGATGTAGTCCTGTTTCTTTATATTTGCTTTTGTTGCCCTTGTATGAGGAGACTTATCCAAAAAAATTTAAAAAGTGCTAAGACTGCTGTCACAGAACATACGCCTATGTTTCATTCTAGGAGTTTTATGGTTTCAAGTATTGCATGTAAGCCTTTACTTTGATTTTATTTTTGTATATACTGTGAAAAAGTAATCCAATTTTATTTTTTGCCTGTAGCTGTGCAGTTTTCCCAGCACCACTTATTGAAGAAGCTATTTTTATCATTACACATTCTTGCCTTTTTGGTCATAAATTAATTGAGCATTTAAGTATGGGCTCATTTCTGGGCTCTCTGTTCTGTTTCATTGATCTGTGTGACTGTTTAGTGCCAGTACCATACTGTTTTGATTACTGTAGCTTGGCAGTACAGTTTGAAATCAGGAAATATGGTACCTCCAGCTTTGGTGTTTTCTTAAGGTCTTTTGTTTTTCCTTGCAAACTTTGTGATTAATTCTAGTTCTATGAAAAATGTCATTGGAAATTTTGATAGGTGCGGCATTGATTCTGTAGGTTGCCTTCGGAGGTATGGACATTTTAACAATATTAATAATTCCAAACATGAGAACATGAGTCTGTGTCAAAATTAATTTATCATCAGTTTTTTGAGTCAAGGTCTTTTACTGCCTTTGTTAGATTTAATCTGAGGGATTTTTTTGACGTAGTAGTATACTTGTTTTCTTAAATTTTCTTTTTTTTTTAAGTTTATTTATTTATTTTATTTTACTTTTTTTTTTGTCTTTTTTTGCTATTTCTTGGGCCGCTCCCGTGGCACATGGAGGTTCCCAGGCTAGGGGTCCAATCCAAGCTGTAGCCACCGGCCTACGCCAGAGCCACAGCAACGCAGGATCCGAGCCGCGTCTGCAACCTACACCACAGCTCATGGCAACGCCGGATCGTTAACCCACTGAGCAATGCCAGGGACTGAACCTGCAACCTCATGGTTCCTAGTCAGATTCGTTAACCACTGCGCCATGACGGGAACTCCCTCTTAAATTTTCTGATAGTTGTTTGTGTTTAGAAATTCAACAGATTTGTATATATTAATTTTGCTTCTGTAAATTTATTGAACTCATTTGTGAGTTCTAATAGTTTCTTGGTGTTGTCTTTAGGATTTTCTAAATGGAGTATCATGTCATGTCATCTGCAGAAGTGACAGTTTGGATGTATTTTATTTCTTTGTCTTTTTTGATTGCTCTGACTAGGATTTCCAATACTATGTTGAATAAAAGTGGTAGAGTAGACATCCTTTTCATGTTTCTTATCTTAGAGTAAATGCTTTCAATTTTTCATCATGAGGTATGATCTTAGCTATAAGTTTGTGATAAATAAGTTTTATTATGTTGAGTATAGCTCTTCTGTACACATTTTTGAGTTTTTATCATAAATGAAGGTTAAATTTTGTCAGGAGCTTTTTCTTCATTGCCTGAGATGATTATATGATTTTCATTCTTCAATTTGTTAATGTGGTGTATCACATTATCGATTTGTAGTATTGAATCATTTTTGCTGCTGAGAGTTGGAGATATTGAATAATATCCTCTGAACTGAGAAGGAACTTTGAGACCAAAAAATGAAGTGGGTAAATCCATACAGTGCAATTATGTTTATTTTGGCTAACCTGCATATAGGCAGGAAGGATCTAAGGAATGGACGATCCGGAAGTGTTTACATCTGCTCTCTGCTCTGCTAAAATGGGTACAGAGGGACCTATAGGGGCCCCAGATAAAAATAACATCTGACTGCTAGGGAGAAATATGTCTGCAGGAACTGGGATTTTTTCTTCTTCTTCTACCTCAGGGGTCTCATGACCTTTAACCATCTTTCTCAGCAAAGCTATTTTTCCATTTTTCATATCAAGATGAAGACAAGCGAAAAGTTGGTAAGGAACTTTCTGGCTTGGGTATATACCTTGTGAGTGGAATAAAGTTCAGTCTTGGAGAAAGGAAAAGGGATAAGCTGCAGGCCTAAGATGGACCTGAGAAACTGAGTCATTGTGGTTTAACCATACACTGGCATTCCTTAGATAAATCCCATTTTATCAGAGTGCATGATCCTTTTAATGTGTTTTTGAAATCAGTTTTCTAATATTTTATTGAGGTTTTTTTGCATCTATGCTTATGAGTAATATTGGCCTGTAGTTTCTTTTTGTGTGCTGTCCTTATCTAGTTTTGATATCAGGGTGAGGTTGGCCTCTTAGAATGCATTTTGAAGCATTTTTTCCTCTTCAGTTTTTTAGAATAAGTTAAGAAAGATAATTGTTAACCCTTTAATTTCCTGGCAAAATTCATCTTTGAAACTGGTCCTAGATTTTGTTTGTTGGGAGTGTTTTTACTACTTATGTCATTACCAATAATGAGTGAAATCTGTTCATGTTAATAAATCTGTTTTATATTTCTTTCCAATTCAGTCGTAGCAGATTGTATGTTTTATTCATGTGCTAAATTTTATCCATTCTTTTGGCATACAGTTGTGTTTAGTAATGTATTATGATTTTTTTTTTTATTTCCATGGTGTTGGTTGCAGTGTCTCCTCTTTCATTTATGATTTCACTTATTTGGGTCTCTGTCTCTTTTTTTCTCTATTAGTCTCATTAAAGTTTGATTAATTATCTTTTCAAAGAAACAACTCTTAGTTTCATTGATTGTTTTCTATTATACATATATATATTTTCTAAATCCTGTATTTTCTCCAATCTTTGTTATTTATTTTCTTCTATTAACCTTGGATTTGTTACTTCTTGTTCTAATTATTATAGACTTAATTTTAAGTTGTGTACATGAGATTTTTCTTATTTCCTGAGGTAGGCATTTATGATTATAAACTTCCCTCTTAAATCTGTTTTTGTTGAGCCCCCCCATAGATTTTGAATTGTGTTACTATTTTCATTTACCTCTATATTTTTTTAAGAAAAATTCTGTTTAGTAGCATATTGTTTAGCCTTCATATGTTTGTGGGGTTTTTTTTAAGTTTTTTTCTTGTAGTTGATTTCTAGCCTTGTTGCATTGTGTGTGGAAAAAATGTTTGATATCGATTCAATCTTCTTAAATTTATTGAGACTTGTTTTATGGCCTATCATGTGATCTGTCCTGGAGACTATTACTGATGCATTTCATAAGAATGTTTATTCTTTTACTTTGGGATAGACTGTTTTCTATACATCTGTTAAGTAGATCTGGTCTCATGTGTTGTTTAAGGTGTTTCTCTATTGATGTTTTGTATGGGTGATCTGTTCATTAACATAAGTAGGAAGTTAAAGTTCCCATCTATTATTGTGTTACTTTAGGCATTCTAATATTTTCTGTATGTATGTATATGTTCTTATATTGGGTGCATTTATATTTATAATTTTTATATCTTCCCTTTGGATTGGTCTGTTTATCTTTACATAATGTTCTTCTTTGTCTCTTGAGACAGTCTTTGTCATAAGATCTATTTTGTCAAATGTAAATTTTGCTACCCTAAATTTCATTTCATTTCATTTGCATGGAATACCATTTTCTATTCCTTCACTTACAGATTTGAAATGAGTCCCTTGTGGCAAGACATATATGGATCATTTCTTTTAATACATTCAGCTACTCTATGTCTTTTGATTGAAGTTTTTAGTCTAGTTTCATTAAAAATAATCATTAATCAGTTTGCATTTTTGCCTTTTCTTAACTGTTTGGGGCTTGTTTTGTATTTATTTTTTGTGCCTTTTTCTTTTTCAGGTCTTTTTCTTTGATTTGATGGCTATTTTTAGTGCTAGGTATGGGTTCCTTTCTCTTCAAGTGTGTGTGTTTATATATTATAGATTTTTGGTTTGTAGTTACCATTAGGTGGATATATAACAACCTATACATATATAAATTATTAAATTTATGGTTGCTTTAAGTTTGAACACAATATAACAACCTTGCATTTTTACTTCCATCTCCGTTTTTAATGTTTTTGACATTATAGTTCACACATTTTGGTTTTGAGTACCCCTTAACTATTTAATCTGGATATAGAGGATTTTTACTGCTTTGGCTTTTTATCCTTTCTACTGGTTTTATTAATGGTTTATATACAACCTTTATTATATATTTGTCTTTACTAATGAGATTTTTCTTTTTATAATTTTCATACTTCTCCCGGTAGTCTTTCTGCTTAGAACTGTCCTTTTAACATAGCTTTTCTCCTTTATATTTTATAACTCTTTGCCAAACTTCTGTGTTCATCCATTCTTCTCTCAAGTTTGTTGAGCATAACTATGATCATTACCTTGAACTCTTCATTATATTAGACTGCTTTTCTCCACTTAGTTCTTCTTTTGGACTTCTGTCTTGTTCCTTAATTTAGACAACATTCCTCTGTTGCCTAATTTTGTCTAATTCTGCTTTTATTCCTCTGTGTTAAGTAGATTGGTAGTTTCCCAGTTTTGAAGATTTGGCCCTATGTAGGTGATGTCCTGTGAGGACCAGCAGTACACCCTTTTCTGGTCACCAAATTTGTATGCTCTATGGGTAGTTTCTATGTGGACTGCAGAAATCATTATATTGTGATGGGGCTGACTACTCTGGGCACACTGGTGGGCAGGGCTGGCATATGGTCCACTCTTTTGCCAGGTCCTGCTGTGTAGAGACTGTTGGCTGATGGTGAGGAGGCCAAGTTCTGGAGCAACTGGTTGCAGGACCTTAGTTTCTGTGGAATTGATTGTAGTCTGCTGGTGGGTTGGCCTGGGTCCTTGTGCAGTTGGCTGCACACCCTAGAAGGATTAGTACTGATGTTGACCAGCACAGCAGATAGGTAAGTCCTTAAGTCTACTAGGCTTCTGGGAGGGCGCCAAAATTTCATTTTCCAGCACTAGTGCCCTGATGGTGGAAGGAGCTCCCCAAAATAGCTGACACCAGCAGAGTATCTGTTTCCTACAGTCCTTCAACTCTCCTGTATACAAGCCTTGCTGGCTTTCAAAGGCAGTCTTTCTAGCAGCTCATCTTGCTGCTGCAGGATCCCCTGGGCTGGGGAGCATGGTGTAGGGTTCAGATCCCTTGCTCCTTCAGGATAACCTCCAAAGTTATGTTAACTTCTTGTTTGTGGTTTGTCTACTCAGTGTTTGGGTCTTGAGTATACCATATCTCTGCCTCTCCTACCCACCTTTTGGTTCCTTTTTTATCACTTTACTTGTAGAAAAACTTTTCTAGTAATTTTCATGTTGTCCTCATTGATAGTTGCTCTATAAAAGGTAATTTTGGTGCTTCCTCCTATTCTGCCATCTTGGCCATCCTTCCACAGAGCTCTGTGTTTAAAGGGTGACTTTCATGTAAGGGTTGCATTGTTTTTTAGATTCCATCAGCCTCCACATTGCCTACTGGAAAGTCTTCTGATCATCTATTTGGCAGTGGCCCTCTCTGGATATAATGCTCAGTCTGGTAGTAAATTATATCCGGGGCCTCAGACAAAAGACCAAGAACTTAATTTTTTTATACCAGTTCCATTTATCTTGTTTATTTCTAAAACATCAAAAGACACAAAATAAAAATGGCAGTGGTCCTCTGAAAGAAAAAGAAAGTACAAAATTAAATTCTCAATTTTGTTCAAAATGCCATTACCAATGGCATTTGAATTTGAAATAAGCATACTGAAGTACTTATTTTAAAACAATATAGAATTTTTTAAAAGTTGTTTTCATGGAGTTCCCGTCGTGGCGCAGTGGTTAACGAATCCGACTAGGAACCATGAGGTTGCGGGTTCGGTCCCTGCCCTTGCTCAGTGGGTTAATGATCCGGCTGTGGTGTAGGTTGCAGACTCGGCTCGGATCACGTGTTGCTGTAGCTCTGGCGTAGGCTGGTGGCTACAACTCCAATTCGACCCCTAGCCTGGGAACCTCCATATGCTGCGGGAGCGGCCCAAGAAATAGCAACAACAACAACAAAAAACACACACACACACAAAAAAAAGTTGTTTTCATTACTAATTCAGTGTGTGAAACATTACTTACATAATACCCCAAAAGGATATAGAGAAGCAACCCATATTCAAACCCATTAATATTTCTGTATTAAAACTTTTAAATTTTCCCAGTAACCATGGTAAGTATTCTCAAAAAATCCTCATATCAGATAAAATCACACTCTATGTAAAATGAGTTTGTAGGAAACTCAAGAAACAAGTTCTTTTATTTTTAAGGTTGGGTTTTAGAATGTGGATAAGAGATTAGAGATCTGTACAATGAATATTGTCCAACAATGTAAATAAATAACATTTTGGTTATTGTTTCCTAGTCAGTATTTCAGGAATAGCACTGTTTATTGTTTCAGATTCTTGTGAGGTACAAGTGTTAAAAAGCTGTTGTGTGCTTAAAGTTTAACAGTTACAATTGGCTTCTACCACTCTCTTATTCATAACTCAAATTTCCAGTAATTACCATTGCACCTAGCATTTGGAGGTGAAAAAGAAACCATTATTAAATGAGTTCTGATAATCAGTGATTCAGGAAGTTTATAGAATGCTCAGCAACTAACTTTTCAATCTTATTAAAAAAGTACTGTCAGGGACACCCTTATTTTTTCATAGAATCATTAGATAGTCAGACATAGATTCATGTTTAAGGGCTGAAGTATATTTTATGATAGCAGAAAATCGCTTCACAAACAGTTCTCACTAATTCATCTAGAGAGTTTTTGTTGTTGTTCACCTTTCTAGTATTTGTAAACAGGATAGCTGATCCTATGAATTTTCTTAGAAGCTTTAGCAGAGTTGGATACTTGTCGACTCATTTTCTCTATTCCTTAATGTCTAAGCTGACAGAGGCATTCATACAACTTTTACCCATGGTATGGATGGAAAACTAAGTCCACAGAGATAAGTGGCAAGCCCTGATGTACAGAAGACCAATGCCAGAAGCAACAGTCAAAACCAGAATCCAAGGCTCTTAGGCAGTATTCCTTAGATTGTAGTTTTGTCTTATGTTGTTAGTGGCAAAGAGAATTTTTTAAAAAATCCTCTGGATACTTCAATCTAGCTGTAATTATAATAATTACAATAAAATTACAACGAAAGTAAGTCAATTTTCAAGGCAAAATTAATAGAGCTTTTTACCTTTTAATGCCTTTCAGCAAATTGTTGCCTTCTTTTTTGCCATACCACTAACCATCGCCAGTAGTAAAATATTAATGTACTGTAAAATCTGTTGAGCTCTCCCTTTTATTTTTGTACCTAATCAACTTTGTGTATAATTTTACAACTATGTGGCCCACCCTGAATTACAGTTGCAAGCTATATACATTAATAATATGGAAACTACCAGGAATGAAATGAGCCTTTGAAAGTGGTTAGGAAGTCCAAAGAAGGAAAACTGAAATCCTTTTGACAAGCAGTTTCTGAAGCTGCTGACATTCCTTTAAAGGCCTTTTTCATGTTGACTCACAGAGAGGCTTTGCATAACACACCAAGTAAAACCTATTACTGCTGCTGTAGTACAAGGCACTAACAGTTTTGCATGAGACCTGGAAAGAAAATGGACAAACTTTCCTACTGCTGACATTTCAGTTTGAAAGCATGTTTTTTAAGTGTTGGATAAGGAAAACAAAGACATAACTTCTTCATGGATATATTTCTAGTCCATATCTGCCTCTTACATTTCCTTGAGAACTGTATATTGAAATGTCATAAATATTTAACAAAATATTTTAATAAATTACAAAAATGAAGTAACCTTTTCAACTCTGGATCTTTGCTACATAAATTAAAGAATATTCAGAACATAGTAAGATAAAAAAATGTACTTTTTCTTTTGGTTATCTCATGTTTTACAGACCTTGAAAATAATTCCATAGACCATCTTATTTGGCCATAAAAAATAATTTAATTAGAAAAAGCAGTTAACAACATTATTAGTCTAATTCACAGACGTAGAGAACAGACTTTGATTGCTAAGGTGGGGAGAGAGTGGGATGGATTGGGAATTTGGTGTTAGTAGATGCAAACTATTACATTTAGAATGGACAAACAGTAAGGTTTATCTGTATAGCACAGGGATAGACCATGAAGGAAAATCATAATAAAAAAATCCAGCAGACTAAGTCACTCTGCTATACAGCAGAAATTGGTATAACGTTGTAAATCAACTATACTTTAATACCAAAAAACCCCTAGTATCACTAGTTAATGGTATATTTTTACCCTTCTAATTACTATCAACAATTTCAGATAATTTTTTTGTCTTTTCTAGGGCCGCACACGCGGCATATGGAGGTTCCCAGGCTAGGGGTCTAATCAGAGCTATAGCTGCCGACCTATGCCAGAGCCACAGCAACGCAGGATCCGAGCCATGTCTGCAACCTACACCACAGGTCACGGCAATGCCGGATCTCTAACCCACTGAGCAAGGCCAAGGATTGAACCTGCAACCTCTTGGTTCCTAGTCAGATTCATTAACCACTGAGCCATGATGGGAATTCCCCAACTTCAGATAATTCTAATTAATTCTTTATAAATTAGTCTACAAGTTAATAATAGCAGTTAGCATAAAAGCAACCACAATCATTTATTTTAGTAGAAATTCTATTTGTCAGTAGAATCTGTTTATCTATCAAGTATCTGTTACTTGCAAGGATTCTGTTGGGTTATGTAGAAGAAACTACCATAGAACAGTTATTTTAGAGTGAAGCATGTTTGTGGAAAAGGAATAAACATAATTATCCTTCATAAAAAATATACTATCATGATATCCCTCAAACCCACAATATGTGGTTATATTATACATGAA
This sequence comes from Sus scrofa, assembly GCF_054392235.1. Lineage (NCBI taxonomy): Eukaryota > Metazoa > Chordata > Mammalia > Artiodactyla > Suidae > Sus > Sus scrofa. Next base: position 53,141,586 of record NC_139386.1, read on the forward strand.
ATAAAACGTTCTTTCTGTTATTTCCAGTAATACACTCCACCTTGGTCTAGGCCCAAGACAGACCCACCTTATACTAAATAAATATTATGGTCTGTCATGTTAAAGTGAGAATTCAGTGTGGGTTTTGAGCCCTCTGAAACGGTATGTAGAGAATGTTTTCTTAAAGTTTATAATTATGCATTTCAAATTAGCATCTTTGAAATTGTTAGTATATACATGAAAATAAAATGAAAAACTACCATTTAAGGTTATGTTTTGTGTTCAGCTATAATCCAGACATTCTTGAAAGAAATTATAGCACTTCATAATTTGTAATCTTCCTATCCAGGTAAAGCCTAAAATGATGTGTCTTCTGCTATTAAAAATGACATTTGGGGATTATGTAAAATATCATCAATTATGTATGACATTATTATCTTAACTTTTTTAAAACTTTTGTTTGAAATTCTGATTGTTAAGAAGTGCAAAGAACAACCAAAATCTGAATGCAAAAGAAAATTAAGGTAGTGTAAATCAGAATTTCTTGTACTTTGTGATGTTAAAAATGGCTAGGAAAGAGGCTTATTATTCAATGGTAAAAGTCAGTGTTTCAATGTCTAGTCCTTGGGTTTATGGGGCAGGCTGCCTCAGTGGTTCAAGCACTGAAAGACTCAATTAATAAAGTCACCAAAGACTGGCTGATACATGAGATAAAGTGCCAACCTAATTTTATGAGAATTACAGTTATCACAATGAAAAGTGTGAATTATTTATTCTTAAAAACATTCTGCATTATAAGCCATTTCATAATCAGAAAACTTTTTCTGAAGCAGTTAGACTCTCTTAATTGTGTCCCTGGAGCCATCGGTTCTGGATAGCTTGATGCTGCCAATGTTACTGCTAGCACATAGTAAAAATTATACATGGTTATCTGTTAAATCTTTAGGATATGCAGTCCCTGAGGCCCCCCTGATCTAAATCTGCCTATTTGTACCCCCATTCTAGATTATTTACAGCCTAAATCAGTCCATTTTTAAAACTTCCATTTATACAGAATTTCTTCGGAATAGTTAGAATCTGAAAATTATGTGTTCTGAAAATCTAGGTTCTTCAATACATTTGCATTTTCCAGCCTCCTCAAGAGATACTTACCATCTTTTGAATCGGTTACTGCTGCATATGGCAATCTATCTGCCATAGGCTAATTTCTTAACTATCATAAAAGTAAACTGTGTGTACAGCATGTAACTTTGAAGTTAATACTTTTCCAGTATAAAGTTTGGAAAATATTAATGTCAAAGATCAAACTGAGAGAGAAAAGTAAATGTATTTTTATTTGAAAAATGCTTTTATATTTCAAAAAAAGCATTTTTCCACCATGAATCATTTAATCTCCATTTCTTGCATTCATTGATTTACTTACATGATAAATATTTATATGGTACCTAACTTTACCTGTCAGCCTTCTGGGAGCTGGGGCTATTGCAGTTAACACCTTCAAATACTTCTACAACAAACTTGATCTGAGTGGAGGAAGAAAGAGTCAAAAATTAAATAAATATACATAAGTGCATAAGGGATCAGTAAATGCAATGATTCAAATTAAACACAGTAATGATAATAAAAGTTAGGGTTTAAGACAGGTGGGAAGAGAGCTACTCTAATTTGAATGGAGTCTTTCTAAAGAAGTGAAATTTTAGCTGAGATTTCAATAGCAAAAGGATCCATCAAGGCAAAGATACAAGGGAAGGACATTGTAGTTAGACCTACAGCTAAATAACATTCAGTTTTTGCTCAGATTCTAAACAACAACAACAAAAATTCTGAAAGTTGTAGTCGTAGTGCCTCCATCTATGCTACCAAATTAGCATTTCAAATGAAATTACCAGTGGAATTGTGGAAACAATCCAAGTTTCTGATCAATAGTTACAGTGTTTCTGTTAAAGATTGGCTCTAGAAACACTAGGGCTTTAGGATTATGAGCATCAATATTTTTTCATAGCTTTGGGCCACTACTGCATTTATGAATTTATTTTATTAGCAATGCAAGACTCTTAAAGCAAATCAGGATGGGAAAAAAAATCATAACATCCATCAAGGACTAAAATAGCACTGTTCAATATAACATGTGATGATGAAAATGCTCCGTGTATATGTGCTATCCAGTATGGCAGTCAACTTTCAGAGGTGGCTGTTGAGCACCTGAAATGTGACTAGTGCAATGAAGGAACTGATTTTTAAAGTTATATTTAATTACTTTAAATATAAATAACCACATGCGGATAATGTATGCCATTTTGACAGAGCAGATCTGCAAAGTTAATTTTAAATAATTTATCAGTGTCTTGGACAATATAAGTTAATTACTTAAAAAAAAGAATTCTGAAGCCACACCTTTGGAACATTAATAAGAGCTAAAAATGGAATTTTTATATGTTAATTTGGAATACATTGGTTAAAAGGGTTTTTTTTGTTTTTGTTTTTGTTTTCCTGTCTTTTTGTGTTTGTGGGGCTGCACCCGCGGCATATGGAGGTTCTCAGGCTAAGGGTCGAATCTGGCTGCAGCTGCCGGCCTACACCACAGCCACAGCAACGCAGGATCTGAGCCGTGTCTGCAACCTACACCACAGCTCACAGCAACACTGGATCCCTAACCCACTGAGCGGGCCCAGGGATTGAACCCACGTCCTTATGGATGCTAGTCAGGTTTGATAACTGCTGAGTCGTGACGGGAACTCCCTAAAAGGATATCTTAAACATAGTATATTTATAATGGATTAGTCATGTTGTTGTTACTACCATTTCCCAATTGTTTTTCCTTTGGCACAGGCTGAAATATAGTTTTCTCTTTTTTGTGGTTTTGGAGGTAATGGTGCAACATTCAACATAGGGAAGAAGTGAACAAAAACAATATACAAAAAGCTATTCCATTGAAGAGAATTAGCCTCCTTTTCCTTGATGTGTTTTGTGTTTACAGTCATAATTTTCATTATTTCTGACTAGTAAGAACTAGTAGAGACAGAATCTGAGTAAAGAAGAAAAGAAATGTGTAGATCTTCTGTGGAAAAATATGTATTGTTGATGATTCCCTCCAACCCCTCAAAATAGAAATAGTTTAACAGGTATGAATGATAGTATAGAAATATTGCAAAGTGATTGTTTATCTATATTCTTTATTGGTCATTGATAGCAGAAAAAAATCTGATTTTTTAAATCATACAAATGGGTATTTTGTTAGTTGTGATGATTTCTTGATTGCTCTTAAAAACAAATCCTGTGGATATCAGTTATGAGACAACATAATGTTCACTGAGCCCCAAAATGAAGTTACTGTAAGTAAAATATGCATTTTGGAAGACAATAGGAAAGAGGAAGAAAAAACTTTCTAATTCCTGAGATTTTCTGGAAGCAATATTGATTACTTTTGTAACTCTAGTTTGGTAGATGAAATGAAATATTCATGCTTCAGAATAATATTCGGTAGCCTTGTTAGTTTTGCACAAACTGGACCACATGAGATATATTCAAATCACTAAAACTATTTCAATATTATCCAAGGGTATCTCTCGCTTTTTTTTTTAATTCTTTAACTTCAAGTTCAGAAAGGAATAGAGCAATGCATATTTGTAAAATTCTATAAAAATATGGTATAGACATATAGACACATTTTTAGTTATAATTAATAATATATTATAATTTTTTAAATTGTTAGATAATGACAATTTTTTTCTAGTGAGTTTGAACACCAAATGATGGATGAGCTGAACTATGTATCACCAACTCACTCACTTTGTGCATAAGATAACTTAGTTTCCCTTTCAGAGAATAATGTAAATGTAGCCTGATCAAAAATAGCCATAAATACCTAGCATCAAAAAAAATTGTATCAACACAAAATCATAAGTACAGTATTTTTCCTTCTCTGTTTGACTCACCTTACTTAGCATAAATAATACCTTCAAGGTCCATCCATGGTGCCACAAATTTCAAGACCTCATTCCTTTCCATGGCCAAGTAGCATTCCATCATGTATGTACCACATCCTCTCTATCCCCTCATCAGCTGACAGACAATTAGGTTTCTTCCATATCTTTGCTCTCGTATACAATGCTGATAGCAATCTCCTTTAAGATTGTCTAATACATCACCATAGGTATATTAAATTTTGAGTGGAAAGTGTACTTATAAAATTAAGTAAAATAATTATTTTCTTTAATATCTCTTTAAATATTAATTCACTGTCATTCAACTAAAATAGTATTTTGGGTAACACTAATCAATAACCAACTTTTCAGGAATAGATGTATGGCATCAAATTAGATTCATATATTAAAAAAGGATCACAATTGCATATTCTTTTCTAACCACACAATGAGAATATAAAAAAAAGTTGAAAAGTACTGAAATCTTTCAAAAAAAATAGAGATTTATTTCTGTCTTCAGAAGACAGAAAATGAAAATTAAATTGCTCAACTAAATGAACTGATTGTCTTTCTTTATGTCCATATGAATCTGAATCCTCATGAAGAAATGCAGGCAGGATAACATGTCTCAGTTGTACTTGAACTTTCAACCTTATGCCCCAACACATAAGTTGTAAATAAGCATAGCATAAGTGAGCGTTTGAAATAACATGTGATTGAGCAAGGAGGAATTTTCCCACCTATTAAAATGCTTTATGTAAATTCAACTTTTCTTTTTTAATGCTTGGAGACTAATTTAGATTACTCTTTATTATTTGCGATGTTGCTTTGTTCACTTGGTATCCTCACTCTAGGCTGTATTATTTAGCATTTACCACTCAACCTAAGATGCTACCTTCTCTTCAGGCTCTAAAGCAATGTACTTGCCTCCTGAAATCCCTAGTGCTTTCTTTACTAAACCCCAAGTAAACTTCTGCCAGAACACAGCTTATGTCAGACCCTTCTAATTCTACATTTATTTTTACTTTATTTCCTCCTCATTTTAGTCCTTTGTATCTATACCTGTTTTCTTATACATTCTATTTTATTGACCTGGCATTGGATGTCTCATCAAGGTGTTGATTTCATCTCATACAGCATTTGTGTGCAGTTGCTTCTAGAATTGTCACTTTCCTCTTGTTTCTACTCCACCCTTCTCTATCACCGGTCTACACCATGAACCACTTGAACTTTTGATCTTCAAATCTCAGTTCCCCATCTCCAAAAAAAAATGTATATTTTCTCTTGCCCACCACTATCCTCAGCCCAGTGAGCATGGACTGTTTTGTACCTTACTTTGATATTATACATATTAGCTTTTCTATAGTACCCCTAAGCTTTACCTATGAAATTCCAGTCAAGCCTTCCTCACTTTTAAAGGCTTCTGAAATTCCCCTTAGTTTATGAATCTTTCAGCCAAGTGGAAGAGACATACCATTTCTTTTATGCAAAAATATTAACTGTATTAAGCTTCTCTACTTTCACAAACCATCAAATCTTATGTATCAATTTTATTTAATCTTCTGCCATTAGATTATTTCTTGGTTAGAATAATTTTCAAAAGTTATTCAGCCACTTCAGTAGTTGTACAAGGCTCCATTATTTGGCTGAATGATTATGAAATTTACTTATATTTATTTTGGAGAAGCTACTGCTTCTTCAACGATAAGTAAATATTGCTTACTCATATTAGTTTCACTTGATAGACATGAACCTGTAGCACAAAAGTGCTTTCCATTTGCTAATAATTGTGATAATCTGACCTCCCTCAGGCCTGCTTTAGAACTTCCTCACTATTTTATTGCACATCAGGTTGTTTGTTAAGGACTTTCTTTGAGTTTAAGGAAGGGCAGTTACCTTTTGAACTCCCTATTTAAGTAAATACACTACAGCAAAACAGTGGCAACAGAAGGAATGTTTTCAAGAGCATATTAGCATAAAGCAATTAGATAATGGTAATGAGGATTAGTCTCTCCTGTTATGGCAACAACTCCTCCTGAACTCTGAAACAAAGTCCCTTAGGAATCTTTCAGTGCTTTTTGCTTGATAATTTCTTGAGAATTCTCCTGCTAATCTACCCTTATCTCTTAGGAGCAAACCTCTAATTCAACATAGACTTTCAACAACTAATTTGTTGACAAGTAACTGTGTCCCTGAAAAAAAGTCTCCCTCTAGCACATTCCCTCCTTGGCACCTAGCTTGCCTTCCTTCCTTCCCCCTTAGGCTTCTGCACTTCCTCAGAGCTTTTGCATGCAGTCTATTGATGACTCTTTATTTCTGCTTGGTATATTTTTCTTATTGCTGATTGGCTGCTCTACTTTCCATATTCTTTCAGCTCAGTGAGTTTCCTCTGTGTACTGTGGTTAGGTCTGGGGAAAAAAGAATGTGACGATTGAAGAGGAAGTAAAAAAAATAATAGTAATACTCCATAGCTCTAGCCCAACCTTTGATTCTTCTTATGTTGCATCATGAAATGTTTCTCTTTCCCACTCTCCACATCATGACCATGCTGTGGTATACTACAAGATGCAATGGTTGAAACAGATGGGTCACCTATATAGGGCAGGAAGAGCTCTTGGGGGAAAGAGGCATGGTTTTAAGTGAATATCTCTAGAGGTGGCAAACCCTTCATTGAGTCATAAAAACAGAAGGAAGCAAGAAGAAGGAAGGAAGGAAAGAAAAAAAAAAAACAAATGATAATAATGCTCCTGTAAAACATGTAGAAACAGGCTGGCAAATGGATACTTTCCATGTAGTGGTCTAAGCACTTTGTAGACATGGGGTGTAATAAGGGCATTAAAGAGGGTTTGAAGAAGACTTTATCGGGGGAGGGGGGACACTTAAGTATTGACAAACCAGGCCCCCTGCATCCAGGACAAGGAAAAGATTTGCTCATGTATCTCTTTCACTGTCTATTTGTCTCTATCTTTGAACATTTATTTAACACCTAGTACTGGGCATTATTCCAAGACTAAGTACAGTATTTCAATAAGATAAATGAAGTACATGCCATGATGAGAAACAGTTGAGCAAATAAACAGTTAATTTCAGAGAACAATAGATATTATGAAGAAAATAAAATATGATGAGTTGATTGAAAAATATTAAGGAGGCAATTTTAGGTTGGGTTGTTAAAATACTAAATCAAATACACTGCCCTGTCTATGTACTTTGAGTAAAAAATTAGCCTGTACTCTCTTCAGCAGGAAAATAGTTTTTCTTGTAAATAAGACATCTTACTGCAGGTCAAAAATAAAAGAATAGTAATTCTTGATAGGTGTGCTAATGACACAGTGTTTTCCAGCTCATTATATTCATAAATGGTAGTTGCCATTTTATAGAGGCAGCAATTAATAGTATTTCACACAGCCTTTTGAAATTAGTTGTTTGCCTATGTTCCCCTCTGGAATGAATGTACATTATTAGACAGTACATGTTTGTAGAATCCAGAACTTCTATTTAAGTGGGAGGAATGAAGTTTTTCAACACTCAGTTATATGATGTGTGAATTGAAAATTTAGATCACCCTGCCAACATTCATGATCCTCAGATCCCAAAGGAGGCGGAAAAAAAGCAAAATGTCGTCGTATTTGTGAGGTACAATTTGAAGTTCCTTTCCCTAAAGGCAATAATTTTTTAGTAAATTGTTCTTTTCTCCATCACAACCATTGCAAAGTGGTTTCTGAACAAGAGTTGATACAAAAAGAAACAGGAAAAAGAGAAAAGGACCTAAAAAGAGAACAGTATTGACATACCTCCGTCTTTCACTAGCTCCTCAGATCTTTATATAATAAGGCTTAGCCAAACTTGGTATAGAACACTTCATTAACATTCATTATTTGCATATATAAATAAAAAACAAATATTGACATTATTATACAGGAATAATTATTAATTTTTCAGTTTTAGAAATTATTATTCTTAGAGTTGCCATCATGGCTAAGCAGTAATGAAACCAACTAGTGTCCATGAGGATGCAGGTTCGTTCCTTGGCCTTGCTCAGTGGATTTAGGATCCTGGCATTGCTGTGGCCATTGTGTAGGCTGGCAGCTACAGCTCTGATTCAACCCCTAGCCTGGAACTTTGATATGCCACGAGTGTGACCCTAAAAAAATTTAAAAAATAAAAACAAATAAAAAGAAGAATTAGTATTCTTTATGTTAAGATTTAATAAAGTGATCCATATCTGACATACGATTTAAACTTTTGGTATCTAAATTTTTCAATATAATTTAATCTATAAATCTATGGTCTCTTCAATAAGTGGTGCTGGGAAAACAAGACAGTTACATGTAAAAGAAAGAAATCATCATACTCTTTTAATACCATATGCAAAAATAAACTCAAGACGGATTAAAGACCTAAATATAAGGCCAGATACTATAAAACTTCTAGAGGAAAACATTTGGAGGCTATAAAAAGTATCACATCAATTTGGCACACATGGTAAACAAATTATTCTGAAAATGCCAACTCTCTATTATTTTGAAACAAATATATACATTTTTAGTTATTATAATAATTTACATATTAATCCAAATGGTAACTATAACAAGTTTTTTGTTGAAAATGGTCAGACATTAAGGGAGGGTCCAGAATAGTGACTTTTTAAATGATTTAGCAGAATCAGTTGTTAATATGTTACTTCCTTCCTCCATTATAGTGAGTCTCTATTTTAAGCATTTTTCAAAAACACAGACAATGTCCAAAGCAATTTGACCTATTGAGATGTACTGCTGCATCATTTCTCTCAGAATTACATCTGGTTAATCTTTGATTGATGAGCCCTGAAAATCATGCCTGTAAACTCATTGGGAAAATTCATGGACTGTCTTAGTGAGAAGGTATCTTTTAATGGTTACTTTGAACAGGTTTTCTCGTAAGATTTATATACCAAAAGTCAGCTTGTGTCAGCTTTTGTGATAAGATAATGAAAGCTTCTCAGAATGGTATATTCTTTGCTAGATACATCTTTTAAGCATCCTTGCATAGTAATTTTTTTCCTCCAAATTATAATTTAACTTTTTTCCAATGTTGAAAAAGAAAAATGCTAATTATGTATAAATGTCCTTTCTCTCTCTTTATTTTTTTTAATTAAAATAAAGTTGCTGTGCAGTGTTTCTTCAATTTCTGTTGTACAGCGAAGTGACCCAGGCAGACACATTTTCCTGTGATGTGCAGTAGGACCCAATTGGCCATCCATTCCAAATATAACAGTTTGCATCCATTACCCCCCAAACTTCCCATGCATCCCACTCCCTCCCCCCCTGGCAACCACAAATCTGCTCTCCATGGTTGTGATCTGTTTCTGTTTTGTAGATAAGTTCACTTGTGCAATATTTTAGATTCCACAAATAAGTGATATCATATGATATTTGTATTTCTTTTTCTGAATGCTTCACTTAGTATGAGAACTTCTAGTGCATCCATGTTGCTGCAAATGGCATTATTTGGTCCTTTTTATGGCTGAGTAGTATTCAATTGAATATATCTAACATATCTTCTTAATCTATTTATCTGTCAAGGGACATTTAGGTTTCTTTGTCTTGGCTGTTGTGAATAGTGCTGCAATGAACATGCGGGTGCATGTATCTTTGAATGTTTTGTCCAGATGTATGCCCAGGAGTTGGATTGCTAGATCATATGGTAGTTTGGAAATTTTGGAAATTAGTCCTTTGTCTGTTGCATCATTTGCAAAGATTTTTCTTCTATTCTGTGGGTTGTCTTTTCATTTTTTTAATTGTTTCCTTCACAGTGCAAAAGCTTTTGAGTTACATTACGTCCCATTGGTTTATTTTTGTTTTTATTGACCTTATTCTAGGAGGTGGATCAAACATTATGTTGCTGTGATTTATGACAAAGACTGTTCTTTCTATGTTTTCCTCTAGAAGTTTTATAGTATCTGGCCTTATATTTAGGTCTTTAATCCATCTTGAGTTAATTTTTGTATATGGTGTTAAGAGTATGATGATTTCTTTCTTTTACATGTAACTGTCTCGTTTTCCCAGCACCACTTATTGAAGAGACCATCTTTCTCCCATGTATGTTCTTGCCTCCTTTGTCATAGATTAGTTGACCTTAGGTGCTTGGGTTTATATCTGTGCTTTCTATCTTGTTCCATTGATCCATATTTCTGTTTTTGTGCCAGAAACATATTGTTTTGATAACTATGGCTTTGTACTGTTGTCTGAATTCAGGAAGCTTGATTCCTCCATTTCTGTTTTTCAGTATTGCTTTGTCTATTTGGGGTCTTTTGCATTTCCATACAAATTTTAAAATATTTTGTTCTAGTTCTGTGAAGAATGTCCTTGGTAATTTGATATGGATTGCATTGAATCTGTAGATTGCATTTAGTAGTATAGTCATTTTGGTAATACTGATTCTTCCAATCTAAGAGCATTATGTGTCTTTCCATCCATTTGTGTCATCTTTGATTTCTTTCATCAGTGTCCTAGAGTTTTCAGTATAGGTCTTTTGTCTCTTTAGGTAGGTTTATTCTTAGGTATTTTGTTCTTTTTGATGTGATGGTTTCCCAGATTTCTTTTTCTGATCTTTCATTTGTTAGTATATAGAAATGCAGTCAATTTTCATGTATTAATTTTGTATCCTGCAATTTTGCAAAATTCATTGATGAATTTTAACAGTTTCCTGGTAGTGTCTTTAGAACTTTCTAGGTATGTCATCTGAAAAAAACTGATAGTTTTACTTCTTTTCCAATTTGGATTCTGTTTATTATTTTTCTTCTCTTGATTGCTATTACTAGGACTTCCAAAACTATATTCAATAGTAGTGGTGAAAGTGGACATCCTTGTCTTGTTCCTGATCTTGGTGGAGATCTTTTCAGTTTTTTCATCACTGAGAATGATGTTATCTGTGGATTTGTCATATGTGGCTTTTATTATGTTGAGATAGTTTCCCTCTATACCCACTTTCTGGAGAGTTTTTATCATAAACAGGTGTTGAATTTTGTCAAAAGCTTTTTCTGCAGCTACTGAGATGATCATAGGTTTTTCTTATTTTTCAGTTTGTTGATGTGGTATATCTCACAGATAGATTTGTGGATATTGAAGAATCCTTGCATCCCTGGCATAAATTCCACTTGGTCATCTTGTATCATCCTTTTAATATATATATTTGCATTTGGTTTGCTAATATTTTGTTGAGGGATTTTTTTATTTATATTCATAAGTGATATTGTTCTATAATTTTCTTTTATTGTGCTATCCTTGTCTGGTTTTGGTATCAGGGTGATGGTGGCCTCATAGATTGTGCTTCAGAATATTCTTCCTCTGCTATTTTTTGGAAGAGTTTCAGAAGAATAGGTGTTAACTCTTCCCTGAATGTTTGATAGAATTTGTCATCAGGTTCTGGGCTTCTGGTTTTTGGAAATTTTTAATCATGTTTTTCAATTTCAGTACTCATGATTGGTCTGTTCTTCCTGATTCAGTCTTGGTAGGTTGTACTTTTGTAAGAATCTACCATTTTATTCTAGGTTGTACATTTTATTGGCATATAGTTGCTTTAGTCTATTATGATCCTTTGTATTTTTATGATATCAGTTGTAATTTCTCCTTTTTCATTTCTAATTGTATTAATTTGAACTCTATGCCTTTTTTCTTGATGTGTCTGGCTGAAGATTTATCAATTTTATTGATCTTTTCAAAAAACGAACTTTTGGTTTCATTGATCTTCTCTATTGTTTTCTTTGTCTCTATTTTATTTATTTCTGTTCTGATCTTTATGATTTCTTTCCTTTTACTAATTTTGGGCTTTGTTTTTCCTTCCTTCTCTAGCTCTTTAGGTGTAAGCCTAGGGTGTTTATTTGAACTCTTTCTGTCCTTAAATAAACAGTATCTTTCATAATTCCCTATTCAGACAGGAAATCTGAAAACAAATTAATAAATTTATAATATGCTTGTATAATATTACAATATGTGATTTTATATTTCCAGCCCACATATATTACTGTTTAATGACACATTTACTACACTTAATTAAATGACATAGAATACAATTTTGTTTCTTTTTTAATATACAAAGATGTTGGCTGCAACATTATTTGTGGTAGCATGTTTAATGGCTAAAATAGAGGCTTAATAACCTTACATTTGCTAGCCAGAATAGTGTTTGGCTATCACAAATATTTACAAAGATAATATAATAATGTTTTATCATAAAGAATACTTATGTATTTTCCAGCTTTTAGAAACGAGTAAATATTTTAAACTTTATTATGAAAAATTCAAAAGCACAGCAAAAGTCAGAAGGCTGAACACATGCACACCTAATATATATACTTAACAACCGTTAGTGTTTGCCTTTAATTTCTTTATACATGTATGTGTGTAAAATGTGTAACACACATGCACAAATATTTGGTGAAACGTTTTCAGGAAAGTTGTGGATATTATGAAACTCCACTTTAAATACAGAATCCAGTGACTATCCATGAATTGCATTTGACTATCATGTCTATTTAAATATTTTAACTACTATTTTATTCTCCCCATCCTTTTTTTTTTTTTTTTTTTTTTTTGGCTGTGCAGAAGTTCCTAGGCTAACAATCGAACCAGCACCACAACAGCAACATAAGCCACTGAAGTGACAATGCTGGATCCTTAACCCACTGTACCAAAGGAGAACTCCCTTCCCTGCTTTTTTTCCAATTACTTTTTTTTCCTGAAACCAGGCCAGTTTTTTTATAGACCATTTCCATTCTTAATTTGTGTTTAATTCCTTAAGTATCATTTAACTTATTCCTTTCTTCCTATAAACTGAAGAAAAAGTTTACAGGCTGAATTAAATTCTCTTTTAAACATGTTTGGCCTCTACATGGTTGTACTTCATAAATGATTCTGTGACCTTCAAGTGCCTAGCTATTCTGTGTTGTACATTTTGTGGCATATAATATCAAACCACTATGACCCATGCAAAGCTTGATCATTTGGTTAAGACAGTAACTGCCATATCTCTGCATTATAAAGGTGCACTTTCAATATTATAATTAGCATAAGTGCACATGTACACACATGAGTGCACGTGAAATTTTAAGTAGGTCAGCAATGTGTATCAATCTTAAGTTTCTAGTCTTGATGTTGTACTTTAGTTATGTAAGAGGTTTCATTGGGGGAGGCTTGGGAGAGAGGATATGGAATCTCTCTGTGTTTTTCTTATGAATCTATAGTTACTTCAATATAAAAAGATTTAGGGTAATAATTATTATCAATTTTATTCCAATAAACTCAGTAATTATGTACATGATTGAGAGATATAGAGTCTAGCATATGGTATTATCAAAAATTATTTTAATATTAAATTTTATAGGAACTTCTGATCATTTGCTTTTGTTCCTTGCATTTGAGGTATGTATAAGAGAATGAATCAGTCTGATGGGGAATGTGTTAGTTAACTATTTCATAGCAGTTGCACCAAAGCATATTTTTTCTTTTCTTAACTCCAGCCATGGCCATGAGCAATCTTGTCCTCAAATTTTCCTTTTATTCCTCTTGACTTTTCAAAAAATCAGTGGCCTGAAATGGATAACCATAAGGATGTCTCTCTTAGGCTTAGGAATCCTTGCTGGCTCCTATCTCCTGCCCAGATGTACATAGCAACCCATGTACTGCTGCGTCCCTAACTCCAGTCTCCTGAGACCATTTAATGATTCTGGCTACTAAGGGTGAGCCCAGGGTAGAGTTGGGTGTGTCATTCTTCTTGAGAAGGGCTTACCACAGAATAGAAGGCCAACATTTCTTCTACCTTTTAAGCATTCAAACAGATTGCTTTCCCCCTTGTTATGCATATAGCTGCCAGGATTTGGGCTTTCTTCTATTATTATTACATATCTGATTTTGTTTTCTAAGAACCAAGTTAATTTTGAACACCAAGATCCCCCAGACATTCTCCAAGCTATATCCTAGGTCCTCAAAAACAGTATATGATTGCTTGTAAATAAATCTCTATTGTAGACATAAGTATGTTCCTATTTTTTCAATAGCTGATGAGTCCCTTGATTAGGATGCCATTTTAATAATTTTAGTTGGGGAATAGGTGAGGCTTTTTTGTGGAATGGATGTTTTAGTCAAAAACTAGTAGAAGAGCCTGTGAGGGACTGTGCAGGAGCCAGAGGCAAGGCTGTGTTTGAATCCAGATTCAGATGCAAACCAGTGGCTTTGAGTTGGCATTGTAGTCATCTCAGTGAAACGCAATGGCAGCTTGAGTAGGATGGTGACAGTGATGATGGTGAGAAAACAAGAGATTTAGGATGTTATCTTAGAGGTGGGGAAAACTAGAGGAAGCCTGAAGTGATACTACAGGAAAGGGCTGAGAGAATCATAGACGCTTCTGGTAATATTCATGTTGAGACATATAAGACATTCATAGGTATACATCAAGGTGCTTGTTAAACAAATAATCTTACATGTTAGAAGAGACATAAAAGTAGATCAGTTGTACTAATTGTTTTTTTAAAGGCCTGTAAATAGCATCCTGTACTGCAAGTAGATCAATAACATCATCTTCATATGCAGAGAGCAGGGAAGATGCTTTTTCCGTAGAGTGGTCAGCAAATAACATGCAGGTTATAAGCCGGAATTTTAAAGGGAATGGAAGAAAAGCATACTGAATTTCTCTTGTATGTTACTGCTTCATAGTGTATATCATGAACTTGTTATCTTTGTGAACAAAATGGTCTGTCTGGCCCCATCCTACATGGAAAGAAAAACCTTGTCTTGAAATGTCTGTGAAGTGAAATATTGGTATTTAAGTAGGAATTCCTATTTGGTTATTTTTAGGCACAATGGTTTTTTCATACGTTGACTTTGAAAATGTGCCAGCTGTGATTATTTTTAGTGTATCCTATTCCTGTACACCCTTTTCTATAAGAGTTCTAGTCAAAAAGAGGTCACAGGCAAGATACAAATAATAAATCTATGGCTCTGTAGAGGTGATTCTTCATTCTTTCCCTTTATATTAAAGGCTAAAACAAAACCTACATTGTGTGGAAAGGTGAAAACATTATTTTTGTCTGTACATAGATCAAAGGCCTTTATATATCACACCCTTCTAGAAAAATGTATACTAATCCTTTGTCTACTCAACTACAACTTTTTGTGGTCTTGTGACTCTAGCATTTGGCTTCTGAAGAAAAAAAAATCACTTTTACTTTGCCTTTTCCTCCTTTTGCTTTCTTTCAAGCAATAATTAGTGAGCTTCTACTAACATGAAAAGCATTTTTCTCAAAATGAGCAAGCCATAAGCAATAAAAAAAAAGACCTGTTTGCCATCATTGAGCTTATATTCTAGTGGAGAAAGAATGAACAATGTATTAAGTTCAATGGAGGTGAACATAATCAATGATGAAAAAGCAGAGGAAGGGGAAGAGTGAAAGCAAGTGTGCATGGGAGGAGTGAGGGGTTTCAGTTTTAGATAGGGTGGTCAGAGAAGTTACCACTTGGAAGGAAAATTTACATCGAGACCTCAGTATCATTTTAAACATCCTCTCTCTGCAAATTAGTCACAGGTTCTGTTTTGAAATGGCAATCTGCAGTGACTATGGTATGAGTTTACATCTGCTGTGACAGAATACATGCTAAATTATTCCATTGCATCTTCTAACAGAGAAGTTGTGGATAAATGAATAGAGTCAAAACTTTAACATCTACAATTTATTTGACTCTCTGCCAAGGTTACTGTCATGAGAAATAGACAGTACCACATTACTGGATTTCAATCTGCATCAATTGCACCTTTGTTTCCACATTACCTTGAGAACTTTTGCAAATTGACAGCTTATCTTCAGGCAGAACTGTCATTCCTTCCTTCATTAGTGGAATGTTGGGGTTATGTTCCTATTTTCAGACTGCAGCCTGTTTGTCCCATTGGCCTTGTCTAAGAATGTGGAGAGATACTATCAATTTGAAAAAAATTGAAATAAAATCTAGGCTTTTTATGTGGTTTCTTCCTAGTCTTCAATTTAGGGAGCGTTCTTAATTGTTCCATAGATAATCATGGTCAGTTATTTCTTTGTCAGAATCCAGTAAGATTTTAGCACTTTAAATTTATTTTAAGATATATATTACAATAATTTTAAAATATTTTATGTGGAGTTTGGAATGACTTTAATTAACACTTGGTTAAAAATCCCTGTTGCAGCTAGCTAGAACAAAATGCTCTTTTTCTTTTAAATTTTCAGAATATCATCCTCTGACAAATTATTGGCAAAACCCTAAATCTTCATGCCCATATATATTTTCTTAGATCAATCTTTTCATGAAATAACTTTGTATTTTAAAATCAGCTTAATGTTATCTCCTGCCTGTGTATCAAAATGTTCATTAGTTCAGGCTACCTGGTAATATGACATCAGTAACATAAAGAAATATTTTTGGAAAGAGAGGCATGGATAGAGCCAAAATATAAGTAAAATTTGAAGAAGAAATAAAGAACAAGACAAAAACTGTAAATAGAACTACAAATGGAAAAAATAGGATAACTAGTTTCAATATAGTTTTAACAACAGCTAAAAATTTTAATGCTACTATGTGCCAGATCCTTAGAAAGTCCTTTATGTTTAATATAGTAATCATACTATGAGTCAGTTATTGGTAATAACTCAGTGACTACTAACTCAACCAAAGTGACAAAATTATTAAAGGACAGAGAAAGAATAAAATATGAACTCGGAGTCATTAATTGCTCTACTTCCTCCTTTATTTATAAATAGCAAAGTAAACACAGAAGACAGCTCATTATAACTAAAATAAAGTACAATTATTCAAAGTTTCTTAAGAAAATTTTTGTGTTTTGGATTGATTCAGATGAGAAAAAAACTCATTTTTAATATATTACCTGAAATCCAAGAATTATTAGTAGATTGTATGTGTGTGTATATGAATGAATATATGAATAATTGAAAAAGCCTAGAAAATCTAGTCAGGATAACCTATTCTTAGCCAAAAGCTCAGGAATGCTGTATAATAAATCACTTGCTAATATCTAAGTTGGGAGAATAGAGCAGACAAGAATTGAAATGGAAGTGTTTTTGCAATATGCACTTATCCAAATGTTATAAATACATAACTTCCATGTGAAATTCTTCTTATAAATACTGAAATAATGTGAAATACAAATTTAATTCATTGAAAATTAGTTTTTAAAATATACCTGTTTTTTCTAGTATTAAAGTACTTTGGATAGTTTCTACATTTGTTTTAAAATTTTCTATAGAAAACAATTTAATGGCATCAGATATATCTTTTAGGGGAAGATTTTTTGTACTCAGTAAGAATATATAGTGAAAAATATTATATGTAGGCTAATTATCATTTCAAAAATATTTATAAATACCTGATATGAGGCAAGTCATATATTTTATTCACTAGAGATGAGTAAACATTTAATATAAAATGGCTTGTATTATGATTGAAGTACAGGTTATTGTGAGAGCAAATAGGAGAGGCAATTGATGCAGATTGAAATCCAGATAACTTCGTTCATTTAAGATGATCATATAATTTATCATCCAAACCAGGGAACATTTAAAGGTGAAAGAGGACTCTACTTATAATTACAAGAGACAGTAGATGTAACCTGGGCATACCAGAAAGTACAGCTTCCCTATTTCATCACAAAACTTTAGGTGTGGGGATCTTAAAATGCAAAGATGCATATGTGTGCATATGCTGCTCATATTTTGTAAAGCTCACTTAATCCACAAATCTGGCAGGGACTTATCTGTGCTACCTCTGTTTTTCTGTCTAGAAAGCCCTGGAGATAATGTGAGATTACATGTTTTTACATTATCTTTTTAACCACAATATATGGATTAGGAATTGGGTAGTTTACTATAAGAAACTTTGTAGTCATTGTTGGCAAGTTGTTTAGCCGTTTCTTTGACGGGTTTGATGTAGGGCAGTGATAAAGGCACTAGCTTAGGTTTGAAAGCGTTAAAAACAGGGACAAGACAGTACCAGAGGACTCACATTTGTTGAGAGATGCTTCTGTTTGTTTTGCAGGACCAGTGGTTTTGGCGAGTGAGAAACAACAGGGTGATGGATGGCTACCCCATGCAAATTACTTACTTCTGGAGAGGCTTGCCTCCTAGTATCGATGCTGTTTATGAAAACAGTGATGGGAATTTTGTCTTCTTTAAAGGTAAGGCGTGTTCTGTCGAGTGAGGTCACATAGCTAATTCATCTTATAAAATGAACCACACATGTTCACTACAAATATAAATGAAGTCAACTCAAAGATAATTTTTAATTCTCTAATTTATATTTTCTCAAATGGTGTTCTTATTTGTAAGTCAAATTTAGGAGGCAATGTGATTTCTTGGAATATTTTCATTTGTCCTAAAAGCATTGGAAAATAAATATGCAAATGAATGAATGAGTGAAATGTTGCTTTTCTATTAACTAAGGGGTTTTTTTTAAGACTATTTGGAGTTGC
Source organism: Sus scrofa (assembly GCF_054392235.1). Lineage (NCBI taxonomy): Eukaryota > Metazoa > Chordata > Mammalia > Artiodactyla > Suidae > Sus > Sus scrofa. The sequence goes on from NC_139386.1 coordinate 53,159,975, forward strand.
TTGCTATTTTTATGCAATGAAATTTATAATTTATTTCACTTATTTTCATGTGTAATCTCTTAAACTTTACTTGATTTAGTCAGTTTACAGTAAATAGTTTTCAGTAAACTAAGAAATTGCTCATAAAGAAAAGGAAATTTATGAGAGAATACTCATCCAATCATCTTATCCAATAAAATTTATTGTTTATTATTTATCTTAGTGAGGAATATTAATTGCACAAATACTCATTACAGGCATGCAAAGTGAGATTACCTGGTAAAGTAAACTTAAGTCAAGCAACTGGTACTTCATCTTCGAAACTTGCTGATAATCAAAACAATAAATCTTAGTCCCCGGGGGTGGGGGTGGGAAACACAGGAAAAAGAGTGACTGGGTTGGAGGATTGAGAGAATTATCAGAACATCTTTGAACTGATCTAAGGAGAACTAGAGTGCAGAATGTACATGATTGAATGGATTATTCAAAGTCTAAAGTACTATTGAATAAGCTTAATAAATAGGATGGAGGTTAAGAGAAAAGAAAAGGGATTTTAACCAAATAAAAGGAATTATTCTCAGGATCCAACTAGAAGAATTCATAGTAGTGATGAGGGTAATGAAAACAGGGTTTGAGAAATACTTGTGATACTTAAAGTGAGTTCCAAACCACTTACATAAAATGAAAGCGTATATTCATAATTTATCTTTATAGATTGTAACCTGAGAAAGAGTGGGTATAGCACATTAATTAAAAGAATGTCATAGTCCTACAGTCATATTGCCAATTTTAAGCACTTAGCTGTATGGTTACTCAATTCTCTTTGCCTCAGTTTTTTCATCTAAGAAATGAGGTTAGTAATATTCCCCATCTCAGAATTAGTTTGTGGACTAAGTTAATGACTACATGTGATGTACTTGGTATACTTAAGCCCTTAATAAATGCCAACTATTGCTGCTACTGGTGTGATTACTATCAATATTATTGCCTTCCTGCCATCTATAATAAGTGTGTAAAAGAAGTGGACATGTACTATACCACTGTGGACAAAGAAAGGATACATCTAATGGTTCTAAATCTTGGGCGCATGATATTTGGAGAGAAATTACCCACCCTTACCCTCTTCTTTGGTCTTATGCACAGTTGCAAGAGAGAAAAGGGAAGAATAAGCCCTGGGTAGCCTATGGCTTGAGGGCTGTCCCAGGAGGCCCTGTCTCAATGGTGCTCTCTGACAAAACTGCCTGAGGAGAAACTGCCACAGAAGTAAATCAGTGTTCCCACAGTTCTTTATTGCCTCAAGGCCTTCTCACTTTTATTCACTTTGCCTCTTGTCACTCACTCACTCTGGAATGGCTAGCTCCTTTTCATCTTTCAACAGCCAGCATAAAAGGGAGTTCGCAGAATTCCCTCCCTGTCCACCCCATTTAAAGAGATACCTTTCAATGTGCACACAGCTCTTGAAAAAATTTGAAATTATCTACAGCATTTGAATGGACATTTCATGAGAGAGGGATTTTGTTTATATTTTCTTGCACACTACTGTATTTTCAGTTCTCAGAACAGTGTTGGGTACATAATACATGCTCAACAAGCACTTTAATAAAAGCAATATAATTGAATATTGATTTGGCTCAATATGGTATTTCTTATGATACTGATAATAGGAATAACTTTGTCTCTTGTCATATATTTATTAAACTTTTAGAATGTTGAGCTTATCAGTGTGTCTCCTGATATCTTGTCAGCATCAGAAAATGTCTAATCTTAGAATTTTGTCTCTCCAAAAACTCTGCTGTGGTGCATTCTTCCCCCAGCTTACTCCCCACATTATCTTCAAATAAACCTTCTCCAAACCCAGCTATGAACATGCAGCTCCCTTAATCCAAATATCATTGCTTATCCACAGGGAGCCAGAAGCTCTGGTTGTTTCCATAAGGCCACCCTTTTCCCTGGTTTCTATCTTATTTTTGTCAGAAGAGTTAAGAGTCCCAGAACCCTGGCTTTGGGTGACACACCACCCCCTTTCCCACCCTCATCACAACAATCACAAGCAAAATGACTGTCTCAGCTTGCCACCATCTCTTTATGGCCTTTATCACCTAAAGTTTAGATAATTAGATCATATCTCATCCCATGACCATCGTGTCCATCTTGTTCTATGGACTGTGAGAACGCCTCATCTCTATCAGTCTAATTTCCCCTGCCCTATTTAATTTTCTACATACCATCAGGCAAACCATATATTTCACTTATTTATTGCTCATCTCTATCCTTTTCACTAGACTCTTAGCTCATAAGATCATCTCTCTTGTTGCTGTTGTTTTATACTGTTATCTCCAATATCTTAAACCAGGAAGTTACGAAGTTTTTCTGTAATGACCTAATAGAAAATGTTTTAGGCTTTGAAGACCATACCATTTCTATTATATTTTATTTTATCTTTTTCAACCTTCAAAAATGTAAAAAATCTTCTTAGATCATGGGCTGTACAAAAAAACAGGTCATTTGTCCTAGTTAGCTGACCTCTGTTTTAAAAAAAAATGACTGGGATGTAGTAAACACTAAATAAATAATTATGGAATGAATAAAGAATAAAACTCAAGTTCTAATATGCGTCTGTATTCACAGCTCTATATAAGTTGGTCTCAGCCTCTATCAGTCATCCTGGACAATTGTTACCAATGAATTCAAGCATTACTCTTTTTCAAGTTGTTTTTATTTGGCTCTCTTTCCCTTTGTTTTCTTTCTCCTTATTTCTCCTTTATGATTTTCTCTTCTTCTAATCTGTACTATACAATAATACTTGTACATACCTAGCTTTGTCTTTTTTTCCTTCTACTTAACTGAACTCTAAGTTAAGATGTTGGTATATGAACTTATTTAATCATGTATTTCCTAAAGGTACTTAGTGTTAGCCTGGCTTTCAACTTGCATAGAATTTGAAGATGTGGATTTAAATGTTACTATAAATGAATGTTTATGAAGTATAAATAATGTCTTAATAATATAAAATAAGCCTAACATGTTATATTCAAATGAACTTTTGTAAATACCTTAAGAAGAATGAGAAGCTGCTAGATACAAATAAAATGTCATATTTTTGCATAATTTATATAACTTTTGAGCTTTGGGCAAAATTTATATGTGTGTATTTACCATATGCTGTGGGAGTTGTCAGTCCATAATTGTAAAAACTTATATAGCTTGCTCTCTACAGATGTGATCAGTTTTATATTCTTAAAAAGTTTATTGCTTTTTGATATGTAAAAGTGTAGTATAGCAATCTATAACAAGGGTGACCTCTGCTACCAGATTTATCCTTGCACGCAAACCCACCAAAAACTGGACAACGTATATAAAACAGAGATTTTCATGACACTAGACATCGAGAAATAAAGGCAGTGCATCCCAGGAGTTAAAAACAAAGAGAAGCCCAGAAATTGCTCCAGTTTTCTGGTTTGAAAGAATTTCCAGGCTGTGGCCCAAGGTACAGGAATCCAGGTGGAACTCAGACAGTTCTCTCAGTCAGACAGAGCTGAGAGTCAAGGGGGATCAAGGTGGCTACAGTTCACAGGACAAAGTAATGCAAAGGAAGGAGCTGCACAGTGTAAGAACCCAGAGTTTAGCAGAGGAAAACTCGAACGTATGGGAGAGAAAATTGGTCAGCATGTGTGTGTAAGGAAATGACTGAAGTCTGAAGAAAAAAAATCACATAGTAAGTATAAAAGGAACAGTGCCTGACACTCACATCAGACTAACAGTAATTGTTCCCCACCAGGCTGTCCATAGGTACCAGCTAGAGTACTGAGAAGGGTTTTTCTTCAGTAGTGGGGAATAATTATCATAGAAAGAGCACAGTTTCAGTCACACATAACAAATCTTAAAACACTTGAAGTGATCAAATTATTTCTAAGTAGCAATGATAGAACAGAGCTCAAGAATAATTATAAGGATATAAAAATATTTATATGTTTATAAACTCTAATCTATACCTTGTACCATACATAAAAATGAACTCTCAGTATTCCAAACCTAAAGAGATAACTATAAAACAACTAGAAAAAAATAGGATAAAAATATATGTGACTTTGGCTTAAGCAAAATTTTTTTATATTTGTTGCCCAAACTACAATTCATAAAAGAAAAATTGATAAATTGGACACCATAAAAATTTTTAAAATTTACACTTAAAATACACTAAGAGAATAAAAAGATTACAAACCACATATATGATGAAGGATTTGTATCCAGAATAAGTAAAACTAAACTCTCAGGAAAAAGAAAACAAACAACTCAGTAATGAGCAAAGGATTTTGAATAGAAACTTCATTAAAGATGATATATGGATGCCAAAAGTGCACATGAAAAGATGCTAAACAGTGTTAGTCATTAGGCAAATGTAAAATAAAACCTCTGTGAGATGCATATTTGTTAGAAGGGCAAAATTTTGAAAAGACTGACCATGCCAAGTTGACAATTCCTTTAAAAGTTAAAAATAGAAATAACATTGCACTACAGTATTTTTCAAAGACAGATAAAAGCATTTCTGCAGGCAAAGACTACTACACAAGTATTCAAAGAAGACATATTTTTGATAACCAAAAACTAAAAACTATTCATATATTCTCAGAAGGCAAATGGATAAACAAAGCACACTATATACGTACAATGAAATACTACTTAGCAATAAAAAGGATGAACTGCTGATTTTGGTACATAGATGAAGCTCAAAATAATTACGCTGAGTGAAAAATTCAGAAAAAAAAAAAGTACATCAATACTGTTACATTCATGTAAAATTCTAGAAAGTGCAAACTCATCTATTATTACAGGAAGTATTGTTGCCTGAGGCCAGGAGAGATTGGGCAGTAGGGAATATAGACGGTCATGAGAAAATGTTTCAGGATGATGAACCTGATTCATTATCCTGATTATATAGATGCGTTGAGGACATATATATATTTGTCTTTTGTCCTTTTAGGCCCACACCCACAGCATATGGAGGTTCCCAGGCTAGGGGTCTAATTGGAGCTGTAGCCGCTGGCCTACACCAGAGACACAGTAATGTGGGATCCAAGCTGTGTCTGGGACCTACACCACAGCTCATGGCAATGGCAGATCCTCAACCCACCGAGCAAGGCCGGGGATCGAACCTGCAACCTCATGGTTCCCAGTCAAATTCGTTAACCACTCAGCCATGACGGGAGCTCCTATTCAGAGAATTTTAATATACATGTCAATATATTTTATATTGACCTAAGCGACCATATAAATCAAGGAGCCAAATATTTAATATTTGAAAATTTCCCCTGTATTTTACCTATACTTATTTATAATTAATCAAAATGTATGGTATGCTTTTATTATGGCTGTTTTAATTAATATTTTAAACTGCAGTATTTTCCCATCAGTAATGCTTGTGTATCTAAATGTTCCTCATATTCAAAAACTTCTGTCACATCTTTTTATTTATTATGTTTAAGTTTGCGTTCCCTGGGAAGCATAAAGGGAGCTAAACCTATGAAAGATAAAGAGGGAGAAGGCAGGACTGTCACAGAGGCTTTGGCAATCTCAATGAGGAACTCCAGAGCAAATATTGCCATTTAAAGTAGTCCCACATGGGGCAGAAATGGCCAGAATCTAGTACCTACTGTGCTCAGTCATTGCCTGGAATCTGCCCATGAAGAACATGGCCTGACCAAAGGCACTCAGCTGACTCCTTGGCCCACTACCAGATCCAAAGGCATTCGGCTAAATGGCCAGTTTTTTCTTCAAGGGAGATCTAAGCTACACACTTCAATGTCTTCCACATTTGTATAAGAATTCAAAATTCTCTAATTACTTGATAGTATTGTAGAACTGGGAAAAGTAAATGTTGGTAACAAAAAGTAACATGACCTCCAGAACTGGGCTTTTATTCATATTTTTTGAGTACAAACAGGAATCTAACATAAGGCACAAATGAACCTTTCCACAGAAAAGAAAATCATGGACCTGCAGAATAGACTTGTGGTTGCCAAGGGGGAGGGGAGGAGAATGGGGAGGCTGGGGAGCTTGGGGCTAATAGATACAAACTGTTGCCTTTGGAATGGATTAGCAATGAGATCCTGCTGTGTAGCACTGGAAACTCTTGTCTAGTCACTTATGATGGAGCATGATAACGTGAGAAAATAGAATGTATACATGTATGTGTAACTGGGTCACCATGCTGTACAATAGAAAAAAAATTGTATTGGGGAAATAACTATTAAAAAAATTTTTAAAAAAATTTTTAAAAAAATTTTTAAATAGAAATTAAAATTTAATCCAAATAATTGGCACTGACATTGATCAGCATTCGTAATCATTCATTATTGGCACTATTTATTTGAGTAGATACTATGCAAATTTGAACAGCGAAGTATTGTATTACATAAAAATAATAAGACCATTTGTTGGGTTCCTTGAGCCAAATACAGTGTGGCTATATTATACTTTTGATCTATCATTATTTCCAGAACTCTGAATGAGAAGAGTTAGTATTTTATTTATAAATTAGGAAAGGAAGCCTCAGATTTAGTGATTTGCCCAAAATCTCACATCTAATAATTGGTAGAGCAATCACCCCTTAGTTCTATTCTGATTCTAAAGTTAATACATTTTTATTATAGAATGTAATAATGAAAATATTAAATATGTCAATTAAAAAAAATCCCTATAGTGTTCTCAAATAATATATCAGTGTTGAACAGTAATCGGCCAAATTAATGTAATTATTGGGTAATCCGAGTACAGGCTTATTTGATATGAAGAAAAGCCAGCCAATATGGAATTTATGTCCTAATCTTTTCTGTAAAATGCCACATAGTTAATACTTTTGGCTTTGCAGACCATTTGGTCTCTATCATAATTACTAAATTCTGTCATTGTAGAGTAAAAGCAGATTAGACAGTATTGGAATGAATTGGTATGTCTGTGTTCAGATAATATTTTTTTTCTGCAAAAACAGGCAGCAGCTGGTGTCTCTGGTTTACTGACCACTATTGTAATAGAAGATACAAAATATAAATGTATAAGTAGGGTTTTGTGTACTCTGAAGAGACAGAAATACAATTGATTTTTTAAAAATTATTGTTATAAAGAGTATCTAATTACTGAGGATACAATGAACAAGGCATATGCATAATACAGTGGATTAATTAATAAACACTTCCAATAATAAATGTGGAGTGATTAGTTGATAAAGGGGGAAGGAAGCAGGAAATCATCAGCGATTCTAAAAGTCAGACAGAATGTAAACATGTTATGTTTTGAAAGTCAATTTGAAATAGTAAGTTAAGCACTGAATTAAAAGACCTGAACTGTAGTACAAATCTATTAGCAATTGATTGTGTGATTTTAAGCACATCACTTTTTCGTCCTGTAAAATAAATGTGTTAGGCTGGATTTTCAAGAATTTTTCTGATCCAGTACATGTGAACAAGATAATGTACTCCTATTAGTAGCCGTGGCTCAATTCAAGGGTTTTAGGAAAGTCGTCACTAGTTGTCTTAGCCTCCAAGCTAGGCACTGTGCTCTTGATAAAAAGTCTTAAAAGTAATTAGACACTCTACTTTTTTTTTGTAGGAATAAATGTGTAATTTAAAAATTCCTTATGCTATCATTGGCTTAGTGTTTATTTCCTGAGCAGGTCCCTCAGTTCCACAAAATCAAGAGTCTAGTGTGTTTCCTTCATTGTTGTATCTACAGTTCCAAGTTCAATGACTGTCTGTCTATAATAAGCTTTTAACAAACAGACACTGAATGGATGGATGGATGGATAGATGATGGATGGACTGATGGATCGCTGGATGACTCTCACTGAAAAATTTTGGGATAAAAAAATAAATAAAATTATTGGAATCTATAAAGTCACCCCAAACTCCAAATATTCTTTGAGGTTATTCATTTTACTTATAAAGCTTCTCTGTCTTTAACTCAGACTTGTTGATATTTTCCTCTGTATTCTGCCAAGTACAATGTCAGAAACGACCAATTTTTTCCACTTGCTCCAAAAATCAACCTCGTATGAAATCCAGTCCTTCTTTCTGCCAAAGAGGCAATCTTTTATTAGAGAACCAGACTCTCTGATGGTAAAGTAGTTAAAAATTCACTTCACCTATTAAAAAAAAAAGTAGAATGTGAATTTCACATACTTACTCAAAATCTAAAAAATAGGAACAGTCATTTCAGTTTTGTCATGTGAAAAACCTTACCTAATTAAGATACAAAAGAGATTGTATAACTGTATTTCCTTAATAAGATTTAAATGTTTAACTCACAATGTTTGTTGTGTTATTTTCTTGAATCCTATGTCACAAATACCCATCAGGCAAAGTAGTTCTTTTTTTTTTTTTTTAATTGTTTTGTATGTAACTGCTGGCGTGTCATCATGCAAACTTATAGCAATTTTTTACTGCTTTGCTTTTTTTTTAATGGAATATAAATGCATTAAAATAAAACACCTTAGTGTTTCTTCCTAATAGGGAAAAAAAAAGCTAATTGAGATCTTCTATGCAAAGGCCTTGAGCATTAAAAGTGATGGGTAGATGCACTCTCCCTTTATTAATGGAAAACATTTGACCAGTAGTATTGAAAAGTATTTCCAAAACACATTAGAAGCCCTGCCCACTACAAAAAAAAAAAATAAAAGGAAAAGAAGAAAGAAAAAAAAAAAAAGAAATATACTTTTATATAATACAAAAATTTCCTAGAAGAACTGCAAGACTTTTTTTTTCTCAAACATTGTCTTCTCCTAAGACATACTGGACAGCTTATAAACTGAATTTCTGTGAACATTTTCTCATGTTGCATGCACCAAGACATCCAGGTTTTCCATGAGCCTAGCAAAATCGAGAAGGAATGGAAAGAGTGTGAAGACATTTTTATAGAAAGCATGGAGTTTAGGAACTGCAAATGGAAGTATTCAAGAGCATACTAGTGTGCTTCTGCTTGAAAGAAAAGAGAATTGACTGAGTTGAGCTGGTGAAAGTTTACTCTACATAGCTAGTGTGGAAAGTACTGTAACTATATACCCTCTCCTAATTAAAGCTGAGATGGAAGGCATGGATATAGTAAGTTGTTGAGATATAGGCTATTGTAAACTTTTCTATTTTAAATGTCACAGAGATAGACTAAAATATAGAGCGAACTAGCAAACAGCTCTCTGGATTTTCCATCTCACTAACTCTGGTAAGGAAGTAACCTGGGCCTTTGGGATGTGGTATTTTCTTTATAAAAGTATTAAGATTAAACAATAGCTCAGGATTTCCTAACATACAGTTAAATATAAATACTTAAATGGTCCTCCAACACAGCCCTGGGGCCTTTAAATTTTCTCAGACTTGCTGATAGCTATAAAACACATTTCTCTTCCTCTGTCGCTAAGACTCAAGACTAAAGCCCACAATTATTTATGTAGCCTTTATTGTCTAAGTAGATTTTGAATTGTGTATTCAGTTATTTATGTATTATTAAACATGTTTTTTTGACTCTATCACAATTTGTTAAGTACCTGCTACTTCCCAGGCCTTATGTACAAGGTCCTGCAAGAAAACAGAATCAGATATGTTTGTCCTCAAGCTGTTCACAGCCTAGAATGTGTGGCAGGCTTTTGATTCATTAAAGTGCAGAGTTCTAAGTAAGAGTGCTCTGGAAAATTAGGAGCCTACCTTACTCATATAGATGGGTTTGGATTTTATCCCAAATGTATGGGAAACCACTAAGGAATGTAAATAAAAGGGATAAAATCAGGCAGACATTTCAAGGAGATCCCTTTAATGACCTTGTGGAAGATAAGATACAAGAGAGGTAGACTGGAAGCAGGGAAATAAGAAAGGAGGCATTAAATTACACCAACTATAAAATACAAGTGTTGCTCTTAAAGCATATCACTGGAAGATAGCATGGGACAGTGGCTAAAAGCCAGGACTTTGGCTAATGGACTTGGGCTTTCACACCTAATATCTGTGTGATGTTTGGAAGGTCAAAAATTATATTGAATAGTCTCATTCATTAAAAAGAAAAATAAACCCAACCAGATTAACTGAGTTTACGAGTGGGTGTGACAAGAACTCAAATGACTCAGAAACTGGCAAACCTGCCATCTCTCTAATAGGCTTCATTGTTTCTTTCCTATTTCTTTGCTCTTCACATCTACTCATTATTTTTTAACTTGTAATATACTACTCTGCTTACTCAATTTCTTTTTCAGTGGTATGTCTTCTTGCCCATGGACATCATGACTTCATAGACATCCTACTATATAGTGAATTGTCAATTCCCCCTGCTGAGTAAGAAAGTTTCTCAATATTCCCTATGTCACACTGATAAGAAAGAGGCATGAAATGACTCTGCTTATCTTTTCTCAGCTACATAAGCTGAATCTCCATAATTCTGTAGAATTTTGACTGGGGTTTAGATTGGTAATGTAGAGGGAGACAAGGAGAACAATGGGACTTATGTTAGAGCTTGCAGATAGTTGATTTAATATTTTGTTGCTGTTGGCTGTGCCTACAGCATGCAAAAGTTCCCAGACTAGGGATTGAACCCATGTGGCAGGAGTAAACAGAGCCACAGCAGTGACAACATGTGATCTTTAACCCATTGAGCCACCAGGGAAATCTATAAGCAACCTTATAAGGGACAGTGAAAGCATACCTAGTACCAGTGGCAAGAATAATGGGTGTGGGTTCAAGGAAGAGTTATGAAATTACCTAGCTTAATGTAATGTTACATTAGATATGAAAAACTGTGGATAGGGAGGTTTCAAATATGAGTCATTGAGTAATTAGTGTGCCATCTATCCAAATAGGGAAGACAAGAAGGAGGGTGCTTTGATGAGTTCAAATTTGAACTTTCAGGTCAACTTTGTAGAAAATCCCAGTAGGTAACTTTAGGCTTTCAATATATATTGGACTAGAGATAGCCATTTCTGACCACTCTCATTTTTTGCTTTTTGAGTTTTCTTTTACTTTAGACTCCTTCCTTATCAGCTCCGCCTCCTTCTCATTTGTCTACTCTTCCATCTTCTTTTATGTGATCTCTTTGGGGGTCACATGGCCAGTAGTAGTTCCTCATCACCCCCTCTATATGTATCCCTAGATTATCTCATGAAATACTAGATTAGTAAGTGTTTTATTGATGCTCGTGACTTTAAAACTATTATCTTCAAAAATGGATCCAGTTTTCTACGTGCCTTCTTCATTTAGATAGCTAAATGAGCTCTCAAACTTTTGATTTAAATCCCCAATAGCCCACCCACCCCAGTCATCTTGGTCTATTTATGTAACACTCTTGTTTTCTCATTTATAATGGTCAGAACTTTAAGATTTTTCTTAACACCGTCTTTTCTTCATTCCCCTACAGCTAACCCATCATCAGTGCCTATCAGCTCCATCTCTAAAATATTTCACGATTACTTTCCAACTCTATTGCTTCCATCTTGTTCCAGACTACTAATAAAGAACTTTTTTTTGTCCTTTTATGGCCACACCCATGGCATATGGAAGTTCGCAGGCTAGGTGTAGAATCAGAACAGTAGCTGCCAGCCACAGTCACAGCCACAGCAATTCAGGATCTGTGCCATATCTGAGACCTACATCTCAGCTCACAGCAACAGTGGAACCTTAAACCCACCTAGCAAGGCTAGGGATCAAACCCGCATCCTCATGGATACTAGTTGGGTTCGTTACCACTGAGCCAGGATGGGGCTCCCCTAATGAAAGAAATTTTTAATCAAATTATTTAGTGGCTCCTATTCCATTTAGAGTAAAATTATAGTAATGACAAAGGCCCCATAAAGGGAGGTCCTCTCCTTTGTCCTTACTATGTACTCCTACAACTTTGTGATTAGTTATCTAACAAGATTCTTTCCATTATGGCACTTATTCTTGGTGTTTCCTCCCTCTCAAACTATCTTCACCAGGTTGGCTTTTTTGAATTATGTAAGTCACAATTCATATGTCACCTGAATAAAGGGATATTTTCTATCTCCAAATACAAAGAAGCCCTAAACCCATCCATCACTGTTATATTAATGTATTTCTTTATATTTTATAGCACTTTTCTCTCTGAAATTATCTTCATTCATCTGCTTATTTAAGGCCAATTTTCCCCCCACCTATTCGCTGCCATCTAAGCTCATGATTAGAGATGTTGCCCTTGTTGTGCACCCCCATATCTCTAGTGCCTAAAGCAGTGACTAGTATGTATCGTAAATTAGTTCTCAATGGATGATTTAACTAATTAACTAAACTGGAAGTATCTTCTCATTCTCATCCTTCCCTCTATGATCATTTTCCACGAAAGGCCAAACAGCATCTTTATTTATTTATTTATTTATTTATTTATTGCCTTTTAGGGCTGCACCTGTGGCATATGGAAGTTTCCATACTAGGGGTCCAGTTGGAGGTACAGCTGCTAGCCTACACCACAGCCACAGCAATGTGGGATCCAAGCTACATCTGTGACCTACACCATAGTTCACGGTTAACTCATTGAGCTAGGCCAGAGATCAAACCTGCATCCTCATGGATACTGGTCAGGTTCATTAATCACTGAGCAAAGAAGGGAACTCCCCCAAACATCATCTTTTAAAAACATGAAACATATCATATCCCTCCAAATAATTTAATCTCTCTTTTTAAATTTTTATTTTTTGCTTTTTAGAGCTGCACCTGGGCATATGGAAGTTCGTAGGCTAGGGGTCCAATCAGAGCTGCAGCTGCCAGCCTATGTATGCCACAACCATAGCAACACCAGATTCCAGCCACAACCTACACTGCAGCTCATGGCAACACTGGATCCTTAACCCACTGAGCTAGGCCAGGGATGGAACTCACTTCCTCATGGATCCTAGTCAGGTTCATTACCACTGAGTCACAATGAGAACTCCTAATTTAATCTCTTTGGTTGCTTTCCAGTGTACTCATTTTAAAATCCAAGCTCATCATGTAAGTTTTCAGGGCTACTCTCTTCTTGTTTATTACACTCCATGGATCTTTCAATTTTTTGGTGATATAAAATTCTTCTTTTCTTGAAACACTCTTTCCAATATTCTTTGCATAGCCATCATTATCTTGTCTTTCTTTAAATTTCAGCTTAATTTGATTTCTTCAGAGAGGATTTCCTGACCTCCTAACTCGAAAAAGTCCCCTACGTTTCTTTTTCTCAACCCCTGATATGTCTCTTTCACAGAATTCATTAGTTTTCCAATGACTACAATTACGTTTTTGTATTCTTGATTTTCATCACTGAATTTACTTAAATGTAGAATGATCAGGGTAGTGATCAGATCTGTCTTGTTCTCCTTAGTACTTAACATGATATTTTGGACACTGAAGGTACTCAATAAATGTTTCAATTTAAAAAGATAGCAAATGGTAGTAGAGCTCTTGGAGTAAATAAGATTAACCTGGTTACAGACTAGAAACTCCTAACTAAATCTAGCCTAAAGATGGGTTTTTTGGTTTGTTTGTGTTGTGTTGTTTTAGGCCAGTATATGGTATCAATTTTTTTAATTCCTTTGGTGTATAATGAATGCTACAGTTTATCATATTTTTTCATCTGGGAGTAATACTGAAATATGGTAACAATGTGGAAGGCCTTACATCTATCAGAAAGGACATAGTATTAGTTTGCTAGATATTAATAGACACTGTTTTACTTTGCCAGATAGTAACTTTAAGAGGAGTTAGTTATTCAAGAAGTTACTTGATTATAGAAGGATTCAGAGGGATGAGGGGAAGAGGACTGGGGTGGGGGGTGGGGGGAGGCATGATGTGGACAGGCCTTTAAAGAATAGATATTTATTGACTTTTGTGGATGTTTCTCAATATTTCAATATCCCTACCATTCTAATCCTGTCATCTATAGCCCAGTTCTTATTAGTATTTGAGTTTGTGACACCATTTTGCCCCTCCTCAATTTAAAATAAGAGAAGAGGGTAGAGAACAGAGCCCTGGGAAATGAAAACATTCAAGGACTGGGTGAAATAAATGAATCCAGAGAGGAATAGCTAGAGAAGAAAGAAAAATAACAACAACGACAACAAAAAATGGTTTTCTAGACGTTCAGGGGGAAAAAAAATGCTTTAAGTGGGCAACTGTGTCAACAGATAAGGTTGAAAATTGTAGGCACTGGTGACTCCAAGATGAAAGGTTTCAATACACAATAGGTATTAAATCAACTGTCAGTGGAGTGAGGAATAGTTGCAGACTCCTTGAGAGACATACCAAAAAGTGGAGTGGTATTCACGGTCTGCCAGGGGTGTAGGGAATGAGGAAGTGTGCTGTCTGTAGATAATTTCAAAACAGAAATAAACCTAACTAAACTTCATCTTTAAAAAAAATTAGTATTGCCACACTCTAGCAATTGTGAACCAGGTTAGTGTTAAAATTTTGCCCCCTTCAGTTACCACTCTGAGAGGGTAGTGTAACAACTAGAAAGAGAGAATCAGGTCAAAGGAGGACCACTTTATAAGACAAGAGGGATGTGTGAATGCTTATATAATAAAAGGAAAGGATCAGCCTAAAGAACATGTTTTAACAGAGTAGGAATTGTAATCAGTACAGCAATCTGAGGATACATAGAATGCACAAAACACAGGCATGATTTAGCCTTGAATGAAAATAAGGCCTCTAATTCATAGAGAAAGAATCCTTAACCTTTGATTCAGAACTGTTTCAATATGGGAAGTTGTAGGTCTTTTTTATTTATGAAATTAATTCACAAATTCTGATTACATTATTTAAATAGCTTTCCGTTATATCCACTTTTGAAAATAACATTGATGTTTCAAAAATAACTTCAGTATTCCAGATGTAACTGCTGCTAAGTTATTTCATGGATGTCATGTAAAAATTTTTCAATGCAATGTGTTAGCAGATACATTGTGATTTCTGACGTTAAATTAGTGTGTTCTGCATTTGCACTTATTTCATACAGGGAACAAATATTGGGTGTTCAAGGACACGACCCTGCAACCTGGTTACCCTCATGACTTGATGACTCTTGGAAGCGGAATTCCCCCCCATGGTATTGATTCAGCCATTTGGTGGGAGGACGTTGGGAAAACCTATTTCTTCAAGGGGGACAGGTCAGTACACACCTCACATGAAGAGATCTGTTAACTAATGTTTAGAGAAGTCAGTATTTCTAGTATATCATAGGCCTGTACATTTGCTGAGAGTCTGTGGGCATATAAACACAATAATGAATAGAATTAAAAATATTTTCAAACATATTTTGAAATAATATTCTGGATAAATCTTACTCTAATATACCAAATAATATGACTTTCTTATAGTCTTTTTCTTTTCCATAATCTTACCATGCTTATAAAGCTGTATAGATAGTGTGTATTTATCCTTACAATGCATTTTCTTTTGATTTTACTTGCTTTACTTAAAAAGTGCTTTCTAACACAGGCTTTTTTTTTTTTTTTTGCTTTTATATTTAAACTTTTAGGATTTACACATGATTAATTTTGAAATATCTTCAGTTTAGCCATGAGTTCTATTTCTTAGAACACTATTTATTTAGGTAGGTGAGATGAACTAACCTATCAATGAGCTAAATATCTTTAGCTCAGTGTATAATATCCCTTGCTATTTTGTGTCATTTCTTTTCCTTTTGTGACATTACTAACAAGGTTTTAAAACTTAAAGGGAACTGTTAGTTTTATGATGTACAATAACCCCTAGGCATAAATAGTTCCCCCACCCACTTTTAAACAGACATACATAACATAAAAAATATCAGTTGAAGGCTATATTTTCATTAATTTAAATTAATATTAAATTTAAAAGTAATAGAGATGAAAAATCAATTTTTAATTTTGCTATTACTAGTTAGGTCAAAATGTGACACTCATAAGTAACTTCCATTGGTATGTAAAGGAACTTAAGTACTCTATTTTACAAGTAAATTTAAAGCACACACACACACACAAACACATATAAAAACAAAAGGCTTTGATGATCAACAAGCTAGCTTTGAGTTTGCCTTATAATCTTATCATAATATAACGATATAAAATGTCTCTAAGTTCATGAAAAAAGTAAGGATATTAACCTTGTTATTTTGCACTTTGCTGTTTTTGATAGTTTGTGATTTAAAACATCGAGCTTTATATGTGAACAAAAAGATCCTATAATTAGCCTCCATGGATAAAAATGTATACATTTGCATTTATTTTGTTACAATTTTTTTATACATTAGATTTCTATAAACCTCTATAGCAAAATGTTCATAGATTTTAATTTACTAGCATGAAACTAAGGTTTTGCTAAATGTACCTTACTAGCTTAAAAAACAGCAGATTCATTAAACTCTATCAAAGTAGAAGATACTACTTATCACAAAAAGTATATGACTCTCAGCAAAGTATGAAAGAAGAATGAAGAAATTGATTGTAACAGCACAGTGACCACTAATGAAAATAAATCTATAGACTTATATTCTTTAAAATAATTATATTTAAGTTTGCTAGATTTTAATTCCTCAGCTGGTTTTAATTGCTTGAATATACTTTTTCAGAGCGAGGTTAAATGCAGAATTGTATACTTTTTTTTTTGCTTGTTGTTTTTTGTTTTTGTTTTTGTTTTTCCTAGAAAAGGTTGAGAAGACACCCTGGAGAAGTTAACTTCTACCAGTACAGAACATGAAAGCTTAGCTTTCATATGACAGTTTTAATGAGAGTTTCATAGATGATAATAAAAACTGCCATTTTATTATCAGTTAGTCATAACTTTAAAAATGCCTCTATTCTAAAAACTTAGCACTTCTTTTTTTTTATTACGCAAATGAATTTATCACATCTGTAGTTGTATAATGATCATAACAATCCAATTGCACAGGATTTCCATCCCACAGTCCAAGCACATCTCCCCACCCCCCAAACTGTCTCCTCTGGAGACCATAAATTTTTCAATGTCTGTGAGTTAGCATCTGTTCTGCAAAGAAGTTCAGTCTGTCCTTTGTTCAGATTCCACATGTCAGTGAAAGCATTTGATGTTGGTGTCTCATTGTATGGCTGACTTCACTTAGCATGGTAGTTTCTAGGTCCATCCATGTTCCTAAAAATGCCAGTATTTCGTTCTTTTTAATGGCTGAGTAATATTCCATTGTGTATATTTAACACTTCATCTTGATCCACTCCTCTGTCGATGGACATTTAGGTTGTTTCCAGGTCTTGGCTATTGTAAAGAGTGCTGCAATGAACATTGGAGTACATGTGTCTCTGCAAGTCGTGGTTTTCTCTGGATAGATGCCCAGGAGTGGGATTGCTGGATCAAATGGTAGTTCTCTTTTTAGTATTCTGAGGAATCTCCATAGTGTTTTCCACAGTGGTTGCACCAATTTACAATCTCACCAACAGTGTACTAGGGTTCCTTTTTCTCCACACCCTCTCCAGCACTTATTGTTCATAGACTTTTGGATGATGGCCATTCTGGCTGGTGTAAGGTGGTACCTCAGAGTGGTTTTGATTTGCATCTCTCTAATAATGAGTGATGTTGAACATCTTTTCATGTGTTTTTTGGCCCTCTGTATGTCTTCTTTGGAGAACTGTCTGTTTGGATCTTCTGCCTTTTTCTTTCTTTTTTTTTTTTTTTTTCTTTTGCTATTTCTTGGGCCACTCCCGCGGCATATGGAGCTATTTCTTGGGCCACTCCCATGGCATATGGAGCTATTTCTTGGGCCACTCCCGCGGCATATGGAGCTATTTCTTGGGCCACTCCTGCGGCATATGGAGCTATTTCTTGGGCCACTCCCGCGGCATTTGGAGGTTCTCAGGCTAGGGGTCAAATCGGAGCTGTAGCCACCAGCCTAAGCCACAGCCACAGCAACGTGGGATCCGAGCCGTGTCTGCAACATACACCATAGCTCACGGCAACGCCGGATCGTCAACCCACTGAGCAAGGGCAGGGACTGAACCTACAACCCCATGGTTCCTAGTCGGATTCGCTAATCACTGCGCCACAAAGGGAACTCCTCTGCCCATTTTTTGATAGGCTTTTTTTTTTTTTTTAGTATGGAGCTGCAGAAGTTGTTTATAAATTTTGGAGATTAATCCCTTGTCAGTCGATTCACTTGCAAAGATTTTCTCCCATTCTGTGGGTTGTCTTTTTGTGTTGTTTAGGGTTTCCTTTGGTGTGCAGAAACTTTTAAGTTTGATTAGGTCCCATTTGTTTATTTTTGTTTTTGTTGACAATACTCTGAGAGGTGGACCTGAGATGTTGCTGTCGTTTATGTGAAAAAACTTAGCACTTCTTAAAAAATTAATTTTAGAAATTAAATGGGGAGTTCCCCTTGTGGCGCAGTAATTAACGAATCCAACTAGGAACCATGAGGTTGCGGGTTCAATCCCTGGCCTTGCTCAGTGGGTTAAGGATCCGGCGCTGTGGTGTAGGTCGCAGATGCGGCTCGGATCCCGCATTGCTGTGGCTCTGGTGTAGGCTGGTGGCTACAGCTCCAATTGGACCCCTAGCCTGAGAACCTCCATATGTCACAGGAGCTGCCCAAGAAATGGCATAAAAACAAACAAAGAAAAAAACAACAAAAAAAAAGAAATTAAATGGGAGCTACCTCAAATGAGTGAAATCAATGATATTAAATTTTTAATACAATAAATATTATAGTAAATGAGGAAAGGATTTTTAATTCTTTTATTTTCTACTTGAGAATATGCATGAAATTTATAACCATATGTATAGAAATAATTTCATTTTGTTATGTTTAAATAAGTGCTTTTATCAGTTTTAAAGATATTTAAAGCAGGATCCTAATTAATTTTCATGGGTGTGATCTTATATAGAAGTTCATGAGTCATAGATGTTTAATAGACTACTTCATATTTGGATAATTATATAATTCCAAAGTCAGAACAGTTATCAATACATTCATTCTGGATTAAAAGTAGATGGTAAAGGCATTAAACTAAATCAAACATATAAACAATTTTTTACTTTTATATAGTTCAATGAGTTTTGCAGTAGTTCGTAATTTAAACATTTTATATATTTTCTTGTATATTTTAAGAGAAAACATATTGAAAATTTATTTTTCCTTTATGTATTTCTTCCTCTTCTTCCACTGACATTTTTCTGTTTAAAAATGTATTAACAGATTTCTACTTCTCTAAGACTAAGATCAGGAAAGGATTTTTAAGAAAATCTAGTCCATGTGAAAAAAACTCGATTGCTTTAAGGGGCCAGGAGAATAATATATGTAGTGCTATGTACATCAGTATACATATGGCAGTGGGGCTGATGGGTACTGTGATGAGCTGGAAAGTGCAGATACTCTGGAAAAGCATTCAAAATCAGAATCATTTATGTAATTTACTAGATGAATCAAGCACATCTTTAGATTTGGTTCAGGTCCTGCCATATGTCAGCCTCTCATCTTATTTACTTGGTACCAAAGTCTAGACAGCCTCAGAAATATTCCACAGATAATTCATCTTTCTGTACCTGACTGCCTGTGGTGACCATATAAATGTAAGACAGCCCATTCCATTCTCAATAACTATACTTCTGGCTTCCTTAAGATTTCCGTACTAGTCATAGTGTATCCCTCACTCATTTATTTAAAACATAGTTTGAGCACATACTATGTGATATGTACTAGCTAATAATGATGTAATAGTAAAAAAGACCACATGGTTTCTGCTCCCATGGTCCTTAGATTCTATTCGAGGAAATAATAGTAAACAGTAAAGAAATAAATGACCCTGATCTTTTAACATTGAGAAACACTACAAAGAAATTAAATAGCTGATGATGTGATAGAGGCTCATGGGTTGTAAAGAGTGGTTGGGAAATTAGTATGGCAGTCAAGAAGGGCCTAAGTTGTGAAGGGGGCACTTATGCAGGGACTTGAGTAGCGATAAATTTCAGCCCCATGAAGCTGTTCAGAACAGTATGTTTTAGGCACATGAAACAGAATTATAAAAACAATAAGGTTCACATGTTCAAAACAGAAAATAAAACATTGTAGATGCAGCCTAGTGAGTAAGTGGTTGAGGAGGTCACACAGGTAAGCAGGGACCAGATTATGGGTCCCTGTAGACCATGACAAGGACTGGATTTTATTCTAAGTACAATGGAAAGGCATTGGAGCATTTACAACAGGTAAGTGTATGTTCTGCTGTGTATTCACAAACATCATTATGGCTTCTGTGTGAAGAATAGGCGTCTAAGTGGAAGCAAGGAGATGAACTGGCAGGCTGTTGAAGTAGTACAGGGGACAGGACGGTATGGTAGCAGTGGAGATGGAGCAAAATGTATGGTACAGTATATATTTTGAATGTAATAATTAGCTTTTCTTATGGCTTAGATTTTAGGGGTGGAAAAAAGCAAATCAAAGACAAGAGATTTATTATCCAAATAATTGAGTAGATGATGCAATTTCTGAAGATGGAGAAGATACTGGGGACAGGGATTAACAGTATAAGATGTCCATTTTCAGATTGAGATACCTTCTTACACACCAACTGGAGGAATTGAGTTGATTGTTGGATAATTGAGTTTAAAGGAAAGGTTGATTGGAAGCACAGATCTGAGAGTAATTAACATATAAATTGTATGGAAAGCAGGGACACACATGTAATCTCCTAAGTATTAGAGATAGCTAAAGAAATGTAGATGAAATGGTGTTTCTTTAAACAGATCTGTAAGTTTAGATTAAAATGTCCAGTTTCACTGTTTAACATACACCATGGAACTCAGTCCCTCAGACTCCTACTTGCCCTTTTCTTAGTATACTATTAACATACTATGTAATACTTGGATACATGTTGATCTTCATAGAATTTAACTCTAAAATGCTATTTCTAAATAACCACTTAGCATATTCTTACAAATATATGCAAAACTCCATTGTCATACTTCATTCTAGACTGAACCACTGAAGATTTTAAGACATTTTCAAAGAAAGAAGACAAAATTTAGATCCATTTTGGTTTATTTTACTATTGTCATCAATAGTCAAACAGAAAAATTCATTGATATCCTCTACCTTAAGTTGTATGTTTATGAAGGAATTCTCTTTTGTCTTTTTGAAATTATCAGAGTACAAATTGATATTTTTAATTCTGGTTTTTTTTTGTTTGTTTGTTTGTTTGTTTGTTTTTTTCTTTTTAGGGCCACACCCATGGCATAGGGATGGCATATGGAGGTTCCCAGCCTAGGAGTCTAATCAGAGCTGTAGTCTCTGGCCTATGCCACAGCTACAGCAACGCCAGATCTGAGCTGCACCTTCAACCTACACCACAGTTCACAGCAATGCCGGATCCTTAACCCACTGAGAGAGGCCAGCAATCAAGCCCACAACCTCATCGGTTTCTAATCAGATTCGTTTCCATTGCAACATGATGGGAACTCCAATTCTGTTTCATTTTTAAGAATGCTTCTGAAGAATGAGATTTTGTATGATTATTTGGGTATGAAAAAAAGTTGGCCCTATATCTCTTTATTTAAATTAACAGAGACAAGTAGTCTTGATTCTAGAGTAGAAAAAGGAAACAGAGTGGATGAAGAAATGCCTGAATCATATGAAATCAACCTTGGAGTGACTTTTTATTCAGTTTGAGTTCCATATCTAGCAAATTAAAGTATATCATTTCAGAATTTTCAGTATCATTTATTTGTTCACACAGAGAGAATTTAAGAAATTATTGTTTACTATTACATGGATGATGGTAGTCTCTCATGGATATGACATTTGATAAAGTATGAAAATATTTTGGATAAATCCCATTTATATTCATTATATTATTTTGTATTTTTTAAACTCAATATTAGTTATGTTTATATAACAAAATTTATTGTACAGCCATCATCACAACCCAATTTCACAACATTTCCCTCCCCAAAACCCAGCCCATTCCTACCCACCAAACCTGTCTCCTTTGGTAACATAAGTTTTGCAATGTCTGTGAGTCAGTTTCTGTTCTGCAAAGAAATTCATTGTATCCTTTTTTTGATTCCACATATAAGTGATAGCATATGATTTTGTGTCTCACTGATTAATTTCACTTAGCATCATAATTTCTAGGTCCATCTGTGTTGCTGCAAATGCCATTATTTTATTCCTTTTTTATGCCTGAGTAATATTCCACTGTGTATATGTACCACATCTTCTTTATCCACTCCTCTGTCAATGGACATTTAGGTTGCTTCCATGTCTTGGAGATTGTATATAGTGCTGCAGTGAACACTGGAGTAACATGTACCTTTTGAAATCGTGGTTTTCTCTGGATAGATGCCCACGAGTGGGATTGCTGGATCGAATGGTAATTCTTTTTTTGTTTTTTTGAGGAATCTCCATACTGTTTTCCACAGTGGTTGCACCAGTTGTCATTCCCACCATTAGTGCAAGATGGTTCCCTTTTCTCCACTCCCTCTCCAGCATTTACTGTTTATAAACTTTTTGATGTCCATTCTGGCTCATATGGGTTTTGATTTGCATTTCTCTAATAATTAGTGATATTGAACATCTTTTCATGTGTATTTTGCCATCTGTACGTCTTCTTTGGAGAACTGTCTGTTTATATCTTCTGCCCATTTTTTGATGAGGTTGTGTTTTTTTTTTTTTTTTGGTATTGAGCTGCTGGAGATTAATTCTATGTCAGATTAATTCTGTGTCAGTTGTTTCATTTGCAAATATTATCCCCTATCCCGTGAACTGTCTTTTTGTTTTGCTTAGGGTTTCCTTTGTTGTGCAAAACATTTTAGGTTTAATTAAGTCCCATTTTTTTATTTTTGTTTTTATTGTCATTACTCTAGGAGGTTGATTGGAGAAGATATTGCTATGGTTTATATCAGAGTGTT
The DNA here is from genome assembly GCF_054392235.1 of Sus scrofa. NCBI lineage: Eukaryota > Metazoa > Chordata > Mammalia > Artiodactyla > Suidae > Sus > Sus scrofa. The sequence continues at coordinate 53,182,807 of NC_139386.1, forward strand.
CAGCCCATGTTTTTCTCTAATAGTTTTATACTATCTGGTCTTATATTTAGGTCTCTAGTCCATTTTGAGTTTATTTTTGTATATGGTGTTAGGGAGTGTTCTCATTTCATTCTTTTACATGTAGCTGTCCAGTTTTCCAAGCATCACTTATTGAAGGGACCATCTCTTCTCTGTTTCATATTCTTGCCTCATTTGTCATAGATGAGTTGACTGACCATAGGTGCATTGGTTTAATTTTGGGCTTTCTATGCTATTAAACCAATCTATATTTTTGTTCTGATGACTGTTGCTTTGTAGTATAGCCTGAAGTCCAGGAGCCTGATGCCTCCAGCTCCATTTTTCTTTTTCAGGATGGCTTTGGTTATTCTGGGTCTTTTGTGCTTCCAAACAAACTTTAAAATATTTTGTTCTAGTTCTGTGAAAAATGCCATTGGTAATTTGATAGGGATTCCATTTAATCTGTAGATTGCCTTGGGTAGTATAGTCATTTTGACAATATTGATTCCTGCAGTCCAAGAGCATGGTATGTCTTTCCACCTGTTTGTGTCATCTTTGATTTCTTTTATCAGCATCTTATAATTTCAGAGTATAGGTCTTTGGTCTCTTTAGGTAGGTTTCTTCCTAGGTATTTTATCTTTTTGATGTGATGGTAAATGGGGCTGTTTCCCTAATTTCTCTTTCTGACCTTTTATTGTTAGTATATAGAGATGCAGTTGATTAATATGCATTAATGTTATAGCCTGCAACATTACCAAATTTATTGATGAGCTCTAAAAGTTTTCTGGTAGTGTCTTTATGATTTTACAGGTATAGTATTGTGTCATCTGCAAACTGTGATATATTTATTTCTTCCTTTCCAATTTGGATTCCTTTTATTTCTTTTCCTTCTCTGATTCCCTTGGATTTCTTTTTCTTCTCTGATTGCTGTGGCTCTATTCATTATTTTAAAGCATTGATTTATAATACTTTTCTCTAAGAATCATCAATTTAAAGTCATAATTCTGTCTCAGAGATTAGTGATATATCAGAAGAAAAAAACTATAAATTTATTTATAATGGCCTTTAACATTTGTTGACAATTTTGAACAAATTTTCAAAATTTTTCCATTATAATACCTAAATTTTAAATCCCACAAACTTGCACAGTGTTCCATCTGAATACATTAATATACTTTTCAATGAACCTGTAAGCTTATTTTTTCAGGAGAAAAATATCAGTGGGATGAGCTTTTTTGTTCATGTTGAAATATATCGGAAATTAAAATGCAAATTAATATTTATGAAAAAGACTCAGATTTTTATAAGGCAGTGGAATATATTGTTTATATATAATAATGTAATGTACTAAATAATATCATGGTTAAATATAATTAGATGATTTTATTCACACTTAATTCCACTAGATATGTATCAAAGCTGACACAGAACATAACCTGAAGGTCCAAGCCTATGTTGAGTTTTTTCAGAGTGTTAAATAATCCCAAATTATAATTTGGCATTATGTGCTGGTGTATAGATGGAAAAATTGCTTTTATCCTGACAATTCATACCAACTATATTACTATTAGAAAGTATAATGAAATTCACATTTCATTAATATTTTCTTGAAATGAGATCTCAGTGAATCTTATGTACCTCACTTATAAGTGCTCAAAAAAGTATTGGTAGATAAATGGATCTATAAGTGAATATAACAAGGGATGAAGGAAAATTATATTCACATTAAGAATTTGAGTGAAAACCCCTAGATGATAAGAATGACAGGTGGATTAATATAAGAATGCTGAATCAAGGGCATTGCTAGCAGTAAAGTGGTAGAAACTGTACTAAACTATGAATCAAAGAACATTAGTTTGAGTTTCAACTCTGTAACATTCAAAAAGAGCAAATGTGACTAAAACATTTCCTTTGAATAATATGATGCCCAATGCTTTTTTATTGACTGAATCGAATTACCGTATATACTAAATCTATAGTTGGACATCATCATGAAGTATGTTATAGTAGGCAATATAAAAGGTAGTTGAGATATTTTAGTGAAATAAGATTAAGAATATAAATTTATAATAACAAAACACTACATACATAAAGAATGGGTATTGTTGCATTAACAGTGTTATAACTACATCTTGGAGAACAAACTTGGCTTCTGAGTATGTAGGAACCTTTTTTAAACCATATGAAGAGTGTGATCCCATTGTCCCTAGGATTTTAAATTATTCCTAGGTTAAAAAACTTTAAAAACTTATTTTAAATTATTATTTATACCATGTAAAATGCTATTTATTGTAAGATACATCATTATTTAATCTATCATTGAGGGAAAACCCCTTCCCAGTATACTTTGACATGGTATTGATTGTAAGGTGCATCCCTATATTAGAGATGTGAAATGTGAAAAAACGTGTATCTTAGAATCCATGAAATTAGGTATTTGATGATTTCTCTGTGAAAGGTTTTATTTATAGTCAAGTGCAGGGATCATATAATATAAATGACTATTATAAATCCCACTGAAGTATTTACTTGAAAGAAGAGATTAGGAGATTTTGAGTACAATCTCAACCCCATTAACTATGTTACATTCACCACAGAATTTTCTGTGATAAAGGAATATTCCAAAACATGGCACAAATTAACCTATCCACAAAACATAAACAGACTCCCAGAAATAGAGAACTGACTTGTGGTTGCTAAGAGGAGGTGGGATGGAGGGGGATGGATGGGGAGTTAGTAGATACAAACTATTACATTTGAAATAGATAAGCAGAAGTCCTACTTATAGAACAGAGAACTATATCCAGTCTCTTGGGATATAATGTGATGGAAGATAATATGAGAAAATGAATGTCTGTGTGTGTGTGGTGTGTATGACTAGGTCACTATGATGGGTCAGTATTACTGGGTCACTATGCTCTACAGAAAAAATGGTCACAATACTGTAAATCAATTACTCTTTAAAATTTTTTGAACATAAAAAGACCTTAGAAGCAGATATTTCCATCAAAAATATGAAAGAAAATATACTTAATTTTTGTAGACCAGTACACTCCTCCTACTTGTCTTCTTCAGAAAGAGGCCTTGCTACTTTTATTTCAGCTCAGTACTTCTCCATGCAGTGTCCTCATCTTCTATGTGATATTGATCTATGATATAGGCCTGAACAGTGTGTTTCATTTTCTGGTTAAAATCTGCCTTCTGGCTTATTTATTAGGAAAATCCTGAAACAATCTTTTTCTCCTTACCACGTGAACACTGAAGATGGAGGAAGTGCTAATATTTCACATATGTACTTATATGAGGTATCTAGGAATCCCACAGCAATGTAGAGAAAGGATTCTCCATAGACCGGAAACAGGAAAATGTCCAGAAAAGACTATAAAACTGTTGTGTTTTTTTTTTTTTTTTGTCTTTTTGCCTTTTCTTGGGGTGCTCCCACAGCATGTGGAGGTTCCCAGGCTAGGGGTCTAATTGGAGCTGTAGCCACTGGCCTATTACAGAGCCACAGCAACGTGGGGTCTGACCCGTATCTGCAACTTACACCACAGCTCACGGCAGCACCAGATCCTTGACCCACTGAGGCCAGGGATTGAACCCATAACCTCATGGTTCCTAGTCGGATTCATTAACCACTGTGCCACGATGGGAACTCCTGGAAAACTTTTTTTTCTCTGATTTGAGCCTAATGCTTAATCCCAAGATAAAGCATTGTGTTTACCTCACAAATCTGTGTTAGTGAAGCACATACATGTTAACAGATGCTTAGTGAAGGCAGGGGTGGGAGGAAGAACAGATGATCCAACATATTTAATACATGTAGAGGAAAAGAGCAGTGACTTTTGAAATCAAACAGAACTAGTTATAGGTCTACTGATGATTTGATGTCCTCCCAAATAGGGACAATGAAAACTCTCTGCTGGGTTTGTTATGATTAAATAATATAATGCATAGAGAATTATGTCTGCCCTCAAATAGGCACTATCACTGTGAACGCCTAATGATTACTCTCATTCTAGTTTTGTCAATCTTTTTGAATATCTGGGCATAAATTTGTTTGATTCTTAGAACATGTAGACAATAATGAGTGATCCAAAGTAGGGATGGTCACAATTTGTTCCTTAGAGATGTAGTGTTTCTGTAAAGGGATGAGATTCTGAGAGTTTGACTCTTGGCAACCTTTGTCTTTGTTTATCTATCTGTACACAAGGACTCTAGTCAAGGCTGCTTTAGAATCTATACTCATATACTCATTGATGATTCCACACTCATATCCTCATCGATGATTCCACTTTGATGTTTAGCAGGCATCTGAATTTAAAATACCTGAAACCACACTCTTGATTCCTCGAACCACCCTAACTTACCTTTCCCTGCTTCCTTATCTCCCTGAATGACAACTTTATTCTTCTAGATGTTCAGGACCCAAATTCTTTTTTGTTTGTTTGTTTCGCCTTTGAGGCCACATCTGAGACATATGGAAGTTCCCACGCAAGGGGTCGAATCAGAGCTACAGCTGCCACCCTACACCACCACCACAGCAGTGCAAGATCTGTTCCACGTCTACAACCTACACCACAGCTCATGGCAACACTATATCCCCAACCCACTGAGTGAGGCCAGGGATTGAAACCTGCATCCTCATGGATACTAGTCAGAATCTTTTCCGCTGCTCTCCATTGGGAGCTCACAGGACCCAGATTCTTGAGTTATGCTGAACTTTGCTCTCTCACATCCTGTGTTCAATCCATTAGCAAAGTTTTTGGATTTTTCCTTCAAAATAATATTCCAACCCTTTGAATTATCATCAGCTCCACAGTATTCACTCTAGCCCAAGGATTACTAAAGTGACAACCTAACTGCTTCTACTTTACCTCCTTCAATCAAGTTATCTCACAGCAGCAGTGTGTTCCTTTCAAAAACAAGCCATAACTTGAAACTCCTCTGCCCCAAAACTACATTGGCTTTACATCTCTCTTAGAGGAAAATAAAAGGTTTTGCCCATTATATGATTTATGGAATCATAGGTTCTGGTTTCCAGCATGACCTTCTCTCTCCTTTGCTAACTCAGTTCTAGTCACCCTAGCCTCACTGTGGCACAAGCACTCCAGGCTTGTGCCTGCCACAGAAACTCTTGATGGCTAGTTACTCTCCTAAGATGTTAAGCTCCCCAAAATTACGTATGCTGCTCCTCACTTCTTTCTGGTCTCTGCTCAAACATCAGCTTATCAGAGAGGACCTCTCTATCCACAAATTTAAAATGGCTGACCCACATTCCTAGATAACTCTTCTTTTTTGGCCACATGACCCATGACATGTAGAAATTCCCAAGCCAGGGATCAAACCTGAGCTACAGCAGTGACAATGCAGAATTCTTAACTGCTAGGCCACCAGGGGTCTGTTTTTCTTTTCTAGATAAATATTTCTTCTTCATTTTATTAATAGATCTTACTGCCTCCCATGATATTGTTATCTGTTAATAAACTGTTTTCTTTCTTGTAATCCCTATGTAGCCTAAAATATAAGATTTATGAGAGCTGGGCATATCTGATTCATTTAAGGTATATCTCAAGCCCCTACAATAATGCTAGAAATATAGTATGTACTCAATAAGTATTTGTTAAATAAATAAGTGAATCAAGATTATGCTTATTTCTTCTATATAGGTTGGCAATATCCATTTGAATTGTAACTATGCCTATCTAGCACTTTTAAATCAATTTTATCAGACCAAATAAATACCCAATAACATCCCCCTTTTTAACATATTCAGAAAACAGAATAAATTGTGTCCACTGTCTTTGCATGACTTAAATCCGTTCTATAAATAATTAACAGTACACAAATAGCACACAGCAAAGATTTAATGAATGCTAGCTGTTATTTTTTGTATACATAATTGTATTTCCTATGCATGTGTTATTTTTGTTGTTGATTTACCCTTTTAGGTATTGGAGATATAGTGAAGAAATGAAAACCATGGATCCTGGCTATCCCAAGCCAATCACAGTCTGGAAAGGTATCCCTGAATCTCCTCAAGGAGCCTTTGTGCACAAAGAAAATGGTATGCAACATGTGCAAAATATATTTCATGAGTTTACTAAGTATTTCAATAATCTACTTCACTGTGTTACATAGTAGAAGGTAACATAATAGGGATTTTATATTTATATAAACTTTCTAAGATTTATATTTAATATTATAATCAGGATGTTTTTTAACCTCAGCCTATTTTAGTTTATAAGAACAAATAAAGGTAATTTTTTAAAATGAAGGGTATGAATAACTTTGAAGTAACTAAACCTGTTTTGTATTAAAATTCATGTAAGATTATATAACAAACACACATGGGACAGAAGCTGATCACAAAGAAGATATGGTGTAAGCGTATAAAACATATTTGAGTTGTTATTCTGGAGAGGTGCTCCAGGTCCTGATCAGGGCCAAAAGCCAATTTTTTGGAGTTTTCTCCATATATTTGGCACCGTTTAAGCTATGAATTTATCCTTAACATTATTTGGCCCTTCATAGTTTCTGGGTTCCTTGGTTTATGTTTTCTCAATGCCTTTCTATTCCTTCTTTTCTTAATAGATTTTCAGCCTCTCTGGTTAGATGTTTGATCTAACACAATTATAATTTTTCATGTATACCTTAGGCCCAGAATATTAGCAAACAAGGAAGGTCCCAGCTCAGTACAGTCAAGCAAGAGTAAATATATGATTGCTTAATAACAAGGAACAGATCAGAGAGTGGTCCACATTCCTTGCTCTCCATCTCAGAATTTGAGATTCTATCAGACTCTTAAGTAGAATTTACCAAGCAATGGTTAACCCCTACTCCCATTTATGTTGGTAAAGCCTGAACTTTTCTCTCCTCATTTAGCAATTAGTATGTAGTAAAAAAACCATAAAATAATAATTCAAAATTAAATTTGTACACTACATTCCAGAACAAAGAAAAGGAAAATGGCATCAAACTGAAATACATAGAAAAAAATTATCCTCTCTAATGATTTATAATAGGAATCAGAAAAAAAAAAATGTCATGTGTGTTCACAGTAGTATGAAAATTCTATAAAATATTAGGCAACAGTAACAAAATATCATTTGCAAGAGCAAAATTAAATACATCTAGGGGGAGGAAAGAGCAAAAAATTTAATGGAGAAACAGAGGGAAATGAAAAATCAACACCATCATTGAAAACAGTGACTGATGATCAGCATATTACCAGAGTTTAAGAAAGCTTTACACTGAGTGCAAACTTGAAGGAATTGAAGCCCAACATGAATGAACATCAATTAGAAAAGGCAAACCAGTGTTTTGACCATTGTTATATGCAATTTATACTATATTCTGTGCAATCACGTCCCACAAGTAAAACACTGTAGCCAGATGCTAAGTCAAAGAGAAACATGATGCCTTGATTGTAGCACTGACTGGAATCACAGTTTTTGTGTATGTGTATTGGTTCAGAGAATTAAAGGACGAAGTTAAGATAAAATCTGTATGTGACAAAAGCAGAAATCTATAAGAGAGGACAGATTGAGAGAAAAAGGAAATCTATAAGAAAATGAAGGAAGTTACAGGGCAGTCATATTGGAATCATTAAAATCAGATACATAATATTGCAAAAAGCTTGACATACCACATGGATACAGATGAAAAAGACAAATAAATGAAAAAAAATGTGAGAAATAATCACATGGAAGGCAGAAAACTGAGATGATCCCCTAAAACTTATACCCATCACCAAGGAAGGAGCTAATGAGGGAGAGGGGATTTCTTTATGTTAGAATAAATAGAGATCGTTTCAGCCCAGATAAAACTAACTAGCTAACATTTACAGCTAATATCTGAGATTTGATTCAGGTTCTTTTGAAATAAATCATAATTGTATAAAAATAACAAAAATATTTCTGCTTCTTGCCCCATGATTTTTCATATTGTCCACCTGAAAATAATATTCTTTTAGTATAAATGCTTTCCTTAAATTCAGAATTTAATACTTTCTTTTCACTATAGTAAAGAATAATTTTGTAAAATACTGGCAAAGAAATAAAGCATGTTGGAAAAATCAGTGTTTACAAATGAGAAAAAGTTACAGATGAAATTTCAATATATCTATCTTCTGTACCTTAACTGGTCCAGCCTCCTCTTTGATATCCTTCAATATTGAGCCCACTTTTGATCTTTCAGGAATCCTTGAATATCCTTTATGGTACTTTTTCCCTTGCATTCGAAATCTCATATTACAACAATCAATTTATATGCCCATTCATTATCCCCTCTAGTGTAAACTCTTCAACTGCAGTTACATAGTAACCATTCAATAAATGTTAATTATTGAAATTAATTTTATCCCTTCTATTACTCCTAACGTTATTCCCTAAAGTGGTGATCTCCTATGTGTTTGAAAGCCTTGTTCTGTAGGATAGCAATATTAATCAATCTGGAAGGCCTCAGTCTAAATAGTCATAGCAAATTCTCTACTTTTTATTCTATATTCAAACCTCATGCTTGTGGTTTCTTACCTTAAACTCAAATTTTACACAACTTCTTCCCTTATGTTTGTTAGAAAAGAGACATGGTGCAGATTATTAAATAAACACATTGATTTAGATTTAGATTTAGATTTAGATTTAGACTTAGACTTAGATTTAGACTTAGACTTAGATTTAGATTTAGACTTAGATTTAGATTTAGATTTAGACTTAGACTTAGATTTAGACTTAGATTTAGATTTAGATTTAGACTTAGATTTAGATTTAGATTTAGATTTAGATTCAAAGTAATTCCCTATAAGGATAAATCCATGCACATGATACTTGATAGCCATAAATCAGAATAATAAAGCAATGAAAAGTTTTATCTAATTCTTCACCCTTCTGGGCGTTCCTGTCATGGCTCAGCAGTAATGAACCAGACTGGTATCCGTGAGGATACAGGTTCAATCCCTGGCCTCAGTCAGTGGGTTAAGGATCCGGCATTGCAATGAGCTGTGGTGGGGTTGCAGATGCAGCTCAGATCCTGCGTTGCTGTGGCTGTGGCATAGGTCGGCAGCTACAGCTCCTACTCTGACCCCTGGTCTGTGAACTTCCATAGGCCATGGGTGCAGCCCACCCCCACAAAAAAACAATTCTTCACCCTTCCACCAAGGTAGGAATTTCTTCCCGGAGATCTCTTCGTGATATTAAAAAATAAATAAATAAATCTCACAAACTTAAAATTCAGCTATAGAGTTTTGAAGGATATGTTTTTCATATTAAGGTGGAATATGCCTTCCCATTATACCTATTGATACTAATTCTGCCACCTTGACTAATGAAATATGAATATGTGGTGCCATTTACTGAGTTCCCACCATATATAAGTTGTGTTTCATAAATTTGTTACATAGTTTATTTGTTCATTGAAAATACCTCTTTACTTCATATATCATTATTTATAAATGAGAAAACCATCAGCTAGTCTAAGTACCTAAAACATGATTGTGGCAGTGGTAATATTATATATCTAAGGTATGAAACCAGAGCATTCTAACCTCACCAAAATTCTCTAATACACTATCTCCAAAGAGGAAAAGTTAAAACATCTTTTCCTCTTGTTATATGATTAAGGTAACTGACAATCTGTCATGCTAGGCTAAATTTTTTGTTTTGTCATACTAGACGTGCCTACTTTAGGCTTTTTCATCATCTTCCCAAGTTTCACCACTTAATTTAACAATTTTCTTATTTTCCTTTTTATTTTTAGACCCTGAAAATCACTGCAGTAATCCAAATGATATTTGACTAAGGCAAAATTAGTAGAATTATATCTTCTTGCCTTTGACAGTATTTTAAGCAATGATGAGTTTTTAACAAATACCTGAAATTGCAATAATCACTGCATTCACCCCCTTTCAAATTGTTTCTACATTAATTGCTGTCAAGTCCAACTTCCTTGGCATTATCCTTAGAAAATTCCACTTTAAGGTTAATACAGGAGTCTCCTTTTAACACTGTTGCATTTGGTTTTACTGATTACACCTCCACATTTAGCCTGTTAAAATAGTTTTGCTTTTGTTGGTGCTTTAATTCTCTACCCCTATTCTCACTCATTGTCTGTTAAAATCTTCAAGTGATTCAAACAAATATTTTCACAAGATTCAATGTATTAATTCACATTGATTAAACACTAACTTCTTACCAATGAATATATGAGTGGAAAACAGAGAGAATACATAGTAACTGACAGCAGGGTCATCTACTCAGTTATGACAGTTACTGTGGACAATCACTTGTTACATTTTAGGACTAAGCAATAGAAAAATCATCAGTGAAAACCAATCAAACACAAGAGAAAATGTCTCAGCTAAGACATTACAGCCTCACTGATTTCTTTCTCAGAATTTCTAAAAATTGATAATTTGGGTAAGAAGTCATCTGAAGTTGCTACTCTTAGTAAGCATAATATCTACATGATTATAACATCAGAGCTACTCACAAAAGAAAAAATATGAGTACATAAATGTTTCTTCAAGACCCTGACATTTCATACATTATTAGAAAAAAAACCCTCTAAACTTAAATTATTAAATGAGATGATCAAATTGCAGAGTCAAAGTTTTACTGATTTATGCTGCCAAGATTCCAGGCTATTTCTCTTCTAATACTTCTATTTTCATAATTCTTGCTGACTAGACTTCTTATCTCTAACATATGTATTCAGTAATCATCAATTCTGCCTCTGAACGTGGAGGGCATTAGTATAAAATTTGGCCTACAGACCTGATAAATATGAAAATGGAAAACTTCTGAACTTTTATATGACACCTGGTAGCTTCATGGTAATTAGCTTTGACTAAAAATTAAAGATGAGGACACTTCCAGCTGTTGGTTTCCAGTGTATAAATATAAGAAGTACGGTCACCTGTTTTGAAGGTCTATTTAATTCTAGATCAATGCCATTATTCAACTATGATCATCTAATGTACTAGTATTTGGCAGGCCCTCAACATTTCTTTATCCAAGCTTGTTGAATAATTACATTGGATTTCATTAGTGTGATCAAATACCAACTCCCTGTATAAAAATTTGAATCCACATACACCTGTTTTCACTTGGCAAGTTGTTCTGATTGCAAAACTGCCCTTCAGAACTAAAAGCAACAGCAGACTTTGATGCCATTAAACAGAGTGGTTTCCAGAATGAACTGAAGTGATAGTCCATCTTAGCTGAAATTTTTTGAGAGATGTCAAAGTTTTTTGGTCGTTATTGTTTTAGGGGTGATATCTATCACAACCTATGATGTTTAATGAAAGAGTATTTGTGAAAAGACAAAAATCTCTAAAGGACCTGGTCTTGGAAAGAATCATCAAGAGTCAGGCTCTAAAGCTAGACCAAGATTTAAATTCCTTTTTTCACAAGGACTAAAGCATATTATTTTATCTCTGAGCCTCACTATCTTTGCCTGAAAAATATAGGCAATCAATTCTACCTGACAAAATGTTTATGAAGATTAAAAGATGTCATTTACTAAGCTTTTAACACAGTTATTCTTCCATAATAAGTGCTCAGTAATGTAGGGGGAAAAAACTTCATTAATGATTATTAACTCAAAAAGTAGACATACTATTCAAAATTAGCTCCCAAAATATAGTTTTTTAAATGATTATAGCATTAAAATATTTCTTCTTAATTTCTTAAATTTTATCTCAAAGCAAAAATTAAAGTTAATTCACAAAGAAACTTGACATGAAAGACCTATGAACAGAAAGGAAAAACTAGACTTATTCCCATGAAAAACAACAAAAATTTAAAGAATAGTTCTAAAAAAAAAACACACACATGTGTAGTTAAATCGTCACAAGTTTACAATTCTATTATCTGCATCCATAATGTTTTAGCACATAGATCATTTGTGTTGCTAAGTTATTTGAGCCTTCCACATACTACCTCCTTCCCTATGAAATGAATGTTAGTTGGAACTATTAAAGACAGAATTATAGATTTATTTTTACTCTATTAAACCATTACTCTAAAAAGATTGATAATGGCTTTAGAAATTTTATAAAATATAACTAGGAGACAAAAATTTAACCTAAGCTAATAAATAAGAGAGCCAAATAATGAGGACAAAAGAAGAGACAAAATAGGCACTGCCTAGAGCTGAAAAAAAGGTTACTCCATAAAATACAATACCTATTTACTTATTAAAATCCTTAGAGACAAAGAAAATCATCACTAGTTTCATGATTTAGGATTTCTTATGATTTCTATTCCAAATGACACAAACTTGTCTTAGGAGAAGTACAACTATTTCCAATACTAAAATCATTAGAAATTGCTTTTGAGGTGTTTCATGGAGAAGCCTCCTTACGATATATTGTGCAGTGCCTTCAACAGCATAAGGGCAAACTGGGCTTCCGTTTATAAGGCTGTTTTCAGTATCTTTCAATACAGGTTGATTTTCTCACACTAACATGCAATTCTACACCAGCAATCCTATAAGTGAGCAATAGGATAAAGTTCTATTTGCAAGGTAGACTAGGGATAGATGTATACAGCATGGTCCTTCAGCAACCCTGTACCAATAGTATTTCTTTCTCTTGGCTGAGCTTTCCCTAAGCATTTGAGGATATGGTCCCTGGAACACAACAGCCATATCTAGTTCAAAAGACTGCTGACCTGGGACTAGTGTTTTCTTCCTTAAAAATTGAGTCACTTTAATATACATCTTTTAAGTAGCCTATTTAAATGTCTGCATGTATGTTGTACAACTGTAAATGTAATTGAGTAATAAAAAGTGCTATAAAATAAATTTAAAAATGAAAACTTCTAAAAAATAATAAATAAATAAATAAATGTCTCTATGTATATATACCCTTTTAAAAATAAGTGGTTCCTATGTGTGTTTGTTTCCCATCTAGGCTTTACGTATTTCTACAAAGGAAAGGAGTATTGGAAATTCAACAACCAGATACTCAAGGTAGAACCTGGATATCCCAGATCCATCCTCAAGGATTTTATGGGCTGTGATGGACCAACAGACAGAGATAAAGAAGGACACAGCCCACCAGACGATGTAGACATTGTCATCAAACTGGACAACACAGCCAGCACTGTGAAAGCCATAGCTATTGTCATTCCCTGCATCTTGGCCTTATGCCTCCTTGTATTGGTTTACACTGTGTTCCAGTTCAAGAGGAAAGGAACACCCCGCCACATACTGTACTGTAAACGCTCTATGCAAGAGTGGGTGTGATGTAGGGTTTTTTCCTTTCTTTCTTTCTAGGAGTTTGTGGTAACTTCAGATTCAAGACAAGAGCTGTTATGCTGTTTCCTAGCTAGGAGCAGGCTTGTGGCAGCCTGATTTGGGGCTGACCTTTCAAACCCAGAGGGTTGCTGGTCCTGCACATAAGTGGAAATGCACTCGTGGGGAAGCTTCCATGATGCACAGTATCTGCCGTTCTTCAGTCCTTTGTCTTTCTTTGTCATTCAGTTCTAGGCCTTTCCTCTGCACGCTCAACGCCCAGTAAAATTTCAGGATTACCTACAGAAGAGGAAAAGAAGAAAAGATTCTTCTTAAAGGTTTCTAATATTGTTTCTTTCTGAAGTCTGAGCCCATTTCTGGGGGAGGGGGGAAACAAAACGGAAAACCCACGAATTTTTGCTTTACAGCAAGGAAAAGAAAAAGGTTAAACAAAAAACCTACAATTGAACTTTCAGGAAAGTGTGAAGACCCAAAACAGCTTTGTCTCCAAAGAAGATAGCTCTTTGACTGCTATGGATAATCTCCTCCACTTCTTTTTGTCGGGTAGGAGACCGGGATACACATGCAGGACTTTAGACTGTTGGGACAGCCATTTTCCAACAAACAAGGGGCCAAAATATCTGCAATATAGTAACAGCCTTAATAATACATCCATTTTTCATTTTATACAGCTGTTCTCAGCTATGTCCTCAATGTTTCATCACATTTATATTAACAACTATATTCAACTAGGATCTTTTAATTGTTTTGAAGTGTTTCTAAACCCCTTCCTGCCACCTTATCCCTACATCAGTGTGATAATCTCCAGAAGTTGTAATAGGCCATTGCCCCAGGCCTTCCATGGGTCTGTCAGGAATATTCATTATAATTGGAGCAAGAATCAGTATGTCTTTAAAGTGGTTTAAAGTGACAGTTATTTTATAAGGATATGTGACACTAGTAGTAGATTGGTGTAACCCTTTGAGAACTATCAAATCAGATTTCAGAGTCTTAGGATCTGGTAAATTATAGGACTGGGCAATGGTTAAAACATGCACAGGTTCAAGAAGTTCAGGTTTTTAAAACAGATATCCTATAACCCCATGTAATTTTTAAGTGATTTACAGTACTACACAAGTGCATTTATAATGACTAGAAATGATGTTACTTGCCAATATTTTCTGGCAAATAAAAAGGTATTTTATTAAATATCTTCTAAGAGTGAAATTTTATTTCAGCAACTGATTATAACAGCCTGTCTTCTTTGTTGTTTTTGCTAGACACATTTAATTTCTGTTTTAAAATCCATTGCATGAAAATTCAGTTTGCCATGGTACATGCCATTAGCATTGCCATCTTAAGAATGAACTAAAATGATGACTCTGAGATTGCATGAATATCCTCCAGTGTATTAGCTATTGCATGTCAACCATAGTTCTCAAAGGGTTCATGTGGCTTCTGGCATTTAGCCATTCAGTTGATCACTGACAGAGCCAAGAGACCACCAAAGCATTTCATTGTTGAGTGTAATTTGTCCTAACAGCAGTATTGTCATTTTCATGTGACCTGCAGAGCAGGTTTGTATCAATATTTTTTTCCTAGAGAAAAGTCAGCAACTGACAGACCTCTTTATTGATTTTTAGGAGCTGCTTCTTGCAGTGAAAGGCTTTACAGCCACTGAGCTGTGAACTTATTAGAGATGGTCAGAACGAACGCACCCCATGAGTCAGACATTGGCTTTGTGTGAAAGCCAGCTTTTGAGGGGATTAGCTTTTGAAACAATGAACAGCTTGCCTTGAACTTGATTATTAATCTGTTGACTGTCATTAACAACTTAAACATCATCTTCTGTGAAAATTTTCCTTGATGAGTCCTGTTCTATGTCTTTGCCCTTTGACCTTTAACTTGCAAACTGGCACAAACTGAAGGTAATCTGGTGTTGCTTCTCCATTGGAGTGTTAATTGTTCTCTAAAACCTAGTAAGCATGAGCTGTTTCCTTAGAGTGGAGAGAGAATGTTGTTGGTGGATCCTCAATTAGACAATTTTCTCTTTACATGCACACTTTAAAAATGCCCTATAGAAAGAAGTGACTTTTGATTTTACTTTAATATAATTTCAAGTCTAAATTCATCATTTTAGTACAAATATGAAACTATAGGGGGAAAAGAAAAACCTCAAAATACTTGAATGGCCAGTGTGGCTTTTATATAAAGCAGGAATTTTATACTAGTAAAAAAATTTCTTACTCATTTGCTAATAATACACATTTCCAGATGATTTTTAATGAGTGTAAGTATACATTCTTATTTGGAAATGGATAGTTTGGCTGCCTTGAATTTGTATTTATACTCAACATAGCATGATAATTAGAATGCCTTTCAGTTAAACTACATGTTTATGATTTGGTTGGGGAAAATATTTGTAATCATGGATGGTGTGTTGCAAAGCCTTGCAGATTGTTAATTCTTACATCCTGAATGTACATAATGTAAGGCTAAGAAAGAAAGAACAATTATAAAAGAGTAATGGCTTTACTGCAAAACTTGTACAATGCAGGCTGTATTTTGACAATTTGATGGAGATTATGTATTGAGGGCCAAGATAACAAGGGAAAAGGACCAGAATCATCCCTGTAGCTTTACTTCAGTGCTTCCATTGGATGATGCTGATTTTATAAAGGCTTAATCACTTCTACTGAGCATGAAGAAAGTACTATATACATAAGCTCATTTATACAATGTTTGCTTGTGGGATGGTTTCATCTTTTTAAAGATGCCAAGAAAAAAAATAACTGGAAATTGTATTTTGCTAAAGATTGAAAGAAGGAACTATGCCATTTTGGGATATATGTAAATCATTGAGGAATACCATTGACCTGCATTGAAAATTGATTTTGTTTTTTCCTCTAAAATGAGAAAGAAACTAAAGAAGCAGTCTTTTGCCTCTTTACTCATTTGTCACAATATCCTGATTCATCATAAGACTATAAAGTATATAAGGGCTATAAAATAACCATAGCATTAAGAAGGGGAAAACTCTACCATTATGCTTGAATTCTGAAAATGTCATGGATGAGTGTCGAATCATATTTACTTCAATATGAGATGAGATTTATGTGATAAGGAAAAGCATATATGGCTTCTCGCTTACTGGAACATTTAAATTTTTGGCCTGTGAGACTACACAAGATAAGAAAGCATTAAGTACAACATAATCACAAACATTGGAATTCTGTTTGCTTCATTGTACACTAGGCACTTTGCAAGTATGGTTGCTAACTCCTTTTCCAGGTGGGGTTTGGAGAAGAAAATGTCAAGCTTAATGAAACAGTGAAAGGTAGAGTGACTAATTAGTCTAGCACATAAAAATAGTGATTCAAAAACAATGTGAATAATAAATGAAACAATATAATGTACAAGTTCACGATCGGTAGAGATATACAACCTATCAAATATTTTTTCAACATTGCATAACTGATAGCATGGAAAGTTCAGACCTAGGGTTTCCCAAATTGAAATGAAAACACAGTCACAAAAAATAATTCTCCCATTTCATTATTTCTCATTACTTTAATATAAATGCAAATGCAAACAAGGTAATGTTTATTACACAAATTAACTATAATTATAATTTTAGCCAAATATCATTGTTCTATATATTGTTAACTGGACTGAATGAAGTATTAAATTAGCCAATCAGGCTGTATTCTCTATAAAGCAGAAATTCCACATCAGACCTGTGAAAAGAGGTTGTGAATTTAACTACTGACCTGTTTCAGAACAAAGTATCTGCTGACATGGAGTCAGAACAGGTGAATACAGATGCTCTTTATAACTGCAAAGGTAACAAGGATAAACTGGAGAACATTATATGATACTAGTAAAGACAACTTCTGTTATAAATCAGAGGGCTAGGCTTTTCTGAGTGAGATGTAATAAATTACTAAGTAATAATTTACAAAAAATTAATTACTAAGTAATAAAGGATAGAGACCGATTTAGTGGAAAAAACAAATGTTCTCTTTACCATTAGATTGCTTGTAATCTTTTCCTATTGACATACAATTTGTCTGTTTTATATAATATATACTTGTTTTTATTCACTTTCTGTGGATGGTTAAAAAACACAATGTGATGGATGAGAACATTGCCCAACATAATGGTAGTTCCAATACATGGATGTTGTGTATATACTGGATCCTCGGGATAGTAATATAATACTTGCAAGTTCTACATATTATACTAGTATCTTCAGTATGCACAAAGACACACTCACACTTTGTAGATCTAACCATAGACTAAGCAATGTGTCCATATTGACTAAACTCAATGTGCTACCTGAAGAGGACAGATGTTATACCCAAATAGACTGAATTAACACGAGTCATGAAAATACCTTTTTTAGGTTTTGGAATTATTTCTAGAAACTAATAAAGGCAGTGACTTATTGATAGCTTTGAGTCTATGAGATTGTGATGTATACTAGCACAACCTTATTGATGATGGTAAAATCTTCTCGGCAAACATAGCAGAGTTCGTTTAATTTTTGATTCGCTCAAGAACACATTCCAAAATATCAGATGTCAAACAGGACATGCCATCTAAATAAAAAATGTTAAATTCAGATGAGTTATTACAAATAGCCTTGAGTAGAGTCTTACAAAATCACAAAAGGGTTTGTGTCAATAGTATTAGAGAATCTAAACATTTCATTGCATTTCATGTTCCTTTATGATTGATTTAATGTGACCACAGCTTATGACTGCCAGAACATATGTATCTTAATGTTGCCTAGTAGGGAACCATAGCCAGATCAGAGAAGTTCTATTTAAAAAAATATAAATTCATCAACATAATAAAAATGTCATAATAAAGAATACAACAACCAGGCATAGCACCACACCATAAATATAAAAGCTACATGTTAAATTCATTATATATCATGGAAATTAATGAAGAGGAAAAATGAGTCTTTTGTAAAATATGAAAACATACTTTAGTACTCCTTAATACAACTGGAAATTTTTCTTTAGCAAGTATAAAAGTAGTAGAAAAAAATGTATAACTTCAAGCTCTTCACATTAGTGATGAGTATGTGATATATCAATGTATATAATTAGCCAGTGGTCATTAGATGTTACCCTGCATAAACACATCTGATATTCATGCATTGCCTTCTAGGCTAAAGATGTCAAAGTTAGATTTTTTAACCTCAATTGAAAGATATATACAATGTTAAAATTTCCTGAGAAAAGCCATGTCCCTAGGATAGAAATTTACCTCAATAATCACATAACACAAAGCACTTGGCGGAGTAGCAAAGAAGTTGCCTTAGTGTTTTAGTCTCACCTACTTGTAACCTTTGTCTTTCATATGCTACTCAAATCATTTTTAATTTGTTGCTTTTGTGTAATTTTCAAATGATTCTGATATATGTCAGATCAGATTAATAACATCCAATAACAAATATCTCTTCCAATATTTTATACATATATCTACTTTGACATTTAAACCAATAGTATAGAAAGCCTAAGAATGAACACTGATTTGACAAATTCAAAGAAATTGAGTGAAAAACAGATTTGATATTGTAAAATCTTTGTCAATTTCCTAGCAGAATACTAAAGTATCGGCCTTTAAGTTTTAAACACAATTGTGAGCTTACAACTGGACATGACATGCATTATTTTTTAGAATGATGCTAATTCTTTATACTAAGTAAAGGTATAAGATCATGAGTGCTGTAACAAAGTACAGGCACTTGAAATGAAAGCTTTTTTAAGGAAAATGAAGGCATAACCAGTAACTCATGGTCAGTGCATAATAAGTATCGAAATTATGTATGGAAGATAATTCGAAAGATTTATAAACATTCTATGCCTTTTCAATTTTAAGAGCATCATGTCTTAAAATGTAAACACTGGACTGGAAATAACTTTCAAGTTTGCACTTAACAAGTCCTTACAGAGCACACTGAACACTTTAGGATGAATACATCATAAACAAGAGCGTTGTGCTCTGCTATAGGGCTGGACTTACATGCCCTTAAAAAGGGAGAAGAACATCAATTAAATATAAATATGACAATATGATAGTTGTGTCATGTTAGGCCACTTAGCTTCAGAGAAAGATGTCATTAATCCTTTTTTCATAGAGAAAACCCAGAAGGAGAGTATGGTGAAATGAACAAAGACTTTTTGACTTACAAAGATGTTTTTCAAGTATCTTACCCTCTTGTTTTTGTCCATGAACAAATACCACTCATGATACAGACATTTCTGTAGCACTTGGTCTGTAGCTAGATTGCATACCAGGTACTTTTGGACTTAGGCGTTTTTACACATGCCTCATATATGATGAAGCTTCAGTGAGATGTGACTGCATGGTAGGATGATTTTTTCCTAGGATAGAATATGGTGCTACTTGTACTTGCCACCTTTTATATGAATGTATGTTTCTACGTTGGCCTGTCTTGCCAAGATATAGATAAAAGCCTGGTGTGAGCTGTCCATTTGAAAAGTCACTAGAATGCATGTTTCATTTGCTCTTATATAATGCCAATTTGATCTTGTTCCCTGCTCTATATATTGACAGCCCAGTTGTGAAGGTAAAATATACTTTTCTTGAATGAATGATTCAGTCCTTAAGTCAATGTCATAGTTTTGCTACCACTGAAATATCACAGAGGCCACATTATTGGCTGTCTTCTCACAGTTCTTTAGTATACAGTATTGCCTGGGTAGAATCAGATTTTTAATTCTTTTGGTCATTTTCTTCTTTTGTATCTGATATGGAATCATTTTTCCTTTATATATTCATGAATATACACATTTCTAAACAAACATGATTTCCAAACAATTCTGCTGTGTGCCTATTTTTTATGTTCCTTAAGTCTGGAAATTATTTGTTTGCTTTATTTTTTTCAGCCCAATATACAGACAGTTTGGAGGGATATATTATTTTGTGTTGTTCTGTACAGTCTGTGCCTAATTTGCATTTCTTTTTATTTCTACCTTGCCTCATTTTTTTTCAAATTTTTGATTTGTTATTCCCTTTCCTTTGTGAAAACAAGTATTGAACATCATTGTACATAACATGTGTTGCCCTAAAAATATGCATTTGTTCCTGGGTGTTTTTTCCTTCATAAGCTTCATACAAAGACTTAGTCCCAATAAATTTCACATGCCTCCCAAACTCTTGCATTGGATACCAACTTTTCTAGAGCTATCCCCCTGAGAAAAGTGAAATGCTGCATGTGAAGCTGATGTCTGTTGGTAAGCCAGCTAAGGAAGTTTGCTTTTGCTGAATGTATCTTAAATAATTATACAGAAAAGTGAATACCATAATAGTGTTCTGTTTAAGGTACATCATGAGTTCATGAATGCCTAAAACCTCAATTCTTTGATCTATTTCCCTTTATGTGTAAATTACATATATATTAGAAAGAGAGAGTAAGAGAATAAAGGATGTTACAGTGGCAGCTTTTTGCTGCATTGCTTTTGACTGCATCAGCATTTCTATTGTGGACCTCTATTTTCAGGGGTTTTAGAGACTCACCCATAAAAATTTGCTTCAGGCTTAAAGTCTTGAAAGGTTTTTTTAGGTATATAATTTTAAACCAATGTATCTTGTTTTTATATTATAGGAGGGAAATAAATGGAGTTTACTAGTTCAATTTTGTGCTAATATAAATTTTAATGAACTTAATTTTTTAATAAAACATAAAGTCTAATTAGTCCATAGAGCACTGATGGTTTTTTAAATGAATCAGTTATTGACATAGAGAGAATTGCCTGCTTTGTCAGTGTAGCAACCTATCTTTAAGATATTTTAAAACTTATAACATATTAATATTATCTTGATTCTAATAGTGGATCAGTATAATAAAGAATGCAATTTATGCCATCCATATGAGCTATCTGGTAATATAGATTGGAAAATATATACTATATTTAGTAAATATATATGTATATATTTACTAGATAGGTTGGGGGGGTAGGCACTCATAAATTTAGTTTGTCAAATAAATACTATATATATTTAAAAAAATTGCACAGACATTTGCCCTTCAGAGTCAGAATTAGATGCAAGCAATTGCAAAGGAAAGTTGTCTCTTGAGTAAAAAACACACATTTTATAGTTTCTTATGAAAGCCATTTTTTTCTATATTGTGGTTATGGGAAATTAAAGGAATTTAATGCATAAAATTAATTCAAACTTTATTTAAATAACCTTAAACTGTGAAGCAGAGAGAAATACCAGGAAATTAAATATTTAGGCCATTATCTTTTGGTTTCTGACAATACTTTACATTTATTTTAATTCCCCATGTTATTTTCAGTTATGGAGAGAGTATTAAAATCTAACTTTAAGTGTTTGGATTATTCACATTACACTCGACACTATTTCATTAAGTTTTTGATAATATGTAGTCTTCTGTGTGCAAGGAAAGAAATAAATAACACATTTATTTGGTGAATGAGTTTTAAGGTTTGCAAGTTGTTACTGATTTTTTGCTCACACAGGATTCTATACATTTATACCATCTTAAATCTGGCATATATATATATTTTTTCAGATAGCTTCTACTGACAAACACAAAGCTTGTTTGTGTGCAAACATAAGGCTAAATAAATGGTGCTAAAGTGTATTATGACTGTCAGATATAATCAGGCAAAATTTTTTGGTGCTTAAATTAATTTTTTCATTGATTTATTGATCAATGCATTGAACAGTGTTTATTATTCACAAGTTGTCTTTTATTGGTAAATCAAGGCCTCATAGCACATTGTTAAATAAAATGATTGACTAGTCTATGTAACAGCTCACCAAGCTACTATCTAACTCCTTATAATGTTGCGTCATTAAAGGTCAAGGGATCATGATATTAATCTCATCGCTGTAGACCATTAACATGACTGAACTTTTCCACAAAGTACTTATGTTTACAATGCTATAACCCTTTGACTGCTGCGGCAACCTTTAACCACACAAATGTCACAAGCTAGAATCATCAGCATGGTTCTTGCCATGGCAATCAAAGAGTTAAGGGCTGTGCAGTGATTTGTTTTGTATTTATTAATTTATATTTATTTCGTTTCCATTCAAGGAGGGGATTTTGGGTGGGGCAGTTTTTGTCTGCTGTAAGTGTCTTAACCTAGGGAAGGGTTAAATGGCTTTTTATACTATTGCATCTTCTGTATTTACCATCAATTCATTGTGTTGTAATTAAAAAACTGTCAATAAATAAGAGAATAGAAAAATCATCCATAGGCATTGTGGCTTTACTCAATGAATGATATACATTCATTTATGATGAATATTTAGGCTGTGATATATAGTGGTAGCCTTTACTAGCCATGTCTTCCTAACTGATATAAAACAGAAAATAAAAACTCTAATTTAGTGATTTAGGCCAAAATCTACATTACATCAACTGGAGAAATGCTTAGTTGTTAACTAGATGTCTATGACTGTGACCAAGGACAGAGCAGGAAGCATCACTATATCAAATGCATTTTAGGCAAGTAGCCAAGAACATAGGCTACATTATGGTTTCATCACAGCTTGACACAAATAAAAATTACTTTTTGGATCAGTGAGTATAATTTATTGACTTAAGTCATATCATGACTCTCAAGGTAAATTTAATCAAACAGGCTAATTTTGATATGAAAAATCTTTGGCTGAATCCCATTTAAGGATTTCTTCTTGCTTTCTTTCTTTTTCTTTCTTGCTTGCTTGGTTTCTTTCTTCCTAGCATTCTTTTCCTTTTTTTTTTTTTTTTTTTTTTTAATGGTTGCACCTGCAGCATATAGAAGTTCTTGGGTCAGGGGTTGAATCAGAGCTATAGCTGAGGCCTACTCCACAGCCAGGGTAACACTGGATCCCAAGCTGCATCTGCAACTTATGTCATAGCTTGCGGCAATGCTGGATCCTCAACCCACCTGGCAAGGCTAGGGATCCCATATATTTACAGAGAAAATGTGGGGTCTTTAACTGGCTGAACCACAACAGGAACTCTCCTCCTTTTTACTTTTAATAATAGGATTATAGTAAAAGGGTGATCATAAATAGAGAACTGACTCACAGAAAGAATAAAGATAAATATTTTTATATTTAATATTTAATAAATTATATGTTTTAGAATATCAACTAGCTGTATGTAATCGAGTCCTTAACAAGGGTTTCATAAAAAGCAAAGCTAATATGTATCAATAGTCCTAAAAAGTCATCTGAATTTTAAGAAGAATTAGGAAAGCATATTGGGAATAAAGTAAAATGTGCTTTCAGGCAACAATCTAGGTGCATCTGTGCACCAACAAATTGATGTTATAGTTTTAATCCATGCACAAAAGAAGAGAGCTCTGGAGCAGGGTAACTAAGGCAATCACAAGGATTTAATTGAAGTAATAATCAGACTAGAGGGACAGATAACTTTGGTTGATAAGTCTTTGAAATTTGCATCGAGGACAAATCCCTAGAAATCTGAAGTTTAATGAAATAATTACCAATAAGATTAGTGCTTTGGGAACAGGTCAGCATATAAAAGCCTACAAGATTTAGTTAACAATATATTTTTACTTGTAGAAGTCTTTTAAACAAAAGATAATCTTTATTTTTATAAGGCTATTGAGAATGTGTAGACGTAAATATCAGGCTGAATCTGAGAATGAATTTCCTTGTTTTTATTATCAAAGAGAAAAAAAAAACAAAACTAGAAACATTCTTCAAACCCAGTATTATTTTTTTCTATGTATTGAATTATTCATTTATGTAATAATTAAAATACATTGTTGTATCACTTATAATCAAGAACCAAATTAGATGAATATATTGTGAAGAAAAAAATTCATGTATGGGTATTGAGAACCTCATAACATACCTATCATACTGTAGAAACATAATTATAACTTATTGTGATGAGTGATACTCAGTTTGATACACTCACCCCTGTGAGTTAGTTACCCTATGAATGTATCAGTAGCAGGCCCTTCCTCCTTCTTCCTCTTCCTCCTCCTCCCCTCTGCCTCCTGTCTCCTTCTCTCTCTCCTTTCCCCTCTCTTTCTCTCTCCCCTCATCTCTCTCCCTTAATTTCTCTAGTCCTTGAAAGAAAAATATATGTCATTCCTTTTACTCTTCCTAACTCATAGTTTCTATTGCATGTAATTTTGTCTCTCTATACACCATTCTATTTGACATAAAATTTCTTCAATGTAAATGATATATTTATTACTTTATACTCTCTTTTTAATTCTCGGTATTACTTGGTTTCTTGCAGTATCGGATACTGATAGTTTGCTATTAAGACTTTTCCAGACATTTCCTTGAGGGTAGGACCTATTTATTTCTCACCTGTCTTCCAAACCCAGAGCCTGATATATATAGTACATAGTTCATAGTCAGCCATCAACAAAATGTTGGCCTCTAGACATTAAAGTTAGAAGTATTTCCCCAACCATATCTACATTTTAAACTAGTAATGTGAGCTACATAAGTCCCCCTATAATACATAAGTCCCCCTATAATAAAGTCTTAACCTCTTTTATTCTACACTGTCCCCCGGACCATTATTCACAAGCATGGCTTTAGCATTGTGGGTATGATATCTCATGAAATCCAAATTCAGTTTCCACCCCCTTGCTGGACAAATTAATTTGGATTTTCCTTTAGCTTTTAGATTCAAACTAGTAAATGTAAATCTTATCACCATTCTTTTTCTCCCATCGTAATAAACAGGCTTCATCCTAAATTATCAAATTTATTAATGGCACTAAATACTTGATTATCTATTCAAGAAAACACCAGGTGGTTTTGGCCTTCTTTTCCTCCCTTTGCTTCACAGGTCGCCCTTAGAAACTTGCCAAGCCTATGAGTTCTACTTCTGCAGTGTTTTTGGCATCTGATTTCTTTTTGACATTCTTGTCCTATTTATTCATTTGTTTTTCCCTTCTCAATCTCCTTTCCTAGCTCAATCCCTCTCAGCCTATCTATACATTCCTGGCAGAATAATATTCTCAAATAAGTATAAATTGCATCATTCCTCTATTAAAGAGAAAAAAATTATATTCAGACCAGCCAAAATCTATTTTAACTTGACTTAGAAACTTTTTCACCAGTTTATATTTTTATACCTGAAACCATCAAGTATTTGTCATGCTTTATCTATAGTTTGGCTCTTGAAGTTCTCTTCACTTTGAATTCCACCTTTTCCTTCTTTATCGTTCCTGACTTCACCGAAGAGATAAAACTCTCCACCTTTGAAAGCTCCTATTATCTTTTTTCATCTTGTTTTGCTTAAATTGGTTCCATGGGTGTTGTTAATAAAATCTCCTTTTCTTCTCCCAGTTTTAGCAACAGTTGTATGGTCATGGTTAGACAAGGCCTATAATTTTATATGGACTTTTGTTTGTTATTTCTTGTCATTGTCTAAGCTCCTGAGGACTGTATTCTTCTTTATACTGTTTTTTTCCCTCCTGCAGCATCTAATGAGTACCTTGAATGAACTTCAGAAATGTTTGTTGCACTAAATTAAATTGTATTTTATTTACTGTAATTGGCATTACAGAAGTTTTATTTCACTTTGTTATACATTCTCAAACCTATTTTCTAAGAGTCTTACGAATAAAGGTATTTAAAAGCATTTGTTTACATGATGGAATATTTTAAGCAGTTGACCTTGATTCTTTCCAAGACTTACTTTTTCAAAGTTCTTTAAAAATTTTTTATTAAATCAGAAAGAAAGCCTGAAGTTTAGGCTAATCTTTTTTTTAGTATTCATCTTTTACTTGGTAATTATCTTTTAAACCAGAGAGATACTTCAACAGCAATAGCAGAGTAAAGTGAGAAGAACTGTTTTGGAGACATCAGCAGTTATCTGAATTTGAAATAGTTCCTCTTTCTCAGATGTGTGCAGAGACATGAAAGAAATTATTATTTGCTTTTTTACCATGAATTGGTAGAGCAGATTTCATTACAAAGAAGAAATTATGAAAAGACTTTCAAGCAAAAGTCATTTTGCCAATTCAGGAAGAAATGCAGTCCAAATTCTCAGGGCTAGCATTGGGTTTATAGGACAGGATATCAACAAAGCATTCAGTTTGGTGACACTGATTCAGAAGGAGAGAGCCCAATCAAGGACAGAAGGGATGATACTGATAAATAGTTCAAGGTCAGGGAAAGACGTGTTTTTTTTTTTTTAAATATCTATTGTTTAGAACAGTTATTATCAGGCCTTTACATTTACAATAACTTTCACTTTAGAACTCTTTAAAGATTTTACCTTGTGTGTGTGTGACATGTGTCTCAAATCTATTTCAGCACTTTCGGTTTAAATGATGGCATATAATTTCACTCCCTCTAACACTGTACACAAAGATTTCTTTTTTTCAAAGACTTAGGAAAAGGGAGTTCAAGAGAGAAGACAATAGCAACAACTGGGAAGCTGAAAGCAAGTGGCCATCTGGTAACTGACCTAGAAAATCCAAGGAAATTGAATTACAAACTGGCAGGAGCAAAGACCAATCCCAGATATCATATAGTATGCCAAGGTCTTAGGGAGTGAAAGCAACAAGTACCTGTGGAAATTGGATGAATGAAGCTGACTAAAGTAAGAAGGACTGAAAATTGTTCATAGGAATCAGTTTAACTACTCTAAGTTCTGCTTTGGAAAACTATTCTTTTTCTCCCCAGCCCCAAACTCAAGGTCAATTCTGTGGAGAGTATAGAAAAAGTCTCTGAAATAGGGACTGCCAGTGTTGTGTACCAAAAACAGTGAATTAAATGAGTTTCTATATTTTGGAAACTATTGCAGAGACTTTTCAGACTTGAAATGTTTCACCAGTGGAATATCAGCAGCCAGTATGGGAGGGAATTTGTTCTTATTTTGGTTATTAGTTCCTTTTGGCAAGAAAATGGAACACTTTTCTCTGATGAATCTGACCAACCCAGGAGGAAAGGCAATAAAATCTGTAGTCAGGGTTTCCCCAATATAAGAAGAGCAAGACTACCTTTTAATGAGTCTTATACTGACAAGTCCCACTCTTACAGTCAAGTGTTTCCCACCCCTTTCTGTTTCCCCCTATTAAACGAGATCAGAAAAACAGGTATTTAGATATCTAAAGAAAGGTTGAAACAGAATAATAGTGACCTAAACAAACAAAAAACCAAAATAAATTAGATTTTGTTAATCTAATTAATTAGATTATGTGGAGAAAAAAACTCTTTAAAAACTATCTTTATCACTTATATTAAAACAAAAGGTTTTCACTTTTTTTGAGAATTAAAAACATGACAGATTGGAAGACAAAGTTAAATCTCTTAGAGACTGCAATGAAATAAATATATGTAAAAATTACTGAGGCAAAAATATTAGAAAATTAGAAGATAGAGTCACAACTGCAGAAAGCACAATATTCAAAAAGTTGGAGTTCTGGGGAAAAAAGAGGGAAAACAAAGGAGAGAAATGGTTATTTTAAAATTCAGTAAAAATGCCAACTTTAGAGATCTATTTCTAGACTGAAAATTCCTAAAGATGTCCATTATAATGGATGAAAATAAACATACAAAAGATGTATTACTGTGAAAATTTAGAGCACTGGGACAAAGAAAACCCTCTACAAGCTTTTAAAGACAGAATGGAAAATTCACTTAAAAAGCACAAAGGATTAGAATAGCCTCAGATTTTTCTAAAGTAACACAGGAAACTTGAAGGTCCTGGAGTAAAGTCTTGAGAATTCAAAATCAAACGTTTCAATTCAGAAATCCATATGCAGGAAAATATTAATTAAATGTTTGGTAGAATAAATAGGGAATTTATTCCCATGTGTCATTTCTCAGCTAGAGGATGTGCTCCATTAATGATGAGAAATCCAAGAAAGAGATATTGAATTCAGCAGACCAGGAGTCCCAGCTAGTGGAAGAAAGAAGTAAAGGGATGGTGATGGGCATTTTCAATATTATAAAAATGTACCAGGAATAAAAGGCAAGCAGTTCAGATTGAAGCATCAAGGCCAAGAGACCAGCATGTTAATAAAGACTTTCATCCTCATAACTTTTGTTATAGTGCCAACTTTTTTAACCTATGAAGTTACTGCAGGATATGAACCATCAAAACAATAAGATGAAAAACACTAACAGGTAGTATATGAGGAATAGAGAATCTATTTCTTGAGAAATTCAAAGAAATTTCCTATATAACATTAAAGATAAGTTCTAGGATAACAGGCCTAGAGAGCAGCTGATCCAAATTGAAAGAGGTTGGGTGACTCTAGTAGGTATACACATTTGATTGGTGTATAACTAATATATAGCTATAGTTATATAGTTGTAGTCACCTGTAACACAAAGTGAAACCAATATATTACTTGATGTGCTTGATCTTGTGGGAAATTGTGCCTTGACATTTTTGGAAGGTGTAGGGAGAAATAGCAATAGATAAGATAAAGATGAAGTAAGTTTGAAAATAAGGCAATTAATTTAAGAAAGTTTCTTTCTTTCTTTTTTTTTTTTTTTTTTGCTATTAAGAAAATTCAATTCAGTGCTCCGTTCTGAATAACTATAGGCATAATAATGTAAAAATTGATATTTTCTTTAACCAAAAATTATAGTAAAATATATTTAGAGAATGGGGGATGGGAAGTAGAGGAGATGACATAGGAAGACAGCTTTATCTAACATAGCAGGAAATCAAGAGATATCTAAAACTGATAAATTTATCTGAAAACTTTTCATCTCTTCATCAGATCTGAAGGAGAGCCTTGCTGGGTATTTTTGGTCATAAGTTCCTCCCCTTCATAGCCTCAAATATATCTTGCCTCTCCCTTCTTGCTTGCAGTTTCTGTTTTAAAATCAACTGTTATCCTTATGGGGGTTGACTTATATGTGATTTGCTGCTTTTCCTTTGTGGCTTTTAATATTTTTTCTTTGTATTTAACTTTTGTCAGTTTTATTAGTATGTGTCTTGCTGTGTTTCTCCTTGGGTTTATCCTGCATGGGATTCTATGTGCTTCCTCAACTTGAGTGAGTGTTTCCTTTCCCATATTAGGGAAGTTTTCAGCTATAATCTCTTCAAATAATTTCTCTGGACATTTCTCTCTTCTCTTTCTGGAACTCCTATGATGTGAATGTTCGTACATTTAATGTTGTCACAGAGGTCTCTTAGACCCACCTCAGTTTTATCTCATCGTTTTTTCTTTATTCTTTTATGTAGCAGTGATTTTCACCACTCTGTCTTCCACCTCACTTATTCATTCTTCTGCCTCCACTATCTTGCTGTTGATTCTTTCTAGTGTATTTTTCATTTCAGATATTGCACTATTTACCTTAGTTTGCTTGCTCTTTAAATCCTCTATCACTTTGTTAAACATTTCTTATAACTTCTCAATCTGTGTCTACAGTCTTTTTTCCAATATCTTGGATCATCTTTAATCACTCTGGATTCTTTTTCAGGTAGATTGCCTATCTCCTCATCAATAAAGATGAAAGTACATATATATTACTTAGAAATACTGAGGTATTCAATTCAAAATAAAAATAATCAGCCAAAAATATGAAAGATTGAAATTTCTCTTGTGGTGCAGAAGGTTAATGATCCAGTCTTGACCCCGCAGCTGTATCACAAGCTGCAACTGCAGCACAGGTTTGATACCTAATGGGGGAATTTCCCTGGGCCACAAATGTGGCCAAAATGACAAAAACAAAAACAAAAAATCAAAAATATCAAAAGATGTTTAGAAAAGGAGGACTATGGGAATGGGGGATAGGGCTTGGAATGGTTATATTTTTTACAGCATTATTTTAGCATTTTATGATGTTTTAAATGATGTAACTGTATTAATTCAAAAATAAAAATATACATTAAATCACAAAAAAAAAATTTGGTCGACATGTTCCTAATTTTCTTTGACGTAGGGGTCCTCTGACCATAACTCCAGGTGCTTTGCCTCTGCCACTAGACATTAATCTTATGCATTTGATCACTGTTTTTCTTTTCATCTATTTCCCAACATATGCCTCCTTTGTCTCTGATCTCACTTCCATTCTCCACTCTTCTTTTATCCTTTATTGGTAGAGAGAAAGGGGAGTCTTGAATATCTTGTGTTTTTATGAATTTATCCATTTCTTTCAGTCTGCCCAATTTGTTGATTATTCATATTAACCTCTTATTTTCCTTTGTATTAATGTGGTATCAGTTGTAATATCTCCTCTTTCATGCCTGATTTTATTTTTTGTGTCCTCTTTTTTTCCTTGATGAATTTAACTAAAGGTTTTCCCAATTTGTTTTTTTCAAAGAACAAAGCACTTAGTTTCATTGATCTTTTTTAGTCTCATTTTAGTCTCTTTCATTCACCTTCTCTCTAATATTTATTTCCTTCCTTCTTTATTTCGAGTTTGGTTTCTGTTTCTTTTTATTTTCCTAGTTCCTTGAGTTTTAAAGTCATGTTGTTAATTTGAAACTTTTCTTATTTCTTGAGGTAGGCTTTTATCACTACCAACTTTCCTCTTAAAACTGATTTTGTGACATCCTATAAATTTTGGTACGCTGCATTTCCATTTTCATTTTTCTCAAGGTGTTTTTGATTTCTCTTTCAATCTTTTAATCCATTGATTATTCCATAGCTTGTTGTGTAATCTCCAGATATTTGTGAATTCTTCAGTTTTCTTAGTTTAATTAATTTCTAATTTCATACCATTGTGTTCAGAAAAGATGCTTGCTCTGATTTAAATTCTCTTAGATTTATTAATAATTGTTTTGTGACATAACATATGACCTATCTTGGAAAATGTTCCATGTGCCCTTGAGAAGAACGTATATATTCTGTTGTTTTCGGATGGAATGTTATGTAGTTATCTGTTAAGTTCACCTAACATAAACATGTCTAACGTTGTTTAAGGCCAACGTTTCTTTATTGATTTTTTTTTTTTTGATCTGGATGAGCTATATATTAATGTAAGTAGGGTATTAAAACCCATTACTATTATTGTATTTCTATCTATTTCTTTAGAGTTGTTTCTTTGAGCATGCAATTAAGACCCCAGACTGAAGTTGTTGGTAGTACAATCTTAGGAGAACAGAAGAACTAAGAATAGGAATGATCTCTGTCCTGATTAGACAATGAAGAGTGAAAATTTGACTACTTGAAAGGGGATGTATATTTGATAGCTAACGGCACATAGGGGCAATAATAAGGCAATTAAATTATCACCTACATTACTTGAAATAGGTGCAATTAAATTAGCACCTACATTACTTGAAATAATGTGGCTTTAAAGGATCCAGTTGCTACTGCTGCATATATTTAG
Organism: Sus scrofa; assembly: GCF_054392235.1. NCBI lineage: Eukaryota > Metazoa > Chordata > Mammalia > Artiodactyla > Suidae > Sus > Sus scrofa. The sequence goes on from NC_139386.1 coordinate 53,214,340, forward strand.
GTAAGACATGGAAACATCAAAGACTATGTCCTGCAGCCATTACCTTCAATAACATTAACTTAGAGAAAATTTTAAGTTACATGAATATTTTATTGTCTTATGTATTAATGAAAATTAAGAACTTTCTGAGAATTTCTTAATTTTTCTCTGGCACAAGTTTGAGTACAATTTAAATAAAACCCTCATTTGATTGAGTGTGGTGGCAAATTTCAATGTCCATTAACGCACAAACTCATCAGGTCTCTTAACATGAAATATAAGGTTTGAGTTGGGAAAGACTAGAACTACAGTCATTAAACTGATAGGATTTATAAGATTCAAAGTACTCTAAAAATTCCAGTTCATTGTGAGTTTAAGTATTGCTTTCCCCCCACACTAATGAGTCTATTTCTGCTTTGTTTGAAGACCCTGAGGTAACTTCTTTCAGTGGAATTATCTTACAAAAGAGAAGATAAATATAATTCTTGCCTCGTTCTTAACTCATTTAATTGTCTCCAGATCTAAAAGCTAGAGTCATATTCCAGCATGCCCTGAGGAGGAATTAATTATAATGTCATATATTGGAGAAAACAGCTTACACACCAAAAATTAGCTACTTTGTGTCATCCATGTTAAAGAGAATATGTATGGGAAAATATTCTGAAGGGGCCAGAATAAAAAGGAAATAATATATTTCTTAACTGGCCAAATTTGCCAGTATGGGTTTAATTACTAAAATTCTACTGCAAATGAGCTGGGTGAAGTAGCAAGGGAATATTGTAAAATTGGAATCAGGGTTGGTTCCCATAAATTGCAGATAAGATGCCAAAAATTCTTTAATATAATAAAGATAAAAAATCCAAAGACATAGTCAAATGGAATGTTGAGGTGAATATGTCTGATGTGATTCATTCAACTGCATCCTACCTTATTCCCAGATGAGGTCCCAGAAGGCAGTTCCTGTGATGGAGAAAGGAGCATGATGAACTTTGAAAGAATCCTTTGGAGGTTTTTCTCTGCTAAGCAGGGATGCTTGTGAGAAAACTACAGATGAAAAGAGATTACTATTTCAATGAGAATTATATTATTATTTAAAAATTATATTCTAAGAATGGAAAAGCTCAAGATAAATAATTGACCATTCAAGGCAGGGAGTGTGTGCTTACCATTATAATTAGTGAAACTTTGGGAGTACCTACTTACTCATGAAAGGCCCTGAGACAAAAATAGAAGAGCATCCTACAAAGTTCTATCTGAATTGCTATACTAATAAAACACTAGTGAATAGAGGCCTGACTGAAGCCATCTTATAAGAGAATTAGAGCTTTATCAGTTAATCTGAATCAGTTACTACTAGACCTCTATCGTTCATAGCATTAGCATCTACTGAAATACAAACAGAAGCATATCCTTTAAGAAGAAACCTCAAAGGTTGTTACTGCTACTACATAACATTTAACTAGCCACTTTAGCCAGTGAAGACTATGAATGTGTTTTAGATAATGACGATGGATTAGCATAATGATAATCAGATGGTGATTTAAATTGTCATGGGTATTTCAGATGTGATTGCCTTACTGAAATCAACTGTATGGTCTCTGTCACCGGACTTGCAACTACTGATCTGATAGATGATTTTTTAAAAAATCTATTCCAATTAGTACAGACTATCTTATTCAGTTTTCTCATTTGGCAAGAATAGCAGTACACCTTTGCCACATTGCACAGTGTTATGTCAAATCTGTGCTATAATTTAGTTTGAAGAGAAATCATTCTTACCCTTACCTAGAATTCTTGTCTGCCACCTACACTGATGATGGCATGCTGATAGAATATGGATAGGATGAGCTAAGCGATGCAGATACATGCATGCCAACATATGGACAATAAATGTCATATGGATAAATGTTTGGCCAATCCACAGAAATTCTCTGGTGTCTAATTATTTAGGGAAAGCCAGATTATTTTCTATAAATTAATAATATAAATTATTAATAATAAATTGTACTTCATAGATATTACTATTAAGATATAGTCAGATATACTGTTTTGGGTAAATTCTTTAATTCATTTGATCATAATCTAAGACTGCTGGATTTGAGTAGAGCTCAGAGAAAGTAATATTTGTCCATAGTATAAACAATTTTCTATCTGGCTGTCATTACCCAGTATATTTATTTATGTCCCAAGTGTGTTTGGCGGGTTCAACATATAACAAACCATAATAGAACTTTCAACAAGAATCATACATGTTACATCAAGTAACTATTCTCATTTTGAAAGACAACTCTTGACTTGCTGCTGTGTCCTGTTAGATGCTGAACCACCCACCACAAAATGCTGGTACTTTCTATAAATTGAATAAAAGTTAAAGACTTTCTATGAACTGAAAAAAAGTAGAGCTCCATTATCAAGTGGAAGTGGTATACACTGGATGAGGTCCAAGGAGATCCTGAATGCACAAGGTGTGTGAAAAAAATAATACACATTCCCAATTTACCTGTACCTGCTTCAAGGTCATCCCCTCTCAAGCCACAGCAGTAGTCTGAGAAGGGAAAATTTCCAGCCTGATTTATTGGTTACTTGAAATGCTGACACCAACAGAAGACGACCGTTGCAGTGCAGTAGTTCAATTTGGGAGTGGTGCTGAAGGACAGCAAGGAAAAGAAACTTTTTAAATGACGAATCTTTACTTTGCTCAAGGTAGATGAAGGGATGGTGGCTCATAATTTCACTGGATGATTTCAGAGTTGAAGGGGACAAGATTAGGATTACAGTAATGAATTTTCCAGCATATTCTTTTTTTTTTTTTTTTAATTGGCTGCACCCATGGCATATGGAAATTCCTGGGTCAAGGAATTGAATCTGAGCCACAGCTGCAAACCATGCTGCAGCTATAGCAATGCCAAATACTTTAACCCACTGTGCTAGGCCAGAAATTGAACCTATACCTCGGCAGCTACCCAAGCCAGTGCAGTTGGATTCTTAACCCACTGCACCACAGCAAGAACTCCTCCAGTGGATATTCTTAATTGTTTCAGTTTTTAGAAATGGAGTAGTCTCTTTTCACAACAATGCTTTCTCAAAACTAAAATTATTATCTACTTAACTGGTGGCATTGTTCATGGTTTGAATTTTCTGGCTATAAAATATTATGACACTTCAGATGTAGGAACAATTTTTTTTCCTGAAAGATATAAGAGATGTAAGATTGTCAGTTTGCTTGTTGGTAGATATTCAGGTATTTTAACTAAAAGCAAAGCTACTAAAATCTTTTGACTAATAGTGTCACTTTCACTGAAAGGGGTAGTGTCTTGTGATGAGTAGAACTAGATAAGAGTTCAGTGAATCACTAATTGAATTTTGGGAACCATGCAAATCATCTTTCCAACACTTTTGTTCTCTATCTATAAAAATCATTATTTTACTTGTCCTTTTCCATTCTAGGATTCTAAAGATGATTGAGACGAGAGGATTATTAAGATAAGGTCTCATTAAAAAACCAAACATGGAGTTCCCTTCATGGCACAGTGGAAACCAATCTGACTAGGAACCATGAGGTTGTGACTTTGATCCCTGGGCTCATGAAGTGGGTTAAGGATCTGGTATTGCCGCGAGCTATGGTGTAGGTCACAGCTGCAGCTCAGATCCTGCCTTGCTATGGCTATGGCATAGGCTGGCAGCTGTAGCTCTGATTGAACTCCTGGCCTGGGAACCTCCATAGCCACCGGTGCAACCCTAAAAAGAAAAGAAAACAAAACAAAGATTTATATGATAATGTGGATAAGGTATCAATATAACTTTTCATTTTGAAACTATTTTGGGTAAAAGAGTTCCATCTCTTGGATAATACACTTTAGGTATTGATTTTGTTATCAAGATAAAGTCTCCTTCAAGGAGATTAAACCAAAACCTCTGGCCATGTCTTATTGTAATGCCCCTTCCGCTATCTTGAGCAAACTGAGCTATACACTCCCTACTAGAGAACTACTGTTCCCCATTCTTCACCCCACCTCTGTATAACCTGTTCCTCATGCAAATAAGGTATTGTGCCCAAAACCAGTCAGATGATCAAATACTCCACATACAGAGATCAAACAACAATAATACTTAGGCCTTACACACAGCATAGTGGGCTGGGGCAAGAGAAATTAGTGGGCCTGGGGTGGGAGAAATCTTGTCCTCACCAGGACTGAAAGTGGGTATATAAGAACAATTGTAAAGAAAAGCAGGCCCTCTTTTTTACACTCTCTGTCTCTCTCTGAAAATGTACTTTCACTTTAATGAATTCTTTTTTATTGTTCTTTTCTATCATTTTCTAACTCAATAAATTTTTTTATATTTACAATTGCTTAGTCAACAGAAGTTTTCCTTCCTGGGAATAGGGGGAATGTAACACAGTCCTATCATGTCCCATAATGCCTAGCTTAAGTGGTGATAAAATAGTGTATATTTATGTGTATAATTGTCATTATATACTTAATTTAGTGAGCAAGTATTGCAGAATGAAGAGGTAATCCAGAGTATATTTTCTTCTGAATAAAAGACTTTTTATATATTTGACAGCTGGAAATGTTCCAATTTGAATTTGTTTGTGTCTGTGAACTATTCAGTATACCAACAGTGATGTTTGATTTGAAACTCATTCATTCTTTCACTAGTCACGAGGTGAAACACCTTCTAAAGAACATATTTAATTGCCCAGATGTTTGTGTGAAATTACTGCCATTAATCACCATATTGATTGTGCTTCTCCTGTTTTCCTGCAGTCTTCTATTTTTAAACAGTCCCCTGAAGTGACATATGGAGGCATCCTTGTTATCCATGACTTTCTAGTTTGCAAGCTAATTGATAGATAAAAATTCATTGCGCACAATTTAAATCTGCTGCTTATGCTGAAAAGGTAGTTATTTTTGTCACTTCCTGTTTGTCATGAAGCATGCATGGTCTATGCTGCAATTTCAACAACTGGGCTGCATTTTCTTTAGTCAGCATTTTCCTGCATATAGGACTGGCCTTAAACAAAACTATTTAGTAGGAAAAACTTTTTTGACTCTCCCCCAGTTCACTCGTCCACCTCCTTAACCCACTCTTACTTCCTGCCTTTCAAACTGTAGGCTTCTAGATTGTGTTCATTTTCAAAGATCTCAGCTATCAAGTAGCTTAGTTAAAAATCCATAACTGCACTTTGATAGGAACCTTGAAAATCAATACATATCCAACCTCAAAACTAGGACATTTGCATAGAGTTAAAAAAGTTTAAAAATCACTCTTTGAAAACCCTAAGAGATTTATAAATTTTAGACCAAGTAAATTACTTTTCTTCTGGTATAGGAGAGATTATTTGTTGGTGTTAAATGATATCTTTCTGAGTCTCATTTCTCTAACCTGTGAAATGAAATTATTGAACTAGATTATTCAAAGTCACTTCTAACTTCAAAATTGCAAAGCCATAAGAATGTAAATCGATGCCCCATGACTTATATTGGACCTGGGCATGCAGGAATGAGGAACTGTTTAGGATAACCTGGGCATCAGAATTTTGATGGCATTTTACATTTGAATTTCTTTAGTTCTAGCATCCATATTCAACAATATGTAAAGAAGGTCTTTATAATGACAACAAAAATAATTAGTTGAGAGTGAACAAAGCCCTTTCTGCCAGAAAGCATGTAGTGTTAATGAAAAGTTACTAAAGCAACATATAAATCAAATATATAACTCAAAACCCAAACAAGATATATATAAATATATATATATACACCAGATTAAATATGATTTATAGTTTGTCCTTATAGTAACTAAAATATTTCTTCTCTGTAGTAAATTAATAAACTTAAAAAGCAAATTTTCCAGTTCTTCTCTTTGTGGTGAGAAGCATTTATATAAGGGTGCTTTAAGACTAGAAGAAAGCAGTGACTATGTCACTTTCTTCTAGTTGCTTTATGTCAACTAAAATTTTTCTCCATGCCAAAATCATTGATTGATACATCTTGTGTCACACAATCACAGGTTTTTTTTCCCTTTTCTTTCTTTTCTTTCTTTCTGAAATTTTGCAATGTAACCATTCTAAGACCACTTATGTGAGTTACATTTATAAGTTAAATACTACTTTTAATTTCACATTAATGAAATTTTTTTCAAAGCTTTACACTGATCATACCATGTGCCTGGGGCAAAAATATTTCCTTTTAAGAAAAACAATACATTCTATAGAGAAGCAGAATATTTCTAGCATCTAATTAAGGAAAAATTATACTGATCTCTAATTCTCATCCACAGTCAGAAAGTGTTCTTATTTTTAAAACCAGATTTCTCTAAAATAATTTTAAAAAATATCAATCAAGGAGGAAAAAGGAAGCAAATTAGTATTTATTTTGCAGGATTTGATGGCAGATATAAGAACTATTTTAGAGCAGAAACTATTTTAACATATTTTCATGCTAATATTTTTATTTAGTATCATAGTTAATGTTAATAACAAGAGATACTGATATTTCAATACCATGGATTTTGCTACAAATAATGAGTGTCCATATTCTCAATATCTGATATTAGAAATATCAGAATAATAATTCTCTCTGTTGCTCAATGTGATGGTGAGAAGAGTTTATATATAGTGCTGTAGTATGTGGGGTGGAAGAGAAAAAAACCTATTTTTTTTCCCTTTAGCGATTTCTTTAATCAATTTCCACTTGACTTTTCTTGTAGTCTTTATCTCCCCAGAATTCTCCCAGAAGGCTGTGCCATTGTTGGAATCAAATACACACTTGTAACAGCCTGCTGAGAAAGTAAGGCTAATAGCCACAGAAGACTTGGATGTAAATGATGAACCAAGAAATTATAACAAGTACCTGGAATATTTTGTTATTCTAGAAAGTAAGAAAGTGTTCCAAGAAGCATGAGATCATTCAAAAGAACACCGGAATCTCCCTGAAGGGCCTTCAAGTCATCAAAGTATTCAAATCTGGAACAATCTGAATATCACAAAAAAGGATAGTGATAGATTAAAACACACTGACTAAAATAAAAATCAATGTGCTCCTACTTATAAAAATATGTAAATAAATATGAATGGAAGAGAAGAGGACATTCTTTCTTATACTGGAAAGCTAGCTAGGAAGTACAGAAAGAAAGATGAAGTTAGAAAATCTTCAATGGAGTGAAATTGGTGGATTAAAGTATAATGAGGCATAGAATATTTATATAGCCTCAAGTTATCACCCTACTAATATCTTAAAAATTACAAAGGGAAAAAGTAACTTTTGAGTGAAGACACAGCAAATACAACAACAAAATGGTAAAGTTAAGATTGCCAATACCAGAAAAATAGTGCATGCCTTCTTCTAATAGGATGCACTGAGGAAAAACAAGATCATGGTGTTCCTCCTGAAACGACATAGCCTGAAACAAATGATGAGGAAATGCCAAAAAAAGAAAAAGGAAAAAATCCCAAACTGGGAATTCTCTGCAGAATAATTACCCCGTGCTCTTCAATAATGTCAAGGTCAAGACAAACAAAGAAACTATGAGGAAATCTTTCCAATTAAAGGATACTAGATAGATCTGACAACTAAATGCAATGCTTGGTCATGGACTAAACAGCTATATTTGATTGAGGTTTTTGACAAAATCATGGTATTAGCTATGGATTATAGAAATATTTTGCATCAGTATTAAATTTCCTGGTTTTGATATTTCTCTAAGAGAATATAATTTTACTCAGGAAGTATATAATGAAGCACTTAGAAGTAAAGGGTGGGAGGGCAAGGGAGAAAAGCAAAACAGCGAAAGAATTGATGGCAAAGCAAATGGAGCAAGATGTAAAAACCTGCAAATCTTAATAAAGGGTATATAGGAGTTCCATACATTATTCTTGACATTTTTCTATAAATCTGAAATTATATTAAAATATAGAGAAGGAAGGGAAGGAGGAAGGATGAGAAGAAAGGACACAGGAAAAGAAGGAGAGTGGTTGGTCATGGCCTTGAGATAGAATGGTAGTTGGCAATGTCTAGAATAAAGCGGTAAATGATGGACAGGTAAGACTTTTATATGACCAACCATCCAAATCTACTCCTATTGGGCCAGTTATCGGATTTGGTAATACTCTGCTACTGCTCTATTCCTCACTTATGACCTTCAAAATACAATAAAATATAGGTTACTTCCTGATTCACCAAAGAAATGCTGAATTGACCTGGTTAGAGAATACGTACTATTTGTTACTCTCTACATTGAACTGGAATGTATCTTTTTATTGCAATATAATACAATGTCTCTGTGTTTCAATAACAAGGTAAAGGGTGATTTCAGATCTAAAATGGCTATAAAATATCTCTACCTACTACTAACCTAAAGTCTGCCAATTTTGTGATCTGCTCTATGGCTTGTTAGTTGAAACAATAACTATTAACTTAAGAAGACATTTCTTTTTACTGTTGAGAAAAATAAGTGATGATTCTTAAAATATTATAACATGAAAAGGATATAACAGAACAAAATCCTCAATGGTCTTTGAAAGTCTAAATTGGAAAATGCATTCTCAGTGCAATTTTAATTAAAGCAATTGAAATTTAAGCAGTTGGGATAAACAAGGAAATAGAAGCCCTAAACCTTAATTTATCATTTTGATAGGAGAGATTATGGAAATTGTATTTTAAATATAGGTCTCCATTGGTTTGAGCTATAAGAACTCTCTCAGAAACAGTGTTGCAAGGCACACTCCTGCTCTTTCATTTAATTGTCTTCTTGCCTAGTTGATTAAATAAAGATTAGTGTTTATTATCTTCCCGGTATTTTACAAGCTTTAACAAATGAATCTAAACAGGCTTTCTGAGCGATCGGCAAGCCAATTGCTTTATCCTCATTTAGATAAATAGAAGAGAAAACTCAAGGTCTCATGTATCACAATAACAGGGGAAAATAGAAGGTTATATATCTTAAAATAACCTAGGTCCTTGAGCCATTTCTAGCATGTTCCAACTATTGATCACAAGAAGCTTTAGATATTTTGACAGTTGTTAGGATTATGTGACACTTGCAAAGAGATTAGGGCTAGCTAGATTTCTAAGCTCACAGGAGAGCGAAGGGAAAAATTATTTTGTAGTACAACTTATATATGTTTCCTATTGCCACTGTAACAGATTACCACAGGCAGTGGTTTAAAAAGCCACAAAGTTATTCTCTTACAGTTATGGAAGTCAGAAGTCTGAAAATTAAGGTGTCAGCAGGGCTAATTCCTTCTGGAGGCTCTGAGGCAGAACCCATCTCTGTGCTTTTGCAGGCTTCTGGAGTCCACCTGCATTCTTTGGCTCATGTTCCTTCATCTGTCTTTAAAGCCAGCATCTTAACATGGTCACATTTCTTTCACTGACTCTAAACCTATTGCCTACTTTTCTCCTGCTTATAAGAACTCTTGTGATTATCTGGTCCACTGAGATAATTCAAGATATTCTCCCTCATCTAAAGATCATTAAATTGATCACATTTGTAAATATCATTTTGCTATATAAGATAGAACATTCACAGCTCCAGGGATCAGGTTGTGGGTATCTTTGGGTGGCCAGTTTTTAGCCTACTGCATCTCTCAAAACTTATGTGTGGAGGCAGGTGACCGAGAGCCACTCTTTCTTCCCTTTACAGTCTTCATATTAGAATTCCTGAGGTTGCAAGTGGCTAATGAGACAAAAAAGTAAACCCTAAGGACACATCTCACTTGAAATGGAGAACTAAGGAAGCAATATAATATAGTCAGTCAGAGTTGGGGCTCTGTAATAGAAAGGTTTGGATCCTAATCTGATATGGTACTGGATGAGCAAGCAAGTCAAGGCTCTAGCCAATGAATAAGCAGGTAACTTAAAACAAAATAACAAAAAGGCTCCAGCTTACATAATTTCTCCAAATCTCCTGTACCTAGTTCTTCAAAAATTAATATCATACTACCTTCTAATATGTATTTTCCTCAGGAATAATAAACTGCCTGTTGACAAACTACCTGAAACATACTAAAAACTCACCATTTTGGGTTTTTTTACCCACAGAAAGAAAACATACTCTATCTCACTTTATGCCCACCTTCCAACCAAGGTTTCTATTATTGGTCCTGACTTGGTCATTTACCACTAGAGAGACTCTAAGTGAGCCCACATAATTCTCTGGGCCTAAATTTTCCTCTTCCTAAAATGTGCGTGATAATCCTTGCTTTAATAGAGTTCTGTTGGCTTTAAGTGAGACTATGCATGAAGACCACCTAATACATAATAAATGATAAGTTAACAAAACAAAACAAGAATAAACCCCCAAACTTTGGGGTACATTCCTCTTAAGAAACTCACTCTTACACTCTCTAACACCATACACAAAAATAAACTCAAAATGGTTTAAAGACCTAAATATAAGACCAGCTACTACAAAACTCTTAGAGGAAAACATTGGCTGAATGCTCTCTGATATAAAACACAGCAATATCTTCTCAGATCAACCTCCTAGAGTAATGACAATAAAAACAAAAATAAACAAATGGAGCTAATTATACTTAATTTTTTTGTACAGCAAAGGAAACCCTTGAAAAATGAAAAGACAGTTCACAGGATGGGAGAAACTATTTGCAAATAAAGTAACTGACAAAGGATTAATCTCCAAAATATATAAACACCTCCTGCAGCACATTACCAGAAAAACAAAAAATGGCAGAAGATCTAAACAGACAATTCTCCAAAGAAGAGATACATATGTCCAAAAAAACACATGAAAAGATATTCAACATCACTGATTATTACAGAAATGAAAATCAAAAATAGTATGAGGTAGCACAATATACTGGCCAGAATGGCCATCATTAAAAAGTCTATAAACAATAAATGCTGGAAAGAGTGTGGAGAAAAGGGAATCAAATTACACTGTTGGTGAGAATGTCAATTGGTGCAACCACTATGGAAAACATTATGGAGATTCTTCAAAAAACTAAAAAAGACTTATCGTTTGACCCAGAGATCCCACTCCTGGGCATCTATCCAGAGAAAACCATGAGTCGAAAATATACATGTACCCCAGTATTCATTACAGCACTATATCCAAGAGCCAACACATGGAAGCAACCTAAATGTCCACTGGCAAAAGAATGGATAAAGAAGATGTGGTACATATTCACAATGGAATATTACTAGCCTTAAAAAGGAATGAAATAATGGCATTTTCAGCAACATGGATGGACCTAGAAATTATCATGCTAAGTGAAGTTAATCAGACAGTGAGACACCAACATCATATGCTATCACTTAAAGCATGTGACTCTAAAAAAAGAAACAATGAATTTCTTTGCTGACCAGATACTGACTCACAGGCTTTGAAAACTTTGGTTACAGAAGGAGACAGGTTGTGGAGGGAGGAACGGGCTGGGGATTTGGGATGAAAATATTGTAAAATGAAGTTGTACAACTATAAATTAGGTTGAACAACTATAAATATAATAAAATTCATTGAGTTTTTAAAAGAAGAAATTCTTCAAATTTCATTTTAAATAAACACTTTTAGGCTATTCAGCCTAAAAATGTGAGGAATATAGCTATAGATATATAGAGATAGAAATAGATTAATATATCTATTACTAGATAGACAATCTATCTATCTATCTACTTCTATCTATATAGAAAGACAGAGAGAGAAGGTTTTTGTATCTGCATACCTGTTGGTTCTGCTGTCCTATATTCCATATATGTACATAGAGAGAGAGAAAGATCCCACCAGACACTATGCTAGGCACATGTCTCCAGCTGTGCAGTTTCAGAGAAGACAAAATATTGCACATAAGCTAAAAAGCACAATGATAGAGGAACAAATGGGTTTTAGGCATAAGACAGACAAGTATTTACCTTCCTCTAATCCCTGACATCTGTGTATAAGGTAGTGAATACAAATTGGATATCAGCACAAATGATCAAATGACACCAGTTCTCACAGTAAGTAAACATACATGACAAATGACTTGCATTCTTTGTGTTTAAAGAGGTGGGCAGATAAGAAAGTATTTCTTTTCAGGCAAGAACAGAGAAACTTCAGATAAAATACTAGTCTGACAATGTCAGCATAAAATCCTTTTTATTCAGCTAAATCAGGCCCATGTCTTGGTTGACTGCCCATGAAAACAGTAGTATTTTGTTAAACTAATTACATTGTTTCTTTCCAAAGAATAGTCTAAACTTTATCTGATTTCCTTTCTAAATGATAATCTCTGTTGTAACCAAATTGGTTCATTCAAGACTGAAAAGGATGGAGAGCCCCCTGTCCTAGTCAAGACTTTTGTTCTTCATTTCCCTTGCTATCAAGTATCAACAGTCTCCACCTAGTTCCTCCCTGTTCAGATATCCCAGCAACTTGAAATCTAAGTAATTCCCAAACCACCACAGAAAAAAGTCATGAAAGCAAACAGAGTGGGAAAAAAGTAGAGCAGGTGTGTGTGGATTCTTTCTTAATAGGCTGGAAGCACGTTCCATGTGTGGCTTTCAAATTCTATTAGGGCAGACTAGAATGTACTTTATAGATACATATTACTTTTACTAAAATTCCACTGCAACAGAACAATGCAAGTGTCCTCCAGAGTTGCTTATAAAAGGATTTTATTTTTATTAGAAAGAAAACAACACTAGTTCCAGCTGCTCTTGCTTTGGATAAAAATATACTTTTCATCAGTAGAATGTATAAAGTTTAGTTTGATAGCTGGCCTCATATAATAAAATGTTATTTCATGTTATTTAGTTTAAAATTTCTCTCATTATGCTATGAACAGATAAGAGATCCAGATGCTGAATGGCATATTTTTTAGTTTTGATGGAATGGCCTTTTCCAACCAAGTTGAAAAATCAAAAGAAGAAATAGAACAGAAGAAATAAGCTTTAAAAAAACTTATTTGAATGAAATCTTAAGAATATAGCCTTGTTTTTTCATGAGCTTTGTCAAAAGTGTCAATGAAAATAATAAAAATTGGTTCTGTCAGCAGAACTATGTATTATACCAAATAAAATATCTACTGAAAGAAAAATCACAGCAAAGTGAAAATGTAATATCTGTGCTCTTTCCTTGTCTCCTTCACTGTGTCTATCTCTAAAAATGAAAATGAAATTAAAAAAGCCATGGCTGATCAACATTCTTGACTTTAGGAGACATAAACTAAGAGGTTTTGTATAGGTTCATTGAATTCCAAAGGAAAGAGCAACCGACTAAAGATTGAATCATCAAATTGTCACTAATGGTAAAACAAACATCTATTTCTAGGACATTTCATTTGTGAAATAGGCTGTGATTTAAATGCTATATGCAAGCAAAGGTATTAAAATCCTTTAGTTTTTATTGTAATAGCAGGTAGAACCATCTACCACAAAAGTTTTACAAGTAAATACACTGTCATTAAAGGAGGGAAATAGTGTATATTTAGAGCACTGGAATTAAAAAGTGTAGAGTTGGGAGTTTCTGTTGTGGCTCAGTGGTAAGGAACCTGACTAGTGTCTGTGAAGATGCAGGTTCAATCCCTGGCCTTGCTCAGTGGGTTAAGGATCTGATGTTGCTACGGCCTGTGATATAGGCTGGCAGCTGTAGCTCCAATTCAACCCCTAGCCTGGGAACTTCTGTACGCACGCAGCCCTAAAAAAGCAAAAAAGGGGGGGGGGCGGCGATTTGGGAATTCTTGTTAGCTCAGCATGGGTGTTGGTTGTTCAGAAATCAGGGTACCGGAAGCCAACTCTCCAAGCTGGTCATACATTTAGCTAGTTCTTGGGCTTAAAATAAAATTACCAGGCAGTACTTTTAAGTCCTAAACATTTCATTATTTTTCCTGGCATGTTTAATTTCAGTCTTTATCTATTTTATCACCACTTCATACAGCAAGCTGAAAGTTGCCAAATTATCTGTCCCTAATATAGATATCCTGGAATAGGGAGGAGACTAGACAGTGCATCATGGTTGAAAGCTCTCAGCTAACTTATAAAAGCAGTCTTTCACGATTTCTCCACAGTCCACTTAATACAGTCTATATAGTTAAAGTAGTATTAGGAAATTAAGTATTTAGTAATTAATATATTTTACATTTATAAAAATAAATAGGACTATAGAATCTACTATGTACAAAGGTCTGTAAAAAGCAATGGAAAACATGAAACTAACTGAAGTATCTGATCATGAAGATATTCATAACCCAGCAAAAGTTGGGAGGTTCAGAAGATAGGATTTCATAAATAATAATGAAAAAACCACTTTAATAAACAGCATAGCTAACATTTTAGGGCAGGTACTGTATGCTGGGCACTGTATTATATACTTAACATTTATTTTCATCATACTTTAATGAGATAGTGTAGTATAAGAAAAACTACCCAGTTTTTGCCTCCTGCATCTCTCTTTCCTTTGTACTGCCTTTACTTGCACATCAATACAACAGTCATACAAGACACTGCTGGTTACCAAATGTGTGGAGACTTTTCTCCATAGCAAGCAATTCTCTGCAACACCATCTCAGTATCCTACAATTCATGCCACTTCTGACACTACCCCACAAGACTTCCCTCCTCTACCCCTGATTTCAGAGGTCAGTCTTAAGGCATGGTTTTTACATGTGCTTCTGGCCAGAGGTTTCTGTGACCCCCTCATTGAGTTGGATTAATTTGCTAGAGCAGCTCATAGAACTCAGTGAAACACTTACTTAATGTTTACCAGTGAAGTGAAGTTGAGGTGGGTCATCCTCCCGGTATGGAGCTCTGAAACCCATATGTACTGTTAGGGTTCTATGGAGGCTTGCTCATGTAGGTGTGATCAATTATTAACTCAATTTCCTGCTCCTCTCCCCTCTCTAGAGGAAGCAGGTAGGACTGAAAATTCCAAGCTTCCAATCATTTCTTGGTCTTTCTGGTGACCAGCCTACCCAATGAACCATCCAGAAACCCATCCAGAGTTACCTCAATAGAAGGAAAGATACTCCCAGGATCTTTCCAGGGATTATTTTAGGAATTCATTAGGAGCTCTGTGCCAGGAACTGGGGGCAGAGACCAATATATGCAGATTCCTTTTCATTTCAAGAATAGATACTATTATTATCCTTAATTTACATGTAAGGAAATTGAGCCCGAGATTTAAGGTATTTGCCTGGTATTACATAATTGAAAATGATTAATTCAATAAGTGATTCATTCATCCATGTATGCATTCCTTTATCTAATTAATGAATATTTACTATATTATTTGTCAAACATTGTTCTGGATATAAATGAAGTAGAACAATGAGCATTACATTCAAAATCCTTGCTATGAGGAAGCTTGCATCTTAGTGGGAATGGGTTGGGACACAAACAAAATACAAATTCACCATGATATAATATGCCAAGAGGTGATAAATGTTGGAAAAAAGATTGAAACAATATAAAATTGTAGGCATAACCATCAATGGGTATATACTATTTTTTATTGAATGCCAGGAATGATCTATTTGAAGAAGTGGTGTTTAAACTCTCTTTTCAGGAGTTCCTGTTGTGGCACAGTGGTTAACGAATCTGACTAGGAACCATGAGGTCGCGGGTTCGATCCCTGCCCTTGCTCAGTGGGTTAAGGATCTGGCATTAAGAATCCGACGTTGCCATGAGCTGTGGTGTGGGTTGCAGACTTGGCACGGATCCCACGTTGCTGTGGCTGTGGCCTAGGCAGGTAGCTACAGCTCCGATTGGACCCCTAGCCTGGGAACCTCCATATACCTCGGGAGCGGCTCAAGAAAAGGCAAAAAGACAAAACAAAACAAAAAACTCTCTTTTCAGGAATTTCCTGGTGGCTCAGTGGGTTAAAGATCCAACATTTTCACTGCTGTGGTGCTGGTAACTGCTGTGGCATAGTTTGATCCTTGACCTGGGAACTTCTACATGCCTCTGTCATGGCCAAAAAATAAGCAAACAAAAATTCTTTCCTCATTTAGTTCAAAATTCAGTAATTTTATAACATTCTTTTCTTAGGAAATGTGTACTCATTGAGGAATATTTAGAAATGTAAAAAACATAAAAAAAATAAAAAATAGTCCATCAAATAAAATCTCAAATAAAAAGTATCCATTATCCCACCACTCGTATGTCACTACTATCTTATGATAGCTTAGTTTTTGTCCTATGAGATAATTAGAACATTGCGATCATATTGCTTATATGATTCTCTTAATTTTCAGTATCACTAAATATTCCTGTAACATGATTTTAATACTTGCATCATATTCAACAATATTGATGGGCTACAGTTTATTTAACATTTCTATTGTATTTATCTTTTGTGTTGGATGTGTTTATTGCTTCAAAGTTTTGACTACTATAAATAATACCTGGATAATGACTTTTGTATATAACCTGTAGGCTCCTCTTATTTACTTAGGAAAACTTCTTAGGTGCAAAATTTCTGGGGAAACAAATGTGCAAAGCAAAATTTGTCTTCTGGAAAGCTCATATCAAATCATTCTTCCAGCAATCTTTCATAAGTGCCAAATTCTAGCATTCTTTCCAGTTAAGATTGTTATTTAATATGTATATCAGCCAATTTAATGAGTGAAAAATGTTGTTATAATTTATATTTTGGATATTGACCTTCTATTGAAAAACACATTCTAAATCAGATTCTCAGTACAGATTGTTGAGAATCTTAGCCTGTCTATTATCTGTAAAGCAGGTTGGTTGAAGGGGCTTTTACAATCCTGACCTGTAGACAGAATAATGGCAAAGTTAATTTTTGGCTTAATCTATCTATTCACTCATTTATTATACAGTTATAAAATATTAATTTTTGCCTGCAGTGTGACAATCAGTATCTAAGCTCTGAAGCTTTAGCATTGGACAAAGCAAACTCACTGCTTTCATGGAGATTTATTCTTATAAGGGAGAACAAACATGCAAAAAACCCAGCTAAAATCCCAATAAGTAAGTATATGTTATCTCACATTTATATAACTGTTATGGGAAATGTTCCACAAGCATGTAACCTCCATGAGAACAGGTTTTTGGTTATTTTTGTTGACTGCTATGTCCCTAATACCTAGAATAATGCCTGGAACATGGCAGGTACACACTGAGTGTTTGGTGAATGATACAATGAACAAGTAATATAAGTGAAACAGGTTAATGAGTTAAAGAATGTTTGTTGGGAGTATATGTTCTAACTAATATAGGTTAGTTGGGGAGGCTCAGTGTCAACATGAGTTGAGTATACACCTTGGCTCCTATAAGGACTAGAAAGAGGGCCAATGTGGGTGAAGTGGAGATAGAGAGCAGTAGAGTAGAAGATGCTTTGTGGAGGAGGAAAGGAGAGATGGGACCTTATAAATGAAGTCTTCAGTATTTGATCTCAGTGAGATGCAAATCCATCGAAGAGTTTTAAACAAAGGAGTGACAAGATCTGACTTGCATATTAAGAGGATCACTTCTTCTTCCTGATTCTAGAGTCAGAGAATAGAAGCAAAGTTACCACACAAGAGAGATTGTTGCAAGAATCTACACTGTGGTCAGGATGGCTTGAAACAGAGTGTTAGCTGTGGAGACAAAAATGTCATCAAATTCTGGATGTAGTTTGAAGATGGAGCCAACAGTACTTGCTGGTATTTAGGACAGGTGCAAAAGAAAAACTTGAGTCAAGAGTGACTCCAAGGATTCTGGCCCAAGCAAGTAGAAGGATTTAATTGACTTTTTACTGGGAAAGAATTTTTTTTTTTTTTAAACAGAAAATTAGGAGACCATTTTTGGATATATTTAAGTTGATTTCAACAACTTTGTAAGGATAAAAAGCAACATTTAGTTTATTGAAAACATTTTACACAAACCACCTAAAATTCTCCATTTTAGGAATTAAGGTGGAAAGTGAGTGAAACACAAAGTGAGTTTATTTTGAATCATGTATAATCACATATATCTTTCTAAAAAGCTGTTTAACTAAAATTCAGAATCTAGAGCAACACTGCCTCTGAAGCCCTCGAATTTAGTATCATTCAAGGCTCAGTCTTTACTTTGCAGTAGAAATGAATTAGCTTTTGTATCTTGATGGCCTTGGGGTTAAAAATATGACAAAGATGCCTGATCCACCTCAGTATCTCAAAGATATCTAGTTGTATGTTGACGGTACCTAGCAAGAATATTCTTTGTTAGCCCAGGTAGGACAAGGTTTGAGTTATTACTGTCGATCTGAATGTATCTCTTATTCACATACTTGTAAGCACTTAAATATACAAGTTGTACAGTTTTCTAGTGCTAGAAATGTATACATGAATAATTTTAATTCATATTCTAAATTAGTGCAGTCATTGAAATTGAATGTATGAATATATTCAGACTTCACAATTTCACTTTTCATTCACCGATAAATTTAATCCTTAATAATTTTCTAACCATTCTTCAAAATACTCAGAACAACCTTCAATATATTCTTGCAACAATGTAGATGTGGGAAAGATTACCCAGAGGAAAAGTTCTTATGTCAGCAATCTAAGGCATCTATGTTTTGAGGTTATAGATTTTTCTTTAGGTTTCTTGAATCATTCTTTTAATTACAAGGGGCAGAATACAGTGATGGGTGTTGGAAAACACTGCAGGGTAATATTCCGTGGCACCATGTAAGAAATATATACTGCAACAGTAAAGATGTATGGCCTCTTCCAATGCAGAGTGTACTGATCAAATTCAATTAAGAAAAATATTAATAATGATATTGGTTACAAATACACACACACATTTTTTTTCCAGAATCTACTTGTAGTAAGATACTGGCTAAATCAATGAAGCATTCTCAAAAAGAAACAGTTTCATTGCGAGAAAATTCACCCCAAATTAATTCTAAAACTCATGGAGTTATTCCATTTTGTGGCTCACACTGAACGATTTTCCCTCTGATTTTTCCCTATTAATACACATTCCCTCAGCGACCAAAAGTCAGGAAGCCTCCTGCACACATCATAAATTTTCTAGTGACATATTTAACTCAACTTCCTCTGTGGGAGCCTGTGTATTAACAAACAACTCCTCTGACTTCCTGGAACACACACCTTTATTGAGTTACAAAATGACCGTTTTTAAGCCTGTTGGAACACGAAACAAAGCTCTCCTTTACCGTAGGCCCACTGAAGGCCACTTTGAGTTTTCCATCAACACTGGGAACTGCCAGAAAATTTTCACTTTTTTCCTGTGCCTATTGGCAGTGGGAGAAAGGTTCTAATGAATCTATTGTCTGCAAACACGACTTTCTTGGAGTGCAGAATGCTAAATTACAAATCAGTTGCACTTTTCATCTCTGGATGTGAATATGTCAGTGTTCTTCCTCTCTGAAACTTTGCCAATTAGGAAGCAGATTCTCCTATCCGGTATTTCAAAGCCTTATTCATGAACTGACATTAGTGTGATGATTTCAGTAATGGACCCCAAAAATCATTACAGTTAAATGTTCTAATTTCAATTACGAATGACATCGTATAGAATGAAGGCTCAGACAGATGCTTCAGACTCTAACTAAACACGCCATGCCCTAATTGCTTTGCAATCTTTCAATTCAAATCAAGTGAAGTGAACACTTCAACTCTGTTGCTTCAGTCTCTCCAAGAAAGTAAACACCAGGTTTTTATGCACTGTGCTAATAATAACTCTGCAAAGCAGTTAAACAAAACTTTAATTCTTTTCAAGCCTGGCAATGAAAAGAAAATTCTAGAAGAAAGAATTCCAAAGGAATTCTCAGATTAGTGCTGAATCTAAAAATAAATTTTGAAAAGTTTGATAACCTACTCAAAAAGATAGCGAACTCCGTGAAAATTTTGTTGAAAGCAGCAAAGTGAAATCAAGGCAGACTAGAAGACTTCTCTTTTATTTCTTTCCATTCTTAGATCCTTATCAAGGACTGGTCCTAACTAGCTCAGAAATTTATTTAAAAACCTGTTTTATTTGGATGGTTGCTATATTTTAATCTCATAGAGAGTAATGTTAAAAATAAATTTTCCCAACTCTATCTAGTCACTTATTTCTAAATATGAATCAAAAATAGGTCTGTGAGAAACAATTGGCAGTAAAAAGCAGGACAGAATATGAGGCTAGTTGTGTAGCAATAATTTGCTTTCTGAGAATTCCAAGGGAGAATTGAGATGTGAGCCACGGCCAGATTAAGACAATAATTCCAGAGTTAGGAGAAACATTGGGTAGATACTTAGTGCTTTCTAGTCTCTCTGAAATGTTTAATTTGACATGTAAATGAAATATATGCATGCCATAAAACATTTAGGCACTCAATAAATGTTTCCTGAATGCATTTATGAAATGAAAATTTTAAATGCAGAATTCATTACTTTATAATTATAGATTCATAAGTCACTGTGTTTACAAAGTACTTTCCAATCCTACTCTTTATTTTAGAGCGGAAGAAATAGAATTGGATTAGTGTTAGCCGTAATGACTCTCTGCTAAACGGCACTTTACAACTTTCCCATATATTATTTCACTGGGAGATGTTACATGCCTTGTACTGCACCATTCCAAAGCATGTTCTGAGCAGTGCTCATTCCCTCATACCCAGTGCCATGAGTCCATCCAGCTGTACTGCCTCTTCAGTAGCCCCTGCATCATAACCTAGCAAAAAACTGGGAAGTGAACAAGTCCAGTGCAGCTATTTATGGTCTACCAGTAAGGAATATGGTTATGGAGTCTTCAATCCTTTACTGTAACAAGATATGTATGCTCTCATTTCTCAGCCTTTATCAGAGAATTCCTACTAAAAATTCCAAATTACTATTTTGGAGCACCAAATAAGATGGACAAGTCAGATCCAATAAGTTATTGTGGACATTGTGTTCAAAAAACAGTAATTCCCTTGAACTTCAGTTTGTCCACTTTACAGAAGAGAATGTTTCCTTGTGTTCTAAATAGTTCAAATTATCTCATTTTCTTAAAAAATACAGTTTTTTTAAGTAGTTTTGTGTGTCCTAAGAAATAGGTAAGGTAGAAAAGTTGTGAAGCAATACATTGTCAACAGATAAAAATTCATTATCATTATAAGCTAAATAACTTGAGATAAACAGGAAGTCAAAAATGACACACTCATCTCAACAACACCAAGAACAAAGCACAGGGTTGGATATTGAGAAACAAAACTTTTAGTCACTGAGAGTTTGGGGTTTACTATGTCCAGGTAGCTTCACCTATTAGTTTATTTTATTTAATCACCAAAAAAGCTATCATTGTACAATATTATAATTTGGAAACTCAAGGCTCAGAACATTTGAAAAAACAGTATAGGATAAGACAGCACATAATAGCAGTCTTTAGTGACAGCCCAATATAATTTTAGTAGTAGAGCTTCTACCAACTTAGGCAGTTTGTTCATACTTGCCAAACCTCATTTCCTTTTCTACAACTTAGGCATAATAATAATACCTACTTTATATAGTTGTGAGAAATCAATAAGAATACATATATGGTTCTTAGCACAGTACACAGCACAAGGTAAGTGTTCCATAAATGTTAGCTATATAACTGTATACTATTAGTGATTTAAATAATTTATCTGACGAAGATAATGACTTAGAAGTGGCAGGGCTGATTTGATGTTAGTTCTGAGTGCAGAATCTTTGCTCCCAGTCATTGACTTCCATCTCTGTAAAATGAGATTTTTCAAAATGGACCACATGATTTAGTTCTGAAAAGGAAAATTGCTACTATTATAGCATAGAAAGCACTATTTGTAACAATGAATTTAGTCTTTTCATGAAAATCATCATCCCGCACTAAGAATCAGTTACTAAACTTATTTGTCTTGGACTAATTTGTCCTAAAATGAGAAATGCATTTATTTATAATAATGCTAGTTTGAAATTAAAAAGAAAAGTCAGGTTCCTTGTTTGAATTGCGGGATTCAATGAGGAATTATCTCAAATAACTACACACAGCATTCAAAATTTGATTTTTCCCACAGTGGAGCTTTTTTAAAACAATTTTAACTTTGAAGCACAAGGCATGTGCAGTCAGTAGATTAACATTTTCTTGGTTTATATGTGAAAAGAATTAGGTGAATCCAACAAGGAAATTGATTGATTTTGAAAGGCATAAAATAATTCAAATATCTTTAGTTAACCTTGAGAGAAACTATCCTGATTTCAAGGAAACATTTTGCATCATCCCTTTCAAGTGTGCACTTTTATGTGGAGATACATGACATCAAAGAAAGACTGAGTAAAGTTGTGACTCTACGTGGCTGAGCACATAGCATGTTATTGGACAAAGTCTGAGCTTTATTTCTGGAAAGAGGGGATTTGGACACATTGTTTATATTTGGGAAAGTTATATTTTTCCATTGGATTCAGTTGTCATTTTTATATATTCATGACATACTCTATTTTTTCACTGACAATTGTTTTATATCCAAATCACCATGAGATGTTTATGGTCAAAGGTACATCTTAAGAGTGTATAGCAACATTCTACTGTAAGATAATGTCTCTCATGTACAAACATTTTGTATTAAAATGTTTTAATATATTGAATGTTTCTATATGAGACCTTAATAGAGGCATATTAATCATTAACCAACAAAAGAAATACCATACTCTTAAGCTAACTAAATATCCATCACATTTGAAAATCTCCTAAGAGAATAATATCATCAGGAAAAGGGATTTCTTTTTTTTTTTTTTGTCTTTTTGCCTTTTCTAAGACTGCTCCCATGGCATATGAAGGTTCCCAGGCTAGGGGTCTAATCAGAGCTGTAGCCTCTGGCCTACACCAGAGCCAGAGCAATGAGGGATTCGAGCTGCGTCTGCGACCTACACCACAGCTCACGGCAATGCCGGATCCTTAACCCACTGAGCAAGGTCAGGGATCAAACCCTCAAACTCGTGGTTCCTAGTCAGATTCATTAACCACTGTGCCATGACAGGAACTCCCCAGGAAATGGGATTTAGTTTCTTTTTTTTTTTAATTTTTTTTTAATTTATTTTTTCCCACTGTACAGCAAGGGGATCAAGATATCCTTATACGCATACATTTTTTTTACCCACCCTTTGTTCTGTTGCAACATGAGTATCTAGACAAAGTTCTCAATGCTACTCAGCAGGATCTCCTTGTAAATCTAAGTTGCATCTGATAACCCCAAGCTCCTGATCCCTCCCACTCTCTCCTTCTCCTATCAGGCAGCCACAAATCTATTCTCCAAGTCCATGATTCTCTTTTCTGAGGAAATGTTCATTTGTGCTGGATATTAGATTCCAGTTATAAGTGATAGCATATGGTATTTGTCTTTGTCTTTCTGGCTCATTTCACTCAGGATGAGATTCTCTAGTTCCATCCATGTTGCTGCAAATGGCATTATGTCATTCTTTTTTATGGCTGAGTAGTATTCCATTGTGTATATATACCACTTCGTCCTAATCCAATCATCTGTCGATGGACATTTAGGTTGTTTCCATGTCCTGGCTATTGTGAATAGGGCTGCAATGAACATGCGGGTGGATGCGTCTCTTTTAAGGAGAGTTTTGTCCGGATAGATGCCCAAGAGTGGGATTGCGGAGTCATATGGAAGTTCTATGTATAGATTTCTAAGGTATCTCCAAACTGTTCTCCATAGTGGCTGTACCAGTTTCCATTCCCACCAACAGTGCAGGAGGGTTCCCTTTTCTCCACAACCCCTCTAGCACTTGTTATTTGTGGACTTATTAATGATGGTCATTCTGACTGGTGTGAGGTGGTATCTCATGGTAGTTTTGATTTGCATTTCTCTTATGATCAGCGATGATGAGCATTTTTTCATGTGTTTGCTGGCCATCTGTATATCTTCGTTGGAGAAATGTCTATTCAGGTCTTTTGCCCATTTTTCCATTGATTGATTGGCTTTTTTGCTGTTGAGTTGTATATGTTGCTTATGTATTCTAGAGATTAAGCCCTTGTCAGTTGCATCATTTGAAACTATTTTCTCCCATTCTGTAAGTTGTCTTTTTGTTTTCATTTTGGTTTCCTTTGCTGTTCAAAAGCTTTTCAGTTTGATGAGGTCCCATGGGTTTATTTTTGCTCCTATTTCTGTTGCTTTGGGAGACTGACCTGAGAAAATATTCATGTTGTTGATGTCAGAGAGTGTTTTGCCTATGTTTTCTTCTAGGAGTTTGATGGTGTCTTGTCTTATATTTAAGTCTTTCAGCCATTTTGAGTTTATTTTTGTGCATGGTGTGAGGGTGTGTTCTAGTTTCATTGCTTTGCATGCTGCTGTCCAGGTTTCCCAGCAATGCTTGCTGAATAGACTTTTCTTTTTCCTATTTTATGTTCTTGCCTCCCTTGTCAAAGATTAATTGACCATAGGTGTCAGGGTTTATATCTGGGTTCTCTCTTCTGTTCCATTGGTCTGTCTGTCTGTTTTGGTACCAGTACCACACTGTTTTGATGACTGTGGCTTTGTAGTATTTCTTGAAGTCTGGGAGAGTTATGCCCCCTGCTTGGTTTTTGTTTCTCAGGATTGCTTTGGCGATTCTGTGTCTTTTGTGGTTCCATATAAATGTTTGGATTGTTTGTTCTAGTTCTGTGAAAAATGTCATGGGTAATTTGATAGGGATTGCATTGAATCTGTAGATTGCTTTGGGTAGTATGGCCATTTTTACAATATTGATTTTCCCAATCCGGGAACATGGAATATCTTTCCATTTCTTTACATCTTCTTTGATTTCTTTGATTAAAGTTTTATAGTTCTCGGCATATAGGTCCTTTACCTCCTTGGTCAGGTGTATTCCGAGGTATTTGATTTTGTGAGGTGCAAGTTTAAAAGGTATCGTATTTCTGTATTCCTTTTCTAATATTTCATTGCTGGTATACAGAAATGCAACTGACTTCTGAATGTTCATCTTATATCCTGCTAATTTGCTGAATTTATTAACCAGTTCAAGGAGTTTTGGGGTTGAGTCATTAGGGTTTTCTATGTATAGTATCATGTCATCTGCATACAGTGACAGTTTTATCTCTTCTCTTCCTATATGGATGCCTTTTATTTCTTTTGTTTGTCTAATTGCTGTGGCTAGGACTTCCAAAACTATGTTGAAGAGCAGTGGTGAGAGTGGGCATCCCTGTCTTGTTCCAGATTTGAGTGAGAAGGCTTTCAGTTTTTCCCCATTGAGTATTACATTTGCTGTGGGTTTATCATAAATGGCATTGGTTATGTTCAGGAATGTTCCCTCTATACCCACTTTGGCGAGGGTCTTGATCATGAATGGATGTTGGACTTTGTCAAATGCTTTTTCTGCGTCTATTGAGATGATCATATGATTTTTGACTTTTCTTTTGTTAATGTGGTGTAGGACCTTGATTGATTTGCGTATATTGGACCATCCTTGTGAACCTGGGATGAACCCTACCTGGTCATGGTGTATAATTTTTTTGATATGTTGTTGGATTCGGTTGGCTAAGATTTTGTTGAGAATTTTTGCATCTATATTCATCAAAGATATTGGCCGATAGTTTTCTTTTTTGGTGGTATCTTTATCTGGTTTTGGAATTAGGGTGATGGTGGCATCATAGAATGTCTTTGGGAGTATTCCTTCTTCTTTAACCTTTTGAAAGAGTTTAAGGAGGATGGGCACCAATTCCTCTTTATATGTTTGATAGAATTTGCCTGTGAAACCATCTGGTCCTGGACTTTTATTTGTAGGGAGTGTTTTTATGACATCTTCAGTTTCATTTCTAGTGATCGGTTTGTTCAGTTGGGGCTCTTGCAGGGGACTGGCAGAACTGGGCAGCTATTCTGCAGTAGTGCAGCACCCCCCCAAGGGCTTTAGAAGCTATCTGGGTCACTGAGAACCCAAGAGGCTCTTCCCCAGAGCAGCCCAACTCAGAAGGACTGTCTGAGAATGTAGGCAGATCTTTTCATGGCCCAGCCAAGCTTGTTCTAGCTTTTCTGGGCTGCAGGCCTTTTCCCAGGGGCTGCCAGTGTTTGGTGCTGCTCTTCGGGTGTATAGCTCCTCCAAAGGGCAAGCAGACCAGGGCATGGACAGCCCCCGCGGTGGTAGGCTTCCAGCAATTGTCGTGGCCAGCCCTCCCGGATGGCCAGCAGCCCCAGGTCTGGTGTGTGCATAAGGGGTGGCAGGGTGGGGTGGGGAAATGCACTGGGAAGCACAGCTTTCTGATAGGTAGAAGGCCCATAAGCTCACTGTGGTGTAGAGAGTATTCTATGGGGGCCCACTCCTTCTCTTCCCTCCCCAGCACTGGCACAGACCCAGCTCTTCTCCCAGGTTCCTTCTGATGTGGCTTTCCACTTTCCCCCCCTTAGCCTATTGCTCCTTACCCCTGCGACACTCTGCTTTCTAGTCTCCCAGGCAGTCTCTGCCCCGTCAAACTTGACAGACTAGTTTCAAGATCCCCCAAGCAGTCTCTGCTCCACCCCGCCTCAACAGCCCTTTCTGGGGACTAACCTCTGGAGCTGCGGTCTCAGTGCCCTGCCCCCACCCTGGCATCTCAGTTTTTGGTGACTGTGCCCGTAGTTCAGGTGATCTGTTCGGTCCTCGATCTGCTTTTCAGAACTCTGAATTACTGCTATACTCTTCTCTGCATCTGGAGATTCCTCTGGTTCAGTTGATCTTTCAGTCAAGTAGGAGACTTTCGAGGGTGTGGGATCCCTTTCTCCTCCACAGTTCCCTTTCAGGAGCATCTGTCCAGCTCTGATTCACCTTCTCTCACTCTCCTCTTTTCTCTTGTTTTACCTAGTAATGTCACGAGATTCTTGCCATCTTTGGAGTTTAGGTTCTTCTGCCAGTGGTTGGTTGCTGTTCTGTGAGAGTCATTTAACCTGTAGATGTGCTTTTTTTGTTGTGTTTGTGGGAGAGGGCAAGCGTGTCCCCCTCCACCATCTTGCCTCCCTTCCCCGGAAATGGGATTTCTTTAAATCTGTTCTCTTTCACAAATTTTTAGGCTTTGTATAAACTGTACTTTCTCTTTTAGGTTGTCATTTTTTGTCTTTTTATCCCAAAAAAATAGGAAAACTAAATATTTCCTTTAAAAATTGATTTACAAAGTTGGAAAAGAATATGTAAAGTTGTTTTGAATTTCATTTATAGTATTATGTCAAGCACCCTTCAATAGCTCAGCTGGTAGAATGGAGGATTGTAGAGGTGGTATTGTGTCTCTTTTTGTGGGAGAAACAGCATGCAGTGAAGGTATATGTGAAAAGGAGATTTTCATTAAAGAAATAGGAAGGGCAGTGAGAATGAGACTCATCAAGTTCATCTTTCATTCTCAAACTAAGACAGCAATTAAAATTATTTCAAAACATATATGGGGATTCTTTCACTTACCATCTTACTTCAGAGCCACCCCATTGTGTCAATTAACCTGGAATGAACAAGGATGAGAAAACCTTCAACTAGAATCTGGCTTAGAAGTTCCCACTCTGATGCAGCAGGTTAAGGATCTGTCCTTGTTTTTCCGGTAGCTGAGGTTGCTGTTGAATTGGTTTGATCCCCAGCCTGTCAGAGTGGGTTAAGGATCTGGCATTGCATCAGCTATGGTGTAGCTTGCAGCTGTGGATTCTATACCTTGCCCCCAGGAACTTCCATATGCCATGGGTGTGGTCAAAAGAAAAAAGAAAAAACTTGGCCCACTTAGAATGCTTATCTAGTCTCTGTCATCAAGACTGATGGGGATTATCTGCTCCCATCATGAGTCTTCCTAAGTAAATGCTCTGTTTTGGAAATCAGACCTTCCATCCCTTATTGAATATCTGGCGAACAGGCAAAGGTACCTAAATAAAGGTCAGTGTGATTAAGTAGCAGGCATGAGGATTATACTATTCCTGGACAGCTAATGGAAACAGTAAAAATAAGTTGGTTATATGCTTCCACATAGTCTCCTGTGGTCGCTGGCTATACTATTTTCATTTCCAATGTGAGCTATGCTTCAGACTCTGAAAGATGGGTTTCCAGGGTATTGTGACTAGATTCCTAGTTCATAATGATTTTTCCAAAACAAAGGCATGCATTGGATTTCACCTTCCATAAGTCTAACACTTTAGACTTTTACAATTTTCTAAAGCCATCTTACTGAGAAGAAAAGAAGAATTTCAGTATGTCCTGATGATGTACATTTAGAATGGAAAGGCCTAGTTTGCAATGCATTGTATCCAGTTGACTTACTTTGAGATTGCAATGATATCATTGATCTTGATTTTGATTATTCAAATTAAAAACATTTTATTCTTGTGAAGGTAAACAGAATAACTAACAGCTCAAAGATAACCAAAGATAGCATGCACTTTGAAGAAAGAAGAAAAAGTGTCTCTAATAATTTATCATCAGGATGGAACCTAGACTTAAAATAGTCCCCATATTATGGGGGTAAAAATCTGCATGTGATGTATCTATAACTCAATGCTAACTGGCTGATACAAAAATAAAAGTGACAGGAAAGTGAAGGAGAAATGGTTTACTTGATTAAAAATGAAGAATGGTCATGACAAGTTCTTAAGACAAGTAGTTCCCAGATCACGATGTATACACAATAGGAGCAAGATATCTCTACTAATTAAATTTTGTGTTGTCTTCATTTTTGTATCAGCTGGATCTGACCTTCTAGTATATAAGACAGCCTTGTAGAAAGTTAAGGTTGTACATGATACCTAGGGAAACATACTCGTGTACTTCTAGAGCAATAATGCTCCAATGTTCTCTTGTTGCATTTACTAACCCTCTGGGCTGGTGTATAGACACTGTATGAGAAGCTTCAGATTGTCCATAATGGCAGTCTTATCCTATTTTTAAATTGTTCTACTGCCAAGACTCTAAAACTCTATGTGTTATTTAAATATATTATGGATATAACATTGGATCAATGTCAATACAAGGTTAAGGATCAAAGGATTTAAGAAATAACAATACCTAATCAATACTAACTGATTACAATGCAACAAATATAATGTATAGGATGCTTGAAATTCTGTGATTTGCGGAAGAAAAAAGTAGACTTGAAGGGTGAATATATAGATTAATACATAGAGAGATAGATATATAAATGGAAACATAACCTATATTTATACAAACATATATGTCTACAATTATATACATTTAAAATCATATGTATGTGTATGCAGTCAAGTATCATTATTATTAGCAATTATGTATAAAGTTACTCAAAGATTGAATTAGTGAATCCTGAATCATTGCACATAAGGGTTATGTTCCTGTGAGCAACCATTCACATTTTTGTCAACAGATTGGTATATAACCTTGTTTTACATGCATTTCTGTTTAAAGATTCTTTAGTATATATTTTTGATTCATTAACACTGAATTCATGGCCATCAGCACTATAACTCATGACTGAATAAACTTACCTAACACTTGTTTTCTCCATAAGGCATATCATAGTCTTTTGCACTTAGGAACACTAGATAGCACTTTACTGCTACACTTGGGGGCCATCCTAACTTGCAAAAATATCAACAAAAAGCACAAAATGTCAAAAATGTATCTACAAAAACACTTGTTTACAGTTTAAGAACTGTAACAAGGAGGTGGAGTGTTACTGTGTTTGACCTCAGCTGGGAATGTGTACTTTGGGCAACTCAAATATTTCACTGCCTTATACGTGGTCATGAAAGATTGAAAAAGTACCAGAAGTGTTGATTTTAGGGCTGGGCTACAAACACATTTTGGTTCATTGGCAAATTCAATAAATAGAGAATATGTGAATAATGAAGACCAATTATATATCTACAGTGTATATACATACATTGGTTATTTCTTTTTAATTTTTTTAATTGCACAGGAGCTCTTTGTTTTCTTTGCATACATATTACTAATATTTCTGTATATCACAGTCTTGGAGTTTTAAGAATACATAAGAAAATACAAGTGAATATGTATTCCATGCTGTGCACATACATTTACATTTTCCAGTCAATTCATATTCCTATGCTATAATATATAAATGGCCCATTGTATTACAGCCTAGGGGATAGTCTTTGGTCATAAAGATTTCAGGTCTCAAACTATTACAGGATAGTTCATCAAATGATTCACATATGATTTTTACTTCCAAGTTTTTATTTTTATGTTGGCATGTAATAAAGCCATAGCTAGACTGTCTTTGTGGTAAAATTACAATCACCCTTATGTTTGTTCCGCTTTTGAGAAAAGAATGATACTATGCTACAATCCATGAGATTAAACAACAAGAATGTATATTTTATATTTTTAGGTAACATCTAAGCAATAAAAAGGAAGAAGTCTAGGTAAATGAATAATCATAGTTTTTAATTAAATATGTTCAATAACTATAGTAAATTTGGCTTGTACTGTTTTATCTACACTTTCTCATCCAATAAATTTTAAATAACAATATTTGTGAAGTTCCCATGGCTCAGGGGAAATGAATCTAATTAGTATCCATGAGGATGTGTGTTTGGTCCCTGGCCTTGTTCAGTGGGTTAAGGATCTGGCATTGCCGTGAGCAGTGGTGTAAGTCACAGACACGGCTTGGATCTGGCATTGCTTTGGCTGAGGCATAGGTCGGCAGCTGTAGCTTTGATTCAACCCCTAGTCTGGGGACCTCTGTACGCCATGGGTGCGGCACTGAAAACACCAAAAAAAGAAGAAAAAGAAAACAATATTTGCAAAATCCAGTTGTGGGTAGTCAGGTAAGGAGAACTCCATGATCCAAATAAGGACTCAAAATATGATCATGGTTTTATATGCATTGTAATGGCACAACCTAAGATAATTACTTACAAACAGCCATAATTCCTATTATGAGTGCGTTTTATCTAAAACCATAGACTGAAGCTTTCTTGGATTCTTGAACTTACATACTACCTAAGTGATTAGAGGTGGTGTGGCAGTCAGAGATATTTCTGGGTCCCTATCATCAAACTTTACTGGGTGGGATTATGTTTTTGTTTTGGAGCTGACTTTTAAGCATAATCATTGAAAATGCAAACAGGTAGCTCTTGTGATGCAGAGAGATAACTTCCCAGGTATGCTAAGACAAGGTGAAAGGATGAAAAAACACAGGGAATTAGAGAAACAGGCCACCACCAGAGGTTCTAGGCCTTTGCCTGAATAGATAGGGTATTGAAGGTTCTGCGGTCAATTTTAAACAGGCTGTGGAAATTCATTATCTCTCCAGGGAGTTTCTCTCAAATAGTAGGATCTGATTTCAGAAGCTCCTTGAAAAAAATATAGATTGAAGACTTCTCTTCAATATCTGTTTCAGAGGAAGCAGTTGGAGAAAACTCCCCAAATAATTTCTGGAAGCTATTATAAGGATTTAAGCACCTGACTAGGTCCCCAGGACCTTTATTTCTGAAATTTGAAAGGATGGGTTTTCTTGAGGTTTCAGAAAAGCTTCTAAGAGCCCAGGGATTACCTTTTTTATTTTTTGTCATTTTGCTTTTCTAGGGCTGCTCCTGAGGCATATGGAGGTTCCTAGGTTAGGGGTCTAATAGGAGCTGTAGCTGCCAGCCTACACCAGAGCCACAGCAACGTGGGATCCGAGCTGCATCTGCAACCTACACCACAGCTCATGGCAACGCCGGATCCTTAAGCCACTGGGCAAGGCCAGGGATCGAACCTGCAACCTCATGGTTCCTAGTCGGATTCATTAACCACTGAGTCATGATGGGAACTCCCAGACCAGGAATTACCTTTTAAACACTTTCTGGTTACTAAGATGTGTTAGAGGATCAATGACTACCAGGCTAGGTTGTAGAGAAAAGTAAGTGGAAAGAAGCTGCATGGATGACACAAATAAATGAACTATTAATTTGGAGAAATATGTACATGTTGGTCAAATTTGAATGCAGGAATGAGGGCCAATTGTAAAGTTCTAAGTTTTCATATCTAACACGGATAGAGAATGATGAGGAAGAATTTGGGGAAGATTTTGTGCTTTTAGATTTACCTTGAAAATTCAACATCCTTTTACAATAAATTCAGTTGTAACTTTACTTTGGGGGTATTTCAGTGAGATTTTTGGGATTTTTGTGTATACAATCATAAGAAGAGTATGTTAATAACTGATTCTATACACCTATAGGAGCAAGGGAAAACCCTACTTAAGAAAGTTTTTAAAAATAATTGATTTAAAGCAATCAAATCCTGTTGTACAGTACAGGGAACTATATCCAATCACTTGTGATGAAACATGATGCAGGATAATGTGAAAAAAAAGAATATATGTATATGACTGGGTCACTGTGCTATACAGCAGAAATTGACAGAACATTGTAAATCAACTAGAATAAAAACTTCAAAAAATAATAAATAATTGATTTAGATATTCCATAGTATCTTTTTTTTTACATAATGCAGTTTTTTTATATAATAGAATACATTTTTTAAGTTTTATGGAAGTTTAGTTAATTTACAAGGTTGTGATAATTTCTGCTTTACAACAAAGTGACCCAGTCATACATATACACATACATATTTGTTTCTTAGTTTGAAAGATGGATCATTTTAGTAAGTGAGCAATTGATCTCACTCACCATTTAACTCCCTTTGCAGTGATTTTTGTTAGTGAATCTTCCAAGAAGGCCAAAAGAGACATTGTCTGGTATAGAAGAGCTCACTCAAGTTTTTTTAGAATATCTTATTTATTCAGAACTACATAGAAAAATGTATATTGTAAGTACATGCAAAATTATATTACATTTTGCACATGGTATTTTCATTATGGAAGGCTTGATGCCAATTACTTTTTATCAAACAATACTTTAAATTTTTTTTGACAACACTTAAAATGAAAGCGATTAAAGAAAAAATTTTACCCCATCACTATGGAGTGGTAATACACCACTGTAATACATTCACCGTTTTATTGCTTAAACATAATTTTAAAGACATTCCTGTTCAAATTCATTTGTATTTTTAAAAGTTACCTCATATTTCCGTAGGGTTCTCAACTTTCTTGTTTTAATAACTCAGAATATTGTATTAGGTTGATGGAGATTTACTTATATGGCCAACTTTCTTTTGCTAGATATTTTGTTCTCTTCTTCCCCTGCCCCACACTTGTTCTTCAAAAAAGGAAAAACAAGAATAACTGGTAGTGAGCAGCACCAAACACCACTAGCCCCCAAGAAAAGGCCTGCAGCCCAGAAAAGCTAGAACAAGCTTAGCCAGGCCGTGAATAGATCGGCCTAATTCTCGGACGGTTTTTCTGAGTCGGGTTGCCCCGGGGAGGAGCCTCTTGGGTTTCCTATGGCTCTGCTATGCGCCCAAGTCCCCAGGGGGGTGCTCTAGTGGATCAGCTGCATAGGACTGCCAGCTCCAGGCAGGACCCCCTGCAGCCCAGAAAAGCTGCAACAAGCCTGGCCGAGTCGGGAAAAGATCTCAGACGGTTTTTCTGAGTTGGGCTGCCCTGGGGAGGATCCTCTTGGGTCTCCAATGGCCCTGCTACCCGCCCAAGCCCCTAGGGGGTGCACTAGTGGACCAGCTGCATAGGACTGCCAGCTCCAGGCAGGACCCCCTGCAGCCCAGAAAAGCTGCAACAAGCCTGGCCGAGTCGGGAAAAGATCTCAGACGGTTTTTCAGAGTCAGGATGCCCTGGGGAGGAGCCTCTTGGGTTTCCAACGGCCCTGCTACCCACCCAAGCCCCCAGGGGGTTCTGAGACCTAGTGGACCAGCTGCATAGGACTGCCAGCTCCAGGCAGGACCCCCTGCAGCCCAGAAAAGCTGCAACAAGCCTGGCCGAGTTGGGAAAAGATCTCAGATGGTCTTTCTGAGTTGGGCTGCCCTGGGGAGGAGCCTCTTGGGTTTCCAGTGGCCCTGCTATCCGCCCAAGCCCCCAGGGGGTGCCCCACTCCCACAGAATAGCTGCTTAGCACCACCAGCCCCCTGGAAGAGCCCCTGCAGCCCAGAAAAGCTGCAACAAGCTTAGCCAGACTGTGAAAAGTCCGCCTACATTCTCAGGCTGTCCTTCTGAGTTGGGCTGCCCTAGGGAAGAGCCTCTTAGGTTCTCAGTGACCCAGATAGCTGCTCCAGCCCCCAGGGGGTGCTGCACTCCTGAGGAACAGCTGCCCAACACCGCCAACCCCCTGCAAGAACCCCACAGCCTAAAAACACCAGAGCAAGCTCTGACTAACCAAGTGAAATCTGATACCATCGTGGTGTGGACCTCCCAGTCCTGTCTGCTCTCAGGAAGCCCTCCTTTGCTTCAAAGAAACACTGTTAGCCCCATCAACACTCCAGAAAAGCCACACTGCCTCAAAAGAGATTGACCAACAACGCCAGCCCTCAGGAAATATTCCACGGCAGTGACAAGGCAAACACTGCCCGATAACGGAGAGTACAACTCCCTCAGGAGAGGGAAAACAACAAGCAAGATGAAGAAGCTGAGAAACCACCCCCAGTTAAACCAACAGGAGAACTCACCTAAAACAGTCAACAATGAAAAAGATCTCTGCAGTCTGACAGACCTGGAGTTCAAAAGAGAAATACTGAAAAGACTGAAGGAATTAAGAGAAGATATGAACAGTAATGCAGATACCCTCAGAAAGGAACTAGAAAATATAAGGAGGAGCCAAGAAAAACTACAACATTCATTTGCAGAGATGCAAACTGAACTAGGGGCAGTAAAAACCAGAATGAATAATGCAGAAGAACGAATCAGTGATATGGAAGATAGAATAATGGAAATCACTCAATCCGGTCAACAGACAGAAAACCGAATCAAAAAACTGGAAAGCAATATAAGAGACCTATGGGATAATATAAAGCAGGCCAATCTATGCATAATAGGAATTCCAGAAGGAGTAGAAAGAGATAAGGGAATGGAAAATATATTTGAAGAAATTATCGCTGGAAACTTCCCAAATCTAAAGGATACTGGATTCAAGATACAAGAAGCACAGAGGGCCCCAAACAAACTGAACCCAACCAGACCCACACCAAGACACATCCTAATAAAAATGGCAAAAGTTAGTGATAAAGAGAGGATCCTCAAGGCAGCAAGAGAAAAACAGAATGTTACCTACAAGGGAACCCCCATAAGAATATCAGCTGATTTCTCTACAGAAACACTACAGGCCAGGAGGGAATGGCAAGAGATATTTAAAGTGCTAAAAGGAAAAAAATATGCAACCTAGAATACTCTATCCAGCAAGAATATCATTTAAAATAGAAGGGGAAATAAAAATTTTTCCCAACAAACAAAAATTTAAAGAATACAGCAACACAAAACCCAGGTTAAAGGAAATAGTGAAAGGGCTTCTCTAAACCAAAAAGAAAGAAAGGAAAGGGAAGAAAAAAGAAAAGAAAAAAAAAAAAAAGAAGAAGAAGAGGAAGAACTAGGACTGAGGAAACCGCAATCAGAGAGCAGTCACTCAAATAAGCCAGCATACAGATTTAATCATGAACATGCTTCAAACAAAATACAATTTAAAAGAAAAAAATAAAAAAGAGTCATCAAAACCATAAAGTGTGGGCAAGGGAGGTTAGGAAGTAAATAACCCTTTTTGTTTGTTTGTATGTTTCTCTTCTTAATTTTAATATAGTAATGAAGTGTTTGAACTTACAGGACCATCAGGCTAAAACACACAATTATGGGAAGGGGTTAGCATACTTGAAAAACAGGGCAACCACAAGCCAAAACCAAATATTGCATTTGCAAAAAATGAAAAAAAAATACACTCAAGCAGATAATAACAGGAGACCATCCAACCAAAAAAAAAAAAAAAAAAAAAAAAGAAAGGAAGAATGGAGAACCATAGAATCAACTGGAACACGAGGTTCAAATGGCAATAAATAATCATCTATCAATTATCACCTTAAATGTCAATGGACTGAATGCCCCAATCAAAAGACACAGAGTGGCTGAGTGGATAAAAAGGCAAAAACCTTCAATATGCTGCCTACAAGAAACTCACCTTAGGACAAAAGATACATAATAGATTGAAAGTGAAAGGGTGGGGAAAAATATTTCACGCCAATAGACATGACAGAAAAGCAGGAGTCGCAATGCTCATATCAGACAAAATAGACTTTAAAACAAAAGACATAAAGAAAGACAAAGAAGGACACTACTTAATGATTAAGGGATCCATCCAAGGAGAGGATGTTACTATCGTCAACATATATGCCCCAAATATAGGAGCACCCAGATACATACAACAAATATTAACAGACATAAAGGGAGATATTGATGAGAATACAATCATAGTAGGAGACCTTAATACCCCCCTCACATCAATGGACAGATCCTCTAGACAGAAAACCAATAAAGCAACAGAGATCCTAAAGGAAACAATAGAAACGTTAGACTTCATTGATATCTTCAGGACACTACATCCAAAAAAAGCAGAATACACATTCTTCTCAAATGCTCATGGAACATTCTCAAGAATCGACCACATATTGGGACACAAAGTGAATCTCAATAAATTTAGGAGCATAGAAATTATCTCAAGTATCTTCTCTGACCACAATGCCATGAAATTAGAAATCAACCATGGGAAAAGGAAAGAGAAAAAACCTACTCCATGGAGACTAAACAACATGCTACTAAAAAACCAATGGGTCAATGAGGAAATCAAGAAGGAAATTAAAAACTACCTTGAGACAAATGATAATGAAGACACAACCTCTCAAAACCTATGGGATGCTGCGAAAGCAGTGCTCAGAGGGAAATTTATAGCAATACAGGCCTTTCTCAAAAAAGAAGAAAGATCCCAAATTGACAACTTAACCCTCCACCTAAACGAATTAGAAAAAGAAGAACAAAAAAGACCTAAAGTCAGCAGAAGGAAGGAAATGATAAAGATCAAGGAAGAAATCAATAAAATAGAGACTCAAAAAACAATAGAGAAAATTAATAAAACCAAGAGCTGGTTCTTTGAAAAGGTGAACAAAATTGACAAACCCCTGGCCAGACTCACTAAAAAGAGGAGAGAAAGAACCCAAATAACCAAAATTAGAAATGAAAAAGGAGAACTCACAACGGATACAGCAGAAATACAAAACACCATAAGAGAATACTATGAACAACTATATGGCAACAAGTTTGACAATCTGGAAGAAATGGACAATTTTCTAGAATCTTACAGCCTGCCAAAACTGAATCAAGTAGAAACAGACCAATCACTAGAAATGAAATTGAAGAGGTCATAAAAACACTCCCTACAAATAAAAGTCCAGGACCAGATGGCTTCACAGGCGAATTCTATCAAACATATAAAGAGGAATTGGTGCCCATCCTCCTTAAACTCTTTCAAAAGGTTAAAGAAGAAGGAATACTCCCAAAGACATTCTATGATGCCACCATCACCCTAATTCCAAAACCAGATAAAGATACCACCAAAAAAGAAAACTATCGGCCAATATCTTTGATGAATATAGATGCAAAAATTCTCAACAAAATCTTAGCCAACCGAATCCAACAACATATCAAAAAAATTATACACCATGACCAGGTAGGGTTCATCCCAGGTTCACAAGGATGGTCCAATATACGCAAATCAATCAAGGTCCTACACCACATTAACAAAAGAAAAGTCAAAAATCATATGATCATCTCAATAGACGCAGAAAAAGCATTTGACAAAGTCCAACATCCATTCATGATCAAGACCCTCGCCAAAGTGGGTATAGAGGGAACATTCCTGAACATAACCAATGCCATTTATGATAAACCCACAGCAAATGTAATACTCAATGGGGAAAAACTGAAAGCCTTCTCACTCAAATCTGGAACAAGACAGGGATGCCCACTCTCACCACTGCTCTTCAACATAGTTTTGGAAGTCCTAGCCACAGCAATTAGACAAACAAAAGAAATAAAAGGCATCCATATAGGAAGAGAAGAGATAAAACTGTCACTGTATGCAGATGACATGATACTATACATAGAAAACCCTAATGACTCAACCCCAAAACTCCTTGAACTGGTTAATAAATTCAGCAAATTAGCAGGATATAAGATGAACATTCAGAAGTCAGTTGCATTTCTGTATACCAGCAATGAAATATTAGAAAAGGAATACAGAAATACGATACCTTTTAAACTTGCACCTCACAAAATCAAATACCTCGGAATACACCTGACCAAGGAGGTAAAGGACCTATATGCCGAGAACTATAAAACTTTAATCAAAGAAATCAAAGAAGATGTAAAGAAATGGAAAGATATTCCATGTTCCCGGATTGGGAAAATCAATATTGTAAAAATGGCCATACTACCCAAAGCAATCTACAGATTCAATGCAATCCCTATCAAATTACCCATGACATTTTTCACAGAACTAGAACAAACAATCCAAACATTTATATGGAACCACAAAAGACACAGAATCGCCAAAGCAATCCTGAGAAACAAAAACCAAGCAGGGGGCATAACTCTCCCAGACTTCAAGAAATACTACAAAGCCACAGTCATCAAAACAGTGTGGTACTGGTACCAAAACAGACAGACAGACCAATGGAACAGAAGAGAGAACCCAGATATAAACCCTGACACCTATGGTCAATTAATCTTTGACAAGGGAGGCAAGAACATAAAATAGGAAAAAGAAAAGTCTATTCAGCAAGCATTGCTGGGAAACCTGGACAGCAGCATGCAAAGCAATGAAACTAGAACACACCCTCACACCATGCACAAAAATAAACTCAAAATGGCTGAAAGACTTAAATATAAGACAAGACACCATCAAACTCCTAGAAGAAAACATAGGCAAAACACTCTCTGACATCAACAACATGAATATTTTCTCAGGTCAGTCTCCCAAAGCAACAGAAATAGGAGCAAAAATAAACCCATGGGACCTCATCAAACTGAAAAGCTTTTGAACAGCAAAGGAAACCAAAATGAAAACAAAAAGACAACTTACAGAATGGGAGAAAATAGTTTCAAATGATGCAACTGACAAGGGCTTAATCTCTAGAATACATAAGCAACATATACAACTCAACAGCAAAAAAGCCAATCAATCAATGGAAAAATGGGCAAAAGACCTGAATAGACATTTCTCCAACGAAGATATACAGATGGCCAGCAAACACATGAAAAAATGCTCATCATCGCTGATCATAAGAGAAATGCAAATCAAAACTACCATGAGATACCACCTCACACCAGTCAGAATGACCATCATTAATAAGTCCACAAATAACAAGTGCTAGAGGGGTTGTGGAGAAAAGGGAACCCTCCTGCACTGTTGGTGGGAATGGAAACTGGTACAGCCACTATGGAGAACAGTTTGGAGATACCTTAGAAATCTATACATAGAACTTCCATATGACTCCGCAATCCCACTCTTGGGCATCTATCCGGACAAAACTCTCCTTAAAAGAGACGCATCCACCCGCATGTTCATTGCAGCCCTATTCACAATAGCCAGGACATGGAAACAACCTAAATGTCCATCGACAGATGATTGGATTAGGACGAAGTGGTATATATACACAATGGAATACTACTCAGCCATAAAAAAGAATGACATAATGCCATTTGCAGCAACATGGATGGAACTAGAGAATCTCATCCTGAGTGAAATGAGCCAGAAAGACAAAGACAAATACCATATGCTATCACTTATAACTGGAATCTAATATCCAGCACAAATGAACATTTCCTCAGAAAAGAGAATCATGGACTTGGAGAATAGATTTGTGGCTGCCTGATAGGAGAAGGAGAGAGTGGGAGGGATCAGGAGCTTGGGGTTATCAGACACAACTTAGAATAGATTTACAAGGAGATCCTGCTGAGTAGCATTGAGAACTTTGTCTAGATACTCATGTTGCAACAGAACAAAGGGTGGGGAAAAAAATGTAATTGTAATGTATACATGTAAGGATAACCTGACCCCCTTGCTGTGCAGTGGGAAAATAAAAAAAAAAATTAAAAAAAAAAAATAACTGGTAGTTTATACCTTTGTTTTTTACTTCTTTTGAATACTTACTTACCTTAGGATGAATGTATTGGAATTAATACAGGAGGTATCAGTAGATCAACAATTTTAATTTAATTGTTTATTTCCATGTCTACCTAGGAGGAAATTAATACTTAATGTTCCAGTGTATTTGTTCATATGTAGATTTTCTAGACTATTT
Source organism: Sus scrofa (assembly GCF_054392235.1). Taxonomy (NCBI): domain Eukaryota; kingdom Metazoa; phylum Chordata; class Mammalia; order Artiodactyla; family Suidae; genus Sus; species Sus scrofa. Next base: position 53,254,358 of record NC_139386.1, read on the forward strand.
TAGATCAAAGTATACCATATGTTTAAATAGAAATATTAACAGCAGGTCCCAGTAGCTGTTATTTCTGAACACAAACTCAGAATAAACCCCATTGATTTAATTAGTATATTTATAAGGGTGAATCCATCAGATAAATTAGAACAACATCCCCCTCCCTCCATAGCAAGTACCACAGTCAAATGTGTATTTTGCATATTTTGCCAGGTTCCCACTGTGGTGCAGTAGGTTAAGGATCCAGCTTTACCAGAGCTGTGATACTAATGCTCTCTTTCAATTCCTGGCCCTGGAACTTCCATAAGCCTCAGATGCGACTGAAAAAAGTAAAAAAAAAAAAAAACAAAAAACTTTTTTTTTTTTTTTTTTTTTTTTTGTCTTTTTAGGGCTGCATCCACTACATATGGAGGTTCACAGGCTAGGGGCTGAATCAGAACTGTAGCCCCTGGTCTATGCCACAGTCACTGCAACTCCAGATCTGAGTCACACCACAGCTCACGCAATGCTGGATCCTCAACCCACTGAGGGAAGCTAGGGATCATCCTCATGGATGCCGGATGCTGATCAGATTCATTTCCACTGAGCCACGATGGAAACTCCTTTTTTTTTTTTTTTTTTTTTTTAAAGAGTATATTTTGGAATAAGATAAATAGGCTTTAAATCTAGATATGTCTACCTATGTGATTTTTTTTTTTTCCTCTTCCTCACTGGGTAAAGGAAATGTAATGACACATGTCTTTTCTGGTTGCTGATAGAATGAAATGAGGGGAAAACTGTTGAAGTCATTGCCCGATACAGATCAGGGGCTTAATAACCAAAGGTCTTTGTGCTTTTTTTTTTTTAGATTATGAAGTCAGCTGAGGTCTATCAAATTCAGTATTAGTTGACTTCTGGGACTATAAAGTGCTAAGTTTTCCTTCATTTTATGGATACCATGTATAATCAAATGAGAAGAATAGCGTATCTATGACAGTCCCAAGTTCTGTAACTATTTCCTGATTAACTTTTGTAGCAGAGATGAGACAATGTGTGCAGTTATGAATTAATAGGTGCAGATATATGTTTGATCACATTGCTTCTTTATAGCTGACACGTATCCAGGATTTTGTGAACTTGTGTATGTCTAAGTCTCTATAAAATTGTGTTCATTTTTGGACAAAAGGACCAAATCATTTTACTGGGCATATTAAAGAAAAGAAGAACTATAAATCTTTGCAGTCCTATGTTTGAGAAAAGAAACCAGAAATATTTTCAGTTTGAATTGTATTCTGCATTTAGACTGGAGAAGGTTAACTGGTAGATTATTTGAATGTAGAAAAGTACAGACTGACTCTTAGGTAAGACCATAGCTTATATTAAAAAATTGTATAATTTGCCTATGAAGAGAGCATATCCCTTTTTCTGGTACTTGTAGGCAGAGAGGCAGACCTGTGAAGAAAGAAAAGTGGTAAAGGCAAAAGATATAAAATACCAAACAAATGAAAATATTGTACTAGCCATGAAGTTTTTCCTGTCTTCAAAACAACATCAGGAACTAGTCTCTCTTCTATGGAACACTGGCATCTGTGTCCATTCCTGATGGTTTGAAGGAAAAACTAACTTTTACCACTTCATGGCGGTTAAAGAGACCAATTATTCTTTTTTGTATGAAAATAATCACTTGAAAATGATTTAAACTTGTATTGAATCAATAGTGGGCTCTATGTTTACCCTGAAGTTGTCTGGCTGCATTTTACCAGTAGTCACAGAGACAACTGATAGAAATACTTAATATTCCATGCTGCTTTACCATTGCACTATATTTATGCTGGTCTCATTTCTTCCTGTTGCTCTTGCATTTCTTGCCATTTCATTATACTAAGGATTTTTGAAAGGTGAGAAAAGTCCTGAAAGGTTAGAAAGAGGAAACCACCAAAAATCAGTGGCAACTGGATATTCAATCACATCAAGAGTCTCCACTATGAAACACACAGAATTGGCCAGAAGCTTAGATGTCAGTTCTGTGGATTGTTTAGTTGCCCAGATTTTTCATTAGTATGAGGTGAAACCAGCAATTAGATGTCTTTTAACACATTTGGTTCAGGTAAATTATCCTTAATTTACACACACACCTGGCTTTTCATTTGGAGGATTAGGGGCACCCACAAAATTTTAATCATAAAGAGAGAGCAATTGTAAAAATTCAAAGAAACAGAAGTCAGACGGATGGAATTCAAAAAAAATCTTGTTTGTTACCCCAGATATTTCTTTTATTTTTAAATTTTAATTGAATTTCCTAGGATCTCTACTCACCCCAACTGGACAAGAATAAGAAAAGGATGTTTATTTATACCTCAATCTACATAGAATTCTTAAATAACACATTTTTAGTCAATTTCTCCCTATAGGTATGTCTGAAAGTGTACCTGGGTCTCACGGTATATGCAATCATTTAAGTATGAGCATCTCTTTTTTGAACTCTTTCAACTTTCAATGTGACTAACATAGAAAAAGCATGTCTGAGGAGCCTAGAAAAAAAATGTAAAAACAATTCATATATCAGCTCTAATTGAAACATAGATGTAACCTATAAAGGAAACTGTTTCAGTGAAAGCAACAGACCATTCGAATACTTAAATCATATCCCCCCCATCCTGGCGAGTGTTCCACTAATTACCACTTGTACCTGATCACTCATCCCCAGTCAGTTCCACTGTCATTGGCACAATTTAAGAACCAGAGAGTGGTAGCAAAATCGCTGAACCCAGAATATGATCAGTATTTCATCCCTGGCCCCTCCGCCCACCTTCAGCAACCCCCTCAAACTGAAAGGCACTGTTTATTTTCTAATCTCATCCTGTTTGAAACCTTAAAATAAATTAACAATCCAGATCCAACATCTTTTTCAATTACTTTGTTGCACATACTGATGCCTAACCAGCTCCCTGACAGCACTACAGGAGTCTGCGTTATTTTAGAGCACTTAAATGTACTAAAGTACTCTTTAGTTTGCAAAATTACTAATTTATCATGTCATGTTAATGAACCGTCCCAGAGCAGTTTTCCAAAGAGGAAAATATGCTTCCACAGAGTGGATGATGCACTGAACAGAATCTATTTAATATTCACTTACTGAAGACTTTGAAAACATTAATCAGCCACATGATGATCTGGGTTTTTATATTTTAAACCTCAAAGCATCTGGGAAGTAGCCACTATTTAATCATTTCTCAATAGGCAGCCTGCTGTAGTGGAAAATGCAAGGATCAGAGAAAGAAAACAGATTTTAAGTTGTACCCAATGCCAATTGATTGGTAATGGCTTCTTGAAATGCTGGGTAGAAAAGGATTCTGGGACAACTTGAAAGTGAAGAGAAAAAGAGTATTGAAATTGATTAGCTATGTCTGTCAAGTGCTCAGGAAAAGGCCATGGCAGTTTATGCAGCACAGATAAGCAGTCATTGCAGGGCCTGTGGAGATAAAAAGCCCTAGATTTTAAACATGGTGTTCTCATTTTTGAGTTCTAGCTCTTGTGCCACTTACTTAAGCCTTCAGTTTTAATTTTGTCAGCCTTAGTAAAAAAAAAAAAATTGGCAAATTATTAAAGCAGAATTGACTTTGGGAATGGCAGAGGAATTGCAATCCAGGAAAAGTAAGCTATGGAAAACCATGGGCAAATCTGAAAAGGCAAAGGAAAGGTCAACTTTTATTAGGTCTCAAGAGGAAATTGGAAATTTTGTTTTGAACAAAAATAAGAGTTCAAGGATGTGGAGGTTTCTCACTGGCTGTAAGAGGTGGTTAGAGCATTGTCCCTCAGGGAGAGATCTCCCTTCTTTTTCTTAAAGCAGGAAATAAAATTCCCAGATGAAAAATGTTCTTCATTGTCACAATAATTCTTATATTCTTTAGTCTGTCTGGTGAAATAGGCAACAGGAGTGGTACCTCTTGAGAACTTCCTGTTCACTGTTTCTGGGCTCCGTTTTCACAGTTTACTTGTCAGTAATAAAGGGAAGGCTTATCAGTTTTGCTCTGAAGAGTGGAGGAGAAAAAGTGTGCAAAGAGCCCCAATTTATTTTTAAAGAAGTGTTTATTGATTGAGTTTTGTTTTGAGAAGTTTCTTAAAACACAATCAAAATATAACTTTTTGTCTATCACTCTTGATATGGAACAAAGTTCTTTTTAATAATTAGGAACATACACACAACTGTTATCACACTAACATATTTTAAGCACAAAAAATCTGCCTAAAACTGCAGATGAACATATATTTCATTATAATATCCCGTTATTTTAATTTAATTTAGAACTTAATTTAGTTGCCGTTAGATTTATGAAGTGTAGAAAGCTTTTAAGATTACTTGATTAAATGTAAATGTGTCCTGTTACTAACATTTGTTACTTACATGTAATACCCTAAATGCATTCCTGAATGTGTTCATAGAATATTATAAAATGAAATAATGATGAACATTTTCAGACTTACAAATTATTTCATATGATGAGTAGTAATTTATGATTGTTCTCATTTTAAGTAATATTTTTATTATTATAAGACAAGTTTAGCAGTGTTCAGAAGTAAAAATCAATTCTTCTTTTCAGACTTTAAAATGACCCAATTAATTCTTTGGCTGGTATAGCTAATGAATATTACTTCTTTTTCCCTGTTAAAAGATAAACTGAGGCATATTAAAATTTACGAGTCTATTGGAGCAAACATCAATTGGAATCAGGCAATACCAAATGTAAAGTGGTTGAGAGGGCCCCACTGAGAGGTACAAGGGGAGAAATATTTATGGAGAACATCAAAAAAATTATTTGATTGACTCGTTTAAGTGGTTGCCTTATTTGAGGAAGACTGGTGGGCTATTTGCGATTGGTTATTCTTAGGTTTAATTATCTTGGATACTGGTGCATTATCTGAGTTTAGGGTCGGTTTGCTTACATAATCTACCAAGGCATTAGAGCTACCACAGGTGAGTGGCCTCCTCGTTTAATTACTTTAACGCTCTTAGTTTTGTTTCTAAAAAATTTCACCTGACATTTGTATTAGGTAAGAAAAAACTTCATTCAGTTTTCTGCCTCTGCCTTCTGAGGACCTTTTGCTAAAAAAATCCATAGAGTTGGTCTGTTTATTCATTGTAGTAGCAGCACCTGGTATGTTTGAGACAGAAGGATGGTAATTAACAGTGGCAGAAGAAAGAACATTTAAACTGAAAATGACCACATTCCTTTATTTGTAGTAGATAAGACTTTCAGAGAAGATTGCAGCTGTTTGTGTAAGAAACCAAGAAGATATCAACTAATGTGATTCATTAAGGGCACTGTCTTTGCATAGCTGGAACAACCAGTTGGAAAATGAAAAATAGTTGTCAGTCAATCAGTAAACAGCTGTTTTATCTACATTATAAAGGGAAAAAAATAGATGGGCTGAGGGTTTTTTTTGTTTGTTTGTTTTGTTTTTTTGCATTGCTTAATTAATCCATGGATTAGAAAACCTCTATAGTAATTTCAAAGGGGCAAACACATTAAAGTTCACTAAGTGTAGTTGTTGATGGCTAATTGATTTAACAACAGGCAGGTTATCTTAAGTCTCAGGAGAATTTTTTTTTTTTTTAACGACTGAGCAGGAAAGACTGCCTTTGAAAGATATATCCTTACCTTGAATTGATCAATTTTTAAAGCAAAATACTTCTTAACACATAGCACAGGATTTAAAAAACCAAAGGCAAATTAGAAGATGTAACCTGAATTCATAGGTAAAATGGAGTTTCTTCCCAACTGATGTCAGAAGAGGGAAGGGGAAAATTCTACCCTTGATAAATAATTTTTAATTTATTTACTACCTTGTATTCAACTTCAGTGACTTTTCCTATGTTGCACCTTCACTTTACTGCTTACTTTTTTGTAGAATGCCTTTAAGTTTTCCTTTGAAATGCCAGCAGTGGAAATCTGGAGACATCCAAAAGAAACCACTTGTAAGGCTTAAAAATTCTGAGTGGTTTTGTGTTCTGTCTCATAAAATCATGTAAATTTTGCATTCCGTTCTGTAGATACCCAAACTTGTCCAAAAGAAATGACTTGCTGGTGGACTGTGGTGGAAGAAAGTCCTATGCTGGGGTAGAGCAATGTAAATTATACTCTTTCTTTCTGGACATAGGGTTTTTAGGTTCACATCCTGCTCCTCTTCTTGCTGGTGTTTTTGGCCAAGCTCCTTAGCTTCTCCATGCTTCAGTTTCATTATCTCAAAAATGAGATTAATACCTCCTATACATTCAGTGTGAGAATTAAAAGCAAAAACATACCTAAACTCCTCAGACCAGTGACAGAACACATAATAAATATTCAGTGATATTTAGGTATTATTTCTAATGGTTCTTCTATGTGAGAAAATTTGAACTGTAAAGAATTAACATAATAAATTTTAGCATTCTCTTGTATTCTTTTTTCTATATTCACACTACAATGCTGTGAGGAAAAACATCTTTATAAATATTAGAAAGCAACAACTTTTCAAAAAGCTCTTCAGTATATATTTATTGAGAATCTACCAAATTTTTGGGGGGATACCTAGAATGCTGAAAAGAATATAGGATGCAATCTTTTCTAGCTACGGTTGAAATTTTGATAATTATATATGCTATATTTTTAATGCTAATTCAGATTTTGCTATTTTGAAATAGTACAATATAAAATATTAATAAAACCTCATTTTATAAACCAAATTTTCAAAAAATCATGGAAATGCTTATTTGCATTTATTTCTATGAGATAATTAGTCCTAGATTAGGCGAGTTTTTAATAATACAAAGGCTTCAAGAATACTTTACATAAAAATCTTATCAATTTTTTCTTCTGCTACAAAGTCAGATTACTTATTTTAGTAACAGATTGAAAGTGTTTATAGTCAGTGGTTACCCTCTTTTGTCAAAAGACTTGTTTTTTTGATTGAAGTGTAACATATACATAGAAAAGTGAACAAATCAAAAGACAGAGTGCAAAAATCACAAATTCTTAAAAATTTATCACAGTATTTTAATCAGTATACATATCCAAAAATCCATATGTTATCAGAAATTTAAGAAACCTGCCCTAGCAGTCACTACTCACTGCAAGGGTAATCCCTATCTTAACTTTTAACACTGTTAATTGATTAGTTTCACTTGTTTTTGAACTACCAATAAAGAGGGTCATTCATTATGTATTTTTTCATGTTTAGCTCATTTAATGTCATATTTTAATCACTTCCCATATAAATATATATGGGACTTCTCACTGGAGTGACAGCTAAATCTTACATATTTACCACATGCTATATAAATGATTTTATGCATAATCTCATTGAATCATTACATTAATCCAAAAAGTTTGTTCTTCTATTATCTGAGTTTTATTGATGTGAACACTAAGACCAAGAGTGGTAAATTATTTTCCTAGGATGTGCAGTTATAAGTGGTAGAACTGAGGGTCTAACTCAACATATTAGAAATATTATTTCACCAAAACCTTGTTGATGTATAATAGTCATACTTGGTGGGGGAAGAGTCAAGGTTTAAATCATAGTTTGCTGATAAACATTGTTGGAGATATACAACATGATATCAACAGGCATTATAATTTATAAAGCAGTGGAATGAGCTACATTTTTTCCTGTTAAATAGTCTGTTAGTTACTGTATGATGAGTAATAATAGAATTTTTCAGATTTCAAAAGCAGAAATTACCCAAATATATCACATATTTGAGAAAAACTCATTTATTACATCTCTCTCCTCTGCTTCCAATATAGTTCATATTCTGAGCAAATTTTAGGAAAATCTCAGCATAGAAGGGTAGCTTTTTTGTCTTAGAAACATAACAAAATTTTAATTTCCATTAAGCTAAAAGATCAAATTTGGTAGCAAGAATTAAAATAAATCAATATTAAAAATTAATATAAAAGACAGTCTTTTTTCAAAGGATAGTTCAGATAACTTAAGCTTCTAACAAGTAGCTACTAACAACCACTGGCAAAACAAAGAGTAAAATATGAAACTTCTCTCAGATTTATTTTTCTATTTTCAGAAATTTCATTACTAAAGGTCATGTATTTCCTAAGTATATATACACTTTAGCTAGAGGAAACAAACCTAACTGTTCTGCTGTAAGAGATTCTAAAAAAACAAAGGAACTTGTGAAAGAGACTCACACTGTCCATCCAAATTAGATTTTCCTCTTCTTCCAAAGTGACAGGATTTCAAGGTAGCATATAACTTCTTAGCAAAAACTACTTTTCCCAGAATCCCTTGTAGATAGTCCTAGATTTGTAATTAAATTTTAGCTTATGATGTCTTTAAAAGGAAAGAATATGCCTTCTCTGTCATGATCTTTAAGGAATATATCTTCCTTTTTTCCTCCTTCCTTCATGCTGTTTTTTGAAATATGGATAGTTTGGAGTCAGCCTATACCATGTGGGTAAGGACCACCCTCTAGGAAAGGTGGAGCAACCATCTGGAAAGATCTTGGGTCTCCAAGTGCTCCTGTAAACTGTATCTACTTTAGTAGCCCAGGGCAGCCCATATTTTGAGTGCTATTAGAAATAAAATTCTGTCTTTTGTAAGTACTTTTGAGTTTCTGTTAAATAGCTTTGTTAAATAGCTGAAATATATTACAACTGCCATAAAATCTGGCACCTGAAAGTGATGTCTTGACATAACACATCTTGAAATATGTCGTATTTATTGCCTAAGTTGTCAGGAGGTGGGCAGCAAAGACACAGATATTCCTGGCTGCAAAGCTGGAATGTTGTTAAAAAGCATTTGGTCAAATTGTTGCTTAGGATATCTTGAAAATCAGACCATGTGCTGACCAGCATTATAACTCTAGAAAAATAGCATTTTTAAAAAAAGTCCTTAATGCCAATATACATTGTTATGTAGTGATGCTGTTAACAAATTCTGCAAAGGAAAAATGAACTCAGTGTACTGATAATCATCTTACAAGGAGAAATTTAAATATTTACAGTGAGGATAAGGGCCACTCTCTCTGCCTGCACGCAGCAATCCAAGTTGGCTGAGTGGTATGAGGCTTGAAAGTTAAACAATAAAAAACTGCTTTTGTGCCTTAAACTAAAACATTTATATGAGGTGGCTCTGAAGATAGCAAGAAATATCCACCCAAATATTGCTCAAACACTTCCAATTTAAGATTTTTAGTCCAGAGAAAGGAAGCTATCCTGGGGGCAGAAATCATATTAAAGGGCTTGTCTTTCTTCCCTAAATCTATTATCTAGATTGTTTTAAGGTAGAATCTATCAGGTTAAGAAAGAAGTATGAGTAGAAAGACTAGTGAATGAAAACAAAATCTTTGGTCTTAAGAAACATGAATAAATGTGATCTTTGGTAGTGGTTACATATACATGGAATTTATTGGAAGCAAAAATACTAAAACTATTAAGTCTCTAGAAAGCTGTCTTGATAAAGAAGTGTCAAACCTGCATGTCAAATGGCATGTGGCCTCAGAAGTGCAGCAGTAGGACTAAGGCTGTAAAAGGTGTGCGGATGCCAAGAAGGACTAGTTCTCTATTGTTCACTTCAGATGTGGTCATTGAAGATTATGGACAGGAAGAACTGTGCAGGAGAAAATTCTGGGATGAATGAGTGACAGTGTGTAAGCTCCTTCCACCAAGAGAACAGAACCAGAATTTGTGGGATGGAATAAACAAAGAACTTATTTCACTGCCAAGTCAGGAACATATATGCCATTTCCATCCAATGGGATTTGATAATTATAGTGGACATGTGGTGTGGCTTCTTTATATTTTCAATTTTCCCTTTTTCTGAATATAATTTTTTGGTGACATTATCTTGTTCTGACCTCACAATTTTTATGCCGTCACATGTGTATGTGTGTGAGAGTGATAGGGGGTGAGGGGTTTTAATAACTTATTTTGATTTAGATGCCACCTCTCCAAAAACAAGGCTATCTGGACCTCATAGAGGTAGATGTATATCATCAAGATCCCATGGTTTATGCTGAACACATTAACTTACTGGACATATGGAATTGTATCTTTATCTATATGTACAAAGAACTACACATAGAGATATTTAGGTGATCAAAAGGGTATAGATAGTAAATAGAAAGGCTACCAGTTTTCCAATCCCAATTACTCTTCCATAATACCACTTTTTACAAAAATCTATTTATTTTCTCAAAGACTATATTTCCAAGTTTCCTTTGCAATTATGCCTATTTATTTCATTAAGTTTAGCAATGGTATGTGAAGAAATGATGTGTGTCACTTTTAGGTTATACTTTTAAAAGGAAGGGCATGCTTTCCTTCCCCTATTCCTTCATCCACCTTTCTGAAACATGAAGTTGGTGTTGAGTTAACTTGATTCATGTGGACAAAGAAACTACTTTGGGGATACTGACGCTATAAGCTAGAACTGGTCTAAGTTACTGGCTGTCATACAAGACCTAGAAACAAAATGATACCTTGTTTAAATGATTTTAATTTGGCAGTGTACCATAAAACACTGGTGTACCACAAATGGGTTTCAAGCGTGCCAAGATATTGATTTCCTCAACACTCAGGGTGACCTGAAGCTGATAGAACCTTTAAACTCTTCACCATTTTCTTCTTTGTTTAACCCTTTTCTTAAGTATTTCATGACCTTAGAAATACTGGGAAATTCTGCCCTAAGAATACAAAGTCTTATTGTTTTAGATTATGCATAGCCTAAAACCTCAAGAGAGCCCCATATAACCTCAAGAAAAACAACACAGAAGTAACTAGGCTGTGCAACTAATTGCACGTAGAATTCCCTTTTATATAATTGGATATGGCCTCTCATCCCTAAGTGTCCAGTCTGAGAAGGTATAAAGGCAGCTTGCTTCTTCAGCCTGCACCTGGTATTCTCCTGGATTCTTTTGGCTACTAAAGGGATCCAGCAGGAATGCACCTAAGTAGGAAACAGAAAGCACCATGGATCTGCACGCACTGGCTCCATTTCATGTGCTTCATTGCTGGTGTTGCCATTCTAACCTCCTAGCCCAAGCAATAAACCCCCATGTGAACGTAATCCCGGCAAATTCCGGGTTGTCATTTTGGCCTTAAACATGGACACTGGCCTGGTGGTCTGGCCTAGAATGCCTATTATTGTTTAGAACAATGTTATCACAGTGGCTTAACGTAAAAAATACGCCCAGAGGGCGAAGTAGATCATGCCATTAACATTAACAAAAGTTGTAGATAAGCAATCTATTACAAAATGATTTACTATAACTTCTCAGGCCAAGAGCATGAGAAAATTTCTAGTTGCCTTTTCAATTTATACAGGATCAGAGATTCCTGGAGTCAGTCATAAACAAAGACGATTTAATGACCCCTTGTTTGGAACACTAAACCATTCACAGATGTTAAGAAATACACCAAAATTGGGCTGGCAAACAGAATGATGAGGCCCTTGAGCCTCCACCCATCCAGTCATCTCCTCATGGGAATGATAACTCAAAATGTTACTTTCTGACCACCCTGACTTGCTAAGTCTCAGAGGTCTCTATGCATCTATGACTAATGGTTATTTTCTGTCTGGAGTCTGCATGTGAAACTTGAAGAGGACCACACCTTCCCTCTAGGCCCTTATTAACCATGAGAAAGAAAGAAAAAATAAAATTAGCTTTCCTTTCAACTGGGCAACTGGAAAGTAGAATGTAGAAATAAGTTACCTTGTAACATTAAGTAATGTTGTAGGACATGGACCCAGAAAGCTCCTTTTTCGGAACTGTCCATCTGACCCTAACAGGTATCTTCCCTTCTAGGTGAAATCTTGACTGAGGCTTTTTCTGTAGGCATATTATGTAGAAGAAGTCAATTATAGGCTGGCCAATGACCTAGATGTGTGTATGACCTATATTGGAAAGGATAAGATGGGTCAGTGAAGTCTTTAAAAATTTGAAGGAAGACATACGCAGTTAATGAAGTACATAACAATAACAAGTGAAGAAGCAAAGTCTTGGCATAAAGAGAGAGACCACTTGTTTGCCTAATGAATTCTTTCTCGTCATGCAAATTTCAGCATAAACTTGACTTCCTTAGGGAGCACTTTCTTTAGCTTAGACTAGATTAAATCTTCTTGTCTATAGCATAATGAACTTGCCTTTGTTATATTCATTATAAGGATTCATTTAAGGTCTTTTTCTTCTTCATACTGTAAATTTGTATGAGTGCTCAAGTGAGAAACCTAGTTCTCATTCACGAATTCTCCTTCTTTGCTCCAGAGTATAAACTGCAGCAAGACCTGTAAATCCTACTTCCAAAATATATTTCAAATCTGACTTTTGTTCCATATCTATTGCCACCCTCTTACCCAATTTCCCATCTTTTCTTAATTGAACAACAAAAGCCTCCAACAGTCTAAGTAGTTTCTGATTTCTACTTTTACCTTTTTTTTAGGCATTTTCCACAAAGTTAACTGAATGGTTTTTATAAGCGTAAATTGTTCCAAATCACTTGCTTGCCTAAAATGATTCACAGGTTTTTCCATTATGCTTAAATAAAATGTAAGCTCTTTGACACAGTCTTTAAAGCATGCCTGATCTCTTGCCTGCCTACCTCTGAAACCTCACCTCATGCCATCAACTGCCTCCCTCACCTGAGTTTACTTTCACTGCAGATTTTTCAGTTCTTCAAATTTACTAAGCTCTATTCCATTTCTAGGCCATTTCCAGAGCATCCTTTTACTCAGCCACCCTGTTTTCAAAGGGCATTTCCTTAAATGTTCCTTCCCTTGCCACTCAGTCTCCTAACAACATTTATAGTACTTTTCAAGTTTTGATAGCATGTGTTTATTTTTTATGATTACTTGTCTCTCCTGGTGAACCGTCAGGTCCCTGAGGACAGGGCACCTGTCTGCTTGGTTTAGCATATAATGTAGTGCGTTGCACATAGTATGTACTCAATACTTCTATACTGGATTGATTAGAATATAAGCAAAGAAACCAGTTTCCTGAATGGAAGTGGAGAGGCAGAGAAAGGAGATAAAAAAATATATGATAGATAGATAGAGACAGTAAGAGGATAAAATTGTTCCTAGAGTTGTAATGATTTGCAGAAGTTCCACTTTTGTTCAACTTCTACTTTTTTCAGAGGAAGAAAATAAAGACAAAATAAAAGCCTCTTTGAGTAATTAAGAGGTAAAACATGCTCCTTGAAATTAAACAATTGAACAAACAAATCCAAATTGGACTGTCAAGGCCTCTGTCTATGTTGTTCATAGGTGTATCTCCAATACCCCTAAACATATAATGGTTTTAAAGAATATGTGGATTTAGTAGTTCCCATAGTGGCTCAGTGGTAACAAAACTGACTAGTATCCATGAGGATGTAGGTTCATTCCCTGGCCCTGCTCAGTGGGTTAAGGATCTGGCATTGCTTTCTCTGTGGTGTAGGCTGGCAGCTGCAGCTCTGATTTGACCCCTGGCCTGGGAATGGAACTTCCATATGCTGAAGGTGTGGCCCTAATAAGACACACACACAAAAAAGGAATATGTGGATTTAAAATTTACTGTTGGGGAGTATCTGAGAATGATGCATGTGCAGAAAAATACAAATAACATTAAGAACTCACCATAAAAATTACAACATATTTCCTCTTGGGATTTATTCTTGGCTCCTGGAGAAATTTTTATCCAATGACAAATCTGTTAAAATGATGTATGGAGACCTACATTAAAAGAGAAATTCATGGATTTTAACCATGGAAAAGAGAAAGAATTGATCATCTACTGTCCTAAATAGCAGTTCTGCTAGAAATACTGCAGTGGAAAACTGGCGTTTTAGAAAGGATAATGTAATCAGGGCTTTTCACTCAAAAAGTAGATTACAGGGTTGAGACAGCAATTTCCTGGGGAGTACAACTTGCATTCATCCGTATTTTTGACTTACACATGGAGGAATATCTCTGAGAAGTATGAGAATTCAAATAAACTACATTGTATCTGCACAGAGGATACTGCCATATCTATGCAGGAAATGTAAAGAGGATGACGTGTACTGTTAAGTGTGTCTCAAAAAAATAGTTTATGAGTACTACCTTCGAATACCTCTTCCTTCACTCATTTGTCCTTGCGGTGTGTATTCACCACCATGTTTGGGAAATTTTGCACAAGTGAGTATCTATTAATTGAAACACTTATATTGAAAATAGTCAGAAAAACGGGTTAGAACTTTATTTTCAAATTCAGGTGTGGGATAGCATTTTACGGAACAGTTTTAAAATTATTTATACATATGTCCCACCAAAGGTGGCCTAATTCCAATTAAATTTACATTTGGGGAGGGGGTCAAATATGGATTTTTTTAAAATGCTCCCCATGAATAACTAGGGTTGCTGGATGAATTACTGATATTTGTTAATGAAGCAGTTCTTCCTCATGATCTTCTGAACCAAGCTAGTGTTCACTGAGCCTGAAATGAACCCAACATGAGTATATACCATTCTCTCCATTTGAAGCCACAGTTACTAAGAGATTTTCGCCTTTTTGTCTTCTTTTCAATAGTCTTGTATCGGTTTTGTGATTCTTCGATTTGTGATTCTTCGGTTTTGTGATTCTTTGATTTAAATGCACATTTAGCTCAGCAATTTTGGAAATAGACAATCCGTTTCAGTAGAGAATTGATTAAAAAGATGTTTTTCAAACTTGTACATTTAACTGTGTCAGCTGATAGTGAGAACTTGTTGAAAACAATTGGAGAACTGGATAGTCAATGTAGGCTCCTGCTAACTAAGAGTAATTTCTAGGCAAACCCCACAAGTCACTTGCAATGTGCATAATATTTCAACTTGAATTTCCATAGGTTACCATAATGAAATATTTACTTTATTAAAGGTCCAATCTGCCAAATTAAGAATCTAACACTTCACAGGGTAATAAAACAAAGTGAGTATTCAAGGTAAGGAAAAATAGACTTATGAGTTTCAGAATATTTTCTTTCCATCTTATGGTTAAATTTCCTCTCGGGTTCATCTTGTCATAATTTGTTTATTATAAAATGTATCTCAAGAGTGGTGAAACTTTCAGTAATGGTGTAATTTTCAGCTGAAGTGTTGCATAAAAATGGAAAGTGAGACTTTCTTTTCCCTGTTTTATGGGTAGTGATATTAAATGGTAAAGGAAGTAATTGGAATGTGTTAGAGAAAAGACAAGACAAAGACTTCCAGGAAAGCTATGTCAGTTCACAGTATTAATCTTGTCCTAAAGAGTATTGAGCAGGTGCCAGCATCCCTGGAACAAAGCAACTTATGTGCAAGCCTAGGAGAGGAAGAGCAGGTGGCAGCAGAGGAGTCCAGGAACTCACAAAGCATCTCCTGTTCAGTGGCCCAGCCTTGAAAAGCTGCCCTGCTTGTGGAACTGAGTGAATGAATCCCAATGTGACTGACACACCATGAGTGTCAGAGGGTGCTTCTTAGTCATCATTAACATGCACATGCAATCAAGAGATTTAAATGAATCGCCCTGATCTATCCACCTTGTACACCAGTACAAAACGCCAGTCTGTTAAAAGTCATTTCATTTTTTTCAATTGACTATATTTGAATTAGATGGTTAAAAATGCACATTTAGCTCAGCAAATTAATGGAGCTCAACAATTCACTGGGTATAGTTGTCCTTCAGGGGAAAGAAATCAAGAAAGCAAAGAAAACAAAAAGACAACTTACAGAAATGGAGAAAATAGTTTCAAATGATGCAACTGACAAGGGATTAATCTCTAGAATATACAAGCAACTTACACAACTCAATAGCAAAAAAAGCCAACAACCCAATTGAAAAATGGACAAAGGACCTGAACAGACATTTCTCCAAGGAAAGTGTACAGATGGACAACAACAAATGAAAAAAGGCTCCACATCTCTGATTATTAGAGAAATGCAAATAAAAACTAACAGGAGATACCACCTCACACCAGTCAGAATGGCAATCATTAATAGTCCACAAATAACAAATGCTGGAGGGGTTGTGGAGAAAAGGGAACACTCCTGCACTGTTGGTGTGAATGTAAGCTGGTACAACCACTATGGAGAACAGTGGAGAACAGTATGGAGGTACCTTAGAAATCTATACATAGAACTACCATATGACCCAGCAATCTCACTCTTGGGCATATATCCAGACAAAACTTTCCTTGAAAAAGACACATGCACCATCATATTCATTGAAGTACTATTCACAACAGCCAAGACATGGAAACAACCCAAATGTCCATCGACAGATAATTGGATTCAGAAGATGTGGTATGTATACACAATGGAATACTACTCAGCCATAAAAAAGAATGAAATAATGTCAACTGCAGCAACATGGATGGAACTAGAGACTCTCATACTGAGTGAAGTAACTCAGAAAGAGAAAGACCAGTACCATATGATATCACTTATATCTGGAATCTAATATATGGTACAAGTGAATCTTTCCACAGAAAAGAAGATCATGGACTTGGAGAATAGATTTGTGGTTGCCAAGGAGGAGGGGGAAGGTGTGGTATGGATGGGGAGCTTAGGGTTAATCAATGCAGATTATTGCCTTTGGAATGGATTAGCAATGAGATCCTGCTGTGTAGCACTGGGAACTCTGTCTAGTCACTTATGATGGAGCATGATAATGTGCGAAAATAGAACGTGTACATATATGTGTAACTGGGTCACCATGATGTACAGTAGAAAAAAAATTGTATTGGGGAAATAACAATTAAAAATTTTTTAAAAATTAAAAAAAAGAAAGCAAATATTAAGTGGATATTCAATCATGGCAGCTTCCTTTTTAGTTGAGATCTCTTCTGAAAGCCAATTTCCTAATCCAAATGAGTGTGGGTAAAACAGCCACTGACCATGTTTTCTATAGTGTCAATTATTCTTTTTTGTATCTTTACCAAATTCATGAATCATCTGTACTAATATGCAACATTTTTTTTTAATTGCAAAAATCTTGGATGAACAATTTATATAGGCCTAGGAATGATGGCACGGACACATGGAGTTTTGTAGAATTCAGAAATGTCTAAGAAAACAGCCTTAAAAAAGCTACATACTGTATAATCAGTTCTGAGATTTAATATGCTGTTACTGAACATACTTTCTGAACAGAACGAGGTTCCTTGGTAAATAAACATCTAATTTAAAACCACACAAGCACCCAAATGACTCTGGCCTTGCTCCTTTCCTTTTATCTTGGGAACCTCCTAGGGCTTCTCAGCGGGAGTCAGTGTATAAAAAACAAAACAACCAAATACTCAGAGCTGTAAAAAAAAGGGGGGGGGGGAAGCTGCAATTTTGGAAATAGACAATGATGACTCAATTTAAAGGTAGAAAGTGTTGGAGCGTCTGATCCTAGGGTGTTGGGGTAGATTTCCTGGTTTCATTAAAGAGGACACTTCTTGCCCTAACTCAAGATTTCTCTCTGACATTGTATGCGTTTTCCCCTTTGTAAGTCTCTGAAAGTCTATCAAAAACATTTTTGTGTACCACTTTCCTCTCTGAGTAATCACAAGCAGGGTGAAGGAAATAAAGGCCATCCATATATTCGCACAAACCAGTTCCATAAATGAATTTCTAGTTGAGACCAACTCTTTGAAAGAATGAGGGCTTTTATCAGGGGAGATCATTTTAAAGAATTAGGGACAGATAAGACTTTGGGGAGAAAATTCTTTGGGAAGCATAAAGTAGCATCAGGAATCTAAATATATTAAAATTAGAGAAAAAGGCATAAAAGAAGTTAGAAAATGTACTAAAGACAAATAGAGAAAAAATATGCTATTTAAAATAAATTTTTTTGCATGTTATACATCAGGGCTTCCAGAGGCACATTTGAAAATGGCTACAACAGGCCACATTATCTGAAATAAAAAAGAAATTTTCTCACATTTTTCTTACTTTCACTTTTATTATTTTCTTTTTCTTTTAATTCTCCTCCTTGTTAATGGTAAAGCCTATTTGTTAAGAGTCTAGTTTCAGAAGATATGTGCTAAAACTCATATTAAAGAGAATTGGGCTAAGTTGCTCTGAGGATTATGGCAATGATGACAAAAAGTGATGTCAGCCTCAGAGTATGGAGGGAAAAGTGCACCTAGGAATCATCTCCCTAAAGGATCTCCTGATGAGAACCCAGCTATGTCTCTGCTTTATACATCTGATGCTGTGCTAGGTAATTCACCAAACTTGTTCATTTAAATTTCCAAATAACCCTGTTTGGTTTATATTATTTCTTTTCTGCAGGAGATGAACTACTACAGATGTATAGGAACTTGTCCAGGGTGAGACAATTAGTGATACTGTTACCAGAATTAAGCATAATCCTGGTGATGATGCACAGCATATATAGGAAAACCTGACCTATATAGGGGATGGCCCCAAATGAAACTATTTCAAGAAGGAGAAAAAGTACTTTGAATCAACATTTGTGTTTTAGAACAACAAAATTTACCACTTCCCTGATTTTTAGAAAAGCATTTGCAACAAAGTTATACCATTTTGAAAGTTCACTGTGCAGGTTTAGGTTGATCCCTGTCTGAAGGCACCTGGCCTAGGGATGAGTTGAGCCAATGTCCAGTTTGTATTCATCTGCCAGACCTTAAGTTCAGACGGTGCCCCCCACCCCCTTTTTTTTTTTAATTTTAAAAAACATACTGCATCTGTGGCATATGGAAGTTGCCAGGCTAGGGGTTGAATCCCAGCTGTAGTTGCTGGCCTATGCCACAGCCACAGCAATGCCAGATCCCAGTGGGCTCTGTAAGCTATAACACAGCTCATGGGATCAAACCTGAATCCTCATGGAAACTAGTCGGGTTCGTTACTGCTGAGTCACAATGGGAACTACCAGAGGTTTAATTCTTATATTTCCTTTACAGGAGACATATTTTTCTTTCTTTTCTTCTCTCTCTCTCTTTCTCTCTCCCTTTTTTCTTTCCTTCTTCCTCTCTTCCTTCCTTCCTTCCTTCCCTCTCCTCCCTCTTCCCATAGAGAATTCCATTTTTTTACTTTTACAAAGGCTAGCAGTGATTCTTTTCATGATGCAGAATTCTCTATTGAGAAAAGAACTATACGTTACTGTAATATCAGAGGATTCAATGTGAAAATTGTCAACAAGATCTTAACAATTAAGCAGAGTTTTAAAAGTTTAATATGGGAGTTCCCGTCGTAGTGCAGTGGTTAACAAATCCGACTAGGAACCATGAGGTTGTGGGTTCAATCCCTGGCCTTGCTCAGTGGGTTAAGGATCCAGCGTTGCCATGAGCTGTGGTGTAGGTCCCAGACGTGGCTCGGATCCTGTGTTGCTGTGGCTGTAGTGTAGGCCGGTGGTTACAGCTCCGATTAGACCCTTACCTAGCCTGGGAACCTCCATATGCCACGGGAAGCAGCCCTAGAAAAGGCATAAAGACAAAAAAAAAAAAAAAAAGTTTAATATGAAGCAGCTGATTGAATTTGTTCCCTCCTTGAAATAGAAACTTGTATGTACTCTCCCCAAGTACTGCTGTGAATTGCACATTAATACTAGCAAGCCATCTTGAAAAGAACACGACTAAGAAAGATCAGGGCTGAGTTAACATTTCTGCTAAGAGTGATAATAAAATGGTTCTCAAATGCATTGAATACAGAAAACAAGAATTCAGAAAAGATGTGATTTGAATCATTCAAAATATTCAGACAATTAACTTTAAAAATTAGATATCTTTAAAAATTAGCTTGGAGAGTTCCTGTTGTGGCAGAGCAGAAACAAACCTAACTAGTATCCATGAGGATGTGGATCAATCCCAGACCTCTCTCAGTGGGTCAGGGATCAGGCATTGCAATGAGCTGTGGCGTAGATCAGCAGATGTGGCTTGGACCCCATGTTGCTGTGGCTCTGGTGTAGGCTGGCAGCTGTAGCTCCTTTTCTACCCCTAGCCTGGGAATTTCTATATGCTGCAGGTGTGGCCCTAAAACACGGGGGGAAAAAAAAAATGCCTGGTATGAAATAAGAAAAATATCTACGGAATAATTCTTCAGGGTTTATTATTTTCCTACAAATGTATAATTTCTAATTCTTTACAGGAGAAATTAGGCAAAAATTTTCTTCCCTTTATGCAACTTTAATGTGGTTAATTCAAATTGATAGTGCTGCTAATTAAGAGGATTGCATTTTTATCTACATGGCTTTCTGGGTATAAAAAGTTCACATAATTATAATATTAATGAAGTGTTTATAGATATTTGGGTGGAATTTGTTTTGCTTTAAGGCAGTTTTATGATTATTACTTTTATTACATATACAAACATTTTCTCTCTCTTAGAAATGAAAGTCCTTTCCTTAAATAATGAGAAACAACAAAAAACAGAATATATTACCCACTAAGGAAAAGTATTTGAGCATCATAAAATGAATATATAAAAGCTGAAAATACAGAATTCTTCTTTATTTAAATAAAAGAAAATCTATTTTGTTTCAGTGGCCAGTAATGAACATTAAAGCTAAACAAAAACCCTTTGGGATTATTCAAGTGCAGACGAATCGACAATTAACAGTAGAGAGTTGCGAAGTTTATTGGAGACTGCCTTATTAATATTAATTTTAAGATACATAGAAGGATCAGTACATTGTTAGAAACACCATAAGATGTAAATATTTAAAAAAGGAAAAATAATTGGGTTATTTCTTTTGCAAAACATTTTACAAGTACAATTTACAGAAATGTAATTTACAGAAAAATGTTTGAATTATTCAGATATTTTTAAATGGATTCGTAGAGTTGACACAGAATACAGTTATAGAGAAAAATAAAATCCATGTCAAGATAATGAATTCAAGGGCAATACATTGAATGTTTCAAATATATATATATATAGCTTGTTTATTTTTGCTTTTCTTTTTCAGAGACTTCCAATACATTTGAACCTCACACTGCCATTGTTCACTATGCCAGTCATTCAGGGTGAGATTTCAGCTTCCTTGACTCACTAGCTCTCTAAATTGTAGCAAGTCAATTAACTTCTCTGAGCTTCAATCAATATGTTCATCTGTAAAATGGGATTCAACTCACTGGGCTGTTGTATTGACCAATGGAGATGATGTCCATTATCTCTTAGTAGAACCTCATTTTCTATAATTCATTTTAACTCACATAGAATACTTTATAAAAGCTACAAATCCTATTCTGGATAATTTACATTCTCTAATACTTACGACCTTCATTATGAAGTATGTAAAGGATAGAAATAGAAATAAGAGTTTTCAAAGTTAGATAAGGTCTATCTGAAAACTCTTAGTCAGAAAGTGGTGGCACTGAGTTAATCTGACCCCAAAACCTGTGCTGACTACTACAGCATGCAATTTTATATTTATGAATCAAGTTTTGAATAAAAGTAATGTCTCATGGAGAGGCATTCACTGTAAAATAGGCCCCCTTGGAGTTTTTCAGTAGAATATTTGTTCTTAAAATACCAAACTGACCAATTTTAGTAGAAATGGTGCTACCGATTATAATAGTGCTTGTACAAACAATATTGTCAGATTACATAGTTTATAACATTGTTTATAAATGGCATAGAGAAATGGCCTAAAATAAATTAGGATGGAATTGTTTTGGAAAATTCTTGGATAGGGATAGAGATTGCTTGAAAAGTGAGAAAAAGAATTACTCTCAAATTGCCTTGAAAGATTATGCTCAATCCAAGGCTCCCATGGATTCTTGAAGGCCCTGAAAGTGACTAACAAAATTTTCAACTAGGAATGCTTGTGACCATAAGCCAAGAGGTAGGACAGAAAAGTGAACATGAAGCTCTTAGCCAATTGCCGGAGGTTATATCCTAGCTTTAAGTCGGTACTAATTGTGTTGTGGAGAGAAATTATTCAATATCTATATACTTCAGTATTGTTTCTCATTTGTGAGTTGGTGATAATGATAATACTTCTTTGTAGTTTTATTGTGTGGATTCAATTACCCATTAGATATAAAATAGTTGGAATAATATCTGACATACAGAAATATTTCCTGAAAAATAGAAACATTTGATAGATTTTTGCTATTCTTATTCTTATTTTTATAAGATTTTAAGACAATTACCTTCCTACATTCTTATTTCCACAGACTTCCAAACCCGCTGTAGCCAGTCTTTTGTTAAGCACTCTTCCAAATTTTATCAATAAACCTCCAATTACAAAATCCAATAAAGATTTTTAGTACTTTTCTTTGCTGACCTCTCAGTAGTACTTTTAAAGTCTATCTTCTTCTTCTGTTTGTAACTTTTTCTCCATAGAAATCTGTAAATAGACTTTCTGAGTTTTAAGAAAGCCATGATTCATGTCAAGACTTTAGCGGTGTGTGTTTGCTGATATAATGTATAAGAGAGCTATAGTTGTATTTTGATGCTGCTGCTCCTGCCTATTTTTATGAAGAGATTCTGTACTTCTCATTATATTCCCCCAAAAACTTCTCATAATCTTCTCATAAGTCATGCCTCTGTCATAGCAGATGTCACATGTAGATCTATAACAAACCAGAGAGCTTGCCAGAGAGTAGGTACTCATTTTGTATTTGTTGATTCCATAAATATTCAACAAAAATCTTCACATGTTTATAGTAGCTTTATTTATAATTGCCAAAATTTCAAAGCCACCAAAATATAATTCTGTAGGTGAAGTGGATAATAAACTAAATCATTCAGGTAGTGGAGTGTTATTCAATGCTAAAAGGGATTGAGCTATTAAGCTATGAAAAGACAGGGAGGAATCTCAAATGCATATTCTTAAGTGAAAGAAGCCAATCTGGGTACATACTGTGTGATTCCAACCACACGATATTTTGGAAATGTAAAACTATGGAGGCATTGAAAAGATTCATGGTTGCCACTGGTGGGGAAGAGAGACAGAGTGGGCAGGGCCCAAAGGATTTTTAGGGCAGTGAAACTATTCCATGTAGCTGCAATGGTGGACACGTGCCATTATACATTTGTCAAAATCCCTACAATGTACCACTCCAAGAGTGAACTCTAATGTAAACTATGGACTTTGGCTGATTGTGATGTGTCAATATAGGATTACTGATTATAACAAATGAACCACTCTGGTACAGTATGTTATAGCGGAAGAGGGGGTATGTCTGAGGCGGCAGGGTGTAAATGGGAACTCTGTACTTTCCACTCAACTTTGTTGTGAATCTAAAACTCTTCTAAAATAGTTAATTAATTGGAATAAATAAATAAATAATTACACCTTAGGGGAAGAGTTGAGCAAGGAAGATTTATCAGCACAAATGACATCTGAATTGGGATCTGAAGTTACTAAACAGAATGCTGGAGAGACAAAGAAAGAAAGCATCTCAAGTAGAGGGGCCAGCCCACCTAAGCATTCAGAGGCTTTAAAAAGCATTTTTTTGGGAGGGAGGAGGGTTGTTTTTGTTTTTGTTTTGTTTTTTTTTTCAGATTTCAATGCTTCAGCTGATTTATAATTGTTACTCCATTCTTGAGGTAAAGAGGCTTGAAAAAGCATTTTAAACTTAGAAGAGAAATAGCATAGGCAGATTAGTATTGTTGAAATAGAATTTAACTAAACAAATACCCCTAATATTTATATTCATATATTTATGTCTTCACCTTAAATTTAATATTGTTAAATTAGTCAGCATTTTTAAATTTTTTCTTATCTGAATAGAGTCCCCAGTTATAAACATAAGGTAAACATATTTTGAAAGACTGACCTATTAACATATTAGCTCAAATGCTTCCGGCCTAAGATGAAGAGAGCCTTTGGATCTGTTCACAAGAAAACAAGGACTCTCTGATTCATACAGCTTCCTTTGTGTTTATGAAGACTATAGTTAAATAGTGTATAATCCACTGAAAGAGACACTGTAGTTCACTAAAATGACATCCTGTGGCCTCAAAAGGAGATTTTGACTCAGTTCCTACAGGACATAAAGTGTTTTCACAGGCTTTACAAGAAAGCACTGTTCAAGTTACAATACTAACATTTCTTTCATCCCATAGAGGATAAAACTTTACAGCAATAGAGTAGTTTACCCATCTCCTCTCACAATGGTTAGAAGGCAAGGCACTGAGAGACTGTAGATGCCTTACTTGTAAGTGGAACTAATCTTAGTAAGATACTGTTCAAAGTAAAAATACTGAAGCACAACATAATGAATCATTTTTTTTCTACAGACTACTTTTTGTTATTCATCCATCTGAATGTATCCATTGATGCTATCCTTGAGTTAGAGAAGCATTTTGAAACACAAAATACTTTGAAGAGTTTGTAATACATAGTTTGTGTGTGGGGGTGTGTTTTAGTGGGGAAAATCAAACCTCTAATAGCTTTTCATTCACAGTTTATTCATTGCTTCCTCCTTTCATAAAATGATTATTGAAAGACTCCAGTGTGCAAGGCTTTGAGGAGGGTCAGTGGGGGAAGGAGGTTGAGCACACTAGATAGGAAATCTTCTCTTAAATGTTTATAATATTTACAGTGAAATTAAATATGTGGTTTTGTTGTTTTGTATGTACTTACATGCATTTTCATTGCATATCACATATATTACACACACGTATTGACCGCATATTAATTACATATTGTAAAGTGCATCCAAGTTCACTTCCTAACTACCTTACATTTCATTTCTGTACTAATTTAACAGAGGAACACATATTCAGAGGTTAGATGTTTTCATGCTCAGAATCATCTGGAAACCCCTAACAAAGTAATTGATTGACTACTTTCTGAAAATTGCTTTTATTTATTTTAATAAGCCACATGTATGAACAATTAAGATTATCTATTTTTCATTTTTCTTGAATTTCCAGATGGGCATTCCATAAGAACTGATTTAGTTACCCTACATGGTTTAGATCTATCTAAATGACAACTCTCTCTATATATTCGTTATTGTATGTCCTGTTATACGTAGCTGTTCCAGGTTAAAAAATTTCCTCTCATTATTAGGAGTACACTTCTCATTAAAAGGGAAAACAAATAAGGAATAGAAAATTATTAGCACTCAGATCAGGAGGAGATTTTTGTGAAAACCATGTGGCAGTTTAAATACACAGACTATTATTAGAGAAATCAATGGGGTCTTTTGTTTATCGTAGACATACATATATTCATATTTTACATCTTATTTTTAAAGATAAAATTATACATTAATATATAGCAAATCTTAGGAACTAAATAACAAACTTAAAATTTTATAGAAAAGAGTTTACTTTTATTTTCTTTCTAATAATATCTGGAATAAAGGATATGAATCAGTGAACTGAGAAACATGAAAATGGTATCCACTTTGGATATGCAAACATCACTTAATTTTAAATATTATAATATTTTATCGTGCCCTTTCCAAAGAAAATATTAAGTGGCAGTTTCCTGTCTGCATATGATGACAGGTCATCCAGATGGTATTGATGTTTTCTCAATTAGATGCTGTTGAAAATATCTGTTGTATTGAGCATTAAAATATTTCTTAATCAAAAATTCCTTTTTGCATTTCTTAAACTATGGACAAGCTAATGAAATCCATACTTGAGAGCAGAGAAGCTATTGACTTTTCTGATGAGAGTCAAATAAAACTAGTTAATGAATGTAAAAATATAGAACGTGGAATCTAGATTGTCATCAAAGGAGTTCCCTCTGTGGCTCAGTGGTTAACGAATCCGACTGGGAACCATGAGGTTCCGGGTTGGATCCCTGGCTTCACTCTGTGGTTAAGGATCCGGCATTGTGGTGAGCTGTGGTGTAGGTCAAAGACCTGGCTAAGATCCTGTGTTGCTGTGGCACTGTCATAGGTTGGCAGCTACAGCTTCGATTGGACCCCCAGTGGCGTGGGAACCTCCACATGCTGTGGGTGCGGCCCTAGAAAAGACAAATAAATAAATAATTTACCATCTAAAAGCTTTTTACATTTTTGAAAATATGAATCCAAGGTCAAGTTTCTGGTTGTTTTTTCAAATGTCTAAATTCAATGTTCAGGTGTAGCCAGTAGTGTGCTGATAAAATGGCATTCTGGAAAGAAAAAGAATGAAACAAAAACAAAACACCACTACCATCACCACCTCAACAAAAACAAGCTCGGGTTTGTAGTAGCATTTGCCAACTTCCAAGGTATAAATATTCCTACCATGGCTAATTTGAAGTTAGCAATGGTTCAACAGCTTCTCACAAAATTCCTGAAAGTTATCAGTTAGCATTTGTCAGTCAGTAAGAGCCAACTCCAGAACACTACTCATTGCATCCATGGTAGAAATAACATTTACTCCTTCTTACAATAACTGCTACGAAGTCCAATTTGTTCTCCTACATAAACATATGTCTCAGTTTATTTTTCATCTTGCATAGCCACTTTTAATTGTGAGGGAATCTTCTATGTAGGCAGCATTTGGATAATGTAGTTACCCAATTGTCCTGCTTCTCTATAGTCTTCTAATAAAACTTTATTGTTTATTGTGGGACATGGGTTCTAGAATGTCTGGAGGGAGTTCGAATTTGAAGAAGATTATTAAAAATGCTACAAAATAGAGGAACCACTTGACCCATATAATTTGTATTTCAGCTTAGACTTTTTGTACTTGTGACATTGCTAACCCCAAGCTATACCTTAGAAAGGTCAGTAAAATATTTTATTATTCTATAATTAAAACCAGTTATTTTTTTGTTATGTCAAGGCTGTATTATTAGAGAGGTCCAATAAAAATTTTCATAAAGCGGGAGTTCCCATCATGGCTCAGTGGTTAACCAATCCAACTAAGAACCATGAGGTTGTGGGTTCGATCTTTGGCCTTTCTCAGTGGGTTAAGGATCCGGCATTGCTGTGAGCTGTGGTGTAGGTTGCAGATGAGGTTTGGATCTCCTGTTGCTGTGGCTCTGGCATAGGCCGGCAGCTACAGCTCCGATTAGATCCCTAGCCTGGGAACCTCCATATGCCGCAGGAGTGGCCCTAGAAAAGGCAAAAAGACAACAACAACAGCAACAATGAAAGTTTTTATAAAGCAAGACAATGATATTATGAATAGTTTGCTATTAGTTATATTCCAGCACTGCAATTTCCCCAACATCCTAGGTCAGCCCTATAAAAGGAGACTAAGTAATATGAGGATGAGGAGAATCACTGGTGTCCTCCTAGGAGCTAACTTTCATATGGAGGTTTTGTCTTGTTTTGTTTTTAAAAAGTTTATTAGAAATGTATCCTGGCAATCTGGATTTATAGTCAGAGGGGCCAACAGAATGACAGGCTGAAAGATTGCAGTGAATCTTAAGTAGCACTACTTAGTTTATCTATATTATATAAAATATAAAACTTATTATGTAGCCTTTTATTTGCCTTAACACTAATTATTTAAAAGATAAATGGGAGTTCACTTTGTGGCTCAGTGGGTTAAGAATCCGACATATTGTCCCTGAGGATGTGGATTAGATCCCTGGCCTTGCTCAGTGGGTTAAGGATTTGGCATTGCTGCAAGCTGCAGTGTAGGTCTCAGACGCAACTTGGATCTGGCATTGCTGTCTCTGTGTTGTAGGCTGCCAGCTGCAGCTCATATTCAACCCCTAGCCTGGGAATTTCCAAATGCCACAGGAGCAGCCCTAAAAAGAAAAAAAAAAAAAAAAAACCACAGGATAAATGAAGATGGTAAATGATTGAAGCAGAGGGTAGAAGAAAGGCTTCTGTTTCTTTTATGTAATAGTATAGCATAGAAGTTAACAACACAAACCCTGAAGCCAAACTGTCTGTATTTAAAACCTAGTCCTTACATTCACTAAGAGAATAACCTTGGACAATTTATTATCTCCTTGCCTCAGGCCCTCATATAAAAAAAATCATGATAATAGAATTTACTTCACAAGATGGTTTTTAGGATCAAACTATTTGACATATGTCCAGTATTTAAAACAGTCCCTGCATATAACTAATGCTCTATGGATTTGGGCTCATCGATTTGCTAGTGTTAAATGTGGTAACAAAATTTTGGCTAATTTTTTTGGAGGAAGGGGACATACTGTATATCAGGAATTTTCCTACCTTAACTCCTTATGGCAAATCTGCAACATGGGCTATCATTGCTTTCACTTTATATTAGAGGAATTTGAGATGAATCAAGGTGAGGTAACCAGCCTAAATAGTTAGCTTAAGTAGAAAGAAGGATTAGGCCTGAGATTTATGTCATTTGTCCGCATGCTGGGGTGAATGCTGGCATTTAACACTAAAAGTATTTAAAGTTTTCCAATAGGGCATATGGAATTTCCCAAGATAGGGGTTGAATCCTAGCTGCAGCTAGGATTGCATTGGAGCTGCATCTGCGACCTACTCCACAGCTTGTGGCAACACAGGATTCTTAACCTACTGAGTCAGGCGAGGGATCAAACCTGCATCCTGATGGATATTAGTTGGGTTCTTAACCTACTGAGTCACAATGGGAACTCCCCAAATTTTTGATTTAGCTCAATACTCTGCTTATACTCTCTTACCAAAATCTGATTTTCCAGTGCAATTTCAGTCTTAAAGAGTAAATAACCAAATGCCTACTTCAATGATATTTTGCTCAAACTTGAATGTATGTATTATCATTGATAATGTGATTTCATAGGATAACAACATATCTAAAAGCATAACTACATCATTATTAATAATAATATGTCATTTTCATTTATTTTCAATGTCTGAATATTCACTTTGAAATGGTTAAAATTCTGAATATAATACAGAATGAAATATTTGTGTGTATGCTTTTTATAGTGCAGTTTAATCAGTCATATAAAATATAAATTATATTTAATATTTCACAACTGTGAGAAAATTTGACTTTATATATAGAAACAGTTGTGAAGATACTTCAAAATAAAGAGGAAAAATATTCACAGTTAATATAAATATCATGAGTCTGTTAGCTTAATAATTGTGTCAAAAACATTTTTGAACTAGCAAGTGTTTATAAATATTAAATAATAATCTGAGGTAAAATAATAGTAAAAAGATTTAATGAAATTTTAATATTTACGGTATTGTTTTATATAAGCAATGTGTCTACTAAACCTTAAATAATAACTGTCATTCATAATAAATTTAAGCATACTTTGATTTTCTGTTATTTAATTTCATTTAGCCTACAGGTCTTTCCAGTAAGAAGTCCTGTTTGATAAGTCCTCACTTCTTGTGAAGATGAATTGAAAACTTTCTGAAAAATTACACAAAGAACAAAAATTCCAAATCATGCGTAACTATACCTACAATAAATCATCTTTAATTTGAGTAGAATGATGTATAAAAGTATAAAGAAAATGAGAAAATAGAGAAAAAGATATCCCTCCAAAAAATATGTCTTTATGCAAAAAATAAAATAAAATATGAATTTTAAAGGAAATTTTAAAATGAAAAATTTCTTACAGATCTACAACTATGAATGTCATATCCAAACCAAATCTTGTTGAGTTACTACTTACTGCCAAGTCTTTTCAATATTTAAAAGTGAAGAATTTTTCAGATTTGCCAGGCTGATTTTGTCCATTTATTCTGTCAGTGGAGCTCTATGACTGCCAGTGGGTTATTTACAAGATAATAAAAAAGCGTATTTTTTTTTTTTTTGAAATGGAGTAATTGTAACAACATCCACTGGAACTTTCAGTGAGAATTCAGTCTCATCTGTGTATTATGACAAGGAAGCTTGCTCTCTTCACATAGGAAAATAGGCTGGAAATTCAAGGGTGTATTTGCAATTGTGATAAGGGTGTCTGGTTGAGAAGACTACTGAAATATGTACTTTAGGTATAAAACCATGAGAAATGGAGATGGACCTTACTTATAGATGCACTTCATTCTTCAGCCAGCATCTACTTTGGTGTGCTTCCTAAAATTTGTAACTTAAATTGCCGGGATTTCAACAGTTCCCTGAGGAGATCATTTTATGTGCCAGTACATACATCTTTTTTTCTCTAATATTCAAGAATAAATCCTCTTTTAAAAATTTTATCCAAGCAATAATAAGTACTATTCAGGATTTAATGAGCCTGGTTTTCTTCCCTGTGGGGTGGAAAACCTCGCCTGAATAAACACTCTCTGGAGCTGCCAGGATTTATGCAGGGGAAGGAGGGGGAGAGGAAGAAGCACAGCTTCTTTCCTGTGTTCAAGCACCACAGGATTCTGCTTAGCCCCAGGAAGTAGCTGTGTTTTATGCCTGAAGGGGCAGTTGGAGTTGGGGGAAAGGAAAAAAAAAAAAAAAACCCACAAAGGAAAAAAGGAGCATGCACTATTTTCAGCAAACAGAGCAATAATTTGAGCAAGCAATAGGAATCTAGAAAAAAAATCTGATGAACAAATTCTGCATATATAGGATATTTTTAATAATTAAAAAAAAATGCAATGTCAAAGGAATATGTTCTCAAGAATCAGACAACATGACTCTAAATACAACTTTAAGTGATTCCCAACTTTTTTTCTGTCCTTTAATCTTTCTCCCTACTTAATTCTTTAGTGAACTACAAAAAAGAAAAATAAAAACACAACATATTTAGGGCATTTTTGGAATATCCTTATCCTACATTTTATTTATTTACGTATTTACTCAGTTCAATATTTATTTAATGTGTTTGGCTCTGAGGAAGTGCTGTTAATATAAAAATAAATAACTCTTTGAGTCCAGAACAAGACACACCAATAAACACAATTTTAGGAAATGTAGTACCCTCCACTGTAGAGGATACTGACTATGGAGATAGTTCAAGAAGAACACAGGGGAAGAAAAACTGCATGTGAGGAAGTCAGAGTTATTGTGGTAGGTATAAATATCAATCCAAAAAGTCAAAAAAAATTACAATGTATATTAAGTTAAATGTTCTTCATCCTTCCTTCCACAGCACTGAAGGAAAATTCTCAGTTGTTATTAGGTGGCCTGTGCCTTCATTGGGTTTTACAGAAGATATGAATAGGCTCCTTTTCTACAAGAAAAAAAAAAAATGAGACAAGTATTATCCATCATTGTTCAAACACATATAGTACTTTAGTTGACAGTCTGATGCTTTGTGGTAGGCAAAAGAATGGCCCCCCAAAAGGTATTCGTATCCTAAACCCTGGAACCTTTGAATGTTGTCTTACTCTGCAAAGGGGACTTGCAGATGTGCTTAAGTGATGCATCTTGTGTTGGAGAGATTATCTGCTTTTATCCAGATGGGCCCTAATGTAATTAGAAAGGTCTTTATAAGATAGTGGCAAGGTGAATGGAGGAAGCACCGTATGTGACAATGGATGCAAGAATTTGAGGTGATTTTAGGAAGAGGTCATGAGCCAAGGAATATTGTACATAGCCTGTAGAAGATAGAAAAGGTAAGAAAAATATTTTTTTCCTAGAGCCTCCAGAAAGAATAAGTCCTGCTAACACTCCTTAACTCAATGAAACTAACTTCAGATTTCTAGCCTCCAAAATGGTAAGATAATTTGTGTTATTTTAAGCCATCATGTATGTGGTGATTTGAAACAGCAGAAATAAGAAACTCATAGATGTTTGAAGCCAAGCTTGGGTTCTAGGACATTTTGCTAAGGTTGGGAACATAAAAGTCTGGGACCCTTGTACACACTGCTCCATTAAGTGGAGGGAGATCTCAACTGCTGCGTAACAAACTCATGTTTCTTTCTGAGATTAGGTAAATTCTTTCCTCCATTACTGCTACTAATAGTGGCCAATTTTTCCTGTTCTAGGTTTCAAGTCCCCTTCAAGGAGATTAAACCCCAAAACCTCTGGCCATGTCTCATTGGAATGCCCCTTCCTTCACCTTGAGCAGCCTGGGCTGCTCACTCCCTACTAGGGAAGGAATATCACCCATTCTTCACCCCACCTCTATATAACCTGTTCCCCATGCAAATAATGCATCCTATCCCAAACCAGTCAGAAGATCAAATATGCCCCCATACAAAGTTCAGACAACACTCAGTCCTTATGCATGTCATAGGGGGCTGGGGCTGGGGCAGGGGCAGGAGAAATTGGACTCCACTCAGGTCTGCAGTGTAGAGATGTAAAAACAATTGTAAAGTGAGTTGGACCCTCTTTTCTACTAGCATGTGTGCATGTGCATATGCATGCACTTGCCTATCTCCCTCTGAAAATATACTTTTGCTTTAATAAATTTGAAAAACACCCGCTGTTTCAATGTCATGTTATAGCAGGTCAAGAACAGAGGAAACTGCAAATTTATCATTCTGTAACACTCTGTCATGCCCAGTGTAATTCTCTACTGGTCTTTTTTTTAGGAAAAAGATTATAAATAGGTAAATTGTGGACTGCAATTGGCCCACAGGGTTGGTTTTGATTAGTATGTATTTGAATTTTTATTTAAATTTCAGATTTTCTGTTAAGATGCATGTTTTTACCTTCTTTTGAAAAAATTGGAAAGTCTGTCAAATATGGCATAATCAGTTGAAAAATCATTTTTTAGAGTTGTCTCCTTTAGTTAGAGTTTATGTTCGTTAGTTTGAAGTCGACAATATTACACCTTTATTCACTTAGTTACTTGCCAGGCTAATGTAGACATTTGAGTTTGCAATGAACACTTAATGCCATTGAAATTCAAGAAATAGATTGTCTTCAGTCAACTACTGCTTGGGACCCCACAACCAATCTCCCCTTGAGAAGAGACAGATAGTTATGGAGAGTTTGAAGTGTGATAGGTATAAAAACAAATGATATAAACAAAATTAACCATAAGAATAAGCAATGCATTATTGTGCAATAAAAGCAACAAAAAGGAAGGGACATTTGAACATGGTCTTAAAGAATTAAAAAAAAAAAAAAGAGTGACAAGATGGTAAATTATCACCAACTAATCCACACTCTGAAATATCTTAGAAATAAGAGAACTACATAGGCCTGAAGAAGTTAAATCAAGTCAGGCTGGAGGTCCTGGGAGGGGCCAGATGGTGGAAAGCTAGATGCAATGGTCAAATAATGAGCTGGAGGACAGGCTGCGATAAGATTTTAAATTGTGTTTTTTCTTCCTGTGGCGTTGTTTTGCTCAGCGGTGATTATTCTGTCTCACCAGCAGTGTGAGACAGAATCTGTTCAGGGAGATTGAATTGGAGATACATTTAGTTTGGATTTGATGGAGGATATGTGATTGGTTTGTAGTCAAAATTCTGTCAAGTTATTTCTAGTTGTTCTGATAAAAGAAAGGCTACATTAAAAAGCTAATAACTATTTCTAGGTTATCCATAATATGCTTATAGAATATCTTATTATAGTCATTAATGTGCATTGTCCCACATTCCTGGGCTGATGGTAAAGCCCAAAAGGTTCAAGGAATTAAACCTTGCTAATTAAAATAGTGCTAATCCTCATTGACCTAATTGATTGCTTCCATTTGTGTCTACATTTACTGACTGGTGAGAACTGGTATATTTTTTTAAAAGTCAGTATAAAACACAAAAGAAAACCATCAAGTGGTCTTTATACTCACAGAGCTGCTTCTAGTCCATGTGATGAGTTAAAAAAAGATGGCTTCCTTTGCTATGGGGCAGGGTGACCAGCTTTGAGTTAGACTGAAAGGTTGGTGAGCTTGAGGAGATTGGATTTTCAGTCCCACATTGCCCTGTCAACAGATCCTACCCTCCAGTGCACAACATGTCAACCATATGCAGCAACCCTGCAGGGAACAGACAGACAGTTTTGAGAATTCGGTTCAAAGAAATAACTCTTTTACTGAATAAATATTAACAGAGTAAAACAGCATTTTATCAAGAAATTCGGAGCTTGTTGCTGGTATACAAAGTGGCAGAACAATACATTCTCATTGAGGAGGCCATATTTTGCTCACGTTGGATATAAAGTTCATCCCATCTTAATATGAAATTATAAATATAGGAATAAACAGAAGTGTAGCAAAGCATCATGGTTTGAATGACTGTTTTGTATAAAACTATTTTAAAATAAATATTGCCGTAATTGTTATCTCTGGTCATCATTTTGCTTTTTGTTATAAGAATCTAAAACAAATAAAGGGGTTCAAATTATTCTTAGGGAGGTGTTCCATTCTCCTGAGGTTTAAGATATCCATCTATGTGAAAAATATTCCATGACTGTGTTATACTCCAAAACAAATGTGAAAACTAATTTTTTTAAAAAGCCTGAAAGCAAACACTCTGAGTTTCTTCTCTGTTTCCAGTGCAGTTCAGACCTCTGTTTGGAGACTGCATTAATTGTCCAGCAATACCAAGGGATGGTTAAGTGGAATGTGGAAACAATTTTCAATGTCCTTCCTAGATCAGTTCCCTATTTTAATATAGAAGATGTTTGTGTAAATTTATGTTATTTAAAAAATATGTATGGTCTGAAAAAAGAATGGATGTGTATATGTGTATAATTGAATCACTGTTGTGTAGCAGAAACTATCACAACATTGTAAATCAACTATTCTTCAATAAAACTTAAACAGAAGCAATTCGCTGCTAATTGACATCTTAAAAAAATAGATATGGTCATTAGCATATTCAAACCAAGGCAAAGGTCTTTCTAAAGGAAAATTCTGAAAACAGACAATTTCCCTTTTTTTTTTTTTTTGTCTTTTCAAAAATGTCAGTTATATTGATTGGAGTTCCCATCGTGGCTCAGTGGTTAACGAATCCAACTAGGAACCATGAGGTTGCGGGTTTGATCCCTGCCCTTGCTCAGTGGGTTAACGATCAGGCGATGCTGTGAGCTGTGGTGTAGGTCACAGACGAGGCTCGGATCCTGCATTGCTGTGGCTCTCGCCTAAGTGGGCAGCTACAGCTCCTATTTGACCCCTAGCCTGGGAACCTCCATATGCCGCAGAAGCGGCCCAAGAAATGGCAAAAAGACAAAAAAAAAAAAAATAATTACAGTTATAATGAAAATTGTATACATAAACTACAAACTTTTTTTGTTTAGTTTTGTTTTTCCCATATCATGTCCAGGTTTTAAAGGAATACAAGTTGAAATTTTCCTTACAAGAAAGAAACCCATAATAGGCCATGTGTTATTCTCAAATATTCCACATTTGGACATTGGTATCTGGCTGTTGTCCTACTTTTTTTTTTTTTAATTTATATTGAGTCTTATTCCCTAAGCTGAATGTGTGTCTGATGAGCCAGATGCTATAATGATAGTAACTGAGAAATGGAGTGAAAGAGCAGATACTAATCTCCAAGTGGTCAGGCTGAGGGATGGTAAATGCCAACAAATCTGACATGGAATCAATTAGGGGAAAACTCACATTCCTTGGTTGCAATTTTTAAAGAAATGTGCTTTTCAGACTTGGATTTTCAAATACTAGGATATCTTAGGAACACTTATTGGGGCCTCTTTATACACTAGCAAGATTTAACTTCTCTGAGCAACATTCATCAGACGTGATAGGAAGTCTACAAGGACAAATTTTCTAGCATTAAATATACCAACTTTGTAGACATGATTATTTTAAGTGTGTGTCACGGCATTAGTACAAGGAAATTTCATATCTTGTGTGAGATCAGAGGCCATTGCTCAGTTCAGGCTATGAAAACACAGTGGAATGTTATTGTGATGAGTTTCTGTCAACTGTTTCATTAACTAAGATACTGAGTATGTTCATACAGGATATTTAAGAAAGTTAAAAATAATTAGAAGACCTGACATTTACCTTTGAGGATAATTGCATCTAATGGAGGAGACAGGATTATTTGCCATTTGCTTTTGCTCAGATTCAGTCTCCAATGCCTTTTCTTCCATCCTCCATGAGTCAAGCAATTACCTATGCTTCAGTTTTCAATTCAGATGCCACCTCTTTGTGATGGCTTCACTGTTCTTTCAGTGATGAAGTCAACTAGAATTCATGTTTCTTTCCTCTATCTTCCTACAATGTAGTACATACCTCTAATTGCATTCTTCATTCTGCTTTGTATTTCCCATTCATACTAGGACCTCCCTGAGGACAGGAAACATGTATTACATAGCATTGCTTAATGTTCTAAATGCTCAAAGTTTTAGTGAGTAATGCTGAGGAAAAAAGTCTTAGAATTAATTTCTAATTTTGCTTCTTGCCATGGAAATGGCATAGAAGTAAATAAGAACATAATATGGTTTTTAATCTTTGCTCACTATAAAGAGGTTTTCCTAGGGACTGCAAGGTCTCTCACTTTATCCAAGAATACTTTCTGACATATATGGTTGCTTGGGACATGCAGACATGAGTTTGTATCTTATACGTGAGCTTTCTTAAATCAGAGAAAAAGAGGCATATCATTCTGATACCATGCCCAAATACAGACAGCAGCTGCAGAATGAATCACTGCCCAGAACTTTAAGATGTGAGAGTATACGAAATTTCAAAAACCATTCTGACTTCCCCAACAGCTGTAATCCAGAGCCCTTCCTCTAACTATTCTACTTTATCTTGAGCTGCAAATGTCACTGACACTTTCTGTCTGCTCTCAAATCTTCATAATTGTTCCTTGGCAGCCTCCAGTTATGGTGAGTGTATACATCTGTGTAAACAAGAGCATAATCTGTGCTTTAAAAATTATCCATAAACATATGTTAATATTGCTGAGCATTGATGCCTATATATGCAAATAGAGGTAGCAGAAACATACATACATATATACACACTTTTCAAAATTTATTTTGTTTTGCTTTTTAGGACTGCATCCATAGTATATGAAAGTTCCCAGGCTAAGGGTTGAATCGGAGCTACAGCTGCTGGCCTACGCCGCAGCCACAGCAATGCGAGATACGAGCCATTTCTAAAATCTACACCACAGCTCACAGCAATGCCAGATCCCTGACCAACTGAGCAAGGCCAAGGATTGAACCCACATCCTCATGGATACCTCATGTTTCTGCTGCACCACAATGGGAACTTCCACACATATATATTTAAAGGAGGTTAGGGATACTCTTAGAGCCATGAAGGTTATAATGGGGAAGAATGGAACTGGTGAGGAGATGAACTTATTGGATAATTGGATGAGTGATGAATTCAAACTTCATGGAGGAAGTGTTCTCAGGTGGCTATGGGATAAGTGTGCTAAATCCTAACCACTAGACCACGAGAACTGGCAGGCTTGATGTAGGTCCCCAATCCTTGACCTTTTAGAGAAAAAGAATCAGCAAAGAGACAGAGTAGTAAGGCAAATAAAGTGCTTTTTAAGAGAGAAGATATGCACTGAAAAAGCATGGGCAGACTTAGGGTGGTGTCACGGGAGGGTAGAGACAGAC
Source organism: Sus scrofa (assembly GCF_054392235.1). NCBI lineage: Eukaryota > Metazoa > Chordata > Mammalia > Artiodactyla > Suidae > Sus > Sus scrofa. Next base: position 53,291,519 of record NC_139386.1, read on the forward strand.
AGACCAAGAGAAAAAGAGAAAAGAAGAGAGTACCACATCATTTGGGTGTGGCTTAAATGGCTTGTATGGAGGCAGTCCTTCTGGGCTTCCTTTAGTCAATCATTTTGCTTTGTCTGGCCTTGAGCCCACATTTGGTCTGACTCAGGGCCCTACTGTGTGTGTGCCCATTTTTAGCCAAGATGAATTCTAGCACAAGGGTCTCAGGGAAGTTGACAGATGTAGTGTGTTCTGGCATCCGTCCCTTCTGTGACCCTTGAGGAAACTTTCTGCACATGTGTAGTTTGGGAGGTATCCTTGAATAAGAAATATGTGATCTCTTTATTTTTTATCCAAGAAGGATGCAGTTCCTCTTGCTCTCATCATAATCTTTATCTTGAGGTATATGTCCACAGGGGACATATTCCAGTTGCTCAGCCTGGGACCCATCTATTTCCTGCCTCAGAAGGAAGTCTTGAGAACAGTTTTAAAAAAAGAATTAAATAAGGCAAATGTGCCAGAGAGCATCCATTGATAAATTTGTGTTGAACCATTAAGTGTCTGTGATTTATTATCACATTCAATACCATGTACTTTCTAAAAGGTTATGGTTCAGATCAGCAATTGCACAAAACTGATGGTGTGAACCTCTGTTTTGTCAAATAAAAGGAGGAAAGACACTGATGGTAACGAAGAAGAGTCCCACTTTTCATTGCATATCACAAATAATTTTTCTGCCCCAAACTGTAAGAGTATGCAGAGAGCATATTTTCTTGCAGGTCTTCTTAGAGAAAACTGCAGCAGAAGCTAAACTTTGACATGCCCTGTTTAAATGGGCTTAGCAAGGGCTCTTATGAATACATGATGGGAGGGTTTAATTCCTGTATTTTGCCAGGGAGGATCCAGAAACTATCTCCTGCTGTGACCAAAGGGATTTCTGGATTTCTAGACTGAGAATTGAAGAGATTTTAAATTATGCAGAGGCTTTGGTGGGACAGAATAATTTTCTTGTCTTTGGACTGTCTTTTATATGATAAAACTAGCATTGCTTCGGAGTTTGAAAACCAAAGGCCAATTGCCAAATAAAACAAACTGTATCTGTTCTGATTTTAATGGTTGACTGTAAAATGTCTTTATCTTTTTCAATGATTGGTCTTTTTTTTTTTCTCTTTAACCATATGGAGATGTAATTCAGCTAGATTTCATATTAGGAATTATGAATTTTAAGTATAAGAAAAAAACTACTTCTATAATACACAGTGCTTCACTGACAAAGAAATCTGTTTTGTTTCACAAATAAGAGAACTGGGAGGGGGATATAAAGCCACAAGGAGTAGGATGAAAAAGTTTAATATTTACTGGTGGTGGTCAGCATTAGATATAACAAATTTTCTCAGAATAAAATGATCCAAATGATTCTTTTCCATTAAATGTGACAAGAAATGTTTGAACAGTTGCTAGGAAAAATTTTTTATTAAAGGCACTTTGGAATATTCTGTTAAAACTTCACTTCAGCCACAGCTTTCTCACCCTTTTCATAGCCAGTATCAAAGTTTCACCCTGTTGCATCAGTTTAATGCTTTTTTTTTTTTTAATCTCAGCTAATGAAAAAGGTACCTCATGCTTTAACACACTCTTATGTCAGCCCATGATTCACCCTCCTGCCAGAGGGGCCCCTAAAAGCAGATCTGAGCAGGCCATTCCTTTGTCTAAGATTTTTTTTTATTCCCATACAAAATCCTACCTGATTGAATCGATATCAGATTTGTCAATACAAATTCTGCCATTCTCTGTCTCACACATTCAGTTATTTATTCAACAAATGATTATAAAGCATATACTAAGTGCTCCCTACCACTCTAGACCATGGGGCTAAGCAGACCAGTATCTGCTCCTGTTCAGCCCCCATTCCAGGGCTCTTTGTTCTCTGAGCTCCTGCTATTCCTTGAATCCATATCTTGTCTTTGATTATAGTAACTTATTTGCCTTTCTCACATTCATTTGACCAAGTCCTTCTAATTTTTTAAAGATCCAACTCAAACAGTACATCTTCCAAGAAGTTTTTGGTGGTGAATGTGTGCTTTATCATGTTAAGTAAGATGCTCTGTAGGTCCTGGAATTCCCTTTCCTGTATTGCTCCCAGTTAGGGTTGAAAACAGGGAAATTCATGATATTTGGTAGGTGGAAATGAAGAAGCAGCTATTTTTAGGCTTTAAAGTCAGTGTGGTGCTATGCTCTGTGCCAGCTCCATACCTGCCATTGATCTGGCTAGCCTATTATTATGGGTGGCCTCTGGGTCTGCAGTTATATCAGTGCCCACCAGCCCTCCTACTTCAGCTTCTCTAAGTTCTGGGCATGTGCATTTCTCTGTCAAAAGATGTTAACTTCTTCTGTATGTCCTCTGTATCACTGAGGTTGGAAACGGTACCAATTTCTCTTCCTGGGGTCTAGTTTTTTCTCATGAATTCAATTTTGTTCTGTAGGTTCTCCATCTTATGTCTATCTTTCTCTTCTGAATTGTGACCTTGCTGACCTACTGTGGCCATCTCAGACCTAACAAGAAATGCAGAGGTAAAAGTCTTGCATGGCCATCAACTAGCAACCAGAATCGTGTAATTTAATGCCTGTACTGGTAATGATTCTGAAATCAGACTGATTCAAAAGTTGTTACCAGAAATGGGTGTCTCTGTAACAAATGCCAAAAATATATGGCATTAGCTTTCAGACTAGGTAATGGAAGGAATCGAAAGGAAATTGAGGACATAGTTAGCAGAAGCCTGGTGGGTATCCAGAAGACTATTGGTGAGACTTAAAAGCAAGTGGAAAAGTGTTACTGAAAATTGGAGGAAAGGAGAATTTCTTTATAAATTGCAGGGAGATTAGTGAGGAAGATACCTGCTATAATGTAGAAGATAGAAGATGTACCTAAGGAACTGAGACATGATTATGGAAGTTTTTCTGAAGAATATTTAGTGTCAACTAGTTTCTTTTAGCTGCAGATCATAACTACAGGTAGAGAAAGATCAGCTAAGAAAGGATACATTCAGTTTTTAAGCAGAAATTAGAAAATATATAAAGACCCAAAACTTGCTGAATTTGATAAAATTACCTCATATCCTCCCTTTCCCAAGGAAAATATACTCCTCTGAAAAAAAGGTCTAAGGGTTGAGATCAAATCTAGCATACCATCTAGAAATGTAGCCTCTGGACAAGTCATGTATGAGGCCAATGGTGTGATTGTAAATCCTTTGTTATGGCTTCAGAGGATTTAAAATGGTGGCTCATAGAAAAATAGACCTTTTAAGGGTTTTAACAATGAGCCTTGCATATTCTCTCTGCTAAGTAATAAGGTTTCTGACAATCTTAAATCCTTCAGCAGCCTCATGAGGACCCAAAGTAGAGAAAGGGTTATTTTTAAAATACTTGTAGGTATGACATTTGCCTAATGGAACATATTATAACTTCATATATTAAAAATCAAAACAAAGCAGAATTTTAAAGTAATTCTATTATCTTGGACTACAAGGTACAGAGGCAGTACAAAATGAAATGAGATTTTGGAACCCCAAATTTCTGTTGATAAAGGTTAAACAGAGAAAACTTTCTCAGAAACTAATCAAATTTGTAAACTGCTCAAACAAGAGCTACATTTATGGAAAACAAAGAATGATTCAGAGAGTAGCAGTAGAAGACCAGAGGGCAGATCTAGGAGCTATGGAATCCAACTCCCCCAGTTTTTTGAGCCCAAAACTAAGAATTAAGAACATGTACCCTGTTGGATATCAGAATTATAAGTCAGTAATTATCAACTGTAGATTACTGTTTTTTCTCTTCCCTTTCCCACTTTTTGAATGGGAAGAGGGCTATTTGGTGTCTCGTGGGTATATAAACTCCACTTTTGCTAAGAGCGCAATTGGTTAGGAGGACCCCAGGCTTAGCTTAATTGTCTATTGTCTCCATCTCAAAATTCTTAGTAATATTTGACAAAGGGGCCTTGCATATAATTTTGCACTGAAACCAATGAGATGTACAGCTGGTTCTATATTGGAATGTTTATTGCAGGTATCCTAGGACTCTCCAATGGTGTATTTTGTGAGGTGGTAGGAAAATAGGAGGAGAGATAACTTATCTCTATACCAGCAGTCTTCATGTTGAAAGGAACTTCTACCCAAAGAGCTTCATCAATGCCCGGACATGGTGACTAGGTCCTGGACCTTGAGCCTGAGATAAGGTAATTAATGAGATGAGACTTTTGGGGGATTAAGAAGGGACCAATATACTTTATATGTTGCTTAAGGGCAGACTGGGGCAGTTTGAAAAGATTCTGACGTTGCTCCTATTCAGAGATGGGGTATGTGTACTTCTCATTGAATACATATGGGCTTGTGATAGCTTCAACCAACAGTGTTGCAAGTAATGGCATGTGACTTCTGAGGTCAGATCATAAAAGTGCAAGCAGTTTCCCCCTGTTTCTCTTTGGGTGCTAGCTATTGAGACCTCCTTAGAACCCAGAGACTTTTGTGAGAACTTCAGGACAAGTACAGGTGCCTCAATCAATAGTCACAACTGAGCTCGGCCTTCAATCCCATTGCAGGTGTGTAGGCAAGGAAAGATAGCTCCTTGGTGATTCTAACCCTCAACATTTCAAATCTTCCTACAGCATGCACAAGAGATGATGGAATAAAATCTAGTTACCCACTACACTCTGTCCCAATTCCTGAACTGCAGGATCCATCAGTACGATTCAATGGTAATTATTTAATTTAATGCCACTAAAACTGGTTGTCATTTGTTACCCCAAAATATTATCTGGAATACCTTCTTTATTATATGCCCTCACAGGTTTGGTTAGATAATGTCCTTCTAAATCCTCATATTTAGTTTGCAACTCTTTTTTTATGCTTACTTTACCATGTGGCAATTTACATTCCCATGCTTGTCTTCTTAACTATCAGTGGAGAGTAATGTCTTATTCACCCATGAAACTCAGTGCCCTGCACATAATAGTTGCTCAAATATTGTCTAGTGAAAATACTAAACATAACTGCAAATAGTATTTTCTCTAACTACTGGTCACTCTACTTAATTTCAAAGACTCAGCTCATGTAATACATTATTCTATTTTGAGATCTTGCATTAACAGTAATTAAATAGAAAATCTTTGTCAGACAAGCATATCTAAGTATTAAGCTCACACAGTTCTGCTCTGAGAATTACTGCCTTGATAAGACAACAATTTACCACATTCTTCCCTGATCTGCAATAGATTTCTTCTCAAACATAAGTTTAGATTCCAAGTTTACTAAAGATAAGAAACAAGACCAGGCTAATTCTGAAATCCATGTCCCTCCTTTGCCCATAGGAGAGGTGATATGATGTACAATTCCAATCCATTCATCAGGACACCCATAAAAAATTCCTGTGGTAGAAGATTCCTCAACATTCTTGGCATGGTGGTTAAAAAATTGAGCTTTGGAGTCAGAAAGACTTTTGCACCATATTCACCATCTGCCTCTTTGAACAAAAAATCTGAGTTTCATTTCCTTACCTGTTAATGGGGTGAATAATAATGTCTAGCACATAGGGTTGTGGTTATAAATAAAATGAAATAATGCACATAAGGTATTTACTGCAGAGTAAATATTTAACAAATATTAGCTATTATCCTCTTCAAAGCAACAGTCACAGGCTTAGCTGCGGGCTAAGTCTCTGCGGCAGGCTCTCTGTCCTTAGTTCTAAAAGTGGGATTGCTGTTTCTTCTGTAAGTCATAGTTTGGCCTTTTTCTGGATCCCTCTTTTGCTCTGAGTTTTTTTTTTTTCCTTCTTCCTTATTTATTTTTCTGTTTACTGGTAATCACAGGTATACCGGCACCCCTTCCCAGGACTGTGACTTGGACTTGTGTTCTTCATTCTTCCACCAAGACCTTGGACTTGTGTTCTGAATCACAACTGTGAAGATATAGCTGAGACCTGGTACTCAGCCACCCTGATGGTTACTGATTTGGAGTCTTTGAGCTCCACATATTTTATCTGAGCCCTGACATTTTCCTGTTCTACTGCTTACACCCAACTTCCTATACACTGCCTAGTTTGATACTGGAGACTGCTACACACATTAAAGCTCTGTCTCAACTGCCATATTGAAACTTCTCAATCAGAATTATCTTTCTCAATATGGCTATAAGTCATCAACGATGCTCAGTTGCATCTTAAAATGATACAATACATAGGCTCTCTGAGTAGAGTCTGCAGAGACTTACATTTCTCCTGTCTTAGGCCAAGACTGGTTCTAGAAAAAGGGAAGATAATTGGGCCTATAGGAAGGGAACACATTTTCTCAACCATAGTATGGAATTTGCTGAAAAGCAATGGCCTGGTTAAGACTGTGGGAATGGGAAATGAAGATGAAAAATATTTGAGAGTCTAAATACAAAAAGTCATGCAGAGGAATATGAAGGACTTGAGACAAAAACATTCCAGGGGTCACTGGAATGGAGGTGCCACTTTTATAACAGGAAATTTTAAAAGGAGGAAGCTTGGGGTGGGTATAATTTGACTTCATGGAGGAGCAACTTGAATTCATGGAGGAGTAACTTTTTTAGTAAGAAAAAATAAAAATAATTATATATATATATGTATATATGTATAAAGACATTCAAAATACATGGTCAGACTCAAAGGATAACTCAGGGTAGGGTGTGAGGTTTTGGAATTCGATCCCACATCAGTAGAGTAGAAGCTGTGTGAACGAAAGAGAAAAAGATGTGGTATAAGGTAAGTATGCTGGTAGGCTACACATACCTGAGAGAAAAGCATGAGACAATTAACTAACGAAAAAATTCAGAAGGGGTTGCCAAAGACTGAATGAGAACAAGGAGAGTGTATTAAAAGGGATGTCTAGGGAAGTGAGTTTCCAAAGAATGGATCATAACTAGTAACAAATGCAGCAAAAAGGTCAAGGAGAATGAAGTGGAGAAATAACCATTTAAGCAGGACCATTTGTGTCAGCCAAGAGAGGAGTTTTAGCACATCTATGTGGATGAAAGCCAGCCTTCAAGTGATTAAGAAGGTGGTGAAAAATTAAATAGGAAAAATTGTATTTATAGCATCTTGAATCATTCATCTTAATGTACTCCTATAGTCACTGACTCTTGGAGTTGCTAGAAAGCTTTGGGATTTCATAATTCAACATCTCAGAGTAAAAAAAGCCTAGGGAGTTGGTAAGTTTTAAAACCTCTGCATTTTAATGTCCAAGGACTTTTTGGGAACTCACTATCTTGGGAGATAATTTATTAATTTGTTAAAAGGTCTTTCTTACTAACTTGATGACATACTAATTTGAGTTGATATATGGCTTTCTTGGAGTTGTTTTACCCATACGTGATGTGTGTACTCTGGGTGTCTATATAGCAGTAGCTCTTTAGGTTCAGAAACTGACTCCTCCTCCTCTTCCTCTGCCTCTTTCTTCCTCAAAATTTCATGACTGTGGCTGTAGCAGTACTATTTTCAAAATAAATGTTAAAAATACTATGGTCAATGAGCTTTGCAGTCATTTACCTCCTACATTTTTAGAAGTTAGCAAGAGCTTTTGCCGGCTCTCAAATAGCAAAACAAGCCAAACTGATGATGTAAAAGTTGCTGATGGAGGCATTGCAGGTCATATCTCATTTTCTCATAAATATTTAATTTTAAAAGAGTAAGTCAAATTTGTAACCCTTTGATCACATGTTGCTTTTGAAATATTTCATGGCTGTATACATGTATTTTCCTATGCTTCAGTCTTTTGGAAAAAATTAAGTGACTTTATTGTATAACTAGCAGAGGTGAATTGATCTCAATTCTTATAGCTGAAATCTCAATAGACTTCGACTTTTGATGTGTAATGTTTACATTTGCATGACCTTCTATCTAGAGAAGAGTAAAACACATGGAATAAACTGTTATTCTCATTCTGAAAAACTTTCACACCTGTTTGTAGGAAGTGATTTTAGGTGATTTTTAGGTGACTTGAGCAAGCACTTGACATTTTCAGAATTCACATTTCTTACTTGAATTCACTGGAGAGAGGAGTACTCATGCCTGGTGACTTCAGCAGAGTTGTTTGGGAGAGAGCATATAAAAGATGTTGCTTTATTTTTAAATATTTTATGTACATAACCTCATGTGAACACATGCAGAAATAGATTATCTTTAAACATCTTCCAGCTGTGGAAAGCGCTAAACAAAATATGAAGAAGGTGAAAACCCCTGACTCAGCAAAGACATTTCTCCTAAAAGAGCTTTTTATCATGACTTCTTCCTTATAATCTCTCTCCCATTTACAAATATTCTCTCTCCAACCAAAAGGAAAAAAAAAAAAAAAAACTAACAGGGAGCATCATGCTCAGGAAATCACAGACCACTTAATTTAGATTTTGTGAAGAGACTAAGGGAACATTGAGTGTTATACATGACTCAAAGCGTCAAATATACCCTTGCGAAGTACTGTGAAATGCCATAGGAGCCATTTTAAGAGGAAGACAGGAGTGTTGAAGAGGACAGAAAGGACATTCAATAGATATTTTTTTAGATACAGAGATAGCACAATGAATAAAATTATAAAATCGTCTATATAGTCTGATTTGAGATATGTTTCCTCATGTGTAATGCATAGCTTCTGGACACATATGATGTAGGGTTAATGTATCTTTCAAAATGCAATATGTTTTTCTAAATAGCTAAATATCTCTCCAAGTCATAACTCCAATTCTTCTATAGGAATACTACAAGGACTTGGAGATGAGGGTCTGCCTAAAGACATTGGCAGTTAGAAATAATTTAATAAGATTTATAACATTATATGGCTCATAAGTCCAGCATCTAATTGGGATATTAATAAGATGAACTGCTATTAGGTCAGGACACTAATAGCACCATACTGAAAATCCACTTTGCAGTTTCAAGCAAGAAAATCATTCCACTTCTATGTTTTTTATCCTTTATATTGTAGTATTTCTTATTCTTTTACTTCTATTACATGATCATATATGTTGAAATGATTTCATTATTTATCTTTTCCTATGATGGAGAAAACATGGAGGAAGATGGTGCTAACATGTTTTAAAAGACCTTGAATCAGAGTATAAGGGAAAGGTAGTAGTAGACACTGGGGATAAATGATGCTGATTAATATTAAAATCTTTCCAAGGAGTATATCTGAGAGGCAATGCCGACTTTGGAAATTCATTTTATTTTTTCACCCCAGTATTTTAGTAAGATGGAAGCATTCTCCTTAATTTATACCATTTTTATGTGTCATTGTTATGCGTGGATTTGAGAAACTATTATAAGCCCTCTTTGTGTAGGTCAGGCCACACAAGATGGCTGTTCTCTTGCTCTCTTTATATCCTCTGCTTGACCAGTGCCTCCTTTACCTACACCCTATGCACTTGACTGACCTTCCTATATACTTGTTCTAGGCCTCAGCTAGTGACACCTTATCAAAGGGGCTGTGAAGGGTGTTTCCCTCTGCTGGTTTCCCTGGTAACTAATGAGGCAGCTTTATGTAACTCTTTCTATAACTGGCAATCTCTCCTTCTCCCTAGGAGCAAAGACTTTCACCGTGACCTGCCTGTTGTCCACTGCACACAGTGGGGTGTCGGTCCAGGACCTTGTTTCAGATGTATAAACTCCCCCTTCCATTAAACCATTTGTATCTCTGTTGCTGACTCCAGGCTCTTTCTTCAGTCTTGAAGCTGAGCAAACATAAGGCTTTATAGGCCTGCAGGGTACAGCCCAACAGTAGAAAATTATTAACATTTGGAAGCTGCTTTGTGTAAATTTTCCAAGTTCATTCTCAAATGTCATTAGTTTTTTAAAGTTTAAATCTATTGTATATTTTAAGAAAGAACAAATATCTCCATGCATAGAAATATTTTAGACTACTCTTTGACATGGCCAACAATAATCAACTGTGTATAAGTTCATTTCTTCATTAAACATTGTTGAATTCAAACAACAAAAGTTTGTATATTTATGAGTTAAAAAAAATAGCAAAGAAATATTGGTGACCATGGAGAGAAATTGGAATCTTTGTATATTGCTTATGAGAAGGTAAATTTGTTTAGTCATTGTGGAAAGCGGTTTGGTGGTTCCTCAAGAAATTAAATAGAATTACCTTATGACTCAGGCATTTCACCCATGGGTATACACTGAAAAGAGCTGAAAACAGTTATCAAACAAAAACTTCTATACAAATGTTCATAGCAGCACTCTTTACAACAGGCAGAAGATAGAAACAGCCCAAATGTCCATGGACAGATGAATAGATAAACAAATGTTGATGTATACATACAATGGAGTATTATTCAACAGTAAAAAATTAAAAAAAGAGTGAAGTACTGACACATGCTGTAACATGGATGAACTTTAAAAATATTATGCCAGGTGAAAAAAGACAGACATGAAAAGTCACACATAGAATCGTATGATTCCATTTATATGAAATATCCCAAATAGGTAGAGCCATGGAAAAGAAAGATGGAAGGCTGACAGGAGCTGCTGGGAGAGAATACTTACTGAATAAGTATGGAGTTTGATTCTTTAGTGATGGAAATTAGATAGGAGTTATGGTTGTGTAGCATTGTTTAACGTAATAAATGTCATTGAAAGTGTTCGCTTTAATTGTTTTTTTTTTTTTTTTCTTTTTTTCTTTTTTCTTTTTTTAGCAGCTCTCATCACATATAGAAGTTCCTAGGTAAGGGTCTGAATCTAAACCCTTAGATTAGAATCTAAACTCTTAGATTGCAGTTGCAACCTATGCTGCAGCTGTGGTAACACTGGAAAATTTAACTCACTGTGACCAGCCAGGGATCAAAATTGTGCATTCACGGCTGCTGTCGTAGGATTCTTGACTCACTGCACCATGGCAGAAACTTACTAATTGTTAATTTTATGAGTGAATTTTACCTCAATAAAAAAGTTTCTGTTTATATAAACAACTAAAATTTCAAGATTTAAGCAGTTTTTCTCAGTATACTTTATTGTGCATGGTTTTATTTGCACTTTATAGAGTTAATCATAAGTTTCTACCTCACAAAGGAAAATGACAAGTCAAGGTTTCTAATTCCTGCTTTTGGAATTTTTACAATAGGTGTGCCCTGTTTTAAACCATATCAAGTAATTAAAACAGACATTGGAAAACAGATATCTGAGGGTGTACTAACTTTTCGACATATTTTTAAAACTTTACAATTTACTTGGTCAGAATAATTTAAAATATTGTATTTCTCCATTATTTAAAGTTGGAAGTTATTTTTTAAATGTAATTTACAGACATTTTGGGGACATCTCCTAGCCAGCGAAATTTCACAGCAATCTCCAAGAATGTGTTTATCACCCAATTGAACAGGCAGTTTACCTGAGTTGCTTGGCTCTTTCAGGCATTTATGGAAGATACACTTGGGTGCCATCCACTGAGGATTTGTGACTAAGTGGAATATTATGACAATAAGCACAACAGATTTCTTATGCACCATTCACTTGGTTGCCCTTTTATGGGCAGAAAACATCTTAAGGTTGCCCCTGCACCAGTACATACTGTTATAGCTGGTTCCTATTAAATGTAATAATCTGGTTTTCCTCTTTGGGATATTTCTTCCTGAGGCCAAAATCTTTGGTGATGAGATTGGACTGGGATAATGGGACAAATATAGATAGTTTCCCTCGAGTATTTTATTTCTAATAAAAACATATGATTGAATTTTTTTTTTTTTTTTTTTTTTGTCTTTTGTCTTTTTGTTGTTGTTGTTGCTATTTCTTGGGCCGCACCCGCGGCATATGGAGGTTCCCAGGCTAGGGGTCTAATCGGAGCTGTAGCCACCGGCCTACGCCAGAGCCACAGCAACGCGGGATCGAGCCGCATCTGCAACCTACACCACAGCTCATGGCAACGCCAGATCGTTAACCCACTGAGCAAGGGCAGGGACCGAACCGGCAACCTCATGGTTCCTAGTCGGATTCGTTAACCACTGCGCCACGACGGGAACTCCTGATTGAATTTTTTATTTGTTTCATTTTAATCCTTCTATCTGGTAGATATTTGATAGAAGGAGGATAGTTGCTATTGATGATCCCACTAAACAACATGTAATTGGTCAGGAATAAATATTTTCTTCCTTTTATTTGATTCTATCCTCTGAGGCCACAGAAATCCTTAGTTAAATATTTCAATATGTCTTAAAAGATTAAAAGTATGGTTTCATATCTATCTATCTTGTGTTTATGTCATTTTTCTTCATGAAAATAAATTTCCTTTCTCCACTACTGAAATAGATGCATGCCCACTGGCTATTAGAAAATGCTCTCTCATATTGCTACCACGGATGTGTACATCGTTTAAATCATAAGGCCATGTTTTATTAATGATGGTTATAAATTCATGCCCTTCTATCAAGAAAAGAAATCCCTTTGTGTATTTTATTTGTACAAATATGAACAATCAGCAAAAGGCCCATCTTTCCATCTACTTCAGTTATAATTAAGTTTCTTAATATGGTACCCTTTCAACAGGACTATGCAATTCTAAAGTCATAAATCCACTGCAATTTTCAAATAGTAACACCAAATTATAAATAAATGGGAAGTGCAAAATCGTAACCAAAATCTGTTTAAAATTGGATAACAAACATTGCCTTGGAGATCCAAAGAACAGAACAGAAATATGCTTAAGTAACTCAAACATTTTAGCTACTTATATACATAACAACTCAGAAGCATGCAGACTATGATTTACAGATCTGAGGATCAGAATAAATCAGAAGCTAAACATAAAAATGTGATATTGTTTTTATATTTAAGCACTTGAACACAGAAGTATGTCATGGCAGCAATAATACACAACAGTTTAATCATCTTACTCCTGGAATATTCAGCTTAGATCAGGACTGTATAATAGAGTATTAATTTTTCTATGAACTCCACATGTTTCTGATCTTGAAGAAGTGAGAAGATTTGAAATAATTTAAAAATGTACTGAAGAAAATCTAATTTGGAAATGAGAAAAATGAAAGGGGTCAACCAGTTTTATTTTAATTTCTTAATTTATACAGTGTCTACTATAGGTAAGATATTGTTCTCCTTGTCTAGGTCTAGTCATAACCTCTTTGCACTTTCTTCAAGGTGAGTAGTCTTAGTCTTTTCCCTGTGTGTGTCGGGGGGGGGGGGTGCAATGTGCACAAGAGAAATGACTTGGGTAAAAAAATAACTGCAGCACAACATGGAATTACATTTTAAGGAGATTTGTAGCATCAGTTACAGCTGGTTTAAGAAAGCTTTTCTGGAAGGGTAAGATTTGCATTTGGTAAGTGACATTTGAGGAAAAGTGGGTGTAGAAGGCAGAACCTGTGTCTGTCATTTTCACTGCTGTAACCCAAATGATAACAAGTCCCTGGAACAGAGAAGTGCTCAAAACATAATCATTTAATAAAAGAACTGTAGGCCCACAGGTTTGATCCCCTGCCCAATGCAGTGGCTTAAGGATCCAGCATTGCTGCATCTGTGGCCTAGGTTTCAGCTCCTGCTGGGATACCATCCCTGGCCTGGGGAACTTCCTTCCGTATGCCCTGGATATAGCCAAAAAAACACCACAAACAAATGAAAAAACAACAACAACAAAAAAAACAAAAACAAGCTACAAAACAAAAACTGAGGAGGGATTAAGAGTATACTGTAGGTGCAAGGAAAAACCTAAGGCATGAAATAGAGGATAAAAGAGTTTGGGGAAACAGTGGTCCATCCAGTTTTTATGGATTTTATGGATGTGTCATATAAGTGGGAACTAATATTTGTTGAGCACTTGATTTCCCACATTCTGTATATTCTCTTTTTATAGATGAGGAAATTGAAGGTTAATTTTCTCAAAGTTAAAACTTGTTGAGTGCTAAATTCTATTTCTGATAATAATCAGGTAAGCTTGTGTTAGACCAAGCACTACACAGATAATGATCATGAACTCAATAGCATGTGTAAAGCAAACTAACCAATATAAGCATAAACAAAAGCAAGAACATTTGTTGACTCTTAGAAAAAGAAAAGACTGGGTAAGTTCCTGTTGTTAGGTTCAGAACTTCAGCAAGTTAAAAAAGAGCATAGAAATGATGACTGTAAGGGGGCATATAAAAGTCAATGTTTTCCTATTAAGTTTTTTAAATTACACATGATTATTTAAAGGAAAAAAAGTGTAATTTTCCATTGTGGGGTTTTTAAAGTCTAGGTGTGATTCATATGACAAATTCAGAGACTAAAGGACCTTTGTAACAACAAGATTTCTAAATTTCACACGCATCAATATAATATTATTTTTGTGAATGATGTTCCTAATTTTTTAAAATTAAATTTTGGGGAGATATTTGTAGACTCACGTGCAATTGTTAGGAAATGATTTAGAGAGATCTCACGCACATTTTATTTACTTCTCCCAAAGGTAACATCTAACAGAAATACAGAGCATTTTCACCAGCAGGATGGTTCCTTATGTTGTCCTTCCATAGCCATGCTGACTTCTCTACTTAATTCCAGGCAACCATTAATCTGTTCTCCATTGTTAGAATTTTGTTGTGTCAAGAATACTTACACGTGAAATGATATGGTAGATAATCTATTAAGATTTGCTTTTTTTCCACATTTCATTCTTTGGAGTTCTATCAAGAGTGTTGTGTTATCAAAAGTTGGATCCTTTTAATTGCTGAGCAGTATTCAATGGTATGGATGTACCACAGTTTAGTTAACCATTCAACTGCTGTAGGACATCCGAGTTGTTTCTGGTTTGGGGCTATTATAAATTAACCTAGAATAATTATTCACGTACATGTTTTGAGTGACCATAAATCTTCATTTCTCACAGATAAATAAATGCCCAGGAGTGCAATTGCTATGTTATATAGTAGTTGCAGATTTAGTTTTTTAAAAAACTGTCAAACTGATTTCTAGACTGGCCGTACAATTTAACATTCCTACTAGTAATGCATGAGTGATCCAGTTTTTCCACATCCTTTTTAGCATTTGAAGTTGTGACTGCTTTTTATTTCAGCCATTTTGATACGCATGTAGTGATAACTCATGGTGGTTATAGTTTGCATTTCCCTGGTATCTAGGGTTGCTGAGCATTTTTCATGTGCATATTTGCCATCTCCATATCCTCTTCTATGGTGAAATGTCTTTTTATGTATTTTGTATAGTTTCTAATTGGAGTTTTTGTCTTTTACTGATGAGTTTTGAAAGTATGTGTATTCCAGCTTCCTGGAAGTGAAAAACTACAATATTAAAAAAAAAAAATCATTGTGTAAAATAAACTGCACATATTTAAAACATACTACTTAGTAAGTTTTTATAGACATATACACCTATTAAATCGACAAATTGATCTTAAAATTTAAATGGACATGACTAGGACTTAAAGTAGCTAAAAAAAAATCTTGAAATATAATGGCTGATGGACTTCCTGTCTTTAAGACTGAATACAGAGATTTAATACTTAAAATTCAGTTGTCAACATATTGTGATATTAAAATAAGGATTAACAAATAGCTTTATGGAGCAGGAGAGAGCACCTAGAAATAGACTTATGCTTATACAGTCATCCCATTTCACTACAAAAATAACACAGCAGTCCAATTGGAAAAGGAAAGTCTTTTCGATAAATGTTGACCAACTGATAGCCCCAAGGAAAATAGCAAACTTCAACTTCTACTTTACATTATACTTAAAAATTAATTCCAGGAGTTCCCATTGTGGCACAGTGGAATCAAATCTGACTAGGAATCATGAGATTGTGGTTCCATCCTTGGCCTTGCTCAGTGGGTTAATTAACGATCTGGCATTGCTGTGAACTGTGGTGTAGGTTGGAGATGTGGCTTGGATCTGGCGTTGCTATGGCTCTGGCATAGGCTGGCAGCAACAGCTGTGATTGGACCCCTAGCCTGGGAACCTCCACATGCCGTGGGTGCGGCCCTGAAAAGGACAAAAAAGACCAAAAAAAAAATTAATTCCAGATGTATTATAGCATGCTGGGAGATAATGAAAATCAAAGGAAACCAGAGAGACTATTTTATGTAGGATATTTATGGAAGATTCTCTCAGTAGCTCAAGTGAAAGATAATAAAGACCTGAAAACTGTGAAAACATCTGAGCATCTACATATGGTAGATAGATGCAGAGGATTCCACAGCTGAGGTGGAGGGTAAAGAAGTGAAAATTATCAAATCTAACTGTGACTTCACTACTAGGCAGCAAAGGAATTGTGAACATCTCTATAGAAATAAGGAATGAAAAAATAGGAATGAAAACCATGTGTTCTCAATGGGTAGGTTATAAACACATGAAATATTCAGAAGGGTTGTGACCAATTTTTTCCTCTTAACCACTGAAGAAAAACATACAAATGTTACAATAGATGCAAGAGGAGTGGAGAGCTGAAAGGGCTTGCCTCTACAGAGAGCTATTTGACTAGCTAATGAGTATTTGAGGGGCCATGGGATTTACTTTTCTCATCAATGAGTTAAGATGTGGGTTGGGAATGTGTAATTGCTAACATCTGGCAAAGCTTAGCTAAGTTTCGGTGAAACATTATTTATTTTGTGCATCTGTTTCTTATGGGTCATCATGTAGACAAATCAATGAGGTTACTGAATTAGTAATTTTTGAAAAGACTCTTTCAGTTTTCACAGCATCGATCCTCACCTAGCGTTGATGAAACCATGGTGCTTCAGTCAGATTCTTCTGCTCAGTGTATTGAGGTCTGTAGCCTATATAATTTCGTATCTATTGTTAAAAGACAAATCTCATGTATCCAGTATAGATATCAGCAACACACGAGTACTTAGTTATTAAGGTGGGCAGGGTAAAATAAAATGTAGTTCTATCATAAACATTGAACATATTAAAGTAAATTTTCTGAATTTATATCTTCCAAAGGAAAATCTGGATTTATTTCAAAAAAAATATCCAAAACCACTGTTTTATAATACATAACTGAAAAGATATTTGTAATTTTACTAGATGGTAAAATTAAATTTTGTTTGTCAGATTTTTCCTGTAAAGAAAACACAACTCTTTCATGAGATAATAAAATTTCCTTTTAATTATCTTGAAGTTACAGATCCTTTCAGATAATTTAACTTAATATTAAATTATTTTGTTTGAATTCTGAAACTAAATTTCATCTTTACAGTATTTTTCTATTGTTTTATTTTCCTTCCCTGATTTGATTTGTGCTAGTAGATTGATGATGTTTTTAAGAACTTATGTTTGTGTAGTATCACAAAAAAGCCTAACAAAATGTCTTAAATATTATAAAAAAGTAAATGAATAAATGAATAAATGAATGATGCTTGAAACTTAAACATTTATGGCTTTATGATAGACTTTTCTGAGATAGTGTATTATTACTATTATTATGACTTTTAAATAAATATTTTGCTGTTAATTTTTAACTTAAATTTTTTTCAGAAATTTTTTATGATTTTAATTTTTTCCATTATAGTTGATTTACAATGTTCTGCCAATTTGTACTGTACAGCAAAATGACCCAGTCATATATTCTTTTTCTCACCTTATCCTCCATCGTGTTCCATCACAAGTGACTAGATATAGTTCCCTGTGCTATACAGCAGGATCTCATTGCTTATCCACTCCAAATGCAATAGTATGCATCTATTAACCTCAGATTCCCAGTACATCCCCCTTCCTCCCCTCCCCCTTCACAACCACAAGTCTGTTCTCCAAGTCCATGAGTTTCTTTTCTGTGGAAAGGTTTAATTGAGCCATATATTAGATTTCAGATATAAGTGACATCATATGGTATTTGGCTTTCTCTTTCTGACTTACTTCACTTAGTATGAGAGTCTCTAGTTCCATCCATGTTGCTGCAAATAGCATTATTTTGTTCTTTTTTTATGGCTGAGTAGTATACCATTGTGTATATGTACTACATCTTCTTAATCCAATCATCTGTTGATGGCATTTGGGTTGTTTCCATGTCTTGGCTATTGTGAATTGTGCTGCAATGAACATGCAGGTGCATGTATTTTTTCAAGGAAAGTTTTGTCTGGATATATGCTCATGAGTGGGTTTGCTGGGTCATATGGTAGTTCTGGGTACCTCCATACTGTTTTCCATAGTGGTTGTGCCAATTTACATTCCCACCAAAAGTGTAGGAGGGTACCCTTCTCTCAGCACCCTCTCCAGCATTTGTTGTTTGTTGACTTGTTAATGACAGCCATTCCATCAGGTGTGAGGTGGTACCTCATAGTAGTTGTTTTCTTAGGTCAGTCTCCCAAGGAAACAGATATAAAAACAAAAATAAGCCAATGGGATCTAATCAAGCTAACAAGCTTTCATGCAGCAAAGAAACTATAAAAAAAAATAAAAAGACAACCTACAGAATGGGAGAAAATAGTTTCAAACCATGCAACTGACAAGGGTTTAATCTCTAAAATATACAAACAACTTATACAACTCAACAGCAAAAAAACCAAGAACTCATTTGAAAAATGGGAAAAAGATTTGAATAGATATTTCTCCAAAGAAGATATACAGATGGTGAACAAGCACATGAAAAAATGCTCAATATCACTGATTATTAGAGAAATGCAAATTAACTTATTTAATTAATGTGGAACTTAAGATGCAATGTGTATGAGAAAACAATGCTTTTTAATGACACAGCTCTTAATGAATGATTATAGTTTTCTATTATTTAATCCAAGAATAAAAATAAAACTACACATACAAAACACAAATTTTCCTAAGTCTTTTTGCTCCAATTTCAAGTCATCTGGGCCATAGACTTTTTTTTTTTTCTCTTTAGGGGCTCACTCACAGCATATGGAATTTCCTAGGCTACGGGTTGAATCAGAACTACAGCTGTTGGCCTATGCCACAGCCACACCAACATGGGATCCAAGCTGCATCTGTGACCTACACCACAATGCCAGATCCTGACCCACTGAGCGAGGCCAGGGATCAAAACTGCATCCTCATACTAGTTGGATTTCTTTACACTGCACCACATGGGAGTTCCCATAGTCTTTGTTATGGAAAAAAAAAGTCACCTACTAAGAGACTGTAATAATTTGTCTATTTTTTTGTCTTTTTAGTGCTGCGCCCGCAGCATATGGAGGTTCTCAGGCTAGGGGTCTAATCAGAGCTATAGCTGCCGGCCTACACCACAGCCACAGCAATGCCAGATAAGCTGTGTCTGTGACCTACACCACAGCTCATGGCAATGCCGGATCCTCAACCCACTGAGCGAGGCCAGGGATTGAACCCGCAACCTCATGGTTACTAGTCGGATTTGTTTCCTCTGCGTCACAATGGGAACTCCATAATTTGTCTTTTTATATATTCTTATTATTTTAAAATTGTAAAATTGTAAAATTTAAAATTCTTGGAACTCTCGATCACCTGCAATATAACTTATCAAATCTAATTTTAGTATTTTCTATCTCAAGATGGTAAAATATTACAATTTCTCCAAATTCTTAAATTTTACCTATTGCTTTAATAGTCTTAGCTAGATCATAAATGTCATGAAGAATCTTTCCTTAAAGAGGAAAGATTTTTGCACTTCTGCATGTGCTTTTATACTTCTTTCTACAACTCTGCTGGTACAATCTAAAAATCTCAGAAGTACCTAAATTAAATTTAGGTCCCAAATCTCAAAAGTGAAATCTTCTTTACTTTCTTTCTCACATATCCTTTTTAGCCAACAAATTTCAACGTTATAATAGACTACATCCCCCCATATTTCTATGCAGAACAATAATAACTACCAACAATAGTGCAAACTCTGTGTTACACAATTTGCTCAGCACCCAGCGTTACTCATTTCATTTAATTTTCATGGCTGCTTCAATCCAGATCCATTTTAGCCATTGGGAATTGGCTGCCAAATAACAATCCTAGTCACTATTAGCTCTTTAAAGCCCTATACCATCCATGAAATAGGTCAATGTTATTAATCCACCTAAGAGGGTCCTGACACTTAGAGAAGTCAAGAGACACTTTGAAACCACATGGTGATAATGGGAAGCAAGCGCTAAACTCAAGCATGTTCAACTCCAAAATGCCAATTAAATCATTTGTATTTCCATAGGCTCAGCATCATTTTAGCCTTTATCATTTTTAACTTGAATTAACCTTTGGGTTTCTAAAGTCTGGTCTGGCTTGGGTATTCTACACAGAGTAGTCAGGCTAATAGTCTTTATTTTTTAAATCTCTGGTATGTATATAGAAGGATTTCTTCTTAATTGTGGAATTAAATCCAAATTCTTTCTCTCTTTTGTGGGGCTAACCCTAGGGGAGGTTTCCAGTGACAAGAGAGACAAATTATAAGCTTTAAATAGTAAGAGAAGAGATATAGAAGAAAACTTAAAATGATCAGGCTAAATTTGTACTGGACATTTGGATTATCTGTGTCCCTTTGAAAGCTGAAAAAAAAAATATATATGTATATATTCTCAGTCAACTCAAGCTACCATAGCAAAATACCATAGACTGTGTGACTTAAACAACAGAAATGTGTTTCTTATAGTTCCAGAGGCTGGTAAGTCCAAGATCAAGACACAACTGATTTCGTTCCCAGAAGAGGACTCTTTCCTGGCTTGCAGATAGCCACCTTCTCACTGTGTTTTCACTAGATGGAGAGAGAGAGCAAACTCTGGTCTATCTTCTTTTTAAAAACACTAATCTCAGCCATTAAAAGGAATGAAATACCTGCATTTTTAGCAACATGGATGGACCTAGAAATTATCATGCTAAGTGACGTCAGTCATACAATTAGACGCGAACATCAAATGCTTTCACTGACATGTGGAATCTGAAAAAAGGACAGAATGAACTTCTTTGCAGAACAGATACTGACTCACAGACTTTGAAAAACTTATGGTTTCAAAAGGAGACAGTCTGGGGTGTGGGGGGATGAGCTGAGGTTGTGGGATGGAAATCCTATAATATAGGATTGTGATGATCATTGTATAACTATGAATGTAATAAATTCATTTGAGTAATAATAAAAAAAACCAAACACTAATCTCATCATGGGTGCTCCACGCTAACCACCTCATCTAAATCTACCTCCTAAAGGTTTTACCTCTAACTACCATCACATTGAATGTGAGGGATTCATCATATTAATTGGTGGGACACAGATTTTTATATATATTTATACATAAATAAATAATTTATAATAATATTTTTATTATATATATATATATATATATATATCAAGATACGAGAAGAGAAGAAGAGATAGAGATGATTCTGGGGTGGCATTTGTAGGAATCACTTTGATAAGCAGAATGCATAAATTCAAGAACATAAAAATTCTATTACTAGTGAAAAAGTTTTCTTTCTTTCTTCAGCTAAGACAGCAGATGATTAATTGTACATGTGTTACATTCAGCCGCAATTGAGAACAGAACTAATCCAGAATGTCACAGGTCCAGAGCAAAGAACAAAAAGGGACCATTATGACATGAGCAAGGTGGGTCTCAAAGTGGTTGAGGCAATCGAAATGGCAAAAAATATTCTATATCCATTGAGACAAGTTCTAGACAGAAGACATGCAGTCCAACAAATTGTACCAGCATCCCTGGCCTCCGGGCTTTCTGTGTTTCTTTCGGTTCCTGTGGCTTCCGTGGGTGTACAAGTTTATTTGGACCTCTGCCTCATCTTCTTTTGGGCTCAGCCTATGCATTTGCTTCTTCCTCCACTTCACCCTCACAGTGAGGAGATTTCTCAGAAGATGGCACTAAGGTTAGTTTTTTAAAATGCAATTATCATTTCAGATTTCTTCTTTCTGTAATGCTTTGTTCTAAATTTATGCATATATGGTAAAAATCTCCATTTTTTGAAATAGGGAAACAAGGAAAGAAAGAAATGTGAGTTACCCGAAGTTACAGAGCAAAAAGTTCTGGGATTTTAACTGATGTCTTAATTCCATACACAGCATTCATTTCCTATACCATACTGGAGGCTACTAGATTGCAAAGAGATGATGAAATCTAGAAAGAGTGTCAGTTTGCGTATTTGGAGAATAGACTCAACTTTGAGTCTCATGTCCACTAGAAAATGAAACTCTAGGATAGAAACTGAAGCAGATTTTGGCAGCCAGATTTCTATTGACTAAACTGGATTCAATTTGCTTTGGGCCTTCATGCATAGCATGTACTTAATGAGTGACTGCTACCTAATCAGAGACTCCTTCAGATGGGACTTATCAAGAAAAATAATTTACAGAAAGACCACTCACTCAGCTCTTTCACAGAAAGCTAAGTAAGAGTACCACAAACTTTAATATGATTTCAGGGATAATTTGCATTTTAGTTTGTAAAGAATTTTTTACACATTCTGCAACAATCCAAGATATTAAAAATAAAACATAACCTTATTATTTTTGAAATAATACTATTATTTTTTAAATAATACAATTTTTAAATACTTTGTATATAATTATAATTCAATTAATTTTATAAAATGTAAATGAAGATAAACAATGATGTTAATAACGATATAATATAATACATTACCTAACAAGGAAAATGTATACTGGTAATCATTAAATGTTTGCATATGTGACCATCATGAAACTTTGGTATGGTCTAAATAAAATTTCAATGCTTTATTCTAGTTTAAATTCTGAATCCTATCTTTCCATTTTGGAAGTATGTTTTTTGATATGTGAAAGTTTATATTATGTTTGAAAGATGTTTTTGGTTAATAATTTCTTAAAGAAATATGACCTATAAGCATATGCCACAGGTTCTAAGTTACACAGTGTATGTATAGATTTACACGGTTGTGTTATAAATATTAGTCAACAATGATCTTGTTACAATTTATTATAATCTTGTTTACTGAACTACATATCTTTATCTTTACTTTACTTTATCATCTTCTTATTGTTTGTTTGTTTGTGTCTTTAAAGGCTGCACCAGTGGCATGTGGAGGTTCCCAGGCTGGGGTTGAATCAGAACTGTAGCCAGTGGCCTACACCAAGCCACAGCAATGTGGGATCTGAGCTGCATCTGCGACCTATGCCACAGCTCATAACAAGGCTGGATCCTTAACCCACAGAGGGAGGCCAGGGATCAAACCCGTGTCCTCATGGATGCTAGTCGGGTTCGCTAACCTCTGAGCCATGATGGGAACTCCTCTTCTTGTTGTTAAACCTGAAATAGAAGGTAATTAATTTCACATTTGTCCTATAGAACAGCACAATGACTTTGAAATTCAGATAGCAAATGGTACAATTTTTCTATTGACACTTTTTTTTTACTACCGCCTGGTGTTCCTCAAGGTATTCCAATACACAGTGCTCTGTTTTATTTACATAAAACTTAGACCTTAACATTCAATTCTGTATCCTCCTGGCTTTTCTACAAAGAGTATTTTATCTTAACTCTCCTTGATGAGCACGATAAATAATACTGTTGTACTCCAAATACTCAAACACATACACTGGAAAAAAGAGACAATTTTTCATACAAATCTATATTTCAGGAAATTCCACTTATACTAAGTGCTGAAGCATCTGAAGTTTAAAGTCATATTACTTATTGTAGAGTATGTAGAGAGATGATATAAATTATCATGATTCTGAATAATTTATTTTATAAAAATTATATGAAGTCATAAAGATGCTTGAAAGTATTTTGATTGTGTTAATAGCTTAATGATTATAGCCTAAACCTGAAGCAGGGAGCTTTTGGAAACTGATTCCAAAGGAGATGACATTATAACTAGTTGACTGAGACAATTCTTTTAAGCAACTGGTCATAAAAGAAAAAAAATAAAATAAATAACCAGATCAAATCAGATTTTTGGCAGTGTATAGCAAACGAATTGGCTGAACATCTTACTTCTAAAGTGGAAATTTTTTGTAGACATAGCCTCAGGCCTATATACAAGGCACAGCTTGCTTTATTTTTGTTTTGATTCTAAGTTCTGGTCTAAGATTTCCATGGCCTTTGTATTGAGTAGTTATATTGGATCATTTCTCACAGAGGCTTGCAACTTTGACTATGTCTAAAGCAGAACATTTTATTTTCTTAATGAATATTATGACCTTTATGAGGCACAGACATAAAGTAATGAGACGTTCCTTGTATTTCTTGTAAATTGGCAGTGAAGGTATTTCTAAAACAGAAGTTCCAAAGCACATTTTGAATAATGGGAGCTTTGTTGGAAAAAGGGTTAAACATCTGGATACAACCATTTTGAAAGACAGTTCTTATTTTGTTGTAGAGGTTCTGGTATATCCTTGCTGCAAAGAAACCCAAAAAACAAACAAACAAGCAAAAATCCTAGCAAGAAAAAAATCAATTGCATTGCTTTAGTTTTCCCAGCTATATCAATTGCTGTGGAGTTAGAGAAAATGTATATAACATGTTTTTCTCAAGCTACTTTGATTTAAGTGTTTTGGGGAACTTAGCTTGTTAATTACAGTTTAAGTCTTTTGTGATATAAAAGTGCTGCAAATGAGAGAGACAGTGAAATATGTTAGTTGAAGAGTCTGAGAAAAAACGATGGGAGAAAGAGCCAGGAGGACTTGATTCAAATCTGACTCTAGAGTAGGTTTATGAGGTGAGGTTAAAATGTGGATCCTCAAAGCACATCTGAAGTTTAGCCCAGCTTCTGATGGTAGGTGGAAAGAGACATGTTGTCAGCAGAGAGACATAAACGAGGGCATAGGGAACTCCCTGGAATTCTTTGGGACAGGCTACTGGGGGAGTTTGACCAGCACAGTAGCTAATGTGGATGTGAGCTTTTAACTCTTGCAGCTTGTGATTATTGTATATCTGTTAAATTCATTTCAAATGGTCCACTCTTTTTCTTTAAATCATAGAAAACAAGTTCCGACTGTGGTTCAGTAAGTTAAAGACCCGAGGTTATTTCTGTGAGGATTTGGATTCAATCCCTGCCCTTGCTTAGTGGGTTAAGGATCCAGTATTGCTGCAAGCTGCAGCATATGTCGCAGGTGCAGCTTGGATCTGGTGTTTCTCTGGTTGTGGTATAAGCCTGAGCTGAGCTCCAATTTGACCCCTGGCCTGGGAACTTCCATATACCACAAGTGCAGCTGTAAAAATAAAAAAAAAAAAAAAAAGAAAAAAGAAAAAATCAGAGAAAAAGAGAAGAATGGCTGAAATTTTCACCCAGGACTCAATATGAAAGTACTGGGCCATTGGGGCAAAATATAAATAATTTTATCAATCTGACATCTTCCAATCCACCCATTTTTAAAACAAATTCAATCTTATGTATTTGAAAGGAGGACTCCTATAGGAAATCAGAGGGTTTGCCTATTTCTTCCAGCTGTCCCTTATTCCTGAGAACCTGCAAAGGTAAGAAAACCTCATGAGCTTAAGCAAATATTGAGGTAGACTGGCTCTTCCTTGCTTTATTAACTATTGCATTTTTGCTGTGTGTGAGTCTGGGA
This sequence comes from Sus scrofa, assembly GCF_054392235.1. NCBI lineage: Eukaryota > Metazoa > Chordata > Mammalia > Artiodactyla > Suidae > Sus > Sus scrofa. The sequence goes on from NC_139386.1 coordinate 53,316,969, forward strand.
AGGTTATAATTAGGGAAAAAGATATAATTTAGAGAAAACTTAATGGTTTCTTCACACAGTGCACACAAGCTCCACTGTAATTTCCATTTGTGTGCTAATTAGAAAGTTTCTTCTTTTTGATCTGTATTCAAATATTACTGTGAATGAACCCCAGAAAAGGATATCCCAGACCCAGGGACTCATCTTTTAGGGAGAAGTCATGTTCAGCTTTGAGCTTCCACAAACATTGCTCAGATCTTTTCATTTTGATTTTTTAACACATGGTTCATTTGACATATTAGCTACGAATTGAGACATTTCTTGGAGAAATGGTCCTAAAATTCCTCTTGGAATGAGGGGTGTCATTCTTCCTCCATGCCTAGGATCATATAGAGCTACACCATAGGGCTATATTGTCTTTGATCTTATTGAGTGCCTGGATAAAGGGGGACAGAGCTGTTGAGCTGAAGTTGAAACACTCTGCACACAGCAAAGCAGAGGCTGAAGGACTCTCAAAGAAGGGCCCAAGGGGACTACTAGTGGAAACATAAGGATATTTGCAAAACCAAAAGTAAATGGAAGATTAGTTACTGCTATAAATGTGGTGGGTGGGATAGGAAACATCTCCTCCATCTCATCCATAAATTTTCCTGTGGACTCAAATCCAGGAACTGCTTAGGATATTTGGATTTCCTAGACTTCATTTTTTTTTCTTTACTTGTACACCCACATTGGCAACAAATTATTCACAATGGCCAAAAAGTGAGAACAACTCAAGCATCTATTGACCAATGAATGAATAAACAATATGCAGTGTGGTATTATTTAGCCTTAAAAAGTAATGAAATCCTGTTATATGCTACAACATGGATGAACCTTGAGGACCTTTTGCTAAGTGAAATAATCTGTTGCAAAAAGAGGGCAACAAATATATGATTCCGCTTATATTAGATGCCTAAAGTAGTCAAAGCCCTAGAGACAGAAAGTAAAATAATTTTCAGGGCCAGGGGCGGGGCGGGGGGGGGGAGGGAATGGGAAGTTACTGTTTAATGGATACAGAATTTCTGTTTGAGAAGATGAAAAAGTTCTGGAAATGGATGGTGGTGATGGGTGCACAACAAATTGAACGCTCTTAATGCCACTGAAACGTACATTTAAAATGGTTAAAATGGTAAATTTTAACAAATGGTCCACACATGCCTAGCGGTTGATCCAAAGTGAGAAAGATTCATCCTACCTAGATGAGGAGACATCTGACTTTACCTAAAAGTGACAGACTTCTCAAATTCACCCACTGCAAATTATTTTCACATAATCAAAAGTATACCAGACCTAGGTCAATTTGAACTTGATATTGAGAAAAATACAGAACATTGAGGTTCTGTGGAAATGAATTTATCATGAGTTATTTTAGTTTTATAATTTTGGTGTAGATTTTTTGTTTTAAACTTAATTTAATTTTGTAATTTTTTTTTTCTTTTTAGGGCTGCGCATGCAGCATATGGAGGTTCCCAGGCTAGGAGTCCAATTGGAGCTATAGCTGCTCCATAGCCACAGAAATGTCAGATCCTTAACTCACTGAGTGATGCCAGGGATTGGACCCACAACTTGTTGGCCCCTAGTCAAATTGGTTTCCACTGCACCACAAAGGGAACTTCTAAACCTAATTTTAAATCAGTTTATATTATTCAAAGCATACATGTAAAGATAAGATATTTTAATTCTAGAATCCAGGTTTTCTCTGAAAAGCAGGTTAGAGTCTGACCCTCAAATGTATGCTCTTTGAGTGTTAACAAATTCAGGTGGACATTATTGACCTAATCTTTTGAACTCTGTTTCTCGTTGCTGAGCAACTCATTCAACAGCCAAATAAAATGTTCACTCCTCTCTCCCTTCACAGAAAGTGGAGAAGGGTATAGTCTGAATATTCCACAGATTCATTTAGTTCAAGAGAAAACTAGAAAATCCAGAAAACTAGGAAATTTCTTCATTATAAATCTATATGGATAATATTACATCTCCTTTTTGAAGCATAATTAAAAATATTTGGAACACATATACATGTAAACAATGCCAATTTTACCTGGAAGTTTTCTTATTCTACCACATTTTTCTTTCCCTAATTGACAGTGTTTGAAGAAATGATTACAGCACAGATTGAGGTGTTTGAAATATATATTAGAGGTCAAATTGTTAAAAAATACAGGTTTATATCTTCAAAAGAGAAACAGACTCATGGACATAGAGAACTGATTTGTGATTATTAAGATCTAATTTGTGATTATTATTTCGGGGGAAAGATGGAGTGGAAAGTTGGAGTTAGCAGATGTAAGCTATTATATATAGAATGGATAAAAAGTAAGGTCCTCCTTTATAGCACAGGGAACTATATTCAATATCCTATGAAAAACTATAACGGAAAATAATATTTTAAAAAAGAATATATATTATATCCATTTCAGTTTTCTGTGCAGCAGAAATTGACACAACGTTGTAAACCAAATATCCTTCAACTTAAAAAAATTAAGAACACAGGTCTAAAGTGTCCAACGAGATCATCTAATAGTCGTATAACATGACTAGTTATATGCAACTCAGTCTTGTAGATTGCTACATATCAGGTTAAGAAGTATATTACGTTACAATTTATAAATGGACCTACCTCTTGAGTAGCATAATGATAAAAGGAAAACAAAGTGTTAAAAGGTCCCAGTGGTATCCTAGCAACTTATTTAGGGTCTTGGAAACAAGGACCTGTGCATGGAATCAATCCCAGGAATTTGTAGCACTAGCCAGTGTTGAGATGGGGCAACTGCCAAACCAGGCAAGAAAGGTGATAATTATTATATGGCAGGTGGTATTTGTTATTAGTGGGCTAACTTCCATTTTGTTTCTGCCAATGGACAGAAGATTTCTAGAGTTTTTGTTAGAGCTATTTCTCCACAGAAAAGTCCATTACTACGCAAAATTATCAAAGAGTTGACAAATGTATAGTGAATATGTACTATAAAGCATTGATAGTTATATAAATTATATTGTTTGAAACTATTCACAATCTTTGAAAATAGCTAATGTTGAAAAATAAATAAGACAACACTGAAAGGCAACAAAAGCATTTATTTGGGGTCTTAAGATATGAAATTCAGCAGGCACAGATCTGGATAGAAACCTAAATGTTCTCTGAGGAGGGTTGAAAACCAAAGGACTTTTAAAGGAAAAAGGAGAAAGTTTATATAAACTGTTTCTCAAGAACTATGATTGGTGCTGGCAGACAAGAATCATTCTTGTCTGTACATGATTAGTTGCTAAGGCTGTTACTATGCAAGAATTCACTATGTAAGCATTCTTTTAGGATGTCATAGTCCAGTTCAAAGTTCATGTTCCATCCAGGTGGAGAAAGGCCTGCCACACCAGTGGCCTCCTGGATCCATTTTAGCGCTCTGTTGGCATTGCAGACTCCATTTAATTATTCCTTCACACTATTATCACCCACATTTTACAGCTAAGGAAACTGATGTTCACAAAGACAAAATGCTTTACCCTAAATTGTACATTTAATCACTAGCCAGAGTGAGATTGGAACCCAGGTCTCCAGTGTGTGTTAGAGAAACACAGCTGCACAGCTGCTGCTAATAAATAAAGATGAATATGGTACTTGCAGTATACATCAGTTCCATTCATCTGTGGGTTTGCAGGTCAACACAATGCCCCAGGAGAATTCTGCACTGTTAATACACATTTCCTTCTCCAAGCTAAGATAAGTGTGTGCTTTGTTCAAACTTAGTTTAATTCAGTTTTCAAAGAAAGCTTTTACTGTTGCTCTGTTCCTTTCATATTGCTGGGTCTCTATGTCTCTTTCTCTTTCTCTCTTTTTACTTTCTTTCTCAACTTTGGTTTAATATTGTGACATCTAAACATGTTTTTTCAGACTCCTCTCTGATCTTTAAGTACTTCTAACCTCCCAAACAGCAACAAGATCCCTGGGCTGAAATTTTCTCTTTAGATTTTGTGTTGTAATGAATTGGTTTCAGCCTTTAATCTTTGAAAATAATGGTCAGTTGCCACAGTTTCACATTCATTTACTTAAATGCACAGATTCTTTCTCATAAAATCTGGTCTAGGTCAGCATGTACTGATAACCTATAAATCAAACCCCAGGTTCTTGCATAGGGATAGTTTTGTTTTCATTTGTCCTTCAGTTAGTCTCTTCATATCATCAGGTTTGTAATGGATTCATTCCAAGCTTTTGGGCAGAAGTGATTTAAATTCTTGCCTGACTGACTTCTACTCAGCATCTCTTAAATTGGTGGAAGAGGCTCAGCAAGAGTAACTCATGGTTATTTGTTGTTTTCAAGATTAATTTGAAAAGCTCTCTAGAAAAACTCACCTAAAGTATAAATTTTAGCAAATAGATTTCAAAGAATTAAATATTTTTTTGAAAAATGATGCTTTTATAGAATATGATCAACAAGGAAGATTACCAATTATCCCTTTGTCTTGGAGTTTATACTCTATCCCAAGCCAATGCAAACTATTTACAAAAAGCAGATGTGCTAATATATTTTATTTCCCTACATTTCTCTCCCTGTAGTCTATTCTTCTGAAAAATAATAAATAATGTTGCATGCAGCAGTAATGCTTTTTCAGAATGCATTTTTAATATTTTTCCAATGTGAGATTATCATAGAGTGAAAAACCACAAATTATGCAAACCTTCCCGCTGTGACTGAAAAATTTGGTTGCGTATAAAACTTGTCACCAGTAATTGCAGAGTCAGAATGAATTGTGGCCTTAAGGCACTTGAACAGAAGGTCTAATGAACCTCAAGTCTCACAAAATGGCATAACGTGTGGCCATTAAGTTAAAAACAAAGAATATACAGCTTGCCACCATGGAGCCACCAGAGCAGTTGGATTATGGGTAGAACATGACCTTGTAGGCTGCATATGTTACCTCATATCATTACCATGGTGAATTTAGAAATAAAATCTGTTTCTGTAAAGTGGGGAAACAAAGCTGTGTTTTAGACATTTTTTTGCTACTGGAGTCTCTTTGTGTATATCCCTGAAATCACATGTACATTTGCTCTGCTTATTTTTAATTTAAAGCTCAATTTTTTAAAATCATTTTAAAGTTTTGACTTCAGCTGAACACCTTGCTTATTTAACATGTCATGTGGTTGCTGGTGAGTCTTTTGTGTAAACACTGGAAAGCAGCAAACATGAGACACAAGCACACATAGTTGTTTCATCCTTCAGGACCTTTAGAGCCATTGAATCAATGTTTGTGCTCATATGAGAAAGTTGGTTTTGGATGTGGTACCAAACTTTGTGGAAATTTCTTCATTTAACCAGATTAGGCACCAAGCAAAATAACATTCATTGGCTGAGCACAATCACAATGTGAAATTCCACTGCACTTGCCACAGTGGATTTTAGTTTCACAGTGCTGGAATCTTCAAGAGAATGAGCACACTGTGGAACTGAGTCATAACCTCCCTATGCAGATGCTTCCTGAATTTTGGAAAATGGTTGCCATGAACATTTCCATTGATTCTCATGTTTTCTACTTAGAAATAAGAGAAAAAGAAACACCATAAAAAATGTATTATTTTTGAAGAATAGATGGAAGAGATGTCTGAAATGCATACTGTTTTTCATTGCCTGGATATACCAGGCCTAAAAGGGTATCAAACTCAGGTTAAAAATAAAGGACCTGTAGTTGCCAAGGGGGAGGAGGAGGGAGTGGGGTGGATTGGGAGCTTGGGGTTAATAGAAGCAAACTATTGCCTTAGTAATGAGATCCTGCTGTGTAGCACTGGGAACTATGTCTAGTCACTTATCATGGAACATGATAATGTGAAAAAATAGAATGTGTACATGTATGTGTAACTGGATCACCACACTGTGTAGTAGGAAAAAAAAAATGTATTGGGGAAATAACAATTAACCCCCCCAAAAAATTAAAAAAAATATATGAAGTAAGCACTGAATAGCAATCTAAGCATCTATATTAAAAGTATTGTTATACTGACTGGGGAACTAATCTATAAAATAGTTTTAATATATTTTTAAGCTTGAACTTATTATGTTGAAGAAAATTTGATAGTTAATCATAAGGTCAGCTATAATTTCTACATATCATCAGTGAACAAAGCCCCAACTGGTGAAAAGATAAGAGAGTCAAGTTCATTATTGTAGAATACAGTAATTGGCAGCAATTTCTAGGAACTGAATAATCATATTGTAATTCAGTTTTTAAGACAATTAAGAACTCAGTTCCTAGAAAAACAAATTACAATGTGATTATTAGTACTAGAAATGAAGAAGCAGTTTGCTGAGGGAGGGTTAAGCTGTGTGTGCTGACTGATGCAGTTTTGCTAGGACCTTTAGTGTAAGGTAAGGAATATTAAATTATTGATTAAATGAATCTCAGCTGGAATAGCTATGTCTTGCTTGATTCCATTCAAATCACATCCTCTTAAGGATCCAAATTCAAGTGTTACTTTGAAGCGTTGATTTAACAAGCATTTTGGAAATAACAATTTGTTGTGATTCTGGATTTTCTTTTATAAATTTCTTTGATGGGATTTTCATAATCTTGAGTGTAGATATTGCCTGTAAGATAAAAGCTGGGTCAAGTAGATCGCAGTCAGTTTTGCACAGAAATTGGTGCAATATGTATTTTATCTTACAAAGATACTATACGTTTTAAAGTGATGATGTTTGGGAAGTGTTTATTTATTTTTGTTAAATTTTAGAGGCGAGAAATCAGACTTGGAATGTGTTAGAATCAGAGGAAACAATAACAATGACAAAAGTAGAAGTGCACTCTTACGGTTTTCACCATGACCATTTGATACACTATTTTCGATGTTCCTTTAAAAGGAAATTCAAAGTAACCCTTTCAAAGGTGAAAGGATCATTTCAATGAAAGGACTTGTCATGTACTTAATGTTGCCAACCTTACCAATATCAGGAAACTCACTACTGTATCAGGCTTCTAAGTGATCATGTGGGTCCTTGTGGCCTATCCTCTTCCAATTCAACCTCCACATAAGGCTATGCTCTTTCTAGGATGTAAGCATCTTTTTTTCTACTAAAAATAAGTTTTAAAAAGCAACCAGCATGCTAATTAATGTTTTTGGAATATGAGGAGAAGGCATATCTAATGTGAGTGCTATTTTTTCTTTGCATAGACCTGCCTGGTGATAATCACTGACTGAAAAACCCAAGTACAGATAAAATGAAGTGAGCACAGATTAGTAGTCTGAGGAGCCATGTTAAAAATTGATTGACACCCTGAAAACTTTGGTAAGTTTCTGTTGCCTATAGGACCACATCAAAACCCCATAGCCCATTACAAGAGGTCGTATGTGATGTGGTCCCTTTCAATCTCTGCAGCCTTATCCTTTGCCACTCTCATTGAGATATACAATATTTGAGTGATGCCAAATTACTTGGGAGTCACAAAAGAAACCAAGTAGTGTTTGAATCCCCACCTTTGCCTGGAAATATTGCATTTATCTGGTAAATTAGTATTTAGCTATCAATGTCCAGTTCAAATTCTTTAGGTTATCAGACCTACAAGTTGTAGTGTACTTTCAAAATTTTAATTTTTAAAATTTGGGTTTGGCAGAGGGTTGTTGAAGTTTTATTTTGCAAAGTGATGATGTTAATATTAAATAAAACATGGGTAAGAAACAAGCCACCAGCTACAATCATATCATTTCATTAAAGGTTTTTATAACATGAAAATGGAAGAAAGTAATTAAACTCAATAAAGCAAATAAATTAGTCTTTTGGAAATATCAGTCTATGTTTCTTATTTATTCATTTTATTCTTCTTTAGACAACATCTCGTCTACAAAGCTCTGTTTTAGAAAAATTTCCCTGGCAGAGCCAAACAGGGCAAATTGCTTTCTACTTAGGTGATTATTACAATTATTTTTCTGTACAGCAGGTATTTTTTCATGCTGTTTCAAATTTTTCTAGAATGTAAATTATCAGTGACAGAAACTAAGTTTTATTCATCTTGGTATCATCTGCACCTAGGAGAATGTCTGGCATATAATGTGAACACAATGTTGGCTAAATTAATGGAAGATTTAATAAACAAAGAAAATACATCCCAGTGCTGGAGAGCTTTAATTGTTAGAAATTTCTTATAATGAATTGAAATTCTTCCACAGTTCCCTCAGTTCTTTGGCAAAAAAATAACTATCTACTCTCAAAGAGCAAGCCTTCAGGTATTGAAACTGATACTTTCTTCTTTAGGCCACAAACCTGAATTCCTTAAAATATTCCTGGTAGGAAAATGTTTAGACACTTTCCAACTGACTGTTCCTTTTTTATCAATTCAATCAATTTATTTTTATCCTTTTCAAATTATGACGATACTGCAGAGGGATTGTGTAACCAATTCAGAAATGTCATGTTTTCAGTACGTACTTAGCCATTAACTAGTTGGAAGGTCAATCTGAGATGACTGACTAAAATTTTATGATATGAAATAAAAAACATATATGATATACATAGGTCTAACTGGAGCACTTTGCTGTATAGCAGAAATTGGGACAACATTGTAAAGAAACTGTACTTTAATTTAAAAATGGGAAAAATGTATATAGAATCTCTGCAGATGGTCTGGAATAAAGTAAGTGCTATAACAGACATATTTCATGTGTAATATTATACAACACAAAAGAAATACATGTGTCATTCACATAACTCTCCAAAGCAGTTCCATATGGGTAGAGTGGGGTTGGGAAACTATGAACTGAATGCTTTTGTCCTCTAAAAATTCATATGTTGAAACCTAACTTCCAATGTAATGGTTTTTGGAAGTGGAGCCTTTGGCAGGTTGTTAGGTCATAAGGGTAGCAGAGCCCCCATGAATGAGATTAGTCCCCTTATAAAAGAGATCCAGGAGAACTCTCTTGCTCCTTCAATCATATGAAAATACATCAATAAGATGACCATCTGTGAACTAGAAAGTGGATACTCACTGGACACCAAGGAAGTCTACTAAATTTGATTGAGATGACTAATATGATTTTGTAGTCTCATTATACTGTGGGATCACATTAAATTAGACATGTTCACAATTTGTGTGTTTTTCATTTTGTTAGTGTAAATTGCTATCTTTTTCTATAAGTCTGGGAAATAACTTTAAGCATTTTTGTAATTAGTATCTAACTATAAAAGAAAAATATGTTGATTCATAATTTAGAAAATACATGAAAATCTAAAAAGTAAAAATAAAGATCATCCAACTGACATAAATAATGATAATAATAATTATCTTTAGGATATTATGAAGATAGATTATGCATATATGATGATTGGGACAATTATCTTCCAGGTTTAATCATTTTTGTTAATATTTTGACAGCATGAATAGTACAATTAGTTTCCTATGCAGGTATATCCATTTTTTTTAACCAAAATTGACCATCATTTTTGTATTTTGGGTGGTTGGCTTTTAAAATATAATATATTATGAACTTGCTCTTTTGTAATCATATTCATTTTCTACCCTGAGGAACAAATTATCACAACCTTGTGGCTTAAATCAACATATATATGTATATATATTTGTATATATGTATGTATGTAAATACATGTATATGTATACATGTATAAACACATATGTACATACAAACATATACATGTATGTTTAAGTACATGTATATTTGTGTGTATATATATATTATATATATATATATTACATATGTATATATATTTTAGTGATCACCCAGGCTGCATATAGACATTCCCAGGCCAGTGGTTGAATACAAGCTGCAGATATGACTTTGGTCATATAAAGTAACCTAATCACAGGAGTGAAATCTGTTGGAGGCATGAATATGCAACATGACAAAGAATGGAAAGAAAAGACTGGCGCCATAGAGTGGCTGTAGAAGGTCAGTCTATACTTTACAAAGTCTTGTGACTCTCTCATGACCCTTGAGGCAAAACGAATGAGAACAGCATCAAAAACTAGCATCTTGAAAACAAGATTGCTGAAGCACTGATGTTGCTGATGGAAAACCATCAGCTCTGACATTCTCAGGACTGGAGCCTTGGGGGGTTTATGGGAGAGGCCAGAGACGGCTTGAAGCAAACAACAAATTACGGCCTGGGAGGGCTAAAACATTTATGATTACTTTATGTGCTTAGGAATGACTGTCCTAGCATATCTTGCTTCCAATAAGTTTGAAGTAAAATACCGATGTATCCCCTGCACATACAAGGAAGTTGGAAATAGTAAATAAAAACCATGAGTTGGCTCAGAGGGTTGCTATTGCCTCTTGAAGGCGGTAGCCCCCTGATCCCCACTCTATGTCTGTGTCTCTTTCTTCTTATTTCTGCAGCACTGCTGACTTTGGAACCTGGGTTGAGGAGCAGGCCTCATCAGAAATCCATGATATTCACAAGTTTAAGTAAACATTGGAAAGGAAGGGATTATTTACGGCTTATCTCTAGGAGAAGGACTAGAATACAGGAATCTTGGAGGCCATCTGAGAAATCTGCCAACAACAGTCATTAATTTCTTTCAACAATTTGCAATAGATATTAGTGTTGTTGGTCATATATTTGTGATTCACATGATGGGCACAGAGTATGATAGAATTTCCCTACCCACTTGCAGTTGATGTGATTACATGACTTCCTTTGGAACATGGATTGTGAGGGGAAGTGTCATCTGTCACTTCTGGCTGGATTTCTAAGAGCCAGGGAGATATTTAGCTACGTCTGCTTTCTTTTTGCTACACCTACCAGAGATTACTGAGATGGTGCTGCTTTGCTTTTAAACCTAAATGTGTCTAAGCACAGAGCCCCATTGCCAAATTTATGTCAAGCCCCAGGGATGGGCATGAGCAAGAAATAACCTGTGCTGTTTGAAACCATTCTTTCATGCCTGTTATACCTCAGGAAACCGCTCATCTTAGATATGTTATACTTAAAAAATAGATAAAATTTTACATATAATCTTGCTAACTCTGGTCTAGCTTTTTAACTTGTCAAAATAACTTATCTGAATCTGTCGTCACCTTAACAGTAACTTTCAATTTGGAGTTATCTGAACTTTTGATAAATAAACTTAGATGTCTCAATCCAAATAATGAACACATTTATTGACTATGACTTGATCAATGGCTGAACCCTCTAGCATATCCCTAGAGAGGCCCTCAATATGACAAAGAGCCATTAACCACCATTCTCTGACACTGTTATTCAACAGTCATATAAAAGGCATGTCTATGATTCACAAAATAATGGTTACTAAAACAAAAGATGATGTGATAAAATAAAAACACAATATTGTGTCATGTTTTAAAATTCTCTTTTAACAGTTTTCTTAAGGTGTAATTTATGTGCTGTGAAATTCACTCATTGTAAGTATCCAATTCAATGATGCTAATTTCCTTTCCCATTTTTCCCTCTAGTCTTCTTTCTGTGGACTCTCCTAGCACTTTAAAAGGCTTTCACTTGTTTTCTTCCAAAATCGTGCTTCCCAAAACTCTTGACGTGTTGCCCATTCTTGAACTTGAGGCTTTTCTAGTATTTATTATGTGATACTTGCTTCTATAATTCAACGTCAATTACCTAGGGCCAATATAATTTTGCTTTTTGATTCATATTGCATTTATTCCCTGGCATCTGAAAGTAGCAAATCAAATTAAAGTCAAGGTAATATTCATTGAAATACAAAACTATATTTATCTTTGTCCCTGTTCCTCTACTATCTATGTATCTATCTATCATCTATCCATTACATATCAGCAATATGAAATTATAATAAACATGTGAATATAAACTTAATATTGGGGTCTCCACTCACACGGATTGTGCAACTTTGTTATACACAGGGTGACCATATTTCCAAGTTTGTTCTGGGAAGTCATAACTTGCTTCTTTTGTCTCAGTGTAAATATTAACTGTGACCTCTTTCAGTCTCAAATGGTCTTGTGTGGTATGTTTTCCATTGTGAAAGAATTTATAATCCTTATTTTAGTTTTTTAATTTTTTTATTCCCAAGGAAGTTATTTTAATTATTAATCTTCTTGGATATTAAAAGTTTTAAATTACAGATCTCATTTGAACAGTTTAAAGATATTATTTTAAAAATTACATTTTGCCTTTGGAATGGATAGGCAATGGGATAGGCAATGAGATCCTGCTGTATAGCTCTGGAAACTATGTCTGGTCACTTGTGACAAGGCATGACAATGGGAGAAAAAAGAACCTATACATACATGTGCAACCGAGTCAACACACTGTACAGTAGAAAGTTGGGAGAACACTGTAAGCCAGCTATAATGAAAAAATAAAGAAAATAATAAATAAATAAATAAAGGTTAATGAAGTGATAACTGTAAAAAAAAATAAAAAAATAAAAAGTTACATTTTTTCCTCCTTCATTTGGAAATTTTTATTGCTGTAGGTAGGCGCCAGGCAGTTGTAATCTCCTTCACAAGCCTTTGGTGTATGATTTTGGTGATAATATAACAAAGAATGATAAGGCATGAGCTGTTATGTGCCTGTCTGTTTTAGTTTAAACTCAACATGTTGAAATTTGATCTTTTTAAATAATATCTAAAAATGTTGTTCTTAACATGTCAGTGCTCAATTTAAAACAAAGATCTTCCTTGTTCATTAAGACTAAGAAGGTCATTGGCAGATTTTATTTTTTACAATTGATGTATAGTTGATTTATAATATATTAGTTTCAGGTATACAGCATATATAACTTATTATATAGTGATTCAGTTATATATATATATACATAAACATATATTCATATATTTATCTTCTCTTCCATTATAGGTTATTACAAGATAGTGAGTATATTCTCTGTGTTGTACAGCAGGTCCTTGTTATCTATTGTTCATAAAAGCCGTACCAGTTTACATTCTCACCAAGAGTGTAGGAGTATTCCCTTTCCTTCACAACTTCTCCAGCATTTGTTAACATATATATATAATATACGTTAATCCCAAACTCCTAATTTTTCTCTCCCTCCCTCACTATCCCCTTTGGTAACCATAAATTTTTTTTCTATGTCTGTGAATCTGTTTCTGTTTTATAAATATGTTCATTTGTATCATTTTTTAGATTCTACATATAAGTGATACCCTGTGATATTTATCTTTGTGTGGCTTATTTCACTTAATATGTAATTTTTGGTTCATATATGTTTTGGAAAATAGTATTATTTCATTCTTTTTCATGGCTGAGTAATATTACATTTTATATGTGTCATTTGTCAGTTCATTCAACCATCAGTTAACATTAAGTTCTCTCCTATGTCTTGGTTACTGTAAATAGTGTTCCAGTTAACACTTGGGTACATGTATTTTTTCAAGTTATGGTTTTCTCTGGATATATGCCTGGGAGTAGAATTGTAGGATCATATGGTAGCTCTATTTTTGGATTTTTAAGGAACTTTCATACTGTTCTTTATAGTGGCTGTACCAGCTTACATTCTCACCAAGAGTGTAGGAGTGTTCCCTTTTCTTCACAACTTCGACAGCATTTATTATTCGTAGATTTTTTGATGATGGTCACTCATACTGGTGTGACATGGTAACTCATAGTAGTTTTGATTTATATTTCTCTAATAATTAGTGATGTTGAGCATTTTTTCATAAGCTTGTTTGCCATCTGTCTGCCTTTGTATAAACGTCTGTTTAAATCTTCTGTTTTTTGATTGGGTTGTTTATTTGATATAAACCTGTAGGAGATATTTATATATTTTAGAGATGAATCCCTAGTTGTTTGCTTCTTTGCAATATTTTCTCCCATTCTGTGGGTTGTATCTGCAATATTTTCTCCCATTCTGTGAGTTGTCTTTCATTTTTGCTGTGTAAAATCTTTTGAGCTTGATTAGGTCTAATTGGTTTATTTTTATTACTCTAGGAAGTGGGTCAAGAAAGATATTGTGATTTATTTCAATGAGTGATTGACACAATGCACACAAGTTTTCCTCTAAGAGTTTTATAGTATTTGATCTTACATTTAGATCTTTAATCCATTTTGAGTTTATTTTTGTGTATGTGTTAGAGAATGTTCTAATTTCATTCTTTTACTTGTAGCTGTCCACTTTTCCCAGCACCACTTATTGAAGAGTCTGTCTTTTCTCCATTGTGTATTCTTGCCTCCTTTGTCATAGATTAGTTGACCATAACTGCATGGGTTTATCTCTAGGCTTTCTATACTGTTCCATTGATCCATATTTCTGTTTTGTGCCAGTGCCATACTGTTTTGATTATGTAGCTTTATGGTATAGTTGAAAGTCAGGGATCCCGATCTTCTAGTTCTGTTTTTCTTTTTCACAGTGCTTTGGCTATTCAGGGTTTTTTGTGTTTCCATACAAAGTTAAACAAATTTTTGTTCTAGTTCTGTGAAAAATGCCATTGGTAATTTTATAGGGATTGCACTGTATCTGTAGATTGCCTTGGGTGGTTAAGTCTTTTTATTCATTTCTAAAATGAAGTTCTTGCTTCCAGAACTTTACTAAAATTTATGTTTAGTTTGCTTATTCTTTTTTCATGAATTTCTTCTGTCTCCAATGACCTTCCTTCTTTATTCCAACTGTGTTTATTTTTCTTACCTTTTAATGTTCAGACTGAGCACTCTTTTTTTCTTACATAAACTAAGTGTTCATTGATCTTATCATTATGAATTAAGTAGATTGATATCATGGATTATATTAATAGGTTTAAACAAAACACAAAATCAAAAAAAGGATGGAGAAAAATAGAACACAGTATTGAATGGTGTGGTAGGCAGATTAATAGTCCTCCAAATATGTCCATGGTGTAATTCTTTGAACCTTTGACCACCTTAGTTTATACAGCAAAAGAATACTTAGTTTGTAAATGGAGTTAAGGTTGTTAATAAAGATAGGGAGATTTTCCTGTTTTGCCTAATGTGATCACAACAGTGCATAAATGATAGAAGAGGGAGGCAGAAGAGTCAGAACAAGAGAGACGGCATTGCAAGAAAGGCTTAAACAAATTTTGCTCCTTTTGAAGATGGAAGGGAACAATGGGCCAAGGAATATTAGCAGCATCTAGAAGCTGAAAAGTCAAGAGAATGGATTCTCCTCTAGAGCTCCCAGAAAGGCAATACAGCTATGCCTACCCTTTGATTTTAGTTCAGTGAGATCCACTAAATACTTCTGACCAATATAACTGTAAGAAAATAAATTCGTGTCATTTTAAACCACTAGTTTTGTGGTAAGTTGTTACAATAGCAATAGGAAACTCGTATAAGCACAAAGAATCAGTATTCAAATAAATATTGGCAAGCAAGTTTAAGAATGATTAAGTTCTTACAGGTACAAAGGGGGAGATGGGATTTGAAGAGACACGATCTGATTCTAGCTTTTGGTTTTCCTTTTTTTTTTTTTTTTGGCCATGTGCATGGTTTATGGAACTTCTCAGGCCAAGGATTAAGCTTGTGCCACAGCTGTAACCAGAGCCAGAGCAGTGATAATGCCAGAACCTTAACCTGCTGAGCCATGCTGCAACTCCAGTTTAATTCTAAAACTCATAGTCTTAATTAATATACTGTTCTGAAAGAGGAAGTCCACTTACTCTGTGTGATTTCAAAGGCATATCTGAGACCTGGGAGGTAGAAATTACAATGACTTACACAAGTTCTGACAAGAAATTTTAAACACAGAGCTGTCAATATGTTAATTTGGCTGAGACGTTGTGCAGATTGATTTGGTTGAGAAATGGCAGGGATGTGGCTGAGCAAAGGCAGAGATATATTGCTGGAAAAGGAAGCAACTGTGTTCTCAGTGAGAAAATCAGGTGAAGAAGGTAACCAGTGAAAGTGCTTAATTCCCTTGAGAATAGAAAGGTAGTAGGGGAAATGCCTGGGAAGATTCAGTTCCTAATGTTGACTGGGAGAATTTGATCACTGTCAGGAAAGTGGAAAGGGAGAAAGCTGTAGAGAACCAGTTTTTAGCATAAGTAGATATTAACTTTAAGTGATAACTCAAGGAGTAATCCCCTCAATATTCTAAAATGAAACATGAAGATAAATGAAGTTGCATATATGTATGGGACAAAAACTTGGTTTACACTAAATCTTCAGTCTGAAAGCAGCTTTAGATCAAAAGAGCTGATTTTCATCTTGAATACTTAATATTGACCCTGTAATTTGCAGTGCATATGCCTGAAAATGTAGCTTTAAAAATAAGAAATGATCTTTTAAACAAAAAAATCAATTAAAATTATTTCCATCCCATAACATTTATAGGCTACATGAAACAGGCAAACCTTACTCACAGTAGAAATAGGCATCTTCCTGGATTTGGAGCTAAGCTAATGACTTTTCTGATTCAGCATCTTTCTTTAATTTTGGTGGAATATCCACTAAAGCTTCCTTCCTCTTTATTTGAAAACACCACACGTGCTAACTATCAGGCAAGAGTAATATCATCTGTCAATTCGAGTGAAGTCCAAATATTATATTGACCATGTTTACAAGATTTGACTATTTGTTCTTACATCAAGTAATAAATTTTCTCAATGGTATTCAAAGCAGGTGGCTCAATATTTTGTTTGAAAGGTTATTTTCACTTGGAGAATTATCCACACATTTAAAAATATTTTCTGACAAAAGCAAAATAGTGAAGTGCAAGACCTGTCAAACAGAGAAGAAAGATCTATTTCTTTAAAATAACATGCTCCTGGAGTAAAATGTGAAACATTTTACGTGTGGCTACAAATGATATGGACTTTTTCCTTTAGGTTGTTTTTAAGAACTTATTTTTTTTTAAATCAGTCTTTGACGAGTTGACACTGCTTTATCACATCTTTGAAGAAAACGGTGTGTGTGTGTGTACATGATAAGGAAGATATAAGATGTGGCAGATTTACCAGTGGAAAGAGAAGTAATAAACAACTAAAATTTGACCTAGTGTTTTGAGCTCCCAAATTCTGTCTAGAATATGGATCTTAGAATTACCTCTGAAACTTTTAGGACTAATAGATTTTTACCTCTATGTTAATCAGCCTTCCCAGGGGGATTATCTTTTTTTCTCTATCAGTATCATTAGTTCAATAAACTGAAGGTAAATAGAAAATCATGGAGTTCCCTTTGTGGCTCATTGGGTTAAGAATCTGACTAGTATCCGTGAGGATGTGGGTTCGATCCCTGGCCTCCCTCAGTGGGATAAGGATCCAGCATTGCTGCAAGCTGCAACAAAGGTTGCAGATGCAGGATGGATCTGGGTTTCTGTGGCTGTGGTGAAGGCTGGCAGATGCAGTTCCAATTGCACCTCTAGCATGAGAATTTCCATATGCTGCAGGTGTGGCCCTAAAAAGAACAAAATAAATAAAATTGAAAAAAGAAAAAAAGAAAAGTAAAGTCACATATGTTATTTACCTGGTCTCTTCAGGGAAGATACTGTCAACTGGGTTAGTCTTCTCCCCCTTCCCACATCTGCATAGTTGGTGTTCCGCTTTGTTCAAATGGTACTCTGTGAGATTTCTGCTTTAGCAAGTATTACAAGTCTACTATAGGCATATTAAGACAATCTTTGAGATCAAGAATTTCTTTTTTTCCAGGAAAGCAAACAGGTCTTGGAGCCTTCAGATTGCACTTTGTACTTCCAGTGTGTGTAGGAGAAGTAAGTTCAGTGTGGAGGAGACCAGTGCAGGTCCAGATTGTGGGGTAGGGAAAGAATAGACTGGAATTTTGCTGAGCTTTGGGGCAGCTCAGAGGATATCAGAATCAGGCCAGAGCAGCTACTGCATGAGCACTCTTCCCAGAAGAAGCCGGATCTCATGGGACCTCAGGAGGTCTGTGGGAGCCAGTAGAGGAATTGTGTGGGATAAAAACACCTGAGTGCCCTAGTGACAGGCACCCCTGGTTCCAGACTGACCATAAGAAGTCTGACTCACACTGCCTATCACACAAAAACAATTCTGATAGATGCCTCACTCCACCCCTCCCCTTCAACTGAAACCGTCATTGCAATGATGCCTCCCTCAGGGTCTTGGCCAGGTGTGGCCCTGTGATTAAGGATGGTCTTAATTATGCCAACTAAATGTGTTAACATATATCTGGAACATGAAAGGATCTTGTAAATGCTTATTGAATGAATATGACAAAAATTGATTTTGTAAGCTAACCTGAAGTCTCATTGCCTTTAAGGACATTTCTGATGACTTTATCATCTATCAAGCGATGCGTTCTGGTAGAATTTTAAATTTAGCTTTATAATTGAATTGTTGATTTTTCTGTGCTATTTCTGCTATTGATACTGTTACATATAGTCAGCACCTAGTCACCGAAGATGGTCTTTAACAATCTCTTCCCCCTTTCCCTCATTTTATGCACATATATTTTCCATCAAATGGGAGAAATTAACCTTCCCCACTTCTCTTAAAAGCCTTCCCTACCTTTACTTTGGGATGGCCTTATGATTGGTTTTAACCAATAACATGTTAGAAATGATCTGGGATTTCTGAAAGACTATCAGAAAGACTAGCATCTTTACTTTCCTGATTCTTGGAAACTAGCTTGCATGCTAAGAGGAGCCCAAGGCATATGGAGTGGTACTTGGAGGTATTAAGGGTCTCTGATGGACAGCCCCTATCTTGATACACCAGCACAGGTGGGTCCCAAAATGACTATAGCCTCTGCAAATATCACCTGGAACAGAACTACCCAGGTGAGCTCAGGATGTAAGATAAAATAAAACAGTTGTTATTTTAAGTTGCTACATTTTGGAATCATTTGCTAGCAAAAGAAGATAACTGAAACAATAGATTATTTCTTCTAACACATAAATACAGCTTCGTTTTCTAATAACATATGAGTTATAGCTTAGAAAGGATCTTCGAGCTCAAACATTGTTCTGCAGAATCATATTATTAAGTTTTCATAAATATACTATGCAATAACAGTTTGTTAAAATTGTATGCAATTTTTTCCATTATTGGTGTTAAACAGTCATGGAATTTGTATATATTTTCCTATATGTATGTGTTATGCATTGGCGTGTAGTAGAGATCACCCTTTGAGACCTCCTCTGTTTTCATAGTAACTGACAACAGACACCTGATTTTTTAAAAAAAATTTTTTTTTGGCCTTACCTGAGGCATGGAGAGTTCCCCAGGCCAGAGATCAAACCCGAGCCACAGCAGTGACAGTGCTGGATCCTTAACTGCTAAACCACCAGGGAACTCCAGAACACCTGATTTTTGTCTGGACTTATAGCAGATGAGGATGGAAACTTCATTATTCAACCTGCCAAACAGCTCTCATTTCTGGTCAAAGAGATAGAAACAGGAATATGCTGTGAAAGACTATGGAGATCATTTGCCTCTCCATCTCTTAGTCCTGTGGGTGGAAGATGGATGACATAGTTAGAACATTTATTAGAAGGAGAGGGCAAGGTCATACAGGTGAAAAAGGACCTGAGCTCAACAATGGGAGTCACCTTACTCACCTTAGACTTCTCACATGATTGAGAAACCACTTCTGATTTATTTAACCCATTATTATCAGGATTTTCCAATACTTGTAACCAAGCCTAATTTTCAGTAAATGTAGCAAGAAAACCAGGTTCTAGGCTGAAGCCATTTGCTAGTGGTTCACATTTCTTTATCTGTCTTTCATACTGAGATAGCTATAGCATATTTTGTTCCCTCAATGACTCTGTTTCCTTTATATAAAATAGGTATGATCACAACCAACTTCAACAAGGTTTCTGCTCAAAATGACATTTGGAAGTAGAAAGGAAATTTAAACATCAAAATTAACCCAACATCTTTCGATTAGCAAAATATTTCAATAGTCTTTCATCTGTAATAATACTAAACACACAATATAAGGAAAGATAATAAATCATTTACAGAAAAGAAGATGAACATTATTGATGTAAACGATACAAAATGAAGCTTTCAAAGTAGAGTATGGGCAAGTTGAATGATGATGAAACATATATATATACTCACACTGACATTTGAAAGGAGGGACATAGCAGAGCAGCAGTAGTTAGACAATTAATTGTAACAGCAGTTAGCTTTATCATTAAGATGCCTGTGGAGGATGTTTCTTTAAGGCACTAGTATAGAATCTTAATATGTAATTAAACAGCATGCTGATAGTATTTGATAGTATTTTTCTAGCAAAACATGACTGAGACATAGGAGAGAATTACGGTTAATATTATTATCCTAATTTTGTGAAAATAGTATTAGTTTTCACTCTCTTTCAAAATAGGTAAACCATGAAAAATCCACAGGAATGTTTTGGTACCAATGCTCAATAACCCAATATAATTTCCACCCCCTACTTCCCTTACCTATGTCTCCATTGGCAATTCCTTTTCCAGTTACAATCTTCTAATTAACCTCATCTCACTGTTAAGCTTTGTGTGGGAGGTGGAAAATAAATGCTTTGCTTCCTGGATTGCTGTTTCCAAATGGCAAGATGATATACAGGAAGAATATATGAAATGTACATTTTAAATTTTTTAAATTTATTTTTAACTTTTTATTTCAGCTGCACCCCTAGCATGTGGAAGTTCCTGGGCCAGGAATTGAACATCTGCAGTAGAAGCAACCCAAGCCACTGAAGTGACAATATCAGATCCTTAACATGCTGTGGCATGAGGGAAGTCCAGACTTTACATAATTTTTTTGAAATCAAGGGATTATTTTTTTTACCAGAATACACACAATATTTTTTTAAAAAAATCGTTAATACACACACACGCGCAGATGTACACTCACAAGACTATATTCTTTGAATTTTATTCCATAAAATACTCAGCAGGGTTTTTTCATAGAATGAATGTCTCCATAGTGGATATATTAATGCATTTTGTAAAGCACAAGTATACATAATTGTTTTCACTTTCTATCTATTTAATGTTCTGACAAATACTAGCTCCATTTATATACATGTAAAGTCTCTTTTCAATTTTTTAAAGATGTCTTATTGATTTCCTGTAGAAACAAATGTTAAGGTTTGACTCCATGCACATATCTCTTAAGATTTATCTTTTTGATTTATTGAAGCAGCTTCCAGCTATTTCCTAATTAACATATTTTTGAAGCTAAACTCTATCCTAATGGAAATTCATATAGTGTCAAAATATAGATAAGAAATATGTGGAAATTTGCCTGGCTATCCATGTCTTCTTAAAAATGGAAGTGTTTCATGAAAACCTGAGGAAGAAAAATGTGTAATTTGAAGAGCAAAATGCAGATCATTTCTGTCACTAGAGACTTCCCAGATTCATTGAGATGCAGTTCGAGATCTCTTTTGTTGCATAGCAGGAAGTTCCTACATAGATACTCACTGACATTGAGTTCCTTTAAAAATGGCAAGCTAATGAGAATGCCTTTATGGTTCCACTGTTCTTTATTTTGTGACAGAGTCATAAATTCTACCACTAAGATAATTTTGCATGTGGAAGGGAGTCTATAAAAGCTTTATATGTGAAGAACATGGACATATCAGGTTTATAACTTCACTAACACCCTGACTGAAGTCTGAGCTTGGTTCTATGTTCCAATCTTGTTTTCATGAGCTCACATCTTGATCCATTTTCCTGCTATGGATCACAAAAATAAGAACAAGACCAGACAGCAAAATGAGAATTTGTAAATTTCTTTCCTTAGAAGAAAACCAAAGGAAATAGTTTTAGTGTAGCTAATTATTTAAGTCATTCCAGTGGCAGGAAGGTTTTTCAGAAATAGCTGTGAATTTAGTAGTGGATTTTTTTAAAAAAAATAACAAAGCAAAATTTGTCATTCATTAAAAAACCACACACAAAAAAAACTGATGCCAGTGATTATATCAAACTCAACTCATAGTAGAATTGAATTTGGGGAAAAGATGAAGCTGTTCCCACGGCCACCCCCTTTGTTTAGCAATGCCAACTGATTGCTGTCTTTTGCGAGCTTACCCTTTCAGGTTAGGCCTTTTCACAAGGAGTTTGCTGGCAGGTATTGGACACTACAGTGCCAAATCCAGTAAGATTCATTATCCTCCTGGACATTACTAACTCTAGAGGGAGACCACAATGCCAGACAATCTCATGGCAAAATACAGTCTCATATGGTAATTTTTTAATCTGGTTTCCAGACTCTGGATATTTAGATCAATGATATAATTTTGAGGGTTTATTTTCCCTCTAATGGAACTCAGTTTAAACTCTGAGACATTTGAAGCAAATGTGAAAATGGATATTATCCCCCCTTGTTTTATGTGTATATTTTAAATTTTAAATTAAATTTTACATGCTCTTTTGTAGCTTAAAAGTATTAGCTATTTCTTTAAGATTTTATCCATATAGTGAGAAGTGAAGTGGTATTTATAACATTTTTTTGTCTTTTTTTTTTTTTTTTTTTTGTCCTTTTTAGGGCCACACCCATGGATATGGAGGTTCTCAGGCTAGGAGTCTAATCAGAGCTGTAGCCGCCCAATGGAGCAGGACCCTAAACCTAACCCTAACCCTAACAATGCAAGATCCAAGCTGTGTCTGTGACCTATACCACAGCTCACGGCAACACCAGATCCTTAACCCACTGAGTGAGACCAGGGATGGAACCCACAATCTCATGGTTCCTAGTCAGATTTGTTTCTGCTGCACCACAACGGGAACACCTATAACATGTGTTAATTCATGAAATGCATGAGCTAAAACAGGCAACTAATATCAAGTATCCTTTGTGGTTTCAGATCGAATACAATCCAGCAGTATGAGTGCTCATATATGAGATGGTTTAAAGAGTTCACTTGGGCAGCTGCACTGTCTTCCTTTTACACCCAAGGGTACAAGGAAGGGATAGGGTAGGGAGAGTAGAGAGGGAAGACTTTTACTTCAGCAGAATCCTTAGGTTAGTCATGATTATAGTAAAGAAACAAAATTTGCTTCCTGGCATTCTGAAAGGTGTATTCTCTTTATTGATGGAAATCAGTTCTTTAATAATGCAAATGTGTACAACTTATGCATATTCTTGATTGTGGTCATATTCATTTGTGTTCATAAAAACCATCAACAGCTAAGTATCACCTGAAATCCCTATAGTAATTAAGAGTATCAAGTGAACCTGGGGAGGGGAAAATTTTTTTCTGTGAACCTGGGGAAGGGAAAATTTTAGTTCTCATTTTCCATTGAGCTGATAACACTTTGAAAGCTATAAAAGAAGTAGATAGCTATATAATTTCTACAGAAGTTTTATTTAGCTAGTTCGGGCTGGATTGATGTTATAGTATAAAAGATATACTGTTGTAAGTCCTACTATGTAAAAGAAAATACTGATTTCTGATGCATAAAAAGAATGGACTCCAGCATTGTTATTGTACCAATAATACAAACATCAATATACTACTATTCTTTCCTAGAAATTCTAAAACCTACTTCCTATTATTCATATTTTGTCATTTCCCTGCCTCAATGAACTTTATGCAAAACTTAATTTGGACTACAGATTTTGTAGCAAATGTGTGTATACTATATATATATATATATATATATATAATACACACACACATATATTTGTATATATGTATATATATATGTGTGTGTGTGTGTGTGTGTGTGTGTGTGTATCCTAAAGTTGGAGGCATTTATCTGGACAGATGGTCATGCTAGTTGAACATATTGTGCATAAATGCTGTGTAGCATGGCTAGAGTATAGAATGTTCTCTTTTATAAAAAGAGTTTTGTTAAGAAAAACTCACCATATATTATAGAAAAAAAACACACTTCACCTATGTGTTACTAGTTTTTCAAAAAATTATTGGCAACACAGCTCAGTGTGATAATGATTTATTTTCTTTGATTCAATGGCTCATTATTATGTATAGTTGTGTTGAATTCCAGTTAATATTTTATTTTAGTAATTTTTCACACAAATTTGCAAGTAGGGAAATAATATTTATTGAATCTGTTTATGCTAGAAGTTGGCATGCTAAATCATTTTAATCTCTCATAGAATTGTTACGATTAATATTTTACAGTTGAGGAAGCAGACTCAGAAGCATAAAATACTGTATACAAGGATGGTGAGTGTGAAGGCTGATCATTCTTAAAGCACGCCTCCCACAGTGTTGTTCTTAGAAACTTTGGTGGAGTCTCATTACACATAGAATAAAATGCGGATCTCTAGGTAATAGCTCCATAAATGGATTTCATTATATGCTTTTCTTTACTTTCTAGCCTCTAAATTTGGTGCCTCAGCTGCACTCTGCACAACTCAGCATTCTCTGAGAATATTCTGAGCTTTTCTATCTTTGTTCTTGGTTCATGCTTTTCCCTCCCTATGGGATGCTCTTTTTCTTCATCTCTGCCAGTGAATATCCTTGTCTTTCCTCATGATCCAGAGCAATTGCCAGGCATCCATGAGCATTCCTTATTTCCTGTAAGGGAAGTTAATTATCCCTTCCCAAGATTAAAAAATAATATACTTTTTAATATTAAAATACTCTGTTCAGTGAATTGGTTATGGATATCTATATTAATTTCATAGCTTTTGGAATAAAAAATTCTTTGAGAGAAAAGTTGCATTTTATTTGCATGTATCCTTTGTTTTACCTGTTATAATCTCTTGTATAAATAGTATATATATTTAAATGGCTCTCTAGTTGATAATTTTATAAATAATAATATTTATAAATATTTTTTATAAATAATAATTTCTATATACTTAGAAATTATTAGAAATGATGAAGGATTGATTAATTTAGGAGTACCATAGTTGTATAAAATTCACATATTCTAGAGAGATCTTTACAATATTTTTTTTTTTTTTTTTGTCTTTTTGCTATTTCTTTGGGCCGCTCCCACGGCATATGGAGGTTCCCAGGCTAGGGGTTGAATCGGAGCTGTAGCCACCAGCCTACGCCAGAGCCACAGCAACGCGGGATTCGAGCCGCGTCTGCAACCTACACCACAGCTCACGGCAACGCCGGATCGTTAACCCACTGAGCAAGGGCAGGGATCGAACCCGCAACCTCATGGTTCCTAGTCGGATTCGTTAACCACTGCGCCACGACGGGAACTCCAGATCTTTACAATATTTAGCATGTAAGTATTCAGTAATTTTCTATTTTGTTATTATTATAATCTTTTTATTAAAATCTAGAAAGCTAATACTCAATATCAATTATAAATAGTGAAAACAATTAAAGTTTTTATGGAGTTTTTATTTAAACTAAAGGCACATGATATATCTTTAGCTCTTTATATGATTCTCACAAAAGAAGAAAAATTACCAATTTTTGTTTTCCTTGACATGCCTTTCACCATTTTTAGGCTGTTTAGTCATTTAGTCATAGTAGTAATTGCCAGATATAGAAATCATTTTTTATTATCACTACTGGAGAAGATTTAGTATGTCAAGGATTTACTAGGTCAGGTCTAAATCTTAGCCCATAAAACATTAGGGATATTCTGGTTAAGGGGTTCTTTTTTTTTTTTTTTTGTCTTTTGAGTGCCACACCCATGGCATGTGGAGATTCCCAGGCTAGGGGTAGAATCATAACTGCAGCTGCTAGCCTAAGCCACAGCCACAGCAAAACAGGATTTGAGCCGTTTCTGAGAACTACATTACAGTTCATGGCAACACCGGATCCTTAACCCACTGAGCGAAGCCAGGGATCAAACAAACCTGCATCCTCATGGATGCTGGTCAGATTAGTTTCCACTGAGCCACGATGAAAACTCTCTGGTTAAGGTGTTCTTGCAATGTTTTTTATCAATGTAGAGATGCAGATGATTCCTCTCAACTTACATGAAAAATGTATTTGCTTTTTCCACCACTCTACTGCTACTATAGTTTTTGCATATTTTTGAATACAGTGCAATGACTTCCTAAAATGTTACTAACTACTGAATCATCCCCCTTAAATCTACAAGCCAGTCCCAGAAAGAGGAAAGAATAATACTGGCATTCTGAAACCAGAACCATGGTCTTCCAAATGTATGCACAGTAATTTTCCTAGACATTATGCTAACTGGTGTCATGCTGCAGATTTACAGCAGTAAAGATAAACACAGGAAATGATACATTAAATGACAGCAGTAAAGAATCAGGCTTACATTTTCATTTGTCCTTTTAATTCCTAAATTAACTCTGGAAACAGAACATAACCCAAGACATGTCACAAAAAGACATATTCTTAACTATTTATTTATGGTTATTTCTTTCATATTAAAATTTCTCTTTGAAGTAAGTAGAAGCTTTGGATTTTGTGGCAAGTCTCTGAAGTACAGAGAGAAATGAGACTCTGTCCAAACAGCCTGATGAAGTAAGCAATCATTTGAATTAGTTGTCTGTTCAAGTAAAAGAAACATGATTGAAATTTTAACTTAAAATTCAGTATTGATTTTATTGATATGCTTTCCAGTGGTTCATTTTTTATAGTACAACAAACAACAAAGCCAAAACAAAGAAATAAGTAAACCCAGATTTCCCTGGTGGCACAGTGGGTTAAGGCTCTGATGTAGTCACTGCTGTAGCTCAAGTTACTGTCATAGTGCAAGTTTGATTCCTGCTCCAGGAACTTCCACCTGCTGCAGGCATGGCCAAAAAGAAAAAAAGAAATAAGTAAACCAAAACTGGTAACAGCACATATTAAGAACCTTACTTATTTTCTTGATAAAAAATGGAAAACATTTTTCCTTTCCTGCTGATCCTTCGTACACAGCAAGTTTTCAATACATTTTTTGCAAATAAAATACTAAACAAACATGTTACTTTATTCTACTACTAACATAATAAACTAGAACTAGGTTTAGATTTTTTTTTTTTTTTTTTTTTGTCTTTTTGTCTTTTGTTGTTGTTGTTGCTATTTCTTGGGCCGCTCCTGCGGCACATGGAGGTTCCCAGGCTAGGGGTTGAATCGGAGCTGTAGCTACCGGCCTACGCCAGAGGCACAGCAACGCAGGATCCGAGCCGCGTCTGTGACCTACACCTCAGCTCACGGCAACGCTGGATCGTTAACCCACTGAGCAAGGGCAGGGACCGAACCCGCAACCTCATGGTTCCTAGTCGGATTCGTTAACCACTGCGCCACGACGGGAACTCCTAGGTTTAGATTAAATATCTGATTTCCTAAAACAATATATTAAATATTTGTTTTCCCAAAGTCCTGTTTATAGTCTTGAGTGATTTTGTCTCATACAAATTCATGATCTACAGTTTAAAGAAATGATATATTATAAGCGATACATTTTAAAATCAATTGTTCATATTTAAAGATGACCTTTTCTGTGTATATATCAACCATCTGAGTTAGTGATTCATTAATCCATCTATATCCTTTCCAAAACAGGAATTAAGGTAGTTTAATGCCTGAGTCGTTTCTCTCTGAAGAAGAGATAATTTTCCTGTACTTGGCAAATTGCAATTTTTCTGCTTAGGACCAAGTATTCACCTATGGGCCACACAACATAAATGTATCCCTCTTTTCCTCTCCATTTATTTATTTATTTTTTAAACTTATTATAGTTGATTTATAATGTTCTGTCAATTTCTGCTGTACAGCAAAGTGACCCAGTCATACATGTGTATACATTCTTTTTCTCATATTATCTTCCATAACATTATTTTTTCTTTTCTTATTACTCAATGAATTTATTACATTTATAGTTGCACAATGATCATCACAATCCAATTTTATAGGGTTCCATCCATTTATTTTTCATTTCTCCCTCTTCCTTCCTCCACCTATGCCAAACTATATTTCTCACTGAAAGAATAAATAATTTTTTTTAACATAACACTCTAGCCTAACTTGCTTCTAGAGGTGTATATGTATTCTAACAAATCTGTCCCTAAGACTCAAGTAGTCTAAATTGTCAAGATCTTCTCTGAAGAGCCTGCCATTTTACCCTGCTTGCCAGCTAACCAGTTAGCCTGTCACAGTGCCGTAGGTGTTAATAGAGAATTCAAGAATCTTGGAATAGAGACAAAGAACTTTATTACTTGCAGCAAAGCAGATACCACAAGCTACACATTTGTATATGTTCCTCTTGCCACTCAAGTTCCCAGGAAAGCCCATGAGGATGTGTGTGTGCAGTGGGTTTGTGTCTCAGATGAGGAAACACTAGATAAGGAAAACTCAATCCTTTAAGGTGTCTAGTAAACCTGTTCAACTTTTGTCACACAGAAAAGGTTTTCTTTATTATACTTGGATTATAAAATAATGTCAAATAAAACTTCCTTCTGTCACAGAGGGAAACCCTATCTCTCCATACAAGTATCATTGAAAAGTTTAACCAGATCAAAAAGTCTCATAAGACATCTGGAAATGGGACATATGCCTTGGAGAATTACCTCCCAATAAATAATGGTAGACATGGTGTTGCTATTAAGAGTATATATAATGGCATAAATTTATGTCCTCTGTTATATGATTGCATGTTATTTTCATCTTAAGCAAAATAATTAATATGAAGAAATATAATTAATCTAAAGTTGCTTTGACAAAATTGACAAAGATGCAATAATAATACACAGTGTTGGTAAAAGTTTAGAAAAACAGGCACTTAATTGTTGGTGTTAGTGAAATTTGCTACATTTTTAACAGATAAATCTGTCCTTGTGTATCAAAAAATCTTAAAATGTGTGCAACGAATGCTCTAGAAATTTTCAAAGAATTCTATGGAGATATGAACAAAGACAAATATTTAGTAGTTATGTTTTCCATAAAAATGAAAAAATAGCAACTACTTATATCGTGAATAAAAAGGGCATGATTTTAGCAAACTATAGTTCACTCGTATAATGGAATAAAATATATAAAAATAAAACTGTGATATGGAATAATCCTTACCATTGTAAAATATTTATGATAATGAGCTAGACATTAGAAAGCAGTGTGCATCACAAAACATTTCTGAAAAGGAAATACATATTTTTGTGTACATGTGGGTGTAAAGATGTGAAATACTGAAAATTTGATGCTAAAATGTTTGTGTTGGTAGTCATTGAAACTGCAAATTGAGATTATTGATTACCTGTTAAAATTTGTTTGCTTTAGATTTTTTATAATATTTTCTAATAATCATGACTGTGTTATTTTATAATTAGAATGTGTGTTTTTAACTTTTTATTTTTTTAAAGTTTATACAAATTTTAAATGTTACTTTGCATTTACAGCATCCTTGACCCTATCTTATATCCAATAGTTTATATTTCCCACTCCCCATCTTTTATTACCCCTTATCCTCCCCATTGGTAACCACTGGTTTGTTTTATATATCTGTGAATCTAGTTCTTTTAAGTTATATTCACTAATTTTTATTTTTTTTAGATTCTACATATAATCAATATCACACAATTTATCTCTGCCTGACTTATTTCACTTAGCATAATAACTTTTAAGTCTATCCATGTTGCTGCAAATGACAAAATTTCATTCTTTTTGATGGCTGAGTTATTTTCCATTTATCTATCTATCCATCTATCTATCATCTACCATCTTTCTATCTATCTAGATATAGTTATAGATATGAATAAATATAATTAACCTAAAGTTGCTATGACAAAATTGACGAAAACACAATAGTAATGCCCAGTGTTGTTGAGAGTTCAGAAAAATAGGTACTTATATTGCTGGTGTAATATGGCACAGTTTATATATTTATATACCACAGCTTCTTTACCCATTCATCTGTTGGGTTGTTGATATGTCTTGGCAATTGTAAATAATTATTCTATGAGCATCAGGGTGTGTGTATCTTTTCAAATAGTGGTTTGGGTTTCTTTGAACATAAACATATAAGTGGAATTGCTGGATCATAAAGTAGTTCTATTTTTAGTTTTGTTGAGAAACCTCCATACTATTTTCCATAATGGCTACACCAATTAAATTCCTACCAACAATGTAGGAGGGTTCCCTTTTCTTCACATCCATGTTAACATGTTTTATTTGTATTCTTTGTGAAGATAGCCATTCTGATAAGCGTGAGTTTTGATTTATTTACATTTCCCTGATGATTAGCAATGGTGAGCATCTTTTCCTGTGTCTATTGACTCTCTGAATTTCCTCTTCAGAAAAATGTCTATTCAGTTCTTCTGCCCATTTTTTAATTAGGTTTTTTTTTATGTTGAGTTGTGTGAGTTGTTTACATATATTGGATATTAATCCCTTATTTGTCATTTCATCTGCAAATATTTTCTCCCATTCAGTAGATTGTCTAGTCATTTTGTTGGTTTCCTTTGCTGTGCAAAGGATTTTAAGTTTAATTAAGTCCCACAAATCATTTTAAAATTTGTATGGAAACACAAAAGACTCTGAATAGACAAAACAATGTTTAAGAAAGATAGACCTGGAGGAAACATGCTCCCTGACGTCAGACTATACTAAAGCTACTCATCAAAACAGCATATAGATTATTGGAACAGGATACAAAGCCCAGAAATAAACCCATGACAAATTAGGCAAGAAGATATAATGGGGAAAAGATAGTCTCTTCAATAAGTAGTGCTCGGAAAACTAGACAGCCTCATGCAGAAGAATGAAATTAGAACACTTTCTAATATAATATAAAAAAATAAACTCAAAATGAAATAAAGACCTAAATATAAGACTGGTTGCTATTAAACTCCCAGAGTAAAGTATAGGCAGAACACTCTTTCGCATAAATTGTAGCATTATTTTCTTGGATCCCTCTCCAAGGAAATATAAACAAAAATAAGCAAATATGACCTATTTAAATGTTTTAAACTTTTAATTCAGACTCTTTGTGTTAACCATAGCATTATTCTATGGCACAGGTACCATAAGACCATTAATTTATCCTTTTTTAAAAAATTTTTAGGGCTGCACCATGGCATACTGATGTTCCCAGGCTAGGGGTCAAATTGGAGCTGCAGCTGCAAGCTTATACCATAGCCACATCAACACGGGACTTGAGCTACATCTGTGACTTACACCACAGCTCACAGAAATGCTGGATCCTTAACCCACTGAGTGAGGCCAGGGATTGAACCCATGTCCTCATGGATACTAGTTAGGTTTTTTACTGCTAAGCCACAAAAGGAACTCCCATATCCTGAATTTTTAAATTATTAGTTATAACAAAGACATAAATCAGACACACTCTTTAGATCATACCACCACCATCTATCTTGTGTATAAACATTAACTTTAAAAAATAAAAATAGAAAATAAGGGAGCAGGAAGAAGAGGTGGGAGAAAAATTATCTTAATCAGGAGCAAAATTTATATACTTCTGATAAAAATTACTGATGACACATCAAAATGTCTAGTATTTTAAATGTCAATGTGAAGAAGTGAAAGTGTAGTAACACATTACCCTAAGTACACCAAAAACTTCATCTACTAACTTCTTATCTTTAACTCATAAAACTCATTATTTTACATGGTAGGATAGGGGTCTTTTGTTTGCCCCTCCAGAGCCACATTCCACCCTTCTCATATTTTCTGCCAGAGGAAGCTGTCCTACCTCATACATATGATCAAGGCTATTAATTGCATAAATTAGTATAAAATTTAAGCTGAGAATCAGCATGTGTGTGTGTGTGTGCCCACAAAACTAAAAGGGAGTTATGAGAATTCTCTGTTAATGAGAATTCTTACCACTTTTCTCTGGGTAGAAAAAAAATATTAGATTGGATGGTGTTTAGGGTGAGGCACAATGAAATGGGAGTGTTCCCTAACAAATAAAATAACATTGTTATTTGGTAGTATATTAGCTCAAGTGAATTATAGGAATATTGAAAGACTGTTAAAGGAAAGGAATTTTACTTAATCTTATAATAGGGGAAATACAGCATGATATTCATGTCATCCTTATTATTTCATCAATATATACTGATTCAAATCCAGTTTCTCCTCCCCTCTGGAACTGAATAGTTAGAAAGAATATTGATCACTTGAAGGACCATGTACAGTTACTGAACTGCTGGAAAGGATATGAAAACACAGATTAATCAGAACTCTTAGTATTAATACTTACTAGTAGAAAAATACATTCCCAGAACCAAAAGAGTTGGTGATTCCTTGTTTTACCACATTAATACTGAAGCTTTTTTTTAAAAAATTAATACACTTAGTAGTATTACTACTAAGTAATACTACTAACAGTAGTTCCAAGACTTCTTGAAGTTTTTTTTAAAAAAACTACAACTTAAAAACTTAAAAATACTACTAACAGTAGTTCCAAGACTTCTTGAAGCTTTTTTTAAAAAAATTAATACACTTTGTAGTATTACTACTAAGTAATACTACAAACAGTAGTTCCAAGACTTCTTGAAGTTAGGATAATGTTCTTACCAGAAAGAAAGAACTCCAGTTAAATACTTTTTTCCTGGTAGCAAAAGCCGTAGTGAAGATATATCACAAACAGATGGTGCAGAGGATGCAAACCGGCTGGATGATGGGAGGATAATTTTGCTAAACCAGAATAAATTCTTGCTTGAGCCTGAGGATGGAACTGCTCAGAGAAATAGATATGAAGCCAACAGATTGGGATTGGAAACACAGAGGTACTGGCAATGGATCTTAAAATATTAGAAAATGTTGAATATGGAATTGAGTTGTAAGGTATGACAAAAAGAGGCAGTCATTCACATTCTTACTGTGATTTTTGTTGTAGTGGCCAGCTCAAGGAACTTTGGTAGAGCCTTCAACCCTGCAAAGCTTAAATAAATACACATCTACAAATCCCTCCAAGCACTCCACACACAGTTTCTGCAAGCCAGGATTACTTAGCATATGGCATGTGGGCATGTGGACCCTTTTATATGTGTAGATCTATATGCAAAAAGGAGGAGGAATGTGGAATTGAAATGTGATAATTGTCCTTTTGTGCTTGTTCTTTTGAGTTTGCCTATGTGTGTTAAGGATTGGTGTGGATCAAAAATGGGTTAAGAAGGCAGGAGTTCTGGTTCACTCTCGTCATCTGCTTGTTGATGCCAGTAGTAGAGAATCAGTTGTGTGTATTGATCTTTCCCTACTGAAGTATAAGGTTAATGAAAAGCAAATATTGTTCATTTATGTACAAATTTAAATAACACCATATCAATACAGTTTTAGATAGGTTAAGTGTAAGAGATATGCATTTTTTCTGCATGATTTAGAATACAATTTAATGTTTTGAAATAAAAACGTACAGAATGGAGATTTGAGATTTAGTTCACCATGAATTAAACAACTGCATGTATCTTAAAACAATTTATGTATTTTATTTTAATAATATTTTGTACTAAAAGCATCAATCAATATGGTTTAATTTAAAAAGCATGAGGCCATAACAACCTCACTTAGGTTATTTATTCTCCTACTGACAACTATCTTAAATTTTGCTATGATTTATTCATCAAAATTCCTGGTTTAAAAAAAATCTTAATGGGCATCAATATATTTTATAACCCTTCCATGTAGATTTGAAAATTAAAGATACTGTTAGGTTAGATTTGGAGAAATTTTAAGAAGAAAATTTTAAGAGGCATAAGTCTGATAAAATGAATCATGAAAACAATCTGTTTTTTAGATAATTTTAAAAGCCTAAGGATTTGTGAGCAGTGCTATGCAAAAGTGTCAGTTGACTACAGTAAATATTATGTGTAAGGCAAGGAGCAGTTGATGGTGGGAGTGTCAGGAACCTTTTTTTCAATAGTATTTTTACTGAAGTACAGCTTACATACAGAAAAGTGCTCAAATTATAATTACACAGCTTGATGAATTATTTAAAATTGGAGAAACCCACATAACTAGCACTTGGATCAAGAATCAGAATATTTCCAGCCCCTAAACATTTCATCTTAGGTACTACTCAGTCACGACATCTACTCTCAGGAATAACTTGTGAGATAACTCAGGGGTAACTTCTGAATCCTAATACCACTGGTTAGTCTTGCCTGAAATGTGTTCCTTGTAAAATCTGTTTACATTCCATCCTTGTCCTCTTCTTTGTGCTCATCACCATGACATTTATACAGCACTTATCATATGCCAAAAGACTACATACACTATGTTAAATAGTCCTTAAAACTACTCTATAAAATAGGTATCATTATTATTATCTACATTTTATAGGTGAGAAATTTGAGGCTCAGTGTATTTAAGTAACATATCCTGTAGTAAAGATAGTAAAGGACAGAGCTTGGACTTCATCACTCAAACTTTAGGGAATTACACTAAAGGCACCCACTTGATTTTTATTGATTTTGACAAAAGCATTTTTACTTTTACAAAACTTTAATTTCTTTGGGAAAAATATTTCTCAGTGCAAGGCACAAAGGCTAAAATATTGACTGTCACAGTATGTGCCTTCATGTGTGTGTGTGTGTGTATTTCATTGCAGAATTTATTTTTGGGGATATGAGAGAATTCCACATTACAGAAGATTTACACAAGTTTTCTGTTGAGGATCACTTTAGCAAGGCACTATTAGAATGGAAATCTATATATAGTGAGACAGGAAAAGAATGATTGAGAAAGACTGAACTTACAAATAAGAGTGACAAGTTGCAGTCATCTTAGGTACAGCTCAGACTCCAATTTCTATGGCAAGATGTAAAAGAAATATAATGTAGCTCAGTGAGCTGATTAATTCTGTTGGAGTGGATTGGGTAGATTCAGGAAGTCTTCAAAACAAACAAACAAGCAAAAAAAGAAATTGGTTTTCTCTCCCTGGAAAATATAATAAGGTTAAAAGTAGAAAGAACAGTTGAAACAGAGATATTAGTACACTCAGGGATATAGAACCACAATTTGGAGAACAGCAAGTAGTAGGTATGGATTAAACAAAAAAATGGAATGGAAAATATAGATAGATTCATGGCAAGAGTCTGTCCACTCAGACTATAGTTTGAAATCAAGTAGCCTTTTTGAACTAAAAGAGGGTCATATCTAAATTGTAATATAGGAGTTCCCATCATGGTGCAGCGGAAATGAATCTGACTAGGAACCATGAGGTTGCAGATTCAATCCCTGGCCTCGCTCAGTGGGTTAAAGATCTGGCATTGCCGTGAACTGTGGTGTAGGTCACAGAAATGGCTCGGAAGCACTGCTGCTGTGCCTCTGGCATAGCCTGCAGCTACAGCTCCAATTAGACCCCTAGCCTGAGGAACCTGCATATGATGTGGACGTGGCCCTAAAAAAAAAAAAAAAAAAAAAAAAAAAAAAAAAAAAAAAAAAGACTAAATTGTAATATAGCATCCTGACTCAAATCTTGGAACTAAAAGAGGCCTGAGTGAAAAACTGGTGAAACTTGTGAAACTTAAGTCAAAGTCTGGAGTTTAGTTCATAGTAATATACCAATTTTAATCTTAGTTTTGACAAATATAGTTTTATAAGATATTAACATTAGGAACGAAGGATGAACGGAAGGACTATCTATACTATTTATGCAACTTTTCTGTAAATCTAAATTCATTCCAAAATGAAAAGTATATCAAACATTAAAAAGAGGGTTAGGTGTCAAGGATAGAGCTTCTCTATTTTGCCCTTTCCTCTTCCTGCCATTCCTTGGGCAATATACTTGCTTGTTGAATGGCCACTTGCAGGGGGGGAAACAGTAGAGTAAAACGTTTACTGATGGGAAGAAACAAGGAAACTTTATGTAGCTGCTGAACCCTAACTTGTTTCTTCTTACTTTCTCTATCACTCTCCCCTATGGAGACCAATCCTAAAAACGGGAATGTGTTTGCACAAAATCAGCTCCGGCTACATAACCAAATATCATAGGCTGTGTGGCCTACATATCAGGTATTTATTTCTCGGAATTCCAAAGACTGCAAGTTCAGTGTCAAGGCTCCTGCAGTACTGGTATCTTGTGAGGGTCTCAACTTGGTTTGCAGATGTCCTCATATGGTTTTTTGTTGGTGTGTGTGGGTAGAAGGGGCAAACTCTCTTGTCTCTTTTTCAATGGACATTAATCTCATCATGAGGACTTCATCTAAACCTAACCTCATCTAAACCCAAGGCCAAATACTATCAAATTGGAGGTAAAGATCTCATTATATTAATTTGGAGGGAATACTATTTAGTCTATAGCAGTTTTCGGGAAAAGCTTACTGGGCAAATGGAGATGAATTACCTGATAGTAAGGATCATTCCCACCCACCCCAAACTTGAAAAAGGAGCAGTTAATGACACCTAGGTATTCTCTCCCCCCGCCAAGTATCTAGGTTGAAAAATACAAGCACACAGGAGAATATAAAAAAGATGTTTGAGAAATACAACCAAAAGAAGAAGAATTAATGAACTAGAAAATATAAACATAATCATATTTTATATTGAATAACTTTGTAATTGTTGAGGTTGAGTAAGAGACATATGAGCTGGTCCCAGCAAATACCCATGTCAGACTATTGCAAGATTGACCAGATTCATGTATACAATAAAAGACCTAAAGGGGGAGTTAGATTTCCACAAGGGCTACTGTGATGCTCTCTGTCAGATATTATCTTCAGTAATTATGCATCTTCCCACTGGAGATTTTGGAAGCTTTCAAGCCCATATGTTCAACATATTGTTGAAGGTTTCTGTGTCATGTGTCCTGATGACTACAGACATTTTGATATCTTAGACAAGTAAATACTGTTAGTATATTGAAGCATTACTTGTTTCTAATGTTCCTATCAGTATGAACCCACCAATAACAATTGTTAATACAATGGCCACAGAGATAAAAGATTTAAGTGCAATTGATAACTTACAACAGATACATAGAAGTTTATTTCTAATGAATGCAAAATCACTATAGTACCCAAGGCAATCTACAGATTCAATGAAATCCCTATCAAAGTACCAAGAACATTCTTCACAGAACTAGAACAGAATATTTTAAAATATTCTGATCGCCAACAGGCACATGAAAAAATTCTCAGCATTATTAATTATTAGAGAAATGCAAATCAAAACTACAGTGAAGTACCAACTCATACCAGTCAGAATGGCCATCATTAACAAGTCAACTAATAACAAATGCTGGAGCCAGGGTGGAGAAAAAAGTAAGCTCTTTTTCTGTTGGTGGGAATCTAAATTAGAACATCCACTATGGAAAACAGTATGGAAGTACCACAGAAAACTAAATATAGAACTACCATATGATCCAGCAATCCCATCCCTGGGCATATATCTGGACAGAATTTTCATTGAAAAAGATACATGCATCCCTATATTAATTGCAGCACAATTCACAATAGCCAAGACATGGAAACAATATAAATGCCCATCAACAGATAAATGGATTAAGAAGATGTGGTACACATACACAATGGAGTACTATTCAGCCATAAAAAGAACAAAATAATGCCATTTGCAGCAACTAATGGAGTAACAAAATAATGTTATTTGGATGGTACTAGAGAGTCTCATATTAAGTGAAGTAAACCAAAAAGATAAAGACAAATACCATATGGTATGACTTATTTGTGGAATTTAAAATATGGTACAAATGATCTTATCTACAAAACAGATCACGGCAAAGAAGAGCAGACTTGTGGTTCCTGGGGCAGGGGCAAGGTGGAGTGGGATGAATGGACACTTCAGGGTTTGGGGATGCAAACTCTTGTATTTGGAATGTGTGGGCAATGGGGCCCTACTGTACAGTGCAGGGAACTATGTGTGATTGGGTCACTTAGCTGTACAACAGAAATTGAAGAAATGATGTAAATCAACTATAATTTTAAAAAGGAAAATTTACATTTCTCCAAATAAGTTTAAAATAATATTTTCAAAAGATCTAAAATAAAATACTAAGGGATTTGAAATTCATTGTATTATGGGTTATTTAACAGTGTTTTTTATTTTCATAGTACTACATGAATTGTACATTTTACAATTGGATATAATGGATATAATCTTGGATATAATAAAATGCGGTAATGTGCAACAATTTGAATCCACATGGCAGAGACTTTCCCCAAATATCTACTTCCTTTACCCTTTAGTAATTGGACTACTCTTCCTTGTTCATCCTCTCTCTGTATCCTCCAATTTTAATCTGGGTATGCTGAATCCAACTAAAGGCTGTAGTTCCTAGCACCCCTTGGAGTTAGATGAGCCCATGTGACTGGGTTCAGGCCAATGTTTTGGTGAAAGTAATAGTGCAACTTCCAAATTGTTCATCTAAGGGGAAGAAGGGGGAAGCTCTTTCATTTTTTTTTTTTTTTTTTCTCTTTCATGTTGACTGGAATGTGGCAGCCAATCAACCAGCCATTTGGGTCTAACATGGAAGCCAATTTTTGAGATTGCAAAACCATGGGTAGAAGGAGCCAAGTCTGTGTCTAAGGATTAATGTAGCAAGTAATTACTAAAGAATACCCAACTAAAGATTCCTGAATTCTGAAAGGTGGTAAAAATGAAGACTAGTATTTTTTCCTAGAAGGCTAAATTTCATCTAGAGTTTATTTGTTCATTAGTATCGTTGTGTTATGAAATTACTGTCAAAAGCATAAGAAACCAGGAAATATGTTTTCAAAGGAAAGAGATATTTTCTAAAGAACAAAATTCAACTTTGGTTACATAGAAAAACAGACCAAGGTTAAAATTGCAGACATTGTATTTCTATCCTAATAAAAACACAATAGCTCATCCTTACATCTTCTCCAGATTAAATTATGAAATTCAAAAAATCTCATGCCTTGTGATGCTTCTTTTTGAGATATGGTAAGAATAATCCCTTTAAAATGAAACATTTTTTCTCAATTGTTATAAATTGTATATATAACATTAAATTTGGCAGATTTATATATGGTGTGTATGTATGTGTGTGGGTGTGTGCACACTTGCATGTGGGTGGGTATGAGAAATAGCTATAGTTTTATAATAGTTATAAAAATAGAACCTTTTCATTTCCCTCTCCACCAAAGAAGGCATGTTGTTTTACAATATACCTTAAGGAAATGAGATATAAGATTTCACTAAAGACATTATCTTGACAAAATTAGAATTGGGTTACTTCCATGTTCCCACATGGAATATGATAAGTCCTCAAGATGAACTTGGAGTCAGCTATTTGGCTGATATGAGAAGTCAGTGGATGAATAATTACATCAAAAACACAAAGTTTAATAGGTAAAACTATACCAAACTCTTATGACATGCCAGTGAGTTACTTTGTTTCTTAAATTAAGAAAAGAACTAATTTTTATTTGCTTCAAAAAGTGCATGTTTTAGAGAAGAAATTTTAGAAGCTTCATATAAAAGTATGACCATATTTCTACTTTTTTTAGGGATCATATTACTATTTCTGTGATAACAGTATTATTAATTATTATACTTGCATGAAGCCAGGACTGGTGATAGGTACTTTACATACATCTATGTTAATATTTTCATCTCACAATTTAGTGAGACATTGTAATCCACATTTTTAAGGAGAGAAAACTAAAGTACATAGAAATTAACTTTCCCAGGGTCATGGAAATGATAGAGATTGAATTCAGAATCTGATTATTTTGATTCCAAATCCAATTTTGTTTTTCTATATCACAGATTCAAATTGTGACTGAAAGACAAATATACCAGATATAAGGAATTTTAGTATATTTAAAATTAGAAAAGGAATTCTAGAGTAAAATATTTGAGGATTAATCACACAAAATTATATACATGTATATGTGTATGTATATATATATATATGTATATATATACACACACAAGTACATTTATTCAATGCTGCCTAAATATTATCTCAGTCTAACTTTTCTCTACATTTAACTGTTCTTATTATGTTTTCTGGCTATCTGAAGGCAACCACTAACATATGGGGAGATAGGGTTTTAAATTTGTCTTAGTAATTATCTTTCTTCTTTTGGATTTTAGGTGTAAGCTATATAAATGTTTTTGTGTATATACTTACACAAACACACACATAGCTATTAAAATGAGATGATGCTATTCATTTTCTATAATTTTATCAAAAGAAAGTACATTATGTAAAAAAAAGAGCAATAGACACTGGTATTAGAAAAGGACATTTCTTCAAAGACAGCTCATAGTATCTGAGAATAAGGACATAGCTGAAAGCTAATATATCTATATTATAACAGGACAGCTCATTTAAAGCAATTTGATGCTCATTGAGTACATTCAAATTACTTTTAAGATTATGAAACCTGCCTTGTCTTGCCAAGGACAAATGAATGGCCTACTGCCTAACCAACTGTATTGTTTCATATAAGAATTAACATTCCTCCTCCTAAATTATTAGCTTATAAAATTGAAGACAATTTTTTTGGCAGAAATTAAGCGAGGTTCCAGGTGGTATCTCTCTGCATTTTTATTGGCACTACAATTACAACTACCTTTAGTAATCAGAACACTACACTAAAAAATAAAAGTAATAGGTAAATGTCTATGGTTTAGAATATCTGTGCTTTTCTGCTTTGAATTATAAGAGAAAAATTTATCCAGGGATTCTGATATTTCTCAATGATATTTTCAAATATTAATGGCTCTGCTGTCCATAACTTTTTTTAGGGAAAATGGTGGGTCTTTTCATACCCTGTTAACATTTTATATTTGTGCTTTATACTAAGATACAAAAAAAAAATTCTTCTCTTCCAGTTTTTTTATTAGATTTAATTTTTTATACATATGAATATAATATATTCACTCATTATGGTTAATACTTCTTTAAAAGGTGTATAAGTTAAAAAATCAAAATATAAGCAATACATTATCTGCTGTAATTAGAAGCAAAATTATATATACTAATGCAATTTTCTTCCTCAAATATATTTTTTCCCGCCCATCTCTTCTAATGATTGATGTTTGGTTTATGATATAACATCTTCTGTCTTTTTTGAATTTTTAAAATTTTTATCATCAACTGTGTTTAATTAAACTACTTTTTTTATACATTAAACATTTTTATTATAGTTGATTTACGATGATCTGTCAATTTCTGCTGTTCAATAAAGTGACCCACACATAAATACATTCTTTTTTTCACATTATCCTCCATCATGTTGCATCACAAGTAATTAAATATAGTTCCCTGTGCTACACAGCAGGATCTTATTACTTATCGACTCCAAATGCTATAGTTTGCATCTACTAACCCCAAAACCCCAGTACATCTCATTGACTCCCCCTCCCCCTTGGCAACCACAAGTCTATTCTCCATGCCCATGAGTTTGTTTCTTTTCTGTAGATAGGTTCCTTTGTGCCATATATTAGATTCCAGATATAAGTGATATGGTATTTGTCTTTCTCTTTCTGACTTACTTTACTCCGTATGAGAGTCTCTAGTTTCAACCATGTTGCTGCAATTGACATTATTTTGTCCTTTTTTATGGCTGATTAGTATTCCATTGTGTATATACCACTTCTTCCTAATAACATCATCTGTTGATGGACATTTGGGTTGTTCCATGTCTTGGCTATTGTGAATAATGCTGCAATGAACATGAGGGTGCATGTGTCTTTTTCAAGGGAAGTTTTGTCTGGATATATGCCCAAGAGTGAGATTGCTGGGTCATATGATAGTTCTATGTATAGATTTCTAAGGTACCTCCATACTGTTCTCCATAGTGGTTGTACCAGCTTACATTCCCACGAGCAGCCCAGGAGGGGTCCCTTTCCTCCACACCCCCACCAGCATTTGTTATTTATGGACTTATTGATGATGGCCATTCTGACTGGTGTGAAGTGGTATCTCCTGTTAGTTTTGATTTGCATTTCTCTAATAATCAGGGATGTGGAGCCTTTTTTCATGTGTTGTTGTCTATCTGTACATCTTCCTTGGAGCAATGTCTATTCAGGTCTTTTGCCCATTTTTCAATTGGGTTGTTGGCTTTTTTGCTGTTGAGGTGTATAAGTTGCTTGTATATTCTAGAGATTAAGCCCTTGTCCATTGCATCATTTGAAACTATTTTCTCCCATTCTGTAAGTTGTCTTTTTGTTTTCTTTTTGGTTTCCTTTTCTGTGCAAAAGCTTGTCAGTTTGATTAGGTCCCATCGGTTTATTTTTGTTCTTATTTCTATTGCTTTGGGAGACTGACCTGAGAAAATATTCATAAAGTTGATGTCAGAGAATCTTATGCCTATGTTCTCTTCTAGGAGTTTGATGGTGTCTTGTCTTATAATTAAGTCTTTAAGCCATTTCGAGTTTGGAAAAAATAATGTAAAAATGGCCATAAAACCCAAAGCAATCTACAGACCCAATGCAATCCCTATGCTATTACCCATGACATTTTTCACAGAACTAGAACAAACAATCCAAAAATTTATATGGAAAACAAAAGACCCAGAATTGCCAAAGCAATTCCAAGGGGAAAAAAAAAAAAAAAAAAAAAAAAAAAGCAGGAGGCATAACTCTCCCAGACTTCAGGCAATATTGCAAAGCTACAGTCATCAAGACAGTGTGGCAGTGGTACCAAAACAGACATACAGACCAGTGGAACAGAATAGAGAACCCAGAAATAAACCTAAACACCTATGGTCAATTGACCTTTGGCAAAGGAAGCAAGAACATAACATGGGAAAAAGACAGTCTTTTCAGCAAATGTTGCTGGGAAACCTGGACAGCTGCATGCAGATCAATGAACCTAGAAAACACCCTCACACCATGCATGAAAATGGACTTAATTTTTTAGAATATTTCTAGGTTCACAGAACAATTGAGTGGAAAGTACCAGAGAGTTCCCATATATGCCCAGACTCCACGTATGCACAACTCGCCCTCCCCACCCCAACCTTCAAAATTCCTTTCCTGCACTGTGGTGGTGCATTTGTTACAAGAGATGACCATGCATTCACACATCGTCATTAACTTAAAGTCTGTAGTTTACATTAGAGTTCCTCTTTGGTGATGTATATTCTATGTGTTTATACAAACATATAATCGGCATCAACCATTATAGCATCATATGGAATAGTTTCACTGCCCTAAAAATCCTTTGGCAGAGTCATCCCACTCTCTACCTTAACTTCTGGAAATCATCGATCTTTGAATGTTATATAGGTGGAATCATGTGATATGTAGTCTTCTCAGATTGGGTTCTTTCACTTAACGTGAATTTAAAATTCCTCCATGTCTTTTCACATTTTATTGTATTTATTTATTTTGTCTTTTTGTCTTTTGAGGGCTGCATCTGTGGCATATGGAGGTTCCCCAGTGAGAGGTCAAATTGGAGCTGTTGCTGCTGGCCTACGCCAGAGCCTTAGCAACGCCAAATCTGAGCTGCATCTGCAACCTACACCACAGCTCACAGCAACACCAGATCCTTAACTCACTGAGCAAGGCCATGGATCAAACACACAACCTCATAGTTCCTAGTCGGATTCGTTTCCACTGTGCCATGACAGGAACTCCCTCACATTTTATTTTAAATCACTGAATAATATACTGTTATCCAGATGTACCAGAGTTTATTTATTGTTCAACTACTGAAGGGTATATTGGTTACTTCTACATTTTGGTAATTATGAATTAAGCTTCTTTAAACACCTATGGGCAGATTT
Organism: Sus scrofa; assembly: GCF_054392235.1. Classification (NCBI taxonomy): domain Eukaryota; kingdom Metazoa; phylum Chordata; class Mammalia; order Artiodactyla; family Suidae; genus Sus; species Sus scrofa. The sequence goes on from NC_139386.1 coordinate 53,360,392, forward strand.
TTTTGCAGACATAAATTTCCAACTCATTTGGATATGTATCAAAGAGTGTGATACCTGGATTATATGTTAAGAGGATTTTAGGTTTTGTAAGAATCTGACCAGCTATCACTGAAAGTAGTTGTGATCACTTCGCATTCATACCAGCAAAACATGAGAGTTCCTATTGTTCCACTTCCTTGCCAACATTTGGTGTTTTTAGTGTTTTGGATTTTAGCTGTTCTAAAAGATGTGTAGTGGTATCTTAGTTTGGTTTTGGAAATCTCAATTCCTTCTTCAAATAATTTCACATTTAAAGTCTATCTTTTCTAATCAAAGCTGCAGGTAAAAGGGTGTTCATTTTTATCAAGATTTTAAGTGCAAGGTAAGGAATCTGGTGTCAAATTGTCCCAAGTTTTTAGAGTATAGATAACATATTTCCAGTAAAACATAATGGTTAAAACACAGCCTATGGAGACATCCTATGTAAGTATGAAAAGCACTTACATGCACCAGGTTTATGGTATTGGGTATTCAAACCCCCTGAGCCTCAGTTTTTTCATCTGCAAAATAAAAATAAAAATGGTGCCGATGTCATAGAATTAAGATATGATTAAATAAGTTAATATAGGTAAAGTATTTAGAACATTGGTACAAGTAGTGTTTATTTATTAAATATTAGTTATTGTTTCTCTTGTATATAATTTCTTACAAAGTATAGGCCTATTTACAGAATTGTCAAATTTATGTTGTTAAAATGTAATAATTATTATTTTTTCTTTTTAGGGCCACACTCACGGCATGTGGACGTTCCCAGGGTAGGGGTCGAACAAGAGCTACAGCTGCTGGCCAATGCCACAGCCACAGCAACGCAAGACCTGAGCCATGTCTGTAACCTACACACACCATAGTTCATGGTAGCGCTGGATCCCTGACTCACTGAGCAAGGCCAGGGATTGAACATGCATCCTTATGGATACTATTTGGGTTTGTTTCTGCTGTGCCACAACAGGAGCTCTGTAAAGTATCATAATTCTAATACTAAACTTAGAAGAGAAACAATGAAATTATAGAAGAAAATTCACAAATAAATTGAGTATGTAGATAATTCAGGAATATTAATTAATATCAAATTGATTAAATTAATATTAAAATTAATAATAATTTGAGAATATTACAAAGATATTCCACTGCCATAGAATAAAATTTTTCCTTAAGAACTCAAAGGTTGTTAAATATTAGAATGCTAAATAGATATGTCATTTTATCATCACATTAGATCTAGGGAACAAAATATTTAACTAAAAAATAAGACATTTACTCTAGGGCAGCCATTTAAGACAAAAATGACTTTTTTTTTTTGGCTGCACCTGCAGCATGCAGATATTCCCTGGGCTAGGGATCAAACCCATGCAAAAACAGCAACCACAGTCACTACAGTGACAACAGTGGATCCTTAACCTGCTGGGCCACAAGAGAACTCCAAAATAAAAATGACTCTTTAAAAATATTCTCCTATAAGATATTTGTGAGATTGTTAAGCTGCGAAAAATAAGAGTTTTAAAGAACTGTACTCAAAATTTCTGAACAAAGAATTAGATTTCCCCAAAGAGACAGGGATCAGCTGGGATCTGCTAGACTTCAATCCAAAGCCTGGGTGGCTCATATGTGAACAGGAATGATCAGAAATGAAGTGATTCTTAATAAAATTGTAATCCTGTCCCAGCAAACCTCAATGTCTGATTGAATGGTGACAGACTTTCAATCTACCAATATTCGAGTGGAAAATACCTACAAGAACCTATACAAGTTTTTATAAACTATTTTTGACATACATAGAAAATAATCAGACATATGAAGAAGCAGAAATATTCAACCATTAGTCAAGAAAAAAAAAATAGAGCAGAATAGGTAATCCAAAATTGGAGTTGACAGACAAGGATTTTAAAATAATGTAGTTGGAGCTACTATCATGGCTCAGTGGTTAACAAACCCAATCAGCATCCATGAGGACATTAAGTTCAATCCCTGGCCTCCCTTAATGGGTTAAGGATCTGGGGTTGTCTTGAGCTCTGGTTTAGGTCACAGACACAGCTTGGATCCCAGTTGCTGTGGCTCTGGGTAGGCTGAGGGCTACAGCTCCTATTATTAGACCCCTAGGTGTGGCCCTAAAAAGACAAAAACAAGATAATAATGTAATTATCATGCTAAAGAAAACCTAAGGAAAGATAGAAAAATGATTTTTAAAACATAGAAACTTTCAGAAGAGAACTGACATCTATAATAATGAAGGAATGAGACTTCTAAATGTGCAAATACAATAATTGATAAATAAATTATTAGGTGACTTTAGTAGCAGAGTATAAGATCCATGAATCAAAAGAAAGATCAATCAAAATATTTCAAACAATAACACAGAAAGAAAAAAATATGAAAAGAGCCAAGCAGATTAGAGATGTGTAAGAAACAGTCAAAATATCTAAAACACATCATAATGAATGTGCAAAAGGTGAAATGGAGTTGAGTTAAATCATTGTAAAGTTGTTACATTTCTTAAAAAGGGAACAAAACATTACTTAAGGTGTTACTTAATTTATTATTTAATAAATCACTCCTTAATAAATTACTCCTTAATAAATCAAGAAGTATATTGAAATCTTAAGTGTCAGAGATACAGAAGGGGGCATAATTACAAAGCTAAAAGAGGAGGATATTAAATGGATTATTAAAAATAAATGGTTTTTCTAAGAGAAGGCATAAGAAGTAATGATCAAAGAATAAGTTGGACAAAAACCAAATAAATAACAAGATGGTAACTTAAAAACTTTACAAAAGTGAATTGACTTCTTAGAGAAATGACTGATTCTAGGACTGAGGCAGAGAATAAGACATGGGTCTAGATATAACCTCAAAATTTTGGAGCTATGTCAAAGTGACACAGCTGACTTAAGGAGTTTGGAATGGCCAAAATGGGAACAATTTGAGTAAATGAAATATAAAACAAATGAAGTGTACATTCATAAGATTATATTGATAGCAATAAGTGAATAAATAAATAAAGGAGAATGAACAAATTTCCATCCTATGACAATTTAAATAATTTATGTAGATACTTAACCCTCAAGGAGCTGGGACATACATCTATACACCTAAAAGTACTGGCCGAGGATAGTGACTTCCTTTCAAAGGGTAGAGTATAGAAAAGAAGGAAGGGACGGGAACTTCACAGTGGAGGAACCTAACCAACACTACCTTTGTCAGGTGATCAAGGTTAACATCAATGGTGATAGTACCCTATATAGAATGACATTTTACCTCTATGATCTTCCACCAAAAAGGTAACCCCAGTGCAATCACAAGAAAAACATCAGATAAATCATAACTGAGAGACTTTTAGCTAAATATCAGTCAGTACTCCTCAAAGTTATCAAGGTTATAAAAATAAGGAAAATCTGGAGTTCCCGTCATGGCGCAGTGGTTAACGAATCCGACTAGGAACCATGAGGTTGTGGGTTCGATCCCTGCCCTTGCTCAGTGGGTTAACGATCTGGCGTTGCCGTGAGCTGAGGTGTAGGTCACAGACGCGGCTCAGATCCTGCGTTGCTGTGGCTCTGGCATAGGCTGGTGGCTACAGCTCCGATTAGACCCCTAGCCTGGGAACCTCCATATGCCGCGGGAGCGGCCCAAGAAATAGCAACAACAACAACAAAAGACAAAAGACAAAAAAAAAAAAAAAAAAAAATAAGGAAAATCTGAGAAATCATCACAACTAAAAGGAACCTTAGGAAACATCACTTAATGTGATATTTTGGATGAGATTCTGAAAAAGGACATTAGGGGAAAACTTTTTAAAAATGAATAAAATATGGGCTTAATTAGTAATAGTGTTTCTATCTGTTCATTAATTGCAAAATTTGCCATTCTACTATAAGATGTTAAAGATCAATTTTTTCTACTGTAGTAGAAAAATGTATTGGGGAAATAAATATTAATAATAATAATAATAAAAGCTGAGACAATGATAAAATAAAAAAATATATAAGAAAAAGATCGGAGAAATTGGTTGTGAAATGTATGGTAACTCTTCACATTATCTTTGTAATTTTTCTGTAAATCTATGACTTTTTTAAAATTAAAATATTTCTTTTTTAAAAAAAACTAAATTATTTAACCACTTTAATTCAAAGGCAAACATTATCATGTTCAAAAAGACTCTAAACAACAATATATCATTTGTATGGATCCAGTTTATATGTAAGAATGAAATTAAGTTGAAAGAAAAAATGGAAAGTGTACACAAAATATTATTGGACAGAATTATTGACTGGAGTTGTTACTATCAGACAAAGAAGGGTTTAAGGATAAGGATATTTTGATATTAGAGAACACAGAATTTGCAAATAAAAGGCTAAAGATGAATACTTAATAATAACGGTATTCTTCAATACAAAAAAATAACAGATCTAAATTTATGTGTACCTAATACCATAGTTTAAGCTACATAAAACAAAAACAGTGACAAAATTAAAAGGGTAAATAGACACCACACAATCCTAATAATCTTTCAAAAATTTTTTTAGTAAATGAAGGAGTAGATAAATAATAAAATATGTATGATTACTGATGATTTGGAAAATACGTTAACGTATTTATCTTTCTCTTTATGTAGCTATAATTAACTATACCTAAATCTATATCTACATCTAGGCCTATATCTCTTATTACACCTAATAACAGAGGAATATACTTTCTTTTTGAATGCATATGGAAATATAAATCAAGCCTTAATCAGTTCCAGAGGATGTTAAGTCATTCAACATATGTTCTCTGAACAGAGTGGAATTAAACTAGAATTGAATAATAGAAAGGAAACTAGAAGAATTCTATGTAACTGAAAATTTAACAAAGCACTTCTAAAAAATGTACAAATCTATGTAATTCAACACAATGGATATCAGAAAATATATCAAACTAATGATGTAAAATTTTCAAATTTGAATTAAAATGGTGCTAAAATTTAGAATATATAAAAAGAGAATAAGGTTGAGAATTGATGATTTATCATCTATATAAAGGAGCCAAAAAAATGAAAAACTAAATACATTCAGAGAAAGAAAACAAATCCTGAAATAATTGCACATATCAATAACAATGAAAACACATATAACAGAGATTTTAAGTTGATCTTTTGAAAATATTAATAAAATTCCTAAACTCTAAAACCATCTCCCAATACAAAAAGAGAGGAAAACAATCTGTAATAAAAAACTGAGACAAGAATGGAGTTCCTGTAGTGGCTCAGTGGTTAACGAATCTGACTAGGAACCATGAGGTTGTGGGTTTGATCCCTGGCAACGCTCAGTGGGTTAAGGATCTGGCGTTGCCATGAGCAGTGGTGTAGGTCACAGATGTGGCTTGGATCCCGTGTTGCTGTGGCTGTGGTGTAGGCCAGCTATAGCTCCGATGAGACCCCTTGCCTGGGAATCTCCATATGCTGCAGGTGTAGCCCTAGAAAAAGGCAAAAAGACCAAAAAAAAAAAAAAAAAGAGAGAGAGAGAGAGAAAAGACTGAAAATCTTAAAGATAATAAGAAGATTGCAGTGAAAATAAAAAATAAAAAAGAGAACAGTGGAATTAATTATAAGAATGCAAGTTTGTTTTAGCATTTGAAAATCAACCAACTGATAGTATCACATTAATTGAAAGGAGTTTTTATGACACTTTCAAAAAATACAGAAAAAGATTTTTATAAAATTTGACAGTCATTCATGACTTAGCCCTCAGCAAACCAGTGCCATAAAGAAATTCTTTAATAAGTTTATCATCTTAAAATACTTTTTGTATTTTTTATTCTTAAAAATGTTTATTATTGGGGTATATTTGATTTACAATGTTGTGACAATTTCTGCTATACAGCAAAGTGATGCAGTCAAATATATATAAGCATTCCTTTTCTTATATTATCTTCCATCATGTTCTATCCCAAGAGACTGGATATATTTCCCTGTGCTATAGAGTAGGACCTCATTGATTAGCCAATCTAAATGTAATAGTTTGCATCTCCTATCCTCAAACTCCCAGCTCATCCCACTCCCTCTCCTCTCCCCTTTGGCAACCACATATCTGTTTCTCTATTAAAATAACTACTGATAATATCATTCATATTGATATACTATTGCAGAATTTTTCCTCTGAATTCTGAATTATGGTAAATATGTCCACTATTACCATTTCTATTCAGCACTTTAATGAAGGATTTTGGTCAATTCAGGAGGCAAGATCAGGAAATAAATACATAAATATATTTTGAAGAAGAAATAAAACTATCATTTTTCACAAATGATTTGATTTTATATATTAAAATATCCAAAATAAGTAACTTTTGGAAGTAAGCAAATTCAGCAATCTTGTGGAATATAAAGTCAACATCCAAGTACAAATTTTTTTCACAAATAATAGCAACAGATAATTGTTTTAAATGAAACCTATCACTATTATATAATATAGATACTTCAATTCTCTAGTAATAAAGTTAACAAAAGATGTGCAAAATTTCCCCTCTAAAATTATAAAACATTGCTGAATGAAACTAAAGGAGACAAAGTTATATGCCATTTTCATGGATTAGAAGCAATTATTTGCAAGATGCCAATTTTCTTCACATTAGTCTATGGATTCAATGAAATATGACTCTAAAGCATGGGATGTGTGTGTGTGTGTGTGTGTGTGTGTGTGTGTGTGGAAATTGACACCTCATTTCTGAAATTTATAATAAAAGGCAAAATAACTAATATTAGATCAAATAAGAAGGAAAAATAACTAATATTAGATCAAATAAGAAGGAAAAATTTCTAAGAATTCAACTTTTTGTTTCAAACATACCATAAAACTACATTAATTAGCACAATGTGGCAGGGAGGTGTTCCTGTCGTGGCTCAGCAATTAACAAATCCAACTAGTATCCATGAGGATGCAGGTTCAATCCCTGGCCTTGCTCAGTGGGTCAAGGATCCAGTGTTGCACTGAGCTGTGGTATAGGTTGCAGAGGCAGCTCAGATCCCACATTGCTGTGGCTGTATCCTAGGCCAGCAGCTACAGCTCCGATTAGACCCCTAGCCTGGGAACTTCCGTATGCCATGGGTGAAGCCCTAAAGTAGGAAAAAAACAAACAATGTGGCAGTGATACATGAACAAGCAACTATACCACTGAAAAGGAGTAGAGCATGAAGAAATAGACCCAAACATGTAATATCAGCACACTTTAAGCAAAGATGCCACCACAATTTAGTGGGAAAAGTATTTTTTTTCATTGCTGTAGAGCAATTAAATAGCTATAAGGGAAAAGGAAATTTAATTATCTATCTCACTATACACAAAAATTAATGCATAATGGAATGTGAATAATAAAATAATAAAGTTTCTAGTAGAAAACACACCAATATTTTCAGGACATTATGCTAGGCAAGTATTTCTCAAAAAAGGATGTTAACTACTAAATTTCAATAAAATTAAGAACTTTAGCTTACAAATATATGATTAAAACAATGGGGGCATTCTCATCGTGGCTCAGTGAAAGAGAATCTGACTAGCATCCATGAGGACACAGGTTCAATCCCTGGCCTTGTTCAGTGGGTTAAGGATTTGGCATTTCTGTGAGCTGTGGTGAAGGTTGCAGATGCGGCTCGGATCTTGCATTGCTATGTCTGTGACGTAGGCTGGCAGCAACAGCTCTGATTCAACCCCTAGCCCTGGAACCTCCATATGCTGTAGGTGCAGCCCTAAAAAGACAAAAAAATAAAAAAGAATGGAAGGATATGATTTAAATAATGAAAGGACAATCACAGACTATATTCTCAATATACGTATATGATAAAAGGCTTGTATGTATACAAATGCATGACAATTTCCTATTAATCATAAATAATAAGATCAGAAACATCTTTACAAAGTTTTGTCAAATACTTGAAATTTTAAAGAGGATGTCCAATTAGCCAGTGCTCATCCCATACTCTTCTGGGAAATGCAAATAAAAACCACATGACCTACTAATGCACTCCTACCCCAACTTCTAAAATGTAAAATGACCACAAAAACAATAGTTGGCAAGGAAGTATATACATTTTTGATGAAGTATAATCAGTGTTTTTGGCATCTAGTGAATCTCAACATTTGTATGCCTAATAACCATCAAATTCCACTTCTTGATAAATAGGAGAAATATATGCATATGGTCATCATGACACATCAATAATAATGTTAGCTGCTACGTCCTTAATAGCTGGAAACCGGAAATGATCTGGATTGTTCACATTAAATTGGTAAATAAATTATGCCATAATCATGCAATTTGAACACTACAAAGTAATTTTTAAAAGAACAATTGCTGCCTGAAAATATATGTATAAATGAATCCCAACACGTTGATTTAAATTAACTAGGTGGAACATGGTACAAATTTCATGATTACATTCTAAAGTTTGAGTAGTGAAGGCCCATCTATGGTGATTGATATTAGAATAATGGCCATATTCGTGGGAGGAAGAATATTGTTTGGAAAGTGAATAGGAGATTTCAGAAATGCTGAAAGTTTTCTTTATCTTGAACTTGTACATGGTCTATAAAGGTATACATTTCATATTTTTATAATTTGTATGTATATTACAACTCAAAAATTAAAATATTAAAATAATTGGGACAGTATTGTGGGTAAGCAAGGAATGATGATGGCTTGAATGTGCATATGATAAATAGAAATGATCAGAAATTAGTATATTGGAAAATATTTTGAAAGTGGTATCAATATGATTTACTGATGGATATAATCTAGAAAATGAGAAAGCAATAAAAGATGGCAATGGCTTTTTATTTATTTATTTATTTTTGCTTTACAACTGATAGATAATGGTGTCATTTTTTTTTTTTTTTTTTTTTTTTTTTGTCTTTTTGCTATTTCTTTGGGCTGCTCCCGCGGCATATGGAGAATCCCAGGCTAGGGGTCTAATCGGAGCTGTAGCCACTGGCCTACGCCAGAGCCACAGCAACACAGGATCCCAGCCGTGTCTGCAACCCACACCACAGCTCACGGCAACGCTGGATCCTTAACCCACTGAACAAGGGCAGGGACCGAACCCGCAACCTCATGGTTCCTAGTCGGATTCGTTAACCACTGCGCCACGATGGGAACTCCAATGGTGTCATTATTAAATGGGGAAGATTAGAGAAGAAAATTTCAGGGGTATGGAATAATGCAGATTTTAGGTGTCTATGAAACATCCAAGTGGAGCTATGAAGTGTTTTGTAGATCAGAGATGATGTCAGGGATGGTGATATAAATTTGATGACTTTAATGCAGAATGAAAACTCTGGGATAGATGACAACATATATTAGAAAGTTTAGGTTAATAATGTAATAAACACATACTGATAGAGGATGAGCTGATCAGTAGAGAAGATACAGAAGAGTAGTTAAGGGTGTTAAGTTTTGAAATTAGAATCTAAGTTCAGTCTATCTCCCATATTCACTATCTGTGTAATGTAAGACAACTGTATTTTTTCATTTGCTTCCATTTCTTCACCTGCAAAATTCCTTAGATAATAGAACCCAAGAAGTAAATAGAGGATTAAAGTAAATATAGGGCTAAATGAGACATACATTGTCTATTTCACATTGTAAACATTCAAAACACCTTACTGTAGATACAATTTTTTAAAAGACCAAAAGCAGCTATAGATAATTGACAAACGAAAAAATGACGGCTAAGTAACATGAAAAACTTAACTCTCACTTGCAAATAAAATAAATCCAAAATTGCAAATAAAGCAAATGATTAGATGTTGTTTTTTATTATATTAAACAAAATTTTTATTTATAGAAATTTTATTAATAATTACCAAAAAACTGTTTGCAACCAAAATGCCTTTCAAAAGGTGAAGGAATAGGCAAACTGTGGAACATATAGTCATGCAAAGAATTTTATTCAGCGATTAAAAAAAATGAGCTGTCAAGCCACAAAGAGATATAGAAGAAACTTAAATGCATATTACTTAGTTAAGAAGCCAGTCTTAAAGGCTACATAAGTGTATAAATCCAGCTATGTGACATTCTGAAAAAGATAAAACTATAGCTCTCCTAAAGAGATCAGTGGTTTTCAGAAATTTTATGGGAGGGGAAACAGATTAATAGGTAGAAAGCAGGGGAATTTTATGATAGTGAAAATATTCTGTATGATAGTACAATGATTGATAACATGAAATTGTGCATATATTAAACTCCATAAATTTGTTCAAAACAAAGAACCCTGATGTCAATTACAGAATTTAGTTAATAATTGTGATCCAATATTGATTCATCAGTTTTAACATGTGTTCTACACTAATCTAAGATGTCAATGAAGAACCTATGAGCAGAGGAGAAAAGTGGTATATGGGAACACTCTGTACTACATGCTCAATTTCATGTAAACCTAAAACTGCTACAAAAAATGAAGCATATTCATTATTTTCTAAAATAAGTATTTTATGGTCATAGAAACCAGAGCAATGTGAAACAGATTATTCTCTAGCTGAGAAATGTTTAAAGTGGAAAAATCCACCATGAGCATCCTCTGAGACCAACAATGTCCAAGAAGAAGGTCAACATTTACTGCAATCTGCAAGCAGAACCAAGATCAGATCCTCTTGGCTAAAGAGGCTGTGGTATAACACCTAAAATGAAGATCCAGTACTGTGTGCTGCCTAGACATCTGGTGAAAGCAGGAGGGCTTTGAATGGCCTTATTAAAAATTACCCCCCCGGAGTTCCCGTCGTGGTGCAGTGGTTAACGAATCCGATTAAGAACCATGAGGTTGACGGTTCGATCCCTGGCCTTGCTCAGTGGGTTAACAATCCAGCATTGCCTTGAGCTGTGGTGAAGGTTGCAGACATGGCTCGGATCCTGCGTTGCTGTGGCTCTGACATAGGCCGGTGGCTACAGCTCCGATTCGACCCCTAGCCTGGGAACCTCCATATGCTGCGGGAGCAGCCCAGAAAATGTCAAAAAGACCAAAAAAAAAAAAAAATTACCCTCCCCACTCTGCTCCTGTGAATAGGATCCCTATTCACAATCCTTCTTACTAAAGACACTACATAGAGTGCCTGCCTATCATTCCTTTCAGTTCCCTGCTGACCTGCAGAATGATTCCAACAGCTCAACCCCACCATTCCATAAAAGCAGGTGTCACCTCACTTTCCTGGTACTACTTTGTACCTGTCTCTCACAGTCTCTGGTTGCTTACTCTTTTAACAAATACAACCTCTGTGTGGTCCTATGTGGCATGCAGTGTCCTGCTTTCATGTACTGTGAGTATATGTGACTAATAAAATACTATCAATCACATCTGTCCAGCGTTGGGGTTATGTGTTCAACCATTCCCCTAACTCTAGATTAGGAATCCCTTGCTCACCAAAGAGATAAATAAAGGAGGTTAAAACAGATGGATCTTGTCTAAGTAACAGTGGAGGAAAGACTAAGACCTTCAATGGACTCAACGCCTCAATATTTCCTCCAGGAATTGAAGAGAGGGGCTGAGGTCTTCATTCTCGAAGCCTGTGAGCACCTACCAGATGGTCTAGTTGAGACAGCTTCTGCCACATGTACTGGTGGATGCTTAGCTCTTGTAAAGTCCCTAGACAGGTGAGAACATACAATGTGTAGCCTTGGAAAGTGTCTAACTTACATAACAGGGGTTTCCAGGTGGCCTAGCAGTTAAGGATTTGGTGTCGCTGCTGTGTCTTGAGTCTGATTCCTAGCCCTGGAACTTCCACATGCTGTGGGTGTGCCAAAAAAAAAGGGGGGGGGGATAAAAAACACAGCACTCACAGGAATCCTCTTAACTGTGCTTTTATGAATGAATGATGTTCAGTTGATGGTTCCTTCCCTCATAAAGGATATTTTCAGAACTTATTTTCTGATATGAATCAGTTGTTTAATTCCTTGAATTTCTTTTTTTTTTTTTTTTTGGCTTTTTGGCTTTTTGGCTTTTTGGCTTTTTGCTATTTCTTTGGGCCGCTCCTGCAGCATATGGAGGTTCCCAGGCTAGGGGTCAAATCAGAGCTGTAGCCGCCAGCCTACGCCAGAGCCACAGCAACGCGGGATCCGAGCCGCGTCTGCAACCTACACCACAGCTCATGGCAACGACGGATCCTTAACCCACTTAGCAAGGGCAGGGACCGAACCCGCAACCTCATGGTTCCTAGTCGGATTCGTTGACCACTGAGCCACGACGGGAACTCCTAATTCCTTGAATTTCTAAAGCCTTTTTCTAGTGTGAACTAGAAAAGATAGGCCTTTGGCTGAAGTCTTTCCCTGTATTCATCACATAGTAAGATGTTTCTCCAGTGTGAATTTTCCAGCATATGATTATGATATATGGATTTATGGTTAAATAATTTTCTGCATTCAACACATGCATAAGGATTTTAGCTAGTGTGTATTTTCTGGTGCTGAGCAAGTTATCTAGTGATTGAAGGCTCTCCAATACTCATTGCATTTATAATACTTGTGTCCAGTGTGAAAGGCCTCCTCCCACTTTGAACTTCTGTGTGGCTCCCCATCCCTCTTCATGAGTGACCTTATGTTTAGGAATACCTGCACTAGTTGGAAAATCCTTATCACCCTTCCCACATGTGAAGAGGTTCTATGAAAAGTGGACTCTAAAGTTCTTCAAAGTTGAGACACTGTCCTTCTAAATGATTTCTCTTCACCATGTATCTTCTGAGGTGCTGAAGGACTGCACTAAAAGAGAAGCCTCTCCGATATACCCAATACATTGTAGTTGCTGTCTGCATGCATACTTAGCTGGAAAATATCTTTCAAGACAGGGATATACATTGCTCTAATGTGGACCTTCTGGGTACACATATCTGCCTTGGGCTTTTATCTGTGACACTCCATGTACAAAACATTCTACTCAGAAGATGACTCTTTGGCCTTCAATCTACACCAAAAACTAAAGGTCAGGCCCCTTTAAGACTTCCTTACTGTAACTGGAATCATCTCCACTTCCTCATTGGCTATACCGTTCACATAGGACTGCAATAACAAAATATCACAGACCAGGTCACTCAAACTAAAAAAATGTATTTACTCACAGCTCTGGAAGCTGGAAGTCTAAGACCAAGGTGCTGGTAATTATTTTCCCCTGATGCCTCTATCCTTGGCTTGCACATGGCCACCTTCTTGCTGTGTGCTCACATGGCTTTTCATCTGTGTACATGTAACCCTGGTGTCTCTTTATCTTCTTTTAAGGAAAAGTCGGGTTGGGTTGAAGCCGTGGCCTATAACCTTAGTTAACCTTATACCTCTCTAAAAGCTCCATCTCCAAATACACCCACATTATGGATTAAGGCCTCAACATATAATTTTTATGGGCAAATGATTCAGTTCATAACAGGAAGTAAAAGCTTTCCCCATTGCTCCAGTTGAATATTTTCTAGAACCAGGAAAACGTGAGTCTTTTGCATGTCCTCTAAGTACTTCTACAGTCATAAGAATCAAAAAGCAGCAAAAATGACCACCGCTACAGAGTTGTTTTTTTAAACATAAAATTTGGTTAGAAATGGCAAGGGGGAAAAGTGATCTCATACACAGTCGTGGAGAATACAAAATTTAAATACTCTCTTAAAGGTCCACTTTACAATATGTAGCCAAATTTTAGAATATTGCACACTTTTGAAATCAAATTAGTAATTACAGTTCTAGGAATTTATTTAAAAAAAAAAAGACACTGGGCATGTGTAGAGATTCGTTGGTTTTCTATTACTTTCCTATATAAAACACGCAATTTGATACATAAACTATATTTTGGAATGCATTTTTTTCTTTTTATGGCTACACCTGTAGCATAGGGAAGTTCTCAGACCAGGGGTCAAATAGAAGCTGCAGCTGAGGGCTATGCCACAGCCACTGGCAACACAGGATCTGAGATACTTCTTCACCTTATGCCCACAGCTTGTGGCAACAATGGATCCTTAACTCACTGAGCAAGGCCAGGAATCATACAGGCATCCTCACAGAGACAGCATTGGGTCCTTAACCCATGAGCCACAAGGCGAAATCCAGGAGTGCATTTTGATAAGCAAATTGTTACATATCTTATATATCCCGTTTTCAATGTCAACGTGTATTTTGTCAATATAATAAGAGCTTGTGGAGAAATAAAAGAAATTGCATTTTAAAAGTAAGTTTTATAATATACTTCAAGATGCTCTTGCATAAAAAATTCTTTTTAGGAGTTCCCACCGTGGTGCAGAGGAAGCGAATCTGACTAGGAACCATAAGGTTGTGGGTTCGATCCCTGGCCTCGCTCAGTGGGTTAAGGATCTGGTGTTGTGGTGAGCTGTGGTGTAGGTTGCAGATGCGGCTTGGATATGGCATTGCTGTGGCTCTGGCGTAGGCCAGCGGCAACAGCTCCGATTTGACCCCTAGCCTGGGAACCTCCATATGCCGCCGGTGCAGCTAAAAAGACAAGACAAAAAAAAAAAAAAAAGTTATTTTTAAAGAGGAAAAAGAGTGTATGTAGTAGAAAGTACATAAAAAGGAACATTTTTTAAAGCAAGTGAATTGGAAATCATGGTCCAGTTGAGGACCATGGTCCATTTTGAGTCTGAAGATCAAGAAATCAGTTACCTCTTTTTTTCTCTTGGCACTACGTATGGCATGCGGAAGTTCCCAGGCCAGTGAATGAGCCCAGGCCATAGCTCTAATCAGAGCCACAGCAGTGACAAGATGGAATCTTCAAACTACTGAGCCACAAGGGAACTCCCAGAAGTCAATTACTTTTAAAACAGATATACATTATTTTAGAAAGTTCATCAGGATAGTTACAAAAAAGGTAAGATAATCACCCACCTAATTTAGGACAATAACTTTAAATGTGGAGAGTTCTTCTGGAATGAGATTGCAAAGTAATACAAACAGATTTATCTTCTTTAGTCTTAAAGAATTTTAAAAAATTCTTCTGGATATTTAGATGTTGAATTGCTTTCCTCACGTGCTTTTATTTCAGACAGAATGATAACAGATTTCAGAAAATACATTGAAATCTATTAGAATTGCTTTGTATATGAAAAAAAGAAAAAAAAAAAAAAAAGGTGTGTTGGGGGGGAGGAAAGCCTGAGCACATCCTGTGAGTGAGGGTGGGCATTTCCCCTGAAGGAAGTTACCCTTCCCACTGCCCTTTCCTGCTACCAAGAATTTTTTTTTTTTTTTTTTTTTTTCGTGTAAGGAGAGAAAAAACACTTTCTACATTCTAGGGCCAAAAGGTTGAGAGTCTTTGTAGTGTATGTGTCTGAAATCTTTTCTTACTTATGAGTGGGAGTAATAACTAGTTCTGTGACACATGGAAGTGATCAAGAGACTTGTATGGCCCTTAGTCTAGGTCAAGGTCCTTTGAGTTCAAAGAGTTACCACTGCTTTTTCCAATGAAATTTCTACCTCTTTCTGATAATTAAGGTCAATTACTCCTGCTAGGATGGAGACTCTTTTCCTTGCCTGCTGTCTGGCATGCTGGCAAATGTTCAAGAGCCAACTTTTGCAATAGGGTTACGAATCCTAGATTTGTAGCATTTGCAACTTCCACTTTGGCTAATTTAAAAGCACTAATGCCAAGTTACATGTGGAGAAGGAATGCACACAATTGGCCCTGGAAACCAGTATGAGCCTGCTGGTCTCCTCACAGGAAGCCTGAAGTGACAGAGCAGTGACTAAAACTTAACATTGAGTGGGAGTATGGCTCTGCTCTATTGTAGTTGCATTTCTTGAGAAGCATGACCTCTGGACCCATAGAATTTGCAGGGAACACTTTCTCAAGTGAGTCACTGGGAATGATGGTAAGCTGGGCTACTTCTGCCTCTAACCCCTGGTATCTGAAGCTACGTACTCTACCAATTTTTGAGGCAGCACCATATAAAGTTTATTGATTTAGCATATAAATAATGTCCTATAAGATGGTTCTCTATTCTTGCAGTATCTGGTCTCCAACTACATACTTTAAGAGTGTTGTTAAAACATCAATCTATTGATCTATCTTGCTGTCAGTCTGATAGAACCAGTGAATACTTTGGTCAAGTGCCCACTGCTATATTTCCTTTGCCATTAAGTACTGACAAAGAGCCTAAGTATTCCTCTCAGCCTGACTAAACTTTAGCTAGGCTCTAGATGCTGACCTCCTTTTTCCTAGAGCTTTTACTTTCAGAAACTTGTCATTATAATTTCCTCCTCTGTCCCTTGGACATATAAAAAGACTCTTGCCAGTTTTGCAACCCAAGAAAGTCTTTCTCAAAGATCCAAAGCCGTTCAATTGAAATGTAATCATCAAGAAAGACAGAGCCTCTGTATCCAGACTGTGGCAGGGTAGATGCTTAACTTCTATGAATGCCAGTTAACCAATATAAATTACTTATCACAGAGAAAATCATTTGCAAACTCAGGAATAACTCAATGTGTTATCATCATCATGATAATCAAACTCCCCACTAATATCCTCCAGTTCTTTTCTACTAGTTCATCCAGAACTTAGAAACACTGCCATCTTTTTTTTCCAACAGAGTGGAATTCAGACCAAGATTTGGCTTTTCTCCTCAGTTGTACCATCTTTGAAATAAATCTCCCTTGACTGTTTAGCTTTGTTCAGTTCAATTTTTGTTGTTGCAATGGGTCTCTTGGTTCAAGGTGATATTTTGTGAAATGCTGTGTAGGTGGCTCTAATACTGTAAACTTTTGGATAATGGGCCTGGTTGAGGCCCTAGAAGCATGAAAAGCATATAATATATAGAATAAGTGGATTCCTGCTCTTTCCAGAATATAATGAATGTGTTGTATACCAACTTGCCACCGATAATTTGTTACCTGCCTCAAGTGATGGTGCTTCATTTGGCTTTCAATGTTTGTCTCTGTAATTAATTCATTAGATGTCAAACAGTTGTAAGGCTTATGTTGGCCTTATGAGTGAGACCCTATATTACTGACCTCATTATATCCTTCATCATTGCCATCACAGTTACATGAGTGCATAAGGAAAGCAGTGGGGTCATTGATAGCAGACACAAAATGAGTTCAGGTGGTTGAGTCATTTTTTTCTACTTGATTAACTAATGTCTTTAATGATAGGTGCACTCTGGTAGGCATTAACATGTGATACAAACACTGTCATACTTTGATTCTTAACCAGATAAGTACATTCACAGATCTTTTCACAATTTTTTCCTCTAAGTATCTGACGCACGGACAAAGCTCTTTGCCAGTGCTAATAAATATGAATTTACTCTTACTGTAGGACATTCCTCTTTCCACACAAATTAGATAACCATGGGGCAGAGAGAGACAGACAGGGATTCTGAGGAATTGGTCCATGTAATTGTGGTGACTGGCAGGCCCCAAATCCACAGAACAGGATAGCCAGCTGGAAACTCAGGCAAAAAGTAAAGTCACAGTCTTGAGTCAGAAATCCAGAGGGTGGGCCAGCAGTCTGGAAAATCGGACAGAATTTTGATGTTACAATTTTGAGGCAGAATTTCTTCTTCTCTGGAAAACCTCAGTGTTTGCTCTTAAGGACTTCAGATGATTGGAAGTGTTACATCCACCTTATGGAAGAAAATGCCCTCATCTAAAGGCAATTATTTTAAATGTAAAATACCTTCACAGCAATACCTAGACTTAACTAAACAATTGTGCACCATAGCCTAGCCAAGTTGACATGTAAAATTAGCCATCACAGTATTTATCTGTAGTAGAAGATAGGATTCTGTTTAAAAAAAAAAAAAAAAAAGTCATGCTATCAATTTTTGTGTTTTCCAGAGTTTTAAAATGTCCACACAATCCATTTCTTATTTTAAAGGCTCAATGAACATTGTTTTTAAAATAGAAATGTGTGTGTCATCTTAAAAATCTGAAAGCAAATGAAAATGTAACATTGTAGAGATGATGGAATATCAAAGTCTGGATAAAAGCAAGCAAAGTATCAACTGATTTCTAAGTTGAAATATCTTCATGAATACCAGAAACCAGGCTTAGTCCCATGATTTTCAGTAGTAAATTATATATGATATGATGTTCTTTGAGTTGTTGTCTGGACTTCTGAAAAATATTTCTTTTTTTTTGTTGAAAGGAGGATAAAAATTACATTGTCTTCTCTTAATAGAATGCACTGATGAAGCAGATTATTATTAAAAATTTCTATAGTAATGGAACTATAATCTGTGCCTTTTTTATCCATTCTAAAATAATGTGCTGATTTTTCCCAAAATGAGTTGTTAAAAAAATCAGAAACAGATTAAAGTCTGGGAAGCTCTCATTCCCACCAACTTTTTTCTCATTGGTTTTATTATGGAGAAATTTAGCCCATGGAGGGTGTGTCAAAGCATTTCATGGAACAACTTTGAAATTCTATCAGGTCATTATTTTATTGCCATTTTCAGAGTCACAGAAATATGGCATATAACAAAAGGAAATTATAGGGTTCTCTTGTCAGGGAAGAATGAAAGTTTTTAGGCATCTTGTAACTATCAGCTTCATTACAAGCTTTACCATCATCTTCAGAGGATACATAATGTTTAGTTAGACATATTAGTGTTCTTTTAACCATTTCCCCAAATAATAAATTGCTATGCTCGTCCTCCACTCTGTTATAATCCTTTTAGGTAGATCTATTTGTTCTTGAGAGTACAGCCTTTATGTCTTTGGATAACATTGAGTCCAAAGAGCTGCATTTTTTCTTCATATTGAATGGCAAATTCCTCACACATAATAGCACTTTTACTGACTAGGAATTTTTCACAAAGTTTCCATATTATCTCCTTTTTCTTTTTTTGAACATCCTTAGGCAATATGGTTTCTGGGATAGGTCAAGTAAAAAACTTAATTTTAAAGTAACAGATCTTACTTTGGTAAGGAAGAGTGGAGCCATTGATGAATAAAATGAATAAGTTTTCCTTGAAATAATTTTAGACAATTTAGCTGAATGCAAAAAAAAAAAAAAAAACACAAAACTAATGAAGCAGAAGTAAGAAATTTACCTGATAAAGAATTTAAAATAATAGTCATAAAAATGCTCACTGAACTAAAAGAAAATAATAAAGGAACACAATTAGAACATCTACCAAGAACAATAAAATATAGAAAGAAAGGATCAGAGCTAAATAATATAACTGAAATGAAAATACACTATGTGAATTTAATAGAGTAGATGACACAGAAGAATGTATAAAATACCTGGAAATAGAAGACTAGAAATTACCTAATTGGAATAGAAAACAAAAAAAGAAAGAAAAAAATAAAGACAAGAAGAATAACTTAAAGGACGATTGGAACAATGACAAGTGTGCTAATGTTCACCTCATAGGGATCTCTTAAAAAAATATAGAAGAGAGAAAGAGGCAGAAAATATATTTGATGAAATAATGTTTGAAAATTTTCCCAACCTAAAGAAAGAAACTTATATCCAAGTCCAAGAAGCACAGAGATGCACAACAATATAAACCTAAAGAAACCCACACCAAGACATACACTAATTAAAATGACAAGTATTACAGTTAAAAATATAATTTTAAAAGTCTCCAAAAGGAAAACAAAAAATCATATTCCAGAGTTCCCGTGGTGGCTCAGTGATTAACGAATCCAACTAGGAACCATGAGGTTGAGGGTTCAATCCCTGGCCTCGCTCAGTGGGTTAAGGATCCAGTGTTGATATGAGCTGTGGTGTAGGTTGCAGATGTGGCTGGGATCCCGTGATGCTGTAGCTCTGGTGTAGGACGTTGGCTACAGCTCCGATTAGACCCCTAGCCTGGGAACCTCCATATACCACAGGTGCAGCCCTAGAAAAGACAAAAAGATGACAAAAAAAACCATATCCCAAGGACCCTCCAAAATGCTACCAGCTGATTTTTCAGAAACTTTGCAGGCCAGAAGGGAGTGGCATGATATATTTAAAGTGCTGAAAGAAAAGAAAAGAAAAACCTACAACCAAGGATACTCTACCTAGCAAGATTATTATTCAGAATAGAAGGAGAGATAAAGCATTTTCCAGACAAGCAAAAACTAAGAGTTCATCACCACTAAACTGGCATTACAGGAAATGCAATGTGTCTTCTTTAAGAAAAAAAATGAAACTATAAAAGGAAATAAAAAATATAAAGAGAAAAAATTCTCACTGTTAAAAGTAAATACACAATAAAGGCAGTGGATCAACTAAGCGTATAAAGAAAGAACCCAAAGAAACTTAAGCCAGCACAAAGGTTAAAAGACAAAAATGATAAAATAAACTATAACTGCAGTAAACAAAGGATATGCATAAAGATGTAAAATATGATAGCAAATTTACTGTGGGTGAAGAAGAGTAAAAAATGTAGAGCTTTTAGAATGTGTTTGAACTTAAATAACTTCAATTTGAAACAGGTTTTATATATACACACACACATACACACACACACGCACACAGGTTGCTATCAATATGCTTCATAGAAATGACAAAACAAAGCTACAATAGAGGCACAAAAAAAACAAAGAGAAAGGGACCCAAACATAGCTTTAAAGAAAATCATCAAACCAGAAAGGAAAAGGCTAACAGCAAAAGAAAGAAATAGAGAAAAACTACAAGAACAATTAGAAAATAAGTAACAAAATGGAAAAAAGTGCATACCTTTCAATAATCACTTTAAATATAAATGGACTAAATATTGTAAGCAAAAGACATAGGTGGTCAAGGGCATTAAAAAAGCCCAAAGAACCATATATACATTGCCTACAAGAGACTCACTTCAGTACAAAAAAAATACAGACTGATAGTGAAAGGATGGAAAAAGATAATTCATATAAATGGAAACAGAAAGAAAGCTGGGATAGCAATACTCACATCAAAAAAAAAAAAAAATTGACTTTAAAACAAAGTGGACCATAAAGACAAAGGAGAGTATTATATAATGATAAAAGGGTCAATGCAAGAAGGAGATATAGCATTAACAAAAATATGCACTTAATATAGGATCACTTAAATATATAAAGAAAATATTAAAAGGCATAAATGGAAAAATTGACAGTAATACAATAGTAGTAGGGGACATCCCACTTACTTCAATGAAAAGATCATCCAGAGAGAAAAGCAATAGAAAAATAATGGTTTTTAATGACACATTAGACTAGATGAACTTAGTGCATAATGGATATCTCTAGAATATTCCATCCAAAAAAGTAGAATACACATTTTCAACTACATATCGAACTTTCTCAAGGACAGATTACACATTAGACCACAAATAGAGTCACAATAAATTTAAGAAGATTAAAATCATATCAAGAATTTTTTTCTGATCATAAAAATATGAAACTTTAGAAATTAATTACAAAAAGATAACTGAAAAAACAAAAAATGTATAGCTTAAACAACATTCTACTATAAAAGTAATGGGTCAATGAAGAAATCAAAGAGGAAAACAGATAATACCTTGAGAAAAATAAAAATAAAAACACAACTTTCCAAAATTTATGAGACACATAAAAGCAATTCTGAGAGAGAAGTTCATAGGAATACAAGCCTACTTCAAGAAAAAAAGAAAACTCTCAAATGAAAAACCTAACTTTCTATCTAAAGGAATTAGAAAGGGAATGGAATATTACTTAGTCATGGAAAGAAAAAAATCTTGCCATTTGCAATAGCATGAATGATCCAAATGGTATTGTGCTAAGTGAAATATGTCAGACAGAAAGACAGATACAGTATTACCTCACTTATATGTGGAATCTAATGAAAAAAAGGCAAATGAATAAACATAACAAAACAGAGTTACGATAAAGAGAACATCAAATGGTTGCCAGAGGGGGAGAGCGTAGAAGGGGGGAAGGAAATAGGTGAGAAAGATTAAGAGGTAAAAATTCCTAGTTGCAAAATAAATGAGTTATGGCTAAAAAATGTACAATGTAAGGAATATAGTCAATAACCACATAATATATTTCTATGGTGATACATCATAACTGGAGTTACTGTGATTGTTTCAAAATATATAGAAGTATTGAATCACCATGTTGAGAAACAAGAATTAACATAGTGTTATAATGTTAAGTATACTTACGAAAAAATGAAACAAACAAAATCATAAAAAAAAGAGATCAGATTTGTGGTTACCAGAAGTAGGGGGTGGAGAATGAGGGCCTGAACCATAAAACTAATAACTCTTTGGGCATTGATCTTAGTAATATTTTTTTTTTTGGATTTATCTCCTCAGACAAGAGTAACAAAAGCAAATATAAATAAATATGACCTAATCAAATGTAAAAGCTTTTATAGAGCAAAAGATACCATCAATAAAAAAAAGGCAACCTACTGAATGGAAGAAAATATTTGCGAATGATATGTCTGATAAGGAGCTAATATCCAAAATACATAAGAAACTCATAACTTGATATCATAAAAACCCAAACAAAATAAACAATCTGAATGAAAATGCATGTAAGACTGGAAGGGGCTGTTTTCCGCAGAAGACATATGGATGGCTAACAAGCACACGTAAAGATGTTCAACATCTCTAATCATCAAGGAAATGCAAATCAATACCATCTTGAGATATTACCTCACACTTGTCAGAATGGCTGTCATTAAAAATACAAGAAATAGGAGTCCCCATTATGACTTAGCAGGTTAAGTACCTGATGTAGTCTCTGTGAGCATGAGGATTTGATCCCTGACCTTGCTCGTGAGTTAAAGATCCTACGTTGGTGCAAGCTGCAGCATTTGTTGCAGATGAAGTTCAGATCCAATGTTGCCATAATGTAGGCCTGCAGCTGCAGCTCTGATTTAACCGCAAGCCTGGGTATTTCGATATTCTGCTGGTGCTGCAGTAAAAAGAAAAAAAAAAAAAATACAAGAAACAGGAGTTCCCTGGTGGCTGAGCATGTTAAGGTTCCAGAGCTGTCACTGCAGGGGCTTGGGTGTCATGGGTTCAATCTCTGACTCATGGAACCTCTACATTCTGTGGGTTCAGCAAAAAAACAAAAACAAAAACAAGATCTAACAAGTGTTAGTGAGAATGTGGAGAAATGGGAACTCTCACGCTCTGTTAGTGGGAGCATAAATTGGTACAGTCACTGTGGAAAATGGCTTGGAGGTTCCTCAAAAAATTAAAAATCAAACTACCATATAACCAGCAATTAGGTATTCATCTGAAGACAGCAAGAACCCTAGTTCAAAAAGAAATATACACCTCAATGTTCATAGCAGCATTATTTGCAGTAGTCAAGATATGGAAGCATCCTAAGTGTTCATCAACATAGATGATAGATAGATAGATAGATAGATCAATCCATTCATCTGTTGATAAACACTTAGGATATTCATATGTGATATTATTTAGCCATAAAAAAGAATAACATTTTAACATTTGCAACAATGTGGATAGATCTGTAGGGTATTGTATTTAGTGAAATGTCAGACAAGGACAAATAATATATGTTTTCAATTATACTTGGAATTGAAAACAAATGAGCAAATAAAACAGAAACATACTCAAAGATAAAGAGAATAAACTAGTGATTACCAAATGGGAGTGGGATTGTGGGAAGGACAAAATTAGATGAAGGAGTTTAAATACACTATTATGCATAAAATAAATAAGTTACAAGAATATAATGTACAGCACAGGGAAAATAGTCACAATTTTATAATAACTGTTATGGAGGGTGATCTAAAAAAAATCAAATTACTATGTTGTTCACCTGAAATAACATAATTTTATAAGTAACCTAAACTTCAATAACATTTTTAATGAAATTGAAATGTGTCATGGTGAAAAAAGTATCTACTGAAATTGTTTATTGAAAAAAACGTTTGCTCACATCTATTAAATGGATAATTCCTGTTTTGCCTAACCTCCCTTAAACAAGAGGAAATAGAAGCTTAAAGTAGGTGAGTCAGTTCTGATGATCTCATGAGCAAGTTGTGGTTAAATAAATTAGAATCTATGCCTACTGATTCCCCATCACTATTCTGAAAGCTTGACAAAATCTTCTCCTTAAAATAAAATGATGGAAAGTAATATGTAATATATTTGTTCGTTGACTCAATTCTACTTTGCAACTAGTCATAATCTTAGAAAGAATGGAAAAGAATACAATATGAAAAGCTATTTCAAATGTCTATTGTGACTATTTATTTTCTTAAACATAAAAATAGCTTGAGTACCCAGAATACCTAATAATGGTAGATATTCTTAAGTGGCTACTGAAGCGTGTTGCTTGTCCCATCTACAGATTCAATAAATAAGAACCCAAGTTTAGATTTGGTTTAGACATCCTCAGGACTTCTTCAGAGCAAATTTAAATTATTATCATGTGGAAAATTCCATAAAAAGAAATTCCCATTTAGTTTTATAAATGTTCTATTTGATTATATATGTTATTTGGAAATATCAATACTTTAATATTAAGCATTTGGACAGTTTCATCTAATAACACAAGGAATATCTCATCATTGTTGTTCCCAAAGGCTTTTAGTTGAAAAATTTTTGTTGTTGTTGTTCATTATATAGGCCATTATTAAATTGCCCTGCCTAGAATTTAGTAAAGGTTATAAATATAATTGTAAAATCAAGATAAGTGTTTCATTCCAGTATTAAGAAGAGAAATTCAACAAGAGTCAAAATTATTTTAGGCATCTGTTATTTTTAATCCATACCTAATTTAAATAGGTCTTTACTGATATACTATGAGCAAGGCCATTGTGCTAAGTGTGGTAGGGTATTCAAAAATTCTTATCCCCAGGAAGGGTAAAATTAAAACACTGAAATGTACAGTAAAAATTTTGTGTTACTATAGTACGTTTAAAATGTGAAAAAAAAAAAAGAATTATGATCAGTCCTATTCCCACTACAGTGATGCAGTAAATCAGAATTTACATCTCTAATAAACACACTTACCATGAATATCCTCACTGAAATGCTATCTGAATCTGCTAAAGTAGTGGTCTCCCTAATGTGGTAAGTAGTAAACTGAACTTTCTCTTATCAACAAATTGTTCAGATAAAAAGAAAAAAAATTATTTTAAAAGGACTTGTAATAAGGTGAAAAGTATGATTTAAAACAAACCAATTGGAGTTCCCATTGTGGCTCAGGAGAAATGAACCATGAGGATGCAAATTAAATCCCTGGACCCACTCGTGGGTTAAGCACGGGGTATTGGCAATGAGCTGTGGTATAGGTCACAGATGCAGCTCAGATCTGGCATTGCTATGGCTGTGGTGTAGGCCAGTAGCTGTAGCTCCAATTCGAACCCTAGCCTGGGAATTTCATTAAATAAACAAATTAAAGTCATTTTAAAAATTAAATGCTTTGTATTTTATTTTATTATAATTATTTTTATTTTTTCCATTATAGCTGGTTTACAGTGTTCTGTCAATTTTCTACTATACAGCAAGGTGACTCAGTCACACATAACATATATACATTCTTTTTTCTCACATTATCATTCTCCATCACAAGTGACTAGATAGAGTTCCCAGTGCTATACAGCAGGATCTCATTGCTTATCCATTCCAAAGGCAACAGTTAAATGCTATTTATTTTAAACACAGGTAATGTGATGAAAAATCCCTTCCATTATCTAAAGGTAGCTCTTAGATTTCATTAAATCTATAATGGACATTTTCCTGTTTTGAGATCCAAATTTTATCTGTGTTTGGTGGGATACTGTCTGCTAATTAGCAAATTGCCTCTTTTTACATGCAAGTCCTTACTAACATTTCTACTGGGAAAGGAAAATTTTTGTACTAGTGAATGTGGAGGCAATAGAATTAACACTTTAACTTCTATAAGTCAAATCCTGAAAATTCTTAGGTCTGATGAGTGAGTAGGACCTTACATGTTTATCCCAAGGACAGAAATTGATTCCACATGCCTAGGATATAAATTACCAACTTTAGATGCAAAGAAGTGAAGCTTTCCAAAGGTGTAATTTAAAGAGCATTTTTAGCTTCCTAATTACTTTATTGAACTTTTAACTTCCTTCTTAAGTAAAGATTGTTGCTAGTTACCAAATGGTTTCATTAGGAAACATGTCCTTTTTTGTCTGTACTTGGGAAAAACAGACTATTCTTCTGAGTAAATTGGCAGGAAAGAGAGCATTGGAAAATTGTTGTATTGGCGGATGAGTCAAGACCTTGGCTTTAAGAAGCTGATTTACATTAGCACTTGAAAACAGTACAAAAACCTTTAATAATCTGTTGAAGATACCATTAATTACCAAATTCCACTTTAGCTCAGCTGTATTTGTTATAGTTTATAATGATTACATTCCAGTGCCTTCTTTCTTTTGGTTTACTGCTAATTTTAACATTTCATATTTCCTAATTAAAAAAAAAAATCACTGTATCATGTGTTTCCATGGCAATGTCCCATACACTAAAGAATAAAGTATAGTATTAAGAAATATGATTGTTTATTAGTGTAAGATTGATGTAATACTAAGTACCTCTTTAGATCAAAAAGAAATTTTCCAAAATAAATTTAATGAAATATGATAGGATTATGCTAATTTTAAAAGATATTTGGGAATTATGAGAGACCTACAAGAAGGACATAAAATTTTGAATTTAGCCAGCTTCTTCTAACCACAACCTATCCCTGGTCATTCTTTACCCATTTTTTAGTTTCACATGCATATACTGACATCCTGTAGTTAGTCAATGTTCTCTTAACATTAGTCATTATTAGCTTCCTAACATTAGTTAATGAATTTCTTCATGTTTCCTGAAAGCCCCATGCCCTTTTGTGAAACATGTTCCATGGCAGCAGCTCTTAGTGGATTGTACCTTTCTTCCATCACCATGATTACTTGTTAAGGAAAATGATCTGCTCTGGGTTGCAGTCTGTTTCCTCCTAATTTCACCAACAAATACATAGTGCTTGAAATATTTAGTCATCCTTCTTAAAGTATTACAAAAATATCTCCTTCTTAAAATTTCAAAATCCTTACAAACCTTTCCAAAGCCCATCTGATTTGGCTTCTAACCTCCTCTCTAAATTTACCTTGTATTGCTCATTCCTTCATTGCTTTATTGAGGTATGACTGACACAAAATAAATGCCTATATTTAATTCTTAATAGTTGATGAAGCTTGTGAAACTATCGCTATTATTGAGATAATAAACACATGAAGTTTCTTAAACATTCTCATGTAATTCCTCTTTCCCTTGGTGATAAGGGGGGATAGGTTAGTTTGTACATTTCAGTGTTTTATGTAAGAGGAATACTAAAATATATATTATTTTTATCTACCTTCTTTAGCATGGTTATTTTGAAACCTACTCATCCATGCTGTTAAGTGTATCAGTAGTTCACTTCTTACCATTGCTGAGTAAGATTCTATTGATGTGCCACAATTAATGTATTCATTTTTTGATGTACATTTTATTGTTTCCAACTTTTGACTATTTCAAATATAATTGCTATGAATATTTATGCATGTCTTTGTATAAACAATCTTTCTTCCTGAGAGAATACTCAGGAGTAAAACAATGGGTTTATACTTGACATTTTAACCTGCCAAAGTGTTTTTCAGAGAGGTTATATCATTTTGGATCTCTACCTGTTTTGTATGAGTTCCATTTCCTCCACAATCTCATCAACACTTGATATAGACAGTGTTTTATATTTAGACATTGTAATAGGTATGTGCACTGTCTTGTTAGGATTGCCTTTTTCTTTACTTTTACGCTCATCGTGGTGAGCATTTCTTCGTGTGCTTGTTTGAAATCTAATAGATATTTTCTTTGACGTGTCTGTTCAAATATTGGGCCATTTTTTAGATGTCATGATTGTTTGTTTTTGAGTGTTCTCAGAGTAATCTGGATATAGTCCTTTACAAGAACTATGCTTTACAAGTGGTTTTACCCAGTTGATGGCTTATCTTTTCATTCTCCTATGAATCTCTTTCAAAGAGCAGGTGTATTTAACTTAATGAAGTCCAGGTTATTATTTTTCTTGAATAGATTTTATTTTTATTTTTGATATCTGAAATTTTAATCCAAAGTAACAAAGATTTTCACATTCTTTCTTCTGAAAACTTTATCCTTTTTTGTCTTATCCTTAGGTCTATGATCAATTTTAAGTTAATTTGTGTATCTGGTACAAGATATTGATCAAAATTTACGTTTTTCAGATGGCTAGTCAATTATTTCAGTATAGCTTTCCTTTATACGGAGACTTGCCTTTATATTTTGTTAAAAATAATTTTTATAGGTGGACATATTTCTGGACTCTATAGTTAATTCTATTGATCTATTTATCTATCTTGATGCTGTATTGATTACTGTAATTTTATTATATCTTAAAATCAAGTTATATTAACCTTCAAATTTTGTTATTTTTCAAAGTTATTTTGCCTATTCTAGGGACTTTGAATTTTAGCATGAATTTATTTATTTATTTATTTGTTTGTTTGCCTATTTTTGCTTTATTTAGGGCCACACTTGCGGCCTATGGAGTTTCCCAGACAAGGGGTTGAACCAGAGCTGTAGATGTTGATCTACATCACAGCCACAGCAACACAGAATCTGAGCCACATCTGCGACCTATACCACAGCTTGTGGAAATACCAGATCCTTAACCCACTGAGTAAGGCCAGGGAATGAACCTGTATCCTCATGAATACTAGTCAGGTTTGTTACTGCTGAGCCACAATGGGAACTCCTTTTCTATGAATTTTATAATTAGATTAGTTTGTAAATTGCTAAAAAATATTGCTGTCATTTTTTAACAGTTTGTTGAGTTGAAATTTACGTACCATAAAATTATGTGCGATTGAAAGATTTTATAGAGTTTATAGAGTTGTAGAATTTTAGAATACGTTCATCAGCCCTCAAATATTCCTTTTATTTGATTGCAGTCAGTTTCCTTTACCATGTTCAGCAGTTTAAAAAAAAGCTAATTTATTTATCTGTTTTTCTTTTTCTGGACATTTCATATAAATGAAATACAATATATGCTTTGTATCTAACTTCTTTTATTTAGCATAGTATTTTTGAGGTTCTTCCATGTTGTAGTGTGTATCAGTATCTCATTCATTCTTAGTGCTTAATTGTATGGATAAGCAGATTTAGTTTAACCAACAACTTGGTGATAAACAATTGGATTGTTTCCATTTTTTGGCATCTATTAATGCTGCTGCTATGATCACTTGCATGCAAGTCATTGTGTTGAGATACGCTTTCATTTCTCCTGGGTATTAAGAGTGATTCCTAGGAATAAAATTGTTGGGTCATACACTAAGTATACATTTAACTTTTAAAAATAAATTTTATTTTCTAGAGCAGTTTTAGGTTCATAGCAAAATTGAGTGCAAATACAGTGAGTTCCTATAAATCCCCTATGCCCATAAATATTCAACCTCCACAATCATCAGAATCCCTTACTACAGTGGCACATTCTTACAATCAGTGAACCTACATTGACACCCAAAGTTCATAATTTACATTGGATTCCTTCTTAGCATTGTTCATTCTATTGGTTTTGAGAAAATATAACGACATATATTCACCATTGTATGAACATACAGAGGGCCCATATTTTCTCTGTGCTAAATACTCTCTCAGAGTTCTCTTGCGGTGCAGCAGGTTAAGTATCTGGAATTATCACTGCAGTGGCTTGGGTTGTTGCTCTGGTGCAGGTTTAGTCTCTGCCCCAGGAACTTCCACATGCCACAGGTGCAGCACAAAAAAAAAAAAAAAAAAAAAAAAAAGAAAAAAGAAATTCTCTCATCTGACTATTTATGCCTCTTTCTCCCTTAATCTCTGGCAACCATTGAGCTTCTCATTGTCACCATAGTTTTTCTTTCTCAAAACTTTATATAGTCAGAATCATATAGTGTGCATTTTTTTTCATAGTGGCTTCTTTCACTTAGTAATATGCAGCTAAGTTTTCTCTATATTTTTTCATGGCTTGATAGGTCATTTCCCTTTCTTACCGAATAATATTCTAGGGTCTTAATGTAGCAAGCACAGTTTGTTTAACCATTTACCTTCCGAAGGATATCTTTATTGTTTCCAAGTTTTGGCAATTATGAATGCAGCTACTATATATACCTGTATGCAGGTTTTTTAATGGATTTAATGTTTTAAACTCATTTGGATAAATACCAAGGAGTTTGGTAGCTGTGTACTAAAAGTGTGTTTAATTTTGTATAAAACTACCAAACTGTCTGCTAAAGTGGCTGTACCATTTTGCATTACCATCAGAAGCAAGTGAATTTCTGTTGCTCTACATCTTTGCCAGGATTTGCTGGTTTCAGTGTTCCAGATTTTGGACGTTCTAATAGATTTATAGTGGTAAGTGGTACCTCATCATTTTAATTTTCAATTCTCTAATGACAGATGATATGGAACATCTCTTTCATATGCTTATATGCCATCTGTATATGTTTTTGATAATGTGTTCAGGACTTTTGACCATTTTCAATTAGTTTTTTATCTGGTTATTTTTGAGTTTTGAATTATATGCATATTTTGGATGACAGTCTTTAACCAGATATGGCTTTTGCAAATACTTTATCCTAGTCCATGGTTTGTTATCTTATTCTCTTGATAATGTTACAAGTAGAATAGATTTTAAAATTTTAATAAAGCCCAGTTTATCAATTATTTCTTTCATGGCTTGTAAGTTTACTGTTGTATTAAAAAGTCTTTGCTATACTCAGGGTCACTTAGATTTTCTCCCATATTATCTCTAGGAGTTATAGATTCATATTTTTACATGTATGTCTGTGATCAATCCATTTTGAATTAATTTTAGTGAATTATGTAGGTCTGTGTCTATATTATGTTTTTTATTTTTTTTTTTTTGATTTGTTTATTTTCACAGGTTCACATCTGGAAAAGAATTTTACCTCAGGGTGAATTGTATCTTGGATCTCATTCGTAATTGATTTTTAGATTATATTTAGATGAGATTTTAGATGAGTTGATACCAGAACGTGTTAAGATTTTGGTGGCTGTGGAATTGGAATGAATGTATTTCACATGTGAGAAAGATATTATTTGTGGGGTTCAGGCATGGAATATGAATTATGTCTCTCAGCATGCATATGTTGAAGCCCTAAGTCCCAAAGTGATAAACTTAGAGATAAGGCCTTTGGGAGATATTTAGGGTTAAATTCTATCATGAAGTTGGGGATCTCTTTATGGGATTAGTGTCCTAATGTTACAGAATAAGCACTGGAAAGTGTATTGTCTCCCTCCGTCCATGAGGACACACTAAAGAATGGCCATGTGAGCACATAGCAAGTTGGCACTAGTCTACAAGTCAAGAAGAGAGTACACATGAACATGCAAACCCATTTGCACCCTGAGCTCAGATTTCTAGCCTCCAGAACTGGAGAAAGTAAACATCTATTGTTTAAACCATCTATCTTATGGCATTTTGTTTTGATATCCCAAGCTAAGACATCATCCATTTGTGGGGCATTATCTTCCCCTAATCAGAAGAACATATTGATTAAGGTCATAGTCCGCAATTGCTCTGCTTCTGTTTGCATTAATCAAAACCCTCTTGGTTTGTACAGATGGAAACTTAATGCAAACAAAAACACATAAGCAATAAAATTCCAATGCAATAAAAGAATGAATTGGCTTATGTAACAAGGAAGTCTAAGGGAAGGTTGAATCATGAGGTTAAAAATATTATTAGAATTCCTTGCTCAGTTCTATATGATGATAATCACCTAAACTTGGAAAAAGTCTTCCTCTCTGTAGAAGCTAGATGGATACAGACATGTCTCTGTTCCAGATTTCCTGTTACTGAAGCAATATTATCACTGTTGAATTCTTTATGCTCCCCAGATCACAAAAGAGATGCCTGGGAACTACATTTTCCCAATCTCTTTGCCATCAGGATTTCGTCTTAGATTCTAACAACAAGTAGCTCATTTTCAGAAGGTTTGAACATCCTAAGAGAAGAAGACATTATTCTCCAGCTGGAGGCAGGTGTGTGGGCAGAGAAAGTTTATACATATGGGTTTTGTTATTAACTTCCAGACATCCTGTTTGAATAACCCATATTGTTTCTGCCAACATCTGAAAGGACTGAAAAGCTTTCCTCTAAATCCTGCACTTCCGATTTTCTTAAAATATAGCAATGGCCTCTCTGACATTTATTTTCCAGTCCTTCCAAAAGCTGTATGAGCCTCTAATAACCTGTATTGAACCACTTGCTGGTTGAAATACCTAGGAAAGCTTCTGTTTTCCTTTAAGAATACTGATGGATACAGTAAGCACAATGCATCCCTTATACCTATTGCTCTGAAATAATAGAAAAAGGACCCCTTTTCAATATCTACATCAATTTTCCCAGGTTATTTGTCCATATGTGAAAAGAACCACTGTGTTGAAGCTCAGCCTTAGGAGGTTCCCCATAGTTACAGTGTGGGACCTCTTAACTGTCACACAATAATCACAAACAATGGAAAAGTGGAAGTTTCTAAAAGAAAGGAATGGAAGTGATATTAAAAGAGCAAGACATCTACAGCACTCTTCTTTTGACCAACACAGAATAGCTATGCCACTAAGTATTTTTATTTTTACCTTTTCTAAAAAGTGGATAAATCATGTTGTCCAATGAAAGGACATTTACTTATTAGAGGCAGACTTCAAAACCCTCTTAGCATTTATCTTTAACAATGAGCAATTATATTAAGTTTAATTCACTGAGTTACATTTATCAATTCACCAAGAGATTAATGAAAGGAGAGAAATATCATGTAAGTTAGAAATAAGAATTTTAATATTTCATTTCTCTAACAGTTAATTTTTTTCACCTAATCAATAAAAATTAATAACTTACATAATTTATATGTAAAGGAATTATGTACTTATTTCAAACATTTCTTTCTTATATGTTCCTTTCATAACTTTTGAATTTTCAAAACCTGATACATTAAATTACAAAAAATTGAGAAATAATAGAATATCACGTGTGCTATGTTCTTCTCTTTTTATATTATAGAATATTGTATACATATACAATGAATTGACATTGTTTTAGCCAGGGTAAAATCTAAAGATTGTTGTGTAGACACACAAAAAAATGATATAAGTAAGACGGAAGTTAGCATCGTCTTATTACTATTACTATTACTGTTACTATTACTGTCAAAACAGCTTTTATAAACTGGCAGACAATTCTTACATTTATTCAGAAGGTTCTTAAATTTCTTCATTGTTTGTCACCTCCATGTCTTATAGTATTATCTTAATCTTCATGTTTGAAGCTCGATCAATGCCATGTGTTGGCTGAATTCCATTGTAAAAGAAACAAGACGTGAATTATGGAGAAAACATACCTGCTTTGTTCATGCTTAGTCCTAGAAATGATATACATTATTTTATTGACTTTACCTTAGCCATAGAACTAAACCTCATTGCAATACATTTGGCAGACATAGCCTACATATTTGTGTGGCTAAAATTCTGCTCTGTAAAAGAAGAGATTAGAATTTTGTGGGAAGTTAGCAGCACCCAACACAGATATTAATTTGATAAACACTTGGGAACCAATCAGAAAATTGAAGCCACTCTCTCTCTCTCTATTTGTCTTTATCCTTTAGCCTTTCCTTTCCTCTTCCTCCCTAGTATAGGTAACCACTCTACTGAACGCACTTGAATTTCTTTATTTTTTTCTTCATTATATCTTTATTTTACTACTCATTATTATTTATATTTATAAATAATATATAGGCGGGCTTTTCATGTGCTTACACCTTATATTAAGTGTCATACAGTGTGTCTTCATCTATAATTTGCTCTATTTCTCAAATTGTGAGAATGTTCACATACAGCTCTAATTCATACATATTTATCGCTTTATGTCATTTTCTCAAAAAGACCTTATTTATCCATTTGTTTCAGTATTTTGTCCATTTAAAAATGTTGCCAGGAGTATTATTTTATGACTCCTTGTTTTTCTAAGATCTGTGCATGGCTGTGTGTATGTGTATGTGTCGGTGAATATGTGTCTGTGAATGTGTGTACATGTAAATTCTAGGTTGTAACATCTAAATGCATTCAATCTAGCTCCATACATGTCTTATCTGGAATTATTTGGTGGAGATGTATTGGGGATTTAATGTTTATTTTGGACTTTATAAAGATAATTTGGTGCATTTACTATATCTTATATATCAGTATCAGGGACATATGGAACAGTTAATAATAAATAGGTAGACACACATGCATACAGACCCACATACAAGTATTTCTGCAGTGAAATGGTACATGTACCTGTAACACATTTGAGCAACATTTTGTTCTTAATAATATGTGAATTTTCTAAGATGATAAGAGTTTTCTATATAGTTATCTTTTTATTCTGAGCTCTTACTAGAATCTTTTTAATTTCCATATTTCTACCACCAGTATCTTCAAGGCCAATCTAGGCTTTTTATGTCATGTGTCTCATAACTCTTCCAGTCTTTACTCATTACCCAATTTCATAGTCACATCTAAATTTTTAGGTTATTTGTTTTGGTATCTGAAATGGCCATTTTCTTGTAAGGATATGAGTCATTTTGAATTAACATCCCACTCAACTCCAGTGTGATATGTTAACTTAATTAGTTATATCTGCAACAACCCTATTTCCAAATAAGTTCCCATTCAGAGATGCTGGAAATTGGACGATATATCTCCATACAAAAACTTGCACAAGAATGTTCATAGAAACATTTATTTATAATAGCCAAAAAGTAAAACCAATCGAAATGTCCATTAAATGATGACCAGATACATAAAATGTGGTATATTCATTCAATAGAGTACTATTTTGTAATAAAATGAAATGAAATTTTGATACCTGCCACAACATGGATGGTCCTTAAAAACGTAATGATGAGTGAATGAAGCTAGTCATAAGACTCCACATATTTTATGATTTCATTTATATGAAATGTCCAGAAGAGACAAACGTTAAGAGAAAATAGTGGTTGCTTGGAATTGACACATGGATAGGAATGAGGAAAAACTGTCAATCATTTTAAAGTGATGAATATGTCCTAAAATTAGGTAGTAGGGATGGTTGAAACACACTGTGAATATATTAAAATTCAGTGAACTGTGCTCTTTATACGGGCGACTTTTATGGAATGTAAATCATATTGCAATAAAGATGTGAATGTAAAAAAATCTATTCTTCAAATCTTAGTAAAGATTTTCAAAACACTTTTAAAGGCATTTAAACTTCAAATATAGGATATAAATGCCACAATTTTTTGCTTTAATGAATAAAATTTTAAAAGGTGCTGTAAAAAACTCTAAACCTTAGAAGGAAACAAAGAACTATTCTAGAAAATGAAATTGAACTTCACCTACATTTTGAAAGTAAACATTAGAAATGAAAGCTTGAAAACTGGGACTTAAAAATGACTAGTTTGCCAAAAAGGTCTTCTGACTCTTATTTATGTGAACAACCAAATCAACATTTTTGTCATATTTATGTATCAGAATGTGTCCTTTTTCTGAACTTTTTGGAAGATGAAAATGGAAGAAAGGTAATATAAAGAGTTTCGGTAATAGAATTCAATGCTTAGGAGTCTATTTTCTTTTCGGTAGTCTCCCCTGAGATTAAACCATTCATTTTCCTCTGACATTGTCAGGATCTTAACCAACACTTTAATGTTCCCCACGATACCACTTTACAAGATGAAATCCACCAGCATTCTTTCTTGGATGGTGGTAGAGTGATAGCATAAATTATCTAAAGGATTAATATGATTAAAGTGCTGGGGACTGAACTGCAGAACAAGAGAAAGTGAAAAAGGATGTTAAAGGATAGATTTACTCACAGGTAAAATCATAGTCTTATACAATTATAAAATGAATATGTAAAAATTCTAATTTACTAATTAATGAAAGAATCAGTAAAATACTACAGTCATTTCAAGGAACAATTAGAAGACCACACATGTTTAGGTAATACAGCAAATGTTGATATGAATTTAAAATTAGATGCAAATCTGACTTATACACAAGGAAGGAATCAATTGCATTCCACCAGAGATAATTCTTTTGTATTTTTATGGACCATGATTATGTGCACTGTTGGTTTTCTATCACTTACAAAGTTGTTAATTAGTTCAAAGACAATGAAAGTTGAGACAACCTGAAGGGGTGAATTATACAGGACATCCAGTAATATTTCTTTGTCCATTTCAAAGTATTTCACAAATTTTCCTGATAATGCAGATATTTAATAAGATACTTTCTGCTTATAGGGCTGGTGAATGTTGGAATAGTGAGAGAGTTGAGGTTGTTAAAACATGAGATCAAATTGAATAAAATAAATCATTTACTACTAGAAACCTATCTTGCTAAATCATATGGAATTGCTTAAATCTGAAGTGAAGGTACATTAAAGATGTTCACTTCCCCCTGTGGTGCAATGAGTTAAGGATCTGCTGTTGCTGCATCTGTGCTGTATGTTGCAGCTGTGGCTTGGGTTTGTTCTCTGGCTCTGTCACTTCCTTACACAGTGGATGTAGGAAAAAAAAAGATACTCAGAAGTCTCTTAATTCTCCAATAAGACTTTTTCTCTAAAATTAATTAATTGACCTATGATCATTAGTTCGTCTAAAAATTTCTTTATATGCATGACTAAAGTCTTGATTATAAAGATTAACATTATAGAGATTAACATCTAGGATTACTTCTGATTCATATATATGAATACAATCTGGAAAGAGAAATAATAAAAATTGCATGTGCTGATTATTTAAGAGTAAATTAGTAAATTTTCTTACCAATAAGGGAGGAGCACATACCTCTTCACTTGGAAAAATTTTAGCCATTTGTTGGGTTGAAATAATAGCAGTTTTTTTAATTACTCTTTAGGTTGGTCTGGGCTCTGCTATTGATGTTACACATTAGCTTATATGTAATGCCCTATGTGTCACATTTGAAAGGGCCATTGAAGTAAATTTTGAGGACACTTTCATTGCCAAATTTCATGTTGTCTCCAGTCAGCTCGCCAAACAGGCATAACTTATCCAAGTCCTCTAGCTCTTAGTTTCTCGTTTTAGCACAGGCACATATTATTTCCGTGAGCGTAGTTTCTTAAAGTTGAAGACTGATGATTTTTTATTTAATGCAAGGACCTCCAAATGATTATTTTGACAACTCCTAGAAATCCAGTACCATTTGTGAAAACACAAATTTTACAGCTGTGTAGAAGATGAGACATGATTATTGGTCTTTTTATCATTAAACTTGTTTTAGAATTCAATGTTTGAGGTTCCCTTAGTAAAGCAGATATTAATGATTTTATCCAAAAAATGTTAAGTGTGTTTTATTACCCACCCATACCTCATTCAATATTATCTGAAATGTCCATCAAACTCATTCTCTGTGTTAAGGCAATGCACCAAGTTAAAGTTTGTATGACAATAGGAAAATAATTATTTTAGCTATTAACACCTGAGTAAAAATAGCAGCTCCAGTTAGTGAACACCTGATAGAGTGGCACATGGAACAGATAAGATCTGATTGGGAATGAAGGAAAAAAACAAAGAAAAGCCAAGAGGAATACTTCAAGAAGTGACAGATTACAGAATATCATGCATTGAAGAAGCAGAAGGAAAAAAAAAATATTTCTAAGAGAAAATGTCAAAATGGTGAATTGAGAAACTACAAAACCTTCCATCCTTCACAAATGCGTTTAATATTTATTGTGTTGATGCCACCTACACTCCATCTTCCATTCTCTCTCTCAAGTGATTGTTTGTTGCTTTTTTATATTCATTTGTTTTAGAGCAATTTATTGAGGTATGATTGACATGTAATATTTATTGTATTAAACTCAATGAATTTGGGGATAAGCATACATCAGTGAAACCATCACCACAAAGGCCATAGATATATCCTTCACCTCCCCAAATTTCCTCCTGCTGCTTTATTATATTATTATTATCATGTGTGTGGTAAAAACACTGACTTTAATTAAGATCTACAGGGTTAACAAATTTTAACTGTACAATATTGTTATCCATTGGTGCTATGCTGTAGCGTAGATCTTTAGAATTTATTTATTTACATAGCTGAAACTGTACCATTTGACCATTATCTCAATTCACCCTCCTATCAGCTCCTGGAAGCCACCATTCTATTCTGTTCTTCTATAAGTTTGACTCTTTTAGACTCCACATATAAGTGAGATTATATGGTATTTGTTTTTCTGTATCTGTCTTATTTCACTCAAGAGGATGTCCTCTAGTTCCATCCAAGTTGTCACAAATCACATAATTTTCCCTTTATAAGGCTAAATAATATTCTATTGTATGTATATACCACATTTTCTTTATTCATTCATCCACTTAGGCTGATACTTAGGCTGTTTCCACATGTTAGCAATTGTGAATAGTCCTGGAATGAATACGGTAGAGAAGGTATCCTAATTTCAATTTCTTTGTATAAATATCTAGAAGTGGGGTTACTGAATACATAGTAGTCTTATTTTTAATTTTGGGGGAACCTCCATATGTTTTTCATAAAGGCTGTAACAATTTACATTCCCACCAACAGTGTACCAGCACTACATTTCGACACTTGCTCACCAACACTTGTTATCTTTTATTTGATAACTCATTCTAAAAATTGTGAAGTGATATATCACTGCGAGTTTGATTTTCATTTCCCTGAAGATTAATGATACTGAGCACATTTTTTTATGTACCTGTTAACAATTTTCATGTATTCATGGAGAAATACCTATTCAGGACTTTTTACTATTTTTTTGAATTGGGGTATTTGTTTATTTGCTATTGAGTCATAATAGTTCCTTACATTTGGATATTAATCAGTTATTGGATAAATGGTTTAAAAATATTTTCCCCTTCTATATTGTTGCATTTGTTGTACAAAGCTTTTTAGTTAGATGTAATCCCACTGTTGATTTTCACTTTTGTCAATATTTGTGTCAATTATAAATTGATTAAAGTCCAAATTCATTTTTAATATGTATGGTATAATAATTATAAAATAAAATTGCACTATATTGCTTAAACAGGCAAGGAAGCATTTCATCAGGGAGAAAGACCATGTTTAACTCTGGAAACCAAAGATGGGAGAGTTTATAAACACAGTGAGCTACTAGAGAAGTACTGAATGAAAAGTTAGGGGTGAGGTTGTAAGTGTGAGTAGGTCATATGTGTTTACTAATTTATTGATCAAAGTTAGGCTCTTACTCTCCACAGAGACTGGGAGATAGGGACACTATCTTTCCTGATGATGGCATTTCAGAGGAATGGCTCCCCGGTCCTTGAAAAAGACATTCTTGGGTGGTCAAAAGGGCAAGAGTCTTGGAGAGGATTAATGCATCAAAAGTTCAGGAAGATAATTTATAATTGAAAATATCTAAAAATAAATATTCTAAAAAAAGGCAAGTCAGAGGGTTATAGTTAGAAGGAAAATCATCTAAAGTTTAGTCAAGGTCAGGGAAACCTTAGGCCTCATTGTTTATAATGGACTGAATTCCTTTAAGCATTTTTTCTTTTTTTATCATTTATTTAAATATATATTTTTTCTACTGTACAGCATGGTGACCCAGTTACACATACATGTATACATTCTTTTTTCTCACATGAGACATTCCAGCATAAGTACTAGACAGAGTTCCCAGTGCTACACAGCAGGATCCCATTGCTAATCCATCCCCAAGGCTACATTCTGCATCTACTTACCCCAAGCTCCCAGGCCCTCCCACTCCTTCCCCTTCTCCCTTGGCAACCACAAGTCTATTCTCCAAGTCCATGATGTTCTTTTCTTAAAAGTAGTAGAATGCTAAGCTTACGATAGGGTACTAAAGGGACTCACAGAGAAAGAGATGAATTCTCCTGCAGTGTCTTGATGTGATAAAGTGGGTTGATGGTGAGGAAATCTGGTGCAGTTCTGCCTTGGCCACCCTCATAGAATACACATTCCCTAGTCACCTTGCAGCCCCAGTGTGCCCTAGTGACCCCCTTCTCATAACCCTCCCATATGAGCATACTGTGTTCTAGGTTTCCAGACCACCTTGATGTTTCCATTCCCGCCACACACTGACACAGCAAGCATCAGCTATTTCTCACTCATCCTTCCTTGCTTCTTGAAGGGCTGCATCCTATTTGCCTCAGGACTGCAGAAGGCTCTGGAGTGGCAAACCAGCAAAACTGCTCTGCTATCCAGTGTGTTCCACTAAACCCTCTGCACTGAGATCTGAAACCCAGATCTAGGCAGGGATCCTCTTTCCATGTTTGTCCTCCCTTGTGAATTATCCCTCAGCCCTAGGATGTCATTTAGTTTCATTATAACCATTATTATCTTGTTGGTGTATTCATTCTTCATATTAAGCTTCTTCTGTTAAATTATTGAGAGTTTTTAGCTCTGATTGGATCTAATACAATGTTACACTATTTCTGACAATTTTATAATTCTGCTAACCAAAAGATTGTTAATGAATGATTTGGAAATGTGCCAATTCTTTTAAATGCATCAATGGTTATGACCTAAGAGAAAGTTATCTATAACCCCCCACTTAACTTTATGTATTACCTTAGAGAATACAAGCATAGTTTTCAACAAATTTTCAAAGATGCCTGTGATTAAGAAAATTAAGGATCATTTTTCTAGCCTAGAAAGTGAGTCACAAATCTGATTGCATTTTATTTTATTTTATTTTTCCCTGTTTTATCTTTATTTTGATGATTTTTAATTTTTTCTATTATAGTTGGTTTACAGTGTTCTTTAAATTTTATGCTATACAGAAAAGTGACCCAATCTCACACACACACGCATGTGCACACACAACACATATACACATTCTTTTCCTCACATTAACCTCCATCATGCTCCATCACAAGTGACTGGATATAGTTCCCAGTGCTATACAGCAGGATCTCATTGCTGATCTCCTCCAAATGCAGTAGTTTGCATCTATTAACCCCAGATTCCCAGTCCATCCCTCCCGCTCCCCCTAGGCAACCACAAGTTTTTTCTCCACGTCCATGAGTTTCTTTTCTGTGGAAATGTTCATTTGTGCCATATATTAGATTACAGACATAAGTGATATCATATGGTATTTGGCTTTCTCTTTCTGATTTGATTCACTTAGTTTGAGAGTCTCTAGTTCTATCCATGTTGCTGCAAATATCATCATTTTGTTCTTTTTGCGGCTCAGTAGTATTCCATTGTGTATATGCACCACATCTTAATCCAATCATCTGTCGATGGATGAACATTTAAGTTGTTTCCATGTCTTGGCTATTGTGAATAGTGCTGCAATGAACATGAGGGTGCATGAGCCTTTTTCAAGGAAAGTTTTGTCCAGCCCAAGGGTGGGATTGCTGGGTCATATGATGGTTCTATGTATAGTTTTCTAAGGTACCTCCAAACTGTTTTCTATAGTGGTTGTACTACATTATAGAATCACCTAAGGAGATTATAAAACTACTGCTGCCCAGACCCCAAACCAGAACAATTAAATCAGAATTTCTAAGGGTAGGATGCAGGCATTGTTTTTTTTTTAAAGTCCTGCAGATGGTTTTGATGTTCAGCCAGAGTTGAGAACCACTGCTCTAGTTGTTCAACATCATTTTTTTCCTTGTGTTCTTTATACTTTCTTAATCATTGCTTTATCATTTTGTTTATAATGGAAGAGTATAAGAAAGAAGAATCCATACTAGGGCATCAAAAGTGCTCTTACAGTCATTTAATATCCTAATTTTTAACTAATTTTCATTATAATGTCTTCAGTATAAAATTACTCTGTTACTGGACTTCCCATTGTGGTGCATCAGAAATGAATCTGACTAGTATCTATGAATATTCAGGTTTGATCCCTGGCCTTGCTCAGTAGTTCTGGATCCAGCATTGCTGTGAGCTGTGACATAGGTTGCAGATGTGGCTTGGATTCTGTTTGCTATGGCTGTGGCATAGGCCTGCAAAGGTAGCTCCAATTCAACCCCTAGCCTGGGAACCTCCATATGCCATGAGTATGGCCCTAAAAAGCAAAAATAAAATAAAATAAATAAGACAAAATGAAATAACTATGTTACTAGTCACGCCATAGTAATCAGCAGATATAGATTATGACAAAAATAAATAAAATTTACCTATTTATTTTAAATGGAAGTCAAAAAGCCCTATTGCAAGTAAATAATGCCCTCATGAGTATGATATAAAAAGGTCTCAAGAAAAAAAAATGACCTTTCAAGTGGTAGAAAATGACCTTTTGGAGAAAATTTTTCAAGTACTGTTTAGAGGGCTCATTTAGAAAATGCCATCTACCACTGAGTAAAGGCATGCTCTGAACAAAATTATTTTATATTTAGTTTGAACTTTATACAAGCAATTTGGCTATACCTGATATAGCATGCAGTGACAAGAAAAGAGATTAACACCATTCTTTCTAAGCACTGAAGTAAAAACTGACTAAATATGCTAACTCCAAGTGTCAGTTTACTTTTTCAAGTAGTGCCACGGTGAGTTTTGTGATATTCTTTATTTCAGCCACAAAGTGATTAAAATGTGTTTTTAAGCAAAACCCTAAACATGATGCAGCACAAATTATGGCCTAGAAATAAAGGAACAAATAAAATTGCTTCATATATTCTATGTTCTTTCTTGGTTTTCAGTAAATATTCTTAAAATCTTATTAGTGATTGACTGGGCTTCTGAGGTCCTGTATATTTGTATTGTTATACTGAATATGTTCCCACCACCAATACATATGTTGAAATTCTAATCCCCAACACTACAGTATCAAAGGGTGGAGACTGAGAGATTACTAGTTGTCATTCATAAGGGTGGAGCCCTCATGAATGTGATTATTGTTGTAAAAAGAATAGTAAAACAAAATTTCAATGAATAGAGTTGGGAGACCAGCCAGTGGAGCTCTCATTCCCTGCAAGGATAGCAGAGCCCAGAAGGAAGAAAACACGCCTCTTCTTTCCTGGCAAGGACTCAGTCAGTGAAAAGCTATGGACTCTTTGTTTCCTACATCCCACCCAACCTCCTTTTCCTCCCTGTAAAAGTGATCTCCTTACCCTGCCCTCCAGAAAGCTTGCACAGGGCTCACCATGGTTACAGATCCCAAGTTTGCAACTCTATTCTGATTTTGAATGAATGCATCTTTATTGATGTAATAGCTGGAGCCTGTTTTAGGTCAACAGTGTCCTTATAAAGACACCCAAAAGAATTCTATTACTTCTTCAGCCATGTGAAAACACAGCAAGAAGGCAACCACCTATGAACCAAGAAGGTGCCTCTTGCCAGACACCCAGTGTGTTGGTGCCTGGATCTTGGAATCTTTAGCCCTAGAACTGAGCAATATGGTTACATTGCTGATAAGCTACCCGGTCTATGGCATTTTTTATAGCAAGCCAAACTGACTAAAACAGTAATATTATTTAGTAAAGATATCAGGTTCTTGATTTTCAGCTAATTTTTTCATCTCTTCTGACAAAATCTTGGTTAAACCAATGGCTCTTCTATTATGAATCTGAAGATCAGCAGTGTATTCAGCCAGATCAAACTAGAAAATTATTTCAAAGTATATGAATGATTATAGAAGACCCTTTGTCACTTGTGCTATGGACCTAAGGTGATGTTCTTAATATGAGCAGTTTGATTGACAAGAAATTAATTGGGATCAAGAGTGGAAGGAATATTGACATAAACGAAATCTTAATGACATTGCTTTGTCCTGATTTGAATTATGACTATTGTTTTCCTTTGTAGATTATTCAGTCCACATCTTAGAAAGCATATTAAGAGGATTCAAAGCAAAGTAATGGATAACACTATCAGGGAGAAAAAAATTGAAATAGTAGACTCTGGCCTGTGATTGAGTTTAGCATTATTGATTAGGATAGACTTAAAATACACTACACACACACACACACACACACACACACACACACATGCATATTGAAATTTGGACTCTATGATATATATGAATGAGAAAGACTGAAATAACAGAGCTAAAATAAGACAAAA
Source organism: Sus scrofa (assembly GCF_054392235.1). Taxonomy (NCBI): domain Eukaryota; kingdom Metazoa; phylum Chordata; class Mammalia; order Artiodactyla; family Suidae; genus Sus; species Sus scrofa. Next base: position 53,404,392 of record NC_139386.1, read on the forward strand.
TTGTATGAGTATCTAGGAAAAGAGTTAAAATTGATGTTTTCTTATAGAAAAGTATCCATTCATTGTTTTAAAATGTATAAAAAGAGATTATTACAATTTTACTGAGAACTAAATATGAGATATTTAGTTTGGATATTTTATTTTTTTGAACAGATATTATATTAGTTTACTAGGGCTGCCTTAATAAATTTCCACCCTCTGGGTGGCTTAAAACTACAGAAATTCACTCCCAATTATGAAGGCTAGAAGTCTGAAGACAAAGTGTCAACAGAATTGGTTACTTCTGGGAGTTTTGAGAATCCATTCTAGGCCCTCTCCTAATTTTGATGGTTACCAGAAATCCTTGGCATTCCTGTGCTCATGGATGCATCACTCCACACTTTTCCTCCATCATCAGATGGCATTCTTCTTGTTCTCCATGCCCCCAATTCCCCTCTTCTAATAATACCAGTCATTGGATTAGATCCATTTAGTATGATCTCATCTCAACTTGATTACATTTGCCAACATTCTGTTTCCAAATAGGGTCATATTCACAGACACCAGGTGTTAGGGCTTGAACATATCTATTTTGAGGACACAATTTGTCTCATTACAGATAGTATTTCAAGAAGACTTGGAATATTCTTTTAGAGATTTCTGGTTGTGCCAAGGCATTAGAACATTTAACTTTTTGTCCTTCAAGATATGTGCTGCTTTTTGTTATATACTTTACTCCTATATGTATTTTTTTTTTGTTGTTTCAATGGCCGTGCCCATGGCATATGGAATTTTCTGGGCCAGGGATTGAATCTGAGCCCCAAGATGCAGCTGAAAACTATGAGGCAGCTGAGGCAATGCTGGGTCCATTAACCCACAGCAGTGGACCAGGGATCAAACCAGCACCCTCCACAGGGATCCAAGCCATAGCAGTTGGATTCTTAACCCACTGTGCCGCAGCAGGAACTCCAATTCATATGTGTTTTGTAACACCATGAGAAATTCTTACTTATACAGTCAGTATTCATCTAGATTCATTCATATAACTGTCCTTTCCTTTCTTCTTGATTACTTCTTGAATTTCTAGTGTATATTTACGTGTATGTGTGTGTGTAAAATTTACATGCAATTTTTCCTATCAAAGAGATAATATAATGGGCTAAGTGCCCTTTTTATTGGCCCCCTAATGAACATAATTCTATGATAAATTCATTTATTGCCTTTAGTAGAGGTCACTTTCCTCAAGGCAATATTTTTCTTATTTCCACTCTGCAAAATGCCACTTTAATTCTGCTCTGATGTATAAAATGCACCTTTAGTCACTGTTAAAATTGAATAAAAAAGTGAAGATTAAAAAGTCAGAGAATTTAATATCCAATATATTTCTCTGTGTGGGGAAATAAGTATAGCGTCTTTAGCTGGAGGACTTTTGACAGTATGCATCTATAACTTGAGAGATTTCACATATAGGAATTTATTCTAAGGAATTAATACATATATGTGCAAAATGTATACAAAATTATTTACTGAAGCTTTTTTGTTTGTTTGTTTTTTTAGGGCCACATCCACAGGATATGGACGTTCCCAGGCTATCAGGACTGTAGCTGCCAGCCAATACCACAGCCACAGCAACACCAGATCCGAGCTGTGTCTGTGACCTACACCACAACTCACAGTAGCGCCAGATCCTTAACCCACTGAGTGAGGCCAGGGATCAAACCTTCATCCTCATGGATACTAGTTGGGTTCGTTTACAACTGAGCCATGGTGGGAACTCCCTGAAACATTATTTATAACAATAACAGACTAAAAACAACTTAAGGGTCTATAGGGAAAAGTTGGAAAATTCAATGGATTGTAGTATACCTTCCAATATTTTCTCATTCCAGGAGAGACATTTTCAACTCCATATGCAGGTAAGTCATAGTGATACAAAATAAATTCTGCCTGTAGACATGTAAACTCTATTCTTCTTGGTTTTCAACTGACTTCCTACATCAACAAAGAGTCTAGTATTGTCCCCATTTGCACATTGATCTCATTATTATTGCTTTATAAATCTTCCTCTCCCTCCCTTTCTCTCTCTTTTTAGGAGTGGCTTTAACACCTTACAGTTTCCTCCTCGGCAGGTTAAATAAAAACGTTTTACAACTTTATTAAATTTGTCTGAGTCATAGATATTTACCTTGTTTGTAAACATGTAAAACATGTCTCGTAAGGGGAGAATGGTTCAAATAACTATACCAGTGAGCACTTCATTCATTAAAATTATCTTTCAGATGTATTCGATAACATACACATAGCTTGATAAAGTGTTTAAAAATGTGGTCAAATCCCAGCTCCACCACTAGCAGTGTGAATTTGTGCCTCAAACTGTCTTATGTAAAAGGGGATGATAATAGTACCTATTTCATAGCAGCATTATATGACCAATCATATATAAAATTTTTAAAAGAGCACCTGAAGACAATAAAGAAAATATATACATACAATATATGATATTTTTAAAGGATATGAAAATAGTGTGGCCTAATTTTTTTTAGTATATAAATCTCTATTAGTCTTTTCCTTTTTTTATTATAATAGACAAAAAGTAATTTTATGGAAAATAAATACAATTTAATTTTTTAAATGTCATAGTAGTTTTGTAAGCCATTTTAACAAATATAGCAGAAAAAAAGACAAAAACCTTCTCAGGATGAAAAAGCACTACCTAGATCTATTATTTTCAAATGCCTTTCTTTGTTTACCAGCTTTACTCTATGCCGTAGAATTATGCTGGGTAAGCTTTTCACCAGTCCTACTAATTAAAAAACAGGACAAAAATAGCAAAGTCATTACTTCTTTCATGGAAAACAGAAGCCTGTACATAAACAGATGGTGCTTTATTCCTAATACACAAGGTATGTGCATGTGATGGTTCTGTACATATGTATAATAAAGCCTATGATCAGAATGAAGAGGAGTTGCATGCGACCAGGGTAATAGGCATGTTCCCTAATAAATTTGTTATGGAAACAAAAGAAAGGAGGAGAAAAACCAAATGGCGCTTCTGCATTTTTTTTTTTTTTGCATCAATACTAAAAGATATGTGCTCTTTCATTATTCCTACCATTTTAATATTGGATGTTAAAATCATTAGGCTCTTAAAAAAGTCAACAACAGTGCTTACCACCAGAACTGAGTATCGTAGTCTCCTCAGTCTCCAGGGTCAGAGCTCAGCTAAGAGACTGAGATCTGCTTGAGTAGTATCCTACTCATCATGTCGCTCCTTTCCTAGATATTCAGTCAGTACCTAACATAGTGTGCTGCAAGCATGTCTGTCCACAGGTCTGCTGGTTGCTCTCTCTGGAGTCCTGACCCATTGTGTTTTTGATCTCTAAGAAACTAGATTAGTTCACATATATTAACCAGGAGGTGTATGGTAGGAACTCATTATATGGAACAGGGACCTTAATGAGGGAGAGTCGTGTCAGGAAAAGAGCGTCCTTTAAATTTCGGACTCGAATAGACCAATTTTGATGAGAGTGCAGTCATTATATGGACAAAGTGTACCAGTCTGGATCAAGTTGGGAATTCTGGAAATCAGGAGATAAATTTCTAGTCTTTGGCATATTTGACAAAACAATGAGACACAGTAAGAGGAAGATTCTATAAGCACTGAAGTGGAGCTTTGAAAATTAATAATATTGTGTCTAGGTTTGCATTATCTTGGAGGGAGGGATGGTTTGGTAAGTAATTTGTATAAAGAACCTTTTCTGACTCTCCTTTAGCCATTTGCAAAATTTCAAAAAAGAGCGAATTTTGTCTTTTTTTTTTTTTTTTTTTTTTGTCCATTAATAAAAAATGCCAAGCTTTATAGGATCTAAGGTGGTGTAGGGAATTCTGAATCTCTGTTTTCTAAGGTGTCTTCTCAATACTTAGTAAATGTAAAGCAACGTAGAAATAACAAAGTAGTCCTGCATTTTACACAGTGACCTTAAAGGCTTCTGAAAATTAGTATTGATTGTGCCATTCTGGAAATGATGTAATAGATATAAAATACAGGAGTACTTTTGTAAAAAAAAAAAAAAATCATTTCAGTCAAAAACTATTGTGTATCATCTATAGTTTACCCTTTTTGATTTGTTGGATTCTAGCCCTGATCTTTTTCTTTGAGTTATTTTATAGCTTTGTATAAGTTGTAGGTAAATTCTGGTCTGTCTGGTTGTGATTTTAATTGATTTTCTCCCCCTATGAAAAAAATAAAACAACAATTTTATCCCCTTTGTAGTTTAAGTCACTGTCCCTTTCCACCATACAAATTTATGCTCTTTTGACTTATCCTTTGGACTGGTTATCACATCTCCTTTTTTTCTTTATATCATGTAAGTAAAATAAATTATTTACATGTGTCCATGTAGGTGAATAATGATTTTACCTTTTTCTGAAATTATCTTTCAAAAGTTTTGGAGGATTTTGAAACTATCCAGTGGGTGTCATTACCAGAGTTAGGGAGAGTTCGTCCCTAGAAAAATGTACTTCATGGGTGGTTTAATCTCGCAGAGGTAGACCCAGAGTGACTAACTTGGCTAACTTACTGTTTTCCTAATTTTACTTTTACTGTTTACTAATTCTGTTTTGTTTTTGGCTGGTAAGTTATTTCATATTTATATTTTTTATGATTTGACCATTTGAAGATCTCTGTACATAAGACTAATGTTTTACAAAGAGCTCTTCTGGCTGGTATGAGACAAGACAAAGAATCTGGTTGGTTAGTATTATTTTAATTCAGTATTTGATTTTAGGATCTCAATGTTTGGTAATCTCTATAAACACAGTAATGATTACAGAAATCATGTCTATCTAGGATGAGAGATAAAGAATCTGGATTGTTAGATTTTTTCTGTTTGCAAGTTAGTGTATTTTGAGTTTAAAGAAAATGTATCTGTTGTAAAAGAATAAATTATTTGATACAAACTGTGAGTAATTCTTGACTCATGGCTAAAGTGTGAAAATTAAATTCTACCTATGTCTGTATCTCTGGTTATATGTCTATAATTCAGAAAAGCATTTATGTATCATTCTGTGAGGTTGGAATAGTTTCCTACATCCAGGGGTGTTAATAAATTAGATTATAAATTCTCTTAAAGAATATCTATTCTGATTGGCTTATAGAAACAAATACTTATATAAACAGAATATTCATAAACTTTTCAGAAAATGATAAAATTGAACTTACAATTTCACTGTATGAAAAGTATTCATATTGAAACTAACTTGGGAATGTTTTAAGAATTCAAATTCAGGAGTTCCCGTCGTGGTGCAGTGGTTAACGAATCCGACTAGGAACCATGAGGTTGCGGGTTGGGTCCCTGCCCTTGCTCAGTGGGTTAACGATCCGGCGTTGCCGTGAGCTGTGGTGTAGGTTGCAGGCGCGGCTTGGATCCCGCGTTGCTGTGGCTCTGGCGTAGGCCGGCGGCCACAGCTCCGATTCAACCCCTAGCCTGGGAACCTCCATATGCCGCGGGAGCGGCCCAAGAAATAGCGAGCGGCCCAAGAAATAGCAACAACAACAACAGAAAAGACAAAAAGAAAAAAAAAAAAAAAAAGAAAAAAAAGAATTCAAGTTCATACAATTAGGTAAATCATGATAGGTGAAACTAGTTTAATATTAAATTTTAGTTTAATAAAAACAGCTTTGCCTATTATGATTTATCACATTAGTACAACTGTAGATTTTGATTCACTTGTATATGTCCTTGCTAAATTTACATAGGTTTATGATCAAATAAGTTAGCATTATTTCTACTTTAATGTTTAAGTTTATAAAAAATATAAATTTTTGTTTCATCAAATTGATTATTCTGACAATTTTATTTCAAGTAATTATGTTTTATAGTAAGTTAACAATACTTTCTAAAATCTTTAGATCATTTAAACTTTGGATTGATATTGAACTGAGCTACTTAACATATATTCATTAGATAACTAATCATTTCTAAGACCAAGCACTGAAACATTGATTGATAAGCTTAATTTTAAGATTTTATATAATTTTGTTTTTAACTTTATATGCTATAGAAAGACTATATGAATGTGTTACTTTTAGCCACTTTGTAAATTTGAGTATAAACTGGTTCCGATCATGAGCTAGGCTGGATTACAAGAATGCTGGTGTGCAATGTTCACAGAGATCCATATTCCAGTTTTTTCTAAAATAGAAGCTACTTTAAAGTTATCATTTCTATACTGTAATATGGAATGAAATTATACCTAGAGACAACAATTTTAGAGAAACACCTCTATGTACATAGTTCTGCTTTTAAAGTAGCTTTTTCCTAAAGCAGTTTTTTTTTTTTTTGCATTGTTTTTGTTTTTTCTGTTTTGTCTCTAAATATCTTTACACTTATAGTCTTATTGAGCATTCCAAAGAGTTTCTGTGGAGTGTAATCATTGATATTTAGTGTGTTGTAAATTGAAACAAAATTTTTTAAATGCGTACTTATCAATTAATCTGAAAATAGCAATGATGAATGTATTGCATGTTAATGATAGTTTTAGTAATATTATAATACTAATTTTGACCCGGTGGAGCCTTTGAGATTGGTCCTTAAACAATTTGTCCAGGATAGGAAAGAATATAATGAAGGATAAAATTTGGAAATGAATTTTGTCTTTCATTAATAATACTTGAATGTGAAAACTATGCAATATTTTAAACTCTTAACAAAATGTGCCCAATTTAGGAGGATTTTTTTTGCTGGTTTACTTTTTATTGCCATCACTGTAATATAAAAAAATTCTTAATTTTTTCTGTGTAATATGCCTAGATAATAAAGATTTTGTGCCTTACCAAAATCTTCTGTGGTAAAAACCTTCTATGATTGATGCTGACTTTCTGTTGTCCTTGATTATTTGAGAAAAGAAAGGTTTCGCACGTAGAGAAGAGATAATGTTCTTTACTATTACGTTAGCTTTTGTTTTTAGTTTTCAAATGTTTTATTGCCACTTTGAAATGAGTGACAATATTGTTTCTCAGGCGCTCTGATCTGATTCCTATCTTATGTATTAAATATCTTCACAACTTTTGATTTTTGTTTTTTTTTTCCAAAATCAAATCCTAAATATAAAACAAATTAAATAACTTTCAGGATACCTAAAACTCTGAGATTTTCCAGAGGGACCCTGAAAAATTGCAACAGTTTCCAAAATGACTGCAAATAGTGAATTTTTTACTTGATATTTACTATTGATGCATTGTACGGGAAGAATAGTAAAATCAGAAGAGATGCTCAAATTGGTTTAGGTAAAGGTTATTAGCATAACTATTTTAGAAAATGTATGCAATACTGGAAATTTCTAAAGATTTGTCAGTGTTCTCACTGTCCATATGTTTATTTATTTAGTTTTATATTTTAATTTATTTTTCTTTTTTTGCTTTTTAGGGCCACATGTGTGGCATTTGGAAGTTCCCAGGCTAGTGGTCAGATTGGAGTTGCAACTCCTGGTCTACAACCACAGCCACCAACACAGGATCCAAGCCATGTCTGCAGCCTACACCCACCACAGCTCATGGCAACTTTGGATCATTACCCACTGAGTGAGGCCAAATCCTCGTGGTTACTAGCTGGGTTTGTTACCACTGAGCCACAATGGGGACTCCCATGATTTTTTTTTTAATCAGTCTTGGTGCTGCTTTTGGCTTTTAAGTGTTAACATCCTATATTCTCATATCTTTAATTTGGATATAGCATCTTCTAGCTTAGTAGATTTTAAGAGATTCACAGTAATTACCTTTGGAGTTTTATTTAGCTGTTTTAGCCCTACTCCAGACTTACTGAATATCTTATATCCTTGCTGTATCCTTGGTCTAGTCTTAATGTATACAACATAATCATGATATAATATGTCAATATTACTGTGTTTTATGTCAAGATATTTTTATGTGAAGATTATTTTCATCCATTTTTACAAATTGATGTAGCATTCTCTGTCATCTTCTGAAAATTAGATTATGTTTCGAATTGTTTTTTTATAAAGATTTTTTGGGCAAGATTAACTTTATTACTTGTTTTCTGAGTCATAGAAACAACCAAATTTTCTTGTCAATGACATTATTCTCACTAATAACTCTCATTTAATCTTTCACTTTGGAAATTATCTGTGTGGAGTTAATGACGCAGTGGAAATGAATCTGACCAGGAACCATGAGGTTGTGGGTTTGATACCTGGCCTCGCTCAGTGGGTTAAGGACCTGGTGTTTCCATGAGCTGTGGTGAGGGTCACAGATACAGCTTGGATGTGGCACTGCTCTGGCTATGGCATAGGCGGGCAGCTACAGCTCCAATTGGATCCCTAGCCTGGGAACCTCCATGTGCCGCAGGTGTGGCCCACAAAAGACAAACGACAAAAAAAAAAAAAAAAAAAAAAAAAAGAAAGAAAATGGAAAAATCAGTAATAAGTTAGCAACAGCAATTTTAAATCTTTTGTCATCTGTAGACAGTTTGTGTTTATCATTGTGTTGTTTTACTCAATGTTTCCCTGAAAGCTCTGAATTCAGCTATGGGTAGAGAGGCTTTTTCTTCAACAAAAGATTATCAAATAGCCATGTTGAAAAGGAAATTGCTTTGAGTGTATGCTTCAGATGGCATCACTTAAGCAAACTTTGAGACTAGTGAGATTGCATCAGGGTTTCTAGAATTTTAATAATAAAGCAGATGGTTTCAGGAGACAATACAAGGTTTAAGGAAAAATAATTTTATAGGACTGTATTAACTGATGAAGGATGATTCTAATTTTTATTTGGAGTATTGTTGATGTTTTAATTTTCAATTTTCTGGACATATAAAGAGATCCTCTTTCCTCTTAAATGATCTATAACATAATAATTTAATACATTCTAATTTGTGAGCTTAATTAAAGCATTTATAAATATGTCATTTTTCCTTATCTGAGCTGCCCAGAATTTGGAAATTCTTATAAAATATTCTTATTTTCATAGCAGTATACCTATTTGAACAGGTCTAGTGATGATCTGTGCTTTTTTTTTTTTTTAACTAGGACATTATTGGAAATACTGGTTATGAAACTAAGGCCTTGCCTTGCAGGTCATATTTAGGATTGGTGCTCATTTAGTTAGTTATAAGCAGATAATTTTAAGGAACTAAGAATAAATTTTATAAAACCAAAGCTTATAGAGCCTTTTGGGGAAAATTAGCTCAGGATTTACAGGGTTACCACTCTTACACGTGAGTAGGGAAGTTTAGTTCCTGGCAGGCTTGGAGAACAGGCTATTTTTTTTTTTTTTTATTTGAGGAGTGTGCACATATTCCATAATTATTTTTAATTACAACAATAATAAAAACTCCATTAATGAAGCAAATCTTGTTAGAAACTAATTAAGAAAACTTGGTAGAATTCAAATTGGAAACAGTTTGAATTGACAATTCTGAGTGCATAGTGGTAAGAAACTATCTATCATACAGTAATTAAAGAACATTTTAAATCTTACCCTTTAGCTGTATCTTCATAGCTCTTTTATAATTGTAGGTAACTAGCTAGTTAACTAATTCCAAAGAAAATATATTCATCACTGTATACAATTTTCTTTTCATGTTCAATAATATCTAGTGATTGGTTTGCATGGTTTAGGAAGAATGCCTGTTCTTTAATTTTTTTTTTTCAAAATAAAATACATATATTTAAACACAATTACATTCACACAGATTATTATATCATGGATCTTAAGAAACATATTAAGCGACTCCCTTTGGGGAAGTGGAATGGAAAATATGCTGAGACAAATAGGAAATTTATTCTATACTTTATCCCATTTTGTATGGCTTTCATCTTTACTATTTAGTATTATCTATTACATTTCAATTTTTCTTTAAAAATTAGCATTATATTAAAATTTTGTGTGTTATGCAACTAAAATTTATAAAGAACAAAGCCTTATATACCATTACATATTTTATGTAGCATAATAAAAAGAATAACTTAACTGGTAAGAATAACAAAAATAATACACCTTCTGAAAATAAGTAAAATATAAAATGCATAAGTTGGTTAAAAAACTGTGTAACTATATAAATGTGTCCTCACAATTTGTTACATTTCACTGATTCTTCAATAAAGGCATTACACCATTCTAGGTGATGTGATAAACAAGGCATTATAGACTTTACATTGTACCATGGAGAGAAATGGTTATTAATAATACAATCATAGACCTATATTATTTAATTCTACAGTTGCATTATTTAATTATAATTATCATAAATTCTTTGATGGAGAGGAAATCAGAATCAGTTCTTAGAAGACTTCAGCATTCCAAGAATGATGTCAAATGACCCCCTTCATGGTGGATTATGCACTTATTTACTATGAGATATATTTCTTCTTCAGAGATTCCTTGTTTGTGTATCAATTGTAGATTTTTGGTTTGCAGTTATTCTGAAGTTTTGATATAAGAGTCTATATGTATATGAGATTGTTTTAAGTTGTTGTTCTCTTAATTGCAAGTTCATCTCCACTGTCCTGCATTTGTACCCACCTCTTCTCATGATTTCAGATTTTGGTGGCATAATTGTGCATGGATGATTTCATATATTTACTGTATATATACCTTTCCTGGTGACCCTTGTCATTTGTGGAATTTTTGTTTCCTGTTGCTGTCTTTTCTTTTCTGCCTAGAGAAGTTCCTTTAGTATTTGTTATAAGGCTGGTTTAGTGTTGCTGAATTTTCTCAACTTTTGCTTCTCTGTGAAGGTTTTGATTTCTCCTGAAATCTGTATGAGAACTTTGCTGGGTAGAGTCATCTTGGTTGGAGGTTTTTTCCTTTCATCACGTTGAGTATATCATGCCACTCCCTTCTGGCCTGCAGAGTTTCTGCTGAAAAATTTGCTGATAACCTTATTGGGGTTCCCTTGTATGTTACTTGTTTCTTTTCCCTAGCTGCTTTCAAGATTTTCTCTTTGTCTTTAATTGTGGTCAGTTTGATTAATATGTGTCTTGGTGTATTCCTCCTTGGGTTTATTTTATATGGTACTCATTGTGCTTCCTGGATTTGAGTGAGTGGTTCCTTTCCCATGTGAGGGAAGTTTTTGGCTATTATCTCTTGGAATATTTTTTCTGTCCCCTTCTCTCTCTCTTCTCCTTCTGGCACCCCTATAATATGGATGTTGGTGCGTTTAACACTGTCCCAGAGATCTCTGAGACTCTCTTCATTTGTTTTCAGTCTTTTTTCTCTTTTCTGTTCCACATCCATAATTTCCACTAATCTGTCCTCCACCTTGCTTATTTGTTCTTCTGCCTCCTGTATTCTGCTGTTGGTTGCGTCTAGTGAATTTTTTATTTCAGTGAATGTATTTTGCATCTCTTCTTGTTTAAGTTTTATATCTTGTATCTCTTTGGTCGGTGTTTCCTGTAAGTTATCCATCTTTGCCTCCAGTTTATTCCCAATATTTTGCATCATCTTCAGCATCAACAATCTAGTCTTTTTACTGAAGGCTAAGAATCTCCTCGTCGCTTAGCTGGTTTTCTGGGGTTTTTCCTTTCTCCCTCATCTGAGTTATAGTTCTCCACCTTTTCATTTTTATAGGTTTTTGATGTGGTGACCTTCTTACAGATAATAGGGTTGTAGCCTCTCTTACTTCTGGTGTCTGCCCCCCTTGTGGCTGAAGTCTGTATGGGGGCTTGCTGTAGGCTTCCTGATGGGAGGGGCTGATGCCTGCCCACTGGTAGGTGGAACTGATTCTAATCCCTCTGGTGGGTGGGGTTTAGTCTCTGGATGAGATTAGAGGCAGCTGTGTGCCTGAGGAGTCTTTAGGTAGCCTGTTTACTGAGGGGTGGGGCTGTGATCCTACCTGGATTGTTGTTTTCCCTAGGGCTTCTCAGCACTGACTGACAGGTGAGGCCAGATTTTCCCAAAATGGCCACCTCCAGAGAAAGTTAGCTGCCGAATATTCCCAAGAGATTTGCCTTCAATGTCCCTCCTTCACAACAAGCCACATTCACCCCTGTTTTCTCAGGATGTCCTCCAAGAACTGCAGTCAGGTTTGACCCAGATTCCCATGGAGACCTTGCCCTGCCCTGGGATCCAGTGCACATGAAAGTCCATGTGTGCCGTTTAAGAATGGGGTCTCCGTTTCCCCCAGTCCTTTGGAGCTCCTGTGCATAAGCCTCACTGGCCTTCAATGCCAGATGCTCCAGGGGCTCTTTCTCCCAGTGCCGGATCACCACACATGAGGGTTTGATGTGGGCCTCAGAACTCTCACTCCTGTAGGTGAGTCTCTCTCTGTGAACCAGTTAGTTTTCAGTCTGTGGAGCTTCCCACCTGGTAGGTATGGGGTTGTTTATATGGTGAAATCGCCCCTCCTACCTCTTGATGTGGCCTCCTCTTGTTCTTCTGGAGAAGGGTATCTTTTTTAAGGTTTCTGGTCCATTTGGGTGGGAGTTGCTCAGCTTTTAGTTGTTTAGAACAGGCTATTTTGACCTTGAGAAAGGAGAAATACACCCAAAAATAGATGTTGCAGGTAAAATCTAAGAGTGAGTTCTTAGTTTGGCTTCTGAGCCTAAACAGACATTTGATCCTTTAAGTAAACATTCAGTGAAAAGCAAAAACAAAAACAAAAAAGCCCACATTACTTTAGAAGGCCCATGTGCCAAATTATACTCTTGCTGTAGCTATGTCAATAATGAGGCAAAATCTAATGAGATTTAAATATTTCTTTAAGGTTATTTTTGATCAAAAGAAGAGAAATAATAGCAAAAATATGTGTCTCAACAGAAAACTACATCTTCTACAGCAAACGCTTCCAGATTTATCATACTCTAGCCTTGTTTATTGGCTTTGTGTTATTTTGCAACTCTTTGTTACTGATGATATGTAAATTCTGATGTGTCAGTTAATGGTTTTAATTAACTTCTTTACAACATGGAAAACACAGCTTGGTCCCCATTTGCAATTCATCTCAGCATTCCCTTATTCCACATAAATTTGTGTTATTTTGACTTTTCTTTTGAACTAGTGTTAGCATCTGCCTGGTTTCTTTATATAATAGGAGAAAAAGAAATATTTAACACATGTTTACTTTAAATCTGTGTGGAAATCCTGATTTTATTTTTTTCTGAAAATTTTATTTTAATATTTTTTCTCAATAATATTGACAAAGAATTGAAAATTATGTAATTGAAGAAAGTATAGTGCTTGCTTAATCACTAGATGGATTATAATGGTAATAATGATGTGTAAGCATATTCTTTCTAATTTTACTTAAAAATACTATAAAATATGTATCTATTAGTTAATGAGAAGAAAAATAAAAAAATTTAGCATTTCCTGCTGTGTTAACACCATTTTTCACCTGATTATAACAATAAGCAAATTGGCCTTAACCACCTAAGTAAAGTTATAAGCTGAAGATTAAAGATAAATAAATAAATAAACCTTGGGATTGAGATAGTTTTATGAGCTGGCTTTCATAGTTAGGGAGATCATTTTTCTATAGTATTGTTCAATTTGGAAATATAGATTGTTTTATTTTTTATATTATTTTTCTTATTACTCAAATGAATTTATCACATCTGTAGTTGTGTAATGATCATAACAATCTGATTTCACAGGATTTCCGTCCCACAGCCCAAGCACATCCCCCCACTCCCCAAACTGTCTCCTCTGGAGACCATAAGTTTTTCAATGTCTGTGAGTCAGCATCTGTTCTGCAAAGAAGTTCAGTCTGTCTTTTTTTCAGATTCCAAATGTCAGTGAAAGCATTTGATATTGGTGTCTCATTGTATGGCTGACTTCATTTGGCATGATAATTTCTAGGTCCATCCATGTTCCTAAAAATGCCGGTATTTCGTTCTTTTTAATGGCTGACTAATATTCCATTGTGTATATGGACCACTTCATCTTGATCCACTCCTCTGTCGATGGACATTTAGGTTGTTTCCAGGTCTTGGCTATTGTCAACAGTGCTGCAATGAACATTGGAGTACATGTATCTCTGCAAGTCATGGTTTTCTCTGAATAGATGCCCAGGAGTGGGATTGCTGGATCAAATGGTAGTTCTCTTTTTAGTATTTCTGAGGGCTCTCCATACTGTTTTCCACAGTGGTTGCACCAATTTACAATCCCACCAACAGTGTACTAGGGTTCCTTTATCTCTACACCCTCTCCAGCACTTATTGTTTTTAGCCTTCTTGATGATGGCCATTCTGGCTGGTGTAAGGTGGTACCTCAGAGTGGTTTTGATTTGCATTTCTCTAAGAATGAGTGATGTTGAACATCTTTTCATGTGTGTTTTGGCCATCTGTATGTCTTCTTTGGAGAATTGTCTGTTTAGATCTTCTGCCCATTTTTTGATAGGGTTGTTTGTTTTTTTGGTATGGAGCTGCAGAAGACTCAATGCCATCCCTATCAAATTATCAAGGACATTTTTCACAGAATTCTAATGAAATATTTTAAAGTTTGTGTGGAAACACAAAAGATCCAGAATAGCCAAAGACATCATGAAAAAGAAAAATGGAGCTGGAGGAATCAGGCTTCTGGACTTCAGACTATACACTACAAAGCAAAAATAGCCAAGACCTGGAAACAACCTAAATGTCCATCGACAGAGGAGTGGATCAAGATGAAGTGGTCCATATACACAATGGAATATTAGTCAGCCATTAAAAAGAACGAAATACCGGCATTTTTAGGAACATGGATGGACCTAGAAATTATCATGCCAAATGAAGTCAGCCATACAATGAGACACCAATATCAAATGCTTTCACTGACATTTGGAATCTGAAAAAAAGACAGACTGAACTTCTTTGCAGAACAGATGCTGACTCACAGACATTGAAAAACTTATGGTCTCCAGAGGAGACAGTTTGGGGAGTGGGGGGATGTGCTTGGGCTGTGGGACGGAAATCCTGTGAAATCAGATTGTTATGATCATTACACAACTACAGATGTGATAAATTCATTTGAGTAATAAAAAATAAATAAATAAATCTAACTTTGTAAATTTATAAATTTTTTACAATAAACCAAATAGTAGAAAAAAATGAAAGCAAAAATAGTGAGTTTAATACTAAATGATAACTTTTTAACAAATCTATACTATGTTTACACTAATATATGGTCATTACCCTTTAATGTTTCACAACCTGAGAATCCTTGTAGATATGTCTCCTAGTAAATGTTTGCCTACTAAAATATCTCTTGGTTTTTAAGACCCAAACAATATAGAAGAAAATATGGTTTAAGCTTTCTTTATATCCTAACATAAGTTTGTGATTTATTTTTTTTTTAATTTTTATTTTTTTGTCTTTTTGCTGTTTCTTGGGCCGCTCCTGTGGCATATGGAGGTTCCCAGGCTAGGGGTCTAATCAGAGCTGTAGCTCCCAGCCTACGCCAGAGCCACAGCAATGCAGGATCTGAGCCGCATTCGCAACCTACACCACAGCTCATGGCAACGCCGGATTGTTAACCCACTGAGCAAGGGCAGTGATCAAACCTGCAACCTCATGGTTCCTAGTCAGATTTGTTAACCACTGCGCCACGACAGGAACTCCAAGTTTGTAATTTATAAATAGTGTTTGCTTGAGAGTTTTAGGTTGACATGGCCTGCCATTTTAAATAATGTGATGGAAGCTTCTGGTTAACATTGAGCTATAAAATGTCTAGTTTTTGCAAATTGATCACCGACACCAAGTAGGAGATATCTGTAACTAAAATGTCATGTTTAGGACAGTTCTCCCGTTTTTGAGGTAGAGAAATTTCCTCCCAGCAACACAAAATGGGATATTCCAGTAAATTCTAATTGTGGTATGATGATAAAGTTATTTCATTATATAAATTTAAGAAACTGATTTTTTTTCAGAAATTATGAGAGAAAAAATTTTAAATTGTACTTCAGGCATACTTTGGAGTTATTTTGGATTTGGTTTCAGGCCACTACAATAAAATGAATATCACAATAAAGTAGTAACACAATTTTTGATTTTCAAGTGCATATAAAAGTTATGTGTACACTATACTACAGTGTAAAAGTGCAAAATAGAATTATGTCTAAGATACTATGTACATATATCAATTAAAATACTTATATTACTAAAAAAATGTTTTTGTTTGCTTTCTTTTTTCTTAATTCTTTTAATTCATGTATAGTTGGTTTAAAATGTGTGTCAATTTCTGCTGTACAGCAAAGTGACCCAGTTATACAAACATATACATTCTTTTTCTGAAATTATCTTCCACCATGTTCTATCATAAGTGATTGGATATGGTTCCCTGTGCTGTACCGTAGGATCTCATTGTTTACCCATTCTAAATGTAATAGTTTGCATCTACTAACCTCATACTTCCGGTCTATTCTACTCTCCTCCTTCCCCCTTGGCAAACACAAGTTATTCTCCATGTCTCTGAGCCTGTTTATGTTTTGTTGATAGGTTCATTTGTGCCATGTTTTGGATTACACATATAAATGATATCATATGGTATTTGTCTTTCTCTTTCTGACATACTTCCCCTGGTATGAGACTTTCTAATTGCATCCAATTGCTGAAAATGGCATCATTTCATTTTTTTTTCCTATGGCTGAGTAATATACCATTGTGTATATATATATACCACATCTTCTTAATCCATTCATCTGTTGATGGACATTTAGGTTGTTTCCATGTTTTTGTTATTTTGAATAGCACTGCTATGAACATATGAGTGTACGTATCTTTTTGAATTGTAGTTTTGTCCAGACATATGCCCAGGAGTTGGATTGCGGTATCATATGGTAGTTCTACATTTAGTTTTCTGAGGAACATCCATACTGTCATACTCCAGAATGGTCATCATCAATAAGTCTACAAATATCAAATCCTGTAGAGGGTGTGGAGAAAAGCAAATCCTCCTACTCCACCTAACACTGCTGATGGGAATGTAAATTGCTACACCATCCACCACTGGAGACTTCAACAAGTCAAAATTGTTTTACTGCTGGAGAGTCATGCCTCTGTGTTTTTTGTTGGTTTCTTTTGTTTTTGTTTGTTTAAAATATTCTTTAATTCTTCTTCATTTTTGAAGGATAATTTCACAGGGTACATAATTCTAGGTTTCTTTATAAGTTTTATTGAATTATAGTTAATTTACAATGCTGTGATAATATCTGATATAAAAAATGATTCAGTTATACATATACAAATATTATTTTTTTCCAGATTCTTTTTCCATATAGGTTATTAGAGAGTATTGAGTAACCTCAGTGTTGATGGCTATTGACTGATCATTGTGGTGGTTGCTAAAGGCTGGGGTGGCAGTGACAATTTGTTGAAATAGGACAACAATGCAGTTTACTGCATCAATTTACTCTTCCTTTCATGAACTACTTCTCTGTAGCATGCAATGCTATTTGATAGCATTTTACCCGCAATAGAACTTTAAAAATAGGAATCAATCTTTTCACATCCTACCTCTGTTTTACCAACAGACTTTATGTAATATTCTAAATCTTTTGTTGTCATTTCAATCATCTTCACAGCCTCTTTACTAAAAGCAGTTTCCATGTCAAGAAACAAATTTGTTCATTGATAAGATTGGAAGAAACTCCTCATCAATTAATATTTTATCATGAGACTCCAGGAATTCAGTCACATCTTCAGTCTCCACTTCTAATTCTAGTTCTCTTTCCATTTCTATCACATCAGCAGTTACTTCCTCCACTGACATCTTGAACCCCTCAAAGTTGTCCATGAGGGTTGGAATCAACTTCTTCCAATCTTCTGCGAATGTTAGTATTTTGTCCTCTTCCCCTGAATCATGACGTTCTTGATGGCATCTTGAATCGTGAATCCTTTTATGAAGCTTTTCAATTTACTCCACCGAGGTCCATGAGAGTAATCATTGTCCCTAGCAGCTATAGTCCATATGACCCCGCAATCCCACTCTTGGGCATGTATCCAGACAAAAGTTTCCTTGGAAAAGGCACATGCACCCGCATGTTCATTGCAGCACTATTCACAATAGCCAGGACGTGGAAACAACCCAAAGGTGCATCAACAGATGATTGGATTAGGAAGAAGTGGTATATATACACAATGGAATACTACTCAGCCATTAAAAAAGAATGACATAATGCCATTTATCACAACATGGATGGAACTAGAGACTCTCATACTGAGTGAAATAAGTCAGAAAGACAAAGACAAATACCATATGCAATCACTTATATCTGGAATCTAATTTATGGCACAAATGAACATCTCCACAGAAAAGAAAACCATGGACTTGGAGAATAGGCTTGTGGCCACCTGGGGAGAGGGAGGGAGTGGGAGGGATTGGGAGCTTGGGGTTATTGGATACAACTTGGAATGAATTTACAAGGAGATCCTGCTGAGTAGCATTGAGAACTATGTCTAGATACTTACATTGCAACAGAACAAAGGGTAGTGAAAAAAAACGTATGCATGTAAGACTAATTTGGTCCCCATGCTGTACAGCAGAAGAAAAAAAATTAAATTAAAAAAAAAATCTGAACAAGAGATTGGTTTGTATAAATTGAAATATGTGTCATTATAGTAGACAAAAACCATACTGCTAAACTCAGAACAGTAGAGATAGTTATTAGCGAGCATGCATTGTTTTAAATGATATATAGTTAACAGAAGTTTTAAAAGAGATGACACATTTCACTCTTTGGAAGGAAGAAAGTAGAAAGATGAATGTAAGGTAAAACTTTCAGAAGAAGAAAGTTTTGTGGCATTAAAAAAAAAGGCTAGTAAATTTTTCTTCATGTTTCTTAAGAAATAGGCTTTACAACCATCTTTACAGTTTTATGCAGTAAGTTGATGCATAACAAGAAGAAATAACTTAAACTTAAGAATTAACTAAAATTCCTGAGTATACATTGTTAGGCAAGATTTTCTCAGATTAACAGTGATCCTCCCATCATCTTTCATTTTGAATATTTCAGTCTTAATTGTTTTAAATCATGCCATGATCATTTCTTAGACAATTCTTATTTCCTTCCATTCATGTTTCTAAGTAAGGTATAAATACCGATTTTAAAATTTATTTTTTATAAATTTGTAAGTTTTCCTCATGATCTCACATTATTTTTTTCTCAGATTTCATATCATTTGGGTTTCTATGAACGAGTAAAACTTAAAAAAATAAAATCAATAAACAAGTCAATGAAGGCATCTAACAAATCCAAAATACTTAGTGAGATACTTTAGCAACATAGCTATATTATTAGCTAATTTTAGACCATAATGGCTTGTTAAGCAATTTGTTTAAGGATCAAACTAACCTATGCATTTAAGTCTCAGTGTTTGCTCTACATAAAAAAAAAAAAAAAAAAAAAAAAATCAGTATAGCCATGTACACTATATAGCTTTACTTAGCTATTGACTGAATTGATCAGTTAAGTAGAAGACTACTTAGCAAACATTTCAGTACTTTTAAAAAAAATTTTTTTTTCCTCTTTTGTTCAAATGGAAGTCTTAGCAAGATGTTGAAACAGTCATGGCTGTGCTATTTTAATACCATGCCAGCATTCCTGTGTTTTACTTTCTTCTTAAAATATTTCAAAATGTTTCTCGGCATTATGAGGTGTCATCCAACACATCTACAAAGTGTGACAAGCATCTATCTTTTCTTATGTCTTTCATACATGATAAGACTGTATTTCCTACTTAGAGGAAGTGGATCTCTGTGAAGCTTGGGATATAACATTACTGTTACATTATTTAAAAGGGTTCATTACCCATGCTTTGTTCATGAGGGAACTGGAAACTTTAGTAATAAGGCAAAAATACCACTGATATATTACCCTAGACCTGCATGTAAATGGCAGCTTGTTAATTTCACAAGGTGCTAAGGGGTATTCAGTTACTTGTTGCTGATCAAGTTAGGGGAACTCAGGTGCACATAACAGCTTCCCGTGGCCCCTTTTGGTTCTGATGTGGTACAGTGAAATATATTCATCTAATTCCATTTTTTAAATGTTAACAAAAGTGGAGAAACAATAAAATGGAATATAAACTTTAAGTGATCTACTCAGGAACCTAACATTCTCACTCAAGTGATGAATATAGTGTGTGTGGTTATAAAATACATTGATTCACATGTCCTTTCTGGATTTCCTCCAAAGGAGTGATGAAAGGTTGACTTATCAACTTGTACAGATATGTAAATTACTATTAACATGTTAAGACCAAAATGTAAAACAAAATAGAGATAAGACCATGTTTAATAATGTGAAATATTGAAAAGCTGAAATATTGGTTATTATCATATGTTTGTGAGAAATCACTCTACTACATTAAAATAATAATCAGGTGCATAAATCTTTGTGGGGAGTAAGAAAATTTTCCTAAGAATGTATTGATTAACTTTCAAAATTATAATATGCATGGCCTCTAGACAAAGAGTATTAAATTGATCCCTAAATGATGCAGACCATGATTATCCCCTGCAGTCAAATCTGACAGGCATTGATAGCTTTTCCAATTTCAAGGCTGTCAAACTCATCAAATGACAGCATGGTTGAATGCTTTTCCAATGATCATACCACCATCTGTTTAAATGATGACCTATGATCTTTTGGAAAAAATCAGAACCTGAATATTTAATGTGATGAAAACAGTTCATTTAGGATGGACACAGTTTATTAGTTAACATTTTGAGTTGTACAACAAATTAATAAATATTCATCATAAGAATCACTTTAACATTAGAAAATAGCAAGCATTGTATTTTTAGAGTTTAAAATTTTAACCGTCAATGTGCATATATAAATATACTTGTGTATATGAAACTAATATACTGTTCACATACTCCATTATTAGTTTTACTTAACTTTTAAAGTTATGCTACTTTCAAATTTCACTTAAACACCATTTCATGCCAAGCTGACTGTCTGGAAATTTGGTTAGAAAAAACAAACTCAAAATCTCTAGCAAAGATTATCAGAATCACTTAAAAGGATATTTTAGCTTCACAAACACAGATTTTGAAATTTACTATAATATACAAGAGGCTTTAGAATGAATGCTAAGATGACAAATAAAAATAAACAACTATATTATATATGTAAGTTTTACATAAAAAATCATTTCAGGTACAAAAATACATTAGTATTGAGCTATTACAACAAATATAAGGGCTGAGGTCTGAAAGTTTGCTAAGACTTTAAGTCAGGAGCATATAACTTTTATCGTATAGAGTATTTTATCATACCAAATGAAAAGGCAATTTATTGAATGAGAGAAAAATACTTACAAACAAATATATGATAAGGGACTGTTTTATCATATAGAATAACATATTCTAACCAATACAAAATCATAGTTTATTTGGCTTTTAAAAATAATATATACATATTACTATATATAAAATAGATAAAAACAAAGACATACTGTATAGCACTGGGAACTATAGTCAATATTTTATACTGACTTAAATGAAAAAGAATTTGAATATATATAACATATATTCATATACATAGATTACATTTGTATATACATAAATTATATATAACTGACTCACTTTCCTGTGCTCCTGAAACACAACATTGTAAATTAACTACACCCCAATAAAAAGGTTAATAAAATTAACTCAAAATGGATTAAAGCCTTGAATGTAAAATTGAAAACCATAAAAATAGAAGAAAATATAGGTGGTAAACCACAACCTAGGTCTTGACAATGACAATTAGAATTAGACAACAAAAGCAAAAACAAAAATAAACAAGCAGCACTACATCAAACTAAAAAGCTTATACACAACAAATTAAACTCTCAACAACATGAAAGGCAACTTACTGAATTAGAGAAAATTTTTACATATTATATATATGATAAGGGGCTAATATCCAAAATATATGAAGAACTCATACATCTCAATAGCAAAAAAACAATCTCAATTAAGAAATGAGCAGAAGATCCCCAAAGATTTTTTTTTCAAAGAAGGCTACATTCATTTTCTCAAGCTTTTGAGATAGACAACAGATACTTTTAGATACAATTTTAAATCATTTTGCAAAATACTCATACCATATTTTGTTTGCCTCTATGTCACTCTCTGCAGTTTTACAATGTGATTTTCCTGCCACTAAATGTCACCTTGTTATAATACAGGTTCTCTTAAACTTTAAAATCTTACTTCTCCTTTAAAGGAAAAAAAAAAAAAAAAAAAAACTCCTATATATTCATAATTGACTTAATTATTTTAGTATGAATTTACTAAAATGTATATTCAGATAGAAAATTAGATACAGATTTCTTATTTTTATAGTTCTTATAGAACTATAAAACCAAAATGTTTACAAATTAAATATAAACAAAATAGTAAAATCAATAAAATAATATAATATGGTTTTGGAGTTAGGATAGAAAGATACAGCATAAACTTTGTTTTACATTTACTTTATAACTGTGTTGTTTTTCTTTTTTAACTTCCATATTATTAATGAAGGCTGTGCCTGGCCGCATAATGAATGGTATTACTTATTTCAGAAATTGTTTGCTAATTTAGATTAGGAATTAAGTTTATAATTAATGAAGTGTCATTCAGTACCT
This sequence comes from Sus scrofa, assembly GCF_054392235.1. NCBI lineage: Eukaryota > Metazoa > Chordata > Mammalia > Artiodactyla > Suidae > Sus > Sus scrofa. Next base: position 53,426,925 of record NC_139386.1, read on the forward strand.
CTTTTTGCAGTTTTGAAGATAAGGTTAGATAATGTCAAATAGACATTAAAAGTCTAATCTAATACAATTGAAATTGGAATCTAGAACAGAAAAACTTTACATACAGTTACAACAGAATACTTACTACTAGTGCACTCTTTCAAATTAGTACATTCAAAGATACACGCTTAGAAAAACTTAGAGAACAGGTTCACTTGGGTTCGGTAGGGCACTGCTATAGTGATGAGCTTGTCATGCGTTGATTCCATTCTGCTACACTTTTCCTTTAATGGAATCACTTTGGTTCATATGGAATGAAGTGACATTGTTTTGATTTTGTGTGACATGAGTGATTATAAACACATAAATAAATGTAGGTACCAGATGATGTGATGGCACTAGGCTATAACAGTGGTCTAGTTTATGCTAACACTAATTTTTGTAATTTACCATGAAGTTAAAAGTTTAAAGTGAATCATATCTCTATCCTGAGATAACTATGATTATATTTGAGAACACAGTTTAGGAAACACTGGAATAATAGAAAAAAAAAAATTCCAATGCAGTCCTGCTTCTTTTCCAAGGTAAGTTACCTTGGGGAATTCCCATTGTGGCTCAGTGGTAACAAACTCGACTAGTATCCATGAGGATATAGGTTTGATCCTGGCCTTGCTCAATGAGCTAAGGACCTGACATTGCCATGAGCTGGGGCCCAGGTCACAGATGTGTCTCAGATGCAGCATTGCCGTGGCTGTGGCTGAGGTGTAGGCTGGCAGCTACAACTCAGATTTGACCCCTGGCCTGGGAATTTCCATAGGTACAGTCATAAAAAAAAAAAGATAGAATACTTATTCAGTTCACTTCTTTCTGCCTTTTTCCTCATTTATTAAATGAGAATTTGGATTTCAAGCTTTCATTCAGTACTAAATGCTATAACTCTAAATACATCACTCAAAATCAATAAATACTTAATGTTATAGCTATGAAGATGAAAACAATTTATTTGAAAACAAATATTAATTTAGCACATTTTAATACACTACAAAGGTACTTGTTTAACACTAATATATTCAATTGATTGTATTGCTCCATTTCCATTTTAATGTAAATTTGAAGTAAATATGTATAGGTAAATTTCATTTATGTGAAATATTAGAAGAAATTTTTTAGTTTAACTTTTAAGCAGTAAAATTTCTGTGCTATGACATCAAGAATGTATTTACAGGAGTTCCCGTCGTGGCACAGTGGTTAACGAATCCGACTAGGAACCATGAGGTTGCGGGTTCGGTCCCTGCCCTTGCTCAGTGGGTTAGGGATCCGGCGTTGCCGTGAGCTGTGGTGTAGATTGCAGACGCGGCTCGGATCCCGCCTTGCTGTGGCTCTGGTGTAGGCCGGTGGCTACAGCTCCTATTCAACCCCTAGCCTGGGAGCCTCCATGTGCCAAGGGAGTGGCCCAAGAAATAGCTAAAAAGACAAAAAAAAAAAAAAAAAAAAAAGAATGTATTCACAAAGAACCCAAAAAATACTCTATAGACATCTTAAGCTACCATGTTTATTAACTTTGTGAACAGGGATTTTTAATTTCTTCAACTGCACAATACTCCATTAAAATAGGATTAATAATACCTTTCTTAAACTTACATTACAGGGATACAAAACACATATTTTGTAAATTAGCAAGCATTATATAAATGTAACAAAGTATAGTTTTTATCATCACCATTGGATACTTTCTTACAAAATAATTTGAGGCAATTTGGTTACATTCCACCCATTAGAGGGCAGTACCATCATTTTCCCACAGGTGTTAACAATACACAGAGATGCAGCAGAGGATAGACATTCTCTACCAGTTAAACCTGCAGTCTCCTGAAATTTCATGGATAAATCTACTGTTTAATAAGTTCAAGGTACTTCCCTTAGAGCATCATTATACCTGGTGATGAGTTTCCTAGGTCAGATTACAAAATGGTTAACTTTCCTTACCTTTGTAATTGCACCCTCCTACAGTGAGTTTTAGGATACTCTTTGTCTTCCTTTGCCTTCAGGGCAAGAGGGTATGCATAAGCCTCTTTTAATTACTTAACTGTTATTTTCTTCCACTTATCTCTTTTAATGGCAAAACACCTTTGGTTTTCAGCCAAAGGTGTTTTTATTTGTTTTCCAGTGTTTCAAGACTTTCTAACTTCACAGCCTCTTCATTGTGTTCTTATACTGGAAGCAATTAAAAGCAAAATGCAAACAAAAAACAAAACCCTCAAACTGATTTTAGTAGAGAAAACAAAGGGAAATCCTTCACACTTAATTATATAATTAAATTATCTTTTTTTTTTTTAGGCCACACTCATGGCTTAAGGAAGTACCACCCCCGCCCCGCCCCCAGCCAAGGATTTATTCCCACTCACAACTGCAACCTATGTTGCAGCTACACTGGATACAATGCCTGATCCTTTAATCTACTGTGCCAGGCCAGGATCAAACCTGTGCCTCTGCAGCAACATGAGCTACTACAGTCAGATTCTTGATCTACTGCACCATAGCAGGAACTCCAGGTTACCTTACCTTTTTAACTTAATATTTTTTGGCAGGAGTTTGAAGAAAATGAAAGAGAACTTAAAGGAAATTTCCAAGACAAATGTGAGTTAGTAGTTCTCCAAGATCTGTACTTTACCAGTTCATTGTATTCTTCTTTTCTTCCTTCATTTATTCCACAAACTTCTACCAAACACCTGTTAGCTATAAAACAATGATAAACAATAAGAATTTATAAAACTAAAAGAGACTCAAAAGTTCTACCAAAGCAGGATGAGAACTATTGCACAGACACACAGATGTATTACAGTGTATAAATGTGTATATTTTAAGTATATGGAGTATGGTTAACTCTCAAGTGCTACAAGCATTGGGAAAAGGTTTTATGGGAGTTCAAAGACAAAATAAATTACTCCTAAGTTAAGGCAATCTTGATTATCTTCATAAAGGAGATAGAATTTGAATTGAGGACTTCTAAAAAGGTATGTATGATGCTTTGTACACGGAGAGATTGGAGTTAATTTGGAGAGCTAAATCAAAAATAGAAAAATTATAAGGAAGTTAATAATTCAATTTTGTCAAATCCCGGAGTGCTTAGAAAATAATTTAGAGATGAATATTCTACTGTAAAATAACCCCTTCATTTTTTCCAGGTATATCCTTGAACTCAGAAGCCCAGAGAAAATCTATAAAACATTGTAACATTCAGATTATTTTCTAGTAGGAAATGACGCTAGGAAACTCAACCCTCTTCAATCTCCCACCAAGCAGGAAATAAATCTCCCCTATAAAAGGCACTTTCCCTGTTCCTGGAGGTAGAAGGATACCCTTGTCTTTAGAAAACAGGGAATTCAAGGCCTGAGAAGCCCATATAAGCAAATCTTGTCACTTCTTCACTAATGTCAACTTTAGAAAAAATGCTGCACAACATGATGGTTGTGAGTTAAGTTTTATTTGGGGCAAAAATGAGGACTTAAGCCCAGGAGGCAACTTCTCAAGTAACTGCTTGAGAAAACTGCTCCAAGGAAGTGAGGGGGGAGATAGAATATATAGGAGTTTTGGAACAAAGAGCAGGTAGTAGGAAAAAAAAAATAGGTTACTGTTAATAAAAGAAAACTAGATATCTCAAGTCAAGGAATTTAGTACTTTTCTACGTGTAGGAAATTGCAAGGGTCTGGGCTCACTGAAATCATTCCTTTGATATGCACCTCAGCTAACTGGGGCAGGTATCCTGTGTTTTCACATCCTGAGGGCTCACCATCAGGAGGGGTTGCAGTCTAATGGCTGCTAAAAGGCAGGTCTTCTTTGATTCCTTCCTGAGTTCCCTCAGGGCTCACTGGCTCACCTTTGGAGGTGGCTGTACTTGCTGATGACTGTGGCATCTCTGTTACTAATATGGAAGACAATATTTTATTTCTCATTTCCTCTTCTCTATACAAAATTTGATCAAACTTTGGGAAATATTTCATAACCAATTTTTGTTTCACGTTGATGGAATTCTTATCCCAGATTAGGCAAAATGTTTTGTTGATATGCCACTCCAGGTGCTAATTTCTGGTTTAGGCCCTATTAAGACGGATTCTCTGACTCCTCTGTCTTACTAGTCTATTATGATCCAGGAGATATTTTCATTTGTTACTTTTTACCATACCTAGAGTCATACTATTAGCAATTATTTTATGAGCCATAAATATGATCTACTTCCCCAAAATATTTATCCATCTATCATTAACTTTGATGGAGACCTGGTTACACACTGGGTAATATAAGAGACAACAATCTTATAAATAGACAGATATAAGTAACACAGCTAGTGACATCAACAAAGTCCTAGTGCAGCAGGGAGACATAAATCATAAACAGTTTGGAAACAATAATATAACTTGTAGTGTTAGGTAGGATAAGATAAGGACTCGGACCTGTGTGATTCAGAATAGGCCATTTATCATTACCCAAAACAGGAGGCCTGCAATCAAACAATGAGGACACATGCAGATGCCAGAGGCATACTCTTTGGAACACTTCCCTATAACCTATTCCCCATGAAGTTAAGGAATCCCCTCTGAAACCAGAGGATCAAAACATGCCCCATATAGAGATCAAACAACAAACAGTCCTTATTCATGATCCAGGGGGGCTGGGTCAAGAAAAATTAGTAGGCCTGGGGCAGGAGAATTGGGTCCCCAAACATATCCAAAATATGGAGGTATAAGGAAAGACTCAGTCGCAGCTAGGGCCAATCCCTACCCCAGGATGGCCTGCTAATTCCAAGGACATAAATAAAATTTGATCTATACTGCTACAAACTTGACTCTTGATTGCAACCAAGACTGCTATCTCTGAGGCAACCAGTGGGAGCATTTTTCACTCAGGGAGACAGAACAGAATGGCTCATTAAAAAGTACCCAGACAAGAGTTGTAACTTTTGACCTAAGGTGCTGTCAATTTGAGGCAAATTCTCTTCAACCCAGACTGCTTCCCTCCTGAACCAAACACTCCTGCCTGGAGAAGCAGCCTGCCTCCATCCCTGTGCAGCGAGACCACTAGCTCTATCCCAGCACCACTGCAGCATTTCCTTGCCAAAGCAACCCCCAGCCAGACTGTCTGCACCTCCAAATATTTACTGTGTGGGGGCAATAATCAAGAGAAATAAATGCATAGGGACATGAAATTCTTGGTGCTGTGGCTTGGGGATCATTGTCAACCTCCACAAAGACCCACTCAAGGTAGGAATACACACTTTCTAGAAAGCTGGAGGATCAACTGTATTCTGATTTCCATCTATGACTCACTATGCATGGGGCATGTGAATGGGAGAGTTCAGGACCTTTACTGAACTTGTTTGCCAGGCCATGGGGACTCCACCGGCATTGGGCCCAACTGGTTGGGCTCCCTCTGCCACGGTCAGACCCAGGTGCCAGTATGTGGACTGCCCCACTAGACTCCCTAGCCTGCCACAGACCCAGACAGCAGGGGCATCCACTAAGTGTAAGCATGGGGTGGGTCACATCCAGAGCTGCAGACTGCCTGTCGCATGTCTTACAAGTGCTGGCTTGTTTGGGATGGTGTGCGATGTCTAGAAATGAAACAAATCCAAGTTCTTGTGCCTCTAGAACTCCAGCCACAGTTAGAATGATTTTATTCTCTGGCTCATTCCTCTCTCTCTGAGCACATGCAGGCCCCCACAGGCCCTCTCTTGACATAAATGGCTGGGGATGTCAGGCACCAGTAAATTCCCTAAATTCCCTCCCCCTCCTACTCTTCCCAGAAAACAGAAGCCCAGCAGGAACCCCACCTGTCTCCAGGCAACTTAAAACCCACCTAGCCTGCCTGTAACTGCTATTTGCCCTGGCTTGCTCTCCTTCTTTCTTTCTTTTTCCTTCTTTTTTATTTCTTTCTTTTCCTCTTTAATGTCACCCTACTCATCTGTCTGGAACCTTCTGTGAATGGGCGAGTGACTATAGAAGCAACTGATGAATTCTGGTCAGGGCTATACCCTGATGTATTCCAAAGGCACAGTAACCTTAGTAACTGTTTCCAAAAATGGATGAGGATTCCTCTTTACTCCTCCTAGGTCAAGTGATGTTTTATGGGCATGGGACAGGGAACAAAAATGTGACTAGTACCCCTGCCATCTTAAAGACTCCCATGAAAAGATAGGGGTTAATGGAACAGACCAGGCTATTAGAGCATCTGCCCCCATCAAGGCAATGCCTGTGCAACATAAGGAACACATTGGTTTAAGCAAAACACACAGCCCACTACCCCTGGCCATTATCTCCACCTTATATGATAGGATTATAAAGCAGATTCCCCAGCCTTCTCATTCTATTGCTGTCACTTTGCCTCAGACCTTGAGCAAGCTGATGCTTTAAAGGAACCTCACTGCTTCTCTTCTCTGTCTATAGAAACTACCTCCAAACAAAAACATCAGTCCCCTTACCCAGACTTTGGATAAGCCCAGGACACTTTCACTTCTTTCCTCCTATGGCACAAGCCATGCTCCCTTTTCAAGGGAAAGGACACTAGGCCAGTGCTAAGTCCACCCCCATTAAGGCTCCCTTGCTATGGGATGGCATCACCTAGACTGAACAACCTAGCCTACGATAAAGTATACCTACCCATCTTATCAAGTGTGGCATGGAGAACTCAGATAAGGGTGAAGCCTTCCAGTAGGGAGCCCACCATGCTAGCTGGCTAGGGTATGCCCTCTACTAGACTTGGAGTTCTTTGAGGGACCTATGGAGCACCCTCAATTATACAAGTTTTGACCTGAGGATGCCCACCTCTCAAGCCTGCCAGAATGTCCCCAAATCCCTTTCACACTGCAAAATGTCTCACTTGTGAGGCTAAGGACACCCAGTCCTCACAGACAGTCCAGAGGTGCATGTGAACACTCCAGAACCAGGCCTTTCTCTGACTTAGGGACACCCGGCTCTCAGAAACTATCCATTAACTTCCAGAGACTATTTGCTAGCTTCCTTAATCCATCACCATCTCCTGCCTTGACTGTTATTTCAGATGGAAAACAAGCAGTCAGCCCAGCAGAGGGTGCCTCCAAGAGGTATCCTTGACAATTGGGATCTGTTTGACCCCCAAACTCTGAGGAAGAGAATGAACTTTTTCTGTAACACCACCTGACCCCAATACACACTTGGGGATGGGGAAAACTAGCCAGAGAATGTGAGCAAACATTATAACTAAAACAAATAAAACAGGACCTGGGGAGCTATACAGACAACCCAAGCCACTATATAGATGTCTTCCAACATGTGACGTAGCTTTTGACTTGATCTGGAAGGATGTAATGGTGATCCTTAGCCAGACTTTGACAGACCCAGAACAGAGCTGAGTAATCAGGGAAGCTAAGAAATATGCCACTAGGGTTCACATGTCTAATTCTAGGTACCCTGTGTGGGAAATGGCAGTCACCACCTCAGATCCTAGTTGGAATTATAACCCAGACTATACTTGAGAAAGAGACCATTTTTTCTTATGTCTCAAAGGGGGCTAAAAAAAGCACAGCAAAAGGTCATCAGTTATGCAAAATGGCCCAGACACCTGAGAAAAACCCTATTGCATTCCTAGAGAGGCTTCAGGATGCACTTCAGAAATTTACAACCTTAGATCTAGAGTCCTAGGAAGGGCAGGTCATCCTAAAGGATAAATTCCTGACCCAATGTACATCAGACATCAGAAGCAAGTTACAGAAATTACAACAGCAGAACTCTGGTGCCACTAGATGAGATGATGCAAGTGGCCACTAACTATTACAACAGGGAGCAGGAGAAGGAGGACAAGGCTCAAGATAAAGAGAAGAAAAAGGATCTTATATAGGCCCAAATGATTGTAGCCCTCCAGGGACACACACAAACCTCTATTAATGTCCCTAAAAATAAACCAGATGGGAAATGCTGGATTTGTAGACAGCCAGGACATTGGGCCAACAGTGTCCTAAACAGAGCTGACCACCAAAAACAGCTTGCCCTAAGTGTCATTGACATGGACATTGGGGAGCCTTCTGTCCCCAGGGGCCCTGAGGCTTTGTGTTGGAAGCAAAACCCTGTGGTCCAACAGGATTGAAACATCCCACTCCATCCAGACCCACTTTCTTGGATCATCACCACAGGGCTGGATGCTATGGGTAGGACTGAAAGTTTTCCTGTAGATACTGGGACTGCCATTTCAGTCTCCTACTCAGGACCCTTCTCCTCTCAAACCTGCACCATTCTGGGAGCCACATGGAAAGCCACCACTAAGTTCATCACACCAACACTACTTTGCTAATGGGACAGACTGATATTCACTCACAGCTTCCTCTTGGTCCCTGAATGCCCCATTCCCTTATTGGGAAGGGACATACCCTCCAAGGTGGGAGCCGTCATAACTCTAAGTGAGACTACTGGCCTAAGACACTTGTAACTCCTATTTATTCCCCTGGGATGAAAATACACATGAGCCTCAAAAGACAAAACCTTGGGAACTGGATATCAACTCCTATGTCTGGGACCAGGGAATACCTGGACCAGCTCACAGGGCATCCTCAGTTGTAATCACACTTAAGGCTGTATTCCACTGGCAGAGGAATTTCAGTTCCTCTTTGCCTTTGAATGGGATACCCCTGAAGAAAACCATCAATATTAACTTGGACACTGCCACAGGGATTCATAGATAGACCACATCTCTTTGGACATGCCTTAGCACAGAACCTAGCAGACCTAGACTTGGGACCAGGAGGGAAGCTGTTACAATATATATATGGTTGTCTCGTTTGTTCACCAAGGTAAAAGGAATCTCAACAACACACTATACTGGCTCTCAACTTTCTGGCCACGAGGGGGTACCTGGTCTTTAAAATGGTCTTTACCCAGTTCATAAAATAGGAGTCTCTTACTTAGGAGTAATCCTCACTTGGGGAACTCAAAGCTTGTCTTACTATTGAGTATAGGGCATATTACAACTACCTAATTCCATGATCCAAAGACAGCTGTGGACATTCTTGGGACTTACTGGGTATTGAAGTTTGTATATACCCAATTATGGGCTCATTTCCCAGCTTCTATATCACTGTTTTAAGGGGCAGGATAACAACATTCCTTTGTTCTGGGGTCCCCCTCAGGAGGAAGCTGCCTCCACCCTAAAATGGGCCCTAACCCAGGCCCCAGCACTAGGGCTACCAGACCCCCACCATGAGTTCCAATTGTATGTACATGAGAGATGGGAAATGGTCTTGGGAGTTCTAACCCAGAGGATTGGGCCAGGAATTAGGTTGGTGGGATACTTCTCCAAGAGGCTTGATCTGACCACATGGTGATGACAACCCTGCCTACAGGTTGTGGTGGCTTCTTTACTGAAGACCTTCACAAGTTTGTCCTTGGGGGTTCTCTAACCATATATACCAACCACCAAGTGAACAGCCTCCTGAATAGCAGAGGGCACCTATGGATGTCCAACAAGAGGATCATTAAGTACCAAGTGATGTTACTGGAAAATCCAGAACTAACTATTGTCCCCCTTATCTGCCACACTGTTACTGACCCCTGTCACCAAGGCTCCATATCATGCCTGCCTTGAGACCTTAGATCATTGGTCCAAGCCAAGGGAAGAATTGAGCAAGAATCCCTTAACTAACCCAGAGGAATTTTAGTATGCAGATGGGAACAGTCTAATGGTGGAAGGAAAAATGAAAGCCAACTATGCAATGGTTTCAGAACATCAGGTAATAGAAGCCAAGGCCCTACCAGCAGGGACCTCAGCACAGCTGACCAAGCTCGTAGCACTCACTCAAGTCCTGGAACTTGGGAAAAGAAAGAGGATAGCTATATATACTAACTCTAATTATTAATACTTGATTCTCTATGTGCACACAGCTATCTGGAAAGAACAAGGTCACGTCACAGCAAAGGGGACTCCTACTAAGTATGCAAAACAAATATTCAAACTACTAGCTACAATACAGCTACCTGAGAAAGTCTCTGTTTCCCACTGTAGGGGACACCAAAAGAGAGATTCAGAGGTCAACAAAGGCAATAGAGCTGCTGACCTGGCAGTTAGACAAACAGCCTTGGGGACCCCTGCTCTCATGGGAGTTACTAGCCCACTAGTAACTAGTTACCAAAAGACCAAAATAGACTGAAGGGGAAGTCCTCAAGGCAAATAGCAAAGGCTTCCAACTGGATAACTTAGGATGGCTATGAAAGGAAGGACAAGATTATTTGCCAGGAAATTTACAGTTCAAAGTAAGGAAACTCCTTGGACATGACTTTAAGGGGATACATTTAAGAAGCCCTATAGAACAGGTTGTAAACTTGTGCCCTACATGTCACACCATAACCCACAAGGATCACTCAGACCCCTCCTACCTTAACAAAGGGGCAAATATCCTGGGGAAGACTGGCAGATAGACTTTACTCAGATGCCTGCTAGCTGAGGACTAAAATGTTTACTGGTAATGGTAGACATCTTCACAGACTGGATAGAGGCCTTCCCCACACATACAGAGAAGGCCGAGGAAGTAATAAGAAAACTATTACATGAAATCATACCCCAGTTTGGCTTCCACGGTCTCCACAGAATGACAATGGGGGTAGTTTTCACCTCCAAAATTAACCAGGGGCTATCTAAGATTGTGGGAATGACCTATCACTTCTACTGTGCATGGAAACCTCAATCCTCAGAGAAGGTAGAATGAGCCAGTCAACTTTTAAAACTAGCCCTGAGAATGATTACACAGAAGATGACTCTCAGCTGAAGGGAGGCTCTACCCATCATCTTACTCCAAACCCAGACTGCCCCAAGGATGGAACCCCTTTGATATCCTATATGGGAGATCCTTTACTTTTGCCACTAAGGCATTTTTAGATCCAGAAATATCTGCCCTCTCTATAAACCTGGATGTACCAAGGGGGGAGAAAGATGCTGATTCACCACCTCTATACCCTCCAGAAGACCAAGTCAGATTCAGATTAAATGCTGGAAAGTTGGGTCCCCAGCTTCATAAATACAGCCACCCACTTTCTCCCCTGGTACTGACAAAAATTTTCAGCATTAAAACCCCAAACACAGCTCTACCTCCCAAGCCCATGTTCTCCCATTTGGCCAACTTACTGCAAGTAACCTTCCCAATTTATGTTGAGAACAGTGGGCCTAGAGAAAAAAAAGTGACAAGTATACAAAGTTCTAGATACAGGGTAATCTTTAACATTAACATAGCACCTAGACTATGGAGCAGGTCTCAGGTACTATCCACATGAATTAGGGCTCTATGACTCATCCAAATATGACACTATTTACTTATCTTCAATTAAGCTTTCCTCTAATGCAGTCAACCTGTCCAGGAGCTCTCAGTTCTGTTCAGGATGACCAAGGAATCACACAAAGTGATCCTGACTCCTCAACTAGATGAGGAGCTCTGATATCTGTTACTTTCTTGAAGGAGCCACCACCCCTAATAACCTAATGTTGTAGTGGGAACCCCAATGAAACACTCTTCCTTGAAGAAAAAACCCAGGATGCTTACCAACATATAAATCCACTCCTAAATAGCCTCACAGCTGCTGTGTTTGCTGCCAAATGGATAACAATCTCCCACCAGAATCTAAGAGACTGTTCCTGTAGTTGCCTCATCAAGCCATGCTCCTTATGCAAGTCCAGTGGAGACACAATCTCCTTGTAGCAGACACACCTCACTGCCCACCTGGACCCTAGTCAAGGGGTCTACTTCTTGTGTGGAACAAAGGCATACCTAGCTCAGCCCCCTTTTTGGTCAGGAATCTACTTACTGGGGTTTGTGACCACCCAAATAAACCTAACCTGGGCCAACTCCTCCTTACCTCTGCCAGTATATTCTCATCAGAGAGTACACAGGGCACCAGTGCTCATTCCTTTGTTCTTGGTATTGTGGCTTATCACTGGGCTGGCTGGTATTGCCACAGGAGGCAGGTTTCTACACAATTTACAATACCTCTCCAGTGATACTGCAGTCTCCTTAGAAAAAAAAATGCACAGGTTTTTTTACAGGTGCTCCAACATTTACGGCCACAGTTGGACTTCTTGGTGGCAGTAGTCCTACAAAACTGCCATGCCTTAGAGTTGTTGGTTGAAAGTATAGGGGGAACATGCCTTTAGCTGAAGGAAGATTGTTGCTTCTACTATAATTGGTCAGGACTAGCCCAGAAAGTCATCAAGGAACTCTTAGAACAAGCCAACAAAAATTTGTGATATAGGAGTCTCAGGAGCCTATTTGAGATAGATTTTGTTAGTAGTTGGAACAAACATGGACCAAACAGGAGTCCCATCTTTCTGGTCCACTTTTGCCTGGAGAGACCACTTACCTCCATCCTTGTTCAGTGAGACTGCTAGCTATATCCCAGCATCACTGCAGGAATTCCTAGCCAGAGAAATCCCCAGCCAGACCACCTGCACCTCCAAATCTTTGTTGTACATGGGCAAGAATTGAGAGAAATAATTCAGAGGGACCTGACAGTTGTAATTTGGTTGTAATAAACCATCAAGTCCACTGGAGAGCCAGCTGGTGAAGTCAAGTTATGGAAGGATCAAGGAGCGAGAGAGAGAGATAAATATGTTATCTTTGTATTTCAAAGATATATTTTACTAACTTGTGGTAAGATACAGCATAAGATGAAAGGTTTTTCTGGAAAACAAAGATTAAACCCAGTATATTTCCCAAAATATCATAAAGTTATAAATCATATTTATCGGTTCATTTAGTCCCAATCCCTGTTGATTGGGATTAAGTCATCAGGTTTTCCATTATAATTTTGTCATTTTTTACCCAGCTCAGTAGTATTATCTAAAGGCTTTCAGAAAGTTCTATTTGTTAAAAAATGATCCTTTTAGAAATTTTCTTGAAGATCTTGATTTTGTAAAGAATCAATGTAAAATAAGGACTGTCTGTAAAGGACAAAACATAAAATAGTGTGGTTAAAGATTTGAGTACAGTAAAATTGGAAAGAAAGTTGGATATTTCTTTTTTTCTTTTTTTTTTTTTTTTTTTCTTTTTCTTCTTTGTAGGGCCACACCCATAGCATATGGAATTTCCCAGGCTAGGGGTCAAATCGGAGCTACAGCTGCCAACCTACAGCAGACATAGTCATGCCAGATCCGAGCTCTGTCTGCAACCTATACCACAGCTCACAGCAATGCCAGATCCTTAATCCACTGAGCGAGGCCAGGGATCGAATCCGCAATCTCATCATTTCTAGTCAGATTCATTTCCACTGTGCCACAATGGGAACTCCCCAAACTTGAATATTTCTATGACATATAACATTTTGAAATAATAGCTAGAATTATGACTTTTAACATTATATCAGGGAATATCAGATGTTAGAAATTCCATATAAATTTTGGAATATCTATATTAACAACATTTATACATACTATAACATAAGATTCATCTCTAATCACTTGACAATGTTTTTCAACTAATTTAACATACCTAATAAGACTAATTAATTTAACATTCCTTCTGAGATGTATCAGGATTCCTTCAAAGAATTGCAGAGTCTTCTGTAGGCTGAAACAATTTTAGTTAGATTTTGATATTTGGAAGTTTGTTAAAAATATCAAAATGGAGAGCTGGTAATTGAGTTATAACATCAGTGGCCAATGATCTAATCAACAATGATTATGTAATTAGCCTCCATAAAAACCTAAAGGGATGGAGTTTGTAGAGATTCCAAGTTGGTGAACATGTGCAGATTTGAGGAGAGTGTTGAGTGTGAAGAGACGACATGGAATCTCTGACTATTCCTCATACTCTTCCCTATGCATTGTTTCCATTGGCTGTTATCTAGCTTTCCTTCCAGGAGTGTGATGAAAGGCTGACCTTCACTGGGAAATCACCTTTCTGCCCTACTCCCCTCTCTCTGTCTATCCACTCACTGTGGCTGTGGGCATTGGAGGAGCTGAAATAAAACAGTAACCTGTTTAAAATTTTATTTTTGCTGGAAACAACCCAAATATTTCTCAAATCGATCAAAGCAAAATACATTGCAATAAACACAAGCAATGGAATTCTATCCAAGAATAAAAAGGAATGAACTGATGATTGGCTCAATAGCACAGGTGAATTTAAAATGCAGTATACAGAGTTAAGGAGACAGGATTAAGTTGGCAGAATAGAAAGACTGGAGCTCAAATTCTCTTCTAAAAACAGTGAAATTACAACCAAATGCTGAACAACCTTCAACCAAGTGGAATGGAAACTTTCAAAAAGATAGCCTCCTCCAGAAGACAAATAGGAGGCCACATCAAGAGGTAGGAGGGGTGATTACATGATATAACTAACCCCATACCTCCCAGGTGGGAAGCCCACAGACTGGAAAGTAACTGTATAGCAGAGACTCACCTACAGGAGTGAGACTTCTGAGCCCCATGTCAAGTCCCAATACCTGGGGATCTGGCATTGGGAGAAAGAGCCCTTGGGGCATCTGGCATTGAAGGCCAGTGGGGCTTGTGCACAGGAGCTCCAGGGGACTGGAGGAAACAGAGACCCTATTCTTGAAAGGCACAAACAGGTTTTCATGTGCACTGGGTCCCAAGGAAAAGCAGAGAATTCATAGGAATCTGGGTTGGACCTGACTGCAGGTCTTGGAGGATTTCCTGGGAAAACAGGGGGTGACTGTGGCTCATTGTGTGGGAAGGACACTAGAGGCAAATCTCTTGGGAACATACATAAGTATGTGTTTCTCTGGAGGTAGCCACTTTGGAAAAATCTGGCCCTGCCCAACAGCACTGAAAAGCTCCAGGCCAAACAATAATCCAGTTGAGATCATAGCCCCACCCATCAGTAAACAGGCTGTCTAAAGACCACCCCCCCCAGAAGGCAAACAGCCATCTCTGTTCTCACCCAGATGCAAAGCTTCACCCACCAGAGGAATAGGAATCAGCCCCACCTACCAGTGGGAAGGCACCAGTCCCTCCCATCAGGAAGCCTAGAGCAAGCCCCTGTACCAACTTCAGCCACAAGGGGGGCAGACACCAGAAGTAAGAGAGGCTACAACCCTTTTATCTGTAAAAAGGTCACCACACCCAAAACCTATAAAAATGAAAAGTTAGAAAACTACAACTCAGGTAAGGGAACAAGAAAAAAACCCAGAAAACAGCTAAGTGATCTGGAGATTATCAGCCTCCAGGAAAAAGACTTTAGACAGTTGATGCTGAAGATGATGTAAGACATTAGAAATAAACTGGAAGCAAAGATTGATAATATACAGGAAACACTGAGCAAAGAAATATAAGATTTAAAACTTAAGCAAGCAGAGATGCAAAATACAATAACTGAAATAAAAAATTTCTTAGAAGCAACCAACAGCAGAATACAGAAAGCAGAAGAATGAATAAGCAAAGTGGAGGACAGACTAGTGGAAATCATTGATGCAGAACAGAAAAGAGAAAAACGATTGAAAAGAAATGAAGAGTGTCTCAGAGAACTCTGGGACAATGTTAAATGCACCAACATCTATATTATAGGGGTGCCAGAAGGAGAAGAGAGAGAGAAAGGGTCAGAAAAAATATTCAAAGAGATTATAGCCCACACTCACTCAAATCCAGGAAGCACAAGTACCATATGAAATAAACCTAAGGAGGAACACCCCGAGACACCTATTAATCCAACTGATCAAAATTAAAGACAAAGAGAAAATCTTGAAAGCAGCTAGGGAAAAGAAACAAATAACATACAAGGGAACCCCGATAAGGTTATTGGCTTCAGCAGAGACTCTGCATGCCAGAAGGTAGTGGCACAATATATTTAATGTGATGAAAGGAAAAAAACCTTCAACGAAGATTACTTTACCCAGCAAGGCACCCATTCAGGAGAAATCAAAAGCTTTACAGATAAGCAAAAGCTAAGACAAATCAGTAACACTAAACCAGCTTTACAACAAATACTAAAGGAATTGCTCTAGGCAGAAAAGGAAAAACCACAACCAGAAACAAAAATACCTCATAAGACAGGCTCACCAGTAAAGGCATATATACAGTAAAGATACAAAATCATCCATACACAATGATGCCACTGAAATCATGACAAGAGGAGGGTACAAATGCAGGATACTGGAGATGCACTTGCAATTAAGAGATCAACAGGAGTTCCCATTGTGGCGCAGTGGTTAACGAATCTGACTAGGAACCATGAGGTTGCAGGTTCAGTCCCTGCCCTTGCTCAGTGGGTTGACGATCCAGCGTTGCTGTGAGCTGTGGTGTGGGTTGCAGACACGGCTCGGATCTTGCGTTGCTGTGGCTCTGGCGTAGGCTGGCAGCTACAGCTCCGATTCGACCCCTAGCCTGGGAACCTCCATATGCCGTGGAAGCGGCCCAAAGAAATAGCAAAAAGACAAAAAAAAAAAAAAAAAAAAAAAAAAAAAGAGATCAACAACTTAAAACAATCTCAAATATATATATAGACTCCTACATCAAAACTTCAGGGCAACTGCAAACAAAAAATCTACAATTGATACACAAATAAGAAAAATTAACTCAAATACAACACTAAAATAGTCATTAAACCACAAAAGGAGAGAACAAGAGAAGAAGGGAAGAAAAAAGAGCAACAAAAACAAATCCAAAATAGTTAATGATATTGCAATAAGCTCATACATATCAATAATTACCTTAAATGTTAATGGACTAAATGCCCCAACCAAAAGACATAGATGAGCTGAATGGATAAAAAAAACAAGATCCATATATATGTGCTGTATTCAAGAGACCCACTTCACTTCTAGGGACACATACAAATTGAAAGTGAGAGGATGGAAAAATATTCCATACAAATAGGAATCAACAGAAAGCTGGAGTAGCAATACTCATATCAGACAAAATAGATCTTAAAATGAAGAATATCTTAAGAGACAAAGAAGGATACCACCTATTCATCAAAGGATCAAACCAAGAAAAAAAAAATAACAATTTTAAATAACTATGTACCCAACACAGGATCACCACAATACCTAAGGCAACTGATAACACCCTTAAAAAGACAAATTGACAATAACACAATCATAGTGGGGGACTTTAACACCCTATTTATAACAATGGACAGATCATCCAGATAGAAAATCAATAAGGAAACACAGGCCCTGAATGAAGCATTAGACCAGATGGATATAATAGATATTTATAGGACATTCCATCCAAAAGCAACAAAAAACACATTCTTTTCAAGTGCACATGGAACATTCTCCAAGATTGATCACATCCTGGGCTACAAATCAAACTTCATTGACATTAAGAAAATTGAAATCATATCAAGCTTCTTTTTCTGACCACAACGCTATATAACTGGAAATCAAAAACAAGAAAAAAAACTGCAAACACAAACATGTGGAGATTAAACAACATGCTATTAAACAACAAATGAATCACTGAAGAAATCAAACAGGAAATTAAAAAATACCTAGAAGCAAATAACAACAAAGATACGACACTCCAAAACCTATGGGATTCAGCATAAGCAGTTCTAAGAGGAAAGTTTATAACAGTACAAGCCTACCTCAGGAAACAAGAATAAGACCAAAGAATAGCCAGCATCTATCCTTCTGAAACTATTCCAAAAAATCACAGAGGAAGAGAAACTCCCAAACTCATTCTATGAGGCCACCTTCACCCTGATACCAAAACCGGACAAAGATACCATAAAAAAGAAAACTACAGGCCAATTTTACTGATGAACATAGATGCAAAAATCCTCAACAAGATACTAGCAAACCAAATCCAACAATATATTAAAAGGATTTTAGGGAGTTCCCGTCGTGGCGCAGTGGTTAACGAATCCGACTAGGAACCATGAGGTTGCGGGTTCGGTCCCTGCCCTTGCTCAGTGGGTTAAGGATCCGGCGTTGCCGTGAGCTGTGGTGTAGGTTGCAGACGCGGCTCGGATCCCGCGTTGCTGTGGCTCTGGCGTAGGCCGGTGGCTACAGCTCCAATTCAACCCCTAGCCTGGGAACCTCCATATGCCGCAGGAGCGGCCCAAGAAATAGCAACAACAACAACAAAAGACAAAAAAAGACAAAAAAAAAAAAAAAAAAAAAGGATTTTACATCACAATCAAGTGGGATTTATTCCAGGGATGCAAGGATTCTTCAATAGCCACAAATCAAACAGTGTGATACACTACATTAAGAAACCAAATTATAAAAACTATATGATCCTCTAAATAGATGGGGAAAAAGCCTTTAACAAAATCCAACACCCATTTCTGATAAAAAATCTTCAGAAAGTGGGCATAGAGGAAATTTCCCTCAACATAATAAAGGCCATATATGACAAATCCTCAGCTCACATCATTCTCAATGGTGAAAAGCTGAAAGAATACAGGGACACTGAGATCAGGAACAAGACAAGGATGTCTGCTCTAGCCACTACTATTCAACTGGTTTTGGAAGTCCTAGCCACAGTAATCAGAGAAGTAAAATGGATAAAAGGAATCCAAATTGGAAAGGAAGAAGTAAAACTCTCACTATTTGCAGATGACATGATACTGTACCTAGAGAATCCTAAAGACTCTACCAGAAAACTGTTAGAGCTCATGCATGAATTTGGCAAAGTCAAGGATACAAAATTAATACACAGAAATCGATGGCATTTCTATATACTAACAACAAAAGATCAGAAAGAGAAATTAGGGAAGCAATCCCATTTAGCATCACATCCAAAAAAATAAAATACCTAGGAGTAAACCTACCTAAAGAAACAAAAGACCTGCACTCTGAAAACTATTTGACACTGATGAAAGAAAGCAAACACGACACAAATAGATGGAAAGATATACCATGCCCTTGGATTGGAAGAGTTAATGTTATCAAAATGACTGTAGTACCCAAGGCAATCTACAGATTCAATGCAATCCCTATCAAATTACCAAGAACATTTTTCACAAAACTCGAACAAAATATTTTAAAGTTTTTTTGGAAGCACAAAAGACCAAGACTAGCCAAAGACATCCTGAAAAAGAAAAATGGAGCTGGAGGAATCAGGCTTCCTGACCTCAGACTATACTACAAAGCAATAGTCATCAAAACCATATGGTACCAGCACAAAGACAGAAATGTAGATCAGTGGAACAGGACAGAAAGCCCAGAATTAAACCCATGCACTACAGTCAACTAATCTATGACAAAGGAGACAAGAATATGCAATGGAGAAAAGACAGCCCATTCAATAAGTCGTGTTAGGAAAACTGAACAGCCACATGTAAAAAAATGAAATTAGAACATTTCCTAACACAATACACAAAAATAAACTCAAAATGGATTAAAGACCTAGATGTAAGACCAGATACTATAAAACTCTTAGAGGAAAACATAGACCAAGCATTCTCTGATATAAACCATGGCAACATCCTCTAAGATCCACCTCCTAGAATAATGACAATAAAAACAAAAATAAACAAATGGGAGTTAAAATTCAAAGTTTCTGCACAGCAAAGGAAACCCTAAACAAAAAGAAAAGACAACCCACAGAATAGGAGAAAATATTTGCAAATGAAGCAATTGACAAAGGATTAATCTCCAAAATTTATAAACACCTCCTATTGCTCAATAGCAAAAAAACAAACAACCCCATCAAAAAATGGGCAGAAGATCTAAACAGACAATTCTCCAAAGAAGACATACAGATGGCCGAGAAACACATGAGAAGATGCTCAACATCACTCCTTCTTAGAGAAATTCAAATCAAAACCACTCTGAGGTACCACCTTACACCAGCCAGAATGGCCATCAACAAAAAGTCTACAAACAATAAGTGCTAGAGAGGGTGTGGAGAAAAAGGAACCCTAGTACACTGTTGGTGGGAATGTAAGTTGGTGCAACCACTGTGGAAAACAGTATGGAGATTCCTCAGAAAACTAAAAATAGAAGTACCATTTGATCTAGCAATCCAACTCCTGGGCATCTATCCAGAGAAAACCATGACTTGAAAAGCCACATGTACTCCAGTGTTCATTGCAGCTCTATATACAATAGCCAAGACATGGAAACAACCTACATGTCCATTGAAAGAGGAATGGATAAAGAAGAAGTGGTACATATACACAATGGAGTATTACTCAACCATTAAAAGGAAATAAATGCATTTTTAGGAACATGGATGGACCTAGAAATTATCACGCTAAATCACTCTAAGTGAAGTCAGTCAGACAATGAGACACCAACATCAAATGCTATCACTTACATGTGGAATCTGAAAAAAGGACACGATGAACTTTGCAGGAGGGATACTGACTCACAGACTTTAAAAAACTTATGGTTTCCAAATGAGACGGATTGAGGTATAGGGGGATACACTGAGTGTTTGGGATGGAAATGCTGTAAAATTTGGTTGTGTGTAATAAAATTCACTGAGTTATAAAAAATTTTAAAAAATATATCAAAATGGTTTTAAAACATAGCAGATCCTAGCTCACTGTGATATAGTACTTATTCATTTCACCAAAGATTTCAAAAATTAAATACAGATCACTTAAGGGCACAGAAATTCACATACTCTATTATCACAAAGGATCAGTCTTAAAAAACTGCATTCTCTTTACATAGAGACAAATCAAATTCCAGTCTTCTACTAGCTTACTTAACAACCAAAGCCATTTACTTTTTTAGCTAATTCTGATTATATATGAAATGTCCTCTAGGTTACTTTCCAGTCTTTCATGCTGAAATATATATACCATATTAGTTTGTCCTTCTCTTTTTTAATTCAAAAACAACCACAAAAAACAGAACAAAGACATTCTTTGCTTTCCCTCAATAACATGTAATTCCTTTCCTCATATTTTTTTTTTACTGAAAACACACATCCTACTTTATTCTATATACTGAAACATATCATTATTAGTCCTATTACCTTTAATTATATATTTAAATTAGAAGCCTCAACTCTAAAAACTTTTTTAGTGAAAACTAAGAGGTAAGCAATTATGAGCTATCTTTTCATCAGCATTTTTTAGATTGATGACCATAAATACCAGTAATAATTTCTAAAAGAATTTGTTTTCTTATAGAGAATATTTCAGGGTGGCACCAAACATACTCATTAATAATCCTAAATACCTTTAGTTTCTCTGTTTAGTAATTAATGTCTCTGTATCATATTTTACTTGGGAATGACATAGCTATTAAATAAACTTTCATCACTCAAGTTAGCACAATTCTAGAACTTTAAGTTACAAATATCTGGAGAGGTGATTTCAAAGTAGACATTTTAAAAGTATAACTACGTTTAAAGAGTACCCAAAGCACTTATCTCATTTAGATTTACTTTAAAGTTGCATCATATCCAGTTATTTTCTTTGCAATAGATGTAATAAGATCTTGGCTTCTATTAAACCTGGGAACAATAAAACTGCTATACTTCATGTTAATGACTCTAAAGACATGCCATGTTAATTAAATCAACAAAATTTAACGTTAGTATCAGGTAACTTAGTACTGAATATTTTCCAGTTCATGTGAACCAAAAAGTCATTTTGGCCAGTTGCTCTTATATTTAATTTATTAGAGCTTACTTTTAAGTCAGTCAAATAGAACTCTTTAATTCAACTTTGATTAACACTTTCTAGGGGTAGAGATATCTCCCATGAATAATGTGTACCCAGACACATTAACAGGTGAAACTAGAGATCTCATGGCTTTACTTTAAAAAAATCTTAGGTATCATAATATAAACTCACTAGATTATAAAGAACAGATAGAATATATTAAAGTTGCTTGCCAGGTGACTAAGCCTTTACTTATCAATGAGGTTTGGATGAAGGAGCATTCCCAGGAATTTGAATTTTAAAACTGCCTCTTGTCAATTTTTTCCCCTTAGTTTCATGTTCTGCCTGATTAGATAATTAGGCTCAGTCTCAAGCTATTGTGGCTTGTATTTACATTCTGGCTTGTAGATATTTGTAAGAGAGAGACAGTTGCTTTCAGTTTCCCAAAGAACAGGGATCTCTTACTTAAGGATACTAAAAGATTGATTTGCCCAACTATAGCAGTGAGAATATTTTTAATGAAAGTGAGAAGGGTTCTATATTTTAGAATTGTAGTGTTTAATTTATCATGCCTTCAAAAGCTTATATAGGGCATTCAGCAAACTCTTTTTTGAGTTTACAAGTTAAATCCAGAACAAAATCATTATTTTTGTTTTATTAAGCCTTGAATATTAGCTCCCAGTTTTAATTATTTGTATGGCTCAGGTAACCCTACTGGTTTCCTTTAGTTTGGTAAATTAATTATTTCCTGAGGGGCAGATGGATATGACTTATTTTACCAGGCAGGGGAAGTATTTCCCCAGTTAAATATGTTTATCCCACAATGTAACTAAACAAAAGAGATGTAACCAATATATATACCAATTTTATATAACCAATATATGTAACAAATATATACACCAATTTTGTATACCAATTTATGTAACCAATATATATACACCAATTTTATACACTTTCATCTCTATTTTTATCAACTTTTATACCTTAAATTTTAGCTTCATTAGGATCCAATCAAGTTTTGATTTTATAGGAGTTCTAGAAATTTTTCATTCTTTTTATTCCCTGTCCATTTTATCTTTTTTTATATAAAAGTCTCTGGGGTCCCTAGGAACTCAGGCCCTTTAAGGTGTTGGGCCTAGGAACTCAGACCCTTGGCCTAATGTTGCCCCAAGTAATGGCCAGTCAGGTATCTCAGTGTAAATTTTGTTACCAGTCCCTTAAACAGATATTTTTAAAAATTGAAATAAATAGAGTGGATTCATTTGGCAGTTAATGTTGGGGATCAATAGGGAGTCCCTTTTGTACCCCTTAGGTAGCATAGTATCAAAACCTTGTTTTTCAATCACATATGTGTCCATTTTATTTGTCCCACTTTATTTAATTAATTAATTTTTTTATTTATAGCTTTTTAAGGCTGCATCCTCCGCATATGGAGATTCTCAGGCTAGGGGTCAAATTGGAGCTACAGCTGCTGGCCTACACCACAGCCACAGCAACACCAGATCTGAGCTTCTTTGGTGACCTACATCACAGCTCATGGCAATGCCAGATCCTTAACCCAGTGAGCGAGGCCA
Source organism: Sus scrofa (assembly GCF_054392235.1). Taxonomy (NCBI): domain Eukaryota; kingdom Metazoa; phylum Chordata; class Mammalia; order Artiodactyla; family Suidae; genus Sus; species Sus scrofa. The sequence goes on from NC_139386.1 coordinate 53,450,013, forward strand.
GGGATCGAACCTGCAACCTCATGGTTCCTAGTCAGATTCGTTTCTGCTACACCACAACAGGAATTCCATATTTATCCCATTTTAGATAACTATCAAGATTTCTATATTTAAGATATGTCTTTTTCTAAATTTCTACCTTGTCAGAAAATGTATCTAGACTTTCCTTACAGGACTTTTTTTCTGTTAACATCAATTATTCTAAAGTTTTATTTAGCACTTCTAAGATACATTGAGACCACAAATAAGCTTCCCAAACCATTTTTTTTTATTTAAACTAAGGAAATTCTTAGTTATATTTCTTTTTTCTACCTTTAATTCCATTTTTGTTTTTATAAGTACCAGTAAAACAGCTGTTTATGAGAGTGCTCTAGAAATTCACAGATTAAGGATCCATCCTTTAGGCATTAATGAAATATATATTAATGGTAATTCAAATCAATAAGACACAAGAGGCTTAAGACGTCACCAAAGTAAGGTCCAGAGAATTTACTCTCAAAATCAGTATGGAAGAGAACAAATTTTCAAAAAATGTACACACATACATATATACAGGGAGTATGCTTTAGGAAAATCAGGTAGAACATTTACACCTCAAAGACACAAGAAGAGAAATACAAATCCCCCCACAGAAGGCCTTTGTTTAAAGTCAGAATTCTGAAAAGATAATTTTATCAAGTCAGGTTTTTAAACTTAACTGCATATGTGATAAAAGAGTCCTCTCATTTTTAGGGTGAAATTTCATTTAATTCCTGTTTAAATAAGTACTTGTATGTATGAGCTCCATACTTATTGCACATGAATCTCGCTGGGGTGTTAGTCAAAGATCTGTTTTCTGAGTACTTTCATTTCTCTGTTTGAGAGACATTTCCCATTTTAAGTTGAATATGTCTGGGATTAAATTTTCTAGCGAAATTAGAACCAGTGGGCTGGTGTACTGCTAGAGTTTAATTCCTCTAGGTTTTTGCTCCAAATATACTTTAGCCCCTTTTATGTGTTGGGCTTTCCTGGTGGCAGTATAAAGCTACCACAAGTGCTCAGATCACAGAATGACCAGTTCTTATTCATGTCCCTGATTGAGTATTTTTAATTAATAAATGGATTTCCCTATGGGACCACTGCATGGTATGAGTCCTCAGCCTCTACCACTCCCACAAACATGTCAGTAGCCTAAGAAATCTGTAAAAGTCCAGAAAGAGTTCTGTCCTTTTTCCTCAGAGCATACACTCTCATGTAATACCTTTAGTTTTGTCCTGACAAATTCTATTAAGGCAGACAAGTTGAGGAAAATTATCAGATCAGCCTCTTACTTAACATTCAGCCTAGACCACTGAGTGTACTTCAACTGAGTAAATCCCAGAATCTTTCTACTGGGTTGGTAAATCACTGGTATATTTCAATCAGCACCCCTCCAACCAGTTTTTATGTAGTAAAGGTGCATGTACCTGTTATACAGAGACAAATAAAACTCAGGATTATCAACAAATATAGGAGATAAAAGAACAAAGAGAGACACACCCAAATCTGTCTGGATTCCCCAAAGAGGCTGATGAGTGCAAAGGGCCTCTTTTGGTACCAAAGCTCCAGTTCCTCATACAGTTTAGGTAGAGATAATCTATAATCTGATCCAGGTCCCTTCATGGTCACCAAAACTGCTGAGGAAAAAAAATTGAGAGTTGTGAGTTAACTTTTATTTGGGGCAAAATGAGGACTTCAGCCCAGGTGGCAGGATCTCAAGTAACCCTGAGAAAAATGATCAAGGAGAAAGGGGGGGAGCCAGGATTTATAGGATTTTTGCAATAAAGAGTAGGTAGCAGGAAAAAAAAAATGATTACATTGATAAAAGAAAACTAGATGACTCAAATTAAGGAATTTTGTGCTTTTCCATGTATTGAAAGCTGCAAGTGTCTGGGATCACTGAAATCATTCCTTTGACATGCATCTCAACTACCTGGGGCCAGTATCCTCCTGAGGGCTCACCATCAGGAGGGCTGCAGTCTGATGGCTGCTAAATGGCAGGTATTCTTTGTTTCCTTTCTGAGTTCCCTCAGGGCTCACTGGTGTCAAATTTGGCTGTAATCACTGATGACTGTGATATCCTTTGTTTAGTTACATGGCAGGCAATATTTTCTTTCTCAGTGATTTACTACATGCAGCCCAAACTCTGTTCAGCTTCTTCATTAATTAAGCACTCAAAGCCTAACTGTCTTTGCCCTTTGTTTCAATTCCCCACAAATTTATTGTTTCTTTGTCTAAAAAGTACAAAGTCTGCCTGCTTTGGCTACTTCTTAGGTCCTATTTCTATGAGAACTCTACATGTGAATTTATTTTTTTTCGCCTGTTAATCTGTTTTGTGTAAGTTTAATGATAAGAACAGCCAAATGAACTCAAGAAGTGTAGAGGGGAATTTCCCCTCTACAATAGCACCCACAGAGAAACTCAAGGAGATAATGCCAATGGCTAGCATCATTTTGCTTTTTTCACCTCCAAAGTCTACCTCAAAATCTGTTGCCCAATTCCTCAGTTTTATGCTCATGTGAAAAAAGAGAAAATCATAAAAGAAATGTTATGAGGGTAAATTTGAGGGGAAATCAGAGATGAATTTAAAATTTTGATTTGATCCAGCACATCTAGACAAACTAAATTAACTATGACATTAAAAATGATACAGTGCAGGTATAAGAGATTTATAAAGAAATTGTGCATTAGTTATGTACATAATTGACCTGAAAACTGGTTAAAGGATGAGTAGTGGTAAAATGTTGTATTCAGTATGGTTTTAATAAATGAAAGAATAAATGAACGATAGGAGATCTCAGGTTAAACCACTTTTGTGAGTTTTCCTTAATTCAAAATCTATTAAAGATCTGGAAAGAACCATGATTAATGTCGCCAAAAGTATTTGCCACATCTCCATCTCACAGCTAATATCCCTCCACATGAGGCAACAGGGATTCGATGTTGTGTTATGGCCATATGGCTCACTCCTATCTGGTATGATTGACACAGAGAAGGAATGCTCTTAATTGAAGTTACACTTGATAAATACATGACAATGCATACAATGAAGTTTGATTTGATGTCTCAGAATCACTTTGCTTTCAGACTAGAGATGTGGTTTATGATATGGGAGATTTAGAGATGGTTCAGTCTTTGAGTAGGGGTAGGGAGGTAAGTATAATAAGTAAAATAAGCCAACTGGCAGGTAATGATCAGCAATGCTCTTTCAAATATAGTTTTACCTCACAGTTTAGGAAGAGCTTATTCAAAGAATAACCATTATAGTAGCACTATTTACAATAGACAAGATATGGAAACAACACAAAAGCTCATCAACAGATAATTGGCTTAAGAAAAAATAAATTACGTATATATATTCCATATATATACCAATGGAACAGACTAAGTAATATATAAGCCGTATATATTACTTAGTCATAAAGATAAATACTGCCATTTTCTCCAGTGTGATGGACCTGGAATATTTTATGTTTAGTGGAAAAATACAAATATTATGTGATCACTTACAGATGGAAGCTGAAAAAACAAACAAACATATCTATATACAATCTAGAAACAGATTCTCAGACATAGAAAACAAAAATTTTGGTTACCAAAGAGAGAGAGTGGAAAGTAGGGACAAAATAATAGTATGGGATTAATAGAGATGAAGTACTATATGTAAAATAGATACACAACAAGGATTTACTGTATAGCACAGGAAATTATACCTAGTATCTCATAATAACTTATAATGAAAAATAATCTGCAAAATCCTTGACTGAATCACTATGCTTTTCATCTGAAGCTAACACAGTATTACAGACCAACTGTACTTGAATTTAAAAAAAAAAAAAAAAAGAATAGCCAATTTCATGTTCACCAGTCAGCTTCACTGTTTCTCATTAATGGTCATAGTCCCAAGTATGTTTAAAAACATATAAATATGATGTTACAAATGCAGGTCCTCAAGCGTCAACATTTGTTTGCTTTAGGTTAAATTTTAATATTTATATTTTCTAGAAAAAAAATCAAATTAAGATTTGTTTTTATTATTTCTGAAAGATAATTCTCAAAAATATTCACTGGGAATTTCAGTAGGTTTGTTCAAGAAAAAGACCTTATTCTACCTTTATCAGCTTTTAAAATTTTTCTGCTGGTTTACCAGAGGAAAATTATAATTTTCATATGCATAATGGAATTCATCTTTATCCATATAGTTGGAAAACCAATTATATGGTAAATGTTTCCTGGAATCCAGTAGAGAAGTGCTTATTTTAAAAATAAATCTCAAATATATCTCAAAAGAGTTTAGGGTAGGGATGGGAAATATTCTCAGGAATGCGCAATATGTACAATTTTACTGGACAGAAGGAGAAACCGTATTTCATGTTTTAACATTATCCCATGGTTGACAAAATCTTTCTCCAGCTTACAATAAATTAATCAGTGAGATTAATCTTGGACTATGTATACCTCATTAGATCCATCTCTTGCCTTGTAACTCTACCCTCATTATCATATTGTTTTTCTTATAGCTTTTTTTTTTTTCTTTTGCATAAGGTGTTTCCTCTGTGTTTGCTTTGTGCTCTGCTTGGCAAGATTCTATTCCAATGTGATAATCCAACTCAAAATGCTCCTCCTTTGTCTTGCCTCAGTTGTCATTCCCAGGTAGAGTTGGTGGCATCTTCCTCTGGGTTCTTTTGCTATTCTGCTTATAATCTCTAATGGAGCAGCTATCCCTTTGTATTATAATTTACCTATTTGCCTGCCCTTACAAATAGGTATATTTAATGTGATACTCCTGCAGACTAACAATAATTTTTTGATATCACTGCTACCTGATATTGATATTTTGCTGTTAAAAGACATTTAGAAATGGCTTAGACTAAATGATGTATGACTAGTAGGGGAAATACTATGCAAGTACCTTTAAATTAGAGGAACACATGCAATACTAAAGGAAATAAAATCAAAAAGGAAGAGGTAAATATAAGCTGGGGCAGTAAAAGATTTTCAAGATTAAAGTGTCATTAATTTTTTAAAGAATTCAAATCCATTTTATAAAAATCAATATTCATACCTTTTTTTTAAAATGGGCGACTGTTGAGGAATAAGTATGTGTAAGTGTATGTACATATATGTGTAAACCACAGTGAGGGTGAGAAAGAGACAGAGAAAAGGAATTTTAAACATCCAGTTTCTGCTGTAAGTAGAATCTGGGCTTGCTTTTTCTAGTTACACTGGATGGATTCTTCCTCCACTCCATCATTCTATCCACTTCAAAAGGCAAGCAAAAAATTAAAAGTCTTTTCTCTGAGAAGAACTTGCCTGCCAAAAATGGGTTGTTAGCCTTTTTTCATGGAGCTGCACTCTATTACAAAGTTATATTTGCACTGTTTAATGTAACGGTGCATTTAAGTAACAATTACTCGGGTTTAGATTTTTGTTAATGAGCAAAAACTATCAGCTTCTGTGTCATGTTAACTCTTTTTCCATTGTTATTTCATTCCATGCGTTCTCTACCAAAGTTTAATATGGCGTGTTAAATATAGGCGGTTGCTTTAACTTTTTGAAACTCTTCCAGCAGAGAAATTCAAGGTATATACACTCTATGTTAAACATCAAGTCAAGACTTGTGTTAATACCTTAGTAGATTCTTGTGATCTTAAAAATTTTTAAAGCTATTATTTTTATTTTAAAACATCTTTAAACATATATGCACTTACATGACTAGGAGAACAAGATTTATATTCTGGATTCCAATAACTCCATCTTATTAAGATGTCTGGGGAGACTTTGTAAATAAATATTTCCTATTCTAAGTGTAGTCTCAGATCACATGGCATAGGTTCATAGTGTAGAATATGGGAGTTTACTTTATATTTCTATAATCTAAATCTTCCTCTTTTATGGTGTGGTTGAATTGACTTTAAAATCTTTTTTCTAGAGTTAACGAATTATATTGGAAAACCCTATATGATCTTTCAGAGTTACATGGCAACTATCTTTTTCTTTAATTTAAAATTGCCACCCAGGAGTTCGCACTGTGGCAGAGGGGGTGGTTAAGGATCCAGCATTGCTGCAGCTGTGGTATAAGTCACAGCTCCAGCTAGGATTCTGTCCCTGGCCCAGGAACTTCCATATGCTGTATGGGCAGTTAAAAAGAAAATGAATAGGGAGTTCCCGTTGTGGCGCAGTGGTCAACGAATCCGACTAGGAACCATGAGGTTGCGGGTTCGGTCCCTGCCCTTGCTCAGTGGGTTGACGATCCGGCGTTGCTGTGGGCTGTGGTGTAGGTTGCAGACGCGGCTCGGATCCCGCCTTGCTGTGGCTCTGGCTCTGGCTTTGGCGTAGGCCGGTGGCTACAGCTCCGATTCGACCCCTATCCCTCCATGTGCCGTGGGAGCGGCCCAAAGAACTAGCAAAAGACAAAAAAAAAAAAAAAAAAAAAAAAAAAAGAATAAATAAATGAAATAAATAAAATAAAATTGCCCCCCCAACTCTAACCTTCCAATATTTTAGATGACGCTTTGGTTGTAATGATAAAGTATGTGTAGATGAAATAATATGAATAAATTCCTTTTTTGGAATAAGTTTTATCTTGTGGAAGCAATCCATATAATGATTCTGCACCTAAGCCATGAAAGTAATACAAGGAAACAATTTTATACTTTATTTACTTCTTTTTACATAAGGCTGGGAAGACTTTTTTCCTCATTGGAAATAGCTTAATTTAATTAAACATATGGATTTTTAGTGGATTCTGGTAATGTGTTTTATACATATTGACATTTCTGACATACTTAGTTTCTGTCTTCAAGTACAAGTTTTCCAAATACCATATTCAGGGTAAACTTTTGCTTTTTAGTTTTTAAAAATTTGTTTTGTATAAAGATTCCTTGTTATATCTTAACTTCTAAGACAACCTCTAAATGGTGTTTAATACATAATACATACACATCATTTTAAAAGACCACAAGACAAATATTATATGGAAAATTAATAATGGAGAATGTAATATTTACTTTGTCCAGGAAATAAAAATGAATGTGTATTCAGTAGTATAGGTATGATAGTACAGAACAAGTGACTAGCAGCAAAGAGAAAATGAAATGGAAAGGACAAACATTAAAAAAGCTACCAGGAACTGGACAACTGTGTCATATTTGATTGGATGATATGAGCTCTAACTTCCCATCATACTGCCCTAGATTGAAAGACAGTTATTTCCAAAAGAAAATAAACTTAGAAAAGATAAAAAATTTAAATGATTATGTACTCCTGTGTTTTTAAAAAACTGGATCATCTATATTTTCATTTAATTGTTTTTACTTTGCTGATATGAAACCAGATTCAGGAAATATGAGTCACATTGCCTGATATCCTCTCCTGTGCATTATTGTGTGCTGGGAGATCTTTCTCCTGATTGTGAGGCATATAAAGCTTGAACAGGGTTGCTGACAACCTCTTCCTGCAAAAGCATGTAATTTTTAAATGGAAATAAACCTAAAGTTAAGTTTTCTCTTTTTTGAGCATGTGGAAAATATAAACTCTTTAAAAAACTTTAAAATAGAAATATATTTATTGTCTATTTAAATGGATCAAAGACAAAACTGATCCTTTTATCTTTTATTTGCCGTCAATTCTTTGTTAAATGATCTAATAGATGCCAGTAAGTCTTCAAGTCTGTGATAGTCTTTTCCTGTAACTAGCATTGCTCATTGCTTATTTATTCATTATTTCATTCAACTACCATTTTTTTTTTTTTTACCAACTTGATTGAAACATACTACAGAAATCCACCATCCAGGTCACTATTTTATCTTAACTCAGAACCTACAAGGACAGACACACATGAAAACAAACAATTATGAGATAATACAAAAAATTCCTGAGCACATACGCATATCAAGGAAGTTACTAATTGAGCTGAGGACAGTTACTCCATCTGCCCTCAGTCAGTTGAAGAGAGGTCCGAAGAAGAGAGGCTACTGAGCTAAGCCGGAAATAATTAATATAAAATTTCCAGATGTGCTTTATGAGGGCAGATGAGTTCTATCTAGTCTTACAGATTTCTTTTCAAGGTAGAGACATCTTTCAGATTTTTTTAAGCGTCATTTTCTTAGTCCAGGCAGTACAATTAACTCCATGAACAGTGAATTTAAATAAAATCTCTTATAGAAGATTTAGAAAAAGGTGATGTGAGCAATGGAGATCTCCACTTAAGCACATGGTTTTCCAAGTTTTGATTAGTTTCTGGTTTCACTATGCTAGTTCACAGATGAAGGATTTTCTCATTGCCTCACTGAGCTGCCTAGCTCCATTTTAATTAATTAACCACGAACCAGTTAGTGACTTTAGGCTGCTTCTGTCATATATCCTCTCCTAATTTAGTCTTGTGATATATACTTAGTAAATGTAGAAAGAATTCATTGTAATTGAAACTCTGAGGGTCTTAAAAGTGGGGTTTATTGACCAAATAGTTCTGTGGTGTATAAATGCAGTTCACACAATATCAGTCATCACATGTTTGAACACCCACTTGCTATTGATTTTGTGGACAATATTGGGACTTGATGATAATAGGGAATATGTAAATGTTATCCTGAAATATGATAATAACATCACTATCTGCCTTAAGTGTTGAAATATTTCAGTTCAAAAGTCAAAGAAAATTTTCCAATATTAGGCCTTAAAAACCTGCTTTAATTTTTTTTTTCTTTTTGATCAGAGAAGAGAGAAAATGCTGATCTCCTAAGAAAAACTGGAGTTCTCAGAGCATGAAGATACAAAGATCAGATCAGAGAGACAGAGAGATATAATTTTAAGAGCCAGAATCAACTCTTTGCACAATATAATGGAGAAAACCAAAGATGTTTGTGGATGTAAATCAATTCTTAAAAGTATATTGGAGTGAACAAAAACTATAACAAAGTTAGGAAGATTGAAGCAGAAGTCTAGGAAACTAGAGTTAAGAATATTTCCTTGATTTTTCTTTTTAAGATTGCATAGGTTTCCTAAATTTTTATATTGGGAAGACTATTGTATTCTGTAAGTCTATAGTTACTTCCTAAGAATAGTTTGTGGACTTTCCAGTGATTAATGAGGTCATAAATGCATTTCTATTTTTCTTTAAATTCTTGATCAGATTTTCACTAGAAAGACCTAAAATGCATATTTAATGAAATCGTGACAGATACTTAATGATATGCATGTCACAAAATGAACACATCTTTGCAACCTACCTATAGATCAAAAAACAATTTTAATGGCACCTCAGAACCACTCCCATGTTCATTTCAAGTCCCTACCGTCTTTCCCAAGGTAACAGTTATAATATCTTCTAATATTATTTATATTAATTTTGCATGTATATGAACTCTGTATAAAAGGAATCATACAGTAAAAACTTTTTAACATATGACTTCTTTTGCTTGATGTTTATCAGATTTATCCATGTTTTTGTATGTATAAATGCATATTTTCTTTAAGCAACCTAAGTATTCATCAATAGATGAATGGATAAAAAGATGTATGTGTTTGTGTGTGTGTGTGTGTGTGTGTGTGTATATATATATATAGAGAGAGAGAGTTATATATATATATATAGAGAGAGAGTTTTATATATATATATAGAGAGAGAGAGAGACACACGCAGTGGAATACTACTTGACCACAAAAAATGTAATTTTGCCATCTGCAGTGACATGGATGGACTTGGAAAGCACTACACTAGGTGAAATAAGTCAGACAGAGAAAGATAAATACTGTATGATACCACATATGTGGAATCTAAAAAACACAAAAAACTAGTGAAGCAGACTCACAGATATAGAGAACAAACTATTGGTTACCAGTGGGGGGGAGGGAAAGGGGAAAATGTGATATAGGGATGGGGGAAAAAAGCATTATCATGGGAATGTATGAGATTCAATGGGTGAAATTTTTGAAAATTACAAAGCACTATAGACTTTAAAGAATCATTCAATAAAAATTTAAAAATTTAATTTCATTACAAAATTCATTTTGTCTTTTTAACATTGTTAACCTCATGGTAACTTTGTCTTATTTATTTTAGAATTCAGCAAAATAGGAGTATCTCTTTCTGTGTATTACAGAAAGCAAAAGCTTAAAAATAGTGATATTAGTAAAATCTTGAGATGCCAGATTATCTTGAAAATAAATTGTAATGCTAGTACTAATTAATAGGCTAATATGTATTAAAGACTCATCTTCCTTATTCTGTGTTTTGATAAATTAAACTATTTTGTATACATATCAATCTTCTCTAAGTTTTGTAGGAATTCTTATATGATAGCCATTACTTATACAAATCCTGTACCAATTATTTTATTTCAGCTTTAAGTAATATCAGCAGTTCTGACCCAAATGAGCAAAAAATTTTAATTTCTGATATAAATTTGATATTGACTCCTTAAAACCTTGCGTGAATTTTGGTGTTCCTAGTCTAGTAAATTAGACAGTGTAACATGACAGAGCAAAATGGAAAGTTCTGCACCAAACTGATGAAAAGCTTACCAAGTCCTTAAGAAGGCAATAAAATTTCTCAGTGCAAATGGTTTTAAAGGTCGTCAAAGCACTTAAATGCTCATAGATGTAGTTCCCATCATATCCAAACCCACTACAAATTGATAGCTCATATTAGGAAAACAGGTTGAACAACATTGTCACTGCAGACTTTATTGGGCTATGTAATGGATAATGACAAAAATTTGTGCATTTAAAAGGGAGGTCAGCATTGCGGGTTCAGTCCCTGCCCTTGCTAAGTGGGTTAACAATTAGGCATTGCCGTGAGCTGAGGTGTAGGTTGCAGACGCGGCTCGGATCCTGCGTTGCTGTGGCTCTGGCGTAGCCCGGTGGCTACAGCTCCGATTCGACCCCTAGCCTGGGAACCTCCATATGCCGCGGGAGCAGCCCAAGAAATAGCAAAAAGACAAAAAAAAAAAAAAAAAAAAAAAAAAAAAATAAAAGGAAGGTCAGGATACTTCCTAGACCAAATCCTAGGTCCAATTTAAGTGTATAACCAGATGAAGTGTCAAAAGTATTAAAACCAGTTCTGATAATTAAAATGGTTAATTGTATATGACTTTTACAACTTTATCAAAATATAAAAGATTTATAAGTGGAAAGTCAGGAGACACTGAGAAAAATATAATTATCCCTTTATTTGATTTTTGGATTGTCTGATTACTAAATACAGAACATATTTTCCCTCCCATGACAGTGTTAAAAAAGAAAAATCCTGAAATTAATGATAAGTAAATACTAACGGTGTGAGAAAACTAATCTATGGCTATATTTATACTGTTTTGCTATGTGCATATTCTATGAGTATAGTTCAAGTAAGAGAAGAAATTTAAGTGTCTTTAGGTAATTTACACATATTTTGAGCATAGTCACATTTTGAAATAGAATCTTGTTATTTGAATCCATGTCAATCAATTGAATTTTGGCAAATTGGAGGAAGATGGTTGGAGTGGAATAAAGTAGAGGTGGTAAATATTTAGTAAGAAGGCATTTTACCTATCTTGGACCATCACATTAAAAGACGATATTATTTATGAATATATTTTCTAAGCATTCTTCCTCCCTTGTCATAAATTAAAAGAACTTCATAAATTAAAAAATAATGATATTGAAGTGAGCAAATTATTTTCTTGTCCTAAATTCTCAAGATAAGTAAAAAACTTTTAAAAGTAAGTAGAGATGTGAGAGCAAATGTTTCAATCAGAAAAAAATTATAATGGAGACTTATAAGATAGAAATATGAACATCATTCCAGGAATATACTATAATTCCAGAATCTGGTGTCAATTATAATAAAGGAAAACAATTTGAAAATACAGAATAAAGGTTTACCAAGTGGTGACTGATAACTACCAAAAGTTATTCAAGAAGTCTTTATATATATTCCATGTTCATGGATTGGGAAAATCAATATTGTAAAAATGGCCATACTACCCAAAGCAAACTACAGATTCAATGCAATCCCTATCCAATTACCCATGATATTTTTCACAGAACTGGAATAAACAATACATAAATGTATATGGAACCACAAAAGACCCAGAATTGCCAAAGCAATCCTGAGAAACAATAACCAAGCAGGGGGCATAACTCTCCCAGATTTCAAGAAATATTACAAAGCCACAGTCGTCAAAACAGTGTGGTACTCGTATCAAAACAGACAGACAGACCAATGGAACAGGAGAGAGAACCCAGAAATAAACCCTGGCACCTATGGTCAATTAATCTTTGACAAGGGAAGCAAGAACATAAAATAGGAAAAAGACAGTCTTTTCAGCAAGTATTGCTGGGAAACCTGGACAGCTGCATGCAAAGCAATGAAACTAGAACACACCCTCACACCATGCACAAAAATAAACTCCAAATGGCTGAAAGACTTAAATATAAGACAGGATACCATCAAACTCCTAGAAGAAAACATAGGCAAAACACTCTCTGACATCAACCTCATGAATATTTTCTCAGTCAGTCTCCCAAAGCAATAGAAATAAGAGCAAAAATAAACCCATGGGACCTCATCAAACTGAAAAGCTTTTGCACAGCAAAGGAAACCAAAATGAAAACAAAAAGACAACTTACAGAATGGGAGAACATAGTTTCAGACGATGCAATGAACAAGGGATTAATCTCTAGAATATATAAGCAACTTATACAACCCAACAGCAAAAAGCCAATCAATCAATGGAAAAATGGGCAAAAGACCTGAATAGACTGTTGTCCAAGGAAGAGATACAGATGGCCAGCAAACACATGAGAAAATGCTCAACATCACTGATTATAAGAGAAATGCAAATCAAAACTACCATGAGATACCACCTCACACCAGTCAGAATGGCCAACATCAATAAGGCCACAAATAACAAATGTTGGAGGGGTTGTGGAAAAAAGGGAACCCTCTTGCACTGTTGGTGGGAATGTAAATTGGTACAGCCACTATGGAGAACAGTTTGGAGATTCCTTAGAAATCTATACATAGAACTTCCATATGACTTTGCAATCCCACTCTTGGGCATATATCCAGACGAAACTCTACTTAAAAGAGACTCATGCACCCGCATGTTCATTGCAGCACTCTTCACAATAGCCAGGACATGGAAACAACCCAAATGTGCATCAACAGATGATTGGGTTAGGAAGAGGTGGTATATATACAGAATGGAATACTACTCAGCCATAAAAAAGAATGACATAATGCCATTGGCAGCAACATGGATGGAACTAGAGAATCTCATACTGAGTGAAATGAGCCAGAAAGACAAAGACAAATACCATATGATATCACTTATAACTGGGATCTAATATATAGCACAGATGAACATCTCCACAGAAAAGAAAATCATGGACTTGGAAAATAGACTTGTGGCTGCCTGATGGGAGAGGGAGGGAGTGGGAGGGATAGGGAGCTTGGGGTTATCGGACACAACTTAGAATAGATTTACAAGGATATCTGGCTGAGTAGCATTGAGAACTATGTCTAGATACTCATGTTGCAACAGAACAAAGGGTGGGGAAAAAAAATGCAATGTATACAAGTAAGGATAACTTGATCCCCTTGCTGTACAGTGGGAAAATAAAATAAAATAAAATGAAAAAAGTCTTTATAGAATAAAGTTGTTTTATTTAACTTTAACCTAAATTATTTCTATATTTTTCTACAATTTAATCTATCTGTTCATTTATTCATTTATGCTTTCTTTCAAAAAATTGCACATTCACATGCTAGACACTGTTGTAGGTATTGGAGAATAAAGATAAGCAGGACAGGGAAAGACCTGTTCTCAAGGAGCTTTTATTCTGGTATAAAACTGGAATAAAGGAGGAAACAAATGTATACTATAATTTCACGTAGCTAGTATAATATATATACAATTTTAAAAGTTTCAATGGATAGTGTATATTATATTACATTATATATGTTATAGCTTGTTCATCTTCAATTCTGTAACAATTAGTTGCTAAATCTTAAAATATTATACTCCAGGAGTTCCCGTCGTGGCTTAGTGGTTAACGAATCCAACTAGGAACCATGAGGTTGCGGGCTTGATCCCTGGACTTGCTCAGTGGGTTAAGGATCCGGCGTTGCCGTGAGCTGTTGTGTAGGTTGCAGATGCATCTCGGTGGTGTTCCTGTGGCTCTGGCATAGGCTACAGCTCCAATTAGACCCCTAGCCTGGGAACCTCCATATGCTTTGGGAGCGGCCCCAGAAAAGGCAAAAAGACTAAATAAATAAATAAATAAATAAATAAAATATACTCTAGAAATTGTCAGAAAGCCAAAAACATGAACTATATAAGCAATTAAGTATTCCATGCTTTAGTAATGACCATGATGGACTCCTATTGACTAAATTAAAGGTATTCAAGTTGTTTAGATGAGCTAAAATATTTTAGGGACACAACCACATTTGTATACTCTGGGTATAAAAATCCAGCAAACTATATCCTTTCTTTTAGAGATAAGGCCAAAAACTTGGTCCATAAATGGTCCTTTGTATACCCATGAATTCAGTGTATTTCTAGTTCTCTGTGCCAAAAATAAGAGTAACTATTTTGAATAAAATAATCCTGTCTGCCTCCGGTAAGCATTAATGAAAAGTACTTGAGGACAGAGAGTTGAAACTCCATAATTTATAGAGCAATCTACAAATTATTTTGGCATTTTCTCACTGGTAAATTATTTCTTTAAAAAACTTTGGATGAGTGGGAGAATTTATCATGAAAGTTTTCATTATACTGTTAATAGTAAGATTATAAAGGAAGACTTCACCTTTATTTCCTTCTAACTATGTTTAGTGATTTCCATTATGTACCATACATAATCTGAGGGTTTGTATGACAAAAGTTTAAGTAAGTTTACAAAAGTGGTTAAGTATTACAAAGAAATACAAAACAAGATGAACTAGTTTTTATATGGGAATGTGATTATAAAATGTAGTCTGGGAAGTCCTCACTGAGAAAATGGTATTTAGACAGAAACCTGAAAAAAAGTGAGAGAGTAATATGTGTAGAAATTGATGAAACTAACTCTGGCAGAGGAAAGATCAAGTTTAAAGGCTCTGAGGTGGGAACAAGCTGTGCATATTCAAGAAACATTGTGAAAACCAGACAACATGGGCAGAAAAAGAAAAATAGGAGGAGAGACGTTCAGAGAAATAAACAGGGGTCAGATGATACAGGGTATTGCTGACCATTTAATTTGCTTCTATTCTGAATAAAAGGCAGGTCATTGGAGGAATTTGAACAGGAAAGTAACCTTACATATTTATATTTTAAAATCATCTATCTGGTAGTTGTATGTAGAATAGATTTTGAAATGTCAAGATGGAAAGCCATGAGACCAGATAGGAATCCATCATAGTAGTATAGACAAGAGGTCTTGAAAACTTCATATATATTTTAGTAATTGAGGTAATAAGACTTGGTTACTTTGGCATAGGTGTTTTGGTGATGCCAATTGGATTCTCATTGGATTAGTGTAAGATGTAAAAAGAAGTTGAAAAATGTAGGGAAAAAAGATTCTGTAAAACTGGAATATTGTAGCAATGCAGGTAATAAAAATTTGTTACTTGGGGGATATGTTTTAAGTGAAACCATCAGGATTATATATAGAATGAAAATAAAGGAAAGTAATCCTAAATATTGCTCTTTTGGCAATGTTGGACTAGATGGTTTATATCAATATTCCTGCTAAGAGAAAAGCTAGAAATATGTAAAAAGAAAACAAGTATTTGAAGCAACCAGAAAAAGCTTTCACAGTGAGAAATTGTAGACAAAGATCTGGGTGAGAAGAGATCTCCAGATTAAGCCCAGCTGTGGGGTTCACTTTTCTCTACAAAGTGATGGCCGTTCCCACAGTAGGTTTAGAGAGACTGAGGAGCTGAGTGGATCTTCAGACACACACACACTGGTGGAACTGTCTTGTGGAAAGTTTAAGA
This sequence comes from Sus scrofa, assembly GCF_054392235.1. Taxonomy (NCBI): domain Eukaryota; kingdom Metazoa; phylum Chordata; class Mammalia; order Artiodactyla; family Suidae; genus Sus; species Sus scrofa. Next base: position 53,465,995 of record NC_139386.1, read on the forward strand.
TTCACAAAAAAGTGTGGGACCAGATGATTTTCCCAGACTTTCAGTTAGAAGTCCAAAAGGCCTCAACTTGAAGGAATAGTGAACAGAAAATAGACCAACTCAGTTTTGAATATTTTCAATTAAGTGAAAGTGATCTGATATGGCTATTGCCTCTAGCCTAGATTTCAAGAAGAAAACATAATACAAAAACAAATGTAGCCAAAAGCCAACTGTGTGAAAAAGCAAAAAGATACTAGAGTGCTGAGACTAGCTCAGCAGGTGAGGGCTGAAGAACAGGTGATTTGAAACTTAAGCAAAAATTTAATATAACACAAACACAGAGCCATTTATCTTAATTAAAGGTGGGAATGAGGGGACTCCAGGTCTCAGGGACCAAGAGCCCCACCTCAAGAAACCACACTGCTTTTATTGTGCTCTTTAGGATTACATCAAGTGAGGAGGGGTTTGTAGGTGCAGGATATAGTTCTTTCATTATTTTAAAAGTTCTTTTATTATTTTAAAAGTCACATAGCTGGTAGATGGTTAAGCTTGTATTCTGACCTTTAGGCATTTAACAAGCATTAGCATTTGAGGAAGCTTGGCAATAGCTGACGATGCATAGCATCTAGAGAATCATCATTGTGCTTCCACAAATAGCATGCCTATCTGTGTCAACCCAGCATGCCTAGGATTGCACCTTGTTCTCCTTGCTGATGCATATTCTGCTAATGACCCACTCCTAAACCCCCTGGAGCCATGAGGTTCCACTTTCTCTTATTTTAACAGGGCATATCATGCTGTGCAAACAGCATGCCAATCTGCACAGGTCCTGGCATGCCTAGGCCATGCATTATGTCCTCATTCAGCTGACCACATGAATAACTTAGGCCTTTTGGTCTTTGTTCTTAAACTTAAATTATTTACCAGTACTGTGACTATTTTTCAAGCAGGAATATGGGTTAAAGTAAAGGAGGACAAGATGGCATTTTCGGCATAGAAAATAGAAGCAAACAGGCTAAGAAAAGATTGTAAAAACATGTCTTCTGATGCTAGAGCTCTTAATTAACTTATAATTTTTCAGATGCAATGTTCATTTAATCAATAGTGACCAGACATATTAGAAGACAAAATGGAACTATAAAGCAAGAGAAAAAATAGATAATAGAAGCAAATCCACAAGAGATATAAAGTCTTGAGTCATGTCATGCCATTTAAAACAAATTGGCTGATGCCTCAAGGAATTAAACAAGTTTGAGAATTTGACAGAGAACTATAAAGTGAAAAAAAGAACAAATTGGGAATTTTATAATTTAAAAATACAATTTATAAATGGTTAAAGTTAATAGCAGATTAGCTATAGCACAAAAGAGAATTAGTGAATTAGAAGGTAAACCAGAAGAAAATATCTAGAATGAAATTCAGGCAGACAAAAGGATAAAAACTACAGAAAATGAATATAAAATATATGCAAAGGAACTGAAATTTTATAAATTTCATTTGAAAAATAAAAGGAGCAAGAATAAATAAGACAATCTTAAAGAAGAGTGAAAAAAGGTGAAGGCAGACTCCACGTGATAATAAGATTTATCATCAAGATACAGTAATTTACACAACATGATATTGATATAAAAATAATTAATTAGGCAAAATTGATTAATTAGCTCAGAAGTACACTCATTCATACAAATATAGCTTATATTTGACAAATTTTGTGTTGTGGAGCAGTTGTGAAAAGGCAGACAATTTAATAAATGTTGCAGGGTCAATTAGTTATTCCTATGGGGAAAATGAAATAATCTCTAATTCATATCATAAACAAAACTCAATTTTAGTTGGATTATAAGTTATAATGTGAAAATAAAAATAAAACAATGTTTTAGAATATAACACACTCATCTTTATAAGGTTGAGGTGGAAAAATTTGTCTTAAAGGACAAAAGAATCAGAAACCATGAACAAAAAAGTAATAAATTGAGCCATATAAAATTTAACACCTGTTCATTAAAAATGCCATTGAGAGAGTGAAAAGGTAAGCCTTAAAGTGGGAAAATAAAATTGTAACATAGATAACTCATAAAGCACTAATATTCAGAATATATACAGACAACTCTGACTCAATAAGAAATAGATGGATAAGCCAATGTTTAGAAAAAACTGCAAGATTTTAACAGACTCACTAAAATACAAAATATTCAAGTGGTGACTAGGCATGAGACTGTGCTCCATCCCATTAGTAATTATAAATACAGAAATTAAAATCACAATGAGATATCACTACTCATTCAAGAATTAGTAATGGAAATATTAAAAATAGCAACAATATCAAGTGATTCTTAGGCTTTGGAACATGTGGAAATTTTATCCACTGCAGTTAGAAATATAAATTGATAGTCACTGAAAAATGCTATTAAATTTCAACATGTACATACTTTATTACCCAGAAATTTCTTATACATAAACATACACACACACAAACATACACATATTTGGGAGAAATCCATATATAAGTGCACCAAAAAACATGTCCAAGAGTGTTTATAAAAGTATTTTTTTGCAATTGTTCAAAGCCGAAACTCACCTTCTCATCAACAGTAGAATAAATCAATTTTACATATTCACACATAAGATACTATAAAATAATGAAAATAAATTAACTAGTGCAGGCAACAAAGTTGATTAATTTCACAGATTTAGTGTTGTGTGAAAGAACCTAGACAAAATAATTCATACTTTATGAATACATTTACATAAGTTCCAATATAGGCAAACCCCTGTTCGGTGTTATTAATTAAACACTGGGGATGAGGAAAAGAGTATTAAAACTAGTCTTGAGAAGGGCTTCTGGGATACCATAACGACAGGTAATTTTTGCTACTTTTTTTTCAGCTGTCTGAAACATCAAAGTGTATGATTCTCAGAAAGATATTTGGAAGTTGCTGGAAAAATATCATATCAGTGGTCTCCCAAAGCCCACAATCCTGCCTACTTTCCTCCCAGTATCTAAACATGTTTTGAACATCTCTCACAATTGTTAACAATTTAAAGTTATAACACTTTTTACTTCTTGGGAAATGTAGTTTCCAGTCTTTCTGCCTCTGTAATAGAAGGCAAGGAAGAGCTTGGCAGGGGCAGGACAATGGTAATGAATTGCAGAATGAAAATCCAACATACTGGATTGGAGCTCTTATTCAGAAAAATCAAATTTATTTATTCTGCTTAGAGAGTATGAGGAATTGTGAATAATCTCCCAAATCTTTCCAAGGAAGTGAGCTGAACCTGCAAACTGAGCCAGAAAAATTTGAATACTCAAAGAAATGTTAAATTATTATAGGACATCCAAGCAATATATCTTGAAGGATAAAAGAATTATACTTGATTTACATTTCTAAGAATCAGAGATCTATAAAGAATCTTTAAGAAAGTGCAATGATTAAATTTATTTATTAAGTTTAAGTCATCTTCTTTTCATATTACTATGAATTTTGCAGTTGCTGGGCTTTCAGAGAGGAGACCTTCAAGTCTACTTCCTGACCAATCTCTGCTGAGGACTTGAGAGCACTCCCTTTCAAGGAAGGGTATACAGCTATGAATCGGTAAGATTTAAGGATATTATCAGCTGTTGTGCTAATGGCTGCAATCACTGAGATAATTTAAAGATTATAATGGTCTTTATATAGAGTTTTCACTTTTTTTAGATAAATTCTTCTGAAGAAGAACTGTCCTCCCTTTTTGCTCATTCTATTGGCCTTTAGAAAATCTAGATCAGACCGCCTAGAGAAACTCCTCTCTGGGAATTAGAGGAAATATTTGTCCTGTATCTAACACTCCCACTTCTTTGCTTTGATTCCTTCCCCTAGGTGGCTATTTTTAGATCCCTCCAGAGTTCTGAGACTTTGGGTTCACATTTGGGTTCTGATGAAAAAATAGAGAGAAAGACACATATCCTACTTTGAGCCTTGGCCTTATAGGCCCACTTAGTTCAGACAAAGGGGTTCTACATGGGACACTGATGTAGTTCCATATAGGGTTAATCATGGTATGACACCAAAGCCCTATGAGTAATGAAAAGCATTTTGCCTTATTACCTGTAAATATATTTTCCTCAGGCACATTGAGAGGAGAAAAAATGAGTAAGGGATTCAGGCATTTCAATTTCTTCGGTGTAATTCTGTCTTAAGTAATTATTATCTGTTTATCATCCTTTGATTCTAGTGCCACATGTTCATTCAAGAGTATATATATATATATCCTTCTTTTCAGACATGTATTAGTCTAGTGGTGTTACTAAAGAAATAGATACAGGTAGGTACTCAGCCACTTATAAATCAATTTAAAATCATGAGTTCAGTATGTGTGTGTGCATGTGTGCACTTAGTCATGCAATGCCTATAATGGTAAGATTTTAATAAATATTCATATAATGAAAGCAAGAATTCATAATCAATGTGTTGCTAGGTATTCTCTTTGAAAAGCAAAACAGAATTAAAAATAAAGAAAACCCCCAAAGGATAAAGTAATAGATCAAAAGATTTGTTATTGTCCTCAGAATCAATGAACAAGAGGAAGATGAAAAAGGAGATAATGTATTAACTGATTTCTAATCATTTTTTTCTTGCTTACTAGACTTTTGTCTTCTGTTTTATCAATAGTGTGTGTGTGTGTAATTGTGAGTGTGTGTGTGTGTGATATCAAAACTCTTACTCTTCTGGTGACTGAAGCAACAGTAGAAATCAAGTATTTTTCTACTTCAATGCTAAATATTTTCCCTATTTGGATTACCTATTAATTTTGAAGGGCATCTGTAACTGCTTCTCTCAATGGTAAGATTAAGAAAAGAATGAACAAAAAATGTTTTCAATAAAGCGCTGCTACAGATGTATACAAAATGGCTTTTAAGTCATTTTTATAGTAAATATATCATTATGCCTCAAATTTGAGTGGTGAAATATTAAGTATCTTTTCTTGTAAATTTTTGTAGCCTGTAAGATTATCTCATTAATTACTTGATTTATAATGGAAGCACTCTAATACAATGCTAATTTTAGCACACTAGTTGCTTCATATTTTTCTACCTTCGGGAAATGGTAAAAAAAAAAAAAAGCAATAATTATTAAATCTTTCACTATGCATATCAGGTTGTTTGCTTTAGAATATAAATCTAATTGAATAGTCTCAATTTTTACTATTTTAACACAGCCTTGAAGGAAATGAACAAACTTTGAACACTCCCTATATTGCAGATACCCCTGTAGACTCTAGAATCTCAGAGTCTATGAACATCCACACACATAAGTATTTTTCTAAATTTTTTCAAATCTTTTCTAAAAAGCTTGAATTATCTTTATTTGGTTCAGTAGGGACTAATGGCAAAAGCCTTGTTTTGAAAACACTTTTAAAAGAGATGAATGCATTTGTATCAATTTATAGAAGTTCTGTTTACTCTCTTGGAATCAGTAGCACATGTATTTTTGTCTCATAAATTTTCTTTGTTTTGAAATCCCCATGTGTCTTCATAGCAGTAAACTGAAACTAAATTTTGAAAAACTGAAGAAACAAAAAAGGAACCTTACATAAAACTGTATCATACAACATCACACAAACAGAGAACTTACTGTAGTTAGTTTAGACATGATTTGGGCCATATTATGTGTAATTTCAAGCATTAAGAAACTGGAATAGGTAAATTTCAAATGTTTACAAATAAAATTATTAAGTGGGATGGTAATTGACACAGAAATTAAGAAAATCATGATCTTTCCCTTGGCAATGATTATTTTCCTAAACAACGTCATGTACTCAAATTTTGGATTCTAACTCAAACTACATTTTCCTTTCTAGCAAACATCCTCTCACATATCTGTAGAAATTACAGGATAGAGCCTTTTACTCTTTAGAGTGGTATTCATCACATCCCTTCAGGATAATTTGAGTGATTATGACCTATCTAATAGATTCATTGCTTTTATTTGGGGCTCCTGGTTGATTTTGTCAAAACCTAATTCCATGGTACTTAATTTCCATATTGGAGATCTGTGTGAAAGTGTATCTTGACTTTGGGTTTTCTCCTCTCAGCTTTTGAAAATAAAAACAGGCAAGACTTTTTGCTTTTCAGAGGAGAAACAATAAAATACGTTTATGTTCTTTATATTACAGCATATTATTGTTGTATATGCTAAGTCAGATTCTTTCAGAGCCTATGCTATTGCTTATGTTAAAGAGTTACTTTTGGAAGCTGTTTGAGTTTTCAGTGTGCAAGGATCAACCAAATATTACCCAAACTAAATGAAATATAAAAGAGGAGAACAGAATGATTTGAATTGCTAAAGAATTAAGGATTGCAAAGTTTGTAAAACTAAATTTAATTCTCAGAATAATTGCTTGAAGTAAAAACAATTATCCTCATTTTATTAATAAGGAAACTAACAATTAGGTCAGTTAGGTAAGGCTATAAGTAGCATTGACTTAGAGATAGCCCTAAAATTTAGAAATCCATTTTGCTAAAGTTTTTTTCTACTCAGTCATGTAACCATTCTTGCCCTGAGTTAGATATTAACTGGAAAATGCACTGGATATGAGCAATTTGTAGTAGCTTATTAGAATAAATTTTCACAGAAAAACAAACTTGACGCTACATATCAAAATATATTTTTATATGACTTAGCTACATTGTCTATTGCAATCAGAGAATTTGCTGATGATACTTTCTGCTTTAAAATTATCCTAGTTATTAATATTTCAGAGAGGGTTTGTCTTTCTGAAAACTAAATTTGGGGATGAAATGTGATGGATTTTCAAGCGGAATTATGGATTTTATTTGAAATGATAGTTAAGATTGTTAAGACAGTATACCAAGGCTGAATTCTGTTTCATCCCTTCCTTCCTAAATTCATATGCAGAAATTCCATCCCTCAGTATCTCAGAATGTAACTACATGGGGAGATAGGGTCTTTAAAGTGGTTTTTTAGGTTCAAATAAAGTCATTAGGGTGGGCTCTTATCCAATATGACTGGTTTCCTATATGGAAAGGAGACTAAGACATAGAGGAAAGACCATGTATAAAGATGGGAAGAAGAGAGCCATCTACAATCCAAGGAGAGACTCCTCAGAAAAAGCAACCCTTATGACACCTTGTATTCATCTAGCACCCAGAATTAGGAGAAAATAAATTTCTGTTGTTTAAGCCCCCAGTCTGTGGTGTTTCATTACGGTAGCCCTAATAAATACCATTTTATTTGATACTTGAAGAACTAAGTTTTGCTGATTCCATGTCTTTAAATAGTTCCACTTGGGAATCATCTATAAGATATAGAAATCATCTATAATAATATATGGAAATATAAATAGAATTAGTCAACCTATTATTAAATTTTTGTGAACAGTTATCATTGTGATGGTATTAAAGAGACACTCTGGATGTGATATGCGTATTTAGAGTCTCTATATTTAGATTGAATGAACTACAACAAAAATGTGTGCTATGCTGCTAAGAACATAAAATAACAATTGCTTATAAGGCTGATATTATATATTGGTGGTCAAAAGTCTACAAGATTTGATACAAAGATATTGAAAAAATGCTTTCTTTGTAAGATATTTTACCAGCAAGCATACAAAAAAGTTCCACATCACTGGGCTTTAGGCTATTATGGAATTCATTAATATGCAAATTTGATATATCGATAAATCAACAAATTAGGTTTTCATTATTCGTTGACATTATAGTATAAATTAATTTAATAAATCATATAGCCAATCAGCCAGTTCCTGTGGCACGTGGATATGTAAGTTTCAAGCGAGATTGTTGAAGGCTGAACCAGGTATAGTGTATACAGTGGAAGGGTATGAACAGAAGGAAGAGAAATATTAAAATAAATAGGTATGCAAGGAGAAATACAGCTCATAAGCAAAGAAAGATTATTTTCTTTAACTTGCAACCAGTACCACATAAAAGTATGACAAGAAATGTAGGCAGGTTTGCCGTTTATAAACTGATAATAATTTCAGAGAGGTGCCTAGTGATAATAGACATGTCTCAGACACAACACCAAGCCTCATATGATTGTGCATCTGATACAAGCTATGTCATGTTTTGTGATTTAAAACATTTCTAGGAGTTCCCATCGTAGCTCAGTGGTTAACGAATACGACTAGGAACCATGAGGTTGAGGGTTCGATCCCTTTCCTTGCTCAGTGTGCTGAGTGTGTTGAAGATCTGGCGTTGCCTTGAGCTGTGGTGTAGGTTTCAGATGCGCCTCGGATCCTGCATTGCTTGGCTCTGGCGCAGGCCGGCGGCTACAGCTCCAATTAGACCCCTAGCCTGGGAACCTCCATATGCTGTGGGAGTGGCCCTAGAAATGGCAAAAAGACAAAAAAAAAAAAAGATAAAAAACAAAAAAATAAAACATTTTCTAGAAAGAAATACAAGCATCCCAGTTTACTTAGGGCTTCTTCATTTTGTTCTTTTGCCTCCTAATAAGCACAGAGTGAACCAAATGAAATTGTCAATGTGTGACCATTTTGACATAGGAAAACAGCAATTTTCATGTAGCTTACTACTATCTCCTTTTACTCTCAAGAGTGCTTACATTTAATGAGAAATTATTTGGTCACCCTAAGTAAATATCTGTGGTATTGTTATTTTCCCAGGGTTATCTGGTAATGTTTTTCCTTATTTCCTTTAATTGACAGTCATAATTGGTTACATTTAGAAAGGTATTTTTGTTGTCGAAACATACACACACACTCACAAACTGAGAGTAGGTACCAAGGATAAAAGCCAATTTCTTCCACCGCAAAATATGAGACCAGTAAGGAGAAAATATTTTTGTAAGTTAATATATTAAAAGCTCATCATTTTAGCTTCTTAGATATGACCTATCTTTTGGAGGGATAAATGGAAATATTTTAAATGGAAAACCAATAAAATAAATTTCACTATGTTCCTAGTAGAAATTGAGCACATTTCTTGCATAAACGAAGCATAAATATTTCATTCTCCCTCTAGTACCTGACAGAGCTGCTTCAAACAAAATTCTGTAGATACTGGAGCCTCTTCTAGGACCTTGACATAGACATGTAATAATTAACTTTGTCAGATGGCTACCAACCAAAACAATTATGTAGCAATGCAGACATGTACTGCTTCTCAAAAAGAGAAAGGAAAATTGACTATAAAATAAAGAAAATCATTTTGACAATGGTGATAAGTAATCATTATTGCTTCATGGTGCTTTTACCTTATTCACTCTTCCTGATTTAAAATAATCAATAATTTAAACTCCAATGACTAAAATTGAATTACCAAGTCCTAATAAACATTGAATCTATCCTTTACTTCTCTATTGCTCTTTCTGCTGTCACCTATTTTTTTTAAATTTGTTTCTTTGTCCTTCATTTATTATACATATTTTAAGAAGGCCAGGAAACTGTTTTTCAGCTAAGGTTAATGCCAACATTTCTCTCCTTAACTGGTATTAAAGTGTTAATAGTTTTTCCAAGGGCAATTGTGCCTATCTTATTCCACTAATAGTGAGATGCTGAAAGGCAAAGAATCTTGAGAGGGTTTAATGCCAAGCCCTATTGAAGGAAAATTCATATCCTTGAAAAATGCAAAAAAGTATGGGCATCTTCAAAAAAATCTGCTCCAATACAGCAATTTACTATTGTGTGTGTGTGGGGGGGGGGGAGAGGAACCTAACTGCATATTTTTAAAGACCCAAGTAAGCCTATCTTTTATTAGAGGTCCCTTTTGACCTATGTATTCTTTTCTTTTCAAACTTGAGATCACTGAACTAATTAAATGTATTTGCTTAGACTCCGTTTTTTTTTTTTAAACCAGCTTTCTGATATGAAATTATTCTTTATAAACACAGCTATAATCACAAATGCAGAAACAAATGTTCACTTATCATTTCTTAGCCACCCAAGAAGAGTTGATATCACACACACACAACGCGGAAATTTAAATAATACGTTTTGAATGACACTGTTTTATATGGTTAGAATTAGACCTAAAGTGGCACAATTGGGTACTAAAAAGTTATTTGCAATTCCACAGTCAGACGGCATTATTTTTTTCTAAAACAAAAGCCTGAAACACCGTTCTCTTTTTCTTTCACAGTAAAGGTCAAGGTAAAACTGCTTGTTTCTCTTTTTCTTTCACAGTAACAATATCTCCTACTATGGTGTTTTAGGCTTCTGTTCACATATAAAATTATACTGTACATTGTACTTTATTTTACTTACATACATTATGAATTTTGCTTCTCATCTTGTATTCTGCACTTAATAATCATTGTGAATTTTATATGAACAAGTAACTTTTTTACTTAAGGGTAGTTCATAACTACAGCTTTGTTTTAGAAAGAAATAATGTCATCTGACTATGGAAGTGCAAATAACTTTGTTGTAGAGCAGAAACTGACAGAACATTGTAAATCAACTATAATAAAATTAAAAAAAAAGTAAAAGATCAAAAGATAATAAAAGTGTAAATTAAAACATTTAAATAGAAAACGTTTCAAGCCACACACGCTCACACACACACACACACACACACACCCCCCAAAAGAAAGAATTGCTGAATTGTGAGGACAATTTTCATCCTTACACTCTGGACTGATTTTCATCTACTGCTTTCACACTTTTAATGTCTTCATCATTTCAAATTAAGGTTACCCACATTGCATTCAGGTTGCCGCTTTCTCTGAAAGCCCACCTTAAATCACTCCTGCATTCTTTTTTGTCTTTTATTTAGTAATCCTTTCATTCAAGATATATTCCTTCCCGGGTGTCTCTTTTGGCCAGGCAGGTGCTAAGACTTACTGAGAAGAAAGGACAAAGTCCCTTCAGGATAAGAGCCCGTAGTTCATGGCAGATGACAACAAGTAACCAAATAATTGGAAACGTGAGAAGCATAGGTATATAGACAGTGCACGGGGGTGGGGGTGGGGACATTTTTGTGGGAGGTAGTATGTGGGACTATAGGGTAACCAAACCAGATGAGTTCAGACACCCCCACACTGTAGCTCTTGAATTCTGGCTAGTCCTAAAACCTGTCTGATCCTCTATTTCCTATTGGCAAAAATGGAATAATAATGTTGGCCTTGCCATATTGTTGTCAGGATTAGAGGAAATGCATGCAAAGCACCTGAAATTTAACAGATACTAAGAAACAAATGCAAGCTAGTTTATCTTAGAACGAGACTTGGTTTGTCATGTCAGTGAGCTGTTTTAAATGTTCTTGTGTCTGCTAGAAATTCTTTAAATATTTTAAAGCAGCAGAATGACAGGGTCAGAACGACTCTTTAGAGAGATTAGTTTGGCAAGAGTGAACAAGAGAAATGGGAGGGGGAAGAACCTGGAGATCAGAGCAAGTTAAGGGACTATTGAAATAATTCAGGCATGAAATTAAAGGACCTGAAAATAGAGGATAGAAGGCATCCCAGGTGACTAGACTGATAAAATGGAAAAGATTTTGCAAGGGAAAGAAATGGCACTTCATCTTCACAAGAACAAGCACTGATATCCTTCAGGGAGAAAGGAGCTGGCATTATCTTATAACTAACAGTTGCTCACACAAAATTAGATATTTAAGGCACTTTAACTCCCTTAAATATTCCAACAATTCTTATTTTTTTTTTTTAGATGAGAAAACATTATGAAGTTTAATTGACTTGCCCAACGATATATTGGTAGAAAGTGCTTGAGTAAGATTCAAATCCTGGCCTTTTGCTGCTAGAATATATGAGACACCCATTATCAACTAACCTGACTTACAGGCTTTTATATTAGGGAGTGTTGGTGATAAATGTAATAATAGAAGTAAGGCAGGAGAGAAGTTTATGGGAGAAGCAAAAGGCAACTGTTTGCTTTCTCTCCCACCAAACCCACTCTAATACTCATTAGTGGAAAACACATTCCTCAGCTGGCGTCAAGCCCTATTCCTGCCCTCTCTCACTGAGGCTTCTGTACTCCCTACATGTACACAAACTGGCTTAGATTCTCACTTCATCCAATTCTACTGAGGAGTATGGCTAAAGGACATATCAAACACATTACTCAGAGGTGAAATTTAATTGAGTTCCTTCTCAATTTTTATTCACTTTTTTTTTATCATGCTGGGCTGAAATCTGTAATTTTTTTTATTTTATTGGAATATAGTTGACCTACAAAATTGTATTAGTTTCAGGTGTACAGCAAAGTAAATTAGCTATACATATACATACAAGTTTTTGGTCATTAATTAATATCAGTATCATTGTTTCATTTTTATTTTAGAACAATGAAATATTTTGTGCATCACTTTTGCTTTTCTATTCCATGGATCTTAAATGGTATTTAGGCTAAAAAGTATGAATACATTGAACTTTGACAAAAGCTGAACAAAGCCCATGATTTTTGGACTAGACTACACAGGTCAGCTATCCATCATACAAATCACCTACTTGAATCCTTTACTAACTTACCTTGTCTGCTAAGAGAATTTTAGTTGAATGCAGTTAGAGCTGTTGAGGGCAGGATGTTTGAGTAAAGTCCATGTTTAAGTCCATGTTTAAAAATAACAAATAAGAAAACCATCAGACCATAATAAGAAAATGAGAAGGAAAAGGTTACATCTTAAACTGATAAATATCTAACATTTAAGGCAGCAACAGTAAATCCTATATTCCATAGAATATTAATCATAGATACAATCTCACTTGTATTTGCTTGACATTTGTATAATTCTCCCAACTGCTATTAAAAAATTACCTAAATAAAGAACATGGGCATTTTATCAAGTCAAAGAGAGAAGAGAATAATGTACCACCCTCATTTCTATATAATGTGTCACCATTTAGATATCTTAACAAAATTCTGACAAAACTATTCTCTTTTGTTGTTTATTTATCAAGGAAAGACTAAACTAAAATGACTAAATTTTAAAAGATGGCATGCACTGATTTGAGTGGTAAGTCATTTAGCTTTACCTTGCTTTTAAGTGAGACCAAGTGTATATCATCCTAGGAAGATGATAATGTATCTTAGACGGACTGACTTTTTATAAGGAATTGCATTGCATAGCTTCCCTGTATTATCAGGAATTTCAAGGAGAAAATATGTTATAGCTAGCATATATCCCTCCAGTTATAACTTGGGTACACTTCTTTCATGTTCTCCTGGTCATTTTTATGTAATAACTGTCATATACTTAAAGTTAAGTGACCTTTACTATATGGTGAATTATCTTTTAATATAGTAAAAGGTCACAGGTCGGGAAATGGCAGTTGCATAGGCTTCAACAGTAGGGAGATGGAAACATATTTTTTGATAATTTTATCTCTTCCTTTTTCTTTATACTTCTCCTAAAACAATAAGATTGTTTTTCATTCTGTGAGTATTATGTCATAGTATATACAAAGCATTTTCCACTTGTTCCTTGTTTTTTTTTAGGATTTGTGAGACAAAGTTTTCATCCCTTAACAGTTCTTGCTTAAGGTAGTTTTGACTCTAGTATAAGGAGAAATTTTAATGGGGACTTTTACCAACAAAATGCATGTTTATTTTTGTTTATTCATGAGACATGTCTGAGTGTTTATGCAGAAAACTGGCATTAGAGGATAGGAACAACTAAGAAGATGGATAAGTAGTCAATTTTATAATTTTAAGATGCAATTCTCAGGGCCTTTCTTAACAAAACCTGATGCATATTTTATAAAGGAGCAAAGCCAAAAGACAACATAAATATCCAAAAGGGGAAAGAAATACCTGAAAACTGCTGGTTCATATACAAACCCAAAAATATGAAGGATAAATCATAATAACCCTATCCTCCTACATAATATGGCATGCCTTGATATTCTCTTTTTTTATTCCCCCATTCATAGCGTGGTCATATGTGGTGTTTCTTCAAATCAGTATCCTGAACTCTAGTCCTATTCCATATAACACTGCTACCTCTCTCTCATGCTAGCACATTTTTTTGGCCACACCTGGGGCATATAGACATTCCTAGGCCAGGGATCAAACCAACACTACAGCAGCAACTCAAGTTGCTTCAGTGACAACACTGATCCTCAACCTGCTGAGCCACAAGGTAACTCCAAAATAATTTTTTTTTTTCTTTTGGGCCATGCCTGTGGTATGTGGAAGTCCCTGGGCTGGGGATCAAACCAAAGCCTCAACAGTGACAACACCAGATCCTTAATCACTAAGCAACCAGGGAATTTCCCATGCTAGCACAATGATATAAACACAATAGTGAAATTTTATACAACAAGAGTTTAGCAAGATAGCTTAGCAGATTATATTAGTTCACTATAAATTTTATGACATCATTAAAACAATGATTTTGAAGATCTCATATCAACACAAAGACATATTTACTATGTGATACTTGAGACAGGGAATAAGAAAAAAAGGTTGAATACATTGTAACTACTACTTTACTATTTCTGAATAGTAGGTATATGAAAAATGGCTTGAAGATATACGGCCAAATGAACAAATGTAGCTTTAGAGTGATGGGATTATTGCAAACAACTAATATTTTCTGTAATACTGCCTTGTTTCTGTAACATAGCCCTGAAATTTCTGTAATTTTATAATTTAAAATGTTTTAATGATAATTTTTTAATCACCCACCCAAGTAAGGTGAAAACTGAGAAAGAGGTAATTAATTCTGCCAGAAAAGATCAGATTTAAAATGACCATTTAAAGCATTTATTCCAAAGTGGAAAAAAAAGAGAGCAGCAAGCACCTTGCTATACCTTGACATATTGTGTCCTGGGGCAAGCCAAAACCTTATGTGGTACAGGAGGTTCAGCCATGAACAGCCAGATGGAGGCAGGTCTTGCTAAGAGTTCAACTGAGCTGGGAAAGAGCTGTTAGGTGTCAGAGTAGCAGATTAAAGCAACAAGCCCAAAAGGAGACTGAAAACAAAGCTTTTAGGGACTTAACCCTGATGGCGTATAATAAGAGTCTAATTTGGAGAAAATACTGACTTTCCCCTGTACATTTTCCTGAAAGAGAATGTCAGTGTGAGGATTTGACCACCCATGGACCTTGAGTTGGACCTGAGCAAACAAGGCTCCTCCTGGCTTTATAGTGTATGTGCTGGTCACCATAACCACACTAGGAGCTGTTCAAGAGCATAAACTTGAGAAGAAAGTAAGTCTCTGTTAGACCTTCAAGAAAGTACACATGACTGAACTCTACTGAAGCTGCTATAGAAATTCTTGGAGATTCTGATGGGCAGGTACCAAGATCTTCCACTCATTTTACGGTGCCAAAGAAAAGCTTCTTAAGTTCTCCTGCTTATTAAAACTGCCACCTACCTATCTGAAGTGGTCTGACTCTTTCTTTGGTCCCTCCTTCCTCACAGTGTATGGGGGCCACATTAAGATTTCACCCTGGAAAGTTACTGCTGAAGAAGCCCCAAACAAAAGTTTGGTAGTTTTATAGACCCTGGGGGTACTGAATCAGAGTGGGGAAAATTGCCCTCACATTTCCCCTCTCCTTGGCAAAGAAGCCTCAGGAATACGTCTGCCAAAGGTCTCAGAGAAAGACATCTAGGAATGAAAATGCCTGGGCTAGGAATGCAAACATGCCAAAGGTATGACTAACCACTAAGATTTGTGTCCTTGACTGTGTTGGGAGGAAGAAATTTCCCTCTGCCCTTCTAAATTCTTCTGGCTGGTCTAAGAATTAAATTGACGCGAGGTAGATTAACAAGAGAAATTGAATCAAAATTTTAAATATATACATGCGAGAGACCTAACTTGTCAAAGTGGCTGAAACCCTCACTTTAAATACTGTTAAATATCATTTTCTTCTAAAGAAAAAAAGGGATCATTAGAGGTAGTGGTCTGGGACTTCAAAAGAGAGGAAGGCAATTGACATAGAGATGGAAAAGCAAATGTGGCAAAAAAATGTTTGCTGGGCCATGAAGAGATAATGGGACACAGAGTGGACACTGATCCCTAAGAGTTTCTCTCAACTGCCTGGCCCATATTTTTGCACATGGTGATAGCGCTATTATCAGAACTGGCCCTTTATCTACATTTTTTTAGGCAAGTAAGGGAGAGGTAAAAAGAAACACAAACTGAGTTTTCTCTTTCTTAAAATATTCAGCCTAAATTTATGCTTATGCCAAAGAGACACATTTGGGCCGGCGAATTTTGCCCTTCTATAGACTGCAATGCCCTTCACCCTTCAAAGACCACAATGCACTGGCTATGCACAGATTTAGGCATAGGAGGTCACCTTTTCCCATGAGGCCTGTCAGGGGAAGCCATTTCAAGTATTAATAGCTAGGCTTGACAGGTCACAAAAAGGTTTTACCAGGAGGTTAACTCAAGTTAGGCTCAAAAAGTGAATACCGCAGATGTTCTCTTTGGAGTCTGGGGTTTCTAGATTTTTGATCAAGATGGTGACTCAAACAATAATAAATTTTAGAAAGATAACTGGTGCACATTGAGAGGATTAGCCAGAAGAAGGTTAGATGGAGACACAGGGACACTTTTTCAGTATTCAGATGTGGGCATGAAAAAATCATTTCCAAAAACAAAGAATTTATAAAGAAACTAAAGAGAAATTGATTTCTTGATGAGAATATAATCAGTTTCTTTCTTCTGAATTAATTTAAATTCATTTAAAACTTTTGCTTATACTCACTGGTCTACCTTTAGGATAGTCTTTTAGCTGCCTTTAAAAATATTTTACTCATTAAGAAAAATATAGCTGAAGTTGAATTTATACTATCAGAGTTATGAATCATGTTATCCATTTTCAAAACTAGGTCCCATGGACTAATTCTATGGAAACTACATGAAAAATTGCTTAAAGTTTTTCTTGACTAAGTTTGCATTTCCAAAGACATTTCTCAAGAGCAAGTTCAATAATTTGAAAGCCATCTGTTCCATAGACTAAAATAATACAGCCAAAGCAAGGAATTGGAGGGGGGAAGCATGTATTCTCCCCATGGGAAAGAGAAGAATGAAAAAACATAATGGAATTCTGCTGGAAATGTTGAAAACTCTTACTTCTGAAAAAGACTCTAATTGGGGAAACATTTACAACACACAGGTCTACAACCCATACATTCATCAATATATCATTTCAAGGTTGTGTTTAATGTGAGTAACTTGCACTTTCTTTGACCTAACATGTTTATTTTATCAATGTCAAGGAACACCAGTGTTTAAAATACACAAATTAAAAAAATAAAAACAATATAACTTTGGTCATATGGGTCAAATAATTTTGAAAACTATGTGAGAGGTTAAAGAACACTTTTATTTTCAGATATATAGTTTGTTTTCTGAACATTAATAGGAAATTATCTTTTAGAATGAAATACACTTTAATGAGACCCTGCTAAAAATAATGATAATATGTTGTTAAAAGAGTGGGTGCTTTTGCAAGAATGAAGTAAGTCAGGAAAATTGACAGAGTGTGGGGAATTCTTAGAAGATTTAAGCATCTTTCATTGCCCTAAGTTTACTTGGTGAAACATTATTCAGAACTACAACTAAGAATATCCAGCTGTTTAAGAGAATGCTTCTCTGAAGGGCCAGTGAAAGAATATTCTAAATGGATCTGTAAAACCAGTGACAACGTTCTATGTGGACACAGAAAATGTATTCATTAACAAGTTTTTTTATTGAATGGCTATCATGTGCCAAATACTATCTAAGTCCCTTAAATATAGTGATAAGCTAGATAAATTTGCTTGGAGACTATCCTCCACTGAAGGGGTGGAGATTTCTCATGAATGAATAAATACGTAGATATAATGATTTCCAAATCAATAAGTACAGTGAAGAAATTAGATAGCAATAAGGTGTTACTAGATGGAAGGATAGGAGAGGCCCCTTTGTAGAGGCTGGCCAGGGAAGATATCTGAGGAAGGGACAATTCTAAAGATACTTCGTGTATGTCCTAAACAATAAATAAAACTTTGGTGATTAGATGGTAGAGGTGAAGAAGAATCAGAGTGACACTTAAGTTTCTGGCTTAAGTAACTGGGTAGAGGATTGAGTCATATATCAAGTTAGAAAATAGATTTTTACTTATTTATTTATTTATTTATTTGTCTTTTTGCTATTTCTTTGGGCCGCTCCCGCGGCATATGGAGGTTCCCAGGCTAGAGGTCTAATCGGAGCTGTTGCTGCTGGTCTATGCCAGAGCCACAGCAATGCGGGATCTGAGCCGCGTCTCCAACCTACACCACAGCGCACGGCAACGCCGGATCGTCAACCCACTGAACAAGGGCAGGGACCGAACCCGCAACCTCATGGTTCCTAGTCGGATTAGTTAACCACTGTGCCACAACGGGAACTCCAGAAAATAGATTTTTTAAAAGTAGATTTAGAAGAAGATGTTAAATTGTGTTATGAACACAAAGAATTTTTAGAGCCTAACAATTTTAGGGCCTATGGAAAGAATACAAATGGAGGCTCACATGCCATACTTGTAAATATTTTAAAGTTATAAGCCAAGCTAGAAAACTATTAAAAAAACATAGCCTATTATCCTACTTTAAAAGATATGCTTCATCAGGAAAATTTTTATACTTCTTGTCTCGGTATGTGTGTGTGTTTATGTATGTATTTGGCCACTGCATGGAGCAGTTTGACAGTTCCCAGACCAGTGACTGAACCTGGGTTGCAGTGTTGAAAGTGCTAAATCCTAACCATTAGACTTCCAGGGAGCTCTCTCTTGTCTCTTTTTAGTTTTTTCCTTTTCTGGGCCATACTTTTGCACTTTTGATAATTATCATGACATTGAACCAACTGAATGATTTGAGTGATTGCAAATAAAATATAATTCTATTTAAATTGAATAAAATTTAAATGTCTTCATCAAAGTGTAAATTAAAATAAATGCAAAAACTACTTTCAGTTTTTTTCTGATTGTTATAAATAAAAGTCAAAGTATATTAAATATTAAATTTTAAAGTAAAATTATTAAAATAAAACAGAAATTTTTGGAATTTAGATATTTTTAAAATTTTTTATAAAAAACACATTACTGTATTTGTGACATGCTATATTCATCTAGTTGTCAACAGAAATTGGTATCATGTTTCATGCAAATTGTCTAGCTCTACATATAGACAATTCCCCAGTCCCCATATGGTACTATTGCAAATACCATGCTAATTCCTTAGAATCTTCAGAAAGAAATGGAAAAGAAAGATAACTTGTCAATACTGGAAAATGCTACTCTTTTTAGATGTTCTGCAGTTGGATTTTATAAGGTAATTAAGTTGTCCTTTCTTTTACCTAACTACTTCTGCAGTTCAAATTCTTCTTCTCTAAAGTAGTTAGTGTCTGTCTCCCACTGCAGAACCACATTCCAATGCAGTTGCCTTTTATTTTGCAGAATGTGGAGATGCAATTCCCAGGAGAAAACTCTGGCTTGAATGTAAAGATTGTGCTAAATTTGAGGTATCTGTGGAATATCTGGCTAAAAGTTTCTAGGCAAAATTATCCTTAGAGGCTTAGATTGAACTAAGAACACACAAGTTAGTTGAAGATTTGGGTAAAACTAAAATCACTGAGAATTCATAGAATGAAAATAGAGGAGTGTGAAGGGACTTTAGAAAATGCCAAAAATTAGGAGCATCTGAGGAGTAGAAACTGACAAAAGAGTAAAGAAATATTTAACAGAGAGGTACCAGCAAAGTCTGAAGAGAAGTCTGATGAGAGTGAGAGTCTAAAAAGAAAGACTGAAATGTATTTTTCACTTAGAACTTATAATTTATAATGAATATTAATAATAGCTCTGAGTTTCCTCTAAGGTATTTCATATATCTACCCCTTGAAACTAAGGTGTAAATCAGGTCAAATTTTAAATAACGTTAGGCCTGGGGAAATTTGTACAAGAGTGGTGCAGAAAGGGATGTTATTAATATAAACAATCGCTGAATATGTCAAGGGGTGTGATAGAGGAGAAAAATCTTGATTTTTTTTTGTTTTAATCATCCCCAAATCTATTTACATAAAGAAATGAAGACTTTGATTATACAAAGGATGCTGAGTGGTGCTATAGCAATCTGATGCACCCCAGGAGCAAAAGTACTTACCACCATCTAAGTGAAAACAAGACAGTGTATTAGACAAGCTCAAGTTTTAATCTCTGACTGTTTAGGCACTCATACTATCAAAATATAAACCAAGAGGTTACTTCCATCTAAATCTCTTGGATTACTACATTCTCCATTCCTTGTTCTTAAGGACAATGACATGATTTCTATTGATTCCACATGATGTACCAAAAATGATAGAATTGCTGTATGACCAATTTATAAAATACTTGTTTCATAACTTTAATTTAAATTATATTAATCCTCTCACTTTGGGTTCAGATTCAGTTTTAAACTGATTAAGTATAAAGACATAACTAACAAAACAGAAGCAGGTTGCGTTTTGGTTTTGGTTTGGTTTGCAGAATTGGGTTACCAGTGTTGTGCCGTGAAAGTACAGAGACCACTCCAACAGAGAAAAAAGCCAAATTAGGAGTCTTTACTACTGGCGAGGGCCACACATTGCCTAAAAGCGGCTTGAGTGTGAAGCCCCAACAAAGAAACGGACTGAGTTTATAAAGGCAAATTTACATCCAGATTAGGTATGCATGCCTAAGCAGGGGTACAGAAGTGAAGCAGTAGTTAAGTTACTTTAAACCTTAACTAGTGACAGTGTTTAGGTTAAATAGTAATGATTTAGGGTAAGGGCCATATTTCATGACTTCAAGCAGGCAGCTTATGCCTGCGCCAAAGAGGTGGTTAGATGAGTAACCATGTAGCAACTGCAGTTCTCCTTATCAGCTAACTTTGTTCTCTAAGGAAGGGGGCAGCGGCCAGAGGCTTAGGTGCCAAGTTGATTACATTACACCAGCGCTGTGGAGTGTCAATAAGGCCCAGGCATATGTCCTGAGCTGTGGAATGTTAACAAGGCCCAGGCTTATGTCCTTTACCAGGTTAACAAACAGATCTTAAATACTCAGAAGTTCAAAATACAGATTTTTTTCCAATATAGCACAAAGTCAGATTAATATTACCATGACATTTAGAATCTTATTTCTAAAATGATTCCAAAGGTATATCTTAACAATAATTTCTTTTCTAATGTTTCATTCCTAACCTTAAGTAAATGTTACCTCTTTTTGTTTTGGAAAAATTAAAAGATTTTTTCTAAAAAAATTTGAGAATAATTGGTTTTGCTATGACTCACTTTTTTTCATTATAAACAAAATAAATGGATTTATTTTAGACAAGTTTGTTGTGATGGCAGTTATTTTGGAAAATAAAATTTATGTTCAAAATATTGTTAAATATTGTTAAAATATTATTCAAAAGTTTCAAAATCAAAGATGAATTTTCAATAACAGTTTTTAGTGGCTGGTAGATTTAAACATTATAATTATAGTTGAATGTCTTCATTCTTGAAACAATGTGTCAAGTTTCACACAAATGAAATGAGCAGATTCCTCATAGCCTTGTCTCTACATTTACAAAAAACTTGTTAATCTCCAGGCAGAATACTTTTCCACAAAATGATACCTGTTTTTGATTCAGCTAGAAATATCAAGAGAATTTTCTTGGTAGTCATGTAAAAAAAAAAACTTCTTGACTAAGTCAGAAATCAAATGAGAAATAAAAAAATAGAGAGAGGAAAATGACAAAACCCATGCTCACATCATGCTGCATTTAGATTTTTCGGTATTTATCTCTCCTAAACATAATTTCCACTTTTATTTTTCCCATACTGTAACGTTTACCACTAAGTTTATTTCTGATAGCAGCAAGCAATTGTTTCTCATTTTGTCAATTTCCTAATCCTAACCATATGTGTAAAATATGTAGTGTCCTACTTTAAATATATTAGTCCTTTGGAAAGAATGTTATAGTATAGATAGTCCCATCTATTTGTTAGAAATCCCTATGTCTGTATTTCCCTCAAAATCTTTGATGGTGTTAAAATATTTGTTTATACGGTCAAAATACATTTGTTAAATAAAGTTGTTTACTAAGTATAAAATATAAGAAAATGAAGTCATGAGTATAAAAATTAACCTCAAAGAATAGAAGTTATCGTTGCAATATGTAGAATTTTTGCCTTATGCAGAATTCAGTGATGAAATTCTATATCTTTAGTATACATCTTTTCATTTAATTAACCATTTGTTCAACAAATAGAAAAATCTTCTGTGTCTAATATGAAATCAAAAGAGTATTTATAGCTCACATCACATAGGTATACCATACTTACAGTGAAATCGTTTGAAGAATTGGGAATCCTGGAGTTCCCGTCGTGGCGCAGTGGTTAACGAATCCGACTAGGAACCATGAGGTTGCGGGTTCAGTCCCTGCCCTTGCTCAGTGGGTTAATGATCCGGCGTTGCCGTGAGCTGTGGTGTAGGTTGCAGACGCGGCTCGGCTCTCGCGTTGCTGTGGCTCTGGCGTAGGCTGGCAGCTACAGCTCCGATTAGACCCCTAGCTTGGGAACCTCCATATACCGCAGGAGGAGCCCAAAGAAATAGCAAAAAGACAAAAACAAACAAACAAACAAACAAACAAAAAATTGCAAAAAAAAAAAAAAAAAAAAGAATTGGGAATCCTTGCCAAAAACATATTTCCCCTAATAGATAATCCAAATATACTTGGCTAAGCAGAATATTAAGAGTCAGAAACATGACTTTTTTTAATAAAAGTGTATAGTTAAGGTAGAATTTCAGTCCTGTCTGTGACAAAAAAGTAGTAGGTTTTTAATCAGTGAAATGTTAACATTTTAAATACTTGATCTCTCTGAATGATTAGACATAATAACAAAGGAACTACGTACCCTCTATTACAAGACAAAACGGAATAATAGAATGATTTATTCTGATTTAATTAAAATTTTATTTTTCAGGACAATTCATGAATTTTTCTATGTTAATTTCTTTAATTTTGCCAAGAGGGTTGTATCAATGGCATTTGAAATTTGATTGAAATGTATCTTCTTAACTATACTTTAGGTAAGATATTTCTGGTTAGAAAATGGAGAGTTTATTTTTTTTACATCAAGTAAAAGACTTGGGATAATGGGAAAAAAACCCTCTGAATAAAATAAAATAAATCTGAAGCTATAAAGAGTATAACATAGATATTACATTAGATCATAAAATCAACAAAAATAATGAGACTAGGCTTGTAGTTGGCAGTTGTTGACAGGTGCCCACAAATTCTTTTAGCCAAAAAGCGGCTGGGCAAGTGGCATCTAAATTAGGACATAGAGAGAGAGAGAGGAAAGCTAAGTGCAGAATGCTAAGAAGCATATAAATTCACCTCTATAAATTCACTACAGATCTCGACAATCGAAGGGCTTCAAAACATACTGAAAATAAGATTCATGGAGGTTTTAAAGTAGGATGGTTGATTAAAGCTCTGTTTAAGAATAGTTTGTACCTCTAGATTCCCTCTCCTGTATCAGCAATTCAGGCAATGCTTCTGCCTCCCAAACAAAAGCTGATAGATTTGCTCTCTAGAGCATTTGACTCAAAGAAATTCTGTACCTAGGAAAAACAGACATGCTTAAGTTTGAAGGTGCCATACAAAAACTCCACTTAAAAGTGAAGACCATCTAACCCCCTTCTCTACTTGATTCGTAGAACATAGCATCCAGGATTATCTAGAGATTAGAGGATTCCTTTCTGGGAAAACTGATTAGTACAAGAGAAATAACCTATACGTAATAGCAGATAGTGACCCCCGGTAAAACCCTGTCCCTGGTTCATCATTCTATAATAAAGCCTACCCCATGAAATGTTCTGCCTAAATGCAGAAACTTCTAAGAAATATTTTAGAGTTTAATCATTAAACATAGATGGAGGGTCAAGGATTATCCCTCATTAGGAAAAATCTCTAATATTAAAAAAAAAACAACAACAAAAAAACTAACGTTTCCATTGTGGCTCAGTGATAATGAACCGGACTTGTATCCAGGATGCAGGTTTGATCCCTGGCCTTGTTAAGTAGGTTGAGGATTTGCCATTGCCACAGGCTGTGGTGTAGGTTACAGACATGGCTTCGATCTGGCGTTGCTGTGGCTGTAGTGTAGGCCAGCAGCTGCAGCTCTGATTTGACCCCTAGCCAGGGAACTTCCATATGCTATAGGTGCAGCCCTAAAATAATCATACACTAATTATTATACACTAATAATCATAGATCCCAACAAACAAAGGAACTTGGAAAAGTCAAAGACAATACAGAGAACAGGAGAACACTTGCAAAAAGTAGGTGCAGCCCTAAAATAATCATACACTAATTATTATACACTAATAATCATAGATCCCAACAAACAAAGGAACTTGGAAAAGTCAAAGACAATACAGAGAACAGGAGAACACTTGCAAAAAGTATAATTTATACTCTCAGATAAGAGGATATATTTAATTTAAAAACTAGATGCTATAAAAAAGTAGGAAAATAATAAAGTTTGTTAAAATGAAAATACAAGACATTTTTAAAAAGCCAAAATATTAGAAAACAAAGTGAGGACATCTCAGAGAAAGTGGAACCAGAGCACAAAGAGATTAAAAATATAAAAGAAAGATAAGAAAATGAAAGTGACAGCTGTAGAGTTTCAACATCTATATTTTAATGGGAAATGGAGATCGTGAAGTGAAAGGAGAGAGAGGGAAGAAGAAAGAGGAGGAGGAGGGGGAGGGGGAGAAGAAGGAGGAGGAGGAATGGAAGAGGAGGAAGAAGAGGACAAGGATTTCTAAAAACAGAGGACATGAGTTTGAAAAATAAAAGAGCCCATAAAGTGACCAGCATTATGATCAAACAAAGACTCTCTTTCAGACATAAACTTGACATTATAGATCACTGGATTTAAATAAAATGCTCTAAAAGCCTCCAGACATGAGGAGTTGGGGTGGAACTAGTCACATAGGAAAATATCAAGAGTCAGAATTGCATACTTACTGACTGTAGTTCCATAATCTTAACAAATGAAGATAATACTTTATAAAATCTGAGGGCAAATCATTTTCAATCTAGGATTCTAAGCATGGCTGCATTAGTTTTCCTATTGTTTCATAACCAATTATCACAGTTTAGTGGCTCTAAAGGATATTACAACAACAGAGATACAAAAGTAATGTAAGAAACAAATGGGTGCATTATTAATTATCAATAGGCCATTAGACATATTGCCCTTGAAGAAATGAAAACTATGACTGGGTATATTGCCACGATGAGGAAATACAAAACCTTAATAAAACAATCACACCTTAAAATATGTTTGTGAAAGAGAAATGCAAGGAGAAAAGAGATAATATTGCAAATGGTAGAAAGTTGTTATATGAACTGGCAAAGTCTAGAAAGAGAAATCGGGGAAATGAAAAAAAATAGAAAAAGCATTTTTTAGGAAACACAAAACCATAGAAAAAGGAATGAGACAGTTGAACAAAACAAAATGGCATGTAGGAAATATTAAAACTTTTAGAAAAAAAATAATAGGTAAAAAGAAAGGGAAAGGGATTCATCAGATGCATAGTTGTAGTCTCCAATATAGAAGAAAGTAAATGTACAGACTAATATTGAATATAAACTTTTAATATGAAATAAAGCATACCTTTTATGTAAATATTTAAATGGCACACTAAATGTCAGGGAGAGACTTAAAATTATCAACACAAATATGTTCTTATAAAAATTACAAGTCTTCAAATATATAGAAAAAATACTTTATGCAGTTAGGCAAAAAGATCAAGTCACTCATAAAAGGGAGCAATAACCTGCTGGCCTCATATTTCTAACAGAACTGCTGGTGATACAAGGATAAAGACAAAAGAGAACAACCTTATTGTCTAAAATTTGATGATAAGAAAAAAAATGAGAGGACGGGAAAGGAGAGGTGACATTAATTTTATTATTCTTTCCAGGGAAATCACAGATACTACTTACAAATGTAAAGGATCAAGGAAAATATATAGAGGATAAAGTCTTCATTACAAAGGTAATCCTAAAATGAAAAGGCAAACTCTAAAGTATTGGGAAGTGGTAAAAACAGAAAATACATTAAATAATAAAGGATTCCAATTAAAAATAAGTAAATAATATGAAAGAAATAATAACAAAATAGTTATATCAACAAATGTAACTGGTCTATAATCATCTATTAAAATAAAGAATTTTAGATTTGACTACTATAAAAAAATCCCTATTCTTTTTTATGCAAATAGATAAATCCAAAAAAAAGTGAGTTTTAAAAGTAGGACTTTAAGTCATAGCAGGCAAATTGAATAGGAAGAAAGAAGAAGAAGTAGTGGGAGGAACAAGAGGAGAAAGAGGAAGAAGAGGAGGAGAGAAGAACAGAGAAAGCGTGAGAAGAACAGAGAAAGCGTGAGAAGAAAACGTAATAAAGGAAAAAAGTAAATAGGGCTTACAATATCAGACAAGATGAAATTTAGGTAAAAAAGTAATTACACAGAGCAAAGTGTTAAAGAAACAGTAGCTGCTATCACAGATACTATCAAATCTCAGAGACTTATTTAATAGGAGTTTGCTGTTTAACTGACCTAAGAACCAACCTAGGTAAACCTGGTCATAATTGGTCAGATGATTCAGTGACTCAGGCTTCTTTTATATGTGGTTCTGCCATCTTTAGCAAAGTACCTTTTGTTTCTGGTTGTTTTCAGTTTCACCTTTTCTCTTTTTCCACCCTTTTTATTTTGAGCCATTACCATAGCTTAAATGTTTCCCTGAATCTTTATTTTATAAAATTTTTTTGTTGTTTTTTTGCCTTGGATGACATGCACCTAAATCTCATCCCAAATTTTAAAATCTTGTGTTTTTCCTGCCTTATAGAAAACATAGATTTTCCTCAGTACTTTTTTGGTTCTAGATCACTTGCATTTTGTAGATCACGTGCATTTTGTTCTTATTTTCTTATTTTCTTGGCATATATCACCAAGTAACTTCTGAACAAAAATTTTTTAATAGGGAACATTTCTGAATCCTGGTAATATTTTTATTCTACCTTCACATTTAATTAATAGTTAATATAAAATTCTAGGTTAAATCATTGTCCATCAGAACAATGAATGTACTGTCCCACTAATTAGAACTTCAAAGACAATTTGTTTCTCATTCTTCTTACAGATATGTTTTGTTTTGTTTTTTCTCTCTCTGGAAGCTTGAGAGGTCTTTGATTTATCATTCTTGCTCTGACAATTTATATTGCTTTGATTAAGTTAAAGTCTTTTTTTCCCCATTTATCTTGTTTAACACTTGGTGGGTGATTTACATTTTTATATTTAGGAGGGTTTTCACTGGGACACTTTCCCGGATCATTGGTACTTCCATTAACAAAATGACAAATTAAAAGTTCCTGTCACTCACAAGTCCACCTGAGCTAGCCACCAGAGTTTGGACAACCTTTCTGTAATATCAGATTATGTCAGTGTTCAAAAAGTTCACTCTTAAATGATCAAAAACCAGAGATAATTAAATAGAACTCAAAAGAGTCCTAATATAATTAAAATATTAGGTTTTAGTAGTCTTTCTTGAATTTTATTTAATAACTCACTTGACATTTGTTTGACCTTGTCTAATAATTTAAATATTTCTTCCTTAAGGCCATGTAATAGGAGGGTGACCTTACAGGATGAAGAAATTGTTTCTCATCAGGTGAGGTAAGTATATGCTTGGACCTGAGTCCAGGCTCAGACTATGGACTTGGCTGGTATGGACAGAGATTATGACAGAGTCCACAGGGTAGGAAAGGAGAGACTATAACTAAAGTGCTGGGCTAGGGAGTCCTAGAGAGTTAGAGGTAAGGGCTATAAGAATTGTCAAAACATGCTGGCTTTGCCAGATCGTGATCTTTTTAAACTAAAAATATAATAAAATGTAGTATGTTATTCCCTTTCCTTACATAGCTTTCTCTTTACCCCAGAAACTTCTTACTCTTTCCCCACCTCCTCATTGCAGATATAGCATGTTTAATCCTAAAAAACATTGTCTTTCTATCTTTACTGTCTCTCCTAGAGTTGGAGCCACTGGTTCCTTTTCTCACTAGATACCTCACATCTTGTGCTGTCTCAGAAATGCAATATGTTCTATGCTTGCTTCAGCTTATTAGAAGTGGTGTCCAAGAATGTATTTGGCTATCCTTTGCACTGGACACCTTTTCTTCTAGTTCTTCATCCTCAGAATGGATTGGTTCTGATGAGGATACTTTTTCCCTGGGTATTCAATTATTTATATTATTATATTATCCAACCCCCCCATCTAAACTGTAAGGTTTTTGAGGGCAGGATGTTTTCCTCATAAATCATCCTTAATGTCATGAATACATTATTATTACACACACACAAATATGCATAGGTATAAATGCAAATATCTCAGGAAATCCTCACACTAATTGAGGTCATAGACCACAAATAAATAAGAATTCTTGATTGACAGGAATTTTTTTTCCCCTTATGTACTTTACAGATGCCATTCTACTGTATTCCAGGCTCCAGATTTTATGACTCAAAGTTAGGGGTTTAAAATTCTGCTTCCCTTTATGTAATGTGTCATTTTTTCTGGATGTTTTTAAAAGTTATAGTTATCTTTTATTTTTAGCAGTTTGCTTGTAATATACTGGGCATGGGTCTTTTCATTCTATTCTTGGAGTTTACTGAGCTAGGGATTTACTTGTTGACTCTGTAGGTTTATATCTTTCACCAAATTTGATATATTTTCACTCATTAACAAAGTATTTTTTTTCTATTCAATTCTCATTCTCTCTCCTTCTGGGAGACTAATTGTAATTGTAATATTGTAGATATTTCAACACATTGTATATTTTTTTAACCTTCTCTTCTCTCTTTTCTTGAGATTGGATAATTTATATAGATATATCTTCAAGTTCATTGGTTACTCCCAGTGATATTTTTGATTTGTTTTCAATATTAAAACCATTCCTTTTGGGATTTCCATTAGGCTTTCAAAATATCTATTTCCTTGCTTCGATTTCCTATATTTTCTTTTGATCAAGAATAATTTTCTTTATTTCTTTGAGTATATTTATACTATCTGCTTTAAATCCTTGGGTGCTCAAGGGTGCTCACTCCAAGATCTGAGTTATCATAAGGTTGAAGCTTGTTTATGTTTTTTTCTATTGAAAATAGGATATTTATTTCTGGTTCTTCATATATCAAGTAATTATGTGTTATGCTGTGGAGACTCTTACTCTCTCATAAACTTCTTAAGAGTGTTACTACTATTGTTGTTTGCTATTTGTGTTTCATAATGTGAAAAATTTAATAAACTAAATCCTAAATTGAATAGTCAGGAGACCAGATGGGGGAACTCTTATGCCCTACAAGGATAGTATAGCATAACAGGGAAAAGAAGAACTTCTCTTTTTTCCTGTCAAGG
Organism: Sus scrofa; assembly: GCF_054392235.1. Classification (NCBI taxonomy): domain Eukaryota; kingdom Metazoa; phylum Chordata; class Mammalia; order Artiodactyla; family Suidae; genus Sus; species Sus scrofa. The sequence continues at coordinate 53,495,378 of NC_139386.1, forward strand.
ACTCAGCCAATGAAAAGCTGTGTGTTCTTTCCTTTTTATAGCCCCTCCAACTTCCTTTTCTACACTATAAAGCTGTTCTCCTTGTATTGACATGCGGGGAATTGCTCATGGCTTGCCATGGTTGCAGACACTGAATTTCAATTTGTTGCTGATCCAGAATAAACCTATCTTTGCTGGAGAGATGTGTATGTCAACAATAATAAGTTATTAAGTTGATTGGGCTCAGAAGCAATCTTTGGCTAATTGTCTTGTAGCATAGTCTTTGCTCATTTCCTTAATCTGAAGTTAGTGGTCCCATGTTAATCATTAACTTGTATCAAAAGCTAAAACAATTGGAGTAATACAGGAAAATGTACTTTCTTTAAGAGTTTACTTAAGAAGAGTGACATTTAATAATTTGGCCTTGAAAAATTTTAGACATATATTTGAGAAAATATATTCAGGGAAACTTTTTCTTGAACAAACAAACAAACAAACAAACTATTGGCTAAGTTTTGAATTGCTCTGTCTTTGGGATTATTCACCCTTTATTGGATATCTTCATCACAATTGACAAAAGTATTTTCATACCCATTTTAAATAATTTTGAATCAATACATGTGTAGTCCCTTAATTAAATGCGTAAGAATCCTTTTTCTGGAGTTCCCGTCGTGGCGCAGTGGTTAAAGAATCCGACTAGGAACCATGAGGTTGCTGGTTCCGTCCCTGCCCTTGCTCAGTGGGTTAAACGATCCAGCGTTGCTGTGAGCTGCGGTGTAGGTTGCATGGCGCGGCTCGGATCCCGCGTTGCTGTGGCTCTGGCGTAGACCGGTGGCTACAGCTCCGATTCGACCCCTAGCCTGGGAACCTCCATATGCCACAGTAGTGGCCCAAGAAATAGCCAAAAAAATAAAGAATCCTTTTTCTTCTCTGGTTCTTGAATTTAGTTGCTACTAAAAACAACTGAAGAACTTTGGGTAGTAGTTTTATGCACAGTGCAAAAGTTTTTGAAGTCAAGAATCAACTGGCACCATTTAACTAAGGCAATTAATTGTAACACTTTTGCATGGATAATATTTAGAATACATTTCTTACAAAAAATCTTGACTGAATTTATAATATGTCAGAGTAGTTAGGTAGAATAACTTACTATCTTACTTGTTTTATTTTTATTTAACTTGAGCTATGTAAAACCACATTTAAAAAATCCAGGTTGTCAGAAAAAAATATGTAATCAAAAATATACCCAAAGAATCAAAGCTTACTATCAACTTGAGAAATGATGCCTGATGCTGAACAGATGGAATTTGGGTTGGAACAAAATTACCAATACTATTATTACAATTGAATGCTTTTCTACAACTAGACTGTATTTTTGACAGATGGGAAATTTTAATTTTCCTTAGGTCTGATTATGCCATCAATGAAGAGACTTGAATCAGGGAGAGTTCAAATTTTGCCTGAGCAGTAGCAGATAGGATACTGTGGGAGAAATTTAAGATTTTAGTTTTCTACCCCTTGCTTTTTTTCCCACCCCTCTATTTTCTTATCTTTCTTTTTCCCGTCTTTTTTTTTGTTGTTGTTGTTGTTTAAAGAGAATGAAATTGCTTTTTAATTTTCAAAATCCAAATAATTAAAGTGTTTGGGGCAAATATATCATTGGTTGTGTTGTAAAAAATGGATTCCAGTGGTAAGATTGAAGGAGAGAGCTAGAAGGCAATTTCAAGATTTTGGCAGGAGTTGAAGTGATATAAGACTTAACCACTGAATTATCATTGGAAATGGAAAGGAGTTGGCCATAGCTTACTGTTCTTCATTGTGAGCTCTGGTTATATTTAGGGAACTGTGTGTGTGTGTGTGTGTGTGTGTGTCTGTGTGTGTCTGTGTGTATACATTCTACTAGTGCTTCCTTTTTTCATTTGAGAATTAAGTCAACAATTATGGTCATTTAAATTTTTTTGTGATTATGTTTTGCTTATTTGCTTTATCATGTTTTTTCCCTGGTCTTTTGTTTGCTGCCTTATACTTTTTAAATATCAGAAGCAGTTATTATTTAATATAGGAAAAACTTGGAACAAAAAAAATAACAAAATTAAGAAATCAAAATGCACTAAAAATAATTACAATAATCAAGACAGCAAACACAAAAGCTAAAAATGAGAGAAAACTGTCAGGTCTGGTAGCTGAGGATGGTTTAGAATGTCAGGCCACTCTGCATTCTCTATTTTTGCACACATGCAATCAAGATTTAGAGATGCAGGTGGTCTGGCTGTGAGTTGTTCTGGCTGGGAAGTGCTGCAGCAGTTCTAGGATAGAGCCAGTGGTCTCACTGTACAGGGATGGAGACAGGTAGTCTCTCTAGGCAGGAACTTTCACTTCAGGACTGGAGTAGCTCTGGGCATGACTACAGCTTAGTTTGAAAGTCAAAACTCTTTGATAGGGCAGTCTTCATTGCCTGTTTCCAGTTGTCTCCAAGTGAGTGAAAAACTGCTCCCTCCACAGGTTTCCTCTTGCTCACAATCAGGAGTCAAGGTCATAGCAGTGTATAGCAGATTTTATTTATGCCCTCAGAGAGAGTGGGCCATCCTGGGGTAGGGGCTGGCCCTGGCTGCAACTAGATCTTTTCTTATGTATCCATATAGCAGATATGTTTGGGGAGCCCAATTCTGCCCAGGCCCACTAATTTTCCTGTTCCAGCCCTCCTGCCCTGAGTGTTATTTGAACCCTAACCCTAACCCTAACCCTAACCTCTGTATAAGGGGTGCATTTTGATCCTCTGATTGGTTCTGGGCTGGCATGCCTTAATTGCATGGGGAACAGGTTATATAGAGGCAAGATATGGAATGAATGACATTCTTAAGTAGGGAGTGAGCAGCACAGGCTGTTCAAAGTTGGGGAAGGGGCGTTACAATGAGACATGGCTAGAGGCTTTTGGCTTTAATCTCCTTGAAGGGGATTTGAAGACTGTAACAAAATAACTGAGAAGCCTAGTTGATTATGATTCAGTATGATTCCAATATCACAAAGAAAGAAAAGCAAAGGCCAGTACAACTCTTTAAAGAAGTAGAATTATAAAATATTAATTCCAGAGAAGAAAAATAAATCTGGTAAATAAATAAAAGTATAAACTACTGCAATTTATGAACTTATGAGAGCAAGGAGTTCCCCTCACAGCTCAGCAGTATTAAACCCAACTAGTATCCATGAGGATGTGGGTTCAATCCTTGGCCTCCCTCAGTGAGTTAACCATCCTGCATTGCTGTGGCTGTGGTATAGACCAGCAACTACAGCTCTGATTTGACCCCTAGCGTGGCAACTTCCATATGCTACAAGTGTGGCCCTAAAAAGACAAACCATAAAAATAAAAATAATAAAAATAAACTTAGAGCAATGTAAAAGTAAGAATAAATTTAATTAAATAGGAAAGTCAAAGTATTTCCAAAATTAAGAATAAGAGAGCCTTATATATGCATGAGCTAAAGCAGTTTGAGAATGCCAAGAGTCCATGATCAAAGTCCTTGAAGTTGCAGTTAATGGGGCCTTCAAGAAGCCGGGCAGGTAAAAGAGTTGAAATCCTGGCTTGAGGGCATAAACAAGAGTTCTTCAGATATTCTCAGATAAGGGCAAACAAATTATGTCAGAGTAAACTATCAAGTGCTTCAAATTCAGTCTTCTTCAATAAAAGACAAAATAAATAGACACATTTTAATAGAAGTTAACCCTACCAGAATCAAATCTCTTATTTTTCTTTCTATTAAGTCAATACAAGACAAAAATATTTAGCTTAGTAGATCATAATATTTTTCCTTCAGAATCTCCAATTCTTTAAGAGATAGTGAATCATTTTCCCCAATGTTTCTCACTTAATTTTATATCCTGAGCACCCACAGGTCTTAAAAAAATTGTTGAGACCAGTCAATGTTCTTAGGTTTCCCAAGGGAGGAATGCACCAGGCCAAGTTGGTCACACAATAGAGATTTATTAAGGCATCAGAGAGGGACAGGCTGAGCTCAAGATGGCACCAGCTTTGACTGAGAGGAGGTGCTAGGCTTATAAAGGATCTTGTGGTGGGAATCTGTGGCTGGAGGTCATGGTGGGAACTTGTGGCAGGAACAATGATAAGGAGGAGGGAAGGTCAAAGGAGGGGTAGGGGGTTGAGTCCCAAGACAGAGGAAATTAATCCTTTTTGGCAGTTAATTTATGCAGGCAGTTGTTTTCCTCAGGCCATTGTTTCTTGCTGCCCAACTTCAGCATCCACATTCTGGGAGAGGCTGTCTACAGCAGGTCTCCAAGGTGAACAACCACAGTTGGTGTTGCGGGGGGTGGCCTGTCTCTATCCTCCCGGGACCCTATAAAATGTGCCACAGGCCAAATGTCCAACAATCCATATATAAACCCTCTGTTTTGGCCATTGAGATCCTGTACGCTAGTTACATTAATAATGTATTTGGGAAAGTCTCCCCATTAAAATTTATGCTAGTTGACTGACTTGTGACTGATAAACTATGTTGTCCAAACTCTGCTTAGAAACACTTTTGAAAAATGATTATCTTTTCCTCAGTGTTTTAAAATCACATTCCCAAGTTCATAACAGTATGAAAACTGCTATTATTGCTAATTCTTTTGTGGCAGCTTACTCCTGATACAATTTTCTGGACCTCTATGGAAGTAACAAAGCTGCTTCCTTTGCTATTATAACCTTACCATCAAATATAATTCCTATCACATACTAACTACCTAAGTATCTAAGGAATTAATGAATAAGCAATTAGAAAAAAGTCACATTTACAATCTTAGCATCTGTAATTGATGCTGATTGAGAGCCAATAGTTATATCGCCAATTATTTTACTAGTAGTGTTATACTTTTTTAAAAAGTACAATTGCATTTTCTTTTAAAAATATTAGTTTTGAATTATTTCTACAAAAATTGTTAGACTGAAGATGTTACATCTTAAAGCTTTAATCCTTGAGCTTTATAACATTTTTCTTCCTAATCAATTATCTGTAATTAACCAGAGTACAGGGCAAGGAGAAGCTGGGACCAAGATTTGTGTTTGAACTTTCTACTCTGATACAAGATGTTGATTTTGTAAAGAAGAATTCATTGTGTTTATATATAGAAATGAGAATAAGTAACAGCCTGAGGATTGAGTGACAAGCCTGTGAAAATTATTTGAAATGTAGAATGGTGGTTAAACTGTAGTCTGTCAAACAGGACCTATGAGTAGATCTACTGTGTGGTTGTGTGTTTTTAAGCCAGTAGGACAAGCTCTCTTGGCTTCAACTTTCTCAAAACTAAATCAAGTTGTATAAAATAGCATAGTTGTCAAAGTACTATGGTCTTAATACATGCATATTAAAATGATTGGCAAATTGCTTTTAAATATTAATAAGAATAAACACAAAAATTTTTAGTGCTGACAATAGTGACTATAAAGCAAGTCCATTGCTTGGTAGAACATATTTTATATTCAAATATCCAAACTTACCAACTCTATAGGGAAAAAATGAGGATCTAGAAAACTAGGTGTGAGGGAAAAAACAGCTAATGAATTGTTAAGCAAGTTTTATATATTATTTATAAAAATCTGTTCTAAATTTTTTGATGTGCATCATTAGGCTATATCTATCCTTCTTTATCTTTCTCACTTTCTGTATCTGACACTGTTCTGTCAAAACTTTTCAGAAGTATGTAGTTTGCTCCTTTTCTTTGTTTCATTTTCATCATATGTTGTTTAAATATTTCATAGTGAAAATCCTATTCTCATATCCACGAGGCTTAATGAAATAGTGTTTACTATGGCATTATGTTTTTTTCTACACTCGATTTCTGAGTTTATTTTTAAAAATTTATATTTCACACAAAATTTTTAGCATGTACCGTGTGGTATTTGTTTTTCCATGTCTGGCCTATTTCACTTGGCACTATGCCTTCCAGGTTCATTATATTGTCCAAAATGACGGGAATTTCTTTTTAAGACTGAATAATATTTCATTGTGTGTGTGTGTGTATACTATATTTTCTTTGTTCATTGATCTGTTGATGGATGTTTAGGTTGTTTTTTATCTTGACTATTGTGAATAATGCTGCAATTAACATGGAAGTGTATATCATTAAGGTAATAATTTCCTTTTCTTTGGATATATTTCAATAAGCGAGATTGCTGGATCAAATATAAGTTCTATTTTAAATTTTTAAGGACCTCCATACTTCTTTCCATAATGACTATACTAATTTATATTCCTACCAACAGAGTACAAGGTTTCCTTTTATCTACAACCTCACAAGCATGTGATATCTCTTATCTTTTTGATAACAGACATTCAAATAGGTGTGAGGTGATATCTCATTTTGGTCTTGATATGCATTTTTCTGATGATGAGTAGTGATGTTGAATACCTTTTTATGTACTTCTTGATTAGTTGTATACCCCTTTGGAAAAAATATCTATTCAGGTAGATATTGAATAGAAATTTTCAGACAATACTTAATTGTCTCATTTAATTTTTCGCTATCGAGCTATAAGTATTCCTTATATTTTTTGATATTAACCCTTTTTTGGACACATGGTTTACAAATATTTTATCCCACTCTATAGGTTATCCTTTCATTTTGTGGGTAGTTTCCTTTATGTGTAGAACCTTTTTATTTATTTATATTTTTTTAGGGCTGCACACAAAGCATATGGAGGTTCCCAGGCTAGGGGTCAAATCAGAGCTGTAGCTCCTGGCCTCTGCCACAGCCACAGCAATGCAGGATCCAAGGCACATCTGTGACCTTCAACACAGCTCAACGCAATGCTGGATCTTTAAACTACTGAGCAAGGTCAGGGATTGAACCTGCATCCTCACGGATGCTACTCAGATTCGTTTCTGATGAGCCACAATGGAGACTCCAAAAGCTTTTTAGTTTGATGAAGTTCTACTTGTTTATTTTGCTTTTGCTGACTTGGTTTTTGTTAATTCTAAAAAATCATTGTCAAGACTGATTCCAAAAACATACCCCTTTTGTTTTCCTCTGGTATTTTTATATTTCCAGATAATATATGAAGTCTTCAGTCCATATTGAATCGAGTGTGCATTTTGTGTAAAAGAAGTATTCACTTTCATAATTTTGCATTTGTCTACCCAGTTTTCTCAACACTGTTATTGAAGAAACTGTACTTTACCCATTGTATATTCTTGGCTCCTTGTATCAATAATAGATTGACTACATATACATGAGTTTACCTCTGGGCTCTCTACTCTGTTCTATATATCTGTGTTTGTTTTTATGTCAATACCATAACTGTTCATTTTTTAAATTTTTTATTACCCCAATACATTATTTCTTTTTCTACTGTACAGCATGGTGATCCGGTTGCACATACATGCATACATTCTTTTTTCTCACATTATCATGCTCCATCATAAGTGACTAGGCATAGTTCCCAGTGCTACACAGCAGGATCTCATTGCTAATCCATTCCAAAGGCAATAGTCTGCATCTATTAACCCCAAGCTCCCCATCCATCTCACTCCCTCCCCCTCCCCCTCCCCCTCCCCCTTGGCAACCACAAGTCTATTCTCCAAGCCTATGGTTTTCTTTCCTGTGGAAAGATTCCTTTGTGCCATATATTAGATTCCAGGTATAAGTGACATCATGTGGTATCTGTCTTTCTCTTTCTGACCTACTTCACTCAGGATGAGAGTCTCTAGTTCCATCCATGTTGCTGCAAATGGCATTGTTTTGTTCTCTGTTATGGCTGAGTAGTAGGCCATTGTGTCCATATACCCCGTCTTCCTAATCCCATCATCTGTCGATGGACATTTAGGTGATTTCCATGTCTTGGCTGTTGCGAATAGTGCTGCAATGAACATGCAGGTACATGTGTCTTTGTCAAGGAATGTTTTGTCCAGATGTATGCCCAAGAGTGGGATTGTTGGGTCATATGGTAGTTCTATGTATAGATTTCTAAGGTACCTCCATACTGTTCTCCATAATGGTCATGCCAGCTTACATTCCCACCAACAGTGCAGGAGGGTTCCCTTTTCTCCACACCCCCTCCAGCATTGGTTCTTTGGGGACTTATTGATGATGGCCATTCTGACTGGTGTGAGGTGGTATCTCCTGTTAGTTTTGATTTGCATTTCTCTAATAATCAGGGCTGTGGAGCATTTTTTCATGTGCTTGTGGGCCATCTGTTTATCTTCCTTGGAGAACAGTCTATTCAGGTCTTTTGCCCATTTTTCCATTGGGTTGTTGACTTTCTTGCTGTTGAGTTGTATAAGGTGCTTGTATATTTTAGAGATTAAGCCATTGTTAGTTGCATCATTCGAAAGTGTTTTCTCCCTTTCTGTAAGTTGTCTATTTGTTTCCTTTCTGGTTTCCTTTGCTGTGCAAAAGCTTGTTAGTTTGATGAGGTCCCATTGGTTTATTTTTGCTCTTATTTCTGTTGCTTTGGGAAGCCGACCTGAGAAAACATTCGTAAGGTTGATGTCGGAGAATGTTTGGCCTATATTCACTTCCAGGAGTCCGGTGGTGTCTTGTCTCATAGTTCAGACTTTTGGCCATTCCAAGTTTATTTTTGTGCATGGCGTGAGGGTGTGTTCTAGTTTGATTGCTTTGCAAGCAGCTGTCCAGGTTTCCCAGCAATACTTGCTGAAAAGACTGTCTTTTCCCCATTTTATGTTCTTGCCTCCTCTGTCAAAGATTAATTGACCGTAGGTGTCAGGGTTTCTTTCTGCATTCTCTATTCTGTTCCATTGGTCTGTCTGTCTGTTTTGGTACCAGTCCCACACTGTCTCGATGACTGTGGCTTTGTAATACTGCCTGAAGTCTGGGAGAGTTATGCCTCCAGCTTGGTTTTTGTCCCTCAGGATTGCTCTGGCAATTCTGGGTCTTTTGTGGTTCCATATAAATTTTTGGATTGTTTGTTCTCATTCTGTGAACAATGTCATGGATAATTGGATAGGCATTGCATTGAATCAGGAGATGGCTTTGGGTAGTATGGCCATTATTAATTTTTCCGACCCAGGAACATGGACTATCTCTCCATTTCTTTACATCGTCTTTAATTTCCTTGATTAATGTTTTATAGTTCTCAACATATAAGTGTTTCACCTCCTTGGTCAGGTATATTCCCAGGTATTTGTGCAATTGGGGGGTGCAATTTTAAAAGGTATTGTGTTTTTGTATTCCTTTTCTAATATTTCATTGTTAGTACACAGAGATACGACTGGTTTCTGAATGTTAATCTTATATCCTGCCGTTTTGGTGAATTTGTTGATCAGTTCAAGCAGTTTTTGGGTTGAGTCCTTAGGGTTTTCTCTATATAGTATCATGTCATCTGCCTACAGTGGCAGTTTTACCTCTTCTCTTCCTATGTGAATGCCTTTTATTTCTTTTGTTTGTCTGATTGCCATGGCTAGGACTTCTAGGACTATGTTGAGTAACAGTGGTGAGAGTGGGCATCCTTGTCTTGTTCCAGATTTTAGTGGGAAGGCTTTCAGCTTTTTTCCATTGAGTATTATATTTGCTGTGGGTTTGTCCTAATGGCTTTGATTATGTTAAGTATGTTCCCTCTATACACACTTTGGTAAGAGTTTTGATCATGAATGGATGTTGGATTTTGTCAAATGCTTTTTCTGCATCTTTTGAGATGATCATGTGGCTTTTGACTTTTCTTTTGTTAATGTGGTGTATGGTGTTGATTGATTTGCCTATGCTGAACCATCCTTGTGTACCTGGGATGAATCCCACCTGGTCGTGGTGTATGATCTTTTTTATATGTTGTTGGATTCGGTTGGCTAAAATTTTGTTGAGGATTATTGTGTCTATATTCATCAGAGATATTGGCCTATAGTTTTCTTTTTTGGTGGTATCTTTGCCTGGTTTGGGAATGAGGGTGATCGCAGCATCAGAGAATTACTTTGGGAGTGTTCCTTCTTCAAACTTTTGAAAAAGTTTAAGGAGGATTGGTACAAGTTCCTCTTTGTATGCGTGGTACAATTCACCTATGAAGCTATCTGCTCCTTGACTTTTATTTATAGGGTGTGTTTTTATGATGTATTCTATTTCATTTCTAGTGATCTATCTGTTCAATTGATCTAATTCTTCTTGTTTCAGTTTTGGCAGGCTGTAAGTCTCTAGAAAGTTGTCCATTTCTTCTAGGTCATCAAATTTTTGGCATACCATTGTTCATAGTATTCTCTCATGGTAGTTTGTATTTCTGTAATATCTGTTGTGATTTTTCCCTTTTCATTTCTTATTTTGTTTATTTGGGGTTTTTTTCTCCTCTTCTTAGTGAGTCTAGCCAGAGGTTTGTCAATTTTGTTCACCTTTTCAAAGAAATAGCTCTTGTTTTTACTGATTTTTTTCTATTGTTTTTTTATCTATATTTTTTATTTTCTCTTTGATCTTTATAATTCCTTCCTTCTGCTGACTATAGGTTTTGTTTTATCTTCTAATTCATTTAGGTGGTGGGTTAAGTTGTTGATTTGAGATTTTTCTTATTTTTTGAGGAAGGTCTATATTGCTATGAATTTCCTGCCAAGAACTGCTTTTGCAGCTTCTCATAGATTTTGAGTGGTTTTGTCTTTATTATTATTTTTTCTAGGTATTTTTTAATTTCCTTCTTGATTTCCTCATTGACCCAGGGGTTTTTTAGTATTATGTTTTTTTAGTCTCATGTAGTCAGTTTTTTCTCATTTCTTTTCCTGTGGTTGATTTCTGGTTTCATGCCATTGTGGTCAGAGAAGATACTTGAAATAATTTCTATTCTCTTAAATTTGTTGAGGTTAGCTTTGTGCCCCATTATGTGGTCAGTTATTGAGAAGGAACTTTCATGGTTTGTTCTAATCTCTGATCAATATGTCCTTTTCACAAGTGCTATTATTCTAGGCAATAACCCAGATGAGCACCACAAGGATCAAACCAAGATCTCCTGGATGCCAGCTTTAATGACTAAGATTCCCTCAAAGAAATAAGAATGTATGTTTGCCCCAATCCTGGTAGTTATTTGAAACCCTGCTTTTATCCTTTTAGACTAGAGAACTCCCTGTAATTCTTCCTCAAGTAGGGATACTGTCTTTAAGGCATTAGCCTGCTCTGGCCTCCTTTGCCTGGCAAAGCAATAAAAGGTATTTTTTTCCCTTTCATCCAAAACTCTATCTCCACATTTCTATTTGGTAAGATGGACAGAGACCTGAGTTTTGGTGATAATATATATTATGATGAATATTATTTAAAAAAAACCAGGAAATGGAAAGTGTTAAGGAGTTTGGTTTTACTATTTCTTCAATAATATTACTTTCTATAATAACTTATTTCAAATTAAAATATATTTATGTAGCCAAAAAATAAATCTGGCTTCCTAAAAAGAATCAGAGTTGGGAAACCATAACATAGAAAGCCTAGAGGAGATTAATAAACCTCTGGAAAACAGAATTAAATCTAAGTAATTCCTGGCTATTGAGATGTAAAATTTTATAATACTAAAAATTATTCTCAAAGAAATTAAATATGTATATTTGATCACACACACACATATAACATAAAGTGATAGCTGATGATATTATTTTGTTAAGGATGCCAAAATAAAATTCCATAGATTGGATGGCTTAAACAATAGAAATTTATTTTCTCAGTCTTGGAGGCTTGAAGAGCAAGATCAAGGTGTCTGTAGGAAATTTGATTTATCCTGAAGTTTTTCTCTCCTTGACTGGCAGATGGCTGACTTCTTTCTGTGTCCTTGTGAGGTCATTTCTAGGTGTAAGTTTATCATTGTTATACCACGCTCTTCTTATAAGGACATTAGTCATATTGGACTGATGGGCTCATTTTAATGTAATTATTTCCTTAGAGACCTGATCTCCAAATATGGATATATTCTCAAGTACTGAGGGTTGGTACTTCAACACATGAATTTGAAGGCATACAATTCAGCCTATTATATTTATACATATATAACTATTTGGAATATAAATACAAATGACTTAAACTATTCCTCAGGGTTCAATCCCTGGCCGAAGAACTTCCACATGCTGCAGACACAGCCAGATATATATATATTATATGTATTATATATATACTTTTCTGCTTATTTTTTTTGATTTGGCTTAAAATAAACATTAGGAAAAGTTTTAACACAGTGATTTTATTATTATCTGTAACAAAAAGTGTAGAATGCAAGAATTATACTAAGTTGGATACCAACAACAAAAAATAATTTTATTAGCCAGGATCCTGGCATGAAAACATGGCATACTCAAAAGGGCCTAAGTAAAGAAATTATTTACAAAGTTTAGAGCAGGGAACATGACAAAATAACAAAGCTGATGAAGCCCCCACAGAGTAACAAAATGGATATTATCACTTACTCTAGTGCTAGAGGAAAGTAAATGGTGTTACTAAACCCTTCAGAAAGCATAAGAGCAGGTCTTTAAGAAAATAATTACATTAAAATGAGCCCATCAATCCAATATATCAGAGCCTGGGTGGGACAGGAAGAGAGCAAGTGGAAAAAATACTAGTATGTGTTCTCTTACTATCTCTCAACTCTTGCAAATAGCTTCCATGGGCTAAAGCCATTCATCAGCCAGAGGCAAGGAAAGTGACAGTCTACAGGCTTAGCTCTCTGGAACACAGATGAGGGCAGAAAAGAATGTAGGATAGTAACTTGGGAGATGGAAAATAACAAGCAAACTATCTCTTTATATCAGTCAACATCTGTTCTTGCTGTGTGTGTGTGTGTGTCTATTCAACTTAGGGAAAACACAGGTGCCATCATGTAATGTATTGTGGCATCATGATTTAAATTCAGCCATACTCCTGCCTGAAAGAGAAACTATAATGCTAGCTGCCACCAGTACATTTCATTTACATAATACAGCTAAATAAAATAAAATGTTGCTGCTACAGCTCCCAATCTGTAGATGATCATGAGGCCTAATATGATATCACAGGTGATATCCTCCACCATATACTGCTGTTCTTCTTATCCTCTTCCAGAACCTCAGCAGATTGGTTTTAATTTATATTCTTTATTTGGTGGAGTAAAAAGAATCTTCACTCTCATTATTATTTTTACACAAATTCAGGTTTACATATTTTAATAAAAACTGATAAAATAAATAATAGCTAACATTTACTGGGCTCTTCACATGTACTGTCACAATGACAGAGCTTAACCTCGTCTTAAGAGTCTCATGCTCTACTGATTGAGCTAGTCAGGCAGTGCTTAACCTCTTTTTAGGTCTTTTAAACAATCCCAATACTTCCCAATTTTTTTTAGATGAGGAAACAGACTTTGAATGCTTTCATGATACGTAAGATTTTTTCTCTAATTACATGGTAAATATATGTAACTCCAAAGCTTACCATGGCCCCATGGCGCACATGGATTTTGGACTCTTACATACAAAAAACAAAAAACAAAAAACAAAAACACACTTCCATTTTTTAACAATGAAAAGAAAGTATAAATAATATACAAATTATAAGATGATATTAATACTGCATAAATCCTTAAACTTTGAAAGTAAAAATTAAATATTCATTTCTGTATATATATTATTTCAGTTGTGTGAGCATTTGCCCACTAATAAAATCCTTTTCTCCTTCACCAGTCTGTCAAAAAATATGCTATTTATTTATTTATTTATTATTTTTTTATTTTCCCACTGTACAGCAAGGGGATCAAGTTATCCTTACTTGCATACATTACAATCACATTTTTTTTCCCCACCCTTTCTTCTGTTGCAACATGAGTATCTAGACAAAGTTCTCAATGCTATTCAGCAGGATCTCCTTGTAAATCTATTCTAAGCTGTGTCTGATAACCCCAAGCTCCCGATCCCTCCCACTCCCTTCCCCTCCCTCCCCCTCCCATCAGGCAGCCACAAGTCTCTTCTCCAAGTCCATGATTTTCTTTTCTGAGGAGATGTTCATTTGTGCTATATATTAGATTCCAGTTATAAGTGATAGCATATGGTATTTGTCTTTGTCTTTCTGGCTCATTTCACTCACTATGAGATTCTCTAGTTCCATCCATGTTGCTGCCAATGGCATTATGTCATTCTTTTTTATGGCTGAGTAGTATTCCATTGTGTATATATACCACCTCTTCCTAATCCAATCATCTATCGATGGACATTTGGGTTGTTTCCATGTCCTGGCTATTGTGAAGAGTGCTGCAATGAACATGCGGGTGCATGTGTCTCTTTTAAGTAGAGTTTTGTCCGGATAGATGCCCAAGAGTGGGATTGCAGGGTCATATGGAAGTTCTATGTATAGATTTCTAAGGTATCTCCCAACTGTTCTCCATAGTGGCTGTACCAGTTGACATTCCCACCAACAGTGCAGGAGGGTTCCTTTTTCTCCACAGCCCCTCCAGCACTTGTTCTTTGTGGATTTATTAATGATGGCCATTCTGACTGGTGTGAGGTGGTATCTCATGGTAGTTTTGATTTGCATTTCTCTTATAATCAGTGTTGTTGAGCATTTTTCATGTGTTTGCTTGCCATCTGTATGTCTTCTATGGAGGACAGTCTATTCAGGTCTTTTGCCCATTTTTCCATTGGGTTGATGGCTTTTTTGCTGTTGAGTTGTATAAGTTGTTTATATATTCTAGAGATTAAGCCCTTGTCGGTTGCATCATTTGAAACTATTTCCTCCCATTCTGTAAGTTGTCTTTTTGTTTTCATTTTGGTTTCCTTTGTTGTTCAAAAGCTTTTTAGTTTGATGAGGTCCCATGGGTTTATTTTTGCTCTTATTTCTGTTGCTTTGGGAGACTGACTGAGAAAATATTCATGATGTTGATGTCAGAGAGTGTTTTGCCTATGTTTTCTTCTAGGAGTTTGATGGTGTCCTGTCGTATATTTAAGTCTTTCAGCCATTTGGAGTTTATCTTTGTGCATGGTGTGAGGGTGTGTTCTCGTTTCATTGCTTTGCATGCTGCTGTCCAGGTTTCCCAGCAATGCTTGCTGAATAGACTTTTCTTTTTCCTATTTTATGTTCTTGCCTCCCTTGTCAAAGATTAACTGACCATAGATGTCAGGGTTTCTTTCTGCATTCTCTATTCTGTACCATTGGTCTGTCTGTCTGTTTTGGCACTAGTACCACACTGTTTTGATGACTGTGGCTTTTTAGTATTTCTTGAAGTCTGGGAGAGTTATGCCTCCTGCTTGGTTTTTGTTCCTCAGGATTGCTTTGGCGATTCTGGGTCTTTTGTGGTTCCATATAAATTTTTGGATTATTTGTTCTATTTCTGTGAACAATGTCCTGGGTAATTGTATAGGGATTGCATTGAATCAGGAGATTGCTTTGGGTAGTATTGCCATTTTTACAATATTGATTTTTCCAATCCAGGAACATGGAATATCTTTCCATTTCTTTACATCTTCTTTGATTTCTTTGATTATAGTTTTATAGTTCTCAGCATATAGGTCCTTTACCTCCTTGGTCAGGTGTTTCCAAGGTATTTGATTTTGTGAGGTGCAATTTTAAAAGGTATCGTATTTTTGTATTCCTTTTCTAATAGTTCTTTGCTGGTATACAGAAATGCAACTGACTTCTGAATGTTCATCTTATATCCTGCTACTTTGCTGAATTTATTAATCAGTTCAAGTAGTTTTGGGGTTGAGTCCTTAGGGTTTTCTAGGTATAGTATCATGTCGTCTGCATACAGTGACAGTTTGATCTCTTCTCTTCCTATACGGAAGCCTTTTATTTCTTTTGTTTGTCTAATTGCTGTGGCTAGGACTTCCAGGACTATGTTGAAGAGCAGTGGTGAGAGTGGGCATCCTTGTCTTGTTCCAGATTTGAGTGAGAAGGCTTTCAGTTTTTCCCCATTGAGTATTATATTTGCTGTGAGTTTATCATAAATGGCTTTGATTATATTCAGGAATGCTCCCTCTATACTCACTTTGGCAAGGGTCTTGATCTGAATGGATGTTGGACTTTGTCAAATGCTTTCTCTGCGTCTATTGAGATGATCATATGATTTTTGACTTTTTTTTTGTTAATGTGGTGTAAAAATATGCTATTTGAAACCAAATACTGGAGTTCCCATTGTGGTGCAGCAGAAACAAATCCAACTAGGAACCATGAAGTTGCAGTTTTGATCCCTGGCCTTGCTCAGTGGGTTAAGGATCTGGTTTCATCATGAGCTGTGGTGTAAGTTGCAGACGCAGCATGATCCTGCATTGCTATGGCTGTGTTGCAGGCCAGCAGCTGTAGCTCCAATTCGACCCCTAGCCTGGGAACCTCCATATGTTGTGAGAGTGACCCTAAAAAAAAGCAAAAAAAATACTGATGATTGATATTTCATTTATAGTTAGAACCATAGGCAGAAATTCATGAGTGAATACTGTTTTAAAACACTTCCCATTAAAAAATATATCCTCTTATGAAACTCATTGAATTTGTAAAGGCAAGTGGCTTTAAGACAAAATGGTAATGCTGTAAGAATGATGGAAAAACAATTTGTGACCCATGCACATAAAGTACAGCACTTTAGATAAAGACACAACAAATCTTTAGATGTAATTCTCCTCGACTTGAAAACCACATAAAATTGAGTGCATGAAAGTTGCAGGTTCAGCTTCCCAGAAATCAGACTCTGAGCTAAAGATTAGCATACATAAAGTTCTCTCATAATTAAAACCTGTGATAGAAAAAGGAAGTAAGAAATCCAGCTTCTGCTGAACTCATGGGGAGCTCTGAAGCTAAGATGCCTCTTCAGAGTTATCTGATTTTAGTTTGAGGGGACTAGAATTTTATAGTAGTCATACAACCCTAGCTGAGACTAGTACAGAAGGCAGTATGTCCTTAGAAAAAGCAGTTATTTTTAGCTGAAACAATTCCCAAAGAGGACTGGACACTAAGAGCTGAGAGCATAAATCCTTCAGTCCTGAAAGAGGGACCCAAATATATTGGCACAACTTTCACAGGAGTCTACCTGGTGTGCATTTAGATAACACCCTCGTCATGTTATATATGATATAATGATCACAGATTCTGGGTAAATACTGCATTGTAGAGAGTAGTGACTCATACTTCAACATACCATCCCGAACCTCTCTTGGCCTTTCAGCAGACCATCCCACTATTCTTTCAGGCTGTAAGATTCTATTAAGCACAATATGGGATAGTGTTCCCACTGTATGTCTTTGCTATAAAGTAGATCTTTTTGCTCAAGGTCATTTTATGTAGGATCTCAGTGAGTTACAAAGTCTGCAAGATCTTAAATAGTGCTATTATTTGATACTCTGTAATCAAAGATGGAAAATCTGTGCTAAGTATCAATTCCCAACAAAATGAATCACTGCCCCTCTAAGATAAAAGGGGTCCAAGCCAGTCTACTTACCGCCAAGTGAACTGCTAGTCTCCTTGAGGGATAATATTGTATTAAGGATTCTGCATTGGTCTCTGATGTTTACCAATATATTAAGCAGCAGTAGTAGCTAATCAGTCTTGATAAATGGGAGTCAGTATTGTAGGTCCCATGTATAGTGTTCATCCCTACCATAATCACTACTGAATTTGTGAATACATTGAGTCAATATTGCTGTGACTTATAGAAAAACAAATGGATGTTAATTGTTTGATTCACCTCAGACTTGATGCTCAATTAAAAATAATTATTGCTGCCCGGCTTATAATGTTGAAGGCCCACCACTGGCCCCTTGCTTTTGGCTCCATATTATTATTATCAATAAACCCTGGTCTATGACAGCATCATCATTTAGAACAAGTCCTGGCCAAAAGAAGCCAACAGTGATCTTCTCAATAATGATGGTGCCCTTTACACCGTGAAAAATGTAGAGGATTAGCATAGCCACTATAGGAAAATTATGCCAGCAATCTATGAAGTTTTTGTTTTTGTTTTTAGCACTGAATGACAAGTTAAGACTCCAATATATGGTTATGCATTTTTTTTTTTTTTTTTTTTTTTTTTTTTTTTAGGGCCTCAGGTGTGGCATATGGAAGTTCTAAGGCTAGGGGTCAAATCAGAGCTCCAGCTGCTGGCCTACAACAACGCAGGATCTGAACCACATCCTACTGACCTATACTACAGCTCATGGCAATGCCAGATCCTTAACCCACTGAGCAAGGCCAGGGATTGAAGCCACATACTTATGGATACTAGGTAGGTTCTTAAGGCACAGCAGGAACTTCTTGGTTATGCATTTTACTTGTAATCTCTCAATTGCAGTAAGGTTCTAGGATGTAGCATTTTCTTGTAGTAGAAGCAGAGGTTTCTAAACGAAGCAATCCTAAATTTAGATTTCTGTTTCATTTTTTTCTCATAAAAGAAAATTATTTAGTCTTTTGTAGGCTTAATTTTCTCATATGTAAAATTAAATACACAAAATCTATTTACAGAGTGCCTATTAGAAACAATCCTTACTATACAGTGGTTGGCACACAGTGAATTTTCAGTAAATACGTCGATAAAGAGGAAATTGGGTAATTTAATGGCATGGAGTTGTCAAGCTTTAGGAGAGTTCTGATCAATTAGGGCATAAATCTCAGGGAGCAAAGGAATTCTAGGTGTGAAAAAAAATAAGGGCTGAAATTATGCACTTTGAGCTTCTATGGCTAGAGAAAGTTAAAGTCACACAAGGCTGAAAGTGGAAGAAAGAAAACAATCAGCTAAACTCTGAGATTGAGAAGCAATGTGGCATGAATATGGGAATGAGAAAGTCGGAGATATAGGGAACTGTAGTTGGGGATTAGTGTTGTAGAATCTGAAGTTTTATAAGTATTTTAATTCTGAGATACATAAAGACCCAGCATATGATATTTGTGGGAGGTTGCAAAAATGCAACAATGGCTACTTTGAAGTGCTACAGAAAAGGAATTTTGGTGCCAGAGCACTAGAAAGCTAGCATCTATGTAGGTAGTGAGATCTTCCATCATAGTGCCTGGAGCTAGGAATAGAGTGGATCTAAAACATGTATTAAAAAAAGGGAACATGTATGGTCCCAATGAACCCCTTTTATCTTTTAACCTAATAAAGGTTCTTTCTATATTTATCAGAAGTTGCATAATGTTCATGTCAACAAAAATAACCAGGGAACATCTTAATTTGGGGAATGTCTTATTTGCCCTATGTTTTGTATATTTAGTGTGAATCACGATGTCATTATTCTGACCAGGTTCTACATATGCCAGACTTCATTTGGTGTGACCCAGGTAAAGATTTAGCTACTCATTTTCATCTTGATAGTTAAGTAAAATGCAATTCATGTCCCACAGATGGTTCTGGATATGATTAATATCTGGGGTACAACTAACTTATTCCTGGAATTAATGTTGAACTTCTGGAGATAACAAATCTAGCAGTGTTTATAAAATTGGATTGTATAATCTACAGGGACAGAATATTAATACTTTGGTTATTTTCCCTCAAAACATTTTAGTTATAATTCTGCAATAAATTTTACATGGTATAATTTATGGAAATAAACAGGGTATTTAAAATATTTAAAGAACAAACATTCATTAGTTAGAAAAGAAAAGCAGTTATGTCACATCTTATACAATACATTTATCCTTTATTATCATCCTCTTATTTCCTCTTTTGATAAGGATTTTTAAATGAATAAGTGATTTTTATTGATTATTCAAGATATCTATATATACAGAGTCCAGGATCCAAATGCTGGCCTGATTCTTAATAAAACGATGCCTTTTAAACATCCTGCTTCATATAAACACATATTTTCCTGAATTATTTGGATTTGGAAGCCAAAATTTTATTGTGCTTTAGGTCGTGATCAGAACAAGCATAATTATAATAGCTTCGATTCTTTAACAATTGTGCGCATTTTGCAGAACGCATATATAAAAGAAGTCTAAAGTAGAGAAAGATTCAGTATGATTGGATTATGTATTGTTTGTTGTTGTTTAGATGTTAATATAAATTCTATAGTCGTAAGTTAAGGACTTTGACTTTAATAGCTTGAATTGCTTTAATGTGAACCTGGATTGTTACTAGAATATTTTACACACATATCTGGTTATTTTGTTAGCATAACAGTACTATAGAAATCCTCAATAATATACTATGTGCTAATGAATTGTCTTTGCTGCATAGACAAAAATCTGTATGCTATATTAAATGTTCATAAGTGAATTACTGGTTCTGCATAAGTCTATACCAGTAACTAGAGGCTTATTTTCAGGTAAATTGCTGGCTATTTATTAGCATGGTGTATTCTGAAAAGAAAAAATTGCCAGAAGTATTTCAGAAGATTAAGTAATAGTAATTCTCTGACAACTTGGAAATCCAATAAAAGTTTCTGATGGTTTCCAGATAAGGTGCAACAGCTTTAAGTTCAGAAATAAAATAATCAATTCTTCAGACCATTCTATAAACAAAAAAGTGATCAGTATTATTTTTCATTTGAAAAAGATAAACTAAGTTTCAGACAGCTGAACAGGGTGTTTTGTGAGCTTAATTTTGTGGAGGAGAGATATTTATGTGATAAAAGAAGACAAAGGGGAAATTAATTTCTATCTAATTCTAGTTGGTTTTGAAATCCTATTAGTAGTTTTTCTCTAAAAGCTGGCTATATTTTGCATTCATTTCCTGACTATACCAATATAATATCAAATATGAAGCAAACATCCAGCTAAAAAGTGAGAAATTCTGACAAAGCTGTATATTTAGCTTTATGTATATATAATATATCTAGTATTTAATAAAATTAATTTTTTAGGTAACTCACCTTGGAAATATGTAACTTGTGAATACCATCACATATAGCTGTATTTGGAGAGGAATGTGAGAACAAAAGATTTTGTTTTGTTTTGTTTTAAGATAGTAGATATTGCTATGATGGCAAAGTAGGATGATCCTGTGCTAACCTCCTAACCCTAACCACACTAAAATATAACTACACAGAGAAAAATTCTCTCTCAGAATCACCTAAAGACTAGCAGAATAGCTATTCTACAATGAATAATTAAAGGGAAAACACATGTTGAGACAGGTAGAAGGGGCAGAGATGCAATCTAGTCAAGACATAAACCCCTGGCAGATTACCCTAAATTGGAAGTGAATATCACTACTGAGAGGACGTCACTACAATTCAAAGAGTTTGAACCTCCAATGAGTACTACAGGCCTGGGGTCTGGCACCAGGAAAATGAGCCTCCACAACTGTTTTTGAAATCTAGAAAAACATTCATTCAGGACAGCCTGAGGGCTGTAGGAAAATGGCACTCCATTCCTATGGAGTCATGCATAAACTTACCTACTCTGAGTTCCAGTTTAGAGGCATAAAATAGAAAAGCACCTGGTGCTCTAGCTGGAATTCTTAAATCACACCAGCAGCCCCATGGCCCATACCCAGATTCAGCTCCAGCCCTCCTGCCAATATGATGGCCCCCATGTGGCCTGGTAAAGGCCTAACCCATAAATACACTAAGTCCAGTACTCCCAGCAAAACTGCACGACACACATTAGCTATAGTTGGATGTTCCTACACAAAGCTGTGCCTTCAAGACTGGGAGAGGTAATGTTTTGATTCACTCATAGAACCAAACACAGAAAGTCAAACAAAATGAGAAGACAAAAGAATTTCTTTCAAATAAGAGAACAATATAAAATCCAAGGAAAAAAAATCTTAATAAAATGGAGATAAGTAATTTACCTGATGACAAATTCAAAGCAATAGTAATAAAACTGCTTAATCAAATTCAGAAGAAAAACAGATGAACACAGTAAGAGTTAAAAAAATATTAAAAGAACTGGTGAGAGCTAAAGAATACAATAACTGGGAAAAAACACACTAGAGAAGATGACAGTAAATGAGGTGAGATAGAACGCATAAGTGACCTAGAATACAGCATAGTTAAATAACCCAATGAAAAAAGCGAAAATGAAAAAAGAATTTTAAAACTTTGATAATTTAAGCAACCACAGAGACAACATAAGGCATACAAACATTCATCTTATATGGCTCCCAAAAGGAGAAAAAGAAAGGGGCAAAAAAACCTTATTTGATTAAATAATTGTTAACAAATGCCCTTGCCTAGGGAAGGAAACTGTTATATAGGTATAAGAAGCACAGAGAGTTCCAAAGAAGATGAAATCAAAGCGAACCACACCAAAACATATTATAATCAAAATGACAAAATTTGAAGAGAATTTAAAAAGCAGCAAGAGAAAATAATAAACCACACACAAGGGAATTCTCATAAAACTGTCAGTTTATTTTCCAGCAGAAACTTCACAGCCCCAAAGGAAATGGCAAGATACATTTAATGTGCTGAAAGGGAGTAGAGGGCAGACAAGGATACTCTACTTTGCAAGGTTATTATTCAGAATTGGAAGAGAAATAGTTTCCCAGGCTTGTAAAAGCTAAAAGAACTAATCACCACTAAACTGGCATTACAAGAAATATTAATGGGTCTTTTTTAAGTGAAGATTCAAGTCATAACTATAAATAAGAAAATATATAAAAGAAAAATATGTCACTAGTAAAGGCAAATGGATAGTAGAACCAGTGGTTGAACTATATAAAATGCTGGTATGGAGGTTAAAAGACAAAAGAGATATAATGAGCAATAACCATAATAAATAGTTAAAAGATATAAAATATGACATCAAAACATAAAATGGGGAGTGTGGTAAAAATGTACAGCATTTAGAATGTCTTTGAACTTAAGTGAACATTGGCTCAAAAATGTGTATATGGCTAATGAATATACATATATTCATACATATTTAATGCTAACCACAGAATAAAAATCTACAATTGATAAACAAAAATAAAGAGAAAGGAACACAAATATAAACTAAAGAAAATCATTACACTGCAAGAGAAGAGTCCTAAACAGAAAGAAGGGAAAAAAGAATTACAAAATAAACCAGAAAAAAAATTTTTTAAATGGCAGTGACTACACACCTTTCAGTAATCACTTCAAATATAAATGGACAAAATGATCCATTCCAAAAAATAAAGTGTGCCTGAATGGATTAAAAAAAAAGTGCTCATCTATATTATGCTTCCTATTAGAGACTCGTTTCAGAGATAAGGACACACATAGACAAAAACTTAAAGGATATCAAGAGATAGTCCATGCAGATAGATGCTAGAGGAAAGCTGAGATATAATATTCAAAAAAGACAATAGTAATCTTAAGACAAAGATTATAAAAAAAGAAGGGCATTATATAATGATAAGTAGGTCAATACAAGAAGAAGATATAATACTCATAAAGATATATTTCCCAACATAGGAGTACCTAAATATACAAAGCAAATATTAACAGACATAAAGGGAGAAGTTGATGATTATATAATAATAACAGAGGATTTTAATATTCCATTTACATCAATGGATATATAATTCAGGCAGAAAATCAAGAAGGGCCTTTTGGCATTAAGGATGCATTAAGCCAGATGAACCTAATATCTACAGAACATGCCATACCAAAACAGAAGAATACACATTATTTTTGAGTACCTATGTAACATTCTCTAGGATATATCATATTCTAGGCCACCAAATAAGTAAATTTTAAGAGTTTGAAAATATATCAAGAATATTTTCTGATCATTGTGGTATGAAACTAGAAATCAATTATAGAAAGAAAATTGGAAAAATTCATATATGTGGAGACTAGATTACATGCTAGAAAAAAAACAATTGATCAAAACACAAAGTTAGTAGAAGGAAGGGTGAAAATCAAAGTGAAATAAATGAAACAGAGACTAAAAAAGAATACTTTTCTATTTTTTCTATGATACTAAGAAATGTCTTTTTAAAAGATAAACTAAATTGACAAATATTTAGCCTGATTCATCAAAAAGGTGGCAAAAATATTAGAAATGAAAGAAAAGACATTTTAACATTTTAGAGAAATACAATATATCAGAAGAAGTTGCTACAAAAAATGAGGTACTAATAAATTGGACACCATAGAAGAAATGGATTAATTCCTAGACACATATAATCTTCCAAAACTAAATCAGGAAGAAATAGAAAATCAGAAAAAAAAAATGCTGCAATTAAATTTATTCAGTATTCCAAAAACACCCAACAGACAAAACCTAGGACTGGACAGCTTCATGGAGGAATTTTACCACACATTAAAAAAAGAGTCAATACCTATCCTTTTCAAACTATTCCAAAAAACTTGAAGAGGAGAGAATGCTACCAAAATTATTCTATGAGGCCAAAATTACCCCAAAACCAAAACCAGACAAAGATACTGCAAAAGAAAGAAAAGAAAAGAAAACAAAACAAAACAAAACAAAAGAAGGAAGGAAGGAAGGAAGGAATTACTGGCCAGTAACCTTGACGAATTTAGATGTGAAAACTTTCAACAAAATATTAGCAAACCAAATTTAACAATACATAAAAGGGAACATACAACATGATCAAGTGGGTTTATTCCATAGATGCAAAATTGGCTTAATATCTGCAAAGAAGTGTGCAAAATATACATCATTAACAAAATAAAGGATAAAAATCACATGATTATCTCAATAGATGAAGAAAAAGCATTAAAAAAATCAACATATATTCCTAATAAAGACTCTCAACAAAGTTGGTATAGAGGCAACATGACAGAGGATATAAAGGCTATTTATGACAAACCTATAGCTTATATCGTGCTCAACACTGAAAAACTTAAAAGTGTTTCCTCAAAGATTTGGAACAAGAAAGGATATTCATTCTTACTACTTTTATTCAACATAGTTTTAGAAGTCTTATCCATAGTAATCAAACAAGAAAAATAAATACAAGTAATTCAAACTGAAGGGGAAGAATTAAAACCATCGCTGTTTGCAGAAGACGTGAAACTATAAACAGAAAACCCTAGGCATTATACTAAAAATCTTTTAGAATTAATAAACAAACAGTAAAATTTCAGGATACAAAATAAATATTCAGAAATCTGTTGCACATCTATACACTAGTAATGAATCAGAGAGTAAAATTAAGAAAACTATCACATTTGCAATAGAATTACAAAGAATAAAATGCCTAGGAATAATGTTATCCAAGGAGGGGAAAGGCCTAGTCTCTGAAAGCTATAAGAATTTGATAACACAAACAAATGGATCATGGATTTGGATCATCTGATCCATCTTGTTCATGGATCAGAATTAATATTATTAAAATATCCATACCACCCAAAAGAATATAAAGATTTAGTATAATCCCAATCAAAGTAACTATGATAGAACTATAACAAATACTATTAAAATTTATATGGAATCAAAAAAGGCCCCTAAAGTCCAAAGCAATCTTGAGAAAGAATGATGCTGGATGTATCATATGCCTTGACCTCAAAGTAAACCATAATGTTATAGTAATCAAAACAATGTGGTATTTACAAAAAAAGGCACACAGATTAATCACACAGAATAGGGATCTCAGATATAAACCTGTATTCATATACTAAATTATTCTACATCAGTGGAGGCAGAATATACAATATGGAAAAAATCAATCTTTTCAATAAACGATGTTGGGAAAACTGCACAACTACATATAAAATAATGAAACTAGATTATTTTCTTACACTTTATACAAAAATAAACTCAAAATGGATGAAACACTTAACTATAAGACCTGAAACCATAAAACCTCTAGAAGGAAAAAATAGATAGTATGCTCTTTGACATTAACTTTAGCAATATATTTGTGACTCTCTTTCCTCAGGCAAGAGCAGCAAAAGCAAAAATAAATCAATGATAATGTATCAAACTAAAAGATTTCTGTGTAATGAAGGAAACCAGCAGCAAATGGGAAGGTTAATCTGCTAAATGTGAGAAGATATCTGCAAATAATATGTTCAATGAAGGGTTAATATTCAGAACATAGAAATAGCTTATGAAACTTAGTATCAGAAAATCCAATTTAAATTTTGTGGCTCAGTGGTTGATGAACCCAGCTAGTATCCATGAGGACTCAGGTTCAATCCCTGGCCTTGCTCAGTGGGCTGAGGAACTGGCATTACTGTGAGCTGTGGTGTAGGTCACAGACTTGGCTCAGATCCTGAGTTGCATGACTATGGTGTAGGCCAGTAGATATAGCTCTGATTTGACCCCTAGCCTGGGAACCTCCATAAGCCACAGGTGTGGTTCTAAAAAGACAAAAGACTAAGTAAGTAAGTAAATAAATAAATAAAGGCAGAAAATCTAAATAGACATTTTTTCCAAATAAGACATAGAGATGGCTGACAGGCACATAAAAGTTGTTTAACATCACTAATGATCAGGGATTTTCAAGTTAAAATTACTGTATCATTTCACACCAGTCAGACTGGGTATTATCAAAAAGATAACAAATAAGTTCTGGAGAGTATATGAAAGCTTCATGCATTGTTGGTGGCAATGTAAATTGGTACAGCCAGTATGGAAAATAGTATGGAATTTCCACACACACACACAAAAAAATAGAACTACTATACAATCCAGCAATTCCACTTTTGGCTATTTATCTGAAGAAAACAAAAATACTAAATCAAAAGGCTATATGCTTCCCAATGTTCACTGCAGCAACATTATTTATGATAGTCAAGATATTATTTACAATAGCCAAGATATGCAACTTAAGAGCCCATCCATAGATGAATGAATAAAAAAGTTGGGCTATGATGTATATGTGTGTGTGTGTGTGTGTGTGTGTGTGTGTGTGTGTGTGTGTGTGTATAATTCAGTCATGAAAAGGAATGAGATCTTGACATTTACAACAACTTGGATTGGCCTAGAGGGTATTATTCTGAGTAAAATAAGTGAGAATGAGAAAGGAAAATACTGTATATTTTCATTTATATATGGAATAAAAAATACAAATGAACTTACATAACAAGACAGAAACAGACTCATAGATACAGAGAACAAACCAGTGGTTGCCAAAGGGCTAGGGAGTAGGGAGTTCGGTTAAACGAGAGAAGAGTATTAAGAGATACAATCTTCCAGTTATAATGTAATAACAAGCATGTAATGTACAGCACAAGGAAAATAGTCAATGTTGCAAAAAGATTTATATGATTGCAATGTATAAAAATATCAGATCACTATATTGCACACCTGAAACTAATATAGTATTGTGAATTAATGATACTTCAATAAAAATGGGATATATTACAATTTGAGGTGATGAAAATAATTCTGTAGAGAAGCACACTGAAATTTCAACTTCTAGTTTTAAAATATTAAGAAAAGTAAGTTATTTTAAAACAACGATGAGATATATCTACACATCTATTAGGTTATGCCAAATCTGGAATACTGATAACATTGAATGCTAGAAATAATGTGAAATAATAGGAATTCTCATACATTGTTGGTAGAATTGCAAAATGGGTATAGCCTTTTTGGGAGACAGTTTGGCAGTTTCCTATTAAAGTAAACGCACTCTTACCATATGCTCCAGCAATAATATTCCTTGATATTTACCAAAAGGAGGTGAAAAATAATATCCACAGAAAAAGCTGGGCAAATATGTTTATAAAGGTTCATTTATAATTGCCCAAAATTGAAAGCAACAAAGATGTCCTTCAATAAGTAAAGGGATAAATATATTCTTGTATGTCCAATGGAATAATGGCCAAAAAGAAATGAGTTGGCAAGACATGAAAAGGCATTGAGGAACATTAAATGAATATTATTAAGTGAAATAAGACAATTTGAAAAGTCTATATGCTATATAATTCCAACTATATGACATGCTAGAAAAGGCAAAACTATGGAGACAAAGATATGATCAGTGTTTGCAAGGGATGTGGGGTACTTAAATATGTTGAACACAGAGGATTTTTAAGTCAGTGTGATATTATGATGGATATATAAATTATACATTTGTCTAAACCCATAAAATGTACCACAACAAGAGTTAACCCCAGGGAAAACTGTAAACCTAGGGTTGTCTTGATACGTTACTATAGGTTTGTACCACTTTGCTGAGTGGTGTTGATAGCAGGGGAGACTATGCACATGTGGGGCAGGTAGTACATGGGAAATCTGTGCACGTCCCTCTCAATTTTATTGTAAGCCTAAAATGCTCTAAAAATCTAAAGTCTAAATAAATCAACACAAATAAAAACAACTAAATACATAAATAATAAATTGTTTTAATCCTTAAGGAACAGTGTTTAACTGCAACTTATCAGACTGTATTATTGAATCTACTGAAAAAATAAATTTCCACAGTTCTAATCCATGACATAGAAATACTTTAATCTTTACTCAGTTTTTCAATACTTTGTTAAAATGTATACTTTTAGTTATACAAACAGTTTTTACAAGTCATTAATTTTTCCATATTCATGTCACATTATTAATATTGGTGCTAAGTATATGTGCTAAGAATGTAATATCCACTGAGGCATGTGTGGCAGATAGTCAAGTGTGAACAGCATCAATATATTGAGAATTTCTCTCAATATGTCTTTAAAATTGTATTAAGCCTATTGCTTCAGGTACTCTATAAAGCCAAAATTTCTATTTATAATAACTAAGATTTATTATGAAGTAGATGCCAGGGAATAGTTTTTAGTATATCATATTCTAAAACATCTGCAGGGCATTTCATTAACAAAACTAGAGACTGTGAGGTCATACTCAAATAAATCACAACATTTCCAGTTGGGCTTTGGATGATTTTTTTTAGTTTGGGGAAAATTGTTTAAACCATCCCGAAATTATATAATATTCTATAGTCAGGGATTTATCTGTTGATATTCAAGTGAAGAAATCATACTTATTATTCTCATGTATATTAGTTCAACATTCATCTTTTGTGAAATATTTGGTTTGTGAATATCACAAAATAAATTTAATAATTGACAATTAGAAAACATTTTGAAGAGAGGAATGGGTAAATTTTTAATCTCCTTTCAAATACAAAGAAATTTTATCCTCTATTCTCTTTTATGTTGCATCTAAGTAAATAAATAAATTCAGAACAAGAAGCTCTGAAATACTGATGAAGCTAGACAGAATGTTTAAGATGCACATTGGCCAGTTTAATCATCCAGAATAGTAAAACTCTGAACTTGCACTCTCCTCTTCTATTCTGGGTTCAATAATTAACTGAGAACCACTGCATAAACTTTAAACTATTCCATAATAAACACTCCAAGTGCCCTTTCTTAATGAAACACTACTGTTATTAACAACAGAAAAGGTGACACAAAAAAATCTTGGATTAAAGACAATAAATAAACATTTTCTGCTTATCAATACAAGGTCAAAACCTTATATTACAATAACAAGGTAAAGGAAAAAGTTTATATTTCTCAATAATCACAGAAATAAAATGACTACAGTTATATAAGCTTAATTTCTCATGAAAATTTATACACATTGACATATAAAATGTGAACCATTCTCATAAGAAAGTTAATTAGGAGAAATTCAATTATTTTTCACTAAATTTTGAATTTGTGAATTAAACATTTTATGCCCATCTATAAATTATTTTGTTCACAGCTAAATCAGAGTATGTTTAGGCTGAATTTTGGCTAAACTAAGGCTTTAAAGCAATACATTTTACACGTGGAAAGTCTTTGATTGTTAGTGTTGTGTCATTTCTCCTTTTATTCACATACATTCTTGAACCAGTCTACTCCTAGTTCAAGTTTTTGCTATAAAAATTTTTCATGTAAGCCCCTTCACCAGCAAATATTTGCAAATGTTTCAACTTGGTGTGGCTGCTTTCTTTCTTTTTTTTTTTCATTGTTCTTTTTTAAAAATTTATATATTTTTAAAAATTTTACTGGAGCACAGTTGTCTTACAATGTTGTATTAATGTGAGGTGTATAGCAAAGTGAATCAGTTATGCGTATAAATACATCCATTCTTTTCTTCTCATATAGATTATTGCAAACTGTTGAGTAGATCTTCCTGTGCTATAGAGTAGGTTCCTATTAACCATCTATTTTATACAGTAGTGTGTATGTGTTATTCTCACCCTTTAATTCCTCCTTCCCCCCTGTAGTTTCACCTATGGTAACCTTATGATTGGATTTGAAATCCGTTTTTTTCTATTTTATAAATAAATTCTTTTGTATATTATATTCCACTTATAAGTGATATCATATGATATTTGTCTTTCTCTTTCTGACATTTCACTCAGTATGATAATGCTGTATGCAGCATGCCATGTTGCTGCAAATAGCATTATCTTGATTATATTTTGTTCCTCCTGTGACATGGAAGTAAGGCCTTAAGCCAATATTCACGTTATTCAAAAGGGAAAAAATTAAATTCAATTATCTGAAAAGTGATAGATTTAGCAAAAATTAATTGAAATCCTACTGTATTATATGTGTTATAACTATGCTTGGTTTTGAAAGTTAAGATAGACAAGATAGAGAAAATTCAGGAAAATCTATGTGTTTTCCAACCCATTTTTTTCCCATGGAAACAGAAACTTAATAATAAGTTCTTCATAAGTAAATATAGTAAAATTATCAAATAAATATCTAGAACATCCATTGAATAATATTATCACTGGAATTGATACACAGAGTTATCAGATACTATAAAATAAAAGGTTTTTAAGTATGCACATTACATTTAGTGAATTCACCTTATTTTGTATGATTTAGCAAGGAATTGTAGTCAACTTTTATAAGTTAGGAGATCTTAATAATAACATCTTATATAACAAGGTTTACTTTTTTTTACATACTTATTTACATATTTACTTTTCAAAAATATTTATAATGTAGTATAAAAATTGAAGATCATAAAGCAATAAAAATGTGCCCTCAAATCAGTCACTCATAGATAAAAACAATTTACAAAAAATATTAGTATTTGCCTTCTGAAGTTTCAAAGATATTTTTATACTATGGCAACATGACAACAGAAAGGTGTTCATTCTACATTATAAAATTATAAAATACCTACCCTAGGATTTTCTTAGTGAAACTGACCTCTCACAAGGCCAAAAATGCAATCATTTAGATTTTAAGAAGAGATCAAGAGTGTTGTACACAAGTGAAAGTAAAAGAGTTAAGTACCAGCTTTATAAAAAAGGTTAAATGGGCTTTTCTTTTTTTTTATTATTATTATTTTTTTATAATTTTTTTTATTTTATTTTCCCACTGTACAGCAAGGGGGTCAGGTTATCCTTACATGTATACATTACAATTACATTTTTTCCCCCACCCTTTCTTCTGTTGCAACATGAGTATCTAGACAAAGTTCTCAATGCTTAATGGGCTTTTCTAAGCAAAAAAAAAAAAAAGTTACAACTAGAAATATTAAAATTATTAAAGGAAAAACCTCATCGATAAAAGTGAATATACAGTAAAGAGAGTGGATCAAACACATATAAATTTAGTAGGCAAGTTTTAAAAAAAGCAGTAAAATGGGAGTTCTCTTTGTGGTGTGGCAGAAATGAATTTGATTAGTATCCATGAGGATGCAGCTAGATCCTTGGCCTCACTCAGTGGGTTAAGGATCCAGCATTACCATGAGCTGTGGTGTAGGTCACAGAAGCAGCGTGGATCTGGCATTGCTGTGGCTGTTGTGTAGGCCAACAGCTGCAGCTCCCATTCAACCCTTAGCTTGCAAACTTCCATATGCTGCACAGGCAGCCATAAAAAGCAAAAAAAAAAAAAAAAGGCTGTAAAATAATCATATAGATTATACCACAATAAATATTTAAATGGTACACAAAGCAAAAAGATATAAAATATGATGTCAAAAACATTAAACTTGGGAAAAGAGTAAAAATGGAATCCAATTTGTTAAAATGCATTCCAGGTTAACGTATCAGCAAATAAAATCACCATATATAAATATAGACTGGTATATTTAAATTGCATGGTAGCAACTATCAAAAATTTATAATAAATGCATGCATACACAAAAAAGAGAAAATAATCCAAACATAACACTAGAGATAGTCATAAAATCACAAATTGCTAAAACAAAATTAAAACCAATTAACAAAATGGCAATAGCTATACATCTAACAACAAATACTTTAAATATAAATGAATTAAATAATCCAATCAAAAGACATAGAGTGGCTGAATGGATACAAAAACAAGACCCATATATATGTTGCCTGAAAAGGACTCACTCCAGATCCAAGATAAACATAGACTGAAAATGAGTGCATGGACAAAAAGGTATGCTATGAAAATGAAAACGAAAAGAATGCTGGAGAGGTAATACTTATATCAGACAAAACAGACTTTAAAACAAACATGGTCACAAGAGAAAAGAAGGATATTACAAACCTTTAGCCAGATGCATACAAAAAACCAAAAGATAAGGCTTAAATAAATAAAACAAAAATGACAAATGAAGGTTTAAAATCAACAATACAGAAATGCACAGAATCATGACATTACTATGAAATATTATATTCTAATAAAATGGAATACTTAGAAGAAATGGACAAATTCTTAGAAATATAAAATCTCCCATGACTGAATCAATAAGAAATAAAAAATATGAACACACGAATTACCAGTAATGAAATTGTTTAGTAATCAAAAAATTCCCAATAAACAAAATTCCAGGACAAGAAAATTTCACAGGTGAATTCTACCAAACATTTAGAGAAGCATTATCCTCTCAAACTATTCAAATAAATAAATAACTAAATAAATAAATAAAAAGATACTTCTCAACTAATTCTACAAGGCCAGTATCATACTGATATTAAAACCAGAAAAAAGATATAAAAAAAGAAAATTACAGGAAAATATCCTTGGTGAATATAAATTTTAAAAATCCTCAACAAAATTGTAGCAAGCCAAATTCAACAATACATTAACTGGCTCACATACCAGAATTAAATGGCGTTATCTCAGTGATTCACGAATTTTTCAGTATCTGCATATCAGTCAATGTGAGGCACATTTATAAATGAAGAAGCATATGATAATCCCAATATATGCGGAATGCTTTTGACAAAATTCAACATTCCTTTAGGACAACTCTAATCAAAGTGAGTATAGAGGTAATATACTTCAACATAAGAAAGGCCATATATGACAAACCCACATCTAACATCACACTCAACAGCGAAAAACTGAAGCATTTCTTCTAAGATCTGGGACAAGTCTGCCCACTCCCACCACTTTTACTCAACATAGTATTGGAAATTCTAAATACAGCAGTTAGACAAGAAAAAAAAAAAATAACAGGAATACAAATTGGAAAGGAAAAAGTAAAATGGTCACTATTTGTAGATGACATAATATTATACTTAGTAAAATCCTGAAGCTACCACTAATAATTATTATAACAATTCACTAAAGTTGCAGGATACAAAATTAAAACACAGAAATC
This sequence comes from Sus scrofa, assembly GCF_054392235.1. Classification (NCBI taxonomy): domain Eukaryota; kingdom Metazoa; phylum Chordata; class Mammalia; order Artiodactyla; family Suidae; genus Sus; species Sus scrofa. The sequence goes on from NC_139386.1 coordinate 53,528,633, forward strand.
TGTTGTGTTTGTATACATTAATAAACTATTGGAAAGAGAAAATAAGAGAACAATTCAATTTACAACATCATTAAAATTAATAAAATACCTAGTAATTAATCAAAAATGATAAAGACCTGTACTCAGAAAACTATAAGCCACAGATGAAATAAATCAAACACAACACAAACAATGGAAAGATATACTGTACTCATGGATTTGAAAAACTAATAATATTAAAATAAACCATACTACAAAAGTCAGTCTCCAGATTCAATGCAATCTTTATCAAAATACGAACGGCACTTGCTTCAGAAGTTAAATAATTCTAAAATTTGTATGAAAACACAAAAAACCTCAAATAATAAAAAAATCTTGAGAAAGGAAAATAAAGCTAAAGGTAATATGGTCCCTGATTTCAAACTATACCACAGTACTACGATAATCAAAATAGTATGATACTGACAAACAAAAAAGATGAAGATCAATATAACAGATAGAGAGCCCAGAAATAATTATGTATTCATATGGCAGTTGACTAGGAGAAAAGAGCCAAGAATATACAATGGGAAAATACAGTCTTCAATAAATGATGTTGGGAAAACCAGACAGCTAAATGGAAAAGAATTAAAGTGGACTATCTTCTCACACCATATACAAAAATAAATTGCATTAAAGACTTAATTGTAAGATCCAAAACAATAAAACTCTAAGAAGAAAACATAGACAGTATGTTCTTTGACACTGATCTTAGCAATAAATTTTTGGGTATGTATCCTCAGGAAAAGTAAATGAAAGGAAAAAAAAAAGACTTTGGGGAATTCCTGTCATGGCTTAGTGTGTTATGAACCCAAAAAGTATCCATGAGGACATGGATTCAGTCCCTGGCCTCACAGAGAGGATTAAGGATCCAATGTTGCCATGAGCTGTGGTGTAGGCTGGCAGCTGCAGCTCCAATTCAACCCCTAACCTGAGAGCTGTCATAGGTGCAGCCCTTAAAAAAAAAAATAAATAAATAAATACTTTTGCACAGTGAAAGAACCTATCAAAAAAAAAAAAAAAAGAAAAGACTGCCTATAGAATGTGAGAAGATATTTGCAAATGATATATCCAATAAGGAATTAATATCTAATATTTTCTAAGAACTCATACAACTCAATATCAAACAACCTGATTAAAAAAAAAAAAAAATGGGCAGAGGACCTGAATAGACATTTTCCCAAGAAGACATACAGATGGCAAAGGGCACATAAAATTATGGTCAACATTGTTAATCATTAGTAAAATCCAAATAAAACCACAATGTGTTAACACCTAACATCCTAACATCTTCTAGTATAGCTATTATTTTAAAAGACAACAAATAGGTTTTTTTTTTTTTTTTTTTGAGTATACACCTAGGTGTGATATCACTGGGTCAAATCAGAGTTCTATTTTTAGTTTATTTTTTCTTTTTTGTTGGTCTTTTTTTTTAGGTCTGCACTTGTGGCATGTGGAGGTTCTCAGCCCAGGTGTCTAATTAGAGCTGTTGCTGCCAGCCCATGCCAGAGCCACAGCAATGTGGGATCCAGGCCATGTCTGTGACATACACCACAGCTCATGACAATGCCATATCCTTAACCCACTGAGTGAGGTCAGGGATTGAACCGCAACCTCATGGTTCCTAGTCAGATTTGTTTCCTCTGCACCTCTATGATAACTCCTATTTTTAGTTCCTTATGAAACCTACAGTGGCTGTACCAATTTACATCCCCATTAGGAGTGCACAAGTATTCCCTTTTCTTTCACATCAGAGCTGCAGCTTCAGTCTTCATAGCAGTTTGCAGCAACACTGGATCCTTAACCCATTTAGTGGGGTCAGGGATTGAACCCCATCCTCACAGATACCACATTGTGTTCTTAATCCATTGAGCCACAATGGGAACTCTTAACATAGAATTCTTAATCATCTATTATTTTTTTATTTCTGTGATCTTTAAAATTGGATAGATTATAAAATGCATCTGCATAGCATGTACTTTATATTCTTTATACTTGGCAATTATTTGTTTACTCATCATCATTTTCCTAAAGTCTTTTGCACTTGGGTTCTTTGATTGCAAGGACCACCAATCAATTAATATTGATTATTGGTTGGATAGCATTTTAAATAGCTACTTTACTATTGAATTACTAAAGGTGAAATAGTGAATCTGTGTCTCCATGCCTGAAAGAGTAAATAGTATATTTTGTTGAATGTTCACTAATAATCCCCTTTTACCAGAAGGTCTAGTTGGGAAATCATATCACAGATTAATTTATAAAATATAAAGTCCAATTCTGGCTTTGCAAATGGCCTATCATCTACACTGCCATGGGACCATAGGGTTAAACATTAAAATGTGTGAAGCCAGGGATCAAACCTGCATCCTCGTGGATGCTGGTCAGATTCATTTCCACTAAGTCACAACAGGAACTCCAGGGATAACTTTATAACTATTAATACACAAAGTAGTCAGTTTCCTTTCTAGTGAATAGATCAATCATCCATCTCAATACATGCCAAAGAAGCATCTGAACAAATTTATCATCTCAATACATGCCAAAGAAGCATCTGAACAAATTCAACATTCATTACTGATAAAAAAATAAATAAACTCAATGACCTGTCTATAGAGGGCATATGCCTCCAGATGATAAAGATCATATATGACAAGCTCACAGCTAACATAGTACACAACAATGAAAAGCTGAAAACATTTTCTTGAATATTTGGAACATCAAAAAGATGCCAACTCTCACCACTTTTATTCAACATAATATTGGAAGTTGTAGCCAGAGAAATTAGGCAGGAAAAAATAGATAAAAAGGAATCTAAACTGGAAAGGAAGAAGTAAAACCATCACATGTCACAGGTGACAAAATACTATACATAGAAAATTCTAAAGAAACCATCAACAAACTGTTAGATCTAATAAACTCAGTAAAGTTTCAGGATACAAAGTCAATATAAGAATCAACTGTGTTTCTATACACCAACCAAGTATTATCACACAAAGAAATTTAAAAACAATTCCATTTACACTAGAACCAGAAAGAGTAAATATTCATAAATAATTTTAAACAAGGAAGTAAAAAAATCTGTAAGATATTGGTAAAATAAACTAAAGACAGAAATGAGTGGAAAGCAATTCCATGTTCATGGATTGGGTAAATTAAAATTATTAAAATGTTCATACTATCAAAAATCATCTATGAGTTCAATGTAATTCCTTTCAAAATGTCCAATGTCATTTTCACAGAAACAGAAAAAAAACTAAAATTTGTCTGAAACCAAAAAAGACATGGAATAGCCAAAGCAATCTGGAGAAAAAAAGAAGCTGGGGGCATCATATAACCAACTTTCAAACTCTAATACAAAGTAATAGAAACTTATACCCATCCTCCTTAAACTTTTTCAAAAGTTTGAAGAAGGAACACTCCCAAAGTAATTCTCTGATGCCGCCATCACCCTAATTCCAAAACCAGGCAAAGATACCACCAAAAAAGAAAACCATAGGCCAATATCTCTGATGATCACAAAAATCCCCAACAAAATTTTGGCCAACTGAATCCAACAACATATAAAAAAGATCATACACCACGACCAGGTGGGATTCATCCCAGGTACACAAGGACGGTTCAACATAGGCAAATCAATCAACATCATACACCATATTAACAAAAGAAAAGTAAAAACCCACATGATTATCTCAACAGATGCAGAAAAAGCATTTGACAAAATCCAACATCCATTCATGATCAAAATTCTTACCAATGGAGTTCCCATCATGGTACAGTGGTTAATGAATCTGACTAAGAACCATTAGGTTGAGGGTTTGATCCCTGGTCTTGATCAGTGGGTTAAGGATACGGCATTACCATGAGCTGTGGTGTAGGTTGCAGAGGCAGCTCGGATCCCTCATTGCTGTGGCAATGGCGTAGGCCCGTGGCTACAGCTCTGATTCAACCCCCAGCCTGGGAATCTCTATATGTCACAGGAGTGGCCCAAGAAATGGCAAAAAGACAAAAAAAAAAAAAAACTTACCAAAGTGGGTATAGAGGTGGTGCCAGGGGCCAGATCCGGCGGCCAGGGAGTGTACACTTTCCCAAAGAAGAGGGACAGACGTCGGCTTTTGCAATGGAGATAGCTTCTTTGTCCCTTCTTTCAGGGTGCTGGACTGCTCAAATTTTATTGGCATCAGTGGTTGATTATATAGACAGTTTTTCATTACAGATTACATTACAGTGTTAAAAGTACATTGGTTAACTATTACATGGTATAGCAGCTATACATCCTGTTTTAAGATCTCTATCTTAACTGGATTTAGTGAGTACTTTGAAGAGGCCATAAACCACAAGAATTTGGCATTTACAAACTTTGTTTGTAGACTGGTGCTTATCTTCAAAGTGTTATGGCAGGGAGATAGTGTAAGTAAATACAAACCAACTTAGTTAAACTAGCTATCACTAAAAAGCTTTTAAAATCAAAGACACAACTCACAGCTAGTTTTTTTGGATAAGATATGACTAACTTCTATGGACCTCATTAAAATCCTAGCTCTATAAAGTTTACTATATAATTAGTTAATAGATAAACACTATGTTTTACCTAAGTTGGATTTAAATAGGGGAAAGTCTTTCAGGATGAAATTCTTATTATATTATTGTTGTAATTTTGTTAAATCACAAATAACCACAGGAAAATAAGAATGGAAAATAAGAATAACATGTAAATAATCAGGAAAGGCTGAGGAAAACTGAATAACAAATAAAACAACAGGAAAGACTAGGTACCCAAGAAACAATCCATGTTCTCCAGCATAAACATGGAAATTGTTTTCCCAGGAAAGCCCCAATTTTTCCCATCAACATCAAAATGAGAGCTGTATAGCCTGAGGCCTGCCTTTGGCTTGTACCATGCAGGCAGGCTTTTATCCTGACCAGAGGCCCACCTTCTGCATGTACCATTCAGGAGAATTTTTTCCTGACCAGGAGCCCACCTTCGGCTTGTACCATTCAGGTGAGCTCCCTTTCTTGGTTAGGAACCTGACTTCAGGGTTGTTTTTTTTTTTGCCATTAGGCAAGGTCATTATTTTGAGTCCCTGCATTTTATCGGCTCCCCACATAGAGAGAACATACCTTAACATAGTCAAAGCCATTAGGACAAACCCACAGCAAATATAATACTCAATGGAAAAAAGCTGAAAGCCTTCCCACTAAAATCTGGAACAAGACAAGGATGCCCACTCTCACCACTGTTACTCAACATAGTCCTAGAAGTCCTAGCCATGGCAATCAGACAAACAAAAGAAATAAAAGGCATTCACATAGGAAGAGAAGAGGTAAAACTGCCACTGTAGGCAGATGACATGATACTATATAGAGAAAACCCTAAGGACTCAACCCAAAAACTGCTTGAACTGATCAACAAATTCACCAAAACGGCAGGATATAAGATTAACATTCAGAAACCAGTCGTATCTCTGTGTACTAACAATGAAATATTAGAAAAGGAATACAAAAACACAATACCTTTTAAAATTGCACCCCCCAATTGCACAAATACCTGGGAATATACCTGACCAAGGAGGTGAAAGACTTATATGTTGAGAACTATAAAACATTAATCAAGGAAATTAAAGACGATGTAAAGAAATGGAGAGATAGTCCATGTTCCTGGGTCGGAAAAATTAATAATGGCCATACTACCCAAAGCCATCTCCTGATTCAATGCAATGCCTATCCAATTATCCATGATATTGTTCACAGAATGAGAACAAACAATCCAAAAATTTATATGGAACCACAAAAGACCCAGAATTGCCAGAGCAATCCTGAGGGACAAAAACCAAGCTGGAGGCATAACTCTCCCAGACTTCAGGCAGTATTACAAAGCCACAGTCATCGAGACAGTGTGGGACTGGTACCAAAACAGACAGACAGACCAATGGAACAGAATAGAGAATGCAGAAAGAAACCCTGACACCTACGGTCAATTAATCTTTGACAGAGGAGGCAAGAACATAAAATGGGGAAAAGACAGTCTTTTCAGCAAGTATTGCTGGGAAACCTGGACAGCTGCTTGCAAAGCAATCAAACTAGAACACACCCTCACGCCATGCACAAAAATAAACTTGGAATGGCCAAAAGTCTGAACTATGAGACAAGACACCACCGGACTCCTGGAAGTGAATATAGGCCAAACATTCTCCGACATCAACCTTACGAATGTTTTCTCAGGTCGGCCTCCCAAAGCAACAGAAATAAGAGCAAAAATAAACCAATGGGACCTCATCAAACTAACAAGCTTTTGCACAGCAAAGGAAACAAATAGACAACTTACAGAAAGGGAGAAAACACTTTCGAATGATGCAACTAACAATGGCTTAATCTCTAAAATATACAAGCACCTTATACAACTCAACAGCAAAAAAGTCAACAACCCAGTGGAAAAATGGGCAAAAGACCTGAATAGACTGTTCTCCAAGGGAGATAAACAGATGGCCCACAAGCACATGAAAAAATGCTCCACATCCCTGATTATTAGAGAAAGGCAAATCAAAACCAACAGGAGATACCACCTCACACCTGTCAGAATGGCCATCATCAATAAGTCCCCAAAGAACCAATGCTGGAGGGGGTGTGGAGAAAAGGGAACCCTCCTGCACTGTTGGTGGGAATGTAAGCTGGCATGACCATTATGGAGAACAGTATGGAGGTACCTTAGAAATCTATACATAGAACTACCATATGACCCAACAATCCCACTCTTGGGCATATATCTGGACAAAACATTCCTTGACAAAGACACATGTACCTGCATGTTCACTGCAGCACTATTCGCAACAGCCAAGACATGGATAGAACCCAAGTGTCCATTGACAGATGGGATTAGGAAGACGGGGTATATAGACACAATGGCCTACTACTCAGCCATAACAGAGAACAAAATAATGCCATTTGCAGCAACATGGATGGAACTAGAGACTCTCATCCTGAGTGAAGTAAGTCAGAAAGAGAAAGACAGATACCACATGATGTCACTTATACCTGGAATCTAATATATGGCACAAAGGAAGCTTTCCACAGGAAAGAAAACCATAGGCTTGGAGAATAGACTTGTGGTTGCCAAGGGGGAGGGGGAGGGAGTGGGATGGATGGGGAGCTTGGGGTTAGATGCAGACTATTGCCTTTGGAATGGATTAGCAATGAGATCCTGCTGTGTAGCACTGGGAACTATGCCTAGTCACTTATGATGGAGCATGATAATGTGAGAAAAAATAACGTATGCATGTATGTGCAGCTGGGTCAGCATGCTGTACAGTAGGGTAAAAATTGTATTGTGGCAATCAATAATAATTAAAAATAATAATTACAAGAAAAAAATAATAAAGAAACAAGTTCCTGAAAAACATTATGTGGTAATAATCATTAACCTACAGGTAATTGTGTTGCCTAATTTTTAGCTTAGAGTTGCTCGTGTTTAGGGTGCAAGCAAATGAGGGAGAAGAAAAAGGAAGGGCTCCATACTCTTCAATATTAAATTATTCATTTCTAAAGAAGCATAAGGAATATATCGTTTCTCTCAGGTGTATAAGATGCTGACATCATTATTTTTATTCCTTGAGGGAGGACCAGTATCCTTCTCCAAGGCTGTGCTATTGTTCCTCTACTGTTCCTTCCTTGAATTTGCATCTTCCCTTCCTTGATCAGCAAATATCTGAAACTGTCCCCTGGAAATCAGGGAAGTCCATGGGGGCTGAATGAGGCACATTTCCTAAAACCAAGAAATTGGGGACACAGAAAGTTTTTTGTGTCCAGAAGCCCCACAGGGCCCTGCTTGATTTCAATATGAGGTAATATTTCATTGTGGCTTGGATTTACATTTCTCTGATTATTAGTCATACTGAATATTTTCATATTTCTGTTTGTTCATTTGTATTTTGTATGTTTTCCTTGAAAAAATGTCTATTCTTTTTTTTTTTGCTTATTTTTAAATTGGATATTTGAGAATTTTTTTGTTGTGCTTTGTTTTTTTGTGACTTTATTTACAATTTTAAATATTGATTCCTTATCATATATGTGGTTTTCAAATATATTCTCCCATTACTTGATTACCTCTTAAATCTATTAATAATTTTCCAAGATGACACAATTTGGAAATGACAGTCTCAAACAAATGGCACTGGGAAAACTGGATCTCCTCATCTTAGGTATATTTTTTTTATCAATAATGACAACATTTCAAAAGAAAAAAGTTTGAAGCCTATGATATATGACAGAACAATGGACCATAAATCTTTGTATCAAAATAGAAATATTTTAAATTGCTTGTTATTGTAAATGTTTCTTTCACATAAGAGGTAGAAATTTCATTTTTTGCTCTCAGATTTGATTTCATTAGTCATATTGAGACAAGCACTTATTAGGGGATATGAGGATCAAGGAGAGTTAGTGAGCTGCTCTTTTCTCCTCAATTTTGTAAACTCTGTGAAGTACTAAAACGACTATGAGTTTCTGTTTGCAATTCTATTTTTTTTTCCTAAAAATTCTGGAAGAAAATGACTTGTTTACACAATTTTTTTAAGGTAAAGATCAATCCTTTCAGTCCGTTAACTTTAAAAATCTTCCTTAGGATTTGGCTTATAGATCCTTCAGAGTGAAACAATTTTTCTTGCTACTTTTTTTATTATCCTTCTTAGCATTTGTCATTATTCTAAGAGAATCCCCTTCTGGGGGTTGAGAAGGGGAGAAGAGAAAATGACTGGGCATGAAAGACATCTATGTTCTGTAAAATACAGCCTTGCACATAGTAACAACAATGTGTTTTTTAATATGATTCATATTGAATTTAAGAACTAATGTGAAATGAGCCATTAATAATAAAAGATAAAATGTAATTCGACAAACCTAGAGACTTAAATATACCTGAATTTCTTTCATTATAGTTATTACTGTCCTCTAGTAATTACTCCTAAAATTCACTCTGAAATAATATAATTTAGCCTAGTTTGTCAAATTACATTTAAAGTCTGCATTATATTATACAATGTGTTCATTTTATTTAATGTCATATTAATCAAATTATTCCAGATTCAGAAGAACCACAATGAAATAATTGTATCTTTAAAACTTAATATTTCCTTGGGAGTTACAAATTGTGGCTCAGTAGAAATGAATCTGAATAGTATCCATGAGGATGCGAGTTCAATCCCTGTCCTCAGTGAGTCAGCAATCCAGCATTGCCATGAGCTGTGGTGTAGGTTGCAGATGTGCCTTCAATCCTGTGTTGCTATGGCTATGGCTAGGCTGGCAGTTGTAGCTTCAATTTAACTCCAAGCCTGGGAAATTCCATATGGCCTGGGTATTGTCTTAAATGGAAAAAAGAAAAATGAAAAAAATTTCCTTAATATCCTCAACTGTCAAGTCAGCATTGAAATTTCTAAATGGATTACAATTTTATTTATTCTGATTTCATCATTTTGCATTTTGAACCAGGATAGAAATAAGGTCTACATGTTGTGATTAATAGTTACTTTTTTGTCTCTTTTACTCTACATATTCTCTCACATTCTTGACAGTGTATTTATTAAAGAAAAAAAAACCAACATACTATTTTGTAAATATTTCCACAGTCTAGAATTTCTTGGTTTATGTCCATAGTGTCATTTAACATATTCTTATTTTGCTGTATTTTCTGTAAATTCGTAGTTGATTACATAAACTTCATTCAATTTAGGTTTGTTAGACATTTTGCTAAGACTGAAGTATAGGTGGTATTTTTTTTCCATTCAGAGTCACATAATGTTTGGATGCCTTTCTTTCACCAATATTCTAATGTCTAAATCCATTAATTTACTTGGCTTGCAAAGTGATATTTGATCAATTCTTCTTTACTGATAATTAACTGTTATACATTTATAAAGTGAAACATTCCCCTTTTCTTACTCAGTAGTACACTTTAGATTAGATAAAAATCAGGATAACTCTTGATTCTCTTTCCCTTCATCCATCTATATTCAAATCAAGTGTTGGTTTTCTAGCATCTGAAGACATCATTCTAAATGACTGAACTTCATATGAATGTAAATTACTTTTTTCTCTTCAACCTATCAACTTTGTACAGTGACTAAAAACCAAACACAATCACTATCTTTAGAAAAGTGGAGCAATGGAAAATTTCATATATAATTATGGAAAACTAGAACCAGAAATAATGATACTAGAAATTATTTTTTTTTGGTGGTGGTAGGCATGTGGTTAATAAACTGGAATATATCCAACTTCCTGAAACACTTATAGGCTTCAATTCCCCTTCAAGGAGATTAAACCCAAAAGCCTTTGTCCATGTCTCATTATAATGCCCCATTTCCCCACTTTGAATACCTTGAGCTATTTACTCCCTACTAGGAAAGGAATGTCATCCATTCCTCACCCCACCTCCATATAACCTGTTCCCCATGCAAATAAGGTATCCTGCCCCAAACCAATCAGAAGATCAAATATGCCCCATATAGAAATCAAACAACACTCAGCCCTTATGCATGGATAGGTTGCTGTGGCAGGATAAATTGGGTCTACATCATGGGGCTATAAAAGCAAATGAGAAGGGCGTTTGGTCTTTCTTTTAACCCATATGTTAGACTGCATGTGAGATCTCCCTATTTCTGAAAATGTACTATTGCTTTAATAAATTTGTAAATCCCAGGCCACCTGCCTCTGCTGGCTCTCTCCCAGCACTACTATAGCATATACCAACAGCAGGCACCACCAAATCCTTGGTGTGTGTGGGCAAGAATTGAAAGAAATAACACAGAGGAACCTGAAAAAAACCACATTTGTTTAAATTTTAAACAATATTTAAGAATAATAAGGATAATAAACAAATTTAACCATTCTAGATTATTTAAAGTCACTATAAAAGTCATATTAACTCAAATCTGAGGTTATAAAAAGTCAAAATTTAACCCTACATTTACATCAAAATGTTTTAACCATTCTTTCATATATTGACAATAACATATTTATAGGTTTGAAAATACTTCTTTTTTTGTGTGGTTTTATAGATAGAAATGCAAGTGTTACCCTTTGGAATTTAAATAAGTTGTGGACCTTTGGCGAATATGTAGTCTATGTCAAGAGGAGGGTCTCAAGGAATAAACAAAGTTAAATGCTGTGTTGATATTGTGAATGATGTGTGTGTGTGTGTGTGTGTGTGTGTGTGTGTGTGTGTGTGTGTGTGCATGTGTATTTAGGAGGCAATGTTAATTATACTCAAACAGCTTTAGATATTTTATGTTCCTGTGTAAGTATAGATCCATAGTTGGGGAGGAGCACAAAAAGGAGAGGGGAAGCATCAGATTGGTGGGACCTTCAGCACGACTGAAAAAAAGGTTTGGTCAGTGATTAACAGGTGGGATTTATGCATCTCAAATACCACTAAAGTAAACTTCCTTATTGATATTTGCAAAATAGTTTGGGGATTTCATGTTGACCAAACATACATTGTAGGAAACTGACTTCCATGTGATATCCTTATTTCTTTTTAGTTATTAATTTAAAAAGAACATAAAACACAAAAGAAATAATTCTTCAACTTTGTGTAAAAAAATTAATAAGCAGAGGCCTCAATTAAATATTAAATGAAAAAACCTCCAAAAAGAGAGAGGGAGAATGGGAATCTCTCATGCCCCATGAAGAGAGCAGAGCCCAATAAGAAGCAAGACTCCTCTTCTTTCCTGGCAAGGGCTCAGCCAATGAAAAGTCATGGTCTCTTTGTTTATTACAGTTTTCCAAAAATCCTTTTTCCCACTAGAAACAAATTCTCTTTCCTTTGCAGTCAGGGACTTGCCAGTGGCTTACCATGGTTCCAGATTCCAAATTGCAATTGCTACAGAAAACCTCCCTCATTATCTGATGAAACAATCTCATAGGTCAAGAGAGAATAGTAAAAATCAGTGATATATTTACACTTTAAAATTGTACAACTCTTTACTCCTTTCCTCCTAGAAAAGATAGGATTTGAATACCTCAAACTCTTTTTCTAAAAGACAATCCTTACAAATCATATATAAGATATAGTCTCATATCTAACTGCATCCTCTAACTTCAGTTAAATTTGTCTTCACTTGCCACCACTGTTCCCCTTGAAAATCTCTTGATTAGGTGAGGGTTGTTGGGATAACAGATGTCTGGTATTGATCAGGCATCTACTTGGTCTATGTTTCTGCAAATCTATATTCGTACAATTTAATGACTGAAAAAGATGGATCAAGAAAGTTGTTTACTAAGCAAATTTACTTGGGAATTTGCTTAATGTTGTTATTGAAGGTCACATAGGTTATTGGGTTAACATCACTTTTTCAGATTTGTAGAAAATGCTGTCAATGATATACTATGAGGCAAGGTTCTCTACCTTAACTATACATTAGAATCTCCCAGGGCACTTTAAAAATATAAAAAAATATAATGATGACCACCCTAGATCAATTAAGTCTAAATCTCTGCTGAGGGTGAGGCTTGAAAATTGCTACTTTAAAAAATCCCCAGGAATTCTAATGTGTAATCAAAGTTGGAAAGTGTGGCCTGAGGGGATAAAGACCAGAAAATGAGTATAATCCATGAAAGTACTGGCAATGTGTGGTAGCTCCAGAACTTTTGATGTTCTTCTTCATAACATTTTATTTTGTCTCATTCTACTCTGTTTTTAGTCTATTTGTGGATAGTTTTTGTTTCTTTGGTTTTTTTTTTTTTTTTTGCTTTTAGTAGGGAAAGAAGACCTGATTTTTTTCAATGTATTTCAGTATTCTAGTTTTAAATAACTCCAGTAACTTAAAGTGAAGTATTTGAAGTAAGAAAGAGTGGCTTATATTCATTGTGATGCATCAGCACAAAACTGGAAGTACATAAATACCAGTGTGACTTTTCCCATTACAGCCTCACTCTGGTAAATCCAAATTTGTGGAACACTTTTTATCTAGTAGGTGACGAAATCATTTTGCAGTGATGGGCTTTTTATTGTTGTTGAAAAAGAAACTGTACAAAAATTGGGCACTTTAGGGGAACTGGAAGCTTAACTTCAGTTTATAGTGTTGACGTATTCCTTAACATACCTGTAGAATTGAATCTCTGCATAATTAATACAAAACCTCCAAAATTAAATTTTCATTTATTATATTTCTGTTAAAAAACTCATATTCTTGATACATGGGATAACTTTCCTAAAGGCTGTTTGTGTATTCCTTTTCATTTGAAAATAGTATCTTAGTATAGTATACAAATCCAATGGAAAATTTCACTTGCGAAAGAGATGAACTCATAGTTGAAATGTAAGTGCCCATGCAATAGGTGACACTGATGAAAGAGAATCATTTTTGGCCATATATAGACACCCTTAGCCAAAATAAGTTTTAACATGACTTTCTCATTTCTTGGCTAGTTCTGGCTATAGATAATGGCTGCTCTTGGTTGGGACTTCTCTTATTTTTTGTGGAGTCCCTGACTTACCAGATTCTAAGTTCTTGGTCAACTATAATTATTATAAATATTTGAATATCTGTAATGAATTTAGGAAAAAACTATTATGTTATGTTGCTTTAATTTTATTTTAATAGCAAAAGTACATTTTCATTTTAAATAATTAATGCATTAATTGTGTCCAGAAGTTTTTTATTTATTTTTTATAAAGATTCAGGTATATGAAGTATTAAAAGTTAATGTATTCTTAATTAGTTTTTGCAGAAAATATCATAAAGTTTGGCTGAATATACATCCAGGTAACACCAGACAATCCCTAAAAGGTGACAGGGAGGGATGGATTCGGGGTTTGGGATTGGCAAATGCACACTACTGTATATATAATAGATGATCAATGGGGACTTGGTATATAGCAAAGGGAACTCTCCCCAATATCTTGTAATAACGGATATGGAAAAAGAATCTAAAAAAAAAGATGTATACATATGTACAACTGAATCACTTCATTGTAGAGCAGAAATAATCACAACATTGTAAAACAACTATAATTCAATAAAATTTAAAAAAAAAACAATAAAACCCCACAAACTCATGTAGAGGCCAGTTGGCAAGGATTCCCTTAGCATTTTCTCCTTCTGAGCTGTTATATAGATCTTTTCATAGGTCTTTCTAGTGCTTTCTTAAATACTTTTAAGAGCAGTTGACACTGTTATGAATAGTATTTCTTTTTGAAGTTGCAAATTTATTAGTGTTTTATTCACAACAGCAAATTTTATTGGTTCATAAGCATCTTTGTAGCTTGTTTACTGCTACAGTAGAGCCACAGGGCCTTTATTGTTTTTAGAGACTTGAGAACTCCTATAGTAAAAACATTTTTCTGGAGATATTAACCTTAGGATTTTTTTTTAATGCAGAGCTAATAAGAGATTGTAATGTCTAGTGAGCTTAGGTTTGCTCAATCAGATCTCTCTTCATGTTTATTTTGGTTATGCTATTGGGCTGGTTCTCAGTCCTCACCATACTTTAAAATGGCTGGAGCAACTTTTAGAAAGAAGTTATGCTTGTGTCCAGTAGAAATGGAATGAGAGGGATATGGCTTGGAATATATATTTTCAAAAAAATCCCCCAATTGATTTTAATGTGCAGTGGTAATTGAGACCTATGAATTACAAACTTCATACCACAGGTCCATTCAATGTAAGACCAATGTCTCACCTGAATGGTGATTCTATTTGATACATTTGAATCTATGAGTAGGCTGATTTCCCACTAGATGAATTGATAAATAAAACTTAGTGGATATATACAATGGAATACTATTAAGCTATAAAATGAAGGAAATTCTGCCTATAGTGACAAAATGATGGACCTTGAAGACATTACGCTAGAGAACTAACTCAGAAGAGAAAGGCAAGTACTGTATGTTCTTACTTTTATGTATACCAAATCTAAGAAACCCCAACTCATAGAAATAGAGAAAAGAATGGCTGTTGCCAATAGGGAGATTTTGGTCAAAGTGTACAAACTTACATGTATAAGGAGCTAATGTCATTTATGTCAGAGAATGTTTGGCTGATGTTTTCCTCTAAGAGTTTTATAGTATCTGGTCTTATATCTAGGTCTTTAATCCATTTTGAGCTTATTTTTGTATATGGTGTTAGGGAGTGGTCTAATTTCATTCTTTTACATGTGGCTGTCCAGTTTTTCTTAGCACCACTTATTGAACAGGTTGTCTTTTCTCCATTGTATATTCTTGCCTCCTTTGTTTGTAGATTAGTTGACAGAAGGTGCGTGGGTTTAATTCTGGGATTCCTATCCTGTTCCACTGATCTCTATTTCTGTCTTTGTGCAAGTACCATACTGTTTTGATGACTGTTGCTTTGTAGCATAGTCTGAAGTCAGGGAGCCTGATTCCTCCATCTCCATTTTTCTTTTTCAGGATGTCTTTGGCTATTCTGGGTCTTTTGTGCTTCCAAACAAACTTTAAATATTTTCTTCGAGTTCTGTGAATAATGTCCTTTGTAGTTTGATAGTGATTGCATTGAAGCTGTAGATTGCCTTGGGTAGTATAATCATTTTGATAATATTGACTCTTCCAATCCAAGAGCATGGTATGTCTTTTCATCTTTCTGTGTCACCTTTGATTTCTTTCATTAGAGTCTTAGAGTTTTCAGAGTACAGGTCTTTTGTCTCTTTAGGTAGGTTTACTGCTAGTTATTTTATTCTTTTGGATACTATGGTAAAATGGATTGCTTCCCTAATTTCTCTTTCTGGTCTTTCATTGTTAGTGTATAGAAATGCAGTTGATTTCTAAGCATTGTGTTTGGGATACAAAGATGTTTAAGACACATTGCCTATTTTTAAATGGCTCAAATTTTCTCTGGGAGAGGCAGACACTAAGAAGGTTATCTATCACATGATACATTAATGATAACCACAGAGTTAGACATAAAGAATAAAGAGCACATTCTGTTGTTATGAGACAAAGCAATCTTCTTGGTTTGTTTAATTGAATTGTATATTCATATTTTTATAAATTATATATGAACATGTATAAAAGTAAAGTGGCATTTCTCAGCTATATTTCTTGAAAAAGTGAGTTGAATATGAGACCACTTTTTAATGTCTAAATGTGGCCTTACTTCCCAATCTTTAAGACCTGGGCTCCTTTGTGAATATGTATAAATTTTGAATGTTGATTAAACAGAGTGTAACCTAGTTAAAATAGCAAAAGGTAATGGCAAAATGTATTTTAGCCCTGGGGTCACTGGAATATCTTTCTCTCTATCTCTAGCTCTATGTATATTTCTATCTCTGTTTGTCTTTCTGTCTATATATTTGTCTTTTACCTCTATCTCATTCACACACACACACATACACACACACACACAAACACACACACATATTTCTAAAAAAATCAAAGACATCGGAAGAATGTGGAAACCCTAATATTCCTTTCTACTGTCTTATAAATAAGACTCAAAAGGGAATGTTGTTAGGGCAGCATATGATTTTTTTCTCTCTCTCTAGTGTTCTGGTTTATAAGCCTGACTATTACTAGAGACAGTTTGATATATTGCAATATATATATTTAAAAAATTATTCTGTAAATCATATATTGAAAATAATAAAAATGTATGAGAAAATAGAGTTAAGCCAGTGCATTTAGATGTTGCATGATGTTCTAAATAGAGCCCCAACTAACATAATACTTCATTAAAACAAAAAGCACAGTTAAAAGAACACATTAAATTTCTAATAAATAAATAAATCCAAAAATTAGGAGTTCCCGTCATGGCTCAGTGGTTAACGAATCTGACTAGGAACCATGAGGTTGTGAGTTCGATCCCTGGCCTTGCTCAGTAGGTTGAGGATCTGGTGTTGCCATGAGCTGTGATGTAGGTTGCAGATGTGGCTTGGATCCCACGTTGCTGTGGCTCTGGTGTAGGTCAGAGGCTACAGCTCGGATTAGACCCCTAGCCTGGGAACCTCCATATGCCATGGGATGGGCCTTAAAAAAGGCAAAAAGACAAAAAAAAAAAATCCAAAAATTAATGAAGAACTTATCTTTTAACATAAAGAAGATAGTAACTCATTGGAAAGGAATATAAAGAAGGGTTGAGTCTGTTGTGTGATGTAAACAAAGGAAAAATGCCCAAGGATTGTTGAGCAACACAATGTTTCTGAACAGAGCACATGCCTGAGTCAAACAAAGAAGACTGAAGTTGAATGGACATCTGTGGACACATTTCTCCTTCATGGCTCATTATGTTTAGCTCAGTTTGAACACTTTCCGTTCAACTGCTGTTGTTTAGTGGAACAAAATCCTAACTAGGAAGAAAATGCCTGTGAATGAAGGCAATTTCCGATTTACTTTGACATCACACCTAGAGTTATTATTGTGTGTGAGTTGATGTGCAAATAAAAATCTATTATACCAGAGGGTATATTTTTTTCATTATTCCTATCACTTGGACATTTCAGTTACTCTGGATTTTTTTCACTCTGCTTTTTTCCTTTCAGGTTTTGATTATATCTCAAGTACTTCCTACCAACCTGACCCTGCCTGATTCTTGACCACATCCTTTACAGATAGTTAGAATTTTGAAAGAGACTGTATGTGTTTAAGTCACATGAATTCTTTAGAAATATGGTTATAAGTCTTATCTTAATTTTGATAATTCTATTTAATTTAAAGGAAAGCAAGGGGACATTCCTTTTCTCCCAAATAAATCATATTTTAAAATATTTCTATAGCATAAAAATCAGAAAATTAATGTTTTCAGAAAGCTCAAAATTATACAGACTTCTGACTTTAACATTTAGTTTGTTAGGAAAGCCTCTTGATGTTGGAATCAATATTTGCCATGAGATATGTACAGTATGCTTTATTCTGGCACATTGATTGCACTGCACCCAACTTTGTGACAGGAAAGGCAACTGGAAGCTGGTGGTGGGTCATGGATGAATAATATTCAGGAGTATTAAGCAATGTGGTAATTATCAGCCCATTGATTGCAACAGGTAAATAAAGCACAGTATAGCGACCTGGATGTTCTGGGAGATAATGGACTTTTGGGGACCCTGAGTATTAAAATATTTTACTTAATGATCTTCTTCCATTTGTAAATGTATAAATGGTATTGTCAGCATTCTGTGTTGTCATGCTTATAATTGTCCAAGGAAAACAGAACTGCATTATGATCAAATTGCTGGATAGGTTTAAATACAGTTAATCTGTAAGATCATTATCATTGTAAACTGCTACTGCTCGATAATGCTTCAGTCCTCTGAAGAATTCTATTTGTTTCTTCCTTGGCCTTGGATAACCATAGGCAAGATGTTCCCCTGAAAATACTTCATACTGACTTGTTTCTGCTACTATATTAATTATAATAACAGTAGATTTTACTTATTTAATATTTTCCTTGGAGTTCCCATTGTGGCACAGTGGAAACTAATCTGACTAGCATCCATGAGAATGATGGTTCTATCTCTGGCCGCACCCAGTGAGTCAGAGATCTGGCATTGCCATGAGCTATGGCGTATGTCACAGACATGGCTCAGATGCTGAGTTGCTATGGCTGTAGCATAGGCTGATGGCTGCAGCTCTGATTCGACCCTTAGCCTAGGAACTTTCATATGCCTCAGGTACAACCCTAAAAAAAAAAAAAGACCTGTTTCAAAAGAATAAAAGAAAACAATTTGAGGTTTAAAATAGAAATCCTGTTTCCTTTCCATCTTTCACACTCCTGAAATAATGCTTTTTCAAAGAAAGACCCCATGTGGTGCTTAATGATCTCTCTACTTACACTGCTAATGTTTAAAGGCTGTCAACTCTATGGTCAAATGCCTAAATCATTTTTGGTATGTTCATAGGCAAAGATTTTATTGCTTTCTTCAGCAGCTTATTCCACACACTAATAATCCACTACTAAAGAAAGTTTTGCTAACTTTCCAAGCTTGCTTTTTCCTTAATTTAAAGCAAGATTTTTATATTTTGTCATATAATTTTGTGACATTCATTTCCTGGGATTTTTGAAATGCTTTCATCAGCTACTTTCCTTTTAGGGCAAGAGACATTAAATTCACCTCACCTTTCAGAAATGGTTGTAATCTTTTATTAGCTTTGAGACTTTTTACAAGATTTGATTTAGATAACTCAAGCAATATTTAGGGTGACAAGTATCTGTTAGTCTTCTCATCTCTTTTGATCTTTATCTCTTCAGTTGTAAAATGTTACAATTAAGACTTAGAATGTAATGAAGACCATTACTAAACTAAGAGACATCCAAAAACTTCTTTGTCCAGTCTTTTTTTTTTTTTTTTTTTTTTTTTTTTTTTTTTTTTTTTTTTTTGCTGATGTGAGAATTAACTTCAGTTTCAAAAGTCTACCATCTGGAAGCAGAAAACAGCAATGCAATTTACTATTTGCCTTAATGATTTCTCCACATACCAGAACATTCTCATCATCATAATATTCTGTATCAACATTATCCACTTTTAACATTTAAGAACATTTCATCTTCTTTTGACCTTACATTTCTTTGCAGTTATTCTCCATTTCTCAGTTCCTCTTCAAAGAAACTTCTCTCCTTAAAGAAGCATTACATACTTCTTCACAGCGTATTTCCCCCTCAATCTAAATCTGCCTATTCTTTCCTCTCTTCCTTCTGAAAAGTCTCACCAATGACCTACATCTTGCCAAAATAAATTGCTGGTTTCTTGTCTTTTTCTTGCTTCCTTGCAACTTTGACAGTTTGACTATTCTCTACTTCTTGAAATAAATAATTTCATTTCTAGACTCACCTGCTTTTCTTTTTTATTTGTCTTTTTTTTTTTTTTTTTGCTATTTCTTGGGCCGCTCCCACGGCATATGGAGGTTCCCAGGCTAGGGGTCGAATCGGAGCTGTAGCTGCCGGCCTACACCGGCCTACACCAGAGCCGCGTCTGGAACCTACACCACAGCTCACGGCAATGCCGGATCGTTAACCCACTGAGCAAGGGCAGGGACCGAACCTGCAACCTCATGGTTCCTAGTCGGATTCGTTAACCACTGCGCCACGACGGGAACTCCTTCTTTTTATTTTGCTAGTTTTCTACTATCTGCTTTTCTAGTAAAGCTTTGTCCTTTGTTCTTCTATTTACTGTTCATTGTATAAATTCAAACAGGCTCTATATGCTAAGTTCCCTTTCAAACTTTTTTCCCAACATCTTCATTTGGATCTCAGTCGTATCCCAAATACGACATTTCCAAATGGACGGCTTAATTTCCAACACCCAAATCTGCTGTCCCCAAAAGGTCCCCATTCTATTCCAATCTATTTCCTCAAGAAAAATATCAAAGTAGAAATTATTACTCACTCCTGCCTCTTCTTTACATCTCACACCCAGTTCACCAGGCAGCCTTTTCAGATTCTGCCATCAAAATATAGTCCAAATCTGGCCACATATTTTCATATCCATTGCAACAGTGCTAAGACAAATGGCATTATTTGTCACATAGGCTACTGCAATAGCTTCTTATTGAGATCCTATGTCAATTTTTATCCCTCTACAGTCTTTTCTCAATTAAGCAGTTAGCCAGAATTATCTTTCTAGAACATAAATGATTTTTCTGCTTGATAAACTTCACTACTATCCCAGTATTTTTAGAATAAAGTCTTAAGTGTCTTGCCATGACCTAAAATATTCAAAATAATCTGAAATTTGTGGAACTCTGGATAGAACATCAGTTCCATTCAAAGTGTCTTTTACACATGTTTTGTCTATTTGCAAGATACCTTATTCCTTTTCTTAAGACCAAGATAATAATTTAAAGGTATAAAATCTTGTCCTTTTTTTTTTTTTTTTTTTGTCTAGGTACTGCAATTTTTCCTCACTCTCCTCTGCTTTTCTTCTACCTTTTCCAATAGTCACTCCTCATTCAAGTAACTAGCCATTCTGTCTGTATTCCTTGATTAAAAAAATGAATAATATGAAAGAGTAGAGATCCTCCTACCACATCCTCACCCCCAAAATACTAGAAAAAAATTCCCAGGGCAGAACGAGGGGGCAAGATGGAGGAAAAGTTGATGAGATAAATACAGAGATTAGTGGAGCTTTAGAAGGATGGAGTTGGCCAGCATTCATTATTTTATCTGGTCACAAATGAACGCTTTACCCCTTGAATAACCTGAGACTTTCCTTAGCCTCTGTCTTTCTTACTCTCTATGGATGATGTCTTCTGCAAATAAAAAAGAGTGGGAACCTGAATGACAAATAGATTCATGGCTATTATGCAGGAGGCTCGTGGAGACCACCTGCTGCCCTTATACCTATTTGAGAGCTAAATGGAATACAAAATCTTCTTTAGGACAGTGATTTCTCACCTTATATGAGTACTTGTCCAGAACATTTATAAATCTGGGTACAACTTAGGTGTTATTATTTAACATCATAATTCTTTCTTACTAATCAAGTGTATATTTTTCCTTATTTATTTATTTATTTATTTTGTGGCCATATCCAAGGCACGTAGAAGTTTCCAGGTATCCTTTCACTCTTTAGTACCATTCAAGACTGCAAATAAATATGACCCATCTCTCATGGCATGAATGGAAGGAAACCTACAGCAGAAAACTGTCTCATACATAATCTATGTAAGTCTGCCAGAGAATTGACCCAGACAGGATTTCTCAAAAACTAGACAAAAGGAAGGAGCATGGAAAGTAACCTACAAACCTAAGTCCCTTTCCCACAGATGTAATCTTCCCAAAATATGACCTTGTAAACTGTTTTTTATCTTAATTACTTCCTAGTTCCCTTATTCTTTGTTCTGGACTATATTTAGAGGAAGCAAGACAGAGCAAAACTCAATTAAAAATGACAATTGAAAATCCATGAGTTAATTTGGTTAGCATTTTGATGTCATAAGAGGAAAATTATATTATAATTATACTTTATCTGTAGTAAAACTGTATGTGAAAACTTGTCTTGATGCCAACTCCTGTCACTAAATACTATAATCAAAAATAACCTTTGGAAGTTCCTGACATGGTTCAATGATATTGGTAGCATGTCTGGAACATTGGGACACAGGTTTAATACCCAGCCTGGCACAGTGGGTTATGGGTCTGCCACAGGTGTGGCATAATTCTCACTTTTGCCTTGGATCTGTTCCTTAGTGTGGGAACTCCATACACCACGGGGTGGCTAAAAAAGGAAAAAAAAAAATCTCTGAAGCACTACATCCTCAATAAATTAAATTGCAATGAATAGAATTAAAAAAGGAGAATCTTTTCCTTTTTTGAAACATAATTCTAAATTATCAGTCACCTTATATACTGAATGGCAGTTCCATACTCTTGACATTTGCATTACCTCATATTTTTCTGTTATGAGGATTTTATTCATACAAATTGGCATATTCACACACTTACATTAAATGCATTGACTAGATACCTATAAAATGTATCTACTTGAATTTGGTGGTGATTTACATATATAAAAAAACCTTGAAACTACAAATCTACCTTTTACAGATGTATGATATTAAAAATAAGCAAAAATATTGCTGAAACTGACACCTAAGATAATCTTTTTATTTTTATAATCTTTTTATTTTATCTTTTTATTTGCATTTTGCATTATGTGATTGCCATTAAAATCCCCATTAAAATTCCTTTCAGAACTAGCATGGCCTCAGTGGAAAATGTTCTTCTTGAAGGTAGGATAAGAGTGGAATTAGAAAGAAAAATCCAACTTTTCTCTAGTGGTAGTACACTGGTCAACAGTTAAGTTCAAAAGGTTGCTTTTTTTACAGTATCATAAGAATTGTAACATCTAACTTTTCTGATTTTCTGTTGTTTTATTCATTTCTAGTCCTGCATACTAAAAGAACTCCAACCAAGGTAAATGAAACAAAAACTAGTCCCATTGTGTAGGATACAATGAAAATACCCAGTCATTTTTATTCACATAGTTTGTCAAGACAGATTTAACACCTTTACATTATTTGTTAAAGTAGTTTGCTCTAAACTCTCCTAGCTACTTAATATTGGGAGAACTTTACTAATTTTCCTCAGAAACTGCATACTTTGATCTGTACAATGAAGAAAATAGTGATGAAATTTCAAGTCTTTCTTATGAATTAAGTAAAATAATAAACACCATTTTTTAGTAGATTATCCAGCTAAATTAAGTACTGAATGTCTGCTGGCCATTGTTACTTTTATTAGATACACTTATGTCTCTGGAAATTCTTCCCAAATTTCATGTGGATTCCTTTTTCCTTCTCTACTTCTTATCTGTTAGTGTTCTCAAATATATGCTAATACTTTCAGCTAACATCTATAGTTCAATGTCTTAGGTGTGTCCAGACTTTTCTCACTTTCAGTTGTTTTCTTGTTAGGATCACCAGATGTGTAGCGGCACTCCAAATTTAACCAGTCTTAGGATGCATTAAGATTCTCTAAAACCTATTTTGTCTCTAGGTTCTAATATACCATTGAATAATATGATTCTTTGTTTCATGGCTTCACCTCATCAATTTTTTTCTTATTTGTTACATCATAAAGATCACCAAGGCATGAACTTTTTTTTTTTTTTGGTCTTTTTAGGGCTGCACCTGCAACATATGGAGGTTCCCAGGCTAGAGGTTGAATTGGAGCTACAGCTGCTGGCCCATGCCAGAGCTGCAGCACTGCCAGATCCGAGCTGTGTCTGAGACCTACACCACAGCTCATGGCAATGCCAGATCCTTAACCCACCAAGCGAGGCCAGGGATTGAACCCACAATTTCATGGTTCCTAGTCAGATTCATTTCCGCTGTGCCACGATAGGGACTCTGGCATGAACATTTTTATGTGCACACTGTTACCTTTGTTCAGGATTTTATCATCTCTTACCTGTGCTCTTGCACTTGTTACTTTTCTGTATCCCTGATTTCGTAAAGACAATATCAAGTGCTTTTTCCATACAGCTGCAAAAATATGAACATCCTCATAATTCTCTTGAAAATTCTTAGTGGTTCTATTGAGTACAAAGTTAAAAGTTGGGAATTTTCATCATGGCTCAATGGAAATGAATCTGACTAGTATCCCTGAAGCTGCAAGTTCAAATCCTTGTCTCACTCAGTGGATTAAGGATCTGGCATTGCTGTGAGCTATGGTGTAGGTCACAGACATGGCTCAGATTTGGTGTTGCTATGGCTGTGGCATAGGCCAGCAAATACAGATCCCATTCGACCTCTAGCCTGGGAATCTCCATATGCCGTGGGTGATGCCCTAAAAAGACAGAAAAAGAAAAAAAAAAAAGTTAAACTCTGGCTCTTTATGATTTACTCCAGTCAAATAATCCTGGATCCTCAATTGCTATGGCAGCTGTTAATGTGAGACCATATACTGCTGTTTGTCAGACACCTTGAATGTCCACAATCACTGTTTTATGCTTTCATTTCTTGTCATAATTGTTTAAGTCTCTTTTCCTGCTTTGTCTGTTTGGCAAACACGTATTCATTACCCCTACTCCAAATTGTCTTCCGTGAAGTTTGTCCTAATCAATCAAAGGACTACTTTGTCATTACCATTCCTCTTTTGTGCTTCTCCTCTACCCAGTTGAGTCTTCCATCTAGGTACCTAAAAATGAACCGTTGGCTTCTTTTCTTTGTGTAGCAGTAACGTGATTAGGGGGATTGAACCACATGAATTGAACCACATGAAGGGGAGGCTCTTGATTTGTCTGAGCTTCCAGTGGAAAGCTTTTCTCTTTTTTCCAGGGAAAGACTGGCCTAAGCAGTATTTTGGGACTTTGAAACAGAAGAATTTTCACTGGGAACTGCTAGAAAATAAGTTTTATTACTTTTAAGAGAGAGATGTGGAGTTCTGGGTTTCTTATTTTACTGAATGTGAAACACAAATTAGGCTACTGGTAACAAGCTGAGAACAAAGCAGCTGTGAGAGAGAGAGGAGTAGAGCTAAGAAAACAAACAAACAAACAAAAAATATGATAGAAGTTCCAGTAAACTGTTTTTAAATACAACTGTGCCTCTAGACTTTTGGTTATGTGAACCAATATCATGTAATTGTTAGAAAAGTTTGAATTTCATGCTTTTGAATGCAAGTAACCAGAAAAACTCAGTGGAAAGAACATGTAACAAGTTCTTATGTTATTTAGTTAGATAGTTGTCTCTGCTTTCTATTTTCTTGAAGGTGCAAATTCTATCTAATTTATGTCACTCCAAGTCATATTTATGTCACCCCACTTTGACCTTGGGAGTTGTATTTGTTCAAAAATTGTTCGATGATTGAAAAAAATAATTTTCTGGCTTCCTATTCTGTTTCAGGCCTTTGTGGGAGGCTTTTTCACATACCTTATTTCATTTAATTTTTATAATGATGAGTGAAGTTTTCTTTTTGTTTTACTGTCACATATAGTGAAATTTGAGTGTCTTAGTGATGATGACCTAGACTTCCAAAAGAAGGACATTTTCCCCATTCTGTGAAGTACAGCAAGACTCTAGTATACTAAAAAAAAAAGCTCTTGGAAATGAGAATATATAGAGTTTCCTGGTCAAAACTAGAGTTCTCAAAATGGTTCCAGCACTACTTGGAAACAAATAATGGACATTAATAAAGGGCTAGGAATAAGGAAGAAAAGGTCATTTGTGATTATAAGTTAGAGTTCCTTAAGGATTATTTCTAAATACTAGGGTGATATTCTGCAGTAATTGTATTGGACTTTATTTATATTTGTTCAAGTGAACTTAAAAAAAAACATACCCACAGTCTATGAATCCTCGACAAAGAAAGTAACACTTAGTAGGCAGTGTTAAATTAAAATTACAGTCCAAATTTTACTTTTTGGAAGGCAATTTGGAAGAAGAATGAGTTAGGTCAGGCTTTGAAATATTCAGGAGCAATAACATGGCTTATACTTCATTTAAAGTATGTTTTTATATATATACACTCACACTCAATAGGAAGGATTACACAAGGACTACTACAAGGCAGTGATCATTGGAGGTACCTCAGTCTTCTTACCACAATTACTATTAAAAATATTCTCTATGGGAAAATATTCTTGAGTTTTAGATCCCTTATTAGTTAATAGTTTACAAGACAAAATTCTAGTTGTGCAGAGTAAGGTATTATTCACAAAGTATTCTAAATATTTATGTTAAATTATATCAAGATTTGATGTTTCAGGTGCTATCTCTTGATCATGTCTAAAATACACTTTTAATATTCTATTAATTTCCTTATGTGTGTACAGATGGTTATTTCTAGACAGATTTTCCCTCTCATGGTATTACTTTTATTTGTCCAACATTAATAATTCTGTGGTTGTAGGATTAGACAATGACACCTTGACTGAACTATCACTTCACAAACATCCCAGAAAGAAGCAATAATGACTACTTATGATGAAAATCTGCAATCATTTGAGTAAAATTGGAATATATGCTGTACCTTAGAAAAATATATAAATAAATGATAATAAATAAATAAATAAATGAAAATAATTTCCAAAGTAATACACATTATAACATTCATCATTCTTGATTCATTATTTCCCAGTGAGTAACAAATAATAAAATTATAGAGCAAAGGATAAAAATTAGATGTTATAAAAGGTCTCAATACTTTGCTGTAAACTAAAACTAATACAACATTGTAAATCAGCTATACTACTCTCCCTCTCAAAAAAAGGTCTCAAATAATATTTGTCCTTTCATTATTCTAGAACAGTGATTCTCAAGGCATGAGTTGACAATGCTTGGGAACTTCTAAAACCCCGATTTCAGAGGTCTACAATGTCAAAATTATTTTCATTAAAAAACTAAAATGTTATTGGCCTTTTACACTACTTTTCTCTCTGAGTGTATAATGAAGTTTCTCAGAGGCTACATAAAATATGTTACTATTTCTCTTATGTTTAAATATTTCTCAATTTTGCTTTCTAACGTATTACATATTGATAGATACAAATACTGTTATGCTGTTAACTGTTTGAAAGCAAAGTATTTGAACCTTAAACACCAAACCCTGATATAGCCTTTGCTAAATTTCTGATATATATTCTTCTATGATAATCAATTTAAAGCTAGCAAGGTGGTGTCATTGAACACAGAGTATGGAATAATCACACAGGATCAGTTCTTGTGAGTCGGTGTGAGCTGGATTGATTGCATCACTGGATATAACCCAAATAAATAGAACTTTCTGATTGAATCATTTTCAAAAGTGTAAAGAGGTCTTAAAATTAAAAAAAAAGAAAATGAGAGCCTCTGATTTGTTACTTGTCCCAAAGGATTTCCTGGTAGAATTGGTGTAGGCAAAGTTTTCTCAGGTACAACAGCCAATCATTTTCATGATTTTGTTTTCTCCTTTGGACTGTGATCCTTCACAAAGTCCTACAAATTTAATTAGTTTTACTTATAAAGAAAGAAAATGTTCCTTTTCTGGTGCTTCCATGGCACTTCTTACCTATCTTAAACAGAAAAAAAATAATATTGAATTTGTGTCAAAGTGTTTATCTCCCTCACCCAATAGTAATCTGGGACCTCATTGTTTCCTCTGTAACTACTTTGCTTTATCTGCTAAATTAATGAATAATAATCATAAATATTTTATGACATTGGAGTATTTATATTTTAAAAGAAAAGGTGAGAGGGAAATTTTGGAGCTGATGGATATGTTTATAGCATAGATAATGGTGATGATTTCACCGGCATATAATAACATCCAAGTTCATTCTTTTAATATATTAAACATGTACAGCTTTTTTCATGTCCATCACATCTCAACTCTAAAAATGGTTAATAAAGAAAAATATAAATACTCTGAATAATGCATAAGAGCACACATTATTTCTTATAATACCTTCATAGTAATTTTCTCTATGACATTAATTGACTACATATGTAACTATCTTTTATGAATTTGCTAGACGATTTAGTTCTTTCTCGGATTTTTTGAACTTTTTGTAATGATTCAGTTATTACTGTGAGAGACCATAGATAAAATAGACCAAAGAAGTTGGAGAAAATATATAAAAGAAATAATTTTTAATAGTGTAAGAGGTTCTTTGTCCTGGAAATCCTAGGATCGAACTGTTAGTGTTCATTTAAACTACAACAAATAGCCAGGTCTGACGTGTCTTGCTGAGAATCTGAGAAATTCATATTTCCTCATCTGATTTAGAAGATCTAAGGTTTTCTTTAGACTTCTGCTTCTTATTCAATGTCTTTGACTCTGTGGTGCTATTCATAAATGAATATATCCTTCCATATTTTCCATGTAGTTCATCTCTCATGGTTCTTCATTCTCAGGAAACTGTTTAATGTTGTGAATAGTTTTCAGTTCATAAATGTAATTATTGGATAAATTTCTCAGCCTAAGCTCAAAGATGCCAATTCATTATTTTATTGGGTGACCAGCCAGAATGGCTAAAGATCATGCTCTTCAATCTTCCAAAATGTGTTCTATAAAACAAGAATTTCAGAAACTTTATGTAGAAGGTACATAGATCTAATTATATTTGTGTTCAAATGTGTTTGGAAATATCTTGGTTAAATCAAATTTAACAAATTGCTGAAGAGTTTCTTGGAGAATTATTGTATCATTCTGATTATGAATCCTCTAGGGAAGATATTGTTTCCCAATTTTTTGACTGTGAAGTATGTTTTTCATAGAATATCCTATAGGAACACATTTTAAGAAACTTCTATATATATATATATATATATATATATATATATATATTCAAAGTGGGATACTTTAAGAGTGAATGAGAGCATTAAAACAAGCAGTATTATTTTGAAATATTAACTGTTTAAGCAACAAATTTGTTATTACTGGTGGACTTATAAAGATTATTCAATAATGATTTTTAACGAAATTATTAAGAAAATAAAAATAATGCATATTCACACACATTGTAGTCAAAAAACCCTCTCATTTTACTCATTATTTGAACTTTCATAAATAAACAATTTAAGTTATTCTTCATATGTATTTGTATTACTTGGTTAGTTCCTTTGCTGTATTTTTTTCTAATATAATTTTTGATGAATATATTTGAATATGGTCTCTATTTTTAATTTTTCATAAAATTATGAAATTTTTCATAATTACATTTTATGAGAATATAAGTGAAGTTGAATCTTTAATTAATTCCTTTCTGTAAATGATATTTATAATTGGCAAAATCATATTTTAGATGCCTTGTAAATGCAAAGCAAATTCTTCCAAAAGCAATTTATTTAAATTCTAATTTTAGTTTGGGCTTTATTATAAATACATTCATTCAAGTGTTTTCCTAGGTACTTTTTGCTACCATTTTAATTACTTGTTCTCAACAATTTTTTAATACAAATCTTACTCTTTTCTTGATTTGTTATTCGTTTCAATGTTGTGTCAAATGTATTTGCTGAAAAATCTTATATTTTTCAGTTTTATTCACTTCCAGTATAGATGATCAATCTAAATATGTATTACATTTCAGAACTCATAATTTAATTTTTTCAGTTTCCCGCTTTCTTTTTGATAAATTTGAATGTTTTGCTATATTCATATATCTTTTTTATTTTCATAATTTTTATTTTTTCCATTATAGCTGGTTTACAGTGTTCTGTCAATTTTCTTTGATACTGAACTTGCTAAAAGCTTCAAAAACTGAAGGATTGTTTATTTTTCCACTCTTTCCCTGAATTACTTTAATTGCAAACTTCTGATTCATGTGAGCAAGTAAAATTTTGGAGATATATAAAATTTAGACGACGTGAAAAAGACAAAAATTTAGAAGAGACATGACCTTTTGACTTACAAAGTAACTTCTCAGAGGTTCAAATATGTCTATATTCTATTTGTTGAAAAGCAGCAGTGAGAGAAAATCACAGCAGAGTGCTCCTTCTGCAGTTTTTTGTTTGTATTCAACATCAGCTTCTTATTGTAGGGTAGTTCTGCAGTTTAATTATGATGAATATATACAAAACATAAGTAATTATTGACATAATGTTTTTATGTCAATTGTCAGACTATTATAGATTTTTGACATGAAATTAGTTTACATACATTTAATTTATTAATAATATTCTTATGCCATAAAGCTGGATTCAGCAAAAATTTTAAATATTGTCATAAAACAATCTATCTTCTATGTTGAAATTTTTACTACTATAAATGCATATTTGCAATAATAGACATTAACTTAAATAGAATGAAATTCCTAAATCTTTATTTGATTTAAATAATTAGATAAAAACTAACAATTTTTAGATTTAAATAAATTGATTTTTCTATTTCAGGCATCTAATGACATGAATATAAAATGTGTATCATCTAAATGTATATTTTTTCTGCTAATGAAGCAATCATTAGCATCAATTGCGTGGTAATTTGTACATTGATAAGTGAATGAACAAAATTAATTTTAAAACTATCATTTGAGCTAGATAAAAATCTTACTTCACAGAGTATCATTAAACATGAATTCTACAGCTGTACTTTCCCTCCTTTAATAATCTTAAAATATTTACTTTCAAATTAGATGTCAATGTTTCTGTAAATTTTGTCTTCAGGTGATGTATTATATTAGGCATACCTACTCCCTCCCACCTGAGTATATGTTAAATGTGTTAAATGATGACAGTTTAGGCAAATCACATATACATTACCAATTTTTTTAGAATGAATTATATTTCATGTTTTATATTTTCACTTTGGAATATCTGACAAAACATCCATAGCAAGATATGTAGATACAACCTAAGACAGGACTGCTCAGCATTCATTTCCCATATACCTGCTACATTTTCTATTGACCTCACAGATAAGTGAGATGGCAGTTTTGTGAATCTGACAGAGATAGGATGAGCCAAAGAGCAACTGGCTAGCACATCAAGTAGCCAAAATGTACACTGTCATTAAATACTTTTAACTCCCACTAAAGACCGGAAGATATTAGATTTTTCTAACTTTTAATGTTAAAGAGAAATTAATCAGGTCTTCTTGAAAAGGAGGTGTTAGTTATGATGCTAAATCTAGATCAGATTAAGAAAGTGAGCCCGATTTCCTCTTGTAGGCTTTCCCATTTAGCTCTGTGTGTGTGTGTATGTATGTATGTACGTATGCTATATATGTATGTATGTATGTATGCTTTTTTCATTTTTTAAAGTTTTACTGAAGGATAGTCAATTTACAATGCTGTGATAATTTCTGCTGTACATCAAAGTGAGTCAGTTATACACATACTCATATCCGTTCTTTTTCAGGTTCTTTTCTTTTCCCATACAGGTGATTGCAGAATATTGAATAGAATTCCCTATGCCATACCACACAGCAGGTCCCTATTAACCATTCAGTCCATATACTACTTTTCTTAATGCTTTCTTTTTAAAAATTTTATTGAAGTATAGTTGATTTACAATGTTGTGTTAATTTCTGCTGTAAAGTGAAGCAGCTATATATATATATATATGAAATATATTTCATATTCTTTTCCATTACATTTTATCACAGGACATTTAATATATTTCCCTGTGCTATACAGTACTTGTTTATTCATCACATATATAATAGTTTGTCTTTGCTAACCCCACACTCTCAATCCTTCCCTCTCTCTCCCTTCCTAGGAAACCACAAATCTATTCTCTATATCTGTGTTAACTCAGTGTTAAACAGAGAACTGTTAGTGCCCATACCTCTCATACTATATTGGACAAAACCATGGCAGAACCTAGAGATACAACATGGAGGCTCATCAAGAGCATTTGAGTTTATTTTTGTGTTTGATGTTAGAGAGTGTTCTAATTTCATTTTTTTACATGTAGCTGTCTAGTTTTCCCAACACATTGATTAAAGAAGTTGTATTTTATTCATTATATATTCTTGCCTCCTTTGTTTAGATTAGTTGACCATAAGTGGGTGGATTTATTTTTGGACTTTTTATTCTTTTCCATCAATTTATATTTCTTTTTATTTTCTGTTCCAGTACCATACTGTTTTGATGACTGTAGATTTATAGTATAGTCTTAAGTTAGGGAGCCTGATTCCATCAGCTCCATTTTTATTTCTCATGATTGCTTTGTCTACCTGGGTCTTTTGTGTTTCCATACAGATTAAAAAAAAAAAAGTTCCAGTGCTGTGAAAAATGCCATTGGTAATTAATAGGGTTTGCATTGAATCTGTAGATTTCCTTGGGTATTTTCAAAGGAATGGATAGAGAAGATTTCCTTAGGAAATGGATTATATATATATATATAATGGAGTCTTACTCTGCCATTGAAAAAAGAATGAAATAGGAGTTCCTGTCGTGGC
Source organism: Sus scrofa (assembly GCF_054392235.1). Classification (NCBI taxonomy): domain Eukaryota; kingdom Metazoa; phylum Chordata; class Mammalia; order Artiodactyla; family Suidae; genus Sus; species Sus scrofa. The sequence goes on from NC_139386.1 coordinate 53,560,909, forward strand.
TCAGTGGTTAACAAATCTGACCAGGAACCATGAGGTTTCAGGTTCAATTCCTGGCCTTGCTCAGTGTGTTAAGGATCCTGCATTGCCATGAGCTGTGGCGTAGGTTGCAGACATGGCTCAGATCTGGCATTGCTGTGCCTGTGGTGTAAGCTATTGGCTACAGCTCTGATTAGACCCCTAGCCTGGGAACTTCCATATGCTGCGGGAGTGCCTCTAGAAATAGCAAAAAGACAAAAAAAAAAAAAAAAGAATGAAATAATTTAATTTTCAGCAACAAGGATGGACCCAGAGATTATCATACTAAGTGAAGTGAGTCAGGCAGAGAAAGACAAACATTGTAAGATATCACTTATATGTGGAATCTAAAAATCTAAAAAAAAGGGACATAAATGAACTTAATTTCAAAACAGAAACAGACACAAAGACTTCTAAAACAAACTTATGGTTAATGTGCACACTATTTTATGTGGAATGGATGGTCAACAGAGAACTACTCTATAGCACAGGAAACTACTCAATACTCTGTGATAATCTATATGGAGAAATAATCTAAAAAATGAATAAGTGTATTTATGTAACTGAATTTTATTATTACAACATTATAAATCACCTATGTTTCAATAAAAATTTTTAAAAAGGAAAAAACATCATTTGATAAATAAATGACTAACATGCTGGTGGTTTTTTGTTTTTTTTTTCAGTTGGGGGAGGCATTCTCAAGAGAGAAAGAAGTTGACCCTGTCATATCTTTTTATGTACTTCTACCAGCAAACAAAGCAATACTATTTTCTGGTGAGTCTTTATTTTTTAAATGCTTTTAACTGGGTATGTTTCCTTTATATTATGGTAAACAAACCTGTAATCTATAGTTTTACAGGATATGGCTCCCTAAGGAATGTCATAGAAGATATGTAATTATAGGAAGATAAATTGAGAAGTTTCCTGACTAAAATGGCTCCTTCTATGTAGGATACTGTATATTTGGGGCTATAGTCCATCTTGCTGCAGCAAGAAGGAGCCTGGGGAAATGCATTGGAGAACCGATACCATTCCTGTTGTGCTTATGCCTTGAAATTGCTTATATCCTTAAAATTATTAGTAAATCTTTATACTGAGTAAAATCTTTGATTTATGCAAGTCTTCGAAAATCTAATCTTTTATGTTATTATACCATTTTAGAAGATTTTACTGCAACCATGGTGCATTAATTATAATACTTACTTCCTTAAAGTGAAAAAGATGGAACAACATCTGAACTGGATGGGACTCTGTCAGCAGGAATAGGCCAGGACTATTTCCTCCTTATACTAGAAAAGTGCAGACCTCTAAAGGAGTCTGGTTTCCAGGAAAGAAATTTGCCCCCAATGGCTCTAACAGACATTTTGACATTCTGCTACTCAGTGTTATTCAGAATGAGACTTCCTCTTTCTAGACACCATCTGTCTGCATGGGATGGACTGATTGGCTGCTGCTTAGCAGTAGTTTCTGAATAATTGTTTGGTGTTGGGCTCATTCCATTGCTTATTTTGATCATAATGGGTCATAAATCTAGTTTAGTCAGCATCAGTAAGAATTTCATTAAAAAAATAGAACAGTAGTGGAAGAGAATAGATAGAATAGAATAGGCAGAGTGAGATAGAACCAGAAAAGAAAAATATACAGTCACACCTTCCTATGTAAGCTTAGGTATTTTTTCATTATACTTTTGGTTATTTGTAAGTGGTGTGTGTGTATGTGTGATGACAGAACATGAAGTATATTTATTACTGAGGATCAGAGCAAAAAAAAAAAAGGAATACAGTGAATTCTCTTATGAGATAATAGACTAAATCGTAAGCTGCCTTCATTGAGAGTACATTTTTTGAAAACTTAAGAACAATAATATTGCTTTATATGGAATCTGCTCTAATATTACGTAGCATAAATATTTTATGTAAAGAGACATTGAGGGAAGATGTTTACAAGGCTAACCATCAAAGCTTAAATCTTGAAATTCAAATATGAAATTGAGGTTTGAGGGTTCAGATTAATTTCTAATTAGCAAAATTATAATTTTTTTAAAATCACTGTAAATTTATACAAAACATTTAACATCAAACAGCTTTACCAAATGATGACTTGTGTACAAATGAATCATTAGATGTGAAATAAATTTCCCATGGCACACATTTGGGTTTTTAATTAAAAGAAAGGTGCTTATAAAATGTAGGTATGTATTTTGCACATGCTCAAATATTTGGAGAAAAAAATTTTGGTTTGCTTGGATGGTGCAAAACACAGAAAGTCTTGCTTATCTCTCGATGTACACTGTGGCATACACACACAAAAATTAAACATTGAAAAAGTATTATGAAAAAGAAAAAAGTAAAATTATCCATTTAAAGTTTGATTCTTACTCCAACTAAAATGTTTATGGTTTGCACTTTTTATAATGCTGTTATTATTATTTCAATTCAACCAAACTAGTTATTGAAACATTGAACAATAGTTATGGTCAGTCTATTAAAATCAATAACGTGCAATTTAAGAGATTTTTACACCATCAATCCGTGAAGACAGGCGTTTCCCAAGCTAGGAGTGCAGGAAGTTCTCAAAGATGGTCACAAAACCCACTTAACCTTTTGCTATTTTGGTATGAAAGCTGAAAACTATGTATATATTCAATTACTTTCCTCAAGATAAGTACATTGTAATGCTGATGTTGAACACTGATATTTACAGAGGACTTATTCTGTACCTGAAATGCTGCTCAATTCTTTAATAGATTATCTCATTTAATGTATGAAATCACCCTCCAAGGTAGTTATTATTATCCTTGTCACATGAGTAAGGAAAGTGGGAGAAATGTAACTTGCTATAGACTCCAGAAAACACTGAAATCACCTGAAACAACTCAGACCTACCCGGATCAACATTGCTGATCTCTTATATCATGTTCCCCCTTCCCCCTTTCCTCCCTCTCCTTTTCTTTATTTCTTTTCATTTTTCTTCTTCCTTCCTTCCTCTCCCTTTTTTTCTTTGTTTCTTCTTCCTTCCCTCTCTGTCTCTCTTTCTTTCTTTTTTTCTTTCTCTTCTTTCTTTCTTTCTTTCTTTCTTTCTTTCTCTTTCTCTCTTTTTTCTTTTTTTTCTTTCTCTCTTTCCTTTCAAACTCAATGCCATCTTTCTCAGAGTCATTGTCTGTTTCTTTCCTAGTACCTGTTCTCCACCCAGAGCAGTCAGCAGCTACCAGGATATGCCTTATAGTATACCTGGCATATAATCCAAGTCCACTCTGGTGAATAGTTGTTTTTTTTTTTAGGGCTGATGTGCAGCGTATGGAAGTTCCCAGGCTACGCATATACTTAACCACTGAGCAAGGTCAGGGATTGAACCCACATCCTCATGGATACTAACTGGGTTTGCTAATGCTGAGTCACAATGAGAACTCTGGAGAATAGCATTTTAAAATTACAGACTTTCACAATTGCTTGAAATTAGCTTCTCTTGTGGAATAACCTAATACTTAAATATGTGTTAACCAAATGCTTAACAATTTTGGTAATTAATCTTCCAGTAATAGGCAGCTTGCTTCTAACTTTGAATATGCCTATTATAACAAATCTTTGTATTAATGTGAAGTTGACTTTTGGCTTTATTCATTTATCAAGCAAATATATATTAAGTGATGATCATATGCCTATCATAGTTTTTATCCCAAAGATACATAAGTGGGAAAAAACTCAGATACCCCAGAATTTTTAGTCTTCTCAGGCCATAATAAATATATTTGTATTATTTTTATCATGTTCATCTTTCAGGTGTTAAATTACAGGTCCTATGTACATCTTTAATCTTCTTTTCCCTAAATAAAGTATTCTCTGTTGAAGATATATTTGTGGAACATATTTTAAAGCCTCATAATTTACACTCATCTGGAAGCTAACTATTCTTCAGAATAGTCCAAAAGGAGTATATCCTAATCTAAAAGTAGAATATTGATATGCTTAATCCAGATAATCCATAAACAAAATGAGCTATTTGAGTTTGGATATTTTCTTCTACAAATATACTAGATTTAAGGACTAATGTATTTGGTGGGTTATTGGATCATATAGCAATCCCTCATTAGCACACCTCTTTAATCTTTTTTATTTTCATAAGACTTCAGGTTTTTATAAAAATAAATCCTGTGTAAAGATCATTCATAACTGGTTCCTTTTCCTCGTATACTCCTACACATGATCTTCTCCCCCAGAACTATCCAACTCTTTTAGGTAAAAGTCTTTCAAAGTCTCAGTTGATTCCTTGCAATAGATTTGCATTCACAAACACAATTAAGTGGGGATAGTGAGTGAACAAGAACTATACACTGTCCAAATTTGTCCTATCATTTTCCCACATTAAATAGTATTGATATTTGAAGAAAAGGAGCAAACATCTTTGAGGAATAAATCTTTAACATTCAGGTGTTAAGAACACTTTTTTGTCAGTGACATGAATTTTACTGCTCATCTTTAGCTTAACCCATGCCCTTCGGAAGGGCAGGATTCAAGTGTCAGAAATGCCTATGCTCATCACACACAGAGTGAAAGTCACCTTGAAATGAGAACTACAGTATGTCTGTGGTCAGAAAATACAGAACCATGTTTGACCAAGTTTTTTTTTTTTAAGATCTGATAGCACAACATTTTAAAACATAGAAAAAGGAATTGTGAGAATTTAAGTTTTTCATCTTTTTTTTTTTGGAACTGCCAATTCTGCTACCAAGGAGAATTCTAAATTTAATGACTAGTATCTTTATGTGAAAGGCTTGTGAAAACACATAGAGAAAATTGTCATGTGACTGTAGAAAGCAGAGACTGGAAGGGTATATATCCATTCTTTTGCTTCCCTACTGGGAATATCTGTTCTTGCCTGTATTGCCATTGTATTTTGGAGCAGATAACTTGATTTCTTGTTTCACAGGCCCACAGATGGAGAAGAATTTTGTTCCAGAATGGCTCACACCCAGAGTCTCACCCACATCTGATTTAGATGATTTTGATGGTGAGATATGAAACTTTTTGAGTTGGTATTGGAATACAGTGAGTATATTTGGCACATGGGACAGATGCAGATTGGGTGGGGGCAGGCTATACTGTGTTGAACAGTGTCCCCTCAAATGTACATTTAGCTCAAACCTCAGAATGTGACATTATATGGAAATATGGTGTTTGAATATGTAATTAGTTAAGATGGTGATCAGTGTCCTTTTAAAAATGCTATTTGAAGACACAGAAGACACAGGAGAGGAAGATGCCATGGTGATGACAGAGACAGGGATGGGAGTGATACAGCCACAAGACAAAGAACACCAAGGGTTGCTGATACCCACCAAAATCTAAAAGGAGACAAAGCTAGAACCTTCAGAGTGAGCATGGCATTGTTGACACCTTCATTTTGAACTTCTATCCTCCAGAACTATGAGAAAATGTATTTCTCTCTTTTTATGTTACCAAGTTTGTGAAAATGTGTTGCAGTAGTCCAAGAAAGCTAATACACAAACATACAAAAACCACTTCATCTTTTTCTGTAGAACAACACATTATGAACTTATTCCCTTTTATTATGACAGAGCTTCCAATGCCTACCTTAATCTCTTAGTTTGGCCTTCTCTAAGCTAAAATCAACAGTTCCTTTAAACATTTTTGATGTAGTATAATTATATCTTGGTTCCTGTACCTCAAGATTTACAGTTTGTCAACCCCTTATTAAAATATCACAGCCAAGACTGAGCATTCTCCAGATGTGGGATATCCAAGGGACGTAAAATACGTCTGTATTTAATCTCTGAACAGAACAATTCTATTCTTTCCATGTAATAATTATGTGAGACTTTTAAAGAGTATCATTACAGTGTTGACATATTAAGTTTGCAATATACTAAAATCTTACAAATCTTTTATCCTATACTTTACCAAATTCTGGACATATCCAGCATACACTTGAGCAAGGGATTTGGGAACTAATATACATATTATTGTATGCCCATGAAAATTGACTTCAGTTTGAGGTTATGCATTTAGCTACAGTGCTTATGTCTAATTTGGATTTTGAATTCTGTACATAAGATCAATTCCCTAATTTTGCATTGCTTGAGAATTTGATAAACATGCCATTAATGCTTTCATTAATGCATCAAGAAATTTATCAATTTTAATGAAAACTATTCAATCAGATAGGAACCTACAGAATAACGTTAATATCATTCAATGTTATCACAGAGCCCACAAGAAGATAATAAATGATCTAGCATAGCTTATGTTAAGAAAAATTTAGCAATATTTATAATATACTAATTTTCCAATTAATAACAATTAAAAATAAAGTTATTTTGGCATGATTAACTTGAGGAAAATTTTCACCATCTTAAGTGTTCAAAGTTATTTAATATGATATTCTAAATTTTTATCTTAGGAATTCAGATTTGCTTACAAGTTTAGGTTTTCTAAAATCAGCCATGTGACTCTTAAAAATTTAACCTGTCTTAAAAGTCTAGATTCATCAGTGTTTTATTTTTTATAAAAATAATTAGTAGTTTTAGTATATATTCACATGATGCATTCCAGTTTTCTGTTTAAGGTGTTTATCCTAACCTTTCTGGTTTAATAATTGATCTCCTTAAAAAAAAAAGGTTAAAGCAAAAGGATATTAATAATATTTTCCTGATATTTTCATATGACTTCATTTCTCTTGAGCAAGAATTCCATTCTATCCTTGTTCTTTTTGCTATAAACATGGTAGAATAGACAGAATCCTTCTTTCGAAGGCTTCAAAGAGATTCTGTCCTTAAGAAGCACTTTCAACACTTGTCATCATGGCACATATATTCACAGCATTTGAATTAATATCTTGTGTCAAGATTTTCTATTTTCACAAATCTCTTGAGAAATTAAAATTTTATATTTTTTGTGATACGTGTTCTATATTAAGACAATTTTCTAAACTGTTCTGTGTGGGTCATTAGTATCTGAATGATATTAAATACATCATTGGAAGAAAATGAAAGTTTCTATATATAAATATATTTAGGAAATAGCCATTCTATGACTTTCTTCTTAATGTTTTTTTGTATTCTAGATAATATATAATATTAGTAAGAATGATAAATTCTGCAGCAAAAGTATCTCTCTAATTTAGTGTGATGAAAATTTCATAGAATTCCATGAGCACAAAACATTTTTTTTCTACAGAACATCTCTTAGCATTTCTTCGAAGTAATATATTTGAAAAAGAGTTAAGCCATTAGCACTCAGGACTTCAGTATGAATTACTTGATCATACGAGTTAGAATGACACAGAGATGTTCATTCTAGATCCCTTTTCAAAGAAAGACTTCTGTACAGCTGTCAGCACACTCTCAAGCTGACATCTCTGGATGGTGCTGTGCAAAAGTTCACAGCTCCTAGGGGAGTTTGAATGTGGTGATTGAACAAAGTAGGGGTATAAAACTTTGGTCATTTAGGCCAAACATCACACTTCTGATGGGCGGTGTTAGCCCCAGAACTCCCTGCTGATTGGCTGAAGTTATCTGGCCTTAATTTCAATTCTTTTTCTGCCTAATCTTACCTCCTTCCCCTTCTTTCAACTGCTAATCCCATATCGTGCACTCCAAGTTCTAACTCAGCATTTGCTTCTTGAGAAACCTCTGTGGATTGAAAGGCAAAACATTTTAAGAATTATTTGAGACAATTTTCTTTAGACATATATTTTAGAGAAAAATAGAACAAAGGAATTCTAGCACAGAAGCAGTGTTAGAGCAGAGAATCAAGGTACACTCCATTTTGGACTTGGTACATGAGAAAGGAAATTCTAAACTACCTATGTGTCAAGGCAGGAACAGTAGGAGAAGTAAAGAAAATGAATGATTCCAAGGACAAATATAGTTTCAATTCAGCTACATTCTTTTGGTTAACCTAATGGTAGGTCTAGCATGAAACATTTCTCTGGTCTCAGGACCAAAGACAAGCCCAACCTTAATTTTAAACAAAACTATAAATTATGGTCTGGGCCAGATAGTCAGCCCATTTCATTATCTCAAACTTCTGCTGAAATTAGTTTCATGGTGAGCTGAAGGAAGTGGTGATGCTGATTCAGAAGAAATATTTTTGAACTGAGATGTACATGAAGATAAATCAACTAGTCAGTTCAGGGGAAAATAAAATAGCTTTAAATTCATTGTTGGGATAAATTGTATCAATTCATTGGACCATGTAAGCAAGAAAACTATTCTAAACTCTGACTAAATTGAGTAAGTATTCTATGAAACTGTAGAAATAAATGTACTCAATTTCATCTAAAATAGATATAAAATTTACTTTGGCTATTACACATTGAATTATACCTTAATTTGGTTCTCAAGTATACCATGTCCCTGTAGAACAGTTTTTTAATTGAATCCTATTGGTCAACAAAATGAGTTTCTCTTTGACCCCTTTATAGAAGACTCTTTTCGAAGAAATGTGCCATTTTTTTGATAGTTAACAATACTACATTTTCAGTCAGGCTTATATATTGAGAGAAGGGACTGCTTTATTTCCTTTTTGGTGCAGATATATAGATACTGAATATAATTTAAAAGAACCAGAAAATAAATTAATATACCTCACTTCAAAAACTGAATTTAAGAATTAATAACCTCCCTCATGTTTTTGAGTGAAGTTTATTTCTTTACAGCTGATACACATGTATCAACTCAGAAACTATCAGAGACTTACAGGGCTTAGTTATTTGCCTATTTACAAATAATATAATTTTTGCTTCACTCTATCACCTGAAGCATAGCTTTTCGTTCAATGGAGTCCTTGCTTCATAGAGATTTACCTAATGCTGCAGTTTGGTTCACTGATGGTTTGACTAAGCTAAAACTAGAAGGTATAAAGTTGGTTTGTATACCTTTTCAACCTATTATCAATCAGCTATGGAGAACTAATGTTAGACCTTGTTATTCCACCCATAAATAGAACTCTACTGTTCTTAGAGCTCTGGATAATACTATCTTTGATGAACCTTATTATATTTTTAATAACCTTTTAAATCTTGCCAAAGGTGTAGCTGTTTGGTCTGCCACTTGGAAAATAAAAGACCGCCAAGTTAAAGACAGACATCCTTCTTTGTTCTCTTTTTCTTCCTCCTCCCTTTCTTCCTTCTCCTCCTTCACCGCCCCCTCCTCCTTCTCCTGTTTCTTCTCTTCACACTCTCCTCTCCCTTTCTCCCTCCATTTGCCCCCCTTGCCCACTCTCCTCCTCTTTCTCTACTCCCCCCTCCTGTTTTTGTAAATGCCAATCACAATGAGCCTATATTTGAGTCAAAGTATTTGATCAACATTTCATACCTCCTGTCTTCCACAAGCATCTGATTTTGTCTTGTGTTGAAAAATCTGCTTAAAAATAAAATAAAAAAAAACCTTCTAACTCTACTTTTCTCATTTCTTTGTGGTCCACACATTTCAGTAAGTTAATTTTTGTTCATTGAATACAACTGTCCCAAGAAATGGATTATCATTCCTAGTCTACTTCCTGGCTAATTTTCATGACAAGATGGGTATAGTTATATAGATCCTTTTTCAAAATTTAAGATTTAATCCATTCCTGGGCATAACAGTTATTTCTTGTCTGTAACAACAACTTTAGGCAAGTCTAGTTGGTACACTGCGTACAGCCAAAGAAGACCTATGGAATTCAAAATAATTCAGTCACATGGATTCTTTTTTTGAATTGAGATGGTTATAGATCATAAGTATAACAGCATTTGGTTGAGTACATTGGATACAAAGTCTCCCAATGGTGGTCTTCATAGGCTAAAGTGGCAGATGATGTATCTAAGTTACATATAAACACTATCCTTCTTTCACCTGACCTCTCTGGACAAAAGTTCTGTATTCAAGTAAGATATGGTTGAAGAAAAAATGAGTTTATAGCTGCTAGAATGGGACACATCAAGTCTGAGGTAGGGGAGTAGAGGGAGGAGGAATCGTGATGATATTTGAGGGTGAAAAACCACAGACTCTAAAGTAATATGGTGATGTGCGAGACAACAATGATCTTTTTTTCTTTACCAACCACCCTGGTACAGCTCTCATTAAGGAAAACTTTCTGCATCAAGCATGTAAAATTAGTTGACTGTTATTATCCTTGGTAAGACACTCTGATTATGACTTAATTACTACTTTCTTTCTTTACATGAAAGTCTGTGAAAACTGCAAAGCACAGCCTTAATTTGTATACCTTCCATGTAAAAACTACTGTCAGTACCTTGAAATATTTTTCCAACTTCCATTCCTACAATGGTTGCCGATTCATTTTCTGGGGAGACAAATGCCTCCTTCCTGGTGGCATGAACAACAGAAAAGAACTGGCTCCCTTCAAGATGTTTAAACCAAAACCACGTCTTAGTCATACTTATTTTAATTGAAATGGGAACTCTAAAATCTACCAGCTTACTGGCAGGCCACAATGAGGGCACTGTCAACCTGGTCCCATGCTGACAAAGGTCCTACTTGGGATCTCAATAACTGTAAAAGCTCCTTTTGTCCAATGACACCGTGTGCACCCCAATACTCTACTTACTGTCATTAACTCGCCTTTCTCCCCATGGTAATTTAGAGTTTAGAAGAGATTATAAGAGATTTTATCTATTAGAGAAATACCAGTAGATTCTGTAACTCTCAGATAACTACAGAGATCTCTCCAAGCCATACTACCCTTGATTATTGAGGGCAGCCTCCAGAGGTATAACTGATGTGAATTCTATAGGGGAAAAAAATCATTCCTGTGATAGGAGTCATACAATTAGAAATGATTGTATGAAATTTGTTGCTGATTTTAACTGAAGTGACATAACTCTGTTCCTGAAAGACATTTACACCAGTATCAACTCACTGTCCCAGGAATTTTTTATGGATGATAAAATTGCCCTAGGCATTCTCACATGCCAAGGTGGAGTAAGTGTAATTACTAATATATACTTCTGATCTCGGATTAATGCCTCAGGGAAAATGAAAGAGTCAAAATAGGAATGTAAGTACACAATCATCTGTATATTTAAGATAGCCTGTGATGGTTTATGGGATTTGTTCAGCCAGGAGTGTTCAGGATCCCTGGATCATGCTTGATGTCAATATTATAGGTCGCTTTCAATCTGTTGCTAAGTGTCCTGTTGATAGAATTTTTTATTAAATGTGCTATATAATAAAAATTACACAAAATAGTTTTATATTAATCATATTATTTTATCACTTAATCAATGTAGTTGATGGAGTAGGAAAACTCAACAGAGACCAAGAGTGTACAAAATGTAGATTAAAAGGAAGGGTGCATATTGTTGGGAGACACGAGTCTTTCACACAGGTCTTTTATATTTCTACTCATGTGGTATGCAAAGGACTGGCAGCTATAATTCCTGACTTTTTCCAAAGATGTTTGTAGATAGTGAACAACCTGAGAGGATAGAGATAATGATTCCCTCTAGAGGAAAGGTTTGATTTCCTTTTGCTTATAGCCCTAGAAGAGAGATGGTCTGGTTCTACACACACACACACACACACACACACACACACACACACACACACACACACAAACCCAGCATGCTTATAGTCTGTTATAATATATTTAGTTTCCCTAAGCCCAGGTTTCCTCACCTGTAACTTGTGTCATATTGCCCTCTTCAAGTGACCCTGTGGAGATTGTGGCTTAAGAACATGGCATAAGAAGATACTGATCATCTTGATACTTCTAATGCTTTGTTTACTTAAAGCACTTGGTCTCTGGTCCAAGACTCATGTCTTCTGTAAGCACCCATAACCTGGTGGAAGGATAACTTACTCACCTTCAAATACAGTGATACAATAAACATTTTGTTTTTTAACTTCAGAAACTGAATCTTGATGACAAAGGGAATATACTCTACCAGCTTTCTTTTATGAGTACTAAGTAAAGAAAAAGATGTAGTTAGTAGAGACAGCAAATAACAGGGCAATGTACTAAGTAAAGAAAAAGATGTAGTTAGTAGAGACAGCAAATAACAGGGCAATGTGCTAAGGTAGAGAAAAATGTATACATATGTCTAAGTAGGCTAACACAATTCATCACCAAATTAGTTGGTTAAACAAATTGCCAGCATTTATGGAGCTCCCGTCATGGTGCAGTGGTTAACGGATCCGACTAGGAACCGTGAGGTTGCAGGTTCGATCCCTGGCCTCGCTCAGTGTCTTAAGGATCTGGCGTTGCCGTGAGCTGTGGTGTAGTTTGCAGACACTGCTCGGATCCTGAGTTGCTGAAGCTCTGGCGTAGGCCAGTGGCTACAGCTCCGATTAGACCCCTAGCCTGGGAACCTCCATGTGCCGAGGGAAGCGGCCCTAGAAAAGACAAAAAAAAAAAAAAAAAGCCAGCATTTTGAGGAGTGAATTTTAAGGTAGTAAACTTTTAAGAGTTTACTTAAAAATTATGAGGTAATTTTTAAGACCAATTTGAGTATTTTAGGTTTATTACCTACAAATAAAAATAAGGGCTCTAAAACAAATAAATGACATATCATTACAGAGTGTCATGAAATAAGACATTGGCAGGGGGTGGGGAGTGCAATGGAGATTAACAGCTGATCTACAACGACCCAGGAAAAGAGAAATCCTACTCTCAAATTTTGACAGCAAATAATTCCATTAATCATACTTGTTCATGGTTTTACTCAATACTGAGAAAAAATTTGGAAGTTAGGACCATTAAAATTGATTAATTGTATATAGTTTTGCTTATGTTGGTATACCACAAAATGTATGTAGTTCTCACCATACAAGATAGAATCAGTCATTTTCAGCAAATTGGTTTGTTACCTTTCATAAAGATAGGAGTTAAACAATCTCTCCAAGTTACTGCCATGCATAGGTATCTCATGAGCAGAGTAGGTACAACCAGATGAGTAAGAGTGTTTCATATTGACTCATTGATCAACTCGAATGACTGCTTGGTGTCAACCAACTCAAATAGGCAGAATATGAAGAAAATAACTAAACACTATAATATCACCATACTGAGTCTTCTCTGCTGTGGTTATCCTGGTCAGGAAAGACCTCTTTGAGCAAGTGGCACTTAGGCTGAGGCCCGAAGTGAACATGCGAAGAGGAAGCATATTCTGAGTAGCAGGAAAACCAAAAACAATGGCTTTGAAACAGGCCATCTATTCCTACTGCCTTTTTTTTTTTTTTTTTCTGTTTGATAGTGATAATTAGAAGTGTGGACCACTTGAAGGACTCATTATTAACTGTGATATTTAAGACTGATATGCTCTTTTCTGAAAATAATATTTTGTAACTTCTTGTTGATGTTGCTAATGCTGTCAATAGATATATACATGCATATATATATTAAATTATAGTTGATTTACAATATTTACAATGTTGTATTAGTTTCAGGAATACAACAGTGATTTAATATTTTTATAGATTATAGATTTTATAGATTATACTCCTTTTAAAGTTATTATAAACTATTTGTTATATTTCCTGTGCAGAAATATATATATGTGTATATATTTCTACATAATAATTTGTAACTCTTAATCCTATACTCCTATTTTACCCTTCCTTCATCCCTCCCCCTTTAGGTAACAACTAGTTTGTTCTCTGTATCTAGGAGTCTCTTTTTTTTGGTTATATGCATTTGTTTTATTTTTTAAGATTCCACATATAGGTGATAACAAAATTTTTGTCTTTCTCAGTCTGACATTTAACTCAGCATAATATCTTTCAGGCTTTCCCATGGATTTGCAAATTGCAAAGTGTCATTTTTTATTGCTGTAATATTCCATTACACATTTAACCAACACACACACACACACACACACAGAATATCCCTATACAAATTGGACAGCAGCTGTCATTTGTATAGGGATATTCTCTGTTTTGTTTTTTTTGGTTTATACTTCTGTGGTATTTGCTGTAATTTTTCCTCTTTAATTTCTTCTTTTTTTTTTTAACTTAGGTCCTATTTCTTAATGAGGTTGGCTTAAAGACATCAATTTTGTTATCTTTTCAAAGAACAGCTCTTGTTTTCATCTGTCTTTTCTGTTGTTTCTTTGTCTGTAATTTATTTCCATCCTGATCCTTATTATTTCTTTCCTTTTCTGCCTTTCAGTTTTGTTTATTCTTTTTTTTCTAATTCATTTAAGATAGTACATTTAGTTATTTATTTAAGATATTTCTTGTTGTATGACATAAGCCTGAATCCTATATATTTTTCTTTTCGAATTTCTTTTGTTGTATCCCATAGATTTTGGAAAGCGATATTTTTATTTTCTTTGTATAGAAGTATTTTCTGATATCCTCTTTAATTTTTTATTGACCCATTTGTTTCTTGGCAGCATGTTGTTTAGTCCTCACATGCTTGTGCTTTTCCCATTTTTTTCCTGTAATTGATTTCTAGTTCCATACTAGTGTGGTGGGAAAAAATGTGTTTTTTTGTTATGTTTTGTTTTGTCTTTTTAGGGCCACACCTGAGGCATATGGAGCTTCCCAAGCTAGGGGATCTAATCAGATCCATAGCCACTGGCCTATACCACAGAGACAGAAATGCAAGATCAGAGTACCTCTGTGAATTATGCTGAACTTGTGGAAACTCTGGATGTTTTAACTCACTGAGTGAGGCCAGGGATAGAACCCACATCCTCATGAATACTACCTGTGTTCTTAACCTGATGAGCCACAATAGGGATTCTAGAAAAAATGTTTGATTTAATTTCTATCCTCTTAAATTTGTTAAGACTTGTTTTTTGGCCTACAATATGATCTATCCTGGATAATTCTATGTAAACTTGAAAAGATTGCTTATTCAGTGGTTTTGGGATGAAATATCCTGTAGGTACATATTAAGTCCAACTGCTCTAATGTGTCTTTTAGGATCACTCTTTATTTACTCATTCTTTTTGTGGATGATCTATCTGTTGGTGTAAGTTGGGTGCTAAACTTCCCTTTCATTATTATATTATTGCCTACTTCTTCATTTTTGTCTGTTAATATTTGCTTTATATAGGTAGGTATTCCCATATTAGGTGCATTTATGTTAACCAGTGTTATATCCTCTTATTATCATTTGATCATTTTATAATGCCTTCCTTTTGTCTTTTGTGATAGACAGTTTTAAATTATACTTTGTTATCATCATTGCTATACCAGCTTTCCTTTTGTTTCCATTTTCATAGAATATCTTTTTCCATTGTCTCATTTTTGTATGTCTCTTGCACTCAGCATACAGATGATTCTTCTTAAAAATTCAGTCAGCTACCCTATGTCTTTTAATTATACTATTGAGTCCTTTGACATTTAAAGTGATTATTGATGAGTATGTACCTGTTGCCATTTTGTTACTTGTTTTCTAGGTTTTTTTTTTTTTTAAGTTTTTCCTCTTTTCTTTCCTTCTTATTTTATTATTTTCCTTTGTGGTTTGATTATTTTCTTAGTGTTATGCTTATGTTCCTCTCTTTCTCTCTCTCTCTATATATATAATATATTTGTATTTTTTATAGGTATTTTATGTGTGATTACCATGTGGTTTGTATTGTTGACCTTTACCAATATCATGTTTTAAACTGATAGGCATTTAAATTCAAACATATTCTAATAGTGTTACATTTTTATTTCCTTCCCCTATGCTTTGTGTTTTGAAGTCATATTTTTACTTTTTCTATCTATCCCTTAACTCTTTATGGTAGTTATAATTAATTTTATAATTTTTGTCTTTAATATTTGTTTTAGCTTATTTAAGTGGTTGGACCTTGGAATTTCCTATGTATTTACCTTTAAATTAAACTTTAATTTAAATTTAAAATTCCTTTCCTATAAATTCTTACTTCTTGTCATAGCTTTTTCTTTTACACTTAAAAAAAACCTTTTTGTACTTATTTTTTTAATTTTAAAGTTTTATTGAAGTATAGTTGATTTGAAATACTGTGATAATTTCTGTTGCACAACAAATTGATTCAGTTTTATATGTACATACATCCATTCTTTCTCAGATTATTTTTCCTTATAGATTATCCTTATAGATTGTCTCTGTACTATACAGCAGGTCCCTGTTGGCCTGCTATTCCATATACCACAGTGTGTATACTTTTTGTAAGATCAGTTTAGGCATTAAATAAAACAGTTAGCTATCTGAGTCTTAAAGTGGTGTCCAGGTGTGGGTACATCCTTATGAAGTCAAAATGTATCCATTGGCTTTGGTGATAGAACTGGATCTGAATTGAGAATGGGTTGTGTCTTCATTTGGGGTGTGCTAGCAGCTATCATGCTGATGGAAAGAAAGGCTAGCATTGGTGGGGCTAGAGTTGGAGCCATATATGATCCAGGGCTTCTTCTGTGCTCAGTGACAGTCACAGTTCAAATTAAATATATTAAATTGTAAGTTTAAATTTGTTTTGGACCCAGATGCTTTGAATACTTTTGCATTATTCAGCGAATTTTACTACTTTTGCTTAATGATAAATTTGAAGTCAGTTTTCCCACTTCCCACACCCCCCAACATAAAAATAGTGAAAATACTGTACTTATCTTTTACCTCTATTGGCTTAAAATAAATTTTAATATTTATTAAATATTAAATATAGATTTTAAATATATATATTTGTAAGTATACTAGCATATATAATATATTTATGTATATTAATAATAACTGTTAGAGAATTTGGAGTAGCATGGAATGAAGACTAGATAGGCAATGAAAAAAGAGTGCTTATTGACACTTATCAGGTGTCCAATTTCAAAATCCTACTTAACCTCTTTGAGGTAATATTGGCATTTTCACTCACCTCATGTGGTTGTTCTAGAGATCCAAATTTAATAATGTATATAGAAGTGCTGTTTTTGAAATGTAAGAGATTATTATGACTAATAAAAAGAAGAGTAGACTTTTTTTTTTTCCTCATAGCAGATTGGGGAATTTTTTTTTCAAAAAATTACTTAATCTTCTCTTAATTTTGGAATAATTGCCTGAAACAAATTTCATAAATGTTATTTTCACCTACTATTTTCTGGGTTATTACTTTGGTTTTGACAGTGTTACTACCACTTTTTTTTCCCATCAAGCAGGGTTTTCTCAGATCTCTTGCAAAGAAACACTTAAGGTTTATTGTATTATGATATTTACACACTTCCAAATTATGGAATAAAAATTAATGTTATATAATTGGTCTATTAATGTCAAGAAAATATCTATCGTAATATTCACGTTACCAGAATTATTTAAAAATGGATATTTTGCAATCATATTCAAAGAAATATTTTAACACATTTACAATTTAAGGTAGAACAAATTACTCATTGAAAATACAAAAATTATTTGCTTCCATTTTCCTCATTTAAAATGAAATATAGCTAAAAGCTGCATTTTTTATGCATATTTTTGCTGACTATACATGAAACTTCAGTGAACTAATCTTTTGCTTCTATAAATGTGCATTATAAATGACTGCAAATTAAACACATTGATTTAAATGACCTTCATTGGTTTTCTTTAGGTAACTCACTATTGATCTTTTGTTTTTCCTGAAGAATCAGAAAAGTAATGAGATTGCAATAGCTGCATAAACAGAGCAAATGAAAATTATGATTAATCATGTAAGTTATACAGAAATAAATCCAAGCAGAAAATATTAAAATAACAACTATTGTATACAAAAGTTGTAATATATTAAATTGTTTGAGTAACAGATACATTTGAATTATTCTTATTCTATAGATAAGACCACTGGGTTTCACCCAGCTCTAACATCAACAGCAGCAGGAGCATTCCATCGTTATAACCAACATCAATATCCAACAATGGAAACAGCAGTAAATGCTATGAATGGAAAGGATACTGTCACCACAATAGTTAATATTTTTATCATTTTATTAAAATAATTTTTTCAGATAGATAATATACTCATTTCCTAGAAATAAGCTCAGGTAACCTGGTTCATTCCTATTCACCCAGCTAAAAGGTCAGATTATTTCCAATGCAGAAGTCAAAGATAAATTTGGGTTTCCTTTTCTTCATTCTTTATATTAAACTATGCAGCCTATGTATAAAGTAGTTTTTATTCCTGTGCCTTATCAGATAGTTGCTAAACTAAATTCTCATTATAAATTGCAAGAACGAAAGAAAATTTAAAAGAATATAATTAATACTCTCAATCATGATCATAAGCACTAAAATGGATTAAATTCCATTTGCTATGCTCTAGCTGTTGAGAACATAGCTTAGTTACCAAGAAGAGCCAACCAAATATTAGGGTTACATAAAAATTGATTACAAAGGTTCAACGTCCCAAGTTTTTCTTTTTATTTTACCAGTTATCACTTATCTATTTGTGATTTATGACTGCCACTGATTATCCCCTCTAGATATAAATGGCATTACAATCAAATTTAGCCAATTTATTTTCTTAATAATTTATTCATTAGTCACACAATATTCTTGGTGCTGAAGAATTAACGGTGGAGAATGGTACTTGCAGAGGGAATAGATATTAATTGTTGAATTGCATGTTGTTCTGAGAGCATGTTAGAACTTGTAATGGGATAATGAAACTATTCAGGTACATATATAACTCTGAAATTTGATCCCAAACTGAAGGAATAGAAGGTGATCTTGCATAAGTGATGGCAATGAAGGAAAAACTTTTCAAGAAGAGGACACACCATTTTTTTTCCCCTCCATTTTTTAAATTGTAATAAGATAGTTATGTTGCTTAATTTCTTTACACAACAGTTTCTATAGCTATAAAAAGAAGATACTATTAAAACCTTTCTCCAAGAGACTTGTGGTTGCCTGATGGGAGGGGGAGGGAGTGGGAGGGATCAGGAGCTTGGGCTTATCAGACACAACTTAGAATAGATTTACAAGGAGATCCTGCTGAATAGCATTGAGAACTATGTCTAGATACTCATGTTGCAACAGAAGAAAGGGTGGGGGAAAAACTGTAATTGTAATGTATACATGTAAGGATAACCTGACCCCCTTGCTGTACAGTGGGAAAATAAAAACAAAAACAAACAAACAGACAAACAAAAAAAACCTTTCTTCAATAGTTTTATAGTTAAATGAGATAAGGTACACATAAAGTGCTTCTGCACAATGCTTAGTAAATTAATCCTTATCAAATTTTAGCTATTATTATTGTTTTAAATACTATTAGTAATGCACTCTAAAATCCATATGTAAAATAACTACGTAGCAGGCCCCAGAGTAGAGTGCATGGCATGAGATATTAAATATGTTCAATTTCAAATGAGAGCAATTATTAATTATTCAAATATTTTGAATATGAAAAGAATGCAGGGATCAGGAGAAGTTCAGATTTGTGTTTCAAAAAGATGACTCTAGTTGGAATGTGAAGATATACCATAAAGAAGCCATAAAAAAGATTGAAATAAGGTCATTTCAGCAACACGGATGGACCTAAAGGTTATTATACTAAGTGAAGTTAGTCAGACAAAGACAAATATCATATAATATCACTTATATGGGGAATCCAAAAAAAGATACAAATTGGCATATACAAAACAGAAATAGACTCACAGACATAGAAACAAACTTATAGTTAAGGGGAAAGACTGGGGAGTTGTGAATTAGGAGTTTGAGATTAACAGATACATCCTACTATATATAAAATAGGAACACAAGAAGGGCCTACTGTATAGCACAGGGAACCATATTCAGTGTCTTGTAATCATATATAATAGAAAAGCATCTGAAAATGATTATGTGTATGGGTGTATGTGTATATGTGGGTGTGTGTATATATATATATTATATATGCTAAATACTGAGTCATTTTACTGTATACCTGAAAAATTGTAAGTCGACTATACTTCAAAAAAAAATTTTTAAATGGAAACATCAGAGATGCTATAGCAATTGAACCTGAAACACCTTTTTGCTATTTGAAGTTTGCCTTTCTAAATATATTCTTCTTAGTTCAATACTTGAAAGACATTAGTAGCCTCAGAGTAAGGACACAGAGTAAAGTCTTCACTTAATTTATCAAGTTTTACTGATTAAAAAAACTCCCTGGTAAAGATCAACATTTATAATACGTTCTATGCATTGAAATATTTTGAAGTACTAGAATATTCTTATTTTATCTTATCTTTGGGGGTATAGTTGTAGGGCAAAGTATTTCGACTCAATAATTAGCATATATATGATAAAGGAAGCAGTATTTTTAGTAGTAGCATTGTGAATTGTGCAAGTGACAGTGTCGGTGGGGAAAGGGATTTGATAGATATGTGGAACATTGTGTTTAGGCTTAGAGGAATAGACACCAAGAAGAGTAAGTTCAGCTGAGGAAAGAGCAGGAAATCTATGGATGAAGAAGAGGAGAGCTTTATGTTGTCCTACCACAAATAACACTAAATTCAGTCAGGAAAAAAAAAAATTCAAATAATTCTATTTGATGAAATAATGTTTTATGTTCCATGAAGATAAATGCAGATAATTTTAAAAATTAGAATGTCAGAAATGTAGAGGGACTGACATGTGAGAACTATTTTAAATTAGATTATAATGACAATGGAGAGCAAAAGGAATGCCTGGGAGAAATGATGGCTGGCTTTTCAATACTTCCAGAATTAAACAAAACTATTCTGTCAAAGAATTGAGTGATCTGTCAAATAATTTACATTGATATATGAGAACAATTTGTTTCCATTGATCAATTAATTCATAGTTCCTAAACGTTTATTTAGGAGTAATGAGGAGGAGTTAAACCTATTATTATTATTTTTTTTCTTTTTATGGCCACACCTGTGGCATATGGAAGTTCCCAGGCTAGGTGTCGAATAGGACCTGCAGCTGCCAGTCTAAACCACAGCCATAGCAACACCAGATCTGAGCCCCATCTGCAACCTATGCCACAGTTTGCAGCAATGCTGGAGCCTTAATCCACCAAAAAGGCCGGGGATTGAACCTACAATCTCACGGATACTGGTGGATTTTTAACGCACTGAGCCACAGTGGGAACCCTGAACTTATTGTTTAAAGGTCTACTTCGAAAAGTCATTTATTGAATTTGTCTTATTCTTTGTATTTCAACATTGACAGTATCTTGATTATAATTTTCACTTTGTTGGCCTGTGGATTATGTGTCAGTCCTCTAAGAAATGAAATCTCTAACCTCTAAGCATTCAGATGTCTTTTCTAAGGATTCCAGAAGACTAAGTTATGTTTGTTCTGTCCTGCATGCATTTCTATGTTTGTTATTACTGTTTGTCTCTTTTTGTGTGGAAAGGTATACATTTGGAATCAGATACAGTGTTGTTACTAGTTATATAATTTTAGGGAAAATAATGCACTTCACTAAGCTGTAATTTTCTCATTTGTAAAATGAGAATTATTCTATCTTATAGACTTATTTTTTATTCTTGGACTGATTCATTCATTTACTGACAGATATTGTTTGAATGACAATCCTAAATGCTGGGAGTCAAATGGAGAGTAAAAGTAGATATAATCTATGTTGTCATGGAGCTTAAAGGATAGTAGCAGAAAAATAAATTATTCACATACTCATAAAAATATTAAAGCTATGATTAATGCTAGAAAGAACAAAAAATGATATCTATAAAGAATGGATAGCAAAGAGTTGGGCATAATTAAAGAGTCATCTAAGGTTTCCTTGAAAAAATAACTTGAGGTTAGAAAGGTGAAAAATATTTACCAGTTGCACGTGTTTGTCAAGGGCAGATCTGAAAAAGAGCGAATAGCATGTGCAAAAGCCTCATGGAAGCAGAGAGAACATGTTATACAACTGACATATGGCCCAGGAACACAAAGAAAAAGTGTATTGTGATAAAAGTTAACATTGGATAATGAGTTAAGTGTCAAATTAAGCAGAAGAAACGAAGTGTTTTTGTCATTCTCTAAATAATATAGCACCTAAAGCAGAGGAATGGCAAAATCAGGCTTGTATTTGTTTATACATGTTCAGCCTCCAATAAGTGTTTTCTCCATTTTAAAGTAGTGATAATCTCTAGTAGATAGGTGATATGTTGTACCAGCACTAAGAAATATAATATTTCTTATATAATATTTCTTATATATTTCTTATATAAGGAGTACAGTATAATGTTTCAAAGGATGTGCATTCATTGATTTTTTTTTGTCTTTTTAGGGCCACACCCATGGCATATGGGGGCTCCCTGGTTAGGGTCGAATCGGAGCTGTAGACCCCCACCCAAGCCACAGCCACAACACCACCAGATCCAAGCTACATCTGCAATCTACACCATAGTTCATGGCAATACTGGATCCTCAACCCGCTGAGTGAGGCTGGGGATCAAACCTGCGTCCTTGTGGATGGTACTCAGATTCGTTTCTGCTGAGCCATGACAGGAACTCCCTACATTTATTGATGTATCATAGCAGGACCACTACATCCATTATGCTGACCAAAGATATTTCAAGACCAAAAAAATGTGGTTTCAGCAATAAATAGATACAAAACTCAAAAAATTTTTCTAATACATTTTAATGTAACAGTATTTCCCATACTGTGTTATGAATATGACAGCAATCTTGTATTCCATAAACTTTTATAATGATTCATTTTTTGGTATATAGGCTAGGCTACTGTGAATCAATCATATTGATTACACTAGGTTTCCATTAAATAACTATATTGCTGATTCTTCATTATCAGTGCATGAATTGTTATATCTATAAGTAAACATAAGTTAATCTGACTTTTTTTCATTTGTTATGTCTAGTGTTAATTATATGGACAACATCTACACTTGTATAATTTAAGACAGTATTGATATAGAGTACTGATAGACAAATTATTAGTCTTGTACACAAATGCCATAAACTTAGGGTATTGATAAAGTACAGTACTGTAAATATATTTTCTCTTATGATTTTCTTAATAATATTTTCTTTTCTGTAGCTTATTTTATTGTAAGAATACATTTTATAGTATATACAACATATAGAATATATGTTAGGTCTATGTTATTGGTAAGACTTCTGTTCAGCAGTAAGCTATTAGTTAAGTTTTATGGGTGTCAAAAGTTATATATGGATGGAGTTCCCATCGTGGCACAGTGGTTAACAAATCCGACTAGGAACCATGAGGTTGCCAGTTCGATCCCTGCCCTTGCTCAGTGGGTTAACGATCCGGAGTTGCCATGAGCTGTGGTGTAGGTTGCAGACACAGCTCGGATCCTGTGTTGCTGTGGCTCTGGTGTAGGCTGGCAGGTACAGCTCCGATTAGACCCCTAGCCTGGGAACCTCCATATGCCATGGAAGTGGCCCAAGAAATAGCAAAAAGACAAAAAAAAAAAAAAAAAAAAAAAAAAGGTATATATGGGTTTTCAACTGTGTGAGGGATTACCATACAAACACTAATAACAATAAAGCTGGAGTGGTCAAATTAAAAAACTTCAGAAGAAGAAAAATTACCAGGATAAAGAAAAATATTTTTTTTTTTCCTTTAAGGGCCACACTTGTGGCATATGGAAATTATCAGATAGGGGTTGAATTGGAGTTGCAACTACCAGCCATACCATAGTCACAGCAACAAGGGATCTGAGCAGCATCTGTGACCTATGTCATAGCTTGCTGTAATGCTGGATCCATACTGAGCAAGGCCAGGGATTGAATCCACACCCTCATAGATACTGACCATGTTCTCTTTTTCTCTTCTTTCTTTCTTTCTTTTCTTTTTTTTGTCTTTTGTCTTTTTAGGGCTGTACCCATGGCATATGGCGGTTTTCAGGCTAGGGGTCTAATCAGAGCTGTTGCCGCTGGCCTACGCCAGAGCCACAGCAATGCCAGATCCGAGCTGCGTCTGTCACCTACACCATGGCTCATGGCAACACTGGATCCTTAACCCATTGAGCACAGTCAGGGATCAAACCAGCAACCTCATGGTTCCTAGTTGGATTTGTTTCCGCTGCGACACAACGGGAACTCCCTGACTGTGTTCTTAACCCAAGGACCCACAATGGGAACTCCAGGAAAGATAATTACATAATTATTAAAGATGAATTTATATAGAATGTAAAATTATCTGAGGATGCAACCAAAAGTAGAGTTTAAAATACATTAATAAAGTGACAGAACTGGTAAAAGATTAATCTACGTTTAGGATGGTGATTTAGATATTTGGATATTCATCTCTGAGTTACTGATAAACAAGTGAGCAGAATGTCAGAATACCTGCCCTACAGCAGCAAAATACATGTCATTTTTCAAGTGCAATGAAATGCTGCCTGATGCAAATTGGTATATATTGTTGATGATTTAACAGAATTATATAAAGTATATTCTTTGAGCCTATGCAAACAAAGAACAAAAGAGAACTGAAAAAATCCACAAACTTTTAGAAATTGAACAACACAATTCAAAATAAAACTTTAGTGAAAAATAAAATCAATAAGAGGAATTAAATATTTTGAAAATAGTGAAAAAGGCAATAATCATATATGAAAATTGTAGAATGCAACTTAAACAGCATTTAGAAGGAAATCCATAAAATGCTTATTTTAGAATCAATAAAGCCTAAGATAAATCAACACAAGAAGAAGTTAGTTTAAAAATATCAAATTAAACCCAAAGTAGAGGGAAAGAACAATAATGTTAAGGGCAGAACTCAATGCAGGAGAATATAGACAAATAATATTTTTAAAACATTTTAAGCTAAAAGCTAATTCTTTTGAAAAATCTGTACTATAACTGAATCACGTTGTTATCACCACATTGTAAATCAAATATACTTCAATAAAATTTTTAAAAAATCTATCAGTCTGACTGATCAAAAAAAAAAAAAAAGAGGAAACAGATTACCAATATCAGGAATGGTATGATGATGCTATAAAATCTGCAGATACTAAAAAAAAATAAAATTCTATGAGTAACTTTGTCAATAAATGCTATACCCGGGGGAAAGAGAGAAATTTTCAGAACAATTTATCAAAAATGAATCAAGAATAAATAAAATCTTAATACTCTTAGATCATTTTAAGAAGTTCATAATTGAAAGCTTATCACTAAATAAAACTCCAGGCCAGAAGAAGTTGGCCTGGTGAATACTATAAAATATTTAACAAAAAATCACATAAAACCTTTTTAGTAAATAGAAGAAAATAAAATACTTCCCTTCTCATTTTGTGAGACAATTATAATCTTGATCTTAAAATCAGATAAAAACAATATAATAAAATAAATTTACAGAACTGCAAAAATCTTAAAATAAGCACAAATCAAATGCATAACATATAAGAGAACATAAACATAGGAGTTATCTCCCCTCCCAGGAATGAATGGTTGGATTAACATTTGGAAGGAAATTATTATAATTTGCTATTTGGTCAAAATAGAAGACTAAAAAAATTAAAGGTCTACATTCACCTAAAAAATAGTAACTGGGAAAATTCAATTACGATCATGGTAATATCAGTTAGTCCAGTAGAAATAGAATAAAATTTTCTCATCCTTTCAATTATTATGATAAGTAAAGCTTACATTTTAAGTTATACTTGATGCTGAAAGGCTAAGAACTTAGCACCTAAGATTGCAAACAATACAATGATATCGCCCCTCATTATTTCTATTAAACAATATACATGAGGACCTAACCACTGACATAGTCAAAGGAAAAAACTATGCATATAAAAAATTTTATTCACAGGAGACATGATTTGTACATAAAAAATAAGCAATGTACAAATAGAGTAATTAAAATCACCAGACTCAATTGATACAAAGACATTACAAATTCATATTTTCATGGTCCAAACCAAACTGGATTTTTTTTTTTTTTTTTTTTTTTGTCTTTTTGCTATTTCTTGGGCCGCTCCTACGGCATGTGGAGGTTCCCAGGCTAGGGGTCGAATCGGAGCTGTAGCCACCGGCCTACATCAGAGCCACAGCAACGTGGGATCCGAGCCACGTCTGCAACCTACACCACAGCTCATGGCAACGCCGGATCGTTAACCCACTGAGCAAGGCCAGGGACCAAAGCCGCAACCTCATGGTTCCTAGTCGGATTCGTTAACCACTGCGCCACGACGGGAACCCCCAAACTGGATATTGATATTAATAAAGCAATGACATTTCCAACAGCATTAAAATCTTCATAGTACTGATGGTAATACTGAAATCTATAAAACTCCGCTGAGAGCAGTTAAAACCTAAATAAATGAAAACATATAGTATGCATCTGATCAGAAGTTTCAATATTATTAAAACGTTAATTTTCCCCACTTCATAGAATTGAATAAAATTTAATTTCAATAAAATTTAATTTCAAATATTAGCAGTCTCTTTTGTACTTATAATGATCTGATTTTAAAATTTATATATCATAGCAAAGGACATGCAATAAGATAATTTTAAAAATGACAATCAAGTTGTAGACTTATACTATTTAATTCCAAGGCTTAGTATAAAGCTGCTATAATCTAGTGTGATCACAATATAAGAATAAACATGTGGATCAATGGAAAACCCAGAAACAGTTCCATACAATATACAGTCAATTGACTTTTTATATAGGTTCCAAAGTAATTTAGCAGAAAAGTTACTCTTCAACAAATGATGTTATAAAACGCACATATCCATATTCATAAAAATATATTAACCTTAAAATCTACCTTACTCAAACTTTACAAAAGAAGATGCTTGAAAGGAATCATAGATTTAGTAGGCTTTAGATGCATATTAAGAGTATTTTAATCATATTGATTATATATAAAGATGTTAAACAAGATGAGATTACTTAGGTAATGTGTGATAAATAAAAGTCCAAGGTACATTCTCGTAAAATCTTTAGATTTTGAGAAAGGAGAATGAACCTCTTGTTGGTTCAGTATGGGAAGAGCAGCCAAAGAATTAAGTGGAAAACTAGGAGTGACTGCAATCTAAGAAAGGGATTATTTCAAGTGGTTGTTTCTCTTGTTTCTGTTTTAAGAGACCTTGACTCCTATAATCCTTGTCCCATTGATAAACTTTCTTACTCCATCCTCTCTTGTTGACTTTGTGTCATCTTTGAGAATAAATGCTAGCATGTACATATGAGACTTTTTCCTAACTCTTGAGAGGCAGCTAGCCAGAAAGAGCAAGTAGCTTTGTTCTGTCCTTTCATGTTGTAGCTTTTGCAGGAGTATCTCCATATGGGGAAGCTAAGGTTTTTTCATTGCAACCAATATATGAAATTTAGAATCGGGAGATATATTATGGCCGCGCAGTTAAGTTGCAATTGCTAATGTGAATGTGAGCTTCATTACTAATATAGGTGATTTTTTCATGTCCAACTACCTAATTCCTTGTCTGTTTGTTTTAATATAATAGGCTTTAGATTTGTTTTAAAGAACTGTTAAACAAAACAGTTTAACAACAAAAAATTGAGCAAATAGTACAGGGAATTCCCATATACCTACAGCACACAGCTTAATCAATTATTAATGCTTTATATCACTATGGTAATTACAATTGATTAACCAATATTGATACATATTTATTAAATGAAATTTTTAGTTTATTCATGTTTGCTTAGTTTTAACCTAATGTTCTTTTTCTACTCAATTATTTCTTCTAGGATACCACATTATATTTAGTTGTCATATATCTCTTTAGCCTTCTCTTGGCTGACAATTTCTCTGACTTTCATTGTTTTAGATGAACCTGCAGTATAAGTACACTTTCTCATGACTAGACTAAGATTATGGATTTGAGAATTCTAGAAGTAAAGTGTTATTTTAATTACATCATATCAAGGTTACATACAATCAACACAATTAATGACTGACCTTTTTCACATGGTTGAAGAGGATTTGCCATGTTCCCCACCTTCCCCCATTTAAGGAAGAATTTTAAACATTGATATCTTCTTTTGAGTAAGGAATATTTTAAAATATTTCTAGGATGATTGAAAGGGACAAGTGAGAAGGTGAGAAAGAGAGAGGATAACAAGATTGTGAGTTCCAGAGAAAATTAGAGGGTTTCTGAGCAATGACACAATTGGACAGGATCACCATTGCTTGAGTTGGATCACATTTTAGAGACTATAGGGAAAGATGCTGGGAATAGTGAACCTATAATTGCGTTTGAGCATTCTCAAATGTTCATTTTTTAATGGCATATTTTATATTGTTTGTTTGGTTTGGTTTTGCTTGACCGAGTGAAAGGAAGTGGCTGAGACTAACCACATAAGAAAATAGAAAATTTAAGAGACTAGAAGTTAGTGAAAAGACCAGTAAGTAACAGTTGAGGGTCTATTTGAGGTTAGAAACTCTCAGTTTTTCTAGATTATGCAATCTTATCCAGATAAAGCAAATAGACCTTTGCTTTGAACCGTAGGAACTGGCAAAAGCAAGTATAGTGGAAGGTCATAGGGATGTGAGATTTTGGTGAGAGTAGAACCAAAATATCAGGAATAAAAAAGGGAATTGAAAGCATAAAGGAAATAGATGATGATAATATTTAAAAAGAGGTGATTTCTTGGGTTTGAAGTTTGAATTCAATGCAATGATCGAAATGGGGTTAAAAAGGTGTTATCAGAGAAATTTCAAATTTCAATATGTGAAAGATAATGTGAAAGTCTTCATCCAGTGTATAGCCATATTAAAAGTCTACCAAAGTAGATGGATGATTTAAAGAAACACATTGAATTACATGCGGTAACTGTATAGAACTAACCATAGGGCTGGCTACCATGGTGATAGTAGTACATATGGATATTCTGATGACAGTAGTTTATGAGGTTGATAAGAAAGTGAGTTAGGTATAATGATCTTTTTAAAATATCAAGTTGTAATTCTAAAGTTAATACATGTATGTGTAACTGGGTCCCTTTGCTATATAGTAGAAAATTGACAGAACACTGTGAACCAGCCATAATGGAAAAAATAAAAATCATTATAAATTAAAAAAGAAAGTTAATAGATAAATGAGACAAGGATAAGGAGTGGTAAACATACTTGAGATTTCGCGAAAGGAATGGCAGTTGGCAGGCAGTGTAGAACTAGAGGAATGTTAAACCATTCTAATCTTTCTTTATAATATTTGAAATAATGGGAAATGGAGTGGCCTCCTTTTAAGTGGAAATCAAGAGGAATGAAAAAGTAGGTTTTAGCTGATGAGATAATATGGTGCATTACAAGAAAATATGTATTTTATCACAAATTGAGGTCATAAAAATTCACAGAGAATTTGGTAATTTTTGTACTTTGGTTTTATTATCAGTTTAAATTTAGGATGATGGAATGTAATTTCCTCCTCCTACTCATCAGTGGGCTGCATATGACGAAGATTGAAAAGAGAATTCTACCTATAATTTGCCTCTAGAAAACAGGCTGTGAGTCAACTAAGCACTTGAACTACTTCTATTTAGACATTAAATACATTCCAATCAATATCTGGAATATGAAAATATATTTTAGTATGTATCCATTTTTTCAGAGGAGGTGTTCTATACAAATAAAACACCTATTTTTTTTTATAATAGTGACACAAGTTCTGTTCATTATTGTGTTGCTTAACTCCTACCTATCCTGTTATAAATTTATTTGGTAAACTTGTATGTTCAAAATTTCTCTCCACAAAATGAAATAAAACTATTCACTTTATATGTAAGAGAGAGAGTAAAGAAATCCCTATGCAAGGATTTCTGGCTTATACATTTAATATTTTAATAATTAAAAAAAATCCATATCACTTGTGATTTTAGGGTTTTCTTTAACTGAGCCCTCTGAAAATATTTCTGAAGTACTTAGAGTTGTACCAATATTTCTTCAAAGACTTAGCTTTTTTTTCACCAGGAAATATCCAAAATGAACACAGGAATTTCACTGTGTAGGATTATTAGTGTTAAGTCTGTGATTTTGCAAATAAGCAGTGTTGAATATCTGAAATTTTTAAGATGCTTCTTTCTATTTTTAGTAGACATTCATACTGCTTTCATGATATTTGCTTCGATGAATCATTTTTTGAACTTTAGCACTGGAATCACAAAATATATTAATAAATTAAATTTCCATAAAAATTCATAAAATGACAAAAACTAAGACACAGAGACAGTAAAAATTTGAATTTTAACCCCTATTTTCATGTAGCTGTCACCCTTTTTCACTCCTTGATGAAGTTTTCATCCATAGGTTATAAATCAATTTAAGAGAGCCTACATGCTAGGCATTGAAGATCAAGGTGTTAAGTTTGTTTTCTCCTAAGACCTGTCTCCTTGGCTTGTAGATGACTGCCTCTCCCTATAAGCTGATGTGGTCTTTTCTCTATTTGTGAATATCCATTGTGTCTCTACGTCTTTCCA
Organism: Sus scrofa; assembly: GCF_054392235.1. NCBI lineage: Eukaryota > Metazoa > Chordata > Mammalia > Artiodactyla > Suidae > Sus > Sus scrofa. The sequence goes on from NC_139386.1 coordinate 53,591,224, forward strand.
AAATTTTTCATCTTATTAGGACACTGGTGAGGTTGGATTAGGCCATCATAGCAGCTTCCTTGTAACATAAATGCTTCTTTAAAGTCCTCATCTTAAAAATCAGTCACATTCTGAGGTGCTAGTGGTAGACTTTTAACACATGAATTTTGGAGGAGATGTAGTTCAACCCATAACATGCACACACAAACACTACAGATATATATATAAATATATGTATATGGCTATCTTAAGTAATGTCTACTTAAAGGTATTAGCATTCAATATATCAGTATATTATAAGTACATTTGGGGAAAAGAAACTGTGGGACTGTTTGTTGCATTTTCCTTTGAGTTTTATGAAATGAAAAATCATTATATAGCTCAAGTAATGTTACAAATCTTTGATCAAAATATGCAAAATAGGACTTGAAATAGAATTTTTTTCTAAATAAGACATATAGATGGCTAACAGACTATGAAAAATGCTCAACATCACTAATCATCAGAAAATTACAAATCAAAACCACAATGATATCTTTGGGTTTATTTCTGGGCTTTCTATTCTGTTTCATTGATCTATATTTCTGTTTTTGTGCCAGTACCATATTGTTTTGATAACTGTACTTTTGTAGTATTGTCTGAAGTCAGGAAGCTTGATTCTTCCATATTTGTTTTTCTTTTCCAATATTGCTTTGGCTATGTGGGGTCTCTTGTGTTTCCAAACAGATTTTAAAATATTCACTATAAGCCAATTATAACAGAAAAAATATAAAAATCCTTTAAAAATATTGTTTCTGTTATGTGAAGAATGTTCTTTTACATTTGATAGGAATTACACTGAATCTGTAGACTGCCTTGGGGAAAATAGTCATTTTGATAATATTGATTCTTCCAAACCAAGGGCAATGTATGTCTTTCCATCTGTTTGTGTTGTCTTTGATTTCTTTCATCAACGTTTTATAGCTTTCAGAGTATAGATATTTTTCCTCTTTAGGTAGATTTATTCCTAGGTATTTTATTCTTTTTGATGCAATGGTAAATGGGATGATTTCTATGATTTCTCTGATTTCTGTGTATTAATTTTGTAGCCTGTAACTTTGCCAAAACACTGATGAGTTTTAGCAGTTTTCTGGTGCTGTCTTCAGGGTTTTCTAGGTATAGTATTGTGTCATCTGCAAACAGTAATAGTTATATTTCTTTTCAGATTTGGATTCCTTTAATTTTTTTCTCTCTGATTGCTATTGCTAGGACTTCCGAAACTTTACTGAATAATAGAGATGAAAGTGGACATGCTTGTCTTGTTCCTGATAAGTTCCTGATAGGTGGAAATGTTTTCAATTTTCCCTATTGAGAATGATATTAGCTGTGGGTTTTTCATATTTGGTTTTTATTATCCTGAGGTAGGTTCCCTCTCTGCCCCCTCTCTGGAAAGGTTTTTTCAGAAATGGCTGTTGACTTTTGCCAAAAACCTTTTCTGCACCTATTGAGATGATCACATGGTTGCTATTTTTCAGTTAGTGATATGTTGTATCATATTGATTGATTTGCAGATATTAAAAAATCCTTGCATCCCTGGGATAAATCCCAGTTGATCATGGTGTGTAATACTTTTAATATATATTCATATGTGGTTTGCTAGTATTTTGTTGAGGATGTTTGCATCTGTGTTCATCAGAGGTATTGGACTGTAATTTTCTTTTATTGTGGTATCCTTGTCTGATTTTGTTATCAGGGTGATGGTGGCCTCATAGGATGGGCTTGGAAGTGTTCCTTCCTCTGCTATTTTTTGAAAGAGTTTCAGAAGAACAGGTGTTAACTCTTCCTTAAATTTTTGATAGAATTTGCCTGTGTAGCCGTCAGTGCCTGGACTTTTGTTTTGGGAAGATTTTTAATCACATTTGCTATTTGGTATTTGTGATTGGTCTTTTAAAATTTTTAATTTCTTCCTGGTTCAGGCTTGGTAGATTATATCTTTTTAAGAATTTGTCCATTTCTTATAGATTGTCCATTTCATTGGCATACAGTTGTTTCTATTTTCTTATAATCCTTTATATTTCTATGGAATCGGTTGTAATTTCTCCTTTGTCTTTGCTAAGTTCATTGGTTTGTGCTCTTTCTCTCTCATTTTTTTTTTCCTTGATGAGTCTGGCTAGGGGTATATCAATTTTTTTGATCTTTTCAAAGAACCGACTTTTGGTTTCATTGATCTTCTCTATTGTTTTCTCTGTCTCTCATTCATTTCTGCTCTGATCTTTATGATTTTTTCCCTCTGCTAATTTTGGGCCTTTTCTGTTCTTCTGTTATTATTATTTTAAAGTCAAATAAGTTTTCTTAAAGTTTCAAAGTTTTAATTTATAGTATGATAAATATCAATGTAGATATGGCCCACATTAGGAAAATTTCCTTGGGATCTTCCATTATTTTTAAGGGTGTAAAGGAGTCCTGAGATGAAAATGTATGACTATTGGAATATAAATGTCTATAATCGAAAAGTCAAAAGGTAGCAATATAAGCATTTTTTGAAGAGCTGTGTTGTTGGAAGAAATGCCGAAGAATTGAATACATCAATTTTTCAAATAAATACTTAACAATTTTGATAAAATTATTTCATGATATACAAAGCAATGCAGATCAGAAAATGTTTGCTTTTACTTATTACTATAATTAGTGGATTGTGTCCTGGATAAATTTGTAGTGATTTCATTTCTTCATTAATAGTAATAAAAAATTACATGGCCAGCAGACAGACAAGGTTTATATGAAAAGAATAATGTTGCTACTTTTCTTGGAATTTTGTATATAAGGCCTGATGCTTGGCTTGTTGTTGTTGTTTTTTGCTTTTTAAGGCCACACCTAGGGCATATGGAGCCCAGGCTAGGGGTCAAATCAGAGCTACAGCTGCTGGCCTAAGCCACAGCCACAACAATGCAGGATCTGAGATGTGTCTGTGATCTACACCACAGCTCTCAGCAAAGTTGGATCCTTAACCCACTGAGGAAGGCCAGGGATTGAACCCACAACCTCATGGTTGCTACTCAGATTCATTTCTTCTGTGCCACCATGAGATATCCTGTTATTATTTTTAATTACTTATAATTGTCATGGAGATGAATAAGGAAATGGTGACCTGAGAAAATGATACAAAATATTAGAATATACAATTATTTGTACACACCCCTCTGCTCTTCTTATTCAATCCTGTTGTTAACAGGGTTCTTAGACTCTTTTATCAACAGAAATTGATCATTCATTACTGTGGCTTTGTAATATTGCCTGAAGTCTGGGAGAGTTATGCCTCCTGCTTGGTTTTTGTTCCTTAGGATTGCTTTGGCAATTCTCAGTCTTTTGTGGCTCCATATAAATTTTTGGATTGTTTGTTCTGCTTCTGTGAACAATGTCATGGGTAATAGGATAGGGATTTCATTGAATCTGTAGATGGCTTTGGGTAGTATTGCCATTTTTACAATATTAATTTTTCCAGCCCAGGAGCATGGAATATCTTTCCATTTCTATCCATCTTCTTTAATTTCCTTGATTAATGTTTTATATTTCTCAACATATAAGTCTTCCACCTCCTTGGTCAGGTGTATTCGCAAGTATTTGACTTTTGGGTTGCAATTTTAAAAGGTATTGTATTCCTTTTGTAATATTTCTTGTTAGTATACAGAAATATGGCTGATTTCTGAATGTTAATCTTATATCTTGCTACTTTGATGAATTTGTTGATCAGTTCAAGTAGTTTTTGTGTTGAGTCCTTAGGGTTTTCTCTCTATATTATCACGTTATCTGCATACAGTGACAGTTTTACCTCTTCTCTTCCTATTTGGATGCCTTTTATTTCTTTTGATTGTCTGATTGCCATGGCTAGGACTTCAGGACTATGTTGAATAACAGTACTGAGAGTAGGCATTTTTATCTTGGTCCAGATTTTAGTAGGAAGGCTTTCAGCTTTTCTCCATTGAGTATTATATTTGCTGTAGGTGTGTCATAATAGCTTTGATTATGTTAAGGAATGTTCCAACTATACCCACTTTGGTAAGAGTTTTGATCATGAATAGATGTTGTACTTTGTCAAATGCTTTCTCTGCATCTTGTGGTTTTTGACTTTTCTTTTGTTAATGTAGTGTATGATGTTGATTGATTTGCATATGTTGAGCCATCCTTGTGATAACAGCAATCAAGACAGTGTGTTACTGGTACCAAAACAGACAGACAGAACAATGGAACAGAATAGAGAACCTAGAAAGAAACCCAGACACCTCAGACACCTGTGGTCAATCAATCTTTGACAAAGGAGGCAAGAACATAGAATGGGGAAAAGAGTCTTTTCAGCAAGTATTGTTGGGAAACCTGGACAGCTATATGCAAATCAATAAAATTAGAACACACACTCCCACCATGCACAAAAATAAACTCTAAATGGCTGAAAGACTTAAATATAAGACAAGACACCATCAAACTCCTAGAACAGAACATAGGCAAAATATTCTCTGACATCAACATCATGAATATTTTCTCAGGTCAGTCTCCCAAAGCAATAGAAATAAGAGCAAAAATAAACCAATGGGACCTAATCAAACTGATAAGGTTTTGCACAGCAAAGGAAACCAAAAAGAAAACAAAAGGCAACTTACAGACTGGGAGAATATAGTTTCAAATGATGCAACTGACAAGGGCTTAATCTCTAGAATATACAAGAAACTTATACAACTTAACAGCAAAAAAGTCAACAATCCAACTGAAAAATGGGCAAAAGACCTGAATAGAAGATATACAGATGGCCCACAAACACATGAAAAAAGGCTCCACATCCCTGATTATTAGAGAAATGCAAATCAAAACTACCATGAGATACCACCTCACACCAGTCAGAATGGCCATCATCAATAAATCCACAAAGAACAAATGCTGGAGGGGGTGTGGAGAAAAGGGAACCCTCCTGCACTGCTGGTGGGAATGTAAGCTGGTACAACCGCTATGGAGAACAGTATGGAGGTACCCTAGAAAACTATACGTAGAATTACCATATGACACAGCAATCCCACTCTTGGGGATATATCTATTCAAAACTTTCCTTAAAAAAGACACATGCACCCACATGTTCATTGCAGCCCTATTCACAATAGCCAAGACATGGAAACAACCCAAATGTCCATTGACAGATGATGGGATTACGAAGAAGCAGTGTATATACACAATGGCATACTACTCAGCTATAACAAAGAACAAAATAATGCCATTCGCAGCAAGATGGATGGAACTAGAGAGTAAGTCAGAAAGAGAAAGACAAATACCATATGATATCACTTATATCTAAAATCTATATATGGCACAGATGAACCTTTCCACAGAAAAGAAAATCATGGGAGTTCCCATCGTGGCATGGTGGTTAATGAATCCGACTAGGAACCATGAAGTTGCGGGTTCAATCCCTGGCCTATGCTCAGTGGGTTAAGGATCCGGCGTTGCCATGAGCTGTGGTGTAGGTCATAGACACGGCTCGGATCCTGTGTTGCTGTGGCTCTGGCATAGGCCGGTGGCTACAGCTCCGATTATACCCTTAGCCTGGGAACCTCCATATGCCATGGGAGCAGCCTAAGAAATGGCAAAAAGACAAAAAAAAAAAAAAGAAAAAGAAAAGAAAATCATGGACTTGCGAATAGACTTGTGGTTGCCAAGGGGAAGGGGGAGGGACTGGGATGGATTGGCAGCTTGGGGTTAATAGATGCAAACTATTGCTTTTGGAATGGATTAGCAATGAAATCCTGCTATGTAGCACCGAGAACTATATCTAGTCACTTATGATGGAGCAATATTGGGAGAAAAAATAATGTATACATATATGTGTCACTGGGTCACCATGCTGTAGAGTAGAAAAAAAAAATTGTATTGGGGAAATAATAATAATAAAAAAAAAGAAATTCATCATTGCATTTAATCACTGAAATTTTTAAAATGCCAAACCAAAAATTCAGTCAAGGCTTTATTGGGTTTGTGCCACAGCACAAGGGAGTGAAAACAAATGACAGGTGCTCTTGCTCACTCCCTGAAGGTCTGTGAGTTGATCCATTAAATGGGATGAGGTTAGGGATATGCTAATGGGTCAGGCCAGAGAGGTGGCTCAGGTGATTTATCCCCCCCCTTGGTGGTGCTGTGCACAGGACCCTGCTTTTGTCCCTGACACTTCAGAAGTAGTAGTTGAGTTTTTAATCTTTTTGTAACTTGTTCATAATTTGCAGCAATAGCACATGTACATGGTTATTTTTAGTTCCTTGTAGTTTCTTTATATTCAGTTGCTCAAGGAGATCATCATCTAGGTACAATCACTGCAGCCAAGACCCCAGCCAATGTCCCAGGCCCCAGTTCCCAGCCTGTCACATAGTTCTTTTCCAGGATTATATATGAAAGGCTAGAAGTATTTTCCAGGAAAGGAACTCATGGGCCACAAGATATAATAGCGTAACACCCCAAAATACCCAGCCATTTTCTTATCTGTTTTATATAGGTGATTACACATGAATATTGCACATTTTTAAAAGATAATTTGAAACCAAAATATTTTAAAACTACTGATCTATTCCAACCCATCATCTACTCATAAAGGACTTGTATTATGACAGTGCCACTGTTTTATTATACAATATCTAGCTAATTAAGGAAAAAATATCTGGAGTTCCCATCATGGCTCAGTGGTTAACAAATCCAACTAGGAACCATGGGGTTGCAGGTTCCATCTCTGGCCTCGCTCAGTGGGTTAAGGATCTGGCATTTCTGTGAGCTGTGGGTGTAGGTTGCAGACATGGCTCAGATTCCATATTGCTGTGGCTGTGGCATAGGCTGGTGGCTACAGCTCGGATTAGACCCCTATCCTGGGAACCTCCATCTGCCCGGGAGTGGCCCTAGGTAAGAAAAAAAAAGAAAAAAATCATAACTCCCAAGCAGATAAATTTCTCTCACCTAATTTCAATGGGAAGAGTAAATTAATTAAAGAGAGCATACACTTTCTAAATACTTCCAAGGTTATACAAACATTTATTTATTTATTTAGTCTTTTTACGGCCTCACTTTTGGCATATGGAACTTTCCAGGCTAGGGGTCAAATTGGAGCTACAGGGGCCAGCCTGTGCCATAGCCACAACAATGTGGGACTCAAGCTGCATCTGTGACTTACACCAGAGCTCACAGCAATGCTTCATCATTAACCCCCTTAGCAAGGCCTGATGTTGAACCTGTATCCTGATGGATACTAGTGGATTCATTTCCTCTGTGCCACTAAGGGAACTCCCAAGTTTTATTTTGGAATTAGCAAAGAGAGTGGGAATATCCTTTTTCCTAAAATAACTGCTCAAGATTCTGTCTTTAAAAGTGAGAATGAAGGTACACACAAGCAGATTATATCATTACCCATTTCCTCACATAGTCTCTTTTCAGATATTCTAGCTCTAAATTTAATTTACAAGTCATTTAAAAATAAACATTTTTGAGGGCCTATTAAATAACAAATTATTTCCCTTGTCTTGTTTCATTACTTCATGATAATTAATATGGAAATTATTAATTTAAGAAATTGAGGGTAGGTAAACTTAAGTAATTTTTATTTAAAATAAATAAATATTTTTTATTTTTTTGTCTCTTTAGGGCTGCACCCATGGCATATGGAGGTTCCCAGGCTAGGGGCTGAATGGGGGCTGCAGCCACTGGCCTATGCCACAGTCACAGCAACACCAGATCTGAGCCATGTCAGTTATCAACAACTCAGTTCAATGCAATGTCGGATCCTTAACCCCTGTGAGAGGCCAGGGTTTGACCCTGCATCTTCATGGATGCTAGTCAGATCATTTCTTCTGAGCCATGATGGGAACTCCCCTTAAATAATTTTTAAATTCTTACTATAAAAATAAAATGTTAAATCTTAACCCAGATCAGCTTTATTCCACCTTTTCTCGTGTATGATATATATAATTCTCACCAGGAATCCTGGAGAATGGCTATAACATGGGAAATTAATACTGAAGCAATTCACACTATGATGCTAATATTTACTTAATTGTTACATATTCTCTTCTGGCAGAGAGAAGTAGAAATTTTGAAGTACCAATTCCCTGGAATCTTGTGAACTTTACCAACTGTGTAAGGATTGTGTCTATAAAGAGATAATCAAGGTGGGCACTGAAAGTGTTCAAAACACAAAATATAAAATAAATTACCTTCAGAGTCTCAGTGTTGAGTGTCCCTACTCTGAAGACAATTTGATTCATTAACTTACATGCAGATGAAAGATTGTTCTTTTCTGTATCTCATAGTCACTATGGCTATTGGTTGTTGCGGGATATACCAAGGGCAGAAGGCCAAGTCTGGCAGAGAGGTAAATAGATTTTCTATGAGCTTCCAAAAAGTAATCGGACACCAACAACAAAAGCTCAGTCAGATCTTTTATTATTCAAACCATGTTATCAGGTAAAAATAACATGGGAGGGCTTTATTTGTGAAGTGTAGGATTAAGAATAAAACCAATTCTGCAAAATTGTTACAAACTTTTGCTGTTGGAGACAATGATACATGCTCCTCCTATTCTATTACTTTCATACTAAACCAACAAAAGCCATTGTCTAATGAGTCTACACATATGGTATTTATAAGAAAAGTTTAGTTTACGTCATATGATTTTATTTTACTCTGGACTTCCTGCAATTCAGATAGTCTTCCTTTTCAATTACTGAAGATAATTTAATAAAGCTGTTTTTCTTAGACAAAGAACTATTCATTGTTCAAAGTCAAAGAATATCTTTGGGAAACTTCAAGGATGAGTAAATTCTTGAAGCTTTTGGAAACATGTCGCCAACATTTTATGATACCAGGCCTTAGCTGAAAAAGTACGCCTTTCTTGAGTTTTTGAGATGACTATGAACGGACTAACACCACTTAAAAAAGTATTACATTCTATTAAAAAGTTTCAATGATAAAATTTAGAATTAAAAGTAAAAACTCTGAGATCTTTTATGCTTTCCTAAAAATTCAGGTATATGTCCATAGGTTAAAAAGAGAACATCCTGGATATAAAGTTAGGTAGACATTTACAAAAAGAATGGCAATAACTGTATGCTCTGAGAATTAATACATAATTTAATTGCACAATTTCTAAAGAAGAACTATAATTTATTCTAAATAACCTAATGCAGAGATACATTTTTTAAACTCTGAGGACTATGTAATGGTAGCAGAAGTCTGTCCAGGAGAGTGCTAATGACAGCTAACTTTTAGAAACTAGAAATACATACAAATTGTTTCATGTGATTGCGATGTGGTTCAAAGGGATTATACATACCTTTTGGTGACAAATATTGAATAGGTGTAGTTCATCTTCCCTTCCAGGATGAATAAAGAGGGAAAAAATTATATTATTGACCTTAAGTTGCAGAAAAAGGTATAAATATATTAAAAATTTCTACAAAAGGCAGAGCAATATTTTCAATACATATGCTAGACCTTCAATAAAATAAAATAATAAAAGACATTACAGAAGAGAAGAAACTGAGGTGAAAATAGAACTCCATTTTTGAGAAATAGAAAGAATTAATAGGCATTAATAAGAGATAGTGATAAAAGGGTAACGAAAAAGACAATAGCAAACAATGTTCATTAGAGGGTACCAAGAGAGAAAGTATTTCATTATATAATAGAAATTTATATCAGTGATGTTTAGAAATAGTTAGGGAAGTTGTTTTAAGAGTAAAGAGAAAGAATAAAGAGAAAAAATGATCAAAAAAATGATGGCTGTGGAAGGAAGGGGCATGACCCTTTTTATATAGATAATCAGAATCTTGAAAAGGAAATAGAACATGCCTGCTAGAAATGTAAATAAACATGCAGTATAAACCAAGGAATACCTACATTTTTAAAGCAAAACCACCCACTCTGGTGCAACTGCAGTGAAAAAAGACCATATATAGATATCCTTTCACCAAAAAAACTATAAAACAATATATATAGTATATATATGTGTGTGTGTGTATATATATATATATATATAAAATAAGAAAAAAATATCTATATGAGGAGTTATAGTACAATTCCTATAATCCTTATATTATCCTTGAATTATACATATACACAAACACACATTCACGCATATACATACATTTATATATGAAATATATGTCCTGTTTTGACTTTCACGAATAAAGAACATTTGACTTTTAAGAATAAAAAAAATATTCTTCATGAATACAAATTTAATGGAATTCCTGTCATGGCTCAGTGATAGCAAACCCATCTATTATCCATGAGGATGCAGGTTCAGGTTCAATCTCTGGCCTTCCTCAGTGGTTAAGGATATGAGCTGTGGTGTAGGTCACAGATGTGGCTCAGATCCTGTGTTGCTGTGGCTGTGGTGTAGGACAGAAGCAGCTACAGCTCTTATTCAACCCCCTAGCCTGGAACTTCCATATGACCTGGGTACAGCCCTGAAAAGACCAAAAAAAAAAAGGGGGGGAGGGGGAATACAAACTTAAAAATTAATAACAGTTTCATCACATGCAAGATGCATTGAATTTTAATATATTTAATTAAAATAAAATTATTTAAAATATATGTTATTGTTTGGATAACATGCACTTTACAAATTGGCTTCTTCCAGGAATGTAAGGGTGGTTTAACTTTAGGAAATCCACTGAAGTAATTTGTGGTATCCTGAGTCACTGGAAACATGTGGCAAGGGCAGCACTCTGTGAAACTCTTTTGATTCCAGGGCCACTAGAATTTTCTATAGAAAAAGTCTGCATGTCCCCTGGGGTCCTGCTCAGTCTCTCTGTGGAAGTGCTTAGCAGCAGGGCTCTGGAGTCCTACACTGTTCTTACAATAGAGGGGTATTTGGGGCAAAAGTTTGGCCTGTTTTGGGCTCATTTATACAAAGAGAAACTCCTCTCCAATCTGGAGAAGGGAGATAGTCTTAGTACACTTAGCTGACTTAAAAGGGAAGAATAATTTTTAACTGCTTGTTCACTTAACACTTAGAATCAAATATTTTCCACCAGACTGGATTGAATTTTGTGCCTCTAAATAAGACTGGAGTCAGTAGCATTTCAAATTCTTTCATGTCTCATCATCAAATTTTCACTGAACAGTCTCATTGCAATTATCATCCAAAGCACAAAGGCAGTTTAATTACATTTCCCAATATAGCTACATTTCATATAGCTGTCATCTTCATCCTAAAATAACTGTAGTCTGTTTTCTGTGAATGTTAACATATAATCAACCATACTCTCATAAAGTGACCTTTTCTTGACCCAAAGATGAAAAGAAATGGTGGTATATAGTTTCATGCTCAAAAGGCTCTTTTGAAAATTAGCAAACTCTTTACAATAGAAGCTCTTATTAGTGGCCATTGTAACAAATCTCACTGTGTATTGTCCAAAAAATTATTGTAAGTTTACTGCCAAGGATAAGCAAAGTTGGATCCACAAGAGGTTATAAAATATGGGCTTGCCCCTTTATTTTTACTTAGTATGAAAACTATATAAGAATTTGAATGATTAGATACCATTAGAAAACCTGAGAATTTGTGAACTTGACTACAATCCCAGCTGTTCTTCCTGTGGTGATTATTTCCCTGAATATCTGAACGAAATTATACCCACATACTGTCTCTTACTACATTTCCTTATGTCATCATTCAAACTAGTTGATTTTGCGTGGGCAACTCACTAGTATTTGCTTATTATTGTACTTCCATTTTAATAAACATATTTAGGAAAATAAAATCTACTAAAAATGAGTCTTGCCAAAGAGAGCTATATTTAATAACAGCCAACCTTGTATGGCATTAAAAAATATTTTTTCTTTGTCTTGGTGCTGTGATTATACAAGAAAAAAGAGAAACATTTCAAAGTGCAGAAATATTTCTTCATGGCTTTTCATAATGTGGGAGGGTAATTCGACAAACATATTGAACCATAGAATTATAAGGAGTAATAAGTGACTTTCTTTTTGTGTTTCAGACAACAGAATAAAAATTTGGGTCAAATTGGGTTTATTTTATCAATTGGATTTGTTCTCATTAGTGTTTTCCATATTATTTCTATGAGCCTAAAAATCCAAAATTTTAATTTTGGTCACAGTTGGGAATTTCTTAACTTTTCCTATTATTCCAATTTTCCCATTATCTTATTATTTTATTTGATTTCTCTTTGGCCTCACCTGCAGAAGTTTGAGTTTTCCAGCTCATACCTCATTATTATTTTTATCTATGTCAAAAATTCACTCTTTTTTCATTTTATTTTTTTCATCCTTATGCCATAATCTCAATGCTTCCTCTCACATAGGCACCTCTTCACTGTGTTTGATATATGTCTTTAAGTATACACATATCTGGCATAAAATATAATTTTGTATATATTTTTAAATCTCCATAAATGCTATTGAAATCTGTGTCTGAATAATTTATTTCTTTTCCAAACAATATTATGTTTTTGTTTGTTTGGTTTTGTCTTTTTGCCTTTTCTAGGGCCACTCCCGGGCAGATGGAGGTTCCCAGGATAGGCGTCTAATCCGAGTTGTAGCCACCAGCCTATGCCACAGCCACAGCAGTATGGAATCTGAGCCATGTCTGCAACCTACACCACAGCTCACGACAACACCGGATCCTTAACCCACTGAGAAGGGCAGGGATTGAACCGACAACCTCATGGTTCCTAGTTGGATTCGTTAACCACTGAGCCATGACGGAAACTTCAAACAAACAATATTATGTTTTTATGATTGTTTGCCATATATTTATTGAGTCTTTATTTCTACCTACTACATAATCTGTAATTTAATTTTAATGATCTGTTCCACAGAAAATGGACATCTTCTATTACAAACAAATGAGAAGGAGTTATGGAACTGAGTGGAAATATTTACCCAGAAGTGGAATTTATAAGTCCCAAAATATATACATAGTATTTTACTGAGCCCTGAAAAAAAGCACTTTCTACAATGGCTGCAACTATTTAAACTCTCAATAGAAATATAGGCAACATTCAATATTTTTTCTTCCCAACATTGGTATTATCTATTTTTTTCTATCTTCAGTATTCTCATTTAAAAAATTCACATTGACAAACTTCTTAGTGAGTTAGAAAATCAAATATTTATCAGAAATTTCATGATACTCTACTTCAAAATATTTATTCTTGTCCTTTGCTCACTGATTTTTATTAGATTTCTTATTATTTCTTGTTGACTTTTGAGACTTCATTTTCTATTCCACTTATATGGTTTTTTTGGGTTTCAGACAGGATATCATTTTCTAGGCTTTTGTTATGATATGTGTCCTTTGTTGAAGTGCATAATAGTTAGGATAGAATAGGCTGTACTACAGCAACAAATGACTTCAAAATCTAAGTGTCTTAATATATAGAATATCATCCAAAGTTTGTGGCAGTTCTGGCAGTCTAAATTAAGAGTCCCATTCAGAGTGTGGACTTAGGGATCTGAAAGCTTCCCATCTGTTGACCTGTCATTTTAAATATTGTCTCAATTAATACAGAGAAAAGGATAACCAAGAGCATGGCTTTCCTAAGTATCTTTTAAGAGAAATAACCCATGTCACCATGCAAATGGCTCATTGGCCAATACAAGACACTGTTCCCCCATATAGCTACATGAGAGGCTAGGAAATTTTTGATGGTATGTAGACAGTGATCACTATCTGCAAAAATAAAATCCTTAAAATTTACATAATTTATTCCATCAAATTTTTGCTTCCTTGTTTTCAAAAATTTAAATTGTGAAGTATTTTTCTATCATGAAGATATTCCTCCATGTTTTCTTTCATGAAGAAAGTAATCTATTTTCTGCCATTCATTTTATATTTTTAGCTTTTGCATTTAAGTCTTTAATTTATTGAGTGTTCATGTATGCATGGCTATAATGTAGAAGTCTTCCTACATCTTTTAATCTAAATTTCCTAACTTTATTGTACTAAATAATCTCTTCTTCCCACGTTAAACCATGCTACCCACTTTACCATCAAAAGCTTAATTCTAAAGCCACTTTTCTTATATTTCATTAATCCTTTCTTAATTTCATTGTTTACTAAAGTTTTTACATTCCCTTTTTAAAGTCCAAATAGCTTCTATCTCTTGATTTCTAAACTTGAATAAAATGTGTTAATTTATTAACTATCTTGCTTATTTAACAAATATTAAATGAAAATTTTCATATTCCATGAGCTAAATAGACAAGATAGATAATTGAGAATTTTTGCATGTAAAAATTATTTAAGAGTGACTGTGGCTAGCTATTTAGCTTTTCAGTGCTCTTTTATTTTGTCTATTAAATGACAGAAATTTTCCTCAAAAATTTTTTGGGAGAATTAAACGTGTTAATAGAGTATCCATCAAGCGCCTTGTATATAGTAAGTCTTTATTAAGTTTTAGTTATTATTATTCCTACTTCTATTTTTTGAATACCAAAAATACTTGAGTTTTTACATTCTCCTTTTCATATGTCTATATAATTATTGATCTCCCAGTTACTTAAGTGTTATAATAAATATAAAACAATTTAATAAATATTCAAGAAATACTCAAAGAAAAGAAACAAACTTTTCAAAACTAATCTTAAGGTTACCATAGGTGAAACCATTGAGGGAGAGAAGAATTGGGAGTGTGGGAAGAACATACACATACTACTGTATAACATACATAACTAAGGAGAATCTACTGCATAGCACAGGAAAATTTACTCAATAGTTTATAATTACCCATATGGGGAAAAGGAATGGATATATTTTTGTATATGCCTGCTTCACATTGCTGTACACCTGAAACTAATACAACATGGTAAGCCAAATATACTCCAATAAAATAGAATTTAAAAAAAGAAACAAAAATTGATCACAATGAAATAAGTCAACCAAGAGTTATTCTTCCTTTTAAATGAGGAAGCAAAGCCTTAGAAATGAGGAAGCAAAGCAGTAGGTGAAACAAAACTTAGCAAATCATGCAGAGTGCAGCAAAGTGCACATAACCCTGGAAGGCCTTTAAGAAATAATCACTATAAATCTTCAAATCCTCTTTCTACTTCCCCAAGGAAAGTTAAAAATGTTTCTGTACTCCATAAAAAAAGAGAACTAAGCACTTTTGCTGCCATGAGAAATAGCAGGTAAATAAGAGAGTAAAAATTCCAGTAGAGGAAATTCTATCCACTCTTTTTAATACTTCATCTTCATTAGAACCAAGAGTCATATGGCACATTATATTTTCCCTGACAAGTGTGCTATTAATAAAATTTTTCTCAAAATTACAATTATGACAAAGTTAACATAGTATTTAAAAATATATGATACACTAAATCTAACACCATAAATACTAGATTTTAAAAAAGTATATGAGCTTCAAAAACATATATAAACCTATAGCACCCAAAAAACTATCATTATAAGCTAGGATATTTATCACTCTTTGCCTATTACACTTATGATTTGTTTTTTAGTTTCCCACTATTACATTATACAAATATAAATGTAGAGCAATTTTCCCAGATTACAAATGAAGGCAGGTGCAAGCATATAATTTTAAGACTTGTTTGCAAATATTATTCCTGTCTATTAAAGTATCCCGTTCCTTATGACTTTAAATCTGAACATAAAGCAATTAAAAAAAATAGACATATTTAAGATGTAATTTTTCCACTATCACTTGCTCATTGGTAGGGGTATCTTGAGATATTTTGATTATAGAGTGCTAAATATTTTTCCTTTGTGGGCAGTCTGTTATTATTTTTATTATTATTATTATTTTTAGGGTTATGGCATGTGGAAGTTCCCAGGCTGGGGGTCAAAATGGAGCTGTAGCTGCTGGCCTACCCCACAGTCACACCAACATGGGATCTGAGCCATGTCTGTGACCTACACCACAGCTCAAGGCAAGTCCAGATCCTTTAACCCACTGAGTGAGTCCAGGGATCAAACCCACATCATTATGGATACTAGTCAGGTTCATTACTACTGAGCCACAATAGGAACTCCCCAATCTATCTTTTTTAAATTAATAATATGAGTTGTTTCTCTTTTCAGATTACCTAATCCTATATAAACTGAACCACATCTGGTCTATACAAAGAAAAGTTAATTAGAATGAAGCATAATCCCAGAAATTCTACAAAGATTGTAAGCATCAAGAATGAAACAGATTTTTATTTACTTACTGACTAGTGTTTTAAGTCACATATAAAACAAACAAAAAAATAACCTGACACTTTCCTTCCCAATGTCTTTAATTAGTCTTAACAAAACTAAAAAAAAAAAAAAAAAAAAAAAAAAATGCTGCCATACTGCTAACATATGCCTGTTCAACTGATTTTCACAGCATAATATGAATAACACAAAATAAAAATTGTGAAAGCAAGTGACCTTTCAGGTTTTCCACAGTTTTCTTCTTAGACTAGTCAGGTTTACATTACATGCACGTAGTTCAACTGACTCTATTGGATGGAAGTTAAATTTTGTCCAATGGCCAAATTGGGACACACACTAGGACCTCAAAGGAAAGAGGAAGAGAGTCATTAGGAAAAACCTCAGAAGACTGGCATACTTAACAAAGCTATCTGTATCTTTGTTACTAGATCAGCAGATTTTTCAGCCTACACTAGGAATATAAGTACATTATTATTCAGAATTTTTTGGTAATTTTTTCTATATTGAAAATTAAACATATGGTTATTACAGATATGTATATATAAAGCCAGGACAGAGTAAAATATTTTTTTCTTCATGTCATTATTTGTACTTTGAGTAGGCTTTCATCTACAGGAATGACTTTCTGGATGTTTAGAAAAGACTAAATTTACTCAAAGAAAACAAGGCAACCACTAAGGGCTATATACAGTAGTGTGGTAAAGATAAATACAAGGTACTTCCAATATGATATAAACTTTTAAAAATGTCCTAAGCTAGTTCAAAAGAGTTCCATAAATTTGACTTAACTCAGGGCAAGTTATTTTTCCAAAAGGTTCACACATCTGTATTTCCCATTTAAGTGTTTTTTATTCCTTATTGGATGCAATTTGCTTTCATTGCCAAGGAAAACAGACCCTCTTTCAGCTGCATCCGTTTGGCAGAGGAGTGACATCTAAAGACCAATTGAATTGAGGGAATTTATTATTTAGGGATCATAGTTTCAGCTTTTCCCTAGAGAAAGATATATTTGAAAACGATATTAAAATTTTGTACACTTTAAAGTGGATTCTTGAAAAATGAATCTTGAAAGATTAACAAGAACCTTAAATTTCAGTTCAAGGTAAGTTTTGGTAGGGATAGAGTAGGATAAATAAATACTCTGTTTAAAACTCCACTAGAGAAATAGACAGAAAGGAAATATTAAGTGAGTTTGGGAGATGGTT
Source organism: Sus scrofa (assembly GCF_054392235.1). NCBI lineage: Eukaryota > Metazoa > Chordata > Mammalia > Artiodactyla > Suidae > Sus > Sus scrofa. The sequence continues at coordinate 53,608,591 of NC_139386.1, forward strand.
GCAAGCTCTTGACAACTCAAAAGAGAATCTAGTAACCTGGCAACAATATATACTACCTTGAAGGAAGATGTGGTGTATCTAAACAACAGGCACACTCAAGTCACAAATTCAAATAGAGCACAAGGTAATAGACATGAGATCTGAATCTTGTTATATGAAGTCAGAAAAAAAATAAAACCTCCTCTTCAATAAATCAAAACAAAACTATAACTAGGAAAAAGGGGATGTTATACTGAAACTTGAAATGAATTACCATTTCTTTGAGTCTTCTTTAATTTCTTTGATTGATGTTTTATAGTTCTCAGAATATAAGTCTTTCACCTCCTTGGTCAGTTTTATTCCTAGGTATTTACTATTTTGGGGTGCTATGTAAAAAATTATTGTATTTTTATATTCTTTTTCTAATATTTCTTGTTAGTATACAAAAATGCAACTGATTTCTTTCTTTTTCTTTTTCTATTTTGTCTTTTGTCTTCCCAGGCCAGAAGTCCACTTGGAGCTGTAGCCACTGGTCTACATCACAGCCACAGCAATACCATATCTTAGCTTCATCTGTGACCTACACCACAGCTCATGACAATGCTGGATCTTTAACCCACTGAGAAAAGCCAGGGTTCAAACCCATGTCCTAATGGGTGCTAGACAGATTCATTTCCACTGAGCCACAATGGGAACTCCCAAAACTGATTTCTGAATGTTAATCTTGTATCCTGCTACTTTGCTGAATTCGTTCATCATTTCAGTAGTTTTTGTGTAGATTCCTTAGGGTTTTCTATATACAGTACCATGTCGTCTGTATACAGTGAAAATTTTAGCTCTTCCCTTCCAATTTGAACACTTTTTATTTATTTGGTTTTTCTGATTGCTGTGGCTAGGGCTTCCAATTCTATGTTGAATAAAAGTGGTGAGTGTGGGCATCCTTGACTTGTTCCAGATTTTAGCAGAAAGTCTTTCAGCTCTACTTTATTGAGTATTATATTTGCTGTGTGTTTGTCATAAATGACTTTTATTATGTTAAGGTATGTTCCATCTATTCTACTTTGGTAAGAGTTTTTATCATGAATGGATATTGGAGTTTTTCAAGGAAATTAAAGATAACTTAAAGAAATGTAAAGATATTCCATGCTCCTGGATTGGAAAATTAATATTGTAAAAATGGCCATATTACCCAAAACTATCTAAAGATTCAGTGCAATCCCTATCAAATTACCCATGATAGTTTTCACAGAACTAAGACAAATAATTCAAAAATTTATATATGGACCCATATATAAACCAGAATTGCCAAAGCAATCATGAGGAACAAAAAACAAGCAGAAGGCATAACTCTCCTAGACCTCAGGCAGTATCACAGAGCCACAGTAATCAAGAAAGCATGGTACTGTGTACCAAAAAAGACATACAGACCAATGGAACACAATAGAGAACTCAGAAATAAACCCAGACTCCTACAGTTAATTAATCTTTGACAAAGGAAGCAAGAATATAAAATGGAAAAAAGACAGACTTTTAAGCAAGTGGTGCTGGGAAAACTGGACTGTCGCATGTAGGTCGATGAAACTACAACACACCCTAACACCATGCACAAAAATAAACTCAAAATGGCTGAAAGGTTTAATCATAAGACAAGACTCCATCAAACTCCCTGAAGGGAACATAGGCAAAATATTCTCTGACATCAACCTTACAAATGTTTTCTTAGATCAGTCTCCCAAGGCAATAGAACTAAAAGCAAAAATGAAACAATGGGACCTAATCAATCTGACAAGTTTTGCACAGCAATGGAAACCATAAAAAACAAACAAAGAAAAAAAGGAAAACATATAGAATGGGAGAAAATATTTTCAAATGATGCAACTGACAAGCACTTAATCTCTAAGATATATAAGCAACATGTACAACTCAACAGCAAAAAACCTAACAACCTAATTGAAAAATGGGCAAAAGGCTTGAATAGACATTTCTCCAAAGAAAATATACAGATGGCCAACAAGTACATGAAAAAATGCTCAACAACGCTAATTATTAGAGAAATGCAAATCAAAGCTACTATAAGATACCACTTCACACCAGTCAGAATGGCCATCATTAATTAGTTCACAAATAACAAATGCTGGAGAAGGTGTGGAGAAAAAGGAAACATCCTACATTGGTGGGAATGTAAACTGGTACAACCAGTATGGAAAACAGTATGGAAGTACCTCAGAAAACTAACTATAGAACTACCACATGACACAGAAATCCCACTCTTGGGCATATAGCCAGACAAAACTTTCCTTAAAAAACACACATGCACCCATATGTTCACTGCATTACTATTTACAGTAGCCAAGAAATGGAAACAACCTAAATGTCCAATGACAGATTAGTGGGTAAATAAGATGTGGTATAGAAGTTCCCATAATATCACAGCAGAAACAAATCCAACTAGGAACCATGGGGTTGTGGGTTCAATCCCTGGCTTTGCTCAGTGAGTTGAGGATCCAGCATTGCCAGGGGCTGTGGTGTAAGTTGCAGATGCAGCTCGGATCTGGCATTGTTGTGGCTCTGGGAACCTCCATATGCCACAGGTGCAGCCCTAAAAGGAAAAAGACCAAAAAAAAAAAAAAAAAAGATGTGTTATACATATGTAATGGAATACTACTCAGCCATAAAAAAGAATGAAATAATGCCATTTGCAGCAACATGGATGGAACAAGAGACTCTCATACTAAAAGAAGTAAGTCAGAAAGAGAAAGACTAGTACCATACGATATCACTTATATGTGGAATCTAATATATGGCACAAATGAATCTTTCCACAGAAATTAAGTCATGGACTTGGAGAACAGACTTTTGGTTGCTAAAGGGGAGGGGGAAGGGGTGGGATGGACTGAGAATTTGAGATTAATAGATGCAAACTATTGCATTTGGAATCCATAAGCAATGAGGTCTGGCTGTATAGCACCAGGAAATATATCTAGTCACTTGTGATGGAGCATGATGGAGGATAATGTGAGAAAAAGAATGTGTGTGTGTGTGTGTGTGTGTGTGTATGTATGTGTGTGAGACTGGGTCAGTTTGCTATATAGTATAAATATTTTTTGTCTTTTGTCTTTTTTTAGGGCCACTCCTGTGGCATACGGAGTTTTCCAGGCTAGGGGTCTAATCAGAGCTGTTGCTGCCAGCCTATGCCAGAGCCATAGCAACACCGGATCCGAGCTGTATCTGCAACCTACACCACAGCTCATAACGGCAATCCTTAACCCACTGAGATAGTCCAGGGATTGAACCTGCGACCTCATTGTTCCTTATCAGATTTGTTTCCTGTGCGCCACGAGGGAACTCAGTATAAAATTTACAGAACACTGTAAATCAACTATAATGGAAAAAAAATAAAAATCATTTAAAAATGAAATATATTACCATATTTTAGTATATGCTACCAACCTTTTGCTCCTATACATACGATTTAAATACCATCATGACAATACCAGTTAAACTATAAATGGTCAAAGGAGGAACTAACAATTTAAGCCTAGATACCTACCTAATGAGGAAGAGGATAGTCTCCCCCCTTTTTCTTTGCTTATAAAAACGTGGCCCTCTTTGTTCTCCAGGGCTGCTCTGAGCCAGGCTGCTTGTATCATTCACTCTTTGCCTGACATTTTCCCTCACACTGAAGTACTTCTGTGACAAGATGAAAGAAACTGAGCTTCATTAAGTTCTGGAATCAGGTGAACTGTTTTAATTAAAAGACAGTGGGTTTAGTCCTAAGGACTCCACACAAAAACCACACAATATAATCAATGAATTCAGGAAAGTAGCAGGATGTAAGATTAAACAGGAAATATTAGAAAAGGTATATAAAAATAATATTTTTTAAAGTCACCCCCCCCAAAATAAAGAACCTAGGAATAAACTTGACCAAAGAGGTGAAATATTTATATGCTGAGAACTATAAAATACAATCAAGGAAATTAAAGAGGATTCAAAGAAATGGAATGATATCCAATGATCCTAGATTGGAAGAAGTAATGTTGTTAAAATGACCATACTACTCAAAGTAAGCTATAGGTTTAATACAATCCCTATCAAATACCCATGACATATTTCACAGAACTAGGACAAAAAATCCAAAAATTTATATATGGAACCGTAAAAGACCCAGAGTTGGCAAAATCCTGAGGAAAAACAAACAAACAAACAAAAAAAACAGGAGGCATAACTCTCCCAGACTTCAGGCAATGTTAGAAAGCTACAGTAATCAAGACAGTGTGGTACTGTTATAGGCTTCAAGTCCCCTTCAAGGAGATTAAGCCCACGAGCCTCTGACCATGTCTCATTGTAATGCTCCTTCCTATACCTTGAATAGCCTGGGTCACTTGCTCCCTGCTAGGGAAATTATGTTGCCCATTCCTCACCCCACCTCTATATGACCTGATTCCCATGCAAATAAGTTATCCTTCCTAAAACCATTCAGAAGATTAAATATGCCCCATACAGTGATCAAACAATACTTAGTCCTTACGCAGGGCATAGGGGGCTGGGGCAGGAGAAATTGGGTCTCCACTCAGGTCCATACCATGGGAATATTAAAACAGTTGTAAAAGTGAGGTGGGTTCTCTTTTTACCAACATGCACTTGCCTGCACTTGCATTCACTCTCTCTCCCTGAAAATGTACTTTTGTTTTAATAAATTTGTAAAACTTCCATTGTTTCAGTATTTTGTTATGGCAGCATGGGGAACCAAAGAAACTGAAATTTTATCATTCTGGAACAAAGTCTATCAGTATTCATACAAAACCAGGTGTACGGATCAATGGAACAGATAAGAGAGTCCAGAAATAAATCCAGACATCTATAGCCAATTAATCTTCAACAAGGAGGCAAGAATATAAAATGGGAAAAATATGGTCTCTTTAGCATGCGGTGCTGGCAAAACTGGACAGCTGAATGTAAATCAATGAAACTAGAACACACCCTCACACCACACATAAAAATAGACTCAAGATGGCTTACTTAAAGACTTAAACGTTGTTACGACACCATAAAACTCCTAGAAGAGAACATAGGCAAAACATTCTGACATAAACCTTACAAGTATTTTCTTAGGTCAGTCTCTCAAGGTAATAGAAAATAAAAACAAAACTAAATAAACCCTCAAATCCCAGTCCATCCTACTCCCTTCTGCTTCCCCATTAGAAACCGAAAGTCTGTTTTCTATGTCTCTAAATCTGTTTCTGTTTCATAGATAGATTCATGTGTGCTATATTTTAACTTCCTACACTCTTGGTGGGAATAAAAGTTGGTATGATCCAGCAATCCCACTCCTGGACATATATCTGGACAATATTACAATTCAAAATATACCTAAGCTCCCATGTTCATAGAAGCACTGTACAGCCAAGACATGGAAATGACCTAAATGTCTAGCAGTAGATAAATTGATTGAGAAGATGTAGTACATGTATAAAATGGAATACTACTCAGACATAAAAAAGATGAAATAATGGCATTTGCAGCAACATGGATGAGACAAGATACTCTCATACTAAGTAAATAAAGTCAGAAAGAGAAAGACACACACTGTGTGGCATCTAAAATAAGGCATAAATGAAGCTATCTGCAAAACTGAAACAGACATACAGACATAAAAAGCAGACTTGTTGCCAAGGGGGAGGAAGGTGTGAGTGGGATAGACTGGGAGTTTGGGTTTAGTAGATGCAAACTACTACATTTATAATGGATAAGCAATGAGGTTGTACTGCATAGCACAGGGTACTATATCCACTCTGTTGGGATAGACCATGATGGAAAATGATATAAGTAAAGGAATGTGTATGTGCATATATATACGTGTGTGTGTGTGTGTGTGTGTTTGTGTGTGTGTGTGTGTGTGTATTTATAGCTGGGTCACTTTGCTGTACAGCAGAAATTGGCACATTATAAATCAACCATAATTAATAAAAAAATTAAAAGGAAGACAATGGGTTCGAGTACCCTTCTAGCCAGGGATCATGTGTTCAAGCCTCAATCTGAGTTTATTTATTTATTTTTTTCTTTTGAGGGCAGCACCTGCATCATAAGGAAGCTCCTGGGCTAGGGATCAAATCTGAGCTGAAGTTGGAGCCTATATTACAACCAAAACAATGTCACATCTGAGCTGCATCTGTGATCTATGCCACAGCTTATGGCAACACCTGATCCTTAACACACTGAATGAGGCCAGGGATGGACCCTGCATCCTCAGGGACACTATCATGATTTTTTAACCCATGGAGCTACAACAAGGACTCCTCAATCTGAGTTTTGGCTGCTTTGAGTCCCACCAGAGAAGGAACGACTCAAATTGTGTTTTTGTGTCAAATATAGCAAATATGTTTGAATATGAAACAAATATGATAATTCTCTCCCCAGTATAAGACAACTGCTCCTTTCACCCTTCCACTGAATAATAGAGACAAGGATTATAAATGTCAAGTCTAAATTATCTTCTCTGTATTGTTCGAAATATATTCATTTTCAGTGGAATGAGAGATAATTTCTAAATAAAAGATATTATCCAAATTCTCTTGTGGTGCAGGCTGGTTAAGGATCTGGCATTGTCACTGCTGTGGCTTCGGTTGTTGCTGTGATGTGGGTTCCATTCTTGATCCCTTGCACAGGAACTTCAACATGCCTTGGACACAGCCAAAATAACAACAATAATAATAATAATAATAATAATAATAATAATAATAATAAAATCTTACTATTTTCAGTGTCCATAAAAAGTCCTCACACAGAAAAGATTCAAGAAAATTTCTTTGAATAATTTTTAAATTTGTTTTCTTTTTAAGTGAAGAGACCAAAGAGAAATTCAGAAATAAAATCAAAATGTGTTACTAATTGTGGAATCTGAGCCAAAATTTCCTTCCTTTCAATGTGAACACATAGATTTTAAAAATCACGGAGAACAAAACTAGAGGGGAGAGTAGTGGGGAAAGGAGCAAAGGTGAAGAGGATTAAGAAGGAAAAACCACTAGATGCAAAATAAATAAGTTAAGAAGGGTGTAATGTACAGCATAGGGAATATATTCAATATTTTATAATTTGCATGAAGTAAATTCTATAAAAAGGCAAGTTACTATGTTGTACTCTTGAAACTAATATAATAAGTCAATTATACTTCAATAAAAATAAATTAATTGAAAAATTACAATTTTGCCATTTAAAAGTCTTCATGTCTGTTCCATTTATTCAATGCCTGTCTTCTGCATTTTCATGATTCCCCCCATCTGTAACTAAAATGAAAGCCCTATAATCTCAGAAAATTTTTTTCCCCTCTTTTGGGCTCTGCTATAAATCTAGTGGTTAAAAGAGTTCCAATCACTTGGTAGGCACTCATGAAAATGTGTAGTATATTGTTATTTGTATAGTTAATATGAAGACAATGTACATAATCTACAGAGTATAATTTGAAAAAGAATGAAATGCAATCTAATCTTACAAAGGTACACATACATATTGTGGGGATAAATATTTAATTTATATTATTCTGAAATTTTATTAGTGAAAAATATTACTTTTATGAAAAGTGCATTATTAGATATTATTTTCTTTCCAGAATACCTGGGGGAGAATGTGATAAGACTGAATACCTACTTATACTGTAAATTATTTTCCTATTTTTCTAGAATTTTGAAAAAGCCACAGAAGTTCGCAATTATTCAATTATTTTCAGCATGCAATTGTATGGAATTATATTTTTCAATGTATAAAGTTATTAATTTTTATCCATCTCTATACATGCCAATGTCATCATGATTTAATTCCTAAGCTATAGAATTCCAATGACTTCCGAAATCACTAAAATGGTAGAAATGTTTTTTGGTCAAACAAAATTATAGCTAGAAGAAAAATATAATTTCTATTCTGTGCAGAGATACAGCATTTGTGATGCTTGATAGTACATTCAGTAAAGATGGTCATTTTTGCTTGCATTGTAACTCAGTGTTTCTAGGCGTAAACATTTATGCCAAAGAGGTTGCTTATTGTTGAAAAGTCTTCATGAGTTTCAGGCCCTTCAACCATCATTTTTATCCCATGTATACGGTAAAGAAAAGAGGCAGAACTTGGTAATCTCTGTCTTTTCATGCAGAAACTCATTGACTTTCCCTACAATACTTCTTGAAGTATTTTTATCTAATAGTAAATAACCCCCACCGACTCTGTTCATCTCCATTCCTATACTGTTTTTTTTTTGTTTGGTTTGGTTTTTATTAATTAAGAGAAAAATAGTAGTAGGGAAGTTAATTCTCTTGATTTGAAACCATTATTCAGTTAAAAGAATAAGATATATCTACATACAAATACCTATACTCCCTATAAGAATAAAATACAAATCAGTGACTTACAATTTTGTCCATGGTGCAATCATAAAGAATAAGGATGAGACACAGTAGGATTTTTCAGGACTGTTGTTACAACTTCAGGAAAGGGGTGAAAATAATAAACTGGTCAATTTTCCTGAAAGAACAGAGAGAACATTGCCAGATTATCTTTGAATTATTTTGTATTGGTGAGGAAAATTTTAAATTAAATAATTGTTTTCTTACTGGCTTATCACTGATATACACCTTGGCAAAGGTAACCCATATTGGCTTGAGGACAATGATAGTAAAAATTCTCAATTCAAAATAGTCTTAAGGTGTTCTAACACTCTAAGGAAGGAACAGGCAAAGCAATCTATGTAATTCCCAAATCGTTTTTCATTTACTACCAACAAAATCAGAATTTAAAATTGAAATTCAGAGATGTAAAAGATCATTTCCCAAGGGATGATCTTTCTTTCTCATGCCAAATCATAAGTACTTTCTTCGTAACTTATTTTAAAATGTTTCTTTCTTTCTTTCTTTCTTTTTTTTGCTTGGAAGCTTTCTTGTCTGAATTTTGTATTATGAACTTTGCTACAATGTCACCTCCTCAGAGAAGACAGTGTTGAAATCTCAGTCTAAAGTAGACCCACTTCCAGTCCCTGTTACTATTATTACATTATCACGTATTATTTAATAAAACATATTATTATGCTGTCTAGACTCTTTAGTAACCCCAAATAGAGATGATCTTTCCAAGTAATCCTCGAAAAATGTATTAATTACATCTCTTTAATTTGGATGATCTGTCCAATGTTTAGCCATCAACAGTGATGATTGAGGTTGCTTGCCAGACTGGTGTTACATATTTATCTTCTTTAGGAAAATCAAGATGAAATGGATGGTAAGCAGTTTTATAATAATAGTTGATCACTAAGCCCAACAGTTTTACATTTATGTATGCCCACCATCTCCAAAGCCAAAACAACTCCAGAAATTTTAGATTTTTATTTTTTAATTTTTAAAATTATTTTAATTTTTTCCATTATAGTTGGTATACAGTTCTGTCAATTTTCTACTGTACAGGAAAGTGATCCAGTAGTAATACATATATACATTATTTTTCTGACATTATCCTACATAATAAAATGACTAAAAATATCTCCAAGAATATCTTCGCAGTTTAAAGATGTTTTAATAAAAATATATTGACTCTATTATGAGCCATACTACCTTAATGCTGATTTTGTATGATATCTTTATATGAAAATAATATTTAAAAGTATAAGTAGTTTGAATATTATATTTTCTTTCAGAAATTTTGGTCTAAATTTATTTTTTTTTTTTGGTCTAAATTTAAAGTCTAATAGCAGTAATATATCTCTCCTCTGAAAAAATGTATAATTTCCTATTTACTATGAAATTAAGGGTAAAGTGCTATATTAAAATGACACTGAATACAGTACCAGCTTGTGTTTTCACACATACTTTATTGCTCACATGTTGAAAATACATCTTAACACTTGTACATGTGATAGCTTTTATTTATTTTCAGAATTTTTGGAGTTATTAATATAACATCTTGACCAAAAAAAAAAAAGACTTAAAACTTTTACTGAAATTCAATTTAGTAACTCAATTGGTTATAAATTGGACTATAAATGGACTATAAATCTTACGGATTTTACAGAAACCCTTTAAAGAAAATATACATACATTATTTGCCTAAAATAAGTATGTATACATTTTATATTACTCTTGGGATAACTACTAGTTAATTCAATTTGCTTATTTAAAAGGAATTATTTTATATTCTTAATATATATCTAAAATAAATCTATTCTGATTATTTGTAACAGTTTTAGTTACAGCTTTTTTGACATTAGAGTTGAAATTAGGATATTTTGTTAAAAAGAAAATGCCATTGTTTCTGAGGATAAATGAAGAAGATATTTTCTCTCTCAAAGGGAGGGATATAACTCCTTCCTCTAAAATACAACATTCTAGATGCTTTTTGAGAACAATCAATATTATTCAGCAAAAATTAAGAGCTGTGGAACATTCAAGATCAGAGTAGGTAAGGATTTTGGGTGATTTGAAATGATATTATTTCTAAGTTTACCAAGCCTTTGATTTTGTGTTCTCTTCCCTAGTAACACCCCTGTTAAAAAATTAATTACTAGAAAACCTATGAACATGTGTGAAAGAGTTAATAAAGACACCTAGGTTATTTCCCAGATGCAATCCAAATTTCAGTTGTATGCAAACAATGTAAACTTTGATGCAGTATTTACACCTTATTGATAGGCAAAAAGTGTACTTTATTACTGTACAATTTAAACATTCTGAAATGTTTTCAATATTACTAAGTTTTTAAGAGTTAATTTCTTATATGACACTTTATGTGTTGACTCTGATTCTGATTGTAATGAGAGTAGAAAAATAGTAAAGTTCATTACAGATCAGGACGTTTTAAAACCAGCTTATGGAGTAAACTTAGGTATAAATTCCCTTTTCTAAAATTTAGGCTGCATGCTTTGAAGTGGAATCCTATCAAGGAAAGCCTGTGGAGCTAGGACAACAGAAGAGATCAATTGTACACTGGTAGTTTATTTAAAGGTCATTTTGCCAGAAGGATTTTCAAACTGGATTTCATGCTACAATCCACCCACCACATCTTTTAAGTGATAGAGAAATTTCTCTATGTTTCTTGTTTTTAATTCTGATTATTTTCTAGAAGAACTTATTCTTTGATTATTTATCCTGAATATTTAAACAAGATTCTCAATTACCTGTAAATATATCAAAAAGTAGAATTATGCATTCACAAGAAATATGGTACATGGATTTTTTTAAAAGAAAAAAGAAAAGAAAACTTTAAAAAAAAATTAAAATATAGTTGATTTACAATGTTGTGCCAATTTTTGCTATACAGCAAAATGACCCAGTCATATATATATATGTGTGTGTGTGCATGTGTGTGTATATGTATATATATACATTATTTTTCTCATACTATCTTCCATCATGTTCTATCAAAATAGATTTGACATAGTTACCTGTACTACAGAATAAGATTTCATTGCCTGTCCATTCTAAATGTAGTAGTTCACATCTACTAACCCCAGACTCCCAGACCATCCACCTTTCTCCTCCCCTCTGCTGCCCCTTGGCAAACAAAATTCTGTTCTCTTTGTCTGTGAGTCTGATTTGGCTCTGTAGATAGGTTTATCTGTGTCATATTTTAGATTCCACATAAAAGTGATATCATATAATATTTATTTTTCCCTTTCTGACTACTTCACTTAGTGTGAGAATCTCTAATTGCATCCATGTTGCTGTAAATGCCATTATTTTGTTCATTTTTATAGCCGAGTAGTATTCCAGTGCATACATGTACCACATCTTACTCCATTTATCCGTCAAGGACAATTAGATTGTTTCCATGTGTTGGCTATTTTGAATAGTGCTATGAGTGTATCTTTTTTAATTGTAGTTTTGTCTGGATATATGCCCAGTCCAAGAGTGGGATAGCTAGATTACATGGTAGTTTTCTGAGGAAAACCATCTAGTTTTCTGAGGAAGCTCCATACTGTTTTCCATAGTAATTGTACATTCTCAACAACAGTGTTTCTTTTCTCTCACCTTCTCCAGCATTTGTTATTTGTAGACTTATTAATAATAGCCATTCTGACTGGTGTGAGGTAATACCACATTGTAGTTTTGATTTGCATTTCTCTAATAATTAGTGACATTGAGCATTTTTTCATGTGCCTACTGGCCATCCACATGTTTTCTTTGGAGAAATGTCTATTTAGATATTCTACCTATTTTCCCACATTTTGATGCAGTTGTTTTATTATTGTTGAGTTGCATAAATTGTTTGTGTATTTTGGAGATTAAGCCCTTGTTGGTTGCATTTTTTGTAAATATTTTCTCCCATTCTGTAAGTTGTTTTTTTGTTATTTTTGTTGTTGTTTTTGCTGTGCAAAATCTTGTTAAGTTTGATTAGGTCCCATTGGTTTATTTTTGTTTTTATTTCTATTGCCAAGAAAACATTTGTACCATTGATGTTAGTAATATTTTGCCTATGTTCTCTTCTAGGAGTTTATGGTGTTTTACCTTATGTTTAAATCTTTAAGCCATTTTGAGTTTATTTCTGTGCATGATGTGAAGGTGTGTCCTAGTTTCATTGATTTACATGCAGCTGCCCAGTTTTCAGAGCACAACTTGCTCAAAAGTCTGTCTTTTTCCCATTTTATATTCTTGCCTCCTTTGTTGAAGATTAATTGTCCACAGGTGTCTGGATTTATTTCTGAGCTCTCTATTATGTTCCGTTGATCCATATGTCTTTTACCACATTGTTTTGTTTATAGTAGCTTTCTAATATTGCCTGAAGTCTGGGAGAGTTATGCCTCGCCCTGTATTTTTGTTTTATCCCCCTCAGGATTTCTTTGGCAATTCTGGATCTTTTTAATTTCCATGTATAAATTTTTGAATTATTTGTTCTAGTTCTGCAGAAAATGTCAACAGTAATTTGATAAGAATTGCATTAAAATTATAGATTGCTTTGGGTAGTATGGCAATTTTAACAATATTAATTATTCTAATCCAGAAGCATGGGATATTTTTCAATTTCTTTGAATTCTCTTTAATTTCCTTGATTAATGTTTTATAGCTCTCAGCGTAAAGTCTTTCACTCCCTTGGTCAGGCTTATTCCTAGGTATTTAATTTTGGGGAGTGTGATTTTTAAAGGTATTGTTTTTTATACTCATTTTCTAACATTTCATTGTTAGCATGGAGAAATACAACTGATTTCTGAATGTTAATCTTGTGTTCTGCTAACTTTGCTGAATTCATTGATCAGTTTGTGTAGTTTTTATGTGGAATTCTTAGGGTTTTCTCTATATAGTATTATGTCATTTGCATATGTTGACAATTTTGCCTCCTCTCTACCAATTTGGATACCTTTTACTTTTTTGTTTGTCTGCTGTGGCTAGGATTTCCAATACTATGTTGAATTAAAGCGGTGGGAGTAGGCATAATTTTTTGTTCCATATTTTAGCGGGAAGGCTTTAAGATTTACTCAATTGAGTATGATATTATCTGTAGGTTTGTCATAAATGGCTTTCATTGTTTGAGATATGGTTATACCCACTTTGGTAATTTTTTTTTTTTTTTTTTGTCTCTTTGCCATTTATTGGGCTGCTCCCACGGCATATGGAGGTTCCCAGGCTAGGGATCCAATTGGAGCTGTAGCCGCCGGCCTATGCCAGAGCCACAGCAACGCAGGATCCGAGCCGCGTCTGTAACCTACACCACAGCTCACGGCAATGCCGGATCTTTAACCCACTGAGCAAGGCCAGGGATTGAACCCTCAACTTCATGGTTCCTAGTCGGATTCATTAACCACTGTGCCACGACGGGAACTCTGGTAATTTTTTTTATATCACGAATGAATGTTGGATTTTATCAAATGGTTTTTCTACTTCTAATAAGGTGACCATGTGGTTTTTTACTTCTCTTTTGTTAATTGTATATATATTTATTGATTTGTGTATGTTGAACTTGGAATGACTCCTTTGTGAACTTGGAATGAATCCCACTTGGTCATGGGTGTATAATCTTTGTGAGTTTTTTTTTTTTTTTTTTATTAAGTTGGCTAAACTTTTGTTGAGAATTTTTGTCTCTATATTCATCAAAGATATAGGCCTATAATTTTCTTTTTTGGCAGTATCTTGGTCTGGTTTCGGTATTAGGGTGATGGTGGCTCCATATATTGCTTTGGGAGTGTTCTTTCTTCAGTCTTTTGGAAAATTTTAAGAAGAATGGGTATGAATTCTGCTTTGTATGCTGTTAGAATTCACCTGTGAAGCCATCTGGTCCTGGACTTTTGTTTGTAGAGAGCATTTTTTTACATATTCAATATTATTTCTGGTGATGGGTCTGTTTAATGCATCACTTTCTTCTTGAGTCAATTTAGGTGGACTATATTTTTCTAGAAAGTTGTTCATTTCATCTAGGTTGTCAAATTTGTTGGCATAGTATTTGTTGTTCATAGTATTCTATTAATTTTTTTGTTTGTATTTCTGCAGTTTCCTTTGAGTTTTATCCTTTTTCGTTTCTTATTTTGTTATTTGTGTTCTCTCTCTTTCTCTTGGTGAGTCTATTCAGATGTTTGTCAATTTTGTTACCCATTCAAAGAACCAGCTCTTGGGTCTATGGAATTTTTTTCTATTTTTTCTTCTTTATTATTTTTTTATTACTCAATGAATTTTATTACATTTATAGTTGTACAGTGATCATTGCAAGCCAATATTATAGCATTTCCATCACAAACCCCCAGTGCATTGCCCCACCCCCAACCTGTCTCACTTGGAAACCATAATTTTTCAAGGTCTGTGTTAGTGTCATTTCTGCAAAGAAGCCTATTGTGTCCTTTTTTTAGATTCCACATGCAACTGACAGCATTTGATGTTGGTGTCTCACCATCTGACTGACTTCACTTAGCATAGTAATTTCTAGGTCCATCCGTGTTGCTGCAAATGCCATTATTTCTTTCCTTTTAATGGCTGAGTTATATTCCATTGTGTATCTGCAACACTTCTTCTTTATCCACTCTTCTGTCAATGGACATTTAGGTTTTTTCCATGTCTTGGCTATTGAAAACAGTGCTGCAATGAACATTGGAGTACATGCGTCTTTGCGAGTCATGGTTTTCTCTGGATAGATGCCCAGGACTGGGATTGCTGGATCAGATGGTAATTCTGTTTTAAGTTTTCTGAGGAATCTCCATACTGTTTTCCACAGTGGTTGCACCAATTTACATTTCCACCAACAGTGTACTAGTGTTCCTTTTTCTCCACACCCTCTCTAGCATTTATTGTTTATAGACAGTTTGATGATGGCCATTCTGGCCAGTGTAAGGTGATATCTCATGCTGGTTTTGATTTGCATTTCTCTAATAATGAGTGAGGTTGAACATCTTTTCATGTGCATTTTGTCCATCTGTATGACTTCTTTGGAGAACTGTCTGTTTAGATCTTCTTGCCTTTTTTAATGGGGGTGTTTGTGTTTTTTTGGTATTGAGCTACAGAAGGTGTCTATAAACTTTGAAGATTAATCCTTTGTCAGTCGATTCATTTGCAAATATTTTCTCCCATTCTGTGTGTTATCTTTTTGTTTTGATTAGGGTTTCTTTTGCTGTGCAGAAACTTTTAAGTTTAATTAAGTCCCATTTGTTTATTTTTGTTTTTATCATCATTACTCTAGGAGGTGGATCTGAGAAGATATTGCTGTTGTTTATGTCAGAGAGTGTTGTGTCTATGTTTTCCTCTAAGCGTTTTATGGTATCTGGTCTTATATTTAGGTCTTTAATCAATTTTGAGTTTATTTTTGTGTATGGTGTTAGGAATTGTTCTAATTTCATTCTTTTACATGTGGTTATCTTTATTTTATTGATTTCCTCTCTGATCTCTATAATTTCCTTCCTTCTGCTGACTTTAGGTTTTGTTTTTCTCTTTCTAATTCTTTTAGGTGATATGTCATGTTGTTTATTTGAGATTTTTCTTCTTTTCTGAGGAAGGTCTACATTGCTATGAATTTCCCTCTAAGAACTGCTTTTTGCAGCATCCCATAGGGTTTGAATGCTTGTGTTTTCATTGCTATTTGTTTCCATATAAATAAATTTTTTTTAATTTCCTTTTTGATTTCCTCATTGAGTCATTGGCTTTATAGCAGCATGTTGTTTAGTTTCCATGTAGTCAATTTTTTTTCTCATTTCTTTTCATATGATTTCTGGTCTCATGCCATTATGGACAGAAAAAAATGCTTGAAATCATTTCTATATTCTTAAATTTGTTGAGGTTAGTTTTGTGCCTCAGTACATGATCAATTTTAGAGAATATTCCGTGTGTACTTGAAAAGAATGTGTAGTCTGTATTTATGGTGGGGGCTGTATAATGTCCTGAAAATATCACTCAAATATGAGTTTTCTATTGTGTCATTTATGATCTCTGTTCCTTTGTTGATTTTCTATCTAGTAGATATGTCCATTGATGTGAACGGGTTGTTAAATCTCCTACCATTAGTGTATTCCCATCAGTTTCTGCTTTTATGCTGGTATTTGTTGTACTATTTGGAAGATTTCTATTGATGAGTGTACTATCCTTTTCTTGAATTGATCCTTTTATCCTTGAATAGTGTTCTTCTTTATCAGCTTTGTAGCCTTTGTTTTTAAATTTATTTTGTCTAATACAAGTATTGTGAATCCCACTTCCTGTCATTTCCATTCACATTAAATATCATTTTCCATTTCCTCACTTTCAATTTATATGTGCCCTTTGCACTAAGGTGAGTGTCTTTTAGGCAACGTATTGTAGGCATTTTTTTCATTGGGTGTGCCACTCTATGTCTTTGATCAGAGCATGCAGTCCATTGACATTTAATTATTGATAAATATGTGTTTATTGCCATTTTAAACCTTGTTTTCCAGTTGATTTGGTGTTTTCCCTTTGTTCCTAATTTTTTTGTTTGTTTGTTTGGACAACTTCCTTTTATATTATGCTTGTGTCCTCTTCATTTTAGTTTTTGTAAATGTTGTTTGGTTTTGATTTGTGCTTGCCCTATTTCAAGTATGTTAACCCCTTCCTATATATGTTTGCTTTAGCCTGATAGTCATATAGGTTCAAACACATTCTAAAAAAAAAGAAATGTATCTAGATTTTCTTACTCTTCTTCTCCACATTTTATGATTTTACTTTCCTTTTTACATCTTCATGTTTATACTTTTGCATTTCTTATGTTTTCAATGATTTTTATTTTTTCCATTATAGTTGGTTTACAATGTTCTGTCGATTTTCTACTGTATAGCAAAGTGACCCAGTGAGTGTTGCTTGTTTTTAATCATTGTTTCCACAATTTTTTTAAAAATCTGTATTCTGGCTTAAGTGGTTCCTTTCCTTGTGATTTTCTACATCCTGTATCTTCTTAGCTCTTTCTTATTTAAAGAATACCTTTCAATCCTTGTTTTACAATGGTTTAATATTGTTGTAGTCTTTTAGTTTTTGTCTGAAAAATTCTTTATTTCTCTTTCTATTTTAAATTATATTCATTCTGGGTAGAAAATTTTAGGCTGCAAATTTTTCTTTTTTAGAACTTTGAATACATCTTGTCATACTCTTCTGACCTGTAGCATGAACCATTTCTAAAAAAAGAACTTCTTGTGAAAAAATAATTTAGAAATTGTAGTTTTGAGATGTGTGTAATAAAATTGTTATTATCTTTAGGCCTATCCAAGCAAAACACTGATCCTCCACAAAATCAAGGGTCTTCATTGGAACATAATTTAGATCTGGTAGAAAAGAGAAAAATTGTCATTGTAATCAGGGACCTATTAATTTCTTAGAAATAACACAGTTATATGTTTTGAATATGTGAGAGATTGACTATATAATAGTTATATTGTATTTACTATTTTATCAAAATTAACTTTTTATGTATTTTCATCCCATTTATATTTTTGAATTGAGTTATATCACTATATTTATACTATCAAAATAAAATAAAGAAGAAAAGGATAATAAATAGCTTATTCAGGGACATTTGCAATAACACAGATTTGACCAATTGGAAATGTAAATTATCTATGTAGAATTAGTGTAATTATTAAAAACAGCCTTTTTCTGTTCTTATAGCTTTTATAGCTCATATAATTCTGGTACACTTACTTTGATTGAATTCCCTCTACTATCATTCAGAAAGATCACCTTACACATGTTTACTTATAGTATTAATCACAATTTTATATTTACTGGAAATATTAAAATAAGTAGATCTTTAAACCCTGCATGGAGGTATGTTCTTTAATCCATGAAGAAATTAAAATATAACATTTAAATGGAATTGATAAGTATCAAAATGATTTTATAAACTTTACTGAATTTACTTGCAATTGAATATTTTCATAATTTCAAATGAAAAGTAAAAGACACCACATGACTAGCTAAAATTATAAGTACTATAAACCTTTCTTATATTTCTAATAAAGAAATATGAGAAATATGAGATTTCACCTAATTTCATTAATACAGAGAAAGTTAAGCAAAATGAGAGAAGTTGACCTCAATTGAAAGAGCAAGAGAAAGCCCCAGAAAAACAATCAATAAAACAGAAATAAACAATTACTAAATAAGCATTCAAAGCATTAGTAATAAGAATACTAATACTGAGTTAAGAGAAAAGAAAGGATGAACACAGTGAGAACTTTAACAAGGAATTAGACACTATAAAAAAGAACCAATCAGATTTGACTAATACAATAATTGAAATAAAAAACACAGTTGAAAGAATTAACAGCCTACTAGGTAATACAGAAAATGCATATGCAATCTAGAAGTTAGAATAATGGAAATAACCCAATCATAACAGCAAAAATAAACACAAATTAATAATGAAAACAAGAATGCAATTTGGTGCAGCCACTATGAAGAACAAAAACTAAAATTAAATTTATCATGTAATCCAATAATTTCACACTTGGGAATATTTATCCAGAGAAAGCTGTAATTCAAAAAGGTAAATGAACCCTAATGCTCATAGCAGTACTATTTACAATAGCCAAGGCATAGAAACAATCGAAGCACCCACTGAGAGAGGAATGGATAAAGAATTGAATGCTACTCAGCCATAATAAAGACTGAAATAATGCCTTTTGCAGCAACATGAATGGACCTAGAGATTACCATACTAAGCAAAGTTAAAGACAAATATGATATCACTTATTTGTGAACCTAAACAATGATAAAAATGAACTTTACAAAACAATAACAGACTCACAGTATCAGACATAGAAAACAACCTTATTGTTACCAAAGGGGAAAGGTGTTGGAGGGATATATTAGGAGTTAGGGATTAATAGATACACTCTACTACATACAAAATAGGTAAACAACTAGGGTATACTGTATTGCATAGGGAGCTATGTTCAATATCTTGTAATAATATATCATGGAAAGGAATCTGAAAAAGAAATATATATATATGTATAGGAGTTCCTCATGGCTCAGTGGAAACAAATCTGACTACCATAATGAGGATGCAGGTTCAATCCCTGGCCTTCCTTAGTGGGTATTGGTGTAGGTCACAGATGTGGTTCAGATCAGGTATTGCTGTGGCTGTGGTGTACACAGGTGGCTACAGCTCCAATGTGACCCCTGGCCTGGGAACTTCCATATGCTGCAGGTATGGCCCTAAAAAAGACAAAGGACAAAAAAAAAAAAAAAAAAAAAAAAAAAAAAGAATATATATACATCTGAATCATTTTGCTGTGCACCTGAAACTAACACAACATTGTAAATCAACCATTATTTAATAAAATATTTTTAAAAATTTGAAAACCATTTCAGGGATCTCTCAGACAACAAATTAATAGTTACTAGTGGAGTGGAGGAAAGAGAAGGGCAAGAGAGGGGTATGGGGTTAAGAGATACAGAATACAAATAAGCCATAAGGATATATTATTGCCCAACAAAGGGAAATATAGCTGTTATTTTGTGATAAGCTTAAATGGAGAATAAATGATAAAAATATTGAATCAGTATGGTGCACACCAAAACTAATGTAAATTGTAAATTAAGTATATTATGATTTTTAGTGTTCTAAATTATCACCAAATAATTAACGTATCATCCACCAATCATGCTCATCATTAAATATATACATATACATTTATATATACATTTAATTGTAAATGAGACACTAGAATATTTTTTCTCTATATCCATATAGTCCTCACAGCATATTATTTAGTATTCAGATAAGTGTTTTTCAAATAAAATTCCATAGCAGAATTTTCCCTTAAGGCACTTTGCCCCACCTAACACCAACCCCTAAGTCTCAACAAAAATAGTTCCCTTGATTATCTAATTTTGTGAAATAATTCATGTTCTATCATCCTCCTCAAAGATTGAAAAATACTTAAAGATTCCGAAAAAGTCTTGTAGTAAAGAAATATCTTTAACTTGCTTAATCCCAATGTTTTCCAAACCTATTAATCATAGAAATAAAAAGTAAGAAGAACAATAGCAGCAAACAGATATTTATTAATAGCTCAGGGAACTCTTTCTCATGGAGACATTTGGAAAATGCTTCTAAATATCAGTGAAAACTATGGCGATTGCCACTTTTAAAATAAGAAATATCAGAATTCGTATATTGCTAGATTCTACCTAAAAGTTGTCTCCAGGGGGCCATAAACTGCAGAGTTATAAAACACTCCATTTTTATGTTATATGGTTATATATATATTGGTAGATCTTTATTCTAGTTAATTAGTTTAAAACTTTTTTAGAGTATTTTTGAAATCAATAAGAATTTAAAATGAGGATAAGCCTATGAGTAGTTTTGAAGATAATCCCGTTATTTCATAGCTACAAAGAAGAAGGACGAAAGATCCTTTTCTGTGTCCCCATTTTATGTTCTTTTTCTTTACTCCAGATGTGAGTACCATTTTCACTGCTTTGGGGTGAAAAAATTACAGTAAAAGAAAAATAAGTCTGAGGCTAAACACTACAGACTTAAAATTTTCATAATGTTTACCCTGTGAAACTCACAAATCATATCCCAACAATTAAATGTACATATCCTTGAACTTTACCATTTAATTATGATTTTTAAGGTGCTCCCACCATGTTTTTTAATATTGCTCTTATTTTTTGTTTATTTGCTTTACAAAATAAGAGTTGTTATTGGTGGCATGTTATTGTTTTAATAATGTAGACCCACTGAGGATTTACATTCTGCCTTTGCCGAAGTCTTAAGTCTGTTAAGAGTAAGTTTTGCTCACGATGTGGGCAACTATTTGTTAGCATATATATATAGTCAGTCAAAATTGTACATACTTGACTAATATTTTTTAAAACTACAGTATCAACAGTATTGATTATTGTATTTTGTAAACTTCATTAATGCTGTCATTTTTTTATGATGTCACACAAACCATTACCTAACAATAGCTGTAAAGAGTCATGCCAACTTTCACCGTGCCATCATTAGTTCATCACAAATGCAGTATATAAATACATGCATCAGGAGTTCCCACTATGATGCAGTAATAGTATTGTCTCTGGGATAGCTCAGGTTTGATCCCTGGCTGAAGCAGTGAGTTAAGGATATGGTGTTGACAAAGCTGTGGCATAGGTTGCAGCTGCAGCCCAGATTCAATCCTTAGCCAGTGAATTTCCATATGACATGGGTGCACCTAAAAAAGAAAAAAATGTTTCAACTTTATTTATTGACTGGCTTCTGTATGTCAGAAACAGCAGTCATTATAGAGATTTTAAATATTTCTCTGTAACCATCTGTTCTCATCAATATATAATGGGGTTTTAACAATAGATACTACTACATCTCTGTCAGGGTACCACTGTACAGGAAAGTATGTAGAGAAGCACTCAGCATAAAAGCCTGCTTTTATCAGTTTTACTATTTATTACGTTACAAGCTACATACAAGGCCATGGTTAATATCATTACTCATAATTGATTTTCAGGATATAGGTGGAGGTGGTAGTGATGTGTCATAATTTTAGAAACAGTATCTCTGTACTGGTTTTCACCTATCATGAAACTGAAAATTTCCAGTTAAATAGCTGAGCTTAACAGTATTTAACTAACTCATTCAAAAACATGTGCAATCATATAGTGAAGTCATTTTTAGCCTTTCCTGACAATTTATCTTTAAAATGACTACAAATTGGAAAAAAATACTAAAGTGTTTACAACAGTCATCTCTGTGAGATAATATAGTAGATTCCTATAACTGATATGTACTGCATTTCTAATTAAATGATCAGTAAGTGTTATGTTCAAATATTTTCTCCTTTGATTTTTAAAGTATTTTAGATATATCTTTAAAATATAAATCTTGTTATGATCATTATACAACTACAGATATGATAAATTCATTTGAGTAATAAAAAAATAAAGTAAAATAAATAAATAAATAAATAAAATATCAATATTTCCACTGTTTGTTTCTACTTTTGCTTTCACTGTTTGTATGTGTGTGTGGGTCTGTGTGTGTATGGAGAGGGTTATGGAGGAAATTTGAAGAATTTAAAAATAAAAATATTGAGAATGAAACACTATGTATATTACCACAAATTTAGTTTGTTTCAATTCTGTATTACATAAAATTTGGAAATATTTATTACTTACTTCTTTTAATTATTTAGTCATTGCCTAACTAGTTATTAATTAACATTGAAAGTTAACTATGTGCTTGAGCCTATCATAGACATTCTGTATATAAATATTGCTATTTATGATAGCCTGTATAATGGTGAAAGCAGGTGTCTCAGCGAAGAGTAATTATGACTATAATGTTGTAAATCCACTGAAATATATCACAGTAATGGATGTATCACTATTATATAAACTCCAACATTTCATATACAGGAAATGTGGAAAAACAATAGCAATCTTTTCATAGCATTTGTCAAGTAGAAAAATTAAGAATTTGGAAGTGAAGTTTGTTTATCCTCAATGATCTAATACCAGAAAGCTAGATTTTATAAAGATAACTAAAATACAATTTGAAAGATTGTTTTTTAGATAAGACTGTAAATTATTAACTCTCAGGACCATTGTCAGCTTCATAAATTTATCTAATCCTTCATCTGTTACTCAGCATTAAAATGATACACTTTATAGTATTGCTTTGGCATCAAAATAGATATTTATACTGCTGAGTATGGTTTCTGTAGAAAGGATTACTTTTAGCTCACTAATGAGATCAATACTTCACATCAAATGACCGCCATTCTAATCCACATTTTATTTTCTCTGAGTCTGAATATAGTAAAGCATTTAATCAGATATTGTTTGAAAGAGAAGGAATTATCGAGTGGTTATCTGGACTAGAAATGGGGGATTAAGTATACTGATTTGACAGTATTTGTGTCTTTATTACATACATTTTACCTTGTCCAATACAGTGTCCTGCACATAGTAGGGACTAGGGACACAATATTTGTTAAATGAAGGATTATTTTCCATTATCACTTATATGATCTATTATATTTTAGTATCATTAACACTATCAAGAAATAAAAGATCCATACTTAGTTTCTAATTGGAACTGGATGACACCAAATGTAATTTGGGTAGTAACAGGTAAGTCTTCTAACATCAAAAATTAAATTATCAAAATAGGATTTGGAAATAGAGGACACTGATTTAGTCCTAAGGCTTTAGAGCCTGACATTGCTTGAATAAGTCATTTTACTTCTCTTAAAATGGGTTTTATCATCTTTAAAGTTGAGCTAGTATTATTTATTTCAGTGTGATGATAATTCTAAAAAGCTGTAATATATAAAAATGCACATTTTAAATTACAAAGCACTACATTTTTTTATGGGTAAAAATCATAGTATATCATTGTTTGGAATGATAGTACACTAAGAGTACATCATAGAAATGGGACCACTAAATACTGGTGGGGAACAAAGTTGGACAAGTGGAGAGAAAAGAGAATACATAAAGACAAACTTCATCTATTCCTTAATTGTGCCATGGTTTGCATTCTACAAAATTCACCCTCATAACAAAGTTTCTTAAAATTGAGAAATAATATTTTCTTACTATAAAATAATATCAAGTAAGCTAATCAGTTATATGATTTTTAAACTTTAAGTATGTTTGAATAATTAATTATGAAGACCCATTTTGGAAATACCAGGTTGATACTGTATTGATAACAGGTTGTACTACATTGATCATGTTGATAATGTATTGGATGAATTTAGCTCAGTTCAACCCACCTTTTTTGTTAATTAGTTCATAGTGAAAAAAATACAATGTATCGAAGAAAGGAGTCAATGTAAGCAAAAGATAGCAAAAAGGAAAATATTAGAACTCATAAGTAATTATCTGCAAAATGTTTAAAATGCTTAATACCTGGATTAGAAATATGAGGAAGAAATAGTAAGACATTTTTAAAAGACAGAAATAGAAAATAGCAGTAAAAGTTTAATAGCTAAAACTAAAAATTCAAGCCCCAGGCATTCATTTCCATTCCTATCCATAATGCAGCCACCAGCCCTTTGGTAGGAACACCATAAAAGAGGACTTACTGTAATCAACACATGCAAACACCTATTAGAAATACATTCAAAACTCTGAAATAAATAGAGACAAAATAAATAGTTTAAAATAAAGATATAAAACAAAACCATATTTATATATGTACATAAAAACTTTTAGTGAGGAAAAATAAAATATTTGAAAGGAAACCATCACCACAATTTCCCTCTGTACCTTGTTCATACATATTGCTTGTGGCATCTGGATACTCTCTGGGGCCAAGAGCTGCAGGAGCCAAGCACCAGGCATCTGAGAGGACACATGGATACCCCTCTGTGGGCTTGGAACTGGGCTCCTGGGAGCAAGGCACTCCAAGAGTCTGTGAAGCCACTCTGACTTTCCTGTCACCTGGAAAGGCAAGGAACCAAGCAAGATGAGGCTTCTGCTGTGGTTACTCACAGGAGTCCATAATCTGAGCTGCCTAACCCGAATAGCAGCTACTATGCAGACACGGAGCTGCACTTGTAAACTCTCTTTGCCATGAAGCTACTGTGCCACTAGCAGCCACTCAGGCACAGAGATCCAGCAGATTTTATTGGCTGAAAATATAAGTAAAGAAACTTTTATAAATGTGGGTTTTCAGAACTTCATGACAAAGAGGAAGAAAAGTCAGAATTCTGTCTTCCTAATGGACCTCCTATGCATAGAGTGACCTTCAAGTAGGACATGTTTTAAATAAGATTTTGAAAGACACCACCAACAGATAGCTTATGATGAAAGGTTCCAAAATACATTTATGTCAGGCTGAGATTGTAATGGGTTACTCATTGATGTAAAAGTATTACCAGAACTTGATGAAAAAGCTCAGAATTTTTCATCTGTGAAACTGGAAATTTCATTTGCTAAAGCAGCCAATGAGAAACAGAAATCGGCATTTATTCTTAGAATAATAATGATAGTTGACAATAATTACTACTCTACATTTGATGGAAAATATGAAGCCACACAATTGAGAATTTTCTATTATGTGTATAACAACTGCTTGGTTTATTGATTTTAAAATCTGGTTTTTGGTTTCCTAGATCTGTTTTTTGGGTTGAAGCAGAACTTGAATAAAATCCTGAGTCTGTCAGTTGTTCTATACATGTAAAACTCTCCCTCTTGAAACCCTCTAAGTTGAGGTCCCTTATAGTCTTATCACCTGTTAGCTTTTTCAGTCTGGACCTCACACTTTTGAACATTTCTAGCCTATCAGGTGGTTTTCTATGTGCCAGAATCCAAGTACCCTCTTAGAAAATGTGCCAATTCTGGAAATATCTAGATATAATGACTGCAGATAATATAATATCTACTGCCTCTGGAAAAAATATTCAAGGTTATTTAAATATTTTCGAGTGCATATTTAAGAAATGGTGTTTGTACCCATCCTATATTTCCTGATAAAACTCTCCTCTTTTATCTGTGAATTATGTGACCATGACAAAAGGAACTGGTAGGTTTACACAGTCCCAGCTCATAATATGGAAGATTACATTGAAGATTTTCAAAACAACCATATTAATGAATTTTGTAAGGGATGATGATGGTACTTCCAGAGTTGTTGCAGATCCTAAACTTCAAAATTGTCCTTGAAGAAGGACCTGATGTGGTAAGTGATTTAGGTGGCAAAGTATTTGTTGAAAAAGAATAATTTGATATATAGTTATCTTTGTGACTGGAAGACTAAGAAACTGGTAATTCATGTATGTAAGCACTGGTTTGTAAGATATTAAGAACACATGAATAATAAGAGCACAGCCAGAGAGGAACTTACTCCTTGTTCAAGAGGGAATCTGTGGTCAAAATATGCCTGGACATATTATATACTGATATATATTATGACAAAGAGTTTGAGGAGTTCCAACATTTGTGCTTCATCTTAATACAAAAGATAAGTTATTGATTGGCAATCAAATTTTGAGCTTGTGATTGAACAGTTGGAACAACTTAGCACTGATATCTCTTAGATTCCTTCCCCTGAGAAACTATTTCCAAAATAAGTCAAATCTCAGATTGGTGGTTCTGATGCCTTGGAATATGTGTTAAGCCTGAACATTTTGAAAATTTTGTTGACAGATTTTCATGGTCTTATATTCCCCTAGGTAAGAACTAAAGAGTATTTAAGAGGAAAAGTCCAGCTTGATGGCTGGTTTCAGTCTTTTTTGATTATCATGTGTGAAAACCAGGAAACAAACAAACACCTTGTAAGACAGCGTTTGTTCATGGATTTACATTTGGAGAAGGAGAAATAAGATGTTTAAACCTCTGGGAGCATCATTAACCCTAATGTTGTCATCAATGGAATAAAGATCAAAGCAGAGGGCCTCACTATGTTGCTGATATACTTCCTTGGTGGGTAGGTGAACCCTGTGTTGTCATTAAAGTGACAGTTGGCTCATCTATTTTTAATGCTGCCAGAAATTAGCAAATTTAACAGTACACTCTGCTTCTTTTTGTTTGTTTGTTTTTAGTGGGTGGAAGGAGGCAGGCTATGCTTGGTTTCAGTAGAGAAACTAATTTCATTCCTGCTACAGATATGTATGTCACAGACCAGTAGGCTGTGCTTCACTGTAGGATTTGCAAATAAGATTACTGAGTCATCTAAACAGTATGATTTTAGAAAAGTTCTTTGGTTATTACAAGCATTTTATGCCAGAGAACTCTCTAACTTTCATGTAAACATAATCAAGGATAGGCTTTATTTTGAAAATGAAAATGATCTCAAATGACACTCTTGTCAGAGTGCACTAACTAAAATATTGGATGTAAAAATTTTTATTCTTCCTCTTGACTTAAGAGGTATTCCAGCACATATCTCATGTTAAAGAATATGAGTGCTTTTTGTACTAAGTAGATTAGTAGAAATTCTATCCGGAAGAAGTCTGGAAGCAGTAAAGAACACCTACCTATACAATAAGAGATTCATTTATTGGAAGCTTTCCAGGCAGAAATGCAGCAGAGTACAAGGCATTCATGGTGATAGAGCTTGGGCTGCTTTTTGAGGTGCTAGAGATGCAACGAACTGAGACTTATGGCACTTCTCAACTGAAGGAATTAATGATGGTTTTTCACAATTTACTCACTCAACAACAATGAGCAACAAATGCAGATGTAATTGAGCTTAAAGAGACAATAATTATCAATTTTAAATTGTGATATTCCTGAATAGTTTTCATATAAAGCAATTGTCATGCAAACTACCAAAGAAAAACACCATCCTTGTTGGAAGTATACAGTCATATCTTCAGATATACTCTGTCACTTGTGTGCAGAAGTAGATGGTATGAAGTAGTACTTCTTTCTGATATTAATAGCTCTCTGGAGCAGGAAGTTCCCTGATAGCAATGACTAGAGTTTTAATGAATTGTTTATAATGGAAAGAAATCCAAGATTTAGATAACCAGCAAAAGAGTAAATGGTGGAGGATGGATATCACAATTATAAAAGAAGTATACCTATAAATAGAGAATAATATGCAAATTTATATGTGAAAAATATTTACATCTATATATTATACATCCATATCATGGACTTATTCAGACATAGATGCTGAATATTTTGCATTCAGAATTGGCTGAGCAGAGGATATTTTGTATTTTATAAATCTTTTTGATACAGTATTCAAAGTTCTACAGTGTCTGAAAGGGAAGACAAATGGATGACCTTAATAGCAGGGTAAATATGATAGGAAAAAAGATCAGCAAGCATAGGCATATCATGAAAGAAAATATCCAAATTAAAACAAGAAAAAAAGAGCTCATAAAAATATTAATTATCCCATACACATGCAGCAAGGGTTTCCACAAAAAAGGAAGGTAGATAGGTAAAAAACAAGAGAAATATGGCAGAACAGTTTCAAATTCGACAAAACTATAAATCAAATTATCAAAAAGATGAACAAATTTCAGTAGGATAAACACAAAGAAAACCACAAGTCACATCATCATCACACTGCTAAGAACCAGATAAAGAAAATATTTTAAAAATATAGAAAGGGAATTAATATAGGAGTTCCCACTGTGGCTTGGCAGTAATGAGTCTGACTGGTGTCCATGATGATATGGATTTGATCTCTGGCCTCCCTCAGTGGGTTAAGGATCTGGCTTTGCCATGAGCTGTGGTGTAGGTCACAGACATGGCTTGGATCCTGCATTGCTGTGACTGTGGCATAGGCCTGCAGCTACAACTCCAATATGACCCCTAGCATGGAAACTTCCATATGCAAAGGTATGGCCCTAAAAAAAACACAAAAAAAAGAAAAAAAAGAAAATAAAAAGGAAACAATACAAAGGGCAACAAAATAAGAGTAATTTCAGGCATATTATCAAAAACAGTATAAATCAGAAAGAATAGAAGAGTATTTATAAAGGCTGGAAAGAAAAAGAAAAGAAAAGAAGACAACAACAATGGTGACAAAAACCCTGTGAACAAAGAAATGTTTATTCAGTAAAAATATACTTCAAAAACAGAAATAAATATAGGAGTTCCCACTGTGGCATAGTGGGTTAAGGATCTGTCATTGTCTTTGTTGTGGCTCCGGTCACAGCTGTGGCTTGGAGGCTTTGATTTGACTCCTGGCCTGGGTACTTCTCTATGCCACATATACAGCCAAAAAAAAAAGAAAAGAAAAAAAATACAGATATTAGATATTTCAAATAAAATAGCAGATAAAATTAATCTTCTGTAGAACATTATTATAGAAGAAATGTTAAAGATAATGTTTCTGTGTGGTAAATTAAAATGTAAATAACAAATTTTGGAGCAACCACAAAATTGATTATATGATTACAACCCTTCTTATTTATTCCAAGTATAATATTAATCTTAAATAATCTATATTTCAAATACCTTCAACAGAGGTGATCACATACACATTTTATACAAGAAATTGTTCATATTAATTAAACATTTTGCACAATTATTCCTAACCATCTATGAAGATTTTGAAACATTCTAATGGCCAGGCCTCACCCAAAATAAACTGAATCAAAATATCTAGGCTAGCAGTTCTGAGCAATTCCGCAAATCCAAGGAATAAAAAAGCACACTGAAAAGTTTTGTGCCTATTCAAACTAAAGCTCTGAACTTTCCAAAGGTGAAATACCTTCATTTTTTTTCTTCTACCTGCTTTCTCCACAATAGCAAAATCAGATTTGCTGATTTCAATAAAATAAAAAACAATATAATCAAAACAGGCCTGAGGGCAGTGGGTGCAATGCATAAAGTTTCCAACCTAGCTGAGCGATGTACCTAAATTGCCACAGCACTTTAGCATTCAACATATTTTGTCTGTTCTAAGAAAAAATGGTAAAGAACACAAATTGTTAGGACCAGAAATGAAAAAGGGGACACTACTGCAGAACTTGTGGATGTTAAAAGATTAATAAAGGAAGCTATGACCAACTCCATGACCATAAATTGAATAATCTAAAAGAAATGGGCCCTCAAAGACATTTTCTGCCAAAAGTCATGTAGAAGAAATAGATAATCTGAATAGAGACATTTTTATCAAAGAAGTCAAATCAGTATTTAATCAAAAGCACCAGATCTAGATTTGTTCAATGGTGAATTCTACAAAACATTTAAAAAAGAAATTAAAGAAAAAAATCACCAGCTATTTTAGAAGATAGAGGTAGTTTGAATACTTCCTAACTCATTCTATGGGGCCAGCATTATCATAATACTAAATCCAGACATTTGTAGTAAGCAAGGCAACCACAGATCAACACTTCTCATGAATAAATTTTCAACAAAATATAAGCAAATCAAATTCAACCATGTATAAAATAATTGTACACCATTATGAAGTGGAATTTATCTGGTCCACAATTCAAAGAACAGTTAATGTAATCCATTACATCAGTGGGCTAAAGAAGAAAAATAACATGA
The DNA here is from genome assembly GCF_054392235.1 of Sus scrofa. Lineage (NCBI taxonomy): Eukaryota > Metazoa > Chordata > Mammalia > Artiodactyla > Suidae > Sus > Sus scrofa. Next base: position 53,638,938 of record NC_139386.1, read on the forward strand.
TCACATCAAAAGATATGGAAAAAGTATTTGACAAGATTCAACACCCATAAAATAAAAACTCTCAGCAAACTAGGAATAGAGATAAACTTCTTCAACTTGATTTAAAAAAATAGGAGTTCCTGTCATGGCTAAGTGGTTAACGAATCCAACTAGGTACCATGAGATTGCGGGTTCGATCCCTTGCCTTGCTCAGTGGGTTAAGGATCTGGTGTTGCTGTGAGCTGTGGTGTAGGTTGCAGACATGGCTCAGATCCCATGTTGCTGTGTCTCTGGTGTAGGCTGGTGTCTGCAGCTCTGATCAGACCCCTAGACTGGGAACTTCCCTATGCCATGGGAGCAGACCTAGAAAAGGCAAAAAGACAAAAAAAAATAAATAAATAAAATAAAAATAAAAGGTAAAAAAAATTGATAGCAATCATCATATTTAATGGAGGGGAACTTGAATCTTTCCCACTAAGATCAGGAACAAGAGAAGAATACCCCGACTCATGATAGATTTTCAGCCCCATGGTGTAAATTTTAGCTAATGCAAGAAGAAAAGAAAAGGGGTATATAGGTTGGGAAGGAAGAAATAAAACTCTTATTGTTTAGAGATGGCATAATCATCTACATAGAAAATCTGTATGAGTCAACAACAAAAAAAGAACTCCTAGGACAGATAAGTGATTATCTGTTGTAGGATAAGGTTGTAGGATACAAAATGATGTGCACAAGTCAATCACTTTCCTATATGCCAGCAATGAACTTGGGAGATTTAAAATTAAAAACAAAATAGTGCCCCTCAAAATAAAATACTTGGGAATAAATCTAACAATGTATAATATGTGAGGAAAACTACAAAAGTCTAATGAAGGAAATAAAAGACAAATGAAAAACATGCAGGGATATTCTATGGTCATATATCATGAGATTCAATATTGCCAAAATGTCAGTTCTTCCCAAATTGATCTGTATAAATTCAATGCAACCTTTTTTTTTTAATTGTCTTTTTAGGGCCACACCCACAGCATATGGAGGTTCCCAAGCTAGGGGTTGAGTCAGAGCTGTACCTGTCAGCCTATACCACAGCCACAACAATGCAAGATCTGAGCCATGTCTGTGACCTATACCACAGCTTGAGGCGATGCCAGGTCCTTAACCCACTGAGTGAGGCCAGGGATCAAACCCAAGTCCTCATGGATACTACTCAGATTCATTTCTGCTAAGCCACAATGGGAACTCCTAAAATCTTAATCAGTACCAGTTAAGTTATTTTTTGAGTGTCAGTGAACTGATTCTACAATGTGTATAGAAAGGCAAATCACCAGAATAAATTTGGGGACTGACACCACTTGAAGACTTACCAAGCTATGTCAATCAAGACAATGTGACATTAGTGAAGGAACAAATAGATCAATAGAACACAGTAGAGAGCCTAGATATTTCACCCTTTTAAATATAGTCAACTGATCTTTGATAACAAAGCAAAGGAGAACAGAACACCCAAAAAAATATGAATCTAGAGTCAGACCTTACATCATTAAAAAAAGTAACTCAAAATGGACCATAGGCTTAAATGTAAAACATGTAACTATAAAGCTGTATAGAAGAGAAGGAAATCTAGAAGTCCTTGGGTTTGGCAATTACTTTTTAGATAAAAAGGAAAAATTCAAAAAATATATATAAGTTGCACTATATTAAAGTTAAAAACTTCTCTGTGCAAACAATATCAAGAGAACGAAAAGACGAGGAAAAGAATGGGAGAAAATATTTGTAAAAGACATAGCTGATAAAAGATTTTTATGCAAACTATGCAAAAATCTCTTAAATCTTGAAAAAATAAGGAAACAACTCAATTAAAAAAAAATAGGCAAAGGATGTTAACAGATAACTCATTAAAGAAAAGATACAGATGGAAAATAAGCATATGAAAAGATGCTACACATAAGTTGTCAGAAAAAGGAAAATTAAAGTAACAATGAGATACCACTAAACACCTATTAGAATGGCCACCACCTAGAATACTGATAACCACAAATGCTGGTGAGGATGTGGAACAAAAGGAACTCTTACTTACCACTGATGGAAATAAAAACGGTTATGTATAATCTTTCTAGCTGGAATCAGTCAGTTTAATCAATTCTTAGAGATAACAAAGGGTCTGTTGAGAGCATGTTTTTCATATGCAAAGTAATAAATCCAGAGAGCCATTCCTCCTCTAGCAGTCCTATACACACTGAGAGACAATATTTTTCTGCCTGGGCCAGTTTAACAGCAATGAGTAATCACCCCTCTACCTTAGAGACCACCCAAATTATTCAAATTATTCAATCTTAAACTACTCATCCTGCCTTGCTTTGCCTTTTCCTATAGAATACCCATTAAGGCTCTGGCCTAAATGATTTCCCTTCATTCCTCTCTTCCACTTCCTGAACACCCTGGTTTTCTTCCATACCTCTTGTTTTTTGGACCTGTGAGAATAATAAACCCTGTTTATTTATTTCCGAGTCTTTCCCCTGTCTCCTCTTGTGGCCACACTTGACTAATAATTTCATAAAAGGGAACAAAACATACAGCCACTAAATAAGAGTTTGATGGTTTCTTATAACATTAAACTACATGATCCAGCAATCAAATTGCTTGGTATTTACCTAGGGTCGAAAACTTATGTCAACACAAAAATTTGTGGAGAGATGTTTACAGAAAAATTATTCATAATTGTTGAAGCTGGGAAAAAACAAGATGTCCTTTAGTATGTAAATGGATAAATTGTGGTACAAATAGGTAAATAGACTAAGGGCTAAAAAGAAAAACACCATCAAGCCATAAAAAGACAAAGAGGAAGCTTAGATACATATTACTAAAGTTAAAGAAGTCATTCTGAAAAGCTACATATTGAATGATTCAGACAATATGTCACTCTAGAAAAGGCAAAACTATGAAGATAGCAAATTAAAGAAAAATAAGTAGTTGTTGGGAGAGGGTGGAATGCAAGGTGGTAGAGCAAAAAAATTTTTACTGCAATGAAACTACTCTGCATGATACTGTGATACATGTTATTGTATATTTGTGAACTCTAATATAAATAATTTTGAGTGATTTGATGTGTTACTGTAGGTTTTTCAACTGTAAGAAATGTACCACTCTGGTGGGTGAATTATATAATAGGGAGGCTATGATTGTATGAAATCAGGTAGAATATGATATGGAAAATCTCTTTACCTTCTGCTCAGTATTGCTATAGACCTAAACATGCTCTTCATAATAAAGTCCAATAAAAAGTTAAAGGATTTGAAAATACATTAGGCAAAAGCTAACAAGAGTCCAATTACTCTTAGTAACAGGATAAGAATGAGAAATTTACCAGTGATAAAGAGGAGTCAATCTAAGTAATAAAAAGGTGAATTCATAAATAAGTTAGTATAATATATAATTAACTGAATGAAAAATAAACTTTAAAATTTGAGAGAGATCTAAGAAAACACTTAAAGATTTATAAGCTGAAGTTTTTAAAATTGAAGAGAAGAAAAATCTTACAAAATATCTACTTATGTACCTTTAAAGACTATGAAACAAATATGTGCTAAAGTAAATGAAAAGAACAAAAAAAGAAATAGCAACAAAAGAAAATAAAAAATACAGAAAAAAAATCTATGAAATCCAAAGCTGTTTATTTTTAAAGATAAAACATTTATATGATTTTAGATTGTTGAATATAAAAGGAGAAAGTGAGGCATATTGCAAATAGTATAAATAATAGAGAAGCAGCCCTACAAATCCTACAGATATTAAAAGGAAAAAAAAAAAAAGGAAGTACGATAAACTATGTGCCAGGAAAACTGGTTAATCAAAGGAAGTGTGCATTGCCCCAAAAATGTAACAAATTACCAAAACTTACACATGAAGAATAGAATACCTGAACAGAATTTATTCTAACAAATAAATAAATGTGAAGGCAAAATCCTAATCAATAAAGAGGTTTGAGGCCCATGTGGGTTTACTGGTGATTTTACCAAATGTTACCAAATAAGAAATAATTCCAATTTTATGTATAATTTTCCCCAGAAGTAACGGAGGAGGAAACCCTCCTTAACTCATCTGAGACCACCATTATCCTGATGCTATAACCCTATAAGTTATTTGCAAGAAAAAAATTGGCAACTAATACCTTTCCACATCATGAAAATAAAAATGTTTAACAAAATATCAGAAAGTCAAATTCAACAACAACAAAAAAGATAATACATGTTGAAAAAGCAGGGATGTAAGTCTTGGTTAAAAGTTTGAAGATAATCAAAATAATTTATCATAAAAAATGACATGATAAAGAAATGCAGAAAATTTTGACAAAATTCAAAACCCATTGACATTAAAAATTATCATCAGGATATAAATAAAAGGGAAGTTCCTTAATTATTTAAAAGACACATAAAAACAACTATAGCTACAATCATAATTAACAAAATGGTTAATAAATTTCCCTTCACATTAGTAAAAAGGCAAGATAAAGAAATAAAATCAGGGAGTTCCCATTGTGGTGCATTAGAAACAAATCTGACTAGTAACCATGAGTTTGTGGATTTGATCCCTGGCCTTGCTCAGTGGGTTAAGGATCCAGCGTTGCCACAAGCTGTGGTGTAAGTGGCAGACATGGCTCAGATCTGACATTGCTGTGGCTGTGGCGTAGGCTATGGCTCTAATTCAACCTCTAGTCTGGGAACCTCCATATGCCACAAATGAGGCCCTAAAAAGCAAAAAAGAAATAAAAGTCATGTGCATTGTGGATGAAACTTGCTAAAATAATTTTGAGTGAAAAATACAGACATAAAGTATAAATTCACAATATGTCAAATCTACACAGTGTTAGGTGTATACACTTAACAAAATAGTGAAAATCATAAAAACTAAGATAGTAACAAATTTTGGGTATGATGAAAACAACATTATATTTATTAACCTGAGTAATGATAACATTTTAAGTAATTTTTTTAGTTGTATATATTTTTACACATTAGGGGAAAAAAAGAGGTTAAAAAGAAAGTTAAACGGGAATTTGGGGAGGCCCACAGAGAGTGTGCCAATAATACCTTATGGTAGTCTAAAAAAAAATGGAAGATACTTTTTTTTAAATTACTTAATGCATTTTATCACATTTATAGGTGTACAACAATCATCACAACCAAATTTTACAGCATTTCCATCACAACCCTCAATGCATTCCCCCCCCAACCAATCTCATTTGGAAACCATAAGTTTTTCAAGGTCTATGAGTCAGCATCAGTTCTGCAAAGAAGTTTAATGTCTCCTTTTTTTAGATTCCACATGTAAGTGACAGCATTTGATGTTGGTATCTCATTGTCTGACCGACTTCACCTAGCATGATAATTTCTACATCCATCCATGTTGCTGCAGATGCCATTGTTTCTTTCCTTTTAATGGCTGAGTTATATTGCATTGTGTATATGTACCGCATTTTCTTTATCCACTCCTCTGTCAATGGACATTTAGGTTTTTTCCATGTCTTGGCTATTGAAATCAGTGCTGCAATGAACATTAGAGTATATATGTCTTTTCAAGTCATGGTTTTCTCTGGATAGATGCCCAGGACTGGGATTGCTGGATCAGATGGTAATTCTGTTTTAAGTTTTCTGAGGAATCTCCATACTGTTTTCCACAGTGGTTGCACCAATTTACATTTCCACCAGTGTACTAGTGTTCCTTTTTCTCCACACCCTCTCTAGCACTTATTGTTTGTAGACATTTTGATGATGGCCATTCTGGCCAGTGTAAGGTGATATCTCATGCTGGTTTTGATTTGCATTTCTCTAATAATGAGTGATGTTGAGCATGTTTTCATGTGTTTTTTGTCCATCTGTATGTCTTCTTTGGAGAGTTGTCTGTTTAGATCTTCTGTCCATTTTTTGATGGTGTTTTTTTTTTTTTTTAGTATTGAGCTGTAGGAGGTATTTATAAATTTTGGAGATTAATCCTTTGTCAGTCGATTTATTTGCAAATATTTTCTCCCAATCTGTGGGTTATTTTTTCATTTTGTTTAGGGTTTCCTTTGCTGTGCAGAAACATTTAAGCTTAATTAAGTCCCATTTGTTTATTTTTATTTTCAAAGACATCCTGAAAAAGAAAAATGGAGTTGGGGGAATCAGGCTCCCTGACTTTACACTATACTACAAAGCTACAGTCATCAAAACCATATGGTACTGGCACAAAGACAGGAATAACAATCAGTGGAACAAAGTAGAAAGCCAAGAATTAAACCCACACACCTAAGATCAACTAATCTATGACAAAGGGGGCAAGAATACACAAGACAGCCTGTTCAATAAGTTCAATAGTGGTGCTGGGAAATCAGACAGCAATATGTCAAAGAATGAAATTAGAATACTTCCTAACACCATACACAAAAATAAACTCAAAATGAATTAAAGACCTAGGTATAAGACCAGATACTATAAAACTCTTAGAGGAAAACATAGGCCAAACACTCTCTGACATAAATGACAGCAACATCTCAGATCTACCTCTTAGAGTAATGACAATAAAAACAATGGAACAGTCTCTCTTAGCTACAGGGGATTTCATTAGATGTAGAGTATAGTTCTAACCAGAAATTGTGACTTTTTTGTGTCACATTTCTATGGCAATTGTTATATTTATAAAATAATATATAATATTAAACATTGTATTCCTATAGTATATGCTAAAGTATATATTCTATGCATAAATTTTATAATTATATAATTCTATCACTATTAAAAATTCAATCATTCAATGAAATATTAAAAACTGATTAAAAATTCTAAACAGTGAGTGCGAAATTCAGTCTAGTTGTTACTTTGATTAAAAACAAAATTAGTATGGAATAAAGAGCATACAACTAGAAAGGCAAAGCTTTTGAGGATAATCTAGTTCTTGAGTTAGTGGGTTTACAGGTGTTTTTCTGCTGCATTGCTTCATAATTTACATGTATGAAATGCAAGTAAAGAAGAAGTTTTGCCTTTATCAAAAATTTCATGTTTAATATTTTATGAAACAAGTAAAACCAACAAAATATTTCTTAGTGATAGGAATTGTACAACAAGGAATCTCCTTCATTTACCATATAGAGCTGTGCCATGTCACTTCCTCTCAGGCTCACTGAGCATTATATACCAAAACTTAACTACCTTAGTCACCAATATAATTCCTAACAAAGGCGTTTATCATTACAAAAACAATGTTAATTCAGTGCCAAATTGCTCTTTCAATGGATGAGAAAATATTACCATTTTATTTAAGTAGCTGCTGTTAGTGAGCTGAATTTAGAAGATTGTAGACAAAATAGGCAAAGACATGTCAGGCTGGCATGCAATGGCTTTATAATGCCAAGAAGTCAGGTTTTTGTAACATTGGAAAGCAACTGTAGTGCAGTCTGTTATGCAGAAAGGAGATATGTTTTTTTAATTCACTAATGGTACTGATCTTCCTATTATAGAACAGTCTGTAACAATGTGTCATAAACTTTTTATTACAGTTGCTAACCTAGTAAGAATTTGTCCAAGTTTTCTCTTGGAAGAAGTTTCTTAGTCATTGACCTCTGTTAGTAAAACTCATGCATTTGAAACAAAACCCTTTAAAAGGTCCCAAAGCAGTTAATCTCAAAATTAATTATTCACAAATCAATTTGCTCCTACAGACACACACACAAATCTTCAGATGAACACTGAGTGCTTTCACACTATTAGTGGAATATATAAATAATTCTACAATGTACTAATGGTAATCATTTCTATACGCCTTGATCAAACTAAATGATATCTCAGGATTCCTTAATGGAAAAAGACAAAAGGGGAGTACCCATTGTGGCTCAGTGGTAATGAGCTTGACTAGTATCCATGAAGATGTGGGCTCCATCCCTGGACTTGCTCAGTGGGTTTGTTACAGGCTTCAAGTCTCCTTCAAGGAGATTAAACCCAAAAGCCTACAGCCACATCTCATTTTAACGCCCCTTCCCCCACCTTGACCAGCCTGGGCTGCTCACTCCTTGCTAAAGAACGAATGTCACCCATTCCTCACTCTGCCTCTATATAACCTGCTCCCCATGAGATTAACCTGCTCCCCATGAGATAGGTATCCTGCTCAAGACCAATCAGAAGATCATATTGGGGAGTTCCCATCATGGCTCAGTGGAAACGAATACGACTAGGAACCCTGAGGTTGCGGGTTCGATCCCTGGCCTCACTCAGTGGGTTGAGGATCTGGCGTTGCCATGAGCTGTGGTGTAGGTCGCAGATGTGGCTCGGATCTGGCGTTGCTGTGGTTGTGGCATAGGCGGGTAGCAACAGCTCTGATTAGATCCCTAGCCTGGGAACCTCCATATGTCGCATGTGCAGCCCTAAAAAGACAAAAGACAAAAAAAAAAAAAAAAAAAAAAAGATAAAATTGGGTCTCAACTCAGGGGTATAAAAAATATTGCATAGTGAGTCAGGTCCTCTTTTTTAACCTGAACACAGTGAGTCCTCTCTCCCTCTCTGAAAATGTGCTTTTGCTATAATAAATTTGTAAAACATCTGACTTTCAGTGCTTTGCACAGCAAGATGGGGACCAAGGAAACAGTGACTGTCAACAGGTTAAGGATCTGGTGTTACTGTGAGTTGCAGTGTAGGTCTCAGACCAAGCTCTGATCCTACATTGCTGTGGCTGTGGCAGAGGCCAGTAGCTACAGTTCAATTTCAACTCCTAGGCCTGGGAACTTCCATATACTGCAGGTGCAGCCCTAAAAAGCAATAAAAAAATAATTTAAAAAAAAGAAAAATATAAAAGGAAAAAAAAAGAACACCAGGGATATAGTATTAGTTTATTTTAAAACATTAAGATTTATTGAGGAATTACAAATGGGAAAATTCAAAGGAGCAAAATACGGAGAAAATATTTCATGACAATAAACAATAAGGGAACTGAAATAATATGTTCCATTTTTTTCTCTGATATTAGGAAAATTAGAGCATGATTTGTCCATAATTGCTGTGAGTCTGTTGTAACTGGTGTTCCGTGCATTGTCTCTGGCTATATAACTAGGTGCCATAAGTTTTAGAAAAAGTTTAGAACTCAGATTTCCCATCATCGCTCAGTGGTTGACAAATCTGACTAGGAACCATGAGGTTGAGGGTTCAATCCCTGGCCTCGCTCAGTGGGTTAAGGATCCGGCTTTGCCATGAGCTGTGGTGTAGGTTGCAGATGTGGCTCGGATCCTGCATTGTTGTGGCTCCAGAGTAGGCGGGTGGCTAAGGCTCTGATTAGACCCCTAGCCTGGGAAGTTCCATATGCCGCAGGTGTGACCCTAGAAAAGATAAAAAAAAAAAAAAGTTTAGAACTCAAAATGTTACACTATGTTAGCATAATACTATGTAGACATAAATAACATAAGTAAAATTTAAAAAAATTACAGAATATGAAGTTTTGTAAAATTATATTTATAATTAGGTAAAATAAATAGGTAAAAAACAATTTGGAAGCAAAATATTAATAGTACTTTTGTAAGTAGTTTATATTTTTTCTTGTTCTTGTAACTTCTTTAATATTACCAGACTATTTTATACAAATTCCTTAAAAACTTATTGAGAATGACTACAAGCTCATAGGATGAACTTTAATAAGATGCCCATTTATTGCATCCAATTTAAAATAGTAAAGTACATACTTCAGTTCTTTAATTTCCTGTCCCTCAAAAAATATTCATTCACATGTCATTGCATTTTACCTAAAGCATTGAAAAATATAATTAAATATATTTTCTTCATTTTAATCAGTGACTGAAATATTGATAGTTAATATCCACTAAGTAAATGTGTTCACAAAGGAAATTTGAAGTCATAAGGTAATAATTTAATAATGCCAGCAGAAAGTATAAGGTACATTCTGAGAGAGCTGTGTCAAGATGGTGAGTGGACCTTTGCCATCTATGTAGCAATTTTGCAAGCACTTGTCCTTACCTCTCAAAAGCAGGAATTGAAATTTGCTCATCTGGCAGAATGATTGGCATAAGAGTAAGCATTAATAAATGTTTGCTGAGTAAATGCATATACAAATAGCTGAAAATTAAATAAAAAATAAAAGCCTCTTTTTCCCCAGATATTTGGATGTAATAGACCAGTAAACTTTCAGCAAACATTTTCAGTTTGCCTGTTATGCCAATGTAATTACTAATTGAGCTACTTTCTCTCTCAAGTATATCTTCCCTGGGTGGTAGAATATATTTAATCTCAAGTGTATCTGGTGACAGGAAGTGAGACACAAAAGGCTTTGTTTTTTTTTGTGCATGTTAAAACTGACTTCTCCGTACAGTTCTGGCTTAACCTCAGTGAAAAGCCAGAGAGAAAAATAATGTTATAAAGCAAGGGGTGATATACTGTATTTGTCTTTAGAAAATACATTCTAGAGCCAGAATGGGAGATGAATTGCAGTGAGGAGAAAGTGGTATTAGGGATTCTAGTTGGGAGAATGCTCCAATTACCTAAATAGGTCTTTTAAAGGCCTTGGGTTACAAAGAAGGGACCATGTTCAAGTAGGTTGCTTTTTGTCCTGCATTTCATAGATTTCCACACAAAGCCAAATTGGTCCTAACTGAAGTTTTCTGTTTTTTACTGATTATAATTGACATTACCATATTTTTAAATGTTTGCCTTTTAAATTTTCTTGTAGAAGTTTTATAAATGTTGAACACTATTTTTTTACATATATCTATGTTATGATTTTGGAATTTTTTTTATCACATAAGGAAAACATTTATTCTGATTACTTCTCATTCAGTTCATCACATAGAACTAGGTTCATGAGCTAAATATGGAGAGACAGCAAATGCGGATTCAAAGACTTTTGCAAGAAGGCAGCCTTATTTCACTTCTCTTAGTAAAAGTAAGATTTTAACAATTTCACAAGTTGAAGATAGGTAAAAACAGATCATAGCCATTTGGTAGAAAAGTTCAAGTAGTTCAACTGTAAAATTTCTTTTTTAGTTCAGTTTAATCTGGGCCATTTTTGAATAAACACTTACAAGGAGGAGAAGCTACATGCAAATGGACAGGCTATTCCCTATAAAATAAATCAGATTAAATTATATGTGCTGCCAAATTATTCATTATATATATATATACATACACACATGCAGATATAAGGCATATGAGAAGGAAACGCTGTCACCATAAGTAAGAGTTAAACCTTCCAAAACATATGAATATTTATTATTCATGTACTCATGTAAGCCATATATAGGTGAGTATATGTATATATATGTGTGTATACCATATATACGTATATAAGGTTTATATATGCAGATGCACACACCATTTTATATTTCACTGTAAAGCATAGCTCAAAAGAAACTATGCATACAGACTTTTATTTTGAATCATATAGAAAGAAAATATGAAACGTGCTTAGAAACTTTAAATAATCTATATACCTCTGTAACACTTTTTTAAATTTGCAGCAATAGAGCCACCTTTGTAATTAGGCATCATGGAGAAAGCCTTTTACAAATATATCACATTGCAGTTTTTCCTTTTAAAGGAAGTACTGAACAGCATGTTATGTCTCCTTCCCCTACCTCCTAGAGCCTACATAGTTTGAGTAGAGGCAGGAGAAGACTTGGAGAGAACTCTCACAAAATGTTCAGACCTCAAGGCTAGCCAGCACAAAGTAGAATGGAAATGGTAATCTTGTGAGGCTCTTTTTTTCTCCTTAGATTTTCAAATGAAAGCAAGGCCATGTTTAACTCAATGAAGAAAAGAAGCAAAGGCACCCTAAAGTAACATAATGTACATTAGTGCAGAATTTCCCTCCAAGGTATAATTTTAATTTAAATTTAATGGCTCCACAATGTATTCCCCTGTCCCTGCTGTGTAAAATGGCATTGGAAAAGAACATGTACATTGTACTTCCTTCTTTGGAAATTTCCTAGATTAGCAGAATTACGTGGCAACTTGCTCTGCAGCAAAATAAGTGTTAATTTTAGAGGTTTAGTATTCTCCTAGAATGGGGTGAAAATGAGAGGTTAGTATTTATTCTTCCCTTTCCTCTCTAAATCTCTGAATATGGATACTTTTTCCTTCCACAATCCTAGATTTAAGAGACTAAAAAAAAAGATAGGAAAGTTTTTCTCTATAATAAAAACAGATAAACAATTTAAGAAAACACACACACAAACACACACAACAAAACAAAGCAAAACAGCAACAAAAAAAAGAAATTTTTTCAAATTTTTTTTGTTGCCAATGTCGACAGCATCTTTCTTCCCCTCAACTTTCTTTACTCTCAGTCATATCTGACGTAACTGAAAGTGCCTTCTTTCTTAAGATTTCTTTTTTCTCTTTCATAGCACATTTTCCTTATTTTCTTTTATACTTAGAAAACAATGTATTCATTATGTTTTTCATTTTATGTGTTATTTGATGCTTTGACAGCTTAGGGTGGAAAGCCTGCCCCTCCCAGGGCTAGCTAATTCCTAAAGACGGCAAATGATTCCTCTATGAATGTACCTTTCATGAACCAGTCAATCCAAAGCCTATACCCCAAACCACTTATTTTATCAGGCTCTCACAGGGCTGTTAAACTCAAAGTTAATATTCCCTCACCCTAATTGCCCCAGGCCCAGGTAACAGGTAACTAAGGACAATCCCTACACCCCAGAGCTTGCCAAAATTATTCCAACTAGCCACAGTTCAGCCTTCCTTCCTGAATAAAAACATATTCTTTGGCTCAACTGCTCCTCTACTTCTTCTCCCTCTTGACCAATCTTGGTGCTTTGCCATGTGGATCTTCATGGCTGCTCTTCCTTCATGACAGTCATTTCAGTGTCTTCATGTCTTGTCATACCTGATTAAAACAAATTCTGGGTACATATTAAAACAGTTTATCTTCACATTTCCCTTTTATAAAATTCTAATCATCTGCTAGAGCAACAAATGTCAGCATGACCTCAATATTATTTCTGAAATGTTCACTCTTCTTCAACTGGTGAATTCCATCTATATGCATCTCTACTCTCAACTTCTTCAAATGTATATCTCCATTCTAGAATTTCTCCCACAGCTTTGTATCCAATTACTTAATGAACCACTCCATGGAGGCCAAAATAAAATGCATATTTTCCCCAAACTATATTCTTCATCCAAAATTTCCTTAGTACATTTTACCTTGATGAACTCAGTTGGTCACACTGAAACTTTGACATTATTCCAGAACATTTTCCTTTTCTTACCTCACAGTCTTTTCCATTTACTGTTACCACTCTAGTCTAACATCATGTCCCATCTAAACTGCTTCAGTAGCAGCTAGAAAGATCTTTAATTCATATCATGACACTGTCCTGCTTCTAATTGTATATCATACACTGAAGACAATAAAGACAATTCAAGTTGTGCTCCAATGATTTCTTGGATTTTTAATATTTAGTCCTTGCCTACCACTTACCCTCTCTAATAAATACACACTGAGTTCTAGCCACCAAGACATTCTGGCTACTGTACACACATGCCAGACTCAGCCAGCTACTTTGCCAAGGCTTTTGCACGGGGTGATTTTTCTGTCTGTAGCTATTCCCAAAAAACTTGATGCAGCTTTTTCCTCCTGGCCGTATCGTAGCCTAATATAAGCCCTTCAAATGTTTCATATCACTTATTATTTTCAAAAAGTATTTTACCTCTTTACTTGACTGGTTCCATGGCCCCTAATATATGTAAGTAACTTATTAACTAATACTTTATTTTAACCTTTATTTCTAGAGCAAATAGAACTGTGATTGGAACATAGTTGGTTCTTTATATGTTTTTGAAGGCTAAATGAATGAACTGTAAATACAGTTACCTAGTTTCCAGATTTAAACCTTAAATCATGTATGTATTTTGGTTTGGTATAAAGCATTTATTAGGAACTACCCCTTTAATGGCTATGCTTTGTTTAACAGTTTTAGTATACTGGCATTTCCTGACATTTGAAAATTCCTTGCCAATGTCCTCAAACTCATTCAATCCTGAAACAGAAAATTCAGTGTATTTGTTTTATAACTATGACTCCTTTCTGATTCACTGAACTGTGTTTCTCTCATACTAGATTTGGTTTTTGAATATGACAGTTTTAGAGAGTTAACGGATGCTCTAGAAAATCACAGTAAGCATTGATGAAAATGGATAACACTTCCATTAATGTTACATAAAAATGAATACAGGAAGCAGGACATGAGTGCAGAAAGTTTTGACCCTGATTTTTCAAATTCTAATCTTTCTAATTGATGTTTTCCTCCAGTTTAAGTATAGTAGGACTGATATTAAAATTGACATCTTCAGAATATCTTGAAAATGGTTTCTTTCCTAAAATATTTGGAGCTACAAAAATAAAATAATTACTAGCTGTATTGCAATAGAGCCAGTGTGTGTGTGTGTGTGTGTGTGTGTGTGTGTGAGTGTGTGCGTATTAATTTGATTGTATAGTGAAAATTCAACTTAAATGGAGACTCCAACATGTAGATAAATAAGGGGGGGAGAGCTACTCTGCAGTATAGCAAGGTTTAGGGAATAAAAAGCATTTTGAGAAATTAGATGTCCTATCTAATTTGCATTATAATTTGAAACCCAAGCTGAGTGGTTGCCATGCTGGTCCCATAAAGGTTGATAAGGCCAATATAGTTTGTACTAAAAGACTCCAATCTTAACTTTTATGCTTGTGTGTGTGTGTGTGTGTGTGTGTGTGCGTGTGTGTGTGTGCGTGTGTGCGTGTGTGTGTGTGTGTATGTGTGTATCTAAGTATGTTTTAAAACTAATTAAAATTATTGTTTAATTACCACCCATGAAATATAAATATATGGAACACTTGGGACCCAGAAAAAAAGAAGTGTGGTAAAATGTTTTAATTGCATCACTTTCCCTGTTTTGCTATCTATCCTAACACAATTTAGTGTTTACCACAGAAAATACAAATGCTAAAGACTCAACAAGAATATTTATGTGCAAATCACCTTATGCAGTATTTCCTAAATGTTGAATCATAACTTTATATTCTAAGAGAGCCAAATTCTAAAGGGTTATTATGACTCTGAAAAGGGCAAAAAATATGCCTCTGAGATTGAAATATATTAATTTTAGAGAAGGGTGGAAAATGAATTGTGAACACTTGCAATATGATTCCCACTGTTTTAAACACTTTGCATGCATTGCCATAATTATTTCTGTCAATTGCCTAATGGTTGTAGGCACATTAATAAGCTTATTTTACAGATGAAAAAACTGAGGCCTCGATGGAGTTGTAAAAATTGCATAAGACACACAGTGAATACCCCCTAGAGAAAGGTTTATGAATCCTAATAATCTGGAGCTAATGCAGGCCCTAAATACTACCCCATAGTTGCTCTAAGTTTTGTTCCTTCTTCCTCTCCCTCTTCCCTGCTTCAATCACCTATATATTTCCTCTTTCATCTTCTTTATTTATCAAGGTATAAATATTAATCTGAAAAAGAACACCTTAAAAATTTTCCCACTCACTGAGAGATCCCAAAATGGACAGATTCTAATAAACCCAGCTATGGAATTAATTATCTAATGCAGTATTTAATGCATTATCTTAACTTGTAGGTTATTGCTTTTTATCAGAAAATTTTTAGGAAAAGTTATATTTCAAGTATTGTTGAATTAAAAGCATTGAGCCATCTGATTGTGTGTATATGTTTGTTGAGAGGATTTTTTTGGGCTATACTCCCTAAATCAAAGCATTTAGACGCCTGCCTTACATAAATTTATTTTGCCCTCTATAATTTATTGGTTACCTTCATTGATTTATTCATTTAATAAGTAGTTTCAACACCCACTACATGATATTGCAGACACTTTTTGGAACACAAAGGCAGGGCAAAACTAGACATGTGCCCCAAACTCACATCATTTATGGTATTTGTAGAAGACATATTCATCCAATAAGTACTAAAATAAGGGTAAAAATCCAATGTGATAAGTACTACAGAAAAGGAGAAGGACCTTAAGCTATAAGAGTCTTTAAGTGGGGGATGTTTGTAAGATGGAACAAGGCATCTATGCATAGTGAACATTGTGATGATATCTGAAAGGTGAACAGGAGTTAACCATCTACAATGTACATATTGGGTTTGTATTAGCTCTTAAAGAGAAATAACTTGAAATAGTTATCTGTGTCCTGTCCTGTACAGTTGTTCCCTCAACCTCAATGTTTGCTTCTTTTTTGTTTGTTTTTTTAGGGCCACACCCCTGGCATATGGAGGTTCCTATGCTAGGGGTCGAATTGGAGCTGTAGCCGCTGGTCTATGCCACAGCCACAGCAATACCAGATCTGAGACAAGTCTATGACTGACTCCATAGCTCAAGGCAACACCAGAATCTTAACCCACTGAGTGAAGCCAGTAATTGAACCTGCTTTCTCATGGATACTAGTCAGATTCATTTCTGCTGAACAATGATGGGAACGCCAATGTTTGATTCTTGATGCTATCAAGACTGGCATTAATTATCTGGGAGAATTCGTCAATAATTTTACCCCTAAAGCTGATGCACTGATATTCCATTTAGGAAACAACTGCCTGGATATATCAGAGACCAATCTACTGGATCTGAGATGTTGAAGCCTTTCCAGGAGACTTGATAAATATTGAATTTGAGAACTCATGACCATTGAGCCTCAGTGACCCTTATGGCCATATCCATGTGTGATAAAAGAGATGACATTTGTATGAATGTATTTGCCCTTTTATGTTACATGGTTTGCTAAAGTTGTAGGCATTACTGTTGAATGAAAATGTTGGATAGAATCATAAAGCAAGACTCAGTGTTGTGCCAATTCTCATTACCCAAGTGTTATGAACCTAATGTATCTCCCACAATATACAGAGTATTAACTACTGTAACAGGGACTATTTATCAGGGACACTCTAATTTTGAGACAAAAGCTTTACCCATTACACCATGGATAAGTGTTATAAAAACCGACAGTATAATTTACTGAGGCCAGACCATTACAGTTCAGAGAGCGTATTACTCTTTTCTTCAGATATGACATCTACTCTCAAAACAATTCCCCAAATGCCTTTTGGGAAGCATTCTAAGTTTAAAGAAATAAAGATATTTTTTATACTATGAGTCATTAGGATCTCTTCATATCAAGGCTGTTTTTTTTTTCTTTTTTTCCTCTCTGCCCTCCCTTCCTCTTCTTTTCTTCCTTACTTTTTTCTTTTTCTTTTCTTTCTTCCTTCCTCCCCCTTCTCTCTAGTTTCTTTTTTCTTCCTCCCTCCATACTCCTTCTTTCCTTTCTTCTTTCTTTCTTTCTTTCTTTCCCTTCCTTCCTTCCTTCCTTCTTTCAAATGTTAATCCATCAATTCAACTTTTACCCTGGCTAAAATATTCCCCCTATGTCTTTGATTTACTATCTATGAACTAATTATATTTGCTAAATAGATAAATTCAAATTTGAAACTAGGTAAAATTTTGGCCTAGAGTTCAAAACTCATTCAAGGGGATCACATTAATTTTCACTTCTGTTCTAAAGCATTTGAAATACCATCCAGTAGTCCCAATAGGAAAACACTTACTCTAATGTATCAAGTGCAACAAGGTTATCCATGGGATCTTAAGTACAAATGCAAAGGAGCTGACTTTGGAAAAAACAGAGAACTAGCTGAAGAAAAAAAAAAATCCCTTAATAACCTTACCCCTCCTCATAGTTCTCACTTGGTGGACTCACTTTTTCCTAATGTCTTGGCTTATACATCACTTGCTCAGAGATGTTTTCTTACCATCCTGTCTCCATCCAGTCAAACTTTCTACGTAAGATCTCCCATCATCTGTTTTCACAGCATATTCCACTTCTCCTTGGCAGTATTCATTATACTTTTAATTACTTCCTTGACATATATATATCCTATTAGATTGAAAACTTTGTTAAGGCTTGGGTTTTGGCTGATATGTATTCATCGCCCTATCCTTACACCTAATAAAGTGTCCCTTGATGTAAGGAAATGCTCAGTTATGCTTGGCTAAATAGATGAGTAAGTGAATGAATGAGTGAGTTGATATGGATGCTGGAAAAATTCTTAATTCAGTGATGTTTGCCTTCTGTTTCCAGTCAATATTTTTCAAGTCAATTTTTCTCTTTATTAATGCAAGATATCAACTTTACTTATACCTAGGTTTCTCAGTATTTTCCCCCCTTTTTGGAAACTGCTTTTTTGAAACCAAAAGATTATTTCTACAAAATTATTTATGATAGCTGATAGTGTACAGATTTTTCCATTATATTATAAAAGGATCACTGTCTTTAAATAAAGGAATGATGAAATCTGGGGAATGAATTGTCAGAGGAGTCGGCTAACTATGGGCCACTGGGCAGTTTTAGTCAGAGAGCTGTTTTTATTAGAACACAGCCATGCTCACCATGTATTTATGGCAGTTACATCTCCTTGCACACTACTATAGCATCTAATTGAATATTTACTGTAGAGCCTAAAATATTTGCTGGCTGTTTTCAGAAAAGAATTTTCAGAAGCTCAGAAATTGGTTTGCCTTAACTAGACTTCTAAGAATCCATGGATTCATACCATTTATAGGATTCCCCAACTTCCTTCAGGAAAGACTGTCTCTGAGTGATGAGAAAAATATTACCACCTGCTGTTCAACTTTCATATGGTTGAATAAAGTTAACAGCAGCTAGAAGGGACAAACTGGAATATTGCACAATCTTCCACAGAGTTAAAATTGAGTAGATATTGCAAATGATATGAGAGAACTGAATAAGGAATTCTGAAAATCAAATTTAGGATTTCCAGGTAGGCTGGGAACAGTTCCAACAAATACCAAAAGGGGCTCTGTAGTGCAGAGTGGAATGAAATATGTATGCCTTCAAGAGATTTGTCAAAATAACCTATACTCTTTCCTTTTCTTTGAATATATGGGCCATAATGAAGAATACCAAAATGGTATAAGCTGTGCATACTACTGAACAATTTTTTTTATCACCAATAAAGGAAGCTTTCTCTTCCTTTCTCAACGTAAATACCTTTAGGTAGAATCAGGGAAGGGGAATAAAATGTCCATGCCGCTCCTTCATCTGTATTTAAAAGTTAGTAAATGCCATAAAGAAAGACCATATTCAGAGCTGTTTAAAGAGTAATCTTGCATCTTTTCTGTCTGTAAAAAAATGTTGTTGCTTTCTATAGCGAAAAAGAGAACCTCAAAACTCTCTCATTATGATGGTCCATATAACCTTGCAAGTTGTTAAAAGCTACTAATTTTGTATTGTTTTGATTATATTTTCCTCATTTTGATAAGTTCAAAGTCTTTTATACATTTGACGTATTTGCATGTTACATGTCATATAGTACAAACTGAGATACTGTTTGCTGTGCAACTCGGGTCTCCTTGCTTTTAAAGAGAATGTAAGTCGAAGTTTTTCAATTTGTTGTTGTGATCTTTGCAACCTGTGCTTTAAATATAATACTTTTTTTAAGAGGATATTTGAAAATTAAAATGATCACAATTTGTAGCTCAATAAGCTCTAATTTTGCCTTCACTTCTTGATCATGGCCCCATGCTGGGCCCCAAATTTTGCATAAATTTAGGAATAATTGAAGTGCCTTGGTCTTATAGTATATGCTTGCTTTTCTGAGCATATTGAATGGATTTAGTATTCAGGTGCATAAAAATGGGGACTCCAAATAGAAACAAATAAAAGCTCAGATGCCAATAGATTTTTTTTTCGGTGCTTAAATGGAAAAATTCTATTCAATAAAGAATTACTACAGACTAAAAAATGTAAGATTTGGAATCGTGATGATCTGGAAGGAAGAGAACATGCTTAATTTAACAACAACAACAGCAATAAAGGAAAGTTGATGTCCACAAAATAGATTCAAGTGTATTTTATACCTGCGGGGGACAATTGTATCCATGTTAAAGTGAGAATAAATAAGGAAAACAGTCGTATTCAGGAATGTAGAATATCAGGTGATTTTAACTTTATTTGCCCAATTCAAGCATAATGCTAGTGAGATGGTAAGGAATAGAGAAGGTGAAATAGTGATAAACAGGGGAAAAATTGTATAGAGGATGAGGCTACTTTAGTGTTAGTCAGTATTTAGACATTCAAATGTATTACCTAAGGACAGATTAGACAATAAAATCTCAGATAACACACTTATAATAAAAGGCACTTCTCAGGATGCCTTCTGTAAAAGTAATTTGGAAGAATTTATTGCAATTTAAAGTCAGTGGTATACCTAATTCTGAGAATTTTGAGAATAAATATATCTTGCATATCTGAGATCAAAAGTCCAACTGTGTTATTGTGAATGAAGCTTATTTTATTTCATTCATACATAGAAGTAATTCCTGTTCAATGTATACGATTTAAAAAATTTATGTATGTATATGTATCAAACTTTCTATACAAAACAATTACAGTTTAAAAAAATTCTCTATTTTTTTGACAGAGTAGTCATAATAAACACCATTACCTGCTTCAAAAGCTGAGGAATATGATAAGGTCACATTTTTCAGGTAAACCTTTTTTGACATATTACATTCATCGCAAAGGTGCATAAGTTATAAATACATAAATCAATTAATTTTCACAAAGTGAATACTCTTGTATAATTATCATCCCTGTCAAGAAATAGAATATCTCCAGCACACTGAAAGCCCCTTGATGGTCCTTTACATAAACTACATAAAACTATATTTAAAATAGGTGGGTAACAAGGATAGATTATTGCACAGGGAAGTCTACTTAATACTGTGTAATAATCTAGATGGGAAAATAGTCTGAATAGGAATGGTATATGTGTATGTATAAATGATTTACTTTGTTGTAAACGTGACACTAACACAACTTTCTAAATCACCTATACCCCAGTTAAAACAAAAAACAAACAAAAACTTACATCTCATCCAAAGAACTACTGTCCTGAAGTCTATCATTGTAGATGGATTCTGCTTCCTTGTGAAATGTATGTACCTGAAATCATACAATGGGAATTTTTGTTAGGTTTCTTTCACTTCATATTGTTCGTGAGGTTCACCTATATCATTGCATGTATGCATATTTCAGACATTTTCATTGTTTAAAAGTGTCCTTTAATATAATTGAAACTAATTTATATAGTTCTTCTAATGTTTGATAAATGTTTAGGTGGTTTCCTTTTGGGGGCAGTTAGAATAGTGTTGCTATACACATATCCGTTCATGTCCTTTGGTACACACATGGATATATTTCTTTTGAAATAGAATTACTGAGTTACTGAGTTACTGAGGGCATACAGTGCATATTCTCTTTGGTAGATGCAGTCAATCAATTTTCCCAGGTGGTTATAAAAGTTTACATTTCAACTGGTGTAAGAGTTCCAGCTGTTCCAAGTCCTTAATAACACTTGCTATTGTCAGTTTTTAAAAAATTGCTGATGAGAAAGTAGAAGAATGTTATTATGATTTTTCATTTTCATTTTCTTCAAGAATATTGCCTTATGACTTTTGATTTGAGCACCTCTTCCATGTATTTATTGGAAACTTTGTATCATTTTTTTGAAATTACTCTTACAGTCTGTGACATTTTCTTAAGATTGTATTTCCTCATTGACTTGCAGTAAGTATATATTCTTATAATATCTCTTTCACACATGTCTATCTGTCAAGATATATTGATAATACCTTCTCTCAATATGTAGGCTGCTATCTATTGATAAAAAATTCTCAATTTAAATGAAGTCAGATTTATCCATGGCTTCCTTTAGTGTCTTTTTTCCTGTTCAATAACTTTTTGCTTACCCCAAGGTCTCTATTGTTAATTCCCCAAACTTATTTTATAAACTTGACCCTTCAGATTTAGATTTGAACTTTTTGTGAAATATTTTTGAATATAATGCGGAGAATGGTTCAAGAGTTGTGTTTCCTCTATGCATTTACGTAGACTTGACAAAATTTATTAAAATAGTCATACCTGTTGCATAACAGTGTAACATCTGTCCTAAGTCAAAAGGTAATATGCACATACATCTATTTTTAAACTCTTCAATACATGGGAGACAAATTTTTTTAAAGGCCAGATATTAAGTATTTTAGACCCTGTGGATCATATGGAAGCCATAAACAAATATGTAAATATGTAAATGAATGGCTATGGCTATGTTCTAATAAAATTTTTTAAAAGAGACAGCAGATTCACAGGTCATAATTTGCCTGCTGCTGTTCTTGTCACCTCCATTGTCTACCTTTGCACAATATCAGTCATGAATCATTGGTATGTTTATATACACATATGGAGAGCTAGCTGTCATATCATAGATGATGAATTAGCTCAGTTTTTATTTGTTTGAAAATATTTTCATTTAGCCTGTGTTAGGAAGAGTATTTTTGCTGGGTTCATTTTTTGTTTGTTTTTGTTTTGTTTTAGCTATTTAGAATGTTATTTCATTTTCTTCCAGTCATAATCTTTTTGGCTAAAAATTCAACTGTTGGTATTCTTGCTTCTTTAAAAATTCATTTTTCCTTTCGCTTTGTTTCTTCCTTTTTTCTTTTTCTTTATTTTATATGCTTTTTTATGATATGTTTAAATATGATTTAAATTTTATTTATTCTTATAAGTGGGTCATAGAACTTCTTTCATCTGTGGCTTAATGTTTTCCATCAGTTTGGAAGAGTCTTCATCAATATATTGTCATGTACTATTTCTATTTTCTGAACATCAATTACACATACGGCAGATTTTTTTTATGTTATCTTATTTGACTTTGATGTTTACTTCTGTATTTATGCTCTTTTCAGTCTCCCTAATTCAGTGCAGATATTTTCTACTGACTGGCTAATTAGAATGCTGTTAAACATTCTATTGATTTCTTTATTTTATGATATTTTTGGTTCAAATGCAATCGTCTAATTATTTACGGTTTCCATTTTTCAGGTAAAATTTTTCATCTTTTCTTTAAATATAGTAATCTTCAGAAATCCGTTCGTGGCACAGCAGAAACAAATTTGACTAGGAGCCATGAGGTTATGGGTTCAATCCCTGGCCTCACTCAGTGGGATAGAGATCCAGCATTGCTGTGAGCTGTGGTATAGGTCACAGACCCAGCTTGGATCCTGCATTTCTGTGGCTGTGGCATAGGCCAGCAGCTGTAGCTCTGATTAGACCCTTAGCCTGGGAACTTCCATATGCCATGGGTGTGGCCCTAAAAAAAAAAGCAAAATATATAGTAATCATAGTGTTCACTGTACATTTATCACTGTGGCCATGAAAACATTAATATCAGATTAGAACAATGTCTAATATCCCTAAGTATCTGAATAGGCTGTGGATCTATTTCTATCTTCTGTTTCTTTCCATTTTAATTTTTCAGCTACTTGAACTCTTGGCATATCTTGTGGATTTTAAAATTAAACCCTAGACATTGTGTATTAAAAAAAAAAAGTAGTAGTCTTTGACTGATGCCAGTTTTCCTTAGGGAGGATCTATGATTTTTTTGTGGAAAGCAGTTAAATTAGAGGGAAATAACCTTAATCCAGTCAGCAACTGAGATGATTAAAGACTATTTACAGTGATTTTTAAGGGCTTCCTCATAATTGGTTTCCTCTTAGTGGTAGGGTGTGGTCCTTTAGAGTCTCAACTTAAGGTCTTGATTACCAGAACCCATTTTCTTTGCAGGGGCATGAACTCCAGTTTTTATTTCCTCATCCATGTGGGACTTCTGAAGTCCCTGATTGATTTTAACTTCTCATATCTCAATTTTTTAAGTTTTCAGCATCTTGTACACAGTTTAGGAATTGGCAGAATGCCCCAAGAGAATATATATCCCCCAAATATTTTTTTTAAATCTTACCTTATAGTATGGTGCCTGCCTTGCTAACCGTAAACTTCAGTTTTATTTGTCCAGCCTCATGAGGCTGTGAGACAACAAGCTGATTTTGTCTGCTTAGTTGAAAAGGCCAGGAGGTGGAAGTTTCCTGTTGTGGTGCAGCAGAAATGAATCCAACTAGGAACCATGAGGTCGTGGGTTCGATCCCTGGCCTTGAAGGGTGGGTCAAGGATCCAGCGTTGCTGTGAGCTGCGGTATAGGTCACAGATGCGGCTTGGATCTGGCATTGCTGTGGCTCTGGTGTAGGCCGGCGGCTACAGCTCCGATTAGACCCCTAGGCTGGGAACCTCCATATGCCACGGGTGCGGCCCTAAAAAGACAAAAAAAAAAGAAAGAAAATACCAGGAGGGGAAAATTGTCAAACAATTCGGGACTCAGCATAAGGTACCTACCTTTTTACTGGGATCTTTCGTCCTTTCGGTCTGGCTGCTTTGTTTTTCTCCTATGCCTTCAAACAGCTTTTTTTTTTTCTTGTTTTCTGTTGTTTGTGCATGTGTTTGTGTGTGTGTTGTGTGGTCTAGCTTTCTTTGTTTCTCATGGTGGGAATATTGATCTTATATAAACTAATCTTTTACAGCTGGAGCTATTCAAATAAAATAGATAAAACCCCCATCCTCTCTATTACCAAATGCATCTCTCATTTCCAGGGGTTGTACACCCTACAATACTTTTAAGGATTTTATGAGTTATCCAAATTGGCAGTCTTAGTTACTTTCATTTCAAAGAAAAAAAAGGAAATCCTGAATAGAGCTCTGAGAATGATCATTGTTGCTATCCTGTTAACACAATTTCAATTTACAGTCCTAAATTCTATGCTAAATTTGACATCAAGATACCAATAACTTATATTCTGCATTATAGAATTGCCCCCAGTAATAGTCAAAATATACTTTGGCATTTTGGGCTAAAATACAATTTTCAGAATTCTCCTCCTTATATAGTGGCTAAAAGAATGTAGCATCCCAAAGTCTGAAAAGTGGACTATCGAGAATCCACAAATAAGGATGTTATGTCTGAGTATTATTTATGCTTTACTTAATATAGGAATAATTGGTCAAGGAGGCTTAGAGAACTTCTAAGGATTGGACCTAAGTCTTTTCTAGAAATGTCCCTAGAAATTACATTCTTGGAGTTCCCATTGTGGCGCAGTGGTTAACGAATCCGACTAGGAACCATGAGGTTGCGGGTTCGGTCCCTGCCCTTGCTTAGTGGGTTAACGATCCGGCGTTGCCGTGAGCTATGGTGTAGGCTGCAGATGTGGCTTGGATCCCGTGTTGCTGTGGCTCTGGCGTAGGCTGGTGGCTACAGCTCCTATTGGACCCCTAGCCTGGGAACCTCCATATGCTGTGGGAGCGGCCCAAGAAATAGCAAAAAGACAAAAAAAAAGAAATTACATTCTTGGTTTGTGCAAGTACAATTTTGTGGTGGATCATTCACTTCCTACTGATTGTGGTGTATTCTATTTCCAAAAAGCTCTAGGTTACTAAAAAGATATTGACTTTATATTGAACCAAAACCGACCCTGGTCTCAGTACTATCTCTTGAGACCATATAGACCAGGTTTAATGTCCTGTAACCTGATACATCTTATATATTTTAAGATAGCTGTCATATTTCCTATGTGTTTGTCTACACAAGACATACAGTTCTGGCTTCTGAATTGGGACAGTCTCAGGTTTTCAATTGGTTTATTCTCTTGTGGAAGTGCTCCAGCTTAAACATGCCTTTATTTGCTACTGTGTTCAAAATTGTACTTTATATTCAGGTATGTTCTGAGTAGCCCAGAATGCCATAACCCCTACCACATTTTAAAAATATTCTCTATATAGTGTTATTTATTATTTTTAGGATATAATTATCACATGGCTATTACACTGTTAACACATTCTGTCTATATTACAGGCTAAAGAAAATTAAAAGAACTTGTCTGCTAAAATGCTATATTCTTATTGTCTCTGTATTTTTTTTTAAATTCAAAGTTATCCTTAAGTTTTACCTTTTAAGATTTATTTAAAACATAGGAGTTCCCTTTGTGGCTCAGCAGTAATGAACCCAACTGGGATCCATGAGCATGCAGGTTTGATCCCTGGCCTTGCGCACTGGGTTAAGGTTCTAGTGTTACCATGAGCTGTGGTATAGGTTACAGACTCAGCTTTGATCATGCAT
Source organism: Sus scrofa (assembly GCF_054392235.1). Taxonomy (NCBI): domain Eukaryota; kingdom Metazoa; phylum Chordata; class Mammalia; order Artiodactyla; family Suidae; genus Sus; species Sus scrofa. Next base: position 53,664,988 of record NC_139386.1, read on the forward strand.
TGATTGCTCTGGCTGTGGCACTGGCCAGCAGGTGCAGCTCCAATTTGACCCCTACCATGGGAATTTCTACATGTCATGGGTGCAGCCCAAAAAATACAAAAAATAAAAAATAAATAAATAAATAAAAGAGAGAGAGAGAGAAAATGTCTAGTTTTTATTTTTTTTATTAAGATATTTTTGGAGTTTTGGTTTCTCATAGACCTTTTTAAAAATATTTTTATACTTTTTATTAGTGTACATATGGCCTTTTAAATAAAATTTATGGGAGTAGAGTTACAAAATTGTGTTAGTTTTAGGTGTACAGCAAAATAAATCAGTTATACATATACAAATACACACTAGTTTTCAGATTCTTTTTCCATACAGGTTATTACACAGTATTGAATAGGTTACCTTGTGCTATAAAGTAAGTCCTTGAACCTATTTTATATATAGTAGTATGCATATGTCAATCCCAAATTCCTAATTTATCCCTCCTTCCCCCATATGTTTGCTTTTTGGTAAACATAAATTTGGTTTCAAAATCTCTGAGTCTATTTCTGTTTTGTAAGTACTTTTGTATCATTTTTTATTAGGCTCCACATATTATTGCTCTCATATATTTGTCTTTATCCATCTGACTTTCTTCACTTAGTATGATAATTTCTAGGTCTATCCATGTTGCTACAAATGCTACTATTTCATTCTTTTTTGTGGGGATGAGTAATAGTCCACTTTATATATGTACCACATCTTTATTCAGTCCCCTGTTGTTGGGCACTTATGTTGCTTCCATGTTTTGGCTATTGTAAACAGTGCCACAGTGAACACTGGGGTGCATGTATATTTTTGATTTATATTTTTCTCTGGATATATGCTCAGGTGTGGGATTGCTGGATCATATGATAGTTCTATATTTAGTTTTTTCAAGGAACCTCCATACTGTTCTCCATAGTGTTTTCACCAATTTATATTCCCACAAACAGTGTTGAAGAGTTTCTTTTTCTGCACACCCTCTTCAGCATTTATTGTTTGTAGCCTCTTTGATGAGGGCCATTCTGATTGGTTGTGAGGTGATATCTCATTGTAGTTTATATTTACATTTCTCTAATAATTAGCAATGTTGTGCATGTTTTCATGTGCTTTTCGGCCATCTATCTTCTTTGGAGAAACGTCTGTTTAGATCTTCTAACCATTTTTTAATTGGATTTTTTACTTCTTTGTTAGACAGCTATATGAGGTGTGTATTTTGGAGATTAATCCCTTGTTGGTGAGTTATTTTGCAAATATTTTCTCTCATTCAGTAGATGATCTTTTTTTATAGTTTCCCTTGCTGTGCAAAAGCATTTAAGTTTAATTAGGTCCATTTTTTTTTAAGTTTTGTGTTTATTTTCATTACTCTAGGAAGTGCATCAAGAAAGATATTGCTGTGATTTATGTCAAAAAGGGTTCTGCTTATGTTTTCATATAAGAGTTTTATATTATTTGGCCTTATGTTGTGATCTTTAATCCATTTTGAGTTTATTTTTATGTATGGTATTATACAGTGCTCTAATTTCATTCTTTCACATGTAGCTGTCCAGTTTTCCCAACAGCACTTATTGAAGAGGTTGTCTTTTCTCCATTGTCTATTCTTGCTTCCTTTGTAGAATAATTGGCCATAGGTGTATGGGTTTATTTCTGGGCTTTCTTTCCTATTCCACTGTTCTATATTTCTGTTTATTGTGCCAGTACCATACTCTTGATTACTGTAACTTTGTAGTTTAGTTTGAAGTTGGGGAGCCTAATTCCTCTAGTTCTGTTTTTCTTTCACAAAATTACTTTGACTATTTGGAGTCTTTTGTCCTTCCATACTTATTTTGAAAATTTTATTCTAGTACTTTGAAAGATGCCATTGGTAGTTTGACAGAGATTGGATTGAATCTGTAGATTGCCTTGGGTAGTACAGTTATTTTGACAATGTTGATTCTTCTAATCCTAGAGCACGATATAACTTTCCATCTGTTTTTGTCATCTTTGATTTCCTTCATCAGTGTCATAGCACAGGTCTTTTCCTTCTTTAGGTAGGTTTATTCCTGGGTATTTTGACGCGATGGCAAATAGAATTGTTTCCTTAATTTCTCTATCTAATCTTTCATTGTTAGTGTAAAGGGATACATGAGATTTATGTGTATTAATCTGTATCCTGCAAATTTATCAAATTCATTGATGAGCTCTAATAGTTTTCTGGTAATATCTTTAGGATTTTCAATGTATAGTATCTTTTCATCTGCAAATAATGACTGTTATTTCTTTTCCAATTTGGATTGCTTTAATTTTTTTTTTTTTTTGGTCTTTTTTCTGGGGCCTCACCCTCAGCATATGGAGGTTCCCAGGCTAGAGGTCTAATCGGAGCTGTAGCCACCAGCCTATGCCACAGCCACAGCAATACCAGATCCGAGCCACGTCTGCAACCTACACCACAGCTCACGGCAACACTGATCGTTAACCCACTGAGCAAGGCCAGGGATCAAACCTGCAACCTCATGGTTCCTAGTCGGATTCATTAACCACTGAGCCATGATGAGAACTCTGGATTCCTTTAATTTTGTATTTTTCTTCATTGATTTTGGTGGCCAGGACTTCCAAAACTATGTTGAATAAAAGCAGTGACAGTGGACATCCCTGTATCATTCTTGGTTTAGCAGGAAAACTTCAGGTTTTCACTATTTAGAATGATGTTAACTATGGATTTGTTATATATGGCCTTTATTATGTTAGGTAAGTTCCTTCTATTCCCAATTTCTGGATAGTTTTTATTAAAAATATCAGTGTTGAATGATGTAAAAATCTTTTTATGCATCAACTGAGATGATCATGTTGTTTTTTCCTTCAATTTATTGATATAGTGTATCACATTGATTAATATGCATATATTCAAAAATCCTTACATCCCTGGGATAAATCCCACTTGATCTTGTTGTATGATTCTTTTAATGTATTATTGGATTCAGTTTGTTAATTTTGTTGAGGATTTTTGAATCTATATTTTTTAAATGTATTTTTTATTGTTATTTCCCCCAACACACTTTTTTCCCCCCACTGTACAGCATGGGGACCCAGTTACACATATATGTATACATAAATTTTTCTCCCATTGTTGTGCTGCCTTGTAAGTATCTAGACATATTCTCAGTGCTACACAGCAAGATCTCATTGTTAGTCCATTCCAAAAGCAATAGTTTGCATTTGTTAATCCCAAACTCCCAATCCCTCCAACTCCCTCCCCTTCCCCCCAGGCAAACACAAGTCTATTCTCCAAGTCCATGATTTTCTTTTCTGTGGAAAGGTTCATTTGTGCTGTATATTAGAAACCAGATATGAGTGATATCATATGGTATTTGTCTTTCTCTTTCTGACTTACTTCACTCAGGATGAGAGTCTCTAGTTCCATCCATGTTGCTGCAAATGACATTATTTCATTCTTTTTATGACTGAGTAGTATTCCATTGTGTATATATACCATATCTTCCTAATCCAATTGCCTGTTAATGGACATTTGTGTTGTTTCCAATGAGTCTATATTTATCAATGATATTTGGTATCAGTATGATCATATCATATAGTGAGTTTGGCAGCATTCTCACCTCTACAATCTTTTGGAAGAGTTTCAGAAGAATTAATGTTAACTCTTCTATAAATGTTTGATAAAATTTGCCTGTGAAGCCATCTGGTCTGGAATTTTTTTTTTTTTTTTTATAAATTCTTAAATCACATTTTCAATTTCAGTACTTAGAATTGGTCTATTCACATTTTCTATTTCATCCTGGTTCAGTCTTGGAAGGTTGCACCTTTCTAAGAATTTGTCCATTTCTTCTAAGTTGTCCATTTTATTAGCATAGAGTTGATTGTAGTAATCTCTAACGATCTTTTATATTTCTGTGGTGTCAGTTGCAATTTCCCTTTTTTTCATTTCTAAATTTATGGATTTGAACCCTCTCCCCCCCCCCTTTTTTTTTCCTCCATGAATCTGGCTAACAGTTTATCAATTTTGTTTATCTTTTCAAAGAACCAACCTTTCATTTCATTGATCTTTTCTATTGTTTTCTTCATCTCTATCTCATTTATTTATGCTCCGATCTTTATGATTTCTTCCTTTCTGAAAATTTGGGGTTTTTTTTGTTGTTCTTCTTTGCTTAGTTTCTTTAGGTGTAAGGTTAGATTGTTTATTTGGAATTTTTCTTGTTTCCTGAGGTGAGATTGTATTGCTATAAACTTCCCTCTGAGAACTGATTTGCCGGGTCACATAGATTTTAGATCATTTTGTCTTTGTTGTCATTTGTTTCTAGGTATTTTTTATTTCCTCTTTTATTTCTTCAGTGACCCACCAGTTATTTAGTAACATATGTTTAGCCTCCATATGTTTCTGTTTTTTGCAGTTCTTGTGATTGATTTCTAGTCTCATAGTATTGTAGTCAGAAGCAGTGCTTGATATGATTTCAGTTTTCTTAAATTTACTGAGACTTGCTTTATGGTCCAAGATGTGATCTGTCCCAGATAATATTCCATGTGCACTTGAGAAGAAAGTGTATTTTGCTTCTTTCACATGAAATGTTCTATAGATATCAATTAAATCTATCTATTGTGCTATTTGAGGCATCTCTTTATTGATGTTCTGTTTAGAGGATCTGTCTATTGATGAAAATTTGCATGTTAAAATCCCCCTTTACTATTGTGTTATTGTTGATTGCTCCTTTTATGGTTGCTAGCAGTTGCCTTATATATTGAGGTGCTCCTCTGTTGGGTGCATATATATTTACAACTGTTATATCTTTTTTCTTGGATTGATCACTTGACCATTAGATAGTGTTCTTCTTTGTCTCTGATAATATTCTTTATTTTAAAGTCTATTTTGCCTGATATGTGTGTGCCACTCCAGCTTTCTTTTTAATTTCCATTTGCATTGAATATCTTCATCCATCCTCTCACTTTCATGTGTGTCCCTAGGTCTGAAATGAATCTCTTGTACACAGCATATATGTATATCTTGTCTTTGTATCCATTCAGCCAGTACATATCTTTTGATAGGAGCTTTTAATCCATTTAAATTCCAGGTAATTACTGATATGTATTACTTGTTGCCATTTCTTTAATTGTTTTGGATTTTATTGTTGGATTTTTTTTTCTTTCCTTCCTCTTTCATTCTCTTCTTTTATGATCTAATGTCTATCTTTAGTATTGTATTTGATTTTAAAAAAATTTTTAATGTATCTATTGCACTTTTTTTTTTTGGTTTATTTTTCCACGAGGTTTTGATATAGCATATAGCAATAAATACACACACACACACACACACACACACACACACACACACACACAAAGTTGTCTTACATTCCTGTTTTTTTAATTTCAAATACTTTTTAAATATTCGGCATTCATCATCTCCTTTTCTTTTGATTGCTGGTTTTGAGGTCATATTTGTCTGTGGATGATTTCCTGCTTTTATTTTATGTTTGCCTTTACTAGTTAACTTTGCCATTTATAATTTTCTTGTTCCCATAAATGTTTTAAAAATACATTTATATATTCATATAGCCAAGTCTCATTAACTGTTAATATTCTCAAAAATCACATTTTTGTGATTGATTTCATTGAAAGTTGCTATTCTCAATACAGTTTGTTGCTATGTGAAACTAATACAAATGAATCAAAAGTAATCTTTGCTATTTCTCTTATTTCTCTTTAGAAAACAATCTTGTTTTGTACTAAATTAATATAAATGACTAGTCTTCATGAGTTAATGTGTACATAGAATTAGCCTATTTTAGAAATTTGTGATGGTGTTAAAATGGAAACAAACTCATCTTTTAATAATATCTGTCATTCATGTAATTCATTGAAGTAATTAGTTCTAACATCTATAATATAAAGATGTAGTCAACCAAATAAAACACTTATGTAAAAGAAAAATAATTTTATTTTTTTCTAAATCATTGTTATTTTGAGTCTCTATTACAACTAAACATAATTGGTAGGTGATGCAGGAATTTGTTGGCAGCAGATGACCCTCACCAAAGGTATTCACATCCCAATTCCCAGAACCTATGATTATGTTACCTCATGTGGCAAAAGGAAATAAGGTTACAAGTGCAACTTTATAATCAGCCAAACTAGATTATCCAGGTAGGCTAAATCTCATTGTATGAGACCTTAAAAGAGGAAGAAGAGTGCAGAAGTTTGTTTCAGAGAGAAGCAATGTGAGGACTCAGTCCACAATTGGTGGGTCTGAAGATGGAGGATCTAGGGGCCAAGAAATCAGGGCAGCCTCTAGAAGCTGAAAAAAAATAAATGAAACAATTCTCCTTTTGAGTTAACAGAAGGGGATCCAGACCTGCCAATGCCTTGATCTTAGCCTAGTGAGACTTGTGTCAGATTTTTGAGCTCCAGGACTACAAGTTTATGAATTTGTGTGTGTATGTTTAATTAGTTTGTGTGTGTGTTTAATTAGTTTGTGGTACTCTGCTATGACACTAAACAGAAAATGAATATAGAATCTCACACAAAACAGCACAAAATTCAATGTCTTTTCTTTTATCTAAAAGTGTAATGAAAATTAACTCTGCAAACATGAACCTAGATAGGGAGAAACTGAGTATTTAAGCAAAATTCTTTGATTATCACCTTTTAAAATGTGAATAAGATGTTAATTAACTGTGAGGCCAAATGATCTTGGCTGTTTCCTTTTTTTTTTTTTTTTGTCTTTTTGCTATTTCTTGGGCCACTCCCACGGCATATGGAGGTTCCCAGGCTAGGGGTCTAATCGGAGCTGTAGCTGCCAGCCTACGCCAGAGCCACAGCAACGTGGGATCCGGGCCACGTCTGCAACCTACACCACAGTTCACGGCAACGCCGGATCCTTAACCCACTGAGCAAGGGCAGGGACCGAACCCGCAACCTCATGGTTCCTAGTCGGATTCGTTAACCACTGCGCCACGACGGGAACTCCTTGGCTGTTTCTAATATTTCTTTAAGCTGTAAGCTGGAAACAAAATATTTAAAAAAATGATGAAAAACCTTATAGCAGTTTTTACTCAATATTTTTGAAGAAATGTTGCAGTGGTTATTAAGATATCTTATTTATAGAACAGAAATAGAATTGAAGACTTTGAAACAAAATTTATGGTTACCAAAGGGGAAATGTTGGGACAAAGGATAAATTAGGAGGTTAGGATTAACACATATACACTACTATATATAAAATGGATAAATGGCAAGGACGTACTGTATAGCCCAGGGAAATCTTTTCAATAACCTGTAATATCCTATATGGGAAAAGAATCTGAAAAAAATGGATAACTGATTCCTTTTGTTGTACACCTGAATCTAACATAATATTGTAAGTCTATTATAGCAAATAAAGTTTTTTTTAACACCGCCAACAACAAAAAAAACATATATCTCAATGCTGCAGTCCATGCCCTTCCTCCTATCTTTTCTAAGCTTCTCAGATCCAGGCTACTGGCTGATGAACCACCCCTCCCCATGCAGCCTCTGAGGGAACTCTTGCCTCCCACTCTTACTAATTTTTGTTTTCTTTTCTTACTCATTGTGTATTGCCCTGAGAATGTTAGTACACAACTTAAATGTGAGACAATAATTATCTAAGCTGCTTCCTCTATTTTTCTAAGTTAATTCCTGAAGAAAAGCTGAATGCTTCTGATATTATACAAAGCCAATGATGCAGTTGTTTAAGAGCAGTCAGAAGTCTTTTTGTGCTGCATTCATCACTCAAATTGTTAGCTGAGTTTTAATTGCAGAACCTGTGATATGAACCAGAAAGGACATGGTATGATTCTTAAAATTCAAGTTCTGCTAACTGTCTGACATTGAGAAAAGGCATTTTAAAAATTTGTAAGTAGAGGTCATTGGCAGGTTGAATGCATAGGATTTTACTTCCCAGAAAATACATTTTTATGATTTTATGTAATAAGACAATAACATCGTTTAAACACAGGTTTTTGGTTTTTTTTAAGAACAATTTAATTTCTATAACCAAGAGGACAATTTTAGTCTCTACCTCAGAAAAATGCCATAAGTTCTGATATTACTACAAATAATGAGTTTAAATTAATTGATTTTTTTTCATATATCAAGGAATTCTTTATTTAAAAGGAAATGAGAAAAATTACACTAACAAGTGCAATCTAGAAATCGGTAAGTCTCTGAAGCCCATGTTTATTTATCATAAAGTGGAATCGCCCATGGGCAAAAAATAACTTCGACTTTTAGTGAGATGAATATCCTAAATAGTCTTCTGATTTAAGAAAGGCTCTGTTTCCCAACTGGAGATGAGGGAAAAATATAATGTGTATTTCCCTGGTTTATGAGTTTCTATAAAAGTCATTATTCTTAATATCTGCACATAAACAATATGCCTCTGGATACAGTGACTTTGCAACCACATCTCAGATCAATATTTCAGCTTGAAATAAAATGTGAACATCTTTACAGATGTTTTATTGGTTATGAAAAAGCATGAAGTAAACTGACAATAAGATAGCCAGTCACATTTGCCCAGTCACTAAAGTAATTATATCATTAAATAACTGCCATGTCAATTAAGAGATGTTACTGATCTTTTTGAGGCAAAGCGAACTCAAAGAACGTCAACCCTTTGAAGATTTCTTAAAAAACATCTGCTGGATTCTGTTTAAGCCAATTTTATTTCTAAAAATAAATTTTATACATGTTGAATATATGTTGATTATTGAAAAAATGGAAGTATAGAAAATTGTTAGAAGGGAGACTTTTAAAATCCTATTTGATATTAAATCTGTAAAAATTTGGGTAATGATAGTTTACAGAATATTATATGAAATATTTCTTTTGTCATTTTAAGATTCACAACATATTTTTATATAAGACCTTTTTAACAACTCTTAAAAATATCTGCAAATGCCTAGGTGTTTTCTTAAACATACTCTCCCTATATATACTTATAGATTGGTCTTAATGCCTAAAAATATCATTTTAAGGAAAACATTTATAAATTGAATTCTTAACTTGGGTGTCACTAATGAAAATTTTCATATGATACATGTCGATTGTAACAAGATAGTGTATAATCAAGTGTAGAACAAATTTTGGAATAAGTTAAACCCTAAAAAATTCAGTTCCTTTACTTAGATTTTGAATTATAGGTGTAGGTAGATGTTAAAATGAAACTTCCTCTGCAGTTTCAAAATTTCAGCTGAGGCCACAAAAATGAGAAGATTGGATGTTAAATACCCTATGCAGAATTTGCAAAGGGTAACATGGAAGATAGATAGATCAGTGTTTGTCTATTAGCTGCTTCAAGGTGATATGAAGAGAAGCAAAAAGTTCAGTAAGCAAAAATAATAACAAATGGGCTTCTGTAGGAAGAGTTGTATATTTTTCCTTTCTTCTCCATATCTGAAGCTAAGTGGGGAAACTTAAGAAATGCCCTCACAGAGCATAGGCAGGTTTAGCACCAGGCGGGAGACTAATCTGCAGCAAGGAAACTGAAAGACCCTCAGAACTTGACCTGATGCCTTGGAGTCAGAGGACCAAGCTTGGTGTTGACCCATCCTTGAAAATGTTTGATGTCAAGAGGCGGGGCTGCCTATAGTGGCCTGACTGGTGGAGTTGCAGAGAATCCTTTGATGGAAGCATCACCAACCACAGGTAGGGGTACATGAATATTTTTAGAGGCCTCATGAAACTCTGAAATGATCTAGCCCTGAATTATTTTCTGTGTAACGCTGGGAAGTATGTATGGTCACTTATGATGGAACATGATAATGTGAGAAAAAGAATGTATATGTGCATGTGTAACTGGGTCACCATGCTGTACAGCAGAAAATTGACAGAACACTGTAAACAAACAATAATGGAAAAAAATAAAAATAATTATATGAATAAGCAAAAAAGAAAAAAGAAAAAAAAAAGAAAGAAAGTGGGTTCACTCAAAGGGCTTCTTGCTTGAGGAGTGATGATCCTGGCTGAAAGAGGCAGGGTGTGTTGTCTAATGCTGAAGGAAAGGATGAAGATGGAGAGGGCAAGAAAGGACAAAATTTAAAAAGTTCCAGCTGGGGCGGGGGGCTCCATTAATGCTGTAGGCAATAGTGCTAAGTAAGATCTATAGCAAGGATGGGAATATTTCTGGCCTCCCACAACTCCCAGAAGAGAAAGAGCCAGCCCTCTGGTTTCAGCCACATCATTCCGTATTATACCATTTCTACCTTGTCCTCTCTTTTCTCTCCCTGCTCTAACCCTGAGGAGCCAGAGGCAGCAGAATGAGTGGAGGACAAGGAGAAGAGGAGGAGGAGATGAGTAACGATGTGTCCAGGAGGAAGAAATTTCCCTCTATTCTTCCAGGTTCCTCTGGCCAGTCTAAGAATTAAACTGACATGAGACAGATTAGCAGGAGAAATATCAGACAAATATTTACCAACATGTAAAATGGGAGAGACCCAGTAAAACTGAGTAACTGACCAAAATAGCCAAAACCTTCACCTTAAATACCATTCTCAAAGAGAGTGTTGAGGTGGGCAGTCAGTTATGGGAGATTACCAGGAAATGAACAGTAAACTAGGGTAATGTTGTTATGCAGATATAAGTCAAAGCCTTTTCCATTGATAAGTTTCTAGATATAGACCCTTATAAATAAAGATTTACCTTACAAATGTAAATATTTATTACAGGGGGGGTACTCGCATTGGTTTTCAGTTTTTTCCCATGTCTGATGTTTCTTAGGAAATAAGAAATTCCGCTTGGGTGGTAATGAGCACAACTAGTATCCATGAAGACACGGGTTCAATCCCTGGCCTCACTCAGTGGGTTAAGAATCTGGCATTTCCATTAGCTGTGGTGTAAGTCACAGACATGGCTTGGATCTATCATTGTTGTGGTTGTGGTATGCATGGGTGGCTGCAGCTCTGATTGGACTCCTAGCCTGGGAACTTCTATGTGCCATGGGTGTGGCCCTAAAAGGATTTAAAAAAGAAAAAAAAAAAAAAAAAAGAAAAAAGAGAGAGAGAGGAAAGAAAAAGAAAAAAGAAAATAACCAGCTTAAGTTAATTAATATGGCAAAGAGACAAATTTCCAAGTGGCAAACTTTTCTCCCCTGCAGTAGATAAATGGTAAAAAAGAAAACTTGCCTCTTTCTCTGGTGCTAATTTCTGAGTCTGATCATTTGTGTCTGGGGCTACAAAGATCACAGGTTTTATGCTTAAACATGACACTTCTGTTTATTAAATTTGAAAGTGAACAGTAAAGTTATGAGAGCTTCATAGACTTTCTCTTAGAGACAGAGGAGAATTGGCATAATAGGTTTAATAGGATTTCAGTGAGGGAGAACAAAACAACACTGCTTTCTATTTGCACTTGGCAGAGTCCAGTTCACTCATTAAATTTACCACCATTACACTCATGAAAATTTGAAATATTCAGAAATATAGTGATAACTGCTATTCATTTTCTATGACAAATAGGAATTTTTATTTTACATTTGGATCCCCAGAAGACCCTGAAACAAGGATTAGAATCCAAGTAATTTATTTTGGAACTGGCTCCAAAAAAAAAAATAATAAATTAAAATCAGTTTGTGGGATGAGAAAGTAAGGGAGATAAAGGAAGGCAGCCAGTAAAGTGTTCATTTTGAAGTGAGTTTTACACTGTTGGTTACTAGAGCTTAATCCTGCTAGAACTCTGGTAGCCTATGTTTCTACTCCAACGTCATCAGTCCTTGTTAGAGAACTATATTCAGAGACATTCTATGGAGTGCCAGTGTGCAAAGTTGATGACAAAGCAACACTAACAGTGAGGACGGGTATTCGGACAAAATACACATGCTGACAAGAGCCTGCCCTGTGTAGGGCAAGAATATATGAACACGGAGTTCCCCTTGTGACTCAGGGGTTAAGAACCCTACTAGTATCATGAGTTGGCAGGTTCAATCCCTGGCCTTGCTCAGTGGGTTAAAGATCTGCCATTGCTAGTGTAGATTGCAGATGATGCTCAAATCCCATGTTGCTATGGCTGTGGTATAGGCCTGAAGTTCCAATTTGACACCTAGCATGGGAACTTCCACATGCATGAGTGCAGCCCTAAGCAGGAAAACAAATGAATAAATGAATAAATAAAAAAAGTAAATAACATTTGAACAGGGCACTCACAGCATCAAGTATGTATAATGGATCACATACCAAGATGGGGGTAATACATGGTTCGATTTTTTAATTGGAAACAAATTAAGAATGATTTTATTTCTGACTTGGGAAACTTTATCTGTATTGTATCTGAAGCAAAGAATGTTGAATAACTCCTGTAGCTTTCTATCAGAGTGGTTAAATATATAGTTATAAAAATTAGTCATTGTTATTTGTACTAAAGATTTGATGTTTAAGCATTAAAAATATTCTTCACTAGAATGTTTTGAAAGAGAAAAATCTATTTTGTGAATAAGAATATACTTTTCTCTAATACTTAAAAGCAAGTGAGTTAACTCAGGTATTTCTAACTCTTTTATATCTGATAAATTGCATTAAGTCAACGCACTGAAATTAAAGTATCATAGAATTTTCACTGGTAATCTTTAAACAACTGTTTCTGTAACCACCAATTTAAATCATATTTTATGAATTGCAAATTCAAGATATGAACACATTTAGAAAGTGTATTAGCATTTAATAAATATACATTTCTGTTAGGTATTATACACTAGGCAGCAGCAATAATAGAGTGGGGAAGACTGACATGATTCCTATCTTCTAGTGGTGGAGGCAGGTATAATAATAAGCAAATAATCTAATACCATACAGTAACATAATAAATATGCAATTACAAAATGGAAAAGTGTTTTAAAAGAAAAAAGGAGTGTACTTTGGAAGTTTAAGTATCATGGTAGATTTTACTTTTTATAAATTTATATCTTTTGGATTCTCCCACGTACCAAGTTAAAGTAATAGAATGGGGCACCATACTCTTAAACTCATGACTCAAAGCATATCCAAAGTCAAACTAACTTTTAGAAATGACACTCATAAGCAACCAAGATGGCTAATTTTTTTTAAATATAGTGTCAACTTCAAATGTTGGTGAGAGAAATTGGATCACTCATATATTTCTGACAGGAATACAAAATGATATAGTTACCTAGAAAAAGTGTTTGACATTTTCTTTTTAAACTAAGCAACTACCATATGACTCAATAACTTCACTTTAGGGTATTTGTCCCAGAGAAGTAAAGACTCACATACACACAAAGTTTTATACAATTATTTGTAATATCTCCAAACTAGAAACCCTTCAATGAGTGAAAGATAAATTAAGCCAATATGGTGCATATATCTGGAATATTACTCAGAAATAACTTCAATTAACATATTAAAAAATACAGATATATATAATAATCTCTATGTTGAGTAGAGAACTATGTTGAGTGAAAAAGCCAACTCCAAAATGTTACACACTAAATAGTATTAGTAAAATTTCATTTATTTAACATTATTGAAAAGGCAAAATAATAAAAATAGAAAAGAGATTATGGTTGCCAGGGATGAAGGAGAGGGTGGAGGTGGGATAGAAGTGAATGTGGCTATGATGATAAAAATGTTTTCTATCTTGTCTATATCAATATCAATATCCTGGTTGTGATATTATGTATATGTCACTATTGAAGGAAACCATTTGGAGGGTACAGGGGATCTCTCTACCCCTGGTAGAGAGTCCCTCTCTCTGTGGACTTCTACCACAGCATGTGAATCTACATTTATCTAAAAATTATCTTAAAATTATTCAATTTAACAAATGATAGCAGCTTTTACTATTTTATTTTCTTTTTTTTGGCCGTGCCCTTGGCATGTGAAGTTCCTGGTCCTGTGTTCAAACTTGTGCCACAGCAGTGACCCAAGCCACCGTAGTGACAATGCTATATCCATAACCCACTGTGCCACAAGAGAACTTCTGATAGCAGCTTTTAAATAAATATTTTTTGTCTTGGTGGCAGGCAAACATTTTTTTCTTTATGTAGTTTACAAAAAGCAATAACCATGCCAGAAAAAAAAAGCAAGACACGAAAATTAATAATTTATGTTAACCAGAGTATGCTGCTTAAAAAAAAAAATCAATGTTTAGGCCACAACAGTATTTGGAAAAATATTGAAAAAATGTATCAAAAGACTGATATCCAGGATCTATACCTATAGTTATGCTTAATTTCCACCTCTCATTAATAATAATAAATAGATTAATAAAGCAATAAAAGATGGGAAAATATTTGGACAGAAATTTTACCAAAGATTTACATCTATCTGATATAAATATAGAAGTCTGTAACCTCATTTACTTATCCTTACATTTTGGGGCATGAGAATGATAGCATATCTTGACAAAAAAACTTTTGTAAGAATCATCATGGCAATTTAACTTCTAACCTCCATAATAGAAACCAGCCTAGATATCCATCAGAAAAACAGTATGTGAACTAGCTTTGATATATCCATATAAAGTAGTATGTCTTAGCAAAATAAATAAATAGCTAATACGAGCAACAACCTGAATTAATCCAGAAGACACTATGCTGAGTAACTCACACAAAAGTAGTTTTGCTCTATATTTCCCTTTTTATAATATCCTAGAACAGGCAACATTATGCTGAGAAATAATCAGAACAATCATTTCAGGATGTGGGGGCAGCTGTTCATTGGGAAGGGAGAGAGAGAATTTTTGGAGGTAATGTTAATAACCTGTATCTTCAAAAGTTTTGACTAATCTTAGAGAACATATACTTGCACAGTTTATTTTGATTTTACATCAAAAAGTATAATAAACAAATACAATGTTTCAACTTAAATTCTTAAGTATTTAGGGAAGATTGTCCTGTTGCTAATCACTTAAATGCATTTAAAATATATTAATAAATGAATATTAAAAAGAATGGTTGATAAAAGACATTAGGTGTTTATATATAAAGTTCTTTCAATTTTGTTTTTTGTTCTGTTGAATGCAGAAATTGCAAGTAAACAGGTGCTTTAAATAAAAATTAAACTTCTTAAGTTTACCTCTTTTTCACAGCCTCTAACCTCAAGATCAACATTCTTACAGATCATTAGTACTTTGCAGAGTGACTGAGTTGTTCATTTCTTGACAGCCATCACTTTGTTAATTTCTTCACTTCACCATTTCATCACAGCTTGGGTTCTTAGTGTGTTCTGTGATATCCAGTCTACAGTATTTCTTTAATAAATTCAATATTTGAAGTTGAGTTAAAACTGAACCAGTCAGAGTTCCCATCGTGGCTCAGTGGTTAATAAACCCGACTAGTATCCATGAGGATGTGGGTTCGATCCCTGGCCTCCCCAAGTGGGTTAAGTATCTGGAGTTGCTGTGAGCTGTGGTGTAGGTCATAGATGAGGCTCAGAACCCACATTGCTGTGCCTCTGGCATAGGCCAGTGTCTACATCTCTGATTCAACCCTTAGCCTGGGAACCTCCATATGCTGCCAGTGTGGCCCTAAAAAACAAAAAGACAAAGGGGGAAAAAAAAAAAAAAACCCTGAATCAGTCCCTTTTATTAATTACCCACAAATTCTCTAGATTCACTTTCTTTATACATTCCTAGAGTACTCTGTATACTCTGAAAGTGGAAACATAAGTTAGAACACTTTTATATATTTTGGCATAATGCATTTTATTATCAATTCAGATAAATGATTGTCACAAATCTCTTAATAAATAATTATCTTTTATCTTTTAACCACAAGGGGAAAGTATATAAGACTTATTATATTTATAAAATTATGTTGGCACATTTAAAATTTTGAAATTTATGTAAGATCTTTCCAAGTATAATGAAACAAACAAAAAAGTCATTGTTTGATTTAAACATGCATTCAACCAGTATTCACTGAGTACTGAACACTACTCATCTGGGGGACATGTCAATACTTGACTAAACTAAGTCATGTTTCATAATTATCTAACACGTGTCATTAAGGTTGTTGGAGACATGGCTCAGATCGTCAGTGTCGGAAAATGAGACATATGGACATGGGGAGATCTTGACAAGGCTCTTTACTTCTGCAGAAGGGCGCTGGTACTCAAAACACATGCTCAAAGAAGAAAAGACCTCTCTACTTATCCCTGACACAGGTGATGTACCTGTCCCCTTCCCATTAGTTAGGTCAGGGTGCACATTCTTCTCCGTTGGCTAATTACTGGGAGAAGAGGGAAAGAGGAGGGGAGTCTCAGGAAGGTGTTTCAGCCAAAACCAGAGCAAAATGGAGTAAGCAAGATTTCCTTCGATAGAAAAGACATTATGTTACTTTCCACAATTTTTAATATTCCAAATAAAATTTGATTTCTTGCTATATAAAACACAGAATTCAATAGGAAGAATGAGAGCCTTTTTCCACTTGGACAATTGATATACTAAACCATGCACTGAGGGCCCTTCTCTTAAAATGTGTATTACTCTTATTTTGTAACCACTCTAAGAAAATGTTCATCTAATTCTGCCAATTGGCAGTGTCCAACATGTTTTCTGAGCTCAATAAACCTTAAATTAGAAGTTGTTATAATGTTCTCTGTAAGATTCTGCCTGTTATTTTGTGGAATCCATAAAGCATTAAATAACTCCACTTTTCATAAAAATGAAAATATCACATTTTTAAACAAAAATTCTACAGAGGTTTTCCTTACACTACAGTTTAATTTTTCTTGCTTTATATGAAGTTATGTATTTTGAGAACATTGGTATATATAGGGGCAAAATGTCTCTTGCTCCTCAAACTAGTTCTTAGCAGGCTGAGTATAATTTAAAAGGCAGCTTTTATTCATACATAGTTATTTAAATAAAGCCATAAGGTGCAATGTTTTATATTCTGATACCTATCTTCCTTCCTCTCTTTTGTGGACTCAAGGGGTCACTTGGGATCATTGTTTCCTGAATTTACAAAATAAATGGCTAATAGTTAAATAATAATAGCATTTATTGGCTGCAATTTGTTTCAGAAGTAGTTCTTTTAGTTTCATTGGATACCTTGTACTCAGGCCCAACCCAACTACTAATCTGAATATCAGTAGGTGGTATTCAACATCAATAAACCTGGAAGATAAAGTGAAGTGAATCTTTTTGCCAATCCAGAATTCCCAGTCTCTACAAGTTTTTGGTATCAATGAGGTCTTAGCACTTGTGCTGGTTAAGCAGTTGCCTGTGATTATAATACCTTCATTCTCCTCTTAAACTTTGTATCCATTAATAAGATTCTTCAGAGTTTTCTCACAAGTGTTCAAGGATGGTGATGGTCATCTTTTAAGACATAAGTGTTTTTTATGTCCAAATTTATTTAGAATTACAAATGCATAAAAAATTTAAAAAAATCATGGATTATTTTAAAAACTTAAATCTTTAAGCAGCATTAAAAAAAATTCCTGGATCTTGAGGCTTCTTCCAGGAAATCTTAAAATCATTTTTATGACAGTAGAAAGTTTGTAGTTAAAGAATTAGTGTTTATGAAGCTATGCTTGCACAGTCACTAGGAGTTTTCAGTGAATTTCAAGGCAAAAATAACAATTTTTCCCTACCGATATTTATTAAGTTAATTCATTAATTAATTCAGTTACCATTATTGAGTTTGTACTACTCCCCATGCTTGCATTTCTACTTTTATTATTACCGGCAATGACTTAGCATCTCTTATTCACATTTAAACCAACAATTAGGAACAAACAAAAATTTTCTCATTCTTTACTCACAAAGCATAACTTGCAGACTTTTTCTGAGAGAATGAAATAATGCCATTATTGTCAAGTTACTTGTATTGTTGGAGTTGATGCAAAACACTGTGTCGTAACAAACATTCAAACTTGATAAGGTATTAGAAAGTGAATCTTGGTGTCCAAAAAAGCTCCAATTGTTTAACTTCTACACTCAAAACAGGTATCATCATAATAAGATTTCTTACTTATGAACTCTTATTTATCCTGGTTGATCTGAAGAACAATTTCAGATTCCCTACAAGCACTACTAGTCCATTACATACATACCCAGTCAGGGTTTATTTGTATAAGCAAAACTTTTGTTGATTTGATTTTAGTTAGTTCCACATGTATCAATAAACCCCTAAAATCAGCCTGTTATTATTTTTCCTTACTTGTACCTATAGGACATGATTCCTGGGGCTACTTCATAAACACAGTCTGCTTTCATTTCTTTACTTTCTTTCAAAAATGTGTGTCTATAATATAGGATATAGGCAGAAATGTGTCTGAGGTAGAGAGGCAATGTCCAGGAATGTCTTGAAATTCCTAGAGCTCCAATGAAAATATTTTGAAAATCCTTTTCTAAGGATAACATATTGTATTATTTTACCTCCCACTACTTCAAAGGGTAAAGAGGTACTTCATTTCCCTTGTTCTGGACCTATCTCTTCATATTTTCCCTTTTGTTCTGTTTATCTACAGTTGGATCAATAATTACTTATTTACCAGATCCTCCATTTAAAAGGTTCAGTCTGTCCATGACTTTCTTTTCCATGTTGAATAATGAATATAATAATAAACACTGAGGATTTAGTTTCTTCACAATACGAAAATGTCTCCACTTCTCAGATAATTATTATATTATTCTCTGGACCCTTTCTTGGTCCCATTCAATTTGTTTAAGGTTTGTTATTAACACATTTCTACCATAATTCAGGATGTAATGCAGTCTGACTGTACCTTTTAGGAAACCCTATCAGTCAACTACGGTAGATAAAAACAAAAAGTAAAAAAATACATGATTTTTAAAGGCTTCATAGATTCAAACTATTCCATTTAGAATGGATAAGCAATGAGGTCCTACTGTATAGCACAGGGAACTATATTCAGTCTCTTGGGATAGATTGTGATGGTAGATAATATAAGAAAGGAAATGTATATGGGCCACTTTGATATATAGAATAAATTGACACAACATTGTAAATCAACTATGTTTTAATAAAAAAATAAATTAAAAATTAAAGCCTTGGAGTTCCTATTGCGGCTCAGTGGAAACAAATCTGACTTGTATCCATAATATATTGGTTCAATCCTTGGCCTTGTTCAGTAGGTTAAGGATCTGGCATTGCTGTGAGCTCTGGTGTAGGTTTCAGATGCATCACAGATCCCAGCCTTGCTGTGGCAATGGGGTAGGCCTCCAGCTGCAGCTCCAATTTGACCCTTAGCCTGGGAACTTCCATATGCCACAGGTGCGGCCCTAAAAAACATTAAAAAAAATGAAATGGGATAATACATGAAAATACTTACTTCAGTGTCTTGTACTGTACAGTAAATGATTAAAAAATACATATGGCACATAAATGAAACATAATGAAAATATGTTATATAATACTATATATGTATATGAAAATTTTACTATTACATTGCACGACTCACTGAAGAAATGTTCTAAGTGATTTATGCTGCCATAATAAAATAAAATAAATAGTACACATTGATGAAAATTTAGCAATACACGTCTGAAGAATTCTTGCATAGTGGTTTAAATAGACATGCAGCTTCTGAACTTTGGCTAAAAAAAATTATCCACACTCTCATATTAACATTTTTCTATGTTACGGCAGCTACCCAGCAGCCCTGTGCCTCAGCATACCAGCTCTAGTGACAGCCCTGTGGCTGTAGTGTACTAACTCCATCAGCTCTGTGGCTGCAGTGTATCAACTCTTTTACCCAGCACTCGGAGATTTGGAGAACTCAGGTTTATTATCCCGGCAGGCTCAGAGGAGATCGATCTCCAGAGTCTGAGCCCTGAAGAAGGGTTTCACAAGGCTTTTATGGGCTACCTCTTCTGGGTCCATGCTTGGCTAGTTGGACCGGAGTGACGTCAGGCAAGGTAGTAGATGCGGAAACAAATTTACAGAAGCAGATGCGTGGGGGAGGGGTGGTTGGGGCAGTTGGCTAGATTTTGCTTAGTCATCATGGCTGGGGTCTCTCCTTTCTACATTTTTATCGGGACATTTTCCCCTACACTTTAAGATCTAAGCTCAGATGATGTTGCAAAAATATTTTATGTTTGCATTGATGATCTTATATACTACTTCTTTTACTGCCTTGATCCAGCTAAAGTCATGATGTTATGTTTCAGCCCCTATGTTAACTCTGGAATACTTAGAAATATTTTTGCTAATGCCCATGTATGAAGAAAATCAAAACTGCTTGTTATTGGTGTATTTATAATTATTTTGATGGAGAGCTGATTTTGGAGCAAAATATTTACTTTCATAAACTTACACTGTAGTCATGAAATGGCATTGCTCATTCCACCCTCACTACCCTCACCCCTGCACTCCAGTCTAAAGATCTATTGTGAGCATCTAAGAACTCAGTAAAGTTGCTGGTATAACTTTCTCTGTGTAAACAGGTCATAAGCCAAAGTTCAACATATCGCTGAGAACATTCATCTTAATGGATATAAGAATAGACCAAATTTATGATATAAATGTTTATCAGTGTTCTATAAGGCCCAATCATAGCAGTAGCCTAGAAATTCCTCTGATGGAATGTTTATGACTTCTTTTTTGGCCACACCTGCATCATGTGGAAGTTCCCAGGCCTGGGATCAAACCCCTGCAGCTGCTGGGGCAAGGCCAAAGATCCTTAACTTACTGCACCACAAAGAGAATTCCTCTTTATGATTATTTTAAACTCAAGCATTTATTAAATAAGATTTTCTCTCCTCTGGAAATATAGAAAAGTTTTCCTCAGAAAAATAAATATGTAAAGAAGTTTTGCTTCAAAATAACCCTCAAGTATAGACAGTTTTAATAAGAGTCATTTCTGTTTAATATTTTTAATGAAATTAAAAAATAGAAGTCCATTTTTCATAAAGTATATTTTTTAGTCTAAAGAATTGTATCCAATTTTCAATCTAGCATTTCAAATAAATCAAGACAGAGTCAACACTTTGAAGTTGGATGAAAATGAATCTGTATAATAACAAAGAAAGACATCCAAGAATTGATGTTAAAGTGTACTAGAATAAATCTCTTTTAGCTGTTCAGAGAACCCTAAGGTAACGGCTTCCTCCCCAACCTGATCATAATGTTTCAGTTCAACAGCTATTTCAACTGAACTAAAGGCCCTTATCTCAGCTTTCCAGATGGGCCCTATAGGTGCTTCTTTGACCTTAGAAAGGGTAATTGCTTAACACTTGAGGGAGGATGGTGCACGTGGCAACAAGAAGTTGAAAAGAATAATTTAAGAAGGAATAATAGGATCTGGATTTTAATAATTCATAAGATTCCTTAACAGGCAAGATTTTAATTACATCTTTATCAGCTGTCCCTTTCAAATTTGAATGCCTCACAACAATAAATAGCCTAACATTTTTAACTCCAACATACTAAGGACACATTATTTGAAATGCATTTCATGCTCTTCCTGCTAAAATTATGTGAGCCAAAATGGATCCTCAGATGTTATGGGATAACATTAAAATAGAAGCTGTTTTGGTGGTAGGTTTTTAATAAAAGCAAATGATTGAATTAGATTTTCATGTCTCCTCTATTAAAGATTAAAAAAGGACCTACAAAGCAAAATTAAACAATTATGTCGTGAACTAGATCACCCACAATAGCACATTGTTGACTGATTTCTATACAATGTTACCCCCAGATTTGCATTGTAAACGTATTTAGTCTAAAAATCTTCTTCCATTTTGATGGTTGCTCTGGCAACACAGATTATATTTGAAATATATTTATGAGAGCTACTTCATTTTCTTTTATCCATACATTTGAGAAAGATCTGAGATATTATTAATGATAACACCTTGAATTATGCATTGAGAGGTTAGAGTTGGTTCTATATTTTATTCACGTCTCTAATTTTAGCACTTAACAGAGTATGTGGGATATGGTATATGTACTCAATCAATATATCTCACTAGAACTGAAATGCTTGTCCTAAAATGAAATTCCACAGTTATCCTAGATTATTCCTCATTATGCCAAACTACTTGGAATGAAATCAATTTACTAACTGGTCTACATAATAGCAAATTGACATAAACACTGAAATATCAATGTTGACAAAGTAACTGGCTATTTTGGCATTGCTAGATATTTTGGGGAAATGTTCTGTAGTTAGACCTTTTTCTCCTTCAAGGCTGTGTATGAGTGGGTAAGTATATGAGCATTGGGTTATTTGTGGTGTAACAAATACTCCTGAATGAAATGTCTCAATATTGTTTATTTTCTTTTTATTTTGTGATTAGCTCCTTCAATTTGATTTTATGTAAATCACCAGACAGGGTTTTTTGGTATGTGTAAGAAATTGGATATTTGGGGAATATTTTGGCTGCAAAAAAATAGAAAACTCAGTTCAACTTGTCTCGAACAATATGAATGATCATCATCTTCATCGTCATCATTATTTATCTCACTGAAGAATAAAGCCAGAATTAAGCAGGCTGTTTCCTTGGTATATTCTGAAATGTATAAATATCATTGAAAATCCAGATGTTTTTCCTCTTCTCTCTGCTCTGTCACCCTTAAAGTGTTACATATTTGCCCTTTATATTAACTTTTAAGAGTTACAAAATAGCTACAAGCAATTCTAGACATCACTTTGCAGGAAGCCAAGGAAGAAGAGTTGGGGTTTTGTTTGTTCGTTGTAGGTTTTTTTTTTTTTTTTTTTTTTTGATGATAAAGAAAGGTACTTCCAAATACTTCAAGAAAAGTTCTCCTCCTTCCTCACTGGCCACAGTTGGAGTCGACACCCAATTCTAAACCAGTCACTGGGAAGGGAAGGGGAACTGGCGGGAGTGGCAGGATTGAAGCAGAAATGGGAAACTGTTAGGTAATGTGATGTTGATAAAATGATGTAGATATTTTTAACTCTTTTTTTAACTTATTTACTTAGATTTATTTTGTGGTCATTCCTATGTCTACATCCTAGGTTTTGAAAAATTTAATTGTGAATAATGATAATCTCTATTTGGAAGTACTACAATTACAGATTCTGAAATGTTTTGTCGCTTTCAATCATTTGGTTAAAATTTTGCATTTGTCTTAGGCATATGCTTTGGTCCCATTTAAATCTTAAAATTCTATCTACCTTCAGTTACTTTTTTTACTCACCTAATGTTATCTAAACCATATATACAGTGACAATCTGTATTCCTGTTGAAGACTGATAATATTATCTGAATAAAGATGTTTCATTATTAAAATTAAACACAACATTGTTTTTTTAGAATGTCAGGAAAACAGGTAGAATTTATTCATTTTAATATCCTTTGTTAAAATACAGTATCTGTTATAATGGAAAATAATTGAACAACCTCTGAAATAATTGCTTGTGCTTCATTTGAGAGCTTACTTTTTTTCATTATCAAGTATGTTTATGTTTGTAATTTCATGTGATACTTATATATTTCAAGTTCTCATCATTGTAGTTTATCAAAAACAGTATTGTCTTCCATCAAAAGCAACAGAGGGATAATTGAGCCCTTTAAAGAATCACCCAGCTAGAGCAAAGATAGTTAGTGCCTTGTTGATAGAGTTCTGCTCCCCCAAAAGATCTCAGAACAAAATCAAACAAATCAAAACAGAGGATAAATAAAAGTATAAAAATATAACTTACTGGACACTATTAGTAGTTGTGGTAGTATTTCTTATTTAGTTTTGGTTCTTGGATTTCTATCATGGCAAATTGAAATATTTCCTTAATGCAATGTCCAGCTCACTGAGGTAACTATTTTGAAATTCTATATACAATTATATTGTCACTCCTGAAATGTAAATGCAGGAGAAAAGAAAAGCAGTCTCTTATGAATTACAGTATTGAAACAAATCGTTTCCAGTATAGGCTGACTAAAAGGAAAGCAGAAGAACTGAAAAATCCACATTATTATTAACAGTAGGATTCTATTTGATATTTATTTTTTAAAAAATGGAATGTTGATAAGGAGAGATTTTGCTCATTGTCAATAGACTATTTTTATTAAGTTAAGAAGTAGAGGAATGATGGTACCTTATAATACCTAGTCGTAGGACTCTGTCTCATTAACTGTCCTCAGAATTCTTTATGTTCAGCCTGTACTAAGACAGATTTCTTGAGTACTTATGAGCTATTAGCAGCAGACCTGCCACTGATACTAACAAAGTAGTGATGTGCTTGATACAGAGGCTATCCAAACACCAGATTTTCTGGTGTTTCTCTGTGTCAGGCATTCAAAGGAAAGAGCATTTTGGAGCAGAGTTATTTTCAGTATTGCCTGCTGCAATCACCATTGCTATTTAGCATCAGTGGGGAAGAGCTGGTGTCAGACCCAGAAGCTGAAGTGAAAGTAATTACGTCCCTGGAAAATTGTGTACTTTTTCCCTGAAAGGAAGATAACTTCCCCACCCTTCTTTCTTTTGGAAAGCTTTTATTTCACATACATTTCTTTTTCATTCATTTGGTAAATGAATACTTCAGAATTTCAAATATGGCAATAGAGCAATTTTTTTTTCCTTTAAGGTTTCTCACCCTGTTGACTGATTCTTAGTAAATCATTTTTTAAATTATTTTATTTTATTTTTGTTAAAGTATAGTTAACAATGTTTCAGGCAGAGTTTCAAGTGTACAGCAATGTGATTGTTATGCATATATGCATATATATTCCTTTTCAGATCCGTTTCCATTATAGGTTATAGCAAGATATTGAATATAGATTCCTGCGCTATACTGTAAATCATTGTTTGTCTATTTTATACACAGTAGTATATATGTTAATACCAAACTCCTAATTTTATCTCTACCACCCCCTCCATCCCCCTTAACCGTAAGTTTGCTTTCTGTTTTTGTAAGTCTATTTCTGTTTTGTAAATAAGTTCTTTTGTACCCTTTTTCTAGATTCTACATATGTGATACCAAATAATATTTGTCTTTGTCTTACTTCACTGCATATGATAATTCATAGGTCATCCATGTTGCTGCAAAAGACATTATTTCATTCTCTTTTATTCTGAGTAGTAGCCCATTTTGTGTGTGTGTATATATATATATATGTATATATATATATATGTATGGATAACTTCTTTATCCATTCACTTGTCAATGTGATATTTAGGTTGCTTCCATGTCTTGGCTATTTTAGTTAGTGCTTCAGTAAACACTGGAGTGCATATATCTTTCCAAATTGTGGTTTTCTCTGGATATATGCCCAGGAGTGGGATTGCTGGATCATTTGGTAGCTCTAATTTTTAGTTTTTTAAGGAACTTTCCTTCTCTTCTCCATACTGGCTATACCAAATCACATTCCCAGGAACAGTGTAGGAGGGTTCTCTTTTCTCCACACCCTCTCCAGCATTTATTACTTGTAGACTTAAGTGATGGCCATTCTGACTAGTGTGACGTGAGACCTCAATATAGTTTTGATTTGCATTTCTTTAATAATTGGTAATGTTCAGCATCTTTTCATGTGCTCTTGGTCATCTGTGTGTGTTCTTTGGAGAAATGTCTATTTAGGTTTTTGGCCCACTTTTTTTGGGGGGGTTGTTTGTTTTTGATATTAAGCTGTATGGACTGTTTGTATATTTTGGAAATTAATCTCTTGTCATTAGCATCTTTTGCAAATGTTTTCCCCCATTTTGTGGATTGTCTCTTTATTTTGTTTATGGTTTCCTTTGCTGTGCAAAAGCTTTTAATTTTAGTTAGGTCTCATTTGTTTTTCTTTTTATTTCCATTACTCTAGGAGATATATCCAAATAAAAATATTGCTGCAATTTATGTCAAAGAGTGTTCCGCCTATGTTTTCCTCCTGAAGCTTTAGAGTATCTGGTCTTATATTTAGGTTTTTAATCTATTTTGAGTCTTTTTTTGTATAAGATTTTAGAGAATGTTCTAATTTCATTCTTATACATGCAGCTGTTAATTTTTCCTAGCACCACTTATTAAAGAGACTGTCTTTTCTCTATTGTCTATTCTTGCCTCCTTTGTAGTAGATTAATTGACCATACATGTGTGGGTTTATTTCTGGGCCTTCTATCCTATTCTTATTTTTTTGTACCAGGACCATATTGTTTTGATGACCATAGCTTTGTATTATAGTCTGAACTCAGGGAGCCTGGTTACTCCAGCTCTTTTTTTGTTTTGTTTTGTTTTGATTTTTCGGGGTCTTTTGTGTTTCCATAAAAATTTAAAATTCTTTTGTTCTATTTATATAAAAAATGCCATTGGTAATTTAAGAATTACCAATGGATTGCATTAACTCTGAAGATTGCCTTGTGTCATATGGCCATTTTAACAATATTGATTGAAGAACAGAATATATCTTTCCATCTGTTTGTAGCATCTTCAGTTTTTTTCATCAGTTTCTTACAGTCTTTGGAGTACAGGTTTTTTGCCTTCTTTCTTTTTCTTTTTTTTTCTTTGGCTGAGTCTGTGGCATGTGGATGTTTTCAGGCCAGGGATTGAACCCACACCGTTACAGTGATCTGAGCCACTGCAGTGATAATACTGGGTCTCTAACCTACTGCACCACAAAGGAAGAATCTTGCCTCCTTAAGCAGGTTTCTTCCTAGGTATTTTATTCTTTTTGACATGATGGTAAATGAGATTGTTTCCTTCATTTCTCTTTCTGATCTTTCATTGCCTGTGTAAAGAAATGCAAGAGATTTCTACACATTAACTTTGGTTCTATCAAATTTAATGAATTCATTAATGAACTCAAGAAGTTTTCTAGTAACATCTTTAAGATTTTCTGAGTAAAGGATCATGTCATCTTCAAACAGTGACAGTTCTACTTCTTTTCCAATTTGTGTTCCTTTTATTTCTATTTCTTCTCTGATTATTGTTGCTAGGACTTTCAAAACTATGTTGGATAAAAGTGGCAAGAGGGGGCATTCTTGTCTTGTTCCTGATCTTACAAAATGCTTTCAGCTTTTCACCGCTGAATGTGATGTTAGCTGTGGGTTTGTCATATATGGCCTTTTTTATGTTGAGGTAGGTTCCCTTTATGTCCACTTTCTGAAGAGTTTTTATCTTAAATGGATGTTGAATTTTATCAAAACTTTTTCTGCATCTATTAAAATTATCATATAGTTTTTATTCTTCAATAGGTTAATGTGGATATCACACTGATTGATTTGTAAATACTGAAAAATCCTTGCATCCCTGGCATAAATCCCACTTGATCATGTCGTATGATCATTTTGGATTTGGTGTGCTAGTGTTTTGTTTAGGATCTTTGCATCTATATTCATCAGTGATATTGGCCTGTAAATTTTTGTGTATTATATCCTTCTCTGGTTATGGTATCAGGGTGATGCTGACCACATAGAACGAGTTCAGAGGTATTCCTTTCTCTCATAGAGATTGGATCCTGAGAGAAGCCCTGTTTTCTCTCTGGGTTTTATGTTGTTTCTCCTTGCTTTAAATCTCCTTTATGGATGTTTTTTCTTTACCTCTTTGTTTTTTGCCTTATGGAAGTAATGCAACACCAGAAAAGGAGAAAATTTGAAAAAAAGTATCAGAGTAGTGACAGTGTAATCTCAGAAAATCTCAAGAAAGAAAAAATAAATCTAGTTTTTTACAACAGATGGACTTATTGTTTGTGTACTCATTTTGGATTTTAGAATCCCAGAAAACAAAGCATTTTCAAAAAAGTTTGACATAATCACACAATAATTTTTAAAATAATAAAATATATTAAAAATAATAAAAAATAAAAACAGTGAATTAAACGCAAATTTGTATCAAAACATTTCAGAGGAGAAAGAGAATCACAGTAAGTTCTTGAGGTAATTGAAATCTGAAGTTCTTTTCTCAATTAACAATGGGTATAACAATATGATTCTAGATTATTTGAATAATTGACTTTGTTCTCTAATTTTCTATGAGGTTATGATTATAGAAGAAACTGATGCATGGATCAAGGGCTATATCCATTTTAATGAAGGGAAATAACTCTACTTGTACATAAAATAGCCTCAAATTACCAAAATAAGACTTGGAATAAAGAAGGGGTTAAACTGCAACTTTTGGCATAAAAAGGGACAGCACTAAAGTATTATGGTATTTCCATTTCCATTCTCCCACCTTCTACCTATTTCCATCCACTCTTCCACCACCTAATGCATTGAATATATAAAAAGAACTATGAGTGGAAATAGAAGCAAAATATTTGTAACTGTTTAGCCTGAAATGGAATAAGAACTACCCCTGGTATTGCAAAACTTTTTCTTTTGCCTTTCTACCCCAACACAGAAAAGGTGAGTTATCTTTAAGAATAAAGAAAATATTATTCTCTTACATTTGATAGTATCCATAATTTGAATAAATTTTCTATATATATTGATGGATACTTTCTGTGTGGAGAGAATGATCCGGACCTATTAGCTGAGCTAGTAGAATCGATATCACAAATCCTCAGTAAAATTGCTTAAATATATCCCTAATTTTCCTTCAAATTCTAGTGTTTGAGGGGATCCAATAAATACTCCTCTTTCCTGCCTAAGTTCTGAATAAAATGTATGACAATACAAGCTAATCATTACATAAAAAATAAAAAATTTTCCTCTGTTTCTTATTAAGATTTGGTTACAGGACACAGCTAATGTGAGAGCTAGACCAGGTTTACTAACAGCTCTTTCTTTCTACTGTTGACCTTGGAATTACCTACCTGAAAGGGAGTTTGAGTTTATATGAACATTACCTAGTCTCTATTTTCCACTGGTTGATGTGGACAGGGAAGGAGGAAAAAAAAATGTTTCCTAAGTCTTAAGACATTAGGTAGATTTATTTCATCCAAATGGGAAAAATTATGGTGGTTGCTTATTTTCAGGAGAGATGGTACAGGAGTGTATAAAGAACACTGTTCACCATGAAAATCAGAAAGAAGAGTTAAACCCATTTCTAGTAAACTTCTTTGTGATGATACAAGAGAGAAACAAGCTCTAGCCCAAGGAAATTTTTTCTCTTTCATATACTTCCACAAGTTCAAAATGATATTCACAGCACCTTCTAAATTTTGGCCAAGAGTCAAAAAATGCATTTAAATTTTGGAACATTGGCATGTTTACAAGCAGAGAGACAATAGAAAGTAACCATGAGTTTTTAAGGGACAGGTCTGCCTAAAGTAAGGAATGTGCAAATATAAAAGACTGTGTACCTTTCTTAAATGCAAAAGATAGATTCTTTACCAGAGCCTGAAGTTACTGAGTAAGATAGGAACTAGTAGGATCTTGGACCAGGAAAGGAGATGTAGAGAAAATCCTACACAAGTCAGGGAATCAATTTCTACTCTTCAGTGCTTTCTGTTATGACTACACCCTGAGAGGGGGTGAAGTGGCATATAAATAAAATTTTAATGCATACTTTTCATTTTCTTTATTGTATTGGTTGAGAGTTTTCAGGGTTTCTATATCTATATTATAATTTACCAGTTTCAGTATATATAAGAATTTTGTGGAATTTATGGAATTTTGCAAGATTGAACAGTCAAAAAAAAAAAATAAAACAAAATGAATGTCAGAAAGAATGGTTATCAGATCAGCAGCCCACAAGTATTTAACTTTGGAATGAGTTTGGGACATCTCTCTTTGGAAAAATGATTCACATTGCATCATGTTGGGTGAGAACAGCCTTGGAAATATTGTGAAAGATTTGGTACCAACATGTGTGTGTGTGTGTGTGTGTAAGTGTTTACTGAGAAGTCAAGCAACGGACTGGGGTAGACTCCTATTTATTTTTATTTTCCATTGACCTCATCTTCTGTAACAAAACAACTCTCTTCAGTGAATTGTGTCTTCCCTCACTGTATCCTCATGATTCTTTGGCATGTTTGGCCACAGAAGTTTGGTTTAAAACTAGTGACTTGAACCAAAATGACTGTAATCTCTAATCCCAAGTTTTAATTGATGAATTCCTTAGCCTGTCATTGCAAAATCTTCCTTGACCTCAAAGTTCCTTAAAGTTTGATTTTAACCTAGACTGTAGTTTAATCTATTTCATTACTGGAAACTATTTATTATAATTAAAAAAATACTTCTCTATTTGTCAAAAGCATTGGTTTGAAGACTTCCCTCTACCAGCATTTTTTATCCTTTTTATATTGCAGCCACATAAAACTATGTGGAAAGAAAATTAATCTTAAATTAAAACAGGCAGCCAAACATCTTATCTCTCAATAATTAATATAGTAATTAAAATTGGAATTATCCAAATACGATAATAGATTAGGTATTTTATTATAAGAATAATTTTAAGATGATCCTAGAAAGCAAAATAACTTACCCATTCTATACAAAGAATGATTTAATAAAAAAGTACTTTAAAGATAAAGAAAATTTAGATCATAATAAACAGGCTACTAAAGAATAATTACTAAACTAAGTTTAGAATACTATTATTTTCTTTATTTAGAACAGAAATAGAGTAAGAGCACACATTTTGAAAATGAGTTTTTTGTTCGTTTGATTGAAAAGGGCTTGAATATAATTATCAGCATATTATCAAGTTGCATTAAAAAAAAGAAGCACTCCAAAATTTAGAAGTATACTAAAGATGCTACAAAATCTTCACTATAAAATAAAAATGTATACATAATTTAATTTAAAGATAATGATAATTTATAATAAGTAATGTAGTTTAATGAAGATTGAGTTTATATAAATCAAATATAGGACAAAATTCCTAATTAAATATATTTAATTATGGTATTAAATACATAAAGGTATTGTTTCTTGAAATAGAATAAAAATAATTGCAGAGAAGTTCCCAAATTACTCAGTGGTTTAAAGATTTAGCATTGTTACTGCTGGGCTCTCTCTGGTTATAGCTATGTCACAGGTTTGATCCCTAAGCCAGGAAATTCCAAATGCCATGAGTGTGGCCAAAAAAATAATTGCCCACATTTTCACTATTGTATATGTGTATGAGTTTCTGGCAGTGTAAGCTCTAGGATTTTGTTGCCTAAACTATAAGAACATTGGCTTTTATAAGCTTTATGTTATTATTTGGCATTCAAAATTAACTGAATTTAAATTAAATAAAAGTCAACATTTTGAGTTAAAATTTTGAATAAATATTCTAATATAATTAATAATTATAACTAGTATTCATTGAGCTTTACTCAATAAATTGTTTTACTCTTTTTAATTTTCTATATATCGTATTTTAAATAAAGTCACATCTACAAGTAGGAACTATCATTATCCTTACTTTAGAGATAAAGAAACTGATTTATCCAGAGTAATGAACTTGCTAAAGTTACAGATGAAACAGTGATGCTACACCAAGCCACCCATTCTACTAGATTATCTAGTCATCTACTAAATAAAATGCAGAATATAATTATCTGATATAGGTTTAGGGAACATCAACAACAATTTCCAGATAACACTTTATCAATAAAGTAAGGATGTTGAACTTGATAACCTCAGGTTAACTCTTAGTAATCTACAGTTTGTCAAGTTTGTAGTCTGGACATCTAGTAATCTCCAGTTTTTAGCACCTATATCCATATCAAATGACTGATCCTTCGCTAATTCAGTGGTGAAGAGAAATTTCCAACTGTTATTCCCACCTATACTGAAACCCTAGCTTTTAGTAAACACTTGTTTTGTTGCAAGTTGTATAAACAATTGACACAAAACAATAATATCAATTCATTTTGGATTATTAAATATAAATTATTAGAAATTAGTGTAAGGAATAAACTACATTTCAAATGGGGTTGTGTAAAAAACTATTTTGATATGATAGAAAGACATCAAAACCCATTTCTTTTTGAATGGAAAAATCATTCTGGAATTAGATATGTTCCACATATATATATATATCCCTAACATGCATAAAACATGCTGGTATATATGTGTGTATGTGTGTTTGTGTATTTGTTTTTCAGCTTAGGACACAAAGAAGAGTGAAAGGGAATCAATTTGAAAGAAGCTGCACAAAAGACAAATAACATCATCCATTTGAAAAATGACTTACAACTTCTCTTCTCTTCCCACTAATTCTGCACTTTTGAGCCATAATCTAATTCTAGATCTCAGTATTCCATCTTGTCATTACTATAAGGTAGAATTCCTGCTCCCAAAATGTGAAGGAGGGCATGAGCAGAAAACAGGTCCTTATTAAGTTTGAAAATATGTCAAAAAACAAAACAAGATGATCAATCAATAATGGAAAATGTTATAGATTAAAGACAGAGAGAAGAGTGAGAGAGAGGTGAGAAAGAAAGGGAAAGAGAAGGAATTAATATAATTCAAGCCTTACAAAATAAATATTTAAATAATTAATTTTCTTAGATACAGCACAAGCAAAAATAATAAAAAAATAAACTTTAATAAAAAATTTGAAACTGTCAGAACTGAAAGGCCTATAATTTTAATGCAGTATTATAATTGACTATGGAGTCATCAAGAAATGTTAATTCAGTTACTGTAAGCTAAGTAAATTAATTTAATTTACTTTAAATTAATAATAGTTGTTTACCTTCATGACTTTAGTTCTTGTTCATTGAAGAGCTAATTAGGGCAAATTGATATAACCTTTAAGAGGAAATAAATAAGGGATACAAACTGTAAGTCATTTTTATATAAAAATCAGGACCTCAGACCTTACATTTAGATAAGTCTAAACCTTAATTTGTGTCACCGAGTTGACAAACCTTAATTATTAAGACAACTTATTATTAGAATGTGTCCTTTAACATTTAACATAACTTAGAAATAATTTATGGTGCTATAAAACAAGATATATATATGGATATGTATCCATATATATCCATATAGATAGATAGATAGATAGATATCCATGTAAAATATATACATATTTTTGGTTTTTTTTAGGGCCATACATGTGGCATATGGAAGTTCCCAGGAAGTTTCCAGTTAAATTGGAGCTGCCACTGCAGGCTTATGCCACAGCCATACAACACGGGATCCAAGCCGTGTCTGTGATCTCTAGCACAGCTCACGGCAGTGTCATATCCTTAACCTACTGAACAAGCCCACATCTTGTCGATACTAGTTAGGTTCTTAACCTACTAAGCCACCATGGGAACACCAACATATATTATTTTAGGCTTGTCATGGGAGGCTGGAATTTCTTTTTACAGAAAAAATTAGATGTATTTTCCTTTATAAATAAATACTCATGCTATACAGAGCTGCATTGACCATGTGGTAGAGTTGTTGCTAAATACTTTAGGACTAGTATCTCAGGGACTAGCTGAGGGACTAGAAGGACAGGGGTGAGTGTGCCAACTTTAAAGGACGATTTCCTTCTCATTGGAAGAGGGAAAAAGAAAGTTTTTTTTGACAATGATAGGGAAGCTAGAAGCCTCTACCTTGAGACCCATTAGATACCTTCTGGGAATTCAGTTATTCCTATTCTGGATTCACAAAGAACAGATCAGTTAGATCCTTGCTACCATCTGTAGCGTAGCGATTTTCAAGAGCTGTGTTCCTAAGAGGCAGTTGAGAATCTTTTTAAAATTTGGTTCCTTGTTACATTCTGAACAGGAAGCTTAGGGTCAATTCAGGTATTTTTTCATTTATTTTTTTAATAGTATTCCTGATACTTGTTCAATATCTGATGGACTAATCTAACTCACGTCTTAAATCTCTTCATATAATAATGCTATTGCGGATATGTTGTTTAAGAGTAAGAGCTTAGATCTTGGCGATAAATTAGCCTAGGAGGATTAATGCAGAGCTTAGTGATTATAGTCAACAACATTGTACAGTTGATCCTTTGAATCAGCTGGTTCCACATCCAAGGATTTGACCAAATGAAAATTGAAGTTTCAAAAAGCAAAACTTGAATTTGCCATGTGCTGGCAAATATTTACATAGCATTTACATTGTATTCACAACTATTTTCACAGCTATAATATTAGTTGTTATAAATAAACTAGAGTTGATGTAAAGTATAGGGAGGTTGTGAGTAGGATGTAAGTAAATACTATACCATTTTATATATTGAGCATCCTCAGATTTTGCTATCCACAGGGGTCCAGGAATCAATCCTTATGAGATACTGAGGGACAATTTTATTACAAACTGCAAAGTTGCTAAGACTAGAACTTAGTTATTTCTCCTTCAAAAAATTAATGTTAATTTATCTTTTAATTTGTGCATTTGTCTTAAATATCATAGCATGACTATTACATTTTTAGTACCTAAATTACCAATGGGAAGACATACTATTCGTAAGACTGAAGTAAGTATCAAAATAAGTGGTAGAAAAAGAACTTTTAGAAAGTAAAGCAGCTTACTGATGATTTGGTTAGAATAAAAACAGCAAAGCATTTTTATTGATTAAGAGGTGGCTGGAGGTCATTATGACAGAGCAGTTCTGAACTGAAATATCTTAGATTGTACTTAGATTGTAGTATAGAAATGAGTAAACCAAGGAAAGAAGGTGTACTCCCTTTTATATCTCCAAAAATCAAAACAGGTTTCCTTAACTAAATGACACTAACCTTTCACTAATTTTCATGTTACTATTAATCAAAATAAACACAGATTATTAAGATTTGCAATAGATCTTAATTTTAGTCTATTTAAGACTTTTGTTTTCTGTAGCTGTATTAATCAAACTTGACTGCCAAAATCAAATCACAATTTGCTTACTTTCATATAGTAGCTTTTTTCTGCCCTGAGTAATTAAAATAATATTGTGGTTCCAAAAGAAAGTCTTCAAAGAATGATTCTTTTAGTACCTTCAATCTAGAAAATAGCATGATGGAGCAAAAGTATATTCTCTCTTTTATTAAGAGATTTTTTTCTCTCCTCTTTTATTTTCTGGGGTAATTGAAGAGAAGGGAGTTGTTAAGAATAAGACATCGTATTTTTTGTCTTTTTAGGGCCACACCTGTGGCATATGGAGGTTTTTGGGCTAGGGGTCAAATTGGAGCTACACATGTTGGCCTATGCCAGAGCCACAGCCATACCAGATCTGAGCCACGTCTGTGAACTACACCACAGCTTGTGGCAATGTTGGATCCTTAACACACTGTGCGAGGCCAGGGATAGAACCTGTGTCCTCATGGATACCAGTCAGGTTCATTAACCACTGAACCACGATGGGAACTCCAAGAACAAGATGACTTTTAAAGGTGACATCAGACATTAAAGAGGGCATGCTCAAAGTTAAGGATCTGTGGTGCAGAGGGTTAACAATCCAGGGTTTTCACTGCAGCAGCTCAGGTCACTGCTGTGGCAGAGGTTCGACCCCTGGCCCAGGAACTTCCACGTGTGGGGGATGTAGCAAAAAAAAAGTGGGCATGCTCATGAGAGCTTTAGAAGACCAGAGTGCTCAAAAACATTGCACCATAGATTAGTAATATTAGGATGGAAGTAACCATAAAAATATCATTGAATTCTCTCCTTTTACCAAAGAGAATTCTACTTACCACTCTGTCAAAAATAAGCTTTTGACTCATCCAATACCATAATTTGTAATGTCTTCTTCAGCATCTTTTAATAATTTTCTATCTTTCCTTTGGTCTTTTTAAAATTAAACGATTGAGTTAAACTAATTCTCTCTTCATTCATCTCATAATTCATGCAGTGGGCAAGACAAAAGCAACATTTCTGCACACAGAGATTGTGGTCAAAAT
Organism: Sus scrofa; assembly: GCF_054392235.1. NCBI lineage: Eukaryota > Metazoa > Chordata > Mammalia > Artiodactyla > Suidae > Sus > Sus scrofa. Next base: position 53,700,568 of record NC_139386.1, read on the forward strand.
CAAATAGGTCCATGGAAAACTGCTCTTTAGGAAGTAAATTGTTTCAGTATTTCAATAAAGCATCTTTCCATATGGTTTAATAATTTAAAAACCATGCCAATGACGAATTGAATCAGTCCAGAGCATTTTTTTGTATATAGACATATTCAAAGGATGGAAACTCCTACTTGCCAGAGATAGGCAAGAATAAGTTAAATACACCTTGAAAAAAGTGCACAGTAAATATTTGTGGAAAAAGAGGAGGAAAGAGTGAAAGAGAAAGAGATTGATTTAGACTTGAGACAGAGAGTAAATACGGATAGTGAGAAGGAATAGAAATATTTAAGTATAGTCTGATGCTTAAACTTTGAGGTGAAAAAATACATTTGGTCAGCAGCCAGGTTCCCCACCTTGAACCTTAAACATTTACAATGCACAAGAGAATAAGAAGTTCCTATAAATATTATGTCAGTCTTTCCCTCTCATTGTCTTTTATTAGAAATGGACCTACCACTGTGTGAAGACATCTGGAGTGTTCCCAGCATATGCTATTGTAAGCGTTATGGCATTTAACAGCTGTCAAAGAAGGAGGCACATTGCAAACATCCTGGTTGGAAACTTGGAAGTAGACTTGGCCTCTATGGTGAAGGAATTAGAAGCCCATTGTGGGCTGATTGCCACGCAGACAGTGAGAATTTCTGGACTTCTTTGTTCCAACACTGTAACAATCTTCTGGTTTTGTGGAAAAAAATCTGTTTTCAGTATCTATAATGGAAAATTTTAAGGGAACAGACTATTCAGAACTTCGAACTTTCCCTCCTAGTGCTTTTGTCTTGTGGTGACACTGTGTAAATTCAGGGTTTATGTTTGTTGATCCTCCAAGTAGGTGTGGGGTGGTCATGGATTTCTGAGTCAGAGTTACTACTTAGGATTACCAAAACCTGATTAAAACATGGAGGAGTGGTTGATTTTAAACACACAAAAAAGCAGAATTTTAAGAGAAAATATGTTGTGAAGGAGAAGAATAAGCAAACAAACAAGAACCTTGAAAATGTGGTATTCATGATGCATTTGAAAATAAATCTCCTTCAACAAGTAATTCTAAAGTAGCTAGAAAAATAGAGAGATGGTTGATGAACCTAAAGAAATGGGCTGAGAAACATAGCATAAAAACTGAGTTTATCATTATACGTCCTTGTTTTTCTGTTCTGTTCCCCAGATGAAGTTGTTTGTGTGGTGTTTTCATTATATTGCACATCTTGATAAATATTAGATGGGGTTTTACTGCATCCCACAGTGCATGTAAATCCCTGGGGTCACACAGTCTCACTCTCTTCAGGAGTGAAAAGTTTCTTATTGTCACTACATATCACCCAAATTCCCAGCACTGAATGAAATGGCACAATCTGCTTTTTCCCTTAGGATTTACTAACACTCTCTGCAAAGTGCTGTAAATCTTATTAATTCACTCTGATTTGGGTAAATGCTATAGATATTCAGACACTGAACTTTGTAAAATATTTTCTTTAGTCTCATAAATGTTCCTGGCTCACAAAAGCAGAGAGATAATTTGAAGTAAACATTGCAACTTTTTGCTTAACATTGTTAGGTTGATAAATATATACTACAAAAATAAAATTTCAAAATCTATAATCTTCTAATTTTCTATTCCCTCTTCTATCAAAAATTCCTAAAATTAAGCCCATACATATTATCATAATGTACATTGTATGTATACTCAATCCTCTACATTATGTTAATAAAAAAGAGAAGCCAAATTAAGCCTTTTCTGTGGTAATGTATAATGTTAAAAAAATTTCATTCATCTCTTTGACATATGTGATTTAAATGAAGAAAGAAGACTCAACTTGATGGATTGGTATATTTAATGGTATACAATTTAAGTAATTTTTTTATAATTTAAATAGATCTATAAAACTCTGGAAAAAAGCAAAATTAAAATCTTTTGATTAAAATTCAACCTATTTCTAACACTTAGGTAGGCAATTATTTAAAGGCTATTGAGAATTATATACACATTTCTAAAACAAAAAGTAACCATGGACACTGAAATATTTCTAGTGAGCACATGTGAAAATACTTATTAGAAAGAAAAGAGAAGCAAGTGGAAATATATCATTTGACGTAATGTACCAAACTTTTTCCAGAGAAGTATTCTTACTTAACAATTACATGTCAAAAAAATGCACAATTCTAACCTGAGTTTGGTCATGGCAGAATTGTGTTGACTTGCCAGATGTTTCCACATCTGTGATACATCTGTTTAAACAGAACTATGAGAGATGATGCAAAGAATAGACTCCAGTATAATGTGAATTTTTTTATAGATGTGACATATCCTAATTTGTTTAAAATTCTTAATTCCATGTTCTTCTGATAAGGAATTTATTTGGAAGGCATAATAATGCTCTTTTAAAAACAAAAATATGTCACTTATTGCAAACTTAATATTAAGCATTTTTTAAGATATATACATTAATGAATTGAATGAAGCAAATTCTGCTAGAATTCTGTATGTTAATTTTTCTCCTGGTTTGCTAGTTAAATACAGTCCCATTTTATTGTATACACTGTAATATCATAGGATGAGGCAGATAGTGTATAAAAGAGTACAGCAAAGTAGACTTACACTGGAAATCTCTGTGAATATCCACTTCTACAAAATTTCATTTCTCCTTTGAAAATTGTTGTAAATCCTCTTTCTAGTAAAATTTAAAAAGAAAAAAAGAAAAAAGGAAAGTGAAAAGAAAAATAAAAAGTGGGTGTACATAAACTTAACCATACTTATTATGTCATGAAGTAATTTACTTCCTAATATACAAACTTTAAATAAATAGCTTATGAATCTTAAGCATCTAAGTCTTTTTTTTTTTTTTTTTTTTGGTCCATTTAGGGCTGCACTCATGGCATATGGAGGTTCCAGCTAGGGGGTGAATTGGAGCTGTAGTTGATGGCCTATGCCACAGATACAGCAACCTGGGATCTGAGCCATATCTGTGACCTATACCACAGCTCATGGCAACATCAGATCCTTAACCCACTGAGCAAGGCCAGGGGTCAAACACTCATCCTCATGGATACTAGTCAGGTTTGTTAACCCCTGAGCCATGATGCGAACTCCGTATCTAAGTCTTATCCAGCCAGCAATTATGAAACTATTATCACTCATTAATCAAAAAAATTGTTTTGAGGCTCTAGAATCTAGGTACACAAAACTTAGTAAAATGAGACACCATTTGAATCTTTACTTTGTTTTCTTCTGGAAATATGCCGGAAATTTGTTTCACATCCATCTTTCAATCATTATTTTCTTTTCTAGATGCTCCATGAAGATTGTGATAAAAAATTAACAATTTAGTCAATTAGTTAACCCATTGGTTCATGTTTAGAATGTACTATTTTGCATCCTTATCATCATGCCTTATCTTTAAAGAAGATAGCTTTAATTTTCACTTCTAGTAGTAGTGACAATATATTTGGGGATATCTTTCCAAGATAAACTGGCATAAAATATGATTCTATATTATTAAATCATGAAAGTAATATGTTTTATTCTCCCTATCTTCTTTAATGTTATATTTATTCAAGAAATATGTTTTGGCTGAAAGTATTCCTAACTAGTATGTGGTGATCACAATATAACTATATTCTTTTGATTAGCATTAGCATTTGATAAGATAAATTGCTTGGAACTAACATTACTATTAAGGCAGCTGTAGTCACTTCCTTTTTTTAAGATAAATCTCCTTCTGCATTTTTCTCCAATTTATAATTTACATGGTAGCAATTCTATGAACTTTAATAGTGAATTCCTGTAATGACCTAAGAAATCTCACTTCCAGACTCATGGCTTTGTGCCCAATTTCAAATTACTGTTTTCATAATAGCTCTTGGGAATAACTTCTTTTAAAACTTTAATAATTATTCTTTGATTATTTCAATCTTTTCTTGTTATTGCTTTAGTTCTTTTGTTTCCAGACAGCTTGGGGAATTCAATATTCTTTGGAGCCTCCTATTTCTGTGAATTTAAGTGTTTATTTATTTTCTCTTAACCTATTTACAAAGGTTATCTGTGCATTTTCCTTTAATTCTTCTTTAGGTCACTCAATTTATCTGTTTGCTACAGTTTTGTAACAAAGAACAAACCTGACTCCATATTCGATCTTTTCTTTTAGCTCTAATCTTTGTGCACTGTTTCCTCTGCTTAGTCATGCTAGCTCTGTATCTTTGTAAAAGAGTGTTGCCTATAATCTGAAATATACATAATAGCTCTTTCTCAATGCCATGCCTAGTGGGCTTTACCTTTAAATGTATAATACTTTTCCACTCAGAACAGAAATTTAGAGTTGTCTTATTGGAGGATTATAGGAACATTGTGACCAGATCTACATGGGTAACCTATAAGAACAGGGATTATAACACCAAGAACTTTGCAACAATGAGCCATACCCTCCTTCATTTTAGTATAAAAGAAACCTGAATTCTAATTTAGGTAAGGTGGTTCTTTAGAACACTCACTAGTGTACCATCTTCTTGGTCTGCTGGCTTTCCAAATAAAATTGCTATTTCTTGCCCCAGTACCAGTGATTTGTTGGCCCGTTCTGCAGAGAGCAGTAAGAGTTTGGACACTGTAACTGTCCTTAATTATATTATTTTGGTTAATGAATTTTCCCTGTTGTCTGTCCTAATTATTAATTATTTGACCATAGCCAATTGAAAGGGCTGGATGTAGACATTAGAACTGAGCTAGGCCCTGTGGGGATCCTGAGCACAAAAGCCTTTCTGCATTCCCCGTTTCTTGTTTTTAGGAAATGGGCCTCATTCAGCTTCCATGGCATTCCTTGGGCTCTAAGGGGTAGGCCCAGACAATTGCTGATCAGGGAAGGGAGGGAATGCAAAGATAAGGGAGGAATAGTAAAGCAACAATAGTATAGACTTGGGGCAATATCCTGGTTCCCTCTCAAGGGATACACATAATGATGTAAACATATTATACACCTAAGAGAAAAGCTATATTCCTTATGCTTCTTTTATACATGAATACTCTAAAACTGAACAGCTTGGGGCCCTTCCTTGTATTTCTTCCTCATTTGATTGTACCTAAACACCTGAAAACTAAATATTAGGTACCCTGAGCACAATTGCCTGGGAGTTAAAGATTATTAGCACATGATGTTTTTCAGGAACTTTCCTAGTTTGTTCAAATCTCTGATCAATATGCCTTTTTGAAAGTACTCTTATTCTAGGGAATAATCCTGACCACCACCAGGATCGGATCACACCCAGATCTCCTGACACCAGCTTTGATAACTAAGATTTCCCCAAAGAAAGAAGAATGTATGTCTTTCCCAGCTGTGATTCTTATTTGAAAACTTTTTCTCCTTTTGTATTATGAAACTCTCTGCAACTGTTCCCTAAAAGGGGACACAGTCTTTAAGGCATTAACCTGCTATGGTTTCCTTTGCCTGGCAAAGCTAATTTTTCTACTTCACCCAAAATTCTGTCTCTGCATTTCTATTTGGTACCAATGGACAAAGGCTGAGTTTTGGTAACTGTATGAAAGTTTTATACTTTCATATATAAAGTTTAAAAATAAAAAAATTAAACATTACCTTTAGTAGCTGGAATCCAGGGAGCATATAGAATAATTGTAGATGTGTTTTGGTTTCAGAAAATTTCATGGAGTTTAATATGAACAATCTGTAACTCCATGCTTGGAATTAAAAGTATTAAAGGAAAAATGAAAGCCAAAGTCTTTAAAATGGGCAAATTATATATATATATATATATATATATATATATATATATATTTCAAAGACATGATCAAAGGACATAATTTCTGGTTATTAGGCAATAAATAATAAATAAGCATGTTTTAGAGATACTCTGAGTGAGCTGGGGTTTCACACTGAATTAAGATAAAGGAAAGATATTTGACTTAATTATGGAAAATTGACTGTTGGTTGAGGAGCTATATCTTTATATGTAGTAATTTGTTCTGACATATGTTTCAGCCTCAGAGAAAGTCTTACTCCCTTTTAGGAAACCTTAGAAAACTTGCCAAATAAATAAATTATGTACACTGTGTGAAACTGAGGTGAAAAGGTCATTTTATTTGAGAAACTAATAATTAAATGTTTTAAAATAAGGAGAAGTCCTATTTTTATGACAAGTGATAAGGTAGGAGAATGACATTTTGGCAATGTGTGGATAGGAATATAGTCAATGTTCTTATGTAGCTTACAGTCAAGTGAGGAAGAAAATATCTTTAAAAAATAATATAAATAATCTAACTTATATGTGGAATCTAAAAAATAATACTAATTAGTCTATATGAAAACAGAAACAGATTCACAGACATAGAAAAAAATTACGGTTACCAAAACAGAAAGGGAGGAGGCAGGGATAAATTAGGAGTAGGGTCTTAACATATACAACTGACTATTACATAAAATAGATAAGCAACAAGGATTTACTGTATAACACAGGAAACTATATTCAATTTCTTATATAGCGTATTTGTGAAAAAATCTGAAAAAACATATAACTGAGGTACTTTGCTGTACACCTGAAACAAACACAATATTAAAAATAAACTACGTCAATAAAACAATAATTTCACAAAATATTGCAAAATTGAAATAATAAAAAATACTATATTGGATATATACCATTTTGCAAGCTGCAAGGGCAAAGATCATTTTTCTGATTCATTATCCTATCTCTACCACCCAGTTCAGTGCTTAGAGGATATTTTTGTATGTTGCGGTATTTGGTCACAGTGCACTAAAAAAGGATACCAATGCTTATTAATTTATTTATATTCAACCATATTGGGGAAAAAGGAAAAAGAAACTAAACATTAAGGCTAAAGTGAAGTTGTACATAATTTTTAAAAGCACTATACAAAGATAGCCACATGGGCCTGAAAATTGGTTTTAATTTTTTTTTTTGGTTAATAAAGCTGGGGAATTCAATCAGCTGTTTAATTTTAAATACCATAAGATGAAAACAAAATAATAATTCAGAGGTTGAAAATACAAAAAGAAATACCTAATACATGAAAAGGATATATGCAAAAATGACACAGTAACATGGTGAGCATTTTCATCCAAGACTAAGTTCTTTGTGCAAACAAGCAACTAGGTTGAATTTAATCATGAAAAAAGAAACAGATGTAGCAAAAAAACAAAAACAAAAACATAAAAATGATATATAAAAGGTAAAAATAAATGGTATATTATAAACTGGGGAAAATTTAAGATATACTTGAAAACAAAGTGATAAAACAACTGTTGGAAGATAGTTATCCATGGGTATTTCTTCCCATCTTCAGAGCTTTTGAGCTGCTTCTAAGTCACAGAAAAGGCAATGTTTTAATTCCCTTAAGAAACTCCCAAAATCCTAGATAAGACAGGTAAAATGTTTAAATATTCATATGCATTTTCTAATATCACTGATCTTGATACCAAAACCATGTTAAACAGATGCTAATTAGTAGGAGATAAAAACCAGTACTACAAATGATAATATATTAAATTAAATTTAATTGAATATTAATAATCTACCATGACTAAAAAGAATATGTCTCCAAATCAATTCAGTGGAGATTCAAATTAACAGTCTAGCAATAAAACATATAGCAACAGGTCAAATAAGGCAAACTTATAGTAATCATAATATATAGTGAAATCTTTAGAAAATTTTAGAAAATAAGAATGAGAAAATTAACACAAAAATGAATATCTATTTCAAAGAGTAGACACTTGTTTGAAAAAAATACTTTTTTTTTATTTGCTAAAAAAAAAAAAAAAAACAGGAAACTACAGTTCATGAGTTTCTTCTTTTTTTCTTTTTATAGCCGCACCTGCAGTATATGGAAGTTCCTGGGTGAAGGGCCACATCAGAGCTGTAGCTGGGGCCTACTCCACAGCCACAGCAACAATGGATACAAGCCTCATTTGTGACCTACACGGCATTTGTGGTGACATCAGATCCTTAACCTTTTGAGGGAGGCCAAGGATCAAACCTGCATTCTCACAGAGATGCCAGGTTCTTAACCCACTGAGGCACAATGGGAACTTAGTTTTCTGTTTGTGTGTTTGTTTGAGTTTCTTAATGTATGTTTAATCAAGATTCTATTTGAACAAAACAGTTCCATATTAAAATATTATATGATTTAGAAATGCAGTTTATATATTCTTTTCTTAAGAATATGGTGTTGAGTGAGACAAAAGCTGAAATCAAAATTATCCTGGAGCACAGTCACGATGTGTTATCAGTTTAGAATATTTAAAAACAGAAAAAAATTGTGCTTAGTATGGGACAAATGAGTAGGACTGAATTATACTGAGAAAAGCCTTCTCTTTGTTTTCCCTGAGGCATATCTGTACCAGGGTGAGGAAATTATAAAATGACCACTTACAAGCTTTTGGATGCTGTTGTTTGAAATTAATTCTACTTATCAGATGTGAACTTTAGCTACAAGAAATCAAAACTTTCTGTAAATGCTAAATATAACAGATTTTCTGGCATTGTGTGAATCTTGTCATAATACATGCAGAGAACTGCATTACATTTCAAAGAGCTCTTTTAGTACAATCCAAAAAATGTATTATCAACTACATAAATAAGTAATTTAAGAAAACTTATATCAGTTTCCCTGTTCTCTAATACATTTGTTGACTTTGATATAAATTCTAACATGTTTAATAGTTTGTCAACTTTAAAATAAAATCATTGCTTTCAATACTATCCTTTGGGGACTATTTAAATTTGCAGAGATAAATTTCCAGTATTCAGAAAGTCCATGCAGCATTTCACCATTGCAATTGCTTGCCAGTGTTAGAATAACTATAGCTGATCTATCATTAACTACATATTTGTTGAATATTTCGCCAAAAGTATGTGCTTATTAATATGATAGATACTTAAAATAATGATGACTGATATTTATTATGATGTGGAAATTTCACCACTTCACTTTACATTAGTGCAGTTGATCCTCAAACTGTTTATAAGATACATTGTATTATTATTTTATAAATGAGAAAACTGAGGTTTGGAAGGTGTAGTGGTCACAGAGGGACTTGTGGAAATGTTAGGTTTCCAGGGTTGTGTACACAGTCACTATGATGTACTGTGTGTAAGAATAGGACATAGTTCTGCTCAGAGGGCTACAGACCTTGTATATCATGGAAGCAAAGAATTACATTAGAGAATAAGAAATATTATTAAAATGGTAAATAGAAAGGGGTTTTTCTACTATAAAACCATTGAGGAAGCCTAATTATTATGGATAACTATTACAAATCACATGAATCCTTTATACTTACACAAAGAATGTTATCTAAATTTTAAAAATGTGCCTCAAAAACTTAAACTGCGTTTTTAAAAAGATTAATGGTGAGATTTTCATCTCTTATAAGAAGTGATTAAATTAGTCACCAAAGTGTTTTTTTTTTTTTTTTTTTTTTTGTCTTTTTGTCTTTTGTTGTTGTTGTTGTTGCTATTTCTTGGGCCGCTCCCGTGGCATATGGAGGTTCCCAGGCTAGGGGTTGAATCGGAGCTGTAGCCACCAGCCTACGCCAGAGCCACAGCAACGCGGGATCCGAGCCGCGTCTGCAACCTACACCACAGCTCACGGCAACGCCGGATCATTAACCCACTGAGCAAGGGCAGGGACCGAACCCGCAACCTCATGGTTCCTAGTCGGATTCGTTAACCACTGCGCCACGACGGGAACTCCCAAAGATTTTTTTTTTAAGTACATTTTTAAAAATCTTAAAAGCCTTTAAATGGTCAGACAGTTGTAAGAAATCACTAAACTAGTTCTAGGGTAGAAATGGGAGTTCAAAGATATAAATGAGGAAAAAAATTACTCTTCCCATAAAATATTGCCTGATATGAAAACACTAAATTTTTATTTTTACCATCTTAAAAAGTGAGTGGGTCAAAATATCAAAACCAAGTATTCACAAAAGGTAAGGAGTAAAATAGGAAGTTCTCCCACTATAAGCTGTGGATCCAAAATCTGATACCTGAGGATGAGCTTGGATAAGAAACAGACAAGTTTTCACATGGATCGAAATACCTATGTAGGGGGTTACTTTACTTGTCTTAAAGTTGTTCTGGAAGAATGCAACACAAACCCTTCCCTAAGGAAGTTGTCTTCACTCTAGCTGTCAATTTAATTTTAAAGCAATTCATACAGGCCAATATCTATTAAAAATATTCAAAACCACAAACATATAATTTATAACTAGTAGAAATATAAACAATATAAACAGGCCAGCAAAGATTTCATATATTGAAATCAGGCATAGACTATAAAACCACTTCATTTTATATGTTTAAAGATACGGAACACTTGAAAATACCAATAGAAAACAGAAAATACAAAAAGTGGCATAGGAAATGTGGCAAAGAATGACATACAACTTCTAAAATTTAAAAATTTAAATAAACAAAGTAAAAACTCAATGAACAGGTTCAAAGGCAGATAAGCAAACAGCTAAATTAATAAATTATTGAATTATCAAATAAATTGAAATAATACAGAATTCAGCATGAGGGAAAAATAGACAATTCAGGTTATATTTTAGACAATATAGATGGAATAAAAAGGACAAACATATCTTTAATTAAAGTTCCAGAGGCAAGAGAGGTTTAATGATTCAGAAGAAATATTTGAAGAGGTAGTGGCTTAGAATTTTCCACAATTGATGAAAATACCTTATTTCACAAGTTTAAGAAGTCCAACAAAGAGCTACCATTGTGACTCAGCGGTAACAAACCTGACTAGCATCCATGAGAATGTCAGTCTGATAACTGGCCTCACTCAGTGAGCTAAGGATCTGGCATTGCTGTGAGCTGGGGTTTGAGTCACAGATACTGCTTGGATCTGGCATTGCTGTGGCTATGGTGTAGGCTGGCAGGTGCAGCTGCAATTCAAGCCCTAGCCTGGGAAGATCCATATACTGTGGGGCTGCAAGTGTGCCCCCCCCCAAAAAAAAACCCACAAAACTCAGATGTATATAAAAAAATCCAAACCTAAACATTTATAGTTTCATAGTTGTGAAAAAAAAAAGACAATCTCTAAAGAATTCTTAGGAATAATATAAATTCTCATTAAATGAATTACAGTTAGTGTTGCAACTGATCTTCCACCATCAGGGAGGGAGGGTTTCTTCTGATAGCTTGGAGGAAGAATTAATTCCATGCCTCTCTCCTAAATTTTAAGGGTTTTCTGGCAAACTTTGCTGGTACCTGGTTTATGGATGCATCATCTGACCATCCTACCTTCTCTGCACATGGCATTTTCTGTTCTTGTGTGTCTGTCTCCAAACATTGCCCTTTATAAGGACACTATTGGATTAGTGGCCCAGCCTATGCCACATAAAGAGGGGCATCATGACAAAATTGGTTCTATCTCAGGGATTCACAATGTATAAAGAATGGAAAGTTAACATATCAAGAAATTGGAGTTCCAGTCTTGCCTCAATGGTTAACGAATGCGACTAGGAACCATGGGTTGCAGATTCGATCCCTGGCCGTGCTCAGTGGGTTAAGGATCTGGCTTTGCCATGAGCTGTGGTGTAAGTCGCAGACGTGGCTCGGATCTGGTGTTGCTGTGGCTCAGGTGTAGGCCAGCGGCTACAGCTCTGATTGAACCCTTAGCCTGGGAATCTCCATATGCCACAGAAGCAGCCCTAGTAAAGGCAAAAAGACAAAAAAAAAAAAAAAAAAAAAAGAAATAGATGTTTTTTGCATATATATAAATATATATATATATATATATAAATACACACTCACACACCCCAAATACAAACACCAAAATAACTCAGAGGACTATACATAAAAAGAAAAAGTGATAACTTTAGAATGTATTATAAATAAATAATTGTACGATTTCAGAACAAGGGAAGATTTCATAGACATGGTGTAAGAAATAATAGACAAAATGAAAAATACTGATACATTAAAATTTCCTCATAAGTTTCCATAAAGAGTAAAAACAAAAAAAACAAAAACAAAACCAAAACAAAACAAAAAAAAAAGAGTAAAAACACACATCATACAATGGAAGAATATATTGGCAACATGTCTTACCAAAAAGAGACATAGTCATGTATGTAAAATCTACTAAAGGAATAGGGCTCAAAGGGCAAAAAAATGGCAAAATACTAAAGCAGACTAAAATAGATATTCTGAAAAAAAAGCATTTAAACATATGTACTTAATTGTTTCTACATATATTCAAAAGTGAAAGGCACAATGAAATAAAGAGAAATGAAAGAAGGTATGGAAAATAATGAACAGTGTATTTCCACTGTAAAAGCACCAGAAATAAAACCTTATGTAGAAGTGTATCAAGACTTGCTTTTGTTCCTTTATTATACAACTTATTGATCAGATGGAGAAAAGATGCAATATGATTGGAATAATGTTAAGTAGTGACATTATAACTGGCCTCATCACTATATTCTTTTCAAATAATGTTATTTTCATTGGTTCATTTTCAAATACACTGCCTTTTTATACTTTATACGATTCTTCAGCTGTTCATGTATGGATTAAACATATGTTTCTATTCTTAAATTCCATCTTCATATTGGATAATCATTGAGGACATCTTGATACAGCTTCCTTTATTGGTAAATATGCATTCTGATGTCCATAATATGGCATTAAAAACATTGCTGCAATTAGTAACCATTTTATAAATATAAATGTTGTTGTGAACTAATGTTTTTGTCTCCACAAAGTTTATATGTTGAAGCTTTAACTCCCAATATGATGATATTTAGAAATATGGCCTTTGAGAAGTCATTATGTTTAGAGGAAGTGCAGTCCGAAGATAGGTTTCCTGACCTTATGCAAAGAGGAAGAGGCTGGAGCTGGCCCTCTCTCCAACATTTGAGGATACATGGAGAAGTGGCCGCCTGCCAGCCAAGAGAAGACACTTCACCAAAAGTCCAATCAGGTGACATCCTGATCTTGGACTTTCCAGCTTCCAGAACTGTCAAAAAATAATGTGTGTGGTTAATCCATCCAGTCTTGTATTTTGTTATTAAAAAAAAAAAAAAGTTCCCAAATCTAAAATCTTTTCTTTGAGTCTCTATAGGATCTGTCTTCCCACTGATTAAATTTTTCTTCTGACATCAAATTAGTTAAGTTCATTTATATTCCTTACATTGCTGCCTTCTTACACAGAAACATTTGTTTGTGTACTATAAATGTATACTACTAATTGATTTAATATAATTTGTTATTTTTACGTTTCACACACATTCCAGATAGAACTATTCTATTTTAATTAATGATACAAATAAGTTTTTCTGGCATAAAATAGTTTTTAATTGGTTAAATGCTAGAGAAAGCACAAAGATGTTAGAACAAAACTTTGTGTTCACTATAATTTAATGATTGTTTTCTCTTAAAAAATAAAACACAGATAATATTAGGAAAAAAAATGTTTTAATGATAAAGTATATTTTGGTTTCACTTTATTTTAAAATAACTTGTGAGAAGTAACTTATTGTGTGCCTCTCAAAATGAGAACTCAAAATGTATTTGAGTAATATTAACTTTTCCATATTGTAAATGTTCTGAGAACTCTGTTCTAGCAGAGCCTACACAAAAGTGTACAGTCTACACAAAGTTAAAGGTTAGAAGGCAAAAGTGGACCTGAATCATAAACTCTGCATGATAAGGTTGAATAACTGCATGATAAGTTTTATGATACCAAATTTATTGATTAAAATAAAGACCATCGTTTCAGATTCTGCCTCTCTTTTTCTCTCCTGCCTCTACCCCCCAATATGACTATTTACCACATACTTCCACCATCAAATATATTCAATCTTTGTAGGAAAAAAAACTAATAAAATGATGTAAGGCATTTTGCTGACATTGAATGAAATCAAACTCTTTGTGAAAAAAATACATTCCAAGATTATAATGAAAAATGCTTAGGTAGACAGAAAACCAATTTGTTTCTTTCTGTGACTGATTTTTAGTATTTAAAAATAATGGGTAGTTTATTCCTCTTTTTTAAAGCATGGGCTGCCATTAGTTAAAAAAAATCCTTGTATGTATCAGCAAGATAACATTATTAGGCATTCTCTTTTTTTCCCCCCACACTATTTATTTTAAATGATATCATACTTCTATAATGTATAATGTATGATATAAAAAAGACATATCTCTTGGCACAAATAGAACATTTGTTGGCTAGAGAATTGAACATTTTTTGGCTCTCCCATTATATTCTGTTTTCATATTATTAGCTAACCACACAGCTAAAAACTCAGGCAAAGCCACCACACAAGAGGAACCCCAGGCTTGATAAATATAACCAGCTGCCCAAACCACTAGTTCTTTTCTTTTCTTGGCCCTGAGCCTTCCCTGGAAATGTATCATTTCTGAAAGATTATTCCTACATACTCAAATATATTCAAAGGAATAGCCCCCTTTATAAAATATATATTACAATTAAGACTCAAAAATTCATACAAAGCAAAGAAAATCCAATCTCCATTTCCAAGATGACTGTATAAAAATATTAAATGTGATAGAAATGAGGGGCATTGCATTTCTCATTCCTTGAGTTTATAACAATATAAAATACTTTCTTTTTTCCTCTTTCTATAATCAGGCTTAATATTTCTTAATTTTTTTCTATAAGAGTTTCTTTCTCATTCTATCTTTGTTTTTTATTTTTATAAATGCTGTTTCCAGACCACTATCCCACAAGTGTGTACACTCACACACACACACGTTTACATATGTTTACAATGGGTCTTTTATTAGGGCATCTATTTAGTGTTCCAGGTCATACAGCCATTCTTGTAGCTTTCTCTATTTAATTCCGAGAATCCTTAGGGAATTTCTTCCAAGTACTCATAAATACTTCTTAAAGTATTCCTAGGTCTATGCAGTTATAAAACTCTATGAAGGAGCTTAAGTAATACCAGCAATAATCTCCTTTGCTTAGCATAGACACTAACACATATAATACCACTCAATCATGTGCATGAATTGAATGAACCTGATATCTGGAGCCGACCATTTTCAGCTTGTCTTTTGAAGTAACAGTTTTAACAGCTCCAGCCATTCTCCTGGAGCTCAGGTCCACAGGCCTGAGGTAGGTGAAATATTTTGCAAAAATTTTATTGGAAATAAACAGAGAAACATCAAGAAACTTTCCTAAAAATTTTCAATCAACAGACTTTATTTTATTTTACATAATAATTTGATATTAAATAACATACATGGAACTATTACCTATATTATTGATCTTATCTAATTTTAGAGGCTGGATTAGCAGAAACAGAAAGTGAAGATATGAACCACATAAGCCATTACTAGAGAAACCCTGGTGAGCACTGAGCTAATTCACATGGTAGAATTTTTTTCAACTTTACCATTTTTATAAAGTTAACATAATATAAGGAAAGAATCTCTAGTAAGACGTTCCCCATTGGACTTTCAATGCTGAAATCAAATTTATTATTATTTAATTTCTCATGAAATGTTTACAACCATTTTAGTCTATCAGGTATCATAGATGTTTTGTTTATCCCCATATAGTAAGTTCCTAACACGTAGTGGCTACTCTGTAAATACGTTTGAGTGAATCAATGAAGGCAAAAGGGCTGTTCTGCAACTAACTGCAGTTTGGCCTAGAAAGTCTTTCTAGAAAGCTTCAAAAGTCTAAAAGCAATGTGAATTTTTTAAAGCTTTTGCTACTGAAGTTATGTATTCTTTTCAAACTATAAATGAGTATTATAATAACTGGAAATTATTATTTTATCCATCAGATTCATGATCTGAATTTACATGGTTTGCTCAAACCTTATAAAAAGTGTCAACCGCCCTCAAGTCTTGGAGTAATAAAATTTTCATAACAAAGAAAAATGCAAGGAGGATGTGTCCATTTTGAGGAAAGTTTATTGGAGGAATATCTTCCACTCAAAGCCATTTGATCCACCTAATTTCACGAGAAAATTTGCACTGGTTTTGACATAGTTAAAAAGAGTTATGACAAAGTTTAGTAGTAAACATTCTATGAAGAATCTAGAGATGAAAGTGAAAGGAGTCCTAATATTCATGGAACATTTTCTTAGCAAAAATATTTGGCAGACAATCATTTAAGTGTAATTTTCATTGTAATAAAAAGTGGGAGAAACACAGTGGAATGGGAACAGAAAAGCAAGAAATTGGTATTGTCGCAAGAATATATGTTTTCATAGTGCTGTGAAAAATATTTTTTAAACACTATTCACATTATTCAAAATATTTTAATTAAATGAGAAACATGATTTCATCAGTAAGAAATGTCATGATAAATCCTAAAAGTCAAACCAAGCTCATTGTTACTGACTTAATAGTATTTACCAGTATAAACTTGTTTATTCGAAAATGAGGGTCATATCCTAATCTAATAGAAATATTAGACTATGTGCTATTTGTCATTTTATAGACATATAATAAGTGCAATATTAGAAGTTTGTACTCTTTAAGATTTGGATAGATAAAACTTCTATTTTCGTTCAACTGAATAAAAAGAAAACAAAATGAAACTCCCCAAAACCCCAAATACATGAAGTCTTGAAATGTGTATTGCTAAACGAGTTCCTGAAATCTAGCATGAAAGATAGAATTGTTATTCAATGTAACGTTATTTGACCAGGAACTTCATTTTTGAGCACCTTATCAATGTATGTGCTTAATAATTGAATTATGGGGTAGCAGTGAGATAGAAGGAAATAAAACTATATGATGATTTTTCTCACACTTTACACATACAAACGCAATTTCTGATCCATGTATGCACACATACACCCACCCAAAACATTTTGATATTATCTGAGTGATAAACTTCCATTGGACTTCTATTTCTGAAGAGAATAGAATAGAAAAGTCAGAGAAATTCTCCTGCTGAGTATTAGATTGTCTATACAAAATAAAAAGAAGACTGTCTGAAGAAATTAGAATGCTAACAATGCTGGCTATAATTTACAGGGTCAAGATCAGAGAGAAGAAAGGCTTAAGGAGGTAAGCTTGGTATGTAGATCTAGAATTTCTTTACTGATTTTTAGAATGAGCAAATGAGGACCAAGAAGCAAAGCCAAGCCTCTTAGATTTAAAATGGCAAAATTTGAAGTCCAGGCCTTGGAAACAAGGGGATTGTTATAAAATTTTCATTTGGAGAGTTAGTACCTTGGCAGGCTACACTTTAGGAGCAAGAGTAAAATAGAGAAATGAATTGCACTTTCAAGGAGTGAAGTTCCATTTTATACATTCTTAATCAATCCCTGACACTGGATTAACATGATCCCAAATTGCTAATGGCTATTGCTTTTTGCAACAGTAAAATTTAAATAATCTCTCATTACAAAATAACCAGCCCACAGAAGGATAAATGACAAGGTGAGAGAGAGAGAAATGGGGAGTGGTTAATGCAAAAGGGAATCAGAGAGGGGAAAGGAAGGAAGGGAGGGAGAGAAAGAACTTAGAAATGAAAAATAACAGGGAACAGAATATCCAGAAAATCCAGATAATGAAAGCTATCAGATAAAGACTTTAAATAATTATGTTGTGTATGTTAAGGAAGAATAAGATTGAGAATTGAAACAGAAATAGTAACTATAAAAAGAATCAAAAGGGTTTTCCAGAAATAAATATTAAAATAACCAACTTAAGGAGTTCCTAATACGACTCAGTGGTAGCAAACCCAACCACTATCCACGAGGATGCAGGTTTGATCCCTGGTATCACTCAGTGGGTTAATGATATGGAGTTGCTGTGAGCTGAGTTATAGGTCACATACACGGCTCAGATCCCATGTTGCTGTGGCTGTGATAAATCCCACTTGATTATGAGGTGCAAAATCATAAAGATCAGAGTAGAAATCAAAGTAATAGAAACAAAGAAAATCATAGAAAAGATCAATGAAACAAAAATCTGGTTCTTTGAAAAGATAAACTAAATTGATAAACCCTTAGCCAGACTGATCAAGCAAAAAAGAGAGAACACAAATCAATAAAATGAGAAATGAAAAAAGGAGAAGTAACAACAGACATCACAGAAATACAAAGGGTCATAGGAGACTGCTATATGCAACTATATGCCAATAAAATGGAAAACATAGAAGAAATGGACAAATGCTTAGAAAAGTACGATCTTCCAAGACTAACCCAAGATGAAATAGAAAAGATGAATGGACCAATCACAAGAACTGAAATTGAAACTGTGATTAAAAAAACTTCCAACAAACAAAAGTCCAGGACCAGATGGCTTCACAGGCAATTTCTATCAAAAATTTAGAGAAGATCTAACACCTCTCCTTCTGAAACTATTTCAAAAAATTGCAGAGAAAGAGAAATTCCCAAACTCATTTTATGAGGCCATCATCACCCTGATACCAAAACCAGACAAAGATCCCACAAAAAAAGAAAACTACAGGCCAATTTCACAGATGAACATTGATGCAAAAATCCTCAACAAAATACTAGCAAACTGCATCCAACAATACATTAAAAGGATTGCACATCATGATCAAGTGGGATTTATCCCAGGGATGCAAGGGTTCTTCAGTATCCACAAATCCATCAATGTGATACACCACATTAACAAACTGAAGAATAAAAACCATATCATCCTCTCAATACACATGGAAAAAGCCTTTGACAAAATCCAACACCCATTTCTGATAAAAGCCCTCAGAAAGTGGGCATGGAGGGAACATACCTCAACATCATAAAGACCATATATGACAAATCCTCAGCTCACATCATTCTCAATGTTGAAAAGCTGAAAGAATTCCCGCTGAGATCAGGAACAAGACAAGGATGGCTGCTCTTGCCAGTACTCTTCAACATGGTTTTGGAAGTCCTAGCCACAACAATCAGAGAAGAAAAAGATATAAAAGGAATCCAAATTGGAAAGGAAGAAGTAAAACTATCACTATTTGAAGATGACATGATACTATACCTAGAGAATCCTAAAGACTCTACCAGAAAACTCTTAGAGCTCATCCATGAATTTGGGAAAGTCGCAGGATACAAGATTAATATGCAGAAATCAATGGCATTTCTATACACTAACATTGCAAGAGTGGAAAGAGAAATTAGGGAAGAAATCCCATTTACTATCACATCCAAAGAATAAAATACCTAGGAGTAAATCTACCTAAGAGACATAAGACCTGTACTCTGAAAACTATAAGACACTGATGAAAGAAATCAAAGATGACACAAATAGATGGAAAGACATACCATGCTCTTGGATTGGAAGAGTCAATATCGAAATGACTATACTACCCAAGGCAATCTACAGATTCAATGCAATCACTTTCAAATTACCTAGGACATTTTTCACAGAACTCAAACAAGGTATGTTAAATTTGTTTGGAAGCACGAAAGACCCAGAATAGCCAAAGACATCCTGAAAAAGAAAAATGGAGCTGGAGGAATCAGGCTCCCAGGCTTCAGACTATACTACAAAGCAACAATCATCAAAACCGCATGGTACTGGCACAAAGACAGACATATAGATCAGTGGAACAGGATAGAAAGCCCAGAATTAAACCCATGCACCTACAGCCAACTAATCTATGACAAAGGAGGCAAGAATATACAATGGAGAAAAGACAGCCTGTTCAATAAGTGGTGCTGGGAAAACTGGACAGCCACATGGAAAAGAATGAAATTAGACCACTCCCTAACACCATACACAAAAAGAAACTCCAAATGGATTAAAGACCTACATATAAGACCAGACACTCTAAAACTCTTAGAGGAAAACATAGGCCAAACCCTCTCTGACATAAACGACAGCAGCATCTTCTCAGATCCACCTCTTAGAGTGATGTCGGTAAAAACAAAAATAAACAAACGGGACTTAATTAAGCTTAAAAGTTTCTGCACAGCAAAGGAAATCCTAAACAAAACTAAAAGACAACCCACAGAATGGGAGAAAATCTTTGCAAGTGAATCCACTGACAAGGGATTAATCTCCAAAATTTATAAACACCTTCTGTAGCTCCATACCAAAAAAACAAACAACCCCATCAAAAAATGGGCAGAAGATCTAAACAGACAACTCTCTGAAGAAGACATACAGATGGCCGAGACACACATGAGAAGATGTTCAACATTACTCATTCTTAGAGAAATGCAAATCAAAACCACTATGAGGTACCACCTTACACCAGCCAGAATGGCCATCATCAAAAATCTACCAACAATAAGTGCTAGAGAGGTTGCAGAGATAAAGGAACCCTAGTACACCGTTAGTGGGATTGTAAATTGGTGCAACCACTGTGGAAAGCAGTACGGAGATTCCTCAGAAAACTCAAAATAGAACTACCATTTGATCCAGCAATCCCAGTCCTGGGCATCTATCCAGAGAAAACCATGACTCGCAAAGACGCATGTACTCCAATGTTCATTGTAGCACTATTCACAATAGCCAAGACATGGAAACAACCTAAATGTCCATTGACAGAGGAGTGGATCAAGAAGATGTGGTACATATACACAATGGAATATTACTCAGCCATTTAAAGGAACGAAATACCAGCATTTTTAGGATCATGGATGGACATAGAAATTATCATGCTAAGTGAAGTCAGCCATACAATGAGACACCAACATCCAATGCTTTCACTGACATGTGGAATCTGAAAAAAGGACAGACTGAACTTCTTTGCAGAACAGATGCTGACTCACAGACATTGAAAAATTTATGGTCTCCAGAGGAGACAGTTTGGGGGGTGGGGGGATGTGCTTGGACTGTGGGATCGAAATCCTGTGCAATTGGATTGTTATGATCATTATACAACTACAGATGTGATAAATTCATTTGAGTAATAAAAAAAGAAAAGAAAAAAAGAAAAAACAAACAAATTCAGTTGTACTATAGTCTGAGAATAAGGACTATGTGATGTTGGTTATTTGATTATTAAAACTTGCTCGGAGGAAAAAATGGCACAAATATGCCGTATTAGCAATGTCAAATGTATATAACTATATTCTACACATGTTATACAAACCATAAGAGGAAATTTAAACAACTTCATGTAATACATTTGAAAATTTTGATGACATGTATATTCCCAGAAAAACACAGCTATTCAAAGTGACTAAAAATATATATAGAAAAACTGATTACTCTTATGCAATTAAATAAATTAAGACCATAATGAAAAATCTTTCCAGAAGGCAAACTCTGGGCCTGGATAGAATCAGCAATAATTTCTGCCAAATATTAAGGAAGAAACTATTCAAATTCTTTAAGAGTATGCAAACAAGCATAACTTCAATCAACAAAGTATTACAAGGAAGGAAACCATAGGCCAATTTTCACAATCCTAAATGCAAAGTTCAGTGATATATAAAATGGCAAATAAAGGGACTTGAGTTTTTATAAGAAGGACAATGTGAAATTGGTGTTGGCATGCTCTTGACTCACAGGAACAGAGCTGTTAACCAGAGGAGCTCAAGTGCCAATCATGTACTAGTTTCTATTTAGAACCACCAAGTCATAATTTGGGCAGGCCCAGCAGCAACACAGTGAAGATGCAATTGATACATTTGGACTAGGCATGAGCTGGGTCAGAGGGCACAAATAAGTTGAATTGGCCTGAATTTTCAAGTCATCTTGCACTGACAGCCCTCCTTCAGCTCATATTTCTGCTGCATGGAGAATTTTTTATGATCATCCTACCAAATATGAAAATTCAGATTTGGATTCACAAAGGTTTAACTAGGTATATGTATACAAGCTAATAATAGACTGCTGCTCTATAACCGCCCCCCCCCCCCACACACAGGAGGAGCTCAAACACAGAGGAGAGGGGATATCCTCTTAATTGGCAAACTTCAGGAAGTATATTTCATCATCTCCTTGGTGTGGAAAGAGAATTGGCTTGAAGACAGAATATATACAGTTTCATAAGGAGTGACTAATGGCTTGGCTGGTTGTTCAGAGGCCTAAAAGGAAAAATATTGGAAGGCTAGGGATAAAGAGTTCCAGGGAAGAAATATATAGATGAACATATGGGTTTGGTCATGAAGTGAAAAGATCTATGCTTCACATGTTAGCACTCATCAAAGAGCATATTCTATGGAGAGCAACTGAACAACCAAGTAGATAGGATGACTTCAGTGTTTGACATGAGCCAACTCCAGTATGGCAAATGTTCAGATTAATGGCATAGCTATAGTGGCAACCATAGAAGTTATTCATGGGAACAACTTCATGAGACTCCACTCCCCAAGGCTTCCACAGCTAAAAGTCCAACTACCAGTAGAAGAAACCAATGCTGAGTCCTTAATATGGTAACACCCCTGGAAATACTAAATATTTTGTTAATCACACTAGATCATTTTATGCCTGGAAGATTCATTTTGACTGGAATGCCACATATTCTACATATAAGTTTGCCTTTCTTGCCTACAATTTCTTAGCTTGCTTTATGACCATGGGATTAAGAATATTGGAACTACTCTCTAGAGAATAAGATTTGCCATCACAATATCCCATTCAGTATTAGATCAGACCACAGGTCCTAGTTTATAACAATAGAGGACTGCAGTGGGTATATGAACAAAGAATATTTTCTAGCTTCATCATAAACACTACCACTCAGAAACTGGTAGGTTGATAGAGAAATTGATAATAGCTAATAGCCTTTTAAAGGCATACCTGGGGCTTCAGGTTGTGATGGCAACTTGTAGACGGGGTACCATTCTCTGAGATACAATATACACTCCAAACTGATGAATATTATTTTTATTTTGTGTGTGCCCAAATGGGTAGAATACTTTTATCTAGCTACCAAGGACTGCTAACAGGAAAGGCTTCACTTAGTAATGGTGACTTAATTGAGGAACTTAGACTTCTTTTCCCTGAAACTCTGGGCTCTTTGGTTTTAGAGTTCCTTATTCTCAAAGGAAAACACTTCCCACCAGTGAACACAAAAGTTTGAAGAAACTTTAAGCTACGGCAGTTACTGGTCACTTTATCCTCCTGTTATCAAGAGAACAACAGGAAAGAAATGAAGCCACATTTGACAGGGATAATTGACCATAATCATTAGGATCAGTTGTGTGATTCTCTTATACACGTGAGGCAGGCAAAAATATAATTCTCTCACTCCCACATACTTTAATACTTAAGTGTATTCCCCAATCAACTTCCTGCTTATAACATTTCATCTAAATCTATTTTCTAGGAAACTTATCCTAAGACAAAAGTCTTTGGTATGTTGGTGGAGCATGCCATTATAAGTATTGAATAGATGACGACTCTGTGAGTAAATGGTAAGTAATATTGGCAAACATTTATTAAGTACTGAGTAAGTATCATGCACTGTTCTAAGTTATTTACTCTATTAATTCATTTGATCCCACAACAACTATATAAAGCTGGATACATTATTACTTCTATTACACAATGGAAGAAATTGAGGATTAGCAAAATTTACTAACTTGTTCAGTGTTGCATAAGTTACAGAAGAGATTTTTCTTCCCACCATTCTTAATAACTATGAAAAATTTGAAATCTTCTCTTTTCAACTTTTTCCATTCTTTTCCTTCACTAAATTACAATGGAAAAATTAAACAATAACTTAGTGTTAATTAATCCAAGGCGCTCTCTAACAGTGAGAAAGGATTAATTCAAACTTTCTTCTATTTGTTTTACCCTTTTCTTCACTTCAGCCTCCCTTTACCACCCTGCCTCTCTCCTGGACTTTCTCTTAGAGATCTTTTCACTGTAGCAGGCTTTTAACCTTACTTGATATGTAGGCCATTTTAGTAGGAAATTTTTGATGTCTTGGGCCAAAGCTTGCTCTTATGTTATCTATCAAAATTAAAGGCACCAGATCCCCTACAAGCAATCATTTTCATGCATTCCACTACTCACTGGATAGTACCAGAGCTACTGTGTAGCACTGTAAAACCAGGCAACCAACAATTTTAGGTCTTCTCTGATGTTTGCTGTCAGACAAAAGATGATTTTACTTCCTTCTCCTTGCTCGTTAGTGATTAGCAGAGCAGTCAGATCACATGGTCAAATCACTATGTGCATTAATGGAAAGCCCAGTTCTGCTCCAACAAAGGTTGCTGAAGCATAGACCTCCTAAGAGTACTTTCTGAATCAACAATGAAGAGAATTGAGATCCAGTTTTCCAGCCAGCAAAAATACAACCTCTCATCCCCCAAAAATTGTCCATCCCATAAAGTATAAGATAAACACAGACCTTAGGAAGTTTTCAATAGCGGAAAAATAGATATTTAGGGATAACTGTTAAATAACACTTTGATTATAACTAATATATATTTGACGAAATAGTATCTTATCTGATCAATATAATAATTCTTAATTTAAAGTTTGCTCTTTGTGGCTATTTGCTTTAAGAAATCCAAATGCAGGAATAACAACCCAAAGTTTTAAGAACAGATGAGAAAGATTTAAAAACAGAGAACTCACAAATGGCAGAGAGCTGATAAATCGTTAATCCTCAAATAATAAGCACTTGACTGTTTCCTTTTCCCCATTGAGACATAACATCAACAAATTCCACATCATTGTAACCATGTAGTCACATAACAAATATTATGAAGTCATCTGCTAATATATAAATTAGTATTTATTATCTGCTAGTTATTCACACCTACAATATTTCATCATTTTTCATTTCTATTTCCCATTTTGTGTGTGTGTGTGTATTCCTGTTCAAAATCCTTGGGCTCCTTCATTAATTCTGTATATTTAGCACTATTATATATACTTTTGCCCTTTAGAGACACATTGTTCATTTATCAATAGAAATATTTTTGCCTTATTTAGTAGGTTATCTTCCCTATTTCATATACTTGCATGCTCCCACTCATCATTATTTTGCAGATTTATAAATTATTATCAGAATTATGTGTTCTGCTTAGTTGTTTTAATACACTTAGTCATATTCATTGGATATCAGTCTCTCAATGGATTTTTACAATAATCCTAGCAGTATGTGTTATGTCCACTATAGAGTCAAGGTTTAGAGAAGTTAACAAAATAAACATTGAAATTGTAGCTCTTGTTACCTAATAAAACCATGAAATACTTATTAGAACAATGGCTTATTTTTGGTGCAAGAATATGCATTAAACTAATGTACATTAATCACTAGTCCACTAACAACTGACAATTCTAACATGTTAGTAAAAACAGAACTATGCTATAATATAAATTTTTAGCATGCAGGTTTATATAGATGATCTCTTATATCTATTCCTGAAGAATTAAACATGATAGCTAGAGGTAAATTCAATTTGCTAGTTTGCTTACTTAATTTCTTATTTTCATTAGAAATTCCTATGAAATTATCTCCATATATAGGAAAACTATTTTATTTTCCATAGCCTATTTTGCCAAAATGGACACAAATCATTTAAGAGGAATAGAGTCATTGGTTATATAGATTACAATGCCATTCAATGTATGTACAGAAAGGAAGGAAAAAGCTTTTGAAAATTGATGAGTTAAGAAATTTTGGAGTTCCCGTCGTGGCGCAGTGGTTAACGAATCTGACTAGGAACCATGAGGTTGCGGGTTCAGTCCCTGTCCTTGCTCAGTGGGTTAACGATTTGGCGTTGCCGTGAGCTGTGGTGTAGGTTGCAGACGCGGCTCGGATCCCGTGTTGCTGTGGCTCTGGTGTAGGCCGGTGGCTACAGCTCCGATTCAACCCCTAGCCTGGGAACCTCCATATGCCGCGGGAGAGGCCCAAGAAGTAGCAACAACAACAACAAAAAGACAAAAGACAAAAATAAATAAATAAAGAAAGAAAGAAAGAAATTTAGCTCCCATGTTTATATGTGGCATTATATATATATATATATATATATATATATAGAGAGAGAGAGAGAGAGAGAGAGAGATCATTCTGCTAATAACATCATACTTTGAGAAACAATGTCTTAGACAGTGTACATGTAGGAAAAAACGGAATGGGGTTTGGTTTGGTTTGGTTTAGTACTTCCAGTACTTAGATAAGCAAAAAGTCAAACCTAGATTTTTTTTTTTTTTTACATTGTAAACTCTTTACTAATGTTTGGAAGTGGAATCAGTGATAACTACCTTATATCCAATGTCAAATCTTTGCTTACCTAGGCTACATGTTACATATATGATTCAATTGAAATGTTGCCTTTATAAGTGTCAAAGGATTTACTATCAGTAAAACGGAAGTGTGAAATATATGAAGAAAAAATTATGGAAATCCTTGCCATACCAATAAGCTTATCTCCACCATGCTTTCACATCTGGTAAGCAGAAATACATGTCTTTGTCATTTATTTTCCTTGTAGTTTACAGCAGATGAAAATATAAAAAAAGAACTATTGAATATCTGGGATCAAAATTTTTTCTTAAAGCCTTTATTTTTAAAAGATGATATAAAATATATCACTGATAGGTGACTATTAAGAAGACTGTTGGAAAGGCATGTTTTGTAGGTCATTAATAAAAATGATGACATTAAGGGAGAGGAAGTGCCAAAATGTTTTGCAACTAAGTCATTTTTTTAAAATGAAAGATTTAGAAAAATTGTTATAGGATTCAGGCCAAAAAAACTATTTAAATCATACTAAGACCATATAAATTAGAGTGGTGACAAATAAATAGTACATATAACTTTTGTAGCCATCTATTCTCAAATATTTAAAGTCTCTGAGGTATCAAGATTGCTTATAGAAACAGCTCAAATGTTTTTAATTTCATGGATACCTTTAAATTTGTATTCCCTATACCTTTCCAAATGGCTCTATACCTTTGTTAAATCTTAATGCCTTTTCCTCTAGGAAAAAAAAAAAGAAAATTCTTGACTTCAATAATTGAATTCAACAAATTTAAAAATATATGCTAATGGTTAGAAATTAAATTAAGAAAGCTAAAAAGTTATGTTGTGCAAAAAGGGCACTTATTAGTTGTTTTTTTAAAAAACAATCTATGCACAAACATTATATACAATTTTTGGGAAGAGTTTTAAGTCCTTTAAAATCAGTGAGAAAGTATTATGTTCAATTAGTAAGGAACCTTTTCTGAAATGATATTGAATATGGCAGAAACTGTAAAAGGTGTATTGTTTTGTAAAAACTGGGAAGTAGTAGGTACAGCATTACTGAACACTGCTGTGTGCCAGGAGAATATAAATGAACTGAACATGAATGGAATATAAATGCCAGTATATAGACTGACAATGTGGTTGATTCAAACTCATTTTACCCATACTTTTTTTTTTTTTTTTTTAATTGGCTCTTATGGCAACATATGGAAGTTCCTGAGCCAAGGGTCAGGGTCCAGTCAGAACAATAGCTGAGGCCTACAGCAACATTGGATTCTAGCCACATGTATGAACTACGCAGCAGCTTGTGGCAAGGCAGAATCCTTAACCCACTGAGCAAGGCCGGGGATCCAACCCTCGTATTCATAGAAACAATGTTGGGTCCTTATTCTGCTGAGCCACAGTGGGAACTCCATCTTTTTGATAATAACTGTATAGAAATACTGAGGGATGTGGGCTAGACTGCAAGCTAGATGCACATACATACACACATGCACACACACAAACCTGGGTCATTTCAGGAGCAGCAATGATGAAAGAGTTTGTTTAGTTGTTTCATTTTGTGCATAATTAGAGACAGGAAGCTTCAAGAGAGCAAGCTGAAATTCAAAGCACTGTGCAAAACAGCATCAACTCCAACTTTTAAAAGTTAAAACAGCCTAAATCCACCTACAGTCAAATCCCTTAGAACTGTCATAGGTTGTTTCAGGGCTTGTTTCCTGAATAAGAACTAGGAGATCTTGACTTTGAACAGAATGGGACAGTTGTGTTTTAACAGGTCTGGGTGTACAACAGAGAAGTTTCAAATATTGCATAAGGCTTCTGACCAAGAAAAGCATTTCACTCTGTTGGCTTATGTACCTAAGAGAAAGCAGATTGTTTTGAGAGAGCACTAGAAAGCAAATCATGACTGAGCATATGTTTTAAGTTTAATAAAGTAGATCATTCCAAATTGTTATTTCTTTGTCTGGTAACTATTATAACTAGTTATGTAAGTTTAAAACTTAAAAATTTGCCAATAAATTATTTTAGTTTTCCTAAAAAAGATCTCTATATTTTTGTGATTCTAGATGACAAATACCCAAAACTTCAGGCATAAAATTGGGATCATTTGGCCAACTTCTCTGCAAGCACTAGAAAGACATGATGTGAGAATTAAAAACAAATAAACAAATGTTGAATGAATAAATATCAGTAATGAGATAAACCAGCCAAGATGTGTTTCAGGAAATATTTGTTCTCTGATATTAGATAACAGGGAATAGATTCATCAAATAATGTTAAACACAAGAGTCCTCAGAGCCTTCAGTTTCTTTAAGAAATTAAAAAAATCTCAAAGTGGGATACTGCATGCAGTAGATGTTTCCACTATTTATTTAAAAATGGAGTAGCTGCCTTTTTATGGGAAGATTTAAGGAAAAATAGGTCAAATTAAATTAATGATCCCATTACATCAGATGAATCCAAGTAAAAAAAAAAAGAAGTTATGTAGATAGATAGATTTAAACTGACATGAGAGATGTGAGGATGTGAACATTAAGTGTTTTTGTTTAACATGGTGATTGGAAACTCTCTTAATGCCTATGGTTTTCTGCTTTCTTACCTGTAAACTAAAGGGATTAGAAGTAGTCAATTTCCTTCTGTCTACATTTGCTACTCTACAATCATGTTTATTAATGGATCAGTATGAACTAAATGTACATTAAGACCTGTTGCTTACACCTACTCATGTCTATATGATCTAATCTTGTGAGTTATCCATGATTGATTTTCAATCTGACAAGAAAAACATGAACAATTTCTTCTCTGATGCTATTTTATTTTTAATAAGAAAACTAATGTATTAGCATTGGAGAAACTCTGCAAATTTGTATGAAAAATTTGAATTGCTTATCTCTTCATAACCTGTCCCTTTCAAGTAGTCTGTTAACAATCTCTGAATTTTTCCACACACTATCTGCCAACAAATATTTAAATTACATTATATGCATAAATGAACTCAAATAATATATATTATTTATTAACGTGCTTTTCACACTGTCTGTTGTCAGCAGATGAATTTTGCTTTTTAGAGCATCCTTATAATGGCTGCCTGGTAGTCTATCCAATGACTGACTATAATTTAATCAGTATCCTGTTAAAATAATATTCCAAATAGCTTTATATTTGAGGTTTTATCTACTTGTGAGAGATCTTGACTTTGAAGGAAGTTGTAGAATTTTGTTATGAGACTGCATGTATAACTGATACCCAGTTTAGAAAGTGGTTCGAAATTTGAAAATGCTAAAGGTCTTGATAAATATTACCCAGTTCTCTCAGAATAATACTCTTTTTTAGTATTCCAAACATTCATAGCCTCACATCATTGAAAGAATTGTGAGTTAAAAATCTGATTATTTTAATATTTTCCAACTTGACATACTTCTTTTAACTCATTTAACCGTGAGAAGTCAATATGCTTTTCACAGCTTAATGACTTGAAATTTGCTTCCAGGAATTGCATGTTCAACATTTTGGATTTTTCTTAAAGGCTCTTATTCTTTTTCAAAATAATTATGATCATTGGTGTTTTTCATTTGACTTAGTTTAAAAATATTGTGTTGTCTAAGTTATCATTCTTATATTAACATTTAATCAATTGATGACTATTATAATATTAACTATTATATATGCCAGGGTAATATATACACATTATATCAAAAAAGAGATATTATCAAAAGCTTATAGAAAAATATAGACACTTCTGCCCCCTTCCTTCACACTCCCCCAGTTGTTCTCCTAAAAGGCAGATCAATTTCACTTTTTACTGTGTTTATTCATCTCTATATTTCTGGTAAACATGATTATTTTATTCCTCTTTAATTTTTTCAGAAATTTTCTATTAAAAATTATGATTCATACTGAGATTGTAGCACATCATGATTGCATTTCTTTCTTGATTTCGGTTTTTCTTTTTTCATTTAAAAAACAAGTTAAAATTCATGTAACACAAAATTAATGTGTTTTGTTTTTGTCCTTTTAGGGCCACACCCACAGCATATGGAAGTTCCCAGGCTGGGGTTATAACTAGAGCTGCAGCTTCCGGCCTATGTTACAGCCACAGCAATGCTGGATCTGAGCCACATCTGTGACCTATACCCCAGCTCGTGGCAACACTGAATCCTTAATACATTGAACAAGGCCAGGGATCACACCCACATCCTCAATGATACTATTCAGTTTCATTACAACTGAGCCACAATGGGAACTCTGAAAATCAGTGGTTTTAAAGAGTGGTTTTAGTATATCCACAAGACTGAAACCAACCCTAGGATCTAGTCCCCAAATATCTTTATCACCTAAAAAGAAAATTCTGTACCCATTAAGCAATAAATCCCAACCCCAATCCACCCCGCTTTCTGAAGCCCATGGACACTACAAATCTGCTTTTTGTCTCTATGGTTTGCTTATTCTGCGTATTTTATATAAATAAAATCATGCACTATGTAATCTTTTGTGTCATTTCACTTAGTGTAATGTTTGTGCAGTTTATTCATGGTGTGTCATATATAAGTACTTCATTCTTTTTTATGGATCAGTAATATTCCATGGTGTATATGTACCACATTTTGTTTATTCATTCAACTGATGGGGAACATTTGAGTTGTGTCTACAAATTGGCTATTGTGAAGAGTGTTGCTCTGGAGATTCATGTATAATTATTTGTTTGAGAACCTGTTTGTAATTCTTTGTAGTGGAATTTCAGGGTTATATGATAATTCTATGTTTAAACTGTGAAGAACTGCTAAGTACTTTTCATAGCCATTGTACCATTTTACATTACTACCAGTAATATATGAGGATTAAAATTTCTCCACATTCTCACTAACACTACTTAGTCTGTTTTTTTTTTTCCTTCATTACAGCCATCCTAGTAAGTGTGTGCTTTTTTTTAAGTCAGTAATTTCTGTGTTTTCTCTTGTTATTTTTCTTTCTAACTTCTTCCCCTATTTTCAGTTGTTCCTCAGGAAATTTTTCCTCAGTGGAAATACCATCAGGCAATTTACAGATTCTACTTCTTTTCTTGGAGACATCTTCCTGGAAAACTCTTCTACTTCCACCTACCTCTGTTGCTTTCTAGGCCTACTCTAACCATGTTGTCACAATGTTTTCTTCACTGTTCTAGAACCATTTTCTTTATCTGTCCCTTAAATTAGAGTCTTCTTATTCTGGATCTTATACTTGTCTTTGTCTTTATTTACTTCCATGTTTTGATAAACACAAACTAGAGTAGCTTCATTAGGTTACAAATATGACATATAATAATAAAGATGAGGTGAAGACAGACCTCAGCATATCTATCTGCCAAATGTATCAAATAAGAATAGGCTGTCCTCTATTCTTTTTTACAAAGCCATCATGCTAGAATATCATTCAATAACATCCTAGAGATTCTTTTCTTTCTTGTTTTGGACCTCTTAATTCCTAGAAATGTATGTCTTTAATTATGGGATTTTTCTTGAATTTTTTGGTGTGATATAAAGTGCCTTGATGTCTTTGACATCTCCAGCTCAGTGGTCTTCTATTATCTTCTACTAGGAATAAATATTCAGACTTTTACTGTGGTGGCAGAGGGAAAACCAACCAGCAAAGTGCAAAAAGGGATCCAAGACTTTAAGTTCTTAAGTAGCCATCAACCAACCTTACTGTAAGTCTCCCTCAGGAATCATCTAGAGATATCTTCTCCCATACTTCTTGAGGTTTCTCTTTTGAAGGAAAGGTAACAGTTGGCTTTCCTTACCCTTAGTTTAGAATTTATATTTCTAGGTCTCCTAAGTCAGTTGAAATCCCTCCATCTGTCTTCTAGCCTCTGAAATTATGCTGCTATTTGCTCCTATGTTGTTCTCACCATTTACGTACTAATCAATCAACAGACATTCCAATATACTTTGTCTCAGGTTATGGTCAGTCAACTCTCCACTTCTAACGTTTTAGTATGCCCTGCTTTTTCTGCCTTATTCATGTACTCCATCTTCATTTCTATATACTGTTCCACTAAGTAAAGACTTCTGAGGAATTCCTGGGTGCTTGTGCTTCTGGGTTTTTCTTGCCCAGTTGCCTTATTTCTAGATCAGCTGCTACTCAAATTCTACAGATTGGAGGCTGACAGAAAAGATGCCTTTCCATCTAACATCCCTTCACTCTCTTCTACATCTTTCCTTACAGAACAGAAGGTTTCCACAGATAAAACACTTTTTTTCCTCATAGTCTTACATTTCATGGGAAGCTGGACACATCCCCAAATCCAGAGGGTAAAACCTGGTAGGAGAATAAATCGGCTGCAGAAACTTAGTCTTTGATTACTGAACTGACATGCTGAGTCTGACAGAAGGGAGATATCAAAATGTTTCTGGGCCACTAAATTTATGAAACTTGGAGCTTAGAACTTAAGAATACATTGGTATGTGAAAAAATAACATAATTATACTAAGCACTTTAGTAGATTTGGTTACGTGAACCTCAAAGAGTTTTAACAAAATGTTTGATTATATTTTCCTTTCAAAATTATTATATTACTTTAATAAGTCATAATTTCAATGGAGAATATTTCTACACAGTATAGTCATTTTAAAAATATGAACCAAATTTTTTTATTAAAATCTAGAGTTCATTCATGGAAACAAACTTTATAAATTGCTGAGATTTATGGCTTGCAGTTTCTATAGTGAGATGAATTTAGATGGGGATTCTTACTCCAGAGTGATCATGTCAACCCAGAATAATGATTTTCTATGTTAAGAAAAGATCCTATCTTATTTTCATTAAGAAAATACCTTATTGTTATTGTTTATTGATTTATCAATTTGTAAAGCTGTACTATTTGTAGAAAACATTTGATTCATATGATTAATATAATTTTGAATTTTATTGATTTTTTTAAAAGCCCAAAAGTAGTATTCCACAATGTTACTTTGTAACACATATATAAATAATAATATGTACTCATTGATCTGTAGGGTTCTAACTTTTGAATCTTAAACTTGGATATGCCACCATCTGTTTGCTGTTTCCTTTCCTTCTAGCTCTTTTGATTTTTCTTCTCATTGTGTATGCTTTGACTTCATTGGGATTTAAAGTCTCACTATTCTACCTTTCATTTCAGTTTATTAGTTCTTTACCTGGCCTTACTTTATTCTACTTGCACACTTTAGTTGAGCCTTTATTTTTTTCCTCTTTTGAAAATCCCCTTAACTTTCTCATTATATTGCTAAATATGCTCCATAAATTCTGAAACCTGAATCAATCAAATTCCCATTTCTCTATTCCTATCCTGAAACTGTTGAGCTAAAGAGAAATCTAACAACTAATGTGGTGAGGCACTGCATCTCAAAAAGCCCTTCTTTTCTTTCTTTACATTTATATATCCTTTCTTAAATTCTTTACTTCCATGTCTTTCTTTAATTTAAGAACCATGTTCAAGTCTCCCATATATTTCAAAGTGAACGAAAGAAATTTAAAAAGAGAGAGAGAGAGAAAAGGAAAAAACAAAAAAAATGAACCCTGAATAAGAACCCATCCTGTTGGGTGATGCCAAATCTATGTACTTTCTGTCTAAGCCAAGCTTTCTAAAAGTGTAGTCCAATTTATTTTATTTCCTCTAGCTGCTTTTACCAAAATCACAGCGGTTCATCTTCTGCCTGTTATAGGAATTTTAAAAATTTATCTTAAAATTTTTCTTATAGCTACTTTTCCAAATGGTGAACAACAGAGTTTGAGTGATGACTGGCCTATTTTTGAAAATATGTTATTGTACTTTTTGTATATATAAAGGTAAAGACTATAATCTAGTCTGACAGGTAGTTGGTGAAGCATCAAGTGACAATATAATAATAAAGAGGTGTCTCCCTTGGGTGTGCCACTGTTAAGGTGATAATTGATTTGTAGGTCTCTCTGGTATTTGGGCCTCAGGGGACAGGGAATGCTAGAAAGAAGTTCTGAACTGAGGGAGAAGGACTCAGCAGCATTGGCATAGCTGAGAGGATAGTTTGAGGGATAGGAAGGAAAGTGTTGGACAAGTGATGTCTAAGATTCACTCATGTGTTACAATTCTCCTTCCCAAGCCATGGTTAACACTAAAGCTCTGTCAATGTTTGGGCTGGGATAGAAAGGGTTGTCATCCCCCTACTGCTTTTCTCCATAGTACCAGCATGGAGGAAGATTCACAGTTTCCAGGCAGAGTAGAAATCTGAGTAGAGTTCTGAGCTGAGGTTAAAAAAAGCAATAGGGAGATTCTAAGCACTGATTGGGAACCTTTAGAAATACAATGCAAGACCATGGCGAGTTTTGTCATTATTATTTTGGAGGTTTGTTTTTTATTTGACTATTAAAGGAAAAGAACTGACCCAAAAGGTTAGTTTTTAAATTATTTTTTTAATAATTAAAAATTTCAGTGATTCCTAGATATTATATTACTTACATTCTTTGTAGAGTTTAAAGATAATGGTGAAATGCTAAAATCTCCTTGAAATAAACTAGCTAATATTGGGTTCTGATTGCTGGCAACAACAAATCCTATCTGAGAGAGAAATTGGTTTCTGGAATTACAAAATTTCAAGTGAAAGGACAAAAATTTTGTAAATGATTATTTCAAAATGAATGGGAAATAGTGAATATCCTTCTATCCCTTAATAAATAAAATTGCCTAAAATTATAATCTTAGCCTTTGGCCTCTGTAAAGCTGATTTTTACTCTGTATTTATTACTAATATAGTAGCAAACTACATCAAATTGCCCTTGAAAGTCTCAATTTCATAAGTGAAATTCTTGTGTCCTAAGAAACTCCTCAGTCCTGGGTAAACCAGGATTGTTGGTCATTCTAGTCTTGGATCAGCACATTTCCTTTCTTTATATATTGGTGTAGTAATAACCCCCACATCCCATATCCCAATGTAAGGAAACTAAATTAGATCACCTTATATATTTATATTACATAGCAGCACTGTTTGGCAGTCATTAGTTATTATTATAAATATTTATTATTTTGTCCAGTTACTGGAAATATAAAATTTAATGTTATATAAGAAAGTAGTTGGTAAAATAAATGTATTTTGTTATTTTCTATATCCACAGAGGTTGAAGCTGAATGAGAATAACTACTTTATGTGGCCTTTAATGGAATACTAAAATAATATCAAAAAATATAGCTGGCTCATCTGAAAGAAGGTGGGAAAGACCAGACTGTGTGAGCATATGCTTTTTAGGTGATGAAGTCATTTTATGTCTTTGGTTGAGAATCCACACTGTTGAAGGTTAAAAAGATCATGTTTTCTGTGCTGTGAAAGATGCACTTGTCCAGTAAGGAATGCTGTATTACAACAGCTTTAAAAGTGTCCACCTTGGAAGAGTCAGAGGAATTGAGAATGTCTTCTGTTATCCACACCCCAACCTAGTATCTCCAGTTTTATACCTTCTTTCTATTAGTCAGGAGTATACGTCTGTGAAAACTGAGCTCTATTTCACATCTAAATATCCTGTTATCTAATATTAAATGATAGAATAAAGCAAGCCACTTTTAAAATAGAATATTAAAGAATAGGCTGAACTTACAGGCCTATTGCTTACATCCAGAAGAGAAAACAAATAGTAATGTAAGTATCAGTACAAGTTTTCTGACTCCAGATATTATGCAGTGAAATTCACCCAAATGAAATTGATATTCAATGGCCAAGTAAGTTTTTAGTAGAACTGCATTTCTGGAAAGTCCCCATGACAGTCAAATGGAAGCTTGGTATTTTTCAGCTTCTCAGGCATTCTCACCATCCAATATACCTGCTCCAAACACAGAAGAACAAAGACAATTCAATGCCTCAATAGCTATATAAATTGAGGGCACTGGAATGTTTCACAGGAAGCAGAGATTTTGGTTATAACGGAGCCTCCAAGACAGTAAATAAATAGGAGTGCCTCAGGTTCTTTCATGAGCTGGAGTAAGATGGTGGCTATTGCTGGGCTCATATTACAGATTTGTAATGAACCTGTCTGGAACCTGGCCTGAGAATATTTGAACAGTCAAGTTTTCTTGGATCTCTCTCCAAATGGCAAATCTCTCAAGCATGACAGCATCTGGGTAGCCCTACTTCTTACATGTTGGCTCCAAATTCCCAGAGTATGAGTTTGGAAAGAGAGCAGAAATGTGTCATATGGAACTCTTATAATCGTTTGTGATCTACCTTTCGTAATAATACAGTATCCTTTTTGTTTCATTCTAGTGGTCAAAACAGTTGCAAAGGGTCGCTCATGCTCAAGGTGAAGGAGCACATTCTTTATTTTTGGATGAGAAGGGTCTCAGCTTTACATTATAAAAAGACCATGTAGGTTGGGATCTTCATCGACGTGGCCTCCTTTGAAAACTACTATCTGCCAAAGAAAACTTTCACAGAATGATTTTCATATTAATAAAAGATGGAATATGGATACAGGGAATTCTTATGACACTTGTATTTTAGACTCTAGCCGTTCCTGAGGCTTAGCTGTATTCCTGCCATTTGCCTATTGTATTTTTATAAACTTCTTGCATAACCTACTTCATGTGACATAAAGGGTTTTCACAAATTCGGCTCCCAGATCCCCATTTTTAATGTCTGAAATCTAAATATCAAGTGATTTCCTAGACATATCAGTCTGTATTTACGTGGAAACTGAAAATTCAACTTATCCTAGACTAAATTCAGAACTTTCCCCTAAACCTGTTTCTTTTCTTGTCTTGGTGAAATTAATCTATCAGTACTCCAGTAGAAGATGATATTAATTAATTTATCACCCTGATATCAGTCCCCACTTCTGGGAATATCATTTATTATCCCTGTACTTAATTCAAATTTATGACAACTGATATATTTTTATAGTCCATGTCTTGGCCACATCTAACTGGCCCTAGGTATACCTTATGAAATCTGACATGGTACTTTTTCCTTGGGAACCAAAAAGGAAAATAAGAGTTACTTCTAAAGTAATATGTTTAAATGGATGATGACACCATCGGCTGAATAACAAAACACAGGATGAAGAGATAATTTTCAGAGGAAAATTGTGAACTCAGTTTTGAATGTATTGAGTTTGAGGCAACTGTGTAATAACTTTGTGGAAATATTCAGTGGGAACTTGGTAAAGTCAGTTTGTGAAGGAAGGGAAAAAACAACATCAAAAAAAAAGTATAAATCCAAAGTAAGAATGTTATTAAACACAGTGACAAGAATTAAAGTGATAATTGAGTGATATCACAAAATTTTTCTTTTGACATTATTTTCCAAGTGAAGATTTTTATAATTTCAATATTATTCTCCAGTTAACCCATAGTTGAGCCTTTTAAGGACCATTGAAATAAACAGTATGTGTGTTCCCTGATGCCTCAGTGGGTCAAGGATCTGGCATTTTCTTTCTTTCTTTTTTGTTTTGCTCTTTAGGGCCACACCCACAGCGTATGGAGGTTCCTAGGCTAGGGGTTGAATCGGAGCTGTAGCTTCTAGCCTACGTCACAGCCACAGCAATGCAGGATCCATGCCGCATCTGCAAACTGCATCATAGCTCATGGCAACACTGGATCCTTAACCCACTGAGTGAGGCCAGAGATTGAACCGACATCCCCATGGTTACTAGTTGGATTCATTTCCACTGAAACACA
This sequence comes from Sus scrofa, assembly GCF_054392235.1. NCBI lineage: Eukaryota > Metazoa > Chordata > Mammalia > Artiodactyla > Suidae > Sus > Sus scrofa. The sequence goes on from NC_139386.1 coordinate 53,738,352, forward strand.
ATGGTAACTCCAGCGTCTGGCATTTTCAGATTGCTGCTGTGCTGCAGGTTAGACCCCTAGCCCCAGAGCTTCCACATGCCATAGGTGTGGCCAAAAAATACACAATGTATAAAGATAAATGGACATATAACCTGTTTTAATCGAAATAACTTTTATCATAATTGGGGTCTAGTTATCTTAAGAGCATTTCAGTTCTAATTATGGTTAGTATAGTTGGATGGAATATATGAAAGCAAAATTCAATTGTTTTATTCAAAATCACAATAATGCACAGTGATTGAGCAACAACATTACTGTGGAGCATCATTCTACAAGGATTGACTAGTAAAATTTCAATTTTCACTATTCCTTTTGAAAAATTATCTAAGAATCTAGAAATAGACAGTGACAAGTAACAAAATTATCAGAATGATAATAATGAAATTCTAAGAAGCATGGTAGATGAATGGGTAAGCAAATTGTGGCATATTTGTGTGATGGAATACTGCTCAAAGCAATATGAAGAAATGAAATGCTGATGGCTACAATGCAGATGAATCTCAAAAGCATACTGAGCAGAAATAGCCAAGCACAGGAAAGTGCTTAATGTTGATGCCATCTATGTAAAGTTCTAGAATAGGCAAAACTAAGTTGGAGTGATAAAAGTCAGATCCCTGGTTTTCTGGAGGTGAGGATGGGGTAATTGATTACAAGTGGAGAAGAGAACTTTAAGGTAATAGAAATAGTCTGTATCTCTCTTGGGAAAGTGGGCACACCAGTGTATATATTTGTCAAAACATTAAACTCTATAGTTAAAAATGTTAAAAAAAAGGAAGCATGAAGATATTTGCGTTTATTTAGTTAAGAGGGAAAAACAAACTGCCATTTACTAGAAAATAGGGGGATTTTTTTTGTTGTACATAAGTAATTTTTTTCCTTTTGTGACCAAAATCATTTAAATGAGATTTTCTGGTGGGTTTGAGAGTTTTTTGCTTTGTGATATTCAAAAAGAGACTAGAAAAATATTTTCACAAAGTGTTTCAGACATTTACCTGCCTAAAGACAGGCAGATGGAACAGAAGATTTCTCAAGGCCCTTTATAGTTCTATTATCCTATAATTCTGTAATTTCACAGTGAATCAAACCACTTTATGCTGTCAATATTCTCCATTTATGTGAACAGGCATTAACTCCTGTATTTTATTTCATTTATAAGATAAGAGCTTGAAAACCACCTTCAGACAACAATTTGTACATGATCTGATATATTTTCAGTTTTTTAAGCATGAAAGATTTAAAAGAACTGTATGCAAGCCTGCATTATTTATAAAGGGAAAGTATGAAACAGCACACCATAAAATAAATTAAAAGAGAAAAGCTGTAGAGTGCTAGTTAAAGCCTCTATAGCTTATGCTTCTTTTTCAGATCAAACACAAGTCCACACCTTGAGAATGCTAATAAAGGATTATAGACCTCTTCTAGGAACCACTAAGGACCTCTCTTTTCTATAATAATGGACACACTTGCTTAATAAAGCCAGAGATTTGCTTTATTTTCATTTAGGATCATTTTATTTTATTGTCTTTTGTCTTTTTAGGCCTGCACTTGCAGCATATGGAGGTTCTCAGGCTAGGAGTCAAATTGAAGTTGTAACTGCCAGTCTACACCACATCCACAGCAATGCAGGATCCGAGCAGCATCTGCAAGCTACACCACAGCTCATGGCAATACCAGATACTTAACCCACTGAACAAGGCCAGGGATCAAACCCGTGTCCTCATGGATACTATCAGGTTTGTTAACCACCCAGCCATGATGGTAACTCCAATTTAGGGCATTTTAAAGCTTTGACAAACTAGCTACCTATTGGTTATCTTATTATGATTTGTACTTTTCCTTATGATTCTCATCAAAAATAAACTGACAAACACAAAACTAAACTTATTAACATTTACTAGAATACTAATCTTCTTTATCTGTACAACTGGGAATAGTAATAGAATCTACATCAAATGGTTTTTGAAAGAATTGAGTTTATCTGTAAACTTGCAATAAGTTCAAATTTAAAATTATTATTACAGTAGAGACTCTCCTAACTAATCACTGTTTAATAAATCTACCAAATTAACCAAGGTTCTCTACTTCCTACATAAAACATACTTATTAATAAGCAAAGCAAACCAAAAAATATGTGGTTAGAAAAATCCCCTTACATTCATTTGGTTATTCCAAAATCTTAGGTATATTTTTATACATATCCTACATATTGCAATTTTGTAACATAATTACTTAGTAAATATGTTAATATGGTTACCAAAGTGACAGGTGTCAGGGACGGATGGAATGAGGGTTTAGGATTGGCATATGTATATGGAATGACTGGCCAAGGGGAAACTTCTGTGTAGCACAGGGAATGATACCCAATATTCTGCGATGATCTATATGGGAAAAGAATCTGAAAAAAACAAAACAAAAATGAAAACAAAGCATGGTATTTAACTTAAATATACCAGTTGGGATTTAGGTTAGCAGAAATCTTTTAAAATTTTTGATCCTCTAAAAATTTGCTATGTAACATATTTATAACTCTTTTTATGATAAAATACCCAATACCATGAACAAAATAAAGATTCAGTTGTCCAGTATTAGTATATTGTTAGGATTTTATTTATACGAGTAAATTAATATGGAGCTGGTCAACCAGAAGAAGTAGAGCTGTAAGGTAATTTTATAGATCATTATAGTGATTTTAAGTGAAGAAAAAAAGAATTCTTGCCACAATCCCCAGTTTTCTATGAGTCATCATATTTAATATTTGACTAGAGTATCCTTGAGATGCCGACGGAGGCTTGTGCAGGAATGGTTCCATTTTCCAAAGCCTGGGATAATTCCATTATAATACAAGGAGTTTTTCATTGTCTTATCCTAGAAAAAGAAAGATTATTTTAAAAAACCCTATCAAATCTAAACTTTAAAACTCATAATATAATAAATTCCATATAGCAATTAAAAAATGCATGATATGAATCTCTCTTAAAAGTTTTGTAGGTAGAATTTTCACCTAATCAAAGTGTACAAAAATTATAATTTATACACAATTTTCTCTTAAATAAAACAATATTCATATATGTAAATTATTTCTCAATGGGGCTAACTATTTTTTTTCAAAGCAAGAAAAAGGAATATTAGAAACTATAATTCTGACTTTATAAAGTATGTTTTTAATTTTGAAATTTTCTATATATGTCATTTTTTTATTACTCAATGAATTTATACATTTATAGTTGTACAATGATCATCACAATCCAATTTTATAGGATTTCCATTCCATAACCCCAGCACAGCCCCCACCCCCCAAACTGTCTCCTTTGGAAACCATAAGTTTTTCAAAGTCAGTATCTGTTCTGCAAAGAAGTTCCATCTGTCCTTTTTTCAGATTCCACATGTCAGTGAAAGCATTTGATATCGGTGTCTCATTGTATGACTGACTTCACTTAGCATGATAATTTCTAGGTCCGTCCATGTTGCTATGCATTTAATTTATCATTTTGTTACTGGCATTAAGCTGATAAAACAAGGAATTATTTGTCCTATTTTTATCTTTTGCCAAGAGGATAAACTATTATAAGAACTGGAGTCACTTATTTTATCATTAAAATATTTGATGCCTCTTTTGGGAACCTCTTAATTTGGGAAATTTTTATAGTGTCCCTCCTTAGAAGAGGTTAGACCTCTCTGCTCCACTGATGGCAGCGGTGTCTCTGTAACTTGCCTTGGTCAGTGGATTGAGACTTGAGGTGTGCCATTTCTAAAAAAGAAGATTTGGGAGCCTTTGGGTGTTTCCTAATTTGTCTCTTTTTTCTCCAAGTGGGACAACAATCTGAATCCCATTGTATTGAAGAGAGAAGTCAACCCATGCTGGGTAAGGGGGTAAGAAGTGAACCCTTGTGGTTGACAGACATTGAGGACTTGGCAGTCATTAATGCCATAGCAAAACTTAGCTTAATCTGGAAGATTACATTAATATTTTAAAAATATATATTATTCTAAATTTGATTTTATCTATATTGAATTTATTTAATCTCTGAAAATAGACATTAAAGCCACAGATAACTTTATCAATGTGATATTTATAAATAAGTAAAGGGAATGAGTTTGTGTTGGCTGCCTACCATGTCTCAATTAACTTTCACTACAAACCTGAAAGATAGGGAGTATTTGATTACTTTTTAGTTGAAGACATTAAAGAGGTTTTTAATAAAAACTTCTGACTCCCAGGGTTTTGTGAATAATTACATGTTATTTAAATGCACAATGATAAAATTATATTTAGTTCTTAGAACATAAACATTTTGCAACTCTTAAAACAAAGCAATTATCCATTAAAAACTATGAAATCAATAATATTCAAGTTAACATTAATTTAATTTGAAAGATACTATAGTTATGCTGAAATTATATTGTGATTCAGAAAATAAATATGGTATTGATTATTGCAGCATAACTTTTTGGTTTTTAGTTTGATATGCTTAGACTCTTGTGCTCAACATATTAATTTAATACTTCTACCACATTTTTTTAATTTGTAGGACAGAAAAACTTTTTTTCCCACTTAATAGACCAACATTAGGTTATTTTCCATTCAGCTGCTACAAAGGAAATAATTATGTATTAAGTTTGTCAACTTTTTTTCATAAAACTTAGATAATTAAAACAGTACCTAATCCTGTGAAATTAGATTGTTATGATCATTATACAACTACAGATGTGATGAATTCATTTGAGTAATAAAAAACAGTACCATAAAAGACAGAGAAAATAAATCTGAGCAGTAAACAGATACTTGAGTGATAATCCAAATAGTTCAAGATGCATTTATATTACTTGTCTGTTCTATTAATTAATTTAATATTCTATTAACAAGTAGCAATAATATATAGATTTATAGTAAAAATAAGAGATACAAAATATTGTACATACATCAATTATTTCAATGAAATTTGAACTTATGAAACATAAGGAACTTGAGTTCCACATGTTGATCCCAAAGTAAGGCTTGGAAATGTTATGTAAACTGTCAGTCATTCAGCTCAAAAATGGTAAAGCACAGATTTGAATCCAATTCAATATTATCATGTTACCATGAAATTAAAGTTCTAAATATAACAGAATCCTATTTAAAGTAAATAGTTCTAAAACACCACAAAACTTATGATCTTATAATAATAATGACTGAAAAGTAAAAAGGAATAGAATTGTTGACCAAAAGGACAGCAGACCAAATACATAGACATGGAAGATGTGAATCATAGATTCTTTCTTGTTCAGAAGCTGATGGCAACAGAAATAATACTTTTTTAGAATTAACATCAAATCACTTTACGTTTGCTTATTTATTTTTTATTTACATTGCTATATTTGCAAAAACTATTGGAGATAAAAAATTCAATAAAATCAAGGAAGACAAAGTCAGCTAAGATGACAATTCATAGGACATAAGGAAAGTAATAAGATAAGAACTCTTGTTTGGTGGAAGTCAATGAATTTCTGAATAAAACAAACCTATTTCTCAGGATATAGTTAGACACCATTGGTAGTAATATGTAGCATATATTTAATAACAGTTTTTTTAGGAAAAAAGTAAACATTCAATTGTCCTAAAATTTACCTTACTGTATATCATATTTACTTTTTTATTTTTTTATTTTTTTTATTTATTTATTTTTTTTGTCTTTTGTCTTTTTGTTGTTGTTGTTGTTGTTGCTACTTCTTGGGCCGCTCCCGCGGCATATGGAGGTTCCCAGGCTAGGGGTTGAATCGGAGCTGTAGCCACCGGCCTACGCCAGAGCCACAGCAACGCGGGATCCGAGCCGCGTCTGCAACCTTCACCACAGCTCACGGCAACGCCGGATCGTTAACCCACTGAGCAAGGGCAGGGACCGAACCCACGACCTCATGGTTCCTAGTCGGATTCGTTAGCCACTGCGCCACGACGGGAACTCCTACTTTTTTATTTTTTTAATCTATAAAAGTAGCAATAATTTACTTTTCTAAATTAAGTTTAATCTACTCTGAACATTTCATTTTTGGGAGGACATACAAGAAATTGAATGGAGTCACACTTTAAAAAGATTTTATATTGATATATAGCTGATTTACAATGTGTTAATTTCTGTTGTATAACGAAGTGATTCATTTATACATGTATACATTGATTTTTATATTCTTTTCCACTATGGTTTATCACAGTATATTGAATATAGTTCCCTGTGCTATAGAGCAGGACCTTATTGTTTATTCATTATGTGTATAATAGTTTGCACCTTCTAATAACAAATACCCAATCCATCCCTCCCATCCCCAACCCTTCTCCCCCAACAGATCTGTTCTCTGAGTCTGTTTCTGTTTCACAGATAAGTTCACTTGTGTCATATTTTAAATACCACATATGAGAAATATCATATGGCATTTGTCTCCCTCTTTCTGACTTCACTTAGACCCATAAGCCCCAGGTAATTACTTTTCTACCTTCTCTCTCTATGAATGTAAGATAGAATTTGACTAAGAACCTCATATATGTGGAATCATACAATATTTGTTCTTTTATGTCTAGCTTATTTCACTTTGAAATAAGTGTTTTCACTTAGCAAAATGTTTTCTAGCTTCACCCATGTTGTGCTATGTAACATTCTCTCTTATAGTTTCTTTAGCTGGATGCATAAGCATGTTTGGAAAAAAGCTCAAAAAGAATTAGACAAAATGAGCTTAGTGGAGAGTAAATTGAAGTGTACCTTTTTTTTCATGAGAGAGAGACAGAGAGACAAAGCTAGAGAAAGAGAAAATGGGGGGAGCCAAAAGAGAAAATGCAGAAGCTGATATTATAGCACTTGCCTTTTTTTCCATTACAGTGGAAAATTAATTTGAACACTTTTCAGCACTTCTTAATTTCAGGTTCACATTAGTCACAGAGCTTTTTAGATTTATTGCTTGGTTTGAAAATGGACAAAAACTTTGTTAAGAGTCTCCCTATCCAACCTTCTTTTCCCAAATTTTATGAAAACCAGCAGGTTTTTCTATTAAGAACCTAGTCGTGGGAATCAAATAAGAAGATGTCATTGTTATAAAGTGATGCAGTGAGGACAAAGACTGCCAAGTTAAACACAAAGAGTAAAAGTCTGTCTGCATATTCCCACACTCTTACACATGTATTCCAGTGTGAATTTTCTGTGAGTTTCTAATGACAGAACTTGATCCACCAGACAATCATTCTGAAAGGGCTCAGCTCTCTCCAGAAACTGCATTTATATTTCCCAGATGATTGCATCTTTTATCAAAAGCAGCAGTGAAGAAATGGGCAAGCTCAGCATCAGAAAAGTAATCCAGCTGTGATGACTAGTTTCACCTACAGACAATATAGGAGAGGGAATGAAAGCAAGGCTGTTGTTGGGTTTGGATTCTTAAGAGTATCGTTAAGTGTATGTCATTAAAGATGGAAAAAAGTCACTGATTACCAGATGCAAAGTTTTTTCTTTGGGGAACCGAATGGTTTATTTATAAACTTAGTTTGTGTTTTTCATCGTTGACATATATGAGTCAAAAGCCTCAATAAATATAACATTCAGTACAAAAATAAAATAAACAGAATTTATGCACATCATACATACAGATATGCCTCTACATAAGTGTCCATAGAAATATATTTTTTAATAGATGGTTGTAATTCCTTCATAAAAGTTTCTTGTATGTACAAACATCATAAAAATAATTGGATTTACTGGCATTTTCTCCTAATACATAGAGTGCATTTTAATTTTGTTGATAGTTTCCTTTTCTATGAAGAAATTTTTTTAGTTTGATATAGTCTTTCTTGTTTATTTTTGTTTTTGTTGCCTTGTGTTTGTTTTCAAATCTAAAAAAATCATTGCCAAGACCAATGTCTAAATGCTTACCCCATACATTTTCTTTTAAAAGTCCTAGAGTTTTAGGTCTTACTTGCAAGTCTTTAATCTATTCAAGAGTTGATTTTTGTTTATGGTGTAAGATAGTAATTCAATTTTTTTTTTGTACGTGACTGTCTAGTTTTCCTATTACCTCTTATAAAGAGAGTCTTTTCTATCTCCATTGTATATTCCTGGATCTTTTGTTGTAAGTTAATTACTGTATCCACATGGGCTTATTTCTGGGCTCTCTGTGCTGTTCCATTTATTTATGGGTACATTTTTCATGCCAATAACCTAGTTTCTTAACTTTTTCTTAGGATTATACATCTTACTAAAAGTTTGCCTATCAAGAGATTACATTTGCAACCTGGCTTAGCCTTCTCCATGCTGAATCCTGCTTTATATATAATCATTTGTTGATTTTTCCTTCATACTCTATATCTGCTTTGATTTCTAAAATCAATGAAAGCAGCCAAATAAGAAATGTCAAAATATTAAATCCCTTGAAACCTTTTCTTTCATATGATGTGCTATTTTCTCACTTCAAGACTTATAATAATAACATATTCTGCATTTCATATAGATTGCTCCTTAATTTTTTTATGCTCAATCCTTGAATTTTTTTATCCTTCTATCACTGATAAATGGACTCTATCCTTTGAATATAATATATGCAATTGGTTTTTATACAATTTAGACAGATACTATATCATTAACCACTGTGTGAAACAACTTACAAATTACAGTGGTCTCAAGAAATACTTATGTCTTTACATTAAGAACCATGGAAATTGGCTTGGGTTTTACATTAAAGAAAGAATCACAGAGCTGCACATAATCAAAATAAGACATCATAGTGTATAATCCACACAATTAACATTAAATCTTTCACTTTTTCCATACAAATGGGGAAAATAAGGAAATTATAACTGATTCCTTTAGAATACTTTGAATTACATTAATATTCCACAAGTTCCATATTATTATACTAGGATCTAAAATAAATTTTAAGCTCCGAAAGAAAAGCTTCATGACAGCTAGCAACTTTCACATTTATGAATTGTTACAAAGATGATTGTACAGAAAGATCATGTCCTCCTATGGACAACACACCAAAATTACAACTTCATGTAGAGCAAGTATCTCTGAGAAAATATTTTCCACAGCAAATAATGAAAAGGAGGAGTTCCCATCATAGCTCAGTGGAATTGAATCTGACTAGCATCTATAAGGATGCAGGTTTGATCCCTGGCATTGCTCAGTGGGTTAAGGATCTGCCATTCCCATCAACTGTGGTGTAGATCACAGTTGTGGCTTGGATCCTGCATTGCTGTGGCTGTGGTGTAGGCCAGCAGCTACAGCTCCTATCCTGGGAACCTCCGTATACCACAATTGCAGCCCTAAAAACACAAAAATAAATAAATAAATAGGAAATGCTACAGTGAGTAGGTAGGAGGGATGGAGACACACTCTGGCTGAAAAACTCACCCCTATTACTGTAGTAATACCCCATTGGCAAGAGGGGTATTACAGCCTTGAAGATTTCCCCCTGAGAATAGAGGGTTTCAAACCTTACATCCCACTCCCCAGGCCAGGGGACCTGCACTGGAAATATAAGCCCCCATAATATCTGAAAACCAGTGGGGCTTACATCTTATGGCAGCTGGAGGGCTGTAGGAAACTGAAACACCTCTCTTAAGTGGCATCTGAAAAAACGAACTCTTTCTAACTTCCAGTACAGAGACAACCTTCTGAAAAGCACCTGGGCCATACATAAAGGAGATTTATTAAATATTTTATAGTATATAGCGAAAGAGTAGAGACCTATTGGAATTTACTCTGAGTACAGAGAGGCTGGTAGGTACCAGTCTTCATTCATTAAAAAAAATAAATAAATAAGTAATGTTTCAGTTTGTTTGTTTACTTATAGCTCAACTTTTACCTAGCTGGGTCAGTGCTGGAAAACATTTCTGACTCTTCCCATCCAACCTGCTGGTGATCGCCAGAGACCTTCCAAAGCAGCTCATGCCCCACCAAACTTGGTCAATTCCCTTTGCTTACACTGCCAATCCCTCAAAGCAATTTCCATGATGAAGGCCAGCCCAACACACCAGAGCCCTCATAAGAATTGTGACCAGGCCTTGCAGCCATCTGCATCAGTACCAGATACACATACTAGTGTTCTTGCAGCAAGTATGGCCCAGCCACAACAGTAGAAAAGATGAAGGACAAAAATAGAACACTCCTGAAGCAATGGCTCCAGTGGCCAGGGTGAACCACACTTCTGGGTCTCCATGGGACACCTTTTAAACAAGGTCACACTTTTAAAACCAGGAGACATAGCTGATCTACTTAATGAACAGAAACAAACACAGATAGTTAGGCAAATTGAGACTGAAAAAATAAGTTCCGAAAAAAAGAATAAAGCAAAACCTCAGAAAAAAATTAAATGAAACAGATAAGCAAACTTTCACATAAAGAGTTCAAAGTAATGGTCATAATGATACTGAACTCTGGAGAAGAAATGACGGACACAGTGAGAACATAACAAATAGAGAGAAAGTATAAAAAGAACCAATCAGAGCCAATAATAAAATAATATGAATGAAAAATACATAAGATGGAGCCAGCAGTAGATTATATGATGTAGTAGGAAGGATCAACAACCTGGAAGACCAAATAGTGGAAAACACCCAATAAGAACAGCAACAAGAAAAAACTAAACACAAAAATGAGGGGATAGTTTAAGAGACCTTTGTGACAATATCAAGTATACTAATATTAGCATTATAAGAGGTACAGAAGGAGAAGAGAGAAAGATGGTGAAAGATCATTTGAAGAAATAATGCCTGAAAACCTTTCTAACCTGGTGAAACAGACATCCAAGTCCAGGAAGCATAGAGTTCAAAACAAGATAAACCCAAAGAGACTCAAACAAAGACCAAAGATAAAGAATTAAAATGTCAAAAGTTAAAGAAATAATTTTAAAAGCAGCAATATAAAAGCAACCACTGGCTTCTATCATTTTATTGTATTTTATTGTTTATTGTAGATATTGTATTTTTTATGAATTAAAGGTTTCTGGTAACCCTGCAGCAAACAAGCCTGTTAAGTGCTATTTTTCCAACTACATTTGCTTACTCCATGAGCAAAGTCTGTGTCACAATTTGGTAATTCTCACAATACTTCAAAGTTTTTCATTATTACATTTACTATGTGATTATCAGTGATATTAATATAAGACCTACTGAAGTCTCAGAAGATAAATTTTTTAGCGTGAAGATTTTTTTTAATTAAAGTATGCGTACCCTTTTTTTAAGACATAATCTACTGCACACTTAATAGATTATAGCATAGTATAAATAACTTTTATATACACTAGAAAATTAAAACTATTGTGTGAATCACTTTATTGTGATATTCTGTTTATTGTTGTGGTCTGGAACTGAAACCTCAATATTCTTCAGTTATGCCTATAGTTACATAAGAGAGTGCCCATTAGACTTTATGAGGACTTTTCAGCAGAAATTTTAGGCCAGAAAGGGGTGTCACAAAATACTCAAAGTACTGAAAGGAAAAAAATTCAGCCAAGAATACACTACTCAGTACAGTTTTTCATTTAGAATTGAATGAGAGATTAAGAATTTGCTCCAACAAACAAAAGCCAAAAATGTTCATTATTGCTAAAGAGAGATTTATAAGAAATGACTGAGGAACTTATTTAAATAGAAAACACAATAACTAGAAATATAAAAATTGTGAAAGAAAAATATCACTCTTAAAGCAAAAATATAGTAAAGGTAGTAGATCAACCATGTATACAGATGTTACAAAAGAAAAATAAAACTAGTAAAATCATATATATACATTAATATATACATATATAATATACATACTATATATATTATATATACAACATGCAATATATAATTATATTATATAATATATAATATATACATTAACTAGCTGAGTAATAAAATTAACAAATGTAAAAATGACATTAAAACCCCAAATTGTGAGGGGGGAGTAAAAATCTAATGCTTTTAGAATGGACTGGAAAAAAAATAGTCATCAAATTAAAATACACTGCTATATACATAGATTGTTATAAAATAATCTCAGGGTAACCAAACCAAAACCAATAATAGATACACACACAAAAAAAAGAGAAAGGAAACCAAAGATAGTTCTTACAAAAGTCTTTAAATCACGAAGAGAGAAAAAGAAGAATAAAGGGAGGAAAAAATGATAAAACCAACTCCCAAACAATTCCATAAAATGACAATAATCATATACCTATCAAAAATTACTTTAAATGTAAAGTGTCTAAATGATCCAATCCAAACATAGAGGGGCTACATGGATTAGGAAAAAAAAATCAGGAGTTCCCATCTTGGCTCAGCAGTTAAGGAACACGACTGGCATCACTGAGTACATGGGTTCCATTTCTGGTCTCACTCAGTGGGTTAAGGATCCAGCATTGCTGTGAGCTGAGCTGTAGGTCGCAGACGTGGCTCAGATCCCACGTGGCTGTGATGTAGGCTGGCAGCTACAGCTCTGATTGAACCCCTAGGCTTCTATCCTCAACCCTCTTCAACAGTGACCTTCTCAAGTCAATCATGAATCTCATATTTCCAAAAGCAGTGTTTCTTCCTTGTTTTAATCTTCCTTGTTATCTGAGCAAGTAACATTGCTCATGCTCTCTTTAAGACAACAACAAAAGGCTTTATTTATTTCCTTTGTTTCCATACTACCACACTCTTCTGGTTTTCTCCTACCTCCTAGACCACTTATTCTCTCATTCCTTTTTGCAGACTTCTCCCCCTCTGCTCAATCTCTAAATATGGGGTCACTCTGGCCTCAGTACTGATTCCTAAAACTTATCCTCTTCTCCATCTACATTCACCACTGCAATGACTTCCTTCAATTACATGGCTCTAAATGCCCCTTACAGGCACATGATTTAAAATGTATATATCCACTATTTCCTCCTCTAGAACCTCCAGATGCGAATTTACCTGTATTAGTTTTTTGGGTCTGCTGTAGCAAAGTCCCACAAACTTGGTGGCTTAAACAATAGAAATTTATTTTCTCACAGTTCTGGAGGCTAGAAATCCAAGATCAAGATGCCAGTATGGTTGGTTCCTTCTGAGGGCTGTAAGGAAGAACCTGCTTCATTTCTTGATCCTATCTTATGGTAACTTTACAAATTCTTTAGCATGTATACGGCATTCCTCCTGTGTCTTCACATCATCTTTCCTCTATGTATGACAGCCTCTGTGTCCAAATTTCTCCTTTTTGTAAGGAGACATTCATATTGAGTTAGGGCCCACCCTGATAACCTCACCTTCACTTGATCATCTGTAAAGATTCTATTTCCAAATAATGTCACATGTCACATAGGTACTGAGGGGTTAGGCCTTCACTTCTTTTGAGGGGACACAGTTCAATCCATAACACCATCTAAGCATTCCCCTGATACTCTTCTTGTGTGGGAATGTCAAACAATATGCACAAAAGATAAATTTAGTGATGCTTTCACCAACCGAGTTTTTCTTCAGGCTTCTTTACTTTAACAAGTGGTATGACTATGTGCTATCTTAGGTGTCATCCTTGATGATTCTCTTTTCCTCATGCTCCACAGCCAACACCTCGGTAAATCATATCAGTTCTATTACACATTCTTTTTTTTTTTTTTTTTTTTAAAGAATAGCATAAGTGGCTTTTTCCTTTTATTTATTTATTTATTATTTTTTTTATTTTCTCACTGTACAGCAAGGGGGTCAGGTTATCCTTACATGTATACATTACAATTACATTTTTCCCCCACCCTTTGTTCTGTTGCAACATGAGTATCTAGACATAGTTCTCAATGCTATTACACATTCTAAATCTGTTCACTTCTCCACCACTGACATTCTGGTCCAAAGCACTGTCATCTCTTGGCTGGACCATGGAAATAGCCACTTATTTCCACCCTTACCTCTCTTCAATGTAGTCTCCACCACAAGAAACTTTTGCCTTAAGTTTTGTTTATGTACAAATACATAAACATAATTTTAAAACATGTAATAGTATTTAAAAGCTTCAGTGAGAAGTCCAATGGCGGCTCAGTGGTTAACAAAACCAACTAGTATCCATGAGGACATGGGTTTGATCCCTGCCTTGCCCAGTGTGTTAAGGATCTGGAGATGCTGTGAGCTGTGGTGTAGGTCAGCAGCTACAGCTCCAATTCAGCCCCTAGCCTGGGGACTTCTGTATGCCATGGGAGTGGCCCTAAAAAGACAAAAAAATAAGAAAAAAAGCTTAAAAAAGTAAAAAAATTAAAAAATAAAAACAAGTGAATATCAACAGTTTTTTAGCTCATTTCTTCTTATCTTTTATCTCATTATATCTTCTAATGTTTCCTTCCATATTTCTGAATAATATGATTACTAATTATTGATTTATGAATTTAGATATTATCGGCTTCCTTTTATGGTTAGTAAAGACAGCTCTCCCATACCACCATTGCCCACTTCTCATATCCCCTTAGTGATGTTACAATTACTGTTAGTGTTTTTATTTAGCATGTCCTTATTAAACAACTTATCAGAGTTTTCATTATTTTGTTTTTTTAAATATATTTTAATTTTAGAGCTAAGCAGTTTCTTTTTTATACACATTTTGTGTTTTACTTGTGGTTGTAATTTTTTAGACTTCACATGACTCATATGTATGAAAACAATTTTATTTTATCCTCCAAATTGATGATAATTTGGCTAGGTATAAAGTTCTAGATTGAAAAGAATTTTATTTGGTATTTTTGCAACCATTCCTTCATTGCCTTTGCAGTAGCATTGTTATTACTGAAAAGTGAAATGGTATGTTAAAAGTTGTTCCTTTGTAACCAGTGTATTTAGTCTCTAGAAGTTTCTAGAAGCCTCTCTACCATGGTGCTCCTGTATGTCATGATGGTGTTTCATTAAACAGTTTTTTTTTTCTTTTAATTCATTCTTCTGGGAATTTCATAATTTTTTCAATCTAAGGATACACAAATATCCTCAAATTGGAGGAAATTATTTTTTTGTTATTTTTTCACTATATCTTCTTTTGTATTTCCTTAGTTTCTGAAATACTCTGAATTAATGCTAAATATCCTGGGGGGAAAAAAAAAACAAAAACAAAAACTATGGGATGCCAAAAAAACATTTCTAGGAGGGAAGTTTAAATTGATATAGGCGTACCTCATGAAATAAGAAGTCTCAGAAAACAGTTTTACATCTAAAGGAACTAGAAAAAGTAGAACAAAGTCTTGAGTTAGTAGAAAGAAATAAAGATCAAAATATCAGAGCAGAAATAATGAAATAGACTAAAAAATAAAAATTTATGAAAATAAGAGGAAATTATTTGAAGAAATAAATCCCAGATTCATCAAGAAAAAAGAGAAAGGGTCCAAATAAATAAGGTCATAGATGAAAAAGGAGAAGTTATAATCAAAACCACAGAAATATGAAAGGTTATTAGAGATTATTATGAAAAATTTTATGTCAAAAATAGACAACCTAGAAAAAAAATGGACCATTCCTAGGAGTGGGCAGCAACCACTATCCAAAAAGGTATAGAAATTCCTTAAAAGATTAAAAATAGAACTACTGTAGGATCCTGAAATTTCACTCCTGGATAGGTATCTGGAAGAAAAAAGCCCAAAACACTAATTTGAAAAGATGTGTGCACCCTTATGTTCATTGCAGCATTATTTACATTATTTACAGTAGACAAGATATGGAAGCAAGATAATTGACTATACACAGACACACGCTCACACACACAAATCAAAATGTTGCTCAGCCACAAACAATAATGAAATCTCACAATTTGGGATGACATGGATAGATCTAGACTGTATTATCCTAGGTAAAATGTCAGACAGAGAAAGACAAATTACTGTATGACTTCACTTATATCTTGAAACTAAAAATCAAAACAAATGAATAAAGTTATTAAATAGAAAGTCATAAACACAGTGAACAAACATGTGGTTGCCAGAGAGGAGAGAGCTGGATGGAGGAGGAAAATAGATGAGGAAGATTAAGAGATAAAAATATCCAGTTACAAAATAATTGAGTCATTGTTATGAAATATATGATGTGGGAAAATAATAAATAATTATGTAATATGTTTGTTATTGTGAAAATTGGAACTAGACTTATTTTGGTGATCACTTTGAAAAAGTTTAGAAATATCAAATCACTCTGTTGTTACCAAGAACTAACATGAGTAAGTTGAACTTCAAAAACAAACAAACAAACTCATATTAAAAAAGATTAAATTTGTGGTTACCAGAGGCAAGAGTGGGTGGAAGGGAAGATTGGTAAATGTAGTAAAAATGTACAAACTTACAGTTATAAAAGAAATAAGTACAAGTGATATAATGCATGACGTGTTTAATAAACACTGCTATACACTATATGTGAAAGTTTTTTAGTAAGTAAATCCTAAGGGTTAATTATATAAGAAAAACATATTTGTTTCTATTTCTTTGATTTTTGTCTATAAGGAGATGATTGTCATGAAACGTTGTCATAATAACTTCATGATATATGTAAATCAAATAATTATACTGTACACCTTAAATTTATACAGTGGTGTACATCAATTAAATATCAATAAAACCGGAATAAAAAAACAGATGACTGGACAAACATTGTGTGATATATACATGCAAGGAATTTAGCCATTAAAATGAATGGAGAACATGCTACAATTTGGATGAACCTCCAAAACACTATACTGAGAAACAAGCCAGATGAAAAAGGTTGCGTAATGTATAATTCTATTTATAGAAAATATATAGAGTATGTTATTTCATAGAGTAATGATTGTTAGAGGGTAGGAGAAAGGGGACACTGGGGAATAACTGCTTAGTGGATATGGGTATTCTTTTGGGGTGTCAAATAATTTAGAACTGAATGAAAGCAGTGGTTGTTTAATACTGTGACTCTAGAAATAATGCCACTGAATTGTCCTCTTTTTTTTTTTTTTTTTTTTTTTTTTTTTGTCTTTTTTGCCATTCCTTGGGCCGCTTCTGTGGCATATGGAGGTTCCCAGGCTAGGGGTGGAATCGGAACTGTAGCCACCGGCCTATGCCAGAGCCACAGCAACGCGGGATCCCAGCGCGTCTGCAACCTACACCACAGATCAAGGCAACCTTGATGGTTCCTTGTCGGATTCATTAACCACTGCGCCACGACGGGAACTCCTGAATTGTCCTCTTTAAAATACTTTCATTTTCTGCAATTTTTTCACCTCAATAAAAATTTAAAACATTAAATATAAAAAGTTCTAAAAAGGATTGCATCAAAAATAATAATGCCTGGAGTTCCCCTCGTAGCGCAGTGGTTAACGAATCCGACAAGGAACCATAAGGTTGCGGGTTCGGTCCCTGCCCTTGCGCAGTGGGTTGACGATCCGGCATTGCCATGAGCTGTGGTGTAGGTTGCAGACGCGGCTTGGATCCCGCGTTGCTGTGGCTCTGGCGTAGGCTGGTGGCTACAGCTCCTATTCGACCCCTAGCCTGGGACCCGCCATATGCCATGGGAGTGGCCCAAAGAAATAGCAAAAAAAGACAAAAATAAAGCCTAATTTAACTAAGGTTTTCGGTTCAGTCTTAAACAAGATGATAAAGCAAATTCAGATAAGTCAAATGAAAACTGTTGGATGAACCTCTTATTCTATCCCATATGCCTATCTCTTTTCCTTTACAACATCCTTTAGAGAACTTTCACAGTATTATGCCTATACTTACCTGTTTCCTTCTTTCAATAATTTTTGTATCTGCCATTAAAGAGATCTAGAAGATCCATAAAAAGAGTGACTATTTCTTTTATGCAAACCCCTAACTACTTTGCCCGACGCAGAATAGTGCTCAATAAATATTAGCAATTTATAAGACTTCTTTTTTGTTTACATTTATTTTGATTATCCAGATATTCACTCATTCATCACGTAACAAATTTTTACTGAAGGCCTGCCATTCTTGTACGTAATTATGGGCATCCTACAGTAAACCAGAGACTTTACCTTCAAAGAATCTAAAATCTACATAGGTAAACGGAGAATGTCAAATAATGAGACAATGTTCTCAGAGATGAGAAAGATACGTTAAAAAAAAAGTTTCAATTCTCCATTTAAAAACTTTTAATACAATTCAATGGTTAATATTTATTTTCGTAATAGCCCTAATGAAAAGAGTAATAAAATGTTAATTTTATGGTAAAGAGATAACCTTAGTATAACAGGGAAAGAAAATTTTTGCATCTAAATAACATATTCCATTTTAGTCATGAAAATAGCCTGAGGCATCAGGTCAATTAATATGATAACTTGGTACATAAAAACTTAAGCATAAGAAGTGAAATTTAGGGAGTTCCTGTCATAGCACAGTGGTTAGCGAATCCGACTAGGAACCGTGAGGTTGAGGGTTCAATCCCTGGCCTTGCTCTGTGGGTTGGAGATCTGGCGTTGCCATGAGCTGTGGTGTGGTTTGCAGATGTGGCTCAGATCCCGTGTTGCTGTGGCTCTGGCAAAGGCTGGTGGCTACAGCTCCCATTGGAACCCTGGTCTGGGAACCTCCATGTGCCACAGGAGCGGCCCTAGATAAGGCAAAAAGACAAAAAAAAAAAAAAAAAAAAAAAAAAGGAAGTGAAATTTAATTTAGTAGTTTTATGTTAATCATTGGGGGTCAAAAAGAGCAACAAAATAACTTTAAAAAAGAAATATAACATTTATGAGGGTAACTGAAGGAACTAAGGAAATATAGCCTAAGAGAAGAATAGGAATATATATTTAATTTCACCTAAAAGGATATATAGTAGAAATATTATTTTAAGGTCAAAGGACTAGTGTGAATGCTGATTTAAATATATGTCAGTAATCAAAAATACAACATTATGACATAATATATACATAATTATGTAAAAATACATAACTATTGACATAATACATGTCAATAATCATAAATACTAGAATACATAATGCAAGTAAGCCATTTTGGACATTTATATTTACTTGAATGTTTTCCCCATAGAATTATGTGTTTTTGACTCTGGACTTATGGACACAAAATAATTTACATTAGCTATAACATAACTAACTGGTGAGAATTTTTTGTGTTGTTTTCTTCACATTTTTGTGGAATAATTGCTTGCTCTTATTTGAAGGTTTTTTTTTGTTTGTTTGTTTTTTACAATTTGGAGATATACAATAAATTGTGTCCATTTTTTCTTTTCTTGAAAGTAATAGGCAGTTAATACTCTTTAATTAATCTGAGATGCTTATTAAGTTTAAACACCGATTTAAATAAACCCAAATACAATAAATTATTTAATATGGTAAGTCAAAATGAGACTACCAACTACTGCCCACATTTTCCAAAATTTATAAAACCATTTAACCCACAAAAATTATAATTATAATTATGGGAGTTCCCACCGTGGCGCAGTGGTTAATGAATCCGACCAGGAACCATGAGGTTGCGGGTTCGGTCCCTGCCCTTGCTCAGTGGGTTAAGGATCCGGCGTTGCCTTGATCTGTGGTGTAGGTTGTAGATGCGGCTTGGATCCCTCGTTGCTGTGGCTCTGGAGCAGGCCGGTGGCTACAGCTCTGATTGGACCCCTAGCCTGGGAACCTCCATATGCCATGGGAGCGGCCCAAGAAATAGCAAAAAGACAAAAAAAAAAATTATAATTATGGATCAGAGCCCATGATTTGGACTACTATTTCTACAACCTATTGAATATTTAAACTTTTAAATATAGTTTGCAAATTAATATGGAGTTATTAATACAGATATTTTGAAATGGAATTCCATTCTAATTTCTTGTAGTGTTTTTAAGTTTTTTAATGTTAAAATGGATTTCTACTGACTCCAAATTCTATTTCAATTCACAATTATTCATTATTTTATTCTAAATAGAGTGAAATAATAAAAAATTACCAATCCATTCATTATCCAAAAATAAAACAAACAAAATCCCAAGTCCCTATGCTGAGAATAAATTTGAGTAAAGTACACAAATTGTAACTATTATCATGATATCATTTTTTACTTCAAATTATTAAAGGATTCCAATATTTTAAAATAATGAAAGTGAAATGTAATAAAGTTATCATAAAGTCATTTATCAAATTATTCTTCTTCCAGTTCTACATTCAAGTTAGTATTAAGTATTTCATTTTCTTGTGTTCAGTGCTATTCTGTTTTGTCTGGTCTCTGTAAGTACCTTAAAATAGAATAAAAGAGTGAGACAAATATATAAAACATGTAGCAAATAACAGTTCAGTATATAACAAATTACGTAACTGTAAATTATAGACCATAAGTATCCCCCCAATTTCTACCTTTTTTAATTTCTTTTTTTTTTTTTTTTTTTTTTTTTTTGCTATTTCTTGGGCCGCTCCCGCAGCATATGGAGGTTCCCAGGCCAGGGGTCAAATCGGAGCTGTAGCCTCTGGCCTATGCCAGAGCCACAGCAACGCGGGATCCGAGCCACGTCTGTGACCTACACCACAGCTCACGGCACAGCCGGATCGTCAACCCACTGAGCAAGGGCAGTGACCGAACCCACAACCTCATGGTTCCTAGTCGGATTCCTTAACCACTGCGCCACGACAGGAACTCCGATTTCTACCTTTTAATTAATCTTTCATAACAGCACTAAGTGGCTACTTCACCTCTCATGAGTTGTGGTGGAATGACACAACCTGTCCTAGAAGATTGGTTCCCTATCTCCTCATCACTTCCTTTATTCTCTGGAGGTTCTTAAATTAAAGACAATTTCCTGGACCTAGTTAAATCATATTTGTGTAAGCATGTAATGTCATAGCTGTCAGGAACGATTTGTGTACTAGATCCAGTTCATGTCCCATGAGAGCAGATTGTGTGCACCTCTTCCCAACTACGTGAACAGTGACATCACATTGGGAGCTTGAGGTTGGCTATGATGAAAATATTTACACCATGAAAATTTTCAAATTCTACATGCCAAAAATTTTTTGTTTATTTATTTGTTTTTCTTTGTTTTGAGAGGGGGGAGTAGTTAATGAACTCTGTCTGAGGTGCTCACTTGCACAGGATTTTTAAAGAAATGGCTATGAGTTTCACTATAGAAAAGAAATGTGTTGAACCATGAAAACTCCTTGGCTTTAGAACAGAAATCTTTCCAAGGGCTGATCATCAAATATTATGTAGCAGAACATTTTAAGTAAGAATTTCTGGAGTTCCTGTCATGGTGCAGCAGAAACGAATCTGACTAGGAATCATGAGGTTGCGGGTTCGGTCCTTGGCGTTGTTCAGTGAGTTAAGGATCCAGCGTTGCTGTGAGCTATGTTGTAGGTCACAGATGTGGCTTGGATCTGGAATTGCTGTGGCTGTGGTGTAGGCCAGCAGCAGCCGCTCTGATTAGACTCCTAGCCTGGGAACCTCCATATGCCATGTGTGTGGCCCTAAAAAAGGCAAAACACACACACACACACAAAATTCCTGTGGCAGATGAATTTTCACAATTGGCAAATAATCTAGATTTTAGGCCTTTTGACAAGAGCAATAACTTGAGAGACAGTTTTTGAATCACTCTTCATTAATTGTTGCCACAATAAATTTAATAAATCTAATAATCTTAAATATTCAGCTAGAAGTTCCATGAATCATTTTCTAAATATCTCATGACAGTGTTTCTGAAGCAGGGAATAATTCAAGAAACAACAGCATGAATGAAGGACCTTGAAATCCAGGATTTTCCAGGGATTCCACAATCATAAATTTGAGGTGACATCAACAAAATTACTGCATCTTTATTCTGGACAGTTTCAACAGTAAAAACATCTACTAATATTATGTATATCATTCATTCTTCCTTCATAATTATTGAGTTCCCATTATGCAACAGTCACTATGTCTGTCTTTACAGTCTAGAAGTGAAACTGACAATAAGCAGTTATAAATCAATTCAGGTAAAGGTGTTTCAGACAAGAGAGAATGGCCTTTTAGAGAACTGAAAGTTCAATAGGCAGATATTTTAGTAGGAGTGAAATTCTTATAAAATCACATGCAAATTTTTAAAAACAAATTTGGATTTCCTTAGGGGAAATTGGAAATTATTAAAATACTTATTTTTATTTTATATATAGTACAGAACTAATCAAAAGTTATTTTGTAGAGAACTATAATTTAAAAGAAAATATAATTAGTAAATTATAATATTTGGCACAATGCAAATTCCTGATGGGATCAAAATCAAAACTCACTGACAACATAAAAAACTTAAAAGAATTAACTTTTCTGGGGCATAGAATTAGGAATTTACCAGGCAAGAGCAAACTGCATTCTTCCAAAATTGCATCACTGCACATGGTTATAGAAGGTAGTGTTTTGATATGGGAATTCATCCCACTCTTTTGTTCACTGTTCTTCTCTTAACAGAAATAAATATTGGAAAGTCTTTCTTATACTCATCCTTTCTAAATGGCGAATGTCCCTACCATATCCTATACAACTTCAACACAAAGGATATATGAGAGATACGTGCTGGGTTTAAAGTCACAGAGTAGTTGTGTAGCACTTAGTTATGGTAGATTGAGCTATTTGAAAAATCTTTGCCCTTCTATTTATCTGAGGAGTCCAGTGTTGTATTTTTTTAAATAAAAATCCTTACTTAAAAATATCTGCCTATGATTTTTACTCTGTTGATGATGTGATATCTCATACTACAATAAAATACTGTGTTAACCAGAAAAATAAACAGAGGTTCCTACTTTAAAAAGTGTACATTGTCTTAGATCTTTTGTAGTGTTCCTTTTAATTTTTTTACACATACTGGAGATTTTGTGTCTCAGCTGTAGCACAATCTTCAATGTTATCCTTTTTTTCCTAAATATACTTAAAGGTACACACTAATTTAAAGCATTTCACCCACTCTGTGTATCTTGTAAAAAGGAACTGGATAAGTAATTGCAGAGATAATGATGGTGGTGGTAATAGTGACGGCAATCTGACAGTCAATTTTTCCAAGTGTCAAAAATTTGGATTAATCCCATAGCATCATGAAAATCATTATAGTCAAAATAACCTTTTCTTTGACATACATATTACAATTATAGTTTTATTTTCACTTGCCAATCCCATTCAACAGCATTCATAGAAAGCACCATAACATTACAAATAACTCATTGTTCCTGTAATTGGGCAAACTGGGAGTTATATCATCTGTGTTACTTAGGCAAGTCCCTTAATGCCCAGTCCTTGGTTTCCTCACTCATAAAATAAGAAAACCAATCCATTGCAGTGAAAGAGGTTAAATGAAACAGCATATATAAACTGCTTATTACACGGTAGGTGCTTAATGAATATTCTTCCAAGAAAAAAATGGAGTTGCTAAAAATTTATTTTGAATGTTTCTTATAAGACAATAGTATTCTATAAAGTATTAAGCAATAAATTTTCCTGTAAACTTTTTTCTTTACCATCAATGTATTATAACTACTTCATTTCCTTTAACAGTCATACACTCTGAAGAACTTATCACTAATATAGTTTAACATAGGAAAACATGATTAGTTCTCCTACATATTTTGTTGCAGTATACTGTTTATACCTTGAAACTTCTCCATTCCCTTTTTTGTTCCTTTCGCAAATATTCATTTTTGACATCTTCCTATAAGAAAATATAAGATCATATTGATTAAATGAGCTGATATTTCCCTTCAATTATTTAGTATCCTGCAGTGTGATTCAAGTCTTGAGCACGTATAACTGGGCAGCTGGAAAATAGTTTCAGAGAAGTTGAATAGCCACGTGGTAAAAATATGGGATATTTTGAGCAATGCATCAGATAGGAAGTCAGAGTCATATCATCAAAGACAAACATGGTTTTGAAATAATGTTGTAGCTTATAATGAATAACCAAATATTGAAATAATCTAATTATATCTATATAAAGGGACACACATACACACAGAGTCTTTCCAGGCATTCTTTTATCTTAATAAAACTTCCATTTTATGAAATATAAAACAACTAAGAAACGGAGGGATGGAATTAGGGCTGTTCCCATTTTTAAAATGAAGATTTAGTCAACATGATCTCTATGATGCTGTGTAACACTAAGACAAGTATTCTATTTCTATTGTATCATAGTTTTTATTTTTACTGCTTTTAATTTAGATTGTAAACATAGTGAGTGAAAATAAGTCTACATATATGTTGAATGAATGCTTATATAATAGGTACTAAAAATTAAAACCCACCAACTATCTTATTAATAGTCTCCCAAAGTTTTTTTTCATCAAATGCTAAAGGGCATTTTTACATTTTAGAAGGACACGATTACCTGTCTATTACATTTACATATTTTAAAAGAACACAATAAAACACTCCTATATTAACATAGATTTCTTGGAGTTCCGATTGTGATTAAGAATCCCAAAATAGTATCCACAAAGATGCCAGTTGGATCCAGTGGGTTTAGGATCTGGGTTGCCACAAGCTGAGTTGTAGATTTCTTTTTAAGGAGTTCCCGTTGAGACCCAACATAGTGTCCATGAGCATGAGGGCTCAATCCCTGGCTTCACTCAGTGAGTTAAGGATCTGGGGTTGCTACTAGCTGTGTATAGGTTGCAGGTGTGGCTTGGGTCACGCATTGCTCTGGCTGTGGTGTAGGCAGGCACCTGCAGCTCCGATTTGACCCCAGCCCAGGAACTTCCATATGCTGCAGGTACAGCCATAAAAAGAAAAAAAAATAGATTTCTTAAGCAGAAAAATGAGTGAACTACTTAACATTCCAACTATTTATATAAAACCTGTAATAGCACCTTCTGGATGATGTATGATCAAAATAATTCAAATCATTATGAACTGGTTTTACATATTATCACACATAATAAGGATATTAAAGATATATAATGTACAGCAGCTTATTTCTCTTCCAGAATATGGTCTTTCACATAAAATAGTAAGTTCCTAGTTGTTCAACATGACAGATAATAACTTGTTATAATTAATAAAATAATCAAATAAACAGTACAGAGTAAGTTCAAATAGATTATTCATTTTCAAAACGACTTGTTTTATCCACAATTCAAACCTTGAGAATTTAGCAGGTACATAAGAATCTACCTTGTTCATTACTTATGTTTTTACTTTTGTATTTAGATATATCGGTTTACAGTGATTCCCTGGTGATAAATATTGTGTAAAACTACTTTTGTTTTAATTTGAGATTTGTGATAGTTTGGCTTGTCCTTTGAAATCATGCTTGTAATGATCCCCAATATGAAGAAATCCTTAGGATTAATTGTCGTGGTTATGAATATATTGACATTATTATTCCACATACAGGGATAATCAGCTGGATAACTTTACATTTTAGAATAACTAATGACCCTGTTCTCTTTTGGCAGTCCAAATGAGACATCTTTCAATGAAAACATAAAACAGATGTTCAACATTAGCAGATGTCCAGGGTGACACAGTAAACATATGCAGGGAATGGAAACTCTAGATCCTCTATGTGTAACATTCTGACCAGGGAGTGTAGCATCATTCAGTTTTGTAAGGATACAATTGTGTTCATGTATTAAATTACATAATGATATCCTCATACATTCCAATCTCTACACTGATGTCAAAACTATTTTTCTTTCAAAAATAACAATCTGTTATATTTTAAAAATCATACTGTTTTATTATTTTCATACTATCTCTATGTAAAATAATGAAATAAAAGACTATTACATGCAAAGATCATTTATCTGCACTATCAAAATAAATTCTTAATCTCTTTTGTCCAAAAATTCCAAGTAGCTTCTTTCATTGTTCATTCTTATGTTACTTAAATTTCTTCTCAATGTTAACTTCCCTGGTTCAATTCAGGCGGAATATTTGACATTGTACTCATGTTTTTCTCCCTACTAGAAGCTTTGCGAAGGCAGTGAGTCAAGTGACTTGTTTATCAATTTCTAGAGTCTAGAATATAGAAGGTTCTCAGTAAATATTTGTTGACTAAATGAAAGAGAATAAAAATCAAGTCATGTTTTTGGTTTATTTGCCTTCCTCCCTTCCTCCTTTCCTCCTTCCCTCCCTTCCTTCCTGTCTTCTTTTCTTTCTGCCTTATTTTTGTGGATAAGGTGTCATCCTCACCCAGTCAGTATCCCAGTACCCTGAACTTGATAAGCAATAAACACTACTCAACTGAATTAAAATTCTGCTTTAACCAAGTCATTGATAAGTGATATTTCAGCCAACATTATTTTTAAGTTAAAGTATAAATTACGTACAATAAAATGTACTTTTTTTACATGTTGTTTGCTGAGCTTTGACAATTGTATACGCATGTATTACCAACATCTAAAACAAATAAAGAACTTCTCTATCACTCTGAAAACTTCCCTCATAACCTTTTTCAATTAAACCCTTTCTCACAAACTTTCTGACTTCTACCACTGTAGGTTCTTTTTGACTATTTCAGGAAATGAAATACCACAAAGTGTCTTTTTTTGTTTCTAGTTTTGTTTATTTTGCTTAGTATCTCTAGGATTCTTTGTGTTGTTCTGCGTACAAACTGTTCTGTGCACTGGTTTGTTACTTTACATTGCCAAGCGTATTCCTTTGATTTGGTGAATCACAGATTGTTCATTAATTTTCCTGTTGATGGGTATTTGTATTTTTCATTTATTTGTTTTATTAAGACTTAGAATTCTATGAACATTCTTGTTAAAATACTTTTGTATTCTTTGAACTTTGTGTTAAATATTTGGTGAAAAAATGCTGAATCATAGGGTGGGTATATGCTTAATATATAGGAAATGGTCAAAGACTTCTCAAAGCATGTTGTATTATTTTATACATACAGCAGCAATATACCAGTTCTTATTGCTCCTCATCCTGCTACATGCCAATATATGACATAAAGGTCATAAAGAAGTTCTCCTATGCTTTTTATAAAAGATTTATGGTTCTAGGTTTTAAGGTTTTTTTATCTACCTTGATTTACTATTACTATCTTTTTAACGAGAGGATAGGGTTGAAATTCATTTTTCCTATAGAAACTTTCAGTTACATTTTTCTTTTTTCACTTTAAAATTTTAGCTGTTTTACTGCCTATGAAATAGTATCTAATTGTGGTTTTTAAAATTGATTTACCCAATGATTAATGAACTGAACACTTTTTCATGTGTTTATTGATCATTCCCACATCTCATTCTGGGATATGCCTGTTCAAATCGTTGCTGTTTTATAGCTGAGTATTCATTTTTATTTCTATTGACATGAGTAATTTACATATTCTGTTCTACTCAGACTTATGTGCTGTGCTTATTTTTCTTAGTCTGTAGATACCCTACTGATTCTGCTAATCATGTATTTTCATAAACAGATACTGATAATATTGATGAAGAACTCTTTATCATTTTAGAAAAACTTATTAGTGACTTTTGTGTCCTTGGAAATATTTGTCCACATCAAGGTCAGAAACCTACTTGGCTATGCTTTATTCTAGAAGTTTTATGGTTCTGGGGTTTATGTTTAACTGTTTGATCTATCTTAGATTCTTCTTCATTTGTCTAGATGAAGAAGCAAGAGGGTAATATTCATTTTTTCCATAGACATATTCTGTGGTCACAGTTGGGAAAAGTTTTGTATTTTATAGACTCATAAAATTAAATTATTCCCACCTGGATAATCTCTCTTTATGAAGGTTCATATCCTTAGTTACATTTGCAAAGTCCTTTTGTCATGTATTATAACATATTCCCAGGCCCTAGGAATTAGGATATGTTATTATTTTCTCAACCATATTTGTCTATATTCTTTTATTTTCTATTTTTTTCTATCCAATTATTAAATTTAATTTTTCATAGGCAATTTTCCAACACGTTTTAAAAATTAAATTTATTAAGAGGTGGAAATCTCCCTTCTTTCTTTCAACCACGTTCTGTTCCACTCCTATATTTCTTAGGAAACTGTTATTCTTACTTTTTATTTAATTTCCAGAATCTTCAAAAACTTTTATTTATGTATAGGCCATTATAAATATAGATTCTTATTTTTTATCATTTTTATCACTAAACATAAGCATATTATGTGCCCTGCCTCATATCTCGCCTTTTCACTTAATAATATGTAGGGGATCTTTCCATATTGACACAATTGGAAATATTTCCTTTTATTTAGCCCCTTTGTATGCTTTGAAAGGGTGTATCAATCTTATTTTAGCAGACTCTGTTGATAAACATTTTGCCAATCCATTCTCCACTCTTACAATTTTGCATTTAAAAACTTTTCAGACATCATTTCATGTGAGTTCCAAGGCATGCGATAAATTCCCCAAAGTGGAAATTCTGGATTACTGGATATGTATCTTTTTAATCTTGATAGATGTGCCAAATTGACTTCCCTAGGTTTTAAGAACCTGTGTCTTCCTGACATATTAAACTTACATATTTTCTACTCACCCTACAAAAAAATTGGAAATTGAGCACACTTCCACACTTCCACACTTCCTTTGCTATTCCTCACAATTTTTTTTGCCAGTATAATTATTAGTAGCAGTTATTCTATTGGTTAGCTTCTTAAATTTATGTATACTTACTGAAACTTCTAGGTTTATTTTTTATTTCTTTTAAGCAAACCCACTCCTCATTCCCATATTCCTTAGTATTTCCTATCAACAAGGACATTTTCCTACATGCTCATGTTACAATCATCAAAAGAAAACTTTGATAATATAGTTAAGAATGTGTTTGCCAGACTTTTCCACTATAATATTACTTTCTTTCCTTTTTATTTTTTTAAATTTTTAAAAATTTTTTTGGGGGGCTGCATTTGTGACATATGGAGGTTCCCAGGCTAGGGGCTGAATCAGAGCTGTAGCCGCTGGCCTACACCACAGCCACAGCAACATGAAATCCAAGCTGAGTCTGTGACCTACACCACAGTTCATAGCAACACTGAATCCTTAACCCACTGAGTGAGGCCTGGGATCAAACCCACAACCTCATGGTTCCTAGTTGGATTCGTTTCTGCTGAGCCATAACATGAACTCCATTTTATTCCCTTTTTAATTAGGAAATAATTTACAGGGCAGTTACTTTGAAATTAGGGAAATATTCCATTCCTCTTTACATTTTTAAGTCCACTTATTTATTTATATGATAAATCACATTTGGAATATTCCAATCATATTTGGAAACATGATTTTTAATTTTATTCAGTCAAAATCAATATTATTATTCATTTTGGTGCTCAATTTTTTTCCCAGAGTTGTCTAGTAGAAATACTTCCTTCTGTGGCCTATTGACATATCATCATCCTTTGTTGAGTATGTACTTTCATACATGAAGATAGTTCAAGTTCCTATTTTAATTTCCCTTCTTCAGGAAATCCTAAGAATAGAGAATGTTGCTCAGAATCCGTGAGTTAGCTGCTGGGTTTCTCATTGCTATGTAGTGTCACTGCTCCCAAGCCATCCCAGTGGATAAAATGAGTACGCACACGCTAACACTAATACTTTTAATTCCAACACATGACTATAGGGTTCATTCTAGTTTTCTTTTTCTCTTTTTCATATTGTAACCAAGTTTTCTAATAGTGAGTAGCCTAACTTGAATTATCCTTAACATTTTTATGCATTTGATTAATCCTCCTCTATGTAACCAATTTCCTAACACCATTGCTGCCTAGTTCCCTTATCGGATTCCCTCCTAAGGAAGATCACTCTCAGACATCCCACTTTGGACCTAGTCCTGCTATCACAGCACCTTCCTTAGCAAGCTTAGATATTCACACCCCATGGGTGGATTCTTCCTAATGGATAGAGGACAACTTCTTCACTATACCTGGCATGATAATCTGAACCTGCTTCCTTCCCTGTGGCTGTCCTTCTCGCCCTGTCCAGGCTCCAACACTAGGGCCTGGCAGCACACTATGCAGGCACCCTGCTTCCCTACTTAAGCTCCCAAACCTTGCATGAAATATGCATACTTTCTGGAGTGACCTACTCTCTGCCCTCTCCCCTTTGCACTCCTAAATAGGGAAGCTCTTATTTAGGCAGCTTTCTCAAGTTGCAAAGGACACTCAGCACCTGCCCATCACACCATCCTTACCCTGTGCAATCTCTGACATTGCATCTACCATTGCTCTGTGGAGAAAGCCTCCTAACCATCCCTAACACCCCTACCAGGAAACCTTGCAAAGTAGACGGGAACTTGTCTTGTCTAGGTCTCTGCAACCTGCTCCAGCTGGAGTCCATCTTTTCTTGCTGGCACACGCCTCTTTCCCCAGGGTTATATGGTACAGGAAGGGAAGGAAATGGAATGAGGAGACAAAAAGGAAGCACCCTTATACTTTTTTTAAGTTGCTAATAATATGTTTATATATTAAATCCTAAATATATATCTACAATAGAGCACAAGCTAATAATGAAAAAAATCTTCTAATAATATTTAAACTAAGCACTTTGTCTCAGATTTTATATTTTGGCACAAATCTAGTAATTCTGTTGTGAATGCAAGCAAATGACTTAAAAGTAATTGTTTATCATAGAGAGATCAATTTTTACATATATTTATGATGGTCCTAAAATAGGACTCAGTTATTTCCTACAATTTATTTCCAATCATGAAAAAATTACTGTATAAAGATAAAGATTTCTTGGAGCTCATTTGTGGCTCAGTGGTAACAAACCCAACTGGTAACCATGAGGATGAGGATTCGATCCCTGGCCTCGCACAGTGGGTTGGGGATCCAGCATTGCCGTGAGCTGTGATATAGTTTGAAGATGTGGCTCACATCTGGCATTGCTGTGGCTATGGTGTAGGCTGACAGCTGCAGCTTTGATTTGACTCCTATCCTAGGAATTTCCATGTTCCGTGGGTGTGACCCTAAAAAAAGAGACAAAAAAAAAAAAAGGTAAAAATTTCTTTTATAAATACAACATAAAACACATTTTCATAGATCCAAGGAAAAAGATATATTCTCAATAGCTAGAGAAAGTTGAGAAGTACCTAGGAGAAAAATAAATTAGTTTTTTTGCTAACTCATTGACAAAGCACATTTTATCCCTCAACACTTGAAAAAAGTGTATTTTACCTACAATAGCTTTTTATAAGTTAGAAGGAATTTGGTTGGGTCCACACATTAATCAAGTCAACACATTATTTGGCTAGAGACACATTTGGTGTAAAAGCTGATTATTGTTAATTTGTTTCTACCTTTGGAATTAAAAATACTATTTGAATATATATATATATGTAATATTTCCTACATCAGAAATTAAATGTAATGGTTGCATATGCATAGTCATGATTATAAATGATTTAGATAAATAATGAAATAAGTATATATTTGGAACAAGTTGTACAATCTATTTGATATAGTCTCATCATCAGAAGTTTCTAAACCTAGAAACTCTAAATTTTTCTATTTTTATAAATCACTTAATTTCTTTTTCTTTTATCCCTTCTATGTTCTTTCTTTTATCTTTCTTTCTGTCTTTCTCTTCCCATTTTCCCCATAATTCCTTTATCTCTCATTCTTTTTCTACATCAAGGAAATATATAAAGCCCAGGTGACACACTAATTGACAAAACTACTGCTGGAATTTAAATTTAAAAGCTAATTATAAGGATTTTAAGGATTATGTTTCAGGATTAGAATAATATGGAAATGAGTAAATATTACCCTTCTAACTTTGTCATATCACCTTCTAGTAAAACCGTTAGATATGCATACTACAGCTGTATCTCCATACCACTCTGTCTTTAGTAACCACAGAACATGTCACTTCACTGATACAAGAAAATGAGCTTTGTGATTTTCCTACTATTATCATATCTTTACCATATATTTCAAAGTGAAGAGAAATTCTAACCAATATTGATGTTTGTCTTTTTTTATGTTGTTTTGTTGCTTTTTAGGGCCTCATTTGTAGCATGTGGAAGTTCCCAGGCTAGGGGTCACATCAGAGATGCAGCTGCCAGCCACAGCCACTGCTACAGCCACAGAGGATCTGAGCTGCATCTGTGACCTATAACACAGCTTATGGCAACTCTGGGTCTTTAACCCATTAAGCGGGGCCAGGGATTGAATCTGCATCCTCATGGATACTAGTTGGGTTCTTACCACTGAGCGACAATGGGAACTCCAATAATGGGATTTTTTTAACTGATAAATTTGGGGGATTTTTGGTAGGTCATAAATTGTAATAGATTTGTTCAGATTTTGTTATAAAAGAGGTTATTATATGAGGCAGTTCTATACAATATTCATTTTATCCAATTCCTATTTAAATAACCCTTAAGAAAGTACCCAATTTTAGAGCAATTAGAAATAGAGGATCCATGAAATCACCTACAGCTTAAGATAATGAATATGCTACACTTGGGAGGCAAATATTTGCTCATTTCGATTATTTCTATTTAAAGTGTTCTAATTTTCCACTTAAGCTCTCAAACTTATCAACAAATATTATCTCTGGAAAAAACAAAAAACAAAAAACAAGGCAACTGGAGTGAAAGAGAGAAAATAGTAATATTATATAAACTTTTTAAAATTTAAACTAATTTTTTTAACAGTGAAATTTAATCACAGAAAGGTCAGATTCTTATGATTTAAACATAACATTCATGTTCCAAGAAAGCAGAAACATTGTCTGCCATATTAAAGAAGGATAAATAATAATCAGATTATATTGTCATATTTTTATAATTGTAGAAAGAAATTCATTTGCAGTATTGCTAATGAATGAGAGGGAGTGACTACTTAAAAGTACAATAAAATCTGTTGTTCAGCAAAGGCAAAACACTGACTAGCTTTCTAAAAGAACTAATATAACCTAAAGTGAAGACACACAACTTTTGACCCTTGTATCTGAGTAGAAACAACACTTAGGAAAATATTATAACGTTTTTTAGATTGAATCTTAGACATAATTCACTTAGCACCATAGGAGTGGAATCCCCTCCATAATTCTTTTGACTCAAGGAATCCATGTTAGCTTGAGTACTTTCAATGGTTGGGCTTTCATTGATTCACAGGTCAATAGGGGTCATTGGTGGATATATAGAATCTTATAACATATTCTCTTCCATAGATTCAAAGGAAATTTTTTTTTGACTTTCAGGATGAGTACTTATTCTATGACCTCAGAAAATGGATACATTATATCTCCTCTGTAAAATATATTTAAATATGGATGCTAGAGATATAATTTATCTCTTCTTTATTCTAAGCAATTTTCTTTATATAAATTATCTAATATTTCTAGCTAAATTGTCAGCTCCCCTTTCCAAATGCCTAAGCTACTAACCAGAAAAACATGTATGAGATGAAAAATAATACACTGGGCATTAGTGATATCACTTTCAATGTTAAAAATGTGCACTAAAAGTAGCATATCTCCATAATGAAATTATGGAACTTCAGATCTCTTGTGCAAATTTGACCAGAAATCATGTTATATCCATATTCTCTTACTTGCATTTACTTTTTTTAAAGAATGGTGGTATTGTGATTTCACAAAATTTGGCATAATAACCTTAATTTCTCAAGAAAAAAATGTGGGACTAGAGCAAGATACTCAATAGGATTTGAATTATTGGAAGTGGTTTCACATGCAGTAAAACATTTTAAACTTGTTTATGCAAATGTAAATGTTTTTAAAGCAAAAATGGTCAAAGTAACAAGACATAAAAGTCTCCAATTTGTCTTAGCAAAGAACTTTGCTATTCATAGAACTGCAACTAATTAGCATTTGATAAGGTGAGGGAAGATTTGGAAAATATTATTTTAGTTTTTGACAAATACACTCTCTGTCAAGTACATAGTTTTTTTTAAGATCCAATAGTAGATTTAATCATTATTCAGAGACTAACTTATTTGACTAATATTTCACTTTGTGAAGAAAAAGTAATCTGATTTGCTTTTTTCAATTAAGAACCACACAAATGCAACCTATGAACTGGAAAAATGGAGAAAAATCATGTCAATCTTTACTATTTAATTTATACATACTTACTATCAAAGAAATTCCAAGTAGACATATCTACTCAGAACTATGTCCAGAGGAAAAATTTCTAAAGTATAGAAAAGTTCCTGCTTAGTTTTTGCTAACATTTATATTTTTATGCACCAAACTAGAGAAAGTACATCTGTTTTAGGTAGAGTAAATATCCAATGGGACATTTAATTTAACATGGTTGGAAAATACGTGTTGAGCATTTCTCCAGTCACATTCAAGTGAAGTGAAATAAAATTAAGTGCTTGAAATATCAGGAAGGCATCAGAACAAACCAGTAAGATATAAGATAAAAGGCAAACAGGATATGATAAACAAAGATAATGACAATGTCATATAAAGCAATGCTGTAAATATATATACATATATATATATACACATATATATATACATATATATATACACACACATATATACATATATATACATACATATATATATATATACACATATATATATATATACACACACACATATATATATATACTTTTCCTACAGAAGGAGTATTTTCTTCAGATACCCACCAGTTAATGAATATAGTAAGTGGGTTCTTTGAATATTTATTCACACTAAAAGTGACTGACTTCAGTATGGGTCTTCAGAATAAAGTTAAATTATTCTATGGTTAGAATGGTAAACTGTATTTTTCATTCAGAAGGAACCCAAAATAAGTTCTGGGTCAGAGAAATAGGGTGGCATATCAGAACTCCACACAATCCTGCTACTATAGGCTCTGAACACTTTCCCCCTGAAGGAATGAGACACAGGCTGCACATCAATGGGAAATTCATATTATCCCCCTGCTGCCCACTTTTTCTGTATAACCCAACAGAGGTAAGCCTCTTTTAAGCAGATTCTGCATTTCTTGGTTTTTTACAGAGTTCATAATGGGTTGAATATAGCACTCCACCTACCAATGTAGAGTCTCATCTATTAAAAAATAGACATGAATTCAAGAACCGTGACATGTGATATATTTGATACTGTATTATATCCTTGGAAATTAAAAGCATAACTAGATTTTTTTAATTTAATGTTTCAGATGGAGAGTAAACTGGATAAAATTGATGAGTCACTCTAGTAAGCTACAAGATTGAACTGGAGATTTAACACTTAAAAAAGCAAAATGAAATGAAAAGAATGAGAGTAAAGTTAGAAAGATGAAAGGATTTTCAATATTAATTTCACATGTGCCAGAAGAGATAACAGAGAATAGAGCCTTTACAATGTGAGAGCTTGTGTGTTCAGTTGTGTGTTCAGCTGCCTCAACCACTTTTCTGAATCAACTCCTTCCACTTTCATCCTTACTCCTTCTACACTGACTTCCTTTCCATTCCTTGCACTTGTATACCATGTTTTTCAACACAAATTAAGCGGTGGACCTTTTGATGCGCATGTTCCCTCTATTTGGAACACATCTGTAAAACAAAAGGCTCAGTACCTCAATTTTTTCACGTCTTTGCTCAAATATCAGCATATCCATGGAGCCTTCCCTATCTTTTCCTTATAAAATAACATGCCTCATGCAGGACATGAAAGACACCTCCCTGGTTTTTCTATATTTATCCCCACAATATTGATTATAATCAAAATCATTTATTTATGTTTTGTTATTGGCCTCCTTCCCCAGCTTGCTGGCACTTGCTCCTCTTTTTCACTTACTCTGTCCTCTGTATTCAGACACTGACTGAAACATAGTAAATACTTAATAAATATTTGATATTAATTTAAAAAATGTTGAATGGTAGACATCAAATAAAATTTCCCACAGTCTATGAATAGTTATGTGTTCAGAATGAGGGAGCACAACTTTCATCAGCAAGGATCCACATTTAGAAATATATATGTGAAATTAACAACCTCAAGAATAAAGGGAGAGTCAAGATATAAATTTAAGAGAAAAATAAAACCCAGGGGAAAGTGAGGTTGAGTTTAGATTACTTATCTGTAAAATGTGCAATGAACTGAAGTTGCAGTTATTTACCCAATAAACAGCAAGCAAATGTGAGTTGAAAATAAAACATTTTAATATATAATATCTGTATTTAAAAATTAATTTGTACTGGAAAAATAGAAGCATGTAACTAGATCATTGAATAGTGTTTATTTTGATTTCTATATATAGATTTCCAATAGAAATACTTTGTTTAATTTTGTGTTAAGGAAATAATAGAGGACAAAAAGGACTTTAGTTTTATTTTGTTTTTAACTTGGTGTTCCCTATTCTTATTTTTTAATTTTAAAATTTTTATTATAGTTGATTTATAATGTTCTGTGAATTTCTGTTGTACAGCAAAGTGACTGAGTTTATACATATAGATAGAGACTGAGAGACACATTTTTTTCTCACATTCCCCTGCATCATGTTCCATCACAGGTGATTGGATATAGTCCCCTGTGCTATGCAGCAGGGTCTTATTACTTATCCACTCCAAATGCAATAGGTTGCATCTACTAACTCTAAACTAGTTATATTCTGTATATATATTTCACTCTTGAAACATATGAGTCAAGATTTTAAAAAAAGAAACTGGTATTTCTGGTCAAGAGTATTAAAGACAAAGTGTAAAGACACTTTTCAACTCCCAAATTATTTCAAAGTGCAATTTTTTCAGCTCTATTTGCTGAATTTTATTGCTAAAGAAATAAGAACTATCCACTTGTGACTTCTTTAGAAATCCCCATTATCTTCAATTCTAAGATTAATTATAAATCTTACCATATGTATCTAGTCTAATTCATTAGTCAATCACCAATAATATGTCTGTGATTACACTATTGGATCTAGAGTTAGGATATCATAAGGCACATTGAGAAATACCACAGGAAGGTGATGAGAATACAGGATCCTTAACAATGGAAAAAATAGAATACATTAGTTCAAGTAGTAGAATTCACTCAAATTGCAATAAAATGTAAATAGACAAAGTGGTAATTTGTCTATGAGTCAAACCTTTGCAGATGAAAATTGAAGTTGTACTTAAACATTCAATCAGTTTCCAAAGCATCCCAGAGCACTTCTAGATTTCAAAGGGTGTGAAAGAGAGTAATATATCACTTGAATATCTGATGGACTAAATCTTGAATGCTATATATGGTACCATTTATTACCAAAGGTTGGTCAAGGATCACTATATCTCAAATGCAATAATTTCAGGAATAAGTTGAAAAGCATGTGAGGCCTAAATTATAACTAAAGAGATAAGATGTTGAATGTCTTGGCAATCAACAATCGTCCAAGCAATGACAGGATATCAGCATACATGTTATTTCGTCCTTGAATTAATGTAAATATTTTCATTCTCTCTCTCTCTCTCTTTTTGTTTTTGTATTTTTTTTTTTTTCGACTGCTCCATAACATATGGAGTTCTCCAGCCAGGGATGCAATCTGAACTGCAGCTGCAGCAACGTCAGATCATTTAACACACTGCTGTGGGACAGGGATCAAACTTGCTTCCTGGATCAACTGAGATGATGGTGATCCCATTGTGCCACAGCAGGAACTCTAAATATTTTCTTTGTACTAATTTTATTTTAAGTGGTATAAGAATTAAACTTCAAATTCATTTTAGTTATCCATAGACTATCAATGGTATTTTATAAGCAAAAGAATTGCTTATAGAATGTATAAGCAAAAGATGACAGTAGAAATTTCAAATTGAGACTATCTTACAACTATTAAAATAACATTAATAAAAATAAACATTCATACATATCTAATTGTAATATCATATCAGGTAAAAAAAAGAAGCTAAAATGAAATCGTTTGACAATTACACACTAGATAAAATTTTAACCAAGAATTCATAAAGATCTAGATCGAATACCTAGATTAAATGAAACAGAAATTTGTTATATTTAAATAAAATTATGGCTCGGTTAAGTTTTACCTAAGATTCCAAAGTATGAAGTATTACTATAAAAGATGACATTTCTAGGATGTATTACTAAAGATACCCATGGTTAAGAGTACGGTTACTGGATCTATAGAGGTCGTATTCCACCATAGGCCTTATTAGGCCAGTGACCTTGAAAAATGTATATTACTTCCTGGTACCTCAATCTTTAAATCTTGAAAAGAGATATTCATAGCACTACCTCATAGAATTTTATGAAGATTTAATTTATTAAATGTAAAGCATATTGTAAATGCTCTCTACTACTACTCAACTGTGGCAATATAAAATCAAAGATAATTGCAAATCAAAAAGATATTTCTAGCATTTATTGAAAAAGGAAGTTCTACAGATTTTTTTTACTTTTTAAAATGAAATAACTTGCACAAATATTTGGATGCTAATTTCTGTCATTGAAGATAAGCACTTGTATGATTTAGAGAAAAGAAGTTAATATAGGTGATAATCACAGATTATTTAGTTTTATTATTAACCTTAAACATTTTGGGGAAATTATTTGTTAGAATTCACTCTTTATTTTTCCATTTTTTGTAATGCCTAGTTATGACAAAAGAAAGCTTGAAAATTTTGGGTCTCACTACATAATTTCAAAAAACACAAAATTTGCACAAACTATAACAATCTGAATCCTTGCATAAGTGGATGAACACAGTGCGTTTCTTCCTTATTGTTATTATTTTTTGTTGTAGCTATCAGCATTGTCTGCTTCCTTTCCAACTTTGGTCTACCATTGAAGGTTAATCTTCAAATTTTATCCTCTCTAAGAAACTTTTCCAGGAACATAGCAAACTAAATTATCCATCTCCTCAGTCTTTGACCTTATAATTCCAGCTTTCCATAAGCATAGTGATTCTACAATTGAATAATATTTATACTTAGCCTAGATCTCAAACATCTATCTTATAAAACACTCATGTAACGTCTAAAAGTTAGTGGACAAATGTCAACGTGACAGAAGACATGGAACAAGATTGGAATTTATTTTTTCAGATGAAGGAGCTAAAGAATGTTTTAAACCAAACATGCACTTCTTTCAACATTCATATTTTATCCTTTTGTACCTTGCTCCTTGAGCCTCTTTTCTCTTTTCCTATTACACATCTTAGTCCTCTGCTTCTGGAAAATACTTCACTTATTATTAACAAAATTAATGAAATATTTAATTTTACAAAATAGTAATTCTATTTGCTAGGGGAGAAATAATTTAGTCTCTCTTTAACTTTTTAATATGGAAAGCTAAATATCTGACATCCCAAATGCCTGGCAACTATATTCAATTATGTGATTAAATAATTATCAAGTCTAGTATGTACCAGGACATTTAATGTAGCAAGAACTGGAGAAGACATCCCTGTTTTAAAGAACCAATTGTCCTCTCACTTCATTCTTATTCTTCCTTTTGTCTTGCTTTTGTTATTTCTTTTTTTAAAGATTTTTATTTTTTCTATTATATTTGATTTATGATGTTCTGTCAATTTTTTGCTGTACAGTAAAGTGACCCAATCATACATATTGGTTATTCTTTTTCTGAATCTATCACTTTTGATGGAACATTATGAAGAATAATGTGAGGAAAAGAATATATTTTGCTATTTAAATTCAGCCATTCATTTAATCATTATTTACCAGGCATTATGTTAGATACTAGATATACAAGGGTAACCTAGAAAGATAAAACCCATGCTAGATTTTCACAGTAGTGCAGTGTTGTTATAAACAGAGAATTAAATTGGAAATCAAGATAACATTATCTTAGACATTGTGTGTATTTTTTTATATTTAATAGATCAGCCCCATATTATAGTTCTTTTATCTATAAAATAAAAAGGAGTCATTAATTTATTCATTTAATGAACATTTACTGTGTTCAGGTCTATTATGTTCCATATACAAAAGTAAAAGACCTAAATACATAAACCTTGTTCTTGGAGGGCTTACAATCTGTGAAGAGTGGGGATAAACATACAAGGTAAATGTTGTAATAAATATATGCATAAAAGATACAGAAGCAAATGGGGAAGGTGGTCAGGGACTTCAGGTGTCAGCAAAGTTTTGCTGATGCAGACAACACTGGAGTTTATTATGAAGACAAAGTCTATGTCTTTTGAAGGAATAAGAAAATTAAATGCAGAGCAATTCAGATAAGCAAGATACACAAGCCAACATACTGGAAACTACCATCCAGGATGGTAGGACATGAGGATTTAAGGTGCTGGAGTTCACGTCATGGCTCAGTGGTTAACGAATCTGACTAGGGACCAGGAGGTTGTGGGTTTGATCCCTGGCCTTGCTCAGTGGGTATACATATATACACACATTCTTTTTCAGATTCTTTTCCTTTATAGGTTATTACAAGATATAGTTCCCAATAGGTCTGTGTTGTTTATCTATTTTATATATAGTAGTTTGTATCTGTCACTCCCATATATTCTTTATCTATTCATATGTCTGTGGACATTTAGGCTGCTTATAACAAATTATTTTTGTAAATCAATAAAGAACTTTTTCTATTGTAATAGGATTAAATAAATCAGCACATTCAGATTTATTTTATTTTGATGGTTAAAATTAAAACAATTATATGTTAAACTTGTTTTTGGTTCTTCTGGTAATATTAAATTTAAGATTTTTCATTTTGTAGTACATTATTACCTACAAATGTATATTATCATGTGGGCCTGTATATATATGTGTGTGTGTGTGTGTGTACTTGATG
Source organism: Sus scrofa (assembly GCF_054392235.1). Lineage (NCBI taxonomy): Eukaryota > Metazoa > Chordata > Mammalia > Artiodactyla > Suidae > Sus > Sus scrofa. The sequence continues at coordinate 53,778,952 of NC_139386.1, forward strand.
AAATATTAAGCATAATGTTTAATCTTGAACTGTAAATGTGTAACCCTACTGGAAAATACTATATATATATATATGTTTTAATTTTTATGTATTTATTTTTTATGGCAACATCCTGGTGTTTGATAATATGCTTGTGCTGTTGGCTGCAAAATATATGCAGACTACTGTACTAAATGTACTTAATATGGCATATGCATGGAAGTTCCCAGGCTAAGGGCCAAATAGGAGATGCAGCTGCCAGCATATGCCACGGCTACAGCAACTCAGGATCCCAGCTGCATCTGCGACCTACACCACAGCTTGTAGCCATGCCGAATCCTAATGAGCGAGGCCAGGGATCAAATTCACATCTTCATGGACACTATCTCAGGTTATTAACCCACTGAGCCATAATGGGAACTCCTACATTTATATCTATGTTCATTTACAAAATATTATCAATTTTCATTTTTAATACCCTATTATCTAATATACTTTTTTAGCTCAGTTCCTCCTTCCACTAATCTTCAGCACTTTTGGAAATGGATAGTCCCTCTGCTAGAGGCTGGATAGGAGAAGAAAATGGGAAAGCCCCAACAGGTTACACATATATTCGGGAAGGTTCATTGCAGTTTTTTTTTTTTTTTTTTTTACTTTTGCTCTATAGTTATGTTGTTATTATTTATATCTTTATTATCTCTTCTTACAAGCTATATATCATATCTGTTTAAAAGCCATGATTCCAAAGGAAGGGTTTAGGTATCTTCTTTCTCCTTCATTCCACAGAGATACTGATTGGTTTCTAGCTTGGTGTAATTCTGTCTTGATTTTGTGACTAGTGTTAGTGTGAGTCTAAAAGTAATGTATCAGAATCCTGCATTGGAAAGTAAGGGAGTTTGATAATATGCTTGTGATTTTGGCTGCAAAATATAAGCAGACTGCTGTATTTAATGAAAACTTCAACCTTCATCTGGCCTCTGCACACATTGACTAGGTTCTATTGAGATAGTCCAGATGTGACAGATACATGAATCCCACTGAGCTGATCTTTATCCTGGAGGAAATCCCAGAATATTCTGGCCAGAGAAGGTGAAAGAAAGCACTTAGAGTTACATCATATACAATGTTAAGTCCAGAAGCAATAATGAATAGCTTGCTTTGTTTATTTTTATGTGAGAATTTTAGGACAACACCCATTGTGAAATGCCATAAGGCATGTGTATCATTAAAAATAAACAAAATGTTAAAAACTAAAAGTCATTTTAATTAGCATATCAATAAATAAAATCTCAAAAGAACAGATGTCCCCTGCTTTGTGCCCAGAAGTTTGATGAACTGGAGCTCAGTCAGGTCAAGGAAAAAAAAAGAAAGTAAGAAAAGAAAAAGAAAGTTCAACAAACTAAAGGCTTTGAGACTCTTAATAGGAGCACTCTTGTTTATTTCACCCTTTGTAACTCATGTATATATTGATATCTCTCCAAAAATATCAAAAGTCACTGTCATATGGAGATGTAAAGATTACATTTGAATTACATCACTAATGAATTATATTATATTGCATCATCTCAATATATTCTGTATGGAAGTCACAGAACTAGGTATACCTAAGGTGGGTAACTTGCATCAAAACCTTCCTATACTCATACCCCCATCTACTTTCCACATTAGTAATTTTTATGAAACATCAACTGTATATATTCTGCATTATCATTATTTATGAGAATTATGATCTCATTCAGATGATCAAAATATGTTTCTAGTATATATTTAATTTTCATCCACAGATTCTAATTTTTCCTTCATCTACAACTCACAAAACCTTTGGAATTTCCTGAGACATAAGAGCAACGGGTGCATCTTTTGTCAAAATATTTGATTTTTTGGTTTGTTTGTTTTATGGCTGCACCTATGGAATATGGAAGTTCCCAGGCTAGGGATCTAAGTGGAGCTATAGCTATCAGCCTATGCCACAGCAACACCGAATCTGTGGGCCATGTCTGTGACCTACACCACAGTTCAGGGCAACACTAGATCCTTAACCCAATGAGTCAGGCTAGGGACTGAACCTACATCCTCATGGATACTAGTCAGGTTCCTTACCACTGAACTACAACAGGAAATCTGTTATGTTAAATATTTGGTCTAATGTCTTCAGTTCCTGAAAACACTTCAGACCCATAAAGGTGGGATGGTTGTCTTCTTATTCATAGTTAGTACCTTTCCACCAATGAAGAGACTTTTGGAAAGCACCCCAGAATGAGGGCTGGTTGCCAGGGGAATCAACCAAGAAGAAAGTGTTGAATTTTTAGTCCCGCATCCTGATTTCCTAGGAGGGGAGAAGGGCTAGAAGTTGAATCAAACATCAATAGCCAATGAGTTATACAATTACGCCAATGTAATGAAACCTCAAAACTTCTAGGTGCTAGGCCAAGCTTCACAAGGACAGAAGTTCCTTTGTTCAGGATTTTACCCTATTTATTTTCTTATCTGGCTATTCTTGTCCTTCAGTGTCCTTTGTAATAAATCACTAATCTGGTAAGTAACTGAGTTTCCTGAAGAGCTAGTCTAGAAAATTAACTGAACTAAAGAAGGAAGTCCATGGGAACTTCTGGTTTATAGCCAGTTGGTCAGAAGCATAGGGCTTGCATAGGCCTCTAAAGTGAGGGATTATCTTGTGGGACTAAACCCTTTATCTGTGGAATATGATGCTATCTCAGGGGAGATTTTGTCTGAATTGAGTTAAATTGAGTTAAACTTTTGGACACCCTGCTGGTATCTGAGAATTGCTTGTCAGTGTGGGAAAGCCTCTACAGCCTCTTTCTCTCTCTCTCTCTCTCTCTCTCTCTCTCTCACACACACACACACACACACACACACAGATGTTTACTCATGCATATGCATACATGCTTTTGAATTGGGTCCGTGAACCCAAGAAGACCCTCTTATTTATAAATGTTGGTGGAGGAGTTCCCATTGTGGTGCACCAGAAGTGAATCCAACTAGTATCCATGAGGATGCGGGTTCAATCTCTGGCCTCAGTCCATGGGTTGGAGATCCAGCATTGCATAAGCTGCGGTGTAAGTCATAGGCAAGGCTTGGATCTCACATTGCTGTTGCTGCGGTGTAGGTTGACAGCTGTAGCTCCCATTTGACCCCTAGCCTGGGAACTTTCACATTAAAAAAGAGTGAGGGAAAGGCAAAAAAAGAGTCAATGGAGTCATAGCGACCATAGGAGAAGATATGGCTATGTAAAAATCAAGCCACTAGCAAATATGATACCAAATTACTTCTCAGATTTATTTGCTATGGGGGTCCATTATTATTCTCTCTATTTCAACCTTTTATTTAGAGATTATCTTGCCACTTCCTAATCTCTACATCTAAAAAAACCCAAACTATTCATTTTTCAAGGCTTAGATAAACTATGGTATTTTTCATGTAGAATCATGAAAAATACATAGTAATTGTAATTACTATGTAATTTCTACCTGCAAAATTAGTCATTCTTTTCTCTTGTCTCATTATTTGTGGTAAGAATATATGTAGACTTATTGCAATGACTTGAAGTCAGAGATTGATTAGATTAATGATAAATGAAATCTGTGAGTAGGCTGCCCAATTAATAGATGTAATCAAAGAAACAGGTTCTTGCTATCTTCTTGCTACATCTTTACTCACAACCTGTGTTCCAGGTTAGTTTAATGGGAAAAGTAAATTTTTTGCTGGTGATATATTGACTGTTTCTTTAGAAATCAAGCCCTCTGCAGAAAACACCTGGAAGTATTTCATTGGCTAGAACTGGGCCATGTGATCATTCTAGCTGTGAGAAAAAAAATTTTTTTAATTTCAGAATCTAAAGTTGAGAAGATTGAAAGCATAAGTACGTAAGTGGCTCCGTGTTTCCTCAACTGCCATAAGACTAACTAATTTTGCTATTATATTACAGTTACTTATATTAATTATGTTCAAGTCTGTTTGTAATCTTAAATCACTTGAAGAAAAGCTCTGAAATTTTAATAATCCTATACCTCATGTAGGGAACAATTTCAGATGTTATTTTTAGAATGGAAAGCTCCAAGAAGATTCTGTTGTTAGAACCCCAAGGACCAAAAATGTAGCAGTCTTAATAAAATCAAGGTAAACTTCCCATAACCATTTTGTTCCCTAGAAAAAAAAATTAAAATTTTGGAGGAAAATGACATTATTCGGAACCTCTGTAGTTTTACCAAAATGTTTTTCAAAGAGGTTGTATCATAATTCATTCCCATCAGTATATGAAAGTTCCAGTAGGTTTACATCTTTGCAAACTCTCAGTATGGTCAGTTTTACCTGTGTGATGATAATTCATGACAGTTTTATTATTCATTTAAAGACTAATTTAATGTGGTTTTGGCTATTAGTATATCATGTTTTGTGTGTTGTGTGTTCAAAGCTTTGACATATTTTAATTAGTTTTTCTTTCCTTATTTTTCCCTCTGTAAGAGACTTTTTAATATTCTGGATAAAAGTATTTTATTAGGTATATATTTTGCAAATATGTTCTAACATGTGGATTATTTATAATTTAAACATATATTTTATAACAGTTTTATTGAGATATAATTTGCATAAGATAAAATTTATAATTTTAAGGTATATAGTGCAATGGTTTTTCATGTATTCTCAGAGTTGTACAATAATCAACACCATTTAATTTTAGAAGAGGAGAAATATTTTCAATTTTTAATTCAATTTATCACTTTGTTTTATATTTTCTGTTTCCTATAAAATACATATTTTTCCACTCAAAATTGTAAATGTTCTTTACTATTTTTTTCTTAACATTTGTAGTTTTGACATTCTTTAGTAAAGCTGTGTATGTGAGATGGGGTAAGGCACAACCTTTATATTTTTTCATACCTATATCCTATATTTCCATCATAGGAAGTTGAAAAGACCATTGTTTGTTCCTCAAAATGCCTTGATAAATTTATTGACCATATATGTATGTACAGGTCTATGTCTATATTGTATGTTCTGTTCCACTGATTCATATGTCAATATTGCATCATAAGTGTAGCTCTATAGTACATTTTGAAATTTGGTTAATCTATTCTAAATTGTGCTCATCTATTTTATTTTATTTTATTTATTTTTTTTTTAATTTTATTTTCCCACTGTACAGCAAGGGGGTCAGGTTATCCTTACATGTATACATTACAATTACAGTTTTTCCCCCACCCTTTCTTCTGTCGCAACATGAGTATCTAGACATAGTTCTCAATGCTATTCAGCGGGATCTCCTTGTAAATCTATTCTAGGTTGTGACTGATAAGCCCAAGCTCCCGATCCCTCCCACTCCCTCCCCCTCCCATCAGGCAACCACAAGTCTCTTCTCCAAGTCCATGATTTTCTTTTCTGAGGAGATGTTCATTTGTGCTGGATATTAGATTCCAGTTATAAGTGATATCATATGGTATTTGTCTTTGTCTTTCTGGCTCATTTCACTCAGTATGAGATTCTCTAGTTCCATCCATGTTGCTGCAAATGGCATGATGTCATCCTTTTTTATGGCTGAGTAGTATTCCATCGTGTATATATACAACTTCTTCCGAATCCAATCCTCTGTCGATGGACATTTGGATTGTTTCCATGTCCTGGCTATTGTGAATAGTGCTGCAATGAACATGCGGGTGCATGTGTCTCTTTTAAGTAGAGCTTTGTCCGGATAGATGCCCAAAAGTGGGATAGCAGGGTCATATGGAAGTTCTATGTATAGATTTCTAAGGTATCTCCAAACTGTTCTCCATAGTGGCTGTACCAGTTTACATTCCCACCAACAGTGCAGGAGGGTTCCCTTTTCTCCACAGCCCCTCCAGCACTTGTTATTTGTGGATTTATTAATGATGGCCATTCTGACTGGTGTGAGGTGGTATCTCATGGCAGTTTTGATTTGCATTTCTCTTATAATCAGCGATGTTGAGCATTTTTTCATGTGTTTGCTGGCCATCTGTATCTCTTCCTTGGAGAACAGTCTATTCAGGTCTTTTGCCCATTTTTCCATTGATTGATTGGCTTTTTTGCTGTTGAGTTGTATAAGTTGCTTATATATTCTAGAGATTAAGCCCTTGTCAGTTGCATCATTTGAAACTATTTTCTCCCATTCTGTAAGTTGTCTTTTTGTTTTCTTTTGGGTTTCCTTTGCTGTGCAAAAGCTTTTCAGTTTGATGAGGTCCCATGGGTTTATTTTTGCTCTAATTTCTATTGCTTTGGGAGACTGACCTGAGAAAATATTCATGATGTTGATGTCAGAGAGTGTTTTGCCTATGTTTTCTTCTAGGAGTTTGATGGTGTCCTGTCGTATATTTAAGTCTTTCAGCCATTTGGAGTTTATTTTTGTGCATGGTGTGAGGGTGTGTTCTAGTTTCATTGCTTTGCATACAGCTGTCCAGGTTTCCCAGCAATGCTTGCTGAATAGACTTTCCTTTTCCCATTTGATGTTCCTGCCTCCCTTGTCAAAGATTAATTGACCATAGGTGTCAGGGTTAATTTCTGGATTCTCTATTCTGTTCCATTGGTCTGTCTGTCTGTTTTGATACCAGTACCACACTGTCTTGATGACTGTGGCTTTGTAGTATTTCTTGAAGTCTGGGAGAGTTATGCCTCCTGCTTGGTTTTTGTTTCTCAGGATTGCTTTGGCGATTCTGGGTCTTTTGTTGTTCCATATAAATGTTTGGATTGTTTGTTCTAGTTCTGTGAACAATGTCATGGGTAATTTGATAGGGATTGCATTGAATCTGTAGTTTGCTTTGGGTAGGATGGCCATTTTCACAATATTGATTTTTCCAATCCAGGAACATGGAATATCTTTCCATTTCTTTACATCTTCTTTGATTTCTTTGATTAAGGTTTTATAGTTCTCGGCATATAGGTCCTTTACCTCTTTGGTCAGGTGTATTCTGAGGTATTTGATTTTGTGTGGTACAATTTTAAAAGGTATCGTATTTTTGTATTCCTTTTCTAATGTTTCATTGCTGGTATACAGAAATGCAACTGACTTCTGAATGTTAATCTTATATCCTGCCACTTTGCTGAATTTATTAATCAGTTCAAGGAGTTTTGGGGTTGAGTCCTTAGGGTTTTCTAGGTATAGAATCATGTCATCTGCATACAGTGACAGTTTGATCTCTTCTCTTCCTATATGGATGCCTTTGATTTCTTTTGTTTGTCTAATTGCTGTGGCTAAGACTTCCAAAACGATGTTGAAGAGCAGTGGTGAGAGTGGGCATCCCTGTCTTGTTCCAGATTTGAGTGAGAAGGCTTTCAGTTTTTCCCCATTGAGGATTATATTTGCTGTGGGTTTATCATAAATGGCTTTGATTATATTCGGGAATGTTCCCTCTCTAGCCACTTTGGCGACGGTCTTGATCATGAATGGATGTTGAACTTTGTCAAATGCTTTTTCTGCCTCTATTGAGATGATCATATGATTTTTGACCTTTTTTTTGTTAATGTGGTGTATGATGCTGATTGATTTGCGTTATGTTGAACCATCCTTGTGAACCTGGGATGAACCCAACCTGGTCATGGTGTATAATTTTTTTGATATGTTGTTGGATTCGGTTGGCTAAGATTTTGTTGAGAATTTTTGCATCTATATTCGTCAATGATATTGGGCGATAGTTTTCTTTTTTGGTGGTATCTCTGCCTGGTTTTGGAATGAGGGTGATGGTGGCCTCATAGAATGTCTTTGGGAGTATTCCTTCTTCTTCAACCTTTAGAAAGAGTTTAAGGAGGATGGGCACCACATCCTCTTTATAAGTTTCATAGAATTCACCTGTGAAGCCATCTGGTCCTGGACTTTTATTTGTAGGGAGTGATTTTATGACCTCTTCAATTTCATTTCTAGTGATCGGTCTGTTCAGTTGGTTTGTTTCTGCTTGATTCAGTTTTGGCAGGCTGTAAGATTCTAGAAAATTGTCCATTTCTTCCAGATTGTCAAACTTATTGCCATGTAGTTGTTCATAGTATTCTCTTATGGTTTTTTGTATTTCTGCTGTATCCGTTGTGATTTCTCCTTTTTCATTTATAATTTTGGTGATTTGGGTTCTTTCTCTCCTCTTTTTAGTGAGTCTGGCCAGGGGTTTATCAATTTTGTTCACCTTTTCAAAGAACCAGCTCTTGGTTTTATTAATTTTCTCTATTGTTTTTTGAGTCTCTATTTTATTGATTTCTTCTTTGATCTTTATCATTTCCTTCCTTCTGCTGACTTTAGGTCTTTTTTGTTCTTCTTTTTCTAATTCGTTTAGGTGGAGGGTTAAGTTGTCAACTTGGGATCTTTCTTCTTTTTTGAGAAAGGCCTGTATTGCTATAAATTTCCCTCTGAGCACTGCTTTCGCAGCATCCCATAGATTTTGAGAGGTTGTGTCTTCATTATCATTTGTTTCAAGATAGTTTTTAATTTCCTTCTTGATTTCCTCATTGACCCATTGGTTTTTTAGTAGCATGTTGTTTAGTCTCCATGGAGTAGGTTTTTTCTCTGTCCTTTTCCCATGGTTGATTTCTAATTTCATGGCATTGTGGTCAGAGAAGATACTTGAGATAATTTCTATGCTCCTAAATTTATTGAGATTCGCTTTATGTCCCAATATGTGGTGGATTCTTGAGAATGTTCCATGAGCATTTGAGAAGAATGTGTATTCTGCTTTTTTTGGATGTAGTGTCCTGAAGATATCAATTAAGTCTAACTTTTCTATTGTTTCCTTTAGGATCTGTGTTGCTTTATTGGTTTTCTGTCTAGAGGATCTGTCCATTGATGTGAGGGGGGTATTTAGGTCTCCTACTATGATTGTATTCTCATCAATATCTCCCTTTATGTCTGTTAATATTTGTTGTATGTATCTGGGTGCTCCTATATTTGGGGCATATATGTTGATGATAGTAACATCCTCTCCTTGGATGGATCCCTTAATCATTAAATAGTGTCCTTCTTGGTCTTTCTTTATGTCTTTTGTTTTAAAGTCTATTTTGTCTGATATGAGCGTTGCAACTCCTGCTTTTCTGTCATGTCTATTGGCATGAAATACTTTTCCCCAGCCTTTCACTTTCAATCTATATGTATCTTTTGTCCTAAGGTGAGTTTCTTGTAGGCAGCATATTGAAGGTTTTTGCCTTTTTATCCATTTGATCCTCGTGTTCCAGTTGATTCTATGGTTCTCCATTCTTTTTTTTTTTTTTTTTTTTTTTTTTTGGTTGGATGGTCTCCTGTTATTATCTGCTTGAGTGTATTTTTTTTTCATTTTTTGCAAATGCAATATTTGGTTTTGGCTTGTGGTTGCCCTGTTTTTTAAGTATGCTAACCCCTTCCCATAATTGCGTGTTTTAGCCTGATGGTCCTGTAAGTTCAAACACTTCATTATTATATTAAAATTAAGAAGAGAGACATACATACAAACAAAAAGGATTATTTACCTCCTAACATCCCTTGCCCACATTTTATGGTTTTGATGACTCTTTTATTTTTTTCTTTTTAATTTTATTTTGTTTGAAGCATGTTCATGATTAAATCTGTATGCTGGCTTATTTGAGTGACTGCTCTCTGATTGCGGTTTCCTCAGTCCTAGTTCTTCCTCTTCTTCTTCTTCTTTTTTTTTTTTTCTTTTCTTTTTTCTTCCCTTTCCTTCCTTTCTTTTTGGTTTAGAGAAGCCCTTTCAATATTTCCTTTAACCTGGGTTTTGTGTTGCTGTATTCTTTAAGTTTTTGTTTGTTGGGAAAAATTTTTATTTCCCCTTCTATTTTAAATGATATTCTTGCTGGATAGAGTATTCTAGGTTGCATATTTTTTCCTTTTAGCACTTTAAATATCTCTTGCCATTCCCTCCTGGCCTGTAGTGTTTCTGTAGAGAAATCAGCTGATATTCTTATGGGGGTTCCCTTGTAGGTAACATTCTGTTTTTCTCTTGCTGCCTTTAGGATCCTCTCTTTGTCACTAACTTTTGCCATTTTTATTATGATGTGTCTTGGTGTGGGTCTGTTTGGGTTCAGTTTGTTTGGGGCCCTCTGTGCTTCTTGTATCTTGAATCCAGTATCCTTTAGATTTGGGAAGTTTCCAGCAATAATTTCTTCAAATATATTTTCCATTCCCTTATCTTTTTCTACTCCTTCTGGAATTCCTATTATGCGTAGATTGGCCCGTTTTATATTATCCCATAGGTCTCTTATATTGCTTTCCAGTTTTTTGATTCGGTTTTCTGTCTGTTGACCGGATTGAGTGATTTCCATTATTCTATCTTCCATATCACTGATTCGTTCTTCTGCATTATTCATTCTGGTTTTTACTGCCCCTAGTTCAGTTTGCATCTCTGCAAATGAATGTTCTAGTTTTTCTTGGCTCCTCCTTATATTTTCTAGATCCTTTCTGAGGGTATCTGCATTACTGTTCATAACTTCTCTTAATTCCTTCAGTATTTTCAGTATTTCTCTTTTGAATTCCAGGTCTGTCTGACTGCAGAGATCTGTTTCATTGTTGACTATTTAGGTGAGTTCTCCTGTTGGTTTGACTGGGGGTGGTTTCTCAGCTTCTTCATCTTGGTTGTTGTCTTCTTTCTCCTGAGGGAGTTGTACTCTCCGTTATCGGGTAGTGTTTGCCTTGTCACTGCCGTGGAATATTTCCTGAGGGCTGTCGTTGTTGGTCAATCTTTTTTGAGGCAGTGTGGCTTTTCTGGAGTGTTGATGGGACTAACAGTGTTTCTTTGAAGCAAAGGAGGACTTCCTGAGGGCAGACAGGACTGGGAGGTCCACCCCACGATGGTAGCAGATTTCACTTGGTTCTCAGCACCCCCTGGGGTCTTGGGCGGGTAGCAGGGCCCTTGGAGACTCAAGAGGCTCCTCCCCAGGGCAGCCCGATTCAGAAAGACCGTCTGAGATCTTTTCCCGATTCGGCCAGGCTTGTTGCAGCTTTTCTGGGCTGCAGGGGGTCCTGCCTGGAGCTGGCAGTCCTATGCAGCTGGTCCACTAGGTCTCAGCACCCCTTGGGGTCTTGGGCGGGTAGCAGGGCCCTTGGAGACTCAAGAGGCTCCTCCCCAGGGCAGCCCAACTCAGAAAGACCGTCTGAGATCTTTTCCCAACTCGGCCAGGCTTGTTGCAGCTTTTCTGGGCTGCAGGGGGTCCTGCCTGGAGCTGGCAGTCCTATGCAGCTGGTCCACTAGGTCTTAGTACCCCCTGGGGTCTTGGGCGGGTAGCAAGGCCCTTGGAGACCCAAAAGGCTCCTCCCCGGGGGAGCCCATCTCAGAAAAAACGTCAGAGAATTAGGTCGATCTATTCACGGCCTGGCTAGGCTTGTTCTAGCTTTTCTGGGCTGCAGGCCTTTTCTAGGGGGCTGGTGGTGTTTGGTGCTGCTCTGTGGAAGTGTGGCCCCTCCAAAGGGCAAGCAGGCCTGTGCAGGGAGAGCCCCTGCGGTGGTAGGCTTCAGGCAATTGTTGAGGCCAGCCCTCCTGGATGGCAGGCAGCCCCAGGTTCCGCAAGAGCATAGGGGGTGGCGAGGGTCGGGGGAGGGAATGCACTGGGAAGCACAGCTTTCTGCTAGCTAGCGGGCCTGTAAGCTTGCTGTGGCGTGGGGGGTATTCTATGGGAACCCACCCCTTCTTCTCTCCGCTCCCCAGCACGGGCGCAGACCAGGCTCTTCTCCCAGGTTCCCTCTGAGGCGGCTTTCCACTTCCCCACCCCTAGAGTATTGCTCCCTTCCTCTGCGACAGCTTTGTTTTCTAGTCTCCCAGGCAGTCTCTGCCCTGTCAAATGGTTTAGAGACCTCCCAAGCAGTTTCCATTCTTCCCCGCCCCCCTAGCCCGGGGACTAATCTCTGGAGCCGAGGTCTAGGTGCCCAGCCCCCACCCAGGCGTCCCCTGGCCCTTTCCCGGGGACTAACCTCTGGAGCCAAGGATTCGGTGCCCAGCCCCCACCCAGGCGTCTCAATTTTTGGTGACTGTGCCCGTAGTTCAGATGGTCCGTTGGGTTCTTGATCTGTTTTTCCGTACTCCGACTTACTGCTACACTCTTCTCTGCATCTGGGGATTCCTCCGGTTCATTTGATCTTTCGCCCGGTAGGAGACTTTCCAGGGTGCGGGATCCCTTTCTCCTCCGCAGTTCCCTTTCGGGAGCGCCCGTCCCGCTCGGATTCACCTTCTCTCACTCTCCTCTTTTCTCCCGTTCTGCCCAATAATGTCACGAACTTCTTGCCGTTATTGGAGTTTAGGTTCCTCTGCCAGCGATTGGTTGCTGTTCTGTGCGAGTCATTTCTTCTGTAGATGTGCTTTTTTTGTTGTGTTTGTGGGAGAGGGCGAGCGTGTCCCCCTACTCCTCCGCCATCTTGTCCTCCCCCTGCTCATCTATTTTAAATGTTTTCTTGTATTTCTAAATCATTTTGCCTATTCTGTGCACTTAACATTTTCATATAAATTTTATCATCCACTTGTCAGTTTCTCGAGAAAAACATGGTGCAACTAATATTGTAATTGTGTTTAGATCAGATTGGTAATGATTGCCATATTAACAATTTTGAGTCTTTCAATCCATGAACATTGTATACTTCTACAATTATTTGTCTTCTGTGTTATTTCTCAACATATAAAAAAATACAGTATACCTAAACCCTTCATGGTTTTGATGATATTATATTTTGTTTATTTTTCCCAGCTTAATTGACATGCAATTTAAAAATAAAATTGTAGGAGTTCCCATCATGGTGCAGCAGAAACAAATCTGACTAGGGACGATGGGGTTGCAGGTTTGATCCCTGGCTTCACTCAGTAGGTTAAGGATCTGGCATTGCCATGAGCTGTGGTGTGGGTTGCAGATTCAGCTCAGATTCTGTGTTGCTGTGGCTCTGGTGTAGGCCAGCAGCTGTAGCTGTGATTGAACCCCTAGCCTGGGAAGCTCCAAATGCTGTGGGGACAGTCATAAAAATAAAAAAAAAAAAAGTAAATATTTAAAGTTTACAACTTGGTGATTTGATATATGTTTACACTGTCAAATGAATTACTATGATCAAGTTTTAACACAATTAACACATCAGATCACATAGTTCCTTTTTTGGCGAGTAGATGACAAAATTTTAAATAAGGAATTACTCTACTCAATATTATAACAAAATAATATCAAGTTGGTTTTATTACACTAGGACAACATTTATTGAATATGTGCACAGCACTGGTATCTTATTTTAAAGAAGGAAGGTGAATTTTATTATCCTTTCAAAAGATCAGACCATGCAAAATTCAATAATATTTTTAACAAAACCCTTCACAAACCAGAACTAGAGGAGATTTCCTTGATCTGGCAGAGCATATACATATAAACATGCAATACACATGGTGAAATATTGACATTATTCCATTATACCTTTTATTAAATATTATGGTACATGTGTTATTTGGTTAACAAGTCAAGTAAATAAATTATTCAGTGTAATAAATAAGGTTAAATAAATCTATCATTATTCACAGTTAACATGATAATGTTAACCAAAATAAGATAGAAAAATAGATATTACGTATGTGTGTATGTTATTTAAATCATATTGAGAATGATGCCATTTTTCTTTAAATAGGCAATAAACTTGGTTAGGTTCAGGCAGCAAGTACAAAGCACCTTTTGTGGGCTGTGGTTCCACTATCAGTTAAGTTTTCAAAGACTTTGATGTATTCTTCAGATCTGTCCCCAGTATATGCCACCCTTAACCAGGCTGGTGGTAGACTATCTCCTGGCTCAGTTCTCAAAGTCTTTATGTATATATATAAACACATACTGATTAGGAACAGATCTATGCCTGTGCAGTTTGGGTGTGAGCACAGGATTTTTTTTAAAACAAACTTATAAATTCATTTTTATGGTCTCTTTTGCCACATTTTTCTCTCTGATAATTTCCAGTCCCCTGTGGTTCTCCTTTCCAATTCCCTGGCCTGAAAACTGGGACATTAGTTAACCCATTCTGCCTTGCATTTCTGATGCTTCACTGACCTTAAAGACCAAGCAATATTACCCACCCAGGAGAAAATAAATGGTAAACTCACTGCCAATTTTGTGTTAATTTGATATTTCTTCCCCAATATACTTGCCACTATCTACTTTTTAGAATGCTCAATCACCTCTTTCTGCATTCTGTTTAGGATCTATAGCTTCATTTCAGTGAGAGAGACAGGAAGGAGTTTGTTTATTCTTATTTTACCTAGAACTAGGACCAATAGTATTAATCTTAATAACCAGAAACTTGAAAACATGAAACATTCAGAAAAGGTAAAATCAATTGTATATACTTATATCATTAAATAGTGTTATATTTATACCAAGTGTTAACATTTACCCATGAAAAAGAGCCCCAAACTGCTATACTCAATAGTACTGCTAAAAGTTGTAAACATAATAAAAGGAGATAAAACTAATAACTAAATAATGCTTACTATATAATTCCACTTACATAAAGTTCAAGAGGAGGTGAAACTTAACCTATGATAAGAAAGTCAGACAAATTGCTATCTTTAAGGAGGGATCATTGATGTGAAGTGGAAAAAAGGGAGGCTCTTGAAATACTGGTGAACCTTGTGAACTACATGGTTGTTGTCACTTCATGTAAATTAATTGACCTACACTCTAAGGAACTTTACACTTTTACCACATGTATAATATGTATTAATGTTATACTTCAATATAATAAACTGAAGAACACAGTGATTATATCACATTGTATATCAATTTTTCTGTGAAAAACTTCCAAGATTACTATAATTGCTACTTAGTTAATTTATATTGTTCTATCTTCCTCATGAGATCAATTTATATTGTTCTATGTTCCTCATGAGATCAATTTAACAAATTACCTACCACCTCATCTCTCAACCCCCATCTCTCTTTCTCTCTGTCATATATGTATTCGTAGAGTCATTAAACAGTTTTATCCAGAATCATATAAATCCTCAGATTTAAAAATAGCTAAATATTTATCACTAATTTGAAATAAAGCCAAAATAATGAAGGACTTCAGATTTTGGTTAAACCTAAATATGAAGAACATTAACCTCTAAAGTTTCAGGGAAAAAAAAGCCATAGTAATAAGGAATTCTATTACTATGTAGTAAATCATAACTTTCCTTAGAATTTAATCCTTTGGTCCAAAAAATAAATGCATAGCTATTAGAAGATTATCGCATATCAGAAATGAAAGTACTGCAATTTCCCAGTTGCGGTTCAATGATAATGAACCCGACTAGAATACATGAGTCTGCGGATTTCATCCTTGGCCTCACTCAGTGGGTTAAGGATCTGGCATTGCTGTGAGCTGCAGTGTAGGTCACAGAGGTGGCTCAGATGTGGCATCCCTGTGGCTGTGGCTCTGGTAGTATAGTATACCAGTAGTATAGCTGTGGTCTTGGTCATTCTGTTAAATACAGATTGAATCATTTGTATAGTATTTACTTAGGAGTACAAAAGGAACAACCAAGCAACATTAATAACTGTACATCAAATAACAGTTATCATTGATTAATTTGCATGTATCTGTACTTATGTATTTCATGAAGAAAAATATATTGCATCCTATACATATAAATAAATGAAAATAATGAAAGTATCATTGTAAGTGCAAATTTACCACTTGAATTTTTTCAAATATATTACTCATTAAAATAAGAGAACCTCAAATGCACTTTATTATTTTTAAATTATTTATGTAAGAAAAAAAATCACAGTTCCAATTAGAAAAATGTTTCCAGAAAATTTGAAAACATGTTTTCAAAAGCAGAAATCATTGCCAAGTTCTAGAAATTTGCTTTATGGTTTTATTTTTTCTGGAAAACTATTATTGCAAACAGAAGGACTTCTCACCATAATTAAGCATGAAAAGAAGACCATACTAAATCAAGAGTAATTTTGAGACCATAGTATTTGTTTTAATGAGAAGCAGAGAAATTTTCATATTATAACATAACATTTGATTTTTACTTCCTAAACTTTATTTTCATAATTTATTTGGTAGGAATGTTAAATATGGTAGTCACATTAAATCTTTTAAAAAATTCTTCTAGGTTTATAGTTATTACCTGTATTTATTTTAGAAAACATTACAGTTTAAGCTGAAGTTTTAAAATTATGTTATATATTAAGGATAATCCCTGGTAGTCATAATAATTAGGACTGGAAATGTAATAGAAAAAATTGACTATATCAAATTATTAATAAAATTAAATGCTAGCCTATTGAGTCTATTCAGAAGGTATCTAAAGAGAAAGGTCAAGTTTAATTAATTTTTTCTAATTTATTAATAGTATAATCATTATTTTTGTCCTTTATCATATATTAATTCAAGCTATAATTAAAAAATTCTTACTAAAATTCTCTGGTAATAATCTTGGTCATTTTAATATACTGCTTTATATTTGAACAATGAATAAAATAATATTCTAGTAATCAAAAGGATATCATTGAAAATTATATAATTTTGATTATATTGATTAAAGTTGTAAAGTTTTTAAGTTATGTGTTTGGTATGATTTGAAAATGATTAATCTAAATTCAATTTATTTTCTTTTCATGTTAAAAGATATATTTATCTTAAAAAGTTCTTCTATAAAAATACATTCAACACTGTGAATAAAATAAACCAAGATTGAGAAAATTGGGACAAGAGGGAAAATGAGGATAGGAAAAGGGGATGATGTCACAAGTGAGATGAGTACATAGGAAAGCATACAAATTATTCCCGTTCATCAGTCTGAGAGGCGACAAAAGTCTAGCTCAAAGCTTTCACCCCAAAGATGGATCAATGATTCATTTAATGGGTCACAGTATCCTCAAAATGAAAATCAAGTATTCATTCAGGAAAAGACATACTACTGGTATTATAACCAGAAAAACATTTCCCATGTGGTGTTTTGTTTTGTTTTGTTTTTTGTCTTTCTGTCTTTTTAGGGCCACACCCTCGGCATATGGAAGTTACCAGGCTAGGGGTCCAATCAGAGCTGTAGCCACCAGACTACACCACGGCCACAGCAATACCAGATCCAAGCTGCATTTGAGACCTATACCACAGCTCATGGCAATGCTGGATCCCTTAACCCACTGAGTGTGGCCAGGCACTGAACCTGTGTCCTCATGGATGCCAGTCAGGTTCATTAACCGCTGAGCCCTGACAAGAACTCCCCCATGTGTTTTAATAAAAAGAATATTAGACCAGGGATCAAACCAGAGGTCCTACTGCATAGCACAGTGAACTAGACCCAATCTTGTGGGGTAGAACATGATGGAAGATGGTAGAAGAAAAAAAAATGTATAAATATGTATGCCTGGGTCACTAGGCTATAGGGTAGATATTGACAGAACACTATAAGCCAACTACACTCTAATAAAAAAAATTATTAGAAATTACACCCACATCTACATCCTTACAGTATAGTACAGTCAGAAATGCCCTGACATTTCTAGTAATAACATTCTCAACTTAGGCTGTGCTATGACACAGAGAACGATTCAGTGAAGCCAAAGCAAGCTAATTTGGATGAGCACAGCTATCAGATGATAAGGCTTAATCCAGCAAGCCACTGCAGAATGTCTACTCTAGTAGGTTTAATATTATCATTTTAACTTAGGAACTGTCCTTTGTGCACACATGAGTGTTTAGGTGTACATATGGGCATATAGATAAAAGGAAATCCACTACAGCTTTCAACCAAAATTTTAATAATTTATTCTTTTTGCTCTGGTTTTAAATATTGTATGGCATAATATGTAGAAAGGTTTTGAATTTGTTAATCTGTTTCTAAAGGACAGTTTGAAAAGTTCCATATCTAAGCAATGAGCCAGCCGGAATATTGTTTAGGAATTTTCACTGATTCTCAAAAGTGAGTAAGAATAAGTGATAATTACTTCCATATTATCTTTCCTGACATGTTTTTGTAATATAACTATTTTATTTTTCTTGTCCAGTACAAAACCACTTATTTTAAGAGCTAGTGGAAATAAAAGATGATCAATGTCATTATCTTTTTAAAGGTAATGGAGCAGATGAGGAATGCATATATTTGAACAGATACCTGGATTGGGCTAATGGTCTTTAAAAAGTAGTTTATTTATTTTTTAAATTTCAAGACTAAATAACAAAGTATAGGAACAAAACTAAAGACTTCTGGGGTTCAAATATACAGTAAATCTTCCCCCTACCCTGAATCTGTGTCAGGCAAAAACCTAAAACATTTGACTAAAACCATTGGAAAAACCTGGGTTTTCAGCATTGTCTCCTGAAGAGAGAAAAATTGAGCTCAGGAATTTTAAAGGGTGGGTCCCACGTGATGTTTTCAAAATTCTATTGAAAACCCTAGAGAGTAACAGGATGAAACAGTAGGCTGAGCATTACCAAAATTGTGATGCAGCCTCAATGTTCTGATTGGTTAAAGTGTTGAAACCCCCAGTCCATCTGCCTAGTGAAGAAATGAAGAATCCTATCAGTAGGAAGGTATCATCTAAAGTCTGAAAAAATTTTATGTACAATATCCAGCATTGAGTTGAAAATTACCAAGAATGGAAGGAAGAACAACAACATGATCAGTAAACAAGAGGGGAAAAAATAAGAATTAGATGATCTAGACTGACAGACAGATGATTCTGATGACAAAGTTAGGAGATAAGGAATTTAAAATAACTGATATTTATCTATAGATTCTTAGAATTTTCTACATATAAGCTCATGTCATCTGCAAACACATAATTTTTCTTATTCCTTTACAATATGGATGCTTTCTATTTCTTTTTCTTTCTCAATTGTCCTGCCTAGATTTTCCAGTACCACACTGAGTAAAATTGGTTGTGTGATGGGCCTTGGTCCTTACTTAGAGGAAAAGCTTCTGGTTTTTAAAAATTAAGAATGAAACTAGCTATGAGCTTGCCATGATGCCATTTATTTTGTTGACATGTGTTCTCTACTATACTTAGTTTGTCGAGAGTTTTTATCATGAAAGAATAATAAATTTATCAAATGCTTTTTCTGTATATGCTGATATAATCACGTGATTTTTATCTGTCAGTCTATACATTTGGTGTACCACATTAATTGATATGTTTATGTTAAAACATCCTTGCAGTTTAGAGATAAATCCTACTTGATCATGATGTATGATCCTTTTAGTATGCTATAAAATTTGGTTCACTAGAATTTTGTGATAGCTTTTGATTCTATTTTCTTAAAAGATATTGGGTTACAGTATTCTTGTAGTGCTTTTTTTTGGTTTTAAAATTGCAGGATACAAAATCAGTATCAGTTGCATTTTTATATACTAACAACAAGTTATCTGAAAAGGAAACTAAGAAAATATGGGAGTCCCCATGGTGGTGCAGTGGAAACCAACCCGACTGGTATACATGAGGACTTGGGTTTGAGCCCTGGCCTTGCCCAGTTGATCAAGGATCCTGAATTGCTGTGGCTGTGGTGTAGACTGGCAGCTCTAGCTCTGATTCAGCCCCTATCCTGGGAACTTCCATATGCCATGGGTGCAGCTCTAAAAAGAAAAAAAGAAAGAAAGAAAAAAACATTCCCATTTACTGTGGCATAAAAATAATAAAATACTTAAGAATAAATTTAACCAATGAGAAAAAAGACTTTCACATTAAAAACTACAAAACATTGATAAAAAATTGAAGTCTCTAATAAATGGAGACATCTTGTTTTCATGGATTAGAAAAATTAATATTGCTAAAATATCCATACTACTCAAAGTTATTTATAGAGTAAATGCAATCCCTATCAAAATCTCAATGATATTTTTAGAGAAATAGGAAAAACAATCCTAAAATTCACATGGAACCACATAAGACGCCAAATAGAAAGTAATCTTGAGAAATAAGACCAAAGGTGGAGGCATCACACTTCCTGATATCAAACCCCAAAGCTACAGTAATTAAAACAGTATGCTACTAGCATAAAAGACCTATAGACCAATGGAACAAAATAGAGATACCAGGAATAAACCACATATGTATGGTCAACTGACTGAACTTCAAAAAGATAATAAGAGTGTACAATGGAGAAAGGGAAAACCGAATATACACACACAAAAGATTGAAACTGGAACCTTATCTTACAGTATACATAAAAATAAATTCAAAATGTCTAGAATGTAGGACTTGAAACTGAAAAACTCCTAGAAGAAAGTGCAGGAGAAAAACTATGTTACTTTGATGTGGGCAATGATTTCTTGGAAATGACACCAAGAGCACAAACAGTAAAAGCAAAAATAAACAAATGAGACTACATTAAACTAAAAACTCCTTTGCAGCAAAGGAAATAATAAAATGAAAAGATGACCTTCAGAATGGGATAAAATATTAGCTAACCAAATACCTAATATGAGCGTGATATCCAAAACATATTAGGAAATCAATCCTAATCCTGAAGAACAAAAACAAAAACAAAACAACTGATTCAAAAATGGGCAAACAACTTCAATAGAAATAGTTCTAAGAAGACATGCATAGGGTGAGCAGGTACATGAAAATGTGCAGAATATCATTATCAGCCAAACGAGAATCAAAACCACATGTGATCATCACTTCACCCATGTGTATTATCAAATAACCAAAGGATAATTGTTGATGAGGATGCAGAGAAATTAGAACACTTGTAGCTTGTGGATACAAATGTAAATTGGTTGGTTTTTCACTATGGGAAGCATTATGGAAGTTCTTCAACAATTAAAGTAGAACTACCATATGATCCATCAATGCCATTTACGGGCATATAGTCAAAAAAATCCTAAAATCAGGATATCAAACTCCCATGTCTGTTGAAGCATCATTCACAATATTTAAGATATGGATACAGCTTAAATGTCCATCATTTAGATAAAGAAATAGATACATACAATGGAATATTATTCTAGACACAAAAAGAAGAAAATTATGCCATATGTAACAACATGGATGAACTGGAGGAAATTACACAAAGTGAATAAGCCAGTTACAGAAGGGCAAATACCACATGATTCTACTTACATGAGATATCTAAAATTGTCAAACTTACAGAAATAGAAAGTAGAATGTTGAGTTGCTCTTCAGTAGGTGCAGTTTCAGTTATATAAGATGAGTAAGTTATAGAAGTCTATTATATGACATTGTACCTACAGTTAACAATACCATACAGGCATCTATAAGAGAAAATAGTATATATGTGCGTGTGTGTATATATATATATACACACACATATTCTCTTGTTGTGAATAACCAATTCACATGAAACTAATAAAACATTGTAAGTTAACCATACCTCAAAAAATTAAAAAAAAAATTTGTTTGGAGGGTAAATGTATGTTAAATATTCTTATCACAGTAAAGGAAAATCATTTTGACAAATGTGATCAAGAAAAGAGTGGGAAAAGATGTATTAAAATGATGAAAAATATACATATCATCTGATATGCACATATTATATATTTATATATATTACATACTTATATAATTTATAAATATATATATTTGAAATTAAGATATCAATGGATTTAATAGCACATTAAAGAGTAGAAAATAGGATCAATGAACTGGAAAGAAAAAATAATTTAAAGTGTGCAAACTGAAGCAAAGATTAAAAGAAATAAAAATATAGAAAATGTGTAGGAGAAAGACATACAGACTGAAAATCTCACATGTATATTTAAGTGAAGTCTGTGATGTGCAGGAAAATGAATGCGTCAGAATCAATATCTGAAACAATTCTGACTGAGAATTTTCCAAAACTAATAAAAGATATAAACCTGTAGATTGAAAAAGAACTGGAACAGAATAAGCAGAAGTAAAGTGAAAACCAAAGGTACTCACATCAAATAAAACTACTGAAAAGCAAAGACAAAGAGGAAACTTTAAAATCACAGCAGGTTATTTTATATATATATGTTGATAAGATAATTTTATTGTAAAATTTAAATGGAAATTCAAAGAGGTAGAGAATTGACAAGGCAATCATGAAGAAGAACAATGTAGAAGGATGGAATCTGCAAAAAGCCCCAAATTTATATATAAATCTCAAAAATTAAGCCATTGCAGCACTTGTGTGGAAATAGACAAATTGCCTACATTTAAAAAATAGAGAATGCATGAATAAACTTGTGCATATAGAGTCTCCTTGTCTGTATCAATGGTGGCAATACACTTCAGTGAATAAAGGACAGTCTTTTCATTAAATTGGATATCCATATGGAGAAAACAAAAACAAAAAACTTGGCCTTAAATTCACACCATTCTCAAAAGCCAATTTCAGATTCTTTGCAGATGAATTGCTAAAAGTAAAACAATAGTGTATTTAAAGTAAACATAGGAGAATTAAACACAGTTTTGGTAGTTGAGTGGAGAGGAAGCTCCAAGATAAATACTGAAGCTGGCTTTTTGTGGCACCAGGCATAAAAATTTGGTTTTGTTGAAAATTCTAATAATTATACAGATACTCCTGCTCTGTGTCTGAAACTCATCATTTTAAAAAATTAGTCCAAATTGTTCTAGGTCTGGAAAACTGCTGATTAGAATGAAAAAAATTAATAGAGAATACAGATGTTTTACTTAGATAGGTTGTATTCTGATCAAATAGTTTTAATTCTGCCAGAATTAGTTAACAAAAGCATTCTAGTTTGTGCACTGCACCCAAATAGATGCCCCTGAAGGAGCCAGAATTAAAGAAGGTTTAGAATTGTCAGAAAATAACATATTTACATATACAGAATTAAAAATGGACACTTGCACAATCATTAACACATTTAGAGAATAAAGTGTGTTTTATTTTCCTGTGCTGCATGGTTTAACATATGTGACTTTGTAGGCGGCATCTGTTCCAGCCACTGCTAAACTGGAAGTTGGAGTTGGCACATTTTTTCCATTGAGTTTTAAAAATTCAAAATCATTATAAGCAAGTACAGATTTTGAAGGGAAACAGAACTTTTACTTTACACCTGCCCCTGCAAACAACATAGTGTGTTTATAAATGTCTATTTTCTTCTAAGTCTCTGGCCACACTTCCAATCTAGGATTTTTCTCCTTGTTCCACTTTGCTTTTTCTGCTGCCTCAAAACCTTTTTAAATGTCATTTTCTCTGACACATCACACTCCCCTTTATGCTCAGATCCCCAGAATGCATTGGCTAGATTTCTGCTCACAAGGATGATTTTCCTAGCAAATTTGCCAGCCCTTCCCAGCACTTCCTGTATCCACTAACCCTGGTGAATAACACACATTCTTTCTTTCCTATTTGTATATTTCTTACAGAAAAAAATCCACATCCCTGCCTCCCCCAAAATCTTATCAAGGAGAAGACAACGCCAGGATTTACTTGTTATTCCCAGGGCTGCATTGATTTTATTTGTTTAAATTCCTCTCCCAACTAAGAGATAAGGGAGGCTTCTCAGTATCCTATCTCAGTGTGATGACTCGGCTGTGAAGAAAGTCTCTTTTCTTGAGTCTGGACTTTTCCCTCTCTCAGTCAAGTCAGGCAAAATTATACCTGTGTCAGCAGAGGTCAGTAGGTTTTCTTAATTCAAGAAGGAACTATATAATTATTTTCCATACAGAAGGGGAGATTTAGAGGTGAACTTAAAAGTTCAGTCCTCACTTACCACATTTCATTCTAAGAGCCATAGCTCCACCTACCAAGAACAACTTTAGCCCCTAGTATTGATATCTCTGCATTGTTTCCAACTCTCTTATTTTATGAACTTAATTTCTCTAGGACAAGATTATCATTTCTACCCATAAACCAACCAAAATGAATAGCTAAGTGTTTCTATTTCCTAGGGTCTTGGAAAACACTGCCTTTTATTTCCAAAACCTACTTTTTCATGTCTCAGATGGTCCTTCCAGCTCTATGTAGGACAACCACCAGACCAGAATCAAATTAGTGGGCAATTCCAGTGCCTAGGGCAAGTTCTGGAGGCCAGTTTCTTCCTGGTCTGTAGCATGTATGACCTCAGGCAGCTAAGCCACATGTTAGTAATCTGCAGATGGTCCACTTTAAACTGACAATTGAAGTTTCAAGTCTGCTTTTCTTTTTTATCTACTGAAGGCAGGCATTATTACCTCTATGGTTTTCTCCCTCTTGCATCGGTTTGACTAAGAGATAGATATAAAGGGGAAAGTTTGGTTTTTAATGAATTCAAGGTCTTTGCAGAAAAAGTAATTTATAAATTGCTCTTAAAGTGACTATGTCTGGATAGTCCAGCATTTTCTTCACATCACATATCAGAGGCTTATTGCAAAGTCTCTCTCTCTTTTTTTTTTTGTCTTTTTGCCATTTCTTTGGGCCAGTCCCGCGGCATATGGAGGTTCCCAGGCTAGGAGTCGAATCGGAGCTGTAGCCCCCTGGCCTATACCAGAGCCACAGCAACGCGGGATCTGAGCAGCATCTGCAATCTACACCACAGCTCACGGCAACACCGGATCGTTAACCCACTGAGCAAGGGCAGGGACCGAACCCTCAACCTCATGGTTCCTAGTCGGATTCGTTAACCACTGCGCCATGACGGGAACTCCTTCAATGTCTCTTAAGTTTTTAAAATATGTATGAAAGTATTTTAGTACCTGTCTTTTTGACTTATGATCAGAATCCTGTCACCTTCATCCCAATTACTTTGTGCTTTATATAATACTGAAGCAGAGACAAATCCACCTTACTTAAGTCCTAGCATTGTTCTTACAAATGATTTCATAATCACTTTATACATGATACTCCTGAACACTACAGTAGCATATTCTAGCCACAAATCAACTATTTTTGTCATGTCATTGGCATTACTCTCCCAATGCATCTCTTTATTTTCTGGTAGTTTTGACCTCTATAAATCATTCCAATACTTGCTTGATGACCATGTATCCCAAGAGAGTACTTGCTCTAGGGAATTCTACCTCTACAGGTGACATCTACCATGGGTGTCTTGGAAAAATCCTGGGAATGTTTCAATATCTTTAGATTTGGTTAATTATTGTGGCTCAATTATACATCCATTACTAGCCTAAAACTTCAGAATAATATTTCTTAATTCTCTCAAATATGTGGAATGCTACATGCACTTAGCATTTATTCGAATCTTTCAATATTAAACTGGCCCAACATTTATCTCATAATATCCTTCTTCTATTCATTCGTATGACAACTACCATCATGGTTTATGTCATTTGGCAACTAGAATAAGATAAACACTCTTGTATCATTTTAATTCTGGTGATTTAATCCAAAATACAGCTGAAAGCTGCACATTAGTTCATAGATCCCTGATGAGTTCTTAAAGTATAATCCAGATGTTGTCCCCTTTGGGGAACTTCTCTTCTCACCACACTTTAGTCTTAATGGAGTATTCAGTGTGTGTTCAAAATCAACCCTAAGGAATCACTGAAATCATCATGATAAACTATATGGATTTGGAGTTCCCGTCGTGGTGTAGTGGTTAACGAATCCGACTAGGAACCATGAGGTCTCAGGTTTGATCCCTGCCCTTGCTCAACGATCCGGCATTGCCGTGAGCTGTAGTGTAGGTTGCAGACATGCCTTGGATCCTGCATTGCTGTGGCTCTGGCATAGGCTGGCAGCTACAGCTCTGATTAGACCCCTAGCCTCGGAACCTCCATATGCCACAGGAGCGGCCCAAGAAATGGCAAAAAGACAAAAACAAACAAACAAACAACAACAACAAAAAACCTATATGGATTTGACTAAGGATTTTGTGGGGATTGAGCACCACACTACAAACAAGGTGGTCTTTAAAAATTCCCTTTAGGGATGTCTAGTCCTCAAGGACCATATTTGGTTAAACTACCAAACCCTATTTGCTTTTCCCTTTGACTTTTCTACCAATTTCTTATATCACACATCATAGTTTTCCACCTTTTACAAAACCTACTCCAGACACGTGGACATGGGTCCTCCCTTCCTTTCATGTAGAGTAATAGTACCAGGCCATCTGGCTTTATCCGGACCTCTCTGGAATGTTACTGATTTAAAATTTCTCCATATTAATCATTATATCACAAACTTGTTCAAGATTTTCATTTCTTGCATAAATTGTCAAATACTCTCGCATGCACTAACTAAATCTTCTAATATGGTCTAATTGATAATGGCCCTCTACACATTCTATAGTACATTATAAATATAGGTTTTATAGTGACTGGCATAGGTATATTTATTACAACTATAAGTATATTTTGTTCATATAAAAAGGACATGCTGAAATGAAAAATAAAATGACCTATAGCTCTTGAAATATTTGCTTAAATATTTGCACTGCTATTGAAAATATGAAATGCTTTCATTATTTTATTATGGCAAAAAACACTTATCATGAGACCAAACATCTTAGCAGATTTTTAAATATGTAATACTGCATTATTATCTATGGGTAGAATATCATGCAGGTGTTCTCTAGGACATATTTATCTTGCATGACTGAAATTTTACATCAATTAATTAGAAACAACCCATTTCCCTCTTCCCCCAGCATTTGGCAACCAGAATTCTAGTTTTTGTCCACGAGTCAAATTTAGATTCCGCATGTAAGTAAAATCATGCAGCATTTGTCTTTCTGTGACTGCCTTATTCCACTTAGCATAGGATCCTTAAGATCTTGTGTATTGCAGGCATACACAAGTATAAATTTGGACCTTTATCTAGCACCAAATATAAAAAACAACTCAAAATGGATTAAAGACTTACACATCAGATCTGAAACTGTAAAACTCCTAGAAGAAAACATAGATGAAACTATCCATGTAAGACATTATATGGAATACTTTCAATGAGATAGGCTGTGAAAGTTTTTGTTGTATGTTATAAATCTCAACATTATAAAGTATTATGATGAGTAATATTAACACATATAAGTAGATAGATGGATTATTATAAGAACTTTTATAAATATCCTATTCCCTTATTTTCTAGAGAGTGGATAATATGAAGTCATTTTTAGTAGTAATGCAACTAAATATTAAAACACAATAGATGCTTACATTCAATTGACATGAATAGTGATATTTGTTATATTTTGAACATTTTACTTACATCTGTCAGATGGCCAAAAGTTGGTTTAGCTGTTTGAAGCATAAGTTGCCTGGTTACTGCATCTAATTCTAGAGGAAAATCAAATAAAATATTTAGAATATCATCAAAAAATAAAAACTAAGTAAAAAGCAGAGACGTTGCTAATTTTTATCAATATTTTCATACAGAGGACAAAACTGGATTTTCCCTAATAAGAATATTGACTCATTAGAGCTTCTTTTTAAACTCACATTGACAGAAAACCAAGATCATCACAGAGAATTTTAGCATGAATTATTTAATCTAATTTGTACAATGCCTAACTTCATAATCAGAAATTAGAAATTGCTTAGTACTTAACATGTGGAAAACATTATTGGTTGCCTATGCCAAAGCTATTACCTTATCCCTTGCCAGAATCACTTTCCATGACAGAGGCTAAAAACACCAGACATATGCCTTTTTTACCAGATACCATGCTCCTAATTTCTAGCCAAACTTGAAGTATTCAGAGTTTATCAACCAAATGGGGGCATATTTGAGAAGAAAAATTTCATAATCCTTCTTGGATAAGAGAGCACATCAGAAATTTTACCAATGGAATTAGAGGAAATATGCCAGGGATTTTTGGGAATATCTAGACTCCAGGATATAAAAAGAACTTAGGATGGGCAATTGCCCTTTATGTTTTGGTTAAGGCAGTTGTGGATCACAAAGCTTGCAGCAGCATCTTGGATACGTGAAAATGACAACAGCCGACATACTGAGGATAACTGAGTGAAAAAACAGAAAGGGCCAGAATCCTTCTTGACATTATTGAATAGTTCATAGTTTGCTTTTTCTTATACATTACATAGCTTTACCTTTTTAATTAGCTCTTTTTATCTTCTCACATCAAAAGCAGTCTAAACAATATTTTATAAATATTAGCATGTAACAAAATAAGGGACTGTGGTATTTCACACACAACCCATTCAACTATTGTACAAAACTATTTTGATAATTTTTTTCTTCCTAAAGTTTATGTAATCTTTCTATTCTCTTTTTTCCTTAATAATGGAATATATAATGAATACACTCATTTCAGTTTCAAAACACACTACAGGATATAAGTAATATCTTCTATCTACTTAAAAACCAAAATTACAGTCTACTTAAAAAGCAATATTAATTTAAAATTCACAATGCAATTTAATCTTTAAAACTAACAAAATTTCCTCTAAACAACAGAATTTTAAAAACAATGGAGTAATTTATAACTCACATTTATTTGATGATAATTATTAGAACACATTTAAACCAACTAAAGTAAAAAAGATGTATGCCTAAAAAGGGTGTACAAAATAACAGGGCAAGCTCTAATGACATCATAACATATTGAGAATTGAATCTGAAGTCAGAAATATCAGGAAATAAGCTAGCTTTGTATGTTGGGAACTACATGATCCTTCTTTCTTTCCTTTTTTTTTTTTTTTTTTGGTGGGGGGAAAAACCATGGCATATGGAAGTTCGCAGGCTAGCATTACAACAGAGCTGCAGCTGCTGGCCCATGCCACAGCCACAGAAACACCAGATCCAAGCTTTGTCTGCAACCTATACTGTTGCTCACAGCAATGCCAGATCTTTCAACACACTGAATGAGGCCAGGGATCAAACTGGCATCCTCATGGATATAAGTCAGGTTCTCTACAGCTGAGCCACAGCAGGAACTCCTACATAAAGCCCTCTTTTACAGCAACATTTTCTTCCATTTACATTATCCCCTCACTTCCTTCACAGTCTCTTAATGCAGAAGCCCCAAAACCAAGTTTACATATTATTGTAATTCAGGAAACCGCAATTTGGCCCCAGTGTTTATGACTGAGTTTACTTATTGAGAAAAGATCATTTGTTTGGCCAAACCTATATATTTGTTTATATTAGGTTAAGGGTCTATCTCTGGTTCAGTTAGAAGAAATCAATTAAGAAAGTCAGACAGTGAGACACCAACATCATATGCTATCACTTAAACATATGGAATCTAAAAAAGACACAATGGACTTTGCAGAACAGATACAGACCCACAGACTTTGAAAAACATCTGGTTTCCAAAGGAGACAGGTTTGGGGGGTGGGTGGATGGGCTGGGTTTTTGGGATGGAAATGCTATAAAATTGGATTGTGATGATCACTGTATAACTGTAAAGGTAATAAAATTCATTGAATAATTTAAAAAGTTAATAAAAAGAAACTCTCAGTTCTGGGCCTATGAGTTGGTCACAGATATGAAAATTTCTGATATGAGAAACATCAAGCAAACTCGAATTTAATCAGGCATATTATATATGAGGCACCCCTCAGACAAGATTCATATTATCTCACGCAATCTTCACATAATTTCTAAAAGACAGTCTTGCAAGAATTATACAAATGAGAAATTGATGCCTCAGTAAAATCAAGCCAGTATCATTGCCAGAATTTTAGCCAGGGTATGTCTATCTCAATAAAAAGTAAAAAATGGATAATGACTTTATTGTAATTTATAGACAATGGTTTCTGCTTTTTTTTTTTCAACATAAGGCACAGCCCAGAATTGTATGGATTTTTCCTTAATTATATCCATGGAAAAGTATAGTAACATCATTTTTGTCCTAATAGGTGTTAGCAATATTATTCATGTTTTTATTTATTTATTTATTTATTTTTTTTTTTTGCTATTTCTTTGGGCCGCACCCGCGGCATATGGAGGTTCCCAGGCTAGGGGTTGAATCGGAGCGGTAGCCACCGGCCTACGCCAGAGCCACAGCAACGCGGGATCCGAGCCGCGTCTGCAACCTACACCACAGCTCACGGCAACGCGGGATCGTTAACCCACTGAGCAAGGGCAGGGACTGAACCCGCAACCTCATGGTTCCTAGTCGGATTCATTAACCACTACGCCACTACGGGAACTCCTTTATTTATTTTTTTTTAACGCCAACCTAAGATTACTCAGATCATGATGCAGCTTTTAACAGTTTAAAATATCAAGGAGTTTGCTTGTGGCTCAGCAGGTTAAAGACCTGGTGTTGCTGCAGCAGTTCTGCTTGCTGCTCTGGTGCAAGTTCAATCCCTGGCCTTAAAAAAAAAAAAAAAAAAAAAAAAAAAAGAAGAATATCAAGCAAGTTATCAGAGAAAAGAATGCACAACTAAACTGAAATTAGGAAGCAGTTTGTGGTGTTCTTATAGTATTATCATAAAATTTAACAGTAAAACAATACATAGGAGTGAATGTTCATTTGCCAGGCAGATTTTATTTGTGATGATGTTGCCTCTCTCCACTTCAGGTAACCAGTACAGACAGGACTTCAAAGAGGACTGTGGCACATGTAAAACTTCTCACTCCTTTCCTAACATTTTAACAAGGAATGGGGCACACTTTTGCAAAAGTGGGTGCAGAAATACCATGTGATTCCATTTCAGTTATTATGATAGCTATACAAGAATTATTATTTCCTTTTCTTTTTAGCTTCAGAAAGATCTTAAAAGGAACAGCTGAAAAAGTAATGTCAGATTGAATTTACAGAATATGATTCAAAGAGTCCTGATGTTACAAGCTTTTCCTGAAGAGTGCCCTCAAAAATTGACGTGTTTTTATGAGAGTGCTTACACAAAGCTCTGAAACCTCAATAATAGCTATAGGAATTGTGGTATGTTTGATTTCATTAAATGAAAACTTGAAAACTAAGGGTTTCTGAAAAATGGCTATAACATGTTTCCAATTCTGAAAATTCAGTGAAATATATGTTGATTATTTTTTTAAATGTGAAACTAACTTTACATTTCTGAAGCAAATCAAACTTGATTGTAATAAATAGTCCTTTCTATATATTTTAGATTCAATATACTGACATATTATCATAATTTTATGTATATATTTATTTACCAGATTCATCAGTAATATTTTTCATGCAATATCCTTGCCAGGTTTTAGTATAAATGCTAATAAAAGAAGCTTAGGATGGTTCCCCCCGCCATTCTTTAGCAGAGATTGTGTAGTATAGACATATATCTTCCTTAAATATTTAGTAGAATTCATGAATTACCAGAACAAATGGGACTTTGTGGGAAGATTTTAAATTACATATAAAGTTTATGTAATAGAGATGAGCTATTTGATTTCATCCCGTTCTTCTATTTATACCTATTACATTTTCCTCTATGCATGATGACTTAAATTATAATAAACATGTTTTGATTTTTAATTTATATTTTCACTTCAAATCAGGTAAAGTATTTTTCCATTTCCACTACTTTATTCTTTTTTTTTTTTTCTTTTCTTTTTTAGGGCCACACCTGAAGTGTATGGAAGTTCCTGAGCAAGGGGTCTGATTGGAGCTGTACCTACAGGTCTGTGCCACAGCCACAGAAACATAATATCTGAGCTGCATTTGTAACATATGCCGCAGCTCGTGGCAATGCAGGATCCTTAACCTACTGAGCAAGCCAGGGATCAAACCTGTATCTTCATAGCTTCTAGTCAGTTTCTTAACCTGCTGAGGCACAATGGGGACTCTTAACAGTGGTTTATTTACTTATTTATTTATTTCACCTTTTTAATCATTTTATTATATTTAAAATTTGTATTATAGTTGATATACAATGTTCTGTCAATTTCTGCTGTACAGCAAAGTGACTCAGTCATTTCATACATATATCATATATATATATATATATATATGTATATATATATATATATATATATATTCTTTTTTCCTGTATTATTTTCTATGTCCTGTCACAAGTGGTAGAATGTAGTTCCCTTTGCTATACAATAGGACCTCATTGCTTATGTGTTCTAAATGTAATAGTTTGCATCTACTAACCTCAAACTCCCAATCCATCCCACTCCCTCCCCCTCCCCCTTGGCAACTACAAATCTGTTCTCCAAGTCCATGAGTTTGTTTCTGTTCTTCAGATATGTTCATTTGTTCCATATTTTAGATTCCAGATATAAATGATATCCAATGGTATTT
Organism: Sus scrofa; assembly: GCF_054392235.1. Lineage (NCBI taxonomy): Eukaryota > Metazoa > Chordata > Mammalia > Artiodactyla > Suidae > Sus > Sus scrofa. The sequence goes on from NC_139386.1 coordinate 53,810,943, forward strand.
GTCTTTCTCTTTTTGACTTATTTCACTTAGTGTGAGAATCTCTAGTTGCCTCCATGTTGCTGAAAATGGCATTATTTTGTCTTTTTATGGCTTAGTAGTGTTCTGTTGTGTATATGCTCCACATCTTAATCCATTCATCTGTCAGTGGACATTTAGGATGTTTCTATGTCTTGCCTATAGTAAGTATAACTGCAAAGAACAGATGAGTTTATGTATCTTTTTCAATGAAAGTTTTATCTAGATATATGCTCAGGAGTGGGGTTGCTGGGTCATATGGTAGTTCTATATTTAGTTTTCTGAGGTACCTCCTTACTCTTTTCCATAGTTGTTTTACCAATTTTACTAAATTTTTTCTACTTTTTTTTCCATTGATTGATTGGTTTTTTTGCTGTTGAGTTGTATAAGTTGCTTATATATTCTAGAGATTAAGCCCTTGTCAGTTGCATCATTTGAAACTATTTTCTCCCATTCTGTAAGTTGTCTTTTTGTTTTCTTTTTGGTTTCCTTTGCTGTGCAAAAGCTTTTCAGTTTGATGAGGTCCCATGGGTTTATTTTTGCCCTAATTTCTATTGCTTTGGGAGACTGACCTGAGAAAATATTCATGATGTTGATGTCAGAGAGTGTTTTGCCTATGTTTTCTTCTAGGAGTTTAATGGTGTCCTGTCGTATATTTAAGTCTTTCAGCCATTTGGAGTTTATTTTTGTGCATGGTGTGAGGGTGTGTTCTAGTTTCATTGCTTTGCATACAGCTGTCCAGGTTTCCCAGCAATGCTTGCTGAATAGACTTTCTTTTTCCCATTTTAGGTTCTTGCCTCCCTTGTCAAAGATTAATTGACCATAGGTGTCAGGGTTTATTTCCGGATTCTCTATTCTGTGCCATTGGTCTGTCTGTCTGTTTTGGTACCAATACCACACTCTTTTGATGACTGTGGCTTTGTAGTATTTCTTGAAGTCTGGGAGAGTTATGCCTCCTGCTTGGTTTTTGTTCCTCAGGATTGCTTTGGCGATTCTGGGTCTTTTGTTGTTCCATATAAATGTTTGGATTGTTTGTTCTAGTTCTGTGAACAATGTCATGGGTAATTTGATAGGGATTGCATTGAATCTGTAGATTGCTTTGGGTAGTAGACCTGAATAGACATTTCTCCAAAGAAGATATACAGATGGCCAACAAACACATGAAAAAATGCTCAACATCGCTGATTATAAGAGAAATGCAAATCAAAACTACCATGAGATACCACCTCACACCAGTCAGAATGGCCATCATTAGTAAATCCACAAATAACAAGTGCTGGAGGGGCTGTGGAGAAAAGGGAACCCTCCTGCACTGTTGGTGGGAATGTAAACTGGTACAGCCACTATGGAGAACAGTTTGGAGACACCTTAGAAATCTATACATAGAACTTCCATATGACCCTGCAATCCCACTCTTGGGCATCTATCCGGACAAAACTCTACTTAAAAGAGACACATGCACCTGCATGTTCATTGCAGCACTATTCACAATAGCCAGGACATGGAAAGAACCCAAATGTCCATCGACAGATGATTGGATTGGGAAGAAGTTGTATATATACACAATGGAATACTACTCAGCCATAAAAAAGGATGACATAATGCCATTTGCAGCAACATGGATGGAACTAGAGAATCTCATACTGAGTGAAATGAGCCAGAAAGACAAAGACAAATACCATATGATATCACTTATAACTGGAATCCAATATCCAGCACAAATGAACATCTCCTCAGAAAAGAAAATCATGGACTTGGAGAAGAGACTTGTGGTTGCCTGATGGGAGAAGGAGGGAGTGGGAGGGATCGGGAGCTTGGGGTTATCAGACACAACTTAGAATAGATTTACAAGGAGATCCTGCTGAATAGCATTGAGAACTATGTCTAGATACTCATGTTGCGACAGAAGAAAGGGTGGGGGAAAAACTGTAATTGCAATGTATACATGTAAGGATAACCTGACCCCCTTGCTGTACAGTGGGAAAAAAAAAATTAACAGTTATTACTATAAAAAAAATTTTTTTTTCTACTGTTTTTTGAATCTCTATTTTATTGATTTCCTCTCTGATATTTATGATTTCCTTCCTTATGCTGACTTAGGTTTTGTTTGTTCTTTTTTTTCTAATTCTTTCAGGTAGTAGGTTAGTTGATTTGAGGTTTTTTTTTTTCCTTTGTGAGGAAGGCCTGTATCTCTATGAACTTCCCTCTAAGAGCTGCATCCCATATATTCTTCAGCATCCCATATATTTTGAATGTTTGTCTTTTCATTGTCATTTGCCTTGAGGTATTTTTTTAAATTCCCTTTTAATTTCCTCATTGACTTATTGGTTTTTAGTAGCATGTTGTTTAGTCTCCATGTAGTCAGTTTTACTTTTTTTTTTCATTTCTTTTCCTGTGGTTGATTTCTACTTCCATGCCATTGTGGTGAGAGAAAATGCTTGAAATAATTTCTATAAATTTTTTGAGGTTAGTTTTGTGCCCCAGGATGTGGAAAATCCTTGAGAATATTCCTTGTGCATTTGAAAAGAATGTAAGTTCTATGTTTGAGGATGTAATGTCCTGAAAATATCAATTAAGTTTAACTGTTGTGTGGTGTCATTTAGGATTTCTCATGCCATATTGATTTACTGTAGAGAATATAATGGCTCTGTCCAGTATATTTTGTAAATTATTATTGTATTCTCATCAATTTCTCCTTTTACACTGTTAGTATTTTTTGTACATATCTGGGTGCTCTTATATTGGGGCATATATATTGATGATTGTAATATACTCTAATTGAATGGATCCTTTTATCATTAAATAGCATCCTCCTTTGACTTTATGGCCTTCATTTTAAAGTCTCTTTTGTCTGATATGAGTATTGCAACTCCTGCTTTCTTGTTTTTTCCATTCACATGAAATATCATTTTCCATCCCTTCACTTTCAATTTATACGTGTCCTTAGCCCTAAGGTAGTGAGTCTTTTGTAGGCAGCATCTTGTAGGCTCTTGGTTTTTTTTTTTTTTTTTTTTTTTTTGCTTTTTTTAATCCAGTCTGCCACTCTATGTCTTTTGATTGGAGCATTCAGACCATTGACATTTAGGTAATTATTGATACATATGTATTTATTGCCATTTTAAACCCTGTTTTCCAGTTGATTCTATGTTTCTCCTTTCTTCCTTTCATTTTTTTGGTTGGTTAATTTCCTTTTATTTTATGTGCGTGCCCTTTTCTTTTTAGTTTTTATGAATGTAATGTTTGGTTTTGATTTGTGGTTGTCCTGTTTTTCATGTATGTATCTGCTTGCTTTAGCCTGATAGTCATATAGGCTTAAACACATCCCCCCCAAAAAAAAATTCCTGGCTTTTCTTACTTCCATTCCCCACATTTTAGGGTTTTGATGTCCTTTTCTTCACATATTCATGTTTATCCTTTTGCTGTTCCTTGTGTTTATTGTCACTTTACAAATAGATTTGTTTTTCCTTTTAAATCTGTATACTGGCTTCTTTAATTGAATCCTTTCCAATAGTAATTTCCTCCATCCAATTACTTCTTACTTCTTTCCTATTTATAGGAGCTCCTTCAGTGTTTATTTTAGAATGTTTTAGTATTGGTATATTCTTTCAGTTTTTGTTTGTTGGAGAAATTCTTTATTTCTCCTTGTATTTTAAATGATATTCTTGATGGGTAGAGTATTCTAGGTTGCAAATTTTTCCCTTTTAGAACTTTGAATGTATCTTGCCACTCTCTTCTGTCCTCTAGTGTTTCTGTAGAGAAATCAGCTGTTAACCCTGCATGGATTCCCTTATAATTACATCTTTGTTTTTCTCTTGCTGCCTTTAGAATCCTCTCTTTATCTTTAATTTTGCTATTTTTATTATAATATGTCTCGGTGTGGGCCTGTTTGGGTTCAACTTGTTGGGGCCCTCTGTGCTTCCTGTATCTTAATATCTGTTTCCTTTAGATTTGGAAAGTGTTCAGCCATAATTTCTTCAAATGTGTTTTCAATCCACTTTTCTTTCTCCTCTCCTTTTGGAATCCATGTTACCTGTATATTGGCCCACTTTACATTATTCTATAGATCTCTTATATTGTTTTCATGTTTTTTCATTTGTTTTTCTGTCTGCTGTCCTGATTGGGTGATTTCCATCATTCTGTCTTCCAAGTCAATTATTCATTTCTTTGCATGATGCATTCTGTGCTGCAATGCCTTTAACTCTTCTTAGTTCTCTGCAAATGAGTTTTGTAATTTTTCTTGGCTCCTCATATTTTCTATTTCCTTTTTAAAGTAATCCACATTACTGTTCATATCCACTCATAATTCCTTCATAGTCACTCTTAGTTACTTCAGAATTGTCACTACCTACTTTTTCATTTCCATCTCTGTTAGACTGTAGAGACCTGTTTCTTTGTTTGCTCCTTCAGAGGAATTCTCCTGTTTTTTTAATAATTTTTCCTGAGCTTCTTCATTTTGCTTATATTTTTCTTATTCTGTGAGTTTTGAGAAAACAACTACTGTAGTCTTGGAGGGCTATTTATAAATGAGAGTGCCCCTAGGTAGTTTGTGAGGGCTTACTATTTTATTTATTTTTTTTTGGCATGAATGCTACTTTTGGTTTGGATGTTTGCTGTCACTTTCATCAGTGTGTTCAGGTTGCTATCCCCTTGATAGTGGTGTGTCGGTATAAAGCCTGCATGTGCTTCCAGGGAGATGGAGGCCATGAGCAGGGCCTGTAGCCAGTGCCTGTTTCTGGGCCCTTGATAGAGGAGAGAACCTATGCAGAGGTGAAGCAGGCTATTCCTGGTTGTAGAGACCTGGTATGTAGCAGTGACCCTCAGACAGGTAAGGCCGGTGCCCAGAGCCTTTGGCAGTGGCAACAGCAGAGTCTTTTTGTTCCCAAGTGAGTGAGAGCAATAATAGTGGTGCTTGGTTGCAGTGCCCTCCTTTATGCCAATCCCTGATGTGACTGGGGGTGCAGGTGGTGCCTGTTCATGGAGTGGTGTGCTATGCCCATTTCTAGAGTCTGAGGTGGCTGAGGAGTTTTGTCCTTACTGCCCATAGCCCAGGCAAGAGGTGTCCCACCACCCTAGAGCCCACATATGTTCAAAGAAAGATATTCCTATGGCTGTCCCACCCCTCCTCTCCTCACCTTTTCAAAAATGGCTCCTTGCTTCTCCTGAGGGCCCAGGCCTCCTCCCCTGCTCCCTCAGCTGCACTGCTTTGCTCCCCAGCCCATGGTGCACAGTTTCTGCTCCCTATCCCCTCAGGTAGTTACACACAGCCAACACTTGTCCTCTTCTAGGAACTCACTTCTGCAGCCCTGCCCAGAAGTTCCCAGCCCCTGCCCAAGCATCTCAGGCTGTAGTGTACAGGGACAGTCTTAATGGTTTGTGCAGCTCTCTTTCTCTGCTTTGCTTCCTTAGTCTGGCTGCTGTGTATTTCTCTGAGGCTTTGAAGTTTCCTCTCCATCTCAGTTGATCCCTGTCAGTTAGATATCTTCCCTTGGTGCAGATTCCTTTCCTCTTTCACAGCTCCCTCTCAGGTGTACTGGTCTCATCCTGAATCCTTTTTTTTAATTTTTTTCTCTTCTCTCTCTCTCTCTTTTTTTTTGTTCTACCCAATTATGTGAGTGTTTCTTCCCTTTTTGGACGTTTAAGATCACCTGCCAGCATTCAGTAGATGTTCTGTGCAAATCGTTCTACATGTGCAATTCTTTTTTGATGTGTTTGTGGAAGATGGTGAGTGCCACCTTTTATTCCTCTGCCATCTTGATCCCAACCTCTACTATGATTTATTCTTAGTCTATTGGATTTTAGAAGTATTTTTCTAAATTTCCAAAAGTATTAAAATATTTTAGTTATCTCTTTGTTTTATTTTTGGATTAATTGTAGAACAGACACTGAATGACTATATTCTTTTAAATCAAACTGTGTCTAATGGTACAGTATAAGATCAATTTTTATAAATATTATAACAGTAATTGGTCAAATGTTATGCATTCTTACTGATATTTTTATTGAGATAGAATTTTCATAACAAAATAAATACTTTTCACCATTTTAAAAATACATAATTTGGTAGTTTTAGTATATTAACAAAATTTTGCAACCATCACTATTTTCTAATGCCAGAACATTTTCATCTGTGAAAATAAGTGCTATACCTTGTAACACTCACTCACCATTCCCACCTCAACCCAGACCTTTGACTGCACTAATTTACTTATTGCCTTTATAGGTTTGCATTTTCTGGATATTTTGTACAAATGGAATCGAACAATATATAGCTTATTGTGTATGGATTTTTAGTTAGCATAATGTTTTTGAGCTTCATTATGTTGTAGCATAATTGGGTAATTCATTACTTTTTCTGGCTGTGTGTGTGTATAGATATACCGTATTTTCTTTAATCATTCATCAGTCCATGTAATTTCGGTTGTTTTCACTCTAGAGCTATGAACATCCATGTAAAATTTGTTATGTGACATATGTTTTTAATTCTTTTGGGTCTATACCTAGAGGTGTTATTATTGGGCCATACGAAAACTGAGTGGTTTAATTTTTGAGAACTGCCAAACTTTTTTCCAATGTACCATTTTGCATTTCCATCAGTATACGAGGTCTCTAATTTCTTCACATCTCTTCTACATGTATTTTCTGTATTGTTTATTTTTTCATCCTAGTAGATGTGAAGCAATATCACATTTTTCTGATTAGCATTTCTCCTAATTTGGGGAAATGTATATTTTAAATTATTTGCTCAATTTTTAATTGGTTTATTTTGAGTATTTTGGCAGAATTGTAATAGTTTCATATATATCCTTGATACTAGACTCCAATTAGATATATGATTTGCAAAGTATATATTTCCAATTTTTTGGATGATCTTTTCACTTTCTCCTCAACAGTATCCTTTGAAGTACATGAAAGTTACATTTAAAAAAAAATTATGGAGTCAAACTTATCTATCCTTTCTTTGGTTTCTTGTTCTGTAAGTACATATGTAGAAACCTTTGCCTACTGCAAGGTCATGAAAATTTACATCTGTGTTTTCTTTTAAGAGTTTTATAGATTTAGCTCTTACATTTCAGTATTTGATGCATTTCTAACTTGTTCTCTGCATATGGGTGATGTAGGGATATAAAATTTATTCTTTTGCCTTTAGATACTCAGTTGTCCCAGCACCATTTATTTAAATTGTTTTGGTACTTTTTTTTTTTGTCTTTTTGCCTTTTCTAGGGCCACTCCTTTGGCATATGGATGTTCCTAGGCTAGGGGTCTAATCGGAACTGTAGCCACCAGCCTATGCCACAGCCATAGCAATGTGGGATCTGAGCTATGTCTGCTACCTACACCACAACTCATGGCAATGCCGGATCCTTAACCTACTGAGCAAGGCTAGGGACTGAACCTGCATACTCATGGTTCCTAGTCAGATTCATAAACCACCACACCATGGCAGGAACTCCTGTTTTGGTACTATCATTGAAAATCAATAAATAGGTGGCTTTATTTCTGGATTCTTAGTTGTATTGTTAGTGTAATATTTAACCTTATGCTAATAGTACACAATCATGACTGCTGTAGTTAGGTTAGTAGGTTTTAAAATCCAAAGTTTGAGGCCTCCTACTTCACTATTCTTTTATAAGATGCTTTTGGTTATTATAGGTTCCATAATATCATCAATATATTGATTTCTGAAAAATGAGAAAAGAAAACTGAGATTTGATTAGAATTATGGCAAACCTATAGATCAATTTGGTAAGTATGCCATCTTACAAGATTAGGTCTTCCAATCAATGAACAGGAAATATTTTTCTATTTATTTAGTCTCTCTTTAATTTCTTCCATGAGGTTTTTTAGTTTTCAGTATACAACACAAAAACTTCTTTTTCTTTGCTTCACCTGCTGCAATATGCCACACTGTGGCAATGCCAGGCTCTTAACCTGCTGAACTACAGCAGGAACTCCCCCAAGACTTCTTTTATTAAATTTATTCCTAAGTATTTTTTTCTTTCTGATGTTATTACATGTGGACTTTTCTTTTCTTTTTTCTTTTTTTTTGTCTTTTTAGGGCCACACCTGTAGCATATGGAGGTTCCCAGGTTAGGAGCTGTAGCTGCTGGCCCATGACACAGGCACACAATGTCAGATCTGAGCCACATCTGTGACCTACACCACAGCTCACGGCAACACCAGATCCTTAACCCACTGAGCAAGGCCAGGGATCGAACCTGCATCCTCATGCATACTAGTCAGATTCATTTCTGCTGAGCCATGACTGGACTTACTTATTTTCTAAATTGCAATTTCAGATTGTTTATTGCTAGTGCATAAAAATAGAGTTGATTCCATAGATTAATCTTGTATACTGCTGAACTCCTTTATTGATTCTGATTGTTTTTGTGAATCTCTAAGGATTTTCTATATACACAATTATATTATCACCAAAGGGAGATGATGTTAATTCTTCCATTTCAATAAGGATTTCTAATTTTTTCTTATCTAAATTTCTCACCAAGTAATCTTAATCAGCATCTGAAAATTCCTGTATTTTTTCTACTTTGTTCAATATTTTATTAAAGATATTATGTAATTTTTGTTCCTTATTCTTATAATTGTGGCATATTAAACATATTTGGTTATTAACTGCCTGATATTTGTATGCTAAATAAACTTGTGTTCCTAGTAGAACTTCCATTTGGTCATGGTATATAATCCCTTTTATATGGTGCAGGATTCATTTGACATTATGTTGAGGTTTTGCATCTATATTCCTAAAGGTGTTAGCTTATAGTTTTCTTATCTTTTAATATCTCTGTTGGGTTTTGGTATCAGAATAATACATTCCTCATAGAATGAGTTGGGAACCCTTATATTTTTTGGGGGGTTGTAGCTTCTTGTTTGCCCCAATTTTATCCACTGACTTCATCAGCTACCAGGGTTAAACAATCCCCTCTTATTGTTTTCATAGCACAAGAGGGAGAACCTGGGGAAAAAAAGTTTTGCACTGGTGAGCTGATTCATGTCACATAAAGACAATCTTTCACATTGTCTTCCAGAAAACCATTGAACAGGTGGTTCAGGGCCAAAGAATGTAACTTCTCTGGGAATGAAACTTGGAAGGGGTCGCAACTCTCTGTTCTAGTCTCTCCAGTGGCTACCAGACTTCCAGTTTTGACCACGAAGGTACACTGCTGATTTTCAAATCTACTGCATGGCTGGATAGGGAACATGACTCTAAGGCAAGTGCCATAAAGCTCCCTGGTCTTTCTGAGATTTAGCTGTATTACTTAAATAAATGCTCCCAGATTGCTATAAGCATTTGGTTAATTTTCAGTAAATTAAAAAAAAAGTTGATTTTCATGAATTGGACAGTATTGTTCTTTTTATTTTATGGAATTTAACTTTTGGTGGCCCTTTATCATTTCTGCTGATTTTTAATTTCTTACTTTGCTATATATTTCAAGAGGTATATTATATCCTATAATTGTAGATGTGCAGATTTCTTTAATAACTTTTGCAAAAATCTTAAAATTTGAGACTATATTGTTAACACACAAATTTTGTTATATCTGTATGAGAAGAGTTATAATTAGAAAGTGTTTTAATTCGAGTAAAGTTTCTTTCTTAAAACTTATTTTCTTTATTTTTGTATATATTTTTTGTTACTCTTCACATGATAAATATTTTTCTAACTTTCAATATTTTTATGTTAATTCTGCCTCTTGCAAGCAGTATATAGTTGGATTTTTTTTTATTTTACTATGTACCTTTTATCCCCATCAGCTTTTATTTAAAATTTTTTCTCAATTTATTTTAAATTTTAGTATTATTCCATATTTTTGTATTAATTTATTAATTTCATATTTATATATTTGCTTTTTTTTTTTTTTTTTACAGCTGTACCTGAGTCATATGGAAGTTCTCAGGCCAGGGGTCAAATCATAGCTGCAGCTTAGAACCTATGCCACAGACTATTTGCCACTATCTTTTTTTTGTCTTTTTGCCATTTCTTGGGCCCCTCCCGTGGTATATGGAGGTTCTCAGGTTGGGGTCTAATCAGAGTTGTAGCCGCCGGCCTACACCAGAGACACAGCAATGCGGGATCCTACACCATAGCTCACAGCAACGCCAGATCCTTAACCCACCAAGCAAGGCCAGGGATTGAACCTGCAACCTCAGGGTTCCTAGTCAGATTCATTAACCACTGAGCCACGATGGGAACTCTTATTTGCTACTATCTTTTAAAAGTGCACCCTGGAGATGAAAATATATATTCTTCTAAACACTAATCTAATTCTTTTAACTTTTTCCTAGACAATGTAAAAAAAAAAAGGAAATAATTTATATCTCGTTACCCATTTTTATTTTTTTAAATTTTATTGAAGTATTTATTGGTTTATAATTTTTTATTGTAGTTGATTTACAATGTTCTGTCAGTTTGTGCTGTACAGAAAAGAGACCCCGTCATACACATAAACATATATATATATATCCTTTTTCTCGCATTATCCTCTATCATATTCCATCACAAGTAACTAGATATATTTCCCTGTGCTACGACAGCAGGATCTCATTGCTTATACACTCCAAATGCAATAGTTGGCATCTACTAATGCCAAACACCTTAGTCCATGCCACACCCTCTCCCTCCCCCCCTTGGCAACCACAAGTCTGTTCTACATGTCCATTGGGTTCATTTGTGCCATATATTAGATTTCAGATATAAGTGATATCATATGGTATTTTTCTTACTCTTTCTTACTTACTTCACTTAGTGTGAGGGTCTCTAGTTCCATCCATGTTGCCGCAAATGGCATTATTTTGTTCTTTTTATTATATTTTATTTTTTTCTTTTAGAGCCACACCTGTGGCATATGTAGTTTCCCAGGCTAGGGGTCTAATCAGAGCTGTAGCTGCTGGCCTATGCCACAGCCACAGCAACATGGGATCTAAGCCACGTCGGCAACCTACACCACAGCTCATGAAAATCCTAAACCCACCAAGGAAGACCAGGGATTGAACCTGTGTCCTCATGGATGCTAGTCAGATCTGTTCCTGCTGATCCACAATTGGTACTGATATTTTGTTCTTTTTATGGCTGAGTAGTATTCCATTGCATATATATACCACATCTTCTTAATTCATCTGTCAGTGGACATTTAGGTTGTCCAATTACACATTTTTAGAACATATTTTATGTATCTTTTTAATAGCTCTTTTAACAGAAGGTTTATTTGAATAACCTAGGCCTTTGTAAAAGGAAATTGAACTCTCGTTTCTTGAGATTTAGAGAGAAATAACAGAATGTCCATTAATGTTTGCATTGCAGTGAAATAGGGAAAAATAGACAAAGTAGTCTTCATCAGTATATGATTACGTTCTGGGAAAATTTTCAAGAATTGCAACAAGTAGTCATCTGCATTCTATTGCTTAATACAGAGATGAGCAAGTAATACAGGGAGCTCCAGAAGCTGCAAGGATCTCATCTGTGTTCTGAGACTGCTTCTTTGATAATAGCACCTGAAATATTACCACTGTATAGAATTTCAAGAGCTTAAAACAGGATATTTTAAGGCAATATTTAGAAATAACCTATGGCCACAAAAATTCCATGAGGCAATAGTTCTCAAAGTGCGGTCCTCAGAGCAATATAAGTACCACCTTGGTCCTTGTCGAAATGACATACTCTTAAGCCACAGCCCAGACCTACTGAATGAGAAACCCTGAGTTTTGGGTCAGTAGTTGGAACTCTGTTAGTTCTCCTGGAGACAACTGCCAGTATATAGATGACTAATGCCACATACTCCAAAGCAGGGGTAACCTGCTGAAGTCAGTATCCACATGAGATGGCACATTTTGGGCTATGCTCAGATTTTTGCAGTGTAGCAATGAATGTCAATTGTTGCTCACATCACCACTGGAAGGTATTACTAGGAATTCAGCAGATTCCTCTCCACTTTACTTCTCTTAGAGAATCCTACAGATGATAGGTTACTGCCAGAGGAAACAGATCTGCAACATCCAGGCACCCAGGTCCCTGAGGGCTGAGAATATAACAGTTCTTGGACACATCCCTAAGTCATTTGGGGAAATGCTGCTCATGCTGGTATTATTATCAGAAAAAATGGATTCACCATTCCAACATTATATCCCCAGAAGCTTGCAAAATGAGATAAAAATCACTGACTACTAAAAGCATTTTCTCATGATAGAAATTAAATTATTTTATTTTTATTGCAGCACCCGCGACATATGAAAATTCCCGCATTTGGGATCACACTCCAAATACAGCTGCAACCTACTCTGGAACTGTGGCCATGCCAGATATTAACCTGCTGCCCCTGTGCCAGGGATTGAATTTGCTCCTCTGCAGCAACCTGAGCAACTTCAGTCATATTCATAACCTACTGTGCCACAGTAGGAACTCAATTTAATTCTTTAATAAGAAAAGATGTTCATTAAATTTTGGAAAAAAAGTAAAGGTATAAAGAAAAATACATAACAGTGTAACCAGTATGTTTAATTAATATTTTATTACTACCTTAAGGTGTAATATTATTAGTTTTTATCTATGAACTTCTGCTTTCCTGAACTTCTACCCACATATATCTAGTATATATTATCCATTTCCAAATCTGTATGAGGTAGGCACATTAAAATAGAATAGCTAAACAAAAGAAATCTGGCCATTTGACAAATGTAATAATACCATAAACATTTGACTATACAACCTAAACTAGTGTTTAAGTTCACTGGTTAAAATTCAAGTGTTATAATTAAAATGGGATATAAAATGCGCCAAGGTAAACACCTAAAACAAAATGATACTAGTTAAAAATAAAGCAATCCTTCTGGTGAATGAAAACATTAATCAGTTCAAACTATAGCTATAGAAATTTTAAAATAGCAAGAAACACAAATTTGAAAATATAGTGCCTCTTAGTACATTATGAAAGTTTGTATTTTTCTTGGTAATTGTAACATAACAAGGTTTAGCTTCATGTTGCACTTAAAAATAATTGTTCACACAGGGAACATTCAGATGATTGTTTTACAAAGCATCAGAACATAGACATGTCTTATTAAAATTACTTGTGCATTTTAGGCACATCATTTTATTTTATTTAATATTTGAGAGCAGAATCCTAGCCATATCGTTTGGCCAGAAGTGACATATTGATACAGTATAAACTGTTTTGCTTTTGTTATTTTTATGTTTTGCTTTGAACCCAGATGCCAATTCATCTAGTTTTAATATTCAAAAGGAACACATAGAAAATAACATGATATATTAGAGGAACTGGGATGTTATAAGAAAATGGACATTATGTTTTTTATAAAAAGTAAACATGAATTATCATTCTCCAGTTTGTCCACATGGACAAAATGAAGAATATGTTCTTCTCAATTTAAAATGAAAAACACCTGAACTTATTTAAATTTTTCCTGAACTTTTTTGTAACCTAATTTAATATATTGATGTCACATCTGATTAACAGGAAAGGGCAGTGTTCTCTTCATAGCTCAGCTGTTAATGACCCCAGCTAGGATCCAAAGGTATGTGTGTTCAATCTCTGGCCTTGCTCAGTGGGTGGGGGAATCAAGCATTGCCGTGAGCTGTGGTGTATGTCACAGACACAGCTTGGATCCTGTGTTGCTATGGCTGTGGCATAGGCCAGCAGCTACAGCTCCAATTGGACACCTAGCCTGGGAACCTGCATATGCCAGGGGTGTGGCCCTAAAATAGTAAAAAAAAAAAAAAAAGAAAGGGAAATCCAGTGGATTTGTGCCCCCAAAGTACCAATGAATATTGAGATAATCTTTTTAAAATTTCATTCATTTGCAATTAAGAGGGAGAAAAACACTTATGTCAAATATTTTTGTACACAATCAAAACATTAATTTCTGGAAAATTACATACTATTTAAACAATATTATTTAGTGTTCTATTCACTGTGTGGCCGTTCATCTTAGTATTTATGGAAAATTATATTTTTATGACATTAAGATATCATTTGTCTCATTATTGCTATGGTTGTTTTAACGGGAAAATCCAGCTAATTTACAAAGGAATGTTTCAGTATAAATAATTTGGTGGGGATTTAGGAAACTGATGAAATATTCTAAAATTGTTATAGAGATATATGCAAAAAAATTAAAAGAGAACATATGGCATGTCAGCAGAAGACTAAACAATGTCGATAAATTCCTATCAATAAAACTTCAATAAATATGCTTCAGTTTATCATTTACTCTGTGTTTATTAATGTCTTTTTAAGAACAGCTTATTTGGTAGATTATAAATCAACATATTTTGGCAATAGCACAATGTTTGTAAGAATCTTTCAGAATGAGTTTTTAAATATGTGTGAATGAAATAAAGATATCTTTGATATAGGCTAATCCTGCCTGTGAAATGCCTGAGGTTAGATATAGAAGGAAAAAGACATTGTCTTCTTAGTGTATCACAAGTTAATACGTGGATCTATAAGGAATTCTGTTATTCATTCAGTAAACATGGTTAGCTTCAACTATGTGGCAGAAATAAGGATAAATAAAATATAGCTATGGATGGCCATATATTCTATTGACAAAGAGAGAGAAGTAATTAAAATAATTACAATAAAATATGAGGCATTCTCTTATGGTGCAATGGGTTAGGATCCAGGGTTGCCACTGTAGCAGCTTGGGTCACTGCTGAGGCTTGAGTTCTATCCCTAGCCTGGGAACTGCATGCTGCATGCTGCAGGTGCAGCCATAAAGAACCAGTAAACTAATTAATTAATTAAAATATGAAAAATCCTATAATAAATACTATCAGAGCAGAAGAGAAAGAGAAAAATAGCCTAAAGCCCTTAGAAAAGATTCAGAAAGGTATAAATAATAGGAGTTGGAATTCTCTTATTCTCTTTATTAATAAGGCATACACTAAAAATTCATGGTCAGTATGTGTTCCTACATTTCAAAATGGGTGTAAATCAGGAAGAAATCTGGCAAAGATGATGCTAACTAGAAACAATTCCTTATGAAGGAAAGTAAAAATAATCGATGCTATTTAGTTAGACTATAAAGTTGTGACATCATGTAAATGATATTCCTGTAGAACAGCTCATGGCAAACCTATGAAAAATACATTATATTTGGGACTTTGCTTTTGTGTCTGAGAGACCAGCTCATGTCAGACCACTTCTAATGACAGAAACAACCAGAAGTTGGATAAAACATATAAAATTTCTTTGGAGTCATCAGAAAATTGCCAAGACAACCATGTCATTCTTCTATGACAGGAGAAAATCTCAGAGAAACAGGAAAATATTGAAATGAAACTGTGGCTTGGTGCCATTTTTTCTTTCCTAGTATCTGCTGATTCCTCAGCAGGAGAAAACCTAGAAATTAAGAATGAACTAGAGATTCCTGTATGAGCCTAAGAAACTATATAGATTTTTTTGGCAGTCTTACAGTATGGGGGAGGACGAAAACGAAACTCAGGGCCAATTAAAGAGCCTAACACATGAGACCCTCGAAGACTATACTCAAAGTATCATGGCAAACTTGAAATATACCAGCCCTAAAAATCTCAAATGCAGCTTTAAATTAATGCAGTTTAATATTCAACTCAATTTGCAAAGTAAATATCTATGATATAGATAAGATCATCTGGCAATAAAAATTAACCCTACATTTTTACATAACGAATAGGAATAAAGCATATATTAGCTGGCTATTAGAACACAAGATCAATACACATAAAACAAAAAAACAAAATGAAAAATAGAGATTCACAAAGTGATCTAGATGTTAAAATTATAAGTACTTCTTTTTTAATTTTTTTATTTTTTGTCTTTTTGCCTTTTCTAGGCCGCTCCTTCGCATATGGAGAATCCCAGGCTAGGGGTCTAATCGGAGCTGTAGCCACCAGCCTACGCCAGAGCCACAGCAACACGGGATCCAAGCCACGTCTGCAAACTACACCACAGCTCACGACAATGCCGGATCCTTAATCCACTGAGCAAGGCCAGGGATCGAACCTGCAACCTCATGGTTCCTAGTTGGATTCATTAACCACTGAGGCACAATGGGAACTCCAAAATTATAAGGACTTTATAATAACTTTGATTTCTAGGTTTATGAAGACAACTTCAGGATAGAGAATTTTAGTAGTTAGCTAGCATCTCTTAATAAAAACATTAATATAATCATAGAACTAACAATAAAATTGCACAAATAAAAGACTTGATATAAGGAGAAGATTAAACAGAGAGGATTAATGAATTGGTGATAGCTCAGAAGAAAATACTCAACTTGAAGACTGGAAAGAAAATGGAGAGGAAAAAGTTTAAGAAAATGTCCAATATACAAAAATTATAATCCATGAACAAAGGAAAAAAATACAGTAGAAGTAATATTTTAGGAAGTAGTCACCAAGAATTCAAACCATAAATAAACAAATATTTATAGTTAATTATAAAACTAAAGGGGAAATGATAAAATAAAGAAAAATATCTACAGGACAATGTAGGAAAACACCTTCAAGAATATGAGGTAGATATGAAATTCCTCAAAAGAACATTAAAAAAATGGGGGAAATGATGGGTTGACCTGCATTTACATGTAGAACTTCTCATCTAATGGAAATATAAAGAGAAATACACTAAAGGAAAATTCAAGACAAGAAATGGGCGAAAATATATGCAACATATACATCTGACTCATGTATACAACTTACTGAAATTTTTTCAAATCAATAAAAATACAGGCTACCCAGTATTCAAATGAGCAAATGTATTTACAAATCAAAAATGAGTAGTTTAAAGGTTAATTAACCTTATTATTCTTCAAAATAATGCAAATTGAAACTACAATGAGATAACTTTATTTCCTATCCAAATTGTTGAAAAAAATAAAAGACAATAATATCAAGACTTGGCAAGTATTGGAAGTAATGATAAATTTATACATAGGCTAATAGATGGAATGAAAATTTGTACATATTAATTTGATTTTTTCTCAATATATACTTAAATTGAACATATGCATAAACTATGACCTAGAAATTCAATTCTGAGAAATAGGACTACTTGGAATACATGCAATAAAATGCATTTATTAGAATGTAGGAATGTTTATGGCAGTATTTTTTCATGACAGATCTAAATTACAAACAAAACCAATATCCTCAAAAATATTTATCAATCATGTAACTGATTTTAAAAGTATAGTATATTCAGTAAGAAGATATTATTCAGAAACAAAAATAAAATATGATTTAAGCAATGACATGGATCAATTTTGCAAACACAATATTGAGCAAAAGAGGCCATATACTAAACTACACACTGTATTTCCTTATATAAAATTTAAAAATGAGCAAAACTTCTTCACAGAATTACCAGCAAGAACAGTGATTAACTTTGAAGATGCAGACAGGTTTTGTAAATAACTGGAACAGGTCAAGAGAGAATTGTTTTAAAAGGCTGATTTATATTCTGTCAATTTGAGGCTGTTGACCATGGGCAGGCATGAAGATACTAGCAGTAGCATGTAAATCCATATACAAATTATGGAATAAATGTGTATTTTAAGTAATATTTTAAATGCATTGAGGATTTATTTTGATGCAAAATCACTTAAAGTGTTATTGAATTCATAGTAGCTTTTTGCTATTAGGTGTTGTGTCAAATGATAGTTGTTAATAATGTCATACTAAAGATGTTTATAAAGTATTTCACATTAAAAATAATTTCATTTAGAATGGATAAGCAATGAGGTCCTACTGTACAGCACAGGGAACTATATCCAATATCTTGGGATAGAACATAATGTGGGATGGAAATCCTATAAAATTGGATTGTGATGATCATTGTACAACTACAAATGTAACAAATTCATTGAGTAATTAAAAAAAAAGAACGTAATGGAAGGCAGTATGAGAAAAAGAATATATATATATATATATATATATGTATATATATATATATTTGCTGTACAGCAGAAATTGACACAACACTGTAAATCAATTATAATTTAATTAAAAAAATTCCCTATTTATGAACAAAGGTTGGAATCGACAGCTTAGATGATATTCTTGGATACAAGTCATTAAATGAATGGATCTTCTAAAATCACTCTCAATTGCATGATTAATGAAAAAAAGATATATTTCAAATGATACAAGCTATCAAAATAGTTTTTGTAGTTGATGAACCCTAAAAGAAGGGTTCCACTTCCAGGTCCACATAGAAACATATTAAAGTAAGATGCAAATGTGCAGGGATTTCATATTGTCCCTGGGTGATTAATCTATCTAAATATTCTTCATGTGTCATCAGATAACAGATGTTTGTCATTTATCAGAGCTAAAATTTTCACTGCTGAAACAGATATCAATTCTAATATTTCCAATGGGAATCACAATAGAATCTGAGATACTCTGCTGAAATAGCGACCTGGGAATATAGGCGAGAATACTGAATGTAGGCTTTTCATCCACCATTGATATTGTTGGTCACATTTCATGCTAAATGAATTCTCCTATCTCAGGGGTGGAGTTTTCAAGAGCTGCAGAGCAGAGCATGAGTAATGCTTATGATGGCTCCTTTGCTTTATTCCATCCATGTGTTAGTGTTTCAGAAGATCAACCATGTGATCATTTACTCATTTATGTACCTCACAAAATCAAAGATTAAGAGAATTGGTAACTTTGTCTTAGGCAATTAGTAACCATTAGTGAATTATTGCTAAATGCATGCCATACACATTTGTGATATTATAACAAAATCAAAGAAATCCCATAATCTTACAACATTTCTCTCTGGCATATCACTCAACGAAACATTAAATTCTCTGCTTTTATGCTCCTGTCCTCTGCCCAGATTCATCTCCTGTGCTTGCTTATTAACATAAATATTTCCATCAGAGTGGTCCTACTACCCTATTCTCTTTCTCTGTTGATCAAATACCCTCCTTGATTCTGTATATTCACAATAGCCAGGGCATGGAAACAACCTAAATGTCCATCAACATTAGATGAATGAATTAAAATGTGGTACATATACACAATGGGGCACTACTTGATCATAAAAAAAAGAACAAAATAATGCCATTTGCAGCAACTAGAGATTCTCACACTAAGTCAGAAAGAGAAAGTAAAATACCATATGATATCACTTACATGTGGAATCTAAAATATGGTACAAATGAACAGAACAGAACAGAAACACACTCACCGACATAGAGAACAGACTTGTGGTTGCCAAGGTGTAGGGGGAGGGAGTGAAATGGACTACTAACCGGAGTTTGCGGTTAGTAGACACAAACTATTGCATTTTGAGTGGATAAGTAATGCGATCCTACTGTACAGCACAGGGAACTATATCACTTTCGATGTAATATGATGGAAGATAAAACTGTGTCAGCTTGCTGTACAGCAGAAATTGACATAACATTGTAAATAAACTATAATAAAAATTTAAAAAGTAATAAAATAGTTAAAATGGTAAAAGAAAACAAAAAAAGAATAAATCACAGCAACAGTTCCCATTGTTCCCATAGTGACTAGTTCACTATGCAGTATAGCAGAAATTGACACAACACTCTAAATCAACTGTACCCCCCCCAAAAAAAAAGCCCTCCCTAATTGTAGCCTTTTGTCATATGGTTCTGTTCTGGATCCATCACCAGAATACTGGCATTAATCCACTCCCTAATAGGGCCCTTGGTTGATGGATATTTGCAATATCTACAAAAACAAAAAATAAACAAATCCCTAAAACCTTGTCAATAAATCAGGGTCATTTACTATCAAAATAGTTACCATTTGTACTGTAAGTGAATCACGTTATAGTGTGTTTATGGGGTGGCTTTCAGAGGCTGGGTCTGACGCCCTAATCACTATTGATAACAATTTTTTGCTTAGGTAAAATACAGCATGTGTCCAAAAGAGCTGTGAAAACATGTATCGTGTGTACTGCAGCATATAAGAAGCACAATTTAAAATTGTCATTAAGTTTTTTTATTGGAGGAGTTCCCATTGTGCCACAGTGGAAACGAATCCAACTAATATCCATGAGGACATTTGTTTGATCCCTGGCCTAGCTCAGTGGGTTGGGGATCTGGGCGTTGCAGTGAGCTGTGCTGTAGGTCACAAACATGGCTTGGATCCCACATTGCTATAAGTATGGTGTAGGCCCGCAGCTGTAGCTCCAATTTGACCCCTAGCCTGGAAACTTCCATATCCTGTGGTTGTGGCTCTGAAAAGCAAAAAAAAAAAAAAAAAAAAAAAAAGTTTTTTTACTGGATTTACTTAGAAAACATGGACTCTTTATCTCAATAGGAGGAGGAGGAAATATAATAATAGTAATAATTATTTAAAAAGGAAAACCTCCCTACAGTGAGGGTCTACATTGTATGAGGCATTGTGCTAGACAATTAACACAATATTTTATTCACTTGTCAGAAGGATAAGAATATAGAGCATTAAAACCTCATTTTATTTAAATAATTATTTTAAAAACCTCAATAAATTTCCAATGTATTTGGTTTAGGTTTATTGAGTTGACTAGAAGCCACAGCCAAAAATGATACTTATGCACAGTTTTAGTATGTGGGATTTTCTGCTTCATCACAGCAAAGCTTTGTGCACTAAGCACCCTCTAGTTCACAAATTAATAGCTTCAGACTAAGGTAAATCAAAATCTGGCATATGGTTCTGTCCTCCAGGCTACATTCCAGAGACTTCTTCAATGAGAAAAAAAAATATTCTTCAAGAATTACCTAGGGACCATTCTTAAAAAAACAATGTTCAAATCACTTTCTAAAAAAAATACTTAAATAAAAATTTAAGGGGCTGGAAACAAAGCATCACTATTTTTTAAAAAGCAATGTGCAGCCAAAGTTGAAACCTCTGAGTTAACCAGAGGTATCTAAAAGAGGCTTAAGAGTTCATATTTATCCTTTACCTAATCTTATCCTCTGAGAATTCAATCTTTCTACTTCAGTATATCAGAACATAAATTTATATTACAATGTATTTTTCCAAAATACAAATAATCAAATTATCAGTACTTCAGTCAATATGGATAACAATTCATCAAGGGGGAGAAATATTTATTATGAAAACTGTCTTTTCCTTATTCCTTTTGTCCAGAAGGGCCTAAGTTGTCTTTTTAGAAAAAAAATATGATGGCCATAAGAAATAATCAGAAAACTGCAACATTCTGATATTTTCCTAACAAGTCCCTAAAGACATTGTTCTTATTCCAAATGTACAACAAACTATAATTTAACCAAATATAGCCAAAAAAATTAATTTCTACCCAGGAATTATAGAGCCCTTCAACAAAAAAATTCTTCATGTTAGGGTTTATCACTGTTAGTGATCCAGTCCTAGAATCATATTTTTTAAAAGTATTCTCTGTTGTAAACCAGAAAAATTAAATCTGGTTTGCTTAAATAAAAAAAGGATTATACTGGAAGGGTAATTGGTAGCTCATAGAATCTCTGGGAATTCTGGATAAACACTTCAGAGAGGGGCAAAATAAAGTTAAGGCATAGCCAGAATCTTACCACAGGAAAAAGCTACACAAGGTGATATTGTTGGTGCTATTGATTACCAATTATTAATCTGTGAAATAGGTAATGTGTGCTTAAGGGGATCCAATTCTTCTACATTTTTAAATTGATCTGGTTATGTCTTTGATCTTTTTCTTATATAATTACTATTTTCTCTAGAAAAACATATCTGTGGCTAATAGGCACATGAAAAAATGTTCAACTTCACTAATTATTAGAGAAATGCACACTAAAACTACCATGAGGCATCACCTCACTCCAGTTAGAATGGCCGTCATAAAAAATCTACAAACAATAAGTGCTACACTATTGGTGGGAATGTAAATTGGTGCAGCCACTGTGGAAAACAGTATGGGGGTTCCTTGAAAAATGAAAAATATAATTTCATATGATCTAGTAATCTCACCCCTGGGCATATATCAGGACAATTCTATAATTTGAAAAGATATGTGCACCCCTATGTTCATAGCAGCACAATTACAGTAACTGAGGCCCAGACAAAAAAACCACATATATGTTCATTGAAAGGTGAAATGATAAAGAAGATAGTGTATGGGTGTGTGTGTGTGTATATATATATATGTATGTATATATATATGAAAATGTGTATGTATATATGTGTGTGTGTGTGTGTGTGTACACACACATGTAATACAGCAGAGTACTACACAGCCATAAAAAAGAATGGAGTAATGCAATTTACTGCAACATGGTTGGACATGGAGATTATCAAATTAAGCAAAGTAAATCAGAAAGGGAAAGACAAATACCATATGATATAACTTATATGTGGAATCTAAAATATGGCACAAATGAACTTAGCTATAAAACAGAAACAGACTCCCAGACATAGAGAACAGATTTATGGTTACCAAAGTGCAGGGGAAGGAGACATGTTGGGGGAGGGATTCCTTGTGAGTTTGGATTAGCAAATGCAAACTATTAGATACATTTATAATCAAATCTGTTTGCTGTACACCAGAAAGTAACACAAAATTATAAATCCACTATACTTCAATAAAATATTTTTTAAAACAAAGAAAAATGTATCTGAAAATGATCTGATGTAAATAATTTAGAATCAGAGACAATTAGTTCTGGCTTACTTATTCAACAGGAACAATAACAACATTGAAATATTTACTCATCAGTTGAGTTAAATAACCATTCTCAAAGCACCATAAATACACCAAATATCCTATAAGTACCTCAGCTGCTCCAGTGCCTATGATCTCTGACTATTAAGTACATAATGATTGGCCCATCAGGATTCTTTAAGATCCTACTCTGAGCTCTTTTTTCTGAATGGATCAGGATTGGGCTCTTCCAAGTGTTAATATTTGAATAACCTACCCCTCCCCTGTCCCATTTGACTGAATCTTTTGCACAGGGAGTTGTAAAGTGGTTTCATAAATTATCCAAGAGAACTGAGAATGTAAATGTGAGTCCTGGGTTTGAAACACAGCAGGTTCATTCCAGAGTCAAGGCTCTAAAACAAAAAAATCATACTAGTATCCTCTATATAAATTTATATCCAATTAAGTGAATTTTTCCCACAAAATTCACAGACTGAAGTGGTGGGAGGTACCGGGAAAAGCTGATCAGAGAGAGTGCTTAAGCAGCCCTAAAATCGTAGCATGTGCGTGCATAGTGCCCCAAGCTAATGGTGCCTTAAGACACAGGCATCCTTAGTACTAGCATCCTCAGGACTAGCACATATTTGGCATCTGATTTTAATTATTTGCTTGTTTAGTTTCCATTATTTATATTTTTGCATAAAAGAATGCTAATAATAAAATGACCATCATCTATTGAATCATCAGAGGTTAAACTAGTGAATTAGAATGAGGCATGAAAACAGCAATGTATTTGTTATATTACAATGAAAATATGAATGAATATAAATAATTTTATTTTAGTATCTTTAACCTCTAGGGGGATTTAATTAAAGAATTAATCATTGAAGAATAGCAATCTAAGTAGAAAAAAATTCCCAATAATGGAATAATTTTTTCCTCATAGGATAATAAGTGGTTAGGAAGTTACAGCAGTAAAATTTGTAAGTTTGTTTTGGATTTACTGCCTGTCTTGGTCTAAAAGAATATTAACAATAGTGTTAAAGCTCAATAAGTCATAAGAAAAATTTTATAAAAGGCAGGTAGAAACCTTCAGGCAAAACATGTTTACCACTTAATGTACTAAGCATGGGTAATATGGTAAATTTAAACTTCTAAGACAAAGAAATTATTTACTACACTATAGGCCTCCCTGAGACTTAGAGTGATGAAAGGCACTAAGATATTATATTCAAAATGAAATATAATATCAGGATGATGAATTAGGTTTAAAGAAAGATGGATTATGTAAAGACATAAAATTTTATTGATATATATGCAACTGAGAGTAAAAGTATGTAAAGTAACATGTTAAAAATTAAAAGGGATCACCAGAATATATATTTAATGCACTTAACTATATTCAGCTCAGGTGTAGAAAGTGTTTATTACATTTCTGCTACAGATCAACTAAGAGGATCACATAGAACTAGGGAATTTCTATTTTCTCCAAAGATCTACTTTCTGTAAAACAGAGTGTCCAACACACAGGGAGAAAATGAGGTAGTTCTAGAAATAGAACACAGTTTAATTCTTAAAAAGCTTAAAATCCAAACAAAAATAGTTAAATGTCTCTAGGAAATAAATAGTTAAGAGGATATGAGAATATTTCATATTTACAAGGGAATACTTGCAGAAGTGTGTTTGCCTTTAACACAGGTATAATCTAGGACATAATATAAAGATACTGGCATCTAAAAACTTAAAGGATATTGCTGATTATAATTTAATCATCAATTTACAATAATAGCAAAATTGAAGCCATGACCATAGTTGCATCTAGGCAGTTATTCTGCTTCAGTAAAATGAAGGAAGTCTGCATAGAATTCTGAAGACTATGAAGACAAAATATAATTTCACTATATCTCCAACACTAACCAAGAAAGACAAGGTCTAACTGTTGTCAGGAACTGCCTAGTTAACTATATGAACTGTAGAGGTAAACTGTTTTGCGGCAAAGTTATGTTTCATCTATATTTTCTAGCAGTTAGGCAAAATAGTGCTTGCATATAATTTCTTTCAGTCTGATTTCACTCTTACAAAACAAATGATTTAGTTCATAATAGTACATCTTTATTAGGTTATTGTATCAAGGTGAAATAACACTAAAGGACATTTCTAGTCATGGAATGCATTTTATTCATCTGACTTGTACAAATATTATTGACATTATCTGCCCAATTTTAAGGTAAATGAAATTTGCAGCTCTGACAACTTAAAATCACACTGTAGGAGTAATTAGTTTGTCCATTTGCAGCAACATGATGGAACTAGAGATTCTCATACTAAGTGAAATAAGCCATAAAGAAAAAGACAAATAGCAAAGCTAGCACTTATATGTGGAATCTAAAATATGGCAAAAATGATCCTATCTAAAAAATAGACTCAAATCACAGCCATGGAGAGCACATTTGTTTTTTCTAGGGGTAGGGGGTGTGATGGACTGGAAGTTTGGGCTTGGAGGATACAAACTTACGTTTGGAATGGGTAGGCAATGGGACCTGCTGTGTGGCAGAGGAAACTGTGTGTGACTGGGTCACTTGCTGTACAACAGTAATTAAAGAAACATTGTAAATCAACTGTAATTTAATAAAAAAACTTTCCACCCACAACAAAAAGTTTCATATCATTAATAATTAAGGAAAAGCAAATCAAGTGATATTTTATTTATTTAAATTTTATTTATTTATTTTATTTGTTTATTCTTATTACTCATGGTATTTATGTTCTATAAAGTTGTCATCAAAATTGAACTATTTTTCCTCAGAGAAATAAAAGATTAGGTTTCTGTGAATTTCCAGTCACAAAATTTTCATCAGTTGATTAATACATAACATTGTTTAATGGGGGTTTCTGTTTAAAGGCAGCTTATTTAATAGATACTGTTGATTAATTAACATTGAACTCACAGCCAACAGCAATATAACTCATGCCTGATGAAGCTTACCTAACACACACTTGTCTCCCTAAGGTACATTACAGCCTTCTTGCACTTAAATAGAAAAATCACCACAAAGTAGAAAATATGGAAAATGTGGCACTAAACAGACTGCAAAAATTATACTTATTTACGGTATTAGAATTGAGCATCGTCTTATTCCTACTCAGCTGGGAAGGTATATGTTGGGTGACTGAAATTTTTCACCACCATTAGTATATCTAAAAATGATCCAGAAAGCACCATGAATATTGATCAAGGGTTAAAAATTAATTTTAATGAGCAGGCAAGTTCACAAATAGGGAATCCAGGGATATTAAGAATCATTTCAAATCATCTAATGAGCAAAGTCTCAAAAAATTATATATTCAATGTTGCTTTGCGGGAACAGGGATTTGAACATTCTGCTAGTGGAGTATAATTTTGTGGTATTCTTTTATATCAAACTTGACAGTATATACAAAATTTATAATGTGCATGCAGTATGACTAAGTAACACCACTTCTAGGTCTTGCCTATTTTGAAATATAAAAGTATATAAAAATGTAAATATAAGGGGTTTTATATATAAGAAACATTTCTCAAAGCAAAATTTCATAAACAATATAAGCATTTTGACATAAAAGACTATTAAAAAGAATTACAGTGCATCCTTACTATGGTATACATTATAGTAATTTCCACAGGATATATTATATGTTAGATCTATATATACTCCCAAAGACATCTTATATATATCACTAAGAAGGGGAAATTGAAAAGCAATACATTAATTTATGCTAATATACCAACTTATATAAATATTTAAAATTCTGTATATACAGTTAATATTGAAACAGTGCAGATGTTGGGGTGCCAAGCCCTGTGTAGTCGAAAATCTGCATATGAGTTTGGACTCCTACAAAACTTAACTACAAGAGTTTCCACTGTGGTTCTGTGGGTTAATAACTCTACATAGTGTCCGTGAGGATGTGGATTTGATCCCTGGTCTCACTCAGTGTATTAAAGATCTGGCATTGCTGCAAGCTGCATCTAGGTTGCAGATGTGGTTTGGATCTGGTGTTGCTGTGGCCAGCAGCTGTAGCTCTGATTTGACCCCTAGCCTGGGAACTTACATATGCCACAGGTGCAGCCATTAAAAAACAAAAACAAAAACAAAAACAAAACTTAACTAGTAATAGTGTAATAGTGATGAAAAGCCTTACTGATAACATAAGGATTTGATTAACAGATATCCTGTATGTTATATGTTATGCATATATTCTTACAATAAGGTAAGCTAGAAAAAAGAAAATGCTATTAAGAAACTCATAAATAAGAAAAAATGCATTTATAGTATTGGGCTATATAAAGACTGTAAAGAAATGTCTGTAAGATGAATTGTCTGTCAGGATTTGCATTAATATCTTATTTGATACAAAAATTATAGATGTTATACATATTACTAACACTAGACATCAAAATGAAAAGATAATGTGAAAAAACTCATATTTATTTATAGGTATAGTGATTTATGCATTGACAATGAAGCAGCAGCGATATGATTACTATATGATATTCTAGTGTAATCTATAAAATAGCTTCATGATAGCCTTGCCTAAAAATAATGAATTGCAAAGTTTTATAGCATACAGTACATTATAGTCATATTCATAATACAATATTAGATACACTGTTACATTTAAAAAATTACCTGCAATGATAGGCTGAGACACACTTTCTCTAATTATGAGAGACGCATACCATAGGTAAGGCAATTTTTTTTTAATGACTGCACCAATGGCATATGGAAGTTCCCAGACTAGGGGTTGAATCTGAGCCACAGCTGTGGCAATGCCAGATACTTTGAAGCCACTGCTCGGGGCTGGGGGCCAAACCTTCACCTCCACAGCAACCCAAGCTGCTGCATTTGGATACTTAACCCGTTGAGCCACAGCAGGAAACACCTGCAATTATTTTAAAACAAAATTATAAAAATTAGGAAAACTAACACATTATTTATATTATACTAAATGGCACATTCCTTATGCCTATGAAAGGATAGGCCATCTACTTCAGTACAAGTCTTGCCCATGATGTGCTATGTTATCAATACTTAGGTGATGATGATAATGACACAAAAATGTCATACACTCTTCTTGTCACAGTCTTCTGCTTGAAAACACTCACACAGACACAACAGGTAAGTGCATTAGCTGTTTGTCATGACAACTATTAAATGGAAGTTGTTCATCATAAATGTCTTCATCCAAATTGTCTTCACATTGAGTAGGCTGAGGAGAAGGAGGTAGAGGTGTAGCAGAGGCAGAAGAGGTGGCGATGAGAGGGGAAGCAGGAAAGGCAGGCACACTCAGTGTAACTTTAATGGCTGTCTGACTTTTCTTCTTTTTCACTTCTCTAAAAATGTTTCTGTATATACTAATCCTTCCTCCACTGTCTGTTTTAGTGTCAGTGCCCATATCATAAAAGGGTCCATGCTGTAAAAAAAAAAACAAAAACAGTCTTGAATAATCAGAAATCTTCTGTTAGACTATCCAATTTTTTTTTTTTTTGGCTTTGGCTTTGGCTTTTTTTTTTTTTTTTTTTGGCTTTGGCTTTGGCTTCTTCTATGTCTTCTTTAGCACGCGTCTATAAGCACTTCACTTCATCACCTTATCTTCTGTTCATTTTTCTGATGTGATGTCTATTAGCTCTTGAATTTCTCTAAGATCCATTTCTTGAAATCATTCACCCACTACTTTTATTTTATTTTTGTTTGTCATATCCACAATCTCTTTCATTATTTCCTTGATTGGTTCTATTGTAAACTCTATGAAGTCATGCACAACATCTGGAGACAGTTTTATCCATCAGGAATTTATTATTTCAAGCTCAATGGATTTCATAGCTTTTTCTATAAAGATGACGGCAACTTCAATAGTGTCATCTTTCCAGACTTTTATGATGTTTCATCAGGATTCTCTTCCATGGAGCTGACAGTCCTTCATAAAGAACCTTAAAGGTCCTTATGATACCCTGCTCTAATAACTGAGTTAGAGACATTGGGTTTGTGCACAAGATTACTTCAGTGTTGAATTCATAGGGTTCTAGGTGACTAGAAGCATTGTGAAATAGAAAAAACTTTAAAATGCAGTCCCTACTATCAAGATACTTCCTGACTCCGGAGACACAGCATCAAGGTTTCCCATTGTCCAGGCCTTCTTGTTGTCTGGCAGCTGGTGTTTATCTTTCGCCTTCAAAGTTCAGGAGTTAGAAGTTTTTTGAGATGGGGCAATCCTGAATGTAAACCTAACCGCATTTAAACAAAACACTGAAGTCGTCTTATCCCTTCCTATCTTAAATCCTGGGGCTCATTTTTCTTCCTTGCTAATAAATGTCTTTTGTTGAACTACTTTTCCTGAATAGGGAAATTTCATCTTCATTAGAAACCTGTTTTCAGGCAGGTTTTCAACATCATGTCTTATCCCTGCTTCTTGGGAGCACCTCCAGGATCACTAGAGGCACTTGGTGTGGGTATCATGGTGTTATTCAAGGTTTACAGTATCACGCTAAACATGGTGACAAATACACAGGAACCATGAGAGATCACTTTTTACTGTGATACACAATTTCCTGGGGAGACCACCTGCTCATGTGGAGGTGATTAGTATCACATGGCTTTTTAAGCAGATAACCAACAACACTTGAGTTCATTGTGCTCTTAACAACAGGAGGTGGCTATGAAATAATGACTGTAGGACAGTATTTACTACAGTTAATTTGATGCAATTCTTTGCATTTGTTTACATTTCTCTCATAACTGTGAAGGGCACCATGTATGGCATGTGTTAGTATGCATGAATTAGGATAAATTTTAATTTTTATAATATATTTGTGCAAATTTTCTGGTAGTAAATGATAAAATAGACTAGTATCTACTATGTATATTTTATGCATTTATGACATAACTTTTCTTAATTTTTTTCAATATTTCTAGGCTATACGATTTGTTTATGTTTTTCTAAGTTATTGCAAATCTACAAAGAATTTCCAATATATTTATTGAGAAAAGTCAACATAGAAGTTCAAACCCACATTGCTCAGAGGTCAACTCTTTTTAAACTCATAAAAATATATGTTTAAAATCTTATAGAAAACCAGAGTTCCTGTCATGGTGCAGCAGAAACAAATTCAACTAGGAACCATGAAGTTGCAGGTTCAATCCCTGGCCTCACTCAGTGGGTTAAGGGTCCAGTGTTTCTGTGAGCTGTGGTGTAGGTTGCAGATGCAGCTTGGATCTGATGTTGCTGTGGCTGTGGTGTAGGCTGGCAGCTGTAGCTCTATGGACCCCTAGCCTGGGAATCTCCATATGCCACGGGTATGGCCTTAAAAAGAAAATAAATAAATAAAGCATTGAATAAAATAAAGACAAATAATTGTTTGCTTATCTCAAAGATGGACATTGAGGATATATGAAGGGAAGTTTTACTACTTTTACATATGTTATTTATTTATTTTTATATTTAGGTGGTATATCATTGATTTTTCCCATAGTAATAATGTTAAAAGTAATTTTTCCTATGTAAAAATATATTAAGAAAAGAAAGATTTACTGGAAAACAACAACAAAAATCATCTTTGCCCCGAAGTCTTAATGATTAGTAAGAAAAATAAGAATACCTTCTGCTACAAATTTCAAAATTACATTACAAAATATTGTAAAAGATGCCATGAGAAAGAGCAGCTGATTTTCAGTTGAGCATGGACATTTCAGTGAAAAACAGCAATATCTGAGGTCCAATAGTCGTTTTCTCAGTGATTTAAGGAAAATTCTATAGTCCTATAAAACTAATGATATGGTGTTCAGAGAACGTTAATTGATAGAACTGCATAGATTATCACATCAGATTATAGAAAAACACTCACAAAAGACTGAAGAAGGTTGCTAGGTCTCATAACTTCAGTACCCTAATGAGGGAATAAGACGGGGGAAAATACAGATAGGCTCATCTCAACACGTCCTCTTCCACAGGCCTGCCTTTATTAGACTACACTGTTTTTATTTGCTTTCCATTAACCTCTATGAACTCCTAAAATGTAAGGAAAATATTCTGTTTGCAAATCTATGCAAACTTCCTGCCTTGCCTCTGGAGGGAATGATCACCAGATGTATGAGATTTTCAAAGGGTTAAAATGACTTATGCACACACTAAGGTTTTGCACCATGACAAAACAATTTTTCTTTTGCTAGGCTTTTGTTACTTTGTAAATATTGATCACAGCATTTAAAATTATTTGGCGTATATTAGGACATCAGTAAGTATTTCTTAAATGAGTCAACAATTCATTATTTATACTACATAGAGCATGCTTTATTTTTTAACGTTTCTTTTTCTTGTTATTAAAGTATAGTTTATTTACACTGTTTCTTCAATTTCTGTTGTGTACAACCAACAAAGTGACCTAGTCACACACAGTTACCTGTGATGTACATTGCCCATCCATTCCAAATGTAAAAGTTTGCATCCACCAACCCCAAATTCCCCATCCATCCCACTCCCTCGCTCCTCCACCCCTGGCAACCACAAATCTGCTCTCCAGGGCCATGCTATGTTTCTATTTTGTATATAGGTTCATTTGTTCCATATTTTAGATTCCACAAATAAGAGATTTCATATGGTATTTGTCTTTCTCTTTCTGACTTACTTCACTTAGTAGGAGAATCTCTAGTTGCATCCATGCTGCTATAAATGCCATTATTTGTCCTTTTTTATGGCTGAGTGGTATTCAACTGTATATATGTACCAGATCTCCTTAATCTATTCATCTGTCAATGGACATTTAAGAAGTTTCCATTTGTTGATTATAGTGAATAGTGCTGCAATGAAAAGGGAGGTGCACATATCTTTTTGAATCAATGTTTTTTTTCTGGATATATATCCAGGAGTGGGATTGCTGGATCATATGATAGTTATATATTTAGTTTTCTGAGGTACCTCCAAACTGTTTTCCATAGTGGTTGTACCAATTTACAATCCCACCAACAGTGGAGGAGGGTTCCCTTTTCTCCACACCCTCTCCAGCATTTTTATTTGTTTACTTGTTAAAGATGGCTATTCTGACCAGTGAGAAGTGGTACATCATTTCATTTTGACTTGCATTTTTCTAACAATTTGTGATGTTGAGAATTTTTTTCATGTGCCTATTGCCCATCCATACGCCTTCTTTGGAGAAATGTCTATTTAGGTCTTTTGCCTATTTTTTAATTGGGTTGTTTGATATTTCTTGTTGAATTACATGTGTTTGTATATTTCAATGATTAGGCTCTTGTCTGTTGCATTGGTTGCAAAGATTTTCTCCCATTCTGGGGTTGTTTTCTCTTTCTTTTTAAAAAATTATTTCCTTTGCTGTTAAAAAGTTTTGAATTTAATTGGGTGCCTTTGATTTATACTTCAAAAAAATTATTTCCCTCTCTTTTCCCTAGAACTATTCTAGAAGCTACAGAATTGCAGAAAAAATTTATTATTGCCAAAAATTATTTTTCCAATATCATAAGCATACAAACATCTACATACTGTACCTGAACAATCTTTTAATTCATTTATAACTATTTGATTTCATGTTAAATCTTTATCTAGAAAGAGTCTATTGCCATACATGCCAAGTTCAAAGAATATATTTAATTTTACACTATTATTTTCTCAGGGGGAAATCATTAAGCAAAGTACTTGAGCTGTTGATTATGTTTAGGAAGTCAAGTGGGAACAAGTTATTAAAACAATATCATTTCACTTTAATTCAATTAATTAATTTGGTGGCTTAGTGTCTTTACTGAAAAGGAAATAAATTATATCTCACCTTGATCTGCTTCATTATGGCAGTAGTAAGAATAATATAGGTATTTCTTTAACTCTAGGAAAAAGCGATGTTTTCTTTTTTGAGCCAGCAGAGAAAGAAGTGTACAAAATTTTAAAATCAAGATGGCCTAAGCAAATGAATAATGAGTTTAATTATCTGAAACAAAAGCTAAATGTTTTCATTAAAAAATAACTATTTAAGAATTTATGTTCCCTTTTGATATATGATAGTCACTCTTTTACCAGAAAAGTAAAACACAGAGGTTCTTAAATCTCAAATACCATCTAGGAAGATTTTTATCATCACAGCCTTGGAGATACAGCTAGAATAATATAAGTAATTATTCTATCCTTTCTTACTAGCCACAGAAAAGGAGGCAGGTATAAAAGGGAGAATGAAAATGTTAAATGCAAAAATTATTTAAAAAAAAAGAAAGCCCGAATACACACACACACACACACACACACACACACACACACAGACATTTTGCTCCCCAGCTCATAGACTATTTCTTCAATTAAACAGCTATTAGCTTTAGAGTTGGGAACAATTACTTGACATTTATCAGTGCTTTATAGTTTTAAGTGTTTTCTTATTTTATATCACTAAGTTAAAATGTGATCATTTAAGGCATTTCTAATTTTAAATAGTCTTTATTGTAGTAGCATACTCAGTATGGAAGATTATTTCCAATCAACATATGAAAAGATAAACCCTTAATCATGCCCACAAAAATAAATCTGTAGTTTATAATTTGATATCATTATTATTGTCATTATTGTATTTCAATTATTGTTTTTATTTTAATACACCTTTAACCTAGGAGGAGTTGATCGGATCCTCTTCTCCATTCAGCTAGTCATTTATTCAACTAACTTTATTATATATAGGACTATAAGAAATCCAAAAAAAAAAAAACATCTTTTATTCACTATTCCCTGAACAGTCAATGCACAAGCCAGCTGTCTCACTTGTATTTGCAATTGCTTTATTGAATTTTGGCTATCTTTGTCTCTCTCATCAATGTATCCACGTCTGCTGCCTTGGAGTCTGGGAGAAGTCACACTTATTTTATAGCACTTCTAGGACTGTGCCAATTCATAATGTGGTTTTCTTTTCCTCTTCCAAGATATAACACTTGTGATTTGTACACTTATCTTGGCAATTATTATTTAGTATGTTACATCTCATATATTTATCCACTATTATTATTATTATTATTAGCCTTTTATAGGGCTGCATCTATGGCATATGGAAGTTCCCAGGCTAGGAGCTGAATTGGAGCTGCAGATGCTGGCCTATGCCACAGCCACAGCAACACCAGATCTGAAGTGGGTCTGTGACCTACACTGCCACTTGTGGCAAAACCGGATCCTTAACCCACTGAGGCCAAGGATTGAACCCACATCCTCACGAATACTAGTCAAATTCTGAACCCACTAAGTCACAAAGGGAACTCCCATTCTTTCAAGTTAATTAATTAATTTATTTATTTATTGCTTCTTTTTTTTTTTTTTTTAAGGGCCTCACTTGCAGCATATGGAAGTTCCCAGGACAGGGGTCAAATCAGAGCTACAGCTGCCAGCCTACACTACAGCCGCAGCAACATGGGATACAACTGCATCTGCAACCCACATCACAGAGCAATGGCTGGATCCTTGACATACTGAACAAGCCAGGGGTAGAACCTGAATCCTCATGGATACCAGTTGTGTTTGTTTCCATGCACCACAATGGAAACCCCCATTATTATTTTTAAACTTCTTGCTGTAACTGACTTCTACCAACGGTCACAATCTCTTTGGGGAAAGAAACAGTGGTTTATATTTCTTTAATGTTTTCATAGCCTAGTTCTCATTATATACTAGATGCTTTCTAAAAACATGAATTAATGTTAGATAAAACACAAGAATAAATAATAATTTACTGCATATGTCTACTTCCAAACCCCAATCTTTTGTTATTTTGGGAAAGTACAAAGTTTACTTGATCATATCTAATAACAGCACAGATGAACTGTTTCTAGAGGTAGAATATTACCAGAAGAGCAAGAAAAATGTTCTAAGTCACACTGTGAACTATGCTTGAGTCTTGTCAGTAGAAACTGTTCTCTCACTTTTTCCTAAACAATGCACTGCTGCCAGTCTTCTTACTGGAATCTCCCCCCAGTGATTACCTAGTGTCTGTAGAATTAACATGTCTAAAAATTATGTCTTGATTCTATCCCCAATCTTAATCTACTCCCCAAATTTAGATTCCAATTAATGTCATCGTTATATTGTCAATTCCTTTGCCTAAGAATTTATAGTCATTTCATAGATCTGGCATAAAAACAA
This sequence comes from Sus scrofa, assembly GCF_054392235.1. Classification (NCBI taxonomy): domain Eukaryota; kingdom Metazoa; phylum Chordata; class Mammalia; order Artiodactyla; family Suidae; genus Sus; species Sus scrofa. The sequence continues at coordinate 53,845,742 of NC_139386.1, forward strand.
AACAAAACAAAACAAAACAAAAAAACCCCTCTGTAGATAGACCTTCGAAATATAAAGTTGAACTTTTTTTTTTTTTTTTTTTTTTGTCTTTTTAGGGTCATACCTGCGGCATATGGAAGTTCCCAGGCCAGAGGTCCAATCAGAGCTGTAGCTTCCAGTCTATGCCACAGCCACAACAATGCAGGATCCGAGCCTCAACTGCGACCTACACCACAGCTCACAGCAACACCGGATCCTTAACCCACTAAGCAAGGCCAGGGATCGAACTCACATCCTCAATGATCCTAGTCGGGTTCGTTAACCACTGAGCCATGACAGGAACTCCTGAAGTTGAACCATTTTAAATGGTCATTTTGTAGATAAAAAGTAGTTAAAAGCCAACAATGTGTGATGTTTACTCTTAACGTGTTGAGAAGCAGACCATTTCTCGTTGCCTTCAATGTTACCATTCCAGGCCAGGCCATCATCATCTCTTAAAAAACAAATAAACAAAAATATGAGAGCTTTGAGAGTTCCTATTGTGGTTCAGTGGAAACAAACCCCACTAGTATCCATGAGGAGGTGGGTTCAATCCCTGGCCCTGCTCAGTGGGTTAAGGATCTGGTTTTGCCATGAGCTCTAGTGTGGGTCACAGACACGGCTTGGCTCTGGTTTTCCTACGGCTGTGGTGTAAGCTGGCAACTGCAACTCCAATTCAACTCCAGCCTTGTAACTTCCATATGCCCTGGGTGTGGCCTTCAAAAAAAAAATATATATATATATATACATATAAAAGAATTTGTTGAGTTATATTTCACATACCACACAACTAACCCATCTGAAGGAGAAAAATTCAGTGATGTTTACTATATTCAGAGTTGTGCACATATTGCAATCTAATTTAGAATATTTTTATCACCTCCCCAAGTTTATAAGCTTTAGAAGTCACACTTCATCTCTCCCCATTTTTCCCTTCCAGCTCTAACAACCAATAACATATATATATAATATTTCTATATTTAAATATATAACACGTTTATATAAAATATATAATTTATATATATATCTTTATGCCACTACTATATAGCTTTGTAGTAAGTTTTAAAAGTAGGAAATAAAAAGTCCTCTATATTTCTCCTAATCAAGACTATTTTAGCTATTCTGCATCTCTTGTGTTTTGATATGAATTCTAGTATCATTTCGTCATTGTCTGCAAAAAAGCAGCCTGGGATTTTGGTGGGAATTTCACTGAATTTGTAGGTTAATTGAGAGAGTATGCCATCATCATTTTTATATGGACTTACTAATGCCTTCACAACTCATCTTTTCACTTCAATCCTTGCCCTTCAAATAAAAAAGTGTTTCTTTAAAAACTTGTCAAATTATATTCCTCCTTCATTGTAAAGCTCCAAAGCTTTTATGCATTGCCCAGAATAAAATCTAAGGTTCTTACCATACCTTAATGGTTTCACATCTACTTTTTTCTGCTGTTACTCTAATTTCATCTCTTACAATTTTCCCACTCAGTGACTTAATTGAACTACACTGAACTTAGCATTAATCATTATATGCAGGCTCTACCTCAGATTCTTTATACCCCCTATTAACTCTGCCCATATCTTTCCTCCTCCAGACATTTTACACTTTCTTCAGGTCTCAGATATAATATATTATTAAAGGGTCTTTTCTGATCCTTTTATCTAAAATAGCATGTTTCCATCTGTCTCTATTTTTTGATCTGCTTTGTTTTTCTTCAGAGCACTTACCACTGCCTGACATTTAATATATCTTTTTTTAGTATTTAGTATTTACTTAGTATTTAGTATTTATTTAGTATTTATCTCCCCAATAAGTAAGTTTCATGTAAACAAGGACATTGTTTTGTTCACTATTTTATCATCAGTGCTTAGAAAATTATCTTCCACAGAGCAGACACTCAAGTAAATATCTGTAGAAAGATGAACAAAATATTTTAAAACTACCTAAAACTACAGATGAAGTAGTTAATTTAAGCAGAGTTCTGTTAGACAATGTTCCAGGCAGATAACACACAAAACTTTTCCATGTTACATTCAATACTGTTGTACTGTTTAAGCAGTATGTTCTCTTTAAATGACCTACCAAATGATTTTAAAGACCAACATAGTCTTAAGTGAATAAATCTCCTTTGAACCTTATTTTCAGCAAGTCAAAAATACTAAGGTCCCATAATCATCACCAGTCCTGGTAAGCATTGAAATTTATATCACTATGATCTAAAACCAAAGAATTATTGGCATCTCATAAACAGTCATCTAGACTAAAAAGCCAAAGAACATTTAACTTCTTCACAATATTTATTTTTGTTAATTATTTTCCTGTAGGAGAAAATCCTAAAATCACATTGGTGAGTCAGGAGGTTTACACTTTGAAAGAAAAACAGCACATTCTAAAAAGCAACCCACTATAGCATTAGGTTAAGAATCTGACTACAGTGTCCCTGTGGAGGTGTAAGTTCAATCCCCTGCCCAGCTCAGTGGGTTAAAGGATGTAGTATGCCCTAGGATTCAAGCCTTGGCCCATATGCCTTAGGTGCGGCCATTGAAAAAAAAAATCACCTTACATTCCTCGAGTCATAGGAAAGCACTCAATTCTCCACAAGTAAAATCTGTATTTCCATGGATTGTATCTGTATTTTTTTATGATAGGACTACATGATTTTGCTTCAATTATTTTATTATATTATTATTATTATATTATTAATTTTCTAAACTTGAGATATTCATTGTTCCATATAAATATAAAATCACTTTATCTCATGTACTAGCTAGTGGTGGGACAGTTATATATTTTTATGGAAATATTAAAATACCAAACACATTGTATTTAAATTATATGTATATTTTGGAAAAGGTGACACTTTATGAAATTAAATTTTGCCATCAAATCACAAATGATATGCCCTTATTTATTTGCTTTACATTCTTTAATAATTTTATAAATTATATAGAGCCCAAATCTCTCTTATCAAATCACTTATTTTCATATTTTTTTTATTATTTTCATTTATAAATAGATAACTTAATTACAACAACTTATATTATTGATACTTGACATATTATTATTAAAATATTTGCATTATGAAGTTATATTGAATTTTAGCTAGAAATTAAATGAGCACCCATTTATATATGTAATCATAACAAGCAAATAAAGAATTATGGTTCCTTTTCCTAGAATTTCATGTTATTGCCTTATTTTATTATCTAAAATCTCCCCCAAAATACTAGTGGGTGATGCCATTTTGTCTTGATAAAGCTTTTATCTGCAATAGCTTTAGCATTCCTCACTTAAGAGAGATTTCCAATTGGTTCCTGGTAAATCATTTTTATCTACTTTAAGTATTTTTCTTGTACTTTTCTTTCACTCAGAATTTTCAGGCATTGCTACAAGATTCTAGAAAATATGTTTGCCATGGTTTCTGTAAAGCTATATTTTAGATCACTTATTTGATTTTAATATTATCTTCATTCTTTATACATGAGTAGATTTATGCATTAATATAAATTCACAAATAGTATATTTGCTTTTAAAATTTTTCTGCTCATTTTCTGAAATTATGTGTCTGAATTCATTCAATTTCCAGTTTTATGATTATTATATTATTTAGTGATTTTTTTTTCCTTTTTTTTCCCCTCTCATCAAGATTTGCATAACTGAAAGAGCTAATGGTTAACAGGTTTGTTTCTTAACTCAAGCTCCATATCCCTTAGACTCAGGTTGATGAAATAACCACTATCTGCAATATTTCAGATATAATCATAGAGAGAAAAAATAAATATGTTGGGGCATACTATGATGTTTAAACTTTCTGCTAACACATAACACACATCCTTGAATTTACATTTCATTGCCCAAGATAATTCATATGGCCAGGCCAGAGTGAGTGGGCACCAGGCATGGAGTCTATAATCATCCCATAGATATTAGGAAAAGTATAGATGACAAAAAAAAATACCATCTATACATTGTAAGAGCTCATTTGAATGTAGAAATTAATATACATATATTACATATTTTGTTTTTATTGTCATACTATCTGTGGTAGACAGAATAATGCTCTCCTCCAAAAAGCCCTATTTTCTAATCCCTGGGATCTATGAATATATTATGTTACATGGCAACAAAGCATGGGAGAATTAAGGTTGCCAATGGAATTAAGGTTGCTACTCAGCTGACTTTAAAATGGGACATTATCCCAGATTATTCAGGTGGGCCTATTGTAACCAGAAGGGCCCTTTAAATGTGGATTCTAACACCATATACAGCAAAAAACAAAGCAAAACAAAAACCAAACTTTAAGATGGATTAAAGACCTAAATGTAAGACCAGATACTAAAAAACTCCTGGAGGGAAACCAGGTGGAACACTCTTAGACATAAATCACAGCAATATATTTTTGAATCCATCTCCTAAAATAAAGAAAATTAAGGAAAAAAAAAGACAAATGGGCCATAATTAAACTCGAAAGCTCTTTCATAGCAAAGGAAACCATCTCCATAATGGAAAGACTACCTGAATGGAGAAAATATTTGCAAATTATATAACTAATAAGGGTCGTACTCAACATGTATAAACAGCTCATACAACCTAACATCAAAAAAACATGTTTATTAATATAACTATATGTTTATATATATTTCACAGTAGTATTCCATTGTGCATATATATCTCATATATATGTATGTACAATGGTTACTACTCAATCATAAAAAAGAGTGAAATTTTGTCATTCACAGCAACATGGATGGACTTGGAGGCCATTACACTAAGTGAAATAAATCAGAGAGAAAGACATACATGATATAACATATATGGAATCTAAACAATGTGCTAGTGAATATAACCAAAAAGAATCAGACGCACAGACACAGAGAACAAATTAGTAGTTACCAATGGGGAGGGGAGGAGAGACAACAATAAGGTGTAAGATGGGCTCACAGATGCATTGTATAACACAGGGAACATAACCAATTTTTTATAATAATTGTAAATGGAATGTAACCTTTAAAATATAAAATTTAAAAAATTAAATAAATAAAATTCCTTTTATAGTTAAAAAAATGTGGAAGAATGAGACAGAGTGTCAGAGTCAGGGAGAGATTTGAAGATACTACACTGCTGTCTTTGAAGATGGAGGAAGAAGTGACAAACAAAGGAATGCATGAAATCTATAGAATCTGGCAGATTTCTCCTGGACACTCTAGATGGTATACAGGCCTACTGACACCTTAATTTTCACCTAGTGACACCTATTTCAGAATTCCAACATCCAGAACTACAAGATAACAAATTTCTTTTGTGAAGCCACTAAGTTTTCAGCAATATATTCCAAAAGCAGAAGGATTTCAGTACCTCAGAGTAGGGCGGTGTTACATTAAATAGCTAAAGTATGAAAAAAAAAAGAGAAACTATTAAAAATATTTGGAATACTTTTGTATTTCTAACTCTTCATATAAACTGGAATTAATTTTATGTTTGCAATAAGATAGAGAGGGTATATTTTATTTTCTTCCAGATTAAATCAGTGTTCTAGTAAATTCAAGTTTCTTTTTTTCTCTAATTACTTCATTTTCAACTTTTTACATTTTCTTTTCTTTTCTTTCCTCTTCTCTCCCCTGAGCTAACCTAAGACTCATATTTTTCAGATTGGACTTACATATTTACATATAGTTCAATGATAGAAGCTAGTGGCAAGTGCAAGTACAGTAGGGAGACATCTGGAATATCAATGATGCCCATCAGGTCATTATGTCATTTATTAGACCTAAAATTTCTAGTCTAGACTACCAGATGAGGTCTCCATATAAGACATGTCAGTTACCTCATAGAGCCAGAAACATAAAGATTATGAAACATTTTTAGTTTATACCTAGATAGGTGATTTTTAAATTTAATTTGATTGGACTATAGCAGATTTACAAAGCTATATTAGTTTAGGGTATATAGCACACTGAATCAGTCATACATATAAATATATGCATTATTTTTTCCCATATAGGTTATTACAAATTAATGAGTAGATTTTCCTGTGCTATATAATAGGTTTTACTTAATCACCTATTTGATACAGTAGTGTGTATATGTTGTTTCCACCCTCCCAATTCTTCCCTTCCCTCAATGGTTTAACCTATGGTAACCATAAGATTGGTTTTGACAACTGAGTTTGTTTCTGTTTTTTTAGATAAGTTATTTTGTATCATTTTCATTAGATTGAGCACATATCATGTGATACTTGTATTTCTCTGACTTACTTCACTCAGTATGCTAATCTCTAGGTACATCCATGTTGCTGCAAATGGCACTATTTCATTTTTTTATGGCTGAATAATATACCATTGTAAATATGTACCACATCTTCTTTATCCATTCCTCTGTTGATGGACATTTAGGTTGCTTCCATATCTTGGCTTTTTAAATAGGCTGCAACAAACACTTGGGTGTATGCATCTTTACAAATTGTCATTTTCTCTGCATATATGCCCAGAAGTGGAATTGCTGGGTCATATGACAGTGCTATATTTACTTTTTTTAAGGAAACTCCAGACTGTCCAGATATGTGATATTATTTGATATTTTCCATAAAATTAAACATCATGTATATTAGGTTTGTTTATTACAAGTATTATAGCCAGACATCATTCTAAAAGGATTCCACTGATAAGGAGTTCTTCCTAACAAATATCAATAGTTTATTTCCTAAGAGCACCAAGGAATTATATTGGATCATCTGCCTTCTTTATTCTCCTTAAATCATATCCCTAGTAAAGATAAATGGATCACAGGGACGTTGTTTTACCTTATTCCTCTCCACAACCCATGGGAAACTCCTAAGTCTGTTTTGTTTTTCAGATATGTCACTCTTGTGATACAATATAGTCATAGCTGGATAAACGCAATGGCATTTCAAGTAGAGAAATAGAAATCCTTATTCAATTTACTATTTGTTGCATGAATTTGGTTACAATTACCTCTAACACGACGAAAGTAATTCTTAGCAATTTTGTTTCAGGTGACTGAAGAATGACATTTTTAGATATTGTTATCATCTCTACTGACTTCATTCTTTTATTATAACACTACTATTTCTCCTTACTTAACTCTTATGAAAACCCATTCAAAAATATTTGTAAAACTTTAGGCTGTTCCAGGCACAAAAATAGGCTAAAAAAGCTCCAGTTTTTATGACACAATTACTTTTCCTACATTGTACACAATCATTAAACATTTCCTGTTTTCTAAATATTGTCCTATCCCCAAACTCAAAAGATATTTTCATAGTTATATCTGATTTCATCATTTCTTATCTTTGAGGCAAAATAATCTAAAGTTTGTATTTCTCAAACCGTAAAACATTGTCATCAGCATCATTAGGCTAAAAGCCAAATGTATATTTTGCTTCTTTTTTTCTACCATTATGTATAAACTAGTATTCTCTGAAGGAAGGTGCATACACCTCTGGTTTCCTACACAAAAGCATGCAATATGGTTTGGAAATAAAATATTAGAATTTCTTCTTGTATTTACTTTACTCTTATACAAAAAATATCTCCTTTGATTTTATTACAATCATTAGATATTAATACAATAGCATGTACATAATATATGTATAGATTTATTGAAGTATATCTTCAAAAATGTTCCATTGATAAAATTGTGCCTTCAAAAATTTTGAAGATTACTGCAGAGAATTATGCCTATTAAAATAATAAATAGGTGAACAATCAAAAGTTTTTTCTTCTAGACCATATTTTTTGGCCCAAATTATCTCAAGAATTATGACAGACATTTTATCTATTATTTTTTATTTAAAAAATAATCTCTAAATATACCATAAATAGGACTTATAAAAGTTATATATCAAAGTTTCATTGATTTTTTTCCCACTGGAGGAACTCCAAAACTTTTTAAATGATCTTTATTTTAAAGCCACTCCTCTAAACAAATAAAAGTTACTTTATTATAAAGAATTTAATTTTTCTTAATTTTTATTTTTTCAAAAACATTACCTCCATAAATAGTATTTTAGTGTGGTATGTATTTTTCCATTATGCCTAAAATAGAATGACTCTACTTCTCATAAATTAAATGAATAGATGCAAAATCGCTTAATATTATATGTTAGTCAAGATAGTTGGTTTCCAAGATGTGCTCTGACATATGTTGGACACGTATCCTCAGTTAATCTTGTCATTCTTTCTAACATTCCAATTTCTACTCAATAAAATGAGAAGCCTAGGTAAGAGTATGGGCTTTGGACAAAACTGGGTCTGAAATCTGGCTCCATAATTTTCAAATGTGCAAATGGCTTATTCTCTATAAGGCTTCCTTCCTTAAACCAAGAGTGTCATTAGGATTACAAAAAAAAAAAAAAAAAAAAAAAAAAAGAAAATAAAGCAATTTAATTCAGTAAATAATTACTGGGTTAGCTATTTTAATTACTAATATGAGATTTCTAATAAGTTACCTAAATGTGACTATGCATGCCTAAAAGTGTATCAGACACTTTAAGTGATTTTAGCTGTGTCAGGAAATTTCCGAAAATTAATTATTTTAATACCAAGTTTTACTATTAAAACATTAGGAAATTAGGTTAGAGTAACTTCTTAAAATCACAATTTACAGTAAATTATAAAGGATAAATTAGAGCACTTTTTTTGTTTATTTATTTTGTTTATTTTTGTCTTTTTAGGACCACGCCAGTGCCATATGGAAGTTGCCAGGCGAGGGGTCAAATAGGAGCTGTAGCTGTTGGCCTACACCATAACCACAGCAATTCTGGATCCAAGACTCATCTGTAATCTAGACCACAGCTCACAACAACACCAGATCCTTAACCCACTGAGCGATGCCAGGGATCAAACCCATGTCCTCATGGATATTAGTCCAACTCATTACTTCTGAGCCACTATGGGAACTCCCTAGAGCACCGAATTTTTAACTGAAACATTCATGATCTTCTTACTATATCATACACTCTTCATCAAAAGATAAAATTAATGAAGGGATGTGTAAGCTTCATAGAAAAGGAGATTTTTATATAGGTCATAGAGGATAAATGTGATTTTGATATGAGGTTAAGAGAGAAAAAGAGCCTTTTAGCATTGAGCATAACGTTATAGAAATGAATGTAAACATCTGCTATGGGGGAAGGAACCTTAAGTGTTCAACTTGATTGGATTAAATAATATGTTTTGGAATGGAGAGAAAACATAATGTAGATAAGAACAAAGGTTACTATTCTCACTATTCTCAACCAGAAAGCCTAGACTTGATTATAAACAAATTGGTTCTCAAGTTGAAAGCTCCTAAGCTAAAAGTTAAATAGTTTCTTAACTGCAGTTTTTAGAGCCTATAAAATGCTAATCTGCAGTATATTCTATAGCATGTGAAGTTTTCCAAGGTTATTGACCATAGTTCCCGTAAAAATCTTTCTTAAACTCTCTTCAAGCATTTCTCTTCAAACAAGAATATTATCATGGCCTGGTGAATCTTACATCTTCTTACCACTTTCTATGTCTCCAGACTTCTCTCCTTCCTACATCCATATGACTGCTTCAATATTCTTTTGATATTCATGCCACAATTTTACCTTTCTCAAAACCTTTGTGCCTGTACTTCTTCCTTCAGCTTAAAATGTTCATCTCCACTCCAGATCTTCAGGCTATTATTGGATCTTTTCCTTAATTTTTTTTCTTTTTCTTGTTTTTTGTTTTATTTTATTGTTTTCTTTTTTTTTTTTTTTTTTTTTTTTTGCTTTTAGGGCCACAATTGCAGCATATGGCAGTTCAGATTCCGGACCCACTGAGTGAGGCCAGGAATCGAACCTGCATCCTCATGGATACCAGTTGGATTCATTTCCACTGCACTAAAATGGGAACTCCTTGGATCTTTTTCAACATGCAGGTCTTACCTCAAATTTAACTTTCTCAGAGAAGAGGACCCACAGCTAAAGAAGTACATCTAAGCATTCTCTAGTATAACTCCTGTTATCATTTTGTCTTACTCATCTGAAATAACCATTACATTTCCCACTTTTGTGTTTAATTGTGTATTGTCTATCTATTACTTTATAATGTGAACTGATGATATTAGAGTTCTTTTCAGGTGCCATTCTCCTAACACCTGGAAGAATGCCTGGATAGTGCAAGTGCTCAAAATTATATCTTACCTGACCCAATGATAGATGAATGAATGTATGTATGTATATATGGATGGAATTTGGACATCCTTTACTCACCCCTAATTTGCAAACATACAAGATGGTAAAAATTGCCTTCCTCCCTTTCCCTTGAGTTATCCACCCTGACCAGGTGACAAGAACATCATTTGTCTGCAGAATTACATAAATTCACCTTTTGGATTGGATACTGACCATACTCTGTAAGACTATCTAGAAAGCATCTTAGTGCCAAAGACTTTGGCAAAATACTACACTCTACTTTACTGTTCTTACTCTAATTTTGATTTTTCAGGCTATTCACCCATTTTTGCACATCAATTTTAATCTCATTTCCTGATGTGCTGCCCAGATAATCTTTTTTTTTGTCTTTTTTTTTTTTTTTTTTTTTTTTTTTGTTGTTGTTGTTGTTGTTATTATTGTTGCTATTTCTTGGGCCGCTCCCGCGGCATATGGAGGTTCCCAGGCTAGGGGTTGAATCGGAGCTGTAGCCACCGGCCTACGCCAGAGCCACAGCAACGCGGGATCCGAGCCGTGTCTGCAACCTACACCACAGCTCACGGCAACGCTGGATCGTTAACCCACTGAGCAAGGGCAGGGATCGAACCCGCAACCTCATGGTTCCTAGTCGGATTCGTTAACCACTGCGCCACGACGGGAACTCCCCAGATAATCTTATCTAGAGTCCTAACTCATGTTCTCCAATTATGCATTCCTTATCCCTACATCTGACCTCTCCAATTTACCAACTGAGTATCTGTCTTCTCTCTGTTTACTTTCTGAACCAATTGGCTGTCAAGTCCCAAGGAAGACCGCATTCCCAGAATACCTTAGTTATAAATCCCTATAGATGTTATTTATATACATATTTGTTAATTTGTCTTCAGATATTCTCTTATTTTAAAAAATATCTCTTATTTTTTCCAACTCCAATAAAATAATGTGTGTTGTTGTAAACATTAAATGAGCCTAGCAGAAAGATACAGCACAATACCATAGCCCAATATATAAATAACACAGAAGTCTCAGCAACCACAGAAATATCATCTCTGTTATTACTTGATGTACAATTCCTTTCCTTACATTATTTCCTAAATTGTTATCTATCATATAGTTAAATAGTAAACTATTAATAGTATTTAAATACAGAGTAACTCCTCTGTCTACAAATCTACGTACCCTTTCACTAATGACTGTCCAGAATATTCAGCATGCCTGAAAGTAGACAGACATGGGATCATGAATGTATTTCCTACTAGCAAATCAGGAAAGCATTAGGAAAGAAATCAATACTCCTGTGGAATACACTTTAAAAATTTAACTCAAATGAAATTCCTAATATATGGTAACTAATAATATGGTAAAAAATTCTAAACCTTATCCTAAAACCTGGCTTATGGTAACTATAAGCAGTATTGTGGAGTGCTCTAAGACATTTAAAAAATAAAGGATGAAAGTTTGCCTTGCATGTAATAATGCACTTCATTTTTTTCTTTGAGATTTTGGACTGTTTTCTAAACCAATATTTCCATTTAATAGCTTTAATTCAGCATTTATGACATAACATCCTAAGAAAAGAGAATCTGTGTAATATGTATACATATTTATAATGAATTCTGTGCCTTTAGAAAAGATTACTGTTGTGAACATTCTCAGTAGATTTACTAATAACTTTGCTTGCAAATATTTCTAGTCATTTTCTAGTAAATCTTTGTAGAAATTCATCAAACATAGTCTATTGAGACTAATTTTGATTATTGATTTGTCTAACTTTTTGCTTTCTCTTTGAAATGTACTAAATTCTACTTACTTCTCTGTGTGTTAACAGACAACACACTGAATACTCTAGAGCATTTGTTATGTTCTAGAAATATATAACTAAAGTATAAGCAGATTTTTAAAAATTTTGTCAGGAGATTTTTAATTACACTAGTTTTTTAAAACCGCTGAAATTATGTTTCTGCCATCTATTGTATATAAATACTTATTATAAAATTAATCAAATATAATTCAAAATCTTATCTAAAGCTTAGCATATACTTTCCTTATGCCCATATATTTTCTTATTCAAAAATGTTCCTTGAAAATCTTTGCGAGTATTTTTCTAAGATGTTAAGAATTAAAGAATTATCATGAAAAGAAGATTCATTTCATGTCCTAATTTGGGAATTCTTACTTTTCTAAGAACTCCTAAAAAAATCTTGCATTTTGCCAGTTGTATGACTCAGGGTAGCACTTCTAGTTTTTATACAAACAAAGCAAATCTTGGTTGTTTACTCAACACATGTTTGTCACTTACACAAAGTCTAATACAGATGTTCCTAGTTGAAATGTTTTTATAAGCAAAAACAATTCTATCCAAGAAAAGGATTCAAGGCTCCAAGTTCCCACCATCATGTGACTCAGCAATCTTAGAGAAGTTCACTTTCAAACAGAGTATAAGATCACAGAGGATGATATCTTTCAGAGCCAGGCTATGATAATTTCCTTCTATTCTATTAACCTGAGCCAGTAATATGGCTGCAACCTAATTGCACTGAAGACTGGGGAATTAAACCTTCTTCTGTGCTTAGAAAGAGAAAAGGAAGATTGTGAAACCACTAGTCAATATCTTCCATATAAGCATAATGGTCTAGAACATGGTAGAAGAAGCAGATATGGGAAATAAGAACAAAAATCCTCAGTGATATCTCCTTTTATTAAAATTTTCACTATTAGGATCTCAGTTTAAGCAAACAGATTTTAAAATGCAGTGCTTCTATTATTTGTGCATAACTCTAAATAGAAGTGATTTTATCAAATTACCAGATACATTTTACTTAAATGCTTTCCTGAAAAACTGAGTGATATTCAATATTTAGCAATCATGCAATACCATACAATACCAGAAATACTCTTGAAAAACAATGTGGCACAATACAAGACAGATAAAGTATAAAGTAGCTATTCACTTTATTTATTTATTTATTTATTTATTTATTTATTTATTTTTGCCTTTTCTAGGGCCACTCCCACGGCATATGGAGGTTCCCAGGCTAGGGGTCGAATCGGAGCTGTAGCCGCTGGCCTACACCAGAGCCACAGCAATGCGAAATCTGAGCCGCATCTGTGACCTACACCACAGCTCAGGGCAACGCTGGATCCTTAACCCATTGAGCAAGGCCAGGGATCGAACCCACAACCTCATGGTTCCTAGCCAGATTCGTTTCCACTGTGCCTCAATGGGAACTCTGCTATTCACTTTAATTATTATATTTCTGTGGCTATAACTGCCATGTACCTATTGATGGAGCACAGTATTAATTATATTTTCATTTTCTTTTTCATGAATTATTTGTAAGAGATCATAATTTTGTTTTTGTTTTTATTTTTGCTTTTTATGGCCATACCTGTGGCATATGGAGCTTCCCAGGGTAGGGGTCTAATTGGAGCTACAGCTACCAGCCTACACCACAGCTCACAGCAACGTAGGATCCTTAATCCACTGAGCAAGGCCAGGGATTGAAACTGCAACCTCATGGTTCATAGTAGGATTCGTTTCCGCTGCAGCATGACGGGAACTCCAGTATTTTGTAAGGAATTAGTTTTTTCAAATGATATAAATAACCAAAAGATAAAAATACTGTACTATAAAATATATTTGGAATTATAAGCTGTAACATTGAGTTAATCGGATGTAAACTATTTTTGTTTCCAATAATTGAGCAAGCTTTGTAACTTATAAACTTTAAAATTTATCAGAAATATAATCCAATTATAATTTTATAAAATTACATTTGTGTAATAGATATATTATGCAATCCATATACATAAATTTCAAGTCTGTCTAAAGATACTGAAGCATAGGTTTTATGGAGAAACTTGGCCTGAAATTTTGTGTGAATTAATTCAAAAACTATGTTTAAGAAATACAGGACTTTCATCAATATTTGGGTTGATTTGAACTTTTGAGATTTGATTAATAATTTTTTGGCAAGAAATTGGTTTATTGAGATAGGACACGTGAGAGATACAAGCAGGCAGACAAAGAAGCTCTGCTGATGTCTGATTAATATTTTACTGTCTGCTAAAGCAGCAAGGCACTCTGTCATGGATTGATAATTTCCTATTCTATTAGCTAAAACTTTACATTAATTTCCTTTTGTTTTTAGATAATCACAATTACAAATCATACAAAACCCCTTTTCTAAGTGAAGATAATATATTGCCTATAACTTTATATGACCTGTCAAAATTTGGGCTGAATGTACATTCATGAGTAAGGCATTATATAATTACAAGTTTGAAGTATCAAAACCTATGAAGGTTAAGGACTAAAACTGAACTAATTATAGTTATCAAAATTTTTCATGTCTAAGTAAGCAAGAGAGGCATCATGAACTCTGAAATTATGCACTAAAGCCAAAATGCTGCCTGGCTGCATTTCAAATTAAGTTATTTGTAGTCAGGGTCAACTATATATTTCAATATATCTATGTGGTTGGTGGTCTCAGCTAAATCTATTGAGCTGACGCTTCTATAATTCTGGGTCAGTAGGAGCAGTACTAGTCATTAATAATCAGCTTCAGAAAAGTCTACTTTTCAATAAAACTTGCTTTTTTTTTAAGAGAAAAACACCAGACAGTATTTAACTCTATTCATTAAAAACATATCTAAACTCTACCTTTCTTTACTATTGAACTAATGAATCCATCCACTTCCATATTATATACTTGATGTATTTTTATATTTTTAAAATTTTAAATATAGTTAAAAATCTGATATAAGGTAAATATGTAATCATAACTAAAATTTTATTAAAGTAAAAAAAATAGGGAGAGTAAGGAAGAATTAATAATGTGAGTTTATCTAGGTAAAGAAGCTACAACAATTACAGGCAAGTGTGACATTATTCTTTCTGGGAATCTAGTAAAAGTGGAAAATATCATGAATTTAACTGGATGTAAACACTATAAGATAAGAAAATTCCAGGGCAATATCTTTGATGAGAATCGATGCAAAAGTCTCAGCAAAATATTAGCAAACTGAATTCAACAATACATTAACATGAGCATACATCATCATAAGGTGGAATATATTCCAAAGATTCAAGTATAGTTCAATATCTGCAAATTAATCAATGTGATATATTACATTAATAAAGCAAAGGATAAAAATCATATACTCAATTCAAAAGATTAAAAAAATGTATTTGAAAAATTCAACATCTATTTATACTAAAAATTTTCAATTAATAAGAGGGAAAAAATCCCTGAAGATAATGGTTATATATAGTAAGTCCACGGCTAATATAATACTCAATGATAAGCTGAAAAATTTTTTCTAAAGATCAAATATTAGACCACTCAGTATACCCACTCAGCCACTATTATTCACCATAGTACTGGAGGTCCTAGCCAGGGCAATTTGGGGAAAAAAATACAAATTAGAAAGAAAGAAGTAAAACTGTCTTTAACTCTATTTGTTAATGATATTATATAGAGACAATACTTAAAACTCCTCAAAAACTGTTAGAAATAATAAATGAATTCAGGAAAGTTACAGCATATAAAACCAACACACAAAGTCAATTATACTTCCATTCATTAACAACAAACTATCCAAAAGAGAAATCAGGAAAGCAATCCTAGTACAACTGCATCAAAAAATAGAATACCTTGAAATAAATTTAGCCAAGGAAATGAAAGACCTATACAATGAAAACTATAAGATATTGATGAAGGAGCTTAAGAAGACAAAAAGAAGTGGAAAAATAATACATACTCATGCATTAAAAAAATTAATATTGTTAAATGCCCATGCTACTTAAAGCCTCCAACAGGTTCAACACAACCCCTACCAGAATTCTAGTGGTATTTTTTTCACAGAACTATGGAAAACAATTCTTTTTTTTTTTAATAATTTTTTTTTATTTTCCCACTGTACAGCAAGGGGGTCAGGTTATCCTTACATGTATACATTACAATT
This sequence comes from Sus scrofa, assembly GCF_054392235.1. Lineage (NCBI taxonomy): Eukaryota > Metazoa > Chordata > Mammalia > Artiodactyla > Suidae > Sus > Sus scrofa. Next base: position 53,861,907 of record NC_139386.1, read on the forward strand.
ACATTTTTCCCCCACCCTTTCTTCTGTTGCAACATGAGTATCTAGACAAAGTTCTCAATGCTATTCAGCAGGATCTCCTTGTAAATCTATTCTAAGTTGTGTCTGATAAGCCCAAGCTCCTGATCCCTCCCACTCCCTCCCCTAATTTATATGGGAACAAATAGACCCTGAATTTTCTCAGTCTTGAGAAGTAAGAATAAAGTTTGAAGCATCACATCTCAAGCTCACATCCCTATTAAGGAATTATAAGTGAAAGGACTCTTTCCAATTTAAGACATTTCTAAAAACATTTCAAGGCACTCATTAAGAAATGATTAGCTTGAAACCACTGTCAAGTACAAAAAGTGAGAAGCCAATTTATAATAGAAATGATCAACTATGATATTTTCAGTCTGCTTATCACTTTTTTTTTCCCCATTGCCCCAACAAGTCTCACAGCAGAGAGATCAGAAACCACAGAAGGAATGCTGGTGTTAAGGAAGTAAAGATGCCTAACGTGCCTCCAGTATTGTGGTAGCAGCATTCTAAGATAGCCTCCATGACCATGGTGTAAGTTCCATAGCTATGTTGTAATACCCAGCAGAGAGATTTTGCAGATGTAAGTAAGGATATTAACCAGCTGTCTTTAACATGGGAAGGTCCTAGCCAGATCATCCATAGAATAAGCCCTTTAAAAGCAGAGAGCTTTCCTCAACCCATATAACAGTAGAACATACTTGCAAACAAAGTTATGGACAAGGGAATAATTTCCAAAGTATACAGACACCTCCTTCAGATCAATATCATATAAACAAACAACCCAATCAAAAACGAGCAGAGGATTTAAACAGACATTTCTCCAAAGAAGACATAGAGGTGGCCAGAAAGCACATGAAAATATGTTCAACATCACTATTAGATGCTCAATATCATTATTAGAGAAATGCAAATCAGAGTCTCTATGAGGTACCACCTTAGAATGGCCATCATCTAAAAGTCTATTTAGCAATAAATACTAGAGAGGGTGTGGGTAAAAGGGAACTCTCGTATACTGTTATTGGGAGTGTAAATTGGTGCAACCACTGTGGGAACAGTATGGAGATTCCTCAAAAAACTAAAAATAGAACTACCATATGATCGAGCAAACTTGGGCATCTATCCAGAGAAAACCATAACTCAGAAAGAAAAATGTTGCTTTCGGGATGGATTAGCAATGGGATCCTGCCATATAGCACTGGGAACTCTATCTAGTCACTTATGATGGAACATGTAATGTGAGAAAAAAGAATGTATACATGTAAGTGTAACTGGGTCACCGTGCTGTACAATAGAAAACTATATATATATAAATAAAGATTAAAAAAATAGATTCATGCACCCAAAATTCACTGAAGCACTATTTACAATAACCATAACATAGAAGCAACATAAATGCCTATTGACAAAGGAATGGATAAAGAAGATATGGTACATACATACAATGGAATATTACTCACTGTATAAAAGAATGAAATAATGTCATTTGCAGCAACTTGAGTTGACGTACTAAGTGATTATCATACTAAGTGCAGTTGGAGAGCGAAAGACAAACATCATATGATATCACTTATATGTGGAATCTAAAAAAAAAATGAACTTATATGCAGAACAGAAAGAGACTCACAGACTTTGAAAAATATATGGTTACCAAATGGGACAAGTTGGTGGCGGGTGGATTGGGGGTTTGGTATTGGCATATGTTCATTGAGGTATAAGGACTGATTGGCCAACAGAGAGATCTACTCAATATTCTGAGGTAATCTATGTAGAAAAAAATATAAAAGAGAATGGATGTGTGTGCACGTATAACTGAATAAATTTGTTGTACAGCAGCACTTACCACAACTTTGTAAATCAACTATACTTCAATAAAACTTAAAAAAACAAAGTGGCTGAATTTACAATGATTTGTTATGTAATAGTAGAAAACTAATATAAGCATGAAGCAAGCCCACCAAACCGTATGTCAAATTTGGATACATGCTTCTTATCAGGCTAGATATATTAATATCTCAATTGAGAATATTTGGAAGCTAAAAATAACATATAGGCTACTTTATGACTTAAGTGTTCATAAGATCATTAGATTGAGTTTTCAAAGGGCAGAGGAAAAGCTCCTCTCATTAAAAATATATCAAAGAATGTAGGAAACATTATAAAACTGCTTTGTGAAAGCAAATATAAACTTGCCCAATAAACTCGTAAGAGTCTGTACATAGTTTGTAACAATATTCTGATAGAAACATTCAAAAACCCAGAGTAATATTGGTTTTAATTTTTATATGCAATAGAAATGGAAAATGATTATGGTTATTTTTTAACTAAAAATGTCAAAATTGTGTAAGATCAATTTCACCAATAGCAAATAATCATACTCACAAGTAGGCTATATCATTGAGGGACATGGCAGGATGATGCAAACATAGAACCTTTGAATCACTGAATACATAATTCATCAAAGCTTACATTTGTATTAGAACTAGCAGTTTTATGTGTAATATAAAGCAGAGCATCACCAAATCTGAAATCTGTAACATGCTTTTGATATCTTTTTTGCTGCTTTTCCTATAATGGGCTAGAGTACACTCTGCCATCCAAAAATTCATAAATTGAAATGGTTCATATTTTTGTTTATGAAGTAACTTATTATAAAAGCAAACTCAATAAAATCATTGACTTATTTATGCAAAAAAACAACAGCAAATGTTTACAAAATTTATCAATGGTTAAATATATATAATGAAACCATAATACCATGGTCAGCATAGTTTTCTAATTAATGTTATCATTTCTTCATATATGTGTGATGTTTTCATATCTTTTTGTATATGTTTTTCATACATGTAATATATGTGACTACCTATATGTAATATATATGACATATGTAATGTAATGTAAGTAATATATAATTTAAACTTAATTTCCCCAATAAGAGGTACATGTCTACAGATGTTCAAAATATTTGGCAGGTTTTACCATTAATGAAAATGTTCTTTAACATAGGCAAAACACTCTCTGACAACAACTTCATGAATATTTTCTCAGGTCAGTCTCCCAAGGCAACAGAAATAAGAGCAAAAATAAACCCATGGGATCTAATCAAACTGAAAAGCTTTTGCACAGCAAAGGAAACCAAAATGAAAACAAAAAGACAACTTTCAGAATGGGAGAAAATAGTTTCAAATGATGCAACGGACAAGGGTTTAATCTCCAGAATATACAAGCAACTTATACAACTCAACAGCAAAAAAGCCAATCACCCAATGGAAAAATGGTCAAAAGACCTGAATAGACTGTTCTCCAAGGAAGATATACAGATGGCCAACAAATACATGAAAAAATGCTCAACATCACTGATTATAAGAGAAATGCTAATCAAAACTACCATGAGATACCACCTCATACCAGTCAGAATGGCCATCATTAATAAGTTCACAAATAACAAGCACTAGAGGGGTTGTGGAGAAAATGGAACCCTCCTGCACTGCTGGTGGGAACGTAAATTGGTACAGCCACTATGGAGAACAATTTGGAGATACCTTAGAAATCTATACGTAGAACTTCCATATGACCCTGCAATCCCACTCTTGGGTGTATATCTAGACAAAACTTTCCTTGAAAAAGACACATGCACCCGCATGTTCATTGCAGACCTATTCACAATAGCCAGGACATGGAAACAACCCAAATGTCCATCAACAGATGATAGGATTAGGAAGATGGGGTATATATACACAATGGAATACTATTCAGCCACAAAAAAGAACAACATAATGCCATTTGCAGTAACATGGATAGAACTAGAGACTCTCATACTGAGTGAAATAAGTCAGAAAGACAAAGACAAATAACATATGATATCACTTATAACTGGAATCTAATATCCAGCACAAATGAACATCTCCACAGAAGATAAAATCATTGGGCTTAGAAAATAGACTTGTGGCTGCTTGATAGGAGAGGGAGGGAGAGGGAGGGAGTGGAAGGGATCAGGAGCTTGGGGTTATGGGATGCAAACTGTTGCTCTTGGAATGGATTTACAAGGAGATCCTGCTGAGTAGCATTAAGAACTATATCTAGATACTTATATTGCAACAAAACAAAGGGAGGAGGACCAAGTTACACTTACTTATACATGTAAGTGTAACTTGGTCCCCAAGCTGTACAGTGGAAAAAATAAATTAAAAAATAAATAAATAAAGTTAAAATGCCAATATAAAAAAAAAGAAAGAAAATGTTCTTTAATGTATTTATAAAGTTCCTAAGAAAGTTTTACTCCATTAGTTACTGGGAAATAGTTAAAAGAAGCATATTTTTTTTACTGAAATTTTTTCGAAAATAAAGCAAAAATTATACTCAAAATGTCTGCATTTTTTAGTAGTGAGCAAAAAGGATTGTAAGACAAAAAATATTTTTGTTTTATATGTTATTTTTAACTAGTAATGAAGTTTTTATTTTTATACAAAAAAAGTTATCATCAACCAAAAAAAAAAAAAAACACAAAGAGGAAAATGAAAACATAGTTACTGTGGCAAATCATTCAAGAGTTTAAGCTCTTCTGATTAATGTTGTTACCAAGGAGACACCTGATTATAACTTGCCTCAGCACAGAAAAGTACTGATGTGCTGGAAAGAAGATCTTTTTAATAAGAATATATTCATTACTTCAGAAACATCTAACAGACTTATCTATAGTAAACAAAATGTGTTTTCCTAGGCTTTTGATTAAAATAATTACTATGAGAGATAAGAGGCTTTGGATCCTCTTCTTGTTTAAAAACAAAAACTTTCAGATAGTTTGTACTGATCTCAGCTTGGAATTGAAAATTTCATTTTTGAAAAGACCATTTAAATCCATAGCTATGGATTTAATCATGCACAGTTGAATGAGATAAAATTAATAACAGTAGCAATCCATTTTTGTATAAAAAGCAATTATTTATCATTGCAAAAGTACTGCACTTATTTTAGTGGTAGGATGAGAATTCCAGATGTCAGTAAAATTGAGATAGTTGGTATGCATAATTTTAATTTAAATGATTTGGGGTATAAATTCTGCATCTAGACAAAAATATATGACCTTCAGAAAAATGGTAATCAGGTAAACTTAATTTCCAGTGGCATTATATGGGAAAAAGAATATATTTACATTGTTTAAACCTAATAACCCTGTTCTCAACTTTTTTAGATAATTCAAGGTAATATCTGAGAAGCATGTATACAGCTGAAAAAGCACATTATTTCCTATTTCCAAAAGATAACAACCTAAATGAAGAAAGGAATCACTCCTAAAGTCTTTTTAAATATTGTCAGAATAATTATTGTATAGCCTCCTCTATGATTGTATATAGACAGTTACATACATAATTCTCCAGATGCAATATTTAACATTTATGCACTCTTTTTTTTTTTTTTTTTTTTTTTTTTGTTGTTGTTGTTGTTGTTGTTGCTATTTCTTGGGCCGCTCCCGCGGCATATGGAGGTTCCCAGGCTAGGGGTTGAATCGGAGCTGTAGCCACCGGCCTACGCCAGAGCCACAGCAACGCGGGATCCGAGCCGCGTCTGCAACCTACACCACAGCTCATGGCAACGCCGGATCGTCAACCCACTGAGCAAGGGCAGGGACCGAACCCGCAACCTCATGGTTCCTAGTCGGATTCGTTAACCACTGCGCCACGACGGGAACTCCTATGCACTCTTTTATATTTCTTGGATTCTGTTTTACTAATCTCCACTTACAGGTATAGTGAATATATTGCTTCCTTTAGGTATTTGCTAAATATTTTTGATAAACTGGATTATTTAATTGATATTGGCTCTTTATGTGATTTATACGGGAGCAAATAGAAAGCGTGAATTGTATACCTGACAAAAATATAAACTTTAATTTAGCTTTCCAGTACATTTTATAATTCCCCCAAATTTACTGTACTATTTGTTAAAATCTTTGATACTCTAGAATATGCAGGCAGCATAGTTCACATATGACTAAGAATTCTATTGTAACCTATTGGTTTTATTTTATTTTTCTAATAAACTACTTCAAATATAAACAATTATTCCTAGAACAAGTGTAACATAACAGGTAATAAACTAACATCTTCTTGATAGCAAGATAAATAGTATGGGTTTTTACTCATCTTTCTTATCCTAGTTTAATATTTTCAGTTTTCTTCAATTTGATATTTTCTAAGGCTTATTTTACTTCTCCTGGGCCCTACCCTATGCTGTTTTAAATAGATGGATCAATATTTCAGATGATAAAAGGAGTGGAATTGATGGAAATAGAATGAAGTAATACAAAAATTCAAAATTAAATATCATAATTGTTCATGGGTGAAGATGATCCTTTCAAGTAAAGTTAATAATTTTTCGGTCTTCTTGGTGAGTCTAGCCAGAGGCTTGTCAATTTTGTTTTTTACGGTTTGGGAATAAAATATAAAATTACTGGAAGTTAGAAATAAAAAGACTCTGATATCTTCTAAGTTTTAGCAAACAAGGAGATTTTGTCCTCAACATTTCTATTTAGGGAATATTTAATTATTGACACAAGTCAATTGCTTTAATATATCAGTTTCAAATGAATGAATTATTGATAGAAATTTAAAATAGGAAAAACAGACAGAAAAACACAAAGCTTATACTATACCATCTATTTGAATTTTAGTTTGCCAGTAAAGATTCTAATGCATGTTTGAAAGAAATACTTCTTACATAAAATGTTGGTTTACACAGAATAATTCAGTGTACTTACCTTGCATAAGTTAACATAACTAGTACAATAAATGAAAAATCTAGCTTATGTCAAATGAGAATATTATAAATATAATTGGTGGTTGGTAATTATTTTTAAGTGGTCTTTACATTGAGGGGGTGGCATTTGAATGTCACAGAAGGAAAGTTAATTATTTTAAATGTATGACTTTTAAAAATGGATATATGAGGAGTTCCCCTTGTGTCTCAGTGGTAACAAACATGACTAGTATCCCTGAGGTTGTGGGTTTGATCCCTGGACTTCCTCAGTGGGTTAAGGATCAGGTGTTGCTCTGAGCTATTTAGGTTTCAGTCACAGCTCAGATCCGGCATTGCTGTGGCTGTGGTGTAGGCTGGCAACTATAGCTCTTTTTTGACCCCTAGCCTGGGAACTTCCAGATGCCTCATGTGTGAGCCATAAGGAAAAAAACGGATATATGAATTTGAAGTTGAACCAAATCAGAATTACAAAAGTAGAGAGTACATATTCTCTAAGAGATATTAAAAAAAATCCTTGGGAGTTCCCCTCGTGGCACAGTGGTTAATGAGTCCGACTAGGAACCATGAGGTTGCGGGTTGGATCCCTGGCCTTGCTCAGTGGGTCGAGGATCCGGCGTTGCCGTGAGATGCAGTGTAGGTTGCAGACGCGGCTCAGATCCTGCGTTGCTGTGGCTCTGGCGTAGACCGGTGGCTATGGCTCTGATTGGACCCCTAGCCTGGGAATCTCCATATGCCGCGAGAGCGGCCCTAGAAAAGGCAAAAAAAAACAAACGAACAAACAAAAAAATCCTTGAAATTTAGAAAAGAGAATTCAGTCAAATCTATGCACAAACAATATGAAAAATTCTCTAATTGAATTAATTTAGGGGTAAATCTCTCTCCTATGCTAATTTATATGAGTTTCTAAATCTTTTACCAATGTTATCATTTATATTTCATTTACATTTACATGTCCTATTTGCATATTTATAATGTTTGTAGGACCAGTCACAGGTGACTGCATGATTATTCTTTCAATATCACTAGAGCTCTAAAATTTCAGATAAAGGCTTAAACACAGGATATTAATATACAATTGATCTAGATTGTCCATTAGAGTACAGTACACACTTGACCTGAACCAGAAGCATAGAAACAATTATTTTAGAGATAAAAAAAAAAGATATTTCAGAAAATGGGAGAAGGTTGGTATTAGTGGTAACTTGGGAAAAACAGAGAGTTTAGTAATTTAAAATTGAAGACTTTTAACATATTGCTAATGTATTCTAAAAGTAGCACAATTAAGTCAGATAGACTATGAAGTTATAAAGGAGTTACCTATAGGTTTGCTGTCTCTGAAAATAACATGACACATACATATTTACTTGACTGCCCCAACTTGTCTATGAAATATGTCTACTATTGTCAAACACTGATCAAATAAAATAACAGTTGAAATAAAATAATTTATGCATTTACCAAATAGGTCTTTATCTTCAATGATTGCCATCTCAACGTCTTTTCCAGTAATTATTGTGCATGTGAAAGGAACTTGAAGAAGAACACTAATCTCACCAAAAGACTCTTTCTCCTTAAGTCTACCCATATAAACACGTTTTTGATTTTTTTTCTGTAAGAGATATAGATAATTGATGTTCAGTGAAACCACTTTCATATAATGGATAAATAATGTTAATATCATAAACTCGCCATTCATAAATTATTTTGGTATATGGCATTTAAAATAAGTTCGCAGTTTTATGCAAATCAGAGACAATATTTACTTATTCATGTATTTCAACTATATTAGAACAATAGTAAATTGATGAGAACTTTAGCAGTACTGAATAATTGAAAACACTCTCCTTTAGTGACCCACACATTAGTTTTAATCCACCAAAATGTTTCTGTAATCTTTAACTCATTCCATTTTTCAAGGTCATAGGATACTGTTTTGTAAACATAGCTTAGCATGTTATGTGAACCACCATTTGTTATCTTAGCCCCAGTTGTAAGGCACAATTTTTGGTCTAACAAAGGACATTAAAAACAAGTAGAGAGTGCCAGGAATAGAAGAGATGAAAAGATTAACTGCAAAAGGTGAGATTCTACCCTGACTTTTCTGTATAAATAAAAATGAATAGTGGAAATCAAGTTTGATTAGCAATTTAAGTACAAAAAAGGAACTTTCTGGAAAAGAGTCAAGAGTACTTTCAGTATGCATGGTTCTGGAGAAAAAGTTAAAACTCCAAATCATATTTTTAGGGAGGGCTCAACAATAATGAAACAGGGAGGAGTTGCTGAGCAGTAAGTTTAAAACAATAAAATAGAATGCAGCCCTCAGGTTAGGAAGGTGACAGAAATTCAAAAGAAGTGAAACATTTAATAAGTAAGTGTCAAAAGCCAATATCTGAGTTGAAAACATGCCACTTATATGAACACGTCTTTGTGCTTAATATGACTGATACAGCAGAGTTCAAAGAGGTTTGCATATTAAGTTGAATTCCACTGAAGACTGCCTAACCAACAAAGATGGATTAGTTCTAACTTTCCTGTCATGACGTATTAGTGTTTTGCCTGTTCTAGATCTTCATAAAACTAGAATCATACAGAATACATTCTTCAGGGTTTGACTTTTTAACCAAACATAATACTTTGAGATTCATCCATTTCTTGTATGCACCATCAGTTCTTTTTATTGAGGCTGACATTCCATTGATTGAATATACCACAATGTTTCTATGCCTTCAACTGTCTATGGACATTTGGATTACTTAAAGTTTGGGGCTTATGAAGATTCATGTAAGTCTTTTTCTGAGCACATATTTCATTTCTTTTGAGTAAATATCTGGAGTGGAATTTCTGGAACATATGTTGAGGGTATTTTAGACAATCTGATATGCTTATAACAGTACCTTGTTATGTTTTTAGTTTGCATTTTTCTGATAAAGAGGGATGACCATCCTTCTTGGTCATTCCTAAATTGTACAACTCAACATATCTTACAATGTATTCTACATTCCTGTATCTTACAACTGAGTAAAAAGAAGAAAATAAATGCAACAAACAGTCAAAAATGGACAGAAACTTCACAAAATAAGACAACCAATAAATGTCCAATAAGCACAAAAAAACATGTTCAATATTTTCTTTTCACCAGAGTACATCTGATTTAAAAAAACACATGAGGTTAAAACTTACCACTCTTTTTGATTGTGTTTTTGAAAGTCCTACAATATTTCTATAAATTTTGCAATATCCAGAATTAATATAAGCCACAAAGGAGATTATATTTCCACTTTCCACTATCACTGAAAACAAAAGAGATAATTCATTATTTCACACATTTTTATATAAGAAATTATTTGAGATATTATGATAATAAAAGCTGACATTAACAACTGTTAATAGTAAATTTCCTAATGGATGCCAGTTAATAGGCAATACACGATAAAAATTTATATCATATTTATATCTTTAACTAATATAGAAGAAAACATTGACAACAATTGGGAAGTAAAATCAATGATGTGTATTAATCTGTCTGGTGGAGGAGAGGAAGAGAAGTGTGGGGCAAGCCCCAAATAGCAGCATTTGCTGATCTTCATGGTATATATATTTCTACCATGGATAGTTTGCCAGTGGTTAAACAACTGGTTCAAAAAATCTCTGAATATTTAACATCTGGATCTTGAGAGTTAAAAGTGTATAATAAAAAATCAAAAGGATATTTTATTGTCACCAATTATTTATTTTTCCTATATAAAATTATAGTAATTATATTTGCCTTACATTTCTAATAGTCAAAAATTTATATTATGAAGTTATCTTCAAATATAAAACTATAATATAGCTGTAGAATTGTGTGTAAGTTAAAAAGACATGGGCAATGTTTTTCATAGACCCTACTCTCAAAAGTAAAGAGTACTGTTTTGCCAAATGTTATATGATAGTAGAGACTGTAACTTTCTTTAGTGAATCAATAGGATAGTGATGTCAAAATAGATATTTTCATCTCCATACTCTATTTTGGGGGCTTATATAGAAAATGATAAACAACATAGATCCAAAGAATTATAATACAATTTTAAATGAAAAATTTTAGTCATAGACTATACAGAAAAAATGTATTCATTATTGTACAATGGTCATCACAATCCAGTTTTATAGTATTTCCATCCCACACCATTGTACAACCATAAATGTAATGAATTCATTGAGTAATAAAAAATGTATTTGTTATTACTTAAGCATCACATTAATTAATGTGGAAATAAAATTGATTTTAAAAATAGGTTTTAAAGAGCCTCAAGACTCAGATTCATATTCCAAAACCTGAAAGCATTAGACCATTATGAAAAGAACAAACTAGATTTTCTCTTAAAGGTAAATAAGAAGAAAAGCTGAAGGATTCATAGAAAGTGATATCAAATATTGATCTTTTCCTTTATGTTGTTTGTCCTATACCAGTAAATAGTCTCAAATGTAATAAAACTACTTTATTCCAATTTTCAGATCAGGTTAGAAGAAGAAACTTGATAAAAACTTAATTCCCAACTGGCTCTTAGCATCAGCACTGGGACAGCTAAGGTCTCAGTTTAAATGGAAACTTGTGATTAGAAAGATTGTTAAAGGGCATCTTCTTAATTAAGATAAACTCCAGTCCATTAGCTTAACAGAACAAAACACAGTTTGGAGCAGAAGTGTATCTGAGTATCAGTAAAACTGAGGCAGCTTCAAGCAGAATATGCAATAGTTGAATGGGTATCTGTTCTCCTTGTAAAACTAGACTACTAGAACAAGAACAATAGTAGATATTTTTAAATTTTATTTTTTATTTGGGGAAAACTTTTGAATTTTTTTTGCTTTTATAATCTTAAGCAATATCTTGGTTAGAAAGAGCTTTCCATTTACTGAATATTTCCATAGGGGCCCCTACTAAAGAAAATTTAACCAGTATTAAACATTACCTCTCTGTTATTTAAAAAAGTACATTTGCATGCAGATAAACAGCATTTATGGCCAAGTAGAAGCAAATCCTGAATAGAAATGCATATCAGAAAAATTGATCATTGATTAATTAATTTCTAATTATGCTATGCCTTCTGAATTCATGGTACATTAAAATGGGTCATTCTTATAAAATATGAATACCATATGTAAAATACTCTCATGCATATTAAGTACCTGTCAATTTGCATAAGAACTTTAAAATAAGTGAGCATTTCTCCAATTTCACAAATACGAGATTGGAAAAAAGTTATATTAATTATTGATAGAGGAAACCCAGAGATATATGAGTGGAAGAAATTTAAATTTTGAACATGCCTCAGAAACTATTCCAAGAAAATAATTTATCAAAATAAAACATTTATAAAACCATTTTTTAAAAGAAAAATAACAATATATATGACTGGTTACTCACTTCACATTAGGGCAGATGAAGGGCCAGGTTTGGTATTAGATGCCCTCCACCTCCTCTCCCCACCTCATTCTCCCCCATTTCCCCCTTTCCTTCTCTACATTTCTAAGACGGGACAAACGCTGGGACTTAGAGCTATTTAGAGGCAAGGATAGAATGGATATCTGATGCACAACCTGATAGCCAAGAAAGCCAGACCCCTATCTCACCTATCTGGCCAGATTCAAATCTTTGCTCAACTCTCGAAGAAATCTACATGATTCTGCTACCAAGAGTTTAACCCGCTCTTCCCAGCTCCCTCACCCTACACTGATTATTTTCTGCCATGGTTCTGTTACCATCTAACATACTATCTAATCTACTGATTTATTTCTTGTGCTTACTGTGTATTATTCCCTCTAGCCACTAGGATGCAAGCTCCATCAAGACCAGAATCTATATCTCTAGCTCACCTGCGTATCTGCAAAGTGGTCACTCAGTAAATGTTTCTTGAAAAAATATGAGATCTCAATATTAAACTGCAGTTTCCCTAAAAGGTTAAATGAGCACAAGAAGAAGCTCAAAATACAGTAGTTTAGGTTTTTATGAAACCAAGTAACACAACTGAAACTTCTGGATAATATTTTTAAAAATATGAAGGAGTAAAAGGCAAAAAAAAAATAAACCCTCAAAAATCATGAATAAAAAGAACTGAAGTCACAGGGGTAGGAAAACCGTGGAGTCAGTGGCAAAGTCTGTCTGAGAGATCAGATATGGACATCCTCCTTCATAGGACCTCAGATCAATATTCTTTGGGGGTGAACTGGAAAAAGCCCACCTCATAAAAAGAGTTCTGGAAGATAGTTTCCTCTCTTAGTTGTGGTACTAAAAGAGATGGAGAAAAGGGGAGAAGAGAAATTCTGAAAATTCCTAATCAGAGCTCATAGAATGAGAACTGGCATGTTTACCACCTGTGAGGTACCATTTATTTTTTAAAATTATATTGCTGTTTTGCAACTCTAAATGTCCGGAAAAATTCCTTCTGGATAAATGTTTTATATATATACACATTACTCTAGGTACTTTTGCATATATATATATATATACACACATGATTTATACACATATATAGAAAACATCAGAATCAAGAACTGGAAAGTATAAAATAAAATTATATTTATAAAAATAAGAGTATACTTAAATTAGAATTAATCAGTTTGAATACCAAAATTAACCAAATATAACTTTTAGAAAAAATGTGATCAATCCAAACAAAAATATAATCAAGTGAATTAAACATTAAACTAAAAAACCAAGGCTATATCCTAAAATTGTATTAATAAAACTAACTTGAATGTTATATAATTTTTTGCATTATAATTAAGATCACATTTCCTTGGGCCATCCTTTTAAATATTAGTTTATTTGAATAAAAATTTAAAACAGCCACCTCTTCAAGGAATGTACCAATAGTCCTTAATTACTCTTTATCTTCAGTAGTCAACAGATTTAACTAATCTTTCTTTGACACACTTTTCTGCTTTTCTTATAAGAACATTATTTTCTTAGTGCTGAGGACACAGACTATCCCCTATGTACTGCACTAATAGAGTCAGGTTTTACTTTCCCTAAAAAATATGTCTTCCATATTAAAAAAAAAATGGACTTGAATGGATGTTGGACTTGTCAAATGCTTTTTCTGCATCTATGAGAAGTTCATGTGGTTTTTGACTTTTCTTTTGTTAATGTGGTATGATGTTGATTGATTTGCATATGTTGAACTATCCTGGTAAACCTGGGATGAATGCCACTTGGTTGTGGTTTATGATCTTTTTTATATGTTGTTGGATTCAGTTGACTAAAATTTTGTTGAGAATTTTTGCATATATATTCATCAAAGATATTGGCCTATAGTTTTCTCCGTTGGTGGTATCTTTGGTTTTGGAATTAGGGTGGTGGTGGCCTCATAGAATGTCTTTGGGAGTATTCCTTCTTCTTCAACCTTTTGAAAAAGTTTAAGGAGATGGGTATAAGTTTCTCTTTGTTTAGTAGAATTTTCCTGTGAAGCCATCTGTTCCTGGACTTTTATTCATAGGGAGGGTTTTTTATGACATATTCAATTTCATTTCTGGTGATTGGTCTGTTCAGTTGACCTATTTCTTCTTGATTCAGTTTTGGCAGGTTTAAGTCTCTAGAAAGCTGTCCATTTCTTCTAAGTTGTCAAATTTGTTAGTACACAATTGTTCATAGTATTCTCTCATGCGTTTTTTTTGTTTGTTTGTTTTTGTTTTTGTTTTTGTTTTTGTTTTGTATTTCTGTAGTATCTGCTGTGATTTGTCCTTTTTCACTTCTTATTTTGTTTATTTGGGTTTTTTCTCTCTTCTTGGTGAGTCTAGCCAGAGGCTTGCCAATTTTGTTTATCTTTTCAAAGAACCAGCTCTTGGTTTTATTGATCTTTTTCTATTGTTTTTTTGAATCTCTATTTTATTGATTTCCTCTCTGATCTCCATGATTTCCTTCCTTATGCTGACTTTCAGTTTTGTTTGTTCCGCTTTGTCTAATCATTTAGGTGGTGGGTTAAGTTGTTGATTTGCGATTTTTCTTCTTTTTTGAGGAAGGCCGGTATTGCTATGAATTTCCCTCTGAGCACTACTTTTGCAGCATCCCATGGATTTTAAGTGGTTGTATCTTCATTATCATTTGTCTCAAGGTATTTTTTAGTTTCCTTCTTGCTTTCCTCATTGATCCATTGGTTTTTTAGTAGCATGTTGTTTAGTCTCCATGTAGTAAGTTTTTTCTCATTTATTTTCTTGTATGATTTCTAGTTTCATGTCATTGTGGTCAGAGAAGATACTTGAAATAATTTCTATACTCTTAAATTTGTTAAGTTTAGCTTTGTGTCCCAATATGTGATCAATTCTTGAGAGTGTTCCATGTCCACTTGAACAGAATGTATATTCTGATTTTTTTAGATGTAATGTCCTGAAAATGTCAATTAAGATAACTTTTCTATTGTTTCCTTTAGGATTTCTGTTGCCTTATTGATTTTCTATCTAGAGGATCTGTGCATTGATGTGAGTCGGGTGAATCACTTTTTGGTGCAGCAAAAATCAACACAACATTGTAAATCAACTATGCAAAACAATATGGAGTTCCCTGAGAAAACTAAATATAGGACAAATATTTGACCAGCAGACCAGCAATCCCATATCCAGACATATCATGCATTTAAAAATCTACATGCACCCCCATGTTCATTGCACAATAGCCAGACTTTATCTCACAGTTATCAAAACATATTCTAATAGTAAAATAATTGAAAGTGTGTTAGAGCACAGGATCATGATAAAGTAAGTGCAAAAAACCCTGCATGATGACACAGGAAGGGGTTAACATACTTAAAAACAGGGCAACCACAAATCAAAACCAGATATCACATTCACAAAAACTAAAAAGAAGAGTACTCAAGCATAAAATAAATGGAAATCATTCAACCAAAAAAAGAAAGGATGAAAAGAGAAATATAGGAGCTACTGGAAAACAAGGTTTAAAATGGCAATAAATACATATCTATCAAAATCAACTTAAATGTCAATGGACTTAATGCTCCAATCAAAAGACACAAAGTGGCAGATTGGATAAAAAAGCAAAAACTGTCAATCTGCTGTCTATAAGATACTCACCTTATGCTCACTTTAGGGCAAAGGACACATATAAATGATTCAGCCATACCTATACACATATCTATCCCCTTATATTTTGTCGCAGAATATTGAGTAGAGTTCCTGGTACTGCAAAGCAGGTCTCTATTGATCTTCCATTCCATGTACAAAAGTGTGCATTTGCTAATCCCAAGCCCCTAATCCTTCCCTCCAAGATCCCAATCCATCTCTCTGTTCAATCCTATACCTTTGGTAGTCATAAGTTTCTTTTTGAAGTCTCTAAGTATCTTTCTGTTTTGTAAATAAATTTGCTTTTATCATCACAGGATTCTTTAGAGGACCAAAAAATAACCTAAATTAATCTATAAGAGAGAATACTTTATAAGTAGCACTAAATTAATAGACACAAATTATTTTCATATTTGTGGAAAAATAAAATTTATTAATTTTCACCTGACAGTCATATATTTTAATCATAGTTAATCATGATTATTGTCCGTTTAATAAGGATACTCTGACTAGCTACTTTGTTCTAACAGTACCTAACCTTCTACATTGATTTCAGTTCAATAGCTTAAGCAGCACTATTTCAGACAAGAGTAATCACATAATAAATGGACTGTCCCAGGAAAGTACATAAATAGTGTGATTATCTTTTGTACTTAATACACATTATAATTAAGTTTTTTTCATTATTTGAAGTAATGATTTACCTCATTAACTTCACAATAATTAATTTTCACTCAAGATATTTTCCATTTGATACATCTGAATATAATCTGGACCAGTGTAGGTAAACAATTTGAGTAAAAAAATTAATTTTATTGCATACCTTCAGAACATTAGTTCTTTACACTAAAATTTGTCTAATCACTGTATATAATATTTGTGCAAAAGCATATTTCAGAACACCTACTCATGACCCAGCTTAATTTTTGTACACACTGTTCTGACAAGAAAAATGTGTCAAATTGTTGTTTTAAACATTTCAATATTTTTCAAAACAACTTTAAAAAGACTTGACATAGGATAGACCATGATGGAAAAAATATTAAAGAGTGTATATAGGAGTTCCCTTCATGGCTCAGCAGTTAACTAACATGACTAGGATTCATGAGGACGTGGGTTTGATCCCTGGCCTTGCTCAGTGGCTTAAGGATCTGGTGTTGCTCTGAGATGTAGGTCACAGACGCGGCTCTAATCCTGAGTTGCTGTGGCTGTGGTGTAGGCCAGCAGCTACAGCTCCAATTCAACCCCTAGCCTTGGAATGTCCATATGCCATGGGTGCAGCCCTAAAATATCAAAAAAAAGTTTGTGTGTATATATATATCCATAACCGACTCACTTTGCTATACAGCAGAAATTGGCACAACATTATAAATAAACTCAATTATATTTTCATAAAAAATTTAAAGACTTGATAAATCCTATTTCCATTAAAAGGGAATATGAATGCTTTTATCCCTAGGTTTTATAAACTCTTTCTATGTTAATCCTATTTTATATTATGTGTTATTGATTATTCTGACTGAAACTATTGTTCCCCTTTTAATCTCATTACTTATAAATATTGAACAACTCAATATAAACTGTATGCTCATAGTTTCTTCTTATTTTTTCTATTTTTAACTGGATAACTGTCCATTTTAAATAAATTTTGCCACATGATATCATGTTAAATAGCTAACTCCTAACATTTCCCCTGTGTACAGATTATTTCCTAACACTTATTATTTAAAAAAATACTATCTTTTCCCAATTGGTGTATACTTCCTCCATTATATACTGTACTTAATTCTAGTGTACACTAGAGTCTTTTATAAGATAGCACTCTAATAAAAACTTAAGGCAAGAGTATGAAAAAGTTGTTAGAGCTTTTATAACAAGTAAATTTACAACATGTTTCAAGAATGATATAATATTTTAGACAAATTGATAAAATAACTCATTCTAATTTTAAGAATTTTTCTTAGGGGAATAGTCATGTAAATAGTTAAATATTTATATAAGCTTTATATACATATGAAAATATAAGCATGCAAAGATGTACATGTAAGATATTTTAACTTAGATGATACTCAATAGGGAAATGTTTAAATAAATTATGATAATTCATAGAATATAGTAATTTCTACTAAAATTCATAATTTTTAAAGCTGTTACTGACATGGAATATGCTCATTTTATAATGGTCAATGGAAATGAGTTTTATTAACTTCATATTATTCAACTTTGGTTAAAAATATACAAAAACCATTTGCTTCTGAAATAAAAACCTAGAAAAATACTTTTGATTTATAATCTGTTTTCCGAAAATATGTACATTGTTTAGACATTATGTGCATAATTACATGAAAGAAAATATCTTCTAAAATTTATTCATAATGTGGTCTCTGGGAGAAGTATACTATAATTACAAAATAAAAATAAATTTATTGTGAGCAATATGATATAATAGGAAGCCCAAGATCTTCCTCCTTTCCACAGAGGCACTGATTCAACAACAATCCATAGACCAATTCCATTTGTAAAAAAATCCAGAAACCAATTAAGTGGCCCTTGTACTCCAGATGAGCATAAAAACAGCTTCATCAAATCTGGTGAAAAGAAGTCATGGCACCCTCTTTTGGTAGTCTTTCCCCCGCTTTACTGCCCACCCCACAGCTCCTTACGATCAAAACTCCTACCACCTGAATTTTCTCTGAGGAGGGAGAAGAGGTTGGGTTGTATACCTAAAGTTCTGACCTTTCTGAAGAACTGTCTGAGGGACTGGATTCTGCTCTGCATCTCTGACAGCACTGATAGGACCCAGCATACTCTATCTAGATGCCTGGGCTGCTGAGAACAGTCTGCTTCTCCAGACTACCCATGGCACAGAGACAAAGGCCAAAACAGGTTGATGGCCTCTCATTTGAGGAGGAGAGAAAGAAGAGTGGTAGGTACATACATCCAATGTTCAGACTTTTAAGCAGGCTGCCTGATAGACTGGCTTCTGTCTCAACTTTCTAGAATCATGGTACCTGGCATACTCTAGATGGGTAGGAGCTTCTGAGAATAAAAAAGAACTAGCGGTATCTTGCTTCTTCAGAAGTTCCTAAGTACAGCACACATGCACCATCTATGGTACGAGAGATTATTAATTCCAGAAAATAAATAAATAAATAAATAAATAAATAAATAAATAAATAAACAAAAAACCCCACCAAATGCCCCTAATTAAGAATCTACCCACAGAAACTCAGAGAAGACACATTCACAGAAAGGGTTTGAGTGGCCCCCCAGATTCTCTAATTGAGAAGACAAAGTTCTTTCCTTGCACAAACACAATCCTTAAAGATTGGGAGAAAAAAAAAAAGACTAGGAGAGGTATATGTTTTTTCAAACATGCAGATAATGAACACAAAGTTATAAAGAACATGAAGAAACATAAAAAAATGGCTCAACCACAGGAACAAAATAAATCTCCAGAAATTAACTGTAAGAAAATGAAAGTACATTAAACACTTCATAAATATTTTCAACAAGAAAAGCCAGCAATTGTAGAATAGGGAGCTCCAGGACCTCCTTACCCCAAGACATATGGACTTAACGTTACACAGACTAATTAATTGCCTTTTTGATAAATCCAGAAACCAATTAAGAAGTTCCTACACACACACACACACACACACACACACACACACACACACACACACACACGAGCAAACACAAAGCCAATCACACATCTGGTGGGAAAATACATGGCACTTTTTACCAGAGCTCCTCCACCAGTCATGGGATGGCATGATTGGGAGGAAACCCCAACTCTCAACTTCTTTCTGGGTAAGTAAAGATGTGTAACATTAAAAAAAATGTTTTAGAGAGGGAGAGAGTTGATTTTGGCCTAGGGAGTTGATTTCTGTTTTGTCTGAAACTAGGTTTAGGTCCACTGAGAATAAAATCTACTGTACCACAGAAAAATACTGGGTGGCACTCATGGTTGGAACTTGGCAAACCTCTTCAACAAGGAGGTTAGAAAAATAAATCCAAAGGAACAAATCCTCCAAAAGGCCTGAAATATCTCTAGAATATCCAACTGGGCTGAATGGAGAAGGTCTTCCCTGTTCAAAGCCATGAGACAAAGACTGGGAGAAATGGTTAATTTTTTCAAATTCTAAGTCCCAACAGAAGATAATGAGCCATACAAAAAGCAAGGAAATATGGGCCACTCAAGGGAACAAATTTAATCACAAGAAAATTACCCCCAAAGAAATGGATAAATACGAACTACTAGAAAAGGAGCTTAAAATAACCACCAAAGGATGTTCAATAAATTAAAAGAGAACATAGACAAATAACTACATGAAATCAGGAAAATGTTATGAACAAAAAAAGAATATTAACAGAGATAGAAACCGTGAATAAGAACTAAACAGGAATTCTGAATTTAAAAAATAATATAATAGAATTGAAAAATTCACCAGAGGTACTTAAGAGCCCTTGATCAGACAAAAGAAAGAGTCAGCAAACTTTAAGACAGGATTTTTGAAATTACCGAGGCACAGAACAAAATTGAAGAGCACTAAATAACTTGTGGGACATCATTAAATAGAACAACATACACATCATAAAGCCCAAAGAATCTATTTGAAGAAATAATAGCTAAAAACTTCTCACAATTGAGAAAAATGGACATACAACTTCAAGAAGTTCAATTTACTCCAACTAGGACAAACTAAGAAGAGTTACACAGAGAGGTATCACAATGAAACTTTTAAGTAATAGAAAAAGTTTGAAAGCAGCAGGGAAAAACAACTCATCACATACAAGGTGGTTCTAGAGATCTGCTATAAACATTATACTTATGGTCAACAATACTGTATACTTAAAATTTGTTATAGGTCTCATGTTACACAATAAAATATATAAATAAATAGTTTTAAGATTTAACCTGAGTTACTAATAGATTTTTTTTGCTTCATCAAAATACACCTTAAATAATTCTCTCTTTCTCTCTCTCTCTCTCTCTCTGTCACACACACACACAATTTTCTATGAACAAAAATGTCTCATTTGTTTCTGATTATTTTTTGTAAATAATTAAATGGAAAACTCCAGAAGAGAAGACAGCCCATGTGAACCTGACCCTGCCAGTCAACAGGCAGGTTATAAAAATATAACTTATGGCTGGGAGTCAAGATACCTCAGTCACAATCCAGAAAAATGAAATATTACTCTGGACTCCTGGGGAAGGAGGTGAGTGGGGGGATGTCTTCAGGGAGACCATGCTGCCCCCAGCAGTTCTGGTTGGAGACTACAGGGTATGGTGCCTCATCTTTGCATTTGCAATACCAGTTTTGTCTTGCCCTCCCTCACCAAACAGCCCCCTCAGCCTAGGGGACTAGTGGTTTTTTGGAATTAGGGAGCCGCTCTCTTCCCAGGTAGGCAGGGGGTTCCCCTCAGGCAGCGGGGGCAGGAGGCCCACTGATCACTGCCTACTTCCCATGCCTGTCTTCCTTGCTCTCTGACTAGGCCAGCACCAGGATGGAGTATGAAATATTTTTAATTAATCCCTCAAGACCTTACAGAGATGATATGTAATTTTAACTTTTGACAAGATAATTTTTCCCTATAGAAACTCCAAAATTGTGGTCATGTGTGTTTACTGAAGCAGATAAAAATAAGTCAAAACAGAAATTTTATTCAAATTTCTGAAAGTAATGAAAATGTGTTTTTTCGTAAGTTTGAACTGTTATTATTCAATATGAAATTTTCAAGCTAGCAGACCCAATTTTTAAAAATTTTATTCAGATAATTTTTAAATGTTGCAACTACTCAAAGAAAAGGCATAAAAAATAAAAGTGCATCAAAATAAATTATGCAGATTTATACACATTACCTTTATCAACTTTTTCAGTATAAAAAAAATTCATAAACTGCACAGACTCTATTTTTCCTGATTGGTTGATTCTGTCTCTATTATTCAAACTCTATAATTTCTACTGTTAATTTCTTTCTTACAGAGCAATGTTATTCTGTAATAAACAATATTTTAAATTGGAAAAATTAAATTAAGGTAAAACTATGTTAACTTTCTATAGCTCAATATGCTTTTATTTATCTATTGAGAGAAAGTATATTTTCCCCTTCTGCATTATAGAAAAGCTGAATTACCAAACTCTACTGTTAATTTTGCTCTTATATCTTTTTTGTGTTTGGTAGGACTTTCTAATCATGTAAAATTATTTTACACTTGTGCATTAATAATTCCTCATATGGAGCTCATATTGATTGTTTTCTTTATGAGTACTCTCTTCTACTCTCCATATATTTGAGGTAAAAATTCTACAAGTATAGTCAGTGGAAAAGAGAACTGCTCATTAGCTTTTGATTTTGTTACTTTAGGAAAGACCTTTAGAACAGTGTGAAAACTACTTCAGAAGGACATTAGACTCGTCACCTTTTATTGGGTCCTGAGTTTGCTCTTCACATTTGTTGCCTTTCAAACTGGCCCCCTTATCTGGAGGGAAGACACTGACCAAAGAAAGAGGTAATCTGCTCTAGGTTGACAGGTTGCAAGTTTGAAAAGACAAAAAGGAACTTACTTAAAAGGCTTGTTTTGGGCAGCTTCAACATGAGCAGATCTTTTAGCCGACCCACCAGAATCTTAAAAGTTTAGTTGCCTTCACTGGCTTCAGTCATGTACTACATCCAGATAGTCTTAATGCATCTTGTTCTTGGAAGAGCTCCCACTGTGGGAATTGTAGTCAGAGTGTACATGCCCAGCACAAGGTAGGGGTTGAACAACCTACAAAAGCCCAGGTACACCTCCAGTGTCAACTTATAGTCACATCATCTTGATTGCCTCTTCCAACCCTGGTCATCTCTCACTCTTAAAACTAAACTCTTGAAGGGAACTACTGACATTCTAAATGGGAAACAAGTGCTACTTTTCTCAGTCAATATCCTCATGCTCCCCAAATTGGGGAGCCAACCCTTTCCTGATAGCCTCGATATACGCTAGCTACATCCTAAACATACTGTTGAGTACATATTTGTCTAATTTTAATGATCTTATGATTGAGTTTACTATTCTTTTAATTATTTAAAAATGTTTTGCTCCGAGATTCTTTCTATGCTATAAACTTTGGCCCTCTCAGAATTCTCGCAAATTTGTTGTCACTCTTCTATGAAATGAAGGGCTAGGGTGCTATTTCCAAAAGGGCAGAGGCATGCTAAGGTATGATTATTTGATGTGACTGTCTTCATTTCCCTGAAAGCAAAGTATCTCCCATTAAATTGGCAAAATAGATATTTCTAGGACTGTCTCAATTATAGAAGATTGATTTCAGGTTTCTGAATTTCATTTCCTCTCTCTCTCTCATCTCTCTATCTTTCTGTAATTCTCTGACCTCACCCCTTATCCTCAGAAGAGAGTATTTCCATGTTTTTAAATATAATTCTTTTATTTTTATATATATATAATATTTTTATTTTTTTCATTGTAGCTGGTTTACAGTGTTCTGTCAATTTTCTACTGTACAGCATTATTTTATTGAGCACTTCCAATCTCTGATGAAAAATATTAGCATCCTCAAATATGAAGTAAACACACAACATTGGGGAAATGAGAGGGAATAATCTCTGAGGTGTAGAAATGGCTGGGGATATTTTCTCTTCCTATAAGCTTAAGTGTATTCTCTCAAAAATATATGGTGCATCAAGTAGAATATGCAGAAGAATTTTTCTTTGGTAGTGGGGAATAATTAGACCTAAGCTAAATTTGTTTAAGAAAGATATAAAAAAATGGAAGATATGAAAATAATGAACTGTTGTCAAGTACTGAACTGAGTCCCTGATTAATACTTAGGGAAATTTGGAGGAAAAAAAATTCGTCACTAAACCAAGTAAAATTTAGAATACTTGGAATTCAGTGCAAAATTATGAAACATGAATGCAAAAATAAATGAGTATATAACTCATCATGAAGAGAAGAATGAATTAATTGAATGTATACCAGAAGTGTTATAGATGATAGAATAAGAAGACAATGGCATTGAAACTCCTCTTGCACATACATCCCATAAACCAGTGAAAGAATGAGTTTTTTTAAGTAAAATCATGAACAATATTAAAAAGATGCAAATCAAGTTTCCAAAGATGAGAATTAAAATGTCTGATGTGAAAAAGATAGTTGATTTAATTTACAGATAAGACACTACAGACAAAAAGATCAGTGTTCTTGAAGATATGGCAATAGAAATTATCCAAAATGAAACACTGAAGAAAAAAATAATCAAACACGCACACACATACAAACAGGATATTGAAACAAGAGACAGGTTAATTGTCTAATATACATGTAATTTTCATACCCATGAAAGAGTGAATGAGCATTTGAAGAAATAATATCTCAAAATATTCAACTTTTAATTAAAACTAATATTCCAGGAGTTCCCATTGTGGCGCAGTGGTTAATGAATCTGACTAGGAACCATGAGGTTGCGGGTTGGGTCCCTGCCCTTGCTCAGTGGGTTAACGATCCGGCATTGCCTTGAGCTGTGGTGTAGGTTGCAGACGCAGCTCGGATCCAGCGTTGCTGTGGCTCTGGCGTAGGCCGGTGGCTACAGCTCCGATTAGACCCCTGGCCTGGGAACCTCCATATGCCGCAGGAGTGGCCCAAGAAACAGCAAAGAGACCAAAAAAAAAAAGTAATATTCCAACCAATGGCACCAAAATATATACTGTTTACAAGTGCACATGAAGGCCCCACACAGATCATATTCTGGAGTATAAAAATGTCTCAGTAAGCTTAAAGGAGGATAAATCATACAAAATATGTTCTTTGAATGAAATGGAATTAGAATTACAAATGTTAAAAGGCAAAATCTAAAAATACACTGAAACTTAATAACATATTGCCAAGGAGTTCCTGTTGTGGGGCGATGGGTTAAGAATCTGACTAGAGAAGCTCTGGTTGCTATGGAGGCACAAGTTTGATCCAGGTCCTAAACAGTGGGTTAAAGGATCTGGCATTGCTGCAACTGTGGCATAGATCTCAGCTGTGACTCGAATTCAATCCCTATGCCAAGGGTGCAGTCATAATATTAAAAACAAAAACAAAACACATATTACCAAATAACTGATGGGTGAAAGAGAATTCAAATGGAAAGTTAGAAAGTGTTTTGAATGGAATGAAAACTAAAAGGCAACATACAAAATTTGCATATACCTTTAAGTCAGTATTTAAAGGGAATAGCATTAAATGGCTCTATTAATAAAGAAGAAATATTTCAAATCAATAAACTCAATGCCTGGTTTAAAATAAAAAGAGTGAATTAAACCCCCAATACATAGGAGAAAGGAACTAATAAAGGCAAGAGTAGAAATCAATGAAAGAGGAAATAGAAAAACAATAGAGAAAATCAGTGAAAAACAAAGCTAATTCTTTGAGATCATTAAAATTGATTGATCTTTAGCCAGACAGATGACACAAAAAAAATCTCATTACCACCATCTGAGATAAGTAGTATCATTATCCTCATTTTTACAAAGGAGAAAAATACAGCACAGAGAAGTTACATGATTTACCCGAGGCCTCACAATTAGGAAGTAGTAGAGCCAGAATTCAAAAACAAATTCCCTCTTCCAGCCATGCTCTAATACATATTTTATAATTATAAATTCATATCAATATTTGTATAATTATATAGTTATATAGAGATATTATATAGTGAATAATTAAACAACTAAAATCTCTCCCCACGTCTGGCACGTTTTCACTATTTATCTTGACAATCTATACATTTGCATATATGATATGGCTCATTCTTTATATTGGTGGTAGAGTCCCACCATGTGAATATTCCATAATTTATTAACTAGCCCCTTCTAGATGGATATTTGTTACCATTGTAAAAAAAATACAATAAAAATTATTATACATATATCTTTGAATAAAGAAGTGCACATTCACTGATAGTATAATTTTTTTAGAAATAAAGTTTGCTTGTTTAAAGATTGTGATTTTTTTATAGGATTTTCCTAATTAGTCTTGAAGCATGTGGTTCCAATTGATATGCCTACCTAAAGTGCATAAATTCTTGTTTTCTAACTTCCTAGAGAATCTTTTTTATTAATGAACTTTTGAATGTTTGCCAGTATGATAGGTGGAAAATGTTAACTAAAATTGAATATTCACAATGATGAGTGAAGCTGAATTATGTAGTTTTGTTCTCTTT
Source organism: Sus scrofa (assembly GCF_054392235.1). NCBI lineage: Eukaryota > Metazoa > Chordata > Mammalia > Artiodactyla > Suidae > Sus > Sus scrofa. The sequence continues at coordinate 53,887,940 of NC_139386.1, forward strand.
TCTTCATTTGCTCTCTCTTTTTGCCTATTTGAGATTTTACAGTTGATTGATGAGTAGCTTTATATTAAAATCATAATTTATTTCTCAGGTGTACAACAATTTTTATAGCTTGCTGTTGTGTGTATTAAGTATGGAAGGTATTACTGTTCATAATACTGAATTTTTACTACTCTGTGATTACTTCTATTTAAATTGTGAAATTTCAATTTCAAAAAATGTATATTAACCTTTTCTTTTGCCATGCTTAAAAGAACTTTCCCTGACAAAGATTAGGAAATAAATCTGCCAATGTTTTCTTCTAGCAAAATTATGATATCATAATTTACACAAAGGCATTTAATCCACCTGTATGTATTTATTCTCTGTTTAGTACTTGTTCAACAATCAGGTATTTAATAAACTATCTTCCTCCATGCTCTTTTGAAATAAGATCTCTAAATTATGCTAAATGGCTATATTTTTTTGCTTCCTTAGTTTTTCAATTAATCTGTTTACCAAATAAAATGTTTGATTTATAGTACATTCTCAGTGCTTTATATGTATCTAAGTTTTAGGTTAATTATTTTGTAGACATTGGTATAAACATCATCTTTCAAAAAAATCATATTGGTTTTTTTAAGTTCACATTGGGCCAATAAATTTAGTGAAAGAGACTTTGTAGTGATGTGTTTTCCCATTCAGTAACAAGTTATGACTCAATTATTGCCTTATTTATGTAATTCAGTTAAGTTTTATATTTCATAGAATACCTTCATATCTTATCTATTTCTGTATGTTTGACATTTTGGTTGCTATTAAATACAAAATCTCTTCATCTAAACTTTGTAATTAGCATAAAATAAATTTTACATATTAATCTTGCAGCAAATCCATGTTCTCTAATGGCTTTCCCACTGACTCACCATAAATATTCAACTATATGAAAATGAGTAAGTAATAATGATTTTAACTTCCTTTTCAAATGGCTGCTGATTATTTATTTTACCTAAAAATGTAAGTTCATCAATTTAATGAAAATGTTTCTGGTATTTTTGAAACAGATCATTCTATCATGTTATGGAATGATTCATCTATTCATATTTTATTAAGAATTCTTGATCTCTGTTTTCATGAAATACTCTAATGTCATTTAAAAAATATTGAGTTAGTTCTCACTGAATTCCTAGAATGTGCCAATTTTGTTTGGGTGTATCATTCATTAAAGTGCTGCTAGTTTATGTTTCCCAATATAATTTTTGGGTGTTGATATTGATATATCCATATTTGAGATCCCTAAAATAGTTTTTTTAAGAGAACATCAGAACAACATGTAAGATATCAGAGCTCTTTGTAATAAGCAAAAATATCACTTTCTTTTCAACTATATTCCAGGTTATTCACAGCACTGAATGAGTGGTTGAGGTAATTTGTTAAGTGCTATTTTTGTGGTTCACATGCATTAAAAATTATTGATGGCAACTTCATGATTGAAAGATTTATTCAAATAAAGTATATTATATTTCTGTGCTTTAAAATGGTATCTTAAATATTTGATAAATAACATGAATAAATAAGGGGCCAAAGTATTTCTTGAGAATAATTGCTAAGCACATAAAATTCTTCTGTTTAAAAGGACTGAATAATTAGTGTCACATTATTCAGACACATGCCATTTATTCCAAATTTGATTTATAATTCATATTCTATTGCAAATATTATTTCCAGATAAATTCCAGCAATATTTTCTAAAATAACATTTGTCAAGCAAACACAAGTGGATTAATATTAATATAGTATGTGCCAAAAGAAGCAAGCCTCTCAAGTTCAATAACACTTTGTCTTGTCTAAAATAGAATTAGGTACACAGTATTTTAATAGAAAGCTTTTCCAACCTTTCTGAGTCAGGAGTTGACTTTAAGTTAAAATAAACTTTGGAAAATGGCACTTTCCTCATAAACATGGTGAAAAAATAATTTAAAAAACTAAAAAGAAGGCCAGTTGAGAAGTTTAAGCAGAACTGCTATAGCATTTAAGCCTATTTTTGTATGAATGCCCACATTTTTCTCAGAGCAAGTATTAATCCCACAGCTGTAACTATCTTCTAAAAGGTCTTGTAAAATTTGGGAACCTAAAGAGACCAAAAGAGAAATACAGGTCTTTGACATGGCTGCCCTCTACTGATCCAAGATTTATCTTCTTTTTACAAAGGACTTTCATGGAGTATCATTATCTGAAGCATTTAAGTCTTCTAAAATGCTGAATTTAATAAAAAAAATGTAAACATGCAAATAAGAGTTGTATTAAAGTTTAAAAATCAGCATATGGACTTATGAGTTATTAATTGCTCATTGTCTGTCATTACCTGTAAAAATTTTAAAAATAAAATAGGAAATAAGAATACTCAAGTCAAAGGTAGATTGCCCCAGCAGTCTTATTTTTCTTTCTTTAAGCAGTGTGAATATCCATCATATTTCACAGAAGTTGAAAATCTGCTTATTTTTCCATTAACTAGTAGTTTGAGAAACCTTGGATAAACATTTGTTTGGGATCCAAAATGTACAGCAATACCACTGATATAAATTCGGTAGTGTCAATATTTAAAGTGATAAGACTAACCCTGTGGTTACTGTCCTAAAAGGATACAGAAGATTGTGCATACGTAACTCACACATAGTAGTGAGAAATAGTTAAAGTGAAAGGACTGCAAACTTGGAACAAAGTATCAATTTGTTGAAAATAGATTATTATTTCTAAGCATTGATATGGTGCTTTAAGGAGACAGAAAGTGCAAAAGGGTAACATTCTTTTTAAAAAATCAGAAATGTCTTATTCAGTACAAGAGATAATATAAATGATAGATATAGTTACTTGCTTTGTTAAAATTATGGAAGCTTACAAATCTCTTATAATAATTGTGAATTTAGAGTCATTCTAGAGATTCCAGAAAATCCATGAGGGGAGATTACATTTCTTAGAAGTAATAGAAAGGCAGTTGCAACTAAAAGTACGTGAAGCAGTACCACTAGAAACATGGACTTTGAGAAGTTTGGAGGAAAATTTGTAATTTAAAGACCAAAACTAATAGCAAGGTAACTTTTTTAGTTACCAGGAAATGACAGATCCTATTGGGTTATAGTGAGAGGCAGAAGCAGAAATGATTTGGGATCATGAAGAAATAAACTCACAAAGACAAAGCGTAGATGGCCCCAAAGGAGGCAGTCCTCTCACTAATTCTGCCTGAGTGCTGCACAAATACTTTAACGAAGTTTATGTAATAACCACACTCCCATTTAGATGAAGCATGTGTTTTTGTTGTCTCAGCAGCTCTGCAGAAACACGCTCATTCTCTTTGGCAGTCCAAGTGGTTTGAGGAGGACTTTACCATTTTCCAGGGACAGAACTGTGATCCAGCTCCAAATGAACAACAAATTCCATACTCTAGTCAGACTGAATTTTTCAGAAAGTACATGTGACTCAAACCTAGCCAGTGAGTCATACCAGATTTTTCCTGGAACAAGGAAAAAAGATTTTTCACAGGGATTGTTGGCTGTGATAAAAATGTATTCTGTAGCTATTTTTGTCATAACATGGGAAACTTGCTAGAGAAGAAAATGAGCACAAAGCAAAACGGAATAAAGGACTATAACAAATAATCACAGGGAAATAGTTCAGACCATGGATCCAGGCATTTCTGAAAGTTTCTGAAATTCCCAGGTAAACATATCAATAAATTATGTGTCATTTATTGTTATTTTTACTCATGATTCATTGTTTGATTTCATTAATTAAAATGCAAAAATGCCTAATAAATCATATTAAATTTAGAATCTATGAAGTCATCCTAGAATATCTTTGCTAGGCTCTGACCACTTAAATTTTCAGCAAAATCTCTGTAAACCAGATCCATTTAACATGTGTGCCAACCAAATGACTCTGTAAAATGTGGCACATTCCTTTCTCTCATTGAGTATCTGCAGCTAGTAAGTTGTACTTTAATTCATTTAATTGAAGAATGTGCTTCAATTACCATCAGATGAGTTGTATTCTTGACAACAGTCAATTGTGTTTGCTTCAAATGCTATTCATATCATTTGCCTTTTTCATTTTGATTAAAATTTTAATCAAATATTAAACCAATAAATATTCTAAGTGTGAGAGAGTTGATATTTGTAAGAAATCCATCAGAAATATCAACAGGTATTGAGTTGAAAAAGAAGATATCCTAATTAGATATAAGTAAGAGCCTAGGTAAAACAAAACAAAATTTAATCTTCACAAAAGATTTTATTTCTTGTTCTCTTTAAATGAAATAACACTCATATTACTGGGTGTATGAAAATACAGATCTCTAATATGCATCTATATCCAAAGAGGCCTTCTTACCCTATCATAACATAAGAAGTAGGGAATATGTGGTAGATATTTTCAATAAAGTAAGAGGCTTAAGCTGATAAGTCATTTTATATAAACTCTAAATTTGTTTCAATTAAATTATGACTTACTGGTTCTAACATGCCAGTACCTCTGTAAATTTTTGGCCTCTTAGTAGCTAATGTGCCTAGCTTTCAACTGAATAATATATAACCTTAGTTTTTTTTTTTTTTTTTTTTTTTTGGTTCTTCAATATGAATTTTAAACTCCGTGAGGACAGGTACTACTTCTGATGCCTTTACAGAGTTGTGGGTTTTGTATATTGTAAATACTAACAGATATTATTCATTTTCATTATAATTTCTTTATGTCCAGTCTCTGTATATATTCATAAACATATAAATAAATGTTTTGTAAAAATCTTTCCATTACTGAGAATATTAGCAAAATTAATCCATAAATATTTTAAATACTCTATAATATTAAAGGTATAACTATATTGATCTTTTGATTCATATCTGTATTTTTTAAACTGCTGACTTGTGAATGACTGACTTATATATGTTCTCCACATGTTAGCATTCACAGAGTTAAATCAAGTGTCCAAGAGACTAAGGAACCATCTTGTTTCACTTCCACTATTTTTCTTCTAGTTTTATTGATATATAATTGACATACAGCACTGTATAAGTTTTAGGTTAGGGCAAAATGATTTGACTTACCTCATGAAATGATTATCACAATAAGTTTAGTGAACATCCACCATCTCATATAGATACAATGTTAAAAAATAGAAACCAAAAATATATTTCTTGTGAGGAGAACTTTTAGAATTTACTCTCCTAACAATTTCCAGTGTTAATTATATGTATATGTCATACATTACACCCCTAATACTTATGTATAAGTTCAGGTTTCTAACTTTTGATTGTTTTCTTCCAATTTGCCCTTCCCTCACTCCACCTCTGGTAACCACAAATCTGATCTCTTTCACTGTGAGTTTATTTGTTTTTTTAAGTATAACCTACAACATTATATAATTCCTGTTACACAACATAGTGATTCAATATTTCCACACATTTCAAAACAGTCTCCATAAGTCTAGTTAAGACATGTCACAATAGAGGATTAAGATGGTGGAATAGAAGGACTGGAGCTCAACTTCTCTCCTAAAAACAACAAAATTCACAACTAAAACCTGAGCAATCCCCACAAAAATGGACCAGAAACCTTAAAAAAGATACCCTACTCCAGAAGAAAAAGAGGAGGACACATCAAGAAGTAGGAGGGGCGATTTCACGATATAAACAACCCCATACCTCCCAGGTGGGAAGCTCCACAGACTGAAAACTAACTGGTTCACAGAGAGAGACTCACCTACCGGAGTGAGAGGTCTGAGCCCCACATCAAACCCTCATGTGTGGGGATTTGGCACTGGGAGAAAGAGCCCCTGGAGCATCTGGCATTGAAGGCCAGTAGGGCTTGTGCACAGGAGCTCCACAGGACTGGGGGAAACAGAGACCCCATTCTTAAAAGACACACACGGACTTTCACATGCACTGGGTCCCAGGGCAGAGCAAGGTCTCCATAGGAATCTGGGTCAAACCTGACTGTGCTTCTTGGAGGATATCCTGGGAAAACAGGGGTGAATATGGCTTGTTGTGAGGGAAGGACATTGAAGGCAAAAGTCTCGGGAATATTCAGCAGCTGCCTTTCTCTGGAGGTGGCCATTTTGGGAAAATCTGGCCCCACCCATCAGTCAGTGCTGAGAAGTCCCAGGGCAAACAACAATCCAGGTGGGATCACAGCCCCACCCCTCAGTAAACAGGCTACCTAAAGACTCCTCAGGCACACAGCTGCCTCTAATCTCATCCAGAGACTAAGCCTCACCCATCAGAGGGATAGGAATCAGCTCCACCTACCTGTGGGCAGGCATCAGCCCCTCCCATCAGGAAGCCTACAGCAAGCCCCCATACAGACTTCAGCCACAAGAGGGGCAGACACCAGAAGTCAGACAGGCTACTACACTATTATCTGTAAAAAGATCACCACACCAAAAACCTATAAAAATAAAAACACAAAGAACTATAACTCAGATGAGGGAGAAAGTAAAAACCCCAGAAAAACAGCTAAGCCATGAGGAGATTCTCAACCTCCAGGAAAAAGACTTTAGATTTTTGATGCTGAAGATGATGCAAGACATTGGGAATAAACTGGAGGCAAAGATGGATAACTTACAGGAAACACGGAGCGAAGAGATACAAGATATAAAACCTAAACAAGAAGAGATGCAAAATACAATAACTGAAATAAAAAATTCACTAGAAGCAGCTAACAGCAGAATACAGGGGGCAGAAGAACAAATAAGCAAGGTGGAGGACAGATTAGTGGAAATTATGGATACAGAACAGAAAAGAGAAAAAAGATTGAAAACAAATGAAGAGAGTCTCAGAGAACTCTGGGACAATGTGAAATGCACCAATGTCCATATTATAGGGGTTCCAGAAGGAGAAGAGAGAGAGAAGGAGACAGAAAAAATATTCCAAGAGATAATAACCAAAAACTTCCCTAACATGGGAAAGGAACCACTCATTTAAATCCAGGAAGCACGAGTACCATATAGAATAAACCCAAGGAGGAATACACCGAGACACATATTAATCAAACTGACCACAATTAAAGACAAAGAGAAAATCTTGAAAGCAGCTAGGGAAAAGAAATAAGTAACATACACGGGAACCCCAATAAGGTTATCAGCAGATTTTTCAGCGGAAACTCTGTAGGCCAGAAGGGGGTGGCATGATATACTTAACGTGATGAAAGGAAAAAACCTCCAACCAAGATTACTTTACCCAGCAAGGCTCTCATTCAGATTTGAAGGAGAAATCAAAACCTTCACAGAGAAGCAAAAGCTAAGAGAATTTAGCAACACTAAACCAGCCTTACAACAAATACTAAAGGAACTTCTCTAGGCAGAAAAGAAAAGACAGCAACAGAAAACAAAAATTTCACAAATGACAAGGCTCACCAGTAAAGGTATATATACAATAAAGATACGAAATCATCCATGAACGATAATACCACCAAAATCCGAAATCATGAGAAGAGGTGGGTACAAATGCAGGACACTGGAGATGAACTTGCAATTAAGAGAACAACAATTTAAAACAATCTCATATACATATAGACTCTTATATCAAAATTCCAGAATAACAGCAAACCATAAATCTACAATTGATACACAAACAAGGAATCTCTGAAGAAGAAATATATCTTGTAGTAAATAAGTGCATAATCCACCATGAAGGGGGTCATTTGACATTATTCTTGGAATGCTGAAGTCTTTTTTAGATCTGATTCTGATTTCCTCTCCATCAAAGAATTTATGATAATTATAATTATATAATGCAACTGTACAATTAAATGATACAGTTCTACAATTATATTATTAATAACCATTTCTCTCCATGGTACAATGTAAAGTCTATAATGTCTTGTTTATCACATCACTTAGAATTGTGTAATGCCTTTATTGAAGAATCAATAAGATGTAACAAATTGTGAGGACATATTTATATAGTTACACTGTTTTTTAACCAATTTATGCATTTTATATTTTACTTATTTTCAGAGAGTGTATTATTTTTGTTATTCTCACCAGTTAAGTTATTCTTTTTATTTTATAAAATATTTAATGGTATATAAGGCTTTATTCTTTATAAGTTTTAGTTGCATAATATACACAATTTTAATATAATGCTAATTTTTAAATAAAAATTGAAATGTAATAGATAATACTACATAGTAAAGCTGAAAGCCATACAGAATGGGATAAAGTATAGAATAAATTTTCTATTTGTCTCAGCATATTTTCCATTCCACTTCTTCAGAGGGAGTCACTTAATCTGTTTCTTAAGATCCATGATATAATAATCTGTGTGAATGTAATAAACTGTGTTTAAGTATATGTATTTTATTTAAAAAAAAATTGTAAAGCACAGGCATTCTTCCTAAACCATGCAAACCAATCACTAGATATTATTGAACATGAGAAGAAAATTATATATAGTGATGAATATATTTGCTTTGGAATTTATTAACTAGCTAGTTACCTACAATTATAAAAGAGCTACGAAGATACAGCTGAAGGGTAAGGTTTAAAATGTTCTTTAATTACTGTATGATAGTTTCTTGCTACTATTTACTCAGAATTGTCAATTCAAACTATTTCCAATTTGAATTGTACCAAGTTTTCTTAATTAGCTTCTAACAAGATTTGCTTCATTAATGGAGTTTTTATGATTGTTGTACTTAAAAATAATTATGAAATATGTTCACGCTCCTCAAAAAATAAAAAATAAAGGGGACAAAAATAAATTAATTAATTTAATTAAATTAAAAATAAAAATAAAATAAAATTAGAATGAGAAACCCCCCCAAAAAAAGATATGTCACAATATAACGATATTCCACAGTTATTGACTATATTCTCCACCCCATACATTTCATATCCATGACTTATTTATTTGTAACTAGAATTTGACACCCCTTAATCTCCCTCACCTGCTTCCTTAACTATTTTTTATTTCACAATTTTTATGTGTATTTCCAACCCTTGTTTTCCCTAGTTACAATAACAATACCAGATCAAGTCTATAATGCTGGGATGTTATATGTACATGGAAAAAAGGAGAGAGGGATGGAAGCTCACTGGCACCTGGCTGCAGGGGTTAGTGTGGTTGAAATGCAGCTCACGTCCCCATCAGCATGCTGTGTGTCCTGACACTAGGGCTGCATCTGCCAAGAGGAAGTTATGTCTTTTTCTAGTTCACCCACAAGTGACATATGGTCTGGGGCAATTTCCGTAGCTACTCTTCACTCTGCCTCATATTTAGACTGAGTTTTTTGTCCTTACTCTGTTCTTAAACAAACCAGGGACCCAATAATCTTTACCAAATGTAGAATCCAAACTTCCTTCCACCTATGGTTTTCTGAGTAAAGTATTTAAATCTAACCCAAGATTCTGATGTAATAGTTTCATTTACAGTACTTCTCTATAAGGCCTAAGTGCAAAAAAGAAGGATGTAAAATGTTATGAGGAACTTTTAAATTATATATCTATTTTTCACTTTATTTATTTATTATTTATTTATTTATTTATTTTTGAGCAGGGGCCATGCTCAAGGTATATGGAAGTTCCTGGGCCAGGGATCAGATTAAAACCACACCACAGCCAGCAGCCCAAGCCACCACAATGACAATGCTGAACCTTCAACCAGCCGAGTCACAGAGAACTCCAAAATAAATGTTTTGTTAAAACATCAAACAGTTGGATGTTTCCTTCAGAAAGAGAAAGCAGGGCACATTCTATGAACTGACAGTGTCTAATAAGAACAGGATGACCAGCAATAAAAACTGATTAATAAATGTGGAAATTGATGAAGGAAGGTTAATCCCCAGACCTCACAGGGGCAAATAAGTGAAGTGATAGGAACTCAACTAAACTTAAAAATAATCAAACTCCAGATTTTGTGTTGTGTATTCTGACACACCTCTCTCTACTAACACATAGGCATTTGCTTTTGACTTTTCCAAATACTAGAATACCTCTTGGATAAATGGCATAATATAGTGGAAAAAAGATCCATTTTCTCACTAGTCTATTCTAGATTTCAAATATGCTATTTATTTAATATCTAACCTTGGAAAAGTAAATTTTGAACTTTAGTTTTCCTTAATATCAGTTTCTCTTAATATAGTATCCCTTTATTAATATAAAATGAATGCACTTAACTGATAGAGGTTTTTGGGAAGTAAATGAGACAATATGTGTAAAAGTGGCTATAGAGTATTGGACACAGAGCTCAATAAATCTTCATTTCCTCTTAACCAATCAGTTGACTTCCCTGTCTTAACACAGTAAAGCAATGAACATAAATTTGAGGCTGAATGCATAATCATTTGTCATTCAGTGGGTCAAGGTGTTAGTGGTGGACTAAGGGGTGCCCTCATTTCAGAAGCAGAAAATAATTTTTTTCAAGTCTTCCATCATATTTAGGGATGACATAGTTTAATAAGGTTTTATATTGCTCTAGGAACTTAAGTAGATAACACTGTTTCTTTGCAGGGTGGAGAGGGAAGCTAAGCACTAGTTGCAAATATATATATAAATTTTAGTAATATATAACATTATATATGTGATAATTTATATATGTATGCATGTATGTATATATCCTAGCTTTGTGAAATATCAAATTAGCTCCATAAAAAAGTACAGCAATGTAGTTAAAATCTCATTACTGAAAATCAGATTTACAAAGCTATTTGAATATCCTTTTCTCATATAAATTATTACAGTATATTTTTCAATACTAAGTTTTCTGATGCATGTAGAATACAATTGCATTCTACATTAAATATGTTAGAAATATTATGAATATCACTTTATCGGGCCCATTAAGATCTATAAAGATAAAGCTTGTGGTATCTCAATTTATCTGTTTATTAGTGTAACATAATCTGCTTAAAAATGAAAATACAAATATTACATATAAATATGTTTTTGTTTTCCTGAGATATTCTCACCTCCCAACACACATGAGCACACACACACAAGCTCACTCATATGTAAATATGTAATTCCAGAGAAATTTTAGATAGTCAAATGTTAGAGTAAGAAAAACAAATCTATAATGACATGGTTTACCTTCTTAGCTATAGCCACGTTTTAGGAAGTAGTAATTATAATGATTTATAAGATTATTTAAAAACACCATAAAGATCATCTTTACTGTCAGCAGTTTTAAAAATCCAGTTCTGTAAATTTGTTATATCCATATTTGCCTTTTTATGTTTTTCACTATCAGGAAGATATCGTGCTGTCCAATATGGAGCCACTAGACAGAGATGTGCTACCACTATAAAATACACAGTGCAGGAGTTCCAATTACAGTGCATCAGAAACGAATCCAGCTAGTATCCATGAGGATGCAAGTTGATCACTGGTCTTGCTCATTGTGTTGGGATCAGGCATTGCCCTGATCTGTGGTGTAGGTGGAGGATGTGGCTTGGATCCCGCATTGCTGTGGCTGTGCTGTAGTCTGTATGCTGACAGCTATAGCTTTGATTTGATCCCTAGCCTGGGACCCTCCATATGCCTTGGGTGTGGCCCTAAAAAGCAAATAAAATAAAATAAAATAAAATAAAATAAAATAAAATAAAATAAAATAAAATAAAATAAAATAAAATAAAATAAAATAAAATAAAATAAAAATACACAGTACATTTCAAATATTTAAAATGAACATATTTTATAAATAAAATGATTGAAATTATCTAATTAATAATTTTATGTTTACTGCCACAATACTTCACCCTTACCCATGGTTTTGCTTTCTTTGGTTTCAGTCACCTGCAATCAACAATGGTCTGAAAATATTTTTTTTTAAATTCTAGAAATAAACAAGTCACGAGTTATAAACTGCACCTTGCTCTGAGTAGCACAAAATCTCACATTGACTTATTCTGTCCTGAGCAGGATATGAATCATCCCTTTGTCTTGCATATCCTGCCCCTTAGTTTAGTAGCCTTCTTGGTATTCAGATCAACTGTTGTGCTAATATAGTGTTTGTGTTCAATAACCTTTACTGTAAAATCAACTATACTTCAATTAAAAAGAAAACATATTGTACTTAGTAATAGATCCAAAGTGCAAGAGTAGTGATGCTAGCAATTCATATATGCCAAAGAGAAGCCGTAAGTGCTTCCTTTAAAAGAACAGGTGAAAGTTCCTGAATTAATAAGGAATGAAAAAATGATATGCTGAGGTGGCTAAGGTCTGTGGTAATAATATTCTGTGAAATTGTTAAGGAATAAGACATTTGTGCTAGTGTTGCTGTCCTACCTCAAACTGCAAAAGTTACAGCCACAGTGTTTGATAAGTGCTTAGTTAAGATGGAAATTCATAGAGTAAGATATTTTGAGAAAGACCACATTCACATAACTTTCATTATATTATATTGTTATAATCACTCTATTTTATTACTAGTTGTTGAGGTTACACTCTAATCGTACCTAATTTTTACTTTAAATTTTTTTAATATAATGATTTTTATTTTTTTCCATTAGAGCTGACTTACAGTATTCTGTCAATTTTCCACTGTACAGCATGGTGACCCAGTTGTACCTACAAGTATACATTCTTTTTTCTCCCATTATCATGCTCCATCATAAGTGACCAGATATACTTGCAAGTGCTACAAGCAGGATCTCATTGCTAATCCATTCCAAAGGCAATAGTCTGTACGAATTAACCACAAGCATCCCATCCATCCCATGCCTTCCCCCTCCTGCTTGGCAACCAGGAGTCTATTCTCCAAGTCCATGAGTTTCTTTTCTGTGGAAAGGTTCATCTGTGCCATATATTAGATTCCAGATATAAGTGATATCATATGGTATTTACCTTTCTCTTTCTGACTTCAGTCAGTATGAGAGTCTCTAGTTCCATCCATGTTGCTGCAAACAGCAATATTTTGTTCTTTTTTATGACTGAGTAGTATTCCATTGCATATATACACACCACATCTGCCTAATTCAATCATCTTTCAGTGAACATTTAGGTTGTTTCCATGTCTTGGCTATAGTGAATAGTGCTGCAATGAACATGTGGGTGCATGTGTCTTTTTTAAGGAAATTTTTGAATAGATATATCCCCAAGAGTGGGGTTGTTGGGTCATGTGGTAGTTGTATGTATAGTTTTCTAAGGTACCTCCATACTGTTCTCCATGGTGGTTGTACCAATTTACATTTCTACCAGCAGTGCAGGAGGGTTCCCTTTTCTCCACACCCCTTCCAGCATTTGTTTTTGTGGACTTCTGAATAATGGCCATTCCGACTGGTGTGAGGTGGTATCTTGTGGTAGTTTTGATTTGCATTTCTCTAATAATCAGGGATGTTGAGCAGGACTATGTTGGGTAATAGTGTTGAGAGTGAGCATTTTTGTCTTGTTCCAGATTTTAAAGGGAAGGCTTTCAGCTTTTCTCCATTGAGTATTATATTTGCTGTGGGTTTGTCATAAATGGTTCTGATTATGTTAAGGGATGTTCTCTCTACACCCGCTTTGGTAAGAGTTTTAACCATGAATGCATGTTGGACTTTGTCTAGGGCTTTTTCTGCATCTATTGAGATGATCATGTTGTTTTTGACTTTTCTGTTTTTAATGTGGTGTACGATGTTGATTGATTTGGGTATGTTGAACCATCCTTGTGAACCTGGGATGAATCCCACCTGGTCGTGGTGTGTATGATCTTTTTTATATATTTTTGGATTCAGTTGGCTAAAATTGTGTGTGTCTATACTATAAGTTAAATTTTAACATAGGTATGCATATATAGGAAAAAACAGAATATATAATATAGTGATTTTATATATATATATATATATATATATACACACACACACACACATAATATATATATTAGTGATGTTGTACATGTTTTCATGTGCTTTGGGGCCATCTGTCGTTGATTTTTCTTTGCACAGTTGCACCTGCATCATATGGAAGTTCCTGGGCTAGGGGTTGAATTGGAGCTGCAGCTGCAGGCCTATGCCACAGCCACAGCAATGCTGGATCCCAGTCACATCTGTGACCTAAGCCTCAGCTTACAGCAACACTGGATCCTTAATCCACTGAGCAAGGCCAGGTATCAAAACCACATCCTCATTGACACTATGCCAGGTACTTAACCCACTGAGCCACAATGGGAATTCCAATATGCCTGTCTTCTTTGGAGAAATGCCTATGTAGATCTTCTGCCCATTTTTTGATTGGTTATTTCTTTATTTTTATATTGAGCTACATGTTTTCTGATGTTTTGGTGATTATATTCTCCCATTCTGTCAGTTGTCTTTTCATTTTGTTTATGGTTCCTTTGCTATGCAAAAGCTTTTATGTTTAATTAGATCACATATATTGATCTTATTTGATTTTATATTGATTTTAATTTTGTTTTTATTTTCATTATTCTAGGAGGTAGAGCCAAAAAAAATATTGCTGTGCTTTGTGTCAGTGTTCTGCCTATGTCGTTTCCTAAGAGATTTATAGTATCCATTTTGAGTTTATTTTTCTTTATCATATTAGAGAATCTTTTAATTTCATTCTTTTACAGATTGCTGTCCAGTTTTTTCAGCACCACTTATTCAAGAGCCTGTCTTTTATTCATTGTATATTCTTGCCTCCTTTGTCATAGATGAATTGAGCTTAGGTGAAAGGTTATTTCTGGGCTTTCTATTCTGTTCCATTGATCTATATTTCTGTTTTTATTCCAGTACCATACTGTTTTGATGACTCGCTTAGTAGTATAGTCTGAAGTCAGGAAGCCTGATTTCTCCAGCTTCATTTTTCTTTCTCATAATTGTTTTTACTATTCAAGGTTTTTGTGTTTCTATAGAAATTTTAACATTTTTTTGTTCTAGTTCTGTTAAAAAATATCATGGGTAGTTTAATCGGGATTGTATTGAATCTGTAGATTGCCTTGGGTAGGGGCATAGAGAGAACCTATCTAAACATATTAAAGGCCATATATAACAAACCCACAGCTAACATCATACTCAATGGTGAAAAGCTGAAAGCATTTCCCCTAAGAATAGGAACAAGATAGCATGTCCATTCTCATGTCTTTTATTCAACATAGGTATAGAAGTCTTGGCCGAAGCAATCAGAGAAGAAAAATAAGTAAAAGGAATATAAATTGGAAAAGAAGAAGTAAAGCTGTCCCTGTTTGCAGATGACTTGGTGCCATACATAGAAAATCCTGAAGACACTACCAGAAAACTACTAGAGCTCATCAATGAATTTAGTAAAGTTGCTGGATACCAAATTAATATACAGAAATCAGTTGCATAGCTATACACTAACAACAAAATATCAGAAAGAGAAATTAAGGAAATAATGACATTTACCATTGTATCAAAAATAAAATACCTAGGAATAAACCTACCTAAGGAGGCCTATAGCCTACCTATAAGATAGTTTTCAGAGGTCTTTTCAGATAGTTTCCCTCTGAAAACTATAAGATAATGATATAAGAAATGGAGGACAATACAGATTAAAAAATATACCATGTTCTTGGATTGGAAAAATCAATATTGTCATTCCTACCTATTTATGTCAACTTATTAGATGTAAGATCTCACCATACCGAAAAGGAACCCTTTGGTCCAATCCACCTTTTTTTTTTCTTATACAGTTTTGTAGTAGAACTATAATTTGCTTTCATCTGGTAATGAGCTAGGCCTTAGAATTTGGAAGTAAATGAAAATAAAACTATTTTCTATATTTACTTCAATTACTGCTTAAAATCTATCACACAGCAAACACCACATACCTAACTATTTCCATTATTTTAGTATCTGTCTTTGTGCATTGTATCTTTGCACATGTGAAAGAACCTTCCAAAGTGAAGACATTTCAGAAAGCATAAATCTTCAAATGAGATGAAATATCTTCAAATATGGCAAGAACTTACATTAATGGAGATTGGATGGTGGACCACAACATTCAATATAGGTCGCTTTTTAATCAATAGATTGCTTTGGGTTTTTAGAAACCAAATTATAATTATATTTTATTTATTTGTAAAAATAATAGTTATCACAAAATACTTTTAATAAACAGAAAAGT
Source organism: Sus scrofa (assembly GCF_054392235.1). Classification (NCBI taxonomy): domain Eukaryota; kingdom Metazoa; phylum Chordata; class Mammalia; order Artiodactyla; family Suidae; genus Sus; species Sus scrofa. The sequence continues at coordinate 53,903,970 of NC_139386.1, forward strand.
AGAAAAAAGCCATCAATACTATTGAGCAATGAGAATCCCTGTTAATATTTTGGCTATAAATAATATTTATTTTTCAGTAGAGGAGTTACCATTTAAAGAAATTCTGCTCTGAAATTTGAGATGATTTTGATTAAAACAAATGGTATTTGTAATTCAGCATTTGTATTGTTTTAAGCATCTCTATATTTTGTTTGCTTAGTGAAAAGAAAATTTATTTTCATATATTTGGTTTGCTTAAAATGTGAGAAAATGGTGTTGGGTCATTTTATTTTTTACATGGAAGAAAATGCAACTTTATTTCAAGTATCATGAGATAGAATGCCAAAAGTTAATTGTATTCATGAGAAAGATTATAAATTTTATAATTATGAAATAAAAGAGGCAACGGTCATATGAGGGAAGTAGAAAAAGGTAAAGCAAAGTGCTCCATAAAGAGCTTCAGCATTACATGTTAGCTAAAAAGGGTTCTATTTACTCATAGAGAATTTGAATAGACGAGTGTTTTATTATTCAAATATGTTTGTATCGTATCCTTTTCAAAGTATTTGAATTAAATAAATGATTTATTTTGATTACTATCTAGTAGTTAGATAATTATTTAAATCAGCAGTAATTGTTTTTCTGCTTTACATAATTGTTTTACATATTATTGATCTTTATCTTACTATAATTAAATTAACTGAGAAAAAAATTAAATGACACTTTCTACAAAGTTTGTCTGGATGTAGTCTATGGATATTTATATACCTTTGTCCAATTGCAAAATCAAGTGAGAACAAAATCAGTGGTTTTATAGTATGTAGTTGTATTAGTTTCCTATGGCTGCTGTAGTAAATTATCACAAACTAAGTGACTTAAAACAATAGAAATGTATTCACCGAAGTTCTGGAGGCCAGACGTCTGAAATGAAGACGTCAAAAAGGCTGTGCTCCCTCAGGAGTTTCCATAACTTCACTTTCCTAGCAGGTAGTTGCTGGCATGCATTGTCATTCCTTGCCTTCTGAAGGCACCGCTCCAAGCTATTCACATCACCCTCTCCTCTGTTTCTGTCTTTATCAAATCTCTCTCTGCATCCTTCTTATAATGATACATGTGCTGGCATACAGGACCCATCTGGATAATCCAGGAAAAATTTCTCTCAAGAGTCTTACCACATCCTTTGCTATGTACACTAATATTCACAGGTTCCAAGATTAGAAACCAAATATACCTTTGGGGAGTCATTTTTACACCTGTCATAATAATTATAAAGAAAAAAATCTCACTGCAATATTTAAATTTGTTATTTATCAAGATGTTCAGTATGTGTGCAATTTTCATGCACAAATGTTATGTCAACCAAACAAGAACTTCCCCAAAGTGACTTTTCAAGCAACAAAGACCTTTGGATTTTAATAGCAGTGTGTTTTATTTTCCATTGGAAAAATGTTCAGAATATTGCATGCAGAATCTAATAAACTTAAAGCTTAATTTTAAAGATCTCATCTAAGTGCATCTAGATTCACATATTTTCTATATGAGCAAATAGTTATGAAATAAAATTTTTAACAATAAAATATTAATATAATTACATTTAACAATATTTCTAACCATAATATTTTTGAGGTAATTTATTAAAGCTTCTATGTTAATAACAGTAAAATATTTTTTCATAAAATGTTAATTTAAGTATTAAACTTTACATAGTCATTACACTTTTCCATTATTAATTTTTACTCTAGCAAACAGATGTATTATCAAATCATGAGGAAAGAGTATTAAAGAAAAGCAGCAGCGTCATGAAAAATATTGCTTGAATTGTCAAAGAAATATAACATAGACATTTCCATGTAGAAATTTTGGGTTATATTTAAGTGATTGTGACTAATAAATTTAGAAAATAAAATAATAAAAATAAACATATTCTGAATTTGTATTTTTAGATAATCAGTATCATTATAAATCCTTTCGTAGAAACACAAACTAACAACGAAGCTTAAAAGTCAAATGGTGGAGTTCCAATGTGGCTCAGTGGAAACAAATCTGACTAGCCTCCCTGAGGATGAAAGGTCGATCCCTGGCCTTACTCAAAGGGTTAAGGATCCAGCATTGCCATAAGCAGCTCAGATGCAGCTCAGATCTGGTGTTGCTGTGGCTATGGTGTAGGCCAGGGGCTACAGCTCAGATTCAACCCCTAGCCTGGGAACCTCTGTAAGTCATGGGTGCAGCCCTAAAAAGGCAAAAAAAAAAAAAAAAAAAAAAAGTCAAGTGGTAAGCAGATCCTCCACAGCTTTGGGAACATTTGCAGATGGCAACAACCAAAGATCTTGGGCTTTAACGACAAAGAAAAAAGGAAAAATTTCATGCTTTTCCAAGGTAAGGAATAAGAACACGCTAAGTAATGCCAAGACTCTCAATGAAAACATGAATTACAAATATTTATCCATTGATGGAACAAATCTTTGAGAAAACTATGTTTACCTTGGGTTCTGGATAGCAAAAAATAAAATAAATAAAATAAAACCCAACTCTCCTATGAATATTTAAAATAATGGCTTATTTGCATTCACAGAGTTCTTAGGAGTGGGGATGGGGTGGTCTGTATTTAAATACCTCTGGGAAATGTGAGAAAAATTTTGTCCTAACCCAAGGTGTTGAGTAGAGCACAGGTTCATTTAAATCCCTGCTTGTGAATCCTGCCTGGTGGCTGGGGTAAGAGCTGACATCCACAGATATACACACATCTATGCAGCAATAAGCTATTCTGGTTGGAAAAAACAAACAAACAAACAAAACATGGCGTGTCCTGGTAACAGTGCTAAAGAGTGTTGAAAATATACTGGAAATGGTCTATTCCATACTACAATACCTTGAATAATTAAAATATCTCCCATATTAATTTCCTTCCATTATTACTGTCAAAATTGTCTTTCGACTTACTGCTTCCAGACTACCAAAGTAGACTTCTACTTTTTTTCTGTTTTTCTAGAACCTCTCTCCTTTAACCATCATTCACATTCCTCTCCTTGATCCATTCTTCAAAAACTTTTACTTCTCAGTCCCTTCCTATTATTTAAAAACCTATAATGATATGACATTAGCAATAAACTAACGTACATGCTCATGAATATGACATTTTAAAATGCCTCACACTTTCTACAGTTTTGACTGAGCTCCCATTGCTCATGAATAGGCACTTGACTTGAATTGGGTTGTTTGATATGCTGTCCTGAATCAATATCTGCAAACCATATATTGACTTATGTGTAACAACTATCACTTCCAGCCACTGTCCAACTATGTCCCAAAATTCCTCCATTCATCCATTTTCTACTGCATCTGTTGGAAAATAGTAATTTAACAATCATTCTCATAGATAATATATATGTCCGTGAGATATTGAAATTTATTTTAGTGTATACTTGTGATCCATCTAATTAATTTAAAACCACACTTTTTTCACATATTTTTTTCTAATTGTTAAATCTTTGAGACCAAAACCGAAGTTAAAGTACCTTACATGGTAGCTTCACCAAATAATTGATTTTATGACTTTTTAGTGCATTTCTTTTAATCTCTACAAAACAAGTACCATAGTGTTTTGCACATTTGCACATTGACTAAATATTAAATGAAGAAATTCTGAAAAAGGACTTATTTTCAATAAAGATCATCTTTAATACAAAGGACACCAGGGCACTACTCTTCATTTCTGGGTAAAAAAGATAGACTCTTTTAATATAAATTTAAATATAAGACTTATTAGAAGGTTTATAAAACTGTAGGAGGGCCATGGAATGTGGTTTAAAAACTATTAGAGTCAGGAAAAAAAAAATCAGCCAATGAAAAACTTGTCCCACAGTATGGCACTCTTAGAGGAAACCTCTTTCCTGTTGCTCCTGGCAATCTCCAGTAGAAATGCTAGGAGTGAAATTAGAACTACCATGCTCATCTCCATGCTTATAAGAGCTGCTCTGTGACCACTTTCAAATGGTGTAAAAGCACATCTGCTAGACAGAGCTCAGACCAAAATCAAAATTAAAGCTTTTACACAGGATCTACCATACTCAGAAATTATTTCATACAGGAATATTTGTAGTAACTATGTGCATTATGAAAAATTTTAAAAAGTGGGAAGGAGATCATATGTATATGTATCAGTTATTATTCCATTTCCACTTCCTTATATTACAAAAAGTTGGCTGGATATACAGTAAGAATTGAACATAATGACTAAAAATAAAAATGACTATTTGGTAGATTCAAAAATTTTTACCCCTGGTGATTTCTTGAAGAGAACAGACTTTCAAACTGCCTTTATTGAGTGTTATCCTTAAAACCATGTTAACGTTTACCTTATTTAATAGTAGTATATTAAGTTAAAATTGGTTTTTATCTAGGTTGAGTTGAAAACACTGGCCTCTAAGCATTCTCAGTGCCAACTGAAATAATATAATTTCCTTAAATCTCTATTAAATGAAAATAAAGCAACAAATTTTGTTTTAATTAAAATTTAAAAACAAAAGTATGTTTATGTGTGTTAAAAGTAAATCATTAAATATCATTTCTCTAAAAGATAGTATATGATAAGTATTAATGCAACCCATATCCACGTCTACACAGTAAAAAAAATTATTCTGGAAAAAATATGTCATAATTTTTGTCTAAAGGCACACACCAACATAAAAATGATTATTATTTTTAATTCAACATATATTTCAAGAGTTTACAAATCCTAAGCACTTGTTAGAAGAAGATTCTATGTAAAATTTGGAGACACAGAACTGGCCCAGATTCAAGTGGCCTTTTGTTACTTTTTTTTTTTTTTCGGTCTTTTTAGGGGTGCACCCACAGCCTATGGAGATTCCCAGGCTAGGGTTCGAATTGGAGCTATAGCCACTGGCCTATACCACAACCACAGCAACAAGGGATCTGAACTACATCTGTGACCTATGCCACAGCTCACAGCAACACCAGATCCTTAACCCACTGAGCAAGACCAGGGATTGAACCTGCATTCTCATGGATACTAATCAGATTCCTTTCTGCTGAGCCATGATGGGAATTCCAGAAGTGGCCTTTTAACGATATTAGGGTTTAGAATTTTAATCTAGATGACAAGGGGAAAAATGTTGGTTAGGAGATGAGTGATAAGATAAATTTTATTTTAGTAACAGCATGGCTGAGGTTATAAAGTATAGTATAACTGAGAGAAAAGGAGAGTGGGAAGAGAGGGAAGGTAAAAAAGAAAAGTGGTGACAAAATTCTGGTTCTGGGTAAAATGGAATAAGCACAGGGACATACAGTATACATGATAAAACCCAAAGACAAGGAGAGTATCTCAAAAGTAGCAAGAGAAACATGACTCATCACTAAAGAGTGAACCATAATGAGATTGACAGCTGACTTCTCATTAGAAACTATTTCTAGTTTTGAAATAATCCTTCAAAAGTGACAGAGGAGTTCTGGTTATGGTGCAGCAGAAATGAATCCAGCTAGGAACCATGAGGTTTTGGGTTCAATCCCTGGTCTCACTCAGTGAGTTAAGGATATGGCCTTGCCATGAGCTGTGGTGTAGGTCATAGATGTGGCTCTCTGCATTGCTGTGCCTGCTGCACAGGTTGGCAGCTGTAGCTCACATTTGACCCCTAGCCTGAGAACTTCCATATGCTGTCGGTGCTACCTTAAGAAACAGGAAAAAAAGAAAAAATGATAGAGAAATACAGACCAAAATAAATAAATAAATAAATAAATAAATAAATAAATAAATAAAGGACTCTGTACACTGTTTAACTGTCAAAATAAATTCTTTACAGAGAATGATAATGAGGTAGGCCAGAAATTCAGATCTATATAAAGGTAAAATAAAAATTGTATTTTTATTTTTATTTTTTTTATTTTTTTTTTGTCTTTTTGTTGTTATTGTTGTTGTTGTTGTTGTTGCTATTTCTTGGGCTGCTCCCACGGCATATGGAGGTTCCCAGGCTAGGTGTCGAATTGTTGCTGTAGCCACTGGCCTACGCCAGAGCCACAGCAACGCGGTATCCGAGCCGCGTCTGCAACCTACACCACAGCTCACGGCAACGCTGGATCGCTAACCCACTGAGCAAGGACAGGGACCGAACCCGCAACCTCATGGTTCCTAGTCGGATTCGTTAACCACTGCGCCACAATGGGAACTCCTATTTTTCTTCTTTTTAGTTATCTGACAGATAAAATTTTGTTCAAAATAATAATAGAAACACTATATTTGACTATGCATGCTTTTATATATATATATATGCTTAGCTATGTTGTACAGGAGTCAAATGAATGACAGTAATGTTAAAAAAGATGGGAGGGAGGAATGAGTATTATTTTGTTACTACAAGGTATTCACACTATTTGTGAATCAATAAGTGTTATTTGTAAGTGGGCTTGGATTAGTTATAAATGTATATTGTAAACTCTATGGCAAACACTAAAAACAGTAAGAAAAAACTTCCTAAAATCAGTATAATTGACATGCTAAGAAAGGAGAGAAAAGTGGAATCATATGAAATATTCAATTAAAGCCATAAAAAACAAAAAATGAGTAGAAGCCTAAAACAGGAACAAAGAACAATGGTAACAGATAGAAAACAGTAATAAATATGGTAAATATTATCCAACTATACCAATAATCACTGTGGACATCAATAGTTTAAATGCACCAATTAAATGACAGAGATTTTCAGAGTGGATAAAAAAAGAGACCCAAAAATATGGTGCCTAAAAGAAATCCACTTTAAACATGAAGACATAAATAGATTAAAGATAAATGGAGAAAAGAAAGCACTAATAGAAAAAGAGTGTGGATAGCTATATAATTTCAGGAAGAGCAGACTTCAAAGTTAGAAATGTTATGAGAGACAAAGAGGGCATTGCATAATGATATGGGGGTCAGTTATACAGGAAAGCATAATGATCTTTCCCTTATATGTGCATCAAAACATATTAGGCAAGGAGTTCCTGTCATGGCTTAATGGTAACAAACCCGACTAGTACCCATGTGGCTTCAAGTTCAATCCTTGGCCTCACTCGGTGGGTTAAGGATCTGGCATTGCCATGAGTTCTGGTGTAGGTCACAGAAGTGGCTTGGATCTCATGTTGCTGTGGCTGTGTCATAGGCCAGCACCTACAGCTATGATTCAATCCCTGGCCTAGGCATCTCATATGCCATGGGTATGGCCCTAAAACAGCAACAAAAAAAAAAAAAAAAAAAAAAGGAAAAAGATGTAAGGCAAAAATGATAGAACTTCAAGGAGAAATAGGTAAATACACCATTAAATCTGGAGACTTCAACTCTTCTCTTTCTCAAAGGGAAAGATCTACTAGGACATAGCTGAATTTAATACCACCATCAGTCAAATGAGTAAAGGACATCTATAGACTAAGTCATTCACAAAAGCAGAAAACTCATTCTTCTCAAGCTTGCGTGGAGTATTCTCAAGGGAGACCACTTTCTGGGCTGTAAACACAACTTAACAAATTTAAAAGGATAACAATCGTAAAATGTGTGCTCTTAGATCACAGACAACAGACCACAACAGAATTAACTAGAAACTAATAACAGAAAGAAAAGAGGACATTTTCATAATATGTGCAGATTAAACAACACATGTCCAAATAATACATGGGTCAAAGGAGAAATCTCAAGAGAAATTTAATATTTAGAATTAAATATAACAGAAAATACAATTTATCAAAATTTGTAGGATATAATGATAGCAGTGCTTTTAGAGAACTTTATAGCACTGAATGCATTTAGTAGAAAAAGAAGAAATAGGAATTCCCATCATGGGGCAGCAGAAATGAATCAGACTAGGAACCATGAGGTTGAGGTTTCAATTCCTGGCCTTGCTCAGCAGGCTAAGGATCTGGCATTGCCATAAGCTGTGGTGTAGGTCACAAACGTGGCTCAGATCTGGCATTGCTGTGCCTGCAGCATAGGGCAGCAACTAAAGCTCCAATTGGACCCCTAGCCTGGAAACCTCCATATGCCACTGGTTCAGCCCTAAAAAGCCAAAAAAAAAAAAAGAAAAAAAGAGATATCTAACATAAAAAAAAAATCTAAGCTTCCATCTTAGGAAATTGGAAAAGGAAAAGCAAATTAAATAAAAAGTAAGCAGAAAAAATAAAATAGTAAAAATTAATGCAGAAATCAATGAAACTGAAAACAGAAAATTAATAGAAAATGAACAAAACCAAAAGCTGGTTTTACAAACCAACATTGAAAAATGAAACTGGAAATTAAAAATGCAATGCCATTTACATTAACATCTCTAAAAATGAAATCTAGGTATAAATCTAACAAATATGTAAAGCTCTATATGAGGAAAACTATAAAATTCTAATAAAAGAAATCAAAGAGCTAAATTAAAAGAGAGATATTCCATTCTCAGTATAGGAAGATAATATTGTCAAAATGTCCTTTTTCCGAATTTGAGCTATAGATTGCATGCAATTTAATTCAAATTCCCAATAAACTTTTAATGAATATTGACTAAATGATTCTAAAGTTTTTATGGTGAGGCAAAAGTTACACCACAATATTGAAAGTGAAGAACAAAGTTGGAGGATGGACACTACCTAAGCTCGATATTATAAATCAACAATAATCAAATCATCAACATTATAAATCAACAGTAATCAGTGCAATGTTGATTTAAGGGTATACAAATAGGATAATGAAACAAAATAGAAAGCACAGAAATATACCTCATAAACATAGCTAACTGATCTTTGACAAAGGAGTAAAAGTAATAAAATGGACCAAAGATATTCTCTTCAACAAATTGTGCTAGAGGTGTTCCCATTATGGCTCAGGGGAAACAAACCCAACTATTATCCATGAAGATGAAAGTTTGATCCCTGGCTTCACTAAGTGGGTTAAGAATCCGGCATTGCCATGAGCTGTGGTGTAAGTCAGAGATGCCTCTTGGATCTGGCATTGCTGTGGCTGTGGCATAGGCCAGAGGCTACAGCTCTGATTTGACCCCTAGCCTGGGAACCTCCATATGCCACAGGTGTGGCCCTAAAAAAAACTGACCAAAAAAAATTGGTGCTGGAACAACTGGACTTCACATGTTAAAAAAAAAAAAAAAAAAAAAGAATCCAGACAAAAATTTAACCTCTCACAAAAATTAACTCAAAATGGATCATAGATATAAATGTAAATTTTTTTAAGTTCCACAAGGTAATATAAGAAAAAATCTAGATGTCCTTGAGTGTGGTGATGCTTTCATTAAAATTAAAGAGTTCTGCTCTGTAAAAGGAATATTAAGAATATGAGAAAACAAAAACACATTGGGAGAAAGTATTTGCAAAAGACACATCTGAAAAACACTCTTATCTAGAATATACAAAGAACTCTTAAAACTCAACAATAAGAAAACAAAAAATCTGATTAAAAAAAAGGACAAAGACTTTAACAGACACTTCACCAAAGAAGATATATAGATCACAAGCACATGAAAATATGTTCTACTCATATATCACCAGGGAAATTCATATTAAAACAATAAGACATCACTGGAAATCTATATGGGTGACCAAAATCTAGGATACTGACAACACCAAATGTTAGCAAGGATGTGGAAGAACAGGAACTCCCATTATTAGTGGTAATAAAAAATGATAAACCACTTTGGAAAAGACAATTCAGCAGTTTCCTACAAAATTAAACATATTCTAATCATACTATCCTGCATTTGCATTTACACAAAAGAGTTGAAAACTTATGTCCACACAAAAATCTATTGGAAGATATTAATGTTTAGTGTTTTTGTTTTGTTTGTGGTTGTTTTGGTTTTTTGAGGGGAATTTTTTTTGTTTTTTGGGGTATTTTTCCCTTTTTCTTTCTTTCTTTCTTTCTTTTTTTTTTTTTTTTGACCATGCCAGGGCGCATGGCATTCCAGGGCCAGGGATCAGATCTGAGTTGCAATTATGACCTAGGCTGCAGCTGTGGCAATGCCAGATCCTTAACCCACTGTGCCAGTCTGGGGAGAAAAACTTCATCCCAGCTCTCCCAAGATGCCACACATCCCATTGTGCCACAACAGCATGCAAATGTTTTTAGTAGCTACATTCAAAATGCCAGCACCTTTCAGTATGCAAAAGATTGAAACACTGTGGTACATCCAAACAACAGTATACATCCAATCTTAAGAAGAAATGAGCTATCAAATCATGGAAAGATTTGAAAGAAACAAATACCTATTATTAAACTGAAATAAACCAGTGTGAAAAGACTGTATCAGAATTGAAATTTTACATATTCTATGACAATCTGGAAATGGCAAAAATCAAAAGAATACAGTAAAAATATCAGTGGCTGCCAGTGGTTTAGGGAGGAAAGAGAGATGACTATGTGGCAGAGAATTTTTAAGGCAGTAACTATTCTGGAGTTCCCATCGTGGCTCAGTGGTTAACAAATCTGACTAAGAACCATGAGGCTGCCGGTTCGGTTCCCAGCCTTGCTCAGTGGGTTAAGGATCCAGTGTTGTCGTGAGCTTTGGTGTAAGGTTGCAGACGTAGCTCGGATCCCGCGTTGCTGTGGCTCTGGCATAGGCTTGGCAGCTACAGCTCCTAGCCTGGGAACCTCCATATGCCACGGGTGCAGCCCTAGAAAAGGCAAAAAGGCAAAAAGGCAAAAAAAAAAAAAGGCAGTAACTATTCTGTACAATAAAATAATGGTGGATAAATAACATTAAATATCTGTCCAACTCAAAATGTCCAACAACTAAAGTCAGCCTTAAGGTAAACTATGGGTTTTGTTTGATGATGTTTCAGTTTAGGTTCATTCACTGCAACAAATGTACCACTCTGGATGAGCATGTTAATAGTGAGGCGTAGTATGCAAGATTGGGAGCTGAGGGATAGATGGGAAATCTATATCATTTGCTCAGTTTTGCTGTGAACTTAAAAATACTCTAAATAGTAAAGAATACTAAAATAATTAAATGAACTAATATGCTACATTACATAATATTCATTTAGTGCAAAAGAGACCAGTAAAGGAGAATAGGAAGAAAAACATCGCAATCAATGGCACCCCTCAAGCACAAACCTGGTTCTGGGAGGCTCAAGAATGTGCCTTGAGGCTAAGTGTTGATACCTTGCAGAGTTAATTGACCTGAGAGGACTTGTATCAAAAATGTTGCAATTTAGAGCCTAGAACTTCAAATTTCCATTAAGTAGAAATTCTGTGGCTGAAACTCTATTTTTAGTTTGTGAAGATTAGAATTTTTTATCACTATCATATTGGCAAATTTTATCTCTTAAACTAAATTGATTACTACCTCTAATTGATTAGTATCTCTAGTTGTGATGTTTTCTATATCATATCTTACCTGGAAAAAATAGAGCATATGAACATAAGCAGGATAACAATAAAATGTACCCAAATGGTTTGTTGATGCCAAGTTAATTTACCTTCTTTTTTTTCCTTATATGCATAGAAATAAGTTGTGTAAGTGAGATCAACTGGTTGCCTTTATCCAGCCAGTCAGACCTTGGAAAAATATCCCATGGGAAGATTTTAGCTGGTGTGATAAAAAACCAGGCAGATCCAAGTTACAATCAACCTTGTACACATTCCTTATAGAAAGGCTCCTTTGCATTTGAAGCAAAAGTGAGAAGACTTAGGAAGTTAACAAGAGAAACAGAGCCAGAAATAAGCTTTAATTCTTTCATAAATTTCCAGGAATTAATCCTAAATCTCTCTGAAACATCATCCAATATACATTCTTAAAATAAGATCAAAACACACATAACTATGCTTTAGGAATCATACTGCTGCTAATTTTAAACCTAGCTAATGGAAATATAATTTGAGATTTGAGCTACACTGTTTTCTGATGAAAATTCAAAATAAATCTTGAGTAAAGTCAAGAAGTATATCTAATGCCTTTCTTTAATACATCAAGTTTGTCACTTTTGATATATCAAAAGAAAATCAGATAAGCTTTAAAGGACTTATTCTTCATCTGGGTATGTTTATTTTTAAGAACCATAGTATTTCAGAGCTTAAAGAAGCTTTGAAAAACATCTAGTGAAACTGTCATTCCTCTCTAAGTAGGATAAATGGTTTTAAAAACTGTATAAGTACAAGCACCAAATATTCAAAGGGCTGGGACTCAGTGGATAAAGAATGTCACCTTTGACTTATACAATATTCACAGATTGTTCAGTGCAATAGATAGTTTCCACCACTATTTTAAAAGGCATTTACCAAAAAGAACTTAAACCCAGTATGTCTGAGAAACTACGTATCACATCAGCATTTTATTGATTTTGTGATCTAAGTTTAAATCTTTTTTAAGTTGTATTTTAGACAGAAACACATATTCATCATAATTTATCAAATACATTAAAACATATAATCATTCCACTTTTCCAAATCTTATATTCTTTTGGCACACATAGTTGAAAAAAATCCTTGATTATGGTTTCTTTCTTCCTTTAAAATCATCGGGAAAATATTAATGTCCTGATAAATTAGCAAAGCTAAGAAGTTTTTACATAAAGTAGCCTAGAACTAAGGCATGGACCAAGATTTGGTATTACTAATATAAAAAGGAAAACACATGATAAATCCAACCATTCACATTTTAAAAAATTATTTTAGGTTAAATATGGGCTAAATACTGTATTTCAAAATAATTACAAATAAAACATTAAAATAAGCATAGGTATAAATTTGGAAAAAAAATTAGGAAAAGGTTCATAGTCTCATTAAATTTAATAAGTTTATTAGGGAATCTCGGTTTTCGAAGCATAACTGTGTTTACTTTTTTCTAGAAGGTGAACTTTCTGTATGGTGTTATGTTAAACCTCACTTTTCTATTATATAGTGACTCCATCAAAGCTTTTCTTAGCTAGATTCCTTAACTACTTCACCATAGTTTTATTATTAGAATAGTCACATTTTGGAATTTATAACTTACACCCATACTTTTTATAATTTTTTTCAAAGCCTCATCTGCAGCATATGGAAGAATTTACTGGCTAGGGGTTGACTCTGAGCTACAGTTGCCAGCCTATGCTACAACCACAACAATCCCAGATCCAAACCAAATACACAAACTACAAAGAAGCTTGTGGCAAATCTGGATCCTTAACCCACTGAGAAGGCCAGTAATTGAATCTACATCCTCTTGGACATTGTGTAGGCTTCTTAATCCACTGAGCTACACGGGAACTCCTAATTTTAAATTTAATTTAGAAATGTTCTCCTCCTCCTGGCACCACCTCCCTCACCACAGTCATGGCTCTGCAGGCTTGAGGTAGGCTAGTGATTCGTGACTGAAGGAAATCTAAAACTCTGACCCACGTATCATAGTCCCTTTTGTGTTGGTGTCAGTTTTGCCTGCTATAACAAATATCATAGATCAGGTGGCTTAAACTACAAACATTCCTCTCAGTGTTGGCACTTGGGAAGTCCAAGATCAATAGATTCAATTCTATTAAGAGCCCTCTTTCTGGTTTGCAGACCGCTGCTTTCTAGTGATATTTTTGCATGGCCAAAAGAGATCAACTCTCTCTCTCATCTCTTATTTTAAGGAAACTAATTCCATTCATCAGGGCTGTACTTTCATGTCTTAATTACCTTCCAAAGTTCCCACATCTAAATAGTATCACATTAGGGATTAGGGCTTCAACAAAAATTTTGTGGGACATAAATATCAGTCCATAGCAGTTGGCGTCTCTTACTTAGAAGGCTTTCCTAGATGGAATCATTGTACAGAATGACTCAATGTTACCTTCACTTTTTATGTATATATAAAACAGAAGAAACTCATGCATCATTACAACACTGAATATTGGAAATATAGGAAGCTTCACTGCTATTATCCCTTATCTCAGCTTCTCTTGTTCCCTACAATGATATTTTCCCTGATAAGGGGTATCGCAAGGATTGATAAGCAAACATGTTGCTTAGATAGGTGTTATACTAGGAGAACAGAAAAAAATGACAATAAACTCTCATTGCATAACTACTCTTTATGGTTTGGTCCTGACTTACACTGACTGCCAGGGTAGGACAAGGATAGAGCTGTGGGAAGAAATAAGAGGATGTAGAAGTAAGCCCACTTCTGAGATCCCTCTTCAAGTCAACATAGAATGATTTTTAATTTAAGAAAGCAATACTCCAATTCAAAGGTAAAATTAAATATATTAGAGAAACACTCATTAATAAATACTGTAAAAATATTAAAACTAAGAAAAATTACAAATTCCAATAATATAATGTCATACAAAGAAAATGATGCAAAACTGCATTAAACTCACCATGACCTGGAGGAAATTTTTTCCATTTAATGAGTGTAACTAGCTCATATATGGATAAAGTAGGCCACTCTTCATAATATGGACACTTACGAATTAATTTCACCTTATGTTTATTTTCTAGCTTTGTTTTTTCCTAAAAAAAAAGGCATTATCAAAAATTTTATATTAGGTGTTTTTTAAAAAGAAGAGAGAAAGGATATAATATAGATCAATGGATGTAAAAAAATAAAATCTATATGAATAAAAATTAATAAAAAATGCATTTGAATTTTAGGGGAGCATGTCCACATAACTATATTGAACTTTTAATCTTCAGATCTGCTACTAAAATACTTCCAATTTTTTTAGACATCTACAAATATTTTTACCATTTAAAAAAATCCTATTATATTCAAGACTGCACTTAAAGTTGAATTTGACATCACATATGTGATACTGACATTTTGAAAATAAAACAAACATACAAAACAATTTTTTTAGCCAGCCACTTGAAACCACTTACATGAAGATCATTGTATCAAAAGAAACCTGTTAGGGATTAAATAAAAAAAGATAGATGTCTCCTCACTGTTGCTGATGCCCATGCCCTATAGCACCTGCCCCAGGATCTGGCAGAGCATGGCCATAGGAGTTATGTTATCTATACCAACTTCCCCTGTCATCCATGGAAGGAGAAATAGGAGAGGGGATAAATTTTGGAATATAACTAAAAGACAATAAATTGTTACATTTGAAGAAAATATCCTAATGCAGCAGAATTAAACTGTGATCACCTATTAATATATCTCTGGGTTCGATGTGTGTTATAACTATGAAGTAGCATGTCAATAACTCCCAAGTATTTTTTTCTCCTAAGGTAGACAGTAGAGATTTAGATATCTGGCTGTCTGAACATTCTGGTATCCCTGATACAAGACATGCTCTTGAAGCCCAAAACATACAGTTGTGGAATTAATGAGAAAAATGAATGAGTGAATGAAGGACTGAATTTTAGATACATGAAAAACCAAAAACACTCTAAGATAATAAATTATATCCATAGAGAGCTTTCTTTCCACTTCAGCTACTCATCACAGGCTTAAATGATGTTCATCAAATAAATCATATTTTTGTGGTCTCTAGTTAAAGTCAAATTAAAATAGAAAAGACATATGGACATCTTCTGTCCAAAGAGGCAAAACTTAGCATTTTAATTTATACCCATATTGTGTTAATATATGGATTAGATATGGTCATACCGATTTTAACTTTGCATAATTCTTTGCAGGGATTTTAAGAATTTCGCAGTCTTCTTCTGTCACCACTGCATACTCCTTTGCTTCTGATTCAATCTGAGCTGTAATTTCCAGGGTTCCAAAGGTACTCCATTGCCCAAGCTGTAAAAATACCAAAGGCAACTTAACTTTCATTATTATTTTTCAATATAAAAATAACAGTGATGGTGATAGGAACAATCTAGAAGAGTTTGCAAAAGGAAGAAGTGTAGGTCAGACTTCAGGTCTTTGAAAGAAAGAGTCTGAACAGATTTGCATGGATTTTATACTCCTTCTGCCCAATGTCACTTGCCAAAAGCAATAAAACATTTTTATTTTTTTCACTAAGATAAAGAAAATAAAGGAACAGATCTCCTGTTTTATTCACTGATTTATTTTAAGTACCTGAACTAGTGCTTGGTACATAGTAGCCACTCAATAAATATTTGTTGAAGGAATGAGGACATAGTACAATATCCATGGTCTTCTGTAGATTTTAATATACTCATATATTGGTAGTAACAAAGAAAACGAATGTAGTGTTAGGCATTGTATACATTACTGTTATATATATGTATTCATGTAGGGCCTCCTAATTTATTATGTAATAAATAAATATTAAGCATGGCAAAAATGTTTCACTAGAATGCACATTGTAAGTTATTAGGATGTAGAGAGAATGTGTATATCTACATAGAGGATCTATATTCAGGTTTGCTGTGAAAAACTGGAGGACTTAAAGTAAAACAAGGAAAACTTCTTAGAGAAAGTATTGGGTCCATATGGCTATCTAAAAACGACATAGGCGAACCTCCTTTCTTCCACTTCAAATGCATAGAAAAACTGAATATTTTTATTTTAGTTGAATGAATAGCTGAGATTGAATCTGCAAGTTCAGAAATAAAGAGGGGATTTAAACAGTTATTCCAAAAGCCAAAGTGGCCCACAGTGATATCAAACTAGAACAAAGCCCTGAGGGATTAAGTTCTGGGGCTTGTCCTGCAATGGAAATAGGAGATGAGACTCAGAACCATATAAGGTGAGGAACTGGAGTTGAGCCTTTTTGCCTGAAGCCTAGAACATGGAAGGATTGCCCCTTGTGTGAAACAGAGACAACTGAAACAGAGACAACAAAACCTTCACTCATTAATCTACCTGTGGAACTGGGGAGAATTGTCATAAAATCAGGATCCTAGGTCTGCTACTTGTGTGAATGCAGAGTAAACATTCACACAAAATACAGGACCCAAACATAATGTAAAGCTTGGTACACAACTGAAAAAAAGAAAAACGAAACAAAGCAAAACTAGGATCCAGGAAAGTGCAATTTTAAAACCTTATGCATGAATTTGAGAGAAAAGAAATTCCATCAGAAAGCAATCTTTGCTTGATAATAAAATAATGATTAAAAATTGCAAGTCACACAAGTGAATAGACCCTTATGAGAAAAACTCAACAAAGAACTAAAAAAAAAAAAAAAAACAACCTAAAACAAGATGTACGTTTATTATACTTAGACCATAAAGGGAGAACATGACATTACAGAAGCAAAAAGAAACATTTTGTAAAAGGACAAAATGAAATTTTCATAAATAAAAAATTAACTTATTGAAAGAAAAAACATAAGGAATGCATTAATTAGTAGAAAAAATAAATAAAGAGTTCAAGACATGGAAAAAATATATGAGAAAATTATTCAGAATAAACCATAAAAATATAGAAGGAATGGAATAAGTGGGTATTTCTTAAGATATAGATGATAGACAGAGACCATTCAACATAAATCTACTAGGATTTCCAAAGAAAGCAAAAAGAATGAGAGTGAGGTAATTAATAAGTAACAATGGCTTCAAATTTCCAGAACAGAGATGAGTCTTGAAAATAAAGGAGGACACAAAATCTACATATATATATTTATATTTTATATCATTGCTCAAGATTTGCTGTATTTCCTTAAACTTTCTCCTCCAAATCCAACTTCATCATCTTATTAGCTATCAGAAATTTTGAATAGATGTTTTCTATATATTTTTCCAGATTTTTCTGATTGTTTTTATGTATAAGATTTAGCCTGAGTTACCTAATAAAGCAGTATAAGCATAAATCTTATGTAACTTTGAGTAACATTCTTAAGGCTTTATTTCTCGATTCATTAACCAATATCATCAGACTCCCTAATACTATTAGGAAAGTATTCAACTTCCAATACTCTTCACCCACTCGCTTATTTTGGTTGAATTAATTTTATTATTGCATTTCCATTCCATTCTGTAACTATAGTCATCTTCAAAATGCTCAGGAAAAAGAACAATCAAACTAGAATATTTGCTTAAAATAACATAGTGTGAGTATAAAACTAAAACAAAAGCAATAATTTTCGGAAGCATGTGGAACAAATTGCTAAAAAATTAATTTTAGAGGAACAACATGTAATCCAAAATAACGTTATGCAAAGAAATTAATATAGAAAATTGGTGCCAGTTTAGAGTAAGGTGTAGAAGTATAAATACAGTTTATTCAGAGAAGTGGGGTAAAAATGACAGAATACCTATTAAACTTTTCTTTAAGCTTTTTTGTATTTTATCAATAATATGAAGTATTATGAAATTGTAGACTTTTTAGACATTTAAAATGCAGGTTCAAAAACAATTTAAAAATGGGCAGAAGATCTAAATAGACATTTCTCCAAAGAAGACATATATATGCCCAAAAAGCATTGAAAGAGTGTTCTTATTATTAGAGAAATACAAATCAAAATTACTATGAGGTACCACCTCACATTGGTCAGAATGACCATGATCAAAAAGTGTACAAATAACAAATTCTGGAGGGATACGGAGAAAAGAGAACCTTCCTACACTGGTGGTGGGAATGTAAATTGGTACAACCTCTATGGAAAACAGTATGGAGGTTCCTCAAAAAAATAAAAATAGAACTACCATGTGATCCAGCAATCCCACTCGTGGGCATCTATCCAGAGAAAACTGCAATTTCCAAAGATACTTGCAGCCCAACGGTCATCAGAGCACTTTTTAAAAGTGCTAAGAAATGCAATCAGGAGGAGGAAAGATGGCAGAAAAGTAAGGGGACACACTTGCCCTCTCCCATAAACACAACAAAAAAAACACATCTACAGGTTAAATGACTCGCACAGAACAGCAATCAATCACTGGCAGAAGAACCTAAACTCCAATAACGGCAAGAATCTTGTGACATAACTGGGTAAAACAAGAGAAAAGTGGAGAGAAGGGGAATCTGATCTGGACTGGCGCTCCCAAAAGGGAACTGTGGAGGAGAAAGGGATCCCACACCTTGGAAAGTCACCTACTCGACGGAAAGATCAACCAAATCGGGAGTGCCCGTTGTGGCTCAGTGGTTAATGAATCCGACTAGGAACCATGAGGTCGTGGGTTTGATCCCTGGCCTTGCTCAGTGGGTTAAAGATCCAGCATTGCCGTGAGCTGTGGTGTAGGTCGCAGACACAGCTTGGATCCTGCATTGCTGTGGCTCTGGTGTAGGGCGGTGGCTACAGCTCCAATTTGATCCCTAGCCTGGGAACCTCCATATGCTGCAAGAGCAGCCCAAGGAATGGCAAAAAGAAAAAAAAAAAAAAAGATCAACCAAATCAGAGGAATCTCCAGATGCAGAGAAGAGTGCAGCAGTAAGTCAGAGTTCTGAAAAGCAGAGTGAGAACCAAACAGATCATCTGAAATACTGGCACAGTCACCAAAAATTGAGACGCTTGGGTTGAGGCTGAGCACGGAGACCGTGGCTCTGGAGGTTAGTCCCCAGGAAAGGGCTGGGGTGGGTGGAGCGGAGACTGCCTGAGGGGTCTAGGAATCGGTCTGTCAAGTTTGATGGGGCAGAGACTGCCTGGGAGACTAGAAAGCAGAGTGTTGTAGGGGGAGGGAGCAATATGTTAACAGCTGGGATGTGGAAAGCCACATAAGAGGGAACCTGGGAGAAGAGCTGGATCTGCAGGAGAGACAAGGCGTGAGTTTTGGGGAGGGGAGAGAAGAAGGGGTGGGCCACCATAGAATACTCCCCACGCCACAGCAAGCTCACCAGCCTGCCAGCTATCAGAAAGCTGTGCTTCACAGTGCATCCCCCCTCCCTCTACCCCTCACACACGAGCTGGACCTGAGGCTGCCTGCCATCCTGGAGGGCTGGCCTAAATATTTGCTGGAAGCCTACCACCACAGGGGCTTTCCCTTTCCTGGCCTGATTGCCCTGTGGAGGAGCTACACCCCTGAGGAGCAGCACCCAACACCACCAGCCCCTGGGAAAAGGCCTACAGCCAATAAAAGCTAGAACAAGCTTGGCCGGGCAGTGAAAAAAATCTGCCCCTATTCTCAGGCAGTCCTTCCAAGTTGGGGTGCCCTGGGGAAGAGCCTCTTGGGTTCGCAGCAGCTCAGCTATCTGCTCCAGCCCTCAAGGGGTGCAGCACTGCCCTGGAACAGGTGCCCAGCAACACCAGCCCCCTGTAAGAGCCCCACAGCCCAAAAACACCAGAGCAAACTCTGCCCGTCCAAGTGAAATCTGCTTCCATCGTGGTGTGGATCTCCCAGTCCTGTCTGCTCTCACGAAGTCCTCCTTTGCTTCAGAGAGACCATGTCAGCCCCTCCCACCCTCTGGAAAAGCCATGCTGCCTCAAAGAAGACTGACCAACAACGCCAGCCCTCAGGAAACATTCCACAGCAGTGCCAAGGCAAACACTGCCCGGCCACAGAGAGTACAACTCCACCAGGAAAAAGGAAAACAACAAGCAAGATGAAGAAGCTGAGAAACCACCCCCAGTTAAACCAACAGGAGAACTCACCTAAATCGGTCAGCAATGAAACAGATCTCTGCAGTCTGATAGACCTGGAGTTCAAAAGAGAAATAGTGAAAATACTGAAGCAATGAAGAGAAGATATGAACAGTAATGCAGACACCCTCAGAAAGGAACTGGAAAATATAAGGAGGGCCAAGAAAAACTAGAAAATTCATTTGCAGGGATACAAACTGAACTAAGGGCAGGAAAAACCAGAATGAATAATGCAGAAGAACGAATTAGTGATGTGGAAGATAGAATAATGGAAATCACCCAATCAGGTCAGCAGACACAAAACCAAATGAAAAAACATGAAAGCAATAAGCAATATAAGAGACCTATGGGATAATATAAAGCGGGCCAATCTACGCATAATAGGAATTCCAGAAGGAGTAGAAAAAGATAAGGAGATGGAAAATATATTTGAAGAAATTATCGCTGGAAACTTCCCAAATCTAAAGGATACTGAGTTCAAGATAGAGGAAGCACAGAGGGCCCCAAACAAATTGAACCCAAATAGACCCACACCAAGACACATCATAATAAAAATGGCAAAAGTTAGTGATAAAGAGAGGATCCTAAAGGCAGCAGGAGAAAAGCAGAATGTTACCTACAAGGGAACCCCCATAGGATTATCAGCTGATTTCTCTACAGAAACACTACAGGCCGGGAGGGAATGGCAAGAGATATTTAAAGTGCTAAAAGGAAAAAATACGCAACCTAGAATACTCTATCCAGCAAGAATATCATTGAAAATAGAAGGGGAAATAAAATATTTTCCCAACAAACAAAAGCTAAAAGAATACAGCAATATAAAACCCAGGCTAAAAGAAATACTGGAAGGGTTTCTCTAAACCAAAAAGAAAGGAAGGAAAGAAAGTGAGGAACAGAAAAAAAAAAGAAGAGGAAGAACTAGGATTGAGGAAACCACAATCAGTGAGCAGTCACTCAAATAAGCCAGCATTCAGATTTAATCATGAACATGTTTCAAACAAAATAAAATTAAAAAGAAAAAAAAAAGAGTCATCGAAATTGTAAAATGTGGGCAAGGGATGTTAGGAAATAAATAGACCTGATCTTTGTTTGTTTGTTTCTCTTCTTAATTTAACACAGTAATGAAGTGTTTGAACCTACAGGACCATCAGGCTAAAACACACAATTATAGGAAGGGGTTAGCATACTTAAAAAACAGGGCAACCACAAGCCAAAACCAAACGTTGCATTCACAAAAAATGAAAAAAATACTCAAATAGATAATAACCAGAGACCATCCATCCAAAAAAAGAAAGGAAGAATGGAGAACCATACAATCAACTGGAACATGAGGTTCAAAATGGCAATAAATAATCATCTATCAATTACTACTTTAAATGCCAATGGACTGAATGCCCCAATCAAAAGACACAGAGTGGCTGAGTGAATAAAAAGGCAAAAACCTTCAATATGATGCCTACAAGAAACAAACCTTAGGAGTTGCCATCATGGTCAGTGGTTAACGAATCCGACTAGGAACCATGAGGTTGCGGGTTCGGTCCTTGCCCTTGCTCAGTGGGTTAACGATCCGGCATTGCCGTGAGCTGTGGTGTAGGTTGTAGACGCGGCTTGGACCCCACATTGCTGTGGCTCTGCTGTAGGCTAGTGGCTACAGCTCCAATTCGACCCCTAGCCTGGGAACCTCCATATGCCATGGGAGCAGCCCAAGAAATAGCAAAAAGACAAAAAAAAAAAAAAAAAAAAAAAAAAGAAATTCACCTTAGGACAAAGAATACATATGGACTGAAATGAAGGGGTGGGAAAAAATATTTCAAGCCAATAGACATCACAGGAAATCAGGCATTGCAATACTCATATCAGACAAAATAGACTTTAAAACAAAAGATATAAAGAAAGACAAAGAAGAACACTATTTAATGATTAAGGGATCCATCCAAGGAGAGGATGTTACTATCGTCAACATATATGCCCCAAATATAGGAGCACCCAGATACATACAACAAATACTAACAGACATAAAGGGAGAAATCAATGGGAATGCAGTCATAGTAGGAGATTTTAATACCCAACTCACACAAATGGACAGATCCTCTAGACAGAAAACCAATAAAGCCACAGAGATCCTGAAGGAAACAATAGAAAAGTTAGACTTAATTGGTATCTTCAGGACACTAAATCCAAAAAAATCAGAATACACATTCTCTCAAGTGCACATCGAACATTCTCAAGAATCGACCACATATTAGGACACAAAGCTAACCTCAACAAATTTAAGAGCATAGAAATTATCTCAAATATCTTCTCTGACCACAATGCCATGAAACTAGAAATCAACCATGGGAAAAGAAATGAGAGAAAACCTACTACATGGAGACTAAACAACATGCTACTAAAAAACCAATGGGTCAATGAGGAAATCAAGAAGGAAATTAAAAAATACCTTGAAACAAATGATAATGAAGACACAACCTCTCAAAATTTATGGGATGCTGCGAAAGCAGTGCTCAGAGGGAAATTGATAGCGATACAGGCCTTCCTCAAAAAAGAAGAAAGATCCCAAATGGGCAACTTAACCCTCCACCTAAACGTATTAGAAAAAGAAGAACAAAAAAGTCCTAAAGTCAGCAGAAGGAAGGAAATTATAAAGATCAAAGAAGAAATCAATAAAATAGAGATTCAAAAAACAATAGAGAAAATTAATAAAACTAAGAGCTGGTTCTTTGAAAAGGTACACAAAATTGACAAACCCCTGGCCAGACTCACTAAAAAGAGGAGAGAAAGAACTCAAATAACCAAAATTAGAAAAGAAAAAGGAGAAATCACAACGGATACGGCAGAAATACAAAAAACCATAAGAGAATACTAGGAACAACTATGTGCCAACAAATTTGACAACCTGGAAGAAATGGACAATTTTCTAGAATCTTACAGCCTGCCAAAACCGAATCAAGCAGAAACAGACCAACTGAACAGACCGATCCCTAGAAATGAAATTGAAGAGGTCATAAAAACACTCCCTACAAATAAAAGTCCAGGGCCAGATGGCTTCACAGGCGAATTCTATGAAACTTATAAAGAGGATGTGGTGCCCATCCTCCTTAAACTCTTTCAAAAGGTCGAAGAAGAAGGCATACTCCCAAAGACATTCTAGGATGCCACCATCACCCTCATTCCAAAACCAGACGAAGATACCACCAAAAAAGAAAACTATCAGCCAATAACTTTGATGAACATAGATGCAAAAATTCTCAACAAAATCTTAGCCAGCTGATTCCAAAAACATATAAAAAAAAATCATACACCATGACCAGGTAGGGTTCATCCCAGGTTCACAAGGATGGTTCAACATACACAAATCAATCAAGGCCCTACACCACATTAACAAAAGAAAAGTCAAAAATCATATGATCATCTCAATAGATGCAGAAAAAGCATTTGACAAAGTTCAACATCCATTCATGTTCAAGACCCTCGCCAAAGTGGCTAGAGAGGGAGCATTCCTGAACATGATCAAAGCCATTTATGATAAACCCACAGCAAATATAATACTCAATGGGGAAAAACTGAAAGCCTTCTCACTCAAATCTGGAACAAGACAGGGATGCCCACTCTCACCACCTCTCGTCAACATAGTTTTGGAAGTCCTAGCCACAGCAATTAGACAAACAAAAGAAATCAAAGGCATCCATATAGGAAGAGAAGAGGTAAAACTGCCACTGTATGCAGATGACATGATACTATACCTAGAAAACCCTAAGGACTCAACCCAAAAACTACTTGAACTGATTAATAAATTCAGCAAAGTATCAGAATATGAGACTAACATTCAGAAGTCAGTCACATTTCTGTACACCAACAATGAAATATTAGAAAAGGAATACAAAAATACAATACCTTTAAAACTGCACCTCACAAAATCAAATACCTCAGAATACACCTGACCAAGGAGGTAAAGGACTTATATACCGAGAACTATCAAACTTTAATCAAAGAAATCAAAGAAGATGCAAAGAAATGGAAAGATATTCCATGTTCCTGGATTGGGAAAATCAATATTGTACAAATGGCCATACTACCCAAAGCAGTCTACAGATTCAATGCAATCCCTATCAAATTACCCATGACATTTTTCACAGAACTGGAACAAACAATCCACAAATTTATATGGAACCCCAAAAGACCCAGAAGCACCAAAGCAATCCTGAGAAACAAAAACCAAGCAGGAGGCATAACTCTCCCAGACCTCAAAAAATATTACAGAGCCACAGTCACCAAAACAGTGTGGTACTGGTATCAAAACAGACAGACAGACCAATGGAACAGAAGAGAGAATCCGGAAATAAACCCCGACACCTATGGTCAATTAGTCTTTGACAAGGGAGGCAAGAACATAAAATTGGATAAAGAAAGTCTATTCAGCAGGAATTGCTGGGAAACCTGGACAGATGCATGCAAAGCAATGAAATTAGAACACACCCTCACACCATGCACAAAAATAAACTCAAAATGGCTGAAAGACTTAAATATAAGGCAGGACACCACCAAACTCCTAGAAGAAAACATAGGCAAAACACTCTCTGACATCAACCTCATGAATATTTTCTCAGGCCAGTCTCCCAAGGCAACAGAAATAAGAGCAAAAATAAACCCATGGGACCTAATCAAACTGAAAAGCTTTTGCACAGCAAAGGAAACCAGAAAGGAAACAAAAAGACAACTTTCAGAATGGGAGAAAATAGTTTCAAATGATGCAACGGACAAGGGCTTAATCTCTAGAATATACAAGCAACTTATCCAACTCAACAGCAAAAAAGCCAATCACCCAATGGAAAAATGGGCAAAAGACCTGAATAGACTGTTCTCCAAGGAAGAGATACAGATGGCCAGCAAACACATGAGAAAATGCTCAACATCGCTGATCATAAGAGAAATGCAAATCAAAACTACCATGAGATACCACCTCACACCAGTCTGAATGGCCCTCATTAATTAGTCCACAAAGAACAAGTGCTGGAGGGGCTGTGGAGAAAAGGGAACCCTCGTGCACTGTTGGTGGGAATGTAAACTGGTACAGCCACTATGGAGAACAGTTTGGAGATACCTTAGAAATCTATCCGTAGAACTTCCATATGACCCTGCAATCCCACTCTTGGGCGTATATCCGGACAAAACTCTACTTAAAAGAGACACATGCACCCGCATGTTCATTGCAGCCCTATTCACAATAGCCAGGACATGGAAACAACCCAAATGTCCATCAACAGATGATTGGATTAGGAAGATGGGGTATATATACACAATGGAATGCTACTCAGCCATAAAAAAGAATGACATAATGCCATTTGCAGCAACATGGATGGAACTAGAGAATCTCATACTGAGTGAAATGAGCCAGAAAGACAAAGACAAATACCATATGATATCACTTATAACTGGAATCTAATATCCAGCACAAATGAACATCTCCTCAGAAAAGAAAATCATGGACTTGGAGAAGAGACTTGTGGCTGCCTGATGGGAGGGGGAGGGAGTGGGAGGGATCGGGAGCTTGGGGTTATCAGACACAACTTAGAATAGATATACAATGAGATCCTGCTGAGTAGCATTGAGAACTATGTCTAGATACTCATATTGCAACAGAACAAGGGGTGAGGGAAAAAAAATGGATACATGTAAGAGCAATTTGATTCCCATGTTGTACAGCAGGAAAAAAAATAAATAAAAAAAATATGAACCTCCACAGGAAAAAAAAAAAAAGAAAGAAAGAATTACAATAAATTTAAATGTCCATTTGCATAGGAATGGATTAAGAAATTTTGGTACATATTGGCAATGGAATACTATTCAGCCATGAAAATAGTGAAATAATGACATTTGCAGCAACATAGATTACCTAGCCATGATCATACTATGTGAAATAAGTCAAAGACAAAAATATGGTATTACTTATATGTGGAATCCAAAAATAGTATAAATGAACTCATTTACAAAATAGAAAAAGACTCACAAACATAAAAATTATAATTACCAAAGGGGATGGAGGCTAGGTAGCTATGAACTGAGAGTGTGGTTAACACATGAATACTACCATAAGTAAAATAGATAATCAACAAGGATATACTGTATAGCATAGGAATTCCATTCAATATCTTAAAATAAACTATAGTGGAAAAGAATAGGAAAAAATATATAGATATATGCAAACATACATATAATGGAATCACTTTGCTGTACACCTGAAATTAATACAATATTGTGAATCAAGCATTTTATTATCTTTATATTGATACTTAAAATGCCTTAAATTGTATACATCAAATATTTGCAGTTGTTATCTTTGGATGATGGAATTGCAGGTAATTATCCTTATTTTTATGTGTCTCTCTGAATTTTCTGAATTTTTCAATAAATATAATTTAAAATAGGACATTATAAGGCCATTTACATGACTTACAACTCAATCTTTCTAAATGTTTTTTGGAAAATATTCATTAAGTCTATGTAGATGTTCCTATTTTCCTGGAGATATTTATTAGAAATACACAAAACAAATAGTTTGTCTCACCTCTAAGCTTTTGTTATTTCATTGAAAATGGATAGATATCTTTATTGGGAAATGATGTTCTCATGATTTAAAAATTAACTTCTCTAATAGTGCATAACCCAACAACCTATCTCTGAATATTAGGAGTTGGTAAAATCATTAAGATTTCTTCTGAATAAAAACATCATGTTGAGACTTGCATTTTGCCAAAATGAAAAACAGAACACTTTCACAGGTATCGTTTTTGTTTTGTTTTATTTTTTTCCATTGTTTCAAGCTTCTAGGCACATTAAAAGAGATCAATATCTAAAATTACAGTTTCTATTTTTAAACCAAGAAAAGGTCTTGTTCTTAACACCATGAAACATATTTCCTTTTCTAAGGGACTGAAAAAGCAGAGAGAGAAAATGCAAAGGCTTTTTAGATCAGGGATTCATGACTGAGGTCTAAAGATAGACTTTTAAAGACTTTCAAACTCCTAATGTATTATGCCACATTGTGATTATTTGTAAATTTCCATTTTCCTTGAGTTTCTATAGCATT
Source organism: Sus scrofa (assembly GCF_054392235.1). Classification (NCBI taxonomy): domain Eukaryota; kingdom Metazoa; phylum Chordata; class Mammalia; order Artiodactyla; family Suidae; genus Sus; species Sus scrofa. The sequence continues at coordinate 53,931,409 of NC_139386.1, forward strand.
TATTAAATTTTCAAAGTTTTCTGTTTTCTCACAGGTTAAAAAGCACTGTTGCAGATAGAAAAATATTATTTTTCCACCATGATTAAATGGCTTATGTAGAAAGTACTTTCTTACAACTAAACAATGTTGTACAATAATAGAGGGATAAAAAGATGTATTTTATAATCTTTCACGTACTTAGAGAGATTTGGGCCATATTGGGGCTATACTGTGATATCTAGAAGGAAGAAACAGGAACAGACTTAATGTGAGGACAATCTTCTTGGAACTTAACTCATTCCACTGGCTGAGATATTGCACTGTGTGTCTCTGTAGTAGTTCCCGGGGTACACTCATTCCAACCTGTATGCTGAGTCAAAGAAGACATTTTCTATTGTAGGAAAATAACTGATATTTTAAGATTATATAGATAATGATGCAGGCTCTAAGTAAAACTACAAATCAAGTTGATTTTTAGATATAGTCCATAAATTCCTCTTTAAAAGTTTGGCTAAATGAAACATCTTTTATGTCCTTCACACATTTTAGCAAGAGACTAGACATCATAATGGATAAGAAAAGATGTTCTTTTTATTTGCTCTAAAACAGTTGGTTCTTTCAAACACCCTCAGGGTATTTCCACCTCTTCAGTTGTTCACATGACACACTTGTCTGAAATATCTAGCACACTGACTGTTTATCTGAATTCTACCCAGCTTCAAGGTCCAGTTTAAATCTTATCCTTTTCGGAAACTCTCCTGGTTTAATCACAATTATCCCTCTGATTTCCAATAAAATATGTACTATGCTGTTTTGTTATATAACAAGCAATGCTCTCATAAGTGAGGGCACTCTACAAAATAAGATATTACTATCTTAAAATTGCGAGGATAAAGAAATTTCCTTCCATATAATAATAATAATATAGGGAGATTTTCAACAGCAAATGAACTTGAGTTGTGTAATATCACATGGTGCCACTTTTAAGACCAGTAATATTCAAATTAAATGGCTTACCTGATGCCTTTTTAAATTCCACTCTGGTTATAGAATATTTCAAGTTTAAATCAGTTGAATCAACCATTTGATATTTGTTGAGAAGTAACCTAAGATTTAGCACCAAATCAATTTTTTAAATGTCCCAAATGCATTTAAAAAGAATGTACTTTCTGCAATTGCTGTTTGCAATGTTGAATACAGGTCTATTAGATCAACTTTGATAATTGTGTTATTCAGAATTTCTTTATCTCATTCTGCAGCAGTTTCCAGCTTTCAGACTCAAATTGGATATTGGTCACAGATTTTGAACTTGCCAGCTTTCAGAATTCCTTCGCCAATTTCTTCTATATCTCTCTATCTATCATCTGTCTATCTATTTTTCTATACATCTATCTTTCTATCTTCTATCGGCTCTGACATATAAGTAATTACAGAGTTCAGCGTTTTGTTCTGTGAAACTTGGGAATAGGCAAATGTCTAAAAGAAAAGAGAGACACCAAGTTCTTTTACTCTGATTTTCTTTTTCCAGTATCTTGGCCCCTAAATTTTTGACTGAACTCAAAGTTCTGTCACTCTGGTACTCTAAGACTTATGAAAGTTTGGATTCACTCTTTTCTTCTTAGTTGTTCCATCCCTATGATATTTAAAAATTGTCAGTTGCCTCAAAGAAAAAGCCACAGAAAATTTCTGTATCAAAACAATGTGTTTCTCTTCTTTTGTGAAGCATAGCCCTTCAAATCCTGGTTCATTTGGTTACCCTTAAATACCTTCAGAACTATTCTTTTTTTTAAAATTTTATTATAGATGATTTACAATGTTCTATCAATTTAAGCTCTACAACAAAGTGACCCAGTTATACATATATACACATTCTTTTTCTCATAATATTTTCCATCAAGAACTATTCATCTATTTGTACACATTGGATACTAATGAGAGTATGTGAGTACTTAGTATTAATTGCAATTTGCAAGTTGTCATGTAAGTGTGTCTTGTTTATTTTTCTCTCTGAATTAAATCTCTTTTCAAAGTCTTTTAAAGAGCTATATAGTTTCTATTTCATATACCAAATATAACTAGGGATGCAGAAAAGGGTAGAAGAACAAAGAAAAAATCACCCGGAGAATTCATAAGAAATATGTTCCTGATGTGTGTCATTCCATTCACAATGTAAATTCTTCTGAACAGCCCAGAATGCAACCTATCTCAGAATAGCTCAGCTGATAACCATAAGCTAAATCTCAGATGGATTCCCAGTATTTCCTCATGCATTTTTTTTATGTTTCATAGAGATAAACTCATATATTTCATAATTTCTAAACATTTTTGATCTTAAATTAATACTACTGATTAGTTATAGATGAGAAAAATAACTTTTCATATGTCTATTATTTGAGACTTTTTATTTTATTATTACAAAGGAGAATTTAATCAATCTGATATATAGGACTGAACCATTCAACCAGTAGAAATAATCATTCCAGCAAAATGACCCTTCTATCCTGAGAGGTTATACTGCAAGAACTATGCATGGTATAGTCACAATAATTTAATGGTAAGCATTAAGAAGTAAAAAATATTTCTGTATAATATGAAATTCAATGTCAACTAAAGGAAATGCTAGCTTCTACTTTAAATAGTCATAAGCTTTAAAAATTAGCATGTAATGGTCAGTAAAAAATTAATGGATCATGTGTTGAAATGAATATTTGATGTGATTTCATACATAAGTGCTCATCAAATGTCCAATAGCTATTGCAGTTATAAAATCTAGAGCACCTTAATGGGTTAACGCCATTCATGTGCTGTAGGGCTTATCAATTTTTAAATTAATTGCTTTTATGTGATTTGAATTTTACATAAAAGATTATATATCTTGGTAGCTTTATATAGCAGACTCTCTTTTTCTAATAAGCCAGAAACACTACTTCCTGATTTTATATTCAAAATGGAACATTTCCCCCACATAGCGCTGAATTCAATGTTCATATATCCATTATTTCTGAGTTTAATGTATTCTTACAAAGAAGATTCAGTTGAATAAGCTTAGATATGAACTAAAATAACGGTGTCAACCTAATCTGAATGTGAAAATGATTTAATATTTACATTTCAGTTATAGTAAAAGTTAAGTACTTAGAATTTCATTTTGGACTATTCCATATTTGCCATTAAAGAACTCTAAGTTTCTTAAATATACTCTCCACTTTTGCAACTGTATAGCCTATTTTTTAAACTTTTCAATGTACAATTTATCCTTGAACAACATGAGTCAAACTGCATGAGTCCACATAAATGCAGGGTTTTTTTAATAAATATATTGGAAAGAGTTTTGGAGATTTGTGACAATTTGAAAAGCCCCAAATTTTGTAATCTAGAAATATCAAAAAAGTTTAAAAAATAGATATGTCATGAATGTATAAACTATATATAGACACTAGTCTATCCTTACATAAATATAAGGTTAATGATATTTAATATAAATTAATAAAGGTTTTCTTTATTGTTTTAAAAATTTGTTTTCAAAGAATTACATTGCCATACAATTTGACTCTCACAATTGGAGAAGTTGTGATACATCAGCCTATATCACAGGTGTTTTTTTTAATAACAATATTTCTAATACTATATCATTGATATGTCTATAATACTGCATGCCATCAGAAACATATAACAATTTATTCATTAATGTATAGGTTAGGCCACTGGGAAGCAATTTTATAGATTACACTAGGTCAACCTACTGCAGCTATATCACTCCCTTGTCATTATTAATGTGTGAATTGTTTTACCTGCATATAAATATGAATCTTTTTAAATTTTCTTTTAACATTTGATGTCTAGTGTTAATGTAGATAACATCTACAGTGACGTAGGTACTGAAGATGATTTATCTTGTAAAAGGATAATGTAAACATATGGTATTGATGAATACAGTAGGTTACCATAAATGCATTTTCTCTTTCTCATGAATTTCCTAATAATATCTTATTTTCTCTAGTTTATCTATAATACAGTATATAATGCCTACAATATACAAAATGTGTGTTAATCAACTGCTTATATTATTGGTACTTCTTGTGAAGAATAATATTAGCAGTTAAGTACGAGGAGAGTGAAAAACTATACACAGGTTTTTAACAGTACAGGTATAAGTGTCCCTAAGTCCCACAGTATTCAGGTGTCCATTGCATAGTAAGTAAATGAAAATAATGATAAAATGTTTATTCCTAGATATTCTTTCTTTGATACAATTTTAAACAGGATTGTTTTAGTGTTTTTTCTTTCTAATACTTCATTACTTATGTATACAAAAGTAACAGATTTCTGTATATTAATCTTGTATCGTGCAACTTTACTGAATTGATTTATTAGTTTAAATAGTGTTTTGGTGGAGATTTTAGGATTTTCTATATACAGTGTCATGACATCTCCAAATGCTGATAGTTTTATTTCTTCCCTTTCAATTTGGATTCCTTTTATTTCTTTGCCTTGTCTGATTGTTGTAGCTAAGACGTTCCTAATACTATGTTAAATAGAAGTGGCAATAGTGGTACTCTGACTTTTTCCTGATTTAGAGGAAAGGCTTTCAGCTTTTCACTGTTGAGTAATGTTAACTGTGGATTTGTCATAAATGATCTTTCATCTATTAAGTTATGCTCCCTATTCTAAACCCATTTTGATGAAATTTTTTTATCATGGAGAATTGTCGAATTTTGTCAAATGTTTTTACTGCATTTATTGAGATTATCATGTGATTTTTAGCCTTCCTTTTGGTAATGTGATGTGTCATATTGATTAATTTATGAATATTGAAACACCTTTGCATCTCCATAATAAATCTCACTTGGTCATGGTGTATTATCCTTTAAAAATATTGTTGAATTTGGTTTGCTAATACATTGGTGAGAATTTTTACATCTATAGCCATCAGAGATATTGACCTATAATTTTTGTTTTTTTAGCGACTTTTTCTGGTTTTGGTATGGGGGTAATTGTAGCCATACAGAATGAAATTGGGAGTGTCCCATCCTCTTCACTTTTTGGAACAGTTGGAGAAGGACAGGATCTTCTTTATAGAATCCCTCTATGAAGCCATCAACTCCTGGAGTTTGTTTGTTGTGTTTTTTTTTTTTTAAATTCAAATTCAATTTTACTACTAGTGATTGGTCTGTTTGAATTATTTATTTCTTCCTGATTTAGTCTTGACATTGTTGAATGTCTATAGAAAGGTGTTCATTCCTTCTAAGTTGTCCAATTGTTGGCATACAAATGCTTACTGCATCAAAAAGAATAAAATTACCTAGGAATAAACTTGACCAAGGAGATGAAAGGTCTCTACTCTGAAAACTACAAAACATTGAAGAAGGAATTTGAAATCCACGAAAAGAAATGGAAAAAAAATATCCTATGTTCTTGGATTGGAAGAATTAATATTGTCAAATTGGCCACATTACCCAAAGCAATCTACATATTTAATGCAATCCCTATTCAAAATACCCATGACATTTTTCAAAGTGCTAGAAGAAATTATCCTAAAATTTATATGAAGCCACACTAGATCTGAATTGCCAAAGCAATCTTGAGAGAAAAAAGAAATAACAAAACTGGAAACATCACCTTTCAGACTTCTGACTGTACTACAAAGCTAGAGTGATCAAAACAGCATGGTACCAGCACAAAAAAAGAGACACATAGGTCATTGCAACAGAAAGGAGAGCCTAGAAATGAATTTATGCACATATGATCAATTAATCTATGACAAAAGAAGCAAGAATATACATTGAAGTAAAGTCAATCTCTTCAATAAGTGGTGTTGGGAAAAATGTACAGCTCCGTGTAAAAGAATAAGATTAGGACATTTCCTTATACCATATAAAAAATAAACTCAAAATGGATTAAAGACCTAAATATAAGATCTGAAACTATAAACCATAAATATAAGATCTGGAATAGAACATAGGCAGAACACTCATTGACAAAAGTTTTAACAATACTTTTTGGATTTATCTCCTAAGGCAAAAGAAATAAAAGTAAAAATAAACAGTGAGATCTAATTATACTTAAAAGCTTTTTCACAGTAAAGGAAGCCATCGATAAACCAAAAAGACAACTTACTGAATGGGAGAAATTATTTTCAAATGACATTATGAATTAGGACATGTTCACATCCAAAATATATAGACAGAACATACATGTCAAATAAAAAAAATAACCTCTTTGCTGAATTTATTAATCAGTTCAAGGAGTTTTTGGGTTGAGTCCTTAGGGTTTTCTAGGTATAGTATCATGTCATCTGCATACAGTGGCAGTTTTACCTCTTCTCTTCCTATATGGATGCCTTTGATTTCTTTTGTTTGTCTAATTGCTGTGGCTAGGACTTCCAAAACTATGTTGACGAGCAGTGGAGAGAGTGGGCATCCCTGTCTTGTTCCAGATTTGAGTGAGAAGGCTTTCAGTTTTTCCCCATTGAGTATTATATTTGCTGTGGGTTTATCATAAATGGCTTTGATTATATTCAGGAATGCTCCCTCTCTAGCCACTTTGGCGAGGGTCTTGATCATGAATGGATGTTGAACTTTGTCAAATGCTTTTTCTGCATCTATTGAGATGATCATATGATTTTTGACTTTTTATTTTGTTAATGTAGTGTATGATGCTGATTGATTTGCATATGTTGAACCATCCTTGTGAACCTGGGATGAACCCTACCTGGTCATGGTGTATGATTTTTTTGGTATGTTGTTGGATTCGGTTGGCTAAGATTTTGTTGAGAATTTTTGCATCTATATTCATCAATGATATTGGGCGATAGTTTTCTTTTTTGGTGGTATCTCTGCCTGGTTTTGGAATGAGGGTGATGGTGGCATCCTAGAATGTCTTTGGGAGTATGCCTTCTTCTTCGACCTTTTGAAAGAGTTTAAGGAGGATGGGCACCACATCCTCTTTATATGTTTGATAAAATTCACCTTTGAAGCCATCTGGCCCTGGACTTTTATTTGTAGGGAGTGTTTTTATGACCTCTTCAATTTCATTTCTAGGGATCGGTCTGTTCAGTTGGTCTGTTTCTGCTTGATTCGGTTTTGGCAGGCTGTAAGATTCTAGAAAATTGTCCATTTCTTCCAGGTTGTCAAATTTGTTGGCACATAGTTGTTCCTAGTATTCTCTTATGGTTTTTTGTATTTCTGCCGTATCCGTTGTGATTTCTCCTTTTTCTTTTCTAATTTTGGTTATTTGGGTTCTTTCTCTCCTCTTTTTAGTGAGTCTGGCCAGGGGTTTGTCAATTTTGTGTACCTTTTCAAAGAACCAGCTCTTAGTTTTATTAATTTTCTCTATTGTTTTTTGAATCTCTATTTTATTGATTTCTTCTTTGATCTTTATAATTTCCTTCCTTCTGCTGACTTTAGGTCTTTTTGTTCTTCTTTTTCTAATACGTTTAGGTGGAGGGTTAAGTTGCCCATTTGGGATCTTTCTTCTTTTTTGAGGAAGGCCTGTATCGCTATCAATTTCCCTCTGAGCACTGCTTTCGCAGCATCCCATAGATTTTGAGAGGTTGTGTCTTCATTATCATTTGTCTCAAGGTAATTTTTAATTTCCTTCTTGATTTCCTCATTGACCCATTGGTTTTTGAGTAGCATGTTGTTTAGTCTCCATGCAGTAGGTTTTTTCACTTTGCTTTTCCCATGGTTGATTTCTAATTTCATGGCATTGTGGTCAGAGAAGATACTTGAGATAATTTCTACACTCCTAAATTTATTGAGATTCGCTTTGTGTCCCAATATGTGGTCGATTCTTGAGAATGTTCCATGAGCATTTGAGAAGAATGCAGCAAAGTGGCAGGATATGAGATTAACATTCAGAAGTCAGTTGCATTTCTGTATACCAGCAATGAAAAATTAGAAAAGGAATACAAAAATATGATACCTTTTAAAATTGTACCTCACAAAATCAAATACCTCAGAATACACCTGACCAAGGAGGTAAAGGACTTATATGCCGAGAACTATCAAACTTTAATCAAAGAAATCAAAGAAGATGTAAAGAAATGGAAAGATATTCCATGTTCCTGGATTGGGAAAATCAATATTGTAAAAAAGGCCATACTACCCAAAGCAATCTACAGATTCAATGCAATCCCTATCAAATTACCCATGACATTTTTCACAGAACTGGAACAAACAATCCACAAATTTATATGGAACCACAAAAGACCCAGAAGCACCAAAGAAATCCTGAGAAACAAAAACCAAGCAGGAGGCATAACTCTCCCAGACTTCAAGAAATACTACAAAGCCACAGTCACCAAAACAGTGTGGTACTGGTATCAAAACAGACAGACAGACCAATGGAACAGAAGAGAGAATCCGGAAATAAACCCTGACACCTATGGTCAATTAGTCTTTGACAAGGGAGGCAAGAACATAAAATTGGATAAAGAAAGTCTATTCAGCAGGAATTGCTGGGAAACCTGGACAGATGCATGCAAAGCAATGAAATTAGAACACACCCTCACACCATGCACAAAAATAAACTCAAAATGGCTGAAAGACTTAAATATAAGGCAGGACACCACCAAACTCCTAGAAGAAAACATAGGCAAAACACTCTCTGACATCAACCTCATGAATATTTTCTCAGGCCAGTCTCCCAAGGCAACAGAAATAAGAGCAAAAATAAACCCATGGGACCTAATCAAACTGAAAAGCTTTTGCACAGCAAAGGAAACCAAAAAGAAAACAAAAAGACAACTTTCAGAATGGGAGGAAATAGTTTCAAATGATGCAACGGACAAGGGCTTAATCTCTAGAATATACAAGCAACTTATCCAACTCAACAGCAAAAAAGCCAATCACCCAATGGAAAAATGGGCAAAAGACCTGAATAGACTGTTCTCCAAGGAAGAGATACAGATGGCCAGCAAACACATGAGAAAATGCTCAACATCGCTGATCATAAGAGAAATGCAAATCAAAACTACCATGAGATACCACCTCACACCAGTCTGAATGGCCCTCATTAATTAGTCCACAAAGAACAAGTGCTGGAGGGGCTGTGGAGAAAAGGGAACCCTCCTGCACTGTTGGTGGGAATGTAAACTGGTACAGCCACTATGGAGAACAGTTTGGAGATACCTTAGAAATCTATCCGTAGAACTTCCATATGACCCTGCAATCCCACTCTTGGGCATATATCCGGACAAAACTCTCCTTAAAGGAGACACATGCACCCGCATGTTCATTGCAGCCCTATTCACAAAAGCCAGGACATGGAAACAACCCAAATGTCCATCAACAGATGACTGGAATCGGAATAGGTGGTATATATACACAATGGAATGCTACTCAGCCATAAAAAAGAATGACATAATGCCATTTGCAGCAACATGGATGGAACTAGAGAATCTCATACTGAGTGAAATGAGCCAGAAAGACAAAGACAAATACCATATGATATCACTTATAACTGGAATCTAATATCCAGCACAAATGAACATCTCCTCAGAAAAGAAAATCATGGACTTGGAGAAGAGACTTGTGGTTGCCTGATGGGAGGGGGAGGGAGTGGGAGGGATCGGGAGCTTGGGGTTATCAGACACAACTTAGAATAGATATACAATGAGATCCTGCTGAGTAGCATTGAGAACTAGGTCTAGATACTCATGTTGCAACAGAAGAAATGGTGGGGGAAAAACTGTAATTGCAATGTATACATGTAAGGATAACCTGACCCCCTTGCTGTACAGTGGGAAATTAAAAAAAATAATAAAAAAAATTTAAAAAAATTAAAAAAAAATAACCTCAAACAATATTATTTAAAAATTGGTCAGGAGAATGAAATAGACATTTTTCTAAGGAAGACATAGAGATGGCCAACAGCCATGTGAAAAGATTCTCTGATGATTGCTTACCCTATCAGAGAAATGCAAACAAAAATCATATGATGTACCTGTTAGAATGGCTATTATGAAAAAGTCTTCCAATAACAAATATTAGCAAGAATGTGGAAAAAAGAGAAACATTGTGCGCTGTTGGTGAGAATGTAAATTGGTGCAGTCACTATGGAAAACCATATGAATTTTCCTCAAAAAGCTAAATATAAAACTACCTTACTATCTAGCAATCCTGGTATACATTAGAAGAAAATGAAAGCAGAAATTTTAAAAGATACATGCACTCCAATGTTCATAGCACATTATTTACAATAGCCAAGATATATAAGCAACTTAAGTGCCCATAATGCATGAATGGATAAGAAAGAAGTGATATAAAACTCTGTATTGATTATACATCTTTAAGTATTGCTATCTGGTAGATCAAGTATCCCTTTCTCAAGTGTCATCTTAAGATATAGCTACACTATTTTTGATCTTTTGATCTTTAGTACAATATTTAGAATCATCTCATCAAGTTCCACAAGGAAACTAGATTTTTTTTCACTGAAACTTATAGATAATTTTAGGGGACTTAAAATATTGAATAGTTCTGTCCATGAACAGAATGTAATTACATTCAAGCCTTTTCTAATTTTTTTTTAATGGAAACACATAATGTTCTCTAAACAGTGTTGCCACACAATTTTTTTTTATATTTTCAAGTTTTTAATGATATTTTCTAAGTGATTATCTATAATTCTGTGAATATTTTATTTTCACATCAACAATGTATTTACAATAATGTTTCATTACATTTTAGTCAATGCTTTAGTATTTCCCATTTAGAGAAGGGGCTGACAAACCTTTTTTATAATGGACTAGAGAGCAAATATTTTCAGATTTGCAAGCTGCTTAGTATCTGTCACAACTATGCACTTCTGCCATTATAGACTATAGCAGTCACAAATACTATATAACAAATGAGTGTGATTTCATTGTAATAAAACTTTATTCACAAAAAAGGCTATAGTCCAGATTTTGCCCAAGAGCTTGAGTTTGCCAACATCAAATTAGAGCTTTATTCGTATTATCAAGTCCCTATATTATTTATTATTGATTTTTAACTTTTCAAAAGTATAATATAATTATGCTACTTATGAAAATGATCCTATTATTTAACATATAATACATTAATATATGGCATAAAAGAGTATAACTAAGATATGATATTTATGTAATTTAAATTAAAAAAAAATAGTATCATTTTATTTTTAAATGATACACTTTCTCCTATAGTAGCTCCTTGTATTCCCTGCCAGTGTTTCATATCTGATTTTTCTTTGGCCTTAGAAATTTGATTTCAAAGCTTGTTATACTTATATGTTATATAAACATCTATTATAATATTTTAGGAGTAACTTATAAAGCTTGAAAAGAGCCTCCCTTGGTAAAATTTAATGGACCTGTTATAAATTCTTTCAGGTTTATCTCTGTTAATAATAAACTGACAAAAACAAACACATTCTTATTAGATGAGATATTACTACATGAATATAAAGCAAACACTCTGGGAAAATAATAATTACAGTTAGTCTGAAAACAATGATGTGTTATATATTTATAAACATTTAAATATAAACATTTATAAAATTTTAGTCACATCTTTAAGGAATTGTCACCATCTAGAATATATTACAGCAAAATTTAACTAAAATCTTTAATAAATATTTTCATACTGATTTTGAATAATATCATCATTTATTTGTATATTTCATCCAGTTTGATTTAAGCAGATAGATTACTGAAGATGGGCTCAAGCAGTATTTTTAAAACTTATTTGCAAAAAACTATAAAATTAATTTTCAGTATTATCACACACACATATGATTTTCATACAAATTACAAACTTATAAAAAAGAAGTGAATTATGGTGATCATAGCCGATAAGGACACTACTGTAAATATAAAATTTTTTAATGTTAATTAAACGTTAAAGACATTCAGGATTGAGACCAGTATTTACCACCATGATTTTGGTCATTCTTTTCACGTGATATCATGCAAAGAACACATATAAGAGTAGTTCCACTTAAATTAAGGAAGTTCATTCCCCATTCTCAAAGCAGGGCCCACTGTTCCATCTTTTTGCTCCCACAGTGATCAGTGCTTACTTTAATCACCTAATCACATTGAACTGAAGCTACAATTGCATTTTTAGCTGTTGCTACCACACCGTCACTTCCAAAACTAAGGCCATTTCTTATTTATATAACTACCAAATACCTAATAGATGTCCAAAAATATCTGTGGAACTGTACTGACCGTAAGGAAAATGCCTAAATATAGTCATTTATCAGAACAAATAAGAAACTCAAACCATTTAAATATTTTGGAGGCTAAAGTGGTAAATTTCATGATAATCTATCTCAACTGGAAGAACCAAGCTGAAGATTTACAGAGTTCCCATCGTGGCACAGTGGTAAACGAATCCAACTAGGAACCATGAGGTTGCAGGTTCGATCCCTGGCCTTGTTCAGAGGGTTAAGGATCTGGCATTGCCATGAGCTGTGGTGTAGGTCGCAGACGCACCTCAGATCTGGCGTTGTTGTGGCTGTGGCTGTGGCTGTGGTGTAGGCCAGGGGCTACAGCTCTGGTTAGACCCCCTAGCCTGGGAACCTCCATATGCCGCGGGAAGTAGCCCTAGAAAAGGAAAAAAGACAAAAAAAAAAAAATTTATATTCTTACCTTTGCCTAGGGCATATGCTAATGGGATTCTTAAAGGCAGGGAAAGATTCCATCTACAATTGAAAAGTCATGTTACTAAAGGGGAAGGGTCTATCCCTAGACTTAATCAGAATGTTTTTCTTTTTTGATTATATAAGTAAAACATAATGTTTGACTATCTTCTCTGCTGTGCTTATTAAAGAATTGACTAGGGACAAAGCATAGTTCTTGAACTATGCCTATACGTACTTGGATTTATGTCATTGATAAGTTAGACAGAGGTATGAACTTCAGGCCTGTGATACTCTTACTGGTATGCTCAGATTAATTCAGTATTAAATCTTGGAGGAACACACTAATCAACAAGGGACCATTTTTTCATCATCAGATTTTATCCCATAGGGAAAAGAAATGATGTTTGGGAGTTCCCTTTGTGGCTCAGCGATAACAAACCTGACTAGTATCCATGAAGAGGCAGGTTCAATCTCTGGCCCCACTTAGTGGGTTAAGGATCTAGCGTTGCTGTGAGCTGTGGGGTAGGATGAAGATGCCAACTGGATCTGGTTTTGCTGTGGTTATGGCATAGACTGGCAGCTGAAGTTTCAGTCTGACCCCTAGCCTGAAAACTTCTATATGCCATGGATGCAGCATTTAAAAAGACAAAAAAAAAAAAAAAAGACATTTGATATTCATGGTGTATCTGTACTCAGCTACACCTTGAATATTTGGTGGTTTAATCCCAAATGCCTCTAAATGGTATAGTAAGAAATAGTATAGTAAGAAAGAATATTACAAAGAATGTAGGGTGAATCGAAATATCAATGTATATTTGAATAAAATATTGAGGTCTTTCGCTGCTTGAACAAATGGAAAGAATCAAACAACTCTTGAAAACAGCATGCTATGGAAGGCAATCTGCTGGAGGAATTTTTAGCAAAACATAAAGCCAACTTCAAACAATTTTTGTTGTTGTTGTTCTTTTCTAGGGCTGCACCTGCAGCATGTGGAGGTTCCCAGGCTAGGGAGGGGTCTAACTGGAGCTGTAGCCGCCAGCCTACACCACAGCCACAGCAATGCAGGATCCGAGCCATGTCTGCGACCTACACCATAGCTCACAGCAACGCCAGATTCCTTAACCCACTGAGCAAGGACAGGGATCAAAACGCAACCAAGTCATGGTTCCTAGTCGGATTCGTTCACCACTGAGCCGCGATGGGAACTCCAAAAAATTTATTACTATGTGTTTTCACAAGCTGTCAAGAATGTCATAAGAACACTTTAAAGATTTATGGTGCTAGTAGAGAAAAGAAATTGTTATACCGAATCAAATAAAAATATTTTTTTGTTTTGTTTTTCAAAATAACTGATCTTTAGCCATGGAAAGGAAAAAAAAAAGTTAGTAGTCAAAACTCTCTTGGGTCAAAGAGGGAAAAAAGGGGTGGATTTGTTGAAAAGGAAATAAACTTTCAGCAGATGTAGAACACCTGCAATGGTGAGGAAATTTACCTGTAGAAACCTGCACATCAGTTTGGGACTGGCAGAGACAGGTCAGTAGTTGGTCAATGGGAGAGTCACCCAGGAGGCTTGAATTCAAAATGTTTATTTATGTTTTTATAGTTACTAATCATATTATGTCAGAATAGATTGTTTTCATACATGTTAATCTTGCAACCTCCATCTTATGTGGTTTTCTAGTTAAGAAAGACATAAACTGCTTCCTGATAATAGCACCACATTCAAGACTTTACAAATATTAGCTCACTGAATTCTCATAACAGCTCTATGATTGTGAGTTTGTTACTATCCTCATTTTCAAGAAGATGCAGGTGAGATTCATAAGTTTCCAAGGTCACCTAGCTAGTAAGTAGCAGAGTCAATATAGGGACCCAGGCAGTCTTGCTTAAGAGCCTGAGCCTGCCCAGTGACTCCATTATGCCACCTGTGTATGTGCAGAGCCAAGCACAGAAAAGGTGAGGAAAAATTGATGTTGAAAAATGATAACTTACAGGAGTTCCCATTGTGGCTCAGCAGTAATGAACCCAACCAGTATCCACGAGGACATGTGTTAGATCCCTAGCCTCACTAGGAATGAGTTAAGGATCCGGCATTGCACTGAGCTGCAGTTTGGTTTTCAGATGATGCTCGGATCTAGTGTTGCTGTGGCTGTGGCTATGGCAGCTACAGTTCTGGTTGGACCCCTAGCTTGGGAACTTTCATATACCACAGTGCAGCACTAAAATGACAAAAAAAAAAAAAAAAAGAGGGCAACTTACAGATATTCAATTTAATACTCACTATATTTAAAAAATCTGATTGTACTTAGAGATTTTTTTCAAAAATTTGTCTCAAAGCTATGTATGAAATAACAGAAACAAATTATTCTACATGGATTTATCTTTACCTCTCTGGATCCTTTCCCTCCATAAATTGTCATCATTTATTCTCTCTTTATAGCACAGCTCTACTTTCATGCACAGACATAATTAAACCAGATTGTTAACAGCAAATAGAATTATACCTACTCAATAAATTGTTGATGTGTACCAGGTTCATTCCTATACCTTCTAAGTCTTATTTCCTGTGGCCTTGCTTTGTCTTTCTTTGCCTCATCCTTTTTCTCCTATCCCCTTCACTGACTTCAGATTGTCCCTGGGGTCCTGAGGTCACATATGTGGTGCCTCAAATACTTTTTTTTGAGGCTTTATTTTTTAGGGCAGTTTTAAGTTTACAATACCATTGATAGAAGGTACAGATTTAACAAATACTCTGCTTCCACAGATGCATACCTTCCCTCATTATCAACATCACTCACCAAAATGGTACATTTTTTATAAGTTTTCTTTGGATTAATACCAAAGAACAAACTTTCTGGATCATATAGTAATACTACTTAATTTTGTAAGAAACCATTATTGTTCTAGAGTGGCTTTACGTTCCCATAAGAAATGAATGAGCATTCCGGTTACTCCACATCCTCACCAATATTTGGTGGTTAGACTTCCAGATCTTGACTATCTGAACAGATGCGTGGTGAAATCTCACTGTTTAAATTTGCATTTCCATAACATAGAGTATCTTTTCACATTCTTATTTTCAATCATATGTCTTCTTTGGCAAATTTTCTGTTAAGGCCTTTGGCCTATTTCTTAATCAGGGTGTTTTTCTTATTACTGAGTTTTAAGAATTCTTTGTATATTTTGAATAACAGACCGTTATCCAATTTTTTTTGGAAAATATTTTATCTCTGTGGTTTGTCTTCTTTCTCTTGATACTATCTTTTGCAGAGAAGAAGATTTTTATTTTAATGAAGTACAGCCCATCAATTTTGCTTCATGGATTACATCATTGCTGTTGTATCTATAAAGGCACAGTCAAACCCAGGGTCACCTAAAGTTTCCTCTTGTTAGGAATTTGACGTAAACATTTTGTGTTTTACAACTGGATTTGTGATTAATTTTGAGTTAATTTTCTGAAGCATGTAAGGACTATGTCTAGATTCAAATTTTTGCCAGTGAAT
This sequence comes from Sus scrofa, assembly GCF_054392235.1. Classification (NCBI taxonomy): domain Eukaryota; kingdom Metazoa; phylum Chordata; class Mammalia; order Artiodactyla; family Suidae; genus Sus; species Sus scrofa. The sequence goes on from NC_139386.1 coordinate 53,947,500, forward strand.
GTCCTGTTGTTCAACTACCATTTGTTGAAAAGACTATCTTTGCTCCTTTGTACAGCCTTCACTCCTTTGTCAAAGACCAAATGACTGTATTTATGGGGCTCTATTTCTGGCTACTGATTTGTTTGTCTTTCCTTTCGCTAATGCCATGCTATCTTTATTATTGTAGCTTTATATTAAATCTTGAAGTTGGATAGCCTCAGTTCTCCAACTTAGTTCTTCTCCTTAAATATTGTGTTAGCTATTCTGAGTCTTTTGCCTCTCTGTATAAACTTTAGAATTGGTTGATATCTACAAAACAATTTACAGGCCATTTGACTGGGATCTGAATAAACAGATCAAATGAGAAGGACTGACATCTTGACAATATTGAGACTTCCTATCCTCAACATGGATTTTCTCTATATTAGTTGTTCTTTGATTTTATTCATCAGAGTTTTGAGGTTTTGCTCATATAGCTCTTGTATACATTTTGTTAGATTTATACATAATATTTTATTTTTAGGGGTGCTAAAAAAATTTTTATTTTTGTCTTTTGTCTTTTTATGGCCTCACCCACGGCATATGGAAATTTTCAGGCTAGGTGTCGAATCAGAGCTACAGCTGCAAGCCTGCACCACACGTAGCACACAGCAATGCTGAATTCGAGCTATGTCTGAAACCTACACCATGGCTCATGGCAAAGCCTGATCCTTAACCCACTGAGCAAGGCCATGGCTTGAATCTGTGTCCTTATGGATCCTAGTCAGGTTTGTTAACCACTGAGCCGTGACGGGAACTCCCTGGTTTTGTGTTTTTAATTTCAATTTCTACTTGTTCACTGTTAGTATATAAGAAAACAACTGGCTTTTTAAATTAACCGTATATCCTGCAACATTGCTATATTATTTGTTCCCGAAGGGTTTTTTTTGTTGTTTTTGTTGTTCTTTCAGACTTTCCACATAGATAATCATGCCATTTGTAACAAACATTGTTTTATTTCTTCCATCCCAATTTGTATACCTTTTATTTTCTTTTCTTGTCTTGTTGAATTAGTAATGACTATCAATACAATGTTTAAAAGGAAATGTGAGAAGGAATATTGTTGCCTTGATCTTAGTGGAAAAATTTTGAGTTTCTCATTATTATGCATGATGCTAGCTATAATATTTTTGTAGATAGCTTTTATCAAGTTAAGAAAGTTCTCCTCTATTCCTAGTTTACTAAGTTTTTAGCATGAATTTTTTTTCTGCATCTATTGATATGATCACGTAATTTTTCTCTTCAGCCTGTTGATGTGACGGTTTATAATAATAGATTTTTGAATGTTGAACCAGACATTCATACCTAGGATAAATCTCACACCATCATGCTATATAATTATTTTTATACATTTTTTGAATTTGGATAGTGTGATTATTTTATTAATACTAAATAATCCTAATTTCTTCTTCTAATCTATTGTACTGTTGCTGTCATCCTTTCCACTTGTACCTAAGCAGATACATTCTCATAAGCATACATAGTCAAACACAATGTTGCCATTATTACTTTGAATAAACTGTTATTTGTTACATCAATTAAGAAGAAAAAAGTTTTCATTTCAACTTCATTCATTCCTTCTCCAATGCTCTTCCTTTCTTCTACTTAGATCCAAATTTCTGACTTACTTCCTTTATCTCTAAAGAAGTTAAGATTTACAGCAAAGTAGGCATAACAAAAAGTTATGACAATTTTTATTTATTTTAGACAGAGTTCATTTCTCCTTCATTTTTGAAGGATCATTTGCCAGGGTACAGAATTCTAGGTTGGCGTTTTTTTTCTTCCTACACTTTCAACATTTCACTCCCCTTCTTTCTTACTTTCATGGCTTCTGAAAAGCCTGATGAAATTATTAATTATTCTGTATACTTAAAGGTTTCTGCCCTCTCCCTGGCTACTTTTAGATTTTTTTTCTTTATCTTTGATTTTCTGTAATTTTAAAATAAAATGGTAATGTGTAGTTTTGCTCTTGGATTTTTTTGTTTTTATAGGGTTTGGGTTGTGTGTGTGTGTGTGTGTGTGTGTGTGTGTGTGTGTAAAGAAATATTTATCCTGCTTGGTGTTCTCTGAGCTTCTGGATCTGTGATTTAGTGTCTGACTTTAATTTACAGAGATTCTCAGGCATTCAGGCTTCAAACATTTCTTCCGTTCCTTTCTCTCTTTCTTCTCCTTCTGTTACTTCCATTGGGCATATATTTTATCCTTCATAGTAATCCCAGAGTCCTTGAATACTCTGTTCTTTTTTTTTTCCAGTCTTCATTCTCTGCTTTTCAGTTTTGGAGATTTCTAATGAGATATCATCCAGCTCGGAGAGGTTCTTTCCTCAGCCATTTCCAGCCTGCTAATAAGCCTATTGGAGGCATTCTTGATTCCTGTTACAGTGGTTTTGACCTCTAACATTACATTTTGTTTCTTTCTTAGAATTTCCCTCTCTCTGCTTACAATGTCCATATATTTTTTATACACTGTCTACTTCATCCATTTGAGTCTTGAGAAAGTATTTTAAATTCCTAGTCTGATAATTCCAACATTTCTCCTAAGTCTGGTGCTGGTTTAAAAAGAGGCCCTATCATGCTTTACAATTGTTTTTATATCCCCACACCATGGACCTGAGTGGGGACCCAATTTCTCCTGCCAGAATTCCCTACCCTGTGTGTAAGGGTTGAGAGATGTTTGATCTCTGTAAGTAGCATCTTCGACTTCTCATTGGTTTCAGGCAGCATACTTTATTTGCATGGGAAATGGGTTATGTAGTGGTGGGGTGAAGAATGGACAACATTTCTTCCCTAGTAGCAGCTCATGCCATTCAAAGTGGGGAAAGGGGCATTATAATGAGATATGGCTAGAGGCTTTTAGGCTTAATCTCCTAGAAGGGGACTTGAAACCCATACCAAATATTATAATCTGTTCACTTTTTACTTGCTAAGAAGAATGGTGACTTCCAAGCTCTTCTCATGCATAATTGCCTCTATTTAGTTTCTATACTCTGTGCAGTATATGACATAATCTAACTGTAATTCAAAGGATTTTGGATGACCCAACCCCCAGACTCCTGTAGCTCACAATTAACAAGACTAGGATTTGATTCCAGGTCTTTAGATACTAATTCTTTACACTTTAACATATTTTTCTTATGTAGAAGATTATAAAATACATTTGTGACTATCAATCCTTGGTTGATTGAAGAAAAGTAAAAGTGATATTAATTACCTGTAGGAACTTTTCCTGTCTGATTGCATCATTAAGGTCTATAATCCAACCCTTTCTTGGAACTGTAGATACATAGGCCTTACTGAATGCATATAGGATCAGACAGTAAACATCTTTTCTTAAGCAATGTAGCGTGGATTTTTTTCAACTGGTCACTGAAATATGACCAAAAATATGATGCGTTTTATTTTTACTTACTTTAAGAGAAAAAATCATTTAATAATATTATAGAATAAGTTATGACTATTGATTGTAACATACAACTAATAAGATTAAAAAATATAGATAAGCTAGATAGCATCAAAATAGGCTTTTTCTTAATTTTTTTTGTCTCTGGGTCCTTGTCCAACAATCTCTCTGGAATCTTTTCTTCTGTTTCTTTGGCTGCCCTTTTTTTTTTTTTCCTTTTCACACTGAGTGGATGGGTGCTTTTTAAAAAATTAGAATTAGTTCTCAGGTCTCCACTAAACAATATGTAACTCTTCTATCTGAGAGTTCAATATTAATGACAGGGTTTTATCACTACTTGGAATACTCCTATACTGCTCTCCATTTCTGACCAAAATCTACAAAGTCAATCACATCTCAAAATGGCTACTCTGATTTAGCTATCATTCTACTTTTATGTTTTGTATATGATAAAATAATCTTATTGATTACTCAAACACAACACTTCAGTTTTTACCATCATTATTTAATTAAATTCTCATTCCCTTCTAATTCTCACATACTTGCAATACTTGTGACTATTCAATTCACATTTAATATTTTGTGATCATCTTTATTGTCTATCCCTTTCTGTCATTACTTCTTTTATGGTAGTTATATATCTTCATTACATGAATATGGCCTTTATGTTCTCAATTCTGCTCATTAATTCTCTCCATAATTCTAGTTTGCCAATCTATTTCTTCTTCTCTGCCACAGTATTCATCTTCCTATAGCAATTACTTCAATATTTACCTCTTGGTTAGTCAGTGGAGAGATACCATATGTCACTTGAGTAATATGGAAAGAATGTAATGAAGGAACTACTTACTAAGGATATAGGGAAACCTGATAGGATGGTGTAACATCCTGGGGCTAAGAAAACAGGGCAAGGAATCTCCCCTAAGCCTGACAAGGGAGATCCTGAAGACTGGAGGAGCTGTGTGGAAAGGGCCGTCGGACATGAGCTGTGACCTTCAGGTGGGGGAGCTTCAGCCAGTGACACTACAGAAAGGGAGCCAGGGAACACATACCTTGACCTCTGTTCTCCTTACCCTTTCCATTCTCCTGCTGGTGCTGTCCATGTGCTAAATCAAACTTTGGGCCAGTGAGCAAAAGAACCCTTGTCTTTAATCCCTGCAGGCTAGTCATGGTGTGTAAAGCAAGGAAGAGAAGGATGGAGAATAGCTTGGGAGAAGTTATCTGAACTTTGTTGCCTTAGCTTTTCAGCTTATTGTTTAGATACCTTAGGATATCTGGCTTGTCTCTACCTTTTAACTTTCTCTTTCTTCTCTCCTCCTTCCCTAGACCTGTACTTTATTCGCTTACCACTAAAGTTTCTAAATTTTACACCTCCCAGATGTTTAATCATTTTCTTTTCTAAATTATAGCTTAAAACAGAATTCTTCACTGAAAATTTATATGTCCTGTTTCTTCATAGTCAGACCTTTCTTGTCTCTTAAAGTTATCACAAGCTCCCCTTTCTCAACAAGCATTATTTGATACCCAGCCCATAGTATTTCTCTCACCTCTGACATCCTATAGAACTTTTAGTTCCAGCTATGCAGACGTCAATAAGGACATCTCATATTGTCATATAATTTGTATGTGTATATGTATTGAGCCCTTACTAGATTGTAAACTCTTTAGAAGTAAGAAAATATTTCCTCTAAGTTTTGGATTTTTCATAACATACAGTAAAGTTTTATAAATATTGCATGCTAGATTTCAAATTTAAGAACAGGAACAAGGAGTTCTCATTGTGGTGCCGTGGAAATGAATCCAACTAGTATTCATGAGGATTTGGGTTCGATCCCTGGCCTCACTCAGTGGCTTAAGGATCTGGCATTGCCCTGAGCTGTGGTGTAGGTCACAGATGTGGCTTGGATCCCACATTGCTGTGGCTGTGGTGTGGGCTGGTGGCTACAGCTCTAATTCAACCCCTAGCCTGGGAACTTCCATATGTCATGGGTGCATCCCTAAAATCAAACAGAAAAAAGAATAGGAACAATATTGAAAGCATTTTTGCTTCCCTAGTATTCAGTAGTCAATACATGGCACAACTTGGGCACTTACTTAAGGTTTGTTTAATTAACATATTAAAACAACCAGTGAAAGAATAAATTATCTGTTTCTATGAACTTATTCTCTAAGTAAAATAACTAATTGCTTTTCTGATCATAAAGAAGTTTCCAAAGTGTAGATTGAAATTGTTTTTCTTCATGTAAATATAATCATTGAAGTAAAATCATAATGATTTTGAATAATGTTAAAACTCTCAGATGTTATTCAACCAGTTTCATAGAGTCAGATATAAAGAAAAAGTACACTTTGTTTCATGTTTAAATAAATATAGAAAGAAAAACTTTCTTTTTTCTATATAAGATCCAGTATATCTTGAATCACAATTGCACCATATTTATCATAGTAATGAATATAACTCTGGTTATAATAGAATAGAAAAAATAGAAATGAATGTTGGAAGGCACACCAGGGATTCAATTTAATTTAAGTATCTTTATCTACTTGTTGGTCCATAAATATACTTAATATTATTTTCAATTTATGTAGGAATACATGAATGTGCCCATTATGTGGTATTATAATCAAGATAGATTTCACAATGATGTTTTTCAAATCTGCCTACCCTCACCTCTTGAAAAATAACTTCTTCAAGAAAACTTTCTTAGAAGTGCAACTATTAAGAAGATGAATATGGAATAGTTCTTGACGTAAGAGTTAGGTGCCTGAAAATCAGCATATGAGGATCAATGGAGTGTTTTACCCCAAACTTATGTTTGCCCATGCTGGTCTTAAAATGACTAAAGAGTGAAATTGGACAAAATAATATGATGGAACACATTTAAGGCATCTGCCATTGAGTTGTACCATAGCATTTGGAAAGAATAAACGTGAAATGGTGATAGAAGTGGTCAATCCAACTTCTAAGAAAGAATCTCACATTACAAAAGCACCAGCTATGTTCAACACTCAAAATATTAGGAAGGCAATACCACAAAAACTAAGGAACTGAAATTACATTAATGGTCTCAAGGTGGACTGTTCCTGTCAAATCTAGGAGTTCCCATGGTGGCACAGCAGAAAAGAACCTGACTAGGAACCATGAACTTGTGGGTTTGATCCCTAGCCTCACTCAGTGGGTTAGGGATCCAGCGTTGCTGTGAGCTGTGGTGTAGATCACAGACATGGCTTGGATCTGGCATTGCTGTAGCTGTGGTATAGGCAAGCTGCTGTAGCTATGATTCCACCTCTAGCCTATGAACCTCCAAATGCCACAGGCACAGCCCTAAAAAGCAGAAAAAAAAATCCAAAATATCAAAGTACAGATGGCTTATAAAGAGCAGCAATTTATTTCCCACAGTTTTGAAGCTGGGGGTCTAAGATCAGAGTACAAGCATGGGTGAATGAAAGCTCTCTTCTGGTTTGTAGACTTCTTATATCCTCACATGGTGGAAGAGTGATGAGATGTCTCTATGGAGCATCTTTTATATTAGCACTCATATCTCTCAAAGTGCCTTTCCCTCATAACCTGAAGATCTTACTTCCTAATACCATCACTTTGGGAGTTAGTATTTCAATGTATGCATTTTGAGAGTTTACATACATTCAGACAATAGCATGGGCCTATGACACAATCTGGTCAATGAGACAAAAGTGGAAGTTTGTGCATTCTGTGGATTCTGTGGAAATGTTTTCTTTACTGGTAAAAGAACGCAGTAGGAACAATTTTCTCTACTCCATGTCTGGAGTAGTGACAATTGAAGGGCAAATCTGAGAAAGAAATGCAATATTCTAAGGATGGCCGAATGGAAAGATGGGGAAGCCCCAGAGTCAGGTAACATTGTTCTGGCCCTCAATTAGCCAGTCCCTAAACCATCTATTTCCAGATTTCCTTTATGGATATAATAAATATACTTAATTCTTCAGCCATTACTGATGGGACTTAGATTATACACATCAAAATCCTCTTAACTTAATACAAAGTTTAAGATCAAATTCTCTAAGTGTTTTGAAACGGATTTCATCTATGAGAGGAAAAATAACATATATTTAAAAACTTACAGATCATACTCAAAGTTTCTAATAATGTCAAAACCTCTGGCAATCTAGTTTGTTAGTAACTAATCCCCAAGACTTCTCATTCTCAGTGTGATCAATGAGAGGAAGCAATTAGAGAAATTATGACTTGGAAAATGAAAACATGTAAATAAACTTATTCTAAAAGTAATGGGAAAACTACATACCAGGATTGCCAATTTGTTTCCCATCATATTTTCACCATTTTGTTTTTGAGCTGAGGCAAAGATGTTTGCATGGCAGTGTTGAAATGTCAAGTATTTATTGTTAACAATTTGGGTGGGGATGCGAACAAGTTACAGATACCTGGAAGTAGGAAATTAGCTTTCCTAAAATCTTTCAAGAAGTCTCGGATGAGGATGTGCAGGTTCACACCTTCTTGAAGGACATGGGTTGGACAAACTGTGTCAAAGACCTCAACATATGGAGTGAATTGACCACAGAGATAGCATAAATAATTTCATGAAAAATAACAGTTGAAAGTTGACAGTTTGGGGGAGTTCCCATCATGGCTCAGTGGAAACAAATCTATTGTCCATGAGGACTCAGGTTTGATCCCTGGCCTCACTCAGCAGGTTAAGGATTCTGAGTTGCTGTGAGCTGTGGTGTAGCTCACAGACAAGGGCTTGGATCTTGTGTTGCTGTGCCTGCAGCCTAGGCCAATAACTGCAGCTCCGATTTGACCCCTAGTGCCAGGGAAGTTTCATATGCCACAAATGCGCCCCCACCCAAAAAAGAAAAAAGGTGGACATTTTGGGTGATTCTGTTGTGTTAATGTAGGTTCATCAATTGTAACAAATGAACCACTGTCATGGGAATATTGATATGAACCTAAAAGTTCTCAAAAACAAGTGTAAAGCCTTAAAAAATATAGTAAAATTTCCTAAGCAGATATAATGATAGAAGCAAAAGAGTTTCTGGACCAAAACAACAACAACAAAAAAAAACACCCAATTTTTTCAAATTTAGAAAATTTAATAGAGGAATTTAAAAAATGGACAAGTATAAAAATTGAATTTGCAATCTGGAAATTAAATAGAAGAGCCTTTACATAACAAACTGCAAAACTGCTAAGAAATAAAAATCACACAAAAAAGTAGAAGAGATGTCTGGGAGACAGTGGATATAAATTCTGAGATTTCTCAAGAAGGAGGGGAATCAATGATTAAAGACGAAAATGTAATTAATAGGACAGGTTATAGGGAGCGATGTTTCTTTCAATGTACAAGTATCAAAGCCAGATTGCCCAAATTAGAGTTCAAACTCTACTATTTTGGGGGTGTATATTTTTGAGCAGTTTATTTGATTTTTTATTATTTTGGCTTATTCTACTATAAAATAGGATAAAAATAATAATACCAACTTCAGAGTTGGCTTTTTAAATTATCATGATCAAAGCATTTAATTACTTACCCCTGATCAAGAGTTTTAAATAAACACAGCATTATGGTAAGCATTCAATATTTATTAGCACCCTTATCATCATAAATAATATTAAGAATGAGAAAATAAACATTATCAACATAAAAATATATAGTAACACTTCCAAAAATATTTGGGAGAAAAGAAAAGAATTAATGTTGAATTTCAGAGTGTATAAAATAAGGCAAAAATCCCTTAAAACTATGAGTATAGTTTCATTAATTCACAATGTAATTTGGATAATTTTAATAAAAAATTAATAATATTACAAATTAAGCAGATAAAAATGTGTTGTAGTAGCAAGGAATATAATGATGCAACCAATATTTTAAAGTGCTTAAAAATTAATTTCTAATTCAATGAGGAAGTCAAAGCAGAAATTACAATTATTTAGAAATTTAATGGTAGTGTTGGTTCAATAGGACTCCCAAATGAAAAACCATAAAGTTATTTTGCAGCTACATGAAAATTATATTTCAGATCTTCAGAAGCTCCTAATGTAAAAGTAAAATTTACAAAAGTATGGATTTTAAAAACATTTGTGTAAAATCATGGTGATAGAATAGAAAATCATGGACATGGAGAACAGACTTGTAGTTTCCAAGAGGGAGTGGGAGGGAGTAGGAGGGACTCGGAACTTGGAGTTAATAGATGCAAACTATAGCTCTTGGAATAGATAAGCAATGGACTCCTGCTGTATAGCACTGGGAACTATGTCTGGTCACTTATGTTGGAGCATGATAATGTGAGAAAAAAGAATATATATATGTGACCGGGTCACCTTGCTGTGCAGAAGAAAATTGATAGAATACTGTAAATCAGCTATAATGGAAAAAATAAAAATCATTATCATAAAAAAATAAATAAAATCATGGTGAAAGAGCAGCTTAGAGGTATTTAAGGTAGAAACCAATGCATAAAGAACAATAAATTAAAGCATGAACAACATAATATATCAGAAGATCATATTCGCAACACATGAAATGGAAAAAAAAAAGTTGAGCCCATACTATACTCAAAGATCTTATAAGTTAATAAGCAAAAACACAAAGAAAAACCTGAGAATTAATTAATGCAACATGAAATAAGCATTTCACAGAAGACATACAAATGTCTGTAAACCAGAAACTACAGTTATATTTCTACTTCCAAATAAGTATTATGTAGGAGTAACACCTATTTTAAATTTACATAAAGTTGAAATTGTTTATCATTTAAACTTCTTAAATCTAATATTTTAGGAGTTCCCGTCATGGTGCAGTGGTTAACGAATCCGACTAGGAACCATGAGGTTGCGGGTTCGGTCCCTGCCCTTGCTCAGTGGGTTAATGATCTGGCGTTGCCATGAGCTGTGGTGTAGGTAGCAGACGCGGCTCGGATCACACTTTGCTGTGGCTCTGGCGTAGGCCGGCAGCTACAGCTCCGATTTGACCCCTAGCCTGGGAACCTCCATATGCCGCGGGAGCGGCCCAAAGAAGTAGCAAAAGACAAAAAAAAAAAAATTAAAAAAATAAAAATAAATAAATAAATAAATATATCTGATATTTTAGAAGATGATTAAAAACAAAAGCATACTTGAATATATTTTGGTATCTTCAAAATAAATAAGGTAGTCAAATAAGAAATAGTCCCTAAAAAGATTGGGGGAAATATAAAATGAACTGATTTAAAACTTTAATTTTATTAAATATATATTTTTGAAATGAGATATATCAGTTAATACTTATATCTGAAGTGCTTTTATTTTATGATATGCTTTAAAACCATTTGTAAATAGAAAATATGTAGCAATAAATATTTTATTATAAGAGCTGTAAGAACATCTTACAGATAGTATAATTTTTACTCTTTTTCTAACTTATTTTCAATTAATAGTAAATTTTCTATGACAATTTTTATTTTTAGTTACATCATACATTTTAACTCTGTGAAAATAAGAGGCCACTACATGTAGTAGTGATAAGAAATAGCTTCACACTTTAAATTTATCACAAATTATCTACATTGAATTTTTACGTGACTGGAAAAGTTAAAGGTCCAATTCCATTAACCATAGCAAAAATATTTCTTAAGTGGCTTGTTGGTTTTTAATTTTAAATATTCTAGTATTTACATTTTATTTTCAATAACAAATTAGTTGTACTTATTTTAAACATATCAGTGTAGATTTTAAAAACACAGTACGCAAAAACAGCAGCAATACATATACATTCAATTAGATTTATTCTTATTGAAGACCTTAAAATTTCCTGGAATACTAGGAATTAGAGGAAAATAAGCTTCCCAACCTCAAGGATGTCACCTTCATATTGGGAGCTGAGAAAGGCATTAAGGAGATCCACAATTAAGTTAACATCCATCTAAGACAGTTTATGAATAAATGAAATAAGAGGTAGAAGGTATCAGTAGAAGTCTGGACTAGGGGTGACTTCATGTGGAGAGACAAGAAAAAGACAAAGCATGACTAGACTAAAGAAGAACATCCCAGAAAGGCAACTTTCATTGTCAGAAATCTGGAAGCCTAGGAAGTAGATATCCTAATGATAAATACCTTATGCTTCTCAAACATGGCTTTACCTTTCCTCATTAAGATACTCAAATGTTCTGGCTGCTCCATAGCTTAAAATTGACTGGAATATATTCCCATTTGAAATTATTTATTGAGTTTTATTCTGGATCTAGAGATAAAATAGCCATTCAGAGAGTGGAGGAGGCAAGATGGCGGAAGAGTAGGGGGACACGTTCGCCCTCTCCCACAAACACAACAACAAAAAACACACCTATATGATAAATGACTTGCACAGAACAGCAACCAATTTCTGGCAGAAGAACCTAAACTCCAATAACAGCAAGAATTTCATGACATTACCAGTTAAAACAAGAGAAAAGAGGAGAGCGAGAGAAGGGGAATCCAGATGGACGGGCACTCCTGAAAGGGAACTGCGGAGCAGAAAGGGAACCTGCACCCTGGAAAGTCACCTACTTGACAGAAAGATCAACCGAACCAGAGGAATATCCAGATGCAGAGAAGAGTGTAGCAGTAAGTTGGAGTTCTGAAAAGCAGAGCAAGAACAGAACAGATCATCTGAACTACGGGCACAGTCACCAAAAATTGAGACACCTGGGTCGGGGCTGGGCACCGAGACCTCTGCTCCAGAGGTTAGTCCCCGGGAAAGGGCTGGGGGGTGGGGTGGAGCGGAGACTGCTTGGGAGGTCTAGAAACCGGTCTGTCAAGTTTGATGGGGCAGAGACTTCCTGGGAGACTAGAAAGCAGAGCCTCGCAGGGGGAGGGAGTGATATGCTAAGGGCGGGGAAGTGGAAAGTCACATCAGAGGGAACCTGGGAGAAGAGCTGGGTCTGCACCAGTGTTGGGGAGGGGAGAAAAGAAGGGGTGGGCCACCACAGAATACTCCCCACACCCCAGCGAGCTTACCAGCCCACTAGCTATCAAAAAGCTGTGCTTCCCAGTGCATGCACCCCACCACCCACTACTTACACGCTGGACCTAGGGCTGCCTGCCATCTGGGAGGGCTGGCCTCAACAATTGCCAGAAGCTTACCACCACAGGGGCTGTCCCTGCCCTGGCCTGCTTGCCTTCTGGAGGGGCTACACCCCACGGAGCAGCACCAAACATCACCACCCCGGGGAAAATGTCTGCAGCCCAGAAAAGCTAGAACAAGCTTGGCTGGGCCGTGAAAAAATCTGCCTAATTCTCGGACAGTCCTTCCAAGTCAGGCTGCCCTGGGGAAGAGCCTCTTGGGTTCTCAGTGGCCCAGCTAGCTGCTCTATCCCTCTGAGGGTGCTACACTCCCGCAGAACAGCTACCCAGCACTGCAGGCCAACTGTAAGAGCCCCTGCAGCCCAGAAAAGCTAGAACAAGCTTGGCCAGGCTGTGTAAAGAGCTGCATACATTCTCAGACAGTCCTTCTGAGTCAGGCTGCCCAGGGGAAGAGCTTCAGGGGTTCTCAGTGACCCAGATAGCTTCTTCAACCTTTGGGGGGCACTGCACTCCTGCAGAACAGCTGCCCAGCAACGCCAGCCCCCTGTAAGAGCCCCACAGCCCAAAAACACCAGAGCAAACTCTGCCCATCCGAGTGAAATCTGCTTCCATCGTGGTGTGGATCTCCCAGTCCTGTCTGCTCTCACGAAGTCCTCCTTTGCTTCAGAGAGACCATGTTAGCCCAGCCAACACTCCAGAAAAGCCACACTGCCTCAAAAAAGACTGACCAACAACGCCAGCCCTCAGGAAACATTCCACAGCAGTGCCAAGGCAAACACTGCCCGGCCACAGAGAGTACAACTCCACCAGGAAAAAGAAAACAACAAGCAAGATGAAGAAGCTGAGAAACCACCCCCAGTTAAACCAACAGGAGAACTCACCTAAATCAGTCAGCAATGAAACAGATCTCTGCAGTCAGACAGACCTGGAGTTCAAAAGAGAAATAGTGAAAAGACTGAAGGAATTAAGAGAAGATATGAACAGTAATGCAGACACCCTCAGAAAGGAACTGGAAAATATAAGGAGGGCCAAGAAAAACTAGAAAATTCATTTGCAGGGATACAAACTGAACTAAGGGCAGGGAAAACCAGAATGAATAATGCAGAAGAACGAATTAGTGATGTGGAAGATAGAATAATGGAAACCACCCAATCAGGTCAGCAGACACAAAACCAAATGAAAAACATGAAAACAATATAAAAGACCTGTAGGATAATATAAAGCCGGCCAATCTACACATAATAGGAATTCCAGAAGGAGTAGAAAAAGATAAGGAGATGGAAAATATATTTAAAGAAATTATCGCTGGAAACTTCCCAAATCTAAAGGATACTGGGTTCAAGATACAGGAAGCACAGAGGGCCCCAAACAAATTGAACCCAAATAGACCCACACCAAGACACATCATAATAAAAATGGCAAAAGTTAGTGATAAAGAGAGGATCCTAAAGGCAGCAGGAGAAAAGCAGAATGTTACCTACAAGGGAACCCCCATAGGATTATCAGCTGATTTCTCTACAGAAACACTACAGGCCGGGAGGGAATGGCAAGAGATATTTAAAGTGCTAAAAGGAAAAAATACGCAACCTAGAATACTCTATCCAGCAAGAATATCATTGAAAATAGAAGGGGAAATAAAATATTTTCCCAACAAACAAAAGCTAAAAGAATACAGCAATATAAAACCCAGGCTAAAAGAAATACTGGAAGGGTTTCTCTAAACCAAAAAGAAAGGAAGGAAAGAAAGTGAGGAACAGAAAAAAAAAAGAAGAGGAAGAACTAGGATTGAGGAAACCACAATCAGTGAGCAGTCACTCAAATAAGCCAGCATTCAGATTTAATCATGAACATGTTTCAAACAAAATAAAATTAAAAAGAAAAAAAAAAGAGTCATCGAAATTGTAAAATGTGGGCAAGGGATGTTAGGAAATAAATAGACCTGATCTTTGTTTGTTTGTTTCTCTTCTTAATTTAACACAGTAATGAAGTGTTTGAACCTACAGGACCATCAGGCTAAAACACACAATTATAGGAAGGGGTTAGCATACTTAAAAAACAGGGCAACCACAAGCCAAAACCAAACATTGCATTCACAAAAAATGAAAAAAAAAAAAAAACAAAACACTCAAGCAGATAATAACCAGAAACCATCCAACCAAAAAAAGAAAGGAAGAATGGAGAACCATAGAGTCAACTGGAACACTAGGTTCAAAATGGCAATAAATAATCATCTATCAATTACTACTTTAAATGCCAATGGACTGAATGCCCCAATCAAAAGACACAGAGTGGCTGAGTGAATAAAAAGGCAAAAACCTTCAATATGCTGCCTACAAGAAACTCACATTAGGACAAAGGATAGATATAGATTGAAAGTGAAGGGGTGGGGAAAAATTTTTCATGCCAATAGACATGACAGGAAAGCAGGCATTGCAATACTCATATCAGACAAAATAGACTTTAAAACAAAAGATATAAAGAAAGACAAAGAAGAACACTATTTAATGATTAAGGGATCCATCCAAGGAGAGGATGTTACTATCGTCAACATATATGCCCCAAATATAGGAGCACCCAGATACATACAACAAATACTAACAGACATAAAGGGAGAAATCGATGGGAATGCAGTCATAGTAGGAGATTTTAATACCCAACTCACACAAATGGACAGGTCCTCTAGACAGAAAACCAATAAAGCCACAGAGATCCTGAAGGAAACAATAGAAAAGTTAGACTTAATTGGTATCTTCAGGACACTACATCCAAAAAAATCAGAATACACATTCTCTCAAGTGCACATCGAACATTCTCAAGAATCGACCACACATTAGGACACAAAGCTAACCTCAACAAATTTAAGCATAGAAATTATCTCAAGTGTCTTCTCTGACACAATGCCATGAAACTAGAAATCAACTCGGGAAAGAAATGAGAAAAAACCTACTACATGGAGACTAAACAACATGCTACTAAAAAATCAATGGGTCAATGAGGAAATCAAGAAGGAAATTAAAAATTACCTTGAAACAAATGATAATGAAGACACAACTCCTCAAAATCTATGGGATGCTGCGAAAGCAGTGCTCAGAGGGAAATTGATAGCGATACAGGCCTTCCTCAAAAAAGAAGAAAGATCCCAAATGGGCAACTTAACCCTCCACCTAAACGTATTAGAAAAAGAAGAACAAAAAAGACCTAAAGTCAGCAGAAGGAAGGAAATTATAAAGATCAAAGAAGAAATCAATAAAATAGAGATTCAAAAAACAATAGAGAAAATTAATAAAACTAAGAGCTGGTTCTTTGAAAAGGTACACAAAATTGACAAACCCCTGGCCAGACTCACTAAAAAGAGGAGAGAAAGAACTCAAATAACCAAAATTAGAAAAGAAAAAGGAGAAATCACAACGGATACAGCAGAAATACAAAAAACCATAAGAGAATACTAGGAACAACTATGTGCCAACAAATTTGACAACCTGGAAGAAATGGACAATTTTCTAGAATCTTACAGCCTGCCAAAACCGAATCAAGCAGAAACAGACCAACTGAACAGACCGATCCCTAGAAATGAAATTGAAGAGGTCATAAAAACACTCCCTACAAATAAAAGTCCAGGGCCAGATGGCTTCACAGGCGAATTCTATGAAACTTATAAAGAGGATGTGGTGCCCATCCTCCTTAAACTCTTTCAAAAGGTCGAAGAAGAAGGCATACTCCCAAAGACATTCTAGGATGCCACCATCACCCTCATTCCAAAACCAGACGAAGATACCACCAAAAAAGAAAACTATCAGCCAATAACTTTGATGAACATAGATGCAAAAATTCTCAACAAAATCTTAGCCAGCTGATTCCAAAAACATATAAAAAAAAATCATACACCATGACCAGGTAGGGTTCATCCCAGGTTCACAAGGATGGTTCAACATACACAAATCAATCAAGGCCCTACACCACATTAACAAAAGAAAAGTCAAAAATCATATGATCATCTCAATAGACGCAGCAAAAGCATTTGACAAAGTCCAACATCCATTCATGATCAAGACCCTTGCCAAAGTGGCTAGAGAGGGAGCATTCCTGAACATGATCAAAGCCATTTATGATAAACCCACAGCAAATATAATACTCAATGGGGAAAAACTGAAAGCCTTCTCACTCAAATCTGGAACAAGACAGGTATGCCCATTCTCAACACTGCTCTTCAACATAGTTTTGGAAGTCCTAGCCACAGCAATTAGACAAACAAAAGAAATCAAAGGCATCCATATAGGAAGAGAAGAGGTAAAACTGCCACTGTATGCAGATGACATGATACTATACCTAGAAAACCCTAAGGACTCAACCCAAAAACTCCTTGAACTGATTAATAAATTCAGCAAAGTAGCAGGATAGGAGACTAACATTCAGAAGTCAGTCACATTTCTGTACACCAACAATGAAATATTAGAAAAGGAATACAAAAATACAATACCTTTAAAACTGCACCTCACAAAATCAAATACCTCAGAATACACCTGACCAAGGAGGTAAAGGACTTATATGCCAAGAACTATCAAACTTTAATCAAAGAAATCAAAGAAGATGCAAAGAAATGGAAAGATATTCCATGTTCCTGGATTGGGAAAATCAATATTGTACAAATGGCCATACTACCCAAAGCAGTCTACAGATTCAATGCAATCCCTATCAAATTACCCATGACATTTTTCACAGAACTGGAACAAACAATCCACAAATTTATATGGAACCCCAAAAGACCCAGAAGCACCAAAGCAATCCTGAGAAACAAAAACCAAGCAGGAGGCATAACTCTCCCAGACCTCAAAAAATATTACAGAGCCACAGTCACCAAAACAGTGTGGTACTGGTATCAAAACAGACAGACAGACCAATGGAACAGAAGAGAGAACCCAGAAATAAACCCCGACACCTACGGTCAATTAGTCTTTGACAAGGGAAGCAAGAACATAAAATGGGAAAAAGACAGTCTATTCAGCAAGCATTGCTGGGAAACCTGGACAAATGCATGCAAAGCAATGAAATTAGAACACACCCTCACACCATGCACAAAAATAAACTCAAAATGGCTGAAAGACTTAAATATAAGGCAGGACACCACCAAACTCCTAGAAGAAAACATAGGCAAAACACTCTCTGACATCAACCTCATGAATATTTTCTCAGGCCAGTCTCCCAAGGCAACAGAAATAAGAGCAAAAATAAACCCATGGGACCTAATCAAACTGAAAAGCTTTTGCACAGCAAAGGAAACCAGAAAGGAAACAAAAAGACAACTTTCAGAATGGGAGAAAATAGTTTCAAATGATGCAACGGACAAGGGCTTAATCTCTAGAATATACAAGCAACTTATCCAACTCAACAGCAAAAAAGCCAATCACCCAATGGAAAAATGGGCAAAAGACCTGAATAGACTGTTCTCCAAGGAAGAGATACAGATGGCCAGCAAACACATGAGAAAATGCTCAACATCGCTGATCATAAGAGAAATGCAAATCAAAACTACCATGAGATACCACCTCACACCAGTCTGAATGGCCCTCATTAATTAGTCCACAAAGAACAAGTGCTGGAGGGGCTGTGGAGAAAAGGGAACCCTCCTGCACTGTTGGTGGGAATGTAAACTGGTACAGCCACTATGGAGAACAGTTTGGAGATACCTTAGAAATCTATCCGTAGAACTTCCATATGACCCTGCAATCCCACTCTTGGGCATATATCCGGACAAAACTCTCCTTAAAGGAGACACATGCACCCGCATGTTCATTGCAGCCCTATTCACAAAAGCCAGGACATGGAAACAACCCAAATGTCCATCAACAGATGACTGGAATCGGAATAGGTGGTATATATACACAATGGAATGCTACTCAGCCATAAAAAAGAATGACATAATGCCATTTGCAGCAACATGGATGGAACTAGAGAATCTCATACTGAGTGAAATGAGCCAGAAAGACAAAGACAAATACCATATGGTATCACTTATACCTGGAATTTAATATCCAGCACAAATGAACATCTCCTCAGAAAAGAAAATCATTGGACTTAGAGAATAGACTTGTGGCTGCCTGATGGGAGAGGGAGGGAGTGGGAGGGATTGATAAAACCTGAAATGTATTGGGCAGCATAAGTAATTACTCTCAGATATAAGAAAGATGCAACCTATGCTGATAACACAAGATAGAAGAATTTGGTAGCTGGAATATTGAAAAATTGAAATTCAATGATCAAGTGATTAACTTGCTCAAAATATGTTTGCTCTAACTTAAGGATACATACATACTGGCAGCACATTGTATTTATCAATTCCCATCTCGATCCCCATGCTCAATATCTAATCCTTACTCACGCAGTTTGTTATTGACTGACTAGCTAGCAGTTGTTATACATCATTATAGAAGACCTATCAGAGGGGAGTTATTCCCATAAGGCATATTTATTAAGGTAAATAAGACAATAAATTTATGTAACAAGCAATTAAATTATGCACATGGGCTTATTATCTCTGGTTACCCAATTTATTCAATGACAAAGAGAGATAGAGTCATCACTTTTTCCTGTCTTAACAAGTGTATAAATGGTATAATTATAACTCCCAAAATGATTGCAAATAAAAATCATTTTCTTCCCTTTATGCACTGGTACTTGTATCATAGTATTTAAACTATTTGATTTACAGAGGCACAAACTAATAATTTAATCACTTGCATATTACAGCCATTATAATATTACTCCTGTACCACAGTAGTGATCATAGAACTGTTCTCCTTTCTTCATGTACCAGACACCATAGATAGTTCTATTGTTTTTTTTTTTTTTTTCAAAAACATGCCACATATAAATTGTTGTGCTAAATGCTATTGGGGTATATGCCAATGTCCATGATTTCAAGCAGTGCCCAAATAAATACAAACCCTTTAAACCTCAAATTCAAGATCATCTTTCCTCCTACTTATTTTTAGAACTATTTCCAAAATACTCTTAGATGAATTAATCTTTCTAGTCATAGAGTTTATTCACTAATAACAAAAATATTCCATGGATTTTTATTAAGTATTCTTAGTGGCCCTTTACAACAGCAGTGAACACCTTCTCTAATTTGTTATATCCATTTAAAATTTAACCTTCTCAATCTATCTTCTTTAAAGCACTACTCTTTCCTTTCATCTTAAATATTAATTGTTCCATATATAGCTTAAGTAGCAATTTATATCTATTGCTAACACATAATAACCAAAACAGATTTCGTGTTAAGCACTTTCACAAATCATCTAATTTAATCCTCAAAACAGTACTATGAGAAGGATATTATTAATATTACTACTACTAAATGTATTTTATAGATAAATAAACAGAGCTTTAGAAAAATTAAGAAATATATACGAGGCCAAATGGCTAGTAAATAGCAGAGCCAGAATTTGCACCTAGGATTGACTCATATTAAGTTCTGTGCTTTTATCACCATTTTTATTATTTCAAACTGCACCTGGTATTTCCCTTGTTCTTTACCTTCTCACTCACATACCTATCATTCTTCTTCTTTTTTTTTTTTATTTTTTATTTTTTTTTTCTTTTTAGGGCTGCATCTGCAGCATATGAAGGTTCCCAGTCTAGGGGTCGAATTGGAGCTGTAGCTGCAGGCATACACCACAGCCACAGCAGCACCAGATCTGAACTGCGTCTGTGACCTACACCACACCTCACAGCAACGCAGAATCCTTAGCCTACCGAGTAAGGCCAGGGATTGAACCTGCGTTCTCATGGATTCTAGTCAGATTCTTTTCTGCTGAGCCATGACAGGAACTCCCATATCCTTCTTAACATGGATGTATATGAGTATCTTATACATTCTGTTAATCATACAAGTATCTACAGCATAGATATATATACTTCTATTTGGTAAGTAATGAAATGAATTTTTGGATATTGTGACTGAGCTGGAGAGCAGACAGAAAGCACACCTTAATTAGCAATGATGATTATATAGAATAGCCAAGTAAAACAAAACATGATCCAGAGGTGGGTTTCAAGATCATGGATTAGCCAGATACACCCACTGGAAAACTGACTAAGCTTTCGTGTAGCCTAAACAATAAATGAGAATAAATAATTTATAATGAGTTAATTAGTAAACTGAGGTGGGTCATGTTATATACCTGAATCAGTAGGTATGGGAGCATGGAAAGGAAGTTCTGTGACATGTTTTGGAGGCAATAAAGGGGATAGAAGGAAAAACAGAGTGTCTCCATGGTGCATATAAGCTTCTCCTCCAATCCCTATAGCACCTAAAATTGTTACTTAAGGGGCAGAGGTTCTCAAATGGGAATGAAAAGGAAAACACCTAATTCTTGATACATTGAGTAAGCTTACTGCTAAGGAAGACCAACTGCATGTATCATACCTGAGAAATGATCTTCCTGGTAAAATATGATTTGGTGGAAATGTCTTAGGAAGTATTTACCTTACAGACTGACTCCAGCTTAGTAGCCACGGTAAAAGTTGGAGAAGAGTTATGTCTGTAGAGATATTGTTCTTAATTTGATTCAATTACAATAGTAATCACAATAATAATACAGTATTATTTATTAAACCTATATTTTTTGCCAGAAATAGGGTGGCATTTTCTCATTTAATCTTCACAAAACTTCCTAAGGTGGATGCTATTATTCCAATTTTACAGATGAAGAAACTGAGTCTCAAGTAACTTGTCAAGTTGTAGCACAATTTGTAAGTGACCAAAGGATGCTTATTTTAAAAAGCTGCTCTCAAAAATCTATGCTACACTACTGATTTTATGATGCAGGTCTACAATGCTTTATATTTACCAGCAGTAGCCAAACAAAAGATAAAATTGTGGTAAGTTAGTTCAATACAACTAGGCAAGGCCATTTGAGTCACCAATAATATCTTAAGTCATTAAGTTACAACCATAATATTAAAGATCTAGTATCATATAAAATTTCTGCTAGAGATGAATATTCACATATCAGCAAAGATATATTTTCGTCTGGTTCTTAACACAAGTGATAGCAGCTTCTGGGGCCAATGAGTTTATTTAGATATCTAAAGGTCATTTTAGTTTACCTTTAGCCAAGTCTCTGATGACAGCATTCTCAACCACTACAACACAGGACAAAGACACAGCATTTCTACTTGATAGTATTTCAGAATTTCTGTTTGTCATTGTACGTGTGATTATTTGTCACTCAATGATGTGGAACTCCAATTTTAAAGCCTATGCTAAAGGTTATTTGCAGTTATTTTATTTTAAAATTTCACTTGAGAAATAAGTATTTGCTTAGAAAGACAAGAAGTCTCGGTGATCAAAAGTGTGAGCTTTAGCATAAACAAACCTCAGTTCTGCATTAGTATAATTGAGTGTTTACTAGCTGTGTTACCTTGAACAAGTAAAGAAAGTGTTAGTCTTTTCGAGAACTATAAAATTATAACATATGTCTTATAAGATTATTGTGAGGATTACCTGAAATACTCTATAAAAGTTTGAACTTAGTTCTAACTTAATGCAAGTACATAGCAAACACTCATTAAATAAAGGCTGCTATTATTACTCATCATCTTTCTCATCATCATTATCATCATCAGCCTTATGACTGTAGTATTAACTATATTTACTTCTTAGTCTCATTTAACACTGTAATCAAACAAATCCATATAATAGTTCATGTTATACTTAGCAATATAAACAACAAAATGCTAGGTCATAGATTTAGTAATAACAGCATAATTTTAAAACCTATATTTTAATTTATTTTTTAAACATTGTACACTTGTATTAACTTATTATTATTTTAATTAAACAAGGTTTCTCCATGAGTAATAATGTCACATACAGGTTTGTTCCCTTGTTCAGGAGTTGTAAAGGGATGAAAATTTCTTGGAATTTTCATATAAAGAGACTCTCTTTTGACCTAACACACTCTCTATTCAGCCTCTCAATGCAGCTTTTCTCAGTTTCTAGGACTCAAGTGACTAAATAAAAAACCAAGTTTCCTCTGAACTATAGATGACTTACAATTGTAGAGACCAGTTTTGCCACTTAAAAAAGATTTCAAATTAATACCCATGTCATTCACAAAAGTCTAAATTAGGTTTTTATATGTTATCCATTCTTATTGCTCCTTCATTGTGAATGTGAATAAATAACAAAATGTTAGGCCACATGCTTAATAATAACAATATTATTTAAAAATCCATACTTCTTAAAGTTACAATTTCTTTGGAGAAATATTTAGCAATTTCATCAAAAAAATTAAATATCTGGGCTTTTAGATGTAGACTGTTACATTTAGAACAGATAAATGATAGGATCCTGCTGTACAGCACAGGGAACTGTGTCCTGTATATTGGGTTAGAAAAAAAAAGGAATGGGTGTGTATGGGAGGCTGGATCACTCTGATGTACAACAGAAATTGAAGGAACATTGTAAATCAACTATACTTTAATTTAAAAATATGCATCTTCTCTATGAACCAATAACTTCATTCCTGGATATTTTATCCAAGAAATATACAAATATTTATCACAAAAAGTCTTGGTACATGAATGTTCATTACTTTGGAAATACCTGAGATGCCTAGAAACAGAATAATGAATAAATGAATTGCTGTATATTCATTCAATTTACTGCTCTTCAGAAACAAAAGGTAAAATCTACTGAAACAAAATGGAAATGTGATACTCTTAAGATCTAGACTTCTATAACAAGTCATTATTATATCCCTCCCCTGGATATCTAAGTGGCATCTCAAATCTCAAACTTAACTGGAGCATTCAGTGTCTTTCCCAAATCCTCCTGTGTCTGTCTTCCCAATCCTGAGAAGTGATGTTATCATCTACCAATTCTATCCAAAATTTTAGAAATAATCATTGACTTCTCTTTAATCCTCCTTCATTTCTAACCCATAATCAATTCCTGTCAATTCTACATCCAGAACGTATCCCAAAGCCATCTATGTCTGTAATAAAGCAACACCATCCCAGCAAAGAACTTTGTTCACGTGCATTATTACCAGAGCTTCACTGATTTTTCTGCTTTGCCTCCAGCACTATATTATCTAAATCCACTCCACTGTATCCATAGCAGCCAAAATGAATTTTTCATATGTAAATAATATCATAGTACTCCTCTGCTTTTCAAAAAATCCTGGTAGATATTTAAAACATGGCATTTTTCTTTTTATATTCAAGCAAAGGATTACTGGAATGCCCCAAAATAATTCGATCATTTCTTTGAAATGCTATTTTTTTTTAACTAAAATTATGTAGTGGAAGAGTTGTAAAAGCTACTACAATGAAATATTCCCCAGAAATCTTACTTTTTATGAATATCTAGCATATACTAGTTAGGTTGGTTATTTTTAGTGCAAAATTTATGAAGACATTCTTTGGAGTAAAGGAAAAGTTTAATTTAAAAAGTACATTCTTTGACAGAGAGCAAAGCAATTAAATATGCAGAGAAACCCATTGGCTCTGACATTAAAATATTAAATTTGCTCAAAAGGTTATAAAGAGTAGTTATCTGTAGGCATGCATCAAATCTCTTGAAACAACAGTAATCAAAAGACATGAGAGTATAACCATAAACTGCCAGATTCATCTTCCCAGAATTCGTGTGGTTAGAGTTCTCTTCAAGTGACTAGTATAGTTCTTTACTATGCTTTAATCTAAGATAATTGTTCTAGCTGGTCTAAATACAAACTGCCTGCCTGAACCTGCCTAAGTGACTAATAACTGCTTTCTACATCCAATGGACCAAAGTATTTTCTTGCTGTCCATAATACCACTTTCTGCCCACACTGCTTTTTCTATTGAGATATTTTTATTCTTTCATTTGTCCATTCTTTAAGTTATCTTATTCAAAATTATTTTATTTTAAATAAGCTACGTATCCATACTAACCACCATATCTATAAACAGGAGTAAAATTTCAATGAAGGGTTACAGTCAAATGAAAACAGAAACTTAAAAAAAAAAAAACAACTAAGTCACATAAAAAAACTAATTATACAGTCTAAGAACTTATACTAAATACATGAGGGCACAGGGGACATTAAGGGACTTTTTTCAGAGGAAGTAAAGCCTAATTAGTTTCTTGAGAATGCATGAAAAACTGCCAGGAAACTCCAAAAGAGCATGTTATACCAGGTGCAGAAAACAAGATGTGTAGAGACATGGAGACAACATAAACTGCCAGTGAACTATAAGTAGTCTTTTATGGCTAGCAAAAAGTTGCACTAGAGAGCAGAACTCCTTGTGGAAAGCCCTGAAATCAATGCAAAATAATTTAAATTTTATCTTGTAAGTGACTAGAAATAACTACAGCATTTTACGTAAGGGAGCAACATAATCACATTTGATTTTACAAAAGTCACTAGTGACAATGTGGATGACAAAGTGAGGAAGTTCAAATATTAAACACAAGGATAGGAGGTGGTCATAGCGTTATAAAAATAATATAAGAGACTGAAGGTAAAAATTAGTAGAAAGAATGGAATGAAAGACAAAAACATAATTAACAATAAAAATGGTAGGTAAAAACTGAACTCTCACAATGTGCTAGGCATTGTTCTCAGTGCTTTATCTGATCTCATTTCATTCAAACAATGATGTATGTTGTGGGTACTGCTACTGGCTCGGTTTCTACAGATAAGGGACCTGAAGCTTAGAGTCTTACCAAGTTGTCCAAATTTCCACAGCTATAAAGTATATGATCTGACTTCATCATCCATGCTCTCAAAAATGGAACTACAACGGTCACACCATTTGGACAGGGCACAAACAGCTCACAGCTTCTTCATTATATGCTATATTCTATGGAATTCTATAAAATAATGAGGCAGTGCCTGTTTTCATCAATGACCTATAAACAGGGTTCTCTTAGAGACATAACACAAGTTCTTAACTCCATGATATGTTCCTGGCCACTTGAACCCACAATGAACCTGCTCTTATCCAAATGCCATAGATCTCCTTATCAGGACCTGTTCATGTAATCATGTAGTGTCTTTCTCATTCTTGTAACAAGAGTTAGTTCTGTTGCCCTACTGAGGACTAAGAACATTTCCTATGTTTTATTTCGGGGATCCCCGGCTCTATCACAATGTTGTCAAATAATAGATTGTGTATGTGTGTGTTTGTGTGTGTGTTGTTATTTTTTGCCAGTTTGTAGACATGCTGACCAAAATCCAAAAACAAAAAGTCAAATCTATAAGAGGTGTGCATATGTATTATTGTCTTGATATTTACAAGAGCAGGATAATGGGGAAAAACATATATTTTGTGTTTATTACTTTTATCATTGTGAAATACTAATTTTGTAAAAAGATATCAAGACAACAAAGCATCCAGTCTGCTAAAGGATAACAAGCAATTAGGTCAATCATGTTTTATTTTTAGAGTAAATTAGATAACTTACCAAAGAAAAGCACAAAAAATATTCTCAGGTTAAACGTTTGAACTTTATCAATTAAATTATATTCCTCAAATGAAATGTATTTTTTCCCATCTAGGATGATATTTTTTTATATAACAAATACTCACAAACTGAGGTCAGGGAATTGATGGAAAAGCTTGAGAGGGTCTGTTTAGTGAGAGTTATTAGAGTCCTTCAGTCATCTCCTTCCCTCCTCTACCCCTTGCCTGAAAGCTCAAAATAAGAATGAAAGGAACTCTTTTGCTCCTTTCAGGTCTGCCTTCTTCCCCTCTGACCTTAAATTAACTTAATTACAGGAATGAGGTAATTTAACCTAACTCCTGATTTATGCTCCACTGAATACACACAATGCCATGCCTAACCTGTTGATTCTTTTTTTAGATCAAAAGAAATAAAAAAGAATTGAATAGTTCAAAAATGACTAGTTCTCTTCCCACAATACCCCCCTTAGCAATCAGATCGGAGAAGGTAACCATAAAATTTTACCTCTAATATCCACTCTCCCTTCCTTCCTGATCCTCTGAAAGGAGCAAAAAAGCTGCAGGTGAATAGAAGAGGATGCAGAGTAAGAAAAGAGGGGAAAAAACTGATGTTAACTCCTTTCCCCAACTGCAGACTTATGCACAATAAGGCAGAGTGTTATTAAGCATGAGAGTGCAAATTTTGATATGAAGACAGGACTGGAGGTTTTAATATATAAAAAATGAGTATATTTGTTAATAACCAGGATCTGACTTAGATTTTGTCCAGGGAGAATGGTAAAATATTATATAGCTTGTTTGAAAGTTTTGAAAAAAATAAAGCTATTATAAGTTCACCCGACAGAGTCCAAATTGTTCAATATATATTTTTTATCAAATTATTTTCTTTCCACATGGCTTCAAATGTTGATTTTTCAAAAAATACTTCTTTTCATAAACTATAAATTTATTTACTTATTTATTTATTTTTGTCTTTTTGCCTTTTCTTGAGCCACTCCCACAGCATATGGAGGTTCCCAGGCTAGGGATCTAATGAGAGCTGTAGCCACCAGCCTACTCCAGAACCACAGCAACGCAGGATCTGAGCCGTGTCTGTGACCCACACCACAGCTCATGGCAACGCCAGATCCTTAACCCACTGAGCAAGGCCAGGGAACAAACCTGCAACCTCATGGTTCCTAGTCGGATTCGTTAACCACTGCGCCACAATGGGAACTCCCAACTATAAATTTATTTTAATAATTACCGAGTGTCTTCAGCTTAAAAAATGCATGATATTTCTAAATGTTATTATGTCAAAAATACATTTTAATAAAAGACAGCAATATAGCAAAATATATATATCAGATATAGGACTATATAAAGTATAAAATGAAATGTAAAGTATAAAATGCAGAGTGTGTGTATGTATGTTTGTATGTGTTAGCATATACCATACCATTAAGAGTTGACTCTAAAGAAATATGCTTTTTTTTTTTAGAGCCACACCTGAGGCATATGGAAGTTGCCAGGCTAGGAATCAGAGCTGTAGCTGCCAGCCTACACCACAGCAGATCAACACTGGATCCAAGCCACAACCGTGATCTACACCACAGGAAATGGCTGTGGTGCGATCATGGTTGTGGTCAGATCCTCAACCCACTGAGCATGGCCGGGGATCTAACCTACCTCCTCATGGATATTACTCGGGTTTGTTACCACTGTGCCACAATGGGGATGCCCAGAAATATTATCTTCATGATTTTGCTTTGAAAAATTGTGAGGCTAATTAGAAAAGAAAAATAAAGATTTCAAAACTATTAGAAGCATCATTGGTGATTTATAAAGGAAAGTATAATTTTCCTTTCTTTTTTATATAAAACATTATAATAAAAATAGTTTTGCTTTATTATGGATAGTAATATAAAGAAAAGCAAAACCAAAAATCATGCTATATTTTTGTACTATAGTAATTCTTTTTTAGTCCAATTGACATTAAGGGAGTAATTACAATAGATACTTGCATGTCATGAAGAATGAATTTGATCCTTAGACTGTACACTGTTCATTTTATGTTCATTATACTCAGATAATATCCCTTTGTTTACAAAAATTTTTAGAGAGCTAAATTGAAGAAGGAATATGGTATTACTTTTTTTTTGCTTCTTCGTAGTTTGGTACTCTGACACAACACAATAAAAAAGCAAAGAAACCAAATAGATGGAGGAAAAAATAAAACACAACCCTTGGTGAAAAACCACAAAAACTCTCCTAAGCATAAATAATATTTAATATTTTATTTTTAAATAAATGTATGAAAAATCAGTTAATATAATTCGACAAGGGGTAGCATGTATAACAATATAACTCACATTTCTTATAGGGGACAGAATCAACAAAGATAATTTGCATTTTTAACAATATGAAATAAATTTTAGTCAATAGTCACATAGGTATCCTTCAGTAGACTTAAGAACAAAAGCCCTAGAATTTTGAGAATTAACAAAATTGTCTGCTTTTATTTCTATTATATTTTCAAAATGTTCTATCAGAAGTAAAATAAAGGAGGATTTAGAGCTATGAACTGCTTAAAAAAGTCCATCACTGTAGTACTGATAATCCTGGCATGCTGTAGCAGTACAACTGATAAAACTTTTAATGTTGTTGAACATGGATAGGGTATTGGCAGAAGAGAACACTCAGGACCTTTGAAATGCTGGAGAATGAGTAATTAGAAGAATCATAGAAAATAATATCTGTTGCTAAAGGATGTGATTACACTTCAGAATGATAATGAAAGGTTAAGGAAAATCAACCATCAGTTTAAGGGTGATGTAATCCAAGGGCTCATATGGTAGCATACAGAGAAAATCTCCACCTCTATGGTTGGAAGAGAGAAAAAAATTGAGGATTGGACTCAGTATTTAATTATAAGGAAATCACAGCTTCAAGTAACTTTGCATTCACAGCCACAGCAAATACTCTATTGAACCCCAAAACTTGGGATGGACTTTAAAACCTGGTACATAAAGTGTCATGACTGCCATCATTACAGTTAAAAAATATAGTGAATGCATTAAAAAAATGGAGTTTTGTCCAGGTCTGGTTCACAATAGCTCCCCTGGGTTCATAGACCAATCTGATGGAAATTTCCATATACTTTAAATGTGTAATTTGAATGGATACTTGATAGAGGCGCCACATTGAGTTCTTGGTCTTTGTGGTAAGAGCTATCAGTAAGGAAGACCAAGTGGAGGCATCTGAAATTTCTCTCTCCATACTCGCCTCCACCTTTGCCAAGATAGTAAATCAAAACAATATCACAGGAGTTCCTCTTGTGGCTCAGTGGTAAGGAACCCAACTAGGATCCATGAGGATGCAGGTTCAATCCCTGGCCTTGCTCAGTGGGTTAAGGATCTGGCATTGCTGTGAGCTGTGGTACAGGTAATAGATGTGGCTTGGATCTGATATTTCTGTGGCTATGGAGTAGGCTGGCAGCTGTAGCTCTGATTTGAGCCCCTAGCATGGGAACTTCTATATGCTGCAACTGAGGTCCTAAAAAGCAAAAAAAAAAAAAAAAAAAAACAAAAAAAAAACAAAAAAAATCACACACATCAGGAAGATGGAATATTAGGCGGTTCCATCCAGCCCTCACACCCCCCAAATCAATGATTTAACAACTGTCCACAAATAAAAATAGAATGTCAGAGTACAAGTAAAAAGCTACAACACCACATTGGAGCACAAAAACTGAAAATGGTCAACTAAAACATGAAGAAAATATTTTGCCTCTGTCACCCAGGTCCAGGGCAGTGTAGCTAAGTGCCAAGAGGAATGCTTTCCTTTGTGACATCTCCAGGGGGAGTAAATAAGAGCAAGATGATATCACAGCTTTCATCACTGAGGACTTCCAAAATATTTGCCAGTGTAGACCCCAACTGCCAGAGATGACATGTTGCTATGCCTCCCTGAAACTGAAACCACTGTGCACTCCTCAGGGTCAGCACCACCATAGCCACAGACATACACACCCTGGACACAGAACTGCTACAGCAAACATGCTCTACCTATATAAGAGAGAGAGAGAGAGAGAGAGAGAAAAGGATATAAAGTTCAAAGAAATAATACACATACACACCCTGGACACAGAACCGCTACAGCAAACATGCTCTACCTATATAAGAGAGAGAGAGAGAGAAAAGGATATAAAGTTCAAAGAAATAATGATCAAAAACTTCCCAAACATGGAGATGGAAATAGACACCAAGATTCATGAAGCCCAAAGAACCCAAGTATTTTAAATGTAAAGAGGTCTATACCATGACATACTAAAATTTGAATGTCAAGACATATTATTTTGAAAGAAGCAAGAGAAAAGCAATTTGCTGCCTAAAAAGAACCTTCCGTAGATTTTCATAGCAGAAACCTACAAGGCCAGGACAATGTGAAATGATATATTGAAATTACTGAAAGAAAAAAACTGCCAATGACTATACCTGGAAAAACTATTATTTAAAAATAAAATAGAAATAAATGTTTTTCCAGATCAACAAAACCTGAGGGAGTTCATCAGCACTACATATGCCTTAAAAGAGTTGCTAAAGGAATTTCTTCCAGTTGAAACAAAAACATGATAAATAGAGATGTGAAAGTATATTAAAGCATAACTCTCATTGGTAAAGGTAAATATATAGTCAAATACAGAATAATCTATCATTGTAATGGTGGTGCCTAAATTTCCTCAAACCCTAAAATAAAAGTTAAAAAACAAAAATATCAAGAAGAAGTATAACTACCTAGATTTGTTAGTGGTACACAATATAAAAAGAAGTATCTCTGACTACAAGTACACAAAGGCAGGTGTAAAAGTATAGTTTTATGTGACTAAAGTTATCATCAATTAAAATAGATGGATATAACTACGAGATATTTTATGCGAGTCTTGAAGTAAACACACACATACAAACTATAATGGATACACGAACGATAAAGGAAAAAGAATCAAAGAAATTCCCACAAATTTTATAACTCAAGAAGCTGGAAAAGAACAAACTAAGCCCAAAGTTAGCAAAAGTAAAAAATAATAAAGATCAGAGTGAAAATAAATCACATTGAGAATAGAAAAGCAGTAGAAATAATCAATAAAGTTTTGTAAATATAAAGTTGACAAACTCTTAGTCTAAGAAAAAAAGAGAGAAAGAAGTCTAAATAAATAAAATCAGAAATGAAAGAGAAGACATTACAATGGATGGTTCAGAAGTAAAAAGATTAACTAAAGATTTAAATGAAGAATTATGCTCCAAAAAATCAGACAACCTAGAATAAATGGATAAATTTCTAGAAATACACATTCTATCAAAAGTAAATCAAGGAAAAATAAAAACCTGAGCCAATGAATAAGAAACAGGATTATTAAATCACCAAACATCAAGCAACAAAGAAAAGCCCAGAGCAGAATGACTTCACAGGTGAATTCTACAAAAAGTACAAAGAAGAATCAATATGAATTTTTCTTAAACTATTCAAAAAAAAAATAGAAAGATCACTTTCAACTCATTGCATTAGGTCAACATAACATTGATACCAAAACATTGATACCAAATCTAGACAAATATACCAAAGAAAAGAAAACTACAGGCAAATATCCCCAAGGAACATAGATGCAAACATATTCAATAAAATGGTAACGAACTTAAAGGATAATACACCACAACCACATGGGACCTATCCCTGAGATGCAAGGATGGTTCAATGTTTATAAATTAATCAATGTGAGGGACCACATTAACAGTATCAGATATAAAATTACATGATCATGACAATAGATGCAGAAAAAGCATTTGACAAAATCCAACATTCACTCATGATAAATACTGAATAAAATAGCTGTAGAAGTAATGAACCTAACAAAGTAAAGGCCATATGTGAAAAATCTGCAGTAAACATCACAATCAATACGGTACAACCTAAAAGCTTTTCCTGTAAGATCCAATACAAAGCAAGGATGCCCACTTTTTCTACTTCTCTTCAACATAGTACTGAAATTTTAGAGCAATTGTACAAAAAAAAATAAAAAGAAGGAAAAGGAGGAGGAGAAGGAGCAGGGAAGAAAGACATCCAGGTCAGTAGGAAAAAGTAAAATTATCTGTTCACAAATGACATAATATTATATGTACAAAACCCCCAAAACTCCACCAATAATTGTTAGCAATAATAAATAAATACAATAAAATTGCATATTACAAAATAAACATACAAATAACTGTCTTTTCTATACACAAGAACAAGCTATACAAAAAAAGAAATTGAGAAAGCAATTCTATATACAAGAATAACAAAAATAATAAAATACTTAGGAATAAACTTAACCAAAGAGGTGAAAGATATGTGCACTGAAAATTATAAATCATTAATGAAGAAACTGAAGAAAACACAGATAAATGGAAACATTGTGTTCATGATAGAAAAAGTTAATATAGATAAAATGTGCACACTTCCAGCCCAAATTCAACAACATATTAAAAGAATTATACACCATGACCAAGGGGGATTTATCCTTGGGATGCAAGGAAGGTTCAACATATGTAATCAATAAATGTGATACACTACATTCATAGAATGAAAGATAAAAATCCTATGATCATCTCAATAGATACAGAAAAAAAATTGACAAAACATAGCAGTCTTTCATTGCAAAGCCTTCAAAAAATGGATACAGAAAGTAAAAAACCTCAACGTAATAAAAGCCATACCTGACAAAGCCATGGCTAACATCATAATCAATCATGAAAGAGTAGAAAGCTTTTCCTGTAAGATCAGAAAAAAGGCAAGGGCACCACTCTCACTGCCATTATTCAATATAGTACTGGAAGTCCTAGTTAGAACAATTAGTCAAAACAAAGAAATAAAGAAAGGACACTATAATCTTCTTATTTTCAGGTGATAGGATCTTATATGCAAAAAAAGACAAAAATAACTGTTTGGTTAGGGTTAGGGTTAGGGGTTAGGGTTAGTGTTAGGGTTAGTTCAAAGTTTCAGAATATAAAATTCTTACACAGAAATCAGTGGTATTTCTATACATTAACAAAACATCTGGAAAAGAAACTATCCCATTCGTGATAGCATCAAAGATGCAAAATAATTAGGATCATGTATAAACAAAGAACTGAAGTGTCTGTGCAATGAAAACTATAAGATTTTTATGAAAGAAACTGATGAAGATACATACAGATCCCATGCTCGTAGATTGGAGCAACTAATATTATTAATATGTCTATACTACTTAAGGCCATATATAGATTCAATGTAATCCCTATCAATACTCCATTGGCATTTTTCACAGAAATAATATATTCCTAACATTTGTATGGAACCACAAAAAGACCCTGAATTGCCAAACCAATCCTGAGAGGAAAAAAAAAAGGCAAAGTTGGAGGCAAAACACTTCCTGATTTCAAACTATACTAAAAGCTGCAATATAAAACAGTATGGTACTACCAATAAAATAAACACAATGAAACAAAAAGAGAGCTCAGAAATTAACACCATTACATGCAGTCAATGTATATTTGACAAGGGTGCCAAGAACACTCAAAAGAGGAAGAATAGGTTCTTCAATAAATGGTGCTTAGATAACCAGATAACCAAATGCAGAAATTGGAGAATTATACCACACTGCAAAATTTAACCTGAAAAGGGTTAAAGATTTAAAGATAAGATCTGATGTAAAACTAGAAGAATATATAAAAAGAAGCTCCTTGACATTGGTCTTTACATTGATTTTTTGGATACAATACCAAAACTACAAATAATAAAAGTAATAACAAATAGAACCATATTAAACTTAAAAATGTTCTTCAGAGCATTTATTTTAATCAAAAATCAAAATGAAAAGCCAATCCAGGGAGTTCCCATCATGGGTCAGTGCTTAATGAATATGACTAGGAACCATGAAGTTGCAGGTTCAATCCCTGGCCTCGCTCAGTGGGTTAAGGATCCGGCATTGCCGTGAGCTGTGGTGTAGGTCACAGACCAGCTCAGATCCCTCATTGCTGTGACTGTGGTATAGGCCAGCAGCTACAGCTCTGACTAGACCCCTATTCTGGGAAACTCCATATGCCACAGGTAAGGTCCTAGAAAAGACAAAAAGACAAAAAAAAAGAAAAAGAAAAAAAAAAAAAAGAAAAGCCAATCCATATTATGGAAGAAAATAGTTTCAAAGTATATATCAGATAAGGGGTTAACAATGGAAATTTAAGAACTCAATTCAATAGGAAAGAAATAGATAACACAATTTTTAAAAATGGGAAAATGACCTAAACAGACATTTCTCAAAAGAAGATGTAAAATGGCCAACAGGTACACGAAAATGTATGTAATAAAAATTGAAACCACAATGAGATATCACCTCATACATGTCAAAAGGCTATTATCAAAAGGACAAAGGGTAAATATTGGGAAAAAAGGGGTGGAAAGGGAATCCTTGTGTACACCAACTCTTGGTGGACATGTAAATTTGTACAGCCATTAGGAAAATAGTATGGAGCTTCTCCAAAAAAAAAATTTAAAACAGAACACATGATCCAGCAATCCCACTTCTGTGTAGACATCTAAAGAAATAAAAACAGGATCTTGAGATATCCATATTTTTATGCTTATTGCATTATTATTCAAGATATTAGAAACAAACTATGTGCTTATACATGAATGACTGGAGATAGAAGATAGGTTATATAAATACATAAATACAGACATAGATAAATAATGGGGTATTATTCAGTCTGAAAAAGGAGGAAATCCCATTTGTGACAACGCTCATGAATCTGGAAGACATAATGCTGAGTTAAATAAGTCAAATATACAAAGTCAAATATTGTATTATCTCACTTATACCTGTAATCTAAAATAGTTGAACTCAAATGTCCATTGTCAGATGATTGGATTAGGAATATGAGGTGTATACAAAATGGAATACTACTCAGCCATAAAAAAGAACAAAATGATGCCATTTGTAGCAAGATGGATGGAACTAGAGATTCTCATACTGAGTGAAGTAAGTCAGAAAGAGAAAGAGAAATACCATATGATATCACTATATCTAGACTCTAATATACAGCACCAAGGAAACTTTCCACAGAAAAGGAAATCACGGACTTGGAGAATAGACTTGTGGTTGCCAAAGGGGAAGGGGAGGAGATAGGAAGGACTGTGAGCTTGGGGTAAGTAGATGCAGAATGTTGCCTTTGGGATGGATTAACAATGGGATCCTGCTGTGTAGTGCTGGGAACTCTGTCTAGTCACTTATGATGGAAAATGTAATGTGAGAAAAAAGAATGTATACATGTAAGTGTAACTTGGTCATCATGCTGTACAATAGAAAAAAAAAATTATATATATATGATAAAAAAAGCAAAAAACAACAAAATCTAAAAAACAACACCTATCAATATAAGATTAAGGAAAAACAATATTTTATTGCTTTATTGTTTTATAATTTATAGATGGTAAAATTTAACCATCATAAGTATACAATTCAGTGTTTAAGTAACTTTATAGATGTGTGCAAATATAATCCAATTTAAGTACAAAAAAATAAAATAAAATAAAATAAAATAAAATAATCAAACTCATAGAAGAGAATAGAATGTTGTTTACGAGTAGGAATAGGTCAAATGGAGAGATGTTGATTAAAAGGTACAAACTTCCAGGTATGCAAGATGAGTAAATCTTGGCATGCTAAAGTACAGTGTGGTGACTATAGCCAACAATACTGTATTGTGTGCTTGAATTTTACTAGGAGAATTGATAGGTGTTCTCACCACAAACAGAAAAAGCTATGTGAGATGATGGTTATATTAATTAGCTTGATTGAGGTGCTCATTTCACAATGTAAACATACCGGAACATCAAGATATACACCTTAAATATATACACCTTAAATATATACGCTTTATCAATTATACCTCAATAAAGCTGGAACAAAAACAATACTATATCCCAGGTAGAATGACAGAGATTGGTAATGCATTAGTAGACCTAAAATGCAGGATTCAGAGATGGTAGTCCCATCTTATTCTCATTTAATTCATGAGTTTTGCCCACCCTCCAAAAAATAGATCCTAGAGATTGGAGTGTACTATGACAAAGTCAACAAAGTAGCAGCAGTAATTACATCTGCTGTGCTAAATGTGCTTTTGTTTCTAAAGTAAACTGACAAAAAGTATCCCGTACATGGTACTTGGCCATTGAGTGGTGAATGCATTCTTTTCCATCCCTATCAAATATGTTAGAAACATTACCCTTTATGTGTGATCAAAAAATGATACTTTTACGGTCTTGTCTCCTTTTAAAATTCTCTTTATTGGTTTCATCCATGTTCATCCTTCTTTAATCTGAGAACATTCAAGGTTTTCCTGACTTCAATTTATAGTGCCAAACAAATTTGATTTTAATTGCTTTCTTTGGCTCTTTCTCCTCTGAATATCTTGATCATCATAAATCCAAACTGGCTTTTGTTAGTCACAATTCTGGTTCGTTGGACTGTATCTGATTCTCATATGGAATATCCAAACATCCAGAAATATACTGAATTTTATGTTTTTTACTAGCTTGAAATACTATATATATATTCTTGAAATACTACATATAAGTAAAGAATTTTCTTCAAGTACAACTTTCTGATTGTAATGGAATCAATCTCTTGATTACCTTAGCATTGCCTTTGAGATAAACAGCGTAAGAACATATTTTTAACTTGATTAACTCCCTTTTTTGCTTGATGAGTCTGGCTAAATACTTATCAATTTTGCTGATCTTTACAAAGAACTAATTTTTGATTTCATTGATACTCTCTATTGTTTTCTTTGCCTCTATTTAATTTATTTCTGCTCCCATCTCTATGATTTTTTCCTTCTATAATTTTGGGCTTTGTCTGTTCTTCCTTCTCTAGATGTTTTAGGTATAAGTTTAGGTTGTTTATTTGAGATTTTTCTTATTTCCTGAGGTAAGATTGTATTGCTATAAACTTCCCTCTCAGAACTGCTTTTCCTGTGTCCCATAGGCTTGGGATTGTTTTATCTTCATTGCCATTTATCTCCAAGCATCTTTTGAGTTCCTCTTTGTGATCCGTTGGTTGTTTAGTAGTGAATTGTTTAGCTCCTGGGAGTTTGCATTTTTTGCTTTTTTCTTTTTCTTGTAGTTGATTTCTAGTCTCATAGCATTGTGGTCAGAGAAAATGCTTGAAATAATTTCAATTATTTTTAATTACCAAGGCTTGATCTGTGGCCAAAGATGCAATCTATCCTGGAGAATGTTCCATGTGCATTTGAGAAGAATGTATATTCTGCTACTTTGTGATGGAATGTTCTATATATATCAGTTAGGTCTATTTGATCTAGGATGTAATTTAAGGCCTATGTTTCCTTGTTGATTTTCTGTCTGGATGATATGTCCACTGATGTATGAGGGGTGTTAAAGTCCCCCATGAATATTATATTGCTGTTAGGAGTTGCCTTATATATTGTGGTGTTCCTATGTTGGATGCATATATATTTATAATTATTATATTTTCTTGGATTGAGCCTTTGATCATTATGTAATGTCCTTGTCTCTTGTGACCTTCATTTTAAAGGCTATTTGGCCTGATATGAGTATTGCTACTCCAGCTTTCCTTTAATTTCCATTGACATATAATACCTTCTTCCAACCCCTTACTTTCAGTTTGTGTGTGTCTTTAGGAAACTGAAGTGGGTCTCTTGAAGACAGCATATATATGGGTCTATTTTTGTATCCATTCAGCCAGTCTGTGTCTTTTGGTTGGAGCATTTAATCCATTTACATTCAGTGTAATTATGGATAACTATGTACTTATTGCCTGTATCTTAATTGTTTTGGATTTGTTGTTTTAGGTCTTTTTTCTTCCTTTTCTCTTTTGTTCTCTTCTCTTTTGATTTGCTAACTATATTTAGTGTTGTATTTGACTTGCTATTTCTTTTTTATGTGTTTATGCACTGTAGTTTTTTAGTTTGTGGTACCCATTATATGCTGATATAACCATCTATATATGTACTGAATTTTTTTTCTTAATTTCTTATCTTTTTATTTCAAATGCAGACCAGGGAGTTCCTGTCGTGGCACAGTGGTTAACGAATCCGACTAGGAACCATGAGGTTGCGGGTTCGGTCCCTGCCCTTGCTCAGTGGGTTAACGATCCAGCGTTGCCGTGAGCTGTGGTGTAGGTTGCAGACGCGGCTCGGATCCCGCGTTGCTGTGGCTCTGGCGTAGGCCGGTGGCTGCAGCTCCGATTCGACCCCTAGCCTGGGAACCTCCATATGCTGCGGGAGCGGCCCAAGAAATAGCAACAACAACAAAAAAGACAAAAAAAAAAAAATCAAATGCAGACCAAAAAATGCAAATCAAAACTAAAATGAGGTACCACCTCACACTGGTCAGAATGGCCATCATTAACAAGTCAACAAATAACAAATGCTGGAGAGGGTGTCGCGAAAAGGGAACCCTCCTTCACTATTGGTGGGAATGTAGATTGGTACAACCACTAGATAAAACAGTAAGAAGGTTCCTCAGAGAACTAAATATAGAACTACCATATTATCCAGCAATCCCACTCCTGGGCATATACCCAGACAAAACTATTATTCAGAAAAATACATGTACCCCTATGTTCATTGTAGCACTATTCACAATAGCTAAGACATGGAAACAATCGAAATGTCCATCAACAGATGAATGGATTAGGAAGATGTGGTACATATATACACGGAATATTACTCAGCCATAAGAAAGAATGAAATAATCACATTTGTAGCAACGTGGATGCAACTAGAGATTCTCATATTAAGTGAAGTAAGTCAGAAAGAGAAAGACAAACACCACATGATATTACTTATATATGGAATCTAAAATATAGCACAAATAAACCTATATATAAAACAGAAACAGACTCAGGGACACAGAGAAAATCTTGTGGTTTCCCAGGTGAGGATGGAGGGAATAGGATGGATGAGAAGTTTGGGTTTGGTATATGCAAACTATTACATTTATAATGGATATGTAATGATGTCACACCATACAGCACAGGGAAATCTATCCAGTCTCTTGGGAGAGAACATGATGGAAGATAGTGAAGAAAAAGAATGTGTATTTACAGAATTGTTTATATATATACATATGTGTGTGTGTGTGTGTGTGTATGTATGTATGTAGATGTGTGTGTGTGTGTGTGTGTGTGTGTGTATAAACTGGGTCACTGTGCTGTACAGCAGAATTTGGCACAACTATAAATCAACTATACTTTAAAAAAAGGCCTTTATGATCAGTATTCTTTTTTTGTTTCTCAAATCACCTATTCCCTTTGTGTTATATCAAAATGACCTTCCTTCTTCTTTCAGTGATCCAACTACAGTGGCCTTTTCTCAATAATCACATATACCACATAACACTAGCCAGTGTGCAGTATGTTGTGGAAGGAATCCCTCAGTAATTTTTTTAAACACATTCAAGTTCAGTGTTAGATAATTTTTATTTTTAAATGATATATCATCTTAATATTTCAGGATGCA
The DNA here is from genome assembly GCF_054392235.1 of Sus scrofa. Taxonomy (NCBI): domain Eukaryota; kingdom Metazoa; phylum Chordata; class Mammalia; order Artiodactyla; family Suidae; genus Sus; species Sus scrofa. The sequence continues at coordinate 53,986,971 of NC_139386.1, forward strand.
CTGACTATACTTAGATTTAAATATCTGGAAGAGATACATTTTTATAATAATAATAACTTGCTGATTATTGAAAAAATAAATATTCATTTCTTACCATTGAGTCACATGGAATTAACTGCTTCTCAGTCAGTTCAGAGTTTTTGAAGTCTTCACTGAAAACAAAATTGTGGAAACTCTGAGGTATGAAAGAAGTCGTTGACTCATTATCTTCAATCAGATTTTTATATACCTGTGTTTGAGGTCGAGCTAAGCCTTTCAGTATTATATAAAATCCATCATTTCCAATCACTGAAACAAAACCAAATCAAACAAGATATACTGTAGACTTTATTTCTCAGATTTCTTTTTGATATTAAATATGACTACAGTACATCTTACAATTGCTTCACGTTTAACAGATTTCTTTTAGATACAACAACAGTGACTTTAGAGTAGCACTAACAAGTAGTTACTCAAATAACAAAAAAGACAAAGACATGTCTACACATTTAGAGTACTCTTTTCTGAAATTTATTTATAGTAATCAATCCTCTTATGAAACTGATAAATTCTAGGAAAGTACCATATCACAATTAGTAGATTTAAGACTTCATGAGAAAAAAGACTAGAAAAGCACTCTAAGTTTTTAAAGTGTTAACATCTACATCAAAAATTCCATTCTGCCTATTTTATATAAGTAAGAACATATTCCTACTGACTTTCATTTATCTTTGCTCTAGACAAGATTATGGTCACTCATAAAACTGAGTCAATAATATAATACAGCAAAGGAAATTGATCATACCAAGAAAAACAGGTTTTTTTTTCCATTATTTCTCATAATCCATACTGTAACTCTCCACAACCTGTCACCTAATCATCCCAACTTGTGAAGTTTAACTATGTGCTGGCAGTTCTGGCAGGTGTGTTCACATGTGAGCATTCTGAATGCAATGAATCAATTTTAGTTCTTCTGAAGCCTGTCATTTCAGATAATCAGGGAATAAGAAATGGATGGTGTCTCTCCATTTCTTGTCCTTTACATGACTTCCAAAGATTGAAGAAAATTAGTCAAGTGCTGTGAGAAGTTCTTTTCTCACACTTTGCTTATTAGCTTCCTATAAATGGAAACTTTACAAAGTGATTTAAATGGACAATTGTGTTTCTTTTTATGCCCTATGACATATTAACTGCTTGACTTTGCTCTTTTCTGAAATAAATCCTTACTGGTGGGGCTCTTTCAGTCACCATCTCTACACAGTCACTCTAGGAGAGTGATGGTTTTTTTTTCAATCTTCACAAAGCAAGGGTTGTGTTAGTTTGGATGACTGGGCTTAAAATATATTCTTCCTGGGTACAAAATATCACTTCTTATTAAACATCTAACCTGTGTGGTGAGGGTGCTGCAGAAACATTGCTTTTTAATAGCTATCAAGTGACCTCTATGAGGGCTGCATTGTAGTAAGTACACTGGAAAGGTAAAAAAATAATAATACTGTAGGAGATGGGATTAAGATGGTGGAACAGAAGGACTGGAGCTCAACTTCTCTCATAAAAACAACAAAGATACAGCCAAATGTTGAGCAACCTTCAACCCAATGGACTGAAAACTTTCAAAAAGATATCCTACTCCAGAATACAAAGAAGAGGCCACATCAAGAGGTAGCAGAAACCCCATACCTCCTGGGTGGGAAGCCCCACAGACTGGAAAATAACTCTATCACAGAGACTCACCTATAGGAGTGAGAGTTCTGAGCCCCATGTCAAATCCCAAGCCTGGGGATCTGGCACCAGAAGAAAGAGCCCCCAGAGCATCTGGCATTGAAGGAGAGTGGGGCTTGTGCTCAAGGAGCTCCACAGGACTTGGGGGGAAACAGAGACACCATTCTGGAAAGGCACACACAGACATTCACATGCTTGGGTCCCAGGACAAAGCAAAGTCTCCATAGGAATCTTGATCGGACCTGACTGCAGTTCTTGGTGGATCTCCTGGGAAAACAAGGGGTGAATGTGGCTTGTTGTTGGAGAAAGGCATTGGAGGCAAAGCTCTTGGGAATATTCATCAGTGTGTGTTTCTCTGGAAGTGGCCATTTTGGGAACCCTGCCCACCAACACTAAGAAGCCCCAGGCCAAACAAAAAACCAGGTGGGATCATAGCCCCACCCATCAGTAAACAGGCTGCCAAAAGACCCCCAGAAACATAGTAACCTCTAATCTCACCCAGAGACAAAGCCACTCCCACCAGAGGGATAGGAATCAGCCCCACCTACCCTTGGGCAGGCACTAGTCCCTCCCATCAGGAAGCCTACAGCAAGCCCCCATACAGACTTCAGCCACAAGGGGGGGAAGACACCAAAATTAAAGGAGGCTACAACTCTATTGCCTGCAAAAAGGTCACAATGCAAAAAAGCTCTAAAAATGAAAAGACACAGAACTGTAACTCAGATAAGGGAGAAAGAAAGAAACCCAGAAAAACAGGTAAGTGATCTGGAGATTATCAGCCTCCAGGAAAAAGACTTTAGACAGTTGATGCTGAAGATGATGCAAGACATTGGAAATAAACTGTAGGCAAAGTTCAATAATTCACAGGAAACATTGAGCAAAGAAATACAAGATATAAAACTTAAGCAAGTAGAGATGCAAAATACAATAAGTGAAATAAAAAAAAACATTTGAATCAGTCAACAGCAGAATACAGGAGACAGAAGAATGAATAAGTGAGGTGGAGGACAAATTAGTGGAAATCAATGTGGTGGAACAGAAAAGAGAAAAAAGATTGAAAAGAAATGAAAGTCTCAGAGAACTCAGGGATAACATTAAATGCACCATATTATAGGGGTGCCAGAGGGAGAAGAGAGAGAGAGAAAGGGACAAATAAAATATTCAAAGAGATAATAGCCGAAAACTTCCCTAACATGGGAAAGGAATCACTCCCTCAAATCCAGGAAGTACAGCGAGTACCATATAAAATAAACCCAAGAAGGAATATTAATCAAACACATATTAATCAAACTGAGGCACATATTAATCAAACTGACCAAAATTAAAGACAAAAAGAAAATATTGAAAGCAGCTAGGGAAAAAGAAACAAATAACATACTAGGGAACCCACACCATAGCTCACAGAAATACCAGAACCTTAACGGGCTGAGTGAGGCCAGGTATCAAACCCACAACCTTATAGTTCCTAGTCAGATTCGTTAACCACTGAGCCATGACAGGAACTCTGATACATAGACTCTTATATCAAAACTTCAGAGTAACTTCAAACAAAAATTCTACAATTGATACACAAACAAATAAGAAAAATCAACTCAAATACAACACTAAATATAGTCATCAAAACACAAGAGGAGAGAACAAAAGAAGAAAGGAATAAAAAAGAAAAAGAAAAACTAAAACAATTAATAAAATGGCAATAGGAACATATATATCAATAATGACCTTAATGTTAATGGACGAAATGCCCCAACCAAAAGACATAGACTGGCTGAATGAATACAAAAACAAGACCCATATATATGCTGTCTTCAAGAGACCCACTTCACTTCTAGTGACACGTACAAATTGAAAATGAGAGGATGGAAGAAAATATTCCATGAAAATGGGAATCAAAAGAAAGCTGGAGTAGCTATACTCATATCAGACAAAATAGACCTTAAAATGTAGATTATTTTAAGAGACAAGGAAGGTCACTACATAATGATCAAAGGATCAATCCAAGAAGAAGATATGGCAATTTAAATATCTATGCACCCAACACAGGAAAAGAATATATAAGGTAACTGCTAACAACCTTAAAAGGAGAAATGCACAATAACACAATATTAGTGGGGGAATTTAACACCCCATTTTCAGCAACAGGCAGACCATCCTGACAGAAAATCAATAAGGAAACACAGGCCCTGAAGAACTCATTACACTAAATGGACTTAAGAGATATTTATTGGACATTCCAACCAAAAGCAACAGAATACACATTCTTTTCAGGTACACATGGAACATTCTCTAAGACTGATCATATCCTGGGCTTCAAATCACACCTCAGTAATTTTAAGAAAATTGAAATCACATCAAGCATCTTTTCTGATCACAACACTATATGAGTGGAAATCAGCAAGAAAAAAACTGCAAAGAACACAAACAAGTGGAGACTCAACAACATGCAACTAAACTACCAATGGATCACTGCAGAAATCAAAGAGAAAATTAAAAAATACCTAGAAGCAAATGACAACAAAGATACAACACTCCTAAATCTATGGGATGTAGCAAAAGCATTTCTAAGAGGAAACATTATAGCAATATAAGCACACCTCAGGAAACACGAATAAGCTCAAATAAAAAAACCTAACTTTACATCTAAAGCAGCCAGAGGGAGAGGAACAGACAAGACCTAAATTTATCGGGAGGAAAGAAATCATAAACACCAGAACAGAAATCAATGAAATAGAAATAAAAACCATAGAAAAGATCAATGAAATGAAAATCTGGTTCTTTGACAAGATCAACTAAATTGATAAGCCTTTAGCCAGACCTATCAAGAAAAAAGAGAGAGGACTCAAATTAATAAAATTAGAAATGAAAAAGAAGTAACAGCAGACATCATAGAAATACAAAGGATCATAAGAAGCTACTATATGCAACTATTTACCAATAAAACAGAAAACTTAGAAGAAATGGACAAATTCCTAAGAAAGTACAATCTTCCAAGACTAAACCAAGATGAAATAGAAAAGATGAACGGATAAATCACAAGTACTGAAATTGAAACTGTGATTAAAAAACTTCCAATAAACAGAAGTCCAGGACCAGATATCTTCACAGATGAATTCTTCCAAATACTTAGAAAAGAGTTAACACCTGTCCTTATGAAACTATTTCAAAAAATCACAGAAGAAGAGAAACTCCCAAACTCATTCTATGAGGCCATGATCACCCTGATACCAAAACCAGACAAAGATACCACAAAAAAAGAAAACTACAGGCCAATTTCACTGATGAACATTGATGCAAAAATCTTCAACAAAATACTAGCAAACCAAATCCAGCAATACATAAAAAGGATTGTACATCATGATCAAGTGGGATTTATCCCAGGGATTCAAAGTTTCTTCAGTATCCACAAATCCATCAGTGTGATACACCACATTAACAAACTGAAGAATAAAAACCATATCATCTTCTCAAAAGACACGGAAAAAGCCTTTGACAAAATCCAACACCCATTTCTGATAAAAGCCCTTCAGAAAGTGGGCATGGAGGGAACCTACCTCAACATCATAAAGGCCATATATGACAAACCCTCAGCTCACATCATTCTCAATGTTGAAAAGCTGAAAAATTTCCCACTGAGATCAGGAACAAGACAAGGATGGCTGCTCTTGCCAATACTCTTCAACATGGTTTTGGAAGTCCTAGCCACAGCAATCAGAGAAGAAAAAGATATAAAAGGAATCCAAATTGGAAAGGAAGAAGTAAAACTATCACTATTTGCAGATGACATGATACTATACCTAGAGAATCCTAAAGACTCTACCAGAAAACTGTTAGAGCTCATCCATGAATTTGGGAAAGTTGCAGGATACAAAATTAATATGCAGAAATCAATGGCATTTCTATACACTAACAATGCAAGAGTGGAAAGAGAAATTAGGGAAGCAATCCCATTTACTATCACATCCAAAAGAATAAAATACCTAGGAGTAAACCTACCTAAAGACACAAAAGACCTGTACTCTGAAAACTCTAAGACACTGATGAAAGAAATCAAAGATGACACAAATAGATGGAAAGATATACCATGCTCGTGGATTGGAAGAGTTAATATTATCAAGATGACTATACTACCTAAGGCAATCTATAGATTCAATGCAATCCCTATCAAAGTACCAAGAATATTTTTCACAGAACTCGAACAAAATATGTTAATGTTTGTTTGGAAGCACAAAAGACCCAGACAAGCCAAAGACATCCTGAAAAAGAAAAATGGAGCTGGAGGAATCAGGCTCCCTGACATCAGACTATACTACAAAACAATAGTCATAAAAACTGTATGGTACTGGCACAAAGACAGAAATATAGATCAGTGGAGTAGGATAGGAAGCCCAGAATTAAACCCACACACCTACAGCCAACTAATCTTTGGCAAAGGAGGCAAGAATATACAATGGAGAAAGGACAGCTTGTTCAATAGGTGGTGCTGGGAAAACTGGACAGCCACATGGAAAAGAATGAAATTAGCACACTTCCTAACACCATACACAAAAATAAACTCCAAATGGATTAAAGACCTAGATATAAGACCAGACACTCTAAAACTCTTAGAAGAAAACATAGGCCAAATACTCTCTGACATAAACGACAGCAACATCTTCTCCAATCCACCTCTTATAGTAATGATAGTAAAAACAAAAGTTAAAACAAGAATAAACAAATGGGACTCAATTAAACTTAAAAGTTTCTACACAGCAAAGGAAATCCTAAAGAAAACAAAAAGCCCACAGAATGAGAGAAAATCTTTGCAAGTGAATCCACTGACAGGGATTAATCTCCAAAATTTATAAACACTACCTATTGCTCAATAACAAAAAAATAAACAACCCCATCAAAAAATGGGCAGAAGATCTAAACAGACAGTTCTCCAAATAAGACATACAGATGGCCAAAAAATACATGAATAGATGTTCAACATCCCTCATCACCGGAGAAATGCAAATCAAAACCACTATCAGGTACTACCTTACACCAGCCAGAATGGTCATCATCAAAAAGTCTACAAACAACAAATGCTGGAGAGGGTGTGGAGAAAAAGGAACCCTAGTATACTGTTGATAGGAATGTAAATTGGTTCAACCACTGTGGAAAGCAGTATGGAGATTCCTCAGAAAACTAAAAATAGAACGACCATTTGATCCAGCAATCCCACTCCCGGGCATCTATCCAGAGAAAACCATGACTCGCAAAGACATGTGTACTCCAATGTTCATTGCAGCACTGTTTGCAATAGCCAAAACATGGAAACAACCTAAACGTCCATCGACAGAGGAGTTGATCAAGAAGAAGTGGTACATATATATCACAATGGAATATTACTCAGCCATTAAAAGGAACGAACTAAAGGTATTTGTAACAACATGGATGGACCAAGAAATTATCATGCTAAGTGAAGTCAGCCATACAATGAGACACCAACATCAAATGCTTTCACTGACATGTGGAATCTGAAAAAAGGACAGATGGAACTTCTTTGCAGAACAGATGCTGACTCACAGACATTGAAAAACTTATGGTCTCCGGAAAGATAGATTTTGGGTGGTGGGGGGATGTGCTTGTGTTGTGGGATGGAAATCCTGTGCAATTGGATTGTTATGATCATTATACAACTACAGATGTGATAAATTCATTTGAGTAATAATAAATAAATTTAAAATTTAAATTAAATTAAATTAAAAGTAATGTAAAAATCTATGATGAACAAAATATCAAAATTTAAATGGACTGTTGTTTTCTTGATTTTTTTTAACAATCTTGATTTTTTGTTCAATGGCAAGTGCTATTGTTTTCCATCTGCCCACAGTTTCTGAACCACTGGGTGGATGGGTCCCTGCAAGGTGGATTTATGAAGGTTAACAATGCTATGTGAACAGACTGGGCAATGCAGAGCTTTATAAATACTCAATTTTTGTTACAGAGCTTTTTATGAATATTTTCCACATGACTCAAAATGAAGGTTAAGTGGTAGGTATATATAGAGGGCATATTTTCCTTTTTGCTTCAGTTTCTAATATAGCTCCACAGGGCATTGCTAGATGACTATATTGTGGTTTATTCATCCAGGAAATATGATTGTTTATTATGTTCCCTTAGTCTTCAATTTCTCAAGTATGTTGTCCAGTAGTGGTCTCAATTAAATCCTATCACACTAAATGCAGTCTGGCAAGATTATGTCTGTTAACTCAGATTAAAACTCACTTTTTCAGGAGTTCCTGTCATGACACAGTGGAAAAGAATCTGACTAGGAACCATGAGGCTTCAGGTTTGATCCCTGGCCTTGATCAGTGGGTTAAGGATCTGGTGTTGCTGTGAGCTGTGGTTTAGGTCATAGACGTGGCTTGGATCTGGCGTTGCTGTGGTTGCTGCTGTGGTTGCTGTTGTGGCTTAGGCCAGCAGCTGTAGCTCCAATTAGACCCCTAGCCTGGAAACCTCCATATGCCATGGGCATAGCCCTATCAAGCAAAAAACAAACAAAAAACCTTACTTTTTCATAATACTTACTAGGAACATTTACTGACTTTTCACTTTTAAGTTAATATTTGTAATACAACATACAACAGATATTATTTGTTTCTTATTATTGCTGACTTCATAGTTTATGTAAAATAAAGATAACTATAAATAAGAGTCATTTGGATAAAATTCTTTTAAGAAAAATATTATTTCTGTATTCTTCTTTAAGCAGAATAACAAGACAGGGGAAAAAATGATATCTACAACCAGGCTTCATCTGTATATTAAACTATCAGTATTATCTTGAAATCTGAGGTTTCTCATGTTCTTTAAATAATGAGAAAATATCAAATATTTAAATTTACAGTGTTATTGTTCAAGTTAAATGACACATTATAAGTGAAACTGCTTTGAAGATGTCAAAATGCAATTCAAATGTTAATTATTTTTATGATTATATGCATCATTTTTTTCCTTGGAGGTAGTAGGAAACATTTAAGAAATATAAAGTGGAAGTAAAATGCGAAAGGGAATATTTAAGAAGTAGTTGTCATGATCCAAATTGTAATACTGTGACTAGTTTTGCTACTTCCTAAAAATAGATTTAGGACAAATAATGGATTTAGGACAATAGACTAAGACTGATTCCTAAGAAACCTCATGGTATTGAGAATTATTTTATAAAATCATTATTCCTATGGGGAGAAAGATTGGAATTTCAAGAACTAGAAAACTTTATCTTAAAAATAATGAAGTTATTTTCTTATAGGAATTTCAATACTGGAGGTTTTTTTTTTTTTTTAGTAATACAATTGCTTAGTTCTAAATCCTATTACACCATTGAACAAATCCAGCACTGATAATGTATATCAGCATCTGAAGAATATGGCTTTTGTTTTCCTAAAATCATTGGAAAAAAATTAACATAGTACTTATCATTTTATCACACATTTTTATAAAAATGCAAAACCTCAAAGTTTTATTACTATCCATATGTCCTAGCTTTCAGCCACTTTGTAGCCAGCAATTATGAGATAAATGCAATTCATAATCTTTAATTATTTATCATGTTATAGTAAATAAAGTTATAAATTCTTACACTGTAGTAGATTTATATGTATTATAAAAATAACCATACCTTTCTAATATGCTAAAAAGAAGTCAGCTCTGAGGAGAAGTTGAACCAATAAAAGGTTTGGATATGTATGGCATGAATTTCAGTAGTTATAGAAGGTATATAGAAAAGACATACAAAGTAATATGGTAATAATAGATACTGAAGTAAAATTCACTCACTTTAAGCAAATTTATCGTCATGAATTTTGAAAAAAAAAATGGAAGAAGTAAAACTATCACTATTTGCAGATGACATGATACCTAGAGAATCCTGAAGACTCTACCAGAAAACTGTTAGAAATCATCCATGAATTTGGGAAAGTCGTAGGATACAAAATTAATACACAGAAATCGATGGCATTTCTATACACTAACAATGAAAGAGCAGAAAAAGAAATTAGGGAAGCAATCCCATTTACTATCACATCCAAAAGAATAAAATACCTAGGAGTAAACCTACCTAAAGACACAAAAGACCTGTACTCTGAAAACTCTAAGACACTGATGAAAGAAATCAAAGATGACACAAATAGATGGAAAGATATACCATGCTCTTGGATTGGAAGAGTTAATATTATCAAAATGACTGTACTACCCAAGGCAATCTACAGATTCAATGCAATCCCTATCAAAGTACCAAGAACATTTTTCACAGAACTCGAACAAAATATGCTAATGTTTGGAAGAACAAAAGACCCAGACTAGCCAAAGACATCCTGAAAAATAAAAATGGAGCTGGAGGCATCAGGATCCCGGACTTCAGTCTATACTACAAAGCAACAGTCATCAAAACCATATGGTACTGGCACAAAGACAGAAATAGAGATCAATGGAACAGGATAGAAAGCCCAAAGTTAAACCTATGCACCCACCATCAACTAATCTATAACAAAGGAATCAAGAATATGCAATGGAGAAAAGACAGCTTGTTCAATAAGTGGTGCTGGGAAAACTGGACAGCCACGTGAATGAAAAGAATGAAATTAGCACACTTCCTAACACCATACACAAAAATAAACTCAACATGGATTAGAGACCTAGATATATACCAGATACTCTAAAACTCTTAGAGGAAAACATAGGCCAAACCCTCTCTGACATAAACGACAGCAGCATCTTCTCAGATCCACCTCTTAGAGTACTGACAATGAAAACAAAAATAAACAAATGGGACCTAATCAAACTTAAAAGTTTCTGCACAGCAAAGGAAAGCCTAAACAAAATGAAAAGACCACCCACTGAATGGGAGAAAATCTTTGCAAATGAATTGACTGACAAGGGATTAATCTCCAAAATTTATAAACACTTCCAACAGCTCAATACAAAAGGAAAAAAAAAAAAAAAAAACATCCAAAAATGGGCAGAGGATCTAAAAAGATAATTCTCCAAAAAGACATATGGATGGCCAAAAACACATGAAAAGATGTTCAACATCACTCATCACTGGAGAAATGCAAATCAAAACCACAATGAGGTACCCCCTTACACCAGCCAGAATGGCCATCATCCAAAAGTCTACAAACAATAAGGGCTGAAGAGGGTGTGGAGAAAAAGGAACCCTATCACACTGTTGGTGGGAATGTAAATTTGTGCAACCTCTGTGGAAAACATTATTGAGATTCCTCTGAAAGCTAAATGTAGAACTACCATTTGATCCAGCAATCCCACACCTGGGTATCTATCCAGAGAAAACCATGACTCAAAAAGACAAACGTACTCCAGTTTTCATTGCAGCACTATATATACAAGACATGGAGACAACCTAAATGTCCATCAAAAGATGAGCGAATAAAGAAGAAGTGGTATATATACACAATGGAATATTACTCACCCATTAAAAGGAACGAACTAAAGGTATTTGTAACAACATGGATGGACCTAGAAATTATCATGCTAAGTGAAGTTAAGTCAGACAATGAGATGCCAACATCAAATGCTATCACTTACATATGTGATCTAAAAAAGGACACAATCAGCCTCTGTGTAGAACAGATACTGACTAACAGACTTTGAAAAATTAATGGTTTCCAAATGAGACAGTTTGGGGGGTAGGGAGTTGCACTGAGGGTTTGATGGAAATGCTGTAAAATTTGGTTGTGATGATTGGTATGCACCTATAAATGTAATAAAAAGCATTAAGTAACAAAAAAATAAAATAGAAAAAAAAATAAGAGTTTGTAAAACTAGTAATGGTTTTGACCACTTACAAAAAGGAGAACAGCTGTTGGGGAAAATGTTTATTCTAATATATGCATTTACATTGTTTAATAGACACTTCTGAGTATAGAATAAAAGCTATAGAAATAAATCCATTGTGTGGAATAATTTTATTGCAAAGATTGCTAGTGCCCTTCCCAATATGAATGCTTTCCTTTTCTTTTACTAATAGAACCAAAATTTTTTGAGGTATTTCATCGGCTAATTTAAAAATTGCATTTCCCAGAGTTTTCTTGTGGTGCAGTATGTAAAAGATCCAGATTCTCACCACAGTGGCTTGGGTCACTGCTATGGCGTGGGTTTGATCCCTGACCCCTGGAACTTCTGCATGCCTTGTGTGCAGCCAAAAATAAATAAAAAGTTAATTAATTAATTAATTAAAATTTCATTTCCAAGACACTTTTACTTGTGTGGCCATCTGACAACATTCTGCTTAATAAAAAAGTGGTAAGATTTTTGCTTTTCAAATGTGCAGAGAGCATACCTTCTTCCTTGCTACCTAGAAGAGGGATAGGATATTGGAGCTAGGACAAGTATCTTGCAATAAAAAGCAGCAGGCAAGGGGAATCTCAGAGGCCTCATCCTACACCTTTAAACTGTCTTGTGAGTTATCCTTATGCAACATCAATAAACCTAAAAATTTTTGTAAAGTAGTTTCTTCCAGTTTTCTATTACTCACAGCTGACACAATTTCTGTGTGGCTATTGTTGGAGCTTTGCTTAACTCTACCCATAAAATATGTTCACCTTACTGGTGAAAATAACTCTTCCGTTCCTCTGGGGAAAATCTCCCTTTTCTTCCAGCCTTGGCCCAGTGACTGTGGATTTGATTAAGTAATTTCTGCTTACAATACATTAATTTTCATGTTTGCACTATTAAAATATCTAAGGTATTAAGGAAACAGACCCTTAAGGACTTTAAGTAATATAGGGAATTTGAGATCAATGGAAAACTTTTTTCATCAGAAAATATCTCATCAATACTCAGATTACACATATTTTTAAAAATTATCAAATTAAATTATTCCGAAAGTTTTTTGTTTTGTTTTGTTTTGCTTTTTTTAGGGCCATACTCACAGCATATGGAGGTGCCCAGGCTATGGTCAAATCAGAGCTACAGCTTCCAGCCTACGCCATGGCCACAGCAATACCAGATCCAAGCCACACGTACACCACAGCTTACAGCAATGCCATATCCTTAACCCACTGAGCAAGGCCAGGGCTTGAACCCGCAACCTCATGGTTCCTCTTTGGATCTGTTTTTGCTGCACCACAATGGGAACTCCTTTTTGTTTTTTGTTTTTTTGTTTTTTGAAAGTTTCTAAGTCCACTTCTATAAAAGAGATAGCTGTACTTGAAATGGCATAGAAGGAGGCTATATTTTAAAAGAAAATTTTTTATTAATATTAAGTATATATTTAATTTTTTACTGAGGTATAGTTGATGTACAATATTATATAAGTTTCAGGTGTACAATAATGACTCAGAATTTTTAAAGGTTGTGTACTATTTATTGTTACTATAAAATATTGTCTATATCTTTGTAGCTTATTTATTTTATACAAAGTAATTTCCTTTTCTTAACCCCTATCTTGCCCCTCTCCCATTTTCTTTCCCCACCAGTAAACACTACTTTGTTTTCTACATCTGTAAGTCTGTTTCTTTTTTATTATATTTAGTAGCTTTATTTTTCAGATTACATGCAAGTGATATAATTTAACATTTGTCTTTCCCTCTCCGACATTTCATTTAACATAATACCCTCCAAGTCCATTCATGTTGTTGCAAGTGGAAAAATATTCTTTTTATGGCTGAATAATATTCGTGTGTGTGTGTGTGTGTGTGTGTGTGTGTGTGTACTACATCTTCTCTATTCATTCATCTATAGGTGGACACTTAGGTTGTTTCCACATCTTGGCAATTATAAATAATGCTGCTATGAACACTGGGGTACATGTATCTTTTCAAATTAGTGGTTTTGGCTTTTTTGGATAAATACCCAGAAGTGGGATTATTACGTCTAAAGCTAGTTCTATTTTTCAGTTTTTTGTTTTTTGGTTTTTTTTTTTCAGAAATTCCTTATTGTTTTCCATAGTGGATACATTTCTGCATACCTCCTAACAGTAAATGGAATCTCCCTTTTCTCCACATATTTGACAACATTTGTTATTTCTGGTCTTTTCGATGACAGTGATTCTAACAGGTGTGAGGTGATATCTCACTACGTTTTAATTTGCATTTCCCTTATGATTAGTGATGTTTAGCACCTTTTCTATTCCTGTTGGCCATCTCTATGTCTTCTTTGAAAAAAGATGTCTTCAGGTCTTCTGCTTGATTTGTTTGGTTTTTTATTCAGTTTTGATTTTTTGATGTTGAGTTGTATGAGCTGTTTACATATTTTGGATATTAACTCTATTTATATAAAAATCGTATCATTTGCAAGTATTATCTCCTTTTCAGTAGGTTGTCTTTTTGTTTTGTTGATGATTTTATATGCTGTGCAAAAGCTTTTAAGTTTAAATAGATTCTATTTCTTTATTTTTTACTTTTATTTCCTTTGCTTTAGAAAACATCCAAAAAAATATTGCTACAATTTATGTCAAAGAATGATCCACTTATTTTCTCTTCTAGGAGTTTTATAGTTTCCAGTATTACATTTAGGTCTTTAAATATATAACATTTTAAATGGTTTACTATATAGTAATCAATATAACATACTATGTATATACTTTATGTATACTATATACTTATTTTCAAAATATAGTACCATAAATAGATCAAGTACTATTTTAGGAGGCTTGGATTTAGTCCCAGTGTTGCATTCATTATGTACTCTTGAGAGAGTCAAGTATTTCTAGGCTCAGCTTCCAGTTCCAAAATTGTCATTCTAAATAAAATAATCTATATGTATTAATTTTTTTATTTTGTTAATTATTCAATGAATACAATACTTATTAATGTTGGAATCGCTATAAAAGTTTAAATACATTATAAATTTAAAACTAATATAAATAACCAAACTTTACCAATTAAGAGATTATTTTTAAGAAATTTGGCTAACTTCAATTAAAAACTTTTAGAAATGCATATTAGAAATGACTTATCTAATAATATTTAAATTAGTTAATAATGCTTAATTTAAAATCTCATATTAAAACTCTGGAAATTTTTTGAGGCCCCAATTCCATTCTCCCTTCCCCTATCCAAGAGATGATTGTGAGGTTTTGAGAAAATTAATGCACTTTCAAGGATGAATCTTAGGAACCATAAGGAACATTTTAGTTGCAGTGAAAGCATCCACACTTTAGAACTGATGCATATTCTTCAAGGCCATGCTTGCTTTTAAGGGAGCCATGGTCATTATGACAGAAATAAATATTTTACTACTTCTATTGTAAGAGCATATTATTTGGATTATGGTTAATTTATATAAAGGAAAGATTACCACTAAATTTTTCATGAGATTTAGCTACTTTTTTTTGTTATATGAAATTTAAACCATGACAGAAAATAAAGTCTAATTAAGAAATGTTAAAAAATTCAGTAATCTAAAGCTATTTTCATCATGAAAATAAATATAAGATTTTTTTAAATGAGGAGCTATGGTGTTTTTGAGATATAACCTCATAAAAAGTGGAATAAAATGAAGTAGAATGGAACACTATAAGAGTTAGTGGACTTAAAAAAATACTAAAGATGATATAAACCTACAAAGAGAAAACCCTATATTAAGTATTTCATGGGGATGTTTTAATGTTAATATAAAGGTAGATATGAATGAAATTTTTATCTGAGATCTAATTCCTAGTTAGCCATTAAATTGGATTCTCAAGTAAGCTGATTCTTTTAGCTTTTATGAGCTTTAGTTCAGCAATCATAAAAATGCTTTCTTCCCAGGTCATGAAATGAGATCCAAGAAAACTCTTTGAATAACCTGAATTAAGTAACCTATTTCTATACCTATACAACATATAGAAAGAAGTTACTATATGTAATATATGTTACATAAAGTATTTTACTATAGTAACATAAGCAATCTATATATAGTGATCTTAATATAAGAATCATGTTTTAGCACCATTTATATGTGTTCTTCAGCACTTGAAATCATAACATTACTATCCTTGATAATGTTTTATTGTTTAAGAAAACGGAATGCATGAGAGGCTTGAGTGAGTAACGGTAAGTTTAGAAAACTGCCTTAAATAATGAAGTTCCAAAGAACCTGTGGCCAGAAAAGAGACCAGAAGGTGCAAACAGCTGTGTGGAATTGCAGGAAAGAAACAAAAGCCTCAGCAGCAGATTGAAGTCAGCAGCCTGGTGATGAGGTTTTACAAGAGGGAATACTTTAGATAACAACAGAGGGAGGGCAATGCACACATGAATAAAGAAAAGGGAAAAAGAAAGACACCTGGTTGGGCTTGTTTTTTAAGTTGGATGAACAAAGAAATTTACAAAGGTCAGATATTTAATGAGTTGACTGCTTTGATAGTGAAATAGATCTAAACTGTCAGAATTAGATGTCTTAAAAACTCAGGAGGAAGGTTGAGGCACAGGAAGTGTAAATACAGAGAATTCCAAAATTTTTTAATTGCTTGAAAATATGTGATATTGAAATGAGTTACAAAGCCTTATTTAATATAAATGATCAAATTAAAGTTGATATCTGTCAACGAATGGAAGTTCATATTTTAATACATGGGTTATTAAGATACAGTGAGGACACAATGTTTGCTTCTAATAATAGATAATAATTTTTAAATCTTACTGAAAAAATAAATGTAACTACTTCCAAACACTAACACATAAATATTTATTTATTATGGAAAAATTCAACGCAAATATAGGAAAAGATGGAGTTTCCATTGTGGCTCAGCAGAAATGAGTCTGACTTGGATCCATGAGGATGTAGGTTTGATCCCTGGCCTCACTCAGTGTGTTAAGGATACGGCGTTGCTGTGAGCTGTGGTTGTAGGTCAAGATGCAGCTCAGATCTTATATTGCTGTGCTGTGGCTCTGGCTATTCCAGCAGCTATAGCTCCGATTCGACCCCTAGCCTGGGAACCTCCATATGCTGTGGGTGCGGCCATAAAAAGACTATACAAACACACACACACACACATACATACACACATACATCTTTATGGGGAGAAGAAGTTAAATATTTCCTTTCACTACTCATCTATTCCTCCTCCCCTTCACAAAGATAACAATTTAAAAAATACGTATTTTTGGAGTATCCTTCTGAATCTACTTCTATGTAGTTTCACAGTGTGTTTTTATCTGTGTATATATATATGCACATATACTTTCAAGATTTATACTGTAAATATTATCATGTTATTTATATGGTTCTGCAATTATTCTGTTTTCATTTATAGTCCTAAGTTTCTATGTCCATGTACGTAAATCTCATTCTTTTTAACCCCTGCCTAGAATTCCATAGAATAACGTATCACAATGTAGTCTATCTTCTATTAAAGGACATTTAGGTTGCCTCCTTATTTTTTACCTTAATAAGTTTAATTTCAAAGGTTTATGATAGAACAAATTAATTTTTTAATTACTATCCTCAAGCTAATGGGAAAGCAATGTTGAATTTTGTTCTTCCTTTTCAAAATCATTTATTCTCTGCAGAATTCCTATGATTTAATTTTCACTGCTTGCCGTTGGATTAAATGAAACTAATTCTGAGAGAGAGCATTGGGAGGAAACCCTCAAAATATGTAAATCTTTTTATGAGACACATGTTCTCCAAAGTTCCAGTTCAATTTTAAATATCATCATCCTGGTGAACCATTTTGTAAGAGCAGTGGTGTGGTGGACAAAGATTGAGTTTAGTATTAGGGCTAAAACGTATTTGAAATTCAGTTCTTAATAAGGATCAATCTGCATGCTATTTTGTGCCTTATGTTCCTCATCTGTAGAGAATAATAATATCTATTTTTATTGGATACTGTGAGAAATA
Source organism: Sus scrofa (assembly GCF_054392235.1). NCBI lineage: Eukaryota > Metazoa > Chordata > Mammalia > Artiodactyla > Suidae > Sus > Sus scrofa. The sequence continues at coordinate 54,004,479 of NC_139386.1, forward strand.
AATAAGGGATATCTCTCACACAAAGAATGGATTAAATAAATTGAGTTCCTCTTTCTAATAATTACTCAATAAATCAAAAAAAAAAAGTGAACTCTGCTGGTTTAAGTGTGTGTGGGCCTCTGTGTGTTTATTTGTATATCACTCCCCAAAACATTAAAATATAAAATATTTCTAATAATGTATCCAATATATCCTTGGTAAAGGGACTAGAAATTTAAATTGGGAAAATAAACTAGAACCTGAAGAGATTTTTTCTCAGTATCTGAATCAATATCTGGATCAAACAATTGTTTTGACCACTTACTCTCTTAATTATGAAAACCAATACTAGATGGTTATTAAATGCATCTGTCAATGAGTGGTTTTCAAAGTGTGGTTCCCAGACTAGTAGCATCATCTGCAATATTATTGGAAGTGTAAATTAAGCTCCCTCTCAAACCTACTGAACCAGAAACTTTAGGGGCTGAACATAGCAACACATTTCAGTAAGTCCTCCAGGGGATTCTGGCGGATGCTCAAAGTTAAGAATCACCACCGCACATCTTAAAAATATAACTAAAATGCGAAATGTGAAATGTTATTTGTTTAACTATTTATAACCTTACCAATGAAACACATCCAAACAATAAATTTAACATATCAAAAGAAATTATGAATATTATAAAAATAGAGAACTCAAAATAGTGATACACATATTGTCTTGCCAAATGTCCCTCCACATTCGTTTGTTACCTGTGCTGCCTTTTATCCAGGTTTCAGAAATGACATTCTTACTAAGTATTTTCAGATGCTCATCACTTAGCTGAGAAGTTAAATCTGGAATTGTTTTCAACATCTTCCACACAGCATTGTGTTCGGATGGCGTCCTGTGAATGGGCCTTTAAAAAAAGATGGCAAATTGAGAGACCACAGCATAAATACAAAGAAGCAAACAAACCAAAAGCTTCTAGGTTTGTATTTCCCTTTTTTTTTTTTTTTTTAACACGGGTTTCGGATACTTGTGATGTTCTCTTTTGTCTTAGTAATCTTTAAGATTTGCTCTCTTTCCAAATAAAGACGCAGCTCCATGAAACTTTAAACTTTAGAAAATTACATGGTGTCTTTACCTTCTTTTTATAGAAAGTTCAGTGCTTCAATTTTAAGACTATACTTTTCATTATTAGTCATTATAATAATAAAACCTCTTTTAGACAGTAAAATGATTGATATTTTATCTACTTTTTTAATTCTTTAAGTACCAGTAAAGTTAGATCAAGTGAAGCTGTAATTTAATATTTGAGGATATAAATTTTAAGTGAAAAGATGCACATATAATTTATAATAAAACATATTTATCATATGATAGATGACATTAAATGTAATTTAGTAAATTAGATTTATTTATTTAAATTCATTATTTAATAAACATAACACTATAATCAAGATATAAAATTCATATTGATTCCAAGTCCTCAAGGGACTAACCCAGCTGTCATGCCATTGCTAAATGTTCAATAGTTTAAAAAAATCTGTGAAGAATCAGTTTAACAGTAGAAAGGATATTCAGAGTACTCACATAGGTTTGCCAGAAACAGTCCCAGTTTGGACATGATAACCTGTTGGGCCCATCTGCTGTGTGTGTGTTTATGTGTGCATGTTTACTAGATGACAACAGAAATTTCTTTTGCTGGTGTTATGTGTTGTAGCAAAAAAATATAGTTGGAAAAACACTAGTTTAGTAGATAGTCTTAAAAAATGGTCTTGAGAAAACTGTTTCCACACTTTATATCATTTTAAAATGTACACTTCAGATGCAATAATTAAGAATTAATATTCAGAAATGGCATGGTATCATAACCAAATCCTAAAATATATGCCATTGATTTAACAGCTAAAGAGGGGGATGACAAGGAAATAATATCACAGCATTTTTAAACAAATATACAATTTTTTGTGGCAAAATATTTGCTATATTTGTTGCCTGTAATAATTTGGAAGGTAGACCAATAGCCTAGGTAACCTGCCACTTCACGGAAAATCATTGGTGAAAGCTCAGGAAGTTATTGTGTTTTGTTTGTTCAATGTTACTTGTTTATAGTAATATATTGCCTAGTTGGAAAAAATAGACCAGTTTTTTCAAGCATAAATGAAAAATAATAGAGAGGATCAGAAATGTGGGGCATAATTTTAAAAGCCATGTCATTAGATGAATATAGTAACTTTTACAGTAGGGATGAATAGACTAACGTTTTTCATCAAATTGAAAAGTTTTGGCTATTCTTTCTTCAAATAGTCTCTGCCTCGTTTCTCTCCTCTCATTCTGGGATTCCCTTTATGTTGATTCTGGTATACTTGATACTGTCTCATAGGTCTCTGAGGTTCTGTTCATGTTTTCCATTCTTAATTTTCATGTTCCTCTGACTGGATGAAATTAATTGATATATCTTCAAGTTTGCCACACTTTCTTCTTCCAGATCTAATCTGCCAGTGGGGTTGTCAGACCCCACTAGTGAAGTTTTTATTTCAATTATTGTGCTTTATAATTCCATAATCTCTATTTGGCTCTTTTATTTATTTTTTTGCAGTTTCTTTTTATTGATATTATCTATGTGATGAGATTATTGTCATGAGTTCCTTTAATTCTATAAAGTCCACATCCCTTATAATATGCAGCTACCTAAATTTCTGTTCATTTCACTTAGTAGTCATCTAAGAATTATTCGCAGATTTTCTTAAATCCCCCAACTTTTGCTGATGGGCTGCAAAAGGCTGTTGGTCATCATGCTCTACTTTTATCATTTAGTTAGTTTTCTTTATTTCTTTGAACAGGTTCATAGCAGTTTATTTAAAACCTTTGTCTATTATGTCTAATATTTGAATCCTCTTTGGACATTCTTTGCTCTGCCTGCTTTTTTCCTGACATATGGGTCATACTTTGTTGTTTCTTTGTATGTTTCATAATTTTTGTTTGAAATTAGATATTTTAGGTAATGTGGCAAGTCTAGAAATAAGTTTTCTTCTCCTTCTTACAGTCAAACAACAACAACGATGTGCGAATGTGGCTTGTTCAAGGAACTACTAGACAAATGACAGAGCAGCAAATGCTCTGAAAGTTGACATTGTGAGGAGCCTCTCACAGTCTGCCCCTCTGATGGCTTCATGCTTGCCAGTTTTCAAGATTATCACAGAATTTTAGAAAGAAGGATTAAAATAGGACAAGATAAAAAGCTATTAACCATGCTATTCTAAGGTTATGCTATTTTTCTTGACAAACTGCTCCTTATTTTTTGCAAACATTTAATTAATTTTCAGAGAGCAGTATTTCATTCTTTGTATGAAGAAGTGGATGTACAGAGGTTCTTACTCTGCATTGTAGAAGTCCTGCACTCTGTAACAAGTTTTAAATTTTCTGATTTTCAACAATACCCTTAATTTCCTCCCCAGCTCAAAGTCAAATATAGATTTTAATCAACTAATGACAAACAGTAGGGAAGTGCCATGTGGTCATTGTGAGTGGAACAACCAAAAACATTTGGTAAATAATACCATTAACAGAAGAGATTTAAAAAATAATATTTAAGGAATTCCCATCATGGCTTAGTGGCTAATGAATCTGACTAGCATCCATGAGGATGCAGGTTTGATCCCTGGCCTTTCTCAGTGGGTTAAAGGATCTGGCATTGCTTTGAACTGTGCTGTAGGTTGCAGATGTGTCTCATGTCCTGCACTGCTGTGGTGTAGGCTAGCAGCTATAGCTCCAATTCAACCTCTAGTCTGGGAACCTCCATATATCATGGGTGCAGCCCTAAAAAGCAAATAATAATAGTAATAATAATATTATTATTACTATTATTATTTAAAACTCTGGAAGTCACTCAAAAATTATAATTATTAGTTTGATAAAATAATGAATTTATTCTGACTAAACATACAAAACATCTTTTCTTCTTACAACAAAGCTAATCTTACTTTGGAAATCCTATAACTAATAAATCCCTATTTTTCAATTTTCTCCTGCTTTTCCAACATGGGCACTCCAGAACTTTCAAATATATGGAATACCATGCTTGAAAAATGAAGAAACTGGAGGGGTGGTAACTTACCCCTCTATCTTCATAGTACCACAATTTCTACTTTTCCTGTTCTGTCCATTTGGGCACTGGCTTTAACAATGCAAATGATGTGCAGTTCTGAAATTTCCCCGAAACCTCTCAATAGATTCTAACATACATTCTTGTGTTTACCATCTTGGAATGATAAAACAAGCATGGCTTGTTGGTCTAGGGGTATGATTCTAGCTTTGAGATGATAAAACAAGATATTCAGGTCTGAAAACTAATCCTTCACTTCCTCTCTTTAAATTGGCCTTAATTCCTCTTCCAATCTCCGCATTTCTTGTTTGGTAGGAACTTTTATATACATCATACCCACTCCTTCTTACCATATCTCCTGACCTACTCTCAATGTAGAAAAGCTTCAGTAAAAGAAACTACATTAATAAAAAAAAAAAAAGTGCATACATTGAGAAATGTTTCAAAAAGTATAATGACCATGGGGTTCCCATCATGAAGCAAAGGAAAATAATCCGACTAAGAACCATGAGGTTGCGGGTTTGATCCTTGGTCTCACTCAGTGGGTTAAGGATCTGCATTGCAGTGAGCTGTGGCATAGGTCGCAAACCCAGCTGGGATCCTGAGTTGCTATGGCCATGGCATAGGCCAGCAGTTGTAACTTGATTAATGACCAAGTCATTACTAGTAAATAGAGTTGCTTAATCTTCCAATTCTTTTTTTTCTGTTTGTTTTTATTTTTATTTTTATTTTTTTTTGCTTTATATGGCCACATCCATGATGGCATATGGAAGTTCCCAGGCGAGGGGGTCTAATCGGAGCTACAGCTTCTGGCCACAGCCACAGCCACAGCAATGCTGGATCTGAGCCACATCTGCGACTTACATACACATGACAATACTACATACTCATGACAATGCTGGATCCTTAACCCACTGAGCGAGGCCAGGGATCGAACTGCAACCTCAAGGTTCCTATTTGGATTCTTTTCTGCTCCACCAAAAGGGGAACTCCTAATCATCCAATTCTTATCAATATCATCATTATGAATTATCAGACCACTTTCAACAATCTGAAAAAAATTATTTTCCCTTGTATTTTCATTTACTCACCTTTAGCTTCTATTTCTAGCCCCAAGTCTAGCTTGTTACAAAAAGCAAAATTCTAATGAATTCCATGTATTTCAGGTATTACAGTTGAAAACAAAATAATGATTAGATTTCTTTTCTACTTCTTTCTCTCCTGGTGATCATTTCAAACCTAGGAGCTTATAAAGAGTCATGACAATTAGGTATCTGGCCTCTGATCACTAGTACCTATGTGCTTGCATTGGCATCTGCTGAGTTCTATTATGTATGGCCATTGGCACCCATCCACTGAATACCTAAATGTTTCAAATTGTAGGAACACATGATCTATATTTTGAAAAGTTCCTGTAAACCTGTTGACTTTTTTTACTCTCCTGTTTCAGGAAACATCTCTGTGGAAGTAGGAAACTGGTTAGGGCTCTCCTAGGTCTCTATACCCCTAAAACTAATTTACTCAGATGTGCAAATGAAGTGGAGCTTCTGCATTTAATCTAATCTTTCTAATAATCCCCAATCTATTAGGTTGAAGAATAAAACAAAACAAACCAACAAAAATCCTTGCACTTGTCTCCTAACAATACTACAACTCTTCTAATATAGATAGTCTCCTTCAATTTAAATAGAGACTACACGAAATTTAGCTTCCAACACAGGCTGATTCACATGGCCTTTTTCAGAGGATTTAGACTCTTTAGCAAAAGTGCTTAGTCTTCCAGAGTCACTCCACCCCAAATTCTTCTCCCCAAGAAGGGATTTAAGTGTGTAAGAGGATTTACTGGTCCTTGTGGGAGTGGCTATAGGAATAATTGGTCTGTATGTACTGAAAATTTTGTTGAAGAAGTATACTCAGCTTATATTACAGAATGCATAAATAGACATTTAGTTTGGGCAGGATGTTTGCCAATAAAACAGTAATAAATCAGAAAACTGAGGTACAATTGAGGGAGAGAGCAGTGGCAGAATATGCCATAAGAAGTAATATTTAAAATGAGAATTATAGTTTAATTTCTTTAGGATGCATAATTAACAATGATTAAAAAGAAATTGAAATAATGAAAATTGCTAAAGAACAAATCTTACTAGCACACACACACACACACACACACACACACACACACATGCATACACACAAACACAAAGAACAGAAACAAAAAAACAGGAGGAGGAATTCTGATTGCAAGAAAAACTTCATTCAGCAAGTCATACCAGAAGGCATATGAAGGTCTCTAAAACTAAAAGTAAACTTCAGATGCTGATTAATTTTTACACCTCAGTGATTTATAAACATCAAAGAAAATATCTCTATTTCTTGTTGTAAAACAATTTTTAATTAAAAGTGAAGATATTTGTGGATAGATTTGAATCATATATCTGAAGAGCTTTCAAATTAAAGAGAGAATAAGATTATTCTGTCCACAAATTTGAGTAGAAATTATAAAGAGGTCACTTTTTTCTAATTAAAAAGCACAATTAAAAATACTAAAAATACTAAAACAGATTCTTGGGGAAATATATATAAAATTCAAGTGTTACTTCCCTACCAAGGTCCTCCTGCTGTTTGAGTTCATATTTTCTAATAATGGTTGAAAATAACCAACCAGGGAGTTCCCGTCGTGGCGCAGTGGTTAACGAATCCGACTAGGAACCATGAGGTTGCGGGTTCGATCCCTGCCCTTGCTCAGTGGGTTAACGATCCGGCGTTGCCGTGAGCTGTGGTGTAGGTTGCAGACACGGCTCGGATCCCGTGTTGCTGTGGCTCTGGCGTAGGCCGGCGGCTACAGCTCCGATTCGACCCCTAGCCTGGGAACCTCCATATGCCATGGGAGCGGCCCAAAGAAATAGCAACAAGACAAAAAAAAAAAAAAAAAAATAACCAACCAAACATAAAGTGACAGGAGGCTCAGTTTTAGGTGTTATAGGAAACTTGATAATTCTCAAAATCCCTGAGAATTTAAGGGAAGCTTATATTTCTCCCAGGTGTTTCTTGTCTTTTATTTTCACTGAATACTTAAGCTCTGATCTGGACAGTTTGCTGTGTTTGGTCAGTTTTATTTTGTTTACTTTATTTATTTATTTATTATTTTGCTTTTCAGAGCCAAACCTGCAACATATGGGAGTTCCCAGGCTAGGGGTTGAATTGGAGCTACAGCTGTTGGCGTACACCACAGCCCCAGCAACACAGGATCCGAGTTGCATCTGCAAGCACACCACAGCTCATGGCAACATGGAGTACTAATGAACTGAACAAGGCTAGGGATTTAACCTACATCCTCATGGATACTAGTCAGGTTTGTTACTGCTGAGCCACAATTGGAACTCCTAGCTTGTTTAATTTTAAATGACATCTTATCATCCCCACATATGAGATTCAGATAAGCTAGAGAATAGATTACTACTTGTTTTCAATTTTTAATATTTTTACCAATGCTGTCAAATGCCTCCTCATACAAGGATTGGATAAGTGTCATGGTGTTCAAACATTTACACACATAGTCACAGAGTGTTTTGTTCAAACCAAATCCTACATAGAGTGTTTATAAATAAAAGTAGACCTACACTAGCTTAAGGAGCGAGAGTTTAAATGAATTTTGATACTAGACTCATTTCTCCCCTCACACATACATCTGAAGGAGCCATGAGAAATCCACAGGGCTGATGTAAAATTATGGAAATTTAAGTTTCCTTTCAATATTAATGTTCTATTATTTTATTTAGTTGTTTGCCCACTATATTTTTTATATCATCAATACATTTACAAGGAATTATATTTTCTAAATCCAATCTCCTTTTAAAATAAGAAAGTTGGAATTCCCATTGTGGCTCAGAGGATTAAGGATTCAGCTGGAATCCATTTTGATGCGGGTTTGATCCCTGGCTTCCATCAGTGGGTTAAGGATACAGTGCTGCCAAAATCTACAGCATCTTTTTGTTTTGTATAGGGTTTCCTTTGCTGTGCAGAAACTTTTAAGTTTGATCAGGTCCCATTTGTTTATTTTTGTTTTTACTCTAAGAGGTGGATCTGAGAAGATGTTGCTGTCATTTATGTCAGAGAGTGTTTGGCCTATGTTTTCCTCTAAGCGTTTTATAGTGTCTGGTCTTCTATCTAGGTCTTTAATCCACTTGGAGTTTATTTTTGTGTATGGTGTTAGGGAGTGTTCTAACTTCATTCTTTTCCATGTGGCTGTCCAGTTTTCCCAGCTGAACTTCTTTGCACAACAGATGCTGACTCACAGATACTGAAAAACTTATGGTCTCCAAAGGAGACAGTCTGGGGGATGGGGGAATGTGCTTGGGTTATGGGATGGAAATCCTGTGAAATTGGATTGTTATGATCATTATATAACTACAGATGTGATAAATTCATTTCAGTAATAAAAAAAATAGACCACAACAAATATCTAATCTATCATACCAGTGATACTATGCATTGCTATATTATTCATATTGAAAACTTATACCTGTATACTTACATCAATAAAGTAAGGGAAGAAATGACAAAAAAAAAAAAAAATCTACAGCATCAGTCAGAGACGTGCCTTGGATCCAGTGTTGCTATGGCTCTGGCGTAGGCCCCAGCTATATCTCCATTTTGACCCCTAACCCTGGAACTTCCATATGTTGCAGATGTGACTATGAAAAGAAAAAAAAAAAGAAGAAAGTTGAGGCTTAGATATGTTACGTAATTTGTCCAAGGTCACATAGATAATAACCTGCAGAGTCAGGATTTTATCCCAGGTAGTCTTACTCTGGACCTTCTGTTCTCATCCACTTAGCCACCACACTAAGTCAAATCTTCATTAGAGTGGTTTACATTTTTTGAGTTATAGGGCTAATTGAGCTAGGGTAGGGGCTTTTCCAGGTTTAAAATAAGTAAAAATAAAACTAATTTATAAATTAGAAAATTGGAACAAATGTGAATAATTCTTTAGAAAAGGAAGGACAATACATTATAATTTTTTAAAAGCTAGACAATTTAAAAACATAAAAAATCCAGAAAAAGTAGTAGTTTTTAATCAATTAATTTCTTAAGAACCTCTACTATTTTTACTTTTCTAAAAATTTTATTGCATTTATTATATATTTTTACCTCTTTGTATGACAATAATTTTTTATCATTTTTATTTAATGAATAAATTCTTGAGCTTGGTTGGTAATTTTTTAAAATTATTCTTTTATTAAGGGCCACAACTATACCATATGGAAGTTCCTAGGCTAGGGTTTGAATCAGAGCTACAGCTGCAGGTTTACACCACAGCCACAGCAACACAGGATCCTACACTGCAGCTTGCAAAAATGCCAGATCCTTAACCCACTGAGTGAGACCAGAGATCAAACTCACATCGTGAGGGACATTATGTCGTGTTCTTAACCCACTGAGTCACAGTGGGAACTCCTAGAAAGTTGTTATTGAGAAATGTTTCTTTTTAAACATTAGGAATACTGTCGTATTTGGGAAAATCTAATTTCTTAATTTATGAGTCTTAAGATTTGGAGAATGTTTCCACAAGTTCAGTTTTCTCTTCACTGATTTCAAAGTATGTTCCATTCCATTGCCCACATGTTTATGGTACCAGATTGCCATAGGATAATTGTATATGGTTGTGACAACTCTGGTCCATATTGAGAGGCTGCTGAGTCCACTCAATGAGTGATATAGTTATTCCTGATAGTCATTCATACACTAGCACAGCAAACAATAATCACATTCATGTACATCAAGGACTAAGAACTAAAAATTACAGCCCACTAGACCAAAAGGAAATGTATCTCAAACTCAATTTTCCATAAACCAGATCCACTAAATGCCTGAAGCCACTGTAATGCCAGGTGCCATGAATGTGAATTATAAGAAGAAAAAGTTGGCAGGTTAAGAGAAAACAAGTGATTAAAGTTAAAAATATCTCATTTTTGCAAATTTTATGAAAATTTATGAGCATGTGAATACATCTCTAAGACCTTTCCCAAGGCCTTGGAAAGAACCTGTACAAATCAAATGTCAAACCTAAAGTTTAAGCTTCATTACCTTCAGGGTACATCTAACTCTGAGTTAAGATCTAGTCGTTAAGCAAAAAAAAAAAAAAAAACAATTAGAAGAAAATTGGATCAGTAATCAAACTGGATTACAAACCAAAGGCTTTGAATCGTAAATAAAAAGAGGTAGAAATTTTTAAAAAGTGTGAAAGTGAAGAACTTGGAGCAAAGTAAAATTATGAGCAGCCCTGCAGGAGTTGGCTCAGATTTACAATTTGGGTGAAAGGAAATAGTGGAAATTCCAATGTGATTTATCAGCTGGAAGGAGAATACCAGGGAACCTGTTCCATTTGGTTATATCTGTCCCTAGAGCACATGCCCAGTGTGCCAAGCCACAAAATGCATCAAGGAACCCCAAAACTAGCCGTAATTTGATGATGTTATGTTTGGGGATATAAAAACATTCTCAGAAATTGCACAGCTAAAGTTCCTGGGTTTTAGCAAGAATGTAACATTTGATCAAATGTTCTATGAACCACAGATTAATGTGATAGAAAAATCCAGCTGAAAATGTCATTTTAATTAAGGGATGCAAATATACACATCCTTGGGTCCCCCAGTAGTTTTAAAAAGCAGCATTTATGACAATTAAAAAATTATTTAAAACAGTTAAAAATGTGATTTTTCCCCAAATGTAATTTATTTTTATCCATTTTTTCCTTATGTTTTCATAAGTAATCCCCTATAGAAATATTTTCCTGAAATCTAATGCATCCTTGAATTTTTCTTGAATCATTAATCATTAATATGTACATCACATTCTGTCTGACTTCTCATTTGAATTGCCTAATCAGTCAAGGATGAATGAACAGAATTAACAATTATTTTATTTGATCATCGAAATTCAGAAGACAAATGATCATTATCAGTTTTTTTCCCATAAATTAGGCTTTATCATTCATGAAGTAGAGATATCAAAGTCACAGCATGATTTGGGCTCTATTTGTTTTTCTTATACACAGTTGAAAATTGAAAGGTTAGTACCAGTAACTTTAATTCTTCTTTTCAAACTTAAAAAAATATTCTATGATTAGAAAATATATTATTAAAAAAAATCTCTCTTTATTTGGGGAGGGAAACCTGGGCTTTTCCTTGTGGAGGGAAAGAAATTAAAAGACACAGTGTACCATCAGAGTAAAATAGCAGATTTTCTTTCATTTCACAAGGCTATGCCTAAAGAAAATATTACATTTGCCTGTTAATTAAAAAAAATGGGGGGGGAGTCATAAAACAAGTTTCAAAGAGAAAAATTAGGCTCTAAAAATATTTATATATTTGTGATTCCAACAACAAATTTGAGAATTTTGAGAATCCTTAGGAAAGTACCTCATCAAAGAGCACTTAGCATTTTTCACAGACTCTGTTCCTAAGACCTGAGTGGATAAAAGTAACAACACAAAAAGTAAGGCCTCAAAATATTTCAAAAGTCACCCATAATCTTTCTAAACACATTCAGCAGCAATAAATAAGATTAGATTACCAAAATACACAGCTATTTAGGATTTTATTTAAGGTCACTATATCCTTTTTCCTTACACATTTGAAAGAGCTGCATCCAAGACACAAAATTGATGTGATGGATCTCTCTGTAAGAGACACTGACAAGCAATTTTGTCAGGAATCTTAATTATTCTTAACTTAAACCCCCCTAGTTCTTTGTGCTCAAAAGAATGTAATAGCTACATGTCAGAATCAGAAGGCAAGCAGTAGTTTCTACACATATTTGGATTTTTGAGGTCAGCTAAAAAAGAGCCCCTATTGTCTGATCATTCATTCATCTCTTTATTCAGGAATACTTTTTTGCAATGATTAATTTTCATGTATTATTCTAAATATTGGCATGTAACAAGGAAAAACACAAATATGGTTCTTGCCTTATACAACATAAAATCTAGTAAGGAAGTCAGATGTTAAAGGAAATTTATATCTTGAGTGTTACAAAAAGTAGAGGTACTATGTTCTATGGAAATTAATGAGACATACCTAGTCTAGTGGGGTTAGACATATTCTCGAGATATGGTAGCATGTAACTGACACATGAAGAATAAGTTGGGCAATGGGAAAATGTTGAAGGCATAGGAAGTGCATGCATGTTCAAAGGTCCAGAGACAACTATTCAAGAAACACTGGTGAAGAAAGCCCAGAGAAGTCAGAGAGGAGAGGGCAGTGAGGAAGTGGAGCACTAATGTCAAGCAAGGAAAAGTCCTAGAGGGCATTGTAAACTTTGTTAAGAATTTCAGACTTGTCATAAGGAAAGGGAAAGTAATCTAAGGGCTTTTATTAATAGTAATAACTATAAGGATTTAGCTTTGAAATTTCACTTTGCCGCATAGAGGAATATTAGAGTATTGTAGGACTAATGCACTGGGATTGGTTAGAAAGCTATTACAGCACATTATACAATGAACAATTCCATTTAGAATGAAAAAGTTTTAAAATTAGTTTGGAATATAGTTAGTTAGCTTAATGGGTCAAGGAAAAGGCAGTAAAGTCAATGTCAAGAATGCTCTCCCACAGGAGTAACACTTAATTATCAATATCATGATTGGAGAGACTCCTTTTCTGAAGATGGCTGACTGGTAACACCAGTTTAAAATGTTTCCATTCCAGGAGTTCCCATTGTGGCTCAGGGTGATGAACCCATGAGGATACAGGTTCAATCCCTTGTTTCTTTCAGTGGGTTAAGGATACAGCATTGATCTGTGATGTAGATCAGAGATGTGACTTGGATCCCACATTGCTGTGGGTGTGGTAGGCTGGCAGCTGCAGCTCCGATTTGACCCCTAGCCTGGGAAATTCTATATGAAAAAAAAAAAAAGAAAAAAAAAGAAAATAATAAAATAAAATGTTTCCATTCCAGTTTGTTAGGTTTAGTGTCTTGAATTTGTGATTGCATCTCAGTTACTGTTAAAATGCTAGCCAGAAAAAAATGAACTCTATGAAATACCCTATCATTCTCCTCTTGAACATATATTTTAGGATATGATCTATTCTAATCTAAAATGAGGATCAAGGAAATCTATAAACAAATTTTACTGATTAGTTTTATTTTTTTCATAATGTCAGGGGAAATACATGCTTAGCCAAGCCATAGTCACAAATCAGTGGATGGGTATGTAGGTATATATATTTGAAATCAGTGGATGATTATGTATATATATATATTTGAAATATTTCAGAATTCCCATTGTGGCTCAGTGGGCTAGAACTTGACATGGTCTCTGTGAGGATGAGGGTTTGATCTCTGGCCTTGCTCCTCAGTGGGTTAAAGATCTGGCATTGCCACAACCTGTGGCCTAGGTCACAGATGTAGCTCTGATTCAGCATTGCTGTAGCTGTGGGGTAGGCTGGCAGTTGCAGCTCTCACTCAGTCCTTAGCCTGGGAACTTCTATATGCCGGAAGTGAGGCCCTAAAAAGAAAAAATATATATATATATACATATATATATTTATAGCTGTATTTCAATATCTATCTATAGTTACATATCTATATATCTATATATCTGAAATGCATATATAAATGTTGAAATAGATATTGAAATTTACATCTATATATCTAATCCAAATCTATATATTTATCTATAATATATGTATATATCACAGATAGATATTAAAATATGGCTATATAAATATTTTCATATTAAAAATTAAAAATGCTTACTGTTTTGAAGACTGGTAATAAAAACGACAATACAGAGAAAATCTCTTAGGTTAGGCATTGAGTAAATAAATAGCATAAAATATTGCATTATGCTCTCAATTATGCACCTCAATATTTCTGGTTTTGGGCAGAAAAAGAAATTGACACTAATATTGTTTCTTTTAAGTTGATTATAATGTACTTCTATTTCCTTCTGAGATGTATAAAAATGTTTGAGCTAAATTCAGTGCTAAAACACAGCAAGTAGGTTAGCTAAAGTGGTTAATAATATTCCTCCACTTCAAAATAAACTTTGCTTATTTTTATTGTAACAATATTGTCATAGGCATGCCTTTAGTAGAAATATTTTTGGAATATATCTTTCAGTATACATTTCAATAATAAACTTAAAATCATTTAAATGAAATTTAAAACAGGAATTTAAGATTAAATTTTAAATAGTAATTACACATAGTAAATTTCAAATAAGAACATTGTATTGTGGTACATTGATTGAAATGAGATTCAAAGGACAGACTATATTTGTTTTTATCAGCAGTTATAGAATATTTTTAGAAAAATTCCTCTTTGTTTTTTACAGTTTTGTTTTAATTTTGATTAGGATTGAAAAGGACATGGATAGTTGGTGATGTCTAGGACTAGGACATGGAATGCAGCAGATAAAAATTATTGTTTGAACTTGATTAGATTGGGTAGTTAAAGAGAGAGAAAAAATTATTGTAAGACCACCAGCTCCTTGACTTATAAAATTATATGTTGGCAGAATATATTGAGATGGAGGACTTCAGAAGATTCAAGTTTAGTATAATTAACAAAGATTCAATTTTAAATTTACAAAGTGAGATGTATAAGTGAACGTATCAAGTAGGTAAGTAATTATAAATAAATCCAAATTACTACAGTAAGAAAAAAAAAAGAAAAGAAATGCTTATTAGGCATTTCTTTCTGGGAATGATGTATTAACAGGGATTAGATTTACTATCCTACTTGAATCAGCTAAAAAATAAAATATATAAAATAATGATTTTATAAACATTGAACATCAAATGAAGAAAACTAGTGATCCATGGAAACAAGATACAAATGAAGGTAAGACTTATATAATTTGCTGTGCACAGAGGAAAGAAAATTTCTATGCTGCATCATGAGGAGAAGGCATATCCAAGAGTCAATTGAAAAGACATGTCTAAAAGTCAAGAGATGTTAAGGTGCCCAGAGTTCATAGAGAAAACTATTGTAAAGGAGAAAAATGTAGAAAGAGAGGAACAGAGAGAGCTTCAGAGATATGCAAAGAACACTGGTTCTTTATCATAGTCTGGAAAATGAACTGCCTGAAAATATTACAGGGAACAATATTTGGAACACAACCATGTCTGGGATTAGTTACTTTTACCAAAAGGCAAAATGGGAAATATATAATTTACAAGACTGGATACATGAGGGTTTGCTTCAAGATTAGGGTAAAACAAGCCCTAGACTAAATGCTATTCTGGTCCTGCCTAATAAAATCTAAAATCAGTATTTTAAAGAATCAACATGCTTCCAATGAATTTTACTAATACTGGAACAAAGTGCAAAATTATTTATAATAATACAAAAATATTCAGCATCCAACAAGGTAAAATCACAATGACTGGCTTCCAATCAAATGTTGCTGGGCATGCAAAGAACCAAATACTAATAGAACTTCAAGGATAAATAGACAAATTTACAATTATAATTATTAATTTAAACATCCGTCTTCCAAAAGCTGATAGAAAAAATACAGAAAACCAGTAACAAATTGATCTAATTAATATTTATATAACAGCCCCACCCAAAAAATCAAAATATACATTCTTTTCCATTATAAATGGAATGTTTGTCAAGATAAACCACATTCTGTACTATACAAAGTCTCAGTATATTTATAAATATTCATATCATAAAATATATATCCTCAGACAATAGAATTAAATTAGAAATCAATAACAGAGTTCTCTGAATACGTCTCCATATGCCACAAGTGTGGCCTTAAAAAACGTTAAATTTGAAATTGCAAGTTAATTAAAAAACTCTGGGAGGTGATGGATATATTATCCATATATTATATATTATCTTAATTGTAATGATGGTTTTGCAGATGTATATCTTTGTCAAATGTATTAATATTACACTTTGTATATATGTAGATTATTGTGTCTTAACTATAACTCAAAAAAGAGCTTTTTTAAAAAAATGAATCATTGCTTTTGAGTCAACATCCAGATATTGCAAGAAAAGATCAAAATAGGAGGATGCTAGGCTCACCTCCCCTCCTGAATATATCAAAATTACAACTACATGTAGAACAACTTTCACTGAAATTTACCTGGTGATTAGCAGTACAGCTCCTCTACAATCCAAGTTCTAAAGAAAGATATGTACAGTCTGGTGGGAAGGAAGAAGTTATTCGGTCAGGATCATCCCTAACTGGGAGGTAGGAGCACTGAAGAGTGGGGCTTGGGAATCACAGGCTTAAGGATTCTCCCTTGGGAGTGACTGTTTCAATATGTGAGGCATAATATGTGAGGTTACATATCATATACTCCAATCCTAGGGTCTGACACCAAAAAGATGAGTCTTTTTAGCTGGTTTAAAACACAGTGGGACTTAATGAAGGGTTATAAGAAACTGAGAACCCCCTCTTGAAAAGTGAAGGCACAAACTTGCTTACTCACAGTAAAAGCTAAGAAGCAGCAGGTTGAAAACTGCCTAGGGATTTAACTGGATCGCCAGGACCACAACAGCCATATTTCAAAGGAAGGAAAAAGAAGAAAACCCTTGGGAATTAAAACAAACAAACAAACAAAAACTAAATGAAACAGGGATAAATAATTTAGCTGATTAAAAGTTCAAAGCAATGGTAATAAGAATACAAATTGAACTTTGGTAAAAAATAGATGAACACAGTGAGAATTTTAACAAAGAACTGGAAAGTGTAAAAAAGTATTAGAGCTGAAGAATACAATAACTGAAATGAAAAAAGCACTAGAAAGAATGAACAGAATAGGTTCTACAGTATATGGAAGTGAACTGCAAGGAAGATAGAATCACAGAAATGGCCTAATTAGAACAGGAGAATGAAAAACAAGTTTTTGAAAATGAGAATACTTTGAGGGACTTCTGGGATAACACCAAGTATACTAATATACACATAATAGGGGATCCAAAGAGGAGAAGAGAGAAAAGAGTGTCCAAAATATATTTGATGAAATAATGTCTGAAAAATTCCAAAATCTGAAGAAGGGAACAGATATCCAGGTACAGGAAAAACAGAGAGTTCCAAACCAAATGAACCTAAAGAGACTAACACCAAGGCATATCATAAGTAAAATGGCAAAAGTTAAAGATAGAATTTTAAAAGCAGTAAGACAAAAACAAAGTCACATATAAGGTAACCCACATAAAATTATCATCTGATTTCTCTGGAGAAATTTTGCAAGTCAGAAGGTAGTGGCATAATAAATTTAGTCTTAACTGCAAAAAAATAAAATAAAATAAAACCTAGGATCCAACAAGGTTATCATTCAGAATTGAAGGAGAGAGACAGAGCTTCTTAGTCAAGCAAAATTAAAAGATTCATCAATACTAAACAATCTTATAAGAAGTTTTAAAGTGTCTTCTTTAAAAAAGAAGAGTCTACAACAAGAAATTATAGAAAGCAAAAAACCCCACTAATAAAGTCAAATATATAGTAAAGACTCTAGATCAATTACTTAGAATAATACAAAAGTTAAAAGATAATTTGTAGAAAGTCAACTATAACTACAGTAAACAATTTATAGACATGAATGTGTAAAACATGACATCTATAACACAAAATGTGGAGAGGTGCATATTAAATGTACAGTTTTTAGAATGTGTTTGGACTTAAATGACTATCAGCTTAAAACAAGTAGATATAGTTCTAAGGCAACATATATGAATGCCAGAATAACCACAAGTCACAACCTACAATGGATACTCAGAGAAAGGTACATAAATGTAACACTAAACAAACAAACAAACAAAGGTGTGTGACTAAAAGAAGAAGAAAATTACAGAGAAAAACTACAAAACCAACTGAAAAACAAATAACAAAATAGCAAATAAGTACAAACTTATCACCACTTTAAATATTAATGGACTAACTGCTCTAATCAAAGGAATTAAGGTGACTGATTGAATTTAAAACACTCTCTCTGTAAATATATGTATATATGGTGCCTATAAAAGACTCATCTCAAAGATAAAGACACAAACAGACTGAAAGTGAGGTGATAGAAAATATATTCCATACAAAAAGAAATGAAAATAAAGCTGGGGTAGCTATACCCATTTTAGACAAAGTAGAGAAATAAAAAAACAATGAATGGCATTATATAATGATAAAGGCATCAATCCAAGAAAAGAATATACCATTCATAAATATATATGCACCTAATATATAAAGCAAATATTAATGGACATAAGGGGAGAAATTGGCAATAATACAATAATGGTAGGGCATTTTATCAATGGAAAGATCATCCAGACCAAAAAAATCAATAAGGAAACAAAGGCCTTAAATTGCTCCTTAGACCTGTTAGACATAATAGACATCTATAGGACACAAACAAAAAAATAAAACACATTTTTTCAAGTGCACATGATCTGTTCTCCTGAATAAATTACATGCTAGGCCATAAAACAAAGACCCATGAATTTAAGATGATAGAAATTATATCAAATATCTTTTCTGATCACAACAGTGTGAAACTAAAAATCAATCATAGGAATAAATAGGGGAAAAACAAAAACACATGGAGACTAAACAGAATGCTACAAAATCCAGACACAGCTGTCTTAATCACTCTCCCAAAATTACTCTTCAAAATAGGAATATAAAAACAATAACAAAACATTAAGAAAATAAGGGAAATGTAATCAGTCAGTGGATAAGAGAGTCCATCATATTCCTGTGGGAAGAATGTGTACAGAAGTTCATAGACAAATGAAATGCAGTGGAGAAACACAGAGTCCAGAGTAGTCATAAGAGTGGCAACTGCAGCTGAGGAGATGATCTGTGTGCTTTGTTAAGTCTCAAAAGATACTCTAGAGTTGTCTTTAATAAATTAAATGAAAGAAAAGAATAGATGTGGAGCTGCAAAGAGAAAAGGCAGTTTGAAGGTCACTATTCTGCAAAATTACTTCCTAAACTAGTATGAAACAGGAGGATACATGCAAAGGTAAGGAAGTTGTAGTTAAGGAACAATGCATAATGTAACATATTCGATGTATTTTTTAAGAAATATGTTCA
Organism: Sus scrofa; assembly: GCF_054392235.1. Lineage (NCBI taxonomy): Eukaryota > Metazoa > Chordata > Mammalia > Artiodactyla > Suidae > Sus > Sus scrofa. Next base: position 54,023,607 of record NC_139386.1, read on the forward strand.
GAATTGGCACAAAGTGGTAATTCAGTGAAAGTTAGTTGATAACCAATATACATAATGTTTTCCAAAATATAACTAAAAATATATCTGCACATAAATTTATCATTAATCTGAAAACAACTAATTCATGTTTAAAATACAATAAATAAATTGTTTTCCTTCACTCTACCTCTTCTAATGTTTTTTAGGAAATATTATTATAATCTGTGGGCTTTTAAAAATTTCTACATGCATTTCCCAGGCAGTCCCATACATGCCTTGATTTCTATTTGCAGGCAAATGATTCTGAGATGTAGGTTTTCACTTCTCTTTTTGAATTGTCCTGTAGACTTTTCAGCTTATATGCCTTACTAATTTATCACAAAAAATAAATCATTTACAACTATAAATTGCTTGATTTGGAGTTATTTATGTTTTCCTTTTTTCTCTTTTTTTTTTCCTTTTTTTCATGTTCAGAGTAGAACTACATTTAATCTCTTCTTTAAAAGAAAAAAATAAATTTGGCCACTTTTTATTTTTACATATTTATTTATTTTTGCTTTTTAAGGCCACACCTGTGACATATGGAAATTCCCATAGGCTAGGCATCAACAAAGTGCTGTAGCTGCTGGCCTACACTACTACATATTTAAACTCAATTACTCTATTGAAGTCTTTAATGCTTCTGCTTTATGGAAACTAAGTATTCACGGATTCAACTACTTCTCTAGAAATATTTAAGACCTTGGTTCTAGGTATCTATTGCCATTGAAGTGAATCTCTGTCTTAGATTCTATGAAACACTTGTATTTTCTGGGTAGGTTTTGGAGAACATGACCATTTCTTATCCTTCACTGTTACTAATATAATCCAATCCTTATTTTTCTTCTGGATTAATGTAATATTCTCTTAAATGTGCCCCCTATTTACATCATTGTTCCATATTGCAAACAGAGAAGTCCTTTTAAAATAAGACAGCTTTTATTCTTAAATTCCATCAGGCTCCAAGTAAAACTTCAAGTTTTTTACAGTGGGCCTACCTATCTCTTTACCCTCATCTTCTGAAGTTCACACTTATTCATTACCGCTTAGTCACATTGGTTTCTTTGCTGCCTTTCACATACAACAAGATAACTCCCGCTTTAGGGTCTTTGCATTTCCTATTTCCTCTGTTTCAAAAGTGCTCTTTCAAGACATTTCCATTGTATGCTACCTCACTTTGTGTTTCTGCTCACGTCAGATTCTTAGTAATATTTTCTCTGAATACATCTAAATACAATCGAATTATCTACCCATACTCCTACTAAGACCCATAACTCCCTGATTTTTGTTCATAATTCTAATTACATTCCAGTAATCATGTATTTTGTTGTTGTTGTTGTTCTTGCTTTTTGTCTTTTTGCCTTTTCTAGGGCCACTCTCGCAGCATATGGAGATTCCCAGGCTAGGGGTCTAACGGGAGCCATAGCCACTGGCCTACGCCAGAGCCACAGCAATGTAGGATCCGAGCCGTGTCTGCAACCTACACCACAGCACACAGCAACACCAGATCCTCAACCCGCTGAGCAAGGCCAGGGATCCAACCTGCAACCCCATGGTTCCTAGTTGGATTCATTAACCACTGCGCCACAATGGGAACTCCTGTTGTTGTTGTTATTGATGGCTATGTCCTACAAGAACATAAGCAAATAAAGGCAGGGTTTTATTAGCTTCTGTACTATGAACAACAGTGCTAAGATGTTCAATATATATTTGAGAATAAATGAATTAGTTCACATTTTCCTTAGGCTATTTCTGTCTGCTAGTAAATTCCCCCATTTTTTTTTTCAAAATTCATGACGATAAATTTGCTTAAAGTGAGTGAATTTTACTTCAGTATCTATTATTACCATATTACTTTGTATGTCTTTTCTATATACCTTCTATAACTACTGAAATTCATGCCATACATATCCAAACCTTTTATTGGTTCAACTTCTCCTCAGAGCTGACTTCTTTTTAGCATATTAGAAAGGTATGGTTATTTTTATAATACATATAAATCTACTACAGTGTAAGAATTTATAACTTTATTTACTATAACATGATAAATAATTAAAGATTATGAATTGCATTTATCTCATAATTGCTGGCTACAAAGTGGCTGAAAGCTAGGACATATGGATAGTAATAAAACTTTGAGGTTTTGCATTTTTATAAAAATGTGTGATAAAATGATAAGTACTATGTTAATTTTTTTCCAATGATTTTAGGAAAACAAAAGCCATATTCTTCAGATGCTGATATACATTATCAGTGCTGGATTTGTTCAATGGTGTAATAGGATTTAGAACTAAGCAATTGTATTACTAAAAAAAAAAAAAAACCTCCAGTATTGAAATTCCTATAAGAAAATAACTTCATTATTTTTAAGATAAAGTTTTCTAGTTCTTGAAATTCCAATCTTTCTCCCCATAGGAATAATGATTTTATAAAATAATTCTCAATACCATGAGGTTTCTTAGGAATCAGTCTTAGTCTATTGTCCTAAATCCATTATTTGTCCTAAATCTATTTTTAGGAAGTAGCAAAACTAGTCACAGTATTACAATTTGGATCATGACAACTACTTCTTAAATATTCCCTTTCGCATTTTACTTCCACTTTATATTTCTTAAATGTTTCCTACTACCTCCAAGGAAAAAAATGATGCATATAATCATAAAAATAATTAACATTTGAATTGCATTTTGACATCTTCAAAGCAGTTTCACTTATAATGTGTCATTTAACTTGAACAATAACACTGTAAATTTAAATATTTGATATTTTCTCATTATTTAAAGAACATGAGAAACCTCAGATTTCAAGATAATACTGATAGTTTAATATACAGATGAAGCCTGGTTGTAGATATCATTTTTTCCCCTGTCTTGTTATTCTGCTTAAAGAAGAATACAGAAATAATATTTTTCTTAAAAGAATTTTATCCAAATGACTCTTATTTATAGTTATCTTTATTTTACATAAACTATGAAGTCAGCAATAATAAGAAACAAATAATATCTGTTGTATGTTGTATTACAAATATTAACTTAAAAGTGAAAAGTCAGTAAATGTTCCTAGTAAGTATTATGAAAAAGTAAGGTTTTTTGTTTGTTTTTTGCTTGATAGGGCTATGCCCATGGCATATGGAGGTTTCCAGGCTAGGGGTCTAATTGGAGCTACAGCTGCTGGCCTAAGCCACAACAGCAACCACAGCAGCAACCACAGCAACGCCAGATCCAAGCCACGTCTATGACCTAAACCACAGCTCACAGCAACACCAGATCCTTAACCCACTGATCAAGGCCAGGGATCAAACCTGAAGCCTCATGGTTCCTAGTCAGATTCTTTTCCACTGTGTCATGACAGGAACTCCTGAAAAAGTGAGTTTTAATCTGAGTTAACAGACATAATCTTGCCAGACTGCATTTAGTGTGATAGGATTTAATTGAGACCACTACTGGACAACATACTTGAGAAATTGAAGACTAAGGGAACATAATAAACAATCATATTTCCTGGATGAATAAACCACAATATAGTCATCTAGCAATGCCCTGTGGAGCTATATTAGAAACTGAAGCAAAAAGGAAAATATGCCCTCTATATATACCTACCACTTAACCTTCATTTTGAGTCATGTGGAAAATATTCATAAAAAGCTCTGTAACAAAAATTGAGTATTTATAAAGCTCTGCATTGCCCAGTCTGTTCACATAGCATTGTTAACCTTCATAAATCCACCTTGCAGGGACCCATCCACCCAGTGGTTCAGAAACTGTGGGCAGATGGAAAACAATAGCACTTGCCATTGAACAAAAAATCAAGATTGTTAAAAAAAATCAAGAAAACAACAGTCCATTTAAATTTTGATATTTTGTTCATCATAGATTTTTACATTACTTTTAATTTAATTTAATTTAAATTTTAAATTTATTTATTATTACTCAAATGAATTTATCACATCTGTAGTTGTATAATGATCATAACAATCCAATTGCACAGGATTTCCATCCCACAACACAAGCACATCCCCCCACCACCCAAAATCTATCTTTCCGGAGACCATAAGTTTTTCAATGTCTGTGAGTCAGCATCTGTTCTGCAAAGAAGTTCCATCTGTCCTTTTTTCAGATTCCACATGTCAGTGAAAGCATTTGATGTTGGTGTCTCATTGTATGGCTGACTTCACTTAGCATGATAATTTCTTGGTCCATCCATGTTGTTACAAATACCTTTAGTTCGTTCCTTTTAATGGCTGAGTAATATTCCATTGTGATATATATGTACCACTTCTTCTTGATCAACTCCTCTGTCGATGGACGTTTAGGTTGTTTCCATGTTTTGGCTATTGCAAACAGTGCTGCAATGAACATTGGAGTACACATGTCTTTGCGAGTCATGGTTTTCTCTGGATAGATGCCCGGGAGTGGGATTGCTGGATCAAATGGTCGTTCTATTTTTAGTTTTCTGAGGAATCTCCATACTGCTTTCCACAGTGGTTGAACCAATTTACATTCCTATCAACAGTATACTAGGGTTCCTTTTTCTCCACACCCTCTCCAGCATTTGTTGTTTGTAGACTTTTTGATGATGACCATTCTGGCTGGTGTAAGGTAGTACCTGATAGTGGTTTTGATTTGCATTTCTCCGGTGATGAGGGATGTTGAACATCTATTCATGTATTTTTTGGCCATCTGTATGTCTTATTTGGAGAACTGTCTGTTTAGATCTTCTGCCCATTTTTTGATGGGGTTGTTTATTTTTTTGTTATTGAGCAATAGGTAGTGTTTATAAATTTTGGAGATTAATCCCTGTCAGTGGATTCACTTGCAAAGATTTTCTCTCATTCTGTGGGCTTTTTGTTTTCTTTAGGATTTCCTTTGCTGTGTAGAAACTTTTAAGTTTAATTGAGTCCCATTTGTTTATTCTTGTTTTAACTTTTGTTTTTACTATCATTACTATAAGAGGTGGATTGGAGAAGATGTTGCTGTCGTTTATGTCAGAGAGTATTTGGCCTATGTTTTCTTCTAAGAGTTTTAGAGTGTCTGGTCTTATATCTAGGTCTTTAATCCATTTGGAGTTTATTTTTGTGTATGGTGTTAGGAAGTGTGCTAATTTCATTCTTTTCCATGTGGCTGTCCAGTTTTCCCAGCACCACCTATTGAACAAGCTGTCCTTTCTCCATTGTATATTCTTGCCTCCTTTGCCAAAGATTAGTTGGCTGTAGGTGTGTGGGTTTAATTCTGGGCTTCCTATCCTACTCCACTGATCTATATTTCTGTCTTTGTGCCAGTACCATACAGTTTTTATGACTATTGTTTTGTAGTATAGTCTGATGTCAGGGAGCCTGATTCCTCCAGCTCCATTTTTCTTTTTCAGGATGTCTTTGGCTTGTCTGGGTCTTTTGTGCTTCCAAACAAACATTAACATATTTTGTTCGAGTTCTGTGAAAAATATTCTTGGTACTTTGATAGGGATTGCATTGAATCTATAGATTGCCTTAGGTAGTATAGTCATCTTGATAATATTAACTCTTCCAATCCACGAGCATGGTATATCTTTCCATCTATTTGTGTCATCTTTGATTTCTTTCATCAGTGTCTTAGAGTTTTCAGAGTACAGGTCTTTTGTGTCTTTAGGTAGGTTTACTCCTAGGTATTTTATTCTTTTGGATGTGATAGTAAATGGGATTGCTTCCCTAATTTCTTTTTCTGCTCTTTCATTGTTAGTGTATAGAAATGCTGTTGATTTCTGTGTATTAATTTTGTATCCTACGACTTTCCCAAATTCATGGATGATTTCTAACAGTTTTCTGGTAGAGTCTTCAGGTTTCTCTAGGTATCATGTCATCTGCAAATAGTGATAGTTTTACTTCTTCCTTTCCAATTTGGATTCCTTTTATATCTTTTTCTTCTATGATTGCCATGGCTAGGACTTCCAAAACTATGTTGAATAGTAGTGGTGAGAGCGGACATCCTTGTCTTGTTCCTGATCTCAGTGAGAATTCCTTCAGCTTTTCACCATTGAAAATGATGTGAGCTGAGGGTTTGTCATATATGGCCTTTATGATGTTGAGGTAGGTTCCCGCTATGCCCACTTTCTGAAGGGCTTTTATCAGAAATGGGTGTTGGATTTTGTCAAAGGCTTTTTCTGTGTCTATTGAGATGATCATACGGTTTTTATTCTTCAGTTTGTTAATGTTAATTTTTTAAAAATTCCACTGAAATATATTTCATCTTGATTACTGGGACTTTCGGTATACTCCCTTCAATTTAGCCCCTGATCTTAATCCCAGCCTTGATCCCAGATATAAGTATCATCAAAAAAATTTAACTGAAAAGTTCTGTCTTTTGAAATAATCTACCTCAACAAAAGGTGCATGTTGTTTTAGACTAGAGCATACTAAGATAATGAGTTCTTAAATCAGACTTCCAAATCTAAATCTTAGCCTCATCACTTAGGCAACATTTCAAGGATGTTTACTGCAAAACAATTTAGAGAATATGCTTCTCAACTGGGAGATTGTTGCCAGAAATACTACAGATACATTACAAACAATTATTTCTACAATCATTGAGTGGGGAGACATTTACATGACATAGTAGATAACAGAAAAACAATACAAAATATATCAATATTATCCCAATGTTGTAAAACTAACCACTGTAAATTCTTTTGATCATATACGCATTTATACAGCAATGTGGTAGCTTTTAGGATAGTCACCTTGAAGAGAAAAGGAGGAAGAAAAGCAGGTTTATTTGGGAGTAAGCCAAATTTCTAAATGACATTTAAAAATAAATGTTCATATAAACAATGTATTCATATTATGATTTCATTAGTATAAGCATAAAGGTGTTTGAATAAGGTAGAATAGAGATACTTGAAAGAATGGCCACAAAAATATTAATGATGATAACATCAAAGTTGTGGGATTTAAGGTAAATATTATTATATGCCTAATATTTCCAAGGAATGCTGAAATTTTTCACAATGAATGCATATTATTTCTACAACTAAAAATTTTAAGTATTTTATATAATCACACAGCAACAACTGCATTTGAGTTTCAAAAATGACTTTGAGGACTTTGCTCAAAATGACAGATCAAGCACGGGCTGTAATTTCCTTGTTAATAAAAAAGAAATAGTAAATACATAACTATACTCTGTCATAGAAAAGGGGAAAAAATTGTGTGGTGGGGATGCAGAGCTCCTGACACTGGTTGTGCATGAAAAATTTCTCTCAGAGAGGAACATTTAAGGGTAAACAGAAGTATGAGAAGGATCCAGCCATAAAATTTTGTGGCAAGAATAGTTGGGAAAGAACTGTCCAAATAAAATAAGCAGATGTGCAAAGATCAAAAATTCTGAGGAAAAAAAGAGAAGTTGACCAGGTATTTGAGTAGCCAGGGATCAACGAAAAGGGCTGGATTTTGGGAAGAATGGTCAGGGTCAGATCCCCTAGGACATGTGGATTTTTTTAAGGAATTTAGTTTTTATTAGAAGAGCAATGGTAAGTCAATAAACAAATTTAACTAGAGAATCAATGAAATTCAGTTTGTGTTTTGAAAACAACATTCCAGAAGCTAAGTAAATACCAGACTGGAAGGCAGAAGTAGTAGCCACCAAGAAACTACATAGGAGACTATTACATTATCCAAGTGGAAAGTTAGGGTGACTTGCACAGAGATGAAGTCAGTGTGATTGGAATAAAGCAGAAAAATAAAACCAAGATATATTTTAGAGATAAATTGAAAATACTTCCAGATATTTGTGTGTAAATGCGGTAGGGAGTATCAAGTATAATGCTTAGGTGTGTCACTTCAGTGGATCCTGATCTGATTTACAGAGAGAGAAAGAGAAATGGAAGAGAGAGTTTTAGAGTTATTTGGAGTGAGAAAGGTGTTCCATTTTGGGCATGATAAAGTGGATAAGCCAAAAAATGGCCCTAAACATGAACATAGAGTTCAGAGAAAGAAATCATGGCTTATTTGCTTTTGTATTTTTTCAATACCTAAAAACTTACTTCATTTTACAAGTTCATAAATTTTGACTTAGAAATTTCACTTATGGAGGGAAAGAGTGAGTTATACTGAGGGTTTGGAGTTATGGATGGAAACTATTACATTTAGAATGCACAATCAACAAGGTCCTACTGTATAGCACAAGAAACTATGTCCAATCTCTGGAGATAGACCATGATGGAAAAGAATATAAAAAAAAAGAATGTCACTTTGTTGTACAGCAGAAATTGGCACAACATTGTAAATCAACTATACTTTAATAAAAAAATTTCATTTATGGAAAGTTATATTTAGGAAATTTTTAAAATGTGGACATAAATTCATTTACAATAATTTCATCATATACGATAGTAACGAAACTAGGAGAATGTGCATAAATAAACAATATTACAAAGAAAATTTAGGATTTGGTGAAAGAAAATGGAAATCAACAAAATGAGAAGGCAACATATAGAATGGTTTCCATATCTATCTTTTCCTCCATGTACATATAACATCCCAGCACCATAGACCTGATCTTGTATTGGCATTGTCACTAGGGAAAACAAGTGCTGGAGATATGGATAAAAATTTCAGAATGAAAAATAGTTAAAAGAAATAGGTGAGGGGGATTAATAGGTACAAAGTTCCAGTTGCAAAATAAATGTCATGTATATAAAATGCACAATGTGAAGAATATAGTCAATAAATATGTAATATCATGGTATGATTACAGATGACATCTGGACTTATCATGATGATCATTTTGAAATGTATAGAAATATCAAGTCACTATGTTTTGAACCATGACCTAACATAGTGCATCAAAGAGAGGCAGAAGGTCTAAGTCTGTGTTTTAGAAACAACTTGCAATATGTTTGAACACTCAGTGTCTCTGGATTAACTCCCTGAAAATGCCCTGTACAGAGCAACTCTTCCGCATCAAGACCTAAGTTTGAAATGGCTTTGTAATCTAATAAAATTGTGCTCTGGAGTTTCCATCACTGCTCAGTGGTTAAGGAACCCAAATGACATCCATGAGGATGCGGGTTCGATCCTTGGCCTTGCTCAGTGGGTTAAGGATCTGGCGTTGCCATTGAGCTGTGGTGTAGATGGCAGATGCGGTTTAGATCCTGCTTTGCTATGGCTCTGGCATAGGCCAGCAGCTACAGCTCTGATTTGACCCCTACCCTGGGAACCTCCATATGCTACCAGTGAGGCCCTAAAAACCAAAAAACAAAAAGGACTCTGATCACATTTTGAACTTTAAATCTCATATTCTAGAGGTTTTCAAGGTTCAAAATAAACTTATGAAATACATACTGTATTTTAACAATATGGCATATTTTATATTCTTCTATATTTAGAAGTGGATAGGTTTTCAAGGTTCAAAATAAACTTATGAAATACATACTGTATTTTAACAATATGGCATATTTTATATTCTTCTATATTTAGAAGTGGATTCTTAGTTTTGCTGAATTCCTGGTAAGACATATCTGACAAATTATATTGTCCAGGTAAGTTAGACTGGGTGCTATAGAAATTGGTTTAGAACTTTCAGGGGATTCCTCAATCAAACCTGAAAGATAGGCTTATCAAATTTAATGCTCTAGCAATTTAAAATTCTCTATTTTTACTATTTTGTGGACTCTAGATGGATTTTTATGTGCATTCAATTTTGCTTAATGATTTTGCTCAGTATTTTCTATATTTAAAATTAACAGATCATGTAGGTTTTGTCATTGTATTAGTCCCTTTTGATGATATCATTAAGTATAGGAGAGATTGCAAATTTTCTGTTACAATCAGCCTTCTCTTGAAGTTTTAACGGTGCAATAGCTGTCCCCCTTAAAGCTGATTGTGTCAATAAGAGTAAGTTCCTGCCAAAGCATTGTGAATGAGGTGATGTGGATAATTTTCCAGATTACATACACAAAGGGGAAATTATTTTCCCTTCCACTTCCACTCTTATGTTTTTCCTTGCAGATATATGTGTAGGTGACCTTATCTTTCTCCACTTAAGAAAAACTCAATATCCTAAGGAATGGCAGAGTAGCATGAAAGCAAATTTAGTAACATCTCTAACCTGTTACACAAGCAAGGAAAAAAAACAACTCTAGATTATTTAAATCCTTAAATTTTAGGATCTCTTTGTTAGAAACAAAATCATTAAAATAAAATGCTTGAATCATAGGAAATACATCTTACCATAGTTCAGTCATCTAAAGCTGCACTACAATATGTCCTGGATTTTTTAATTATCATAGGGAATTGCATCTAGTGGAACAATTCTACTGAAAGAAAAGTTTAAATGAGTTACAGCTAGTTCAGGAATCTTCCCATTCTTTACAGAAGATTCGGTGTCTTATTGAATCTGTTATGCACAGATTCCTCTACAGATTTATGTTTTGACTCAAAGTGATTTCAATAAAGACTGACTGTTGAGTATAATATATAAAAATTTTAATAATTTAAAAACATCCTATTGCTTTAAGTTGTTGACATTATTGTTCTAGAAGAATATATTAATAATTCAAGGACACAGTGATTTTTGAGCTTCATCTCAAATGTCACTCTGCTACAGATTAAGTCATAGAGGATATATGAATACTTTTTTTAATATTTAGTTTTTAGATGGTTTTGATGGGTTTTGTTTTATGACAAAGTTAGTACTACAAACTAGATCCAAATAAAAAAATATATTCTAAAAATCTCCTTGGTTTTTCCATCCCTTGGTTCTTTACACCTATGATTAACAACATATTTACATATTTGATAATATTTTTCAGAAAAATATAAACAATTTTTATAGGTAGTATTTGGAAATTAATTTTTATAATACTATTTGCTTAAAAATAACTTGGAGCATAGAAACACTTAAGATGACAAAATTTAATCATCTTACAGATAATGCAATCTACTTGATGATTTGCACATGAAAAAGTTTGTATATATATTTAAAAGTGATATTTTTGGGGGGGTTTAACATCAGATGTTTAACCTCATCCTAATGGATAGCTACACTTTCTCTCGCTCATGCATTCTCTATTTCTTCTTCAGATAATTTTCTTTCTCTCCATAGTTCTATAAATTTTTATGTATTTGGATGCTGTTTTGGTAAGGACCCACAATTTTAGAACTAATATATTTTCCTGAAGAATTAAACTCTTGCCATTGCCTAGAGTACTTACAGTTGTTGCCTCATAGTAAATTTTGTTTTATATCAATAGAATTATATTTTTCTTTTTCTTTTTTTTTTTTTTTTACTTTTTTTGTTTTGTTTTATTTTTTTAGGGTCACACTTGTGGCATATGGAGATTCCCAGGCTAGGGGTCAAATCAGCTGCAGCAGCCAGACTATGTCACAGCCACAGCCACGTGGGATCCCAGCTGCGTCTGAACTATACCACAGCTGATGGCAATGATGGATCCTTAACCCACTGAGTGAGGATCAAACCCACATCCTCATGGATCCTAGTCAGGATTGTTAACTGCTGAGCCATGAAGGGAAATCCTGTTTTCTTATAAATAGTATTTTCTTGGCGTATTTCTTTTTTCACATTTTGTGTGTTGCCTTTTCATTATCTTGATAGTATTCTATGAAGCACAGACATTTTAAATTTTGATTAAGTCCATTTTATATTTTTTCTTTTTGCATTGATGTCATATATAAGAATCTTTTGCAAAATCCAAGCTTATAAAAATTTACCTCTTTGTTTTCTTCTAAGAGTTTTATACTGTTACCTCTTAAATATTTGATCCATTTGAGTTAATTATTTGTATATACAATGTGAAATAAGAGTTTAGTTTCATTCTTTTACATGTTGCCTATCTAGTTGATTCAGCATCATAATGTTTTATTATGTCTTTGAGTGTATCTTTTTGTGTGGCTTTTGTGTGTGTGTGTTTGCTCTAGGTATTACATTATATACAAAACTTTTCAAAGTATCCCGATGTCAACATTGTACAACTTAAGGTATATAAATTTTATGTCTTTTTATTTTCCCTTTCTTTGCTTCAATCATTAAACATTATAAGAAAACTCAGGAAGAGAAGGACAGTCTCTTTTATTTATCCACATTTTTCCTGTTTCCTGTTTTCCTGATGTTCCAAGATTCTTTATTTTGACATTTCCTGTGTTTAGAGAATTTCCTTTAGCCATTGTTTTAGAATAGGATTGCTGGTGACAAATTCTCTTACTATTCATTCATCTGAAAATGTTTTTATTTTTCCTTTATTCTTGAAGGATGTTTCTACTTATATACAATTTTGAGTTTTTTTTTTTTTTTCAGCACCTAAAAATATTGCGTAATTTCCTTTTGGCCTCCAAGGCTGTATATAAATAAAAAAATAATTATATATGGGTGTGTATAGTGAAGATAATATCTCATTTTCTTTTTTCTTATTTTTATTTAATTATAATTGACATACAATATTATATTATTTTTCAAGTGCACAAAATAGTGATTTGACATTTATACATGTTATGCTTAGATCATTATGACAAATTTAGTAACCATCTGTCATATACAAAGTTATCACAGTATTATTGACTATATCCCCTGTGTTATACATTACATCCTTATGACTTACTTTACAGCTAGAAGTTTGTATCTCTTAATCTCTTTCACTTATTTTACCCAACCATCAAACCTATATCCCTCTGGCAACCACCACTTTGTTCTCTATGAGTCTATTTTTGTTTTGTTATTTGTTTTGTGTTTTAGATTACATATATAAGTGAAAATAAACAGTATTTGTCTTTATATGACTTATTTCACTAAGCATAATACCCATAATTTTTTCATTAATTTTTATAGCTGAATAAAATTCATGTATATATAAAATTCATCTTCTATATCCATTCATCTGTTGATGGACATTTAGGTTGCAGCCATGTCTTGGCTATTGTAAATAGTGCTGCTATGAACAGTGGGGTGCATGTATCTTTTTGAATTATGGTTTCTTAGTGTATGCGCCCAGGAGTGGGATTGCTAGATTGTATGGTAGCTCTATTCCTAGTTTCTTAAGGAATTTCCATACTGTTCTCCATAGTGCCTGCACCAATTTACATTCTTAGCAAGAGTGTAGGAGTGTTCCTGTCTCTCTACTCCCTCTCCAGCATTTATTATAGGTAGACTTTTAATGACGACCATTGTGACTGGTGTGAGGTAATACCTCATTGTAATTTTGACTTGCATTTCTCTATTAATTAATGATTTTGAGCAGTTTTTCATGTTCCTGTTACCCATCTGCATGTCTTCTTTGGAGAAATGTCTATTTTGTTCTTCCATTCATTTTTTGACTGTTTTATTATTATTACTATTATTAAGCTGTATGAGGTGTTTTTATATTTTGGAAATTAATCCCTTGTCAATTGCATCATTTGAAAATATTTCCTCCCAATCGGTAGGTTGTCTTTTCATTTGTTAATGGTTGCCTTTGCTGTGCAAAAACGTTTTCTTCTCTCTCTCTTTTTTTTTTTTTTTCTGTCTTTTTGCCATTTCTTGGCCTGCTTCCATGCTATATGGAGGTTCCCAGGCTAGGGGTCCAATCAGAGCTGTAGCCGCTGGCCTACGCCACAGCCACAGCAATGCGGGGATCCGAGCCGCGTCTGCAACCTACACCACAGCTCACAGCAACACTGGATCCCTAACCCACTGAGCAAGGCCAGGGATCAAACCCACAACCTCATGGTTCCTAGTCAGATTTCGTTAACCACTGAGCCACAACAGGAACTCCGATTAGTTCACATTTCTTTATTTTTGTCTTTATTTCCATTACTCTAGGAGGTAAATCCAAATCAGATATTGCTGTGGTTTTTATCAGAGAGTTTTCTAAATGTGTTTTCCTCTAGGATTTTTATAGTATCTAGTCTTTCATTTAGGTCTGTAATCTATTCTGGTGTTTTTGTATATGGCATTAGAAAATATTCTAATTCCATTCTTTTACATGTAGGTGTCCATTTTTCTCAGAACCTCTTATCTTTCCTCTGCTGTATGTTCTTGCTTCTTTGTCAAAGATTGTTGGTCACAGGTGCTTGGATTTATCTCTGGACTTTCTGCCCTGTTCCACTGATCTATATTTTGTTTTGTACCAAAACAACACTTTTTTGATAACTGTAAAGTTTTAGTTTAGTCTGAAGTCAGGGAGATTCCTCCAGCTCCATCCTTTCTCAAGACTGTTTAGGCCATTTAGGATCTGAGTTGTTTACACACAAATTTTTCAATTTTTGTTCTAGTTCTGAGAAAAATTCCATTGGTAATTTGATAGGGATTGCATTGAATCTGTAGATTGCATTGAGTAGTATGTTTATTTTAACAATACTTCTTCTTCCAATCCAAGAAAATGGTGTATCTTTCCATCTGCTGTGTTGTCTTTAATTTCTTTCACTGGCATCTTGTAGTTTTTGAATTATAGCTTTTTAGTTCCTTAGGTAGTTTTATTTCTAGTTATTTCATTATTTTTGATACAATGATAAATGGCATTGTTTCTTTAATTTCTCTTTCCTATATTTTGTTGTTAGCATATAGATATACAACAGATTTTTGTATATTAATTTTGTATCCATCAACTTTACTGAATTAATTGAATAGCTCTCATAGTTTTCTGGTAGTGTCTTTAGGGTTTTCTATGAATAGTATCATGTCATCTGCAAACAATGACAGTTTTACTTCTTTTCCAATTCACGTTATTTTATTTTTTTAAATTATCTGATTGCTGTGGCTAAGACTTCCAAAACCACGTTGAATGAAATAGACAAGAGTGACGGAGGCCCGCTCATCAACCCAGGTTCCGAAGTCAGCAGTGCTGCAGAAATAAGAAGAAAGAGACACAGAAATAGAGTGGGGATCAGGGGGCTCCCTCCTTCAAGAGGCAATAGCAACCCTCTGAACCAACTCATGGTTTTTATTTACTATTTTCTACTTCCTTGTATGTACAGGGCATACATCGGTATTTTACTTCAAACTTATTGGAAGCAAGATATGCTAGGACAGTCATTCCTGAGCATATAAAGTAATCATAAATGTTTTAGCCCTCCCAGGCCATAATTTGTTGTTTGCTTCAAGCCATCTATGGCTTCTCCCATAAACCCCCAAGGCTCCAGTCCTGAAAATGTCAGAGCTGATGGTTTTTCATCAGCAACCTCAGTGCTTCAGCAATCTTGTTTTCAAGATGCCATTTTTTGATGTTGTTCTCATTTGTTTTGCCTCAAGGAACAAAAGAGAGTCACAAGACTTTATAAAGTATAGACTGACCTTCTACAGCCACTCTTTGGCGCCAGTCTTTTCTTTCCATTCTTTGTCACGTCGCATATTCATGCCTGCAACACAAGAGCATACATCTTTGTCTTGTTCCTTATTTTAGAGGAAATGCTTTCAGCTTTTCACCACTGAGTAGGATGTTAACTATGGATTTGTTATAAATGGGCTCTATTATGCTGTGGTATGTTCCCTCTATGACAACTTTCTGAAGAGTTTTTATCGTAAATGGATGTTGAATTCTATCCAAACCTTTTTCTGCATCTATTGAGATGATCACATAGTTTTTATTTTTTGATTTAGGTATTGGAGAAAAAAAAGGGAGAAGGGCCAAATCAATAAAGTCAGAAATGAAAAATTTACAACTCATACCCCGGAAATATAAATGACCTTCCTTTTTTTCCTTGATGAGTTTGGCTACAGGCTTACCAAATTTGTTTATCTTTTCAAAGAACCAACTCTTGGTTTTAGTTTTATTGATCTTTTCTTTTCTTTTTTCTTTTTTTTTTTTTTCCAGTCTGATTCCATTTATTACTGCTCTGATCTTTATTCTTTTCTTCCTTCTTCTAACTTTGGGCTTTGTTTGTTCCTCTTTTTCTAATTTGTAAGTTTAGAGTGTTTATTTCAGATTTTGCTTGTTTGTCTTAAATATTTATTGCTATGAATTTCCTTGTAGAACTCACTTTGCTGCATCACATACACTTTTTGACAGTTGCGTTTTCACTGTTGTCTATTTCCAGGTGTTTTTTAATTTCTTCTTTCATTTATTCATGGTTCCATTTGTTGTCCATAAGCATCTCTTTTAGAAGCCACATGTTTGTGTTTTTTCTAGTTTTCTTCTTATAATTGAAAATGATGGTGGTCAGAAAATACCTATGATATGATTTCAGTTTTCCTAAATTTACTGAGACTTATTTGTACCCTAAAATATGATCTATCACAAAGAATGTTCCATGTGCATTTGAAAAGATTTTGTATTCCATGTGTTCCCCTCCTCCCGAGTGTTCTGTATATATTTATTAAGTCTATAATGTGCTCTTTACAGTTAATGTTCCCTTATTGATTTTCTGTATGGATAATCTAAGTTGATCGATATAAATGGGGTATTAAAATACCCTATTACTGTATTACTGTCAGTTTCTCCCTTTATGTCTTCATATTTGCTTTGTGCATTTAGGTGTTATTATGTTGGGTGAATAAATATTTACAAATTTTATATCCTCCTATTGGATTAAATTTTTATCACTATGAAGTGTCTTTCCTTGTTTCTTGATTTAAAGTATACAGCTTTTTAAAGCAGATTTTGAGGAGTTCCTGCAGTAGCACAAAGGATCTGTGGCATTTTGAGAGTGCTGGGATATGAGTTTGATTCCCAGCCCAGCACAGTGGGTTAGGTTGTGACTGTGGTTGAGATCTGATCCCTGACCCAGGAGCTCCATATGCCATGGGGTGACAAAAATTAAATAAATAAATAAATAAATAAATAAATAAATAAGCTTTTGAAAGTCTAGAGTCACCCCTCAGATTCCACAGGAAATTGTTTCAAGGACCCGCAGTGAGTACCAAAATCCACAGATGCTCAGGTCTCATATTGGGCCATCCCAATCCATGATTTCCATACTCATGGATATAGAGAATCAATTGTATACTTATCAAAAAAAAAAAAAAAAGACACATATACATGGTCCCCCACACAGTTTAAACTGGTGTTGTTCAAGGGTCAAATGTATTTGGTCTAAGTATTGCACCCCAACTTTCTATTCATTTCCACTTACATGTAATAATTTTTCCCATCCATTCACTTGGAATCTGTGTATGTTTTTAGATCTGAAGTGAATCTCTTTTAGGCAGCATATATATGGATCTTATTTTTTTTTAATCCATTCATGAACCCTATATCTTTTAATTGGACATTTTGTTAATTTACATTTAAAATAATTGTTGATAGGTATGTAATTATTTATATCTTGTTATTTGCATTCTAGTTGTTTTTGTAGTTCTCCTTCCTTTCTGTTTTTCTTCTTATCCACCCTTGCAATTTGCTGACTTTGTTTTTGGTTAGATTTACATTCCTTTTTCTTTATTTTTTTGTGTATCTGTTATAGGTTTTTGATTTGTAGTTACCATGATGGTTATATATAACAACCTATGTATATAGCTATATATTTTTAAGTTGATAGTGGTTTAAATTTGTGTGCATTCTCAAAGCAGAATGTTTTTATGTCCTCCTACTATTCAATGCTTTTGATGACATATTTTATATATTTTTATTTTGTGTGTCTCCACTATTTTAGATATAAATAATTTTACTACATTTGTCTTTTAATCTTCATGTTAGCTTTACAGATGATTGATCCACTACATTTACTATATGTTTTCTTTTATCGGTGAGATTTTTTTTCTTTCATAATTTTCTTGTTTCCAGTTATGGCTTTTTCTTTTCCATTTAAAGAAGTCCCTTTAAGGATAGTCCCCTCAGTCACCACCACCACCACCCCTCTGCCAGCACTCCAGTGTCACCTTGCACTGGTGGTCCTCTGTGAGAGGGAGCAAAGTGGCCAGTGTCTAGGTGTATAACAGACAGAGGCCATGTGGACAGCAGTGAGGCAGCCTGTGGTCCTGCACACTGGGCAGTGGTATTTCCATGAATCCAGTCTGTAAAACCCATGCATTTTAATGTGGACAACAAATTCTGTGTTCATCAGAACATTTCCACTGTTGCACTGAGGACACACTCATCTTCAGTGGCCTTGAAATTCCTGGAGTACTGTTTTTATGAAAATATTTTCTTTTTTTTTTTCTTTTTATGGCCATCCCTGAGGCATATGGAAGTGCTCATGCTAGAGGCTGAATTGGAGCCACAATGCAGGCCTATAGCTTAGCCACAGCAACACCAGATCCAAGCCACACCGTGACCTACATGGCTCCTTGAGGCAATGCCAGATCTTTAGCCCACTGAATGAAGCCAGGAATTGAACTCACATCCACACAGATACTATGTTGGTTCTTAACCTTCTGAGCTGCAATGGGAACCCCAATGGCAAAAATTTCTTAAAATCCATCTCTTTGTTTTCCACTTTGTTTTCTTTCATAAAATATCAGGAAACCTTGAACACCTTTGGTATTAAAGAGTTTGACTGCCTTTTCTTGAATAAAGGCTTTAGTGCCAAGTATATTATGGACCAAATAAATTAATAAAGTTTCTTTGTTCTGATAATAAGGATGCTTTCTCTGTTATAATGCAGACCTGGGAGATATTCTGAAGAAACATCTGAGATGGTTAAAAAGTCTTCCTCTGGTCATCCCCTTTAATGCAGTCAAATGCAATGAATGCAGAACCATAGTGAAAAATTTAGCTGCCATCAGAACAGAATTTGATCGTGCCAGCATGACTGAAAAACAATTGGTGCAGAGTGTCGAGATGTCTCCAGGGAGGTACCTGTATGAATTCCTATAAAAAGATTGTGTAGCAAATTAGGTATGCTGTCAATAATGTAGTTCAGATTATGACTTTTGATAGTGAAGTCAAGTTGATGACAGTTTTCAGGGAACATTCAAAGGTAAAGTTGGTTTTGTGGATTGCAACTAGTGATTCCAAAGCAATCTGTCTCCACAGTGCTAAATTTGGCACCACACTCAAGACTAGCAGGCTTCTTTTGGAATGAGCAAAAGAGCTAAAAAAGTATTAATGTCATTGGTGTCAGCTTCCATCAAATGTCTGTGCTCATCCTAAGACTCTTGCAGTCCATCTCTCGATATCTGCTGTGTCTTTGACATGGCAGTTGAGGTTTGTTTCAAAATGTATTTGCTTGATATTAGTGGTGGCATTCCTGGATCTAAGGAGATTTCCACTGGGCTGTGATTGCTTCAGCATGCCAGTGGGTGGAGTTGGCCCCCAGGCCAGCTAGTTATAAAGCCTAGCCTCCACTGCAATTATGCTAGTGGCATGGACTGGTCCTTAACCTGGCTTTCTATGAAGCCTGGCTGTAACTATTACAGGTGTGCTGATTTACAGGCCTGGCCCCTGAATGACTGGCTGCAAAACCTGATGACATCTGTCATAGGCATGCTGTTATGGGGGGCTGGCCTTCCAGAGCAGGAGCAACTTTGGAGGGGACCAGTACTGGCAGAGTCCACTCATCAGATGGTGCAAGGCTGGATCCCAGGAGTAGAAGCCACTATGAAGGGGCATTAGTCCTGGCCAGTGTAGCCTGCCAGGTAGGGGGAGGCAGGAGCCACCCCCAGAGACTGGTCAGGGTGAGCGTTTTGGGTGGGGTGGTCCTCAGGGTAGTGTCAGGGCCTAGCACATGCTATTAATTAGGTTGCTGAGAGTGACAGAAATGGTGCCCACCAGCACTAGGCCAGCTAGGTTGAAGTATTTTAAAAAATGGTGTCTGACAGCATTTTTTGTCCCTATAGAAAGTTCTAATGGATCCCTGCACTTCTGGCACTCTCCCTAAGTTTAGCAAATGAATCTCCTTCTTATCCAATACAGATTTTTTCAAGCTGTTGCCCCTGTGCTGGGATTTGGAGCAAGTGAGCTTATGCATGAGCTCTTCAAGAGAACAATCTTGGCTTCCCATAAACTCAGGCTTTCCCAAATTTTTCAAAGTCAGACAAATGGGCACTCATGTTCCAGAGCAAGTCCCCCTGGGGTAGGGAGCTCAACATGGTCCTAGAACCATCTCTCCTTGAGGGAACTCTGCAGTTGTAGTACCCCTTCTGCTTATAGGTCACTGCCCCTGGAATGTGGGTTCTGACTGGACCATATCTCTGCCCTTCCTACCCACCTCAAGGGCTTTGTCTTTATATTCTTAGTTGTAGAAAATCTGTTCCACCAGTCTTCAGGCTGCTCTCAGAGACAGTTGTGCTATATACAGTTGTAGTTTCTAAGGGTCTGTGGGCCAATGTTAGCTCAGGATCATCCTTCCATTATCTTGATCCAGACACTATACTATCTCATTTTTTAAATTATCTTTTTATTACTAGTTAGGCTAACCTTTTTAAAATGTATTTATTAGCCTATGTATTCTTTTTTTGTGAATTCACTTGTGAATCAATATGGATTTTTTTTTTTTTTAGCCTTTCAATTCCCTTCATCCATTTCTCCCACCCCCCACCTCCAGCAACCACCAATCAGTTGCCTATTTCTATAAGCTTGGTTTTTTTTGGTTTTGTTTTGTTATGTGTTTTCCATATATAAGAGAGATTAGATGGTATTTGTCTTCTCCAACTTATTTCACTTAGCACACCACTCTCCTGAACCCAAGGTATGGAGAAGGTTTCTTTTGTTTTTGTTGTTGTTATTGTTGTTGTTGTTGTTAAATACTAAAAATATTGACACTCACTTGTATTTGTAAGTATTATTATATCATTAATTGGAATAGGGTATCTTACTCAGTGTCTTGATCATAGGAGGCCCCCAAGCCAGAAGTTAAGTGCCTAGATAATTTGGGAAGCAGAAATGTAAGACTAAGAGCTGGTGGCTCCGGCATAGTCATGATGCTTTGAACAAAAGAACCAACTGCTTCAGAATGGTTACAGAAGATGTCTTCAGAAACTATAATCAGAAAAACTACTTTCACATTATAGCAGATGAAAAGTATCGTCATTTGACATAATGACTTCAAAAGGCATAACAGAAATTTGTCATATATATAAGAAGGCAGATATGGAAGTGAGAATTCCTTCAACTTCCATTCTACTCCTACCTCACAAGGCCACAAATACAGAGAAGCCACAGCCAAGACTGCACCATGCTGCATTTTTTTTAAATTAGGACTTTCTGCTTAATTCCACTTCCTATGGGGGCTAGAAGAATAATATTTGAATCAGTCAATTTTTTAATATCCCATGAAAATTCCTAGAACTTATATGAGACTTTTTTTTTACATATATCTTTGGGACTAAACTAAAAGAATATCCTGCCTCATTTATATCAATAAAAGCCCTTGGTGTTTATAAAATACAGTTTGAAGGATTATGCACTTAGATTACGGCAAATACTGGTGGAACCTGATTCTCTGCTTATTTGGAATTCATAAACAAATGCAAATAAATACTCATTGAAATATAAAAAGTAAAATGATACACTCGGATTCTACTATAAAACTGAGTTTGGCAGCTCTTTACATATAAAGGAAAAAAGACTACTAGAATTTTTTTTTAATTGAAAGAAGTAATGGATACCATAATCCTTTCTCAAACTGTGTAAAATACTTTAGCTTGATCCTGCCAAATGATAATTAGCAGGCCATTAAATTGCATGGAAAATGAGATATCTTATTTCCTACACAATGTAACTTGCATAACAATGAAAAGAGTTTATTAAGGAATGGTTCTGTTTTAGTTTGTGTTCACTTTCTTTTACTCCAGATAGTATACTTAATGTAAATCCTTGGATTGATATTATGCTAACAATTTTTATGTGATATTTTGAACTGATTAGACTAAGAACTAGACTAAGAGCAAAAAGTCTTTAAAGATAGTACTAGAGTATTCATTACTTTGAATGACAGATCTTTGGACAGACCCTCAACTCCCGATTTTATCTTAATGATGAGATAAACTTGCTGTTGAGCATAAAATTCATTGGGTAAAAATTAAACTCTCATTATAATTTCCCATGATAGCACTGCACAATGATCATAATTTTGATACAGAACATAATCCATTTCATTAAAATCATTTATTGAGGCTTAGTGTGTGTCTAGAGCCATGCTAAGAGCTCTATGTGTTAACTCATTTAGTCTTCTCATGAACCTAAAAACTAGATCCTGTTTATGAACTCCTCTTAACAAAGGAAGTAATTGAGCAGAGATATTATGTATCTTATCCAAGGTCAAAGCTGCTAAATGTTGAGTCCAGATCTTATGCCAGGCAGTGTGACTCAAAAGAGATCAAATCTAAGGACTGGCAAATAATAATCTAGGCACACTCTGTTTATCTTCTCAGGATCAGACATTGTCCTAGGCACTTTGTACATGATAACCCATTACATTTGTATAAAAACCTATTACATATATTAACCCAATTTAATTTTATTTTTATTATTTTTAATCATTTATTTATATATTTTTTTCTACTGTACAGCATGATGACCCAGTTACACTTACATGTATATACATAAAAAGTATCATAAATTTAGTAATGTGCTCATAGTCATATAATGCAATGATTAGTGGATCCTGAATTCATCTGCCTGATTCAGAAGCCCATGCTATTGACAAGGAAAATTTATGGCCACCTTCAGTTTACTCCAACTTTATGAGATATATCAAATAGAGAAATCATAGCTTTTTACTTATGCCAAACATTTTATTTTGCATTTCAAAAATCAAACAGACTGCTTTGCACAATAAAAGGGAAAATAGACAAAAGTACCAGGAATGAAAATACATCAATCATACAGATACTAAAGTTACAACCAAAACCTCAAGATTTTGAGATCTCGCTGACCTGCCTGAGCTTGTTTGACAGCAATAGTAGCCCTGGGAGCCCATTCAAGCCTCCAAGCAAAGCCCCCTGTGTATAGACACTTCAAAAAGGAGACGGGGAAAGGCAGGGGAAAAAACATCATTTTTTATTTTTATGTCAGTCAAAGTATTGTCTGATGCAGTCTCCTGAAAGAAAAAGAAATCAAATGTGTCTTTATATTTAGTCAGTTGTCAATGACTCTAAGTAAACAGGGCAGTCATAATGTAGGGTACCAATGTATTTTTTAACTTTGGCCAAGATAGTCACCTTATTGTTATTACTTTTGGCTTGAATTCTGCAATTCGAACTGACATAACGTCATCCACTGTTGTTAAAGTTTCTCTTCCTTGTTTCCCACTAGATAAGCTCCATAATTTTCTATTTTTGATTTATTGAAATATGTAGACATGCATACAAAAAATCTCATTGCATAAATTATTCAAAGTCAGTTGGACAGACCAATGATTTAAAAAGCTATTACAAAAGAAATAATATTGTTAATCAACTTTAAATCTTAGAAATAAAATGGTGTATAAACAATTGCTGATAAATTTGCAGCATTAACTTGCTTTCTGGAGAGAATTATTTTTTGAGATAATGTTCATCTTCTGGTACCTCTGCCATGAAAACTCATAAATGCAGAGACTTTCCATAAGCTTTACTATCCTAATAACTCACCCGATGCAAGGGGTCACAAGCTCATTTAACTTTGTACCATAGACTTCAAAGTAAGAGATTTTCATCAAATTGTAGATCTTGGTCCACTTCCCTACTCCAAATGCATGTAGCAAATAAGTGTATGCTTCCTTTTTTACCTTTTTTCTGACTAGAATTCTATCAGGAAACTGAGCTTCTGACTCATAACTACTATAGACAGTATGCTTCTGAATTTGACCTTTGATAGAGAAATAAAAAGAGAATGACAGCACCATGATTCTCTCTTCTTTATTCCCATAACAGACTGAAATCCCAGCCCTGATTAAAATTAAATTGGACAAAAGGCATTACACAGCAACATTTTTAAATATAACAATAATTGATATATTGAACCACAAAGACATATCTATGTATATGTCTGATTATAAGTATATTTTATCACATACAGTTAAAGGATCATGGGGATAATTATGAGCCAAAGAAATTATTAGTTGCTGAAAGAAGCAGAAATGCTTTAGTTTCATTTACAAAATGGTAGTAATAGTGTTCACTTTAAAAACTATCATGAGGATTAAGTGAAACCATGCATGCAAAATATTTACTATTGTGCTGATATACACTGCACACATAATAAGATGTTAAGTATTGATAGTGAACAGGCCTATTACCCACACACTCCTCTTAAGACTTAACTATGACTTTAAGTACCACTAAACATGAACATCTGCCATGTGTATTCTCTAGACTATAAATATGCCTGAGCTTCAGGAGAATATATATAATGAACAACTGTACATCTCTACTTGGATGTTTACAAAGCATGCCCAGCTCAGTGTGCTGGAAAAAGTTTTACATTTCCATCCAACCAAATATAATTCACCTCCATTCAAAAATGTACAAGTTGTCCTAGATTTTCCCTTTTTTACATCACACATGTTTCCTACTTCTGTTGATTCAATTTTTTTTTTCTGTCTTTTTGCCTTTTCTGGGGCCGCTCCTGTGGCATATGGAGGTTCCCAGGCTAGGGGTCTAATCGGAGCTATAGGCACCAGCCTACACCAGAGCCACAGCAATGCGGGATCCAAGCTGAGTCTGCGACCTACACCACAACTCACGGCAACGCCGGATCCTTAACCCACTGAGCAAGGCCAGGGATCGAACCCGCAATCTCATGGTTCCTAGTCGGATTCGTTAACCACTGCACCATGATGGGAATTCCCTCAATTTTCTAAGTATAGTCCATGTCCATATATCCTTATCCATTATCACCAGGGCCATATGTGTATTTCAAGATCTGATCATTTCTTGCCTGGATTCCTGCTGGCCTTTTTAATTGATTTCTCAGCTTCCATTTGTGTACACTTCAGTATATCTTCAACACTGCCACGACAGCTGTCAAAGGCAAATCTGACCATGTTACTCACTAGTAAAATACTTTAGTGACTCCTAATTACCAACAGGATAAAGACCAAATTCTTTAATGTCTGGATCTTTTAGATAAATGTCATCTTCTTACTACCAAATTATGAAGATAATAAATAAAAGGAAGAGAAATAGGTAAGTTAAACACTTCCTTAATTACTGATAAATATGATGAATATATAGTTTATACTTTCAGTTAAGTGTGCTTCTTAACATTGAATCCCACAATCAGAAAAATTACCCTCCCAGCCCCAGGTGGAGCCAAACTAGAGCAAGTCCTCCCACCTGAAGAATGTGTTCCCAGATGGCAGTACAACTGCCATTCTCAAGAGGAAGAATGGTCTCTACTAGAAGTATTACAGTTTCAGGTCTTATGTTTAAGTCTTTAATAGATTTTGTGTTGATTTAAGTGTACAATTTCATTATTTTGAACGTGGATAACCAGTTTTCCTAACACCATATGTTGAAGAGACTATCCTTTGTATACTCTTGGCTCCCTTGTGGAAGATCAGCTGATGTACATGTGAGTTTATCTGAGGACTTTCTATTTGTTGAGATAGGCTTCTGTCTTTATGTCAAATATTAGCCTTGGCGATGATTTCTTAAATATGACACAAGAAGCATAGGCAACAAAATCAAAAATAGATATGTGGGCCTACATTAAACTAAAAAGCTTCTGCATGGCAAAAGCAACCCAATGAAAAGGCAACTCATGGACTAGGAGAAAATATTTACAAACTATGTATCTAATAAATGGTTAATATCAAAAAATAATTTTTTTTCAATTTTATGTTTTTTTCGATTCAATAGCAAAAAACCAAGTAACCCAATTTAAAAAAAAAAATAGTCAGAGAACTTGAATAGACATTTCTCAAAGAAGATATACAAATGGTCAGCAGTCACATGAAAAGATTCTCAACATTTTTAATCATCAATGAAATACAAATCAAAACTTCAATGAGATATTATTTCACACTTGTTAGGGTGGTTGTTATCAAAAAACCTAACCACAAAAAACAGCAAGTGTTGATGAGGATGTAGAGAAATTGTACACTGTCAATGAGAATGTTAAAATGGTGCAACCATTCTTTTTTTTTTTTTTTTTTTTTTTTTTTTTTTTTTTTTTTTTTGTCTTTTTGCCATTTTCTTGGGCAGCTCTCGTGGCATATGGAGGTTCCCAGGCTAGGGGTCGAATCGGAGCTGTAGCCCCTGGCCTATGCCAGAGCCACAGCAACATGGGATCCAAGCCGCGTCTGCAACCTACACCACAGCTCACAGCAATGCTGGATCGCTGGCCCTCTGAGTAAGGCCAGAGATACAACCTGCAACCTCATGGTTCCTAGTCGGATTTGTTAACCACTGAGCTATGACAGGAACTCCAAACCATTCTTAAAATAGTACAGAATTTTCCAAAAAGATTAAAATTAGTAATATCATAAGATCCAGAATTCCTACTTCTGGTTGTTTATCCAAAACAGATGAAATAACTATCTCAAAGTGATATCTTCATTCTCATATTCAGGATTATTTACAGCAACAAAGATGTGAAAACAAACTATCATTCATCAATGAATGGATGGATGGAATGTACATATTAAATGAAATATGATTTAGCCCTGAAAAAAGAAATCCTATTATATGTGGCAATACGTATTATTCTTGAGCACATTATGCTAAATGAAATCAACCATTTGCTAAAAGTTGATACTGCATGATATCACTTATATGAGGTATAGCTGTACATACTGCATGATATCATTTACATGAGGTATCGAAAATACTCAAACACAAAATAGAGTAGAATGGTGTTGTATAGTCTGAAGTCCGGGAGCCTGATTCCTCCAGCTCCATTTTTCTTTTTCAGGATGTCTTTGGCTAGTCTGGGTCTTTTGTGCTTCCAAACAAACATTAACATATTTTGTTCAAGTTCTGTGAAAAATGTTCTTGGTACTTTGTTAGGGATTGCATTGAATCTATAGATTGTCTTAGGTAGTATAGTCATTTTGATAATATTAACTCTTCCAATCCATGAGCATCATATATCTTTCCATCTATTTGTGTCTTCTTTGATTTCTTTCATCACTGTCTTAGAGTTTTCAGAGTACAGAAGATCTAAACAGACAATTCTCCAAAGAAGACATACAGATGGCCAAAAAACACATGAAAAGATGTTCAACATCACTTATTCTTAGAGAGATGCAAATCAAAACCACTCTGAGGTACCACCTTATACCAGCCAGAATGGCCATCATCAAAAAGTCTACAAAGAACAAATGCTGGAGAGGGTGTGGAGAAAAAGGAACCCTAGTACACTTGGTGGGATTGTAAATTGGTTCAACCACTGTGGAAAGCAGTATGGAGATGCCTCAGAAAACTAAACATAGAACTACCATTTGATCCGGCCATCCCACTCCTGGGCACCTATCCAGAGAAAACCATGACTCACAAAGACATGTGTACTCCAATGTTCATTGCAGCACTATTTGCAATAGCCAAGACATGGAAACAAACTAAATGTCCATCGACAGAGGAGTGGATCAAGAAGATGTGGTACATACACACAATGGAATATTACTCAGCCATTAAAAATAACAAAATACCAGCATTTTTTACAACATGGATGGACCTAGAAATTATCATGCTAAGTGAAGTCAGCCATACAATGAGACACCAACATCAAATGCTTTCACTGACATGTGGAATCTGAAAAAAGGACAGATGGAACTTCTTTGCAGAACAGATGCTGACTCACAGACATTGAAAAACTTATGGTCTCAGGAGGAGACAGTTTGGGTGATCGGGGATGTGCTTGTGTTGTGGGATGGAAATCCTGTGAAATCAGATTGTTATGATCATTATACAACTACAGATGTGATAAATTTGAGTTATCAAAAAAAAAAAATTAAAAAAGAGTAGAATGGTGTTTTCCCAGGGTTGAGAGGAGGGGGAAAAGGGGAGTTGACTTTCAGTAAGTATAAAGTTTCAGTTTTGCAAGATAATTAGCTTTTAGATAAATGCTGTATAGTGTTTCTATAGTTGACAATACTGAATACACTTAAAAATTTTAAAAAAATAAATAAATAAATAAGGCTCTCCTAAATGTTCTTAACACAGTGAGGAAAAAATTTAAGTTTAAAAAAGGAAGAATGGTGAATATATGCTAATACTTTCATTTAAAGATATATTAATTGACCTCTCAAAGAGGTGGTCCCGCACAAGCCCCTTAGAATGGAATAAGTAAGGCTGTGTATATTGTACCAGTGGAACTCCTTTCACTGGAAGAAAAGTCATGTTTGTTCTGCCATAATGACAAGCCTGGCCCACCAAGGCCTTTGTGATCTGACCACTAGCAACTACTCCTGTATCTTTATCCGCAACACTCCCTGTCACCTAGGTCTTACTGTCAATTTCAAAGTACATTTCATAGCTGGTTAATAGTTTTTTAACAAGAACAACAAAGTTGGTAACAGCAGAAATTCTGTAATTGAGCAATTTTGAAAAATGCTGCGTCAAATAAAGATAAACAGCTTTCTTCACTTTGAGTATATTCATATCCTTTAATATGCTAATGGGCATTGTGATTTTCCAAGGAAGGGACAGACCATACATGTTTGCAGATCATACAGGATTGTTCTTGAGGCATTCTTTGGAAAATAGTAAAAGCATTCCACTCACAGTTCTGAATATATCTCATTCTCTCATGTCTTTAAACTACTGAACATGCTGTTCCACTGCTTAAATATACTTCCCTCCTCTTCTTAACCAACTCTCCATGGCCTTTAAAACTCAATGCAATAGTCACATCTTCAACCTTTCTCAGTCCTTAGACTTTTCCCCCCATCTTCCTACTTCTGTGTTTCCATAGCGCTTCAGGCTCCTACAA
Organism: Sus scrofa; assembly: GCF_054392235.1. Lineage (NCBI taxonomy): Eukaryota > Metazoa > Chordata > Mammalia > Artiodactyla > Suidae > Sus > Sus scrofa. The sequence goes on from NC_139386.1 coordinate 54,052,317, forward strand.
TCATATTACTTCTCATTCTGCATCATTGTTGGTTTTATTTGATTTTCCATCTTAACAAACTGAAGATACTAAAGTTTAGAAAATATTTTATCTTTTTATCTTAGTTAAAAAATGGTAAATTTTTCATTTCATTAGGTAAATCATTGTAGAAGGAAGAATGAACTGGTATTTGTTTGGGTAATTCTACTTTAACATGATGTTCTGTGCCTGCTACCCTGCTTGGGTTCCAATTCTTGTTTCAGCCCACTTGCCCCATGCCAAATTCCAGTCGTCCTGAATTTCATTCTGTTGAGCCCTATTACTTGTCTCTCTGGCCTTCCCAGGTACTGTTCCCTCTTTCTGGAGCTCCCTAAAGCTTCTGTATACTGAACCCCTTATTTATTGTTCATGCATTTTAGTCCTTCTATCCTCTCTCATAATGAGATGAGATGTCCTTGTACAATTATCAAAAAATATGGCCTCTCTCTTTCTGACGTAAGTTTTTGCAATGCTAATTTAATTGTATATCCTATCTAAATGCAGGGATTATGTCTACTTTGCTGACTAGTGTATCTCCATTGCCTAGCAGAGTATCTGATACACTGTAGGTGAGCAAAAAGTAGACATTAAATAAATGAAGCATAGAAATTTGTTATGTTTCTCACCCGGGCTCCAGACAACAGTCTAGAATTTAATTACTGTCCCACTATAGTATCTGCTTTTAGGTAAAATGATAGGTACATATTTTATTTTTGTTTTTCCTATTCCCAATACTTCTGCCTATAATTTGTCACCTGCATGCAAGGGCATGACTTACAAATCAATCCCTACTTCTTCCATGTCATGCCATGGTCTTTGTCTACAAATTATAGCTTAAAAATCCCTCAGGTTAACTAGAGCACTTACAAAAGACTGAGAAACTCTACAGGGCTTATTTCTGTTGACATTAAAATAGTAGGTCACACTCTATCCAGAAAATTCATGTGGAAATGGCAGTCTGATATATATCTTCAGAGAGCAAAACAATTACAGATAAACAATTCTCTTTCCCAAGAGACTAGCAAAATGCTTTCCTCATGTCACCTTCCAATATTTTATGTTGTGGTGAGTAAATACACCTTTTCCATCCAATTAGGGAGGACTTCAACAAGCTAAGAGTAAATAGCTAACCAGACAAGCTAGAAACATCTGTGAGCATGTAAACCCAAACCACTGTTTTTCAAAGTAGGCCACATACAGGAATGCTATGGAGTATCTTTCTCAACAAATGTGGAGGAAATCATATTAATATATGTTTTCCTTGCATCTGGTGTTTACTGAAAATTGTTTTGATATTATTTTAAATGAGGAAGAAGGCTAGGATAAAAGCCTTAAAGAAGGTGAAATTAGTGGGACATAATTTCCTAAAATCACAATGGTTCCTACAAAGCAAACATTGACTGCCTTATTTAATCTTGAGATCTTGTTTGTAATTATTTTCTTCTGTTTTAAAAAAATAATATATTTTTTATCACCGAAAATTGGCTAAATAAAAATAATCTGAAGACCCACTATAAAAATACTGGCACCATATGAGACTGGAATTATATGTGAGCATTCAGAACATGCCAAGAATAGGTCGTTTAATATGGAGGGATGATTGAGAGTTGTAAACCTAGAGCCTTCTTGACAAGAAATGTAGGATTTGTTCTATAAAGTATTGTGAATTAAGTGAACTCTTGCTTATTCCAATTTGCAAAATGTCTCTTTAACCTTCTTCTTTAGCTAAACCCTAATAGTTTCTTCCTTCTATAATTACACTCATATCTCTACCCACCCATGTCTTGGCCAAATCAAGATTCTCCCCATATGATCCACCCTACAAAAAACTCACATGTTTTCTTTTTCCAAAATAAATAAGATGGTGTCAGTCTTCACATTAAGCACATTTAACTCTTCTATTGTTAACTCTCTAACGTATGTACTAGGTCTTTGATATTCTAACCTTAATTTCACTAACATAATTTTTTAGGACTTAAATAAGACAAAGAAGATGAATTCAGTCCTAGAAGTGCTTATTGTAATAATAACTATTATAATAATGATAATGATGTTATACACAAACTTTTTAAATTAAAAAAAATTCAATTATTAAGATGAAAGTATTATGACCTAGGATGAAATTTTTCAAAATACCAAAAAGAGATGAAAATAATTTAACCACTGTTAATATTAATATAGCTCTTTACAACCTATTTCATATGTACTTAGTGCAAACTTACAAATGTATTTAATTTAAAAAGGACAGAGACACATTTATGATAATTTAAATAATGAGAGTGCATGGTGCAGACACATATATGAAAAGGGCATTATAAACACTAATTTAGGTATTTCTCCATTTCATTACAGTTCCCTCCCACTTGGTAATTACCTAGATAATATAGCTGGATCCTCCAATGTAGCTGGGGGACTATACATTGGGCATGTGTGACCATGGTAGGTAGAGATAATATATTCCCTATACTTGGTTTTAATTTTCTTTATGGCATTTAACACCATTGCTATGGTCTCAATGTTTGTGTTCCCCTTAAAATTCACATGTTGGAAATTCTAACTTCCAGTGTGATGGAGTTAGAAGATGAGGCCTTTTGGCAGTGCTTAAGTCATGAGGATGAATGATTAAAAGTAAAAATTAAATATATTTAAAGTATATAATGGATATATGTATATAATCTAAAATGATTTCCACCATGAAGCTAAATAACATATTCTTTACCTCATGTAGTCACCATACTTTTGTGTATGTTGTATAAAAACTTGAGATTTACCTCCCCCCTCGGTAAATTTCAAAAAAAAAAAATGCAATAAATTATTAATTTTAGTCACCATGTTGGATGTTAGGTTTCCAACACGTTTATATTATAATTAAAAGTTTGTACTTCTGATCAACATCTCCCTCGTTTCCATACCCTATCCCTACTCCCACCTGGTTAAACTCAGTTCTACACTCTGTTATGAGTTCAACTATATTAGATTCCACAAACAAGGGAGATCATGTGGTGTTTTTCTTTCTGTGTTTGTCTGTTTCACTTAGCATAATGGTCTCCAAGTTTATCCGTGTTGTCACATATGGCAAGATTTTCATCTCTTTTGAAGCTAAATAATATTCCATTGGGTATATTACCTTTTTATCAACTTAATTGCTAATGAACAATGTTTTTTCCCATATCTTGGCTACTATGAATAATGCTGCAAAGAATGTGGAAGTTACAGGTATCTCTTTGAGATACTGGTTTTATTTCCTATGTATATACCCAGCACGAGATCATACTGTAGTTCTATCTTAATTTTTAAGGAAGTTCCATACTGTTTCCTATAAAGGGCTTACCAGTTTATATTCCTACAAATAGTGTTCAAGGGGTCTATTTTCTCTATGTCTTCACCAACATTTTTGTTTTGTTAATTTTTTAAGTAAAACACATCCAAACAAGATTGAAGTAACATCTCATTGTGGTTTTGTTTTGCATTTCCCTGATGATTAGTGATGTTAAGTATGTTTCATATTCCTGTTGGCCATTAACATCTCTTCTGTGGGAAAAAAAGGTCAATTCAGTTTCTTTGTATGTTTCTTTTTTTTCAAATATTGAATTGTAAGATATATCAGATATTATATATATATACACACATATAGGATTTATACATTGGATATTAACCCCTTATTGGATGTATATTTTGAAAAATATTTTCTCCCATTCCATAAGTTGCCTTCTAATTTTGTTGATTTTTTTTTTTCCTTTGGTGTCCAGGAATTTTAGTTTGATATAGTGCCATTTTTCTATTTTTCTTTTTAATTTTATAGTTTTATTTTTCCTTGTGTTTTAGTATCACATGCAAAAAATTGTTTCCAAGACCGTAACAAATAATTTCTTCTACATCTTACAGAGTTTTACAGTTCAGGTCTTATGTTTAAGTCTTTAATTTAATTAAAGTTGATTTTATGTATGGTGAAGATATAGGTCTTATTTCTGCTTTTGCTTGTCATTATCAAGTTTTCCCAATACCCTATATTGAAGAAGCTACACTTTCCCAATTGTCTATTCTAGACTCCCTTGCCAAGTATTAGCTTACGGTATATACACAGGTTTATTATTGATATGTCAATTGCATTCCATTGATCTAAGTGCTTCTGTGCAAGTACCACACAATTTGATTATTACAGTATTTTAACATAGATTGAAATCAGAAAGTAAGAGTTATCCAGTTTTATTCTCCTTTCTCACAGTTAATTTCATTTTTGAGCCTCTGTTGTGGTTCCATGCAAATTAATTTTTTTTCTATTTCTGTGAAATTTACCATGGAATTTTAATAGGAATTGCATTGAATTTACAGATCACTTTTGTTCATATGGATATTTTAACCATATTAATTCCACCTACTTTATTAAACTTATCTCCAAGTATTTTATTATTTTTGATGAAATTGTAATGAGATTGTTTTATTTTCATAATTTCAGAGAGTTCTTTGTTAGTGTATAGAAACACAACCAGTTCAGCAGGATTTATGTTGTATCTTAAAACTTTACTGAAGTTGTGCTTTAGTTTTATCATTTGTGTATATGTGTATAAAATATTTAGGATTTTCTTTGTATAAATCAGAGCATGTTTTTTATTTCTTTTTCTCTCTAGATCGATTTGTTAGAACATCCAATATTATTATTAGGAGTGATGAGAGTGAACATCTTTGTCTTAGATAAAAAACTTCCAGTTTTTTACTGTCGAGTATGATAGGAGGTGTGCTTTTCTTATATAATCTCTATTATAGAAGGTACATTCCTTCTACACTCACCTTGTAGAGAGTTTGTATCATGATAAGGTGTTTTGTCAAATGTTTTCATCAGCTATTGAGATAATCATGTGATTTTTAATCCTTCATTCTGTTACTGCGGTATATCACATTGACTGATTCGTATGTATTGAACCATCCTTTTATCCTGAGGATAAATCCTACTTGAAAATGTTGAATGACCCTTTTAGTGTGCTGTCAAATTCAGTTTACTACTATTTTTTGAGGGTTTGGATCTGTATTTATCAGAGATCAGAGGCTTATAGTTTTCTTTGCTGTAGTATCCTTATCTAGCTTTGTTGCCAAGGAAATACTGGCTGTACATAATGAGTCTGGAAGTGTACCCTTCTCTTTCACTTTTTGAAAGAGTTTGAGAAGTATTTGTTTTAATTCCTCTTTAATGTTTGTTAGAATTCACCAGAGGAAAAAACTGGCCATGGACTTGGTGGGAGATTTCTTATTACTAACTCAATCTCCTTATTCACTATGGGTCTGTTCAGATTTTCTATTTCATCCTAATTCAGGTTTGTTTGGTTGTACATTTCTGGAAATGTATGCATTTCTACTAGGTTTCCAATTTTTTTGGTGTATAATTATTCATAGTAGTCACTTATGATCTGCTTTATTTGTGGTATCAGTTGTAATGCCTCCTCTTACATTTCTGAATTTGTGTCATCTTTTTGTACTAGTATATCCTAAGATTTGTCATTTGTTCAAAAATATCTCTTAGTTTGATAGATCTGCTGTATTGTTTTTCTAGTCTCTATTTCATTTATTGATCCTCTATTTTTTTGTTATTTATTTCCTCCTACTTTGTGATTTGTTTATTTTTCTAGTTCCTTAAGAACTTAAATTAGGATGAGAACTTTCCTTTTTTTAATTTTTGTTTACTAAAATTAGTTGCCATAATCTTGTCTTAGAACTACTTTTGCTGCATCTCATAGGTTTTGGTATGTTGTGTTTCCATTTGTTTGTCTCAAAATAACTTTTAGTTTCCTTTTTGATTTCTTCTTTGAAAATCAGTTTTTAATGGTATGGTTATTTTGTTTAGGTTTTTTTTTTTTTCGTCCTTATCCTTTTTTTTTTTTTTTTTTTTTTTTTTTGTATTTTCAGGGCTGCACCTGCAGCATATGGAGGTTCTCAAGCTAGGAGTCGAATCGAAGCTGTAGCTGCCAGCCTATGCCACAGCACAGCAATGCGAGATCCAAGCCAAGTCTGTGACCTATACCACAGCTCACTGCAATGCTGGATCCTTAACCCTCTGAGCAAGGCCAGGGACCAAACCCACGTCCTCATGGATGCTAGTTGGGTTGTTAACCATTAAGTCATGATGAGAACTCCTAGTTTTTTATTAGTTATAATTAAGATAAAATATTACATTAGTTTCAGGTATACAACACAGTGATTGAGTAATTTTAATGTATTATTAAATGATCAATGCTATAAAATCAATTACAATCCTGCAACATGCAAAGTTATTACAATGTTACTGACTCCATTCCCTACATGTATATTATGTCCCCATGGCTTATTTTAAAGCTGCAAGTTTATACTTCCTAATCCATCCATGTATTTTATCTGTTCTGCCAACTCCTCCTCTCTGGCAACTACTAGTTTATTCTTTATAACTATGAGTCTGTTTCTGAGTTTCTCTATGTGTGTAGTTTTTATTTTTTAGTATGTTATTTTTTTTTACTTCAGTTAGTTGGTTTCTTTTTTAGATTCCACATAAGTAAAATTATATGGGATTTATTTTTTCTCTGACTGACTTATTTCACTTAGCATAATACTCTTTAGGTCCATTCATGTTGCTACAAATGCCTGAGTAATATCCCATTGTGTTTATACACCATCTTCTTTATCCACTCTTTTGGTTTCCAATTGCCTGGAATATTTGGAGTATTTTTTTCCATTCCTTCACCTTAAACCATTATGTTCCTGAAGCTGAAATTCATCTCTTTTAGGTATGATACAGTTGTGGTTTTTTAAAATTCACTCACTCTATGCTTTAAGATTGGAAAATTTAATCCATCTACATTAAAGTAATTAATGTTATGTAAGGATTTTCTACTGCCATTTTATTGTTTCATGATTTTTTTTTAGTTCATTTGATTTTCTCTTTCTTGCTGTCTTCCTTTGTGATTTGACAACTTTCTGTTATGACATATTGTGATTTCTTCACTTGCTTCTTTTGTGCATCTGCCATAGATTTTTGTGGTTAACATAAGGATTGTATAAATCTCTTATAGTTTTAACTGTCTACTTTAAGTTGATAATAACAACTTCAATTGCATACAAAACTGCTCCATTTTGTTTATGATGGCACAATTTACATCTTTTAAAATTGAACATTTGTTAACAAATTATAACTACAGCCATTTTTAGTATTTTTGCCTTTTAAACTTTATACTATTATTAAAAGTGATTTACATATGTCAAATTTGACCATTTACTTGCCTTTACCAGTGAGTTTTGTACTTTTGTTTTATCCTTATAAATTAGCATTTCAAGTTCACTTTGGCATGAACTCCTTTTCAAATTTCTTTTAAAGCAGGTCTTGTAGTGATAGACTCACCTTTTTTTTTTTTTTTTTTTTTTTTTTTTTTTTTTTTTTTAGGTCTGGGAAAGTCCTCCATTTCCAAAGAACATCTTAGCCAACTAAAATATTTTTGCTTGGCATTTTTTTTCCTTTTCAGCAGTTTAAATATATCATTCCACGGCCTCCTGGCCTGCAAGTTTCTGCTGAGAAATCCACTGATATATTTATTGCTGTTTATTTTCTGTAATGTGTCCATTTTTTCTTGTTGCTTTTAAACTTTTCTTTCAATAGTTTGATTTGTCAGTTAAATAATCTTTAGGCTAAATATTATGATGGAATTTTGATCTTCATGCACTTGGATGTCTATATCTGTCTCCAGATTTGGAAAGTTTTCAGCCATTATTTGTTGAAATAAATGTTCTGCCCTTCTCTCTCTCTCTTCTACATCTGTGACTCCCATAATGCAATTAGTTCACTTGATGATATACCATAAATCTCATAGACTGTCTTAGATTTCTTTATTCTGATTGATCAAATCTGTTCTTGACAGTCTATTCTATTTCATTCAATGTATTCTTCAGCTCTAGAATTTCTGTATTTTTTATAATTTCTATCTCTCTGTTGAACTTCTCAATTTACTTACATATTTTTGTCCTGATTTCATTGAGTGATCTATTTGTATTTCTTATAAACTACTAAACTTCTCTAAAACATTTATTTTGACTGCTTTGTCAGACACTTTGTATATTCCTTTATGGAAAGTCAGTTACTGAAGTTACTGAAAAAATTATTGTATACCCTCGGTGGGGTCATGTTTCCTTGATTGTTCATGTTCATTAAAGTTTTAATAGATAAGAACTTTCACTAGTCACCCTGGCTGGAGATTATAAGGTTTTATCAGATCTTTTCTATGAATGCACCTTCTCTATACCTCTTGCTCCTTCTTGAGAGGAAATTCTTTAAAGTGTATATCTTCTGTAAATCCTACAAAGCCAGACTGGATGTTGAGAGCCTCCCATTTTTTTTTCCAATAGGGCAGTGCCTGAAATGCTTAATGTATCCTTTCCCAATCCCATAGAGTTGGCCAGCTTTTTATGCATGCTTGTTATCCATCTGCAAAGGCTTGCTATAACTATATATGGGGCCACTTGGGGAATATAAAAATTGGTGATGGATAGGGAGAATGTAATAAGGATGCACATGTGTCAATTGGAAGAGTGTGCAGTCTAGACATCCCAAGTAGCTCATGGGAGGGCTTTTTGAGTCCACAAATCTTCTACTGGCTTTTGATGAAATCTGAGACCAGTCTCTTTCTCCTTCCCTCTCATTTTTATAACTTCAGTATTCTGGGTGCAGTGAGAAATAAGTGAGCCCCTTTAGCAGCATCCTTCACAGCTGGGGAAGAAAGGCCCTTATTCACTATGTTCTCACTTCCTCCCATGAGAGAAAATATGTGGCACTGAGCTCTGCTGCCTTGGGAGAGGGATGATGCAAATGAAGTCAAACTGTTCTTTCCTTCTTCAATGCACTTCTTCTCACATTTTTTGCTTAATAGTGTGCTGAAACTTTTGTGCTAGACACCTGAACTCACAAAAGATACTTTCATCTGTGGGTTGTCAGACTTGATATTCTGTGGGAGAATGATGGCAGAAAATTCCCATTCCACAATCTTGCTGACTTAAATCCTACACATTTTGTTTACTTATTTTAGTCATCATCTATTGCCTTTCTATGAATTTAGGTATAGAGAATTTTGAAACATTTTCTTCACTGATAAATAAATCCTTACTGTTTAAAAAGTGTCTGGTTCATTGTACTTAATAAATATTTCCTGAATGAATGCACATATGTCCACGTTTTCTAATTTGGGTCAAAATTATTATTTTGGTAATTTTAAATGAACTGCAAAGATACAGCCAAGGAGTAGTTGGAACTGTCTTACCTTAATGACAGTATTTTGGGAGGACACAGACCTCTTACTGCCAACATCACTACAACTTTTCTACTGCCTGAATTCCCAAATCTTGGTTGTAAAGGTTTTAAGGTTTTAGCTCTTTGAATACATGAGTAATTGACCAAAAAGGCCTTAACATTCCCCTCAGACTGACTAAACTTTAGACAGGTTTATTCCTGACTATAGGACCCTGACCTTTTTTAGAGCATTCACTTTAGGAAAGGGTAACTGTAAATTCTTTCACTGCTCCTTTGAGATGTAAATCTCACAACCTCTGGCCTGTTTTACAATCCAGGAATATCTTTCTCAAGGACTTTCAAGCCGTCTCTTTGAAAGGTAATCAAGAAAGACACCCCTATCTCCTGGTCTTTGTAGAAAATTAGAAGTCTTTTAGTAAGTGCCATTTAGCAAAGACACATGGTCTAATCAAATTGACAGCCTCTCACCAATGCCCTCCAATATTTTTTTTTTCACTAGCTCATCCCAGTACTTAAAACTCTCCCACGTCTTGTTTCAGAGAAGTTAAGTTTAATCTCTTTTTTCTATCTCAATGGTCTTGACCCCTTTTGCAACTGAATGAAGTATTCCTTGTCTGTTTTATTCTGTCCAGTGATATTTTGCTTTCACATATCTTGAAATGAATTGTGGATTTTGCCTAAGCTGTTCGCTGTTCAGACTTAGTTCACTTGCGTGAGAGAAAATGAACATCAATTCCTACGCAAAGAATCTTTGTTTATTTTTATTTATGTATTTAGCTTTTTAGGACTGCACCTGCAGCATATGGAGATTCTCAGGCTAAGGGTCAAATCACAGCTACAACTGCCAGCCTACATGACAGTCACAGCAATGCAAGATCCAAGCTGCATCTGTGACCTACACCAGAGCTCACAGCAATGCTAGATCCTTAACCCACTGAGTGAAACCAGGGATCGAACCCACAACCTCATGGTTCCTAGTCAGATTCATTTCTGCTGCGCCACAAAGGCAATTCCAAAGAGACAAAGAATCTTAATCAAATATGGTTGGGCCTAAGAGGAGCTACTAATGAAATCTCTTTTATAATTCAAACGACTCTAAGAACTGTAACATAAGTGGAAAACCATATAGATCTTCATTCCACTGCAGTCATTGTTTGACTTAGTGTTTCTCTATTCCTGTTGTTTAGGCTTTGTAAACAAAATGCTTTAATTTTTCTATTCTGTATTGCGACCCTCTACTTCATGATTTTTCCTTATTAAGTCCCTTCTGTTCCCTAATGATTTTGGTTTATCAATGGTCCTTGATTCTCTTACTTCATTAATTTGCCCCATCATTTTAGCTTTTATTCCCACTACTGCTTGACTCGTACCACTATTTTTCAAGTTTAAATTGTCAAGAGAAAGACTCATTTTTATCCCCTCACAAAGGTGCATTTCATATCCTGTTGGCCAATCTATGGATTGGCTGTTCTTGGATCAAGTTCTACCCACAATCCAATTACATAAGCTCAGGAAGTGCAGGGGTGGGGGTCAAGGCACATGGAAATCTGTTTGGCCATGGCTACTCAGTCTGGATAGTGTATTGCAGATGACCATTGTAGACACAATGATGGTCATGTGTAATACATTTCTCCCTTCAATTTTCAGCTATACTCTCCCTTTCTATACATAGTGTGTCAAAGATGTTCCTTACCTAACATGATTTCTTATCATGATTCAGCTATTAATACATCCCAACCATTCTCAATCAAGTAATAAAGCAAAATAATACAAGCTTTCTTCAGATAGAGAAAATGTCATAAAACTATTTGAAATTGTGCTTGCCAGTAGTCTTATGATCCTAATCCGAGGGAGTTCCATTTCTCTTCTAACACATTCATAATGCCACCAATGTTTTTTTTTTTTTCTTTTTTTCTGAAATCGGTGAACACCATGTTACTTGTAATCAACATCAATGCATACTGTATAATCAGTAGCAATAACAAATAAATAATATGTTCTACCTAAGTATAGAAGAAAAAAATCTATCCCCAGATTTCTAACTGCAGGTGTGCAGGCTGTGGATAGGGTTCACAACAAGAAGACTGTTGGTTCAAAGCAATAGAATAAGATGTTCTGTAGAGCAGTGCCACATCCTTGGAATATGGATTTTCATGTTTGTGGTGGTTGGAGAAGGTAATAAAACAGATTGGGGTCTCACTCCTTTTTCAGTGAAATGAATTATTTGGTCAATTAGATTTCTTTCAGTTTCCCATGGAAACTGATCCCCTGTGATTAGAATCTGTACAATCATAGGAGTCCACTTTAGGGTGGTATCATCTAGCCTATGCAGACTTCTGAAAATATGGCCTCAAATTTGTTTTTATCCTTTATACTTAGATCTGGAAATTGTCTGAGTGACAGAGGACATATACAAATGGTTTTGAGTCAGATTTAGATATCTCTTCAACAAGGCTAGAGAATTTGGCAGTACATGACTCACGAAAGCATGGTAGGCTACATGTCAACATTCTCTACAGAGATTCTGTAGTCTGTAAATTAAAGATTGCAGCATGTTAATATATTCACCTTTATATTAGTATTCCTCCTTGGCTGCCACATAACATTCTGAGTTCAAATCTAATTCTGCCTCTTCCTGGATATGTCTTATAGAAAGGTTATTAACCTATCTGAATCTCTGTTCTGTAAAATAAACAATATCAATAAATATGTTTTACAGGACTACTCTAGGGAATGATCAAAATTAAAAGTATTATTATATATTCATGTTTATTCATGAAGTCCAACATCTTGTAAACCAAATTAAATTAATAACAGTTCAAACCACCTCTAAGGCAAGATACATTTGAACAATGTTAACTACTTTGGCAAAAGACTATTACCTAAAATAAAAAAATGATTAAATCCTGACAAGTTTGAAAGTAAGAAATATGACTAATTTACATGAATTTAACTTACAAAATCACTATTCAGAACAGTAAACTATTCTCCTACAGTACTTATACAGGAATTAATCCGTTGAGTATTCAAATATATAAGAAACTTTTCTATCTGATAGTATATTTCCTTCAATATAGGGTTAAAATTTCAAAGAAAAAACTAATTGGATACGCTAAAAAAAAAACGCTTAGAAACTTCATAAAGAAAATTTATACTGAAAATATAAAAATGGGAAGAATCACTGTACATAAAGCCAAAAAAAACAAAAACAAAAACAAAACAGTAATAGTAAAATAGCTTTTTAAAAACACAATTCAGGAGTTTCCTTTGTGGCTCAGAAGGTTACAATCCCAACTATTATCCAGGAGGATGCGGGTTTCCTCCCCAGCCTCACTCAGTGGGTTAAGGATCCATATGTTGCCATGAGCTGTGGTATAGGTCTCAGACGTGGCTCAAATCCAGCATTGCTGTGGCAGTGGCACCTGCTGGCAGCTGCAGCTCTGATTCGACCTCTAGCCTGGGATATTCCATACACTGCAAGTATGGCTCTAAAAATACCAATATAAAAAAAAAAGAAAAGAAACCAAAACAAAAAAGAAAAGAAACAAAAAAAAAATCAGTTCTTCAGCACAGAGGAATTCACTAATAAATGAATCTACCCTTACATTTTTATTTTTTTGTCTAGGATGTTAAAAATTAAAATTTATCATTCTTGAGGTTGTTCACAGTGCAAAGTACTCAAAAATAGGCATGATTTTATCGTGTTGAACTTCTGTTTGACTAGATAGAAATAAATTATTATTCATGTGGTTTTAGAATTTCCCAAAGTTCAACAAATTTAGTAGAAACTGGTATGAAATATATCTCAAAAAGTTTTAATTTAAAACTTTCCTTAAAAAAGACACATGCACCCACATGTTCATGGCAGCAATATTCACAATAGCCAAGACATGGAAACAACCTAAAGGTCCATTGACAGTTGATTGGATTAGGAAGATGTGATACACAATGGAATACTACTCAGCCATAAAAGAACAAAATAATGTCATTTGCAGCAATATGGATGGAACTAGAGATTCTCATACTGAGTGAAGTAAGTCGGAAAGAGAAACACAAATACCATGTGATATCATTTATATCTGGACTCTAATGTATGGCACAAATGAACATTTCCACAGAAAAGAAACTCATGGACTTGGAGAATAGACTTGTGGTTTCCAAGGGAGAGGGGGAGGGAGTGGGATGGATGGGGTGCTTGGGGTTAATAGATGCAGACTATTGCCTTTGGAGTGGATTAGAAATGAGATCCTGCTGTGTAGCACTGGGAACTATGGTCACATAAGATGGAAAAAGAATGTATACATGTATGTGTAACTGATTCACCATGCCGTACAGTATAAAAAATATTGTATTGGGGAAATAACAATTTAAAAAATTAAAAATTAAAACATTAAAAATAATAATTTTAAAATAAAATTTAATAATTTAAAAACAAAACAAAACAAAAATGTAATACAACTTTTACAAATGTTGTCATAAATGTACATTTAAATACTTGGATGATAAGACCAATAGCTATTATTAATAAATAATCATATTAACAAAATTTTCCACAAAGTAAAAATGTATTAATTAAAAATGGCAGAAAAGTAATTTTTTCATGCACACGATGGAGATTTATTGAGCAACATCCAAGGGGCAGACACACTAATGAAAAATAAATACAATCTTTCTGTTTTCATTGATTATATTATATTCTAAGTACATAATATTCTGAGAATAGGTGTTAGAGAATATTATATAGATAGATAGAGAAGTAGGTAGACATAGAAGAAAATATCTGGTAATTCTGTAGAGAAGTCTGATTGGCTTTGATGGTCAAAAGGACTCTAAGAAATGGCATTAGTATGAGATAAAAATAACACTAAAGTTAGTCTTATAAAAATGGGGAGAGGGAGTTCCCACTGTGTCTCCATGATAATGATCCTGACTAGTATCTATCCATGAAGATGCAGGTTCTATCCCTGGTCTCACTCACTGGGTTAAGGATCCAGCATTGCCATTATCTGTGGCATAGATTGCAGACACATCTCAGATTTAGTGTTGCTGTGACTGTGGTGTAGGCTGGCAGCTGTAGCTCTGATTCGACCCCTAACTTGGGAACTTCCATATGCCCAAGATGTGGCCTAAAAAAAGATGGGAGAAGATAATTTCAGCAGAGATGAATAAATAACACCAAAGACATAGTGGTTTTGGAAGAGATGGTATGGGGGTGAAGATTTTATAGACATGAAAAATTTGGGGATTTTACTTTGTGATGTAAGCCACTAGAAGATTTAATGTAGAGGATAAGCATAATTTGATTTGCATTTTTAAATATATTTTTTCAAAAAAATCACTGTAGCTACTTTGGTAAAAAAATATATACTAGGAAAAAGCAAGACTGGAAGCAGAGAAGAGTCGGAGGCTGCTACAGTGACATGGGTGAGAGATGAAAGTGACTTGCACAATGGTAGTCATAATGGATATGAAATGAAAAGATTGAGGACATGAAACAAATATTTAATAGGACTTGATACTGGAGCAGAAATGAGGCAAAAAGAAGAATCATAGATAAATTTTGCTTTGACTAGAGCAAGTAGGCTGATGGCATGCTTATTATCAAAGTAGAAAAGTTAGGAATTCAGAACTGGTAGAGAGGGAAATTTTCTTTGATCCCTTTATGTTTATCAGCATAAAGAAAACATTTAAAGACATGGGACTAAATACTGTAAGTGAAGTTGAAGACAATTTGAAAACCTGAGACTAAGGACATTGCAGAAATGACATATGAATACCTATTTCATTATTTCATGATTCCTTTTAAGAAAGCTTACAAAATCATATATTAGAAAATCCAAAAAGTAAAAACATAGAAATGAATATTAACTGAGTACTCAGTTCTAGTGCAGAGAATTTTATTAACATTTTAAAAATAACTTAATGATAATGTATAAAAATGGCATTTTGTGGAAATATATTAAGAATTTTAGAAGAGTGAGCAGCAGCAACATAGAGAAAAACTCCATTATAATAATTATAAAATGGAGAGTGGACATTGTACACTTTTAAGCTTTAGCAATACATAACCTAAATATTATTTACATTTAAAAAAAATTCCAAAGTATCTGAGGACAAGACTTCATTTTCCAATGCAGAGACAAAAGGGGGTTAGAAAATAACATTTATAAGTTTTCAGTTGAAGGCATTAACTACAACCAGAGAATTTTCTGTATTAGTGATAAGGTAGATGAGGAAGCCAAATGTATACAGCAAAGTAGAATCCTATAGACTGTTAACTTTCACTGAATACACTGCCTCATTGTTTTTATTAAGTATAAATTGGTACTTTTTGAGAAAACATGGTACCCCATGAACTGGAACAGGAATTAAAGGAAACATTCAAAAACTTTGAGAATCCAGAAATCCCAAACCCTTCTCTATAGTCTGTTCTTTCCAGTTGAAGGTTTATTCATCTTTGTCCATTGAATTTAAAGTTAATCAGTATCTTAAACTGTCTCACAAATAACAAAAATGATTTTGAGAGGTCCTGTTGTGGCTCAGCAGGTTACGAACCTGACTATCCATGAGCATGCAGGTTCAACTCTCGGCCTCACTCAGTGAGTTAAAGATCCAGCACTGATGTGAGCTGCGGTATAGGTCACAGACACAGCTGAGATCTGGCATTTCTGTGGCTGTGGCACAGGCAGGCAGCTGCAGCTCTAATTCAACCCCTAGCCTCGGAACTTCCATTTACTGCAGGAACAGCCCTAAAGAGTAAGAAAAAAAAATTTTTTTTCAATACCTAAAACCTATTCAAACTTCATCTTACGTACTATTGTTTATTTTGTTTTTATTTCTGTATACTTAATTGAGTATTTCTATCACTTATTTTAATTTTATATAGACAATATTTTATTTACATGAATTTTATACAGATCATTTCCCTATAATTTCTTCTTGCATCTTAAACTTGGAGTCTGGGATCATTTTGCTTCTTCCTAAAATATAACCTTTAAAAGTTCCTTTGGTGAACATGTATTGAATCTTTGGTATCTGAAAATGTCTTCATCTTGTCCTGATCCATAAATAATACTCTGACAAGTACAAATTCTAAAGTTCACATTATTTTTTTCTTGAGAATTCAGAAACATTTAATCTACAATCCTTTGGTATCCACCATTGTAGTATTGAGAAATCTCCCCTCAGTTGATATTTTTTTTAATTGAAGTATAGTTGATATACAATATTATATAAGTTATGGGTATACCATATAGTGATTCACAATTTTTGAAGGTTATACTACATTTATAGTAACTATAACATATTGGCTATATTCTCAGTGTTTACAATATATTCTTGTAGCTTATTTTATACATAATAGTCTGTATTCTTTAATCTCCTACATCTATGTTGCCCCCCTTTACTCACTAGTTTATTCTCTATATCTGCTGCTTCTTTGTGAGTCTGCTTCTTTTCGTTACATTCACCAGTTTGTTGTATTTTTAGATTACACATAAGATATCATATGGTATTTGTCTTTCTCTATGACTTATTTTACTAAGCTTAATACCCTGCAAGTCCATCTATGTTGTTGCAAATAGCAAAATTTCATTGTTTTTTATGACTGAGTAGCATTTCATTGTATATAAATATACAATGTGGTATGTATATCATATCATTATGCATTTATCTGTTAAAGGACACTTAGTTTGCTTCCATATCTATAAATATCAGGGTGCACATATCTTTCTTTAAGTGTTTTTCTTATCTTATAAATTTTATTTTATTTTTATTAGAGTATGGTTGATTTACAGTGTTGTGTCAACTTCTGCTGTATAGCATAGTAATCCTGTCATACATGTATATATACATTCTTTTTCTCATACTTTCTTCCATCATGTTCTATCCCAAGAGATTGGATATAGTTCCCTGTGCTGTACAGTAGGACCTCATTGCTTATCCATTCTAAATGTAATAGTTTGTATCTACCAACCCAATCTCCTTACTGAATTAGTGTTTCTGTTGTCTTTGGATATAGGCCCAGGAGTGGAATTGCTGGATCATATGGTAGCACTATTTTTAGTTTTTTGAGAAACCTCTGTACCATTTTCCACAGTGTCTGCACCTATTTATGCTCCCACCAACAGTGTATGAAAGTTCTCTTTCTTCACATCCTTACCATTTTTATTTGTGTTCTTTTTGATGATAGCTATTCTGAGAGGTTGAGGTAATATCTCACCTAGAACCAATAGAAGAGGAGTTGCGATTGAGACATCACCAAGCATGTTATGGACAATGGAATATGAAAACCTGAAGTTAGAAATCAAGAGTTGGCTATATCTTGGCTACAAAAGCAGCTGAAAACCTCAAAATTAAAATGAGTTGCCTCTAATGAGGCTCTAGTACCTCTAGATGAAAAATCCACTTAACAGCTACTAATTATAACAATGAGGAAACTATGGTAATAAAATACCTTGTATTGTGAATATCTTAGGCTGTGACTAATTATAGAGCCCCAAAAAGAGAATTAAAATCTCAGATTCGGAACAGATACTATGTATGTTTTCCGTTTTGTTCGCTACTATATCTTCAGTGACTAGAACTATGTTTGGTAACTAGCTGGACCTCAATAAATATTTTTTAATAAATAAATACATGGACACACTAAAATCTTATAAAAACAAGCACAGCAAATATTCCAGGCTTGTTAAAAAAACAGTTGCTTTAAGAACCAGATAATGGAAATGCTTCGCCAAATTCTCATATCAGCATGTCTATAAAATAGTATTTATTTTAGCCTAAATTCCTTCAAAATTATTAATAGATCAGAAACAACAACAAAAAAGCATCACTATCTGTGCACAAACTGAATAATTCTGTGTAATTACAAACGTGGAGAGACAAATGCACATTTTTGCAAATGTTTATAAATGCCACATTAAATATGATTTAGTATGAATTCAATGTAATTTTATATTTGTTTTATATTTATTTTAATAACTTTACCAAAAGTGTTTTTCATAACATTACAAAAAGTTATATATATATATAAGATAATATCATTATAGTTAAATATGGTGAATATTTAAACAATTTTGGCTTTATATGATGTCATATCATTTCTGAACTTCATAGTTGAACATTGCAAACAAACTTGTCATCAGTCCTACTCTTCACGGGTAATCCTAGTTCTCCTTGGCAATTTCCAACCCTGGAAAAGCCTGACATTCACTTTGTCTGCTCTTGTTTGAAGCTCCTAGGAAAATATCATATAATTGTGCTAAAGAATTTCATTGCTGATTATTCACAACTCCCATTGTTTTTCACAAAACTTTTATTCGTCTCTAAAAAGCTTTCTCATTCACCTGCTGAAACAGCTTTTCCAAATATTGATACTCTCCTCTAAACAACTATACAGATCATTTTTTTTTTTTTTTTTTTTTTTTTTTTTTTTTGGTCTTTTTTGCTATTTCTTGGTCTTGGGCCGCTCCGGCGGCATATGGAAGTTCCCAGGCTAGGGGTCCAATCGGAGCTGTAGCCACCGGCCTACACCAGAGCCACAGCAACGCGGGATCCGAGCCGCATCTGCAACCTACACCACAGCTCACGGCAACGCCGGATCGTTAACCCACTGAGCAAAGGCAGGGATCGAACCCGCAACCTCATGGTTCCTAGTCGGATTCGTTAACCACTGCGCCACGACGGGAACTCCAATATACAGATCATTTCTAAAGGTGATCCAATGGCCTTAACTTATTAATTTGTTACCTTTTTTATTCTCTTTGCTCTTGCTTACAAAATAGTTAGACTTAAATGCTGACAAATATGTTAATAAAATGACGTTCAAGTGAAAGTAAAGGCTACTGATTTAATAGCAAAACGTGAATATTCCAGTTCCTTTTGTGCAATTAAATCTGTTTAATGGTTAAGGGAGTTTAAAAAAAAAAAAAAACTAAAGAAACAATTAAATAATAAATATAATTCATGCACATGACTGGTATTAAAAACATAAAAGATCACTGTGAGCCCTGAGTACTGTAAAATTTAAAAAGATATATTTTTCTATTTTTTCAGGATATAAAATATAATTAGACATAAGGTCAAATTAAAAATTTTATGAGTGTTCCTGGATCTTTACTAATTGATTTTGTCCTTCATTTTATGCATTAGGTTAACAGTATATCTGCTGTTCTTAATTTATCTGATATTATTATGAATATATTTTCATTTTTTAACCATTATTATTTGAAAATATTATACACAAAGACCAATATAGGATCAATTAGTGAAATAAGCTATACTTATGAGGATTTCAGAAATATCTAAATCTAGAAAATACTAAAAATGGTTGGAAAATCATCTATCCTAAGGGGATAGAAAATTTGACTATAGGTAGGAGAGTTGGCCATGTGCTCTCATTTTCTGACAGTTTAAACTATAGATACACAGAGTTACTAAACTAATATTTTATAATATGATTAGCAGAAAGAAAGGTATAGGAACATATAATTACTCAGTTTATTCTTCTTCACAGAACAAAGAAATCAAAACCAAACACAATTTATACATTTCCACTAAGTTAGTCACTACTTCATTGATCTCTATATTTTATGTCACCAGAAATATAGAAGGATACTGAAAGAAGACATGGTAAGATTTTATAATCAGAGAATAAATTTTTATGTGGTAGTTACATTGTTAAATGGAAACTGGACATCTTTTTTAAATACTATGGTCATTTCCACTCAGTATATTGATTCTGAAAAGCTCAATAGTGAACAGAATGTTATGAACTTTACAACTTATGGATGTTTAAAAGTAAAATAATGAACAATCTTAACAGAATATTTTTAATGTTCAGAAAGTGAATGCCTTAGGAGATATATTTCATTTGTAGTTATTTCCTAAAAATAGCAAAATATTCATCAGACCAAAAGTAATTTTGTATTATTTATGACAGGAAGACAAGATCTAGGAATAATCTGGATCTTTTAGGTGAAATGTGATAATTGTCACCATTGTTACCACACATACTGCCACAAGTTACACCTTCTCTAGGGCTTCTTCTCATTTTACCCCATTTTTTTTTCTTATTAAATTTTCTGATTCTACATACTATGGTATCTTGACAACTGAAATGGTTGAGTCTTTGAATTTTTAATATATCTAACATGAATCTTGCTACATTGCTGTAATTTCAAAAAATTGAATATAAAAAATTTATAAGGAAATGTGTCATTTCTCTAGATAGGAATTGATGTAATCTCTCATTCCATATTATAGACTTCAGTAAATATCAATATTTTAGGAAATCATTGTGTTTAATATTAACAGATTATGTAGCCCACAAGGCTTTTGTACATTTATAGAATATTTTATAGGATAGTTGTTTTCAAGCTCAAAATTTTATAATCATTTTCCATTGGTTAGTAAGAAGAAATATAATGAGGAGGAATCAATTCCTTCAAGCCACGATAATAAATGAGAAGAGCAAAATCTTCGATGGTAGGTAGACCTGAATTTACAATTTACATTCTAGTTCATTTATAATGCAGATTTGATCAATCTAAATGACATCTTCGGTTTCTTCATCAGTTAAATAAGAAGGTAAAGAGTATGCGTGTTTGTGTGTGAATGCGTGAATACAAGAGAGAGAGATATTTAATGCAAAGTGCAAAGTGTATGAAGTGCTGATGTAACTAGTTAGCATGTACCTAGCCATAAGTGGGGAAAATATGTTTGTCAGTATTAGAGTACTTCTCTCTGTGTAACAGATCCCTGCCTTGCAGCAATTACAAATTGTGTTCCTCTCATTTTTAAAGAGCTTAATCTGGGTGAAATAAGTGCAGCAAGTAAAATACTTTCATACCAAGAACTTAGGAATGTAAATATAACTTTCCTATACCAATCCTGGCTACAGAAATCTCGGCAGTAGTCTCCCTATGCCAATATATGCCAAAAGTTCAGTGGATTGACCTGTTGCCAAACATTGTTCATGTGGTAAAGGGAAACTGAAAACCCAAGGAATATTCTGGCTTTCTGAGTTCCTGAGTTACATTCTAAATAATTCACATTTATATTTTAAACATTTTAGTCACACAGGTCTCACTGACTTACACTGCTAGTAGCCCTATGTCAATGTACTTCATGAACAAGTTTAAAAGTAAAAACACTTTTTGAATGTTACAAACATTTATATAAAATAAAGGAGTCATCAACACTTTACATGTTTGGCAAATATACTAATGTGTGGTAATTTCTGGTCTGTTTTAACATCCAAAAATTGCAACTATAAAGCAGAAAATGAAATGCTTTATTAGGTAAAAATTTTCAGAGAGGAGCTAACTTCCCTTTTCTCTACTTGTTCTTAGTATTAGTGTGGGAGTTGAATACATGTTGATTGTCTGATTCATTCACCATATAAACCAGAGGTCTAGTTGAGCTCTAAACTATCCAGGTTAAATGCACATACAAGCAGCCCACATACAGCTAAAAATCTAAACAGAGCTCTTAGCTTCTGCTCATTAGAGGAAAGACTGAGTTAGGAGTTTCAGTCCAGCCAGCTAAAATAAAAAATCAATAACACTGAGAGAAACACAACTTAATCCAGAGCCTTTGAAGAAATAATTCAAAATTATCAGATATATGAAAAATAGAAGATGACTAGTACGCAGAGGGAAAAAATATAAATTGATACTAAAAAATCACAGATGTTAGAATTAGTAGAAAAAGGGTTTTAAAGCAGGAGGTATAACCATTGTCAAGAAGTATTTCAAAAAAGAATTAAAAAATCTCAGTAAAGAAATAAGTATAAAAGTAAATTAAATGAAAATTATAGCACTAAAAACATGATTTTTAAAAAATATTCTCTTAAGTAGTAATAGTCAATTAGATTAAAAAAAAAACTATAGTCAGTGGACAGTAGACTTGAAGATGGATCAATTAAAGCTAACCAATTTGAAGAAAGCAAAGAAAAAAGATCAAAAACAGTTTTAACAGAACCTCAGTGATTCGTAGAATATTATCAAGTCATGATATTCATGCTCTGGAGTTCAGCAAGCCCCAAATGCATTAAATATAAAGAAAAGTATTGTCAAGCCAGCTGAAACTCAAAAAAAATGTAGAAAACATTAAAAGTAATTACTCAAAAAGTCATTACTTACAGATAAAAACACCACAAATATTCATTTATCATCTCAAAAAAATTAGAGATCAAAATAAATTGGAACAAATACTTAAGTTGCTAAAAAAAAAAAAAAAAAACCCGGAAAATTCAGATTTATAAATCCAGTTAATATGCCATGTAAGAATTAAGGGAAATAATGAATAAATTTATAAAAACTAAGAGCATTCATCTTTAGCAGAGCAACACTTTATGAAATAATAAAGGAAGTTCTAGTTGAAGGGAAATGATACCAAATGAAATCTCAGATTCTAGAAAGGAAATCAAAAGCATCAGAAATGGGATATGTTACTACACACAAATATTTTCCTCTTAATAATAACTTATGAGTGACTAAAGCAAAACATAGCATTGTACAGTGGGACTTAAATACAAATATGTGTGTGTG
The DNA here is from genome assembly GCF_054392235.1 of Sus scrofa. Classification (NCBI taxonomy): domain Eukaryota; kingdom Metazoa; phylum Chordata; class Mammalia; order Artiodactyla; family Suidae; genus Sus; species Sus scrofa. The sequence continues at coordinate 54,075,144 of NC_139386.1, forward strand.
TTCTAATATTTCAAAACAAGAACCAAAAAATTAGCCTGTAGATGAAAGAAAAACTCAAGAGAAATTTTCAAATATTTTAAATTTAACTATAAAAATAAAAAATTATGATAAATTACTAAAGCAAAATTTACAAGTAAATAGCTTTAAATGCTTAATGAGAAAAGTAAGAGTGTAAGTCCAACACATATAGTTAGAATACATATAGATGTACTATATACTATAACTATAGCCAAAGTGGCATAGGTCCTATATTGATGCAAAGTTTTTACATTTTTCATGGAATGATATAATGATATAATATTTAACTCAAATTAGAGTGTGAAAAGTCAAACATATGTTGGAATGATTGGAGAAACCATTAAAATTTGCAAAGAAATAGAACTATAAAGCCATTATGTAAGTTAAATTCATTTTCAAAGATAAATTAACACAAAAGAAGTCAGGAAACAAGATAAGAGAAACAAAAAAAAAATGGGGAAAATAGAAAACAAGTAATGAAGTGGGAGGTAAAAATCTAAACATATAGTTATATTAAATGCAAATAAATTGAGGATTCCAATTTTAAAATGTAGAGATATTCAGAAATTATAAAACAGTAAGATAACTATATACTTTCTACAGAGGCATACTTTAAAATGTAAAAATGAAGGTAGGTTGAAAGTAAAAGAATGGTAGGTTAACCAGGCAAATCATTTAAGAAAGCTAGAGTTGCATATTAGTATTAATTAAAGTATAATTTGAGGCAAGAGTAAAATAAATATTTCATAATGGGAAAAAAAGTAAAATCAGAAGGAAGGTGTACAAAAATCATAAATATGCCTGCATATAACAATAGAGTCTCAAAATATATAATGAAAACATGACTAAATTAAAGGAAGAAATAGAAATATTCACAATCATAGTTGTATAGCTTAACAATCCTCTCTCAAGAATTTCAAAAAAGATAAAGAGAAAAAAATTGGAAAAGGCAAAAGAGCTGAACAACACTATCACTTACTTTGACCTAGTTGATAATTATAAAACCCATATATCCAGAGGCTGCTGCATACACATTCTTTTCAAGGGTACATGGAAAATTCTCCAAGATAGCCCATGCACTGAGCCATAAAATAGGTCTCAATACCGTTCAAAATATTGAAATCCTGCAAGAATGTTCTTTGATTGAAATGAAAGTATTCAGAAATCAATAAGAATAATGCACTTAGAGTAAAGGTCAAATACATATCAATAAAAAAATCACACTTCTTAAAAACAATGAGTATCAAAGGAAAACTCAAGGAAGAAATTTTAAAATATTTTAAATGAATAATAATAAAAATATAACAAATTAGGGAACTTTGTTAAAGGAGTTGGAGAAACCATTAAAATTTGCAAAGAAATAGAACTATAAAGCCATTATGTAAGTTAAATTCATTTTCAAAGATAAATTAACACAAAAGAAGTCAGGAAACAAGATAAGAGAAACAAAAAAAAAAAAATGGGGAAAATAGAAAACAAGTAATGAAGTGGGAGGTAAAAATCTAAACAGGAGTGAAGGAAAAGCATCATTCTTTCTAAATACACTTATATAATAAGTAGCTATTATCTTCAATGTAAAAACTAAATCTGGAAGTTCCCGTAGTGGCACAGTGGAAACAAATCCGACTAGGAAATATGAGGTTGAGAGTTTGATCTCTAGCCTCGCTCAGTGGGTTAAGGATCATGCGTTGCCTTAAGCTGTGGTGTAGGTCGCAGAAGCGGCTCCTATCTGGTGTTGATGTGGCTCTGGCATAGGCCAGCAGCAACATCTCCGACTAGGCCCCTAGCCTGGGAACCTCCATATGCTGCAGGCGCAGCCCTAAAAGGACAAAAGACAAAAAACAAAAACACAAAAAAACCTAAATATTCATTTTTTTATTTTTAATGTCAAATGTTTTCTTTCCTTTCCTTTCCCTATTTTAAATTTTCATTGTTATGAAGATACAAATCTTAGGTGTTCAGTATAGTATTACAAGAGGAAAGAGTAAAATTGTATTAAGGCAAATAAACTCCTTAAATACATTCATATATATAATGGCCATATCCATTGTAAAATATTTCTTGCAAACATGGCACATATATATTCAGTCTTCATTCAGTGACAAGCAGAACTGAATTAGAGAAATAGGATTAGTGCTATTGATTTGAATAATATTTTAAACCTCCAACATAATCCATTTTAACATTAGAAACCACTATACAGCTGTCAAAAGTCATTGGAATTTCTCCATTACTATGTCTGTATGTTGTGAGAAATATTTTGACAGCATTAGAAAAATCTCATAATTGTGAACAGCAGAAAAAATCAGAGCCATGTGTGGATTAAATACAGATTTCCAAAGCAAGGAGTTTTTTTCCTCTAAGAAATTTTGAAATATTGTTATGTGTATATACAGATTTTATATATAAGCAGATTATATATGTGTATAGATATATATACATACACATTTGTGTATAGATAGAAGGAATACAAATTACAGTCACTTAATATATTCTAGCATATTTTATTTGTATTTTTTTTTTATTGTTTGCCTTCACCCACAGAATATAAATGTTACTAGGACAGGGATTCTTATTTTGTTCACCAATGACTACCAAGTTGCTACTACATTACAGACAATCAAAAATATGTTTAAATAAATAGAATATACTTGAAAATAGAATTGTCCTAATATTCCAAAAGTATTTCAAAAAATATAGCCAAACATCTAGAATAGCTTTTGCCTACAGTTCACAATGGTGCATCTTCCCAGCTATCAATCCAAGGACTATGTTAACAGTTAAAAGTCTTTGCCGCTTAAATTTCACTCCTTATTTGATTTCTAACTTTGGCAGAAAATTGTTTGGCAAGAAATTGTTCCTCTCTGTAATTTAGTAAAGTATGTGATGAAAGACCACAATACCTATGCATTCCCATAAATGCTTTTTTCCTAATTTTTATTGGGGTATAGCTGATTTACAGTGTTGTATTAGTTTCAGGTGTACAACACAATGATTCATATATACATATATATATATATATATATCCATTCTCTTTAAGATTTTCTCCCTTATAGGTTATTATAGAATATTGAGTAGAATTCCCTGTGCTATACAGTAGGTCTTTGTTGATTACCATATATGTATTATAAATTTGACATATATATATAAATATATATATATATATAAAATAGGTATGCGTTTATATTAATCCCAAACTCCTATTTTATCTCTTCTCCCCTGACTTTTGGTAACCATAAATTTGTTTTCTATGTCTGTGAGTATTTTGGTTCTATTTTGTAAATAAGTTCATTTGTATCATTTTCATTAGATTGCACATTTAAGTGATATCACATATTTGTCTTCTGTCTGACTTCACTTAGTATGATAATCTCTAGGTCCAGACATGTTGCTGCAAATGCCATTATTTAACTTTTATTTTATGACTGAGTAAAAGCCCTTTGTATATGTGTACCACATCTTATCCATTCCTCTGTGATTGGATATTTAGGTTGCGTCCAAGTATTGGCTATTGCAAATAGTGCTGCAATGAAACTTGTGGTGCATGTATCCTCTCGAATTATGGTTTTCTCTGGATAGATGCTCAGGAGTGGGACTGTTGGTTCATATAGCAGTTTTATTTTTATTATTTTTTTAGGAACTTCCATACTGTTCTCCATAGTGGATGTAGCAATTTATATTCCCATCAAGTAGGAGCATTCCTTATCTCCACACCCTCTCCAGAGTTAATGGTTTTTAGACATTTTTTCTTCATTTTTGGCTGCCCCATGGCATATGGAGTTCTGGAGCTAGGGATCAATTCTGAGCTAGAGTTGTGACCTACACCACAGCTGCAGCAACTCGGGATCCTTACTGCACTGCACTAGGCTAGACATCAAACCCATATTCCTGCTAATGGAGACACTGTCAATATTGTTGTGCCACAGTAGTAACTGATTTGTACTTTTTGATGATGGCCATTCTGATTGGTATGAAATGATAACTCACTGTAGTTTTGATTTGCATTTCTCTAATAATTAGTGATGTTGAGCATCACTGCATGTGCTTTTTTGGTGATCTGTATGTCTTATTTGGAGAATCTCTATTTAGGTATTTTTCCAATTTTTGATTTGGGTTTTACATATATATATATATATATATATATATATATATATATATATATATAAGCTCTTGGTATATTTTGGAGGTTAATCCCTAGTCAGTTGTAAATAGTTTATCCCATTTTATAGGTGACCTTTTTTGTTTATAGTTTGCTTTGCTGTGCAAAAATCTTTTAATTGTCCCATTTATTTATTTTTGTTTTTATTTTTATTACTCTAGGAGGTGGATCCAAAAATATATTGCTCTGATTTATGTCAGAGTGTTCTACCTATGTTTTCCTTTAAGAGTTTTATAGAATCCAAACCTGTATTTAGGTCTGTAATCCATCTTGAATTTATTTTTATATATGGTATTTGAGAATGTTCTAATTTAATTTGTTCATATATAATTGTCCAGTTTTCCTAGTGCTACTTATTGAAAAGATTGTCTTTTTGCCGTCATATTTTCTTGTCTCCTTTGTTGTAGATTAATTGACCATAAGTGTATGGGTTTATTTCTGTACTTTTTATTCTGTTCCACTGATCTATATTTCTGCTTTTGTGCTAATAACATGCTGTTTTGATGACTGTAACTATAGTATAGACTGAAGTCAGAGAGAATGATTCCTCCAGCTGCATTTTTCTTTCTCAAGATTGCTTTGCCTATTCTTGGTCTTTTGTATTTCATACAGGTTTACAATTTTTGGTTCTTAGTTCTGTGAAAAAAGGTAATTTTGAGAGGGATTGCATTGATTCCTTAGATTGTCTTGCTTAGTATGGTCATTTTGACAGTATTGATTCTCTCTATCCAAGAATATTGTATAAATTTCCAATAGTGTCATCTTTGTTTTCTTTCATTAGCATCATTGTTTTCAGAGTACAGATCTTTTGCCTCCTTAGGTAGGTTTATTCTTAGCTTTTTTTTTTTTTTTTTTGGATGGCTTGTAAATGGAATTGTTTCCTTAATTTCTTTTCTGATATTTCATTGTCAATGCATAGAAATACAAGAGATTTCTATGTATTAATTTTGTATTCTTCAACTTTACTGACTTTATTGGTGAGCTCTAGTCATTTTCTGGTAACATCTTTATAATTTTCTAGGTATAGTATCATGGCATCTGCAAATAGTGACAGTTTTACTTCTTCTTTACCAATTTGTATTCCTTTTATTTCATTTTCTTTTCTTCTTATTGTGGCTAGGGCTTCCAGAATTATCTTGGATAACCATGGCAAGAATTGACATCCTCGTCTTCTTCCCAATCTTGGAGGAAATGATTTCAGATTTTCACTGATGAGAATGATGTTAAACTGTGGTTTTGTCATATGCAGTCCTTGTTATATTGAGGTATGTACCATATGTGCCCAATTTCTGGAGAATTTTTATCATAAATTGGTATTGATTTTGTCAAAAGGCATTTCTGCATCTATCAAGATGACCATGTGGTTTTTATTCTTCACATGTTGTTAATGTGCTTCATCACACTGATTGATGTGACTATTGAAGAATCCTTACCTTCCTGGGATAAATTTCACTTACTCACAGTCCATTATCCTTTTAATGTATTACTGGACTTGGTTTGCTCATACTTTGCTGAGGATTTTTGCATATATATTCATCAGTTACATTGGCTTGTAATTTTCTTTTCTGTGGCATCATTGTCTGGTTTAGGTATAAGGGGGATGGTGGCCTCATAGAAGGAGTTTGGGAGCATTTCTTCCTCTGTTACTTTTTGGAACAATTTCAGTAAGATAACCATTAACTCTTCTCTAAATATTTGGTAGTATTCACCTGTGAAGCCATTTGATCCTGGACATTTGTTAGAAGTTTTAAAATCACAGTTTCAATTTCAGAATTTGTAATTGGTCTATTTATATTTTCTATTTCTTCCTAGTTGAGTCTTTGAAAATTCTACCATTTTAAGAATTTCTTTTCAAGGTTGTCCATTTTACTGTAATATAGTTGCTTTTAGTAGTCCCTTATAATCCTTTGTATTTCTGCTGCGCCAGTTGTAACTTTTTTTAAAATTTTATTGGTTTCAACCCTCTCGCTTTTTTCTTAATGAATCTGACTAAAATTTTATCAATTGTATCTTTTCAAAGAGCCAGTTTTTTTTTTTCATTGTTTGTTTTGTTTTCTATTTTCTTCTCAACTCTAATTCATTTATTTCTGCTCTTGTCTTTATGATTTCTCTCCTACTAACTTTGGGTTTTGCTTGTTTCCTTTCTTTAGTTGCTTTAGGTGTGAAATTAGGTTGTTTATTTGAGATTTTTCTTGTTCCTGGGGTAAGACTGTATTGCTATAAACTTCCCTCTTAGAACTGCTTTTTCTATGTCCCATAGGTTTTGGACCATTGTGTGTTTCATTCTCATTTGTCTATAGTTATTTTTGTATTTCCTTTTTAATTTTTTTCAGTATTAGTAGCATATTTTTTAGGCTCTACAGTATATATGAAATATTGTCTTAAGTTGCTTGTCTCTTAATTCCAAATGCATTTCCAATATCCTGCATTTGTACTATCATCTTCTCACAATTGCTGGTTTTGCTATATTTGTGTGGGAGTGATTTCCTACCTTTACTGTATGTTTGTCTTTACCTGTGAGGATTCCCATTTGTAATTTTCTTGTTTCTAATTGGGACCTTTTCTTTTTCACCTAGAGAAGTGAGACAGCAGAGAAATATATACAAGACAAAGGAACTAAAAAAAATAAATAAATAAGAATAGCTAAGTGGATTGGAGATAGGTACTGTACTCAAAAAACAATTCAGAGTAATGATAGCAAAGATGATCTCCAAGATCTCAGAAAAAAAGATTGGATGCATAGGCCAAGAAGAGACAAAAAATTGTTTAACAAAGAACTAGAGATAAAGAATAAAACAGAGTTGAAAAAATAAAAAATAAAAAAATACACTAGAATGAGGCAATAGTAGGATAAATGAGATAAAAGATAAATGAGCTTGAAGGCAAATCCATGCAAATCACTGATGTGTAACAGAATAAAGAGAAAAGAATGAAAAGAAATAAGGACAGCCTAAGAGACTTCTGGTGCACCAATAAATGCACCTATATTCACATTAAAGAAGTCCCAGAGGGAGAAGTGTGAAAGAAGGGGTCTGAGCAAATATTTGAAGAGATAAAAGAAAACTTTTCTGTGGAAAGGTTAATTTGTGCCATATATTAGATTCCAGATATAAGTGATATCATAGGGTATTTGTCTTTCTGACTTACTTTACTTAGTATAAGAGTCTCTAGTTCCATCCACTGTGCTGCAAATGACATTATGTTTTTTTTTATGGCTGTCTGGTCACTCATGATGGAGCATAATAATGTGAGAAAAAAGAATGTATACATGTATGTGTAACTGGGTCACCATGCTGTACACTAAAAAATTGACAGAATACTGTAAACCAGCTATAATGGAAAAACATAAAAATCATTATATATATATATACACATATATATATTTATGTATATATATGAAAACTTTGCTAACATGGGAAAGAAAACACTCAAGTCCAGAAGTTCAGAGTCCCATAGAGAATAAATCCAAGGAGGAACATGTCAAGACATGTATTAAGCAAACTAACAAAAATTAAAGACAAGAGAATATATTAAAAGCAACAAGGGAAAAACAACAAATATCATATAAGGGAATCCCCATTAGGTTATCAGTCTCATTTCATCTAATTTTTCTGTGTTTGCAGTCTCTGTTCTGCAAAGTGTAGGACTATAGTTCCTCTAACTTCTGGTGGCTGCCACGTGGTGGGCGAGGTTGGTCTAGGGGCTCGTGCAGGCTTTCTGGTGGGAGTGACCAGTGCCCACCCTCTGGTGGGTGGAGCTGCATCTTGTCCTCTGGTAGACAGGGCAATGTCAAGGAGTGTGTTTGGAGGCAGCTGTGGACTCAGGAAGACATTAACAGTGTGTATGCTTATGAATGAAGCTCTATTGCCATCTTATTGGTTATTTGACCTGAGGCATCCTAGCACTGGAACCTGGGGGGAGTGGGGGGCAGTTCTTGGTGCCAAAATGGCAACCTCCAGCCCAGGAGAGCTCATGCTGATGAATATTCCCCCCAGGGTATCTGCCATCAGTGTCCTTTTCCCCACAGTGAGCCACTCCTGACTTCTGCCTCAGGAGAACCTCCAAGGTCAGCAGGCAGTTATGGCCCAGGCTCTTGTACAGTTCTGGCCTTTCCTTGTGTCCCAGTTCATGTGAAAACTTGTGTGGTGTTCTCTAAGAGTGGAGTCTGTTTCCCCCAATTTTCTGGAAGTCCTGCACTCAAGCCTCACAGGTCTTCAAAGCCAGATACTATGGAGCTCCTCCTCCTGATGCCAGGCCCCCATCCTGAGGAAAATGACGTTGGACTCAGAACTCTCACTCCTGTCAGAGAACTTCTGTGATATAATTATTTTTCAGTTTGTGGATCACCCACCAGGATGGTATGGGAATCTATTGATATCGTGAATGTTTTCTTCCAACTGTCTCATTGTGGCTGTTTGCCTTTGGATGTAGAATATCTTTTTTGGTATGTTCCAGTATTTTTTGTCAATAGTTGTTCATCAGTTAGTTGTAACATTGGTGTTTTCTTGAGAGGAAGTGAGCTCAAGTCCCTCTACTCTACAACCTTGTCTCTAAACTAGCAGTTAATTATTTTTTTTTTTTTTATTTTCCCACTGTACAGCAAGGGGGTCAGGTTATCCTTACATGTATACATTACAATTACATTTTTCCCCCAGCCTTTCTTCTGTTGCAACATGAGTATCTAGACAAAGTTCTCAATGCTATTCAGCAGGATCTCCTTGTAAATCTATTCTAAGTTGTGTCTGATAAGCCCAAGCTCCCGATCCCTCCCACTCCCTCCCCCTCCCAACATCTCCTTAAACTAGCAGTTAATTATAACACATTTTTTTTTAAAATCAAAAATTGGATGGTCAGGAACACCTAGTTGTTGGAAATAAGGTAGCTCTAGGCTGATGATACTCCTAGTTGCTATTGGCCATCCTTTTGTGGTCAATAACTCTAAAAAGTGCCCCACAACAAGTCCAATACACCTAGGTTCATTATCTTCATTTGAAGTTGTCTCAAATATTCAAATTCTTCTCACAAATTATGCTCAGAGAGATATGATAATTCATTCTACCATTTACTCAAAGCTGCTAATTTAGTACCTCTGTGTGACACCTACATTGCTAGGTGGTGAAGATTTAATAGGCTAAAAGACAAATGCTGTGCTCTCAAGAATTCTGGTAAGAAAAAACAGGAAAAGTAAGAAAGTAAGAAATATGTAATAATAAACTGTGATAAGCACTGTTTAGGGAACTAGAATTCTTGAAGAGGTGAAAAATGTGTGTGTTGTTTTGCAGGGGAGTAGTTAAAAGGGGCTTATTTTCAATAGTGTTAATGGCAGCTACTATTGGGTGTGCAGTAGACACCAGATCTGAAGGATAATAAAGAACTGAAAGAAAAAATTCTATACAGCTAGAGCAGTATGAACAAGGTTTGTGTAATAGGATAGAATGTTTGAGAAATTGAAAAATAGACAATTTGATGGAGTATAGTTAGTTAAAGAGGAATGATGTCAATAAGGTTTGGAGAGGTGAGTAATAACCAAACTTGCAAAGGCTTATGAGGCCATGATGGAAAGTTTCCATTTTTTTCCCCCATTTGTTAAGGAGGCATTGGGAAGTTGGAGAGGAGATAATAGCAGGAACGGATATTCTTGGTACCATGTGCAGAGAAAATTGGAAGGGCACTACACGGGGTGTAAAGGGTAAAGTTAAGAGCTATTGCATTGACCCAGATAAGATTTCTTGACTGGAGAGGAGGTAGTAAGTTAGACATGAACCAATTTGAGATATATTATGATATGGAAAGAATAAGATTTGAGGTATATTCAAATATAGAAAGAAAATGGCTTGCTGATAGACTTATATGGATATGAATAAAATAAATATCAAATATGACTATCTTCTATTTCAAGCTCCCAGATTAATATCATTTACTGAAACTGGGGACCAGATGGGAAAGATAGATAATGTGCATGAGAGAAGGAAAGGAGCACAGATTTAGGCGGCAGGAATTAAAATTGAGCCTGGTAATTCAAAGATCTATGAGACGTTTAAATCAACACATCAAAAAGGCAATGAAATATATCACTTTGGTACACAAAAATTTTTTAAAGTGCATATAAGAAATGAGAATTGAATAGCAAAGGAATATAGACAGAGAAGAGATTCAGGACAAAATTTACAGCTCAGTAGATAAAGAAAAAACAGCAAAAGAGGCTAATAAAAATGACCAGTGAGTTAGGAAAATGTCAGAGAAATAAGTGGGAATGGTGTTCCAAGAAAAGAGATTTGGGATTCATCTAGAGTTGGCATTTCGAAAGGCAAAGATAATCTAAAGATCGTGGCACTGGGCAATAAAAGTGTTTGCAATAATGAGCTGGATACAGAGGGTAACAATGATAGGAGGACCTGATGGATAGTGAGAAAGTAAAGTAATCAATTCATTGAAGGTATTGTGAAACATGAATATTTGCAGCAAGGAAGCCTCTGTAGGATTTAAGCAATGTCTTTGGCCTTTGAGAGATAGTAAGTAGAAAGTAAAGCCTACTTGTATCATTTCAAATGTATTGGATCCATGTTCTGCGTACCTATGCCATAAGCTCTCTAGTGGGAACTCCTATCTTACAAACTATTTCACATGTCGAAATACCGTGTATATGTGCCTTTCCACTTCATACAACTCTGTAAACATGTGTGGCTATTTTTTCATGTCTATAGTGTGGACTCCTCTTTCCACTATTCTTTTTGAAGGAAAGCCTTAAGAACTAGGAGCAACTTTAAAATCTATTTCCTGTCATTTATATTAGTTTCTGTCAAACATAATGTAAATAATTTGAAATTGGTTGATATTAACATTAAATACAAGAGTTCTCACTGTGGCTCAGCAGGTTATGAACCCAACTAGTGTCCATGAGGATGTGTGTTCCATCCCTGGCCTTGATCAGTAGGTTTAAGGATACAACATTTCTGTGAGCTGTGGTGTAGGCCACAGAGGCAGCTCAGAACATGCATTGCTCTGGCTGTGGCATAGGCTGCCAGAGGCAGCTCCAATTCAACCCCCTAGCCAGGTAATTTCCATATGCTTCAAGCAAGACCCTAAAAAACAACCAAAAAAATGAAAAATAAATGAAATGCAGTGGATGTCATAATCTGCACAGTAAACAGAGACAACATAATAAATACATATGCCATTTTACAATCCTTTGGAAGTTTTTGGAAACAAAAGAATAGTGCATTAATTAATGTCATGACTGCATATATTTCATAGTTTTTATTGTTGCTATTGTATTCTGTATTTTTTTTTATGAAGTGAAAAAGAAAACTGTATGCCTGCAAGAGATGTGTTTTTGGAAAGCCAATGTTTATACATACATTTTCTAATAGCATTTATTGATGGAGTCAATATATTAGTCATTACATATCACCTTGGTAGAACAGATTAGGTTAAATTATAATTAAGAACCAAATAAATTAATTCATGCTGCAGCCTTAACCTTATGATTACTTTCTTCAATTGCATCATAGTATGTTTTAACTTTATATTAGAAGCTGATTGCCTATTTCTTGTTTTGAAACAAATATGAAGGAAATATGCTTACCTAGAGGGCAGCCTCCCAGAGTGAAGTGGTTAGCAATAAGAATCTTATTCATTATATGTGAATGAGAACATGTGTGTTATTGTGTTGGAGAGGCACAAGTGGCAGTCACAAAGGATATCCAAAAGCTCTTCGGTAAATTGTGATCATTCACTACATGCAAACAGATTTCTATAAGTAGATGAAGAAATTCAAATACAAGAGTACTTGCCAAGGTCCTTCTCTAAATGGAGCTAGAAAATAAGAATTAGCAGATAAAAAAGCAGTCTTTCAGAGATGAAATGAAATTGAATTAAAAAAGGTGAGATAGAAAGAGTCAAGAAATAGCCATTGTATATATCCAATGCCTTGCAATGTAATAAATCACTTATGTACAGTTAGTGCAGGGCCAATGTCCATAGGAAACAATACTTGGTTGTGCAGTAAAAAAGATCAACATCATACACCACATTAACAAAAGAAAAGTCAAAAACCACATGATCATCTCAATAGATGCAGAAAAAGCATTTGACAAAGTCCAACGTCCATCATGATAAAAACTCTCACGAAAGTGGGTATGAAGGGAACATCCCTTAACATAATCAAAGCCATTTATGACAAAACCACAGCAGATATAATACTCAATGAAGAAAAGCTGAAAGCCTTCCCACTAAAATGTGGAACAAGACAAGGATGCTCACTCTCACCACTGTTATTCAAGATAGTGTTGGAAGTCCTAGACATGGCAATCAGACAAACAAAAGAAATAAAATAATCCAAATAGGAAAAGAAGAGGTAAAACTGTCACTGTATGCAGATGATATGATACTGTATATAGAAAACCCTAAAGACTCAACCAAAAACCTCTGGAACCAATCAACAAATTCAGCAAAGTAGCAGGATATAAGGTTAATATTCAGAAATCAGTTGCATTTCTGTATACTAACAATGAAATATTAGAAAAGGAATACAAAAATACTATACCTTTTAAAATTGATTATGTGTGAAAATAGAATGTGTACATGTATGTGTAACTGGGTCACCATGCTGTAGAGTAGAAAAAAAAATTGTATTGGGGAGATAACTATTAAAAATAATAATAATAAAAAGAATAAATTAAAAAATTGCATCTCGGAGTTCCCATCATGGCACAGTGGTTAACAAATCCGACTAGGAACCATGAGGTTGAGGGTTCGGTCCCTGGCCTTGCTCAGTGGGTTAACGATCCGGTGTTGCCATGAGCTGTGGTGTAGGTTGCAGATGCAGCTCGGATCCTGCATTGCTGTGGCTCTGGTGTAGGCCGGCAGCTACAGCTCCAATTGGACCCCCAGCCTGGGAACCTCCGTATGCCACAGGAAGTGGCCCTAGAAAAGGTAAAAAGACAAAAAAAAAAAAAACCCAAAAATTGCATCTCAAAAAATCAAATACCTGGGAATAAACCTGACCAAAGAAGTGAAAGACTTATATGTTGAGAGCTATAAAACATTAAACAAAGAAATTAAAGAAGATGTAAAGAAGTGGAAAGAACTTCCATGCTTTCGAGATGGAAAAAAAAAAAATACTGTAACAATGGCCATACTACCCAAAGCAATCTACAGATTCAATGGGGCAATCCCTATCAAATTACCTACGACATTTTTCACAGAACTGGAACAATCCAAAAATTTATATGGAACCACAAAAGACCCAGAATTGTCAAAGCAATCCTGAGGAACAAAAACCAAAACAGGAGGCATAACAGTCTCAGACTTCAGGCAATATTACAAAGCTATGGTAATCAAGACAGTGTGGCACTGGTATCAAAACAGACAGACAGACTAATCTTACAGAGTGGGAGAAAATAGTTTCAAATGATGCAACGGACAAGAGAGAACAGAATGGAGAACCCAGAAATAAACCCAGACACCTTTGGTCAATTAATCTTCGACCAAGGAAGAAGGAAAATAAAATGGTAAAAAAGACAGTCTTTCCAGCAGTTCGTGCTGGGAAAACTGGACAGCCTCATGTAAATAAAACTGGAACACACCTTCACACCATGAACGAAAATAAGCTCAAAATGGCTTAAAGACTTAAATGTAAGACAAGACACCATCAAACTCCTGGAAGAGAACATATGCAAAAACATTCTCTGACATCAACCTTACAGATGTTTTCTCAGGTCGGTCTCCCAAGGCATCAGAAATAACAGCAAAAATAAACCAATGGGAACTAATCAAAGTAACAAGGTTTTGCACAGCAAAGGAAACCACAAAAAAAAAAAAGACAACTTACAGAATGGGAGAAAATAGTTTCAAATCATGCAACAGACAAGGGCTTAATCTCTAAAATATACAAGCACCTTATACAACTCAACAGCAAAAAAGCCAACAACCCAACCGAAAAATGGGCAAAAGACCTGAATAGACCATTCTTCAAGTATGATATACAGATGGCCAACAAGCACATGAAAAAATGCTCAACATCGCTGATTATAAGAGAAATGTAAATCAAAACTACCATGAGATACCATCTCACACCACTCAGAATGGTCATCATTCATAACTCCACAAACAACAAATGCTGGAAGGGGTGTGGAGAAAAGGGAACCCTCCTGCACTGGTGGTGGGAATGTAAGATGATACAGCCACTATGGAGAACAATTTAGAGATACCTTAGAAGTCTATACATAGAACTAACATATGACCCAGCAGTCCCACTCTTGGGTGTATATCTAGACAAAACTTTCCTTGAAAAAGACAAATACACCCATATGTTCACTGAAGTACAATTTGCAATAGCCAAGACATAGCAACAACCCAAATGTCCATCGACAGACGAATGGATTAAGAAGATGTGGTATAGATACACAATGGGATGTTGCTCAGCTATAAAAAAGAATGACATAATACCATTTGCAGCAACATGGATGGAACTAGAGACTCTCATACTGAGTGAAGTAAGTCAGAAAGAGAAAGACAAATACCATATGATATCATTTATATCTGGAATCTAATACCCAGCACAAAATGAACCTTTCCACAGAAAAGAAACTCATGGACTTGGAGAGTAGACTTGTGGTTGCCAAGGGGGTGGGAGAGGGAGAGGGAGTGGGATGGACAGTGAATTTTGGGTTAATAGATGCAAACTATTGCCTTTGGAATGGATAAGCAATGAGATCCTGCTGTGTAGCACTGGGAACTCTGTCTAGTCACTTACAATGGAGCATGATAATGTGAGATAAAAAGGGTGTGTATATATGTGTGTGTGTGTGTGTGTGTGAGAGAGAGAGACTGTGTCACCTTGCTGTACAGAAGAAAATTGACAGAACACTGTAAACCAGCTATAATGGAAAAACATAAAAATCATTAAAACATAAAAAAAAATCAGCTCACTTGCGTGAAAATCTAATTCTAAACTAAGGCACTCAAATTAGGGTGCCCAAAGAGCAACTAGTGAAAAAGTGACATCCTAAACTCTGTAGAGAGATTTATATGTGCATGAGGAATTTTACCTCATGCACAGATTTTTACCAATAACCTTTTCAAAAATTACTGAGTTGTATGCTGAAAAGAAATTCTAAGAGTAGCCTGCTTTTTTGAGCATTAATAACATTGATTATGAATATGTAATGCCTTCTTTATCATGGTTAAATATTACGAACTTTTATTCCTACATGTGATGTCAATGTTGCATTTTTCTGATTTTTTTCATTTATTTTGCCCTGAACTAAGAGGTACAGTGCACATTTTCTTTTCTTTTTTTTTTTTTTTTTTTTTTTTAAGTAATTGAGAGTGTAGGAGTTCCCGTCATGGCTCAGTGGAAATGAATCCAACTAGGAACCATGAGGTTGTGGGTTCGATCCCTGGCCTCACTCAGTGAGTTGGGGATCCAGCGTTTGCCAGGAGCTGTGGTGTGGGTTGCAGACACCCTTGGCTCTGGTGTTGCTGTGGCTCTGTTTGTTGCTGTGGCTCTGGAGTAGGCTGACAGCAACAGCTCTCATTAGACCCCTAGCCTAGGAAGCTCCATATGCTGCAGTTGTGCCCCTAAAAAGACAAAAAAAAAAAAGAGGTTAGATTAACTTTCTGTGTTAAAGGGAATTAGATAAATGTACATATGTTTCCTGGTAAAATAACCATGTTCTACCTGCTTTATCAATATAATATTAATTTAGCACTTATTACAAGCCAAGTACTCTACTGGCTACTTTGCAAATTCATCTCCACTTGTAAGTTTAAAGTGAGTTATTATCCCTATTTTACAGTTTAGGAAACAAAATTAGAAAGGTTAATTATCTTGCCCAGATGAGTGCAGGTCCATAAAATTTGAGAGGTCAAGCTATTAACAATACATTATTTTTCAATTCTCTATCATGGGATGCTGCAAATGCGTGGCTGTTTCCACTAGACTGTCCTTATCAGGCTGCTTCACCCATTCCTAAATACTGCCAATGGCTCACCTGGAACTCTTCTCTGAAGACTTGTATTTGACAGGCATGAGCCAACTTGTCCAAAGATGCCCAGGTGGTCTGTATCTACTCTCTGCCTGGGGCAACTCTTGGTCAATACCTACCTTCTTTCCTCCCGGAGAGAATAATCTTAGTGCAAATATGCTTCAGAACCCCTGTGAAATCAGGCTGAAATGTCCAAAATTTCCCGTCTTCTTCTCTCCTGGCCTACTTATCTTACTCCATTACAGGCTTTCCCTAAGAACTCTAGTTCACAAAGGAATTCCTTTTTCAATCTTTGCTGATAGGAAACCTGTCCTAAGACAGTTGATGCCAGGAAGTAGACTCAAATGATAGGACTTTAAAATCAAATTTCTCATTAGTTAAATAACAATGACGACCCTATCATTTGTCACGGTGGAATTTGGTAGTCTCTAGCATGATGAAGCAGGACAATTGCTGAGACTTTCACTGTAGTTGATCCAGGACAGGATATAGGTTACAGATGGTATTAGCTCATTTGGTGTCTTGGCATTTCATAGATACAGGAGAAAATGTAACTAAAATTAGTGTGCAATTGAGTATTTCTGAGAGCTACTAATATATTAGAAAGAAATGACAGGCTCCAATCATTCAATCAGCAATTTAAAGCAAAGTGTGAGAGTCACAGTACGTCCTTGGCAGGGTTTAAGGAAACAGTCATCTACTACAGCTAATTAATTATAGGACTTAACTGTAAAAGTAACAGAACATCAGAGAATGCTGAATTTTCACCTAGGCCATGCTCACATACCAAAATTAGAACTTATGAGAAAAAGACTGGGACCTTGAAGTTTGGGATGTGGATATTTGTATGGCTGCAGTGAAGCAATGTGCATCTCTAGGTTACCCTGAGTCTTCTGAGCTGGAGAAATACTCCATTTCCCCTTGACAATATTAAGAACAGCTCTTATTCCTTAAAGACTATGAAAAGGCCTCAAAAAAATGTCTTATAGAATAATGCTTGCCATCTTTAGTGTTGCCCACCTCTTCTTCTGTCTACCAGTGCAACCATGGGTGTCAAGTCTCATGAGGGGCAAATAGCCTGATAATAGATGAACTGCTGAGCCCATTAAGGGAGAATGTGATTTTATGATGAAAGAATTATAAGATATAGCTGGTTTTTCAGTAGTTTTGGAGGAGCTTAGCCTGGAAATGGATCCTGAGAATTGAACATTTTTTTCATGTTAAACTGGATAGAAGAAATCCTGTCAGAAATAGGTCATTCTCCCATGACTCAGAATTTAACTCCCTAGCAATGGCCCTTAAAGGCACTTTAATACACAAGAAGCTCCACTAGAAGATCAGAGAAGGAAGTGGCCTATATTAAATACAAAAGAGATTTCGGAACTCCGGAAGTAAAAATTAAAAGGCTCGGATAAGTGATCATGCTGGAGTTGATCCTTTATATAAGACCAAAACATCTTCACTTGATGCTGTTTTCAGGAGTGTCCATGACACCTTCTATTTATCAGAGTAGCAAGGAATGCCTTCATAGGGAAGCACCAATATTTTGGAGAATTTTGTAGTATAGAAACAAAGCTGCAGTGGAGAGAAACAAAGGCTCCTTGCTATTAATAAAGACAATGGCTTTCAAAAATATTAGAGACCATGTGGCATCATTTAATTGTCAGAGATAAGGAGAGAGTAATTACCTTTTTAGGAAAAACAGTGTAAATGATTCACAGATCTATGGAGATGGCAAATAGAGCATGATGTTCCCTGAGCAAGGGTAGATGAGCAGTCACCAAGAGTATAGTTTAGTAATAATCAACAACGATCAAGAATGGATGAACCAAAGGCTTATCAGCTCCCTCAATAGAAATTTAGTCCTTTGTCCAATTCTCAGCCTTGAATCAGTTCTCAGACCAAGACTGCATTGACTGAAGGAGAGGCCAGATGTGTTTGAAGAATACCCAGAAGTACCTTGCCAAATGCCTACAGAAGAGTTCTCCCCTAGTCCATCACCAAAGAGGCCCTGCAAAGAGGGAAGTGTTTTCTAGGTTAAGGAGAATACTTACATTTTTCAAAGGCTGGTAGACATAGGATTAGAGCTAATAGTGATATTATAGGATCATATAATAAATGGAGTCTTAGCAGAGGTTTATTTCAGTCTTGCACTGGGTCCATGGGCCCACGTGGTGGTCATTTCCCAAGCCCCTGAATGAAGTTTTCAAGTGAACATACTTGAGCAGCCATCAGAACTTTTACACTGATTCCTTGGCCAGTGGTATAAGGATGTTTGTTGCAGGGAAAGACAAGTGTAAGACCCTGAAACAGATAAAATTTATAATTCAAATATATATGTATATATCAAATCCTGGAGTTACTTGCAAAGCTTAGTTTTACCCACTGAGATGCAGAGGTGGTGGTCCTCATCATATCTCATTTACTTCACCTGTCTGTCACATGCAAATATAAAAATAAAATAAATCATCATGAATGAGATTGGACCATTGAAAATTCCACTATGTGGTGGTAGCCCTAAAGCAGCTAACATGTCAGATGTGATATCCTTACTGGAATGGATTCTTTTTTGCCCTGGTATGAGATGTGAAGCTATTGATCTAGCAAATATGTCCTTTTCTTCACGTCAATTATTAAGATTAGAAAATGTTACATTCTTGTGTAATGGATAACATATATATTTTATTATGTTCTGACAAAAGACTAATTTTAACCCTCTGCTACAAGATACTCCAAAAAGACCTGGATCATCTGGATACTGGACAGAATATCAGATATGCCCATTGTATTGTATACCATGTAAAGGTATTATATCAACTTTACTTAATGAGCAGGTAGTGGCATGCACTCTGGATGTCCTGATCAGATACTCGCTCCAGAAGACAGGAGATATCTGCTATATCAGTAAAAGTTTCAGGAGTTCCCTGGTCTGGGGCATGCTGAAACAATTTAGCATGTAAAAGGCCAGTTATCACACCTTGTGTCACCAACTACAAAGAACTATTTGGTAAACCTCTTTGATCTATTTTTTTTAGGTGTTGCAGAAGGTCACTTTCAAGTGGAGGCAAGGAAGAGTATGGAAGCAGGTCTAAGCTGCCCATATGCTTAGGTCATATTCCAGAAGTATAAATTTCTGCATAGAATCTCTAACAAGCTCCAGCAGGGTTTTCACAGGATGGTACCTAATATTATAAAGCAAGTGCCTGCCTGCAACAGAGATCTATACACCTTTTGAAGGTACTGTTACTGTACCATAGCCCCAATCAAGGCCTGAAGACAGTGGTGAGGAGACATCCTCCCAATGGGCAGAGCTTCAGATAGTGACTTTTGCTCATCCATTCTTTTTGCGTGGAGAGAAAAGTAGATACTAATATAAACAGATTTATTAACAGTGACAAATGACCTGATTCATCAGATGGCTGGAAGAAGCAAAATGGTAATATCCTGGACAAGGAAGTGGGGGAAGAGGCATAATGTAAACAAACTGCAGAAGAGTACTACTTTTGTTCTTTTCCATGACCATTCTCTTTAAGCCTGTCTAGCCCAGGATTCTGTATTTAAAAAAAAAAAAACCCTTTGACTTTAATGTTTTCCTCCCAGTTCAGGTACACTAATACAGCTCTATATTATAATGATATTTATGTGAATTGAATTATAATAAATATTTTTTATTTAATCAGATATTAATTTAAATATAGAGTACTCATATTTCTTAACCAGAGTGTGCCAAGTCTACTTTATACAAAAATATTATCCTTCAATCTCCATGCATCAATACACTAAATATCAACCAAAGGATACTCTGTCACTGCATGTAAATTTGATTTGCCCTTTAGGGTCTCTGAGAAAAATCCCAGAGATATGATGTACCACCTTCTACTGCTGGATATACTTAGAGTATTATCTCAGCCTTTATTTATCTTCCTCTCAACAGGAAATAATATCATATAATTTACAAGAGGTGATATATCATAAATTTCATATCATCCTTTCTGCATCTTCATATACTCCAGGTTTTACTGAAATTAAATCTAGTTTTGATTATGTATTTAGATAAGCCAAATACATTAACACTTTCAGTTTAAAACATTATGCATAGCACAAAAAACTCTACCTAATACTCTACAATAATCTATCTGGGAAAAGAATATGAAAGAGAATGGATATGTGTATATGTACGACTAAATCACAACTTTGTAAATTAACTGTATTTCGACAAAACTTAAAAAGAAAAAATAACTACCATATGATCCAGCAATCACACTCCAGGGCATATAGCCAGACAAACTTTTATTCAAAAAGATACATGCACCCCCTATGTTCATTGCAGCACTATTCACAATAGCCAAGACATGAAAAAAAACTAAATGCCCATTGACAGACGAATGTATTTTAGGAAGATGTGGGACAGGAGTGCCTGTTGTGACTCAGTGGTAATGAACCCAGCTAGCATCCATGAGGATGTGGGTTTGATCCCTGGCTTTGCTCAGTGGGTTAAGAATCTGGCATTGCTGTGAGCTGTAGTAGAGGTCACAGAAATGGCTTGGATCCTGCACTGCTGTGGTATAGGCCTGCACCTACAGCTCCGATTTGATGCCTAGCCTGGGAACCTCTGTCTGCTATACCTGTGGCCCTAAAAAAATGTGGCACATATATACAGAGTGGAATACTACTCCGCCATAAAAAAAACAAAATAATACCATTTATAGCAACAAGGTTTCAACGAAAGATTCTCATACTGAGTAAAGTCAGAAAGATAAAGACAAATAACATTTGATGTCACTTATATATGGAATCTAAAATATGGCAGAAATGATCCTATGTACAAAACAGAAGCAGATCATGGACAGGGAGAGCAGGCTTATGGTTGCCAGAGGAGAGGGAGGAGGAAGTGGGAAGGACAGGGATTTGGGGGTTGGTAGATACAAAATATTACATTTGGAATGGATAAGCAATGGGGTTCTACTGTACAGCACAGGGAACTATGCCCAATCTCTTGGGGGTACAACATGATGGAAGATGGTATGAGAAAAAGAATTTATGACTGGGTCACTATGCTGCACAGCAGAAATTGACACAACATTGTAAATCAACTGTACTCTAATAGAAAAAATTTTAAAGATACTATATAAGCAGAATAAAGTGGAGGATATATTAAAGTAACATTTTGCCAGCTATAGATAGCAGCATTTTATCAAGTGCTTTCTTGTTATATATGAAGGCCTACATTTTGTTCCTATAGAAGTCATACAAGTTGTTTGGCTATAGTATACACTAAAGGATTAAAGACACTGAAACACAGTAAGAGTATTTATTTCATTGTAAACCAAGGTAAGCTATTAAACATCCTCAAACAAACCAGAAAAGCCTGTATCATAAATATAGGAATGGATTACAGATTAAAAAAAAGTTAAGAAGTCTCATACATATGAAGAAGGAACCAAAATTCAAAATATATGAAGGAGATAAAGAAAATTAAAATGATCCAAGACCCCAAATTATAACTGCCTTAATATACATATAGTGAAGTTCTTACGGTTTTCCTCCCCTATGCTCTACAAAGCTCCTTTAATCTGTGGGAAATTTGGATAGTAAGTTACCTTGAGTGTTGGTTCTTAAGAGATATGTTTCAAAAATGTACACAAAGCAATAGCCATGATCCAGACTCACTAATTCATAACGTTTCAGATTGAGTCTAGTCATTAGTGTAATTCAAAAACTTCACAAGAATTCTTTCATCACGTATACATCTATCTAATCATCACATTGTACTCTTTAAACATAATTTTGTCAGTTATACCTCAATCAAGGTGAAGAAATTATCCATGAGTGTTTCTGTTATACACCCTTACCTGAGAATTACTGATTATTTGAACAAATGAAATTTGTTTACTCAAGTCTAAGCTCCGAACCCTATTTTTCATAGAATACAAAACATTTTTAACAAGATCTTGTTTGAAATCATAGCTTAAGATTTTACTTTAAACATATTCAATATACTTTAAAAACTAGCTGGAAGATTAGGCAGGAAGCTTAACAACCACACATATGATATAACTTTTGTGGGAAAGTATGATTGAAATGTCAGTTCACCTAGACTCAGGGATTACAGCTGTGGGGAAATACTTATATGCAAGATTCTTATGTCACTAAAAGAAGAGAGTTCTTTTATCAATTAAAAACTATTTATTATTCCTACAGTTATATAAATATCATCATATGATTTCACTTTTAAATGAAACAAATAAATAGAGGGATAAATGAGTATGTTTTTGAAAGAGATAATGAATATAGCTAAAAAAATTGATAGCAGAGATATTAAAGGAATTCAAATTGATCAGTTCTGTGAGTATTTTTCAGAGTGTGGGTTGGATTAAGCTATTCATAGGAAAGAGAAGTCTGGGTTTTCCCAGAGGTCAGATTCAAGTCTAGACTTGTTCCTTTGGGAATACATTCCAGTGACATCAACACCAAAGTGCTGAAAGACAACTAAAAGGAAGTACCCTAACAAAATAAAATTTTAAGATGCAGTCATTCATCAAATATTTAGTGCATAGACACTATATAATAAATTAGGTAATAAGGATATTAGTATTATGATGTGGTTTCTACCTTCCTGAAGTTTATGTTTTTACAGATAAAAGAAATCCAATATTTTCAAACTAGAGTAAATAGTGGTATTAAAAAAAAAAAACTGAGATGCTAAAATAGAGAATAATGGATGTTGGAGATAACAATTTTAGAGGAGTTGTTGGAAATGGGTTCCCTGCAGAGGAAATATTTAAGCTGAGATGTAAATGAAGAATGTGAAAGTCAAAAAGACCAGAATGGACAGCATCCTGAAGTGGGAATATGCTTTCTTTGTGCAAGAAATGAGCAAAATGTATTTTGCTTGAACTGTGGAGCAAGGGGAATGTTGTTAGGAAATGAAGGGAGAGATGGCAGTAGAGAGTTAACACATTTTCTTATAAGCAACAATTAGAAGAATTACTCTAAGTACAATCAGAATTCAGATTTTGGGGCGGGGGCTTAAACCAAGAGTTTAGTTTTGTATATACTATTTTTGTGATATTAGTGACATGAAACATAAAATACATAAAACCAGGAGCATCTCAGAATACAAGAAAATCTATCTTCAGAGTATGGGTGTAGGAAAATGAAAGCCAGAAAAAACATTCAGGGAAGTTGAAGAAAAGGACAGATAAATATGGCTTGCATTTCTGTCACAGAAGCTAAAGGATAAGAAGGGAATGGAATGAGGCTGGAGGAAAAAAACAGATGTGAAAAAGGAATGAAAATGTTGCAAAAGTCAAGATGGCTCTCATGTATCAGAAATATAATAGTTGTTATTTTATTAGAACCTCAGTGTATTTGCTATAGAAACATCTACCATTTGTCTCAAATGTGAACAGTAGAAATCACTCACATTTAACTCTAATGCAGAATATGATTGGGGAACATCGGAGAAAGAACTGCTGCCCAGTAACAGATTTTATAGGGTGATGAGTTGTCAAGTGACAGCTCTGTCAAATATATACTTTGCCTTTCGTTCCATTTGGTAGATCAAATTATTTAAGTATATGACAAAGTAAAGAAATTTCCCTGCTGACAAAATAAAAACTGCATTGACAGTGATTCTTCTCCTGAAAAGATACCGGGACCTTATCTGAAGGTCAGAAAACAAAAGGAAGCAAACTAGACCTCAGCTTCATTAGGCTTAGGGCTGGCATCCAAAATATGGACCATACATTTCATCTTCAGTGTCCAAGATCCAATCTAAAAAGGTCTCAGCCTGAATGCCGAATCTATAAGGATGAAGGCATAGTAGCCATACTCATTGCTGAAAAGGTAGTCCTGCTTTTGTCCTGGGGTCGGGGAAGACTCTCTAGATTGAAACAGGGCATGTACTCTAAACAACTGAACAAATTGTGAAGGTCCCAGTGAAAGAGCTTGGTATCCAAGGGTAACAAAGGAAGTAAATCAAGGTTTTTACAAAAATATAGGGTAATTCCATGTCTATGGCATCCCTGGCTATTTGGATATCTATAGTACATCTAAATCATTTTCCACCTATTTGTTATGGTATACTCAGTAAAATACAAACCTGAATTTGTGATGCTTTTATTAATGTCCCTATTAATTTTAGGAGAAATTTAAAATAAATATTCAGGATATTCATCTATTATCAAAAAATATGTCCTTTTAAAAGAAAAGTTTTTCACAATCTTGATTTGGCCAAAAATGAGTGCATTTGGCTTTAGATTTAGAACCCACCATTTTGTCATAATTTAAATGAACTGCTTAAGAGATAATTTTACTATCTCTTAAATAGTCTAATATGTATCAATAGATTTTCACAGAAACTAACACAAAAATAAATAAATCATAACAATTCGTATCTGATGTGACTTTTTCAAAACATATTTGAAAATGATTGTTTCTGACATATTCTATCATATAATAAAATTGTTATTTTTATTTTTCGAAATCTATTTTAATTTGAAATTCATTTTTATTTTCATTTATAACAATTGGTATCTAATGTGATTTTTTCAAAAAGTGAAAACAATTATTTCTGAGACATTCTATTGTGTATTGAAAATTTTTTCGGTCTTTAAAATCAATTATATATCACTGCTGTACTTCTAAAGGAAAAATAATGTAAAATCAAGTATAAAAAAATTCCATACAATGGAATAAAAATTACTAAACTAAATCTATTACATGAAAATTCTTTACCTGTGTAAGGATGGTTTTATGACATAAAATTATAGAATTACTTAGTAAGGCATGACTTCTATAATAATTATATTTCATAAACCAAGCAAATAGTATTTTTTGTTTGTTTTTGTTTTTTATCCTTTTAGGGCCACACGCATGGCATATGGAGGTCCCCAGGCTAGGAGTTGAATCGGACCCACAGCCGCTGGCCTATACCACAGCCACAGAAATGCAGGATTCGAGTATTTGTTTTTTATATTTCCATTGGGAGAAAATAATGCTTAATTTCATGGCCAATAAGAATTTTTACATTAATCATAGCATAAGTTAAAAGCAGACAAATATATACAAGGAAAATATTAGACCAGAGCACTGTCTCTCTTTTCTTGAGTTCTTATTTTGGATGGATTTCCAGCTTAGCGGGTGTTCTTGGTGTCCTCCACAGTCCATACTAACACTTCTATTATCATCACTTCTCCATTCTCCTGTGAAGTACCTTTTCCTTGGAAATTAAACACAGATCTTTATTCCATCTTATTGGTCTCCTCAAACAATTCATTATGCCTCCACCTCAATTTCTGAATATTGGACTTCAAATGCCCATTTTTCTTCTCCATCCCAAATTCTGCCAGCATTCTTGGTATTTCTAATCCATGGAAGAAAAGTCATCCAATCATCTATTTGTGCTTATCTTTGCCCTTCTCATTTCCATTGCCTTAATTCCCACTAATTCCCATAACCATTCTTGAAACTTTCCATCATTAAGAAGTATATATACACAATGGAATACTACTCAGCCATAAAAAGGAATGACATAATGCCATTTGCAGCAACATGGATGGAACTAGAGAATCTCATACTGAGTGAAATGAGCCAGAAAAACAAAGACAAATACCATATGATATCACTTATAACTGGAATCTAATATCCAGCACAAATGAACCTTTCCACAGAAAAGAAAATCATGGACTTGGAGAAGAGACTTGTGGCTGCCTGATGGGAGGGGGAGGGAGTGGGAGGGATCGGGAGCTTGGGCTTATCAGACACAACTTAGAATAGATTTACAAGGAGATCCTGCTGAATAGCATTGAGAACTTCGTCTAGATACTCATGTTGCAACAGAAGAAAGGGTGGGGGAAAAAATGTAATTGTAATGTATACATGTAAGGATAACCAGACCCCCTTGCTGTACAGTGGGAAAATAAAAAAAAAAAAAAAAGAAGTGCTCTAGTTCTGAAATATTTAACTCAAAGACCCCAGCTTCAGACTTCAACCGCCACATATTTTTGGTTCTGCTTTTGCTCACCAACTGACATTAAATTTGTCTTTTGATCTTGCTGGGGCCACAGTCCTTGACATTTATATATTCCAATTGGCTACTTATCCAAAGGTGCATGGCCCAGAATCATGCACCTTTAAATCATGGCTTTTCAGTAGACCTTCAATTATTTTCTCTTTTCCATTCCTTTTCTTTCTCACTCTCCACACTTTTCCTTGGAGACCACAACAATCCTGTGGCTGGCTGCAAATAAAATCTCTATCTGTATGTTTGCAAATATTTACCTTTATCTCAGACCTCTCAGAAGAACTATAAACCTACCTACCTAACCATTTCCAAACCTAAACTTGTATTTTCCCAACTTTGTTCTTTTTAGGATTTTATTTCAGTAAATACTATCACCTTAAAACCAATTGCCTTAAATTAAACTCCTGGGCATTTTCCTCAGTTCTGTGAGTCTGTCTCTCCCTATATTTTTGTTATCTATCGTTTGACAAGTACTGTTGCCAATACATGTCAAATACTTTTCAAATGTATCAACTGTTTACATAACCACTAATTCTAAACCATTTCATATAATCACTATTTCTTATTTGGGTTACAGACACCTCATAATGAGTAGAGCTATTTGCGACCTTACCCACAACAATACTTTATCCACGCTATAATTAAAATAGCTTTCTAATACACAAATCTAGGCAGATAACTTCTCTATTAATGACATAAAATGTGGATTCCTAGAAACCCCACTATCCCATCTCCTATATTTCAACATCTCCACACATACACTATGTCTGCTCCTATGTGAGGGAAACCCATGTTCCATTTGTCTCCTTAAGGATCTCAAAGTATCCTCTCATATCAAGTTTGCCCTCACCAATTGATTATATTCAGCATCATATAAAAACTCTAATCTTTTGATCCCACTATCCTTTCAGCTACCTATAACAGAAAATTACTCTCAAAAGTACTGTCTCAACGCTTCTTCCACTATCGTCTTGATTTTTTAATTTTATTCCACGTGGATAAAGAACATATTCTATCAGACATTAACGGATGATTTTAACTGACTTCTTAATAGCCTAGCATGTCCTATCTTCATGAAATTCTGCATGCACTTGAAAAGAATGCTGATTCTGCAGTTGTCATGCGTAAATGTCAAAAAAATGGAGGTGATAGAGTAGATAGACTTTCATGCAGTCAATATCTTCACTGACATTTTTTCAGGCTAATTTCCTGATAAATGTGTAAACAATTATAAATATATTTTTTCTATGTTTCCCTTTTAGTTCAATTCATTTTTTTCTTCAAGTACTTTTAGAGTTGTAATATTATATATTTATAATTGTACTTTCCTGAGATAATTACCTTTTTATATTTGTGATTTTTTCTCCAGTAATTCTATTTTTTTCCTGCAATGTTTAATTGACCCACAACAGGTATTTACATATAAAAAAAAGTTAAAACTTTAACATACATTTTACAAATATATTTTCAATTTTGTTTGCCTTCTTTTTTAACTGAGGAAACACTAGTTTATAACATCTATTTTCATATATACAAAATTATATTTTAACTTCTGAGTACATCAGCATAGTCAGCAGGAAAAGCATAATTTCCATCTCTCACCACGCAATTTACCCATTTTTCCCTTTCTTTCTGGTAGTGACCAATCTGTTCTATGTATCTACGTGTATGTTTTTGTTTCTTTTTTTTTTTTTTTTTGAATTAGGTTGTTTTTGGATGTTTAGTTGTATGAGTTCTTTGAGTATATATACACATGTATATATACTCAAAGTATATAGCATGCAGAAGTTCCTGGGCCAGGGACTGAACCCACACCACACCAGTGAGCTGTGCCACTGCAGTGAAAATGCCTGATTCTTAACCAGTTGCACTTCAAGGGAACGCCTTTATTTTATTTATTTTTTTAAATACGCTGTGCATAAGATTGAAATCATATGGTATCAGTTTTCTCAGTCTGACTTAGTTCACTTAGCATAATATCCTCGAAGTCCATCAAAGTTGTTACAAATGGCAAGATTTCATCTTTATTACTGAGTAGTATTACTTTGTGTGTTTGTATGTATATTATGCATATGTATACACATACTATAGTTTCTTTATCCATTCACTCATAGATGGGCACTTAAGTTTTTCCCATATTTTGGCTATTTTAAATAAAGTTGTGATGAAATAGTGGTGCATGTATTTTTTGAGTTAGTTTTTTTGTGTTCTTTGGATAAATAGCCAGAAGTGAGAGAGCTGAGTCACATGGTAGTTCTATTCTTCTTTTTTATAATGATTTTTATTTTTTCCATTATAGCTGATTTACAGGGTTCTGTCAATTCTCTGCTGCACAGCAAGGTGACACAATCACTCATACACATGTACATTCTTTTTTCTCACCTTATCATGCTCCATCACAAGTGACAAGACATAGTTTCCAGTGCTGTACAGCAGGATCCCATTGCTTATCCATTCCAAAGGCTATAGTTTGCATCTATTAACTCCAAATTCTCAATCCCTCCTATTCCTTCTCCCTCCTTCTTGACAACCACAAGGCTGTTCTCCATGTCCATGAGGCAGTTCTATTCTTAATTTTTTGAGAAATCTCCATACTGTTTCACATAGTGGCTACACCAATTTACATTCCCACCAACAGTGTGCAACTGTTCCCTTTTCTCCACATCCTCTTCAACATTTGTTATTTTTTGTCTTTTCGATAATAGCCATTCTAACAGGTGTGAGGTGATAACTCATTGTGATTTTAATTTGTACTTCCCTAGTGACTTGTTATGTGGAACATCTTTTCATGTACCTTTTGGCCACCTGTATGTCTTCTTTGGAAAAATATCAACCTAGAACCCCTCCCCTTTCTTTAATTGGGTTGTTTATTTCTTTGTGTTTGAGTTGTACAAGTTATATTTTTTGGATATTAACCTTTTATTAGATATATGATTTGCAAATATCTTATCCCATTTAATAAATTGCTTTTTCATTTTGATCACAGTTTCCTTCACTGTGTAGATACTTTAGAGTTTCATATAGACCCATCTGTTTATTTTCTCTTTTATCCTCCTTTCCTTTGGAGTCATCCACAAAAACATTGTTAAGACAAATGTCAATGAGGTTATACTTACATTTTCTTCTAGAAATTTTACAGTTTTAAGTCCTACATTCAAGTTGTTAAGTTATTATAAGTTAATTTTTTTTGTATGGTGTAAGATAGTGGTCCAGTTTCATTTTTTTGCATGTTGCTGTACAGTTTTGCAAACACAATTTGTTGAAGGTATATTTCTTTCTTCACTGTATGTTCCTAGATCCTTTGTTATGAATTCATTGCCCATATATGTGTTGGTTTATTTCTAGGCTCTTAACTCTATTACATTGGTCTCTGTGTCTGTTTTTCTGCCCATACTATATTATTTTGATTATTATATCTTTGAAATCAGGAAGAGTGATACCTACAGCTCTGCTCTTTTTTTCTCAGGATTTCTTTGGTTACTTGGAAGTCTTTCACTTTTAGGATTTTTTTTTGTTCTATTTTTGTGAAAAATGCCATTTGGATTTTGATAAGGATTGCGCTGAATCTGTAGATTGCTTTAGGTAATATGGACATTTTTAAAACATTAATTCTTTTACTTTAGGATTTTTTTTTGTTCTATTTTTGTGAAAAATGCCATTTGGATTTTGATGAGGATTGCATTGAATCTGTAGATTGATTTAGGTAACATGGAAATTTTTAAAACATTAATTCTTCCAATTCATGTGCACAAAATATCTTTCAATTTCTTTCAACAATGTCTTAGGTTTTCAGTATACAGGTCTTTCCCTTCCTTGGTTAAATTTATTTTTTGTAATTTTATTCTTTTTATTATGATCACAAATGGGATTGTTTTCTTAATTTTTCTTTCTGCTAGTTTGTTGTTAGGTTTTGTATATTGATTTTGTTTCCTGTAACTTTATTTATTTATTATTTCTACTAGTTTTCTTTGGGGAGTCTTTAGAATTTCTCAAGTCATAATGACTGTTTAGAGTACTTTCCTTTCCAATTCATATGAACTTTATTTCTTTTTCTTGTCTAATTGCTCCAACTAGGACTTCTAATACTATGTTAAATAAGAGTTCCAAGAGTGAGAATCCTTGTCTAATTCCTGATCTTAGAGAGATAGTGTTCAATTTTTCACCTTTGAATATTATTTTAGCTGTGAGTTTGTAATATATTGTCTTTATTATGTTGAGGTACATTTCTTCTATACTCATTTTATTTGAAGTTTTATCATAAATGGGTGTTGGATTCTGTCAAATGTTTTTCCTGCATCTATGGAGATAATCATATGATTTTTATTACACATTTTGTCAATGTGGTGTATCATGTTGATTGATTGTGGGTGTTTTACCATCCTTACATCCCTGGAATAAATACCACTTTATGATGATGTCTGATTTTTTAAATGTATTGTGTTGGGTTAGCTAATATTTAGTTCAAGGTTTTTGCATCTATATTCATCAGAGATATTAGTGTATAATTTTATTTTTTGAGTTTTCCTTGTCTGGTTTTTTCATCAGGATAATGTTGACTTTGTAAAATGAGTTTGGAAGTGTTTCTTTGTGTTTGATTTCTTGGAAGAATTTGAGAAGGGGGTATTAAATCTTCTTTGAATGTTTATTATAATACACCTGGGTAGCCAATGGTTCTTAGACTTTTGGGGTAAGTTTTTGATTACTGTTTCAAATACACTACATTATTTTCTTTTTTTTCATGCTTCAGTATTAGAAGGTTGTATGACTTTAACAACTTATGCATTTCTTCTATGTTATCCAATTTGTTGGCTCTGGCTGTTCATAGTGTTCTCTTTTTATTTCTGTGGTACTCATTGTTATTTATCCTCTTTAATTTCTGATTGTATATATTTGAGCCTTTTTTCTTTTTTTCTTAGTGAATTTAGTTAAAAGTTTGTCGATTTTGTTTATATTTTCAAAGAACCAGCTGTTAGTTTCACTGATCTTCTCTATTGTCTTTTTTAGTCTCTATTTCATTTACTTCCAGTCTTATTTTTATTTTTTCCCTTCCTTCTAGTGACTTAAGGCTTTGCTTGTTCTCTTTCTAGTTCTAGATGTAAGGTTAGACTGCTTATGTGATATTTTTCTAATTTCTTGAGGCAAGCCATATAATTTTGATATATATGAATTTTTATTTTCATGTCTTCAGATTGTTTTTAGTTCTTCTTTGATTTCTTAGTTGGCTCAATAGTTGTTTAGTAGCATGTTGTTTAGTCTCCACATATTTATGTTTTGTCCAGCTTTATTTCTGGGTTGATTTCTAGTTTTATACCATTATGGTCAGAAAAGATCTTCATATAATTTCAATCCACTTTAGTTTATTTAGATGTGTTTTGTGTCCCAACATATGGGCTACCCTTGAGAATGTTTCATGTTCATTTGAGAATTATGTGTATGCTATTGCATCTGGATGGAATGTTCTGTATAAATATATTACATTCATCTGTCTAATATTTCTTTTAAGGCCAATGTTTCTTTATTGACTTTATGTCTGGATGATATAAGTGGGGCATTAAAGTACCCTTCTTACTGTGCTGCTGTCAATTTCACCCTTTAGGTCTGATAATAATTGGTTGATATATTTTGATGCTCCTATATTAGGTGCATATATATTAATATATTATTCCTTCTTGGTGGATTGTCCCCTTTATTGTTGTATAATTTCCATCTTTGCCTCTTATCCATTTTGGTTTGAAGTCTATTTTGTCTGATATAAATTTGGCTACACCTGCTTTCTTTTGTCTGCCATTTTCTTAGAGTTTGATATCCCACCTTTTAGATTATTTTGTCTTTAGAACTGAAATAAGACTCCTGGAAACAGCATATAGTTTTTGTTGTTGTTGTTGTTTGTTTGTTTGTTTGTTTGTCTTTTTAGGGCTGCACCTGCTGCATATGGAAGTTCCTGGGCTAGGGATCAAATCAGAACTGTGGCTGCTGGCCTACACCACAGCAACAGCAGTGTGGGATCTCATCTGTGTCTGTGATCTACACCACAGCTCATGGCAATGCTGAATCCTTAACTCACTGAATAAGGCCAGGGATTAAACCCACATCCTCATGGATAATAGTTGGATTTGTTACCACTGAGCCATGACAGGAACTCCTGGCTCTGTTTTTTTAATCCATCCAGCCACTCTAGGTCTTTGGTGAACTCAATCCATTTACATTTAAGGTGATTATTGATAGATAATGATTAGTTCTGCCATTTTGTCTTTTGTTTTCTTGTTGTCTATATCTCAGTTGTTTCTTTTTCCTTGTGTTTCTGATGACATTTTAATGTAGTGGGTTTTTTCCTATGATGTTTTTCTTGGTTTCCTCTTTTTCATGTTTCATGTCTCTGCTACAGACTTATGTTTTGTGGTTACCACGAGGTTATATAAACATCTCACAGATAATAGAGTCTTTTTCTGCTGATAGCATATTTTCTTCATTTGTCTATATAGATTCTATCCTTTTCATCTTCTCTTTTTATGTTTCTGTTGTCTCAAATTATCTTGCTTTATGTTGTGGTTCATTACCAGATTGAAGATGTTTTGCTATATGTTTCTCTTTAACCTTTATGCTATAGTTAATTGTTCAACAACCTATTATGACATGAAGCTGTAGTTTATGATTTGGAGTCTCTATTTGTCATGTCACACAAAGTTTTGTACTTTTTTCTTTTTGTTTTAGGCAGAAAAATTCCTTTGAACATTTTTGGTAAGACAAGTCTAGTGGTGATGAACTCCCTAGCCTCTGTTTGTCTGGGGAAGTATTTCCTTTTCATGCCTGAATGATAATATTGCTGGATAGAGTATTCTGTGTGAAAATTTTATCTTTCGGTATTTTTTTAGAATGTCATTTCACTTCTTCTTGGCCTGTAGAATTTCTGCTAAAAAAATTGATAGCCTCATGGGGATTCCTTTGTAAATCACTGTCCTTTTTCCTGGGCTGCCCTTAAAATTCTTTATCATTGACTTTTGACAATTTTGATATAATGTGTCTTGAAGAAAGTCTTTTTGCTTTGAGATAACTAGGTGCTGTTTTGTCTTCATAGACATGTATCCAGTTCCTTCCCCAGGTTTGAGAAGTTCCTAGCTATTATTTCTTTAAATAAACTCTCTGGTCCCTTTTCTATCCTTCTGGGAGGCTCATTACCTTTATATTGCCTTTCCTGATGGACTCGAATAATTCCTGTAGAATTTCTTCATTTCTTAAAAAATCTTCATTTGTTTTCCTCTTTTACCTGAATCATTTCTAGATTTCTATCTTCAAGCTTGCTGATTCTCTCTTCCATAAGGTCTGGTGTATTTCCAGTTTAGTATTTCTATTACATTTTTCTTCTCATTTGTTGAGCTTTTCAGTTCCAAAATTTCTGTAAGTTTGTTTGATTAGGGTTTCAATCTCTTGGCTAAAGTTTCCTTCTATTTCTGAGCTGACTTTTTGTATTTTCTCTTTCTTTAAGAGTTTTTTTAATTGAAATACGTTTGATATAACTTTTGAGTTTTCTTGTAGCTCACTAAGTTTCTTCATGACAACTATTTTGATTTCTCTATCAGTTAGATTGCAAATTTCCATGACTTTAAGTTTAGTTCCTGGAGAGTGGTCTTTATCCTGTGCGTGTATCATATTGTTTTACCTAATTTTTTTAATGGTGCTTAATGAGTTGTGTTCCATTGCTGGTACATTTGAAGTAGGGAAAAATTTTCTTATATAGGTAAAATTAAAAAAAAATTGCTTTAATTCTAACAATTCAACGTTTGTAATTAGATGCTTTTCTTTTCCTCCTCAGTAGGTGGCACCATAGCACAAGTTTTGGGTTTCTCTTACCTGTGCTTCCTCTGGTTATTATTGAGTCTGCACTTTGAACCCTCCACCACCCCTGCCAGAGATGCTGCTGGTGCTGTTGTTGGAACTGCTTGTGCTTCTGGGATTACTGGTGACTTACTGCAGCCAGTGTCACTATTGCCATTGGCATTGGATGGCACCTGTGCTGCATCCAGGGTTTCTTGGATTCCAGGCACTGCCATTACATTTTGGAGAGGGAGAGGTTGCAGGAGGTAGCCCGGATTACAGGGGTCTCCGCCATTCCTGAGTTGTCAGGTTTACGGGCACTGCTGCTGAGGGAAGGGGGCTAGAGTCATAAGCCTGTCAAGGCTGGAGGGACCTGAGTCTCAAGCCCCACTGCCATTGCTTTCTAATTCCTTGTGGTTGTAGGCACTACTATTGCCAGGAGACTGGAGTCATATGTACCACTTTTTCTACTGCTATTTGGTTCTCTGGGGTTATGGGCTCAGAAGCCAATGCTAGGGAGTTGAAATCATGGGTACCACCTGTAGTATTCCCCCATTCCACCACCTCCATGTATTCCAGACCACCCACCTTCAGATATACAAATGTGTGGATCTATCCAGCATCCTAATGTTTTGCGCAGAGGAACCTTTATTGAGTTATGGATGTTATACTAGGTGTAGATTAAAGGGGAGAGAAGAAGGGAGCTTCTCATGCTGCCATGATGTTGATATCATAATACTGCTTGTTTTTAACTCTAGAAGTTTAATGTGATTTTGCTTGGAATCCTTATCTGTTAATTCATTATGATTCTGTTTTTCCTTTTGTTCTTGAATATATGCATAATAACTTATTTATTATTTACAACATCTGTATTGTCTTAAGAGTTTCTATTGATGGGTATTTTTATTGAGTGAATTTTTCCTGCTACTTTATGCCTGTTAAGATTTTATTGTGTGCTTGGAATTGTGTTTTATACATTGCAGATACTCTGGATTTATTTTTCTCTGAAACGTGTTGAGGCTTTGCTCTAATAGGTGGTCATATTAAAAACGCAAAATCTACCTCCTGCAATAGGAAGAAAATTTCTGTTCATTTATTTCTTCCTGCTGCTGATTTTAGTAAAACTGGAACCCTCTCTACAGGCATAGTTCAGTAAGAAAACAAAGATTTTGGTAGACTTACTATATGGACTTTGAGGCTCACCCACTTAAATTTTCCAGCCAGTTTGCCTGCTCTGCACTCTAGCCTCTGACAACTTAAGCCTTTAGGATTTAGATTTCTGCTAACTTGACCTTAGACTGAAAATTCCATTAGAGCAAAATAAAAGTTGCAAATATACAAATCTCATCTGATACTGTTTTCATTCTTAAATGTTAGAGTCCCCATAGCTTCTGCCTGTTTTTTGGTTGTTCTCCAGCTCCCTCAAAGAGATGTTTTCTTTTAAAGCATCTTAATCCATCCAGATATTATTACTGTCATTTGCAGATTCATTAGGATAACAAAGATCCTCTAGTACCAAAAGCCATAGCCCCAACTCTAAAGAAACTACTTTTGTTAGTATCACTAATAGTCCCACATTACTAGATCTGATAGTCAATTCTCAGTCTTCATCTTAACCCAAACTTTCAGTAAAATTTGAAATGCCTTCCTCCTGGGATATGGTTCCTCACTTGTTTTCCAGGCAATCCTATTCTATTTTTCTCCTACCTAACTGGCCTCTCCTTCTTAGGTTGTTTTCAGATTCGTGATCTTTTCTAAACCACCTAACTTTAAAAGTAGGCCATAAATCAATTTTGCAACTTCTATTTTATGTCTATAAGCATTTCCTTAGTGATGTCATCCAATCTAGTGGCTTTAAAAATGTCCAAAGGTATAGCTATTCTCAATGAATTCCATTTGCAGTGAATTCTCCATGTATCTAACTCACAACTCACAATTTCCACTTCAAAAACTGATATCTCAAATACGAATATGTTAAAACTTGAACTCAATATTACATTGCCCAAACATGTTTAACCTGAATTCTTCAATATATCATTATTGATTATGCCAAATTTAGATTTGCTCAGATAAATAGAAAAGTTAAGTTCTTCCTTGGATTTCCATTCTCTCATATTCATATTCAAACTATCAGAGAATATTAAATTTGTATATTCATATAATAAATATATTATAAATTTATATATATACTTATATAATATTGAAAATATTTAAGCATTTAGTATTTAAGAATATGTTTCCTATTTGCCTTTGGTCAAATGCACTCTGGTCATTATTGCTTGTTTTAATATTATAATTACCTCCTAATTCATTTTTAAAGTTCCACCATTGCCACCACACTCTTCTTCTCAAATCATTAGCTGTTATTCCTTTAAAATATAAAACATACTATTTCTGTGCCAAAAATTATCTTTAAAAGTATAAAACAAATATTTCTCTGTTTGATAATTTCCATTTCAATTATAGTGAGAGCCGAAGTCCTTAAAATGACCTAAAGTGTCCTATATTGTCCGGCCTAGGACCACTTCTGTTATTTGCTTAGTATACAGCTACCATTCTGGATTATTTTTTCTAAAAATGCAGACCCTTCGCTTTTCTCCCTATTTTTCCCTAAGCATTGATATTCTTGCTTCAAATGCAATCGATTTATTTAATATTTAGGTTTTCTTTTCCCACTAGAATGTAAGCATAAGGGTAATAACTTTTATTTTTGTTATTTGTTTAGTACTATGTTGCTAGAACCCAGAATAGTGCTTAACACAAGCTTGATAATGAATAGTTGTTGAATGAATAACTAAAGGAATGAAGCAAATCTTATCTGACTTCTCTTTGATCTTTGGAAATAGTCCAGACTTCTAATATGTCTTATGACCTTCTAGATAATATTACTTGTATATACCTCCAAAAAGACTCATGACTCTAAAATAATCTTTCTCCCCACATGAATAATATATATTTATGTTTTAAGCTTCATCTTTCAAAAATATTTCTTTTACTTTTTAGAAACATTTTATCCCAGTCTGGACTAGCTTTATATCTTGCCCAGCATACATGTTACTCAATGTAGTATTTGTTTATTACTTTGAAGCTTAAAATGTTAGGTCATTCATAGCAAGATTGCCTCTTTTCTGTGCTCTATTTTAATCCAAATAGTTGGTCAAATATAGCATTTGTCAAAAATAAAGCTTGAAAAGTATTACTACCATTAACCTAAAATATTTAGAAGTGAGTAAACTAAGGTTTGCTTATGGCTATAATACCATGATGTGAATAAACTAATATCTCAACATCTGTCTTTCTATCACCACATTCTTTCAACACAAAATATTCAGGAGTTACATAATTATCTTATAAGAATGCTTGACTAAAAATTTATCATAATGTATTACACCTTTTTCCCAGCATAAGTTATTGATCATCCCTGGGAATTTTTCATTGGCAACATGAGAGATTTTCTCTACAGTAATATGCAAAGGGTGGCATTACTATGTTATACTCATCTTTATATATACATATTTATGTATCTTCAATCTTCAAACCATTTAAAATACTTTACAAGGGTTGTATGTCACAACAGTCAGAATTATGATGACTACAGTGGAATTTGACAGATCATGAAGTTAATTTATCTGTTAAGGAGTCAAGAGTGCAAATCTCCTTAGTTGCTGACCATTGCAGGAAACTAAAAAAGCACCTGAGGCAACAAGGAGGAAAGTTTGAAGCAGAGAACAATCAAATACGGTTGATCTAATCAAATATGTGGTGACATGAATTGCAGTAAAATTCTTCAGAGGAAAGCAGAAAGACAAAGAACTCAACATGGTGTAAACTAATGAAAAACAAAGTAAAAAATAATCATAGTTAAAATGATATTCTTCCCTACAAGACATACATCAGAGCAGAAAACTGCTTCCTGACCCACTGTGAAGACTATAATTATTTCTAACAGTTTATAAAGACAGAGTCTGTGCTTATGAAGTAAAGAAACGTAAATGTTTTTCTTACTACACATTGAAGTGTTTTATATGAAAAGACAACAGTTTTTGGAGTCAGACTTTCTTGAGTGTGAATCAGCTGCACCAAGTGATTGTATACGTTATCTCATGAATGTTACATAAGCTGTGAGCCTCAGTATCTTCTTTTGCAAATTACAGAAAAAATTTTTACTCCTCACACTCATTTTAGGTTCAGCTAGTGAATCAAAAATTAGTTTTAAACAATATAAGTACAGATTTAAAAGAAAAAATTGTGTGGTAGCAAAATCAGAATAGAAATGGAAAAGCAAATTGAAGTTTACATATACAAGGTTCTTTGCATAAGGAAATAGTCAGAAAACCCAACAC
This sequence comes from Sus scrofa, assembly GCF_054392235.1. Taxonomy (NCBI): domain Eukaryota; kingdom Metazoa; phylum Chordata; class Mammalia; order Artiodactyla; family Suidae; genus Sus; species Sus scrofa. Next base: position 54,113,493 of record NC_139386.1, read on the forward strand.
TTTCCTTTAGCCCCCCAAAATTCAACATAGCCTATACATTTTTTTTCCATCACTAAAAGTGAACTGTTGATGCTCAGCAAGTGCTCTGGAAAGGATAATGTCAAATGAGAAAGAAAGCCTTGTGATTAAGGCTTTCTGTCTGATTCCTGTTATACTATCACCTTCCTCTTCTCGCATTAATTTCCTCTTCATCCAGTGCTTCGTGGAGTCCTCTTTGGCATTTACATTTGCCTTCTTTCAAATTTATTACTACTATGCACAGCTTTGTAAACAAAAAGTAGGGAGAGGAAGCGTAAAAAAGAAGAAAAAATGAGCAGATTCAAAAGAAACAAAGATCCCTCATCTTGATTTGCTCTGTGAACTTTTTTTCTAACTTGTGAGCTGGAACTCAAGAGTCTAATTGATTGTACTGGAAATAAGATACATAGTTTTCCTATTTTTCTTTTTTTTTTTTTTAGGGCCGTACCTGCGGCATATGGAGGTTCCCAGGCTAGGGGTCAAATCAGAGTTGTAGCTGCTGCCCTATACCACAGCTCATGGCAAAGCCGGATCCTTCACCCACTGAGCGAGGTCAGGGATCAAACCCACATCCTCATGGATACTAGTCGGGTTTCAGCTGCACCACCACAGGAATTCCATCCTATTATTTTTCCATCTGGAGGGCAGAAAGTTTGTGGAAGGAAAGTGCCCTATTGCACAACAGTAGCTTTGCTGAATTCTCTCAGATTCCTCATATTCAATCATACTTTTCAGCAATTAAAAATAGACCTTTACATTAAAAATTACCCAATGCCCCTCTAAGGACTGGAGTTCCCAAAATTCATCCTAACCTCCATATGACTGTACTTAGAATTAGTAATTAAGATTAAATGAGGTCATAGTACGCAGCTCTAATTTGATGGACGAGTGTCTTATAAGAAGAGAAACCAGACCACTATCACCACCACGAAAACCACCTCACCACACCCCAGCCATATGAGGACAAACAAGATGGCAGATATCTGCAAGTTAGGAAGAATGCCCTTACTAGCAATTGAATTAGCCAACACTTTGATCTTGGACTTCTCAGCCTCCATGTCCAAATATAAGATTCTGTTATTTAAGCCACCTAGTACATATAGTTTGTGTTACAGTGGTTTGAGTAACTAATAAAGCCCCTGTTTGATTTCACAGAAAACAATTCCTTTCTGTGGTATTTAATGCCTCAGAACAATTGCTTAATAATGATTACCTAACATCCTCTGAGGTTGCATTCAATAATACCAAAAAAAGGATGTTTCAAAGACAAAGGCAAATACATAGCCATTCATTCATTCACTCAGAAAGTAATAATCAAGTGGTTGCCATAGGACTAGTCGCAAGGACAATAAAATTACTGCTTGTCAACAGGCAATTTATTAGAGAACAAAGACACATAATCTAGTAATTATGATGCAAAATCACAAATTAAAAATGAAACCTATCTATTGATTGTTACAATAGCAGAGGAGAGTGACATCTAATCTAGTTAGAGTAGAGGAAAATAAGGAAAATAGTGATATTCAAATGGGAAGCTATCCAAAAAAGCACAAACTTATCTTCCAATCAATTTAGTATGTTCAATATAGAACCACTTATCTTAAGGAAGTCCTAAATTTTCCAGAAGTCCAAATCCAAATTAAATAATCTCTTAGACCCCTAAAGAGAGTAAAAGGTAACTCTAATTTGCTGCTTCTAGGTTATTTAGCTTTGCATATTTCACTTTGTATAAATAAAACACTCTAGGTAACATAATTCACATTTATTTAAACTGAAGCTTTCACAGTTTAGGTGAAGAGGGTATGTTACTGTGAATATGATGTTTTAATGGGTTGGACATCTACTCACTGTGCATAAATAATTTTTGTTGATTTAATAGAACTGCACTGAGCAAAATTCCCTGATAAGCTGACTTCCAGATTAAAGTTTCTAGGTCCTGCAGCCACTGTGCACACATGGTTTACAGGATTAAACACTGAAAATATCATAACAATGGGACCAGTTCATCTAACATCTCAGAAGTTTGAACATATTTTGAAAATGTTAAAAAATTAATATTCTCATTGTGAAATGAATAAATGCATAAGTATATTTCTTTTTTGATAGTTTTTTTTTTTTTTCCCCTTTTCTAGGGCTGCACCTGCAGTATATGGAGATTCCCAGGCTAGAGGTCCAATCGGAGCTGTTGCTGCTGGCCTGGGCCAGAGCCACAGCAACGTGGGTTCCAAGCCACATCTGCCACCTACACCACAGCTCATGGCAATGCCAGATCCTTAACCCACTGAGCAAGGCCAGGGATCAAACCTGCAACCTCATGGTTCCTACTTAGATTCGTTAACCATTGCGCCACTATGGGAAATCCTGATAGTTTTTTTAAATCACTCTATAAAAGAGAACCTGACCAGCAAAATAAAAAATAATAATAATAATAATTTAAAATTTAAAAAGCACTGGAGAAGAAAGAAACATCAAGGAAAGTAACAAGAAGAGGAAACATTTGCTCTCCAAGACCTGAGAAGAGCTTTACCAAAGAGCTCATGCTTGATGTTTCCAAAGCTTGGGCCATTCCTACCTGTAGTAATAACCTCTAGGTCTAAGTGTAGCAGTGCCTTCGAAGAAGAGAGAAAAAATGCTAAAAAGTGAATTCAAATGACCTTATTCTGAGAAACCTGAGCCTTTAATATATGTGCTTATCCATGTTCCTAGCACAGTCATCAATGGACCTGCCCAATCCAATTCCTTTTCTCTCATAATTAAAGTAGAGATGAGTGGGAAGAGACACAGATACCACTCTCAGAAAAGCAGAAAATTATGAAAAACACCATGTTGAGGTGTGTTCTGAAATACATCTAGCCATGAATTCAATAGTTATTGCATACCTAGTGTGCACTAATATGCCTAGAAAGGGATAAATTTCTAAACAAATGATTGTAGGGCTTTATGGAAGCATTTCCTAGTCTCTTGCCAAGACTAGGCAAGTAAAGGAAAGGAGTTGCAAAGAGTTCACAAAGAAAATAGCATACATTAATCCTAGAAGTCAGAAGATGAAAATACTGTACTTATTTATATATGAATAACACTTAGGCCCTGTAGCAAATATTAAGGAGGAAAAAGCAGAAGACTCAATGATAAATTCAAAATTGCAGATATGAATAAGAGAGAGGAGGAACTGAGGTGACTCACAGTTTCTGTCTTACATAACTAGATTTGTGATAATAAATTTTACTAGGGGAGGAACCTGTTTGAAATCACAGGGTTTTTGAAGAGATGATTAAGTTAATTGTTGAGGATGCTGAATATGGGTGGCCATGAGACATCCAGTGTCAGAACTGATAGATGTATCTGGAGATCAGAAGAGAGGTCAGGTCTGGGGATACAAATCTATGAGATGATGACTTATAATCTCTTATCTATGTCATTGGTAGTAAAAATAAATAGAATAAGAAAAAATAATAAGCTCAGAAAATTACCAAAATTTGGTAGTCAAGTACAGGAAGAGGTGCTAGCACAGAAGATAAAAATAAACAGCAAAACAGGTGAGAGGGAAGAAAATTTTATTTCATATATATCATATTACATTAAAATATATTATATATTATAGAATATATTATGTTATACTATAATTTGAATTTAGTTAGAAATCCTCGCTCCTGCATATTTTAATTTCAGTGTCTCAATTTTGTCTTTAGGAAAATTAAATTATCTACATGTAATTGTTAGATGTAAGAATTAAATCAATGGAACTAATAATCTCAATATGGAATATTGAAAAGTAGTAATCATTCCATAGTACATATGTGTACCAAATCATTACAGTCTATAATTTAAATATATATAATTATAGTTGTCAATTATTGCTCAAGAAAGTTGAAAAAATTAAAACAAAAAAATTAACTTTGAAGATAAACTAAGAATCCTATTGTAGACATTTTACATCAGTTGCATTTGACTATAAATGTACTTTAAAAGTACCTCAGCTGTTAATTCAGTAGAATATTGGAAATAGATATTCTGATGGATTAATATATTTCCAATCACTTCCTCAAATTCAGCAGATATTGATGAACACTGCATCACCATCAGTCAAACATTTTAGAAGATTATTGGCTTTCACATAAGGCAGTCATTCACATAAATTGTCATTCTTCAGAGAACATATTAGAGAGTGTCATTCTTCAGAGAAATAATCTTATTTGAGGCTAAATTTATTAAATATGCCCTGTGTTTTATATTCTAAAATCATTACTTGCTTATCCTTTGTGAATTATTTATCTTCCTCACCCACAAACTGCACTCTAATTAAATAGCAATTAAATGAAAAAGAAATTTTACATTCTTTGGGTATACCAGAAGAACAATGTGATTAAAAATTAAAATATTATAAAGGAACATTCAGTTTACATTTGCATTTGTAGAAAAATAAAATAGGAGAAAGGGACAAATAAAATGAAAAGAAAAAGAAATATGTCCAACCTGAATTTCCTATATATATCTGTAAGTTAAGACTGTATCTGAGTATCCAATCTGAGGAATTGATTAGCTATATTAACAAATACCTACAAATAGAAGATATTTTGTATGAACAAGTGATATTTTTAATACTATCGAAGTCTTATACTATAAAACTATTTTTAAATAGAAGGAAAGAAAAAAATTATTGGGAGAAAAGCAAGAGTATATCATAACTCCCAGCCCATTTTCTCACCTCTCACTTATTTTCAAATTTTGCAGTATGCTCTCACCTCTATGACTCTATAAAACTGATCTTTGTAGAAATAAGGGTCTTCAGTGATCAAATTCACTATGTTCTGTCGTCAATTTTTATAATAATAATTATGTTTAACCTCTTCATTCCAATTCTCACTACCAGGACTAAACTTAATATCTCTGGTTAAGAATATGCAGTAATATTCAAATTTTTTCATATGCCTTGTTCTTTTACACACACACACACACACACACACACACACACACATTTGAGTCTATTCAATACTGTTGCAAATTTTTTTACTTAAATTGAGATACTTTGATCATGTGACTCTCAAGAGCATAATTTTAATGACTATCACTGACCCTAGAATCAAGTCTATAGTCTGCCTAAAACTATTTACAGCATTATTAGATCTGGTTCCACCAGGTTCAACCTACTTTTTCATTTGTGACTCCATTTACTTCACTTCATAGACCTATCTTTCCCATAAACAAGACCCCATGTCATTCCCCGAAAATTGTGTGATACTTCCTGTTTTCATGCTTTGATGTTTATTTTGTCCAAATTTCTATTAAGACTTTTTAAAGCCTAGCTCAACTACATTCTTACCTATGACATCTTCCCTAAATCTCTGCCATTGAAGTCATCTCTTCTGTGTTCTCAAATTACTGTATATTAACCATGTAATCCATATTGTATTTGGCTATATCTTCATTCCATATTTCTCCTACAAGATGTTCAGTTTTGTTCAGATAGAAATTCTCTTTTGGTCATACTTCTGTCCACTAAAATACCTAGAACAATGTAAGTGCTTAATTATTTTTGTCATATTACATTAAATATTTCAATTTATTTTCAAGAATATTTGGCTTATAGACTTGTTTTTAAAAATACACTTTGCCTTTAATATAAAGAGATATGGGGTTGATGAGGACTTATGATTAAAAAATTCTAGTAAAACCAATGCCAAATTTACTCCTCCTTAAGAAATTTAATCATACTACTACTACTGCTATTAATTTTTTATAATTTTTTTCTTCAAATGTGATTTAAAATTTTATCAAATATTATTACAAGCTAATTTAGCATGATTTTTAAAAACAAGCACTACTCAAAAAGGTCATAACTATGAATGGCATAGCACAGAAAAAGTGGTTAATTTATCAACAATTTATAAAATGATTTATTAAAGTCATATATGCTCTTTTCAAATACTCTTGAAAGACATAAATTACATATGGATATACAAAATTATTGTCCTCAAACAGGCATAATATCACTAAGATTACTTAGTTTTGCTATAAAAAGATCATTTTACTGGGCATTTCATGCCAAAAGGTCCAAATGAGTTACAGCAACCTATCATTAGAGTGCATTAACCTCTAACATTACTTAATATCCATAAATGTTAGTAGGTGGCAGTGTCAAAGGTGAAACATTTGAATGTCTTTGAAACAGAGGGGTAAAATCTAACATGCCTTTCAATCTGAAAGTTATTTTTATAAGCAGGCATACATACAACCTTGCCTTTGCAAAGAGAATAGAACTTTTGCAATCAATTTATCACTTGAAAAAGGCAATTGTATAATGACAGATGACTTTATGTTCACATAAATGATCACAAAAGTTTTCTGTTTCAGAATAAGCACAGGGAAATAGAAAGAGCTACAGACTCAAAGCTAAAGCAACTGTATTCTCTCCCAGGCTGCAACACCTGCCACACATGCGACCTTTGTCAAATAATTTAGCAAATCTGGTTTCTGTTACTTCACCTGTAAAATGAAAAAAGTGAACTCAATGATCTCTCAGGTAGTTCTAAGCTCTAAAAACCTAAACTCTCAGGAATATATTTCAATAGAATTTCTAAAAGTTCTCCCTTAGAATATTCCTCAACAACATGTTTACTGATATTTTGCCACATTCTTTCATATTTTGCTCTATTTTTACTCAATTTTAGGTATAGATTTAGATTTTCAATATCTAAAAATATTTAGATAGTGAATTTTCTCCATGCACTCTAAATCTCCAAAGTGTCTACTTCAATAATTTAAGTGGGCACTTGAAAATGTAGGCATGTGACAAAACCTAATTTGAACAGAATGACTCGAGTTTTCGTCTTGAATGCTGGGCCCTCTTCCTTCTTTTGACAATATCATGTCCACATGTAAGGTTTAAAATAGCTAGGTTTGACAAAAAACACTCAAAGGAAGGCCAAGGGAAGTGAATGCAGAGAAATATTACTAGAGCAATGTTAAACATTATAAGCCTCTTGTTCAACCAGTAAATAAAATTCTTACTGCTTTTGGATTTTTGCTTTTATGAGAAAGTGCATTTACTTTTCAGTGCAAGGCAGTTTAAATAGAATTTTCTTTCACTTGCAACCGAAGTATTCAAATGCAGGAAATTGATGAACTTGCAAAGGTTCTGATTAGCAATACCTCAGGGATCTCTTAAAACTAAATATTCACTATACAAGATATTATTACAATACTTTGTTTTGTTTTATAGTTTAACATAAATTTTATAGTTTGTATTTTTAGTAAATATAATCCATAATTTAAAGAGTTCATTTATTTTTCTTAACTATCATTTTGAAAATAAATAATGATTTGGCCTTAAAGGCAGACTTATAACATTTGTATTGCTCAAGTGACAATATTTCTAAATAGCAACATCTGAAAATATGAATATAATAAGCATTGCCTTCAGAAATATCTCCATATACTTGTTTAAAAATATTCTATTCCCTATTTTTCTATTTTTACTTTTCAAAATCCTATTTGAATTCTGAGAAGCAAGTAGAAAGCTAGGAAGAATGTGTCTCCTATGCTTTAATAATCAGAAAAAGCCAAAAAGCCTATAAAAATACAATGCTTTTTTAATAAATTAGAGAGCTGACATGTTTCTACAATATTTTCTTAGGCTCTTTGCTGAAAACTCCATCTTGTCCTGCTTTACTTTATCCCATCTTCCAGCTTGAAAAACAGTCACAGTGCTGCTAAATGACTTAAGCTTAAGAACAAAGACCTAAAAGCATAAGCTATTCATGGCGTCAGCTGAATGAGGATATAATACATTGGTCTAGGCATGCAGGACCTGTGTAGATTGGCACGCTGTTTGCACAAGCATGATATGTCCTTAAGGAATAAGAGAAAGAGGAACCTCATGGCCAAGTGGTTTAAGAGCGGTCCTTAGCAGAATATGAATATATATGAATTAGCAAAGAGAACCAAGGTGCAAACCTAGGCACACCGGGTTGCAGCAAATAGGCAAACCCTTTGCGGAAGTACAGGGAGGATTCTCTGGAATGCTATGCATAGATAGCTAACTCAAATGCTAGTGATTATTACGTGCCTAAAGGTCAGAGTAAAAGCTTAAACTTCTACCAGCTAAGTGGCTTTTACAATACTAAAAGAATTTATACAATAATAAACAACCCTAATCCCACAGCCCCTCCTCACTTGACATCATCTTAAAGAGCACAATAAAAGCAGTGTAATGTTTCCTGAGGCAGTGCTCTTGGTCCCTGAGAATTTGAGGCCCCCAGTTCCCACCTTTACTTAGGATAAATGTCTCTGTGTCTTTTTTTATGTTAACTTTTTCCTTAAGTTTCACAGCACCCGTTCTTCAGCACCATCCTGCTAAGCTGGTCTCAGCAAAATTGTAGTGCATAAAACACACACGAAATCTAAGGAAAGCCAGCTGTGACGAAAAAGAGAAGTGACTAAGCTGAGCATGAAAGGAAGAGGTAGTACTGAGTGCTATACTGTTAAGAAGAATCAAACTAAAAATCATTTTAAATTTTCTAAAAGGATGTGAGTGAGGGTTACAGTGATATTATAAAATCTTTAGGACCTTCAGACTCAAGGACAGTTCACATCCATTCATAAAATCTTCACTGATCTCACCAGGACCTTAGGAGAGATCCTTGTGGCAACACAGAATGAAGAAACTGAGGGTAACCACACAGCAATAAGCCATAGCAAAAAAAAAAAAAAGCTGTCTTCCATTCCAAACACTGAAGCGAAAAAAAATTAGTCCTACAATCAGTGTAAATACTCTTTAACTTACCAAGTTCACGTCAGCTTACCAAGTAAGCTGAGAAACACAAATTAGATTTAATTCAACCACAGTGATGCTTAAATGAAGTGTAAATGATCTATAAACCTGAATTAAAATATAGTGATTTAATTAAACACACACAGGCAATTCAGGTACATGCACTATATAAGAAACCTACCCCAAATGTAAAGACATAAATAATTTAAAGGTAAAATGAAAGGGGAAAATATACCTTTTAAACATTCATCAAAAGCAAACTATAGAGGCTATGTTAATGCAAATAATGTAGACAACATGGAAGGAATATTATTAGGATTAAGACGGACTTTGCAGGATCATAAAGGGGTCAAGAAGGCATTAATATGTTAAGTGTGTATTCTCCTAATAGCAATGTTTTTAAATGAATGAAGCAAAAATTAATAGAACTGAAAGGAGGAATAAACAAATCCACAATTACTGTTAGAAACTTCAGTATTCAAAGTCCTCTGTCAGTATTCAAAGAAGTGCATAGATAGGAAAATTAGAGATGAGATTGTATACCTTAATAACATGATCAGTCTATTTGAACTAATTTACATTTATAAAATAATCCACCCAATAACAAAGTAATACACAAGGTATGTTCATTAAGATAAACTACATTCTAGGTAATAAAGCAAACCTAAATTAAAAAAAAAACAAAAACAGCTAAAAACACAGAAGGGAATTAAATTAGAAATAAATAACAGAAAGATATTTGGAAAATCCAAAATACTTGAAAATTAAGCAACACACTTCTAAATAACCCATGGGTCAAGAAGAATCAATAGGAAATTTTGAAAATATTTTTAATTAAATAAAATGATAACATCAAAAATTACAGGATGATGCTAAGGCAGTGTTTAGAGAGAACTTTAGAGCAATAAACGCTTATTTAAAATATAGTAGCAGTTTTGAATCAATGATCTAAAATCTACTTTAAGAAACAAGATAATAAAGAGCAAAATAAGCTCAAGCCAAAAAGAACAATAAATGCAAAAAACAAATAAATTTAAAATATAAAATTTTTATAAATGAAAAGCACAAGATTACAGAAAAAAATTAGGAAAATTGATAAATCCTTAACCACAAATGCAAAAAAAAAGAAAGTAGTCATAAATTGCTGATATCAAAAATGAGAAAAGAAACAATATTGCTTGTAAATCCTACAGATATTAGAAGAATAGTTGGTTAGCATTATGGCAAAAACATATTTAATTTTATTTTAAATAGACAAATTGCTTGAAAGACTCAAACTATACCAGTTGATGGGAATAGAAATAGATCACCTAGATAGACATAAATCTGTTAAGAAATATAATTTGAATTCAAAGCCATCCAACAATGAAGACTTCTAAGAAAGTTCACTGCCCTGGAAAATTCTACAAAATATTTAACTATGAAATGATATAAAATCCTACATAATCAGAGTTCCCATCATGGCTTAGTGGAAAAAAAATCTGACTAGCATCCATAAGGATGCATGTTTGATCCCTGGCCTCACTCAGTGGGCTAAGGATCCAGCGTTGCCATGAGCTGTGGTGTAGGCTGCAGATATATCTCAGATAGAGCATTGCTGCAGCTCTGGTGCAGGCCGGCAGCTACAGCTCCAATTTAGCCCCTAGCCTGGGAACCTTCATATGCCATGGGTGTGGCCCTAAAAAGACAAAAAAAAAAAAATCCTATATAATCTTTTTTAAAAAATAGAAGAAAAATTGGCTATTTCTAAGAATTACATAAAAATTTAGTGATCTAAGATATCCTAATTAATTTTAAGAAAGAACAAAATTAGAGAACTTATCCTATGTGATTGCAAGACAGATGAAACTACAGATTTTAAGACAGTATGATATTCATGAGTAAATATACACATCAATGAAGTAAAATGAAGAGTTAAAAAATAGACACACAAACACATGTTCAACTGATTTTCAACAATGTTGCCAAGAAAGCCAATAGGGAAATAAAATTTTTTCAATAAATCTTGTTGGAGAGATTAGATATTCATATGGACAAAATGAACACTGACTTTTACCTCACATCATACATATAAAAATTAACTCCGAATAAAACAAAAATCTAAATGTAAAAGTTAAAACTGGAAAAAAAAATTGAAGAAAATCTGCATCAGAGCACATTTGTTCACAGTTCCCAAACTGGAATGAACACAAATACACAATGAATGTGAAAACCAAATGTAATACATCCTGACAATAGAAAATAATGCAGTATTAAAAAACTTAATATAAAACATGAATGATCTCAAAATCAGTATGCTGAGTGAAAGAAATTAGACACTCTAGAGTACGTATTGCATAAAAATTTTTTAAATGGAAAAGAATCACACAAAAAAAGCAACTGGTGGTTTCCTGGGGCCAAGAGAGAGAATGAAGAGGAAGGGATGGACTGCCTATCTTCCCATGGGAACAATGAAACTTCTGGAAGTGACAGAATTCTTTTTTTATCTTGTGTTTATAGTTCTGCCATTCAGTAATATTTGTCATACCTCATCAAATTATATATTTTAAATACATGCAGCTTATTGTAAATAAATTATGCCTATATAAAATTTATATTAAAGTAATTCTGAATAAATTCCTAAGATCAGATACTATTCAGTGCTCTAGATTACAGTATTGGGCACCACTTATAGTATTCTGGAAGAACCTCAAATCAAGCTTGAATAGCCTTTAAAAATCCATAGCTCTTTCACATACAAGCATCTCAAATGTTTTTTTCTTAAACACAAATGAAAGACTTAAAGCTCTTAAACCTATAGTAGTTGCTTTTAACCTTCTAGTCCCAACTACAGCAGACTTCTCATAAATGGGGAAACCCAAGAATATGAGTGTCTTTGATGAAGAAGCCATGGATCTAATGCAATGACTCCCCTCAAATTAACTGTGTTTATTTTTTAAGGGAGACATTAAAACCAGAATCTTGTCTGTGCATTATTTCCTAGGTCTTTTTAATTATTCCTATGGCATTTGTTCCTTGTTCCATTGCTTAGAATTGGTATTTTATCTACAAACACACTACTTTAGGAAGTGAAAACCAGCCACATATATATGGCTTGCAGTTTATATTAACAGTACTATTCTGGCAAATTCTTTCCAAGAAAATAAAATTGCATATATATTTAATTGGTGTTTCAGGAACTTTTTGAAAGTACTCATCTAAAAACCATAGCTTAATTAGTTTCATGGACTCTCCAAGATTTACTTAGAAACTCTTGCCTCAATATTCCTGTCTCTCTGTTCTATCACTTATAAAATATTATATCCTGAACCTTGCCCAATCCTAACCAAGCCCAATCATTGAAAAGAACCCTGCTAAGCCATGTCACTCAAAGCTTCATAAATATCTTGTCTTTGCCCTTCATATTTTAAGACACTATTAAAGACTATTAAGACACATCTCCCTTTCTGTGGTAAGCCATTTGTTTCAACGAGTTATTTTGTTGGTTTTCAAGAAACAAATATTTTATAGCTTTTGATATCAACAAAGCCAAGAAGCTTCAGAATGCTTAATTCCTCATTCAAATCATGAATCATTCAAGACAGTGTCAAAGAAATCAATTCATACAATATCTGTATTTTTCACCATGAACGATTGTTCCAAATTTTTCAGCAAATTGCTCAGTTATATTTTCCTAACATGTCACTCAGAACTTTATTGTACTTAACCAGGTGACTAGTTATAATTATAATTTCAATTGTAATTAATATTTCCTTATATTATGTAATATTTTAGTACAATTAGGATGATTACTAATTTAAGTTATAAAAATGTAAATCATCAAAAATATAGTCAAAAGTCCTATTTAGCAAGTAATTGTAATTTAGGGACAAATTTCATCAGGCCCTATTAACATACCATCCAGATGAAGGCTGTAATTACCATTATAGAATCACCCCTCTCTGTGGACTCTAGAAACCAGGGCATTTCTCAGAGGTTTAATAAGAACTGCTCCCTGCCCTGTCACTCAACCTCCTCTGTAGTCTCACCTCACTCATTATAGGAATATTATAGCTTTATTCACATAAGAGGTAAATCTCTACCTTCCTCTCTCTCAATCCATCTGTACTGTCTTTCAGAAATGTCTTGAAGTTGCTGCATGTGTAATGGATACCGATTTACACCATCGATATGTATGTTCATTTTAGTATGTCAGTGGAAATTTGAAAGACAGAGGCTAGACTCATGGGCTGAAAAAGTCGCTCTCAGTGAGCTATTAAAAACAAAAATAACAAGATAAACAGAAAAACATTCCAAAACTCCCATGTATATGCAGTTTAAAAAGGAGTTCAAATGGCACATGGGCATACTATATGTTTTTACCTTATTAATTATTGAGAAGTACAGATAAAAGCCACTTTGTATTATGTGCTTTTATGTGTCAGAGAGCATTCTAAGAGTTCTACACATATTAACTTGTTTAATATTCATAAATTTCTAAGAGATAGTTATAATTATTATTACTATATACAGGTGAGCAAACTGAGATGTACAGAGGTTATAAAATCTACCAAAAGGATAAAGTAATTGTAAGAGCCAAGACACATACTCTTACCCGCAAACTTATACTGCACTCAATCCCTAGGGCTGCAAGAAAAGAAACCAAACCTCCATAGATGCTTTCAGAAAATGGAAAATTGGGAATCATTTCATAGTTCACTTTATGAGGCCAGTAAAATCTTAAAAATAAAACCTGACAAGGACTATAGAGAAAAAAAAATTAAAGACAAAGTTTACTCATGAAAATGAGTCCAAAAAAACTTAAAAGAAATATTAGCAAAAGTAACCCAACAATAAGAATAAGACATTTATAGCAAGAATGAATGATGCTTTAATCTTCAAAAACTTACCAACATTTTTGCCATTTGCAGAATAAAGGAGGAAAAAATTATAAATGATAATCATAATAGATGTACAAAAATAATTCAAATTCAACAATCTTAAGAAAAAAAATAGAAAACCAGAATACAAGATAACTTAAGAAGCTTTATTATGATAAGGGAAACATAGTTATTTTATTTTTTAAAAATTTTTTGTCCATATCCACAGTAATAGAAGTTCCCAGGCCAGGCATAGCAGTGACAATGCTGAGTCATTAACCACTAGGCCACTAGGGAACCCCAAAACATTTATTTTTAAACAGTCATCACATATAAAACTAAAAGCTTTCTCTCTGATGAGACGCAATGATGTTTGAAAGTTATTATCGTTTGTAATGATAGTGGAATATAGGCCCAATATAGTAAGACAAGGAAAAGAAGTTATACAAACAGGAAATAGAGAAAAATGCTTTTGTTTGCAAATGAAATGATTACACATGTAAAAAAATCCAAAATAACCTAAAGAAAATTTAATAAAATAACAAGTCAACAATGCTAGATACAAGATCAATATAATAATCAGATGTATTTCTATACATCAAATGAAATTTTAAAAGATACTCTGCACAATAGCATCAAATATAACAAATAAGAGTTCCCACTGTGGTGTAGTGGGTTAATAATCTGGCGTGTCTCCACGGAAACCCAAATTGATCCCTAGCCCAGTGCAATGGATTGAGGATCTGACATTGCTGCAGCTGTGGAGTAGATTGCAGCTCTGGCTTGGATTTGATTTTTGGCCTGAGAACTTCCTTTTGCCACAGATACAACCAAAAAAAGAAAAAAAAAATAGATCTAAATAAAATAAATCTAATAATTTAAAGAAAAATAAAGCATTATTGAGAGAAAATAGAAAAGGCCAAATAAAAGAAGAAACAAATTATTATCATACACAGGAAGACTAACTACTATAAAGCTGCAAGTTCATTATTGATTAATCTCCAGATGAATGAAATTCCAAACATTTTCAGGTGAACTGTAGATATAAATGTGAAAGACAAATACAAACGCTGGAAGATGACAAAGAATGTCTTCTAAAGCATTAGTAGGGAAAGATTTCTTAAACAAGACACAAAAATTTTTAATCAGAAAGGAAAAGATGGATGCATTAGACTATATTAAAATGCAAAATAGTGCTCATTTAGTATTAAGATACTAAAAAGTAAAGTCTCACAGTGGGAGATTTTTGCAACACATGTAACCAACAATGGGCTTATATTCTCAATAAGAAAAAGACAATCTAGTTTTTAAAACAGGCAAAATATTGGAGTCCCCTGCTGGTGCAGCAGGTTAAGTATCTGTTGTTGTCACTGCAGTGCCTCAATTCCCTGCTGTGGTGTGGGTTCAGTCCCTGGCCTGGGAATTTCCATATTCCATGGGTGTGGCCAAAAACAGCAACAAAAATATGGGCAAAATATTTGAACATCTTTCATTAAAAATAATATTTTTTGTCAATAAACAAATGAAAATGCCCTCAAACTTACCGATCATCAGAGAAAGTCAAACTAACTAAACAATGAGATAGAGCCACACCCAACAATATAGTTAAAACTAAAAACTGATCTCTCTCTCTCTCTCTCTGAGTGGGAAAGAAAGAGTGACTTGGTCTCACTTCGCTTATTCCAAGAAATGGAAACTTTTAAATTAGATACTATCATATTTCGAAGGAAGGAAGGAAGGAAGAAATATTAATCTATGCTTTGAAAGACAGAAAAACTAAGGTTATTTTAATTTAGATCTTACAAAGCATTATTAGAACAACTCTTCCAAATTTTATGAGAACTCCTCTTCCTTCATATCTATATATTCCACCCCCACTACCCCCACCTCTAGCCACCTTCATAGAAACCAGACATGGGTTTTTGAGGGTCTGCATTTTCTTTCTTTCTTCCTTTCTTTCTTTCTTTCTTTCTTTCTTTCTTTCTTTCTTTCTTTCTTTCTTTCTTTCTTTCTTTCTTTCTTTCTTTCTTTCTTTCTTTTTCTTTCTTTCTTTCTTTCTTTCTTTCTTTCTTTCTTTCTCTCTCTCTCTTTTTTTTTTTTGTCTTTTTAGGGCCACACCCACAATCTATGGAGGTTCCCAGGCTAGAGGTCAAATCGGAGCTGTAGCAACTGGCCTGTGCCACAGCCATACCAACACCAGCTCTGAGCCACATCTGCAAAGTACACCATAGCTCACTGCAAGGCCAGATCCTTAACCCACTGAGTGAGGCCGGGGATCAAACCTGGGTCCTCATGAATACTAGTCAAATTTGTTTTCTCTGAGCCACTATGGAAACTCTTCTCTTTTTTTTGATGGGAGGTCTGTGTCTTCACTCAGATTTCACAATATTCATTCTCAGAAATCTTAATAAGACAGCCTATCCTAACTCCTTAACTCTTTCTTACTTTTACAGTTACTGTTTATATGCTTTTTATTAAAAAAACCTTCAGTATCTCACAAAGCATGATAGTAAATGAATCTATGCCATGAAAGAGTTAAGTACTCAAAAAAGTCTAAATCCCAATAGTGAACGCAATTGAGGCTGCATTGCCACATACAGAACAAAAACATGCAATCATGTGTAAAAGCAAAAATGCTATAAATACTTGAAAACCTTACAAAGTGTTTGGAAGGAAGTAGAGAAATTTGTGTATTGGGTAACAATGAAAAAATGCAAAAGAATTTAATAGGAAAACTTCACAGAATATTTGGGGGCATTATCATTCAAAAACTACAGCAGAAAGAATTTACTTGCATCAATCGTACAGATGCTTCCTTTGCATTTTTTATTGATTTTTTTTGTTTAAATTTCTCTTCCAAAGAATAATTAGCTCATCAAAAATTGAAGTAAATAAACAGAAAAATAAGGAGTTTTCTCATATTCTTTTTCCATATTTTGAAATTTATTATTCTCTAGTGTCTTGGAATCACAACAATAAAAGACACTGTTATGCTCTATTATTAATATAATGAAAATATCGACTCTCTGGGTGAATGGGATCAATATAAAAATATTTATTACTGTTGGCCTAATATTGTGCCTAGCACATGGTAAGGCTTAATACAGATTAAATGCTTAATTAATTAATGAAAAGTCCAAGTAATTATTCTTGATTCTATTTCCCTTATCTCCCTTTCCAAATTTAATCCAGCTATTGATCTGTTCTTCATAACATAAATGAATCCTCCAAAAACATACTACAGGCTATACAATTCTGCTGCTTAAAAATACTCCAATGGCTTCCCATTACAATTCCAAAAAAAACAAAAAAGTCTTCTCACTATTCCCTCAAAGTTGTACATAGTATCTACAAGGGAGCAGAGATCTTTTTTATTTTTATACAATGTGTTATTCTGAACATTTAAAAGGGTCCCTAACAAGTAAGAGGCACTTGATAAATATGTGATGAACAAATACATGATTGAGGTTTATCTGCAATTAATAATAACCATATGTCATCTTTATTTTCCTCTCTCTCACCTCTTCCTCCAATTATACCAAATGTTCCCTCCCCCATTCCAGACAGAAATAAGACTCTCTATTCAAGAGAGAATAGTCTGATATATCCTGGTTAGGATTAGAACAGTGAAAAGAGAAAGAAGGCAGTATAACAATGACTGAGGCAAAGAGGAAGACATAAAAAAAGAAGGAAGCTCAGAGTAGCAGCAGCAAAGGGGTCTTCTTTGACAAGGACTAGGCAGTGCAGGAGACACCATGCCCAAATGTCAGGGAATATGGACACCCCCTTATTTATTGCCTGTGAGACGGCATTACAACAATGACTGAGCCAGAAAAAAGATGTGAAAAGAGAAGAAAGGTCAGAATAGCAGCAGAATAAGGCTCTTCTCTCATTAAGGACTAGGCGCTGCAGGAGACACCGTGCCCAAATGTCAGCGAGAGAGGACATGCCCTTATTTATTGCCTGTGAGCATCCAAGTCTTTGACAACTCCTGAACACAGTGAGGGATTACACATTTATTTGGAGATAGAGACATCAAATAAAAGCCTCATTCTCCAATCAAAATGAGTCTGACAGAACCATAAGGGAATTCTCCTAGGAGCTGAGCAGCTGTGAACACATCACCACTATTTATGAATGAGTGAGTTAATGAGAAAAATAAGTTGGAACATTCGAGCAGTGTAAAAGCTCAAACAAATGCTTATATGAGATTTACCTACACTTAAAATGCTAAATAGCAAAAGCATGAAAGATTTATAAGACTAAGTCAAAGTGGAATGAGAATGGTGAGTGGATCCCTAGAACTTTTCATTCCAAGTTTCCACTGTTCACTATATTTGTTACTTCTTAATATAAGCATCTACAAAATTTCTTCTCTATGGTTGTAATTATTCAAAACAAGGACAGGAGAAGTGGCCATAGTTACAACATATAAATGATGAAATAACACCAGAATCATTTAGATAATACAGAAGATATTAATAGATAAGTTTACGAAGTAGAGGTTTATACATTCTAAAGTCCTTCATCTTTGCTCAAAACTAGGAGGTATAGCTTATATAAGAACAAGACTTGTTCCTTTTTCTCACTTTGACCAGGCTTATATTCTTTGTTCACATGTCTCAATGAACACACAGTTTTGTTGAAGATATTTTCTGCATTTGGCAATATTCCTCAGCAATCCTAAAAGTTGTCCACTATTTTCCTTTCTGGGTGAGATAATCTTACATTTTACTCTAAGAGATCTAAAGCTTTACATATTTCCAGGGCGCAATATTTAGATCCTTCCAAAGCATGGCCTTCCTGGCTGAGAGATACTTTGAGAGAAGGGAGAAGACTAAGTGAGCGGAAATGGTCTGGTTGAGAAAGAGAAGAGAAAATAACTATTTTCAGATTCTTTAAGTGCATTTTTAATGATATTTTGCATGTTGAACCTCAAACTCAAAACATTCTGACAAATTATCCTTTTCCTCTGATTTATTAAGTTTGTATGAACTTACTGTCTGATACGTCCCTTTGCTCTAGAAAAGATTTGATATCAGCACATCAAAACACAATGAAGGTTAACTATGCAAGTTCAGCTCAAATCCTGGCCTAAACACACAAAAACTGAGCACATGTACATATTGGCACATTGGTGAAATATTTAACCACCTGGACCCTTGGTTTTCTTATGTTTTTTGTTTTTTTTTTTTTAATGAACACACAGTTTTGTTTGAAGACTAAATTAATGCAGAAAAGCAATTAATATTTCTTTCTTAGACACTTTAACACATTCAAAATGAAAAAAAATGGGATATTTTCTTACCATTTTAAGAAATATTATCTAAAACTTTATTACATTTATTCATTGAAAACACATTTTAAGTGTCCCCATGTCCAAGGCACTGTAGATTAACTAAAAACTTTGTTGGAATGCAATGAGTAAGATACCATACATCTACAAGTGATTCTGCTGCTCGATGAGCAACCCAATAAGTCATGCTTGCTTTACATTGGAGATCAAAATCACAGATGCAATTTGAAAAGCAATTACATGCTGAAAGAACAGATGATTACCTGTCCACACCTCAGAATGCTTAATGCATTATCAAAGTCTAATTTTCTAAAGCTATAGAGGAGAATATTTGTTACATCTTTTTAGAGTACAAAGTTATTCAGTATTTTTTTGGATAATTATTTCTTAGAAAACCTTAGTAGATAATTATTCTTAGGTCAAAACTCCCCTATTTGTGAGTGATTATTTAAATTATTTATTGGAGAGAAACATGAAAATGAAAGGATAGTCTTAGGTCTCCTCAATTGAAAACCTTCAATACATTAGGAGGCCTGAAAAACATTACACAGAAAAATAATATATTAGTGGAAAACAATCACATTTTTAAAAGGCAAATTTTAAAAATACAAAGATACAAAGTTATGATTTAAGTACTGAGTGAAAACAGATGGACATTGATTAATAATTAATTTGTGATGATTGAAAAGTGAAAAGAATGCTCCAAAATCTCTGAAAGAAAATGCTGACATTTACCCTAGAGAAATATGGAAAACAGTTTAAATATTTGTGACTTAATACAACTTGCTTTCACTTTAAAACTTCCTTATTGGTCTTATTTTAGTATTTCAGTGTGTATAGGATCACTCTGTCATAAAACTTCAATAAATACTATCTTCAAAAACCAAAGAAAAAATGCTATATTTGTGCACAACAAATGTTTTCTGTTAACATCAGGCGATTTAAGATCTTGAGAGCAAAGTCAAAAGACCACCAGGAGAATTAGAAATATATATATATGTTTGTGTGTGTGTATATATATATAGACATGCTTGATGTTCCATCTCTAAAGAAATGAGCTCTCTGGAGTTCCCATCATGGCACAGCAGAAACGAATCTGACTAAGAACCATGAGGTTGCAGGTTCAATCCCTGGCCTTGTTCAGTGGGTTAAGGATCCGACATTGCCATGAACTGTGGTGTAGGTTGAAGATGCAGCTCGGATCTGGCATTGCTGTGGCTGTGGTATAGGCCGGAGGCTACAGCTACAATTAGACCCCAAGCCTGGGAACCTCCATATGCCGTGGGTGCAGCCCTAAAAAAGAGAAAAAGACAGGAAAAAAAAAAAAAGAAAGAAAGAAATGAGCTCAACACTTAAATGCATGATGTGCCCCTAATGATGGCAGCACAAGAGTACCTAAATTAAAAACGCAGTACCTAAGTTAACAGTAGCTAAGTTAAAAATGCAGGTGGTATAATGATATTTTTTAAGCCTACATGAATCATAGAGTCATGAAATTTTAGATCTGGAAGGAAATTGGTATTATCTAATCCAAAACTATTATTTTACAAATAAAACCCAGAGAAGCAAAGTCACTAGCCTGGAGACAGGAGGAACTAATTATAAGTTGTAACACAATTAGTAGTTTATAGGAAGTAAAATGAAATGCATTTTAAAAATTATATGGACCTATACAAACATATAGATATATATTTTTTAATCACACTTTTAGAAAAAATTATTAGTTTTTAAAGTATTAAATTACAGTCTAATATAGGCAGTTTCCAGAACTTGTGAAGTTCTAAATACATGGGTTTATCAATAAATTGGGCAATGAAACATACATAGCTTCTATTAGTATACATAAGACTACATATTAAATTAAAAAAAAAACTCATCAACACAATCAAAGTAATTAACCACTCTAGAAATAAACCAAGAATATCTGTAATTCTTTGGTTGAAAATACCTAGTACCCACTGTGGTGCAAAGGGATCAGTGGCTTCTCTGAACCTGAGGATGTAGTTCAAATCCCAAAATGGTACAGTGAGTTAAAGGACCTGGCATTGTCAAGGCTGTGGGTTAGGTTGCAACTGTAGCTCTGATGTGATCACTGGCCCAGGAACACATGCCATGGAAAGCCAAAACAAAGAAGGAAAGAAAAGAAAAAAAAAGAAAAAATACCTTAAATCTCTGATCAAAGTATACAACATATTTTTTTAGGGAGGCAAGGGCTGACACCTTAGTTCATAAAAAATGCAAGACCAAAATTTATAAGGCAGTATCACTCTCATCCAGAGAAGAGAATGTTCTGAACCATACTTGGCTCTGAGAGTAGGGTAGCCTATGTAACATACAAGTAATTCTTTTTCTGATTACATATGACCTTCTGATTATAGTTCATTTTTTTTCCAGTTACTTACCAACAGTAATAGAGAATAATAATTTGGTGACATAAGATATTTTTATTTTTTAACCATAGATGAGTAGGTTGGCATTTTGACTTATACATCACCTTCTTTGAGCTTGGTACTGTATCCAAGGATTTGTCACTATTAAGCTTACAATATTGGGTCACTAAAACTAACAGTATGAAGTCTAGTTCTGGCTGTGGTGAAATGCCAAAGCTTGCTACAGAACTTGATTGGAATTCATAACTTCCAGTAATCTGCACTTCCTTCATATGGCATCTAGGAATCACTGTGTATTGTCCTTTGAAACTTAGACATAGTGTTAGTAGGAAAAAGCTACATATTGGTTAGGAATATATGCTTTAGTACTAGACAGAGCTGGCTTTGAGTTAAGCAAAACTATTAATAAGCATCTGCATTTTGACAAGGCACAGTTTATTACTAAGTTTAATGGAAAATTGGGAGGGCAATTTTAATGTATGAAAAAATATAAAAATATTTACATGAAGGTATCAGAAAGTTAATAATGCCATGAAGAAAAGTACCCTCAGTATTTGGAGTTGCCTTTACCTTAGAAATCTCTTAATTCCTAAACTATTAAGATGGAAAATGGAAAACAAAAATTAGAATCCAGGACTGATAAAGGTGTACCAGTTAAATACCCTACAAATTGGTTGGTAGTCCAAAAAGTCAATTTTCAGACTAAGAGTAAATTAGAATTAGGACCACAGAGGGACTATAGTTCAAAGTTGAATAACTCCAATTCCTCAAATTTAATTAAAAAGACCATAGTGCAGGTGCTCCTGAAAGTACACCAGAAGCAATATAAATTCTGTTTAGAGAGAAGTAAAATTACTAATGCTCACAGCGTTTCTATGATTTTTCAAATACAGTGGCTGGCACTTTAAAAAAAAATCATGTGCAGAAGAAGAAAGAGACCATAAATAAAACAAAACAACAGAGAAGCAGTCATAGACATAAACTCACAATTCTAGATACAAATCAAGCACAGGCTATAAAATAAACCATATTTATGATGCTTCAAAGAGACATTAGAACTTCTGCAGAGAACAGGAAAAATCTGCAAAAAAGCCTATGGAAGATTTGAAATTACAAAGATGAAAAACAAAGCAATCAAATTAAGAATTGAATAGATGGAAGTAGCAGAAGAATAAACATAAATATAGAATTTATGAACCAAAACTAATTAGAAGAAAATAGCCAGACTGAAGCATGAATTGAAAGAATGAAAATTATAACGAGGCTAAGATTTATAGAGAATACATTGAGAAGGTCCAACATACATGTAATTGTTGCAAGAAAAGAGAAGTGTGAATGGAACAGAGCAAAATTTTAAGTAGTGTCTGTTTTATTGAGCAATAAAAGACAACAAGGCATAGATTTTAAAAGCCCATGGAAAATAAAAGAGAATTAATAATGAGAAACCTACCTATACCACAACAAAATCCCACAAATCTATCTATAGAGAAAAATAGCCTCTAAAGTAGAGATGTAATAACATTTTCAGGCAAACACACAAATGAAAATGAGTACATGTGTCACTAGAAGACATGAGCTATAAATAAAATATTAAAAGGGTGTTTTTCAGACTAAGAAAATTGGATATATAAGTAGAAATAAAGGCATTTAAAACATAATACTGACTTTGTAAAATAATAACATTTTTCGGAGTTTGAATATAGAGAAATTAAAAGACATGGAGTTACCTGGGGGCCTAGCAGCTAAATATTTGACATTGTAACTGCTGTGGCTCCAGTTTGATCCCTGGCCCCAGTTCTTCTGTATGCCATGGGCACAGCCAAAATAAACTAAAAATTGAGTAAATAAAAATAAATAAAGAAAAACAATAAAATTTTAAAATAAATTTAATTTAAAAAAATTTAAAAGACATGAAAAAATGGCATGTTATCAGGGCAGAGAAGAATGGATTTACAATGTCCTAAGGCTCTTTCCCAGTCTAAGAAGAGAATAAAATATCAATTAACATTGCACTTTGACAAGTCAAGGATATATGTGGTGATTTCTAGAAAAACAAACAAACAAACAAAAAAGGAAAATAATCTCTTAATTTTCAAGCTAATATACTGGAAACTTACATGATAAGAAACATCCAAAAGAAGACAAGCTAGTAGAAAACAGAATATAGAAATTTTAAAGTAGAAAGGAAGTGAGATAATTGATTTAAAATTAGATATGTTAAGACTTTGGGTAAATAACAATGGACTAACTCCAATAATTAAAGCTTCACCGAGTAGAGGGAAAAATCACAATCTTGTTTCCAAGAGGCACATTTTATGATAATAAAGCCAGTGTAGTAATAATGTTATGGGGAAAATATTATAGAGTTTGGAATGAAGGAAAAATACTCTCAACATTCATAGATGATAAGATTGTGTCCAGGGAAAACACAGAGTTGCAGATGAATTATTTGAATTAACAAGTGAGTTTAACAAGGTACTAATTATATTGCTATTTAGTCAATATACCAAAATTAGTTACATTTCTATACAGTGGTATTAATAAAACAGAATATTATTTTTTAAATATACCATTTGTAATACTAAAATCCAAAACTCTTACAAATAACTTTAAAAAAGATATCAAGTCCTATTTTTAAAAAACTGTAAATGTTATTTAGAGAAATTTTGAAAGTTATAAATAAATGAAAGGACATGTTATTCATGAGTTGGAAGACATATTAAAATGAGGTCAATTTTCCTCAAATCAATATATTGAAAATGGAATCTCAATATACCAAATAGTTTTCTGGAAATTAATGAATTGATTCTAAACTTTGTATGGAGATTCAAGGGTAACTATGATTCTCATAGTTATAGAACTAGAGTTGAGAAGTTTTGAGATCATTAAGCCTAATTATAAGTATTTAAGGTGATCACGCTCAGCATAAAGCTATACAAATAGACTATAGAGGCCAGAAGCAACCACTTGAATTTGGACACTTCATCTACAGCAAACATAGTATTGCAGAGCATTGGAAAATTCATGGTTGGTATTTATTTATTTATTTATTTATTTATTTATTTATTTATTTATTTTGCTTTTTAGGGTCTTAACCCACAGCATATGGAAGTTCCCAGGCTAGAAGTCAAATCAGAGTTACAGCTGCAAGCATATGCCACAGCCACAGCCATGCAAGATCCAAGCTGCATCTTTGATCTACACCACAGCTTACAGCAGTGCCAGATCCCTAACCCACTGAGTGAGGTCAGGGATCGAACCCAATCCTCATGTACATTTGTCAGATTTGTTTCCCCTGAGAAATCATGGCAACTCCAAATTAATGGTCTTTTCAGTAAGTAATTCTGTGGCAGCTGGTTATCCACATGGGGTCCACATGGACTATGACATTTAATACTGATTCAATAAACAATTGCTTTTCCAGGAACACAGGCCCTGTGTTCAGGAGGTGCAGTGAAGTTAAAGGCAGCTATCACTGTTGAAGCACTCCTATGTGTTCTTGTCTCTAACTAAATTCCAAAGTTGCTTGAACTGTCCATCATATGACATAGCTTCTAGGCCACTCACTACTACTGTTACTTCATCCCAGTAAACCACAATTTACCAATCACTTTTTCAGGACACAACCAAAAGTGAATAAACACTTTGAGTGAATCTTATCTGCACTATAATTTCTTGTGTTTCAGTTTTTATACTGTTAATATAATTATATGTTATTTGGCAACCACATCAGTAGATACCTTGTACTAAAATATAATCAGCAAAAACTTTTTTTTTCCACATATATTAAGACCTATCTCCACAATTTTGAATTGTGGAGTAGCGTAATACTTTTAATCTAAGCCCCAAGGTTTACAAAAACTTATTAAAGTTATGGGGAAGGTGAGGTATAACATATATGGCACTTTGTTTTTATCATTTTTTATTTTTATTTTTTAATATTACTCAATGAATTACATTTATAGTTGTACAATTACATTTATAGTTGTGCAATTTTGTATCATTTAAATCCCCAACGCCCAGTGTATCCCCCACCCCTCAACCTGTCTCATTTGGAAAACAAGTTTTTCAAAGTCTGTTAGTCAGTATCTGTTCTGCAAAGTTCAATCTGTCCTTTTTTCAGATTCCACATGTCAGTGATAGAATTTGATGTTGGTGTCTCATTATATGTCTGATTTCACTTAGCATGATAATTTCTAGGTCCATCAATGTTGTTACAAATACCATTAGTTCATTCCTTTTAATGGCTGAGTAATATTCCATCATGTATATGTACCACATCTTCCTTATCCACTCTTCTATCGATGGACATTTAGGTTGTTTCCATGTCTTGGCTATTGCAAATAGTACTGCAATGAACGTTGGAGTACATGTGTCTTTGTGAGTCATGGTTTTCTCTGGATAGATGCCCAGGAGTGGGATTCCTGGATCAAATGATAGTTCTATTTTTAGTTTTCTGAGGAATCTCTATACTGTTTTCCATAGTGGTTGCACCAATTTACAATCCCACCAACAGTGTACTAGGGTTCCTTTTTCTCCATATCCTCTCTAGCACTTATTGTTTGTAGACTTTTTGATGATGGCCGTTCTGGCTGGTATAAGGTGGTACCTCATAGTGGTTTTGATTTGCATTTCTCCAGAGATGAGGGATGTTGAACATGTTTTCATGTGTTTTTTGTCCATCTGTATGTCTTCTTTGGAGAATTGTCTGTTTAGATCTTCTGCCCATTTTTCAATGGGGTTGTTTTTTTTTTTTTTTTTTTGGAATTGAGCAATAGAAGGTGTTTATAAATTTTGGAGATTAATCCCTTGTCAGTCGATTCGCTTGCAAAGATTCTTACCCATTCTGTGGGTTGTCTTTTCATTTTGTTTAGGGTTTCCTTTGCTGTGCAGAAAATTTTAAGTTTAATTAAGTCCCTTTTGTTTGTTTTTATTTTTACTGTCATTACTCTAAGGTGGATCTAAGAAGATGTTGCTGTCATTTATGTCAGAGAGTGTTTGGCCTATGTTTTCCTCTAAGAGTTTTAGAGTATCTGGTATATATCTAGGTCTCTAATCCATGCTGAGTTTATTTTTGTGTATGGTGTTAGAAAGTGTGCTAATTTCATTCTTTTCATTCACGTGGCTGTCCAGTTTTCCCAGCACCACTTATTGAACAGGCTGTCCTTTCTCCATTGTATATTCTGGCCTCCTTTGTCATAGATTAGTTGATGGTGAGTGCATGGGTTTAATTCTTGGCTTCCTATCCTGTTCCACTGATCTATATGTCTGTCTTTGTGCCAGTACCATATGGTTTTGATGACTGTTGCTTTGTAGTATAGTCTGAGGTCAGGGAGCCTGATTCCTCCAGCTCCATTTTTCTTTTTCAGGATGTCTTTGGCTAGTCTGGGTCTTTTGTGCTTCCAAACAAATGTTAAAATATTGTGTTCAAGTTCTGTGAAAAATGTTCTTGGTAGTTTGATAGTGATTGCATTGAATTTGTAGATTACCTTGGGTAGTGTGATCATTTTGATAATATTGACTCTTCTAATCCAAGAGTGTGGTATATCTTTTCACCTGTTTGTGTTATCTTTGATTTCTTTCATCAGTGTCTTAGAGTTTTCGGAGTACAGCTCTTTTGTCTCTTAGGTAGGTTTACTCGTAGGTATTTTATTCTTTTGGATGTGATGGTAAATGGGATTGCTGCCCTAATTTCATCTATAGCACTTTAATGTGATATCTGGTTTATAGTAAGCAATGAAAAAGTGGCTTTTAAAAAAAAAGTCAAATTTTCCTTAAATAATTTAGGTACCTTCTAAGAAGATGACAGTCAAAGCTCACTTATATGCAAGCATTCGACACAAATACACATATAGGCATTGATGTGTCTATTTTTCTCAAGCCTAAAATCACAATGTTGAAAGAAACTGCCAATATCAAGACTTATTCACTGAAACTAACTTTACCCTGAATGATAAAAAATATATAAACCTATGTGGAAATTGGAAGTAACTGAGTCATCATTGCAGACCTCTGCAGTTGGCTAGTATTTTTCAATGGATGTTACCACTTGCCCAGGAGTTGAGTTGCTGACTAGCAACAATCTCAGTTCACTTTTCATTTGGCTGGTGTCACACATTTGTGTCACTAATGGCCTATACACACCAACAGATAATTGACTATCTGTGCTCAGCTGAAAATAGATCCTGAATAATATTGATCATTTCATTTTCTCTGTCAGACTTTCACAGGGTATAATAATTATGGAGATGCCTGCAGAGAAGCCATTAAAGAGAGCTATATGTCCTCTGTCAGAACTACTGTTTATTTTTTTATATAATTCCTGGGGGAAATGTGCTTGTATAGGAATACTACTCAACCATAAAAGAATGACATAATACCATTTGCAGCAACATGGATGAAACTAGAGACTCTCACACTGAGTGAAATAAGTCAGAAAGACAAAGAAAAATACCATATGATATCACTTATAACTGGAATCTAATATACAGCACAAATGAAGGTTTCCACAGAAAAGAAAATCATAGACTTGGAGAATAGACTTGTGGATGCCCCTGGGGGAGAGGGAGGAAGTAGGAGGGATCGATCGGGAGGTTGGGGTTAACAGATGCAAACTATTGCTCTTGGAATGGATTTACAATGAGATCTTGCTCTGTAGCATTGAGAACTATGTCTAGATACTTATATCACGACACAACAATGGGAGGAAAAATTATATATACATGTATGTGTAACTTGATCGTCATGCTGTACAGCGGAATAAATAAAGAAAGAAAGAAAAGAAAACAAATATTCTTATGCAATTTTCACATCCTCTGAAATACATTTGCTTGGAACACACAAAAGAAAGACAAATTAAGCTACTAGGAATGTGATCAGCTTACTCCCATACTCCTAAACAAATCTCAGAATGGGGCACACATAACTTATTCAGCCCTGGTAAATTCACACAAAATGGTTATTTCAAATTGTGAATGAAGCTCCGTTGGAAAAAAAATAGCAAATTCAACATAAGTATAAACATTATGAAGGCTATTCTGAGAGGTCAGTGAGGATGGAGATTAAGAGGATTAAATAATTGTGGTTAGAAAAGTTCAGAAGGAAAAAAAATTAAATTACTGTCTGTAGGGATCATGGAGCATCTTAAAAAATGAGACTGTTTGCAGTATTATTATGCAATCTGCTGTCAGTGTAGTCTAGTCAGTCAGATCCAAGTGCCTTTTCTACTTGAAATGACTGATTAACCCTGATTAAGGACACAAATCCGATTTAGTAACTTCTTAATTCCCAATGTCCTGCTTGTCTCTTGCATGGTACAAAATCCAGGGAAGCTGACACTGATGGGTGGATGTTGAGCAGAACCTTTTTTCCACTAGTACAAGAGAAGTGAGTACACTACTTAATCACTTCACAGAGTCTTATCACCAGTTTGACAATCCTGACCTCGGCGTTTTTTAAAGGAATTTTGCATTGAAAGAGGAATTTGATTTTCACTACCCCTGATATCTCGTCTTTTCAAATAATTTTTTATGACGACCAGGGACAAAAGATTCTGGGAGCAAAAATTTCTCAGACTCAGCCCTATATTTTACCTAGTGCTCACACTCTTCAGTATTTGACCACAGGAAGAAATATCTATCACTGACCAATTTCTTCTTTCATGGGTAAAATTTTTCTGATAATAACATTTACAAATGTGTTTATACTTTCTGAATTATATTCTTTACACATTTTCTCTTTCAGATTCTATTAGCTTCTCATAATATATTACCCTTTTAATATTCAATAGAGGCTTTTTAATTTAAAATTTTTTACCTTAGTTATAAGACTGCTGTGATCAGAAATTTTAAAACATCCATGAAGACTATCATTTTTCCTTGACATTTTTGTCATGATATTTTTTATCAGTCCTAGCTTCAATAGACTAAGATTTGAAAAATACCTTAGTTTCATTGTGATTTGATTTTTCTCAGTATAACACACCTAATCTGTTATTTATTTCAAAGACATGAGAGTGATTCTCAAATTGAGACTACAGGGTGTAGGTATCAGTACATTCAGGTGTGAGTATGTACCTAACAGTAATTTGTGATGTTACTTTATATTACTTATTATATATAATAAGGTTAAAGTAAAAAATATCTCTTCTTTTCCATTGATCTGATATGTTCATGTGCCTATATTCTACTTTAACAAGAGCTGTTATAATATGGGATTTAATATTTTCCTATGTTAATTTTATGTTGCTAAATAATGAATTACCACAAACTCAGCAGCTTAAGAAGACACACATTTATTATGTAACCATTTATGTGGGTTCAGGGTCTGGGCATGGCTTCACTGGATCCACTGAATAGGGTCTCACGGGGCTGTGGTCAATGTCTCAACTGAGCACATTTCCATCTGGAGGCTTAACTAATGAAGAGAAAACTTACAGGCTTACTCAAGGGCAGCAGAATTTATTTTCTTGCATTTGTGTGACTGAGGGCCCCAGTTATTATTGGCCATCAGGTGGAGGTCTTACTGGCCGTGGACAATTCCCTGTCACGTGGAACTTTCCATAACCAGTCACAGCATGGCAGGACACTTCTCTAAAGTGGAAAGTCCTCTCCAATCTGCTAAATTGTCTAACAAAATGTAACAAAATCATGAGAGTGACTTTCCATTACCTTTTTCATATTCTATTCATTAGGAATAATTCACAGTTTCCATTCACACACAAAGCAAGTCACAAGCATAACACCAGGGACAAAGGACATGAGACCCATTGTAGAATTTGATCTACAGATTTGCTCAAAAATAAGTTTTAATGTTTTTTCAGATATGTGTTTGTTATTTTTACAAATTTAGTTTTCTAGTTGTGAAATACATCTATTTAAATTAATTATAAATTTTATTTCAGAAGAAAATGTTACCTTTACAATATATTATATTCCCAATTGGAAACATTAGTCACAGATCTATCCAAATGCTCATGTTATTAAAGTATTATAATGAGAATAATTATCTTCACATAGTTTATATATATACTGGTTGAGTGATTTTTTTTTGAAATTAATGGCCAGTGAGACTGACTTTTTTTTTTACTTTTTTATTGAAGTAAAGTTGATGTGCAATATAATGTAATTTACAGGTGTATAATATAATGATTTATAATTTTTAAGGGGTATATTCCATTTTTAGTTATAAAATATTGGCTATATTTTCTGTATTGTACAATATAACCTTGCAGCTTATTTTATACATAACAGTTTATTCATCTTAATCTCCTACCTCTATATTGCACTTCCCCCTTCATGAACACCACTGGCAATGCACTAATTTATTCTCTGTATCTGTGAGTCTGCTTTTTTTTATTATATTCACTAGTTTGTTGTATGTTTTAGATTCCATGTTTAAGTGATATCATACAGTATTTATCTTTCTCTGACGTTTCACTTAGCATAATACTCTCTAAATCCATCCATTTTACTGCAAATGACAAAATTTCATTCTTATTTTATGGCTGAGTAGTACTCAATTTTATACACACACACACACACACACACACATATATACTACTCATGTGTTAATGGACACTTAGGTTGCTTCCATATCATGGCAATTGTAAAGAAAGCTGCTATGAAAATTGTGATGCATGTTTCTTTTTGAATTAGTGGAGAAAAGGGAACTCATATACTGTTGGTAGAAATGTAAATTGGTGCAGCTACTGTAGGAAATAATTTGGAGTTTTCTCAAAAAGCTAAAAGTAGAGCTACCATATGACCCAACAATTCCACTACCGAGTGTGTCTGAGATTAAGATTTGTATTTATTAAACGTTAAATGCTGTGATTATTTATTGCTCATGTATTAAAATACATTGATTTATATGCTGTAATTATATTGGATCTAAAAACATTTCTGAAATATTTTGTTCTTTCTAATATAATTTTTAAGAAACTTCTTGCAGATTTCTAGGATCATTTTTTTAAGGGCCACACCCATGGCATATGGAAGTTCCCAGGCTAGGGGTCCAGTCAGAATTACAGCTGTGGGCCTATCCACAACCACAACAATGGTGGGATCTGAACCATGTCTGCAACCTACACCACAGCTCATACTGTATCCCCAACCCACTGAGTGATCCCAGGGATCAAACCCACATCTTCATGGATTCCAATCAGATTCATTTCCACTGCACCACGAGGGGAATTCCCTGGGATATTTTTAATAATATAAGTGTTAAAGTTCATTCTCCTTTATCCTCCTTGTCTCTAAAGCTAAGACACTGTGTATGGTTGTGTGGTTTGTGTACTTCCCAAAGGAACAGGCAAAAGTGCAAGAGGAGCCTGACATCCATTCCTGCACTACTGGCTTACTATAGTGCACTATGTAGTGAGGCATCGCTGTGGAAAGAATGCCTCTTGTTAAAAGTGGTTCATCCCCTGAGAGATGTTTTTGTAATCTCTGCACTCAGAGGTAGAGGTGCTTTTTTTTATAAACTGTCCAAGGGCTCTGTATAGGCTAACAACACTTCTGTTTTATCTATTTTTTCTAGGTAATACTGGGCAAGTTGTTGAACCTCTCTGTGCCTAGATTTCTTCATCTGTAAAGTGGTGATAAGAATATTACTCACTACATAGATAATTAATTTGTGTAAACAGTTTCTGGCTCTTAGTAAGAGCTTAGTAAGCTTTAACTGTAGTTGTTGTTGTTGCTGTTATTATTACTATTTTAATTTTATGACTGCGACAACACATATGGAAGTTCCCAGGACAGAAACTGAATCCAAGCCACAGTTGTGGCAACTCCAGATGCTATAACTCACTGCAACAGGCCAGGGATCAAACCCACACCTCCACAGTAATCCAAGCTGCTGCAGTCGGATTCTTAACCCACTGAGCCACAGCAGGAACTCCTATTAGTATTTCTTCCTATAGCATTTTCCATTTTTCTTAGGAATATTAAGATTGTTAGAACAGTTTAAGAAAGAAGAATAAAAGGAGATGGAGAAGAAGGAAAAAAATCAGTGAGAAAAATGAGGGAGGAAGGAAGGGCAAGAGGAAGGGAAGGAAGGAGGGAAAGAATGAAGGAAAAACAAATATTTTACTTAAAATATCCAAGGGTGGTGGAGGGTGAAGGAGGAGGAACTGGGTGAAGACAATCAAAAGGTACACATTTCTAATTATAAGATAAATAAGTACTAAAAGTATAATGTACAACATGATCAATAAAATAACACTGTTGTAGTTTGTATATGAAAGTTAAGAGAGTAAATCCTAAGAGATCTCATCAAAAGGAAAAATTTTTTTTCTTTTTCTTTTCTTTTATATCTATATGAGATGATGGATGTTCACTCCAATATGATAAATCATTAAAATGTGATTATCACCAAAATGTAATAATCATTTCATGATGTATGTTGATCACCTTATACCTTATACATTATTCAGTGCTGTATGCCAATTATGTATTCATAAAACTGGAAGAAAAGTCCAAGGGCTTTTCCAGATTTTATAGAGCTAGAGTTTTGTATAATATTGGCTCTCTTTAATAAAAATAATACAAAAATAATGTGGTTTGCAAAATTACAAAATCATATAGACCTGTGAACAAATTGCTAGGGTTTGTCCCAGGGCCTTGGCAACACTATTCAGGTTAATGACCCTGAAAATCAATTTTCATTAGATTCAAGAAATGTATGCTTCACCAAAATTTAATATATGGACATGCTTTATAGGTGACAAAAATTGAATTTTGAAGAAAGACGTCTTCAAAGTAATACGAAACTCCTTTTAAAATCATTTACCTTGCATTAATATACAAGAGTGATTAATATCAGGGGATTTTGCATACTGGGTGGTTCTTTCTAGATTACATCAAACAATGAGTGTGCTGTTGAAGAGGAAGAGGAAATCCCTTCTGACAAAATGATGGCAGGGGACATATCAGTGAAGCCAAATACCAAATTTCTCACTGTTACCCCCCAAGAAGAAAGAAGGAGTTATCAAAAATATCAGGAAAGGTAGGAGGGAGCCTAAGAACATTATACTCACCCTTCCCAGTGGCAGGGAGTAGGGGAGGTTGTACACCTCTAAGATATACAGCTGACTCCAACAGAGTTGGACAGAAGTAGTGGTGAGTTCTCTGAGGCAACAGTTCTGGTTAGCTATAGCCTGTAAGTGATCAACACGTGATCCAGAGGTTCTTTCCCACCCTGCTAAGAAAACTGAAAGACTCAGAGTTTCAAGGGGACTTACCTGGTCCTAATATCAGAGTCCAAAGGCCACTGAGTATAGGACATGAGCTGCCTTGGATAACAAAACTAAAGTGTCAAAAATTAGAAAACATTAGAGTAAAATTTATAAAGTTTATATATAAAATAAGTTGAATCAAGAGTTCTATAGAGAAAGAGTTACCATATGATCTAGCAATCTCCCTCCTGGGTATATATCCAGCTACAACTATAATTCAAAAAGAATACTACACAGCCATAAAAAAGAATTAAATAATGCCATTTGCAGCAACATGGATGGAACTAGAGACTCTCATACTGAGTGATGTAAGTCAGAAAGAGAAAGACAAATATCATATGATAGCACTCATATCTGGTATCTAAATGAAACTTTCCACAGAAAAGAAATTCATGGACTCGGAGAATAGACTTGTGGTTGCCCCAGGGGGAGAGGGAGGAAGTGGGACAGATCAGGAGCTTGGGGTTAACATATGCAAACTATTTCTTTTGGAATGGATTAACAATGATATCCTGCTGTGTAGCACTGAGAACTATGTCTAGATACTTCCAACACAACCCAACAACGGGAGAAAAAAATTATGTATATGTGTATGTGTAACTGGGTCCCAATGCTGTACAGTAGAAAAAAAAGAAGTGTGTTGGGGAAAATAACAATAAAAAATAAATTTAAAAAAAGATACATATACCTCTATGTTCATAGCAACAGCATTCATAGCAATACCATATCCAAGACATGGAAGCAACCTAAATGTTCGTTGACAGATGAATGGATAAAGAAGACTTAGTACAAATATACAACAGAATACTACTCAGCCCTAAAAAAGAATGAAGTAATGCCATTTGCAGCAACCTGGATGCAACTAGAGATTATTATTCTAGGTGAAGTTAAGTCAGAAAGACAAATACTATATGATATAATTTATATGTGGAATCTAAAATATGACACAAACGAACCTATCTACAAAACAGAAACAGACTCTTGGACATGGAGAACAGACTTCCGGTTGCCAAGGTGGAGGGGGTTGGAGGAGGGATGCAGTGGGAGGTTAGGGTTAGTTGGTATATGCTACTATACATGGAGGGGATAAACAACAAGATACTACTGTACAGCACAGAGAACTATATTCAAAGTCCTAGGATAACCATAATGGAAAAGAATATTTTTACAAATATGTGTATATATATATATATATATCTGAATCACTTTGCTGTACAGCAGAAATAAACACAACATTGTAAATCAACTACAATAAAAAGAGTTCTATATATAGAATAACATAAAAAGAAATTGGTAAAACCAAAATTTCAGATTATAAATATATATTTTTTCTGATGTTATGGAGAAATAAAACTATAACTAGTATATTTATAATTGTGTTCTAATATATTTTATATAGTATATGTTATTAAATATACATTATTGTTATTGTATAATTGGTATTTTTAACACTTGTTAGTGATAGTATACATCTCTCTATCTATGCATTTACAATTTTTTTCTCTGAAAACAGATTAACATAATATGCTTTG
The DNA here is from genome assembly GCF_054392235.1 of Sus scrofa. Lineage (NCBI taxonomy): Eukaryota > Metazoa > Chordata > Mammalia > Artiodactyla > Suidae > Sus > Sus scrofa. Next base: position 54,148,593 of record NC_139386.1, read on the forward strand.
TTGGGCATAGAATTTTTGTAAGCATTCTTTCACATAAAACTCCCCAAAGGAGTTTTGCTTGCTTCTCATTGCCCAATCTCTCTTTAATCCACTTCAACCAAGATTTCTTTTCCATCATTTAACTTTTGTTGAAATCACTAACTACCTCAGATTTCCACAGACTCACTATATTGCTTATTATTTAACTCTTTTCTCTACATATATGTCTTTAAAAGAATCACTTCAGGTGATTCTATTCAGGCCCATCATTTTAAATACTATCCATGAGCTAATGACTCATTTATCTCTTGCCCTAGGTCTTCACCTGAGCTTCAGGTGCTTATAAACCATTGTCAAATCAATTTCTCAACTGCAATATATTGAATAGATATATCAAAATTAATGTATTGAAGACATCTCTTGAGTCATCTGTCCCCCAAAAGTCTGCTCTCCCCTGAGCCTTTTCCTAGAGTAAAAGAAACCACCATAGGAGTTCCTGTCGTGGCTCAGTGGTTAACAAATCCGACTGTGACCCATGAGGTTTCAGGTTTAATCCCCGGCCTCAGTCAGTGGGTTAAGGATCCAGAGCTGTGGTCACAGCATTTATCACAACTTCAGATTACACTTTGTTTTTTAATTTTTACCTTATATTGCCTGCAATCTCCCTAAAAAATATAATCTTTTTTCTATATTTGAGTATTCTAAAACATTTACATTACTTTTGTAATTTGAAAACAATAAATTATTTTAATTAGAAAGCAAAATAATGTACTACACAGAAATTAATAATAGGAAGAATACTTCCAAACAAAACATATAATAATTTATAATATCTCAATTGAAAATTTAAAAACTTTTTTATTCTTGGAGTTCCCGTCATGGCACGGTGGTTAACGAAGCCGATTAGGAACCATGAGGTTTCGGGTTCAATCCCTGGCCTTGCTCAGTGGGTTAAGGACCCGGCATTGCTGTGAGCTGTGGTGTAGGTCGCAGACGCTGCTCGGATCCCCTTTGCTGTAGCTCTGGCGTAGGCTGGTGGCTACAGCTCTGATTCGACCCCTAGTGTGGGAACCTCCATATGCCATGCAAGTGGCCCCCCAAGAAATGGCAAAAAGACAAAAAAAAATAAATAAATAAATAAATAAATAAATAAAATAAAATAAAAGATTTTTTATTCTTAAATGAAAAATAGTAAAAATAGGTTAATTAAGCATTCAACACAATAATCAAGAGTAAGAACCACAAAATACTAGCAAGAAAATTATATGTTAAGAATTAAGACAAAAAAATAATTAATCCATTTTTATTACACTTTAAAAAAAAGAAATAGTAAAAGTGGGAAATAAAACCAAGAATAGTTTCATAGAGAAAGACAATGGAATAGATGTCTGTGATAAATGTGACACCCCAAAATGGGAGGACTCATGAATATTCAGAAATAAAAATGAGAAAAGGGCTAAGGAAAAGATCAAATACCTGTCAGCACAAAAATATTTTAGAGATTTGTGATCCACTCTCTGTATTTGTAAGGCAAATTTGGGAAGAGGTAGAAAACTTGCATAGAAAAATCATTGTTTTTAATCCCAAAGATATACACCCATAAAAAAATCATCAGAGATTAAAAAGTACGCATATGCAATAGATAACCAACATGCAAACAAACATAGCAGGTTCAAGATTTCTCCTCCTAAAATATCACTAAAATACAAGTGATAGAATTTTAAAAGATATATAAATTCAAATACACTCATACATAATGCAGAAAAATTAAGTGCAGACAAGAGAGGTCAACAAAATTTTAGATAATACTAATTAAGTTTCAACTTTCTTTGCTATACTAAAGCTTTGTGGTTGGGAGGAAACCCACAAAAATAGAAGATTTACTACACAAACCCCAGGAAAGTCTCAGGAATTAGAGGCACTGGTCTCACTAAAGGCATTCATGGGAAGTGGAGGTGGGACTTCTAAAAAAGGGATGCTGATTGAACATGAGCATAGAGGTATTAGGTCTCTAGATTCCCTTCCTTACCCATATAGGTGACACTAGAATGTTTATGATTTGTGTAGGCTCTGGGAAACAGAAGACAGAGTGAGGTATGTTACTGAAAACAGGAAGATTAAAGTGCAAGTTTATCCAGCAAGCTGTGAGACCCCTCTTGGCTCACTTCCCCATCATCAGGTGCCAGGAACATTGGCCATGACCCACTGACTCTGACCCACAGTCTAAATAGACCAGAGATTGAAAAATTACATGTGGCAGAAACTAACTCATTTACTGGAGGAGGTCATTAGAGGACATGACCATCATTTGACCTTAAAGCTGGACCAGGGCAATAGGAGGCTCCTTACTCCCTCCCCTATTCTTAGAAGGCCCCACACTAGGAACTGTTTTCATAGGACTCAGCCTAAGAAAGCAATGTGTTGTTGAGACCATCTGGAAAATATATGTGACCAAACCAAGTTAAGGCCCTTATAAAAACGTTTAAGGGTCTAGTTGGCAGGTTCAGAGATCTCCTTATCTTGCAGCTGCCCAAGACAAGCCTTGTGCATAAGTTCTGGCCTATTAAACCTGCCCCTATTTAGCTGGATTGGTCTCTTTCTTCAGTCGCTCCTTGCCCTCCATGTATGAGGGCCAGTTTGTGAATGAACATAGCCCTAGGAAATGACACAGAGATACTCGGCAATTTCTTAGTAACAAGCTGTTTCATCCAATGGAAGGCCTACAAGCACAACTGTGAATCAGCATTTTAGTATCTCACTCAAATATTAATAGACAACAGGTGATAGTCAAGAAAAGTTTCCAACATGAAATACAGTGGCAAAAACAAAACCACAAAAATAAACTTATAAATAAATATCATATATTATCCCTTATATGAGGAATCTAAAAAAAAAAGGATGCAAATAAACTTATTTGCATACAGAAATAGACTCACAGACTTTGAAAAACTTATGGTTACCAAGGGGATGGGAGGAGGTAGGGGAAGATTGGGGTTTTGGGATTGGCATATGAACACTGAGGTATATGGAATGATTGACCAACAGGTACCTGCTCGCAGAATATTGGGCAAAGTTCTCTGTGCTATACAGCAGGTACCTAGCACAGAGAACTTTGCCCAATATTCTGCGATAATCTATGTGGAAAAAAATATGAAAGAGAATGAATGTACGTACATGTATAACTGAATCACTTTGTTGTTCAGCAGCAATTATCACGACCGTGTAAATCAACTATACTTCAAACTTTTAAAAATGAAAAAAAGAAGAATCAAAAAATGTTCTATGAAGGGTTTGGAAATATACGTATAATAATACATACAATAATATTTTTATTTAGTAACAAAAGAAAGACAAGAGAACAATAAATCCTTAAAATAATGAAAATATGCTATGAAAGAAAAAATATTTGAAAAAAAAGCACCTATACTAATTTAATAGAAGGTGTTGGAAGATTTGAAAGATATTTATCTCCCAGAAAAAATGGAAAATGTGAGTCAGTTATCACGGAAATAATATAAGAAATTTTCATATTGCGCAAGGATATAACTCGGAGCCCTCAATGGAAATCAGATGGTGAAAAAAATAAATGAATGAAAAAAATGCCCACAAGAGTTACATCATTGTGAAATTTCAGAACTGTATAAAGATACTAAAAGCTTCCAGAAGGAAAAAACATTTTGAAAAAATAAAATACACTTTTCAAGAACTGTCGATCACAATAATATCAAACCCCCTCACAGAAGCAAACTGGAAGCTGAAAGACAAGTTAACAAAATTCTGATTAAAGTTATTTTTACCTTGACAATTCCATGTCTAGTAAAGCTAATAATTAAATGTAAAAGTAGAATAAAAGACCTATTTTTTATTCAAGTTCTCAAAAAATGCATGCATGCTTGGAAATTCATAGAGGAACTGCTACCCTCAAAGGAGGGAGTCAATAAAGGAGGGAAGACACAGAATTTTCCAAGTGAACTATCACAAGTGATAGTTAAAGGGACTTAACAGGGTGAAGGATGAGAAAGTCCCAGGATGGCAGCTGTGCATTAGGCTTTGGCAGCACTTATTATAGATTGAAGCAGGAGGACAGCAGTCTCCAGGCAGCTTGCCTTAAGAGAAAAAAAAAACTTGCTGGATAGATGATAGATAGATAGATAGATAGATAGATAGATAGATAGATAGATAGATAGATAGATAGACAGACAGATAGATGATAGATAGATAACTTGATACATATGACCTAAGTGAGAGTACTCTTTTTTTGAACAAGTTGGAAATAAATTTAAATTAATCATAAATATAAAAATAAGTGAATAAGTAAAAAAATCAAAGACTTTATTATTTCCAGGAAAAGCAGAAAGTTTTGTGTGAGAAAGGAAATATAAATGCTATATAGAACAGCTGTGACTAATATTTACTCTGTAAAAATAATGGAAAACATCAAATAGAGATTTACTTAAAAATTATAAGAAGCATGAATGATAGGGAGAGGGAGTAAGACCTGGGATTTGATGGATATCCTAAATTTCCATAATAAGAAATAAATAGAGAATATCTAAAATTGAAAAATAAAGAAATAAAAGTGTGCCAGAGACAACTGGTCCCCCCCCCCATATTTCTACACCCCCATATGTCTCCACAGCAACAATAAAAACTATGGAGGTACATAGCTGCTCTAAACAAAGGCTGTATTTCCCATTTCTTTTGTTTCCAGATACAGTTACAGAATTGAATTCTGACCTGTAGATATGACACATGTTAGTTTTCCAGGGTCTTCCTTAAAACACAGACTATCTCTGTCTCTCTTGCTTATAAAAGAAATGTCCTTACACTTCATGTTAAAGCAATCATGAATTTTAGAGCTTTATCCCTTATTACCTGATACTGGATTACTTAACCCTCACATGTGTAATTAGCCAGAGATCTTTGGGCACATTTCCCTGACAAAGTATATTTGAAGGTTATAATTTAGTAATTTTCATCTAAAACTTCAATGTGGGCTTAACACATCTTCCTTCTCCACTTTTCCCATCATTAATTCTCTGGGAGAGACATTGCTGGTTGATTATTAAAAAAATGCCTTTTTCAAGCCTCTTTCCCTTACCATAATATCTCACTACACATTGATGGTGGAAAGACATATTTATATTTTTTCAAACTTTAAACCTAGGAGCATCCATAACACCCAACTATGAAACATGATCAAAAATATGCCTAGTGAAGAGGGCTTCTAGGAAAGAGCTATATTTTTCTGCCGATAAAAAAGAAAGACCATCGTCATCATCTTTTCTCCTTCTTTCCTTGAACACAGACGTTATGGATGCATCTGTATTTCCTGCCATCATATCCTGAGCTCTAGCTGAATAACTGCATATCCCGTTTCAGATAAGGTGACAAATGTGTGTGTTTTTGCTAAGAATACTAATGATATACTGTATCCCTAAATAAATTCTGGAGCATCAAAATACACCAGCAATTTTACTTCAAAAATATTAAATATTTAAAAATGTTTTTAGTCAGGTAGACTAGGAAGAGAGGACATGGGAAGAATGACCAAAAGGAATGGATTATACAGATATAAGGAGAAAAAACAAAACAAAACAACAAAAAACAGATGATTTCTGTGTACCTGGATAGGATTTCTAGAATTTTATAATTTACCCAGTCCTTCACTACCTCCCCAAACGTAGGCCACTCTATAAAGATAAGCCAAATTACTTCATAAGAATTCCAAGAATATCTAAAACTGCTCCTGTTTTAATGCTTATCTCTCCCATTTTTGAAATAATGCCATCAATTCAAACTTGAGGCAATGTAAACAGTCTCACAGCTGTCAAAGTGTTTATGTTTTAAAATGGATATTTTAAGACCCATTCAACCACAAAGCATTGTAAGACAGTTTCCATGGTTACCTCTATTAGCTCCACAAACCATAAAACATTTAGCAGACTACTTAAAAAAAGATAGTGTCATCAAGAATTAATAAAAAACTTTTAGAAACGTTTATCTTGACTACTAATCGTCTCTGTTGTATGATGATAATAATTTTGAAAACTCAGCATATGTGTTAAATTCAGCGAACAATGTACAGCATTCACTAAGAAAATGCATATCTAAATTTATTTCATCTTCAACTGATTATATTTGTGACTCCAGTTTCTATATGGAATGCTGAACCCACACATATATATGCCTGCAACAATATATGAAAAATCAGATTGTCATAAAATTAGTCAAGGTCTTCACTTTTATGGCAGATTATAATTATTTTATTTTTTAAATAGGTTAGACTTGGTATTTCAGGAAATTAATCCCTCAAAATGAAAGTATACCTTAAAAACAACACCTCATAATCTTACAATTTAAATAGAGTAGTTATACCAATAAAGTAAAATTAAGATTCAAAGTAATGATATATAAATTATTTTCTGTTAAGGTTAAGGTTTTTTTTCCAGTGACACAATTTTATTTTCCAAATATTATTTTTAAAAAACTTCTAACAAAATACTTGAGACCCTTTCTCACCCCTTCCTTGTCTCTGTCACATATAGGTCAACCACTTTGACTATTTTTGTTTTCTTTATCTACATTAGTTTAACTCCCCATTTTATAATAATAATATAACTATATGAAAATTGCAATAATTTTGGTTCTGTCTGTATTTAGCATTTAAAAGGCATGGTACTCCACCCTTGAAGAGTACCATGACTGTGATTCTTTTGTTGTTTGTTTTTTGTTTGGTCTCTCCTGCACGAAACTGCTGTATGTTTTGCTCTTCATGTAAGCAAATCTGAAAGAATATTTATTATTTATTTATTTATTTTAGGGCTGCACCCAAGACATATGGAAGTTCCCAGGATAGGGAATGAATCGGAGCTGTAGCCACTGGCCTATGCCACAGCCACAGCAACACCAGATCTGAGCTGCATCTGTGACCTACTTCACAGCTCACAGCAACACTGGATCCTTAACCACTGAGCAAGGCCAGGGATTTGAACTTGCATCTTCATGGTTGCTAGTCAGATTCATTTCCACTGAGCCATGATGGGAACTCCCCTGAAAGAATATTTTTCAATGAGACATACTCTGATTTCAAAATGGAAAAAAAAAAAAGAAGGATATTGGGAAAGAGAGGTAAAAACATTCTTCTCACAAAAAAATTTTTTAGGACAAACAAATGCTTTTCTTTCCTCACAGATCACCTTCAATTTAAAATCAAATATTTTGCTTGTTTTATAGTAGAATAAATAGATATTACAAAAGAACTTTTTTATATGTGTTTCCTTATTCATATGTAATAGTCATTTAGATGAGACACTTTAATATTCTAGCATTACTCCTCTTCCTGAAATTGTTTCTAAAAAGGAGTGATTATTGGGCCCCAAAGCCTCTCGAATCATAAAATAGTCTCCTAGACCCCATATTTCATTTGAACTTTAAGTCCATAATCTGAAAATTAGGTAGCTTTTAGAAGAGTTTTTATTTATATATTTTAAAGATTAGAAATATCACATGTTCCTCTCAAGTAGAGAAACTCTATACTTTCAGCAAAAAGAAAGAGACAGAAGAAAAGAGAACGAGAGATAAACAAAAAGAAGAAAAGAAAAAAATTTAAAAAGAAAACTCTTTAGTCATGGCACTCTAAATGGAATAAAATCATCACTATAAATACAGAATTTTGGTTCTCCCAGTGTTTATGGCTCACTGATTTGTGTGGAACTGAAAAGATGTTTTAAAAGGAAAGTTTTTGCAACATCAATTTATTCTAATTTAAAATAAAGGAGTTCCATTGTGACTCAGAAGTAATTAACCCAACTAACATTCATGAGGATGTGGGTAAGATCCCTGGCCTCATTCCGTGGGTTAAGGATCTGGCATTGCTGTGAGCTGTGATGTAAATCACAGACTAGGCTTGGATCTGCTGTGGCAGTGGTATAAGCAGAGAGCTGCCACTCTGACTTGCCTGTAAAGTCAAGCCTGTAAACTTGCATATGCTGCAGGTGCAGCTGTAAGAAAAACAAATTAATTAATTAGTTAAATTTAAAAATAAAACAAAAGGAAAACTTTTTATCTTAAATAAAAGATGACTTGTGGGGGAAAAAAGTAAAACTTCAAAAACCTGCTTAAAAACATAATGGTGTTTCTTTTGGAAAACTTGTAAAATGCTTCCTATAAAGTAAAATATATCAACCATAATTTAGGATCATAGACTTTATCTCATTTCCCTTCTTTTCCATCAATCCATTTTCCCTACTCTGCACTTCATCCCATCCCACCCAACAAATTATCCCAATATACACAAAAGGACGTCAAATTATTTTTGTTTCTTACTTCCTATGTTTTCAAGTAAAGTTGTCATATTTCAAATGATTTAACTTTGTTTTTTATAAATCTTTCTTCCATCCTCATAATATAATTTCTCAAAGTTATTCTTATTTGCACAGTCTCAATAGGATAAACTGCCATTAAGAAATCATAGAAATTGTTTCAGAATCATCTAAGTTACCAAATTATCCCACTGTCATCTAGTTGAGGAAGTGTTTAAAACAAAACAGACAGGATGAGTTTGCAATTATAAAAATGCTATGCTTTATCAAAACTATAATATTATAAGTAATGAAATATTTGATTCTAAAAAGATATTTCTATATTTTATGTATTGCAAATTCATGGACAGCTCTCTTTTTTGTGAAATATTATTCAGGGATGATCTGTCTTTTAACATTAAGAAAATGTATATTTAAAGTTAAATATCTGATTATACTTGTTTTCATTAATGATCAAGATAAGTAAATTTAAGAAAGTTTTTAAGTCATAATAAACATTTAAAGTGATAAAGCCTAGGTTTTCTGGCAGGTGAAGACATTCAGCCATATTATTAGCCATATTATTGAACCATGCTCACACATTAAGAGAGTGGTTAGGAATTCTAACTCAGTATAATATAGACTGTTTGGTGTTCAGGCTTACAAGGAAGAGGTGGTTGAGATGACAACTGAATACTTCAATTAAAATTTTACGAAGGAAACTTATGATCCAATTACTGTTTTGCATAAGAAGTATTAAGTGTTCCTAAAGATAAATAAATAGTACAGAAAGTCCAAGTGTAAAAACTGTATTTGGATATGTGACATTCATTTTCAGATTCAAAGAGCGCACTAAGAGAATAAAAGTGCAATATAAAATAAAGCAGTTTGCAAATTCTATAATTAATTTGAGATGATTATTTAATATGTTTTAGAGGTGTTTAAAGGTATATTTGACTATAGTATTCCATACTGTTAGCAGGTTTCTGTGTTCAATCTACAAAATCCAAAGAGTCTTCATTGTGAGCCCCTTATCAGCAATGCCTATGTATTTTCCATTTGTTATCCTCAGCAAAATCACTCATACAAAAGAAATTCAATGAAGTCATGAACATAAGTACAGTATTCTGTCAAATGAGGAAGCATGATTTGAAGAAAAACTGTTTTAGTTGACTTGGGCTGCTGTAATAAAATATCACAAACTTGGTAACCTATAAACAACAGAAAAACAGTTCTGGAGGATGGAAAGTCCAAGATCAAGGCACCAGCAGGTCCAGTGTCTGGTGAAAGCCCACTTCCTGATTCATAGAAAGCTGTCCTGCTGTGTTCTCACATGGTGGAAGAGGCTAGAGAGCTCTCAGGGTTCTTTTTATAAAAGCACTAATCCCATTCATGAGGACTCTACCATCATGACCTAATCATCTTATAAAGCCCCCCACTTCAAAATAAAACTACTTTAGGGTTAAATTTTAACATACGAATTTGGGGGGAAGGGGGCCCAAATTTTCATTCCATAACAATCACTTACCTTTGCTTTTAAGTTTCATCTCTCGGAGTTCCCGTCGTGGCTCAGTGGTTAACGAATCAGACTAAGAACCATGAGGTTTCGGGTTCGATCCCTGCCCTTGCTCAGTGGGGTAAGAATCCAGCGTTGTCGTGAGCTGTGGTGTAGGTAGCAGACGCGGCTCGGATCCTGTGTTGCTGTGGTTCTGGTGTAGGCCGGCAGCTACAGCTCCGATTGGACCCCTAGCCTGGGAACCTCCAGATGCCGCGGGAGCGGCCTAAGAAATGGCAAAGAGACAAAAAAAAAAAAAAAAAAAAAAAAAAAAAAAAAAAAATTCATCTCTCTAATTAGGGACTGAGAGACACTAAAAATACTAGTTTCTCTTTCCTTTTATGTGAGGATAATTTGCATTTAGAAGGGTTACTGTAATGTTTAAAAACTGTAATATTTGAAGATGGCTGGCCTCAGAATGTCTTTTTCTTATACTGCTCAATTTTTTCCCTCCCTTCTTTTAAATTCGGAATCCAAATTTTGTGATTTCAAGCAAGCAAATTCAAGTTGTCTAGCTTTCTTTCTCCCTTCCTTCCTTCCTTCCTTCCTTCCTTTCTTTCTTTCTTTCTTTCTTTCTTTCTCTTTCTTTCTTTCTTTCTTTCTTTCTTTCCTTCTCTTTTTAGGGCCACATCCATGGGATATGGAGGTTCCCAGTCTAGGGGTCAAATCAGAGCTATAGCTACTGGCCTATGCCACAGCCACAGCAATGCCAGATCTGAACAGTGTCTGCAACCTGCAGCACAGATCATAGCAACGCCAGATCCTTAACCCACTGAGTGAGGCCAGAGATTGAACCTGCATCCTCGTGGATACTAGTTAGATTCATTTCCACTGAGCCATGAAGGGAAATCCTCAAGTTGTCTTTGTATATCAAATTATCTACATCAAATAAATTATTAAAATGTTTTTAGCAATTAGGTATTTACTGAGAAATGATTTGGTATTATACTCACTTTTCTAAGAGTTGAGCCGTAGATTTGACAATACGCAAAAAAAAAAAAAAAGGCTAAATCATTTCAAAACTATGATAGTAACAGTGGTTATAAAAAGCTATAATATAAATGTGTATTCAGCTGAAGATTTCTGCCTTAAATAAATATAAAGGCCAGAGTAAACAAAGTATAATCAAGATCATCTGAAATTTGAAGCAAAAACTTTAAAGCTTAGAGCATCCAATATTTTTTGTTGTTGTTTTCTTATGGTACAGTACTCCACTTGGAAACATCTGAGATAAACTATTGTTCATTTCTTTGCTTCATTGGGCCTCATTTGATGCAATCTTTTCTTTCTCTTCTCACCAAGAAAAAGAAAAAGATATAACTCTCCACAATAAATTTTTATTGAAGTATAATTGATCTACAGTATTATGTTAGTTTCAAATACACAGCAAAGTGGTTCAGTTATATATTTTTTCGGATTTTTTTTATTACAGGTTATTACAAGATATTGAATATAGTTACCTGTGCTCCACAATAAATCCTTGTTGCTTACTTATTACTTTATATATAGTAGTTTGTATCTGTTAATCCTATACTCCTAATTTATCCTTCCCCCTTCCCTTTCAATTTTGTTAACCATAAGTTTGTTTTCTATGTCTATGGGTCTGTTTCTGTGTTGTATACAGATACATCTGTATTATTTTTTCAGATTACACATGTAAGTGATATCATGCAGTATTGTCTTATGCTGTCTGACTTATTTCACTTAGCATAGTGCCCTCCAATCCAGCCATGTTGCAGCAAATGGCATTGTCTCATTCATTTTTTTCATGGGTAACTTTCCATCATGTATATATTCTGTTGTGGTATATATATCACATTTTCTTAAATCAATTATCTATTGATGAACACTTGAGTGGTTTCCATGTCTTAGCCATTGAAAATAGTGCAGGTACAATTATAAGCCAAAATGAAGACATGACCTAGCATGCACATATTCTTACTATTAATACCATTTTTATTACAAAAATTATTTTTCATGAAAAAACAGATTTTCATTTATTAAAATGTATGTTTATGTGCTAATTTTTCTCTAACACAGGATCTACATGTATTCACTTTTGAAAATGTATGTGTCTGATAAATATTAGACGTTCATCATTCTTGCTGATTTGAATAATAGTGTATATATGCGTATTTTCTCCAAAATTTTACTTATATTAATTTTATCTTTAGGTCAAAGTTTCTCAATCTTGACACTATGGACATATTGGGCTAGATATGCTTTATTGTAAGGGGATACTTCATGTACTTTAAGGAACTAAGGAGATTTCCTGACTTCTACTCCCTGGATGCCAATGGGAACGTAATCCATGTTATGACATAAAATATCTACAGATATTGCCAAATGTCACCAAGGAGGCAAAACCATCCCCAGCTGAGACCCACTGGTTTAAATCAATGAATATAAATTTTAACTTTTCATAAGAAAATAGAGTCATTAAAATGCTAAAAACTAGAAAGTCTGTAATTCAAAGTAGCTCAAATATGTAAGAAATATAGCTCTCAAATCATATTTAATTATCCATACCTATTTCTTGTGTCTATACAAGATGAATAACACACTGAAATATAACATGAATAATAATATACTTATTATGAAAGCATTTTCCAGCTGTAGGAAAACTCTAATATTTATAAAAGTACTTTAAAAGAATAAAAAATGCCTAATAAGCTATATGTCTCATGTACAACCCTGTCCCTACAAAAATCAGCAACCACCACCAACAAAATCAGATAAAGGTTTCTGCTATAAAGCTGGACAAGTTTCCTGCTCCTTCATCAGATGTTAAAGATGACATTTCTCCAGTCTTTGCTTAGTGACTTTCTAATACTTTGTAGCTTGTAAGTTTAAAAACCACAATGAGCTTGTCCCACAAGAGATCTAGATGTCCTCTAGGGAATTTCACCTACGTGGTTTTATTTACAATAGAATTTCTTGCTTCATAGAAAAAAAGTACAAAAACAAAGTTCCCAGATGTTCCTTATCTTTTATACTCCAATTAATCTGTTCTCCTCCTTCCAACACAAATTTCCCATTTGCAATTATTCTTAGTGTCAATTATCTGTGTTACTCTTCTAATATTGTTTATCTTCTCCAGAGTTTCAATTAGTCTTCTCTGAAAACATTATGATCCTCATGTTTATTCTTTAAAGTATTGTCATGGAACGAACTGACAATACCTAGTATTAACTCTGAAAACAAAGAATAAGAAAATGTGTCCTTTCAACAAAATATTTTTCTTTAATCAAAATTATTACTTGGTTATTCAAATGAAAGGAAATAAAGGTTTAACCCACTTAATAAAGTATCTTTAAAATGTATCCGGAAGATATTAGATGAAGATTTAAACAAGTACTCTGCTCTGGCTAGGACAAAAAAAAAAAAAAAAATGAATAAAAAAAAAAAAAACTCTTCTCAGATTACTTCCTCACAACAAGAAAGAAAGAAAAATCATAAAATGTTGGGTAAATTAAATAAAAGGAAAAAAACAAAAACATGATTTTAAATGTATCAAAGCAAACCTGGGTAGACAGGAGTCAAAGTGCTGCCAAGAAGGGAAACTCATAGAGATGAGCCCAACCGTTTTTGCAATTTTCCTCCCAAGGCATTCGGTAATTCATAAGCTACATAAGCTAAGAAGTTAAGAATCCAAGCAGAATACAAAATTTAACAGGATAAAAACTAAGCAGAGTTTTCTGTGGTCTCATGGTACTGGGGAGATTAAATATTAGAATTCAGAGACTGCCAAAAAGGAAGAAAACCCTAGTAAGCCTCCCATATTTTCAAATGAAATCCCTGGAGAACTATACTTTAGGAAAAAAGACAAAACAAACAAAACTATCCCTAGGAAAGACTAAATCTAGTCCTAAATTCTCCAACTACGTCTACAAAGTGGTGCTCTGTTTCCATTCTCCAGTCAGAAAAAAATTTAATTTCCTCCAAAAGATTTCACTATTCAGTCTCTACATGCTAAACACCCAATGTCTGACTTACAAACAAACATTACTAGATGTGCCAGGAGAATAAACCAAATAATTAAAAATCAAGAAAGAGGAAAAAGAGAAAAAAGAAACATTCTTAGAAGTAATCCAGATATTATAGTTTTCAGGCATGGATTTCAAATAAATGTTTTCAATATATACAAGAAGATAGATAACAATGTGGATACTTTTAGCACAGACCTGGAATTTATAAAAAAGAAAAATATATAATTCTAGAGTTGAAGATACAATAACAGAAAAAATAACCTATTAAATAGATTTAACAAAAGATTAGACACAAATAGAGCACTATTAAATTGGAACTTAGATCAGTAGAAAATATCCAGACTAAAGCTTGTATATATGAAAAGATAATAACTAGAATAATTTCAGAAATACATAGGCCATTTGATTATACACCTAACACATACATTTAAAGTGCCAGAGAATTAAAAAAAAAAAAACAAACAGGAGGGCAGAAGCAATATTTGATGAGACCGTGCGAATTTTTTCCAGAAGTAATAAAAGAACTGTAGATTTATTGCATTTTATTAACCTGAAATATTCATACTAACAAACAACAAATCAATGTATTGCAGGAAAAGATTCTAAAAGTCAAATATAAGGAAGAAAATTTAAAAGCAGAAAGAGTGATGAAAGGATATCTCATTCAAAAAGGGAAATAAGATTCTCAGTCAACTTTATTTCAAAGAAAAAAGAACAAAGAAAAGAAGGAGAAGGAGGAAGAGAAAGATGAGGAGGAGAAAGGGGGGAAGAGGATGGATGGGGGCAAAGAAGCAGCAGCAGAGGCCTGAGGCAACGGAACAGTTTTTTTAATGCGCTTAAAATAAAAAGTGGAAAAGCACAAATTTATCATAGACTATCTTAAAGCAAGGTTACATGTAATAATTACTAGGGAAATAAATGAAATAAAACATGGTAACAAGATAATGTATATCAAAGAAAGCATGAAATAGGAAAAATAAACAATAATCAATAGTTCAAATAGAAAACCAAATGCAAATTTCAACCCAAATATATCATACTTACATTAAATAGTAAATGGAATAGATGTCATAATTAAGGCAAAGATTGTAAGAAAATAAATTTTTTTCTACATAAACTTTTTGAAAATGTGAACAAAACCTTTTTTGCATTGAAGGAAAATGTTTTTGCAATTATGAACAGGAAATTTTTATTATAAAAAGATGAATAAATGTTTGGTAAAGCAAAGAAATACAGGTTCCCCAAATAAGCTTACAGGAATATTTTGGCACAGGCCCATTCTTTCTTAATTGCTACTATTGGCTAACATCAATTCAATTTTGTTTCTGGTGGGTCTTTCATACATCAAGTTAACTCCCTGATGATTTCTGCTTTTCTTTCCAGACATTTAGCTGTGGCAAAATATTTCACGCAGCAGGACCTGAGATGCAGGGATACATTTGACTTGTCAACACCGAGCATTCAGATACACATTGAAGATAAACCACAGCATATCTAAAAACTAAGAGTGCTTCCTGGATAAATTCTTCAAGAAGCACTTTTAAGATAAAAAAAAAAAAAAAGCTATAGTAAGGAAAGCAATTACTGTGTAAAACATCTGAGAAATACCAGAACAGTGACATTTAGCACTACAGTTCCCTATCCGGTGTTTCTAAAATTAAATTAGGCATATAATAAAAAACACATAAAACTAAGAGTACATCAAGCAACATGCTCAGAAACAAATGTAAATAGATTCACATAAAGATGACATTTAAAACAAATAAACAACTGGGAGAACATGAGATTTAATATTGGCCTTTATACCAACCCACTACATTAGCCCTGAATTGACATTTTGAAAAAGAAGAAATAAATGATGTGCATTTCAGACTAGTAGGTGATAAGAGAAGTTTCTCCATCTCACAGAAGTAATGTATATAGATAAAATTCTAAAAGCTTAATGTAATAGGCCAAACTGTTTGAAAGTAAGTATGTAGACCAAAATATTAATTTACTAGGATTAGTTCTTCTCTTGTCCTTCACCTAAAATACCATTAAAGAATGTTTATGCAAAAATTATGTTTCTAGAAATATTTTGTGATAATATGAGCACTATCCTACTAAAGAAAAAGATTAATAAAGTTGCTTATTTTATTTAGACATTTAAAAATTTAATAAATGAATTTTTAAATTAGTAAAAAAATTTTGGATCCATCTCCTAATGTAAAGGAAATAAAATCAAAGATAAACAAATGGGGTCTAACTAAACTTAAAAGCTTTTTCACAATAAAGGAAAATATTGACAAAATAACGGGAGAAAATATTTGCAAATTATATTACCAATAAGGTATTAATAACCAACATATATAAACAGCTCATACAACTCAACATCAAAAAAACCAAACATAAGTGATTAGACATAGTTCCCAGTGCTACACAGCAGGATATCATTGCAAATCCATTCCAAAGGCAATAGTCTGCATCTATTAACACTAACCTCCCAATCCATCCCAATGCCTCCCCCTCCTCCTCCCCCTTGGCAACCACAAGTCTATTCTCTAAGTCCATGATTTTCTTTTCTGTGGAAAGTTTCTGTATATTAGATTCCAGATATAAGTGATTTCATATGGTAATTGCCTTTCTCTTTCTGACTTACTTCAGTGAGTATGAGTCTCTAGTTCCATCCATGTTGCTGCAAATGGAATTATGTCTAATCACTTATGATGGAGTATGATAATGTGAGAAAAAAGAATGTATACATGTATGTGTAACTGAGTCACCACGCTGTATAGTAGAAAATTGACAGAACACTGTAAACCAGCTATAATGGAAAAAAATAAAAATCATTACATATATTAAAAAAAAAAAACTAAATTAAAAAATGGACAGAATGGAGTTGCCACTGTGGCACAGTGGGTTAAGAATCTGACTGGTGTGGCTCATATCACTGCAGAGGTACAAGTTCTCTCCCTGGCTTGGTGCAGTGTAAATGATCCACAGTTTTGTGTATGTTGTTAAATAGCATTTTCTTTTCATTCTTTTAAATGTAGCTTTGCAGTTTCCCCAGCACCATTTATTGAAGAGACTTTCTTCTACTCTACGTTCTTTCCTCCTTTGTCATTAGTTGACCAGAGGTGCTTAGGGTTATTTCTGGGCTTTCTGTACTGTTCCATTGATCTATATTTCTGTTTTTATACCAGTACCATATAATTTTGATAACTGCAGGTTTTTTTGTTTGTTTTTTGTTTTTTGTTTTTTTGGTCTTTTTGCCTTTTCTAGGGCCGCTCCTGCGGCATATGGAGGTTCCCAGGCTAGGGGTCTAATCAGAGCTGTAGTCTTCAGCCTATGCCAGAGCCACAGCAATGCAGGATCCAAGCTTCATCTGTGATCTACACCACAGTTCATAGCAACGCCAGATCCTTAACCCACTGAGCAAGGCCAGGGATCAAACCTGCAACCTCGTGGTTCCTAGTCAGATATGTTAACCACTGCGCCATGACGGGAACTCTGATAACTCTAGTTTTGTAGTATTGTCTGAAGTCAGGAACATTGATTCCTCCATTTTGATTTTTCTTTTTCAATATTGCTTTGGCTATTCAGGGTCTTTTGTGTTTCCACACAAATTTTAAAATATTCTGTTCTGATTCTGTGAAGAATGTCATTGGCAAAAATAAACTCAAAATGGATTAAAGGCCTGAATATAAGGTCAGATACAAAAAAATTCCTAGAGGAAAACATAGGTAGAACTCTCTTTGACATAAAACACAGAAAAAACATCTTGTTTGAGCCACTTCCTAGAATAATGACAATAAAGACACAAATAAACAAACGGGACCTAATTAAGCTCAAAAGTCTTTGGACAACAAAGGAAACCATTAAATAAATGAAAAGTCAGTCTATAGAATGGAAGAAAATCTTTGCAAATGATGCAACAGATGAGGGCCTAATCTCCAAAATATACAACACATACAACTCAAGAACAAAAAAACAAACAACCCAATTGAAAAATAGGCAGAAGACCTAAATAGACAATTCTCCAAAGAAGACATACTTATGGCCAACAGGCACATGAAAAAATGCTCAACATCACTAATTATTAGAGAAACGCAAACAAAACTACAAGATAACACCTCACACCAATCAGAATCGTCATCATTAACAAGTCAGTTTGTACAATCACTATGGAAAATGGTATGGAGGTACCTCAGAAAACTAAATAAAAAACTACCATATGATCCAGCAATCCCACTCTTCAGTATATATCTGGAAAAAACTTTCCTTGAAAAAGATATATGTACCCCTATGTTCAAGGCAGTGCTATTCACAATAGCCAAGACATGGAAATAACCTAAATGTCCATTGATAGATGAATGAGTTAAGAAAATGTGGCACATATATACAGTGGAATACTACTCAGCCATAAAAAATAAACTAAATGCCATTTGTAGCAACATGGATGGAGCTAAAGTTTCTCACACTAAATGAAGTAAGCCAGAAAGAAAAAGATAAATAGCAGATGATATCACTTATTTGTGGAATCTAAAACATGACACACAGATGATCCTATCTACAGAACAGAAACATATCACAGCCAAGGAGAGCAGGGGTGAGGGGAGAGAGAGTGGGATGGATGGGCATTTAGGGTGTTTTGGATGCAAACTGTTGTATCTGAAATGGATGGGCAATGGGGTCCTACTGTACAGCACAGGGTACTATGTGTGATTGGGTCACTTAGTTGTAAAACAAATTGAAGCAATATTATAAATCAGCTTTACTTTAATTTAAAAATGTGGGAAAAAAATGATGCACTATTGCCACAGCTGCAGTATAGGTTGCAGCTGTGGCTAAGATTCAGTCCCTGGCCTGGGAACCTCCACATGCTGCAAGTGTGTCCAAATATATGTATTTTTTAATGGGCTGAAGAACCACATAGACATTTTTCCAAAAAGAAAATGCACTTGGCCAACAGACACATGAAAAGATGTTCTGCATTGCTTACCATCAGAGGAATGAAAATCAAAACCATAATGAGATACCACTTCACACCTGTCAGAATGATTATCATCAAAAAGAACACCAAAAACAAATATTGGTGAAGATTTGGAGAAAAGAGAACTCTTGTCTACTGTTGGTAAGAATGCAAATTGGTGCTGCAACAGTTGATAAAAAACGGAGGATTAAAAAAAAACCTAAAAATAGAACTACCAGTAAACCACCATAAGGCATAGCAATTCCACTCCTGGGTGTATATCTGAGAAAACTAATAATAATTCAAAAATGTACATGCACTCCAATATTCATAGCAGCATTATTTATAATTACCAAGATATGGAAGCAACCTAAGTTTCTTCAATAGATACATGGATATATATATATATATATATATATATATATATACACATATATATATATAAAATTGAATATTAAACAGCCATAAAAAGGATATTTTATAATTTTTAGTTAACATGGTGGAATTGGAGAGGATTATGTTAGGTGAAATAGGTCAGACAGAAAAAGGCAAATATTGAAAGATATCATGTATATGTGGAATCTAAAAAATACAACTAGTGAATACAACAAAAAATGAAACAGACTCACAGATATAGAGAACAAACTAGTGGTTACCACTGGGCAGAGGAAATGGGAAATGTAGGCGTTGGGGGATTGGGAGGCACAAAAAATTGAGTGTAAGATAAGCTCAAGGATGTATTATACAACATAAGGAATATAGCAAATATTTTTAATAACTGTAAATGGAGAGAAAATTTTGATTCTGTATAAAAGTTTTGAAGAATTAAAAAAATAAAAACATATCGAGTCCTGAGTCCAACCTCAAAAAATGTAATAAGAAAATTACTAAATTGCTGTAATCATATAGGTAGGAATATTTAAACATTCTTTTGCAAATTTTTTAAGGAAAACATTAACAATGTCATCTTTAATGTATGTTTTAGTAATAAAAGTTTTTTCATTCCACTGAAGTACAATAAGGGAAAAAATTTAATAGGCTTGGCAAAATTAACATCAAGAACCATTTCTTCATGTGATAAAATATCAATAACATGAAAAAAGAGACCAAGATAACTTAGCTCAATGAACAAAAATGGGAAGTTACAATTTCAGATAAAGCAAAATTCCTGTCAGTTGTTGAAACCTAGCATTATAAACTCAAAAGATACTTTTATATCCAGTAGGCATGAAAGATAAACTAAGGGAAAATTAAGTCATGTTATACAAAAGCACATGGTACTTGAAAATATAAAAACAAGTGCTGAAATTTTTTAAGACAGTATTTTCCAGTTTTCTGAGAATTGAGTCTCCAACGAGTTTAATATTTCTGCATTCTCTAAAGTATAAAAAGATGGAAATAAATGAGGGAATATATTTAGGAAAATCAATAATAATGTATATTTTTATTTCACAATGTTCAATTAAATGCTAACAAGAAAATCATAATAGTTAATGTCTTTAGTTTTAATCAGCAAAACAGCTTATATTAGGAAGTAAAACATATAGGGCAAGAAAGGAAGGAGGTTAAAATTGTCTTTCTTGGCTCATTCTTTTTACAACTTGCTATAATTATAGAAAATGGGAGTACTAATGCCTTCTGTCTGGGAAATATTATTTCCTACCAGGAACTTCACTTAGAACTAATGTAAGGGCAGAGGACATGGACAACAGGGAAACTTAATAAAGAAGGTCACTGTTGTTACCCCACTTAGAGAAATGGAGTGAAATAGTCAATCAGAATCTAGACAGATTTTATGGAAAAGAGATGCCTGAAGCAGGTTGCTCAGTCTTGCCTTTAACCTAATTCTCAACTCCAAAATGTGTCTATAAGATCTTTTGACCAAGAGGACTTTAACTTTCCCCTCAGCTTGACTAAATTTCAGACAGAATTTTTCTTGACTCTAAGCCCATAATCTCCGTTTTCTTAGAGCATTTACTTTAGAATTATAAATTCTTTTTCTAACTCTTTGAGGCATAATTGTTCTACAACCCAGGAAGGTCTTTCTCAAGAACCTGGGAGCTGTCACTTGAAATATATTATCCAAAACCATAGGGACCCTATTTATCAGTATCGATGGGAGGGTAGGAGCCCAACTTAGAAAAGCACGATTAAGAAATACAGATGGCTTAAACACATTGACCAAACTCTCTCCTGTTAGCTGTCTGGTACTTTTCTACAAGCTCATCCCAGTGTTCAAAAACCCTCCCATCTTTTGTTTCAACAGATTTGAGCTCCATTCTCTCTCCTTATTGCAATAGTCTTGAATAAAGTCTTATTTTCCTATTTAACATATCTAGTATTTTTTTTTCTTTGATACTGTGGCCCTACTCAGTTACAAGGATAAGAGAAAGGCATATCTTTTGCTCAATAAATAAACAAAGTGCTAAAAATGTGGGAAGAAATTATGGAATTAATATTTTATTTCCGACATGAGTAATAAGAGTCAACACACTGTTACACAGAGATCTTACAGTGTTTTAATTAGAAGGAATATTAAGTTAAATTAATCAATCAAATCTTCCTTCTTATGATCACAAGTTATAGCTTTGGTGACCCAAAGATTTCATTTTCTTATTTAGAAGTTATAATTTTATTTTTATTGAGATTTGACTGACATACACAATCTGTACATAATTAATGAATACATTTTGTAACCAGGCAGGACTTTATGAAGCCTTCCTGGGACAGATGTTCCCAGATGTCATCCTCCTGCGTCTTGATGAGTTTGAAGATAAGTAAACACCCACAAAACCATCATCATATACAATGCAATAAATTTAGCATCACCTCTAAAAATTCTCTCCCTCTTTTTTTATAAGAACATTTAATAAAGTCACCTTCAACAAATACAGTATTGTTAACTATATGCACTATGCAGGAGAGTAGATCTCTAGGGTTTATGCATTTGCATAAGTGAAATTTATACCCTTGACCAACATCTCCCTGATCCCAACCACCACCCAACCCCTAGTAACTACCAAACTACTGTTTCTGTAAGTTTTGCTATTTAAGAATCTCAGTATAAGTAGGATCATGCGGTATTTGTTCTTCTGTGTCTGGCTTATTTCACATATCATAATGTCTTCCACATTTATCCATCCCAAGCTTTAACAAATGACAGGATTTTCTTCTTTTTAGAGATTGAATAACATCCCTTTGTATGTATATATTACATTTTTTAAACCATTTATCTATTGAAGGACATTTAGGATGTTTCCGTATCTTGGATATTGCAACAATACGACAATGAACATGGAAGTACAGCTATCTCTTTGAAACACTGATTTTGTTTCCTGCATATATATACTCAGAAATCTTGAAATTTGGATCATATATTAATTTTATTTTTTAATTTGTTGAGGAGCATCCATACTATTTTCCACAGCAACTGCACTAATTTATACTGCCATCAATAATCTGCAGTTTCCCTTTTCTCCACATCCTTCCCAATACTTTTTTTTAATATATAGTAGCCATCTGAAAAGGTATGAGTTGATATCTCACTGCTGTTTTGATTTGCATTCCCTTGATGATTATTGAGTTTGAGCACATTTTCATGAACAGATTGACCATTTTTATGTCTTCTTTAGAAAAATGGCTATTCAACTTTTTGCCCTTTTAATAGATTATTTAGGTTTTTGCTTGTTGACTTGTATGACTTTCTTAAATAGTTTGTATATTAAGCTTTTAGAAGATATATGCAAATATATGCAAATGTTTTCTCCCATTCTTTCCTTTTTCTTTTGTTGATGTTGACATTCCTTTGCTGGAGCTTTTGGTTTTTTGTAGTCCCACTTGTTTATATTGCTTTTTTTTTTTTTTTTTTTTTTTGCCTGAGCTTTTGGTGTCATATCCAAGAAATTATTGCTAAAGCCAATGTTAAGATTTATTTGTATGTTTTTCCCAATGTTTTCTGCTAGGAGCTTACACTTTCAGGTCCTATGTTAATACATTTTTTCAAATACTTCAACAACCATTTTAACATTAAATAAATCAAATGAAAACTTCTATTTCAGAATCTGTCTTAAGTTGGGATTATCCAAGATAATTTTGGGAACTGTGGTCAAAAAAATTATTTTATTATCACTCATTAAAAAAAAAAAACTTTAGTTTTCATGTATCAAATTTCAAGAACTAGCAGTATTATATTCAAAAGTCTTAAACTTGAAGGTGGTATGCTGGTGGAGTAGGGTTAGTCTAGGAAAGACTTCGTATCAGTTCTCTAGTATAACACATACATTTAAAGACTCAACTTTGAGGACTCATTTATACATTACAGCAACCCATGCATAGGATAGATACACTATCTAGAAGGCATTTCTTGCATAAAAATACAATATATAAAAAGAAGAGGTGAGAAAAAAACCTGGAGCTAGGACTATACCTGTGTTACTTCAACCAACATAATGAATTGTCTTACATAATATTTAAGTAAGTCTGATTTTGTAATTTATATTACCTTTAGAGCAAAAAGTTTAAAATTTAAACTGCTGATTGTTGAATTTTGATACTATGTTGTCAAATCCAATATTCAATTGTCCATCTTCATTTTACTACCCTCCCAGCATGATCTCTCCCCTCTTGTTTGGTTTCCATCACACCACACTGTTGCTTCTTCTACCTCACTGTTTGTTCCTTTTCAGTCACTTTTGTTGAATCCTTCCTGATTTCTGAATATTGGGAGATACCCTGAGCTTGGTTCTCCACAACTCTCCATCCAGGCTCTAAATATCATATCTCTTGCCCTGAAGTCTGCCTTGGAAGCTAAAGAGGGTGTCTTTTCCACAAGGTGTTGAAATCTGGGTTGGGCACCAAAGGAGGAAATGAATTGGCCGAAGGAAGTGGAGTGGCATTTTCCTTAGGGGAATAATATGAGAAAAGGCACAAAGGTGTGGCATTTTGAGAAAAGGCACAAAGGTGTGAAATAGAAAACTGTGTTCAGAGAAAAGAAGGAAGTCTGGTGTAGGCTGAAAAATGACTGGTAAGGTAGGTTGTAGCTACTTGAGAAGAACCTTTATTTACAGCTAAAGAATTTGAACTTTATACTGATGACAATAAATAATTAAGAGAGGTTCTTAAATATGAGAGAAATATGAGAAATAGATGGTAGGCAGATAGAGACAGAGATACATATATCCTTAGATTTTTGTGCTTTGTGTATTAGAAGTAAAATTACATCCATTTCTGACAGAAATTATAATTTTCAAAAACAGAACTAAGAAAAAATAAGTATAGGAGTAGCAATAATAAGAAATACAAAGTGATGATTTACTATAGGCAGGAGCAAAATAATAGGTTCTTTATTCATATATTGTATCATATTTAATTAACAAGCATTTGGGTCAGTGTTGGCATATACATTGCATATATTCCTTGATTTTCCCCAACTTCTCTTTCTGTCTGCAGAGGGACTGGGGCAGAATTGGAGGATAGGCAGGAGAGAGAAGCCAGAGAATTCTTCCCCATGTTCTTTCTTCCTTGGGCACCATCTCCCACAACTGTTAGCCTCCTACTTAACTTCAGGCTCATCTGATCCAGCCCATTGTTATCATTTCTACTGGGGACCCTAATTCATGGACTCTACTTTTTCATCTTTTTCTCTTGGTCCCTCCTGTTGTAATAGTTTCTGATTTCTTAACTTTTTCTTGTTTGGCATTTCATCTGTTACCAGTTCCATAGGTTAAAGTCCCTCTTTTTTATATAAAAGACTTTATTTTTTTCTAATAAACTTATTTATGTTTTTCTTTTCAACTGAAAAGTCTTTGTTATGTCCTACTTGACAAATAAAGACCCCCAAAATTCAATAGTATTTTGCCAAAATCACATAGTGATAAGTGGCAGCTGAATTAAGATTTGTACTAAATCTACCCAACTGCAAAACTGCTCTTTCCATACTACCCTGCCTCCATATTACCCTGTTACAAAAACAAGGAGTCTCATATCCTAATAGTCTAGATATTTTAGGATATCATAAAATAAGGAATCACTCCCTCATTTTTAATCAATGATTTATTTTTGAAAGTTGTGACACAAACATTTCAACTACTAAGAAGCAAGGAATGTGGAACAATCAAAGGTTTTTCCAAAATATCTTTTCATTTATGCACAAGATCATATTAAATAAAATATTTTACATTGTTTTTCTGATCTTTGATGTATAAGTGTCTTTTCAAACATTTAAACAAAACTGGACTCCTTCCAAAATGAAGAGCATAAAAGGAAAAATATTGTGCCCTTGGCCAAGTTTCATGGGCATGAACTGGTAAGTGCTTCAAGGAATAAAGGTGACTGAACTTCATTTTCTTATCATCTGTCCTAAGAAAGAGATGATGAAAATAGTAAATATATTCTTACACACACAATACATGCTAGGCACATTTCTAGGTACTTGAGATGCAAGAGTCTTGGGACATAGATGCTTGTGTCTATGAACTTAACACTGTAAAGAGAGGAGATAAATAAGTATAATTAAATAATTACATAGCATGTTAGATGATAATAAGCAATATGGGAAAAATACGTTAAGGTAAGGAGGATGAGGAAAGTAAAGCAGAGCAAATAGGTTGCCAGTTTAAACTGGGTGACCAAGACAGGCTTTACTGAAAAGGTGACATTTGAGCAAAGGCTTGAATGAGGAGTTACCATAAGGATATGTGAGAGAAGGGTTTCAGGATAAGTAAGTATCAATGCAAAGGAGAGGATGTACTTGGCATTTTTGACAAACAGCAAGGAGATCATGGAGCTAGATTAGAATGAACATTGGAGTTATTACTAAGAGATGAGGTTAGAAGTAATAGAGGGAGGGAAAAACATATACCACCTTATGGAATATTTAAAGAACCCCGGATTTTATCTTCTAGGATTTGGAGCAGAGGACAGACATGATCTAATTTATTTTTTAAAGGACCACTCTGTTAAGTGGTGAGAATGGACTGCAGGAGATGAAGAATAGAAGCCAAGACAAGTTAGGAGGCTATGAAAATGAACCAGGAGAGAGATGATGGCAGCTCTGACTGGATTTGTGTCAGTGGAGACATAGAAGAGTAACTGGATTGACTTCTGGAAGTACCCTATTTTTAAGGTTATCTGAGAAGGACTAACTTTTGAACTAGATGTAAGGTATGAAAGATAAAAAGAGTACTATGCAATTTGTATGTGAATTTCCATCAAATTAAAATTTCTATAGCAGAATGCAATGTGCAACGGCATATACTGGAGACTCCTATCTCTGACTCCACTCTCCAAAAACCATATCAGCAAATAACAGTATCTATAGAATTTGATTATTCCCCCCAATATTGAGATAAACAAACTGAGGGGATGTCTCTCTCTTCCCCTCTTCTTACAAAGAGCATCTATATGTGACTACTAGAAGTAATAGTTAAAAATAATTAGAGAAAATAAAAAGGGAAGCTGACTTAAAGAATTAAAGATTTCACTGGTAGTCACTAAAGTGAAATTTGGATTGAGTGGGAGACTTTGATATGCTCCACAGTGGGTATAAAAAAAATCTCTCCCTAACTAAGTAAACTGAACTTCAATTAAAGACTTTAAAAAAAATCCCAGGAGGTAAAACATTTTTTAAGGTAAAAAAGTATTCTCACAAAAATAGACTGAACATTCTCTCAGTTGAGTTTATCCCTGTTCCTTTATGCTCCCAGGTTATAGGAGCATAACCTATAACTTGTGTATAAATAAACTTGTGTATAAATAAATAAAACTTGTGTATAAATAAATAAAATAACCAAGTCTTAAACATCCGCTTATTGGCAAGAGCCACTGGGCTCAAAAAGAGTGTAAAAAGACCCCCTCCTCCAATCACATAGGCTCTATCAGACAGAACACAAATATACTACCTTATCTGATCTGCTTACATATGGTCAAGAGGAAAAGAAAGAGCTGGCACCTATCCAGAGAGTGTAGAGCCACATGTTCTCCTGAAGAAAGAAAGAGGGAAGGAAGGAAGGAAGGGAGAAGAAGCAGCAGAAGAAGAAACAGAAGAAGCAGACGCAGAAGAAGCAGAAGAAGAAGGAAAGAAAAGAAAGAAAGAAAGAAAGAAAGAAAGAAAGAAAGAAAGAAAGAAAGAAAGAAAGAAAGAAGGGAAGGAAGGAAGAAAAAGAAAGAGTGAGAGAGGAAATGAATGAAGGGAAGGAGGGGGAGGAAAGAAAGAAAGAGAGAGAGAGAGAGGGAGGGAAATAAGAGGGAAGGAAGAGTGACACCTAAAAAATACGAATAACTCAACCAGAAAGGTAACATAACACAAGCAATGCATAAAAATCCAATAAAAACTTTTCCTAAAATGAAGAATTAATTAGGACAATTGAAAAAACAGCAGTGTGGTATTTCATTGCATGTGTCACCTTGACTAACCACAGGGTACATTAATATTAAACATTATTTCTAGGTGTATCTGTGAGAATGTTGTCAGATGAGACTGACACCTGAATTCATGGACTCAATAGATGGCTCTCCCCAATGTAGGTGGCATTTTCTATCTGTACAAGGTTTGAACAGAACAAAAGGCATAGGAACATAGTATTTCCCCTCCTCTCTGATTAAGCTGAAACATGGATCTTCCTTGAATGCTCTGGTTTTTCAGGCATTCACATTCAGACTGAATTACACAACTGGCTTTCCTCAGTCTCCAACTCACAGGCACAGGTCATGGACTTCTCAGCCTCCTTGACTGCATAAGTCATTTTCATATTCTTCCTTCCTTCCTTCTTCTTCCCTTTCTTTATTTCTTTTTCTTTCTTTTTCTTTCTATCTTTCTTTCTTTCTTTCTTTCTTTCTTTCTTTCTTTCTTTCTTCAGGAGAATGTGTGGCTCTACATTGCATATAGTCATTTTAATATTTATATTTCATATATATATACTATATTTGTATTTCTAAATACATTAATATAGATGTAAATATAGATCTTATTGCCTTTATTGGTTCTTTATCAAGAAAATATGAAGATTACAGGAAAAAATTTGATTGTTAAACGCCTGATATTGAGACCTATTCTGGTTATATTAATGAACTTCAGAGATAAATAATTATTCTAGTAAATGACCCACAAAAAATAAAGTTAAGGTGACATCAGATTTCTGCAAAGTAACAATAAATGGCATGATGATAGAAAAGCATTTCAGCAAAAATTGACAGACATGGTAAATCAATTTTAATAGAAAAATTAAAATATTTAAAAATAAATAAAAGTTCTAAAGATTGAGTCAAGATTATTATACCCACCAAGATGTTATTCAGATATAAAAGCAATCATAATATGTTATTGAGCATAATAACTCTTATTACATATCTACCATCTACCATGTGTCAGGCCTGTTTTTAAATGCTTTAGAATTGTTCATTTAACTTTATAACATTATGGGAAAGGTCCTATTATTTATCCAACTTTATATATGAGAATACTAATGTATAATGAAATTACATAATTTGCCCAAAGTCCCACTAGAATCCAGACAGCCTGGCTCCAGAGACTATGTTTAGCTATACTGTCTCCTTTATGAAAAATGAAAGCTTAAGAACTTAAAGAATATTTGATGACTACAGCACCTATGAGCTTTTCTCAGTAAACAAAAATGAAAAAGAAAATTGATAAAGTTCAGCCTCAGGCACACAAAATAATAAGTGCCCCACTGCAAAGCAAAGTTGTAGAATACATAGATAGAACGTGCCAAGTAATTATGCGGTTGGTTCTCACCCAGTGAGTTAATGCCCATGTGTAATCAATAAAGGAATGGAACAGATGCCTGAAGAGCATCACTGAAGTATTTGTAGCTTTCTTACCAGAGGTAAAGGGAAGAGAATATCCACTTAACCTCAAGATAAGTGAAAAGAACTTGAAAAAATCAATTGTAAGAGTTTTACATGGTATCCTCTAAAGTTTGATGAAATAAGGGATTAGTCTCTGATATGTGCTTAAGAAACCTAAAAGACTTTCAACCTGAGGGGCAGGCAAAGGGAAAGAGACCAAACTGCTTTGGAGAACAAGTTGCCCTTTGAAATAAAGAACATATGATTTTTTCCTTGAAGGGTTGGACTCTCAGAAGGGAGTCAGCTGGAGGTCCAGATAGATATCTCATAATGGAAGGTCAAGAAAGGAGAGGTTCAGCTGAAGTTTGGAAGCTACAAAAGATAAACAGCAGAAGCATTGATCACATTATTTAACTGCACATGAAAGTTCCAAGAAGTACTATACCTGAGAAATCCACAAAAGGTGCAAAATGAAATAGTTAGCACAGAGAAGGTGATCCAACCAGAGGACAAGTAAAGATCACTAGAATCCTAGATACCAAAGGCTGCATTTTTTCCCTAACCTCCTATTCCTCTGGACCCTGAGAGTAGCAAAATTTTAGCTTGTGGGTTTTTGAAAGAAAAAGCAAAAAACTGTTCCACAAAAGTGAGAAGAAGCCTAAAACAGTCCCTCTCTTCATGCAAAAGTCACTCTTCCAAATGAGACTTTAATTAGGAATGAAGTTCAGCCCTAAAAAGCAAAGTAAACAAACAAAACAGCTACACTGAGATGCAGTGTGGGAAACTCTGAATATCCATATAAGGGAAGACACATTTGTAGGTATAAATCTGCCTGTGTATAAAATCTCTGTGAAAGGATATGAAAACTGGGTGAGACAGTCTACACTGGTTAGTATGTTTCATTATTGAGATGTTCTAAAATGTACATTTCTAATTTATTCTAAGGGTTTAGAGTACAGAAAATATAAAATTAAGTATGGTGCCAGTGGTATACAGATTCACATCATTCATGGATTCTGTATTTTTTAATTCACCTACCCACTAAAATTTATTTATAACACCAAAATCAATATTTATGATGTTTTCACAGTGATTCATGAGCACATGGAAAGTGGGCACCAAAAAACTCCCAACACAGAGGACTCCAGCTAAGGTCAACAAAGGTAACATTCTGTCTTCTTCAGCTTTCATACTATAAACAAGTGTCCTTTTCAGGGTCTATTTAGTACCCCTTTTTTTCACATTGTTGCACTTTTTTTTGGTGATTTCAAGAAAAATGGCCATCAAGCACAGTGCTGTGCTTACCCTCTAGTGTTCCTAATATAAGAGAACTGCAGTGTGCTTTATGCAGAACATACATGTGTTAGATTAGCTTCATTCAGGTATCAGTTATAGTGTTGATGGCCATGAATTTAATGTTAATTAATCAATAATATACATTAAAAAAAATCTCTAAAGAGAATCACACAAAAAACAGGATATGCATTCATCAAAATAGGCACCTAGGAGTTCCCATTGTGGCTTAGCAGGTTAAGGAATCAACATGGCTGTGTGAGGATGCAGGTTTGATCCCTGGCCTTGCTCAGTGGGTTAAGGATCTGGTGTTGCTGTAAGCTGTGGCATGTGTTGCAAATGCAGCTTGGATCCGATATTGCTGTGCTGTGGGGTAGGCCCCAGAGGCAGCTCTTATTTGACACCTAGCCTGGGAACTTCAGTATGCCACAGATGCAGCCATAAAAAATAAAAATTAAAAATAAAAAAAGAGCCCAGAGGCCACAAGGGAGCTAACCCTATATTTCCCATGGAAGCAATGGTCAGTACTGATAACAACATTATAGACCACAATTACCGCAGATAATGAAAATCAGTGATATCTACTTAGTATTTATGAAATAGATTTGCCTTTGTTTTGCAATGTGGGTGTGTAGGAAAGGAATCTTGAGTGCACAATGGGCTTACTCTCAGTATGTGAGTAAAAGAAATGTGCTTACCAAGGAATATTAAACTCTACTTCTGTTTTACTCTTGCGCTGCACCTAAAGGTAGGAACTGCTTGTAGTAGAGAAGCCATATTATAAGGAAGCACAACCTTGCCACCAAGAAAGATTGAGAACTACTAAAAAAGTAGCCACCCCTGGGTCTGAAGGAAAACTTATGAGAAGAAGGTTAAATCAGCTGGAACAATACCTATAAACCCTCCTAGATGTGACTCCTTAGAGAGCTTGAGGTTACTGCAATAAAGGCCATTTTAGAACACACAAGCCAAAGTCACAATGGGCCTGGGAAGAAGCAATCAGGACTCACCAACTGTCTTCCACCTTTACAGGCCAGTTTCAATCAAATAGGAAATCGGCCTCAGAGCAAATATTTTTCTAACCATTGTTTCAAAGAATAAGGAAGCCCCAATGGCGACTAATGGCTTAATTTTTTTCAAGAAGGACTAAAAGTTTGGAATAGCCAAATTTGTGATTATTGAAAAATTAATCATTACCTAACCACATTTGATAATGTAGGAAATTACCGAAGATAGTTTCTTCCTTCAGGAAGAGCAAAATGAAACTGTAATAATGCCCAAGGAGATTGATTCATATCTGGATTTTTCTAAGATAGGCCTAAAGGACTAAAGAACTCTTTTCTGAAAAGAGTTTTTATAATTTTATGTTTAAGCAATAAGCCCCTCTAAATATGTCACTTAATTCACAAAAATTAAAAAAAAAAAGGTTAAAGTCTCTTAATTATGTTGTGTGTCCTCAGGAAATGTAGCAAGGAATTTATGATCTTAGGACAAAAATTTCAGTGGTGGCTTTGTAGTATAATAAGCATTGGATCTTTGAAGGTGGAGAATACATCATTGCCTAGAATCTAACCTCATTATGTTTTCATTGCCTCATCTTTGTGACACTTAACTCTTCTCCTATCTCCTCTGAATCTAATTATTTAAGATAGAACATGTCTTTCTGCCCTAGGGCAGAAAATATGTTAGTTTTTAAAACTGAAAACAGAAGGTATAAAACTTTATAAATACTCTGTTAAAACTACAGTGTTTTAAAGCACAAATAATTCATGTATAAATATTAAACAAGAACATGAAGAATGTTCTAGAAATCCTAATAAAAGCATTTTTTGGTTTATAGTTTTTGCATTAGCTTGCTCTCAGGTAGAATTAGCAATGTTATTGATATTTGTATCAGAAAATCAATGTGTTTATTGTGCTTTCTGAGCATGATAATGATTCACAGCATTAGGATAAGCACTTGGTAGGAAGCCATGATTTCTATGTTCAGGAAGTTTATAATCCTGGTGAGATATAAGAAAAAAAAAAAAAAAAACAGGAGTTCTATTGTGGCACAGAGGTGAAGGATATGACATTTTCACTGCAGTGGATGGTGTCACTTCTATGGCACAGGTTCAATCCCTGGCCCAGAACTTCCACATGTCATGGCTACAGCCAAAACAAAACAAAACAAAACAAAAGCATGCATAACACCTTATATAACTATGAACAGCAGTCAACAAAGGAGAGGTGAAGTGGAAGAAAAATAAGCTTTAGGAACCTCTAGAAGTATTTCCCAAATTAAATATATATATATATGTAATAATAAAAATAAAATTAATAATAGTAATAAACAGGGACAGTTGATCCTTATGGCTTATAATAGATTCCAAATTACCAAGTAGGAATCAGCCTAAGAGATGAGATTTCTACTTGAGGGAATAAGGAAAAATTAAATTAGACTGATATTATGGATGGAGATCATGGAGGGTCTCAATAGCAACAGGAGTTTAGACTTATTTGGCAAGAAAGAGGAAGCCATCAGGGTGTTTTGACAAAAATATTTCTACTTTTATCCATCTCTATCTTTCACTAAATGTTATCTAAGCATAAGTATGGTTATAAAACACTTTAAGACTCTACATCTTAGCCAGTTCCAAACACCTTAGCACATTTTTCAGTCCTGCTACCTTACTAGTCTAATTTCTGGTCATTTCACTACATCTATATCACACACTCATACACACACCCACACAGGCACACATACCACCACCACCCTTATAAAAAACTGCTGCCCAAATAGTACCCCATTTGATGCCACTTCAGCAATAACATATTCTCTTTTACATCTCTATGCTTTTCTTGACCTAGCACAATAATCCCCACAGGTTTTTTATTTTTTTATTTTTTTGTCTTTTTAGGGTCACGCCCGCAGCATATGGAAGTTCCCAGGCTAGGGCTACGCCATAGCCACAGCCAATGCCAGATCAGAGCCGTGTCTGTGATCTACACTATAGATCTACACTATTTTTATTTTAAAAAGTAGTTCTCACTCTTGAATACTCCACTTAAGTTCCCAACTGTGCGATTTGTAGTCTAAATCAGAATTAAAAGTGAAAACTTTTTGTTTATGCCAAGAGTCAGAAAACCACAGCCTATAGGCTAATCTAATTCATGACTGTTTTTTGTTCTTGTTTTTGTTTTGGTTTTTAAACAAGGATTTTTTGGAACACAGCCTTGATCACTTATTTATTTACCATGACTGTTTCAGTCCTATAATACAGAGGTAAGTAGTTGCAACAGAGATTGTATGATCCAAAAAAACTGATATATTTCCTATGTGGACATTTAAAGTAAAAATGCCAACTTTGGTTTATAATTTATACCTCCATGGTAGAACTTACTATGCTGTTTCATAAATATTTACTTATGTATGCTTATCATACATAAATTAAATCAGAAACTGTTTCCTACAATGTTCCATAAATCCCAGCTTAAGCTAAATCCTGCCTTACTCTTCAAACTTATTGATTTATTTGCATCCTCTTCAATCTCTACTGACTTTTCTATTCAGTTATTTTAATGCTTTTAGAAAAGTGTTCTTAACTGGAGACCCTCACATAGGTTTTTCCCTCTGTCCAGAGCAACTTTCACTTTGCTATTCATAAGGCATGCTCTTTGTCATGCTTTGTATTTAAGTTTAATTATCATAGACTTTACCTCCTTCCTGAATATCATATGTAACCCCTAACCCTCATCCTCCACTCCTATTACTATTCTTTATCAAAATACCTTAATAGGAGTTCCCGGTGTGGCGCAGTGGTTAACGAATCTGACTAGGAACCATGAGGTTGTGGGTTCGGTCCCTGGCCTTGCTCAGTGGGTTAACGATCCGGTGTTGCCGTTAGCTGTGGTGTAGGTTGCAGACGGAGCTCGGATCCCGCGTTGCTGTGGCTCTGGCGTAGGCGGGTGGCTACAGCTCCGATTTGACCCCTAGCCTGGGAACCTCCATATGCTATGGGAGCGGCCCAAGAAATAGCAAAAAAAAGACAAATAAATAAATAAATAAAACTACTTAAAAATATATATATAAAAAAATACCTTAATATACTTAATTCATAGCACTTAACCAAAGTGGTACTATCAATTTACGTTTTTACTTGCTAATTATCTGATTATTTTGTGAATTTCCATGGAAGTGAGCAACACGTCTGCTTTTTCATCACTATAACCTCAGATGACCTAATAATTCTACCACAAATACTAGCACAGTTTCTGATTCTGAAATTGATAAACCTCTAGGTGGACTGATCAAGAAAAAAAGACACAAATTAAACAATTAAGAAATGAAGAAAGGATATCACTTCAAGTTCCATAGACATTCAAAGAAAAAGTGAATATTATAATACCTTTAATTTTGAGAATCAATTTCGAAGACTAATTCTTTGAAAATCACAAATTAGCAAAACTGATAAAGAAAAAATATGAATTTTGAATAAGCTTTTATTAAAGAAACTGAAATTATAATTAAAAATCATCCTTAAGAAAAATATCCATGCACAGATATCTTAACCAGTGAATTCTATCAAATATTTAGATATAAATAAAATGAATTCTTACAAACTCAGAAAATAAAGAAGGGAAAATTCCCTTATTGATTAATATGACTCCAATGTTAAATCTAGAAAAATATAAAGTTGAGGTCTCAAAATAAAACTAGAGACTCATACCGCTCATGAATATACAGGTAAAAATTCTTAAGAAAATACAAGCAAATTGAATGTTACAATGTGTAAAAAATATAATGCATTATGATCTATTGCAATTCAACTGGGATCACAAGTTAAATATCTGAAAATTGATCAATGTAATACCATATAATAAAATAAAATAGGAAAAACTTAAGATGATTTCAGTAGATGCAGAAAAAACATTTGACAAAACTGAACTCCCATTAATCCCATTCTTTTAAAGTATTAGTAGGGAGTTCCTGTTGTGGCTCAGCAGTAATGAACCAGACTAGCAGCCATGAAGATATGAGTTTGATCCCTGGCCTTGCTCAGTAGATTAAGGATCCTGAGCTGTAGTGTAGGTAGCAGATGCAGCTCAGATCCAGTGTTGCTGTGGCTGTGGCACAGGCCAGCAGCTGCAGCTCCAGTTCAACCCCTAGCCTGGGAACTTCCATATGCTGCAAGTGCAGCCCTAAAAAGCAGAATGAGTAAATAAATAGTAAAATATTAGTAAACTAGAAATAGAAAAATTTTCCTCAACCTGATTAAGAACATCTACAAAAAACCTGCAACCAACATACTCAATGGCGAAAGATTTAATTTTTCTAAGATTAAGAAAAAACCGAAAATAATAATAAAAAAATAAATAAATATAAAGGAATTAAAAAGAAAAAAAATACATCTAAGGATGACCTGACCCTCTTGCTGTACAGTGGGAAAATAATAATAATAAATAAATAAATAAATAAATATAAAGGAATTAAAAAGAAAAAAAAGAAAAAACCAAAAGGAATACCTGCGGTGGCATTAAGAATCCAACTGCAGGAGTTCCCGTTGTGGCTCAGTGGTAACAAATCCAACTAGTTCCTATGAAGATGAGGGTTTGATCCCTGCTCCCACTCAGTGGGTTAAGGATCTATTGTTGCCATGAGCTGCAGCGTGGGTGACAAATGCAGCTCGGGTCTGGTGATGATGTGGCTGTGGTGTAGGCCAGTGAGTACAGCTTAGATTTGACCCCTAGGCTGGAAACTTCCATATGCCACAGGTGCAGACTTAAAAATACAAAAAAAAAAAAAAAGGTTGGAAAAGAATAATTAAAACTACTATTTCCTATGATATTATGGTGTATGTAGAAATTCTAAGGGAATTACAAAACAGCAACTAGGACTAAGAAGTAAACTATCAAGATCATAGTATACAGTCAATATAAAAACCAAAAATTAATATTTTAATAATCTACCAATAAAATTAAAAAACTCAAAACCAAAATTATAAAATTTCACTTATAAAAGCTGCAAATAATTGGAGGTTCCCTTGTGGCTCAGTGGTAATGAACCAGATTAGTATTCATGAGAATGTGGGTTCAATCCCTGGCCTCACTAAGTGGGTTAATGATCCAGAATTATAAACTGTAAGTTGAAGACACGGCTTGGATCTGGTATTGCTGTGGCTGTGGCATAGGCTATCATCAGCTGCATCTCCAATTTGACACCTAGCCTGAGAACCTCCATATGCCACAGGAGCAGCCCTAAAAAAAAGGAAAAACATCAAAGAATTAAAATTCCTAGAAATCATTTCAACAAATGATGTGAACAATTTACACACTGAAAATTATAAAACATTGCAAAATGAAATTAAGATCTAAATAAATGGAGAAAGATAATATGTTCTTGCTAAGACACTAAATTTTGCTAAAAAGGCAATCTCCCCAAGTTGATCTATCCATTCACTATAATCCTATTCAAAATCATAGCATGCATTTTGTATAAAATTATCAATCTGATTCTAAAACTTATATGGAAAAGCAAGGGACCTAAAAATGAAAAAATAATTTTAACAGAGGACAAGTAGAAGAACCCTTACTGCCTGATTATAAGACTTAATATAAGCTATTATAATCAAGACAATGCTGTACTAACACAGGAATCAATCTATAGATATACACAACATAAAAGAGAATTTAGAAAGAGACTCATAATTATTGACCAACTGATTTTTACAAACTTACTGAGGTAATTCAGTGGGAAAAACAGCCCTTGCAACAATGGCACTAGCTATCTGTATGGAAATAAAAGAACATCCGGAGTTCCCTTTGTGGCGCAGTGGTTAACGAATCTGACTAGGAACTATGAGGTTGCGGGTTTGATCCCTACCCTTGCTCAATGGGTTGACGATCTGGCATTGCTTTGATCTGTGGTGTAGGTAGCAGACGCGGCTCAGATCCCGCGTTGCTGTGGCTCTGGCATAGGCCAGCAGCTACAGCTCCGATTCGACCCCTAGCCGGGGAACCTCCATGTGCCGTGGGAGCGGCCTAAGAAATGACAAAAAAAAAAAAAAAAAAAAAAGAACGTCAGCCCTTATTTTACACCATATACAAGAGAAAAACAATAATTTGAATCACAGACCTAAATGTAAAAGCTGAAATTCTAAAACTTTTAGAATAAAACATAGGAGAAAATTATTATTATAAATTTACTTATTAAAACCTTTGCTCTTTGAAAGATACAATGAATAAAATAAAAGGGAGAGGTACAAATTGAGGGAAAATATTTACACAAAATACATCTGAGAATGGGAGAAACTCACAAAACTCAGTAAGACAGCCAAAAAAATTTTAAGGGGCACAAAAGGAGACGTAAAAGTGGTAAATAAGCACATGAAAAGATGCACAACCTTATTATAGAAATGAAACTTAAATTCACAGTGAGATACCACTACCCACTCACAAAATAGCTAAAATTTAAAAGATGAGAGCCCTGAATGTTAATGAAGAATGGGAGTAAACAGTACATGCATGCATGGCCCAATAGGAATGAAAGCTGGTACAGATTATTTGGAGAACTGTCAGTCTGTTTCTTATGAAGTGAGACATAATACAGTACGACCCAGCAATCTCACTTCTATGTGTTTACCCAAGGGAAATCTAAACAATGTCCAAATAAAATTGTACATGAATGTTCATAAAAGGATCATTTACAAAAGTCAAAAACTCAAAACAATTCAAATGGCTATGGCCTGGTAAATGGATAAACAAATTGTGGTATAGTCACACCATGGAATACCACTTAACAATAAAATGGAATAAAATACTAATGCTTGTAACAACATGAGTGAATTTCAAAAAAAAAAATATTAACATAATTGAAACAAAGTTAAGCACAAAAAAGATTCATGCTATATGATTCTTTTTCTATAAATTTCTGGTAAATGCCAAACTCTAATGAAAGAAAGTAGATTAAAAGATACATTGGCCCAGGGATGGGAAAAAATGGACTACACAGGAGGTGAAGGGTCTTTTCAGGGTAATGAAATGTTTTGTCTTTTGATTGTGGTGACAGTTAAACAAGTGTATACAATTGCCAAAATCTATCAAACTGGGCACTTTAATGTGGGAACTTAATTTTACATAAATGATAACAAGGCTTGGATTAAAAAAACAGAAGCTCAGTAGTAACTGTGATGCCACCAAGGGAAGTGGATAACAAAATCCTTAGAGCTCTATAAATGAGAGAGAGAAACAGTATATGTGAAGAAAATAAAACAAATGAAACCAAAAATGACATCATAAGAAAAAGAAAGTGGTATACCATGACGTTTCAGTGATATCTAAAACCCTTGTAGTCAGGTACCTATACCATGTTTTTGGAAAGGCTTGAATATGTATAAACACACACATACACTTTGCACACAAAGAGCAAGGCCACAGTATTCCTACAATCTGCATTAATCCAACTGGCCTTCTATTCTTTTATGTAGAATGTTGAATGTTCTTAATTTTATGTAAAGCTTCAAGAGCCTGACTTATTTTCTGACAAAATTACTGTTTCCAATCTCCCACCCCCACCCACTGAACACATTTTCTGAAAATACCCTCTATGAGTAAATCAAAGGATGTTGAGTTTATGTGTGCAGCAGTTCTGCAGGTCACTAATATTCAAGCCCATATATTGCATTGATTGAGAACTGAGGTTCTACTATCAGACTATTCTGAGTTTGAGTGCCAAATCCAAGTCCTAATAAATACTGGCAAACCCTAGTTTCTTCATCTGTTAAAATCGGGGTGAGGGAGGCTTAGGAACAATAACACCCACCTCATTAGATATAATTAGATGTTGTAAATATTAAAAGTGATAACAAATATAAAGCTCAATAAATGTCAACATTTTTATCATAGCCTATATCTTAAGATATTCGCAAATCCCTTAAAAACACTAGAGCAAATAATTTTCCCCATAAAACACAGTAAAGTGTAACCAAAAATTTTAAGCAATCCTTTTAGGCTCTTAATGATTCTCTGATACATATGACTGGAGTCATTTACAAAGCTATTAAAATAAATTTTATCTCTAAAATAAAATCTACCATATATTAATTTTAATTTACTATAGCATGTTAACTGTGTATTTGCCTGAGTCAGTGAACTTTTTATGTAGTGCTTATACTTCAACTGAAAGTTTTTAAGAATAGACATCAGGATCTAACTGATGTGGTTTTATCTGCTATTTAGAGAAATACAAACAGGGTGATTTACTCAAAAATGTATAAAGGTAACAAGTAGATTATTTGAGAATTACTAATCCTATTTTACGGTTTGGGAAGAATACATGCTTATTAAATAATTGGTATAAATGTATCAGGGATTACTTTCAGTCATAAAATTAGGTTACTTTCATTTTTTTTTTACATATTCACTCACCTAGTGAAGGACATCTTTGGTTGCTTCCAAGTTTTGGCAATTATGAATAAAGTTTCTATAAATATCCATGTGCAAGCTTCTGTGGGGATATAAGTTTTCAATTTCTTTGGATAAATGCAAAAGAGTATAATTGCTGGATGATAAATATGAAGAGAATATTGAGTTCTGTAAGAAACCACCAAACTACCTTCCAAAGCATCTGTGCCATTTTGCATTTCCACTAAAAATGAATGAGG
Organism: Sus scrofa; assembly: GCF_054392235.1. Classification (NCBI taxonomy): domain Eukaryota; kingdom Metazoa; phylum Chordata; class Mammalia; order Artiodactyla; family Suidae; genus Sus; species Sus scrofa. The sequence continues at coordinate 54,188,108 of NC_139386.1, forward strand.
GGTCCTGTTTTCCACATCTTCACAAATATTTGAAATGGTCAGTGTTCAGCCATCCTGATAGGTGCATAATGGTATCTCCTTGTTGTTTTAATTTGTATTTTCCTGATGACATGTGATGCAGAATATCTTTTCAGATGCTAATTTGTCATCAACATATCTTCTTTAATGAAGTATCTGTTAAGGTCTTTGGTCTAGTTTTTAAATGGGTTTGTTTTCTTATTGTCAAGTTTTAAGAATTTGTTATATCTTTCGGATAAGAGTTCCTTATCAGATGTGTCTTTTGCAAATAGTTTCTCTCAGTTTCTCAAGGTATCTTAACTCCTCATTCTTTTGACATGGTCTTTCTCAGCACAGAAGGTTTTAATTTTAATAAACTCTATTTTATCAATTATTTCTTTTGTGGATCATGTCTTTGGTGCTACATCTAAATTAGTGAATTTTCTATATTTTATCAAAATGTGTTTAAAATATGAAAATAAATCCACACTGAGATACAAATTGAGAAGTGAGCTAGACATCCACTAAAGAAGTAAAGAAATGTGTAAAGTGAATGTGGTATAAAACAACCTCCAACCCTGCCGGAGTCATTGAAAGCCAGAAAGAGAACAGAAGCTTAGGCTGGACAGCTCTCTTACTCAGAGATGACAGCTGAGACCCAGGAGCTGAGACCCAGGAGCTGGTGACACTGCTAAGAGCCGTGGGAATAATCACCTTGAGGGCAAGAAGACTGTTCATACCAAAACTGAAGTAATTCTTCTTGGTATATTGTTTGATTTGCGTCATTCTTTAAAGTAATACATTTCCAAATGTTATAAATTCTGTCTCAAGCATAAAGGCAACCAAAAAAGTAGTCAGAAGAGAAAACAAATGCTTGAGAGCTGTTGATAAATCTGCCTTTTAGAATGTATAAGTATCAAAATCACAGAAAATAACAAAAATTGAGTAATATGTGTTTGTGGGAGTGCAGTTATTTATTATAAGTAAAGTTATTCAATCAGAAAGATTTTTCTGTCAAGCACCTTAAATTGTTACATTTTTCAATAACACTGCAAGAATCTGGTACATCACCACATTGTGCTTATATTCTATTGTTACTCTGTAAAAAAATGACTGTTAACCTGAGAATCAGATGGTAGGTGGTCCAAGCTGAGATTTTGAGACCATATGCAGCCTTTGGGACAGGCAATAGCTTTAGAAACACAGCTCTATAGGACCACCTATAGGAGACATCTATTTTGCTTCTAAATAAAAGTTATTTCTATAGTGAAAAGCTAATTTATATGAAATACCAAAGTATTAAGAAATATTTTTAGGAGAGTAATAATTTGGAATTAGATGTTCAGAGTTATTATAGTTTTCATTCTGACACTTTCTTATTTAAACTGAGGGAAATATATTGCCCATATTATAAATAGACAAGAAAACAAATACTCATTTTCTTTAGTGATTAATGATAAAATGTTGATTAAAACCAGAAAATGTGACCTTATTTTTAGGTTTACTTTATGAATTAATAACTCATTGATAGATTCAAAACTTGAACTGATTCTAAGACATGATCATAATATTTCCATAAGTAAAAAAAAAAAAGAAGAAGAGAAATTACATTGTTTGTGTGCTTTGTTATTTGGAATGTTCAGTTTGAGTATATGTATACTCAAATTCAAATGCCTAGATTGCATAGATTGAACTTTTTTCTATAAAAGGATATTCATTTGCTGCATAGAGAGATATAAGAATACAGTTACTAAAACAAATGAACCTTTCCACAGAAAACAAAATCATGGACTTGGAGAATAGACTTGTGGTTGCCAAGTGGGAGGGAGAGGGAGTGGGGTAGATTGGGAGTTTAGGGATAATAGATGAAAACTATTGCCTTTGGAATGGATTATCAATGAAATCCTGCTAGGTAGCACTTGAAACCATCTAGTCACTTATAATGGAGCATGATAATGTGAGAAAATAGAATGTATACATGTATGTGTAACTGGGTCACTATACCATACAATAGAAAAAAATTGTATTGGGGAAATAACAATAAAAAAGAATTAAAAAAAGCATGTCATTTACAAACATTGAAATTAAGATAAGTTACAAGGATTTTGTGTATGTTCTGTGAAATGAAAGCAAAGAGACATGCTTACTTATCAGGAACACTAAATTCATAATGTTTTATAAATCTAATTTCAAGTAAATCCACTGGTCAATATAAATTTGTTTCGCTTTTTTAAAAATTCTATTGGAGTTAGTTGATTTACAATGTTGTGATAAATTCTTCTATACAATAAAGTGGTTCAGTTTTATATATGTGTGTGTGTGTGTATATATATATATATATATATATATATATATATATCCATTATTTTCCCATATAGGTTATTACAAACAATTGAATAGATTTCCCTTTGCTACACAGTGAGTTCTTGTTAATTATCTATTTTATACAATAGAGTGTATATGTTAATCACCTTCCTTTCTCTTAATTCATCCCTCCTGACCACGGTTTTCCCTATGGTAACGGAAAGTTTGATTTTGAAATCTGTGGGTTTGTTCCTGTTTTGTAAATAAGTTATTTTATATAGTTTTTATTAGTTTCCACAGATAAGAGATACCATATGATGTCTGTCTTTGACTTACTTCACTTAGTATGATAAACTCTAGGTCCATTCATATTGCTAAAAATGGCATTATCTCATTCTTCTTTATGGCTGAGTAATATTGTTCTCTCTGTGTGTGTGTGTGTGTGTGTGTGTGTGTGTGTGTGTGTGTGTGTGTGTGTGTGTGTGTGTGTGTCTCCCATATTTTTTTATCCATTCTTCTGTCAGTGGACATTTAGGTTGCTTCCATATCTTGGCTCTTATAAATAGCACTGCAATGAACATTGGGATGCATGTGTTTTTTGGATTATGGTTTTCTTTGGATAGAGGCCCAGAAGTGAGATTGATGGATCATATGGTAGTTTTATTTAAGGTTTTTCAAGGAACCTTCATACTGTTCTCAATAGTAGTTGGACAAATTTACATATCCAACAATAGTGTAGGAGGGTTCCCTTTTCTTCAAACCCTCTAGCATTTGTTAGTAGACTTTTTAATGATGGCCATTCTGACTGTGTGAGGTGGTCCCTTATTGAAGTTTTGCTTTGCATTTCTCTAATAATCAGAGAATCTTTTCTCTAAGATTCTCTTCAAAGATGTTGAAAATCTTTCCATATTTCTTTTGGCCATCTATCTGTCTTCTTTGGAGAAATGTCTATTTATATCTTTTGTCCCTTTTTTGATTGGGTTGTACAGAGTTCTTTACATAATGCTACATGAGATATTTATATACTTTGGAGATTAATCTCTTGTCAGTTGCTTCATTAGAAAAGATTTTTTCTATTTAGATGGGTTATCTTTTCATTTTTTATAGTTTTCTTTGCAAAGACTTTTAAGTTTAATTAGGCATGATTTGTTTATTTTTTGTCACAAGACATGTTTCCTTGAAAACTCCATCTTGTCCTTCTTTATCCCATCTTCTTGTCTTACTTTATCCCATCTTCCTTCTTGGAGAAACAGTCACAGTGCTGGTAAATGACTTAAGTTTAAGAGCAAAGACCTAAAGGCATAAGTGACTTAAGCTTAAGAACTGTTATGTGCCTAGAGGTCAGAGTAAGAGCTTAACCCTTTACCACCTAAGTGGCTTTTTAAATAGTAAAAGAACTTATATAATAGTAAACAAACCCTGTATCATCCACCCATAGCCACTCCTCACTTGATCTCACAATAAAAGCAGTGTGGTTTCTTGAGGCAGGGCGCTCTTGGTCCCTGAGACCTTGAGTCCCCCGCGCACTTGGTCCCAGAGACCTTGAGTCCCCCGCGCGCTTGGTCCCAGAGACCTTGAGTCCCCCGCGCACTTGGTCCCAGAGACCTTGAGTCCCCCGTGCTCTTGGTCCCTGAGACCTTGAGTCCCACGCTCTTGGTCCCTGAGACCTTGAGTCCGCCGGCTCCCACCTTTACTTAAGATAAATGTCCTCTGTGTCTTGTTTTATGTTAACTATTTTTCCTTAAGTTCCACAGCACCCGTTCTTCAGCCCCATCCTGCTGAGCTGGCCCCGACAATTTTTGTTTTTATTTTCATTACTATAGGAAATGGATCCAAAGAGATATTGCTGTAGTTTATGTCAGGGAGTGTTCTGCCTATATTTTCCTCTAGGATTTTTATAGTATCCAGCCTTAACATTTGAATTAGTGACACATTTTTTAAATGCAATGTCTAGATTATTTCCCCTCATTTATGTTTTTAGAAGATAAGATTAAAAGCTGAATTTTATTGCCATTAATGTTATTGCTGTTTCCTCAAGAGAAATCTCACCAACCCACACTGACACGTAAAGCAATGAAAGTCAATATGGAGATTGGCTTTCTAGAAATTAGACTAATGCATCAAGGTAAATTTTAGTGAAAAGTGACTTGTTTATTCTCTAAATTATCTACTGAACAATTAATGGGACTGTAAATGACAAACATAAGCTCAAATGACAAGAAAATGGGGGGGATGGAACAGTACATTCTCATCTTGTGAAACCAAATGAGAATGTACTAATTCATAAGTCGTATAGATTACTTTAATAGGAAGGGTTCACTTACAGCAATGTAATTTGTCCAAACAGAGAATATTGTCATTCCATTTGTTCATTAAGGAGTTTTGCCAATAATTTTTATCACCAAATTTTTAGCCTTACATAGAATGGATTTATAGTTTTTGCATTTTAAGATAGGATTAGACTTAATTTAAGGTGGTCTACTTATTTTTATTAACTCTCCTAGTATGTCAGATATGTAAAAAATATAATGCACCTGCATATTTTAAAAAATAACAATAAAAAGAAACTGAACACCCATGTATTCATCACTTAGCTCAAGAATAAAATATTTCCAAGATAGTGTCCAATATGGTATGGCAGGAGGACCCTGAACTCACCTTCTTCTCCTGAGCAAAACATCAAGCTATTTATAGAGCAACTATTAATGAGCATGATTTGAAAACTTACAGAATTTGTATCCTTTTTTTGTCATTTTTTTAGGGTCACACACTAAAACTTCCCAGGCTATGGGTCGGATCAGAGCTGCAGCTGCTGGCCTATATCCCAGCCACAGCAACACAAGATCCCATCTGCAATCTACACCACAGCTCACGGCAATGCTGGATCCATAACCCACTGAGTAAGGCCAGGGACTGAACCCATGTCCTCATGGATACTAGTCGGGTTCATTAACTACTGAGCCACAATGGGAACTCCCAGTATTCTTCAACTAAATATACAAAGGAAGAAGTACTGTGAGAAAAGTAGGAGGTGCAGAGATGCAGTATAATCAAGACCCATACCAAAAGGGTAGGGGCTCACAAATGAGGGAATAATTATAATTGTAGAGTTCTCCCCAAGGAGTGAGAGGACCAAGCCCCAAACTGGGCACCCAAACCCAGGGGTCCTGCACCTGGAAGATGAGCCCCCAGAATGTCTGGCTTTGAATAAAAGTAGCACTTAGTTTAGGGCTGTTGGAAATAGACACTCTATTCTTAAAGAGCACACTTAAAATCTCACACATTATGAGATCCAGGGTAGAAGCAGTAATCTGAAAGGATCCTGAGTCAGACCCCCACTTGATGATCTTGAAGAGCTTCCCAAAGAAGCATAAAAACAATTGAAAATCACCCAGGTCCAGACCTGGCACCACCTATGAGTGGGCCGGCACTAGATCCAGAAGCCACTGGCCACAGTCTAACCAACTAGTAGGCCAGAGCTGGAATTTCCATGACCAATGACCAAAGACCAAGGACATGGATTTGCTAATCAATGAGCTGGCACTAGCTTTAGGACCTGGCCTCACCCACTAGAAGGTGTGTACCAACCCAAGGACCTCCAGGGCCTTCCCCCCATCAACAAGTAAGTAGAGACCAGACCAGGAATACCCAGGACCATGCAGCCAGTCATATAAAGACCTGGCCTAGCCATCAGCAGGCTGGCATCGTCTCAGGACACCATGGGTCTTGGCCCTGCCCACCAGCAGGCCATCACTGGCTTAAAGACCCCTGGCTTCACATCCAACCTGAATCTGGCTCTCCCCATCAGTGTGCCAACCCTAGCCTAAGGATCCATTGGAGCTCTGCCGCCAGGCAACTCATGACCAAGTTTAGCCATGAGCAGGCCAGCACCAGGACTGGGACTCCCCTAACCCCATAGCAAGCTGTGCCAGGACCCAGCCCCAGCCACTTGCAGCCAGCAGCCTCTGCCAAAGATAGCCTGGCAACCAAACAAACTGGGCCATACATACCTACCTGCATTGTACACTTGCCATTCTGAAACTACAGGAGGACCCATACAGCCCACATAGAGGGTACTTGTAAAGCATATAGCCCCACCATAGGATTTCTCTATATAAGACTACTTCTCCAAAGTCAGGAAACTAATCAACCTACCAAATACATAGATATAAAAACAGCAAATTAGGCAAAAGGAAGCAACAGAGCAATATGTTCTGTTTTTTTCTTCTTCCCTATCTGTGACATATGGGATTACCTGGGCCAGGGACTGACTCAGAGCTGTGTCTGTGGCTTATACCACAGCCATGGCAACACTAGATCTGCGTCACATTTGTGACCTATGCCACAGCTTGCAGCAATTCAGATCCTTAAACCACTGGCCAATATCAGGGATCCAACCTGCATCCTCACAGCACACTGGGTCCTTAATATACTGAGCCACAACAGGAACACCAAGGAATATGCTCTAAACAATGGAAGAAGGTACTACCACAGAAGAGCTATAAGTGAAGTGAAGATAACCCATTTACTTGATAAAGAGTTCAAGGCAATGTCATAAAAATGCTTAAAAAATTCAGGAGAAGAATCGATAAAATCAGTGAGAAGTTTAACAAAGAATTGGAAAATATAAACAAGAAAAATCAGCTGAAGAATATAATAATTGAAATTAAAATGTAGTCAAAGGAATCAACAGTATATTAAATGATACAGAATAAAAACTCAGTGAACTGGAAGAAATTGAAGGGAGAACAACCCAAGCTGAACAACAATAACAATATAGAATATTTAAAAAATGAGAAGTTTATGAGACTTCTGGGATAGAATTAAGCACAATAAAATTCTCGTCAAGGGTACCAGAAAGGGAAGAGAAAAAGAACTGGGCAGAGAATATAATTGAAGAAATAATAGCTTAAAACTCCCCTAAACTGGAAAAAGAAAAATATATCTAGGCCCAACAAGCAAAGGGGGTCCCCAGTTGGATCAACCTAAGAAGACAACTATAATGTCTAAATAGACATTTCTCTAAAGAATACAGAGAGATAGCCAATATATATACATATATGTATATGAGAAGATGCTTAGCATCACTAATTATTAGAGAAATGCAATTTAAGATTGAAAGGAGGTATTGCGTCACATCAGTCAGAATGGTCATCATCAAAAAGTCTACAAAAAATAAATGCTGGAGAAGGTGCAAAGAAAAGGGAATCCTCCCACACTCTTGGTGGGAATGTAAAATGGGACAGTATGTAAGTTCCTTAAAAAACTAAAAATAAAACTACCATATGATCCAGCAATCCCACCCCTGGGCCTTTATCCAGAGAAAAACATAATCCAAAAAGATATGTGCACCCCAATGTTAATTGCAGCACTACTTATAATAGACAAGAGGTGGAAACAACCGAATGTTTATCGACAGAAGAATGGATAAAGATGCGATATGTATATGCTATGGAATATTACTCAGCCATAAAAAGGAATGAAATAATGTCATCATTTCAGCAACATGGATTGAACAAGAGATATAATACTAAGTGAAGAAAGTCAGACAGAGAAAGACAAAAATTATGTGATATCACTTATACATGGAATTTTAAAAATAGGATACAAATGAACTTATTTCCAGAGCAGAAACCAACTCATAGACTTTGAAAACAAATTTATGGTTACCAAAGGAGACAGGTGAGGGGAAGAAATGGATTGGGGGTTTGGGACAGGCATATGCACACTATGGTAGATGGAATAACTGGCCTACAGGGACCTGCTGTGTATCATGGGGAACTTTATCCAATATTCTGTGATGATCTAAATGGGAAAAGAATCTGAAAAAGAATGACCATGTGTATATGCATAACTGAACAACTTTGGTGTAGAGCAGAAATTATCACAACATTGTAAGTCAACTGTATGTCAATACAACTTTTAAAAATGAAAAAAAGAAAATAAAATAGGAGATGGTCCAAATAAAATTAGAAACAAAAATGGAGAAGATCCGAGTTCTGTCATGGCTCAGCAGTAACAAGCCCAACTAGCATCCATGAGGTTACTGGTTTGATCCCTGGCCTCATTCAGTAGGTGAAGGATTTGGCTTTGCCATGAGCTATGGTGTAGGTTGCAGACACAGCTCAGATCCCACAGTACAGTGGCTGTGGCATAGCCTAACGGCTGGAGCTCCAATTCAACCCATAGCCTAGGAACTTCCATATGCCATGGGTGTGGTCCTAAAAAGACAAAGAAAAAAAATAGGGAAGATAAAGTGATACTGTAGGCATACAAAGGATTATAAGATAATGCTACAAATAATTATACACTAATAAAATGGACAACCAAGGAGAAAGTGACAAATTCCTAGAAATGCGCAATTAATGTGACAGAATCATGAATAAGTAGAAAACATGTACAGACAAATTACCAGTAATAAAATTGAATTAGTAATTAAGAAAATAAAAAGCTCCCCAAAGACAAAAGTCTAGGACTAAATGACTTCGCAGGTGAATTATACCAAACATTTAGAGAAAAGTTAGAATTATAGACACGTGTGTGTGTGTGTGTGTGTGTGTGTGTGTGTGTGTGTATCTGGGTCACTTTGCTGTAGAGTAGAAATTGACAGAACAAAGCAAATGAAAAAACACAACTAAGAATCTGAATCATTGATACAGGCAACATACACGTAGTTGCCAGAAGGGAAGGGGCTAGAGGGAGAAGAGAAATAGGTGAGAGATATTAAGAAGGTCAAATCTTCAGTTACAAAATAAATGAGTCATGGGTATACACAGTATAGAAAATACAGTAAGTATGTGATACCTTTGTATCATGATTTATCATGGTTATTTTGAAATTTATCAAAATATCAAATTACTATGTTGTATACTAGGAACTTACCATAGTGTTATAGGTCAATTATGCTTCAGAACACCATAAAAACAAACTCATAGAAAAACATTAGATTTGTGGTTTCCAGAGGTGTAGGGTAGGGGAGAATTGAATGAAGGTAGTCAAAAATTACAAACTTCCATTTGTAAGAAAAATAAGCACTAGGGTAAGGTAAAACATGAAAAATGTAATTAGGACTGCTGTTATGTTATATATGAAAGTTGTTAAAAGAGTAAATCACAAGGAAAAAATATTTCTCCAACTTCTTTAGTATTGCATCTACATGAAATGATGGATTTTTTTGATAAATAATAATTTCAATGGTATATAACTCAAACCATCATGTGCTGTATGCTGTAAGTATATATAAGTATATATATATATATATATGTCTATACATATGTATCTATTTAGTGCTTTATGTCAGTTATATCTCAATAAAACTCAATTATATCTCAATTTTCAAGACATTCCATTCTGTTTTCTTTATATTTTGCTATACACGTATGTATTCTTATATAAATAACATTATCTTCAGTATTACTTGTTTGGGAATTTCATACAAAAGGAATAATGCTGTATGTCACTAAACTCACTTTGTTATTTTACATTTAGTATGTTTCTGAGTTTTATCCACGGTGATATGCATGAATTGTTGTAAGAGTCTATTCATTAACTGCAACATACAGTTCCATTTATAGATATGCTGCTACTTTTCTACATCCCACTGTTACCATGCATTTATAAGGTTTACAGTATTTCTATCTAGAAAAATGCTACTGTGAATAATCTTACATATGCCTCAGTACATATATGTGTTAATAGTTGCTCTGTGGTATATGCCTAGGAGCAGATTGTAATTACATGAATATGCAACTGTGCTAAGGAACACTAATTGCATTCAAAGTGTTTGCATTGTTTTATACTCTCAAAACCAGTGTGTAATAACTATTGTACTTCATTCCTGCCAAATGTTTTTATTTTCCCATTTAGTGATGTTTTCAATCTGTATGGCATGTGCTGGTATTCCACAATAATTTTAACTTGTATTCTCCTGTTTTTCATATGTGTTTTGTTCATTACTATTTCCTCCTCTATAAAATTATACAGTCTAATTATGCCTTTGAACTTTTAAAATTAGCGTTACAAGACAAAATATTTCCCTTTTTCAGAGTGATAATTTGGGGCATGTTTTCCAATATAAAATATCTCTCTAGAATATTGAATCCTTGTGTGTGAAATAGTCAATAAAAATTAACTCTACTCTGTTCCAGGTGGACTCCGGGGGGGGGGGGGGAGGCGCTAAATTCCGTGGTAACCAGTTACTACCAGAAACCAGAAAATTACTGGTTTTTTTTAGAAGTTCAATAATTAGTTTCTTCAAACTCCCACCATCTGCCTCAGATATGTCAGGAAAAGAGTTAATCCCTGTCAAGTCAAGCCCTGTGGAATTCAACCTAGTATTATAAAACAGAATGCTTAATCAAAAAAATTAAAATAATTTCAGGGCAGTAAAACATATAAGCCAGATTTTCACCTTAAACGTAACTTCTGAATCATTGTGGTTTACACCTTATCCACAATATTTCAGTCCTAACATAGATTGTAATAGATTAATTCCTATAAATAATGACTAGATTAGATTAATTCCTATAAATAATGACTAGATTCTACTATTCTGTACATATTCCTTCAGTACCTACATTCTACTAGAAACCATATACTAGGCATTAAATAAAAAATGATGAGGAAACATGTCCCAACCTTCAGGAAGATTCCAGTTTAATAACAAAATTATAACATTTGATCATGCAAACAAACTATTCTTAGAGAAAAGTTTATATACATGTTTGCTCATAGAGGTTCAAAGAGCTAATTGCAGGTTTTTACCTGGTGTGTCAGAAAAAGCCTTCATAGAGGAAGTTGAAAAGTTGTTTGAAAGAAACATGCTCAAGGCAGAGGGAAGAGCACTAGCATAGGCACATGAAATAGCAGCCTGGTTGGAGAACTACAGTTGATTTGGCATGGCTAGGTCTTAGAACACAAAAAGATAGGGACCAAATATAAGGTTTACAGTATTTCTATCTAGAAATAGAATGCTGATATAGCATTCTAGGGAGTTTAGTAAAAAAAAATATATATATATATATATAAACATGAATATGAATATGAACATATACATAAACATGAACATATATAAACATGAATATATATATAAACATGAATATATATAAACATGAATAGGAATTAGATTATACACACTCAGAAAGAATAATTAAGAAGATTTTAATGAAGGAATTACTTACTGGAGTTTAGACCAAATTGAGGGAAAACTACAAGGGAGTAAAGACCAATGAGAGACAGTGGGAAGTTGTTACCACCAGTAGGTCTGAAAGTACCAGGGAAAGGAAGGGTCCTTTTTATATCAAGAGGGCTATAGTTGTACAAGAGGTTCTACAATATCATTCAATGTAAGGGCATAGCCAACATTGTCTACTTGGCAAGAGAGGACCCAAAGAAGTAATAACTATGACTTCAATCTCCTTCCATCCACTTTTATCCTCTAGTGTCTTCTATTGCACTAAATTCAACAAGATGCCCAGGAGGAGTAGCTGACAGTTTATATAGGTTATCCTTCTGGGGTACAGATCAGGGTAGAAAGGAATAAAGACGTGTATGTGTATATGTGTATGTATCTCACCTACTATGTGTACAACTCTGTACATTTATGTACCTCATACGCACTCTTAAGCATCATAAAAATTATGGGAACTAGATATACTTAACACATTTTAAAAATAAAGAAATTCAGTTTAGATAAATTGTCAATGATCACATAAGCAAGTTAGTTTTTTTTTAATTTATTTTTTATTGTTATTTCCCCAAACACACTTTTTTTCCCACTATACAGCATGGGGACCCAGTTACACATACATGTATACACAATTTTTTCTCCCATTGTTGGGCTGTGTTGTAAGATTCTAGACATAGTTCTCAGTGCTATACAGCAAGATCTCATCGCTAATCCATTCCATGAGCAATAGTTTGCATCACTGACCCCAAGCTCCCTATCACTCCCACATCCTCCCCTCCTCCTGGGCAACCACAAGTCTATTCTCCAAGCCCATGATTTTCTTTTCTGTGGAAAGGTTCATTTGTGCTGTATATTAGATACCAGATATGAGCGATATCATATGGTATTTGCCTTTCTCTTTCAGACTTATTTCACTCAGTATGAGTCTCTAGCTCCAGCCATGTTGATGCAAATGGCATTATTTCATTCATCTTTATGACTGAGTAGTATTCCATTGTGTATATATACCACTTCTTACTAATCCAATCGTCTGTGGATGGACATTTGGGTTGTTTCCATGTCTTGGCTATTGTGAATAGAGCTTCAATGAACATGTGGCTGCATGCGTCTTTTTCAAGGAAAGTTTTGTGTGGATATATGCCCAAGAGTGGGATTGCTAGATCATATGGTATTTCTATGTATAGTTTTCTAAGGTACCTCCATACTGTTCTCCATAGTGGTTGTACCAGCTTCCATTCCCACCAACAGTGCATTCCCTTTTCTCCACAACCCATACAGCATTTGTTATTTGTGGACTTATTAATGATGGCCATTCTGACTGGCATGAGGTGGTATCTCATGGTAGTTTTGATTTGCATTTCTCTAATAATCAAGGATGTGGAACATTTTTTCATGTGCTTCTTGGCCATCTGTATATCTTCCTTGGAGAATGGTCTATTCAGGTCTTTTGCCCATTTTTCTATTGGGTTGTTGGCTTTTCTGATGCTGGGTTGTATAAGTTGCTTGTATATTCTAGAGATTAAGCCCTTGTCCATTGCATCGTTTGAAACTACTTTCTCCCATTCCGTAAGTTGTCTTTTTTTTGTTTTCTTTTTGGTTTCCTTTGCTGTGCAAAAGCTTTTCAGTTTGATGAGGTCCCATTGGTTTATTTTTGCTCTTATTTCTGTTGCTTTGGGAGACTGACCTGAGAAAATATTCATGAGGTTGATGTCAGAGAATGGTTTGCCTATGTTCTCTTCCAGAAATTTGTTGGTGTCTTGTCTTATATTTAAGTCATTCAGCCATTTTGAGTTTGTTTTCATGCATGGTGTGAGGGTGTGTTCTAGTGTCATTGATTTGCATGCAGCTGTCCAGGTTTCCCAGCAATTCTAGCTGAATAAACTGTCTTTTTCCAATTTTATGTTCTTGCCTCCCTTGTCAAAGATTAATTGACCGTAGATGTCTGGGTTTATTTCTGGGTTCTCTATTCTGTTCCATTGGTCTGTATCTCTGTTTTGGTACCACTAGCACACTGTCTTGATGACTGGCTTTGTAATATTTCTTGAAGTCTGGAAGAGTTATGCCTCCTGCTTCGTTTTTGTTTCTCAGGATTGCTTTGGTGATTCTGGGTTTTTTGTGGTTCCATATAAATTTGTGGATTGTTTGTTCTAGTTCTGTGAAAATTGTCATGGGTAATTTGATAGGGATTGCACTGAATCTGTAGATTGCTTTGGGTAGTATGGCCATTTTTACAATATTGATTTTTCCAATCCAGAAACATGGAATATCTTTCCATTTCTTTACATCTTCTTTAATTACCTTGATTAATGTTTTATAGTTCTCTGCATATAGGTCTTTTACCTCCTTGGTCAGATGTATTCTGAGGTATTTGATTTTTTGAGGTGCAATTTTAAAGGGTATTGTATTTCTATATTCCTTTTCTAACATTTCATTGTTAGTATACAGAAATATGACTGATTTCTGAATAGTAATCTTATATCCTGATACTTTGCTGAATTTGTTGATTAGTTCAAGTAGTTTTGGGGTTGCATCCTTAGGGTTTTCTATGGATTATGTCATCTGCACACAGTGACAGTTTTATCTCTTCTCTTCCTATATGGATGCCTTTTATTTCTTTTGTTTGTCTGATTGATGTGGCTAGGTCTTCCAATACTATGTTGAATAGCAGTGGTGAGAGTGGGCATCCCTGTCTTGTTCCAGATTTTAATAGGAAGGCTTATAATTTTTCTCCATTGAGTATTATATTTGCTTTGGGTTTGTCATAAATGGCTTTGATTATGTTAAGGTATGTTCCCTATATACGCACTTTGGTGAGAATTTTTATCATAAATGGATGTTGGGCTTTGTTAAATGCTTTTTCTCCATCTATTGAAATGATCGTATGGTTTTTGACTTTTGTTAATGTGGTGTATGACGTTGATTGATTGTGTTAGGTTTTTAACTCAGGATTTTTTGAAAGGAATGTTCTAATCTAAAATGTTTTCTGGAGTTCCTGTCGTGGCACAGTGGTTAACTAATCTGACTGGGAACCATGAGGTTGCGGTTCGGTCCCTGCCCTTGCTCAGTGGGTTAACGATCTGGCGTTGCTGTGAGCTGTGGTGTAGGTTGCAGACACGGCTCGAATCTCATGTTGCTGTGGCTCTGGCGTAGGCCAGGAGCTACAACTCTGATTCGACCCCCAGCCTGGGAACTTCCATATGCCGTGGGAGTGGCCCAAAGAAATAGCAAAAAAAGACAAAAAAAAAATAATAATAATAAAATGAAATAAAATAAAATGTTTTCTCTTGGATGTGGAGAAAAGGGAACCCTCCTACAGTGGTTGGTGGGAATGTAAACTGGTAAAATTACTATGGAAAACAGTAAGGAAGTTCCTCAGAAAACTAAATATGGAAATACCATACGATCTGGCAATCCTACTCCTGGGCAAAACAATTTTTCAAAAAGATACATGCACCCTAATGTTCATAGCAGAACTATTCACAACAGACAAGACATGGAAACATCATAAATGCCCATCAATGGATGAATGTATTAAGAAGATGTAGTACATATTATATATACAATAGACTACTACTCAGCCATTAAAAAAAAAAAAGACATTTGTAGCAACATGGACACAACCAGAGATTATCATAAGCCAGTAAGCCAGAAAGAGAAAAGCAAATGCCACATGATATCACTTATATGTGGACTCTAAAATGTGGCACAAATGAACCTACGTACAAAACAGAAACAGATCAGGGACATGGAGAACAGACTTGTGGCTGCCAAGGGGGAGAGGGAGGGAGTGGGAGGGACTGGAAGTTTGGGGTTAGTAGATGTAAACTATTTAGAATGGATAAGCAATCAGGGCCTACTGTATAGCACAGGTGACTATATCCAATCTCCTGTGATAGACCAAGATGAAAAATAATATAAAAAAGAATGTAAATGTGTATGATTTGCTTACAGCATAAATTGGCACAATATTGTAAATCAAATATACTTTAATAAAAAAATTAAAAATAAAAACTAAAGTGTTTTCTCCCTTCAACTGAGAGCCAATATCACACAGTATGGTAAATCACTAGAGGCATACTATTAAAATAAAATATATGAAAAAAGCTTCTTGCTATCCCCACAATTGTTTATTTAATATTATTGTAATGTTATATTTAGTTTATTAAGATGATAAATAAAAACAAAATATATCTATTTGAAAGGAAATAAAATGACAATTACCCTCAGTATTATGAAACTTAAAAATAATCAGTCAAGTCAAATGAAATCTATTAGAAGTAATATTTGCTCAGAAAGGAAGTCAGTTACAAACATATATAGACCTAGTTAAATAGATTTCCCATAGAATTATAATACTTAGAAAATTCTCTTAGTTAAGAGAGTAGATCCTACAAGTTCCCACCAAATGGGAAAAAAAAATTTATGTATCTATATGGGATTATGGATTTTAACTAAATTTTTGTAATCATTTCTTAATCCCTATAAGTCCAGTCATTATGCTGTATAACTTTGATGTGTGTATGTCTTTTAAAGGCTGCACCCATGGCATATGGAAGTTCCCAGGCTAGGGGTCGAATCAGAGCTGCAGCTGCCAGCTTATGCCACAGTCACAGCAACATGGGACTTGAGCTGCCTCTGCAACCTACACCACAGCTCATGGTGGATCATTAACACACTGAACGAGGCCAGCGATCAAACCTACATCCTCATGGATACTAGTCATGTTCATTGCTGCTGTGCCACATAGGCACTCCCTATGCTATATATTAAATGTATGCAGTACTGTATATAAATTATACATCAATAAAACTGAAAGAGAAAGTACTTTTTAACATAAATTCTGTTCACAAGTTTCCTTTGAGACTGGCCTTGAAAAAAATACGATGAGAAAAAATGCATTTATAACATTCGTAAAAAGATATAAAAACTAGGAAATTACTCCCTCAAAAAATAAAGAATTTAAATAAAACTCTACTAAGAATCACAAAAGAAGACTAAAATAAATGCAAAATATACTTCATGCTCTTGAATGAGAAAGTCACTATTTCATACATCTAAATTTTTTTCTACACCCACAGCATATGGAAATTCCTGGGCCAGAAGTTGAACCTGTACCACAACAATCACCTGAACCACTGCAGTGACAATGCCAGAACCTTAACCTGCTGCACCACGAGAATTCCTTATATGGAATAGTAAGAAATTGTCTTGCCAGATATCAACACATTCCATAGAGTTAAGATTATTTTTAATTCAGATGAATTTGGCGTAAGACTAGACCTCAATAAAACAATAGTCATCCCAAGTATATAAGTTTAAAATGGGACCAAAATGCATCACATATCAATAATTATGACTGAAATATCCAAGGACTTAAGAGATAATATGAAAATTTCAGCAAAGAACAGCAAACAATATAAAAGTTTCCACTGGAGGTTTTTAGAAATGACAAATGCAGTAACTGAAATTAAGAAATCCATGAATAAGCTGAAGAGAAAGGATTAACAGAAAAATAAGAGCAAAATAAAATACACAAAATGACAGATAATGGGAAAAAATGATTGCAAATACAGGGGAAAAAAAGAACACATATAGGACATTATAGGAAGTTCTAACATATGTGTAAGTGGAGTTCCAGAAAGGCAGGATAAATAGAGTTCATCAGAAATAACGTTTGATAAATTAATGGTTAAATGTTTTCCAAAACTAAGGACATCAAGTCTTAACTTTGAGAAGAATCTTATTTTTTATTTTTTATATTTTTGTCTTTTTGGGGACATACCCACAGCATATGGAGGTTCCCCAGCTAGGGGTCAAATCAGATCTGCAGCTGCTGGCCTATACCACAGCCACAGAAATGCCAGATCTGAACCCCATCTGCAAACTACACCACAGCTCAGGGCAATGCGAGATCATTAACCCACTGAGTGATGCTAGGGATCAAACCCACGTCCTTATGGATACTAGTTGGGTTCATCAACTGCTAAGCTAATGACCTTGAGAAATGACCTTAAATGAAAAGAAGAAAAAGTCAAATTTTAGGGAAATCAGAGTAAAGTTTTTAATAACTGAATAAAAGGATAAAAATAGTAAAAACAACTAGGAAAAAAAGTCATATTACTTTCAAAGAAGTAACAAAGTGGTAATAACAGGACAGCTGACTTTGTAGTTGAAACAAAACCATAAAGTGATAAAAGAAAATGATTGCCAATCTCAATTTCTATATTCATCAAAAACATTCTCCAAAAATGAGGAGTAAAGTCATTTTTTAAAAAACAAAACTTGCAAGAATTTTTCATCAGCAGACCACACAAAAGAAAATATTAAAGAGTATACTTTAGGCAGAAAAAAATTAAGAGATGGAAAGGTTAAAACTGTGGATAAATCTACCTGGAGAAAAAAAAGTGTCTTTAAAGTCTTAGTAATATTGATTTGTAGGATTTATACACAGTAGGAAGTTTTTCAGATCCCACCATCTCTCAACCAAAATAGTTATGGTTTTATGTAACAGATTATTTATCTATATAAAGTTTATTTTGAAATGAGATCTACAGCTAGATTTTTTTTAAATCTATTAAGAATCAACAGTTTATGTTACCTAAAACAAACATAAAATTAAGAGGCAGATAAAAAATGAGGGAAAATTTGCAATAAATAGGTAAAATTTCAAAGAAGATTTTCTTTTTTAGAAACATACAAGCTGATTCTAAAAATTCATATGAATACACAAAAGACTGAAGATAAGCCAAAACAATTTTGGAAAAAGAACAACAAAGTGGAAGAATTCAGACTGCTTGATTTCAAAACATGTTTAAAAAGTTATAGTAATCAAGGCAGTGTAGTACTAAGATAAACATAGATCAATGGAACAAAATAGAAATTCCAGAAGTAGACTCACAAATATACACACAAATAATTTCCACTAAAGCTACAAAGGCATTGCAATCCAGAAAGAGTTTTCTTTTCAATAAATGTGCTAAAGACATCAATGAGCAAAACAAAACAAAAAAACTTCAAGTTATACTTTATACCATATATAAAAATTTAACTTAAAGTGGAAAATAGACTTAAATGCAAAACCTAAAACTATAAAACTTGTAAAAGAAAACATATGATAAACTCCTTGAGATTTTAAGTAGGACAAATGCTTCCTATATACAATATGAAAAGCATGTTCATAAAAGAAAAATATTAAATTGGATTTAATTAAAATTAAATATTTTTACCTTTTGAAACACTGTTAAGAAAATGAAAAAGAAAAATCAAAGACTGGGAAAATATTTACAAAGCATATATCTGATGTATATTTAGATGTATGTGCACAATATGTAAACAATTCTCAATATTTATGCAAATATTTTCCATTTTTAAAATTAGGTTTTCACTTTCAAAATGTGCAAAATATTTGTACAAATCTTTCACCAAAGAATACATATGGGAGTTCCCACTGTGGCCCAACAGGTTAAGCACCCAACAGTTTCCATGAAGATGTGGGTTTGATCCCTGGCTTTACTCAGTGGGTTAACCCACTGTGGCATAGTTTACAGATGCAGCTAGGATCCAGCATTGCTGTGCCTGTGGTATAGGCCAGGAGCTGCAGCTCCAATTCAACCCCGAGCCCAGGAGCTTCTATATGCCCCAGGTGTGGCCATCAAAATAAAAGAAAAAAAAAAAGAATAGGTTTTAATGACACACAAATACATGAATCATCATTAGTCATTAGGGAAGTGAAAATTAAAATCATGATATATTACTACAAACTTATTAGGAAGACTAGAATTTAAAGAATGGTCAAATCAAGATTGGACAAGAATTGTAACAGGACTAAAACTTTCATAAACTAATAGTGAAAATGCCTTGTGGTATAAGAATTTTGGAAAGTGGTTAGACATTTTTTTAAAAGGTTCAAAATACACTTACCATATGATTGAGTTGTTCCATTTCTAGGTTTTCATTTAAGAGAAATGAAGGCAAATGCCCATACTGACTTGTACATGAATGTTCATAGCAGCTTTATGCAATAGCCAAATACAAAAAACAAACAAAATGTCTATCAACAGATAAAGAAACTGTTGCATATTCATAGAGTTGTATTACCATTCAGAAAAAAAGGTATGAATTACTGTTACACAAAACAACATCAACGAATCTACAAAATGACTGTGTTGAGTGAAAACGAAGACTAAAATACACTATGTGATTCCATGAATATAAAATTCTGGAAAACATAAACCAATCTATACTGAAGGAAAGCAGTTGAGTGATTGCTTAGGGACAGGGAAAGGGGTATAAGGTTGTGGAAGAGAAAAGGATTACAAAGGTGCACAAAGAAACTCTTGAAAATGACTATGTTCATTATCTTGATTGTGGCTATGGTTTCATAAATGTTTCATACATGCATCAAGACATATCAAATTGTATGCTTAAAATATGCATTTTATTATATGTAAATTATACCTCAGTAAATTTGGTAACATATTAATAAGATATGATATATATTTTGTAGTAATATTATATATGCATATATATTCTTTCTGTTCCATTTCTTCTATCATGGCCTATGAGTATATGCTGAATAAATATCAAGTATATTGGGCACCTATATGTACTAGGTAAAATCCTTTTCTGAAGCTTTTGCTCTCCATTTCATAAATGACACTCAATCCATATTATATCCATATCTACAATATATACAATATAATATACAAAGCTCTTTATGTCAATAATTCACAAAACACAATAGAAAAGATGGGAAAAGGCTATGATCAGATAGACCATACCAAAACAAATAAATTGACAAAAGGTCAATAAAAGAATGAAGAAAAAAATCAGCTTAAAAAGGAAGAAAAACAAAGGCAAAGTGACAGCTTTGTTATTCTATGAACCTGAAAAATATTTTAAAGCTAATTTCACTGTTAAGGGCAATATCAGTTAGTTCACTCTTTCCAAAAATAAATGTAGCTAGAAATATCAATACTTATGTTATCTGTACTCTTTTATCTACTAGTAATTTCATTTCAAAGAAATCATTCTTTTTTATTTTTATTTTTTTTGTCTTGTTAGGGCCACATCCATGGCCTATGGAAGTTCCCAGGCTAGGGGTTGAATCAGAGCTGTAGCTGCTGGCCTATACCACAGCCACAGCCACAATGCAGGATATAAGCTGTGTCTGCAACCTGTCACAGCTCACAGCAGTGCTGCCACAGCTCACAGCAATGCTGTGTTTGTTTGCTGCCAAAGTTCACAGCAACACTGGGTCCTTAACCCACTGAGTTAGCCAGGGATCTAATCTGCATTCTCATGGATACTAGCCAGGTTTGTTACTGCTGAGCCATGACGGGAACCCCAAGGAAATCATTCTAAATAACCAGAAATTTGATCATTTCTCTTAGCTAAAGAGTCAGGTTTTGTTGCTTTCAAATAAGAATCTTACACGTTAAAAACTTAAAAAAACCAAGTAGAAATTAACTCTGAAATTATTAAATATGTAATACCAAATAGCAAACAGAAAAGTAATGTTTGGAAATGTTTAGCAAGAATATGACAATAATTATCAATTAGCGGAATAGAGAATGAATGCTTCAGGGAAGAATTTTTGCCAATATAGTTTTCAGATCAGTTTAGTTGACAATACATTGAGCACTGAAGAAAGATCTAATGCTTTGAAGAAAGAACACTGAAGAATATGCTGACAGTATAACTTGCTGTACAACAAGCCCAAAGAAGTAGATCATCTTGAAATTAAATTCCATGCAGACCATGAGATAGGAAGCAGAGTCACAAATCCATTGAGAGGTACACATGGATATTGGAAACAGCAGACGACTATCCACTCTCTTTAGCCAAATCGAGGCATGTATAAGGCCCATGTCATCCTTGAATATTAAAGGAACCAATTAAATCACTGTTTTGTAAGAATTAATGTTTAATGGATGAAAGAGGAGACACATAGAAAATACGTTCCAGGGAGTTCCTGTTGTGGCGCAGTGGTTAACGAATCAGACTAGGAACCATGAGGTTTCGGGTTCGGTCCCTGCCCTTGCTCAGTGGGTTAACGATCTGGCGTTGCCGTGAGCTGTGGTGTAGGTTGCAGACGCGGCTCGGATCCCGCGTTGCTGTGGCTCTGGCGTAGGCTGGTGGCTACAGCTCCGATTCGACCCCTAGCCTGGGAACCTCCATATGCCACAGGAGTGGCCCAAGAAATAGCAAACAACAACAACAACAACAAAAAGAAAAAAGAAAATACGTTCCAGGCTTTTATCCTTTTTTTTTTTTTTTTTTTTTTTTTTTGGTCTTTTTAGGGCCGCACCCGTGGCATATGGAGGTCCCCAGGCTAGAGGTCTAATCGGAGCTGTTGCTGCTGGCCTATGCCACAGCTCACAGCAACGCCAGATCCTTAATCCACTGAGCGAGGTCAGGAATGGAACCTGCAACCTCATGGTTCCTAGTCAGACTCATTTCCTCTGCACCACATCGGGATTGTTCACTACTTCTCTCTAGTTAAACCCAGGATTTGAAACACAAGACTATAAAGACCCACACTCTGTTAGAAACAATCAAATATTTCTAAGATTTTCTAATATGGTATTACTTGAACCTGGACTTATTTTTGAAGTCTCTCCAAAATGATGCTTCGTGCCATAAGATAATAACTCCTCGAGCATATAAAACACACAATTTTATACTTATGAAATTAAGACATCTTGCTTGATAAAGTTAGAACTAAGTTTCAAGATGGCTTTAATAGACTGTTAAAATAAGTAATTACATTAAGATGGCAAGTAATGTTCTATGTAGGGCCAGATATTAAATTTGTAGCAAAAATTTGCATTTTTTATAATGTTGGCAGTTGTCACAAGAAATATTTTTAAAGCATCATATTCTATTGTGTCATTAAATCTGTAATACAACACATGATAAAAACTCCCCTTGCACTTATTTCATTCTGATCTCTCAATGCACAAAGTGTGATCTTCATTACACATAAATCTAATATAGTAAGAAAGAATATATACCACTTAGTAAAATATTTCTGTGAGGAAAAAGGATTCTAACTTGAAATGCACAAATGAATAGTCACCCAAGGTAAGAAGTTTCAGCTTTAACATACACATCTATATTTAAATAACATATATCTTATAGACTGACTGTTTCTGTCATCCCAACATTCAGGTTAAAATCTCAAGCCCAAATGTGATGTGGTAATGGGAGGGGGAGCCTTTGGGAAATGATTAGGTCATGAAGGTGGAGCCCTCATGAATGGGATTAGTGTCTTCAATATTGTGATTTACCAGTAATATAGATCTGATCATTCAGGTGACCAAAAGATATTTCTCATGTTTTGTTCTTTGTCCATAGTTTTGAGCACATGGATCCCCAAAATCTTGGACTTTTCTAAGCATTGAAAGTGACAAAAAAATGTCTCTTTTTAGGTTAATAAAGTAACTTTTAGACCCCACTTTAGAAAGGGGGCTTTTTGCTAGGAGCACCAACCATACCACTGGAGTGTTGGAATTTTCAGAACTATCTTCTACCCACAACCCTTACCACCTCACCTCCCCACCACAACCTAACCTCCAGGAAGGGAGGTTGCATTAATCCCAATGGCCAGTGATTTCCTCAATCACGGCTATATAATGAAGCTTCCATAAAAACCCAGAGGGCAGTTTGGAAAGCTTCCAAGTTGATGAACATGTGAAGATTTGGGGAGATGTGCTCTAAGAGGGCATGGAAGCTCCCCATCCTATACATATACTGTGCACTATACATCTTTTCCGTCTGAGTTATATCTTTTTATAAGAACCTAGTGACTTTTTTTTCTTTTTAGGGCACACTTGTGGCATATGGAAGGTCCAAGGCTAGGGGCTGAATATGAGATGGAGCTGCCGGCCTATGCCACAGCCACAGCAATGTAGGATCTGAGCAGTATCTGCAACCTGCACCACAGCTCATGGCAATGCTGGATTCTTAACCCACTGAGCAAGGCCAGGGACTAAACCCACATCCTCATGGATACTAGTCATGTTCATTGCCACTGAGCCATGATGGGAACTCTTAACCTAGTGATCTTGCGAGCAAATTGTTTCTCTGAGTTCTACAATCTACTCTAGCACATTAATTGAATCTAAGGAAGGGGGCATTAGAATAATTTATAGTCAATTGGTCAGAAGTACATGTAAAAATATGGATTTATAACGGGCATCAAAAGTCAAAGGAAGGCCTTATGAGAACCTCTAATCTATAGGAGGTCAAACAGAAGCACAGGCTTTCAACTGGTGTCCAAAAGGGTAGGTTGTGGTGGGAAAGGGGCAGTGGTCTTGTAGGACTGAAACCATAACCTGTGCAATCTCATTCTCTCTGAGTAGGTAGTGTCACAATTGAGTTAAATTGATTGTTGGTGTGAGGAACCCCCACTCAACACATTGGACACTGGGTTTCAGAACACCTCAATTAGTGTCTTTGTAAAAGAGACCCCAGAGATCTCTCAATACATCTTCCATGTGAAGATACAGCAAGAAGGGCCATCCATGAATTAGGAAGTGGGCCCTTACCAGACAGAATCTGAAGGTGCCTTGATCTTGAACTTCCCAGACTCTAGAATTTGAGAAATAAATTCCTGTCATTTAAGCCACCAAGTCCAGGTATTTTTGTTATAGCAACCCAGATGAAAGAAGATATAGCAACACAGTGAAAAAAAAATTGCAAGAAATATTGTAATCAAGGGCATTTGCTTATTTCCAAACAACAGCAAAAATATAAAGCTATAGTTTTCTTAAACATCAGTTAATTTGTGACCAAGTAGTTTCTGAAAATCTAGTACAAAAGTATCATTGGCAACTTTGTAAACTAATGTAAATATATGATAAATAATTAATAGCTATTATTTATTCACAAACTGTAAGCAAAATTTGCATATGCTTTCTAAAAAGAATAGAAAAATGAGACACATTATTATTCTGTGATACTTTGTACTTCAGCTGTAGCAAGTAAATAGCAAAATATTTTACAAAAAAACTCTACCATAATACGGAAGGGCTTTTGGAAAAGGGAAGACTGACCTGTACAAAAGGTCTGTGATGGACCAAGCAATATCCATTTACATTTTTAACTTCATTTAGTCTTCACAACAATGATTCTATGAGGTTAATAACTGTGCCCATTTTTATTAATTCGTGAATTGTGTATCAAGAGGTAGAAATTTGCCCAAGGTCATACAACTAATTATTAGAAGAGTCCAGTTCAGAACATATTCCTTCCTAATTCCAAAGTCCAGGCATTTTACAATATGTGTGACCCAAATGTAATTTTAAATATCACTGTCATTGGTGGACCAAAATTCAGTACCTTATTCTTCTATACTATCAATGCCCTGTCAAGGATGTTTTAGTATCTGTCATTTCATCTCCTTCACACAAATAACTTGCATTTTTTAGTTCCCATTCTTATAAACAATAATGGTTTGTATCAGAAATCTAAATTACTTTTAGCATTCATACCAATGTTTATTGACTTGTTTCCTTTTAGCTTCAAATACTTTCTTTTCTAGGGCATAGGGCCTCTCCAATTTCACTTACTTTTTAACCCAGCTCTGTATTTTTAAAAGAATTAATAACCCAGAAAGTGTTTTTCTCTCATCAGCACATAGCCTAAAAATATAGTTTGAGATTACAATTCCTCATCTTATATGCCATTTGACTAGAAAACAGCACTGTAAGAACCATATTGCATTTGGATTTCAAACAGCCTGAATCTGAAAAGCAAAAATCCTCACGTCCTTTCAGGGAGCAATTCCTCTGAATCATTCCTGAGAAGTAGCTTTGCATCACTGCTCCACTGAAACATTATGAACTTCAGCTGCCTCATTCCCTCAAAGGTAACATCTTTAATTGGAGAAAGTAGGAGAAAAAAACATTTGGGCCAAGTTTTCTCAGAGGATCTTAAACTGCTTTTCACAGCTCATTTATAAATTTCTCTTCTCCTACTCTTTCTACAACCCCCACAATTACATATGCACATCACCTTTTTTTTTCAGAAATTAGTCATTTATAAAGAAATCAATTATTTTTACCAAAGCAATCCATAATTACATTTTTAAAGCCAATGGTGTTATAGACAATACCATAAAAAAAGAAACATGTGAGAACATTAGATGATTTGCCCAGTATTCTTGTTGTTAGTCAAGTTGAGCAAATCATCTAATGTGCTTCCAAGAATATCAAATTGAAAACTGTTCAGCTCATATCTTTTTTAAAAAATATAAATCAAATTCTACATGTCAAACTGAACTCCCTAAAATAGAAATCAGTCCACGGTCACCATGGTCCTCTCTTCTAGACCAATTCCATGTAGCCTTCTGACAGGCCATCCCAAACCAGCTCCTGGCACCCAAAGTAGACTCTCCACACATGACCCATTACCATGTAAATCAAAACACATCATTCCCATGTTGCCAATCACACCAAGGTTAAAAACCTACTATAGCCTATAAGACCCTAATGATCTGCTTTCTAGCTACCTCTGAAGACTCACCTCCACCAACTCTTCTCTACACTAATGCACTTTCACAATACTGGCCTCCTTGCTTATTATTTTTTCTGTAGTTTGCAAAACACATTGCCATCCTGTGCTCTGGCTCTCATGTTTCTTCTGTCTGGAATGCACATCTTCAAGGTAGTTTAATGACTACCTTTCTCATTTCATTAACTATCTGACTTTTTAAATCATTTCCAGCATGCCCTGTGTACTTATTCTGCATTAGTTTTTATTTCTAGCACTTATTACTAATTGACATTATATATATGTGTGTGTGTGTGTACATATATATGTGTGTGTGTATATATATATGTATATATATACTTATTATTTATCTTACATTAGAATACAAGCTCCCCATGAAGGCACAGGTAGTGTGTATTCACCACTGCAGTCCCAACATCAAGAGTATTACCAGAAGCATATAGGAATTCAAAAGTATATACTGAATTCCTTAAGAGGTAAAAAATAAAATAAGTCCAAATTATTTATAACTTAAAATTCCAAGCCATGTTTTAGTTCATTACTTTGAATATTGTTTATCCATGATCCATTTCCCTCTCCTCCTGAAATACTTTCTCTTTTGAAATTCTACATTTTACCAATTGAATATAAATTCAGTGAAATTGTAAACTGAAATATACTGTCCCCTTCAGAATTTATCCAAGAGGTGGATATGAAAACAAACTGTAACAATCTGACTTCCTATCCCTAAAACTAAAATATGAGCCTAATAACCCCAATCAAAAAATAATTGTAGCTGATTTGAGTCATTGTTGTACCTTGAGGAGATACCCAGAGGTGCATATCATATACTACATCTAGTAGTTCATCTTTCATTTGGGGAGATGTCCAGTTTTCCTCCACAGGTTTTCCCTCTCTCCCCTACCCTTCACTTTTTTGTTTGTTTTAATTAACCATAGTTTCTGTTTCTTAGAATCCAAAATTTCACACATGAAAAGCTTATATTAAATTTGATATGCCTCAAAATAAAAAATTTAACAGAAAGTCTCTCAATTCTCTTTTCTCTCGCTCATCTCTCCCACCCACTGTCTGTTCTCTACATGTGCTTCCCAATTACACAGTGCCTTCTAGTTCCTTAAACCCTTCCTCTCTGGCGACATCCCCCATAGGCACCCTTTCCAATTATTTTAATGTTTCAATATCATTTTTCCTTCCTCCCATCTAGCACTGTTAACTCAGAGCTGCTGAACAGGAGTTAAGAGGTAATCAGTACGAGTAAGCCAAAATACACAAAGTTATCAATAATCAATGGCTTCTTAATCTTGACATGTATAGTTTAATTTTTTAAAAAGAGGCTATTGTTACTTAAAATGAAGTCCTTAAAATGTCAAGTTGGATAACAAAGTGAAGAATTTTAGAGAGTATAAGTTAGTTACCTTTAATAATGTATTAAATAACATCACTCAAGTAGCACATCAATCTGATCATGGTTCAGTTAGAAATAAACAGAGGTCTTATAAGCATGACAACTTATCCATCAACTAAACAAATTTTAATCAAAATAGTTTTTCGTGAGTACTTAAAGCATACAGGCTCATTGAAAATGTGATTAACAGAGTCACAATGAGATTTATAATGTTATCAAAAATGGTTAACACACCCCAAAGAGACCCTCATCCCTTCTTGGACTTTGGCAGATGGGAACAAAACCTGTGATTGCTTCTAACCAATATACTATGGCAAGAGTGATGGACTGCAAATGCCCTTAATTAGGTTATATAAGACTTCATCTTAGCAGAATGAGAAAGGGAGGGATTCTCCCTTGATGTCTTTGAAGATTTAAGCTTCCATGTTGTAAGAAGGTTTGAAAGACAATGATGCAGCAAAAGGACCTTTGGGTCCTCAGGTGCTGAGAGGGCCCTTCAACTGGAGCCAGAAAAAGAGTAGAGACTTCAGTCCTACAACCACAACGCACTAAATTCTGCTAAAAAGCACATGCTCTGAAAAAGAGTGTAGCCTGGCAAATACTTTGGTTGAAGGCTTCTGAAACATGAGCAGCTAAACCTTGCACAGAGAGATAATAAATGTAGCTATTTTAAGCCACTATATCCATGATAATTTGTTACACAGTAATAGAAAACAATTATCTTAATGTATCAAGGAGACAAGAAAATAAATTCTATGCCTGTAGGCCTAGAGATTACCATGCTGAGTGAATGAAGTCAGATAAACACAAATATCACATGATATCAATTGTATGTGGAATCTAATAAAAATGATACAAAAGAACTTATTTTAAAAACAGAAACAAACTCAAAGATTTCAAAACCAATCTTTTGGTTACTATAGGTGAAACTATTGGGGGAGGGAAGAATTGGGAGGGTTGGAACAAAATATACACACTACTGTATAAAATAGACAATTAACAAGAACTTACTGCATCACATAGGAAAATTCACTCAATAATTTTTAATAACCTATACAGGAAAAAAGAGTACATATTTATATGCGTGACTGATTCACTTTGTTATACACCTGAAACTATTACAACATTACTCTAAATTTTACTTTATTTTTAAAAAGCATGTCTGTAGAGCAAACATAGATTGTGGATTTAGCATATGCATTTTTCTTTCACTTACTAGTTCATCATACCTTCAAAGCATTGGTGAGAGGATTAAATCAGAAATTTTATTATAGAGATTAAGGATTTGTGTGAATATTCAGCATCTCATAAAAGTGAGTTTCCTTCTGGCATTTGGAGTGGAGGGGCAATGAGATCTTGCTAAATAGCATAGGGAACTACATATCTAATCACTAATCACTTGTGATGGACATGATGGAGGATAATGCGAGAAAAAAATATATATGTATACACATAGATGTATATGTGTATGTATATATATGTGTGTGTGTGTGTGTATACATGACCAGGTCACTTTGCTATACAGCAGAAATTGAAGAACATTGTAAATCAATCATGATGTTTTTTTTAAAGTGAGTTTCCTTCTCATTCACAGTGTCACAGCCCCACCCACTGGCAACTGTCAAGGCCCTTAAGAATTGGCCTATTCTGAGCCACTGAAGTGGAAGCTTGCAGTACTTCAGTATCTTTTCTGCCCATCTACCCATTCTCTCGCATTTGAGTTAGGAGTGGGATATGGAAATTGCCACTGTCTCAGCATCTATTGCCTATGGTATTTGTAGACTTATTGTTATGTGGACCACTGAGGTCAATATAAGGATGCAACAGTAGCTTATTTGTTCTCCCTTATGTTTATTTGTAGTTGACTTACAATGTTGTATTAGTTTCAGGTGTATAGCAAAGTGGATCAGTTATACATTTAAATATATCCATTTCTCCATATAGATTATTACAGACTATTGAGTAGATTTTCCTATGTTATACAGTAGGTTCTCATTAATCATCCATTTTATACAGTAGTATGTTACGTTATTCCCACCCTCCCAATTCCTCCTTCCCTACAATGGTTTTACCAATGGAACCATAAGATTGGTTTTGAAATCTGTGTGTTTGTTTCTTTTTTATAATAAGTTATTTTGTGTGTTTTCTTTTTTATAAATAAGTTATTTTGTGTTTGTTTTCTTTTTTATAAATAAGCTATTTTGTGTTTGTTTCTTTTTTATAAATAAGATTGGTTTTGAAATCTGCATTTTCAAATAAGATTGGTTTTGAAATCTGTGTGTTTGTTTTCTTTTTTATAAATAAGTTATTTTGTGTTTGTTTCTTTTTTATAAATAAGTTATTTTCTTCTGTTTAGATAACCTTCTACCATGATTCCTTTTCATAATAGTCCATTGTTAACATGATGCTTGCTTCTCATTCATTTCTTTTTCCTATTATGAATTGAACATAGACTTCCAAGTATTTTGACATTTTTCTGGCAAACCATAGCCACAAGAACCCCTCCTGCATAAGATAAGAAATTTTTTGTTATCCAGATATTGCTACCTTATTTTCAGAAAGATGCGATTGAAAATCCACTGAAAATTCTGCAGCCACGAACAATCTGAAATCAGCAGTTATTCATGGGTTTCTAAGAAAATTAAAATGTTTAATCCAGTATAATTTTAGTTAATGTTATGACTTAATGAAATAAAATTGGCTGTAGCATCCTATAGCTCCAATAACTTTCAGTGCTTTGGTTATTTTCTACCAAAGTATATTTTTAGCACATTTGGTGAACACTTTCTAGTTAAATTTCCTATTTTTTAAAGCTTACCAGTTTATTTTTACTTCTGTGTGTCAAGAGTTATGATTTGCCTCCCTAAAATTCCCTTCCACATGCTTTCTTATAAAGTAACAGGTCTTTATAGTGTTTATTTTTTTGTCGTTATTACAAGTAAAAACATCAGAAATCAGGCCACCCTCAAATTTCCTGGAAATTCTTATCATATTTTCTCAAATTTGCAATTACAATTTTGAAGAACAGTGCTCATAGCATAGAATTCTTAGTGTCTTCCTCCAAACATAAATGCCAAATTTTTCATTTCTTATCGATGCTTTTGGTCTCTCTTTTAGGTACAGTTCTAGTTTGATAATTTCACTTTTGGCTTTGTTTCTGCTGCTAATCTCAGTTCCAATATCCAACACTTTTCCATGATCTCGGTTCAACTTTAGTTTTATTCACAAATCTGATAGCATCTCCAGTAAACAGCCTCCACCCAGATATAATCCTCTCTTCCTCCAGCTTCTTCTCCTTCAGACAGTTGTACTCCATTCACAGCATAAAGGGATCCAGAAACTTGAGGAGAATATGAGGTAAATTTATGTAAAAGCCCTTTGATGGGGAAGACAGTTTAAATTCTGTGAAGGACTGCCTAATCATAAGTTAATGAAATCTTGAACACAATTGTGATTTAGCATAATCAGTAAATGACACCTATTTTTCTTGCAACTTAAAATTATGTGCCAGATTTGGATATATTACCAACATATCCATTCTATGCCATGAAGATTAAATTGATACAAATTGCACTCATATAGAAATAGTCTCCAGTATTTCCAGCTCTCTTAAATCAACCATTAGTGCTAGATTATAAATAAAGTATACTTAGCTTCAAACACAGCTTTTCAAAAAAATTATTCAACTATAAAATGTAATATATTTAAAATACTTACAGTACTTTTAAAATGGCCATGAATTCTACTAACTTTTCTTCAGATTTTTTGGGTCCATATAAAGTACGGCCACCACGTGCTCTTTTAACATGAACAGCTATATTGTGAGAATCATCAGGTTTTTGGGGTTTATCTTCTTCTGCACCTTCAGCAGTTTTTCTGAACAAGGAAACAATATTTTATGGTGTTGCATTAAGCACAAAAATTTACTGACATGAACTCTTTATTGTCAAGAGTAGAAGTGCAGTTTTGAGATAATTTGGCCTTTTAATAACATACTCTTTTTTAAATGCCTATTTTTTTCCACTCATCAGTAATGAAATTAAATATTAAGTCTAAAAATTAGCACATATGTATACATGCATGTGGTACTGGGTCCCCATGCTGTACAGTGGGGAAAAAAAGCTTGTTGGGGGAAATAACAATAAAAAAATAAATTAAAAAAATAAATATATTTCTACAAAAAAATTAGCACATATAAAATATTTTGTATGTACAGAATTTGACTAGAGGTATTATAACTGCCCCAAGTGATCAAAATATCTTTCATAATAAATTAGGTGCATATATTTAGGGAAATATTTCCATTCAATGGTTAATACACTTCTTTTACACTCTCACAGTTGTTTTTCAGTGTTGGTGGGAGGGTTTTGGGGTTTTGTTTTGTTCTGCTTTTCCATCAATGACAAAAGTGCTTTTCTTAGACTTTTGTTCCCAAAAGGTACATTATTATGAACATCTTGAAAGCAGCTACATACTTCATTCTTATGCTATAGTATGTTATGTGTAAGTTTCTAAGAGTGGAGTGAATGATCATTTCCCATTCATTTCTCCAGGTCTTAGCTTTCCTATTAGGAGGTCATCAAAAACATAAGGAAAAGCAATTGAGCAAATGTTATTTATCCTTATGGAAAAAATAATTAGTGAGGGAGATGATTAAAAACACAAAGTATTGGAGTTACTGCTGTGGCACAGATGAAATGAATCTGACTATTACCCATGAGGATGCAGGTTCAGTCCCTGGCCTTGCTCAGTGGGTTGGGGATCCAACATTGCCGTGATCCATAGTGTAGGTCACTGACATGGCTCTGACACCACACTGCTATGAATGTGGTGTAGACCAGCAGTTGTAGCTCCAATTTGACCCCCAGCCTAGGAACTTCCATATGCCATGGGTTTGGCCCTAAAAAAGAAAAAGAGAAAAAGAAAAAACTCAAGCTATCATATTAGTTACCTTTAACTATATACATGAAAGATAAAAATAAAGTTAAATATAAGGTAAACATTGTGTGGAATAATAATAACAATAATCACATCAACACCTAATATATACTTGAGTTCTTTTAAATGTGATGGTTACTCTATTAAACAGTATATACATAAATGTCATTAGTGTTACCTATGTAAAATAAACACTATCATTCCCAACATATAAGATACAGAAATTGCAGCTTAAAGAGTTTATATAATTTGTTTAACCACTTATATACAGTAGAGCTGGAAAGAGTTTTGTATATTCTAAAGTTCACAGACTATTAAAGCTTAATAGCAAAACTTACGTACCTGACATATTCAGAAATAAGATATCCTAACATAACTTTCAAAAATAAATTAAAAACCAAAATCCATTTCCTAAAATCTATAAGGCAAAATCAGTTTCTTTTCTCTCACTTTCACAGAACCTCAGCCATTCTATCCATAGACACGTATAATGCTATTTATTTAAAACTCTATCCCTACTTACTTCTGTAGTCAGTACAGTAAAATTCAGCATCGATCAAGATTCAGATATAAAGCAATTGGCTGCTTTCCTCCACCTAGCTCTGATTCTCAAATGAAAATACAGTAAAGTTCTTATCTTCTAGAGAAGAGAGGTTCATGTACGAGGGCAAAGTGGAGGTAGATATGGCAGATATTGCAGTAGAAATTTGGAGAGTGATTTCCCATG
This sequence comes from Sus scrofa, assembly GCF_054392235.1. NCBI lineage: Eukaryota > Metazoa > Chordata > Mammalia > Artiodactyla > Suidae > Sus > Sus scrofa. Next base: position 54,221,183 of record NC_139386.1, read on the forward strand.
GACCTAGTATTCTTCTAGGCCTAATACATTATATTTGCCCAAGGCAAGAAATTCCTGGAATTCCTGACTTTGCATTGAAAATCTCAAGCCAGACAGAGTGTTTAGGATAATTCTCAATGATATTTAAGCCATTTGCAGCCAACCAGGAGATACCAAACCACCAAAAGCAAAAAGCACAAATAGAAGATCATATACTTTAATCGTTTAATTAATTAAGTTGTCTTCTATGCTTTTTGGGAAATGGTAGGACACCATCAACCTCCTGGAAGAGAGCATAGGCAAAACATTCTCTGATATCCACCTTAAAAATGTTTTTTCAGGTCAGTCTCACAAAGCAACAGAAATAAAAGTGAAAAGAAACCAATGGGACATCATCAAACTGACAAGCTTTTGCACAGCAAAGGAAACCAAAAAGAAAACAAGAAGACAGCTTGCAGAATGGGAGAAGATAGTTTCAAACCATGCAACTGACAAGGGCTTAATCTCTAAAATGTACAAGCAACTTATACAACTCAATAGCAAAAAAGCCAACAACCCAATAGAAAAAATGGGCAAAGGACCTGAATAGATATTTCTCCAAAGAAGATATACAGATGGCCAACAAGCACTTGAAACAATGCTCCACATCCCTGATTATTAGAGAAATCCAAATCAAAACTACCATGAGATACCAGGTCACACCAGTCAGAATGGCCATCACTAATAAGTCCACAAATAACAAATGCTGGAGGGGTTGTGGAGAAAAGGGGAAACCCCCTGCACTGTTGGTGGGAATGTAAGCTGGTACAACCACTATGGAGAACAGTATGGAGGTACCTTAGAAAACTATACATAGAAATACCATATGACCTGGAAATCCCACTCTTGGGCATATATCCAGACAAAACTCCCCTTAAAAAAAGACGCATGCACCCGCATGTTCATTGCAGCAGTTTTCACAATAGCCAAGACTGGAAACAACCCAAATGTCCATCCACAGATGATTAAATTAGGAAGATGTGATATATATACACAATGGAATACTACTCAGCCATAAAAAAGAACGAAATAATGCCATTTGCAGCAACATGGATGGAACTAGAGACTCTCATCCAGAGTGAAGTAAGTCAGAAAGAGAAAGACAAATACCATGTGAAATCACTTATACCTGGAATATAATATATGGCACAAGGGAATCTTTCCACAGAAAAGAAAATCATGGACTTGGAGAATAGACTTGTGGTTGCCAAGGGGGAGAGGAAGGAGGGGAAGAGACTGGGAGCTTGGGGTAAATAGATGCAGAATGTTGCTTTTGTAATGGATTAGCAATGAAATCCTGCTGCGTAGCACTGGGAACTCGGTCTAGTCACTTATGATGGAATATGTAATGTCAGAAAAAGGAATGTATACATATAAGTGTAACTGGATCAAGATGCTGTACAGTAGAAAAAATATACACACAAATAAAAGAAGTATTTAACGAATAAAAAAATAAAAACAAAAAACAAAAAGAGAAAAACCATCTACCTCATCATTATATTTATATAGTAAAACTATTCAACATATATAGTATTAAAAATTCAGTCATATAAAATACAAAATCATTTTATGTGATAATGGCAATGCAAGTGGGAATATAGCAGGTCATGGACAGGATTTCATATCATTTCTGGGGCGCTATGTTGACAATATCCAACTTCTCTATGTTTCTGTGTTTTCACAATTACCTGTACCTTTAAATTTTTAGTGAAGTTTGATACTGGGCAAGATCTCTGATTCTTTTGGGTGTAATATAATAATTGACTCCTTTGTGTTATTCTTGGGACAGTAAAGGTTTTTTTCTTAATACAAGTCTTACTTGTTACATAAGATTGTTCCAAGATATACAATATTTGAGCTATTATTTTACTTGTATATATGTAATAATATTTCTGTATCTGATGTGTTTAGGATTTTTTTTTCCTAAAATTGGCTTTACTGACCACTGTGGTTGCATAGGAAAACTATTTTTTCCTTTTCCCAGTAATAATCTAATTTAATGAGCTCTCTTTATTTCAGTTGACAATCTTAAGAATTTTTTTACGTGGCAGATAAAAGGTGCAGGTAAAATATATTTTATTTCTTTAGATGCATATTTTTAAGAAAAAATAGTTGAAATCTATGAGCTAAGGATCCATCTCAAGAAGTGAGGGAAAAAAGAGAAAATTACATCCAAAATAAGTACAAGTACACAGTAAAGAGGAAAATGTAATAAATTTGGAAAAAAAAATCTAATAAGCTTGGCAAAACATTCAAGCACAAAGAAAATGCAGAAATAAATAATATCAGGAACGAAGAAGGAAACATCACATATCCCAGCGAATAAAAGATAGATTACACAATGAACAATTTCATGGTAATAAATTTGAAAATTTAGGTAAAGTGAACAAATAATGACAAAAATATAAATTGCCAAATTACACAAGAATAAATAGAAAATTTGAATTTTTCTAGACATTTTAAATACAATTAATAAGTAAGAATCATCTCACAAAGAAACTCCTGGCAAAAGTGACCTTCCTGATAAATTCTACAAATTCTTCATAAATAAATAAAACCAAACACTTCCAGAAAATACAAAGGTCAAACATAATTTCTGTCTAGTTTTTTTGAAGCCCACGTAGTCTTGATATCAACATCTGGCAAGGATTTTACAAGAGAGGAAAATTACAAGCCAATACCAATGACTATAGATGAAAAAAAATCTGAAGAAAAATATTAACAAACTGAATCCAGTGATAAATTTAAGATAAGAAAACATAGCCTAGTTGAGATTATACCAGGAATACTATTCCAAGAATGTTATTCAACATAATAACAGAACACAGGCAAATAATAATAGTAATAATATCTAAATACTGTTTTATATGACACAATATGTATTTGTAATCAAAATTTTACCAAATTGAAAACAGAAGTGAACATTCTTAATATAACAAAAGTTTTTGTAAAAAAAATACAATACTTAGAGTGAAATATTAAAAAAGCTTTGCCTTTGAAATCAAAAATTGTTCTAACCTATATGATACCATAGTGGAGGTCTTGGGCATTAAAATTTTTAAAATAACTGAGAACAGAGTTCCCACTGTGGTGCAGAAGAAATGAATCTATTATCCAAGAGATGTGAGTTCAATCCCTGGCCTCGCTCAGTGGGTCATGGATCTGTCATTTCTGTGAGCTGTGATGTGGGTTGCAGATGCAGCTCAGATCCTGTGTTGCTGTGGTTGTGACATAGGCTGGCAGCTGTAGCTCCTATTCAACCCCTAGGCCGAGACCTTCCACACGCCATGGATGCAGCCCTACAAAGCAAAAAATTTAAAAATGAAAATAAAAATAACTAAAACGTATAAGAATTAGGAAAGACAAGTAAAGCTTTTTTTTTAGATGACAGATTATATACATGGAGAATCCAAATGAATCTACACTAGACACTAGACACTAGAATCAATAAGGGAATTCAGTAAAAAAGTTGAGTAAATGTTTACTACGCAAAATATCAGTTGTATTTCTGCCTATATAGTCTTAATATCTAATGCAAGTAAACACTATTAGAACAATCAGTTCTGTAAATGTGTTACTGAAAGCCGTTAAAAGTGATGTGAAGAATATACATGTTTTAAAAAAAAGCACAGTGGACTTAAAAGCTTAAAAGAGCGTAGAACCTTCTCTTGCCGAGAAAAGACATTGTCTCTTAAAAAGAGAGATTTAAGCTAAGACATAAAATGACAAAGAATTAGGCAAAGAATATTCCAATAAGAAGACAAAAGGAATTTTTCTGGAGGTAAAATTTCTAAAAAATGCTAAATTTTACTCAAAAATATATTTACTGAGTCAAACAGGTAAAGCCACTGTTCAACAAATAAGTATCCTCTATGAATCTACTCATACTTTTTTGGTTTTACCATGTCCAATTATTTGTGAATTAATTTTTACTCCAAGTAAATTATACCATTGCATGAAATTATTTATAGAATTAGATATCAAAGAGTGCCAGTAATTTTATAATTCTATTAGTTTCTCTATTACTGACTTTAAAAAAATTTTGGCATTGTTCTGCGTGTAAGCATGAATCAAAACAATGGCAACAAACTACCAGCAGTCACTGAATTTCTCATTGCCACACATTTGCTGTTTTAAAAAGCCAGTAAAATATTGATATTATTGAATCTTAACCCTTTGACCCTCGAATATACACTCTCTCTGACAAAATAAGAAGGGAAACTAAAGCATTTTTTTCATTTTTTAAAGTTTTATTGAAATGTAGTTGATTTGCAATATTGTAATAATTTCTTCTGAATCACAACAAAGTCATTCAGTTAAACATGTATACACATCCATCCTTTTTCAGATTCTTTTCCCACATAGATTGTCACAGAATATTGGGTAGAGTTCTTTGTGCTATACAGCAGGTCTCTATTGACCAGTCATTCCTCAGTATGTATATGCCAATCCCAAAACCCCCATCCATCTGTTCCCTTTAGTAACCAGAAAGTTATCAAAGTCTGTGAGTCTGTTTCTGTTCTGTAAATAAGTTCATTTGTATCCCTTTTTTAGATCCCACATATAAGTGATGATATTTGTCTTTCACTGTCTAACTTTACTTAATATGATAATCTCTAGGTCATCCACTTTGCTGTAAATGGCATTATTTCAATCTTTTTTATGACTGAGTAATGTTCCATTGTATATATGTACCATATCTTGATCCAGTCCTCTGTTGATGGACATTCAGGATGCTTCCATGTCTTGGATATTGTAAAAAGTGCTACAGTGAACACTTTGGCACATGTATCGTTTCAAATTATGGTTTTATCTTGATAGATGCCTAAGAGTGGTATTGCTAGATCATACGGTAGTTCTTATTATTCTTTTTGCGGGGGGGCTTTTTAGGGCTGCACCTACAGCATATGGATGTTCCCTTCATAGGGGTCAAACTGGAGCTACCGCTTCTGGCCTTTGCCATAGCCACAGCAACACTAGATATCAGCCACATCTGTGACCTACGCCACAGCTCACAACAATGCTGGATCCATAACCCACTGAGTAAGGCCAGGGATTGAACCCCTGTCCTCATGGATACTAGTCAGGCTCATTTACACTGAGCCACAATGAGAACTCCTATTTTTAGTTTATTGAGGAAACTCCATACTGTTTTCCATAGTGGTTGCACAAATTTACATTCCCATCAACAGCGTAGTAGCATTGCCTTTTCTCTGCATCCTCTACAGCATTTATTATTTGTGAGCTTTTTGATGATGGCTATTCTATCTGGTGAAAGGTGGTACCTCATTGTAGTTTTGATTTGTATTTATCTAATAATTACACAAGGTGGTCATTTTTTCATGAGTTTTTTGGCCATCTGCATGTCTTTGGAGAAATATTTATTTAGATCTTCTGCCCATTTTTGGATGGGGTTGTTTGTTTTTTGATATTGAGCTGCAGGGGGTGTTTATATATTTTGAAGATCCTTGTCAGTATATATTTTGAAGATTAATCCCTTGTCAGTCACTTCATTTGCAAACATGTTCTCCCATTCTGTGTGTTGTATTTTCATTCTGTTTATGGTTTCATTTGCTGTGCAAAACCTTTTTAATTAGGTCCCATTTATTTTTTTTTTTTTATTTTCATTACTCTAGGAGGTGGATCTGAAAAGATACTGCCACAGTTTGTTTCACAGAATGTTTGGCATATGTTTTCTTCTAAGATTTTTATAGTACCCTGTCTCATATCTAGGTCTTTAATCCATTTTTCCAGTTTTCCCAATACCACTATTGAAGACACTGTATACAATAGAGAAAAGATAATAGTGTTTTTGTAGCACTCCAAGGAAATTTTTGTCCAAAGAAAAGTTCTTCTGCTCAGTTATCTACTGTCTTCATTGCACTCTATTATTTACTTGAAAGAACAATCAACAAACTCTAATAATTGACTTGGATATTTTAATATGACTTGGATATTTGGAATTTTTTTTTCAAAAAATATTAAAATGAAGATTGTCAGTTCAAAGAAGTTGCCAATGATAAAATGCAAGCTTTCAAGTGAAAATTAGAATTTTGGAAAACTTCCATTTATCACCTTCTATAAACTTGACAGCTTCCCAATACTTAAAGGCTTTTCTGATGAAGTAAGTTCTAATATTAACAATTGTGATTTTTTTTAATATTACATAAAGAAGCACCAACATTTGCAAGTTCTGCATAGCTCAATGGACCAATGTTTTCCAAATGACCAATGCATGTATTACAAAACCATACATTGGTGAAAGAGCCAATCATGTGCAAAAATATAGTTTTTATAGATATCAGTGATTTAAACTTGCTGTATTCTAGGTTATTTAAACGTCTCAGTAAACTCAGATGATAAAGATTAGCACCACCACCAAGCAAAATAAAATTTAGCATACATTATCTCATCAAATCCTCCAATATCACTGTAAAATATTCATTACTGTCCTCATTTTCAGAAGAAGGGCCTAAGATTCAAAATTTGAGGTAATTTTCTTAAGGTAATTGCCAAATTTCAGAACTGAAATTCAAACCCAGATCTGATTAGTCCGGAAGCTCTCATAGAACTTTATTCTCCATAAATTCTTGCAATAGAGTTCTTACAAACTCTTTTTATCATTCCTCAAAAGTTTTCTTTAACCCCTCCATCAATTTTTGGAAATTGATACAAATTTTACCAAGTGGTAGTTAGATCCAAAGTAATTTATGGACTCTTTCTTTAGATGTTTGGATTCCTCAATCATTTTTTTTTTAGATTGAAGTTATTTTGACTCATAAAAATACAAATTAAATTGTCACTTTTCTGCTGAGCAAGAATGCTGATTTTGTCCCACACATTGCCAACATATCCAAAGTTAAAACTGAGGAGAGTTGAAGGCAAGTTCCATTATAAACTCTTGAGAGTCAACACTGGAATCCTGTCATCTCTTATAGGAAAGAATATTTTAAGGTTAGACAGAGGTAAGCAATATTTCCCTGGTTTGTACTAAGTTAATGTCCTTGCAGTCTTCTCTTTCACTTGCAAAGAGCAACAGAAAATCCACAGACAGAAACAAATATTTGGACTTACATGCATTCTATAGAATAAAGCAGCAATGCATTTTCTAGAATATGTGACAAGTTATACAAATATGTAATAAACTTATTTAAATACTGTTACACAACTCTTAGAGGAAAACATAGGCTGAACACTCTCCGACATAAACCACAGCAATATCTTCTCAGACCCACCTCCTAGAGTAATGACAATAAAAACAAAAACAAACAAATCGGACCTAATTAAACTTAAAAATTTCTGCACAGCAAAGTAAACCCTAAACAAAATGAAAAGACAACCCACATAATGGGAGAAAATATTTGCAAATGAATCAACTGATAAGGGATTAATCTCCAAAATTTATAAACACCTTCTGCAGCTTCATACCAAAAAAACAAACAACCCCATCAAAAAAATGGGCAGAAGATCTAAACAGACAGTTCTCCAAAGACATGCAGATGGCCAAAAAACACATGAAAAGATGTTCAACATCACTCATTATTAGAGAAATGCAAATCAAAACTAAGGCAAGAATGGCCATCATCAAAAAGTCTACAAACAATAAATGCTGGAGAGGGTATGGAGAAAAGGGAACACTACTACACTGTTGATGGGAATGTAAATTGCATAAACCACTGCGGAAAGCAGAATGGAGATTCCTCAGAAAACTAAAAATAGAATTACCATTTGATCCAGCAATCCCATTTCTGAGCATCTATCCAGAGAAAACCATGACTCAAAAAGATATATTTACCCCAAAACTCATTGTAGGACTATATGCAATAGCCAAGACATGGAAGCAACATAAATGTTCATCAATAGAAGAGTGGATAAAGAAGATGTGGTACATATACACAATGGAATATTAATCAGCCATTAAAAGGAAAGAAATAATGGCATTTGCAACAACATGGAAGGATCTAAAAATTACCATGCTAAGTGAAGTTAGACAGTGAGACACCAACATCATATGCTATTACTTATAGTGGAATCTAAAAATAGGACACAATAAACTTCTTTGCAAAACAGATACTGACTCCCAGACTTTGGAAAAACTTATGCTTTCCAAAGGAGACAGGTTGGGGGTGGTTTACATATCGGTGGATGCACTGGGGTTTGTGATTGAAATGCTATAAAATTGGGTTGTGATGATCAGTACAACTATAAAATGTGATAAAATTCATTGAGTTAAAAAAAAGGCTGTTACACAGATTTACTTCCTAAGGATTAATTGAAGTTAAAGCTCAAGTCAAAATGAGATATATTAGGAAAACTTTTAATATGGCAATAAATTAGTGTATATATTATATATATATATATATATATCAACTTCCATGTGCTACCTTTACTTATAATCTAAATTTCCTCCAGTCACAATTCAATTCAGTAAACATTCATTGATCATTTAGCCCAAGAAAAATTCATTGTGTTCACCATCTCAGCTCCCACATATGAATCATTTCCATTTTTCTACTGAAATCACCCTTTCTCCACCCATAGAACATTGCTGAATTGGTCACACACTTGAATAATTACAAATCCATATTATCTAATTTTAACTAATCTTTGATTTTGCTTAGCATTCTTAAATTAACTCACCTCAATGGCTTTCATCTACTTCCTTTCCATCCCCATTTCCACATTCTATAGACAGCCTTGTTTCAATAATAACACTCCCTATCTGACCTCTATATAGGAAATGATTATTATTAATGGTTGTTGAGAAATAATTATAAACACCATTCCAATCATTCAGGTGTTCTGTCACTCAAGTTGGGCAAAATTTTAATTTATTGTAGAGGAAAATTTAATGTGGCAAAAAGTGTGACCTGTGAATTTTCAGAATTTCTACTTTGATGTCATACTAATCTTCTCAAGTAGATCTTAACCCCATAGGGTTAACATAAATAATGAATGGAATACTTAACATGGCGGATGAGATGGCCAATTTGGAGTCAGGGAGGGAAATTTCATGCCAAGAATGATATAGGATCTGGTAAAAGCTCCAAACTTTCAACTACATCCTTTTGAACCATAGAACTAACTCCCTTTGAATCAAAAATGACTTTTTAACATAAGTTGTATATGGTCAATGGGATTTATAAGACAAGACATCAATGACATTATTTCTTCTGCTAAACTCATAATTTCATCATATCCACTGGACCTAACTCTTAACTGATGGTATCACATTTTTCCCATTATTGGGGTATTAGTCAAGAGTTACATGCAACACAGATGGTATCAGTTGGGATCTACTGGCCTCTTAAAACCTAAACAAAGTCCCATGGGAGTTCCTACTCTGGAATAGTTGGTTAAGAATCCAACTGCAGTGGCCCAGGCTTGAGTTCAATCCTCAGCCAGGAACAGTGAGTTAAAAGGTCTGGTGTTGGGAGTTCCTACCGTGGCTCAGTGGTTAACAAACCAGACAAGTAACCATGTGGTTGCAGGTTCAATCCCTGGCCTCACTCATTGGGTTACAGATCCGGTGTTGCTGTGATCTGTGGTATAGGTCGCAGACGCAGCTTGGATCCATGTTGCTGTGGCTGTGGCGTAGGCCAGCAGCTACAGCTCCAATTCAACTCCTAGCCTGGGAATTTCCATATGTCACAGGTGCGGCCCTAAAAAAAAAAATCCGGGAATTTCCATATGCCACGGTGTGTGGCTGCAGCTCAGATACAATCCCTGGCCTGGGAACTTACATATGCCATAGATGCAGCAATTAAATAAATGAATAAATAAATAAACAAATGAATATCCCATGAAAATTCATGAAAGTGGAAAGCTTTTCTTAAAATTTCAGTAATTTCCCAAGAGATGATATCCTGATGTCACCTCTGCCACTGAGCTTCTTCCTTAAATGCCCTCTTTGTTCCATGTCTTGTTTAGCTAAAAGTAAAACCAAGCTTTCCTATATTTCCACAGCAAAACTAAGCTAAACTAAGCCAAGTACTCAGAGCATTTATAAGCATAGTAGAGTCCATCAAATACTGGGGTTATCTTAAAGAGATGTTTATATCACATATGACCCAGGGTACTTGAAAATAATTAATAAATCTTCCTTTTCTTAAATGTCCTCACTCTTTTCCCCAGGACAAGGGGGTTCATCTCTCTCAGTGCACATCTTTCTCATTTCCCAGATATTCTCATTTCTTTCCTACCCCTTTATCTCTGCCTGTTCTCGCTCCTGGCTTTCTCCACAGCTCCAAATTAGAACACCTCTGTCAGGCAGAGCAGTTAAGCCCTCATCAGCATCTACTCCCAGACACCATAACAGGAAAAAAGCATAATCTACCATTCCTAGGTGTTAGCTGTAAACATAAATGGCACTTTTTTACACTCAGTTTTGAAACTTTCTTATATCAGCCCAGGTGGGTAAACCGTATTCATGTAGGCAATTTCTACAAATTGTCACTACTTCCCTACAATACTGTCCCAGGCTGTATAGAGTTTCATTTTTATGTCATAATTTGGGCCACAAAGAATGGCATCAGAGTATGACTGAGGCAATTTATTTCTATAAAGTTCCTACCTTTTCCCTTCACAGAATTCTTCAAAAGGTCAAAATATTACTCCTGAGCTGGCATGTTGGTCCTTTATTTCTCCCTTGTATTTCTCCCTTTCTGTTTCTTTCTTCCTATATATTTCCTTCTTTGCTTTTCTCTCTCTCTTTCCTCTCTCCCCTTCTCTTCTTTCTTTCTCTTCCTGCACCGCCTCAACTACCACTTCTATCTTGATATCCTTGGAGGGGATCATGTACAAGTTTTGAAAAAAAAATTGTTTTCAGGTGTCTGGTCACAACTATTAACTGGGTATCATTTAAGACAGCTTCAAAAGCATTTGGACAATCAATGGTGACGACTATCACATGCAGTTTTTTGCCTCAGGGACCCTTTCCCTTCTTGATCTAGCCAACTCTTACTTTCCTTGAATTTAAACATCCTTTCTTGGGGGATGCTTCCACTGATCTGTCAAGACAACATCTGAGTTAATATAAGAATTCTCAGCATAATGAGCCCCTGAACCTATAATCACCTCTGTCACCCATTACACCTCATTTATCCCTTTTGTTAGTGGCTTGTCAGTGCCATCAACCTGCACCTTCTGTATACAGAGATCCTGTCTGACTTAACACTCAGCACACGATCACTTCTCTCCCTCTCCCTCTCCCCCTCCCTCTCCCTCTCCCTCTCTCTCTCTCTCTCTCTATATATATATATATATATATATATGATATATGATAAAATAAGATTTTGTGATGATTTCCTTCCAGATAACATAAAATTTTACTTGTCTTTTTAGAATAAAATAGTGAAACAGAATTATTCTAGTTCTTACTTCAAATTACTTCAAAAAAAAATACAAGGAGAATCTCACTCAATGGATCTCAGAACTTCAGTGAAAATATGGGTTTTACAATCATAACAAGAATAGTTGCATTTGTTCTGATGTTAAATACATATTGTTCAAATAGACTATGGTTAATTATCCTGAAGCCAGATCCAGGCTAGCATGAAATAAGTATGACTTGGATGTAACTTAACACATGAGTAATTTTGACAAGGCTAGAGAATTGAGTTGAATCCAAAATTTCAAAAGAAAATCACAAGCAAAAAAGCAATTTTGCAGAGAGATATTTCTAAGTCAATCTATCAGAATCCAATTGTCTAGGTATTCAGTTGCTTTAATCTCCAAATATGCATCTTTATTTTCCAATATCTTTCACCCTTACACTTTTAGAGATAATATATAATCCATCTACCTAGTATATGTACTATATCAAATGATTGTTTTAAAATGTTTGGAACAATATGCGTATTACAAAAAAGTTTCACACCATTTTAACTCAGATAAAAGCCATTTGCTACTACAGCTTTTAGATCTGGAAGTGAAATTCTGAGCTTCAATTCAAGCAGCTGGGATATCCTAGTCTTTTTAGAATCTAAAGTCCAAAAGGAAGCATTAAATCATTGCACAAAGCATACTTTGACAGCTTTGGAGTGGTTAGTAATTTGGCCAACTGAGCATATAGACTTCTGGGCCCATGAGGAACATCGCCAGCTGGTCAGGCTGTCTTTGGCACCTTGGAGAGTTCTCTTAGTGGGGTCCTGGGGCTGGAGAGTAGGGAGAACAGCATTTGTACACAGCCAAAATCCTTTTGCTCTTCCAAAGTTAAATTATTCAGTTGCTTGTTATATAACACAAACTAAGAGAAAATAATTTTACAAAATATGACCATCATCTGGTTATCAACTTGTCATAACCTGTTACAAGTTATAAACCTAGACTCTCCTTTTGAACACAGCAAGCTACTCTCTTTTTTCCCTTATCTGATTCTTTGCCTAATTAGAATTCAAAATTTTAAGATAATAGAGGCTAATTGGACTTCATTAAAATGTCCTGAGTAAAAATCTACCAAATAAATCTCAAATGCCACACTCTGCATATTAAGAGCAACATGAAATTTGCTGCTAAATTGAATGAAAGAAGTACATTATTACTGAAGGCCCAGCACAACAATGTAGTTTAACTAACTGAAAGAAGCCCTTAGATGAACTTATTATTTTAAATGGTGGCTAAATTTCCCTACTAAAAAAAAAAAAAGTTGAAGTTTAGTTAATTTTTTTTTTCATTTTCTGAAAGAAAAAAAAAGTCAGATAGTTGCTAGGCTTAATACTCAAATTGTGGTCTGTTGACCAGTAGCAGCAGCAAGTAACTTGTTAGAAATACTGAGTCTCAGCCCCACCCCAGACCTTCTGAATCAGAATTCACCTTCTGAATAAGCTCCTACTCACAACCCCTGAGAGAATTTGTGCACATATTAAAATTTGAGAAGCACTGATCTGGAGTTTTTTGAAAGTTACTTTAAAAGAAATGTCAATTTTTTTTGTCATTGATCTCAAGTAATGCTACCTCTGTAAATGCCTAATAATTACCCCTTAACAATAAATTCCCACGTAGGAGAGATTACTATTTTCCACAGTATATCTTTTTGGATCACAAAATAATTGAATCCTATATGTATTTGCATCTCTCTGTTTATAAAAAATGAACAGAAGGTACAGAGATATATCCCCTGCCCCCCCCCACATACACAGTTTACCCCACTATCCATATCCTCCACCAGACTAGAGCATTTGTTACAATTGACGAGCCAACATTGTTACAATGTTAATATTAAATTTAATTAAACAATATTAACAAAAGCCCATAGTTTACATTATGGCTCACTCTCAGTGTTGGACATTCTATGGGTTAGACCAACATATAATGATATATAGCCACCCTTATAGTATTTTATAGAGTATTTTCATTAAAAATCCTCTCCGCTCCACCTATTCATCCCTCCCTTCCCCCAACCCCTGGCAACCACTGATGATTTTACTGTCTCCATGGTTTTGCATTTTCCATAACAAGATACAGTTGGAATTATAGAGTATGTCCTTTTCAGAATGGCTTCTTTCATTTATTTATTTATTTATTTATTTTAGGAAGATGTGGTATATATACACAATGGAATACTACTCGGCTTCTTTCATTTAATATAACATTTAAGTTTCCTCCATGTCTTTTCTTGGCTTGATGGCTCTTTTTTGGCACTAAATAATATTCCATTATCTGATGTACCACAGTTTGTTTAGTTATTCACCTAATGAAGGACATCTTGATCACTTCCAGGTTTTGGCAATTATGAATAAAGTTGCTATAAATACTCATGTGACAGTTTTTGTGTGAACATAAGTTTTTTTAACCTTCTTTGAGTAAATGCCAAAGACTGTAATTATTGAATTACATGGTAAGAATATGATGAGTTTTGTAAAAAATCACCAAACTAGCTTCCGAAGTGGTTGTACCATTTTGTATTTTACCAGAAAAGAATAAGAGTTCCTGTTGCTCCACATTCTTGCCAGTATTTGGCCCTGTCAGTTTCTGGATTTTGGCCATCCTAGTAAGTGTGGAGTGATAACTCATTGTTTCAAGTTGCATTTCCCTGACATGATGTAAAGCATCTATTCATATGAGGTTGTTTATTTTTTTATATCATTACTCTATGAAATTTCCTTTGCACAATGTCCTAACTAGATTTCCAGTTGCTTTTATCCTTAAAAGTGTTATGACAGAATCCGTGTTAGTTGTGCCATAACACAGCCACCCTGAGTTGTGATAATTTAGAATAACTTTTTTTTGAAGTTTTATTGAAGTATAGTTAATTTACAAGGTTGTAATAATTTCTTCTGCACAACAAAGGGACCCAGTCATACATATACACTCAACCATTCTCTCTGATTCTTTTCCCACATAGATTATCACAGAATGCTGGGTAGAGTTCTCTGTGCTATAGAGCAGATCCCCATTGGCCAATCATTCCACAGACCTCATTGTGTATGTGCCAATCCCAAACCCCTTTTTATACAGATAGGAACCACTGTAGCCTCTTGTTCAAGGACATTTTCCTCTTATTCCTCTTTATATAGATGCAGGTTGTATATTTTAATACCTAAATAGATTAGTGGGGTTGAAATTTATTTAAATCTTAAGATGTACAAAGAAGGAAACTTGCTTATTTTTATAAAGAACATAAGACTTTCTCATAAGGTCACAGACACTCTTCCCTCAATATCATCAAATGCGTCTGTCCATTAATGTGAAATAGTTTGATTAAAGTAAGTTTCTCAGTTAAATAAGGCTCAGTCATACCAATTTTCTGTCCATTCCACTTCCTTTTGGAACTTGGTTTGGGTATGTGCTGGGGAAGGTTGGGTCGGAATTCTTCTCACCAGCTGATTGATATCATGTTCCTGTCACAAGGTGGCTGTAGGTCTACACAGGCAACTACACTGGCATCTATTGAGGCAAGACTTCTTATTTTGGTTATGTCATCAGCTCTTGCTGACTGCCTTTCCCTTGGGTCATCCAGATTTCTACCCTAGCAGCCTTCTCTTCCCCCTCCAGGATTGTCCATCCCTTCAGTCCTTTCAGCATCTCATTGTCTCCTCACCAGTGTTCGTGAAATTTTATGGACTTCGTACATGTTAGACACAGACCATGTGGAACCAATGGCATTAGTTCCAGGTTATCTCTAGACATCTTTGTCCACAAACACTGTGCTATTATTCTTAAGTCATGTTAAAAGAAGCCCAGTTTAGGTCTTACTGTAACAATGATTCTCAAGAATCATCTAGGTATTTATCTAAATATTTGTTTTATTTTATTTTATTATATTGTATGTTTTATTTTGTCTTTTTAGGGCTACACCCATGGCATATGGAGGTTTCCAGGCTAGGGGTTGAATTGGAGATGTATCCACTGGCCTATGCCACATCCACAGCAATGCCAGATCCAAGCTGTGTCTGCAATATATACCACAGCTCATGGCAATGCCAGATATTTAACCCACTGAGCAAGACCAGGGATCAAACCTTCATCCTCGTGGATCCTTGTCAGATTCATTTCCATTGAGCCAAGATGGGAACTCCTAGATATTTATTTTAAATACTTAGACCTTGGCTTCAAGTCAGGAATTTCAATTTAGACAGTCTGAGTTTGATAGAGACCTCGAACCAGTATTTTGTAAAAACTCTCCAGGTGACTCTAATGTGCAATCCAAGTTGTTCATCACTGCCCTAGAGGGTGAAGCTTCCTCAAAAGTTATCTGGATGTTCCTAGAGCCTTCATATCCTTATGGACATATTCATACCAAGGATGAGAGTGGATGAAGACAGTTCTGGAGCTCATCTAACATCCTATTTTTCTATATCTCTCCTTTCCCCCATATGCCTCCATTGTATATCATCCTGCTTCTCAAAGTAGTATTTATCCTGCTATTTTCTCTGAAACCAATGTAATATTTGGTTATATATTAACCAAATATAATATGGTACCAATATGTATCTTCCTTACATATGTCTCCTTAAGGTAGCATCAAACAGTAGTTTTCATAAAAATCAAGTAAGATATTAACAAGAAGGCAGGTTTTCTTGTAAATAACTGAATTCCTATACCAATCTCATTTTTAAAAAACATCTTTTACACAGATTTCCACAATTCTGTGGATGTATACTATTTGTTTCCTGTTGGTATCACTTCCTTAAACTTATTTTTCCTCCAGAAATAATTGATTAAAATGTATTGATTAAAAGTCTGAATGGAAATTCTCATTGTGGCTCAGTGGTAATGAACCCAACTAGTGTCCATGAAAATGTAGGTTCAAACCCTGGCCTTGCTCAGTGGGTTAAGGATTTGATGTTGCCATGAGCTGTGGTGTAAATTACTAACATGGCTCAGATCCTGACATGGAGCACTGAGAATTGATCAAATTCTTTTTGTACTGAGTTTCACTTATTCTTCCAGGCACACATACACACACACCCACTTACCCATATGTACACATGTCAACTTTGCTTTCAAAAGAAGACATCATTAGGAGTTCCCACTGTGGCACAGTGTGTTAACGCTCTGATGTTGCCACAGCTGTGGCATAGGTCATAGTTGTAGCTTTGATTCAGTCCCTGGCCTGGGAACTTCCATATGACACTCATGCAAATATAATAAAATATAAAAATTTTTTTAAAAATTAAATTAAAAAAAAGAAATCATTACCTTTTCACTTCCTCTTTGACAATTTTAGGCAGTCTGGTTTTTTTCTTAATGAATATTTTAGGATATTGCTTTATAAATGCATTGTGAGCTGACAGGATATTGGTCCGGCTTTCAAAAAAAGAGAGAGAAATTAAATTATAAGCTTCATAAGATAATAGATTCCAAAAGGAAAGATTTTTAACTCAATATATACAACTTAATCCTATACTATTCGATCTAAGAATCCAATGACAAAAATATGAAACATTTTATACTTTAAAAATAGCCATATAAAAATTGTATATAGTGTCCTTCATTAGAAAATATTTTAAGAATGTGAAATTTATGGTAATTGCCAAAATTTTAATTTTTAAGCTTAGCCTTTTTAAAACTTAGATTTCTGTAGTTGGTTAAAGCTCTTGTATAAAATATACCACATAATTAAAATTCCCCCAAAATGATTCATCTATAGATTACATATACACTAGTAGAAGGTATATTTATATGAATCTTTGAAATAACTTATGAAAGTTTGGTGCTCTATTGTTTTGAGACTGGACTACAGATGTATTAGACCAAAATGTCCGCATTTCCCAAATCCGAATCACCGGAATTATCTGCAATTTTTTTTAACAAGTAGAGATTTATAATCCTTTTACTGATGAAGCAAGAGCTCCAAAGTTAGAGTATGGGTAGATTTCTCTATTTTAAATATCAGCCTCCATGTGATTCTTAACTGCAGTCAAGTTTCAATCTACTGTGAATACTAAAAATGTAAATAAAAAGATTCACGGGAATATAGAAAATTGTCATTCCATGTCAGGTAAAGATATTTGTTTCTGGAAAATCTGCCCTATTCAATTTTCAATTGATAACAACCATGAAAATGGTCAGTTTTTTTTTTAATGCAGAACATTCAACTTGATGCTTTATTTCAATAATCATCAAAACAATCATAAAAATTGAAAACTTACAAACATCTTAATATTTGCCTCCTGACAATGAATATGAAAATCCTTGAGAAGGCTTTTCTTACTGCATTGTCAATGTAAATATTAACAACACATTTTAAAATATTTATAACAAATTTTTTTCCCTGGGCCAGAGTTCATAAAACACCATGTTAATTCTTTACACAAAACAAATGCTATTTAGAATCCTATTTAATTTAATTTGACTTGATTCAAATAATGCAATGTGAATATGATTTAATATGTCATTAGGAATTTTCATCCCTGCTCACACCATAGAGATACATTGACCAAAAACATACTTTTTTTAATCTCCAACCACTAAAATCATTGGAAGATTTCCCAAGATCTTTCTCCCTTTTTTCCCTATTTGTAACTCATATTCTACAAATATCCGTTTTACAAGTTTACCTGTTATATTTTGGGTACTTGTTATATGCCAAACATTGTGTGCTAAGGTCTTGACATTGTTTTGTCTTATTGTATATTTATATTTTGGTATTGTTTAATTCTCACTTTACACACTAAGTATGCAACTTAATAACTCAATTCATATAACTAGTAAATGGATGACAAAGGGCACTATGAAAAATGAATTGGCTTCTGAACCAATTCTCTAAACCTTTTAGATATACTGTCCCCCTAAATAATAAAACATACTGGTTATTAACAATTGTCAGGCATTATTATAGGAAGTTTACTTGCATCAGATCTTTTCATCTTTACACCAATATATTAGCTTATATCCTATCACCTCCGTTTTGTAGTTAATAAAACCAAGGCCCAAAGCAGTATGAAAGTGTGATATTTTTATTTTTCTACATGGAGCCCATGCTAAAAGATTTGGAACATTATTCCAGTCTGTGCTCTAGATAAATCACCCTTGGAGTGGCCAGTAAGTATATACCAAAATGCCAAAACCTTCACTCTTGTCCTTTGCAATGTGTATGACTGAAATGTCTGCTTCATCTGCTTCATCCTCAAGAATTTTCAAGATGTGGTGGCTGGTATACATGTACCTGGTGTTTATAACTTGTACCTGCAAAGTAATTGGTCCAAGAAGGGAAAGATGTGGAAGATTGAAATGAAAGATGCTAGTCAAATTCCAGAGCTAAATATGACTATCAGAATGAGACCCTAAGTGTTCTATGGTAGATATTCTGTGTCATAAAATGTGACTTAGCAGTTATTCTTATTTCTAACTCTATTGTTAAAACAAAAACATATAGTCCTATATGTTCAGTAGGAATACATTTTTTTGTCCAAAACCATGTGAAACCACAGATCAGGAGAAAATATTTGCAAATGAAGTCACTGACAAGTAAATAAACTCCAAAATATACAAACAACTCCTGCAGCTGCAGTATCAAAAATACAAATAACCCAATCAAAAACTGTTTATATCTAAACAGACATTTCTACAAAGAAGACATACAGATGGCCAAAAAATACATGAAAGGTGATTAACATCATTAATTATTATATAAATGCAAATCAAAAATACTATGAGGTTTCACCTTACACCAGCCAGAATGGCCATCATCAGAAAGTCTACAGACAAAAAATTCTGGAGAGGGTGTGGAGAAAAAGGATCCTTCCTACACAATTGGTGGGAATGTAAATTTGTGCAACCACTACAAAAAACAGTACAGAGAGTCCTCAAAACCTTAAGACAGAACTACCATATGATCCAGCACTTGTGGGCACCTATATGGAGAAAACCATGATTCAAAGACACATGCACCCATATGTTCATTGCAGCCCTATTCACAATAGCCATGACATGGAAGCAACCTAAATGTCCATAAACAGAAGAATGGATTTAAAAAGTGGTACATATGTACAATGGAATATTACTCAGCCATAAAAAATAATTAAATAATGCCATTTGTAGCAATATGGATGGATCTAAAGATTATCATACTAAGTGAAGTTAGTGAAAGAGAAGCATCATATGATACCACTTATATGTGGAATCTAAAAGAGATTGCAAATGAACTTATTTTCAGAATAGATACAGATTCACAGACTTTGAAAAACTTACATTACCAAAAGGGATGATTGTGGGGCAGAGGGAGGGATGAACTGTGTTTGGGATTGGCTTATGCACACTGAGATATATGAAACTATTTGCCAAAAGGGACCTGCTGTGTAGCACAGAGAACTCCACCTAATATTCTGTGATAATCTATATTCAGGATAATCTATAACCTGAAAGAGAATGGATGCATGTACATGTATAACGGAATCACTTTGTTTTCCAGCAGAAAATATCACAACATTGTAAATCAATTATACTTCAACAAAACTTTAAAAAATGAAAAAAAATCTGCAAATGAACACCTCTAAATATGAATAAGAGACGTGGATTAGAATAAACATGAAATAAATATAATCAGAAAGCCAGAGTCAAAGAAAGATTTAGAATTATAGTCGGGTTGGAGAATAAATCGTGGATCCAAATAACCATTTTATATTTGAATACTTTCCAGAAGATACTTTCATAATTTCCCAGATTATGAATAAATACTGCCTATGAACAAAATTCTCCACTCCATTAAAGTTCATCTGCAAGGAATTTTTTTCCCATAAGGAAAAAATATCCCAACTTTCTCAAGAAGATGAAGGAGAAATACATGCAAAACCTATAGATCTAAGAGATCAATCAAGATGTCAGAGTAAGAGCAATGGAACTCATCTCCCCTTAGCAAATACATCAAGAAATACATAGATAGTATGAGGAAAAAGAATAGGTCATCATGGGTACAAAAAAAAAAAATGGACTATAAAACTAAATCAACAATACCTTAACAAAAGTCAAATTAAAAAACAGAAAAATATATCAGTATGAAGAATGATCCTCACTGAAAACAAATGTGAAATTGGAAGGAATTCTGTACAACCAAGGCTGGTAGGAAGGGGAGAAAAGTGATGGAGTCCGGCCTGTACCCATGGGAAGGGTCTCAAAGGAAAAGAAAGATAACAAAATAAGACACTGCCCTGGAAAGTGAGTGGTGAAAATCCAGACTGTGTGCCCCAGTCCAGATGCCTTACATGGGTGGGAACCAGCCCCTTTGGCTGGTTGAAAGATTTATAGGACTAAAAGGAGGACTGCAGGAAGCCTGGATTCCACTTTTAAGGGACATGCACTCTGGCTTTCCCCCAAGGCAAGGAAGAGAAAGATCTACTCTAGACACTGCTGATTTCTTATGATCACCTTGACAAGCACCCCAGCCTCAGTCGAACAAACACTACAGCCTTGCTCACTCCATGTCACAGTGTGGCACTGGATCTGGAGAGGCCAAAACACAGAAAGACCCAACTTTGGGAAGCAGAGGCAATATGGCACCAGGGAAAAACTCAATATGTGAAATAAAAAGCACACTAGAAGGAATAAAGAGCAGAATAAGTGATAGAGAAGAATGTGTAAGTGATCTGCAAGAGAGAATAATGAATGGAAATTACCCAATCAGAATAGAAAATGATGATGATAGATAAATAGATAGATAGATAGATAGATAGATAGATAGATAGATAGATAGATAGATAGATGATAGATTAAGGCAATTTAAGATAGCTCTGTGATAAAGTTATGTACATCACCTCTTGAATTATAGGGGTCTCAGAAAGAGAAGAGAAAGAGGAGAACACAATATATTTGAGGAAATAATGGCTGAAAACTTCCCAAACCTGAAGAAGGAAATAGATATCAATGAAAGGAAACAGAGTTTCCCATACAAGATGAAGCCATAGCAAGACACATCATAATTAGAGATCATAGAGAAAATACATAAAATAGAGACAAAAACAATATAAAAGAAAAATGAAACAAATTTTTTAAAGATAAAAAAAAATTGATAAGTATTTACCTAGGCTGATCATGAAGAAAAGAGAGGAGAAAAGAGATGGCAGTGGAGGAGTAGGACACGAGGCTCACTTACTTCCACAAATTTTTTGAAATCCATCTATATGTGGAACTACATGCCCCCAAAAATTGTTGAATGCTTACAAAAAAACCCAGGATTCCAATAGAAAGAGAAAATCTTCACAAGACTGTGTAGGACAAAAGAAAGAAGAAAAAAAAAAAGGAGAAAAAAAAAATGCACATTGACACAAGCCCATGGGAGGGAGCAGGAAAAGGAGGAAAAACTAACAAACAAACAAGCAAAACTCTGCATCCTGGAAGTCACCCACACCAGCGAGGAGACCAGCTGAGACAGAGGAGGAACTTTGGAGTTTTGGAGGAGAACACAGCAATCAGACTAAAGTAGTTAAAATGGAAATGGTCCTCTACAAATGGTTAGTGTCATCACACAGCACTTCCCAACCATAAGCAAGGGCAGACAGGGGCCAGGAACTGAAATTCCAACTTTGGAGATCAGACTCAGACAGAAAACTGGGGCTGGCTACTGGTGGAAAACTAGGATTGGTAGCCCAGAGAGAGCCTGGAGGGACTGAAGTCTAGAATGACCACATTTGAAGTTGTAAGCTGAGGAATCCTACTCAGGCTTGGAGACTAGATGCCATTGTTAGGAGGTGCTGGAGAGAAGGAATGGGATCCACCACTACAGTTTTATCCCCTACAAGTGTTCTTAGACTGCAAGACCACAACTTCCCCAGCTCCAGGGTTTATCCTCAAGCAGTGGCTGCTCAGCAGCAGTTGTGAAGTAGCCCAGAGTCATTAAGACTACAGAGAAAGTGGAGCAAGCAGAGGGACATCTTTGAGCAGATAGAGGAAACTTGGGAATAGTGCAGTCCACACAGCCACAGCCAGCAGCTATGTGGAGGAGTGCAGGAGTGACTGCTGTAACAGTACAGAAGGCTGAGGGGGGGGGTCTAAGAAGACCCTTTGTGTAGGTGAAGAGCCCCTTTTTCCCCTCTGGGACAAGTATTTTTGGAAAATGTGGATGATCTGGGAATTCAGCAGGAGGTCTCCTGAGTTGATGGAGACCTCCAGATTTCCTAGGGGGTAGAGAAAGTTATTTCTGAAGCAGCAGGGAGGGGCAGAATTCTGCAAGTTCCCCCCGGGGTGGGCATAGGGCCGCTATCTCCTATCAGGGTGGAGAAGTTTACCTCAGAAACAGGGAAAGTTCCTAGATATCCACATAGGGTCTTCTGGGCAGGTGCAGACCTGCAATTTGCCTAGGGGAGAGAAGGGGATTTTGGAAACAGCACAGACTGTCTGGAATTCTGCAAGGGGACATCCTGAGCTGACAGAGACCCACATATTTCCTAAGGGATAGAGAAAGTTATTTCTGAAGCAGGGGGGAGGGTCAGGATTCCAAAAGGGGCCTTTGGGATAGTCACAGAATTGCAATCTGCCTAAGGGACAGAGAGTTATTAGGGAAACAGCATGGACTCTCCAGGTTCTATAAGGGAATTCCTGGTTGGGCAGAGAGCTGTGATTTGCCTAGAGGGTGGTGAAAAGTATCTTGGAAGCAGCACAAAGAATCCTAGAAATTTGCAAGAGACTTTATGGGCAGGTTGAGAGCTGTGAAAAGACTGTTGAACTGGTAAAGCTATTTCAGAAACAGCACAAAAGACCCTGGGGATCACAAAAGGCCTAGTGGGAGGGTAAGGAGCTACAGTCTGCATAGGAGATGGAGAAAGTGAACTTGGAAACAGCACAAAGGATCCTGGGACTTGCAAGAGGCCAGGTGGGTGGGCTGAAAGCCCCAAAAGGCCTAGTGAAGGGGCAAAGTGAACTTAGAAATAATATGCACAGCTCAGGTGAATGTTATTCACATTCTGGTGAATTGGCAGAGTGATCTTAGGAAAAGCACAAGCTCTGTGATTCGTGCCAACAATCAACCAGCGGGCTGCAGAAGCAGCTTGTGTTGCATGGCTGGCCAAAGGTGTTAAGAGGGACCCCCAACATGCATTTTTATAGTTCAACAGCTATAGGGAGCTCTCTACCATCAGCTGGTAGGGGGAGGGACCACTGGAATGGAGGAGGTCTTACAGCTACAGAGAAAGCCTTTAACAACAGTTAGGGAGCAGGCCCTTCCCCTAGGGCTACAGAGAATGCCTCCTAGACTGGCCAAACTAAGGGAGTGACTACAGAGAGGCACCTATACCCCAGCTGCAGAGAGCTAGAACCTCGAACATCCCTGACAAAGGAAGGGACTGCAGGATCAAGTGCTAATATTACAAATCACAGAAAACAGTACTGAGAGCTGCCTGGAAGCAGGATTAGTCAAAGGAGCCAGGCCTGACCACCACCACCACCCCTGGCATGAAAGAAATCCTGTGAACCATTAACTACTACCAACATTCACAAGGACCTCATCCCTAATAGCCACCTAGATTCACAGAGGTAGTGTAAAAAAACTGCTCCCATCTCATGCTCTATCTAGGTACATGTGAGCCACTGACAGCCTTGCAAACTTCAAGAAAGACACCAACCATGACATCTGCATACCTGAGATAGAGGGGACAATATACATACAGAAAGTTAGACATTATTTAATTTAGTTAGACAAAGAAATAATAATCAGACAATGGAAAAAGACAAAAACATAAAAACAACTAAATGAAGAGGAGATAGGTAATCTACCTGAAAAAGAATTCAGAGTGTTGGTAGTAAAAATGATCCAAGGCCTTGGGAAAAAAATGAAGACACAAATAGAAAAGTTACAAGAAATGTTTAACAAAGAGCTAGAGGACCTAAAGAAAAAGCAAACTAAGATAGCACAACATCTGAAATGAAGAATACACTAGAAGGAATCAACAGCAGGATAACAGAGGAAGAAGAACAAATAAGTGGCATGGTGGAGATCACAGCCACAGAAAAAAATAAATAGAAAATAATAAAAAGAACTGAGGCAAACCTAAGAGATTTCTGGGTCAACATTAAATGTACCAACATTGACACCATATGGGTTCCAGAAGGAGAAGAGAGAGAAAAAGGGCCATAAAAAATACTTGAAGAGATTATAGTTGAAAAATTCTCTAATATGGGAAAGTAGACAGTCACTCAAGTCGAGGAAACAGAGAATTCCACACAGGATGAACACAAAGGGAAACACAGCAAGACATATACTAATCAAACAGACAAAAAATAAATACAAAGAAAAATATTTAAAGCACCAAGGGAAAAGCAACAAATAATATACAAAAGAACTTCCATAAGGATAACAGCTGCTCTTTCAGCAGAGACTATGCAAGCTAGAAGGAAGTGTCAAGATATATTTAAGGTGATGAAGGGGAGGAACCAAGAACCAAGGATACTATACCCAGAAAGGCTGTCATTCAAATTTGAGGGAGAGATCAAAAGATTTTCAGACAAGCAAAAGCTAAGAGAATTTAGCAACTCCAAAACAGCCCTACAGCAACTACTAAAGGATCTTCTCTAAGCAGAAAAGATATATCACAAATAGAAACAAGAAAATTTCAAAAGAGAAAACTCATCAGTAAAGACAAAGATAATATAAAGGTAGAAAATCACCCATTGACAAAATATCAAAACTAGGAGACCTAAGAAGAGGAGAAGACAAATGGAAAACTTCGAAAAAGCATTAAAAAAATAAACAAACTGCAAACAAAAGCAATTAGTAGACACACACATAAAAAAGAAAAAGCAATCCAGACACAACACTAAAGATAGCCAGCAAATAGCAAGAGAAAACAACAAAAAAAGGGAAGAAAAAAAACCCCAAACCATTCATAACAATTAACAAAATGCCAATAAATACATACTTATCCAAAATTACATTGAATATAGAGGCATTAAATACTCCAAACAAAAGACACAGACTGGCACAGTAGATACAAAAACAGGACCTATATATATATGCTGTTTACAAGAGACTCACTTCAGACCCAAGGACATATACAGACTGCAAGTGAAAAGATTGAAGAAGATATTACATGCAAATGGAAATCAAAGGAAATCATGAGTAACAATACTCATATTAGACAAAATAGACTTTAAAATAAAGAAAATCACAAGAGACAAAGAAGGACACAACCTAATAATCAGAGGAACAATCCAAGAATAATATAAAACAATTGTAAATATATATTCACCCAATATATAAGGCAACTGCTGACAGCCATAAAAGAAGAAATTGACAGCAACACAATAATGGTGGGATATTTTAACACCCCACTTACATCAAGAGAGAGATCATCCAGACAGAGAATCAACAAGGAAACACAGGCCTTAAACAATACTCTTGACCAGATAGATTTAACTGATATTTATAAAATCCCGTAGCAGCAGAAAATACACTCTTCTCAAGTGCACCTGGAACATTCTCCAAGGGAGAAAATCTGTCACTTCTTGGGACAGAGACCAAGCCTTGGTAAATGTAAAAAAGTTGAAACTATCCCATGCATCCTCCCTGACCACAATGCTGTAAGACCAACTACAAGGAAAAACAAACAAACAAACAAACAAACAAAAAAACGCAAGCTCCTAGGAGCTAAACTGAACAACCAATGGATCATTGAAGAAATCGAAGGAGAAATTAAAAGATACTTATAGACAAATGACAGTGAAGCTACAACAACCCCAAACCTATGGGACACGGAAAATGTAGTTCTGAGAGGAAAATTTATAGCAATACGATCTTACCTCAAGAAAGAGAAAAAAGGTCAAATAAACAAGCTAAATTTACACCTAAACCAATTAGAGAAGGAAGAGTAGACAAAGCCCCAAATTAGCAGAAAGAAAGAAATCATAAATATCAGAGCAGAAATGAAATAGAGACAATTAAAACAATAGAGAAGATCAATGAAACCAAAATTGGTTGTTTGAAAAGATAAACAGCATTGATAAAACTTTAACCAGACATGTCAAGAAAAAGAGGGAGAGGGCTCAAATCAATAAAATTAGAAATGAAAAAGGAGACGGTACAACTGATACCACAGAACTACAAAGGATCATAAGGGACTGCTATACAAAACTGTATGCCAATAAACTGGACTACCTAGAAGAAATGGACAGATTCTTACAAAGGTACAACCTACCAAGACAGAACCAGGAATAAACTGAACTATGAACAGACCAACAAGTACCAAAATTGAAAATGTGATTTAAAAACTTCCAAAAGAATTCCCATCATGGCTCAGTGGAAACAAATTGAATTAGTATCCGTGAGGGTGCAGGTTCAATCCCTGGCCTCACTCAGTGGGTTGCCATGAGTTGTGGTGTAGGTCACAGAAGCAGCTTGGATTTGGCATTGCTATGGCTGTTGGGTAAGCGGGCAGCTGCAGCTCCAATTCTACCCCTAGCCTGGGAACTTCCATATGCTATAAGTGCAGCCCCAAAAATCAACCCCCCCCAAAAAAAAATCCAACAAACAAAAGTCCAGAACCTGGTGACTACACAGTTGAATTCTATCAAACATTCAACGAAGAGTTGATGCCTATTCTTCTGAAACTCTTAAAATATAGCAAAGGAACACTCCCCAGTTCATTCTATGAGGCCACCACCATTCTGATACCAAAACCAGACAAGGATACAACCAAAAAAATAAATAAATAAAGACCAATATCACTGATGAACATAGATTCAAAAATCCTCAACAAAACACTAGCAAATTGAATCCAAATATATATTTAAAGGAATATACACCATTATTAAGTGTGATTTATCCCAGGGATGCAAGGATTCTTCAATATCTGCAAATCTATCAATGTAATAAACCACATCAACAAACTGAAAAATAAAAAACATGTGATCATCTCAGTAGATGCAGAAAAGGCTTTTGACAAAATTCAACACACATTTCTTATAAAAACTTCCCAGAGAGTGGGGATGGAGGGAACTTACCTCAACATAATAAAAACCATATATGAAAAACTCAGCTATCGTCATTCCCAATGGTGAAAAGCTGAAATAATTCCCACTAAGATCAGGAACAAGATAAGGATGTCCATTTTCACCACTATTATTCAAGATTGTTTTGGAAGTCCTAGCCACAGCAATCAGAGAAGAAATAAATTGGAAAGGAAGAAAACTGTATCTCTTTGCAGAT
The DNA here is from genome assembly GCF_054392235.1 of Sus scrofa. Taxonomy (NCBI): domain Eukaryota; kingdom Metazoa; phylum Chordata; class Mammalia; order Artiodactyla; family Suidae; genus Sus; species Sus scrofa. The sequence goes on from NC_139386.1 coordinate 54,248,775, forward strand.
AAGAGTATAAGTCAATATAAAACAAATGCTGGAGATGGTGTGGAGAAATAGGTACCCTCCTGCATGGTTTGTGGGAGTGTAAATTGGTAAAACCACTATGGAAAATATTATTGGGGTACCTCAGAGAACTAAACATAGAACTACCATATGATCCACCAATCCCACTGCTGGGCATATACACGAAAAAAACTTTCATTGGAAAAGATACATGCACCACAATGTTCATAGCAGCACTAGTCACAATAGCCAAGACATGGAGATAACCTAAATGTCCATTGAGAGATTAATGGATTAAAAAGATGTGGTACATACACACAATGAAATATTACTCAGCTATAAAAAATACAAACTAATTCCATTTGCATCAGCATGGCTGGAGCTAGAGAATCTCATCCTAAATTAACCAGAAAGAAAAAGACAAACAGTATATGATTTCACTTATTGGTGGAATCTAAAATATGGAACAGGTAATCCTATTTTAAAAAAACAGAAACAGATCATGGCCCAGGAGAGCAGATGGAGTTCCTGGAGAGGGGAGGGGAGGGAGTGGGATGGATGGGCATTTGGGGGCTTTTTTTGTTGCAAACTGTTATACTTGGAATGGATGGTCAATGGGTCCCTACTATATAGCCCAGGGAAATGTGTATGATTGGGTCACTTTGCTGTACAACAGAACTTGGAGAAACATTATAAATCAATAATATTTTTAATAGTGATTTTTTATTTATTATAGTTGGTGTACGGTGTTCGTCAATTTTTTATTGTACAGCAGAGATCCGGTCATATACATATATATGTGTATATATATATACATATATAATATACATTCTTTTTCTCACATTATCCTCCATCATCCTCCATTACATCTATCCTCCATAGATATAGATCCCAGTGCTATCAGCAGGATCTCATTGCTAATCCACTCCAAAAGCAATAGCTTGCATCTATTAACTGCAGATTTCCAGGCCATCCCACATCCTCCCACTCCTCCTTGGCAAACACAAGTGTGTTCTCCAAGTCCATGAGTTTTATTTTCTGTGGAAAGGTTCATTTGTGTCATATATTAGATTCCAGATATAAGTGATATCTTATGTTATTTGTCTTTCTATTTATGACTTACTTCACTTAGTATGAGAGTTTCTAGTTCCATCCATGTTTTTTGTTGTTGTTGTTGTTCACTTTTATGGCTAAGTAGTATTACATGGTGTATATATACTACATCTTCTTAATCCATTCATCTGTTGATGGACATTTAGGTTATTTCCATGTCTTGGCTATTGTAAATAGGGCTGCAGTGAACATATGGGTACCTGTGTCTTTTTCAAAGAAAAGTTTTGCCAGATATATGCTCAAGAGTCATATGGTAATTCCATATTTAGATTTCTGAGGTACCTCCATACTGTTTTATGTAGTGGTTATACCAATTAACATTCCCACCATAGTGCAGGAGGGTTCCCTTTGCTCCACACCCTCTCCAGCATTTGTTATTTGTGGACTTATTAATGATGGCCATTCTGACCAGTGTGAGATGGTATCTCATGGTAGTTTTGATTTGCATTTCCCTAATAATCAGTGACATTGAGCATTTTTTTATGTGCCTGTTGGCCATCTGTACATTTTCCTTGGAGAAATGTCTGTTCAGGTCTTTTCCCCATTTTTTCACTTGGTGATTGGCTTTTTTGCTGTTGAGTTGTATAAGTTGCTTGTATATATTAGGGATTAAGCCCTTGTCAGTTGCATGGTTTGAAACTATTTTCTTCCATTCTGTTTTTTTTAATGGTTTCCTTTGCTATGCAAAACTTGTCAGTTTGATTAGGCCCCATTTGTTTATTTTTGCTTTTATTTCTGTTGCTTTGGGAGATTTACCTGAGAAAATATTCATAAGGTTGATGTCAGAGAATGTTTTGCATATGTCCTCTTCCAGGAGTTTGATGGTGTTTTCTCTTACGTCTAAGTTTTTAAGCCATTTTGAGTTTACTTTTGTGCATGGTGTAAGAATGTGTTCCAGTTTCATTGATTTACATGCAGCTGTCCAATTTTCCCAGAAATACTTGCTGAAAAGGCTGTCTTTTCCCCATTGTATGTTCTTACCTCCTTTGTCAAACATTAATTGACTGTAGGTGTCTGGGTTTATTTCTGGGTTCTCTCTTCTTTTCCATTGGTCTGTATGTCTGTTTTGGTACCAGTACCATACTGTCTTGATTAGTATGGCTCTGTAATATTGCCTGAAATCTGGGACAGTTATGCCTCCTGCTTGGTTTTTGTTCGTCAAGATTGCTTTGGCAATTCTGGGTCTTCTGTGGTTCCGTACAAATTTTTGGATTGTTTTCTTCTTTTTTGAGGAAGACCTGTACTGCTATGAACTTCCCTCTGGGCACTGTTTTTGTGGTATCCCATAAGTTTTTAATGGTTTTGTTCTCATTATCATTTGTCTCAAGATATTTTTAATTTCCTTTTTGATTTCCTCATTTATCATGTGTTTTTTAGTAGCATGTTGTTTAGTCTCCATGTAGTCAGTTTTTTCTCATTTCATTTCCTGTGGTTGATTTCTAGTTTCATGCCATTATGGTCAGAGAAGATACTTGAAATAATTTCTATACTCTTAAATTTGTTGAGGTTAGTTTTGTGCCCCAGTATGTGGTTAGTCCTTGAGAATGTTTCATGTGCACTTGAAAGAAATGTGAAGTCTGATTTTTTAATATATAATGTCCTGAAAATGTCAAGTCTAAGTTTTCTATTGTGTCCTTTAGGATCTCTGTTGCCTTATTGATTTTCTGTCTAGATGATCTGTCCATCGATGCGAATGGGGTGTTAAAGTCTCCTACTGTGATTTTATTCCCATCAATTTATCCTTTTTATGTCTGTTAGTATTGTTGTATGTATTGGGGTGCTCCTATATTAGGGACATATATACTGATGATTGTAATATCCTCTTCTTGAATGGATCCTTTTACAATTAAATAGTGTCCTTCTTTGTCTTTCTTTATGGTCTTCATTTTAAAGTCTATTTTGTCTGATATGAGCATTGCAACTCCTGCTTTCCTCTCTTGTTCATTGACATGAAATTTCTTTTCCCATCCCCTCACTTTCAATCTATATGCGTCTTTGCCCTAAAGTGAGTCTCTTGTAGACAGCAGATTGTAGGCTATTCCTTTTTTATGCAATCTGCCACTCTGTATCTTTTGATTGGAGCATTAAGTCCATTGACATTTAAGGTAATTACTGATGGATATGTGTTTATTGCCATTTTAAATCTTGTTTTCCAGTTGATTCTATGTTTCTCCTATTGTCCTTTCCTTTTTTTGGTTGGATTATTTCCATTTATTTTATGCTTGAGAACTTTTTAATTTCTGTGAATGAAATGTTTGGTTTTGATTTGGGTTGCCCTGTTTTTTAAGTATGTTAACCACTTCCTATATCTGCTTGCTTTAGACTGATAGTCATATAGGTTCAAACACATTATTTTTAAAAAAGAGTGTAGATTTTCTTACATTCCTTCCTTTTATATGATTCTGATATCCTTTTTTAACACCTTCATGTTTGTCCTTTCCTTGCTCTACTTTTACAGTAGGTTTTTATTTTCTTTTTAATCTGTATACTGGCTTACTTGAGTGATTGCTTTCCAATTGTGGTTTCTTCCATCCTATTTCTTCTTGATTCTTTTTTATTTAGAGAAGCCCTTTCAGTATTTGTTTTAGAATGGATTTAGTATTGCTATACTTCTTTAGCCTTTGTTTGTTAGATAAATTCTTTATTTCTCATATTTTAAATGGAATTCTTGCTGGATAGAATACTCTAGGATGAAATTTTTTTCCTTTTAGAACTTTGAATGTGTCTTGCCACTCTCTTCTGGCCTGCAGTGTTCCTGTAGAGAAATCAGCTGATAGCATCATAGGGGTTCTATATAATTAATGATTTGTGTTTCTCTTACTGCCTTTAGAATACTCTCTTTAACTTTTGACATTTTTATTATAATACGTCTTGGTGTAGGCCTGTTTGGGTTCAGTTTGTTTGGGGCCCTTTGTGCTTCTTGTATATCTTGAAATCTGTTTTCTTTAGATTTGGAAACTTTTCAGACATAATTTCTTCAGATATATTTTCAATCCCCTTTTCTTTTTCTTCTCCTTCTGGAATTCCTATTATGCATAGATCGGCCCACTTTATATTATCCAATAGATCTCTTTTATTGCTTTCATATTTTTTCATTTGGTTTTTTGTCTGCTGTCCTAATTGTGTGATTTCCATTATTCTATCTTCCAAGTCACTAATTCATTCCTCTGCAATATTCATTCTGCTCTTTAGGCCTTTAGCTCAGTTCACATCTCTGCAAATGAATTTTCTAATTTTTCTTGGTTCCTCATATTTTCTAGTTTCTTTCTAATATAATCTTCATTATTGTTTATATATGCTCTTTTTTTAAAGTACATTTCTTTTATTTTTTTATTTTTTAAATTGTTATTTCCCCAATGCAATTTTTTTTCTACTGTACAGCATGGTGACAGTTACACATACCTGTATACATTCTTTTTTCTCACATTATCATGCTCCATCATAAGTGACTAGGCATAGTTCCCAGGGCTACACAGCAGGATCTCATTGCTAATCCATTCCAAAGGCAATAGTTTACATCTATTAACCTCAAGCTTCCAATCCACCCCTCTCCCTCCCCCTCTTAATTCCTTCATATTCACCCTTAATTCCTTCAGTATTTTCACTCTCTTCCTTTGAACTCAGTGTGTATTAGACTGCAGAGTTCTGTCTCACTGTTCACTGCTTCAGGTAAACTCTCCTGTTCTCTTAACTGGGCATGGTACCTGAGCTTCTTCATTATGCTTATATTTTTCTTTTTCTGTGAGTTTAGGGGAGCCAAGCTGAGGTCTTGGAGGGCTATTTCTATGCCAGTGTGTGCCTTTGTATTTTTTGGGGGGTGTGGGGTTCTATTTATTTTTGGCTTGGGAGTTTGGATTTTTGCTGTCTCTTACTTTGGTGTGAGTTTTCTATAATCCCCAGGGTGCTGAGTGTGTTTCCAGGGAGGAGGAGTCATTGGGTAGGGCTAGTAGTCAGTGCCTAGTTGCTGGCCCCTTGACTGTAGCAAGGACTACAGGAGGGTGGCATAGGCTACTCCTAGTTGCAGGGCCCTGGGAAATAGTAATGAGCCTCAGGCAGATTTAGATAGTCCCCAGACCATTTGGCAGTGGCAGAGGCAGAGTATGTGAGTTCCCAGGGGAGGGAGAGTAACAACAGGTGGTGTCCAGTTGCAGTGTCCTCTTTTTTTGCTGAAATCTCAGGTGTTTGGGGGCCACAAATGGAGCCTGTTCAGAGACCCCTAGTGGTGGCAGGCCATGCTGACCTCTGGCTTCTAAGATGACTACTTTGGTTTCTCCCCACTGCCTGTAGATCAGGCAAGAGGCGTTGTGTCACACTTAGACACCTGCAGCCCTTAGCCCACACAAGAGATGTTCAGCCACCTGTAGTCCACAAAATAAATGCCGGGTCTCTTATGGCTTGAGCACATGGCCTCTAGCCATCCATAGCCTGCACAAGAGTCACCCCATCCTCTGAGAGCCCATGTGTGCAGGAATATTCCTATGGTGGTCTGCCCCTCCTTCTCCTGCCCTCCCCGACAATGACACCTTGCTTCTCCTGTGAGCCCAGACCCTTTCTGGTTTTCCTTGGCTGTGGCATTCCATTCCCCAGCCTGTTGCACACCACTCCCTAGCCTTCAGGCTGTCTCCACACAGCCAACACTATCCTCTCCTTGAATTGACCTCTGGAGCTTGAGTCTCAATTCCCAGCCCCCGTCTGACCTTCTCAGGCTATGGTGGTCAGGCTGGTTTTGCAGATAATATGTGTGACTCCTACTCTACTTTGCAGCCCTCAGCCCATCTGCTGTATTTTTCTCAGAGATTTGCTGATCTCCCACAAGTTAGGTTTCTTCCCAGGGTGTGGGTTCCTTTTTATCTTTCACCACTCTCTCTCAGGAATGCTGGTCCCATCCTGATTCCTTCTCTCTCTCTCTGTGTCTCTCATGCTCTCTTTTTCTTTTGGTCTACCCAGTTATGTGGAGGATTGCTTGCCCTTTTTGGAGGTTTAAGTTCTTCTGCCAGCATTCAGTAGATGTTCTGTGCAAACCATTGTCCATGTAGATGTGGGTTTCTTTTATGTTTGTGGGAGAAGGTGAGTGCAACCTCTTACTCCTCCACCATCTTGACCCTTCTCCCAACTATACTTTAATAATAATAAAAAGAAGAAAAGAGAGAGGACCCAAACGGACAAAGGAAGAAATGAAGGGGAGAAATTACCACTGGTATCACACAGATGTAAAAAAAATCAGAAGAGATTATAAACAGTTATATGCCAACAAATTGGCCAACTTAGAAATGGATAAATTTCTAGGAGCATACAATCTTCCAAGACTTAATCAGGAAGAAATAGACAATCTAAACATCAGATCACTAGTTGCGAAATTAAATGTGTAATCAAAAAAAGTACCAGCAAACAAAAGTCCAGGACTGGATGGCTTCAAAGGGGAATTCTACCAAACATACAAAGAAAAGCCAATACCTATCTTTCTGAAACTATCCAAAAGACACTCCCAAATTCTTTCTAAGAGGCCACGTTTACTTTGATACTAAAACCAGACAAAGACACTACAAAAAAGAAAATTACAGGACAATATCTCTGTTTAATATATGAAAAAATCCTCAAAAAAATATTAGGTAACTGAATCCAACAATATAAAAGTGATCATATACCACAATCAAGTTGTATTTATTCCAGGGATGCAAGGTCAGTCAATAAACTAATGTGATACAGCACATTTATAAAGGGAAGGATAAAATTCACGTTTATCTCATAAGATGTAGCAAAAGCTTTTGACAAAATTCAGCATCCATTCATGATAAAAAGCTCATCAAAGTGTGTATAGAGGGAACATATCTCAATAACAAAAGCCACTCATGAAACCCACAGCTAATTCAATGGTGAAAAGACAAAAACCTCCCCTCAGGAGCAAGACAAGGATGCCCACTATCACCACTTATATAAACACAGTTATAGAAGTCCTAGACACAGCAAGATAAGAAAAAGAAATAAATAACATCTAAATTGGAAAGAAAGAACTAAGACTGCCACTATTTGTGAATGATATAATACTTTATATAGAAAACTCTAAACTCTCCACCAAAAACCTTTTACAACTAAAAAATAAATTAATCAAAGTGGCAGGATACATGTTTTTTGTTTTTTAATACACGCATTATGAACTATCAGAAAAAGCTGTAAAAAACGCTTTTAAAATAACATCAAAAATACAAAAAAAAGGAGTTCCTGTCGTGGCACAGTGGTTAACAAATCCAACTAGGAACCATGAGGTTGCGGGTTCGATCCCTGCCCTTGCTCAGTGGGTTAAGGTCCCGGCGTTGCCATGAGCTGTGGTGTAGATTGCAGACGTGGCTCGGATCCCACGTTGCTGAGGCTCTGGTGTAGGCCGGCAGCTACAGCTCCAATTCGACCCCTAGCCTGGGAACCTCCATATGCTGCAGGAGTGGCCCTAGAAAAGGCAAAAAGACAAAAAAAAAAAAAAAAAAACACTGATGAAAGAAATAGAAGATAATGGAGTTCCCTTGTGGCAGAGTGGTTTGGGTATCCAGCATTGTCACTTCAGCAGCTTCTTGCAGGTTTAATCCCTGGCCCAGGAATTTCTGCATGCCAAAGGTGTGGTGTAAATAAATAAATAAATAAATAATCAAACATGCAAAGAAATGTAAAGATATCCCATGGCTCTTGGATTGGCAAAATTAATATTGTTTCAAGGGCCATTGTACCCAAAGCAATAATAAAATAATACAATGTAATCCCTATCAAAATGCCCATTTTTTCACAGAACTGGAATAAACAATCATAAAGTTCATATAGAAGCACAAACATTCCCAATTGCTAAAGCAATCTCCAGAAAAAAAGAATAAAGTTGGAGGTATTATCTTTCAAGACTTAAGACTATACTACAAGGCTATAATAATCAAAACAACATGGTACGGGCACAAAACAGACACAAATATCAATGGAACAAAACAGAGTTCAGAAATAAACCCACACACCTATGTTCAGTTAATCTTAACAAAAGAGACAAGAATATACAGTAGAGAAAAGACAATCTATTCAGCTAGTGGTGCTGGGAAACTGGAGAGCTGCATGTATATCAATAAAGTTAGAACATGTTTTTGTGTGTGGTGTGACACCATACACAAAAACGAACTCAAAATTGATTAAATATCCAAGTGTAAGACCAGAAACCATAAAACTTTTAGAAGTCAATGGGCAGAACACTTTTTGACAAAAATCGTAACCATATTTTTTAATCTGTCAATCTTTCTACGACAAAAAAAAAAAAAAGGAAAAACAAATTGGACATGGTTAAACTTAAAAGTATTTGCACAGCAAAGGAAACCATCAACTAAATGAAAATATGGCCTATGAACTGAGAGAAAATATTTACAATGTTATGACTAACAAGAGGTTAAAAAACAAGGGGGCTTCCCATCTCCCCTAGATCCTCCTCAGTTCAGCCAGATGTTTCTGATGTAAATGTTTTATTTTGCCTTTTCATTTTGGTGGATTATCTTTCCACCCTTCTTACCACAAAGGCCTCTCCCCAATCCTTCCCTGGCTTCCAGCCTCTGAGAGCAACTGGGATGGGATCCCTGGCTTTTTCCTATCCCTCTGTTATCTTTCTGTTTGCTGTTGCTCCAGCTGGCTGTGTTGCTTTTTAATATTGCACTGAAAGTTTTTTAAATAATTTTTCTTAAAGAGAAAAGGAAACAACAGTGATCAAGTGCACCTGTTGGAATATCTAGCATCAAAAATATACAAAGAGCAAATTTTGTATAGTGCAGGGAGTTGAGTTATAGCCATTATATTGTAATAAATTTTAATGGAGAATATTCCATGAAAATACTGAATCACTATGCTTTACACCTGAAACTAACATAATATTTTAAGTCAACTACTGATTAAAAATAAATAAATATACAAACATATAGTTTTACACTCCAGAAATCTAGAGCACTTCCGGGATGCTGTATGTTCAGGGATCACAAAATTAAATGCTTATAATGGCCAAGCAGGTTTCAAAAGATGTGTACTGTGGTGAATTGGGGAGATCATGCCCACAAATAAAGAACCATATCCCCTCTTTTAAGCCCATTTTTTTTCACCTAGTAAAAGAGGTCTGAAGTGGTCTGATCCCACAATTTTTTAACAGAGGCCAGAAATCTGAACTCTCATGAGAAAATTTCTGATTTTTAAATATTAGTAACTGGAAGTTCCTATTGTGGCTCAGTGGTTTAAGAATCCATGAGGATGCAGGTTCAATCCCTGGCCTTGATCATTGTCTCAAAGATCCATCATTGCCACAAGCTGTGATGTAGGTCACAGATACAGATCAGATCTGACATTGCTGTGGCTGTGGCCTAGGAACTTTCATTTTCTGTAGGTGTGGCCATAAAAAGAAAATAAATAAATCTATAAATCAATAAATAAATTGTAGCTACTATAGACTGAATTATGTCTCCCCTAAAATTTATGTTGAAGTTCTAGTACCCAGTTTGACTGTGTTCAGAGACAGAGTTTTAGGATATCATTAAGGTTAAATGATATTATAAGGATGAGTATCTAAACTAGCATGATTGGTGGCTTTATAAGAACAGGAATAAAAATGATATCTCTCCCTCCATAGGCGAGAACCAAGAAAAGGTCATGAGAGGACAGAGTGAGAAGACACCTATCTACAAATTAGGAAGAACACTCCCACCAGAAACTGAATTGGCTGGAATTTTGGTCTTAGAAAACTCAGCCTCCATAACTGTGAGAATTTCTGTTGTTTAAGATAGTTTATGGTATTATCTTATGGCAGCTAAAGCAGACAAGACAGTAACTAACTTTTTAAAATATTTAAACTTCTATGTGGATCAATCAAAATAAGTCTTTGGGTGGTACACTTATCTGAGGTCAGGAGAAGGGGAACCAGTTAATGACTTTGGGAGAGTTTCCTGATTGGATAGCATGTAGTTACTTCCTGTCTACTCTACTAGACTGTGTTTATGATGAGAAATGGAAGAATCCTAGTCTTGAAGTCAAGATGACCTATTTGTGTACTAATTTTTATATTCTACATAAATTAGGCAAACATTTATACTTTATGTCCCTCATTTCCTTACCATGAAATGATAGCTTTGTCTAAATAAGATCAACATCTCTATGTCTTTTATTCATTGGCTTTATATCTATCTCAAAAATTTCTTTATGCTCCCCCAAACCATATCTTCTTCCTGGACACAGAGCTGGACTCTATTTCCCAACCTCCCTTGCAATCAGGTATAGTATGTGGCTAAGTTATAACCAAGAGAATATGGAAGAGGAAGTAGGAGGGATGTGTACCACTTCTAGACTAGGATCTTCAGAATTGTTCCCCAGCCTCCAAAAAAGTTCCTTCCATGGGAGATCCTCCATGTCTTTTTCCTTACAAGCTTGAAGCAAATGAGTAGTTTAGGCTTGAAAGACACACACACACACACACACACACACACACACACACACAAAGATTGCAAAGCAAGACTCTGGAAGTTCCTAAACCAGAAAAACAGCCTACTGGTCAAAAATGGCCCTACAAGATTTGATGTGGAAAAGAAATAAATTTCTGTTCTTAAGCCATGGTGATTTAGGGTTTATCTATAGCAGCTAGAAATTTCCTAACTACTACACTGTGTCTTCTGCATCCCATTCAGTTATGCTTAAAGTCTGGGAACATAATAAGCTTTTACTAAAATGCTTATTAATTAATTACATCTATGTGATTACCCTAAGGAAATTTACATTTTTGTTTTGAATCAATTAAAATAAGTAATCAAATCTGAATCTATTTAACTGCTTATAGATTTTTTCTCCTGAATTTGTCATACAAATATTGTAGCTTCTATACATTTATTTGATGAATTGAAAGCAATAGGAATGTCATATGTATATATATACATATTTATATAATGTACATGATATATATGGATATAAAATACACTTTATATATTATAATTTATTATGTATAATAGATTTATATATTTAGTTAATTTAGTATATTATGTATAATGGATTCATACTTTTCTTACAATATTAAGTTGAAGAAGAAATTCTCTGTAATAATTCCAACATATTTAACATGCCCTAGGCCTAAATGAAAAGAGCAATAAATCAGCAGATTTCAGATATTGCCACTACAAAGCATCACTTTAATCAATATCCTCAGTACTTGGTTTTTTTTTAATTTTTGGAAATGTTAGTCTCCATTTATGAATTCATGTAATCATCTTCATTATCCATGGATAAAGTGCATTCAAAATAATATTTTTTTCAAAGGAGTTCCACATGCCACTGTAATTAGATAATCATAAAAAATTAATTCCTAACTTTTTTTTATTTTCACAAAGTTCCTGGAAAATAATTTAAAAATATGTTTTAACAAAGTTTGTTGACAAAGTGAAACTACAAAATTAGGATTCAAAAACTGAATTGAAGCTTTTAAGAGAGACAATAATCTGTTAAAGTTTTACTTCCTGTAAAACCACTGAAAGCCTCCCTATTTTGATAACAAATATCTGAATTGTGTATAAAACTAAATTTATGATGAAGAAGATTCAAGATGATGGTGTAGAAAGACCCTTAACTCACCTCCTTCTGTGAACACAGAAAATATACAGCTACATGTAGGATAATCCCTCTGAAAGGGACCTGAAAACTTGGTGAATAGCATCTTCACAGAAAGGGTAAAAAGAAAGTATCAAATGGGGAGGAGAAACAGATACAGTTTCACTAATGGAAAAAATCACACCCTAGCCACAGTAATCCATAATCAGGAAGTATCACAAGGCAGTTATTTTCCTAGAGGAGTAAGTGATTCAAACTCCACATCAAGCTGCTCAACCCTTAGATCCTGAACAGAAGAGACAAGTCTCCAGATACCTGGCTTTGGAAACCAAAGGAGAATATGTGCAGGAAAATTATGCAGTTCTACAGAGAACACTAAACCTACGTTTAAAGGGCTCACATACAGGTTCACCCAATCTCTCTTGACTCAAAAACCAATTAAAAAAACACTAGATTGAAAAGTGCATGGACCATAAGTGAGGGAAACCCACTTACAAATCTAGAAGCATCGTCTAGAGAGGCAAGAATCAGTTGAGACACCTCCTGTGACTGAGAAACTAGTAGGGGTTATTTTTATGATCTCAGGCTACATTGCTAATATCAGCACTGGTGGACATCATTTTGGAAGTTTCTATCTAACATGTTAATGTCAGTGGGCATAACCTGTTGAAAGACTCATCCACCCTTACATTTCTACCAGGCCTCAAAAACAGCTGGATGATGACCCTACCCTTTGGCACCTAGCAACCACAGTGACCAGGTCCTGCAGTTTTTCCAAGGCCCATCACCACCCTTTAGCATACTGTCACAGCAGCTACAGCCCTGCCACAGTAGGAGGTTGCATGAAGCCCACACAGGGGACACTCCTCGAGTGCCTGGCCTTAGTGACCAGGAATAATTGCATTTCTCAGCCCCACAGGACATCTATTATGTAAGGCTATTCCTTTAAGAATTGGAGAGGTCTCTAATTTGCATGATACATAGAAATAAACACAGATAATTAGGAAAATGAAGCAGCAGAGGAATATGTTACAATTGAAAGAACAAGTAAAGTCCCCAAGAAAAGAATTGTTTAATTCATTTTTAAATGTATATAAGCAATCTACCTGAAATGATGGTTAAAACAATGTTAATAAAGATGCTTAAAAAATTCAGAAGAATGGAAGAACACAGTTAGAACTTCAACAAAGAGACACAAAATACAAGAGATTTCAAAAAGAAGTTATAACTGAGCTGAATATACACTAGAGGGGTTCAATAGTTGATTGAAAGAGGTAGAAGAATGAATCAGCAGGGTTTAAGACAAAGTAAAGGAATGTGCCTATATAAAAATAAACCAGAGGCACACACCAAGACACTATAATTAAAATGGTAAAATTCAAAGATAAAGACAGAATCTCAAAGGCAACAAGAGGAAAACAATTATTATATGTACTACAGAAATTCCATAAACCTCTGGCAGAATTTTCACCAAAAAACTTATAGGCCAAAATGAGGTGGGAAAAATATTCAAAGTGATAAAAATAAAAACTTTCAAGAATCTTTATTCATCAGGGTTCTCATTCAGAATAAAAGGAGAGATTAAAAGTTTCCCAAATAAGCAGAAACTAAAGAATCTCACCACCACTAAAATATCCCTTTAAGAAATGTTAAAGTGAATTATTTAAGCTTAAAAGTAATTGCACTAATTATAAATAATAAAATCTGTAAAACTAAAATCTCACATAAAAAGATAGATATGTAATGGATCAATCATTATAGAGCAAGCATAAAGGTTAAAAGACAAAAATAATAAAATTAACTAAAATCACAATAATTAGTTAAGGAATACATAAAATGATAAGATGTAAATTGTGACATCAAAAGTATAAAACATGGGGCAGAGTATAAAGATACAGCTTTGGAATGGCTTAAAAATTAAGTTTCTACCAACTTAAAACAGACTGTTTTTACATAGCATACTGTATGTGAATTTCACATTAACCACAAGAAAGAAAAGAAAAAAGAAAACTTGTAGTAAGTACACAAAAGAAAAAGAGAAAGGAATCTAAACATAACACTAAAGAAAATCACCAAAGCTCAAAGGAAGAGAGAAAGAGAAAGGCATAGACAAAAACTACAAAACCAGCCAGAAAACAACAGAACACTAATTTGTTCATATCTATCAATAATTACTGTAAATGTAAATGGATTAAATTTGCAAATCAAAAACCATAGAGTGTTTAAATGGGTTAAAAAGCAAGGCTCATCTACAAGAGACTCACTTCAGGAATAAAAACAGGATTTCCCATCATGGTTCAACAGAAACAAATCTGATTTGCCTTCACAAGGATGTAGGCTGAATCCCTGACCTTGCTCAGTGGGTCAAGGAACCAGCATTGTTGTGAGCTGAGGTGTAGGTTGCAAACATAGCACAGATCCTGAGTTGCTGTGGCTATGGCATAGGCCAGCTGCTGCAGTTCCAATTCAACTCCTAGCCTGGGAACTTCCATATGCTATGGGCACAGCCCTAAACAGACAAAAAAAAAAAAAAAAAAAAGTAAAAACACATGTAGACTAAAGATGAGGGATGGGAAAAGATACTTCATGGAAAAGGAAATGAAAAGAAAGCTGGAGTACATATATCAGACAGAATAGACTTTAAAACACACTGTAATAAAAAAACAAAGACAATTATATAATGATAAAAGGGTCAAGTCTTCAAGAAGATATAACATTTATAAATGTATAGGCACCCTACATAGGAGCACTAAGATATATAAAGCATATATTAACAGACTTAAAAGAAGAATTTGAAATCAATAAAATAATAGTAGGAGAGTTTAACCCCCACTTACATCAATGGATAGATCATCTAGACAGGAAACCAGTAAGAAAACTTTTTAGATTTAAATGGCACATGAGACTAAATGTACTTAATAAGTATATATAGAGCATTTCATCCAAAAGCAGCAGAGTGCCCATTCTTCTCAAGTACACTTGGAACATTTGTCAGGATAGATCACATGCTAGGTCCAAAATAAGTCACAATAAATTCAAGACTGAAATCATATTGAGCATCATCTCTAACTACAGAGGTATGAAACTAGAAATCACACACAGGGAAAAAAACTGAGAAAAGCAAAAAAGTGGAAATTAAACAACATGTTACTTAGTAACTAATGGGTCTTCAAAGAAATCAAAGAAGTAGTTAAAAAATACCAAGAGAAAAATAAGAACAAGAATACAGCATACCAAAATCTACAGAATACAGTAAAAGGAGGAAGTTTATAGTAACACCAGCCTACCTAAAGAAGCAAGAAAAATCAAAGAAAAGATCAAACTTTATACATAAATGGAATAGAAAAAGGAAAAAGCTCATGATTAGCAGAGGTAAGGAAATAATAAATCTAAGATTGAAAATAGATAAGATATGGGCCAAAATAAATAAATAAATAAAATGAACCATACTAAAAAATAGTTATTTGCAAATACAAGCAAAATCTAGAAATCATTATCTAAATTCACCAAAAATAGAGGGCTCAAATAAATAAAATCAAAAATGAAAAAAAAATTACACCCAACAGCAAAATAAACAAAGGTTCAGGTGACTCCTACACAACCTAGAAAAAATGGGAAAAATTGTAGGAATATACACTGTTCCAAGAATGAATCATGAAATAGAAAGTCTTAGTAGACTAATTATTAATAAGGAGATTAAAACAGTAATCAAAAAACTCACAACATGAGTTTCCATTGTGACTCTTTGGGTTAAGAACTTGATGTTGTCTCTGTGAGGATATGGATACAATCCCTGGCCTTGCTCAGTGCATAAGGATCTGGCATTGCTGCAAGATGTAGCATAGGGGGCAGATGAGGCTTGGATATGGTATTGCTGTGGCACAGCAAACAAAAACCCAACCAGACAGATTCACCAGCAAATTCTATAAAACATTCAAAGAAGATTTAATACCTAGTCTACTCAAACTCTTCCAAAAAATTGAAGCAGGGTGGGGAATCTTCCAAACGCCTTTCACAAAGTGAGCATTATCTTGAAATCAAAACTAGACAAGGACATCATAAAAATATAAAATTAAAGGCCAGAGGGAAGTGGATCAATGGTGGAGGAGTAAGATGTCCCACTCACCTCCTACAAATACATCAAAAAACCACATCTACATGTAAAACGACTTGCACAGAACATCCACTGAATGCTGGCAGAAGAACTTAAACCTCCAAAAAGGGCAGGAAAATCTTGACATAACTGGGTGGAACAAAAGAAAAAAGAGAGAGAGAGAGAAAAGGAATTAGGACAGGACTAGCATTCCTGAGAGGAAGCTGTGAAAGAGAAAAGGAACCCACAACCTGGGAAGCCACCTAACTGACAGGGAGATCAGCCAAGATGGAGGGACTTCAAAGTTGCCAAGAAAAGCACAACAGCTGGACTGAGGAGGGTAAAGTAGAATGAGAGCCACACAGATCATCTGTACCACTGCCCCAGACACCACAGCCTGAGACACTCAGGTGGGGGCTGGGTGCTGGGAGCTGAGACCTAGGTTCAGAGGTCAGTGCTGGGGAGAAGACTGGGGTTGGCTCTTTGGAGACAGCCTGAGGGGGTAAGGAGAGGTGTGCCACAGGCAGGGGAGCCTTGTGCTATGGGCTGGGGAGTGGAACGCCATGGCAGAGGGAACCTGGGAGAAGATCTGGGCCTGCAGGAGAAGTAAGGTGCCATTGTTGGGCAGGGTGAGAGGAGGAGGGACAGACCACCATAGGAATCTCCCCATGAATGCCCACAGGCTCTCAGAGGGTGGGGAAGCTTTTGCACAGGCTACAGGTGGTGAGAAGCCACTTGCTCAGGCTACAGGAGACTGGGTGCTTCTTGTACAGGCTGCAGGAGGCTGGGTACCTTTTGTGTGGGCTGGGAAGAACAGGGGGCTAAGTGCAATATGGTGCCTCTTCTGTGATCTACAGGTGGCAGGGACAGACTGCAGCAGTCCTCTCAGAGACCAGAGAGAGGCCTGGCCTGTCACCATAGGAGGCCTGTAAGTGGGCTCCACCTGCAGCCCCAGTTACCTCAGGGGTTGGCAAAAAACAAAAAGGGCACTTCAACCAAGCACCACATGTTATTGCTCACAACCGTGGTAACACACCTGCGCTGCAGCTGCACTACCAAACTCGCTGGGTGGTACCTAGATGCTTGATCACTGTCCCTTCCCAAAGCCCTAGAACTGGGAGCAGTTGGTGCAGCACATCCTGTGTAGGCTATGTGGGATGGGGTGCTTTCTATGCAGTCTGCATGTGGTGGAGGCAAACCACTACAGTTATCAATGACTCCACAGGTAGGCATGGCCCACTGCCACTGGGGATCCCTTAACAAAAACCACTGCAAAGAACACAAACATGTGGAGACTAAACAACACGCTACTAAACAACCAATGAATCACTGAAGAAATCAAAGAGGACATTAAAAAATACCTAGAAGCAAATGACAACAAAGATACGACAAAACCTATGGAATGCAGCAAAAGCAGTTCTAAGAGGAAATTTTATAGCAATACAAGACTACTGAGGAAACAAGAAAAAGCTCAAATAAACAAGCTAACTTTACATCTAAAGCAGCTTGAGAGAGAATAGACACAATCTAAAGTTAGCAGAAGGAAAGAAATCATAAATATCAGATGAAAAATCAGTGAAATAGAAATGAAGAAAACGATAGAAAAGACCAATGAAACTAAAAGATAGTTCTTTGAAAAGATCAACAAAATTGATATATCCTTAGCCACACTTATCAAGAAAAAAGGAAGACTCAAATCAATAAAATTAGAAATGAAAAAGTAGAAATAACAACAGACGTCACAGAAATACAAAGTAACATAAGAGACTACTATATGCAACTATATGCCAAGAAAATGGAAAATCTGGAAGAAATGGAAAAATTCTTAGAAAAGTACCATCTTCCAAGACTAAACCAAGATAAAATAGAAAAGATGAATGGACCAATCACAAGAACTGAAATTGAAACTGTGATTAAAAAACTTCCAACAAACAAAAGTCCAGGACCAGATGGCTTCACAGGTGAATTCTATCAAACATTTAGAGAGGAAATAACACCTCTCCTTCTGAAACTATTACAGAAAATTGCAGGGGAAGGGACACTCCAAAACTCATTCCATGAGGCCATCATCACCCTTATGCCAAAATCAGACATGGGTACCAGAAAAAAAGAAAATTACAGGCAAATTTCACTGATGAATATAGAAGCAAAAGTTCCCAACAAAATACTAGCAAACTGAATCTAACAATACATTAAAAGTATTGTACATCAAGATCAAGTGGGATTTATCCCAGGGATGCAAGGATTCTTCAGTATCCACAAATCAATCAGCATGATACACCACATTAACAAAACTGAAGAATAAAACCCATATGATCCTCTCAATAGATGCAGAAGAAGCCTTTGACAAAATCCAACACCCGTTTCTGATAAAAACCCTTCAGAAAGTGGGCATAACGGGAACCTACCTCAACATAATAAAGGCCATATATGACAAATCCAGAGCTAACATCATTCTCAATAGTGAAAAGGTGAAAGAATTCCCTCTGAGATCAGGAACTAGACAAGGATGTCTGCTTTCACCACTACTCTTCAAGATAGTTTTGGTAGTCCTAGCCACAGCAATCAGAGAAGTAAAAGAAATCAAAGGAATCTGAATTGGAAAGGAAGAAAGAAAACTATCACTATTTGCAGGTGACATGATATTACATCTAGAGAATCCTAAAGATTCTACCAGAAAACTCTTAGAGCTCATCCATGAATTTGGCAAAGTTTCAGGATACAAAATTAATACACAGAAATCAAAGGCATTTCTATACACTAACAACGAAAGATCAGAAAAAGAAATTAGGGAAGCAATCACTTTTACAATCGTATCCAAAAGAATGAAATACCTAGGAGTAAACCTACCTAAAGAGACAAAAGATATGTACTCTGAAAACTATAAGACACTGATGAAAGAAATCAAAGATGACATAAATAGCTGAAAAGACATACGACACTCTTGAATTTGAAGAGTCAACATTATCAAAATGATTATACTACCCAGGGCAATCTACAGATTCAATGCAATCCCTATCAAATTACCAAGGACATTTTTCACAGAACTCAAACAAAATATTTTAAAGTTTGTTTGGAAGCACAAAAGACCCAGAATAGCCAAAGATAACCTGAAAAAGAAAAATGGAGCTGGAGGAATCTGGCTCCCTGACTTCGACTATACTACAAAGCAACAGTCATCAAAACCATAAGGTACTGGCACAAAGACAGAAATATAGATCAGTGGAACAGGATAGAAAGCCCAGAATTAAACCCACATACCTACAATCAACTAATCTATGACAAAGGAGGCCAGAATATACAATGGAGAAAGGACAGCCTATTCAATAAGTGGTGCTGGGAAAACTGGACAGCCACGTGTTAAAGAATGAACTTAGAACATTCCCCAACACCATACACAAAAATAAACTCAAAATGGATTAAAGACCAAGATATAAGATCAGATATTATAAAACTCTTAGACGAAAACATAGGCCAAACACTCTCTGACATAAATGACAGCAACATCTTGTTAGATCCACCACTTATAGTAATGACAGTAAAAACAAAAATAAACAAATGGGACTTAATTAAACTTAAAATTTTCTGCACAGCAATGTAAACCCTAAACAAAATGAAAAGACAACCCACAGAATGCAAGAAAATATTTGCAAATGAATCAAATGACAAGGTTTTAATCTCCAGAATTTATAAAAACTTCTGACAGCTCAATACCAAAAACAAAAAAAGAAAACAACCCCATCAAAAAATGGCCAGAGGATACAAACAGACAATACTCCAAAAAAGACATACAGATGGCCAAAAAACACATGAAAAGATGTTCAACATCACTCATTATTAGAGAAATGCAAATCAAACCCACTATGAGGTACCACCTTACACCAACCAGAATGGCCATCATCAAAAGTCTACATTCTGACTGGTATGAGGTGGTACCTCGTGGTAGTTTTGATTTGCATTTCTCTTATAAAAAGTGATGTTGAGCATTTTTTCATGTGTTTGCTGGCCATCTGTGTATCTTCCTTGGAGAACAGTCTATTCAGGTCTTTTGCCCATTTTTCCACTGGTTGATTGGCTTTTTTGCTATTGGGTTGTATAAGTTGCTTATATATTCTGGAGATTAAGCCCTTGTCCATTGCATCATTTGAAACTATTTTCTCCCATTCTGAAAGTTGTCTTTTTGTTTTCTTTTTGATTTCCTTTGCTGTGCAAAGCTTTTCAGTTTGATGAGGTCCCATGGGTTTATTTTTGCTCTAATTTCTATTGCTTTGGGAGACTGACCTGAGAAAATATTCATGATGTTGATGTCAGAGAGTGTTTTGCCAATGTTCTCTTCTAGGAGTTTGATGGTGTCTTGTCTTATATTTAAGTGTTTCGGCCATTTTGAGTTTGTTTTTGTGCATGGTGTGAGGGTGTGTTCTAATTTCATTGCTTTGCATGCATCTGTCCAGGTTTCCCAACAATGCTTGCTGAATAGACTTTCTTTTTCCCATTTTATGTTCTTGCCTCCCTTGTCAAAGACTAATTGATCGTAGGTGTCAGGGTTTATTTCTGGGTTCTCTCTTCTGTTCCATTGGTCTGTCTGTCTGTTTTGGTACCAGTACCACACTGTTTTGATGACTGTGGCTTTATAATATTTCTTGAAGTCTGGGAAAGTTATGCCCCCTGCTTGCTTTGGTGCTTCTGGGTCTTTTGTGGTTCCATATAAATTTGTGGATTGTTTGTTCTAGTTCTGTGAAAAATGTCCTTGGTTTTTGGATAGGGATTGCATTGACTCTGTAGATTGCTTTGGGTAGTATGGCCATTTTTACAATATTGATTTTTCCAATCCATGAACATGGAATATCTTTCCATTTCTTTCCATCTTCTTTGATTTCTTTGATTAAAGTTTTATAGTTCTCGGCATATAGGTCCTTTACCTCTTTGGTCAGGTGTATTCCGAGGTATTTGATTTTGTGAGGTGCAATTTTAAAAGGTATCATATTTTTGTATTCCTTTTCTAATAGTTCATTGCTGGTATACAGAAATGCAACTGACTTCTGAATGTTAATCTTATATCCTGCTATTTTGCTGAATTTATTAATCAGTTCAAGTAACAAGTGCTGGAGGGGTTGTGTAGAAAAGGGAAGCCCCTGCACTGTTGGTGGGAATGTAAACTGGTACAGCCACTATGGAGAACAGTTTGGAGATACCTCAGAAATCTATACATAGAGCTTCCATTTGACCCCACAATCCCACTCTTGGGCATATATCCAGACAAAATTCTACTTAAAAGAGACTCATCCACCTGCATGTTCATTGCAGCACTATTCACAATAGCCAGGACATGGAAACAACCCAAATGTCCGTCAACAGATGACTGGATTCAGAAGATGTGGTATATATACACAATGGAATACTACTTAGCCATAAAAAAAGAACAAAATAATGCCATTCGTAGCAACATGGATGGAACTAGAGATTCTCATACTGAATGAAATGAGTCAGAAAGACAAAGACAAATACCATATGATATCACAGAACTGGAATCTAATATCCAGCACAAATGAACTTCTCCACAGAAAAGAAAATCATGGACTTGGAGAATAGACTTGTGGCTGCCCGATGGGAGAGGGAGGGAGTGGGAGGGATTGGGAGCTTGGGGTTATCAGATACAACTTAGAATAGATTTACAAGGAGATCCTGCTGAGTAGTATTGAGAAATATGTCTAGATACTCATATTGCAACAGAACAAATGGTGGGAAAAAAGTGTGTACATGTAAGAGTAACTTGATCCCCATGCTGTACAGCGGGAAAAAATAAATGAAAAAGTAAAATTAAGGTAATTATGAAAAAAAAAATGTCTACAGACAATAAGTGTTGGAGAGGATGTAGAGAAAAAGGAACTCTGTTACACTGCTGGTGGGAATGTAAGTTGGTGCAACCACTGTGGAAAACAGTACAGAGCTTCCTCAGAAAACTAAAATAGAACTACCATTTTATCTAGCAGTCTCACTCCTGGGCATCTACCCAGAGAAAACCTTGACTCAAAAAGACACATGTACTCCAATATTTATTGCAGCACTGTTTTCAATAGTCAAGACATGGATACAACCTAAATGTCCATTGACAGAGGAGTGGATCAAGAAGTGGTACATACACACAATGGAATACTACTCGGCCATGAGAAAGAATGAAATAGCAGCATTTTTAGCAACATGATGGACTTAGAAATTATCATGCTAAGTGAAGTCAGTCAGACAGTGAGACACCAACATCAAATGCTATCACTGAACAAAGGACAGAATGAACTTCTTTGCAGAACAGATACTGACTCACAGACTTTGAAAAACATATGGCTTATAAAGGAGACAGTTTGGGGGATGGGGGGATGTGTCGGGGGTGTGGGTTGGAAATCCTATAAAATTGGATTGTGATTATAATTGTACAACTATAAATGTAATAAATTCATTGAGTGATGAAAAATAAAAATAAAAAATGAATAAAAGTAAAAAAAATTAAAAAAATGAAA
This sequence comes from Sus scrofa, assembly GCF_054392235.1. NCBI lineage: Eukaryota > Metazoa > Chordata > Mammalia > Artiodactyla > Suidae > Sus > Sus scrofa. Next base: position 54,271,074 of record NC_139386.1, read on the forward strand.
AATAAAATAAAATGAATGCCATGTAGAAAGACAAAGAAGGACATTATTTAATGGCAAAGGATCCATTCAAGAAGAGGATATTACAATCATCAATATATATGCCCCTAATATAGGAATACCCAGATACCTACAATAAATACTAACGGCCATAAAAGGAGAAATTGATGGGAATACAATAATCATGGGATACTTTAACACCCCACTCACATCAATAGACAGATTCTCAGACAGAAAATCAATAAGGCAACAGAGATCCTAAATGACCCAATAGAAAAATTAGATTTAATCAACATTTTCAGGACATTACATCCAAAAAAAATCAGAATATACATACTTCTCTAGTGCACATGGAACATTCTCAAGGATCAATAACATATGGGGGCACAAAGCTAACCTCAACAAATTTAAGAGTATAGAAATTATTTCAAGTATCTTCTTTAACCACAATGGCATGAAACTAGGAATCAACCACAGGAAAAGAAACAAAATTGACTACATGGAGACTAAACAACATGCTACTAAAAAAACAACTGGTCAATGAGGAAATGAAGAAGGAAATTAACAAATACCTCGAGACAAATGATAATGAAGACACATCCACTCAAAATCTATGGGATGCCACAAAAGCAGTGCTCATAGGGAAATTCATAGCAATACAGGCTTTCCTCTAAAAAGAAGAATAAACCCAAATTGACAACTTAAGCCACCACCTAAATGAATTAGAAAAAGAAGGACAAACAAAGGAAGGAAAGGAAGGAAATCATAGATATCAGAGAGAAAAACAATAAAATAGGGATTATAAAAACAATAGAATAAATCAATAAAACCAAGAGCTGGTTCTTTGAAAAGATAAACAAAATTGACAAATCTCTGGCCAGACTCACCAAGAAGAGGAGAGGAAAAACCCAAATAAAAAAGGAGAAAAAGGAGAAATCACAATGTATACTGCAAAAATAAAAAAAAAAAAAATAAGAGAATACGATGAACAATTTTATGCCAACAAATTTGACAACCTAGAAGAAATGGACACCTTTCTAGAGACTTAACAGCCTGCCAAAACTGAATCAAGAATAGATTAACTGACCAGACTGATCACTAGAAATTAAATTGAATATGTCGTAAAAACATTCCCCACAAATAAAAGTCCAGGGCCAGATGGCTTCACAGGCAAATTGTACCAAACATACAAAGAGGAAATTACACCCATCCTCCTTAAAATTTTCCAAAAGTTTGAAGAAGAAGGAACACTACCAAAGACATTCTATGATGCCACCATCATCCTAATTCCAAAACCAAAGATACCACCAAAAAAGAAAACTATAGGATCTCTGATGAATATAGACGCAAAAATTCTCAGCAAAATTTTAGCCAACTGAATCCAACAACATATAAAAAAGATTATACACCACGACCAAGTGGGATTCATCCCAGGTGCACAAGAATGGTTCACCGTATGCAAATCAATCAACATCATATCCCACATTAACAAAAGTGCCGGAGTCCAGCTCCAGCAGCCAGGGTGTCCCTCCGGGGATGTACAAGTGTCAGCGAAGCACACGGAGACAGCCTCTTTGTCCCTTCTTTCAGAGTGCTGGACTGCTCAAATTTTATTAGCACAGGTAACGGTTTATATAGACTGCTTAATTGTATCTTACATCACAGTGCTTAAATCATATTTTCAAAGGTTAAATTTCAGACTACAGCCGTGAGCTGTGGTGTAGGTTGCAGACGCGGCTCAGATCTTGCGTTGCTGTGGCTCTAGCGTAGGCCGGTGGCTACAGCTCCGATTCGACCCATAGCCTGGGAACCTCCATATGCCGCGGAAGCGGCCCAAGAAATGGCAAAAAAAAAAAAAGATGAAAAAAAAATAAAATAAAATAAAATAAATTTCAGACTACATGGTACAGTAGATATACATTGTGTTCTAAGAATTTTAATTAAAACTAATGGATACAATGCATCATGTAAAATTATAATGGGTACAAAATATTATATGGAAAAAACATTATATGAAAATAAGGCAATTCGGTATAAAACGTCTTGTGGTTACTCTCAGCAAGAGCCACCCATTATTGTTTTAAGCTAATCTTTAACAATAGAAAGGTCACAAGCACAAGAATTTAACATTTACAAAAACTCATTTTTTAGATTAAAGCTTGGGGTACTAACTTCAAAGCATTATAGTCAGGGGACAGTATGAGAAAATATTTTTTATATCAAAGCAACTTAATTTCATAAAACTACAAAACTTATTAAAAGCAAGATTATTATTTTTTCCACCAAGAATAATGTATGTCTAATCTATTCTAACCTATTGTACACTCCACAATTACCTAACTCTAAAACCTATTCTTACTTGTAACAAACCAATGAACACTTTGTTTTTGCTTACATTAGATCTGAATAGGGGGAATTTCACCAAGGTGAAAACTCTTACTATTTTATTACTGTTCCAATTTTTGTTGTTCCAATTTTATTGAATCACAAAACAATATAGGAAAATAACAAAAAATAACAAACAAATAACAGGAAAGACTGAATAATAAGTAAATAACAGGAAAGACTGATTTTTCCAAGAAGCGATTTTTATTCTTGCACTGTTGTGCAAAAGCCTTCATTTTGTTATTGTAGCCATTGCTGTCAGGTTAGCAGGTGAGCCTCATTATTTTTAGAACTTGCCCTCGGAACTGTGCCGCCCGCTGGGTAAGCCCCATTCCCTATTTCTATACCTGCCCTCTGAACTGTGCCGGCGGGTAGGCTTTTTTCCCTCAGTAGGAACCCTGCCTTCGGAACTGTGCCCGTCAGGCTAGTTCCCTTCCTCAGCCTCCTGTATCTCCTCGGCTCCCCGCACAAAAGAAAAGTCGAATAGCATTGAGAACTATGTCTAGATACTCATGTTGCAACAGAAGAAATGGTGGGGGAAAAACTGTAATTGTAATGTATACATGTAAGGATAACCTGACCCCCTTGCTGTACAGTGGGAAAATAAAATAAAATAAAATAAAGTAAAAGAAAAGTCGAAAACCACATGATCATCTCAATAGATGCAGAAAAAGCATCTGACAAAGTCCGACATCCATTCATGATAAAAAATCTTATTAAAGTGGGTATAGAGGGAACATACCTTAATATACTAAAAGCAATTAATGACAAAAATACAGCAAATATAAAACTCAATGGAGAAAAGATGAAAGTCTTCTTGCTAAAACCTGGAGGAAGACAAGTCTGCCCACTCTCACCACTTTTATTCAACATAATATTGGAAGTACTAGCCACAGCAATCAGACAAAAAAAGAAATAAAAGATATCCAAATTGGAAGAGAAGAGGTAAAACTGTCACTGTATCAGATGACATGATACTAAATAGAGAAAACCCTAAGGACTCAACACAAAAACTACTTGAACTGATCAACAAATTCAGCAAAGTAGCAGGATATAAGATTAACATTCAGAAATCAGTCGCATTTCTGTATACTAACAATGAAATATCGGAAAAGGAATACAGAAATACAATACCCTTTAAAATTATACCCCAAAAAATCAAATACCTGGGAATACACCTGACCAAGGAGGTAAAGGACTTATATGCAGAGAACTATAAAACATTAATCAAGGAAATTAAAGAAGATGTAAAGAAATGGAAAGATATTCCATGCTCCTGGGTTGGAAAAATTACTATTGCAAAAATGGCCATAATACCCAAAGCAAATCTACAGATTCAATGCAATCCCTATCAAATTACCCAGGACATTTTTCACAGAACTAGAACAAATAATCCAAAAATTTATATGGAATCACAAAAGACCAAAAATTGCAAAAGCAATCCTGAGAAACAAAAACCAAGCAGGAGGCATAACTGTCCCAGACTTTAGGCAATATTACAGAGCCACAGTAATCAAGACAGTGTGATACTGATACGAAAAGAGACACACAGGCCAACAGAACAGAATAGAGAACGAGAAATAAACCCAGACACCTTCAGTCAACTAATCTTTGACAAAGGCGGCAAGAACATAAAATGGGAAAAAGATAGTCTTTTCAGCAAATGTTGCTGGGAAACCTGGACAGCTGCATATAAATCAATGAAACTGGAACACATTCTCACACCATGCACAAAAATAAATGTGATGATCATTTACAACTGTTAAAGTAATAAATTCATTGAGTAATAAAAAATTGGATATAAAAAAATAAAAATATAAAATAAAAAAAAGAAATGGCTTAAAGACTTGGACATAACAGAAGACCATCAAACCCCTATAAGAGAACATAGGCAAAACATTCTCTGACATCAACCTTACAAATGTTTTCTCAGGTCAATCTCCCAAGGCAACAAAAATAAAAGCAAAAATAAACCAATGGAACCTAATCAAACTGACAGGTTTTTCACAGCAAAGGAAATCATAAAAAAAAAAGACAACTTGCAGAATGAGAGAAAATAGTTTCAAATGATGCAACTGATAAGGGCTTAATCTCTAGAATATGCAAATAACTTATACAACTCAACAGTAAAAAAGCCAGCAACCCAATGGAAAAAAATGGGCAAAAGACCTGAATAGACATTTCTCCAAGGAAGAGATGCATATGGCCAACAAGCACATGAAAAAATGCTCTCTAAATGTTATGAGAGAAATGCAAATCAAAACTACCATGAGATACCACCTCATACCAGTCAGAATGGCCATCATTAATAAGTCCACAAATAACAAATGCCAGAGGGGGTGTGAAGAAAAGGGAACCCTCCTGCACTATGGTGGAAATGTTAATTTGTACAACCACTATGAAAAACAGTATGGAGGTACCTAAGAAAATTATATATAGAACTATCATATGACCCGGCAGTCCACTCTTGGGCATATATCCAGACAAAACTTTCCTTATAAAAGACACATGTACCTGCATGTTCATTGCAACACTATTCACAATAGCCAAGACAGGGAAACAACCTAAAAGTCACATTGACAGATGATTTGATTAAGAAGATGTGGTATATATACACTATGTAATACTACTTAGCCATAAAAAGAACAAAATAATGCCATTTGCAGCAACATGAATGAAACTAGAGACTCTCATACTGAGTGAAGCAAGTCAGAAATGGAAAGCCAAATACCATATGATATCACATATCTGGAATCTAATATATGGCACAAATGAACTTTTCCACAGAAAAGAAAATCATGAACATGGAGAACAGACTTGTGTTTGCTGAGAGGGAGGGGGAGGGAATGGTAGGGCCTGGGTATTGGGGGTTAATACATGCAAACTATTGCCTTTGGAATGGATAAGTACTGGGTCCAGTTTTATAGCAATGGGAACTATGTCTGATCACTTGTGATGGAGCATGATAATGTGAGAAAAAAGAATGTAACTATGTATGTATATTGTTGTGCAGTAGAAAATTGACAGAAAACTGTAAATCAGCTATAACAGAAAAAATAAAAATCATTATAGAAAAAAATTAAAGGCCAATATCATTGAACATATATGTAAAATTTCTCAACAAAACATTTGTAAATCAAATCTAACAATACATTAAAAATTATCATACATGATAATCAGGATATATGATCAAGAGAGATTTATCCCTATAGATGCAATGATCGTTCGACATCCTCAAAGCAATTAATGTGATATATCACATTAATGAAATGAAGGATAAAGACCATATGATCATCTGAATAGATGTATAAAAAAGATTTCACAAAATTCAAAATCATTTATGATTAAAACAAACTGTCTATGAAATGGGTTTAGAGGAAACATATCTCAAATTATTTATTAACCTTCTTAAATAATGGGCAAAACATCTGAACTGAGCTTTTTCCAAAGAAGACATACATATTGCTGTCAGACACATTAAAAGATGTTCAATATCACTAGTTATCAAGGAAATTCAAATCAGAGCCACAGGAAATAACACCTCACATCAGTTAGAAGGGTATAAAAAACAAGCACTAACAAATATTTGAGGGAATGTGGAGAAAAGGGAATCCTCTCAAGCTGTCAGTGGGACTATAAATTGGTGCAATCACTGTGGAGAGCAGTAAAGAGATTCTTCAAAAGGTTATGAATAGAATTACTATATGACCCAGCTATTCTACTTCTAGGTGTTTATCCAAAGAACACAAAACCTTACTTTGAAAAAAATTGTGCACTCCAATGTTTACTCTAGCATTATTTAAAATAGCCAAGATAGGGAACCAACATGTGTCCATCAATGGATGAATGGATGAAGAAGTTGCAGTATGTACAAATAATGGAATTATACTGAGCCATAAAAGGAAAGAAATCCTGCCATTTGTGACAATGTGGATGGACCTCAAATGTACTATGCTAAGTGAAATAAGTCAGACAGAGAAAGACAAATACTATATGATTTCACTCATGATGAATCTAAAAAAAAATGAACAAAATAAAATAAAAACAAACTCATAGACACAGAGAACAGATTAATGATTACCAGAGACAAAGGGAGTGGAGCAATAAAATGGAAGAAGATCAACTGTATGATGATGGATGGTAAGTAGAAGGGGTGATCACTCTGTAGTGTATACAGACGTTTAAGTGTAATGCTGTATGCCTGAAACATATAATTAAAATTTTTAAAGCTGAAGTTGTGTTTTATCCTTATTTAAGGTATTTCAACCTCTTATTTATATTTTTACCTCTACCTATTTATAGGACAGCTACCTATAGGACAATTATAGACAAATGTAAATGCTGGCTCACTGTTGAAAATATATTATCATGTAAAAATTATAACTATTAACATAAATTAAAGTACAGAATATATAGCACTACTAAAAAATTATTTATTTTATTTAAAATGTTGGGATATAAACTCCATTTTCAATGGAAAGGGGATAAGAATTTAAGTCCTTATCTCCTATAGTACCATTTTTGAATTAAACTCATGTCAAAGCAAATGTTATTGGTACTAGAGTATTCTATCCATGAGAAAGAGATTTCATTATTAAAAAAAGGACCTAGACCATCAATTTGAAGGAGATGTTTCATCACTGGAACAGAACGTTAAAGATGAAATACCTGCTACTCATTGTCCTGTAGTATAGAATATTTTACCTTAGAAAGAAAAATCTGGAGTTCCCGTCATGGCTCAGTGGTTAATGAACCCGACTAGCATCTATGAGGATGCAGGTTCAGTCCCTGGCCTTGCTCAGTGGGTTAAGGATCTGGCGTTGCCATGAGCTGTGGTGTGGGTCACAGATGCAGCTTGAATCCTGTGTTGCTATGGCTGTGGCCAGAAGTTGTAGTTCCAATTCTACCCCTAGCCTGGGAACCTCCATATGCCGCAAGTGCAGTACTAGAAAGACAAAAAAAAAAGAAAAGAAAAATCTTCAAGTTCCTTACATCATGACAGTCTTGATTCTCTGAAAAATCCTCTTGTTGCACATATCTTCATAAGTCTTTGGTGAACTGTATGTCTTACAAGAGGTAATCAAGATCACCAAGGACTACCAAAGGTGGTAAGAAAACATCAGTGAAACTGACCGTGATGTGAGCAATGAGCACAGAAGAAGGATAAGGTCATGTAGAGAGCAGTCACTGGATAAGAGCACTGCTCAAAAGAATGTGAGCCTTGGCCCAGGATAAAAAAGGGGACCCCAGCCTGAGAACCTGCTTTGAAGAAGGACTAGGAAAAGAATGAAGTAGTCCTAGCTTGATGGTAGCAACCTGGCTCAAAGTAGAGACAGATATAAATTATTTCTGGGGAAAATTTAGCACAATTTAGGTCATACATTATTATATGTCAAGAAAAAAAATTCATGGAAAGATTACCTATAAAGGCCAGCTACCATGAGTGCATGTCAGCAGAAGCAACAAACATAAGATTTGCACTCTTAGAGTCCATAATTCTTAATGTGCTAGATATAGAGTATAAAACATGAGGGTATAAAAGATTATAGAAATAAAAGGTGAAATTACAATGATGATCAACAACAAAAGACTATCAGGAATGACCAGGCTAATTTGTGGACCTCCTCAAAATGAAAATTATAATTATTAAAATTAAAAACAATGAATGGGTTAAAAATTAGAGACAGCTGTATGAGAGATTAATAAACTTGAAAATATATATCTATAGATATTTCCAAATATCTACATAGAATAATAAAGAGATCAAAACCAGAATAAAGAATTACAATACATTCTCTTTTTAACTAAAAACATTTATTGAGCCCCTAGGGTATTCTAGGTTCTAGTAACAGATGGATTAGTACAATAGGATTTTTTTTGACCCCACTCAAATTCACTGTCCACTTTTTCCCAGACTTAATAAAGACTGCATTTCCCAGCCTCTTTTCAACTGAATTTGGCCTAAGATAAGGTTCTTGCCAGGGGAATGTAAGAAGTGATTGCAGAAATTCTGCCTCCTTTTGACAAATAGGAAATTGCTTTCCTTGACTTCACAGTTTTCTTTTCCATGGAGTAGAAACCAGATATGGTAGTGGCTGTCTTCAATCATATTGAGAAGAAAATGATGATAAGCTGATATCAAAACACCAACATGAGGCCAGTAAACATGCTTGATTGATTTCATGGGCTAGAACTTCTACACACAACCAGAGTGTCACCTTCAGACTATTAAGTAAGGATGAAAAAGCTTTTACTTAAACCATAGTCATTTTTAGTATTATTTTTAATGTCATACTGGGCTAATCCAATGAATGCAGCCTTCAGGGAGCAACCTATATCAAAATATAGAAAGAGACTTTAAACAAATGAATAAGAAATTATCAGGAGTGTTCTGATAGAAAAAAAATGCAGAGTAAAGTGGAAATCAAGAAAACTCTTCTTAGAAAAGGAGATTTCAGATTGAATAAAAAGGTTAGTTCACCTATTTATTGGTGAATGAGGATGAGTGGGAGGATGATATTTCAGACAGAAAAATCAATATGATTAAAAGTACAAGGCTCTCAATAACATGATGAGGGTGTAGTCAAGAAACTACAAATCATGCCATGGCTGGGAGGAAAGGGAAAGTCACTGGGAAACTAGGCTCTAAATGTGGAAAATGTCCCAAAATAAAAGCTTTTATAAATAGTGTGATTACAATTGCCATATCAAATGTGTGCCTAAGATGGAGGAAAGATGGGATTCTGTGTTTTAAAAGTTTCTGGCTTGGACAGCTGGGTAGATAATCTTACCATTCACTAAGATTAAAATATAGATAGAAATATAACTTCGGCTTTATATAGTAATAAGACTAAAAGGTTTTTTTTTGTGTCAAATAAAATGCATGTCCTTCCCCTTGCAAGTGAGAAAACTAAGGCCTTAGAGTTTAACTGATATTCCAAGAGCTTCAATCATATGTAATGGTAAAGCAAAGGCTAGAATGCATTCCTTCAGACTCTCAGCCCACAGTCTTTTTAGCACAGACGTATAGCGGAATAAAAAGCTATGTTGGAATAGAACATGATGGGAGATAGTATGAGAAACAGGATGTATATCCTGTATAGGTATGTATGACTGAGCCACTTTGCTGTACAGCAGAAATTGACAGAACATTGTAAATCAACTATAATAATTTAAAAAAAAAACTATGAAGTTTGATGGAAGAGAATCCAGACCTTGAAGGATAAGTAAAATTAAACTAGGAATTGGGCAAATTAATAAGTATATCAGGATAAATGAATTTATAAATAAAGGTTGGGAGTTTAGAGGTTATTTGCTCAGGAGTAATATTCACATTAGCAAGTGGTAACAAATATATATTGATTGTTTCAGATTGTAAAGGATTTTAACTACCAGATAGAAAAGATTTATTCAACAAATATTTACTGTGCACCAACATTGTGCCAGATACTATTCTAATCATTGGGAATACATCAGCAAATAAAACAAATTTTGTCCTCATGAAGTTTTCAATGTAGAATGAAGAATTGATAAAGATAAATTTGTAAGTATAAAATTTGTAACTGTACATCAGATATACTATTAAGAAATGAAGACGATCAGGGATAAGAAAAGCTAAAAAGTATCTGTTTCATATAGGCTAGTCACCAATGAAGGAAATAAGGGAGAAAGGAGAGTAGACATCTGAAGAAAGAGCATTCCAGATAGAAAGTACAAGTGTGAAGGCCTTGAGGCAGGAACTTACTTGTGTTAGGAACAGAGAATGGACCACTGTGACTAGAGCAAAACAAGCAAGAGGGTATTGTCCAGAAGAAGCAGTCAGGGATGCAGTGTGGATGAAACCATGTGTAACCTTGCAAACCACAGTGAAGATTTTAGCTTTTGCCTTGAGTGATATGGAAGCCATTAGAATATTATGAGCAAATAATGTTCTGACATGTTTTGATATATATTTTAACAAGTTTCATCTGGCTACTGTGCCAATCACAGACTATAAAAGGTCAAGGGATGGAGTAAGAAAACCAATCAACAGGCTATTGCAGTAATCTAGGTAAGAGCCTTGATGCTCTGGACTAGGATGGTATCAGCAGAGAAGTAGTAAGAAATCGTTATATTCTGGATGTATTTTGAGGGTGGTGCTATCAGAATATCTTTAAGGTTGGGTACGGTGTATAAAAAAAGAGATCAGGCTCTGATGATTCCAAGGTTTGGGGCTCAACCAGTTGGAATTTGTACAGTTGTCATTCATTAAAATGTTAGTTCAGGAGATTAATAGATGAAAAGAAAAAAGTCAAAAGTTCTGCTTTAGATTTGTGAAGTTTGAGGTTACCATTTGATGTATAAGTAGATTTGACTTTATCTTTTACATAGCGAAAAGGCATTGGATAGTCTGACGACATGGTATTCAAATATATTAACCTAAATGTGTCAGATAGATAACATTAGGAAACTATCGAAGCCAACACAGGTTCCCACAATCCCCACCTCAAGTTTGAACAGTTTGTTACAGTAGTTCAGAGAATTCAGGAAAACTGTTTATTTACATTGACCAGGTTATTATAAAAGGATATGATAAAGGATACAGATAAGCATGCAGATAGAAGAGATCCCTAGGGTAAGGTGTGTGGGAATGGGCACAAAACCTCCATGCTCTCTTCAGGCATCACTACCCCAGTACCTCCATAGGTTCACTAACTCTGATGCTCCTTGAACCCAGTCCTGGGTTTAGAAAGAGGCTTCATAACATAAATACTATTGATTAAATAATTGGCCCAGGGTCAGGAAATAGGAATGAAAGTTTCAATCCTCCAATCATAGAGTTGGTTTCCCTGGCAACTTGGACCCTTAGGTATGGGGGAGGGTCCCAAAGTCACCTCATTAGCAAAACAAAAGGCCCCCTTTTATCATTCTCATCACTTAGGAAATTCCAAGGGTTTTTGGAGCAGTATGCCAGAAATGGGGTTGAAAACCAAACATACACTTCATATTACAAATTATAATACCACAGAGGTCTATTGGCCTTTTGGATGGAAAAATGTGCAGGATTTTAGGGCACATTGCTGTTCACAATGCCTAACTTAGTGCTACCTCTCAGTCATTTTGTGATCTATAAATGAGTAACATTTCCAAATCCCCCCTAGGAGAGGTAATGCTCAGGTAAAGAATCCTGCTCCAGACAGCTCAATTCTGGAGTATAAACTTTAGGTAAAATAACATCAATAGGTAACCTAGAATCATAAACTTCCAACTTGTTTTTGACCTATTAAATAAAAACAAGATTCCTCAGTCTCTGCCCACATTTTTGGCCAGCAAAAAAGACAACAAATCTGTTTTGGATTGACAGTGCCAATCAGTAGCTGTCAATGGAAATTGTTCAAAATAAAAATGGACATCATTCCAGTCAGAGCAATGTTTATGGGATCACAACTCAGTTAATTTTTTTTTATATATACATAAGCCATCTTTTTAAAGCTCTTCCTGTCTCCCTTATCTCTTCCAAATTTTATTTTCCCTAAAAAAATTATCTATTTCTTCATATCTTCTTTTTTATGAAAATAATGTCCATATCTGGTAAGTCAACAAAACTAGCAAAGCACCTTTATTTAGAAACTAAAGATAACATATTTTGAAATTAAAATAATTATAATTAGGAGTTCCCATCATGGCTCAGTGGTAATGAACCTGAATAATATTAATGAGGATGCAGGTTTAATCCCTGGCCTTGCTCAGTGGGTTAAGGATCTGGCATTGCCATGTGATGTGGTGTAGGTTATAGACTCGGTTGGGATCCTGCAATGCTGTGGCGTAGGCCAGTAGCTGCAGCTCCAATTCAACCCCTAGCCTGGGAACTTCCAGATGCCACAGGTGCAGCCCTAAAAAGCATAAAAATAAAAAAATAAAAATTAATTAATTAATTAAAGTTTTGATCTTGTCCAGGAGTCTCCTTAAAATCATAACTGTCTCTTTCAACTTCTAATACTCGACTAATTTGATGTACTTTACCTTAATAGGAAGCAATGCAAGAAAAATAATCATTCAACTTTTTTGGTATCATAATTAATTACTGTACTTTAAACAATATCATTTTTATCTTTAAATCATGAAAGTGTGTAATTTAAAGATACATTTGGGGTCAATTGGGCACATTTAACAATCTGTAAATTAAGGAGTTTCCACTAGATGATTTCTAAGTTGATTTCCTCTTCTCCAATCCTTTAAATTTACAGTGCTGTATCCATGGGAAAATCCTGAATGCTAGGTAGTCTAATTGTAAGTGAACTTTAGGCTAAACCTACTTATGAATTATAGTCTCTCCAAGTATACAAATAAGAATCAGCATAACTACAACTGTATTTGAGTATATGTGGCTCCATATTGGTAATATTAATCAGTGTTAAAGATTGAGCTTTTGTGGTATCCTCTCCCTTTCTCTGAAAAAGGAGGAGTGGAAAGATCAATGAAGATATAGAAATAATTTGAAGTGGTTAAGAGGACATGACTTAAGATGAGGCAAACTCCTCTCCTAGTGAAGAAAGGCAGGAGGGTACATGGACACTGATGGATAAGGGAGAAACTAAGTAGTTTTATAATTTCAAAAATCCATCTTGGGAAAAGGAGTTGACAAGAAAATAGATTTTTAAAAGTTATATCTTCAAGTATCATATATCTTAAGAATACTGAACTTTGAACCATGATATTTCTTGGTTCTTCGGCGCCAATATATTTCAACTGGGCATTTCCTAGGCACTGCTAAAGTACTTATTTCACTGAGGATTTGTGTTTTCAACCATTTAAAGCTTTTTTCCTTTATGACTGCTTTTTGAGTACTAGAAAGGGCTCAGCTAGGGATGAGTTATGTTCGTTTCACACTAAGTTGTTTCCTTAAAACATGACATATATAGTCTGCCCTTCAGTCTGGAGAAATAACCTCCAGGTTTTCAAATGTTTTTATCTGTGTGGTAAATCAGGTACCTCTGAGAGTCAAGAATGGTTTTATTACTATACTTTATCCATGAAACAAACATATTCATATTTATTTGACTGACAGGAAAAGGAGTCCATGATAACTTACCTATGCTGTAGCCCTCTCATGTGGCATAATGCATTCAGTTGACTATAATCAATATTCTTAGACATGTGCAAGCCTGCAAATTTTTAAAAAAATCAATTAGAATGTGAGTAATTTTCTGTAATTTTATTAACCAGATTTGTAAATAGAGTTTAATTGTGAATATTCATCATAGTAAAATAATTCTGTGACTATAGGAGTGAGGTATTAACAATGTTTGTTTGATACACAGGCAAAATTGAATAGAGTGATTAAAATGAGAAAAGAATTTAATGTTTTTCATTGATGTCAAATCTGGTCTGGCATGGTTTGTTTATTTGCTTAATTCCAGTAAATGCCAGAATTTATATGAGTCATATAATGTCACTACTCAGGAAGTAAGCCTTTCATAATCCTTTTCCTATTCCTTTAGCATGTGTACTGGTTCCAAAACTCCAGATATGAATTCAAAGAAGAGCTTCCCTGAGGTCTACCTCTCCCTCTCTGGAATATTAGTAATTTTTAATCAGTCCTATACAAGGCCGATCTTTGGCTAGCCCCTCTTAAGAGCAGCGTTTAGTGTCTGGATTCAGTCTGCAATTCTTTCTGAAGTTCAAGTGTAAGCAAATCACACACTCTCCTTCATGAGCAGAAAGATAGTAATCATAGCCAAGAAGAAAACTAATTGTGATTCTCCTTTAGTGCCAGAAAGAACTGACCTCCTTCAAAGGAGATGAAAAGGAAGATAGAATATTGACAACAAGCACCTTTGCAAAGATGGGCACTCACATCACACAGGTCTCTCCTTCCCCCAGGAGAATTCATGCTATTCGAAATGTTGTAAAAGAGAAAGAAAAAATAAATACAAAGATGTACATCATTCCTTCTCTTAGTGAAAAAGTATGGAGAAAATCAGTGGTCTGATGCATTTCTAAGCTTTTTAAAATGTATTCATGGACCACATCCCAATAATGAAGAATTAGAATTTGACCTGTCCAAATTTATCTATTTTAATTCCTGGTACTGAGTCATAAAATATCAAAAACATTTTGTTTAAGCCTTTGGTGATCTAAAAATGAATCATCAATAACAGATACCACTTTCTAAATATGAAATTTAAATGAGGAAAATTTGAACAGAAAACTAGTTGCTATTAACATAAATCATTACCATTTAGTAAACTTGAAAATAATAATTACATGATTTAGATATTTTCTTCCATTACTCAGGCCTTAAGAAAAAAAAAACCTAATTACATTTTACCATTATACAGAAAAATTATTTTATTTTATTTTATTTAGTTATTTATTTTTGTCTTTTTGCCATTTCTAGGGCCGCTTCTGCGGCATATGTAGGCTCCCAGGCTAGGGGTCGAATCAGAGCTGTAGCCACTGGTCTACACCACAGCCACAGCAATGCAGGATCCAAGCCACATCTGCAGCCTACACCACAGCTCACGGCAATGCCAGATCCTTAACCCGCTGAGCAAGGCCAGGGATCAAACCCGCAACTTCATGGTTCCTGGTCGGATTCGTTAACCACTGAGCCACGATGGGAACTCCCAGAATAATTGTTTTAAATGAGTTAAGTTACAGCTAGATTATACCAAAAAATACTTTTCATACAATAATATTCCCTAGGAATATAGGATATTATATAAAATCTTTATATAGTATTTTTATATACATGGATTAAGAAAAGACTTCTGCTAAATACTGGTTTAGTTTATTTTCCTAACCCTGTTTAAAAACAGGGTCAGAAAGAACCCTGGAGACTGGTGTGAACATGAAAGGGGGGTGGTGCCATAGAGATTTGGAAAATAGACAAGGTTTGAGAAATTCTGACTTTAAAAGGCACTTCAAAAAAGTAAATATCTTCATCTTTCAGTTAAACCAACTTACAAAAATATAAAAATCGCAGGACAGATATCATAAGACTAAGAATTGCCAGCAAAGAACAGAAAAATTGAAAATTCACTTGGCCTGAGGAAAGTTACAGCACCTGACGGTATGGCTTTGCACTAGGCTTGGCACAGCCAAATAAACTCAAAACCCGAACAGGCTATATAGCACTCATAGCTTAGAAGGACATTTTATTTTATTTTATTATTTTAAATGAGTTTTATTTTTCCCATTGTAACTAGTTTGCAGTTTTCTGTCAATTTTCTACTGTACAGCAAGGTGACCTAGTCACACATACATATATACATTCTTTTTCTCACATTATCCTCCATCATACTCCATCATAAGTGGCTAGATATAGTTCCCAGCGCTATTATACAACAGGATCTCATTACTTATCCATTCCGAAGGCAATAGTTTGCATCTATGAACCCCAAATTCCCAGTCCATCCCACCACCCCCCCAGGCAACCACAAGTCTCATCAAAAAATGTCTTCACTAATTCACATTTCCAAGAAGTATTTATCACAGGGGCTTTTATATAGGCCACTGAGTGAAAAACTAGATCTTGTCACTGAAGCAGTTTCATTAAAAAGAAAAAAGCAAAAGACTTCACCATGAAATTGTAAAGTTGAGCTTCTCTGGTGATCAAATTTAATATAGGTATAAAGCTCAGAATTCCCATCGTGGCGCAGTGGTTAACGAATCTGAATAGGAACCGTGAGGTTTCAGGTTCGATCCCTGGCCTTGCTCAGTGGGTTAAGGATCTGGCGTTGCTGTGAGCTGTGGTGTAGGTCGCAGACGCAGCTAGGATGCGGTGTTGCTGTGGCTCTGGTGTAGGCCGGCAACTACAGCTCTAATTGGACCCCTAGCCTGGGAACCTCCATATGCTGCAGGAGCGACCATAGAAAAGGCAAAAAGACAAAAATATATATATAAAGTATATAAAGTCTAAAGAGTTCAGAGTACTAGGTTTACATTTTTTTTTAATATTTATATTTCTCCTCAGGAAAATGTCTTGCCCGGACTTTTGGCAAAGTAGAGGGGTCTTAACCTTGTAATAGGAATAAAAATCGAGGATTTTTTTAATTGTTATTTCCCCAACACATTTTTTTTCCACTGCACAGCATGGGGACCCAGTTACACATACATGTATATATATTTTTTCCTCCAATTGTCATGCTCTGTTGTAAGTATCTAGACATAGTTCTCAGTGCTACACAGCAGGATTTCATTGTTAATCCATTCCAAAAGCAATAGTTTGCATCCCTTAACCCCAAGCTCCAGTTTGAAAGAGGTTTGGAGGCTGATATAAAAGGTGGTTACAAAGAACTTCAAAATCCATGATGCAATTTAAAAAATTATCTTTATTCATATAAGGCCCACTGCATATTACTGAATACAGAAATTGAAATCCAGTGTTTTATCTGAGTGTCACATCAATGATATTTAATTTACACGTATTAATGTTTGCTTAAGGGTAGACATATAATTTTCATATTTGCATAGTATGGTAAATTAAGTGTATTTGTGATGGGGGTTTAAAAGATATGTTAAAAATGGGTTTGGGGAGTTCCTTTGTGGCTCAGCGGGTTACAGATCCAGTGTTGTCACTGCAGAGGCTTGGGTCACTGCTAGGGTACAGGTTCAATCCCTGGCCTGGGAAATTCCACATGCTGTGAGTGTGGCCAAATAAAAGGGGGTGGAGGTTGTGAGTCTTGTTTTTGTTTTTTGTTTTTTGTCTTTTTGCCAATTCTTGGGCAGCTCTCGCTGCATATGGAGGTTCCCAGGCTAGGGATAGAATCATAGCCATAGCCGCCAGCCTACGCCAGAGCCACAACAACGCAGGATCCAAGCTGTGTCTGCAACCTACACCACAGCTCATGGCAACGCTGGATCCTTAACCCACCGAGCAAAGCCAGGGATCGAACCCGCAACCTCATGGTTCCCAGTTGGTTTCGTTACCCACTGAGCCATGATGGGAACTCTGGAGGTTGTGTCTTAAAACTATTTTTCTCCAGTGAACTTTCCTTTAAAAGATAGATAAATATCCCTTGTGTAGAGCTAAAAGGAAGCAATAGAATAAGTGAAGACTTAGCAGTATTATAAATGTTTACTGTTTACAGTGAGGCTAAACTCCCCCGCGTGGCTCACAGGACAAGGTAAAGGGGACAGACAGCAGAGCTGAAGAGGAAATGTGACAACAACATGTATAAATGTCAGAGTACAGTAGACTAGAAAGCAGACTTCTTCAAAGTAATTGTAGTGCATACTCTTATAGTTAATCCAGTGATAACTTTCCTTAATACAATATTCAGAGCACAAAGAAACACTTCAGCACCAATAGCAATAGAAACATTATCAACAAACTTGTAGTGAGAACAGCAGTTCTTGCACTAATTCACAGAAGTGAGTTCTAGAATAGGCCTAAAGTATAGAGCAAGAAGCTGGACAGAAGAAAAAGAAATATCCATCAGAGATTATATGTGTAACTATTTCCCCCTATATACTTGGAAAATTAATTGATCCAGTGCTATATTTTTAAATAAATTTAAGTTTGTATAATAACAGGGAATTAAACATACTTATGTTAATGGTTAATTGTGTGTTTATTTTCTCCCTTTAAAATAATTTTTCATTTTATACAATCCCAAAGTTAATCCTTCTTCAAATAACATTCAGTAAACTTAAGGCACCTTAAAAACTTTGACATCAAGAGGCAGAGCAATAGTGTCTAATCAAGGAGTTCTATGAATAGAAGTTGGCATGCCAACTTGGACAATTATGCAAGTGGGCTTATGTTGTCCCTGCCCCTTATATGAGTCGTTAGATGTTAAAATAGAAATATATTAACACAAAATGAAAAAGGGGGAAATGTATACAACAAATTATCAAAATAACTTCCTTTTATATCCGTTTTTAGAAAAGTCATCTATATTCATCTTTATTTCCTCAACTCAAATTTGCTTCTCCACTCTTTAAAATTTATCATCCTCCATTACTTATTAGTATTTGTTTCACTAAAGTTATAGGAAATCTTGTAGTTCCTAGTACAATAACCTCTTTTCAGTATTCATCGTGTTAGCCTGTGTGACATTTAACACTGGTGAAGTTTCTATAGGAGGCTTCTGACACCACTCTCTCTGCGCTTGCTTCTTCCTTGTTAGACCACTCTACTAACTCCTATCTTCTTCCCTCGATAATTGATGTTGTCCACCAATCCATTCTCAGTATCTTCCTCTTCTCAATTTAGACTCTCTCCTTGTCAGCACTCACATTTCCAGCTATCACACATACACTTCAGATCCTCAAATCAAACTCTCCAGCCCAGGACTCTAACCTTCACTCTACTAACAGTCACATAAATTTCATCCAGGAAAATCAATTTCAGGATAACAAAAATTTCACTTAAAATTTCTCTCATACTTCTCTTCAAAAACTTGATCCCCCTCATGAATTCTCCACCTGGATTAAGAAAATCTCTATTGGGAGTTCCCACTGTGGCTCAGCAGGTTAAGAGCCCAACTAGTAACCATGAGGATGCAGGTTTGCTCCCCAGCCTCATTCAGTGGGTTAGGGATCTGGCATTGCCACAAGATGCAGTACAGGTCCCAGATATGGCTCAGATCTCACATTGTTGTGGCTGTACCTGCAGCCTTGATTTGACCCCTAGCCTAGGAACTTACAAGTTCTGCAGCTGCATCCCTAAAAAAAAAAAAAAAAAAAAAAAAAAAAACCGAAAAAAAAGAAAAGAAAAAGAAAAAAATCTCTACCACTTTTCATAAATCTGTCACTAACCTTGGGATCCTATTCTATTTTTCCCCTTTAGGACCAATGTGTTATGAAAACTATCAGTTCTGCATCTTTTGAAACGTATCCTATGCATCTTTCAAACATATCCTCTCTAATTCTAACGGCAGGGCCAATAATAGGGCTATATGGTGTGCACACTTTGCATGCAACAAGTCAGCATTTTTTTTTTCAGTAACCTCCTGTCTAGTCTCCCTAACTTCAACTTCCTCTTTTCCAACCCAACCTTCACACTACCACCATAGTACTTTCTAAAATTCCAATGTTATTGTGTCTTTGTATGGAATATGATGCCTTTTATAATCATACCCAATTTACCTTCATTGACCCTCACTGAATACCACCGCCATGTTTGTCACCCATGGCTCCCATCTTTCAACAACAAACTTTCTGGCTATTCCATGAACATAACTTATCCCTTCAATACGATATTCTCTCTAGTTCTTTCTAACTTATGAAAAACTTATCCATCCATTTCGAGCCAGCTCAGAAGTTAACCTCTCTGTGACATTTATACTTATCTTTCCTAGAAAAAAAGTGGTTGCATTAAAACTGAAAATAGTTGCAATGAATCAAGCTTTATCCTTTTCATTTATACCTAATGTTTTTTTCAATTTATCACTATCACCTAAGGGTAGGATCCTTTTCCTACTCATATATGAAACACTAGAACTTATCACAGTGCTTGAATTTAAATAAATATATTTTTTAAATTATTATGAATAAATAAATAGAACATGGCTGTAGTATGTCAGGTGAGGGTCAATGGTATGTAAGGAAAATAAATCAAGGAAAAATAATTAAGTCAGGAAGCAGAATATCAAGGTGTATTTAAAGAATGTGGCAAAGAATATTCACCAAAAACTAATTAAAAATAAACAACAATAAAAAGCAAACATTCTCTACCTCTCGTAAGGTATTATACTTTAATCATCACACCTCCCTTTCTACATGAGATTGAAGATCATGTAATTGTAATTTTTGACATTAAAAACATGTTCACCATGGCAAAGATTTGGCTAACAAAATGTAAAAGGGCAAAAAAAATTTGATCTTTATTAAATATGAAGATTAAGCACATTTCCTTACTACTAATTCTGAAGAATATCAGCCACATAGTGTAATTTAAATAAACTTTAAAAGAAGCATGCAAACGCATACTTCTCTTGTTTAAGGGAGTAAGTAAAGTTCTCCAGGAAAAGGTGGTGCCCTGAAGAGTAAAACCAATGAACTCTTACCTGGAATGGAACGTTTTTGAGACTGGACAGACTGAGGAACCTCAAGCCCATGATATATATGGAATGTAGAGCAAAACAAGGATGCCACATATACTCATATTTTTTTTAAGAGTTGTGTTGTGGTGGTGGTAAAATAAAGGACAGATGTGAGGTAGCAATCAACACAGAAGCAGCCGATCTCAGTCACTGAAGAGAAGTAGAAATCAAATCACTACCAAGAAACCATGGGAATATGAATTATAATAGCATTAACAAAAGACATATGATTTAGGGAAGAGTACAGAACAGAGTTGATGAGAAAGTGTTGAAAGTTAACATACAAGAAAATTCCATCTGTCTGCTATCCAGGCTCATTCCCCACCATTATTTATTTTTCTAGCAAGTAATCTACTTTCAAAAAATATCCGTCATTCAATAATACTGATATATAGGTATAGCATACTCTTAGGAAAAGTGTGAAAAACAAATACCAAATAAAAATAAAACAATACACATCAGAAGATGTAGTATGGTAGGAAATGAGGAGAAAGGCCACACACACACACACACACACACACACACACACACACACACACACACACACCCTTGATGAAAGAAAAAAAAAAGAACTCTAAGGCATTAAATATAAATAAGATAATATAAATAAATTACAAACAAGGTATATTCAGGAAATGACAAAGATATTTTTATGACAAAATCCACATTAGAAACAGCAAAAATGGCAACAGAGATTTAAGAAAATATAATCACAAAACACAGAGGTTAACATACTCAAATAAATTGATGAAAGAAAAGGAGAAAGTGATAAATCAAGACAGATAGATACACTTCATGTGAAAGTGGTTCCTGAATAAGAAAATAATAATGGTACCCAAAAAATGATCAAACATATAATACGAGAGTATTTGTTTCATATAAATACCTGAGCCTAAAGAGTTAAATTCAGTACCATGACCCAGAAAGAGAAAAAGAAATAATAGTACAAAGAGACTAGATATTCTAGATGTCACTAGGTTAATAACTAAATGTTAGTTTCAAAGATAAACAATTATTTTAGCATCCAGCCAAAACAGGAAGTCTCATACAAGTGTGAAAACTCAGTTTGGACTTAGTCTTCCCCCCAGCAAATTTCTGGCAAATAGCAAGGCCAAAAAAAATCACTCATGAGTTTTAGTCTAAAATTAATATAAAGTTAATTAATAAATATAAATATAAGACCTCAGATAATATAAAGTACCATGAGCCCTCTTTTGAAAAATACAATTTAATGAGCATATAACTAATGCTTAAATAGTATGGACTCTGTAATAATAAAGAGTGGGTAAATTCTGTAAACCTTAATATAAATTCTTCATAGAGTCTAGTGGAGATAGCATAAATAATAATAATTAGAAGTTTCAGAAGAGAAGTAAAAGAATAAAATACATTTATATAGGTTCCCTCATATAGCAGATAATTAATAGTAACAGTCTAAATAATATTTTTATATGCTAGATGTTTAATAATAGTATTTGAAGGCATGAATGTAATTAGCCAAAGACTTAGATGTTAATATTCAAGTTAGACAATAATAATCAAATTAAGATGTGAAGGAAAGTTTTCTCATTTTACACTGGATTGTGAATATTTGTTGTCTAAAGCTGATAAATTAAGAAATAGAGGTTTAGTTATGGAGTCTTACTATTAAATATTTTTTGCATTCTAAATTATATGGCATAAATTTATAAATCAGAAGTCTCAGGAGTTGTAAATTTAACTATACTTCAATTTTTAAAAACAGATTAAAAAAAGAGCAAATTGGAAAAAAAAATCAGAAGACAAAATAATTTCCACATAGTTAGTAACTTCCCTTACTACCCCAAAATTAAGTAGAAATGAATCAGTGAACTATTGGGAACTATGTCTAGTCACTTATGATGGAGCATGATAATGGGAGAAAAAGAATGTATACATGTGTGTGTAACTGGGTCACAATGCTGTACAGTAGAAAAAAATTGTATTGTGGAAATAACAATTAAAAAATTTTAAAAAGAGAAATGGAAGAGAGAAAATAGAAAAGCAGAAATTAATGAACTTATAAACCAGGAAAGACTGTAGATAAGTAAACAAGTTCAACAGTTGGTTCTATAAAAGGAAAAAATAAACTACTGGCTTATCTAAACAAGGAAAACAGTCATAAATACCCAATGTCAGACACATAATTGGGAAGTCATTAAATATGAACATCATTATAAAGGTGATCAAAGTGTTTTTCAGAACTACATACCAAAATAATTAAAATTCTGATTAGAAATGAATGACTTTTCGGGAAAATGTGTATTACCTAAATTGACCATAGAAGGGAGGAAAAATGAATCAATGCCTTGATAGAAGTAAAAAGTAACTTCACAGCAGTTTCTCCCTGCTACATGCATACACACATAAACACACACACTAATGCACCATACCAAAGTGTTATCATAAGTTAATTCTATGAAATCCTTATAGGAGAAAAATTCTAATACCAACTAATGTTAGAGAACACAGAAAAGCTTCCAAATTTCTTTGATGCAGCAAGCAAAATAATCATACCCAAATGTGACAACAGTGTGAAAAAGAAAATCAGAAACTGATCTCATTTATAAATGAAAAATAATAAGTTTATGGTGCCCAGGAACATATTAAAAAGTAACTCTACAAAAAAGTAAGATTTATTTATCCAAGTAATTCAAAGAAATTCAAATACAAAATATATCCACTTAATTACATTTGAAAATCATAATCTTTACAGATACAAAAGTATTCAATAAAACTCAATGTTTTTTAAATATTTTTTTAAAAAGTTTATTTTCTTAATTTTATCAAAACAAAGGAGCGCACCATGTTTAATGTTGAAACTCTAGCAGCAATAGCATAAATCCAGGAATAGGATACTAATATCCACCAGTGCTACATATTTTTGGAAGTATGAATAATATAATCTGATAAAAGAAATATACGTTATAAAAATTAGAAAAAAAGAGAGGTGAAAGTAATTATATAGAAAATAGAATTCCATAGACTGAAAATCCATTAGGATATTGACTGAGGTGGTTGATTATGAAAATAACTAAATATTCAGAAGCTCATTTCTTTCTCTGAAAAAATGAGTCCTAAAATGCATAGGGCAGTAGAGGAATGTAGGCATCAATGCCAGCAGTAGGTGTGGGGTGAGTGGTGGAGTGTTAAAATGAACAAGACCAGCATGTGGTGGTGAGCATCCACATGTGAAGTGGGCCTGTGCAGAGTATCAGACACCAGGAGGGGTAAGGAGAGCAAGCGATGGGAGGTGGGGGACAGAGGTGATGTGCCAGTGCTGGGTATAGGGATGAGATGGCAGTGGTGTGAAAGATTGGCTACACACAGGGGAAATGATCAAAGGTGTTAAGGTTAATAGGAGCCAGGTTTCTCACTTGAGGGCTCTTCTCTCAAGTACCTCTCTTAGGTACAAACACTGAAAGGGAGAAGACCAGAAAGACTGTAATGTTGCACTGGACTTGAACAAACTGGTGTAAATACTTGGTTTTCAGTAGATACAAATTGATGTGCAAACAAACAAAAATGTAAATTTTATTCTTTAGATCTGTCCCCTGAGAGGGCCTGGGAGAGGTGACCCTCTAACATCAATGAACATACATAGTGCCCAGATCTTGATTTTTAAATGCAATCCTGGAGTTCCCATCATGGCTCATCAGTAACAAAGCTGACTAGGATCCATGAGGATGCAGGTTCAATCCATGGCGTCACTTGGTGGGTTTAGGATCCAGCGTTGACATTGCCTGTTGTGTAGGTTGCAGGTGTGACTCGGATCCTGCATTGCTGTGGCTGTGGTATGGGCCAGCAGCTGCAGCTCCCATTCAACTCCTAGCCTGCAGAACTTCCTTATGCCACAAGTGTGGCCCTAAAAATACTAACTAAATACAATTCTGCATTAAAATGAACTAAGGCTCTTTGGGAAAATGGCTGGCTCCAGAGTTTTGTACAAGAAAAGTACAAGATGAGCCTGAAAAACATTATTGCTCCAGAAGTCAAATAAATGTTAAATCACCTTGAGTACAGTCCCAGTGGCCAGACTGTGAACAAATGAACAATTTGGGAATCAAAAAATATGATAGTAACTCATTAAAACCCTCTGAATAAACTAGGAAATCATAATCTTACATTGATTGATGGTTGATTAAATATTTGATGAGAAATGGGATATCTATACACCTTCAAAATACTTTTTCACAAAATACTTATTCATTGCAAAAGGGGAAAGAGTAAATTTATAACAGAGAAACTCTGTGTATCACCTTAAAGTGAAATTATGTGCCACCTGACAAGACAGAGAGAACGCAAAATTACTTCTATAACATTCCTGCCAAAGATATCTAACTTTAATCATAAGGAAACATCAGACAAACAAAACTGAAGCATATTCTACTGGTTTGTAATCTCCCAGCATCAAGGTCATGAAAAGCAAAGAAAATTTAGAAGCTGTTCCAGACTAAAGGAGACCAAAGAGACAAGACAGTGAAACACACCATGAGATTTTGAATTGAATACTTTCACTTAAAGAACATTATCAGGAGAATTGGCTAAATTTGATTGGAGTCTAAGGATTATATTACAATAATTTCTCTGTGTTAAATTCCTCCTTTTGATGAATGTATTGTGATTATATACTAAGATAATGTCCTCATTTTTAAGAAATAAACACTAAAATATTTAAGGATGATAGAGTGTCAAATGACTCTGGAAAAGTATATTTCTTTATCATGAATTTGTAATATTTTGATAAGACTGTGGTCTCAAATTGTTTTATTTTATTTTTTAAAATCGATAGCTTTCTCCTATGATGACTTTTATAGTTACAAAATATAATAAAAAATCTTTATAATAACAAGAAAAAAAGATAAAATGCCCAGTAATAATTTTTGAGTGTTATAAAAGGACACTGCATAACTTGGAAGTAGAAAGGTTAAATAAAGATAACAGATCCTCAGTAGGAATATTCAAGATCATAAAGATGTCAATTCCCCATAAATTAATCTTTAAATTTTGTACATTTTTTTCAATTAAAATACCAAAATATTTGTTGAAAGAGCCAACTTATGGCTACCAATGGGATAGCTGGGTGGGGGGGATAAATGTACTGGGGGTTTAGGATTGGCATATGCACACTGACATATGTAGAATGATTGACCAAAGGGAACCTGCTGTATAGCACAGAGAACTCTACTTAGAATTCTGTGATAATCTATGTGGGAAGGGAGTCAGAAAGAGAATGGATATGCATATATGTATGACTGAATCAGTTTGTTGTACAGCAGAAATTATCACAGATTATTATGTAAATCAACTATACTTCAATAAAACCCCAAAAAAGTAGAAAGGTTAAATAAAGTTCACCTAGAAAAATAGAAATGAGAAAATAGCCAGCAAGTCTTTTTAAAAGGAGTAATCAATAAAGGTTAATCTTACTATACTTTGAAATATAATGCTTCAAATTTTTAACTGTTCAACACAAATACATAAATAGATGAGAGATAAGTGGAAAAAATAACATATTCCAGAAATAGATCCATAGTGCACATAAAAATTCGTATGTAATAAAAACTGGCCTTTCAAATTAGTAGGAAAGAGAATTACTCAACAAACAGCATTAGCACAGTTGGTCGGTTACTTTGAAAAATAGTAAGTTGTAGCTTTACATCACTATTTTAAAGTAAATGCATGCAAAATAAATTTCATATGCACCAAATATTTAAAAAGCTTAATATTGAAAAATAAAACTACATAAGTACTAAAAGAAAGCAAGGAGGAATTATGCTTAAATTTTGGCATCAAGAATGACATTCTTGGAGTTCCCGTCGTGGCGCAGTGGTTAACAAATCCGACTAGGAACCATGAGGTTGCGGGTTCGGTCCCTGCCCTTGCTAAGTGGGTTAACGATCCGGCGTTGCCGTGAGCTGTGGTGTAGGTTGCAGACGCGGCTCGGATCCCGCGTTGCTGTGGCTCTGGCGTAGGCCGGTGGCTATAGCTCCGATTCAACCCCTAGCCTGGGAACCTCCATATGCCGTGGGAGTGGCCCAAGAAATAGCAGCAACAACAACAACAAAAAGACAAAAGACAAAAGACAAAAAAAAAAAAAAAAAAAAAAAAGAATGACATTCTAAACAAGAATCAATAACAGAGGACAAAAAAAATACACAACATTCTAAAACTCTGTAGAACACAAAAGTCATAAAGACAAAAGAAAAGTGCAAACTGAGAAAAATATTTTTAAAGTATACACCAAAGGGCTAATTTATTTTATAAACAAATAGTGTTTTTTTTTAATAAAAGGAAAAATAAAACTCAGTGAATGGGCAAGGAACACAAAACAGGATTTTCATATAAATATAAATAGCCATACATACCTGAAAAGATTCTAAACATTACTCTTTAAGGAAAACAAACTTGAGCAATTAAAACTCTTTTTAACTAACTTATTGGTGAAATATTTATTTTATAATACATGATATAGAATAATGTGAAATAGAAGTTTGCATATACTGATTATAGGACTAGAAATTAGTACAACCTCTTTGGAAGACAATTTCTCAGTAGTTATCAAAATATTAAAAGTACATATCATTTGGCCTTGCAGTTTTATTGATATACTTGCTTAACAACTTAAGTCAGGTAGAGGATGTTTATTTGATTTTAATAGTAACAGGAACTAGAAATAGGGTACCACCATATTAATTAGGACCCACTAGTCAGGAAACAGAAACCAGACCAGTACTTTTAATGGAAAAAAAAAAAAACTGATACAAAGGACCATTAGGTATTAAAGAACTAAAGAGACTAAAAAGAGAACACCAAGTATCATGCATCTACCATTACTATCTCTGCTGATGAAGCAAAGGAAAGAGGTTTAATTACTAAAACTTAGGAATGTGGAGCCATGTACCCTCCAAGGTGAAATGTGATCGTCTGAGGACAGGCCATAAGCATCTGGCATTGGAATTTTGAGGAGGTGAGATTGGAGTTATTTCTGGGAATGTTGGGAAAACTGCAACAGGAATTAACTGCTTCTGTTGGAGCAAAAAGCCATTGCTTGGGTGAAAAAGATCCACTGCTAGAGAGATGTTCACAAAGAGAGGCAAACCAGAAATGGAAATTAAGAGAATAAACACTTTCCTTAACCATCGTCTTGTCTTCTGATCTCCCTCTAACACCTGCTGTTGACAGATCCTAAAAGGAAGCCCCCTGGCTTCCTGGGAAAAACTGGTTTGTGGAGTCCCAACAGAATAGAGAAGGGTAGGTTTGAAGATGAGACACAATAACTAAAACATCCGTTAGTAGCATTTTGGTGTATTCA
The DNA here is from genome assembly GCF_054392235.1 of Sus scrofa. Taxonomy (NCBI): domain Eukaryota; kingdom Metazoa; phylum Chordata; class Mammalia; order Artiodactyla; family Suidae; genus Sus; species Sus scrofa. Next base: position 54,298,821 of record NC_139386.1, read on the forward strand.
AACAATGAAACACAACATAACCATTAAAATAAATGTATGTACATACAAACATGAATATTCATGGAAAATTTTAAGAAAAAAATTGTGATAGTTATTTCTGATGGTAAGATTAGAGTATGGGTTGGGAGGAAAAGTCACTCACTTTTTGATATTCCCTTGTGCCTGATTGCAGATCTTATTTATGTAATAATTTTTGAATGAGAACTATTCACCAAAATTCCCATAAATTGTGTGAGATTTGTTCATTCTTCTGTCAATTTACTACACACTTGAATGCCAGGCATTGGAGAAACAAAGACAGGTGAAGAATAACCACTTATCTCCAGATAATCATCTAGTAAGAATCATAGCCCTAAGGCACCCAATATGAGGGGTCTAATGTGAGGTTAAAAGGTGGTAAGAACAGAAAGGGTGTAGAGAAAGTGCTAAGGGAGTTCAGAGATATGTAAGATATTATTGCATACTGGAGAAGACAAAGACTGAATCTGTGCAGATTGAAGATGCAGAACTTGGAAAAACTGGAATGACAGGAACAAATAGAAGGAAGACCCAAGGGGAAATATGAGCTAGGGCAGAAGGGTAGAGTGGGACTGTGATGGTGTAACTCAAGGAGTAGCTCCCCCCCGCCGCCCCCTGGGGATGAGTACTCTCTAGCTCTATTCCCTAGAGTGGTGATAAAGTGCCAACCAGACTGCTGGGTAACGTTGCTCATGATAATAGTGATCTCTGACTGGTGAGTGGTACCTGGACTAGGAGAAGCTCAAGATGATCTACAAAACTTGATGGAGAGCCTTTGAAATGGACTTCCCTCAGCACAATGACCTTCTAACTGAGAGGTTCCATGGAGGAAACAATGCCTATGGAATTTTTATAAGAGACGTCGCCTGCTATGTATGTATGGGGCTTCTAAGTTAGAGCTTTTTAGGGTCTGCCCTTTGGGACTCTTATTTCCTTAGACCTGAAATACCACCTGAGGGTCTAAAAGAGAACTGTGTGAGCTGCTGCCCAGGCAGCTGTGAGGCCTGCTTCCACAAAAGGGACACAGCTGACACTGCCATTCTGGATGACTGTGATTCTATCCTACATCTATCTGAGCACGTGTTCCAAATATGGCCATCTGAGGGTTTACCTGGACCTAGAAAGTTCTCTTGTTCCCCTGAGCAGTGTTATGGATGGGTTTAGAGTACATCTATCAAAGTATTTTAGCAGAAGTGGAGAGTTCTGTCGATAGAAGTGTAAAGTCTCAGACATGAGAGAGAAATTTTAGCCAAGTCATGAAAAGTTTAAATGCCAGATTGAGAGAAATGGATTGTAATCTAAATTTTGGAGGAAAGTAAGGCCCTGACAACTTTTGAGCAGAGAATAAATAGGATCACAGTTCTGCAATCATATAAGAATGGAAATGTAGTTGATAATATATATTGGAAGGCAGGTGATAGATGATGTGAATGGCTGAAAGATTGATATCAGGACCAATGCAGAAGTCTGAGACAGATGGCGAGGAACAGAGCAGTAGCTTGAGACTGAGGGGTGACCTGCTGTGACCTCTAGTAGAGAGACCTGATTTTTTGCACTGCACTTTACTTCAAGGTTTGCTGCCTGAACACCCCAGTCATGATTAAGCTCAAATTTAAGTTGCTATAGCTTGATTTCAAAAGGTCACTAAAGATTTTCTGACAGAAAGCATAAGCACATTGAGATAGTTGTAACAGTAGTAATTAAAAAAAATAGAAGCACTGCTTTTTCAATAAAAGTCATCTTTTCTCTTTTACACTAAAAAAATAGAGAAAATATTTTCCTAATATTTCTTTTCCTAAATTATCTGATGGTGTTTTCCATAGGGACTATTATTACACCAACGTAAAAACATAAGCATTCAACCACTTTTTCCAAATTGAATTCCTTCTTATAATGTCACTCCTCATTTCTTTCACCTCTGCTTTTCAACCCTGCTTTCCTTACACCTTACGAAATCTGCTTCTCCTCTGACAAGCTCCCATTTTTATTACTTGAACTCATAGGATTTGAATGGTGTAAAACTTACATGGAGAAACATTCACCTTTCTAGATATATGTATATTCCTTTCATCTTTCACTGCTAAAGAACTGAAAACTCTCAAATTACAGGAAAAGCCCTTGAAGTGTTAGGAATGATGACAAGTTTTTTTTTTTTTTTTTAGGTTTTCTGTAAATGCATGCTCATAAAATGAAAAAAAGAGCAAAGGAAAAAACATTCACTTAAGAGTAGCATCTTATTTCTAAATTCCTTGAAGTGTCTCTGGTCTCCTCGTGAACAATTTTTTTTTTTCTTCTACATCCTTGTATATTGGAACAAGCAAAATGTACCTACAGATATCTTGTGAACCTGAAATTCTTATATTACTGGGAAAACAAACTAAAACTTTTTATTAAAGCACAGAAATTCTTTCTCCCAGATACACCAGTAGACAAAATGTAAAGTACATTTCTGAAACTGTCTTTTCTCAGAAGGATAAGCCCAGTAAGCATGAATAAAATAAAGGCAATCCTTATTAACCCAAATTATAAGTATGAGGAGTTCTCTTGTGACATGGAGGGTTAAGGGTTAGTATTGTCACTGCACCGGCTCAGGTGACTGTTGTGGCATGGGTTCAATCCCTGGCCTGGGACCTTCCACATGCCACAGCTCTAGCAAAAAAAAAAAAAAAAAAAAAAAGGAGGACATTTTTCAACCTTTTGTCTTTTGTCTCTTCAGAAAATCAGCTTCTAATAATAACAGGTCAATGTCTGTCACTAGACCAGGTGCTTTTCACATAGGTTGTAAAACTAAGGCAGGGTTTACTAACCATGTTTTTGAAACAATTCTCATTCAGAATAAAAACTGGCATGGCCTTTTGGCTTCTGAGAAAAATCCTCTTTCCTAGAGTTAGCATGCTATGAAGAATCCAGAGACACAAGTCAGAGAGACTGTAGAAGGAGAAGACTTGAAAGTTATAAGGAAAATATTTTTAAGTGACTTAAGAAGCTTAACTACTTGGAGTATTTGTGAGTCTGAATTTCAGAGTTAAGGAGACAACATTGGATGGGTGTTTAAAGATGCTTGATGTGTTCTCTTTTTTAAATCAAAACAGTGTTGGTTGAAGTAGCCAAAATGGCAAAACTCAACAAATGCACAAGCATCATTTAACTGATAAAATGTGCAAGAGATTTCAGTGTACTGGGCCAGGAGGAAACCAGAGCGCTGCTGACTTTGTTGTTTTTATGAGGAGAGAAAATTCATCACATGGATGACATTATGAAGAATTTCTACCACTTGACAATTATGTGAACTTTAGTATGAAAGCTAAGCCTAACTATCCCTAACAAGAAAATAGAATATGTGTTAGTTTTCTATAGCTATTGTAAAAAATTGCCAGAAACTTATTGTATTAAAAACAACACAACTTCATAGTTCTGGAAGTCAGAAGTCTGAAACAGGTCTCACTAGGCAAAAATCACATTGTCAGTAGGACTGCATTCCTTATGGAAACTCTAGGTGAATCAGTTTCTTCGTCTTTTCCATATCTAGGGGCTGCCGGGATTCCTTGGCTCATGGTCCCCTTTAAAGAGAGTAATGGCCATTGAGCCTTTCTCACCCTGGATCTGACTCATATGCTTTTCTCTTCTACTTATAAGGTGATTACAGATAATCCAGAATATTCTCCTATCTCAAGGTCAGCTGATTAGCAGCCTTAATTCCATCAGCAACATTAATTCCACTTGCCAAGCAGCATAGGATGTTCACAAGATCAGGGGATTATGATACGAATACCATTGAGGGCTGTTATTCTGCTGACCACAGAGTCCATAGGTTCTTGTAAGAAGTGAATGAACTAACAACATAAAATGCTTATACACTGTGTATAGGAAGCCCTCGATAAATGTTATTCACATATAAAATTTATAGAGAAAGTAAACATGACTCACTAAACATAACCTAGGTAACGTCGCCCATAGTAAACAAGAATGTGTATGATGCCTAGATTTTCTTTACAGTCCTTAACTGTACCTCCCTATGTATGTCCATTGCATTTGCAATCACTCCCTTTAATATCTTCTTTATAATTCAGACTCATCCATATTATGGATTAAAAGCACCTTCACATACTCTTTCCTGAGATCATTGTTTCAGCACTGACAATTTCACTAAGGGAAAGTGCCACCTTGCTAGAGTTAGCACAAAGACACAGCTACTAAGCAAGCAGGACACGTCTACAAAGAGAAGTCACACACAGAACATCAAGCAGGAACATCTAAAAGGAAAATCAGGAACTCCACTGCTTTCCATTATGCTCTATTCAGTGCTGAGATCTAAATTGCTGCTGATTTTTCATCTTTTAATCACTTCACACAAGTTAAGTGTTTCCTTGGGAGACACTACAGAGGGTAGCACATATCTCATCCCATTGATTCTAAATTAATTTGATCTTTTAACTCCCAGCTACTGCACTTCCTAGACTGCTAAAAAAAGAATCTGTCTTAGGGTGAATTTTTTTCCTGCACAGTAGAAAATGTGGGTTTTGCAAAATTACATTCAATACTTATTTCAACTTGCACTGAAGTATAACTGACTACATACAAGAAGTCTTTCACAATAATAATGAAAATGTATAAAATAACATATGTAGGAATTAATTTGATTTAATGTAAGGACTTCATCTAAAGCTGTTCAAGACATAAGGATAGGCTTTCAACGGATACCAACTGCTTCCTGTGACAACTTTTCCCTGGAGACTATGATCATTAATTTTAAAATATATACACATAAAAGAGTAAAGTCTCACAAGAAGATAAAAGAATAGATGGATTAGCTTTTTCAAATCAATGCTAGAAATCTATCAAATGAATGTTAAAATAATAGGGTAAATGCTTTATTGAAGTTGAAAGGGTCACAATTATTACTGCCAGTATCTAAAAGATTTTTAAATCTCAACCATCTCTAAGACTGACTATATATATATTATTAGTCAGTATACTGGTGATCAAATAATGGATCTATGACTTTGATGGCTATGAAGTCTTGAGAAAAATGTGCTGAGTTAGTCTAACTATATAAAGTAAGAAAATATTGTAAATTGTATAAACTTCAAAATATTTAACTCTGTAATTCTTAGGATATTATTTTAAAAACACTACAAAATTAAAACAAAATGGGAATAAATTTCATAGCAAAGATGAGAATTATCTCTCTTCCTTAAAAATTTATGTAAGAATTCTCCTAGTAAAAGTTATGCATTAATTTTCTCACAAAGGGCAGTAAAAGTAATTCTAGGTGGGCACCGGAAGACATGTCAGAAACAAGGCCCCAATCACTGGCTAGCCCTGTGATCTTTCTAAGCCTTTGTTTTCTCTCTTCTTCAAAAGAATTGTGTTATTTGAAGCTCTAAGAGTTCATACAGATCCTTTTACTAAATAAAGTACCGGAGACCTAGAAAATGGAAATGGCTTCAGGAGGACAAAGCTGGATTAAACATCTATGTTCTTTCCATCCCACTAAAATTCCTAGTGTGCCTATCAATGCCTCTTTTCAGTACCACTGAAAACTTTGGCAGGCCCTCTAGGTTTTCCCCACTCACTTGGAATCCTGCGAAGTGGAGGAGGAGGCACATTGCTTATTGCTATCATATGAGACAAAATGGCTGCTGGGAGAGAGGACATGGGCATCTTGACGGTTCAAAAGCAGCTGACCAAAGGCTACTTGAGGGTCAAATGACCACTGTTATCCTTGAGGAATCACAAAGCAGAACCCTCAGGGTACTCTCTGATAGGTTGAGTCTAATGGAATCTTCGTAGCACAGTTCTACAACGTGTGTACAGTATTTTGGGGCATGAACCCTACCTGGACCAGAACAAATCCTAGTCCACTGGAAAGTATGAAAGGGGCTTTGTGAGCTATAGCAAGTAGTAGGACTTATGAGGCAATTTATAATCCACGGGCAGATAGGGCAGAATCAATAGCACACATAAGTGAAGTTAGATAAGGGAAGAATTCATGTAATTGGTTTTCCATTGTCCAGAGCCTTTTTTCTGCTTATTGAATGCCTATGTTTAGAATCAGAGATCTCTTTGTAGCAGCAGCAAGAGGATATTTATATTGGTCTGCATGACTACATACATAGGGTAAAACATACCTTCTAATTGTCAGACAGAGATAAACTCACCTCTTTATATTTAACCATATTCTGCTAGGGTGTGGCATATGTTTTTGTTATTTTCTTCTGCTTCACGATAATTAAGGCTCCTTACAGTGGCTAGGGTTTAGCAATTAATGTATCTTTTAATTCTCTGTGTCGTCTCTGAAGGACTTCAAAAATATTTTTCTGGTGTCCTAACTGTAATGCGCAATGCACAAAAGGGCTGTGACTGACTTCTGAGCCTGATATACCATAGTAACTATTTATAGACCAACCTCATCTAGAAAACATTAGTAACTAGAATTGAAAATTTTAGTTGTATTACAAAAGTTACACACCTCTCTTGCAAAATTCCTATTAAATTAGCTCTGAACAATATTAAAGTCCTAGCATATTCTCTAGATATAGTAATCACTCAATTATCATTTTTACTAGTAACAATATTATTGCTGAGGTAAATCTTGATAAATTCACATGGATTAAAAAAATTTTAAAAGCTTTAAATAATTTTACTCAAATATTCACTTCTTATGAGTTCCACCCTTTCTGTTATATAGTTAGCAAGAATATATTTTAGGCACTTTTTGAGATATTCCTTAGGTATCCATTCCACATTACAAAAAAAATATAATAGTAATAACCAAATTTACCATAATTTCCCACGCACTATGAAACTTTCAAATGAATTCCAGATAGACAAATGCTTAAAGTTAAAACAATTCAATTAAAAATTATTGCATTTAAAGTATAATTATCAAAATATTTATATAAATAAAAATTGATCAGATACAAAACTGATTTATATAAAATAAAATGTTACATATTATATTATTGGCCAATCTGTCCTTTGAAATGACAGTCTGTAAATTACATGTTCACATGCCTATCATAACTACAAAACAAATTAAATTATTAATATATAAATATATTTATATATGTACATATTTTTCATGTGCATGGTTAAAAATAATATTTAAATTAGCTGAAATATATATAATCTGTATGTAATATTACCTTGATTAATGAAGTACAATATTTATTTATACAAATATACACATGTATTAAATGAAACATGGTAATTTGTATACCTACTTCAATTTATATCAAATTTGCTAATAAAAAATGAGTAACAGTACAAAAATATTATCATTAACATTAAACAAATTCTGTTGTTTCATTTTTTGAAAATTTCTCTGGGGTATAGCTTTTGCATCTTCCCAAATGGTAATTTTTACTTCAGGATTAATTTATAAGCAATTTAAACCCCAACTGATAAGTTGGATAATGTATTGATAAATACACTATTAAAGAAACAAATTTATTTCCTAGACCCAGTTGGCAATGATATATTGGTGTACACACAGTTGAATATCTATTTATAATGTAAAAATAATATGATACATAGTAATTTTAACAATCTTATTTTTTTATACAATTATTTTTATTTTTTTCCATTACAGCTGGTTTACAGTGTTCTGTCAATTTTCTGCTGTACAGCATTGTGACTCAGTTACACAAACATGTATACATTCTTTTTTCTCACATTATCATGCTCCAAATTTAAAAATCTTATTTTTGATTCATGACAATCTTTTGCCATACTGCACCTAAATAATAGTATGTTCATGTACAAATGTTCACAGTACTTACACAGATTTGCATATATTCTTTAAATGCATATGAAATTTTAAATCACAAAAACGTGGTGTTCTATTTTAATGAATTATTTATTTACTTAAAGAAGGGACCAGATTTCTCAACAGATGTAGTTACACACATCTGTGTAATTTGTTGCTCTACAGTTAAGACAGTTTCTCCAGAGGTTCACTAATCATTGCACCTGTGAACTTAGACCTATTTTGAGTGCTTCATTCTGGTATATTTGTAACTTTATTTATTAGGAAAACTATCTCAACTTAAGATAAACTTGCATGATTTAATAGAGGATCTCAAAAGGTTTACCAAAACAATTTTCCTGTCATCCTGGAGCCTCCCCAGTATAGCATTTGTTATATTTAAGTAGCTTTATTGGAAGAATAAAACTAACTAGTCACATTTCCAGTCCTTCTGTAATCCTTAGCTCAGGCATGTAACTCTTAAATAGAAAAGCCCTAGAAAGAAAATAAGCAAAAGTCTGAAGAATTATATAGAAAATAGACCCCAAATACAGACAAAGCTGGTCAACATTTGACTCAGAAAATAGAAAACAAGATCAAAGGATGATAAGTAGGACAGAGAAAATACTCAAACCTCTCCAGGCTAAGAGCTTCACCAATAACCTATGGAAAGGAATGAATCAATTATAGTAACCCACACTACTCTTACATGTATATTGTTATCATATAAAGGTTCAGATAGACAGAGGTTCAGAGGGCAGCTCAGCATTAACTAACTCTGCACCATATGGCAAGTTATTTATAGGCCTCAGTTTCCTTGTATGTAAAAATGGAAAGATATCTATTCATAGGAATATTTTGTAGAACAGAAAAAAAAAATAGATAATGTAATACAGCTTGTTTAATACAGTTGTCCAATTAGTATTAGTTCATCTTTTTTTAGTTTTCTCTGTATGTTCATATATTTATGTTACTGTTTAATGACCATAATAGCTCAACCTTACAGGACTGTTATAAGAATTAAATGAAATAATGTTTTTAAATGGCTTAGCACAGGGCCTTGCACATGTAAGTACTCAAAATCATTTCATGTAGTTAGACATTTTCAATAACAGCAATAAGAGCAGCAGTAGTAATAGTATTCCATATGTTGAGTTTAACATTCTTCGACTAACAAATCTGCTGTCATTTTAGGTAGAATCCACTACCTAATTTGAATGCCAACTTGAGTGTGCATTTTTTACAATAAGAATAAGAACAGAACAGATATGTTAAGCTCCTGTCTTTGTGTCCCCAGTTCTGGCAAATAGTGGCACACACAAAAATCATGTAATGAGTGATTTATACTTTCCTGACACACTCCCTTTTTATGTGTGGTCCAATCTTATTCCAGACTAAATGCATGTAATTTTATTCAATGAGTGATATAAGCTATTTTGAAAATGTAAGGATAAACCCAATCACATCTAATATATATTTAGAATTCTTCTAAATCAGGCTTCTGTTAGTTTACATCTTAATAACTAATACTGCATGGTGCTTTATGAAATCAAAAGGTTCTGAAAGCACTTGAGCATTGTAACATTTCCACATAAGAAAGGTCAATAGTTGTTTTCAAATGAAGAAACCAAGAAATGTGAAGAACAAGAAATTTTTCCAAAATATGCAGTGGCCCCAGGGCTCAGAATTTTAATGAGGTCTGTTTCAGAGCTGAACTCTGGGGCTAGTGGACTATAAATTGCAGATGGCAAGGTGAATGAAAAGGGACCCAGTAAGGGGCTGTTGGAATTGTTCTGGGTAGTGACGGTGAACGTTTGAGTTAGGGCAGGGTAGCAGGGAAGGAAAAGGAGAAATAGTTAATTACAAGCAAATGAAAGGGGAGAATAATGAGTTACAGAATTCCTGGGACTTTGCATTTGTGTTAGGATAGATCCAGCTATACTAACTGAAACAGAGACCAAAAGATATGATGAGATGATGATGATAATGAAGATGATCACGATGATAATGACATAGCCAATATTTTAAGAACACATTTTTTGCCAAGCATCAATTTTGACACCTTCTTTTACAGAAAAAAACTGAGGTATGAACTTAAGAGATAATAAAGGGCAGAGCGGATCTACTTTTTAATCTATAGCAAAAGGGTTAGAGAGATTAAACCTAAAAAGGGGTTCTTAGGAGTTCCTTAAAGAATGAGTGGCTTTTTTGCTGTTGAGTTGTATAAGTTGCTTGTATATTTTAGAGAATAAGCCCTTGTCAGTTGCATCATTTGAAAATATTTCCTCCCATTCTGCAAGTTATCTTTTTGGTTTCTTTTTGGTTTCCTTTGCTGTGAAAAACCTGTCAGTTTGATGAGGTCCCATTGGTTTCTTTTGCTTTTATTTCTCTTGCTTTGGGAGACTGACCTGAGAAAATATTCGTAAGGTTGATGTCAGAGAATATTTTGCTTATGTTCTCTTCTAGGAGTTTGATGGTGTCTTGTCTTATACCTAAGTCTTTCAGCTGTTTTGAGTTTATTTTTGTGCATGATGCGAGGGTGTGTTCTAGTTTTATTGATGTGCATGCAGCTGACCAGGTTTCCCAGCAACATTTGCTGAAAAGACTATCTTTTTCCCATTTTATGTTCTTGCCTCCTTTGTCAAAGATTAATTGACCATAGGTGTCTGGGTTTCTTTCTGGGTTCTCTACTCTGTTCCATTGGTCTGTATATCTGTTTTGGTAGCAGTACCATACTGTCTTGATGACTGTGGTTTTGTAATATTGCTTGAAGTCTGGAAGAGTTATGCCTCCTGCTTGTTTTTTGTTCCTCAGGATTTCTTTGGCAATTCTGGGTCTTTTGTGGTTCCATATAAATTTTTGGTTCATTTGTTCGAGTTCTGTGAAAAATGTCCTTAGTTTTTGGATAGGGATTGCATTGAATCTGTAGATTGCTTTGGGTAGTATGGCCTTTTTTACAATATTAATTTTTCCAGCCCAGAAGCATGGAGTAGCTTTCCATTTCTTCACGTCTTCTTTAATTTCCTTGATTAATTTATAGTTCTCGGCATATAAGTCTTTCACCTCCTTGGTCAGGTGTATACTCAGGTATTTGATTTTTGGAGGTGTGATTTTAAAAGGTATTGTATTTTTGTATTCCTTTTCTAACATTTCATTGTTAGTCTACAGAAATGCGACTGATTTCTGAATGTTAATCTTATATCCTGCTACTTTGCTGAATCTGTTAATCAGTTGAAGTAGTTTTTGGAGTGAGTCCTTAGGGTTTTCTATGTATAGTATCATGTCAACAACCCAGTGGGAAAATGGGCAAAAGACCTGAATAGACCATTCTCCAAGGAAGATATACAGATCACCAACAAGCACATGAAAAAATGCTCCACATCCCTGATTATTAGAGAAATGCAAATCAAAACTACCATGAGATACCACCTCATGCCAGTCAGAATGGCCATCATTAATAAGTCCACAAATAACAAATGCTGTATGGGTTGTGGAGAAAAGGGAACCCTCCTGCACTGTTGGTGGGAATGGAAGCTGGTACAACCACTATGGAGAACAGTATGGAGGTACCTTAGAAAACCATACATAGAACTACCATATGACCCAGCAGTCCCACTCTTGGGCATGTGTCCAGACAAAACTCCCCTTAAAAAAGACACATGCAGCCACGTGTTCCTTGTACCTCTATTCACAATAGCCAAGAGCTGGAAACAACCCAAATGTCCATCAACAGACAATTGAATTAGGAAGATGTGGTATATATACACAATGAAATACTACTCCGCCATAAAGCAGAACAAAATAATGCCATTTGCAGCAACATGGATGGAGCTAGAGACTCTCATACTGAGTGAAATAAGTCTGAAAGAGAAAGACAAATGCCATATGATATCACTCATATCTGGTATCTAATATACAGCACAAATGAACCTTTCCACAGAAAAGAAAATCATGGACTTGGAGAATAGACTTGTGGTTGCCCAGGGGGAGGGGGAGGGAGTGGGAGGGATTGGGAGCTTGGGGTCAATGATGCAAACTATTGCTCATGGAATGGATTAGCAATGAGATCCTGCTGTGTAGCACTGAGAACTATGTCTAGAATCTTACAACACAGCCCAACAATGTGAGAAAAAAGAATGTATACATGTAAGTGTAACTGGGTCCCCATGCTGTACAGCTGAAAAAAAAAAAAAAAGAACAAGTGGATTAATGGGGAGTTCCCACCATGGCTCAGTGGAAATGAATCTGAGTAGTATCCATGAGGATGTAGGTTTGATCCCTGGCCTTACTCGGTGGGTTAAGGATCCGGTGTTGCCATGAGCTGTCGTGTAGGTCACAGACGTGGCTTGGGTCTAGCATTTCTTTGGCTGTGGTGTAGGCCAGTGGTTACAGCTCTGATTTGACCCCTAGCCTGGGAAACTCCATATGCTGCAGATGCATCCCTAAAAATGACAAAATTAAAAAGAATGAGTGTATTAGGAAAAGATGAGACATAGGATATATGCTCCTCTCTCCTTTATCACAATAACAAAGCTGTATTTTATCCATGAGTCACAATTATTTTCTATGTCTATATTCTTAGGCAAATATGTATAAAATGTTGGGGCCTCACTTATAAGCCTATCATTTTAACATATAATTCACTACGAGGATGAATCCTGATGTAATTTAATTTTTTAGTTGAGAATATTTCTCCAAAGATATAATACCAGACAAATCCTTTCTTAAAACACATAAACTCTTTCTTAAATAACTCTTAATAGTATTAACCAAAAGGATCAAAGTAAGATTTTGTGCCAAACCTATTTATAATAAATATAAATATTCAGCAGGAAAGGCAGAACATATTAACACTGCAGAATAACTGTCTAAAATGATCAAGATGTTATCAATTGTTGATTGTAAATGAAAAACACTTTAAATGAAATCAAGTCTTCAAGCAAATAATTAAACTCTGTAACAACTCTGTAGCTTGGAAAACCACTGAGATCAGAAATCCTTGTCAGATTTGATGGCATTAGCAGTCCCCATGATAGCTTTCAGAGCTTTCAGGAAAAATTATTTGAAGCACATTTAATATGTCACAAAACCTTAAAAAAATCTCCTCTTGCTGAATTTAAAATTATTTCCCTTTATATGTGCTCAGAAACAGATGGAGTCTCCCTGTTTAAAATAGATTTTTCCTAAGCAAAACAGGGGAAAAGTACAAAAATATTTACATTACCAAGAATTTTAACCATGGTGGCATTATCAACTTAAAAAATATGCACAACCTAAAAGTTGAGAGTTAAATTTTATTGGGGACAAAATGAGAGCTATAGCCTGAGAGATAGCATATAAGATAGCTCTGAAAATCTGTTCTAAAGAAGTTGGAGAATGTCAGCATAAATGTGATCTGAGTGAAGAGGTAGGTACATGCAATCAAGCACACATTTTGCAGATCATTGCTCCTAGACTTGAGAAGGTTACTACTACTTACGAGGAGCAGATGTCACCATGAAGGATTCTAGATATGAAGAGATACAAGAATTGGGCTCATAAAATTTTCTCCTGAAAACATCCAACTATCTGAAGACCTGTTCTGCCAATTTTCCCAGAGCACAGAGTGCCTCACTCCTGATCTCCACCCTGTGCTCCTTTCAGGGCATGTTGAAGGTCAGTTGTTGCAATAGCTCATGATTCTGTCATTGTAGAGGCAGATGGAAAGTGCCAATCTCCCATTTACATATGTTAAGCCATTCATTTTACTAGATTATTAAGTGCCATAGCATGGCAATATGTTTTCAAAATTCACTCTGAAAGCACAAACCTGTTTGTAGTCAACTTTCTACCAAGGTCTTTGAGTTTATTTGATCAATAGCATGGTGAGACAAGTCTAGTTCATGGCATTTCTGTTTGAATTTCTATTCTCATAAAAGTAATAATCGAATGATATATAACATCTGTGGACAATATTCCAACTGCCAAGCTAATTTCCATGCATTGTTTCCTTTTTAGTTCAATCTTTGCAAAAGCCTGAGGCATAAACTGGTATTATTCTCATTTTACAATTTGAAAACAAATTCTTGATGATGATAAATAATTTCTCAGGTCTTTCAGCCATTAAAAATGCACTTTCAGGATTCAAATTCCACTGGAATCTTCAGACTGTTTGTTCAGCATTCAAGCAAAGGAAAATATGTTCATCAGTCACTTTCCCAAACTTTTTAAAAATGTCAATGCCTTTTGTTTGAAGGAAGCCCCTATTTAAGCAAGTGTTTTTTAACAAAGACAAACATTACTGATTGTTCTTGCATGCTTTGAATACTGACTGGCATGAGTTCCTTAGATGCACAATCAATTGTTTCTCTGGAATTTTTTCCAAATATATTACTCTGAACTCATAACATTTTGCTCTGCAGGTGCTCAAAATTCATTTAAATTTAAAAGTGCAATATCCCCTTTAAACACAGGAGGATGTGAACCATGTCCCCCTAAGCTAAGAGGGGAAAAAAGTTCATTTTTTTTTCTTTCCTCCTCTATTGCATTTTCTCTTGTATGACTTAGATATTCTAAAGACTCACTTTACTATATCTGAACTGCCCAGAGAAGCATCTAGAAGGGTAACAGAAATATGCATGACATAAGATTGCTTGTCCAATCCTGCCCATTCTTACTTTCTGGTTTGTAGGATTATATAATCAGAGGAGTGAAACACACACACAGAGCCTATGAAGAACATGAGACATTTCCTCCTTCTCAGAGTGAGACTGTTGAGCACTTCTACATCCTGAACATATGATTCTCCTTTTCATTTGTACCCAGACAGAATTGTACCATATACCTCATTTCATCTACCTTCAACTTTCTGAAAATCCCAAAATGAATCAAAAAAGGGGTCATTATTGAAATCTGGATTAAAGTTTTTGCCCAGCCAAATTCTGCCACCTGGTTAACTTCTCTTCCCTCAGTTATTATTTCCCTATTTACCTAATTATTTGCAGAATTTCCCAGTGTTCCACACCATAAGTGACTTTAATGAAGATACCATTCACAATGTCAAAGGAGCCACTTGCCATCTTGACTTTTTTTTCTTTGTCATATAATATCTTTGTCATTTAGGTTTGACATTTCAGAGATGAACTTCAATGTACTATACTATTCAAAGTTGCCTGGGGACATGTGCTGAGCTGTGCTTTTCCTCAATGATTCAAGGAAGAACATTATTCTTCTTTCTTTATTGCTCCGGTCTTCCACTATACACTTCCACAAATCACTATAATTTCCACCACACAGTACACTATCTGCACAAGTTGTCCTGTAGCAACTTCTGAAATTGCCCGTAATATTATAAATCATTGTGCTATTTTAGCATAATATGTTACTTAGGTAAATATCCACTGTTGTGCATTTTTTCTCTAGAGAACTATAGTCACATTTTATTATTCAGAAATCCTGGTACAAGTCATGTTATCCTGGATTTTTTTGGGGGGGTAGTTGTTTGGTGGCTGCTATTGTTTAAACAACTACGCTTTAGTCCTTATTAGATACAATGTCTTTGAATAAAAAAACCTGCATATTGTTTAGGCATTAATAAACTGTAGGTCACTAAGAGATAGCTGATGTCTATTTAAATATTTTTATTGATCATTACTTTGTTATATGGTATCTGCAACAAACATAGAAAAGATTTATAGGCAATGACAAATGGTTAGGTTGAAGGAACTCCCTGACTTTATTAGGTCAAATACCAAAGAGAAACAACTATCCCCCAAAAAATTGGCTGAAAAACAGCTTTGGATCACATCAATTCTGATGCTTTGTCTACTTTCTGGGACATATCAAATTACCCTTCAAAATTGTACATGATTCATTTTTTTTGATGGATTAGATTTTAAAAAAAAATTCTGGCTGATTTTCAGAACTTGAACTGCTCCTTCCTCTATCAATTGTATCAGTCAGTGTTTGATCAGAGAATAAGAACCACTAGGAGATATATGGAATAAGGGATTTATTATAGAGATCTAAATCCACCTCATCAACTCATTGCCCAAATTTTAGCTTATCTGATTTCCATTTTTCCTATAAACATCTTCCTAAAAATATTTAAAATATTAATAAAATAAAAATAAAAATGCCAAATCATCGTGAAATATACATTAAAGAGACCAGAACACCAATATCATTCAAAATGTTATATGCTAATACATTCCAATCATTATACTAAAAAATAATATATGGATACCAACTCCAGGATAACTCTTCTTGGCTTTTAATAAATTAGTTATAAAAATTTCAATAAAGACAAAAGTGTATGAAATCAATAATTGAGAGTGATAGACAACATGATGACAAAATCATAGTGAACTGTGAGAATAGTTAAAATAGTCAAATAGAACAATTTAGTTGATTTAAGCAAGTTTCATTTCACACTTTCTGAAGCAAGCTGTCTCCCCTCTCCAGAGTCCAGAGAATTTCAAAGCAAGGAACAGGGCTATGAGCTTTTATAAAAGAAAGAAATCAGGGAATAACGGGAGAGTATTTGGCTTAAATTTATTGGCTAGACTTTCATATATGACCTTATTTATAACAAAGTTTTTAAAGATTCTTGGCAGTTGGGGATTGGCTGCCTGGACATACTTAATGTCTGGGGATTATTTACAGAAACATGAAAGTCATTTGAGTTTTGGTTTGCTGATATGACATCCCATCAGGAATGGCTCCATGTTGAGCCTAGAAATTTATTTCAACAAGTCTTAATCCCCAATATTTTAAAATACGACCTTATTTGTAAAAAGAGTCTTTACAGAGATGATCAATTTAACATGAGGTAGTTAGGGGGGTCCATCCTCTAAAATGACTGGTGCCCTTATTAAAAGGGGTAATTCGGACATTCACAGAAGGAAAGAATTGTGAAAACAAAGAGGGGAGATGACAATGTGACCGAAGTGATGGAGTACAAGCCAAGGAGTCACAAGGACTTCCAGTAAACACCAGAAGCTAGAAGAGGCAAGGAAAGATTCTCCTCTAGAGCTGCCAGGAAGAACACAGCCCTGCTCACATCCTGACTTCTGATTTAGCTCTAGAACTATGAGACAACAAATTTCTGTTGTTTTATGCCACGAGGTTTTTGGTGCTTTGTTACAGCAGCCTCAGGAATGTAATACACTAACAATGATATTTCACATAGCATAATTCATAATGTGGCCCTATGCCAGCTCTTTTTAAAGTATCCTTGGTCATCCCTTCAGGTTGGTGTGTGAACTACACTAAAAGCTTCTGTAGGGACCCATCCATGACCTTGCAAATTCTTTCAGATTTGCTTTTTATGGTATGCTCTAACAAACTTCAGTCATCTATTCCATCTACTCCTGCTCTTTCATTCCCCAACTGGTTCCCACACTCAATTTGGCCCCTTTCACAAGTAGCTCAATTCTAGACTCTCTCTGTCCTTTATTTCCCCTCTTGAGACCAGGCCTGTGTGGGCCAATGATTCAGAGGAGCACAGCACCTGAAATACCACCCATTCATGTTGCCTCTTACCTTGCCCACAACCTGATATGACAACACTATCATTAGGTAATAGGAAGACCAATAACATTTTTTTCTAGGTAATTGAACCTAAAGTTTAAAGCACCAAAATACTTTTAAAGTTTTTTCCATATTTAAATTTTTAAAAAAATTTTATTGAAGTACAGTTGTTTTACAATTTTGTGCTAATTTCTGCTCTACTGAGAAGTGATTAAGTTATACACTCATCCATTCTTTTTCAGATTCTTTTACCATATAGGTTATCACAGAATATTGAATAGAGTTCCCCATGCTATACAGTAGGTTCCCATTGACTATCCATTCCATATATAATAGTGTGCATGTGCCAATTCCAAACACCCAATTCATCCCTCCCCTCTACCTTTCTCCTTTTTCTCCATAAGCTTGTCTTCAGAGTCTGTGAATCTGTTTCTATTTTTTAAATGTTTACTTTCGTCATTATTTAGATTCTACATATAAGTGATCTCATATGATATTTGCCTTTATCAGACTTACATCACCTAGTATGATAATCTAAGGTCCATCCATGTTGCTATAAATGTCTTTATTTCATTTTTTATGGCTGAGTAATATTCACTGAATAGATGTACTACATCTTTTTTTATCCATTCCTCTGTCATTGGACACTTAGTTTGCTTCCATGTCTTGGCTCTTATGAATAGTGCTACAATGAACAGTGGGGTTCATGTATTTTTTCAAAGTCATGTTTTTTTCCAGATAGACACCCAGGAGTGGCATTACTGGATCACATGTTAGTTCTATGTTTAGTTTTTTGAAGAACCTCTGCACTGTTTTTCATAGGGGTTACCAATTTACATTCCCACCAACAGTGTAGGAGGGTTCCCTTTTCTCCATATCCTTTCCAGCATTTGTTGTTTGTAGACTTTTTGATGATGGCCATTCTGACTAGTGTGAGGTAATACCTCATTTCAGTTTTGATTTGCATTTCTCTAATACTTAGTGACATTGAGCACTTTTTCATGTTTTCACCATTTTAGATGGAAAATTTTCAAATATATACATACATACACACATGTATAAAATAATAAGCTGATGAACATACTTTTTGGCTTGTAGTTCAGGGTTGTAGGAACTAAATTATTATACTATAGTATTGTAATGATGACTTGGATGTTATTAAGTTGTGTAATGCCAACAGAAACCATTAATGGACTCATTTTTTTTAATTTCAGATAATTCTTCCTAATTTTAACATATTTGAAGTTACTTCTAGAACTGTTAATGTGGCAACTTCTCTCACTTCTAATTTGTTCCTTCGAATTAGCATTGTCCAAGGATATCTGTTAAACTGGCTTATTAGAGTTGTACTTATGAATATGGACATGAACTACCAGAATCTTCATTCAATGAGGAACTTGTTGCCCCAGCAACAGGGTTAGTCTCAGCTATAAAGAAAATTGTCTCTCATTCACAAAGGTATTTCTTTCCCAGAGGAGTGCCCATCTAATAATCAATAGATACATACATATATCTATGTAAGTATGAACATATATGTATGCATGTGTGAGAGAGAGAGAGATGATATATGATATATCATCATTTCAGATTGATGGGTAAGTTGAGAAGAATTTGCCTAAGTGTTCTAATATCTCACCACAACTCTTGCTGTATTTCATTATATTTAATGAAGTATTTATTTTGTATTCTGAACATGCCACATTAATTTTCTAAAATTCTTTAGCACTAACAGATTTTACTTTTAAAGTTTTTAGTTATTAATTATTGTTATTGTAATTTATATAATGTGTCAGTGCTTTATTAATAAGAATTACTTTTATTTTTTACTTAATTGGCAATTTCATTAAAAGGATTTTCATCACAAGTGGACTTTTGTATCAGGTTCTTCTTAGCAAATACAATGGATTTACATAATTTTCTATTACATCTTTTCAACTGATAACTGGAGTTATGAAATTTATCCTTAAACTTAAGTGTACTTCTTTCTTGGGCAATTAAAATGAATTCTGGGTACCAAAGACTTGCTGCCTCTACTTAGCCATTCTGTGGCTTCACAAGAAAATGGAGAAGGAAACTTAGCACCCATCACTATTTTTTTATTATAATGCAGATATTTTGAAATAACATGCACAAATAATATTTTCCTACATTGTCTCCTGTTCAAAAACAGGGATCACTTGCTTTTAAAAATTCTATGTACGATGAATGTAATTTGGTCTTAAAGTTTCTTGATAATGATGATGATAATAGTGGTCAAAGTATTTTGAGATAGCTACATTGCAAAGAGAAAATAAGGAGGGCTGTATTTGTATGTCATTGCTAAGAATGTATTAGCAGCATAAAAAATATTCAAAGACCTTAAAAATATTCTCACTCTTTTACTCACTTATTTTATACTAAATTATACTTATGGACTGACATCAAGTTTAAGACATGCACTGAGCCCCAAATTTAGAATGCCATCCCTATTTTTTAAGTTTTAAAAGAAGGTTCTCTGGGGAAAATATCATAAAGATTCTTCAAAGGAAAAAAAAATACTCCAGTGCAGTCTTGACTAAACATTGAAAAAGACTGTCAAGCTGAACAGTTGACCCTACTTGAGATGTCTGTTCTTAGCTCTGTTTTCAAAAGCATCAAAGTCATTTTTCAGTCTCCTGATAAATTGGCAAATCTGTCTGGAATTGCTGTTAGATTCCAGCCATATCTGTCTATTCATGAAAGTTGGAAAAAAAAACTACCAAAAAAACTTTGGCCTTTGAATTTGAGTTTTAATCAAAGAGAAGGTGTTTATTTTCTTCTTTCCTAAGAGCATTTACCCCTTTGTGAATCTTCTGAATTACACTCTGCAATAAAAGCAAATTTAAGTATAACTTCAAACAATTAAAACAGATATCTTAAACAACTAAGAATTCAACCAACATAAAACTTTAATTTAAAAAATTTTAGGACAGTTTTAGAATTACTACTAATGTACCAATTGATTTAAGAGGCATGGCAGAGTTTTTCAGCACTAGAATATTTTGAGAATAATGGTGTACCTAAGTACCTAACTTAGAACAGAAATGATATGGCAGGGGCAAAGAGAATAGCAACTCTGGTAAAGCATTTCCTTTTCTTCAGTTCAATTCAGGGAACATTATAGCATGAGAATCCCAAAGTAAAGAGAAACTTCATCAGAAGTCCTACCTATGAATTCATGAAGAGGAATCTGGAACTAGCAAGATAGGCAGGCCACAAAGGAATGGGGACCCAGAAAAGAGTCTGCCCAATAAGGATTCGAGAAACTCAAACAAAATTGTTAACTAGTACAATGCACCAACAGCAAAAATTGAACTCAAAACTTCTGAAGGAATTTATTAAATCAGGTCTGCATGGGTCTCTGTGTCTCCAACTAGAGCAGGATTCCATGCTGACGTGACTCCTGATCCTTTGTCTAAATGTAATACTGAAAAATATATTTGATTTGATGATACAATCTGTGGCTACTGCTGGAATAAAGTGAAAAGTTCCAAGAGAGTGATAGTTCTAATTACCTCTGAGTATCAGCTACATCTATCATTTTAACTATGTGGACCCTCTTTCTTCTTTTGTGTCTTTTCTTTTCCTTTTTCTTCTTTTGTGTCTTTCACAGTATTTGAAACATACAATTCTGGTCTTGGAATAACAGAAAAGCCTTCCTGCAATTCCATGCAACATTCTTTTTTTTTTAATTGTTATTTCCCCAATACAATTTTTTTCCTTCTGTACAACATGGTGTCCCAGTTATACATACATGTATACATTTTTTTCCCTCACATTATCATGCTCCATCATAAGTGACTAGACATAGTTCCCAGTGTTACACAGCAGGATCTCATTGTTAAACCATTCCAAAGGCAGTAGTTTGCATCAATCCACCCTACTCCCTCACCTTTCCCCTTGGCTACCACAAGTCTATTCTCCAAGTCCATGATTTTCTTTTCTGTGGAAAGGTTCATCTGAAAATTGATACTGTAAAAATGGCCATAGTGCCCAAAGCAATCCACAGATTCAATGCAATCCTTATCAAATTGCCCAGGACATTTTTCACAGAACTAGAACAAACTATACAAAAATTTATATGGATCTACAAAAGACCCAGAACTGCCAAAGCAATCCTGAGGAACAAAACCAAGCAGGAGGCATAACTCTCCCAGTCTTCAGGCAATATTACAAAGCCCAGTCATCAAGACAGTGTGGTACTGATACCAAAACAGACATACAGACCAATGGAACAGAATAGAGAATGCAGAAATAAACCCTGACACCTATGGTCAATTAATCTTTGACAAAGGAGGCAAGAACATAACATGGGAAAAAGACAGTCTTATCAGCCAGAATTGCTGGGAAACCAGGACAACTACATGCAAATCAATGAAACTAGAACACACCCTCACACCATGCACAAAAATAAACTCAAAATGGCTGAAGGACTTAGGTATAAGACAAGACACCATCAAAATCCTGGAAGAGAACATAAGCAAAATATTATCTGACATCAACCTTATGAATGTTTTCTCAGGTCAGTCTCCCAAAGCAACAGAAATAAAAGCAAAAATAAACAATTGGGGCCTAATCAAACCATACAACATTCTTCACATTGCAGGGAAGGTCAGGAATAAATCTAAGATAAAGATGTTATTATTCACGAATGGTTAAGCATGTCCCCAAAGAATATGATACAGGAAGTGTTTCTTAAGCCTATTACTTTATGATTGTAATCATAGGTGAATATAAACATAAAGAAACATAAATAACTGTATGACTTTTCAGAGTAATGTAATTTAATAGAAAACATAACATCACGCTTTCCTATGAATAATCCTGGCTCCTATTAATATACATATCTTTAACAATTATAATGATACAACTTTATACAGAAAAATAGGGAAAATGAAATTGTGAATGACTAGTCAAGAAATCATTAACTATCCTCTCCTAAATGCATGAGTGTATTGTGCATGTCCCACAATTATAATTGTTCTTTAGGTGTCATGGTGCTTTACGTTAAAATTTGAACTATTGGGAGGTCCCATTGTGACTCAGAGGTAACAAATCTCAGTACTATCCTGGCTTTGATCAGACGGTTAAGGATCCACATTGCCATAAGCCGTGGTGTAGGTCACAGACGTGACTTGGATCCCACATTGCTGGCTGTGGCTGTTGTCAGCAGCTGTAGTTCAGATTCAACCCCTAGCTTGGAAACCTCCGTATGCCACAGATGCGGCCCTAAAAAGCAAAAAAAAGAAAAAAAATTGAACTGCTGAACTAAACACCCCTGAGGAAGAATGATAATGAACTTACTTCAAAATTAAGAACAGTTTCTTGGGATTATCAGGGTAGGGCATGGCTGTGAATTTGAGCTGTGACATAGTTAGAACAAATGACTGACCTAGTTGTTAACTGAAGTCAGACAAGTGACTTAGAAAAAGTCAAAATCAGATAAAGCCTGGGGGAAAAGCTAATATTGAAGTCAAGAGAACACATTTCACTGCAACCAAATAAAATAAACCCCAATTCAGGAACCAAAAGGGCCACAGGAAAATATAGTTGGCTTGTTTTCCAGGAGAAAAGCCACTAAGAAATGATGAGGACAGACTGTGGCCTTTACGTTTGGAAGACTAGGCCTAATGGACAAATCCAATCTCTCACTGAAGAATCCCAATGGAATAAAATAATCATTTCCAAGTCTTTAAAGGCAGTTATGGTCACATGATCTTGTCTAACTCTTGGAGATGCTACTTCCTGTTATGTCTGCAGTTCATAAAATTGTGCCTGGTACATGGTAGAAAATGATGTGCTTAATACACCGAGAACACATTAAAGTTATCAGTGTTCTCATGGGTTCAAAATTGTCCATGAGCCTTTATTAAATAATACAGCAATACAGTTTCACCCATAATAAAACTTTACACTTCATGAAAGACTCACACAAATATTATCCTGTTTGATCTTTAAAATCATTCTAAAGTAAATGTTAACTATAATCATCATTCTATTTATGTGAAAAACTGAGGCTTAGAGAGATCAAATGACTTTTCCAACAGACTCATGATAAATAGAGGCATTAGGATTAGAAATTAATTCCTTGGATCTGAATTTTTATTTTTTTATTTTCTTATTTTCTATTTTTTTAATTTATTTTTATTGTTATTTCCCCCAACATGCTGTTTATTTGTTTTTGTTTTTTTTTTTCAGCTGTACAGCATGGGGACCCAGTTACACTTACATGTATACATTCTTTTTTCTCACATTGTTGGGCTGTGTTGTAAGATTCTAGACATAGTTCTCAGTGCTACACAGCAGGATCTCATTGCTAATCCATTCCATGAGCAATAGTTTGCATCATTGACCCCAAGCTCCCAATCCCTCCCACTCCCTCCCCCTCCCCCTGGGCAACCACAAGTCTATTCTCCAAGTCCATGATTTTCTTTTCTGTGGAAAGGTTCATTTGTGCTGTATATTAGATACCAGATATGAGTGATATCATATGGCATTTGTCTTTCTCTTTCAGACTTATTTCACTCAGTATGAGAGTCTCTAGCTCCATCCATGTTGCTGCAAATGGCATTATTTTGTTCTGCTTTATGGCGGAGTAGTATTTCATTGTGTATATATACCACATCTTCCTAATTCAATTGTCTGTTGATGGACATTTGGGTTGTTTCCAGCTCTTGGCTATTGTGAATAGAGGTACAAGGAACACGTGGCTGCATGTGTCTTTTTTAAGGGGAGTTTTGTCTGGACACATGCCCAAGAGTGGGACTGCTGGGTCATATGGTAGTTCTATGTATGGTTTTCTAAGGTACCTCCATACTGTTCTCCATAGTGGTTGTACCAGCTTCCATTCCCACCAACAGTGCAGGAGGGTTCCCTTTTCTCCACAACCCATACAGCATTTGTTATTTGTGGACTTATTAATGATGGCCATTCTGACTGGCATGAGGTGGTATCTCATGGTAGTTTTGATTTGCATTTCTCTAATAATCAGGGATGTGGAGCATTTTTTCATGTGCTTGTTGGTGATCTGTATATCTTCCTTGGAGAATGGTCTATTCAGGTCCTTTGCCTATTTTTCCATTGGGTTGTTGGCTTTTTTGCTGTTGAGTTGTATAAGTTGCTTGTATATTTTAGAGAGTAAGCCCTTGTTAGTTGTATCATTTGAAACTACTTTCTCCCATTCTGTAAGCTGTCTTTTGGGGTTTTTTTTTTTTTTTTTTTTTTTTGGTTTCCTTTGCTGTACAAAAGCTTGTCAGTTTGATTAGGTCCCATTGGTTTATTTTTGCTCTTATTTCTCTTGCTTATTTCTCTGAGAAAATATTCATAAGGTTGGTAGCAGAGAATGTTTTGTCTATGTTCTCTTCCAGGAGTTTGATGGTGTCTTGTCTTATATTTAAGTCTTTCAGCTGTTTTGAGTTTATTTTTGTGCATGGTGTGAGGGTGTGTTCTAGTTTCATTGATGTGCAGCTGTCCAGGTTTCAAAGCAATTCACAGCAAATATAATACTCAATGGAGAAAAGCTAAAAGCCTTCCCACTAAAATCTGGTACAAGACAGGGATGCCCACTCTCACCACTGCTATTCGACATAGTCCTGGAAGTCCTAGCCACAGCAATCAGATAAACAAAAGAAAAAAAAGGCATCCAAATAGAAAGAGAAGAGATAAAACTGTCACTATATGCAGATGGCATGATACTATACATAGAAAACCCTAAGGACTCAACCCAAAACTACTTGAACTAATTAACAAATTCAGCAAAGTAGCAGGTAAAAGATCAAATTCAGAAATCAGTCGCATTTTTGTATACTAACAATGAAATGTTAGAAAAGGAATACAAAGATACAATACCTTTTGAAATTGCACCCCCCAAACCAAATACCTGAGTATACACCTAACAAGGAGGTGAAAGAATTTTATGCAGAGAACTATAAAATATTAATCAAGGATATTAAAGAAGATGGAAAGATATTCCATACTCCTGGGTTGGAAAAATTAATATTGTAAAAATGTCCATACTACCCAAAGCACTCTATAGATTCAATGCAATCCCTATCAAATTACCCAGGACACATAACCAGAACAAACAATCCAAAAATTTATACGGAACCACAAAAGACCCAGAACTGCCAAAGCAATCCTGAGAAACAAAAACCAAGCAGGAGACATAACTCTCCAGACTTCAAGCAATATTACAAAGTCACAGTCATCAAGACAGTGTGGAACTGGTGCCAAAACAGACATACAGACCAATGAAACAGAATAGAGAATGCAGAAATAAACCCTGACACCTATGGTCAATTAATCTTTGGCAAAGGAGGCAAGAACATAACATGGGAAAAAGACAGTTTTATTCAGCAAGATTCCTTGGATCTAAGTCCTTTTCTCTTGTGGTAGAACTCTAATATTCAAAATCCCATTAATTTTTTTTCTTTTCTGATGGCTGAAAAAGGAAATTATATATCTAAACTTGTGCAAATTTCTCAAATATAGGCCACATCTCCCCTCCATAAAATACAGTGCAGAGCACCAATAAGATGTTTAGCAAAAGGAGACACAATGTTGAAAGCATTCCCTCTAAGATCAGGAACAAGATAAAGATGCCTACTCTTGCTACTTTCATTCAACACAGTATTGGAAAAATCAGACAAGAGAAATTAGTAAAAGGAATCCAAATTTAAAAAGAAAGAAATAAAACTGCCACTGTTTGCAGATGTCATAATATTACATATAGAGAGAAAATCATAAACACACTAACAAAATAAGTGAAAGACCTGTACTTTGAAAACTATAAAACATTGATAAAAGAAATTGAAGATGACACAAACAAATGGAAAGATATACTGTGCTCATGGATTGGAAGAATTAATATTGTTAAAATGATCATACTATCTGAGACACTCTTCAGATCATTTTAATCTCTATCAAAATACCAAAAATATTTTTCACAGAAGTAAAACAAATAGTTCTGAAATATACATGAAAACACAAAAGACCCTGAATAACAAAGCAATCTTGAGAAATAAGAACAAAGGTGGACTTATCTCACTCTCTGACATCAACCTATACTACAAAGCTACAGTAATCAAAACAGAATAATCCCAGCACAAAAACAAACACACAGATCAATGGAACAGAATAGAGAGACTGGAAATAAACCCACACTTAAATAGTCAATTAATCTACAACCTAGGAGGCAATGGGAGAAAGAATCTCTTAAATAAATTGTTCTAGGAAAGCTGGACCAATATATACAAAAGAACCTTTCCACAGAAAAGAAAATCATGGACTTGGAGAATAGGCTTGTGGGAGGGGAGAAGGAGTGGGATGGATAGCGTGCTTAAGGTTAATAGATGCAGATTATTGCCTTTGGAATGGATTAGAATGAGATCCTGCTGTGTAGCACTGGGAACTATGTCTAGTCACTTATGATGGAGCATGATAATGTGAGAAAATGAATATATACATGTATGTGTAAGCAGGTAACCATGCTGTACAGTAGAAAAAAAATATATTGGGGAAATAATTTTAAAAAAAAGAAAAGAAAATTTTAAAAAAGTCAATAACTCATCAATGTGTAAAATTTAAAAACTATAAAGAAATATTTTAAATGTTATTTTAAATGTCAGCTGTTTAGCAAATAATATCCTATTAAAATTCATCTGTAAGATACTTCAAAAAATCATTATATAAAAACAAACAATCAAAAAAGAATAAAACTGAACTACTTGCTAACACCATACACAAAAATAAACTCAAATGGATTAAAGATTTAAATATAGGACCTAAAACCATAAAACTCCTATAAGAAAGCAGGCAGTACACTCTTTGGTCCTGGTATTAGCTATATTTGGGGGGGTGTTTCCACAGGCAGAAAAAACAAAAGCAAAAATAAACAAAAGGGATGAAATCAAACTAAAAAGTTTTTCATGGTGAAGGAAACTATCAACAAAACAAAAAGCATAATGATTGGGAGAAGATATTCACAAACAATATATCCAATGAGGGATAAATATCCAAAATATACAAATAACTCATACAACTTAACCTCAAACAACCTGATTTAAAAATGAGAAGATGAGGAGTTCCCATCATGGTTCAGTGGAAACAAATCCGACTAGGAACAATGAGGTTGCAGGTTCGATCCCTGGCCTCTCTCAGTGGGTTAAGGATCTGGCATTGCTGTGAGCTGTGGCATAGGTTGCAGACACATCTTAGATCTGGTGTTGCTGTGGCTTTGGCATAGGCCAGCAGTTGCAGCTCCTATTAGACCCCAGCCTGGGAACCTCCATATGCCACGAGTGTGGCCCTAAAAACAAGACGAAAAGACAAAATAAATAAATAATAAAAATAAAAATGAACTAATGAGCTGAATAAACATTTTTCCAAAGAATACATGCAAGTGACCAATAGACATGTGAAAAGGTGTTCAACATCACCAGTAATCAGGGAGTTTCAAGTTAAAACCACCTCACACCTGTCAGAGGGGCTATCATCAAAAAGACAACAAATAAAAAGTGTTGGTGAGGATGTGGAGAAAAGGGAACCCTCATACATTGTTGGTAGGAATGTAAATTGGCAGAGCAAGAATGGAAAACAGTATGAAGGTTCAACAATTTAAAAATATAACTTCCATATAACTCAGGAATTTTACATCTGGGTATTTACACAAAGGAAACAACATTAACTGGAAAAGACATATGCACTCTTATGTTAACTGCAGCATTACTCACAATACCAAGGTATGGATGCAACCTAAATGTCCATCAATAGATGAATGGATAAGGAAGATGTGTTACATACATATATATGTACATATATTCAATGGAATATTACTTAACCATAAAAAATGAAACCTTGCTATTGTGACCATACGGATGGAACTGGAAGGAAGTGAAATAAGTCAGTCAAAGAAAAAAAATACCATGTGATCTCACTTATGTATGGAACCTAAACAAACAAACAAAACAAGAATAGACTCTTGATATAAAGAATAAATAGTAGTTTCCAGAGGGGAAGTGGGTGAAGAATGGGTGAAATATGTCAAAGGGATTAAGAGAACAAACTTCCAGTTATATAATAAATTAGTCACATGTATGTAAAATGCAGCCTAAGAAATATTGTCAATAATATAGTAATAAGTTTGTATAAGGACTCTTGGTTACTAGACTTATCATGGTGAAAATTTCATAATGTATGAAATGTCATTACTCCGTAGTACACCTGAAACTAATATCATAATATTGTATGTCAATTATATTTAAATTTTAAAAAGGAGGCAGAATGTTAAAAGAATACAGGTGTTTGCTAAAAAGAGTCAAAGAGGAGAGTAAAAGACATGAATTTAAACTCAGATAAGAAAAAAAGATATAAATATATAACATGTTTTCCAGAAACATGAGTGAGAGAGAAACAAGAAACCATTTATTTGCTAACCTAAAGTATAGAAATATAATTCATCAAAAACTATTCAATTTCCTGCTATTATTCTCTTCATTACAACATGACAAAAGCAGAACTGCATTACAAATTACTTTTTTAAAAAAATTGGGTAGTCAGTAAAATTTTAAATATTATTTTGACCAGAATATTTTTAAAAAACTCAACTTTTTATATTAGATTTTTTCTTCCTGACTTTGACTTCAAATACAATATTCTAGCAAAATACTCTATGAATATAGTATCTAAATTTCAGAACAAATTGGATCTTTACATAGAAAATTGAGCAATCTTTTTAGGGCTGTTTTTCTCTTTTATCCTGCAAGATGTTCAGTGGAAATGTATTCTGTGGCTCCAGGAGAAAATAGACAGGTATCTCT
Source organism: Sus scrofa (assembly GCF_054392235.1). NCBI lineage: Eukaryota > Metazoa > Chordata > Mammalia > Artiodactyla > Suidae > Sus > Sus scrofa. Next base: position 54,327,933 of record NC_139386.1, read on the forward strand.
GCTTCAGAATGGAGAAGTTATAATTTCGTTCCCATTCCCCAAAAATATATTCAAGCCCAGAGCATATAGTCCTTTTGACATCTCTGAATTTGTTACTGCCCAGAGTAGCAGCATCTATCTAAACCTAGATGCAGATTATCTTTGCCTAAGACTTAGTCCTCTGGGCAACTGAATCTCTAAGTGCCTTTTACTAGGGCATGTTCATGAAATACCTACTTGGGTAATAGTACACACGTGAAGCTCCATCCTAGGGGCAACTGTGGAAACTGAGAGATGTTGTTCCAAATGGTTTGTCTCCAAAAGACCACACTATAACTACCTCTTTCTCACAGAAGTTCTTTTCTCACTCTTCCTATCACTGATAAGAAATTCTTCTTCAGCTAGGGACATTTGTTCTCTTATTTGGCTAGATAGACAGCCTGATTCTGGAGTATTAAACTCAACACTATAAAGATGGTATACCTGGCCAAATGACTGCCCCTCTCCAGCAATCAATACCTACAAGGTAGCCATTCACTTTTTTTCTGCCCCATCCCCCACCTCTTGGTGTAAATCATCCCATTCTGTTTTCTGTAGCCAGATATGTGTGTCTTAATTACCATAGGCTAGGCATGTTCTACAAGACACTCATAAAAGAGTGGGGATAACAAGCAGTCATATTGAGTCTGGCAATAACCATAGCACTCAAGTCAGTGGCTTTTTTCCAATGTTGCCCATCATTAAGAGAATAGAGGTCTTGTATTCCTAGAGTGCAAATATAAATAATCTGAGAAATTTTGACATGAGTTGTCCCTTTGACCACCATTCCATTTAATTCCTTCCATCCTAAAATGAGCACCCATATTCAGTTACAGTAACTAAAGCCTTCAATTCTTAGTGACAATAGACCTGCAATTTTTTCATATACAGTTGACCCCTAAACAAGTGGAGATTAGGGGTACCCACCTTTCATGCAGTTGAAAAATCCCTGTTTAACTTTATAGATGGCCCTTGAAATCCAAGATTCCACATTAATTTATTTAACTAACAGCAGATCATGTGGTATTGTAGTATATTATTTGCTGAAAAAAAATCCAACTATAAAGTGATACACATAGTTCACGCTTGTGTTGTTCAAGGGTCAACTTTAATTTGCATGCATTTTATACACCTGTTTAAAATCACTTACACCTGATAAAGTAGTAAGTGATTTTGACTAAACAAAAACTCCCACATAATAGATAGTAGCCAGAGAAAGAACATGGATAAAGAAGTGAGTGTGATATACATAATAAAGAATATCATTAAATTCCTTGTAAAAGTTTAACACAAATGAATAAAGGTAAAGATAGGCGTCTGAGGAGAAAGGCATTTTCTAACTGCCTGTGAATATAAGATGGTGAGCAACATCATGATGACAGCGTAGCAACATCTCTCAATCAGTGCTTCCTAGTTCCCTCCCTCATACTCCACATCACGTATACTCAAGGCTGAGTTCAGGAAATTTACCACTTTTCATTTTAAACTTCACCTCTATGGGCTAAATATGTCGGGGATGGATGTGGAAGCCATGTAAAATTGATTTATCTGGTCTAATGGCTGCAAGTCTGTGAAGGAATATGCCTTCCCAATAAAAATGAATAAGAATGTAAGTAACATGGTTAGTGTTCAAATTCAGTTTTGCTCATAGTAGATAATTCTATTTTCAGATAAATCTCTGTTTCTACAGAAAATCTGAAGATTTACAGTGCAAATGTATGATATATTTACATTATTTTTGTGTAACATGGTCAGGGAAATTCCTGAACTTGAATTTATAATTTACCTAAGTGGATTAATAAAAGGGAGAGTAATTAAAACACTAAAATTAAATCAAAATGTTGGTATATCCTGTACAATATTATTCATCAATCCACTCATCTATTTAAAAATACCTGCAGTAAGCCACTATGATATACCCCTTACGATTTATCAACTTTATCCCCTTACCCCTTGTTCCTTCCGAGTGTAAAAATTTCTTCCCTCTTCCAATATTGAGCCAAACATCATTTTCTCTACTTTGACAAACTTACTTTCCTCCTCCCCAGATATACTCCTTCATTAAGCCTTCTTTGTATTTACACAAAAACTCAACACAGAACTTATGCTATTTTATTTAACATATTTCTCCCTCCACTACTAGAATGATTCCTCCTTAGGACAGGTACCTTGTCATCATCTAGTGTTTATTCAACCTTGCACTTTCAAGGTAAAGTATAATGCCTGAGACATATTAAGTACTTAATAAATGTCTACAGAATAATCAACTGATTGGTTAATTTATTGAATATTAGGAAGTAGAAGTATATTTAATCATTCAGCTGTTTTGAATTATATTTAATCTTTCCTTTTACTATTTTCATCTGACTGAAATAAGCAGCAGAAAGGAAGCAGCTGTAAAAATTCCAAAGAAAAAAATTATTCTTCAGTATATCTGATTATTCCTCTAAAAATTTTTGTAAGGATTGCTCAAATTGTTTCTGTAAGGATTAATTTACAGGTAAATTAAGTATTTTGGCATCATTAAATAATCAGTATTTTCTTCACTTTTCACAGACCCTGGCTTATGTATTTACTCATATTTATTCATCCATGAGTCATGATAAGTAAGTAACACAAATATCATATCAATATGGTTCTTTGTTAGGGGAAGTAGAAATAAATTATAGTTTTAAATAAAAAAGGTTGACGAGAAGAGTATTAGGAGGCCCACAGAATCAGCTATATGCTGGAGGCTTAAAATGTGAGGTGGGCAAGAGCCAAAAGAATGCGGAGAACCAGAAATGACAGTAGAAACCAAAGGAGCAGTTTTGAGCAAAAAACATTCTGGTAATTACTCCATTGTTACTTCACCACTCTTCCCATTCTGGCATTACTTATTTATGCATTAAAGTTCTCCTGGTGATCAATGGACCTGACATAGGTTCATAAGCCCATCACCTAGCAGAGAAAGAGAGGTCATCAATACCTCTGCTTTCATAGGGGGAAATTGCTACCAGTGAAACTGCCCACCAAGACTGTCCATGATGGAAAAGAGACAATTCCATGAAGCAAAAGAAGAGTATAATTAGGAAAGGAAATTGATATCATCCAGCCAGAAAATTTATAAATATTCCTTATAATGTTTTGTATTATATGCAAAACTATCTTAAAAAAATGTATAGATGAGAAAGATGAACCAGATACGAATCCTGTCATTAGAGTCTGAGGAACTAGTTGCTTTGGACTTACATTATATCACTGTAGCCTGAAAAAATTGAACTAAATGGAAATTTCACATGGTTCAACCTGAAATTTAGGCTAAACAGACAATAAACTAAAATTACCAAATATTGAGAATCAATAGGCAGTTTATATTCAGTTTTTATTCCTGAAACCTCTCTTCCTAAACTTTTAGTTATTATGACAAACTTACATAGTGTGTTTGTCAACATTGGCCTCTATTTGCCCAAGCATTCATCTTTATTTCTTTTCCCTTTTTTCAGTGGCATCTTTCAGACTCAAAACAAAATAATCTTATAGCACGTCTTTTATATCTGATATTATTAAAATGAGTACATTTTAATGAGTGCAAATAAACATGGAGAATAAGAAATAGACAATTTGGCCAATGGGAATTAGCCCAAAAGAAAATGATTACCACATAATGACTACTACAAAAATAAATTAAATGACTTTCAAAGGCAATTATCATGAAAAATAATTGTACTAGATTCTCAAGTTAAAGTAACCTATCCAGAAGAGTAAGCAGGAAATACTGATTTTCAAGGAAGCACATAACTATAAATAGGAGGAAAAGTAAGAATTAAAATCAGAAAAGAATTGCATTGTATTAAGGATCGGCAACCTTCTAAATTCTGTACCAAAATGTCAAGCCCTACCTTTCTGGTCCTTTAGGATCATGGAAAAGATGGTTTCCATGCCAACTTGTTGAAACAATGTTTCCCTGCCAACTCAAATGATGAGTAGTAAAAGGGTGTTGTTTTTCCAATTCTATCCTTCAGATAGATCTCTAATACAGCGAACCTTATCAAGTATGATAAAGTAGTGCTTGACAATGCTTGCCCCCTCACTTCAACCTCAGTTGCTGAGACCTAATCAGTTTGATGCTGAGTTGAATGAATGTTTTTGATTCTGTAAAACCCTCTAATGTGACTCAATGCCAGAGTTGCTGAGCTACAGAGTATCCTCGTTACTTGAAAGAGTTAACACAATTTCTCACATACCCAATTTATTCTCAGAAACTTTGAAAAGGAGGGAAGGAGGACTTATTTCTGGCATTTTTTTTTCATTTCTGTGGCACATGGAAGTTCCCAGAATAGGGACTGAATATGAGCCACAGCTGCAGCCTATGTCACAACTGTGGAAACGCTGGATCCTTAACCTGCTGTGCCACAGTGGGAACACCTGAAATGTTTATATATTAATGCACTTGGTTGCAAGTATTTTTAAAGTATTGAATTCCTTTCTTTTTTCAATATTTTAAGAATGAAATTTGAGTGAGTCAGGAGTCCCCAAGGCTACACCAGACTCCATGATTCACCAGAAAGATCATCAGACCCAGGAAAATCTGTTAAACTCACATTTATGGTTTCAAAAAGATACCAGTTAAATCAATAAAGGGAAAGGACTTTTATGGGACAATTTCCAGGAGAAACCAGGCACAAGTTTTCAGGTGTCCTTTCAGTGGAGTCCCCAAAACAATGGTGTAACAACATGTGTCAAATATTGCCAACTAGGAAAGTTCACTGAGCCTTGAAGACCAGGGTTTTTAGTGGGGGCTCAGCAACCTAGGCATATGGTGCTTGCTTGCATGACTGACCTCAGTTACTCATACCTTAGCCCCTCACAGAGCAAAAACAACTGTTCACTATAAATCATATTGTTTACATAAATTATCAAATCATACTGGTACCTCATGGCCTACAGCCCCTGGCATACAAACACACTCTTATCAGGTAAATATTCCAAGGTCTCAGAGCTCATCTTCCAAGGGTCAGTTCTGAAGATAAACTTTTCTTGGGACTGTGAAGTAGTTAAGTAACCCTGGTCTTCTGAGTTAACTCTTCCCTACATGGCAGACTGTTAATTGCTACATAAAATCTATTTCCTTTTCTTATATGGTAATAATTTTATCTGGGCATTTGGCAAGACAATTAGAAACATTTCCCATCTTTTCTTGTAGCTAATCATGACTATGTAACCAAGTTATCTCCAAAGATTATATGAAAATCCCACTATTCTGCTTAAAAGGAAAATGTTTACCATGGGATTTCTTAGTTTGCTCATTCCTATAAGACCAATGATGGGTCAACAATTTGGCTTCAATTTATGACCCATAAATTCTGTATCTGACAATATATCCCCAAAATGTTCTCACATGTCCGCAAGGAGACACTTACAATGATGTACATCAAGCATTGCTTGACATAGCAGCATTTTGGAAGCAATCTAGTTGTCTGTCACTGGAAGAACAGAAAGGTAAAATGTGGTGGGTTTATACAAGTCTGGGTGATGCTCAAAATATGTAGCAAATTTTGTGATATCAGTATCAGTCAGTCTAAATGAATACCAGCTTGGCACGGAAGTAGGATCCTAGAGATTTCCCATCTCTCCTCCCCCAAAAAGATCTCAGTGTCAACACTGTAGATGCTAGATGGTAGAGAAATCCAGAGATATATTGAATGAGCCCTCAGTAGACCTTAAGTAGAGACTATTTACCAATCCATGTGAAGGCATTTCTATATTTTAACAACTTGTATGACCATATCAACCGAGAAACAGCCCTGTATGGAGTACTAAGCATGAATTAATATAAATGGACTAAATGTTCACATAGAAATATATATCAAGAAAATTACAAATAAGAGTTCTTTGGTGGCCCAGACAGTTAAGGATCTGGCGTTGTCACTAATGTGGCTCAGGTGACTGCGGTGGTGCTGGTTCTATCCTTGGCCCTCCCTTGCCTAAGAACTTCCACATGCCATGGCATGGCCAAAAAAAGTTAAATACTAATGAGAAAGAAATTAACGAATAAAATGAAATGTATATAAGAATACCATTTTTTAAATTTTTACATGATTTATTTACAATGTTCTGTTAATTTATGCTATACAGCAAAGTGACACAGCCATACATAAATATACATTATTTTTCTCACATTACCCTCCATCATGTTCCATCACAAGTGATTAGATATATAGATCCCTGTGCTATATAGCATGGTCTCATTGCCTGTCCACTCCAAATGCAAGAGTTTTCATCTACTAGTCCTAGACTCCCAATCCATCCCACTCCCTCCCCCTCCCCCTGGCAAACACCAGTCTGTCCTACATGTCCATGATCATTTCCATTTTGTAGACAGATCATTTGCACCATATTTTAAACTTCATATGTAAATTATATCACATGATGTCTGTCTTTCTCTTTCTGACTTACATCACTCAGTATTAGTCTCCAGTTCCATCCATGTTGCAGCAAATGCCATTATTTTGTTCTTTTTATGGCTGAGTAGTATAGAATTATATACATGTATCACATCTTCTTAATCCATTCATCTGTGGGTGGGCATTTAGGTTGTTTCCATGTCTTGGCTACAGTGAATAGTGGTGCAATGAACATATGGGTGCATGTATCTTTTTCAACGAAAGTTTGTCGGGATATGTACCCAGAAGAGGGATTGGTGGGTCATATGATAGATCTATATTTAGTTTTCTGAGGGGTTTCCAAACTGTTTTACATAATGTTGTACCAATTTACATTCCCACCAGCAGTGTAGGAGGGTACCCTTTTCTCCATATCCTCTCCAGCATTTGTTGTTTGTTGACTTGTTAGTGATAGCCATTAAACTGCTGTGAAGTGGTACCTCACTGTAATTTTGATTTGCATCTAATAATTAGTGATGTTGAGCATTTTTTCATGTGCCTGCTGGCCAACTGCATGACTTCTTTTGAAATGTCTATTTAGGTCTTCTGCCCATTTTCCAGTTGAGTTGTTTGTTTTTTTGTTGTTGACTTGTATGAATTGTGTGTATATTTTGGAGATTAAATATTGGTCAGTTGAGTCACTTGCAAAAATTTTCTCCCATTCTGTGGGTTGTATTTTCATTTTGTAATGGTTTCCTTTGCCATGCAGCTTTTGAATTTAATTAGATCCCATTGGTTTATTTATGTCTTTATTGTCTTTATTATAGGAGGTAGGTCAAACCCAATGTTGCTATGATTTATGTCAAGAAGAGTTCTGCTTATGTTTTCCTCTAGGGCTTTTATAGTATCTGGCCTTACATTTAGGTCTTTAATGTATTTTAAGTTTATTTTTGTGTATGGTGTTAGACAAAGTTCTAATTTCATTTTCTTATGAGTTGTCCAATTTCCCCAGCACCATTTATTGCAGAGTCTGTCTTTCCTCCACTTTACGTTCTTGCATCCTTTGTCATAGATTAATTGACCATAGGTGTTTGGGTTTATTTCTGGGCTTTCTATCCTGTTCCATTGATCTCTATTTCTGTTTTTGTGCCAGAACCATAACATTTTGATGACTGTAGCTTTGTAGTAGAGTCTGAAATCAGGGAGCCTGATTCTTCCAGTTCTGTTTTTTTCTTTTCAATATTCCTTTGGCTACTCAAGGTCTTTTGTGTTTTCATACACATTTTAAAATATTTTGTTCTACTTCAGTAATTAATGTCATTAGTAATTTGATAGGGATTGCATTAAATCTGTTGATTGCCTTGGTAGTATCGAAAAGATTATGCACCATGATCAAGTAGGATTTATCCCAGGGATGCAAGGATTCTTCAATATCTACAAATCTATCAATGTGATACACCACATCAACAAACTAAAAAATAAAAACCATATGATCATCTCAGTAGATGCAGAAAAAGCTTTTGACAAAATTCAACACCCATTCCTGATAAAAACTTTCCAGAGAGTGGACATAGAGGGGAACTACCTCCTAATATAATAAAAGCCATTTGTGACAAACCCACAGTTAACATCATTTTCAACAGTGAAAAGCTAAAAGCATTTCCGCTAAGATCAGGAATAAGACAAGGATGTCCTTTTTACCAATGTTATTCAACATAGTCTTATAAGTCCAAGCCATAGCTATTAGAAAAGAAAAAGAAATAAAAGGAATCCAAATTAGAAAAGAAGACATAATACTATTACTGTTTGCAGATGACATTATACTGTATCTAGAAAATCCTAAAGACACTACCAGAAAACTATTAGAGCTCATCAATAAATTCAGTAAAATATCCAGTTACAAAATTAATACACAGAAATCTATTGCATTTCTACATACTAAAAACTAAAGATCAGAAAGAGAAGTTAGGGAAACAATCCCATTTGCCATTGCATCAAAAAGAATAAAATACCTAGGAATAAACCTACCTAAAGAGACAAGAAACTGTACTCTGAAAACTATAGGACGCTGATGAAATAAATCAAAGAAGACACAAATAGATGGAAAAACATACCATGCTCTTGGACTGAAAGAGTCAATATAGTCAGAATACCATTTAAATTAAATATATTTGCACACAAGCAACAGTAAACATTTTAAAAGAACACATAAACAAAAGATATACTTTATTTGCAGAAGCTAAATTAACAGAGGGAAATGGCAAAATGGAATGAAGATGAAGGGGAGCAAATTAACAAGAGGTGTCTTTTAATCAATGATGGTAAGGTCCAAAATATTCCATTTTCTGTTTAGTTAGGCTGTCTCTATAATTTTTTTGTCTCTTACTAGACTTACATAGAAGAAAATGACTGCCCCAGAAGCAAACTTTTGCCCAGATAACTTGTTTCTACACTGTTTCTGCACACACACACAAACACACACACACACACACACACAAAATAATAATTTTTAAAACTCAGTTAATAGGAAAAAGGAGGGAGGGGACTTATTAAGAAACTGTAGAAAGATACTCATGTTGCAACAGAAGAAAGGGTGGGGGGAAAACTGTAATTATAATGTATACATGTAAGGATAACCTGACCCCCTTGCTGTACAGTGGGAAAATAATAAAAAAAAAAACTGTAGAAAGAAATACAGAAAAGATGGGGTTTGGGATAAGCCTTATGTGATAGAAAAGATTTCAACTGGCAAAGATTGGAGAAGACAGAATTTCTGACAAAGAGAACAACACGCATAAAAGAATAGGAATGGAAACACCTAAGTTGATGAGAAACAGGAATAAAATGAGAAAGCACATAAGATGCATGAAATAGAAAGACAATGGTGGAAATAGTTGGGTTGGAATCGGAAGAATTGTGGGTGCTAGGTAAAGAAATTCAGAAGAAAATGAGAAGCAATTGAATTTTGTTGTAGTAGTAGTTGTTATTGCTGGTGCTATTATTATTGGCCCAAGTATAATGTGTTCAAGGCTGTATTTTGAAGGATTAATCCACAGTTCTGTGCAGTATGGATTAGAGGGAAGTAGTTCTCAAGTGAAGAAACCACTTTGACAGCAAGTACAATAATTCAGATAAGAAATTATGAAAGTTTCCTCTTGGGCAGCAAGGTTAAAAAGAGTACAGATATGAAAAACAAAGGAGTTGATAGATAAAAAGCTATAGACTATGTGACAGATTAGAAAAGAACTTTGAAGGTAAAGGAGTTGAAATGACTCTGTTTTGATATTTGAATGATAGAAAATGTTTTTCCCAGAAACAAGAAGTCAGGGGACCAGCAATTGTTATAGTAAGAGGAAAAAGAGAGACAGAAAAGACAGTAATTTTAGATATTAGAAGGAAAATTCTTAAGAAAATTATTTTAAAATATGCAAAATGTGAGCATATTTCTAGGCCAGGTAAGAGGTAATGATTAAAAATGAAAATTCAAGATAGAAACATTTTAACATAAGGTCCTAAAGGAAAAGCAAGGGAAAATCATGACCTTGGTAAACAATAAGGGAATGTCTTCTGGCCTCACTAGATGAATATGTAAGGAAATAGGTCCATTATTTTGTCATGAAATGTCTCTGGTATCTTGAAATTTTCTATATCCTTGCAACATAGAAACAAGGTCACAGTCTAAACTCACCATTATTTTCAAATAATGAATTGCTAGAATGTTGAGGTGATTTCAGAGGGGAGTGAGCTGGAGTATCAGTAACCTTAATAGTTCTATTAGGCATAGTGTCTGTGCAAACCTAAAAGGGTCTATAACCACTTCCCCTCATTGAATGGCTGTGCACTTTAAGTTGGGAGGAGGCCATATACTCCTTCCAAGCACTGATTTTTTGATAGCATGATTTGAATCTGGATAATAGTGAGAAAACTCTATCATCTTTTAACTGTTAATTTTAGTTAACTGTTAATTTCAGTTGTGAAATAGTTTTGCACAATACAATAACCATGTCACAATAACAGCAACAGTACAATAATGGTTATGCAGACATTACAAATGAGAAATGAAAAGAGATTTGCCATTTAAAGCCAGTCAAAGCATTTTTTTTACTTTTAAAACAAATTATTTGACATATCTGGGGGATACACTTCAGAGGGCATAACTAGTACTACATGAAAATTTTCGGCTATGCTTCTAAGACACATTAAATCTTCTATTTCTCTCAGGTCCAACAGTGATTTTTTTAATAATAGAAAACTATATTTCCCAAAGTGGTTAGAGGTTTTAAAAGTAATTTACTCAAAAGCTATTTTTAAAGGGAATTTTTTGGAAACAAAATCATAGATTATTTGAAGTCCTTCTTCATTCCTTCCTACTGGGCACATATAGTGATGTTTGAAACACAAAGGCAACATATTTATTATTTTGTTTAGTTTCACCTTGATGGTGTACTTTCAGGAATAAGTGATGAAAGTTTTGCAGAAAAATCTACTAAGGTTTCCATGATTCCCTAAAATCATTTTAAAATTCCTTCTACTGAACAATTATTTCTTTCCTTCAAATTACCTCAAGGCCATAATGCTGTGACAAATATGTAGTGAGCACTGCGCTGCATTAATTAAATGTAATCCTGTAGATAAAGAATTATAATGGTCACATAATGAGGGGTGGGAGTTATCAATTTATGTTCATAATTCATGGATATTTATTTATTTATTCATTTATTTCGTCTTTTTGCCATTTCTTGGGCCGCTCCCGAGGCATATGGAGGTTCCCAGGTTAGGGGTCAAATCGGAGCTGTAGCTGCCGGCCTACGCCAGAGCCACAGCAACGCGGGATCCGAGCCGCAGTCTGCAACCTACACCACAGCTCATGGCAATGCCGGATCCTTAAACCACTGAGCAAGGCCAGGGATCAAATCCGCAACCTCATGGTTCCTAGTCGGATTCGTTAACCACTGAGCCACAACGGCAACTCCAAAAACTGAATTTCTTTTTTTTTTTCCCCTCTGTCTTTCTTTTAGGGCCACACCTACGGCAAATGGAGGCTCCCAGGCTAGGGGTCTAATCGGAGCTGTTGCTGCCGGCCTATATCATAGTCACAGCAATGTCAGATCCCTAACCCACTGAGCAAGGCCAGGGATCGAACCTGCAACCTTGTGGTTCCTAGTCAGATTCATTTCCGCTGCACCATGACGGGAACTCCTCCTCATGGATATTTCTTCTGCCATCCACTCTCTAGGCTAAATTTCCATACAGCTTCCCCCACAATTAAATTCATCCTTCATATATTTTTAATATTTTCAGCACATAAATTTTATTTTCATGGCTTAAATTTAACTGGTCAGTAACTCTTTTTATCATATAGGTTAAAACTCATGATTCTCTTTCCAGGTTTATCTTTCACTCTTTTCTCTTTTTTCACCTTTTAAAGCAATCAGTTCCCAGATTTTGCAGTGCCTGCCACAGTCAGTGTTCTTCCATGTCTCCATGCCTTCTCTAACTCAGCTTCCTCTACCCAGGACTTTCCTAGCCCTTGTGCATCTTTGATGAGAGCCACCTACTGCCTCTCATCCTATCCCATTCACTACTTTTTGTTAGCCTGGAAATGATGCATTTGCCTTCGAAGACTGATTTCAAGCATCTATCACATGAAGATTTTCTTTTCAGTAAATTCCAGCCCTACCCCAAAAAATTACCACTTGAAATTTGATACATATATTCACGTTTTACCTTCATCTTTCTTTTTATCTAATTAGCTCTGTATCAAAATATCTCTGATATTCAATCATACCTATTTGTTTTTATATTTCTCTATTAGACTACAATGTCTTTGGAAGAGGGACAATGTTATATGCAGAGGGTCTGGCTTATTGTAGGTGTTCAATAAATACTAGTTAAATGAATGCATAAATAGTCAGTACTAGATCTATCTTACTGTACTCTTTCGAGGGACTAAACTATGATAAATTTTCCCTTGATTTTTTTCCTACTTTAGGAGATCTAGAGTAATGATATATTTATTGAATAAAAGGAAGCAATTGAAAGAACAGTAAAATTCAGTGATTTGTTGCTGGATCTCTGTAATCTTATAAAAACTGAATTTGAATCCCAGCTCAGTCATTTTCTGCCTGTATAATATTGGCTATATTTTTAAACTCCTGAAGATTTTGTTTGGATCTCTTAAATAAAAGTAGTAAATGTACCACTTTCACAAGGTTGCTGTGAGGGTTGAATGAGATGATACATCAAAAGGCTGGCCATAGAAGCTTAAGTGGGTAAAGTACTAGTCAGTACTGTAATTACATATTATTGCTGCTACCAGGTAATGGAACCCAATTTGAACTATCCAGTTCTAGCCTATTCTTCTGCTTGACTAATGTTTTATGAACATGAAGACTTCTTCCTTTTCTTCAACCTTCAAATAGATGTGCTCTGTACAGAATATTATAATTAGAAGCTAATAAATGGAAACATAGCCACAACTATTGCGCCATAGGCAAGGTCCGAAGCCATTTCATCAATCTTGCTCAAAAAATTAGTAATCCTGGAACCTTAGTTACCACACTGATAAAGTGTATACATTGACATTTCTATGGAATGTAGGATAAATGGTTGGATGGCCTGCTATGTTTTTGCTGAGTCAACTCTCTACCTCAGGTACCCTAAAGACTTTAGAATCTGCATTCGAGCAAATTTTTCTGTGTTAAAAATTGGATGTGATCTTTGTATCATATTTTGTAACTTAATTTTGTTCCCTCTACTTGTCTTTTTATGCACTGACCCTGCAGTCCAACTGTACTCCTGACCATAACTGATCCTCTTCTGAATACTCCCCACCCACAAAAATATATAGGCCGGGCAATTGAGGAAAAAAGTATATTTACTTTTGTTATATTTTACTCACTTGTAAATAACCTTACTTTAGAACTTATAATATAGTTGATAATAATTATTTTTAATAAAAATATATTCAATTTCAAAATAGATTTTTCCATGAAACTTAAGAAAAACCAGAGAGTAATTAGAGATTATTACTGAATTTCTATTACAGACTATTTCTGTCTTCATGTACCTGGATGTGATGCTCTTTAAAGAACTGTTTGTTTTTATAAGAAAGTAGTGAAAGTAATAAATGAGGGTAGTCAAAGTAATAAATACAAAAGTAGAAATCATATATGCACCAACTGAATGTCCAAATTATGACTTATGAGTCTCAAAAATTCTCAAAAATATTTCATGTTTAGTAGCTCTACAAAGAAAAGTATAGTTTAAAGCTGACAGTTTTACTGTCAATACATTTTTTCCACTCAATAATTCAATATAAAAGTAGGAGGCTTTAAGGGATTAATCATATCTATTTAATTTTACATGTCATTTCTTTCCTTATGACTTTGTTCAATCGTATTGTAGCAGCAAGTAAATATACTTTGGGTTCAAAATACTATCAAAAAGTGGCCAAAATTAGATTCTTTTAATATAAATAATTGTATATTCTCATCCTCTCCCTGAATACTAAACTGTATAACTTAAAATGTTGTTACAGGATATAAAAGCATTCTCCCATCTTCAGTGAATGAAAGAAGAGTATGAGGCTTAGTTTATAATGTATGTTCAGCAGGGGTGCATTAAATTAATTGGATCTAAGTTTTCAGATAGTTTTGGAAATAACTGCATCATTTGTGAATTAATTCTGTTTATGTGTAATTCTAAAAATGTGACTTCAAACAAGTTATTCAGCTCAAAAATTCTCTACTGTGAGTATATTTGCCTCATCTGAATACTAGAGGAAAAATCAGCAGACATATTCAAGTTCTTTTTTGTCTCCTGATAAAAATGAGAGGGCTTTCTGATTTCAATGGTGTGCCAGAAAATTCTATCTTACTCAGGTACTATGTAGGGAACAGATATCTCTATTCCCAAGAAACAACACATAAAACTTAGTGACAAATCAGAAAAGAATGGATGGAGGCTGAAGCAGGCCTTCCTGCCTGCCAACTTATTTTATGACAGTTTCTGCATTCCCAGGGACCCTTTGCACCTAAGGCATAGCCTAAATTTTGCTGATCAAATGCACCATATGGAGTTGGGTTTGCAACTTAGCAATGTAGAGACTGCACTCTGGGGAAGTGATCTGGCAAGTTAGGTGGCAAAGGGAAGCGAGGTAGGTGATAAGCTTCTTAAAGGAGGATATATATGTGTAATGTTCACTAGTTTGTTGCCTCTGATAGCAGATTGTAACATAGCATCAGTATCAGAGCCTCTGGTGTCCAGTCCCACCTGTCACCTGTATGAGCAGTAGCAATTGTCTTTATTACATAAGCTTCCAGTTTAGGCATTTATGATTACTAGGCTTCCCTGGTCCTTCTGTGACCATTGTAGAGATTCTATGAGCTACATAAGCTCTATCAATAAATTCCTTTCCTACTTAAACTGACTGTAATGGATTCCATCTCTTGTAGTCCTTAGTGGAAATGCCAGAATCTAGGTATCAAAAAGTCAAAGTTTTTGTTTAGGCTCTGATGTTCACTAGCTGTTTGCTTGAAAGTTATCAACATCGATGAGCTAGCAGTGGGAACCAAATTCTAGATGTTTCAAAAACTTAAACATTTCAAAAAATGAAATCACTAAAATTCTAGAATAAATGTAAGCGCAAATATATTTATAATTATGATGAGAACTTTCTAATGATAAGAAAAACCCCATATATTAAAATGTATAAGATTAATCACTTAAAATTACAGAAAATACCTTAATTTTGGCAAGTAAATACCTTAAATAATGAAAAATGAATGAAAGTGTACAATATGTATGACAGATAAATCTAATAATATTCAAAGGGCTCATATTAATAAAAACAAAAGATAATATGAATAGAATCTCCCTCTCCCACCCCCAATTAAAAAGAAATTGTATAAGGCCAATAAGCTCAGGGAAAATGATCAGCCTCGCTCACACATAAATCATTGAAATCAAAAGAACAAGATAATATTTTTAATCTATCAGATTGGCAAAATTTTTAAAGTTGTATGATTACAAGTATACACCAAGATATGGGAAACAAGTTACTTTCATTCACTGTTTATAAGAATGTCAATTAGCAGAGCCTTTGAATAGGCAATTTGGCCATATATCACAAACTTAAAAGCACATAACTTCTGACTTACTAATTTCATTTCAAAGAATTTACCTCAAGGATAATATTATAAAATTCCATAAAAATATAGACTATGATGAAAATGATATACATTAAAAATGTGTATATATGCATGATGTATATGTATGACTGGGTCACTTTGCTGAACAGAATTTTGGACAGCATTGTAAATCAACTATACCTTTAAAAAATAAAAATAATAGTAGATACCTGGATTGCCTGAATGCAATGAAATACCCTGAAATCTTTAGAAAAAATGAATTTGGGTGTTCCTGTCCTGGCTTAGCGGAAATGAATCTGACCAGCATACATGAGGACACAGGTTCAATCCCTGGCCTCGCTCAGTGGGTTAAGGATCTGGTGTTGCTGTGAGTTGTGGTGTAGGTCACAGATGTGGCTTGGATCTGACGTTGCTGTGCCTGTGGCATAGGCTGATTTGGCCCCTAGCCTGGGAACCTCCATATGCTGTGAGTGTGGCCCTAAAAGAACAAAAAAAAGAATTTGATCTATAGATAATGTGGACGAGGCTCCCAAGATTAAAAATTAAAGGAAAAGAATCATAGTGCACAGCATTGTCACTTTGGTAAATTTTGAAAGGATGTACACTAGTTCGTTGTTTCTAGCGGAAGATTTTATTTAAAATTTTCAATAACTTTCTTAACCAAAACTTCAGAAACAGAGACCTGATTGAAATAAAGAGGTGTTTATTTGGGATTTGTCAGGACTACAACCCAGGAGACACAGATTAAGAAGCCCTTGATTTGTGTTCCATTGAACTACAAAATGGATAAAATATATGACGCTGAAAACCACAAGGCCGCAGTAAGTTATTTGAGTTTTTTATCAAGTATTATAATTGGAGGTAGCAAAGAGTAAAGGTGTTTTAAGCCAAAATTTGTTGAGGTCCAAAATGGCTGAAAGGGGGGAAAATCTTGAGACCAAAAGTTTATAGCTATCAGATGTTGTTTTAAAATGGTTGGTGTTGGAGTTACCATCATGGCTCAGAGGAAACAAATTCAACTAGGAACCATGAGGTTTCGGGTTTGATCCCTGGCCTTGCTCAGTGGGTTAAGGATCCAGTGTTGCCATGAGCTGTGGTGTAGGTGGCAGACATGGCTTGGATCTGGCATTGCTGTGGCTGTGGCATAGGCCAGTGGCTGTGGCTCCAACTGGACCTCTAGTCTGGGAATCGCCATACGCCGTGGGTGCAGCACTAAAAGGACAAAAAAAAAAAAAAGACAAATAAATAAGTAAATAAATAAATAAATAAATAAATAAATAAAATGGTTGGTGTCCTTGAGTTTGGTATATTTCAGAGAAAATTCAAGTTCTCATTGGTGTAAGGACGTGATTGAGGACAGATGCTCAGTGGCTTCCCAACTCCATTTTGTAGGCCCAAACTATGATTACTCATATGATATCGTCTGGCATCATATGTTTTCCAGCTGTCATCATTTCCTACTTTTAATAAAAATCTTTCTTCCAGAAAGCATTGACGAACAAGATTTTGTATCAATTAGATGGAGTTGCGGCAGGTCTGCCCCAGGAAGTCTGGCTTAGAGGAAAAGGAGAAAGAGAAGAGTGTTTCAGGTTTGGGTTGGATTTGAATAACAAGGTACCTTAGGGCTATGATCCCAGGCAGGTTATGTCTCAATCAAGATCCTGAGGAGTTGGCCCCTCAGGGATATAATGGCGAGTGATGAGACAAAGATTCAGTAAATAGTCTCCAATCTCTGGTTCCCTATTATCCTAGTAGATCTAAATTTAGTATTTTTTAGATAATAACACATTTGCATATCAATAGAACAAACAGGTAGCACTTAGATAACATTAGTTATTTAAATTAGAGTCCTGTTATTCAAAGGGATTTTACTCTGGGAGGCAATGAACTAAATAGGTCTGCCCAGTATCAGGAGATTTCATGGACATTTTTTTAAGATAACAATATTAGCTTTTAATATTTCTAATTATTGGACCACTTTTCCTAATATATTTATACATAATATCATGAATATTTCTATAGGGATTATATTAAATTTGTAGATTGCTTTGGATACTGTGGACATTTTAACAATATTAATTCTCCTGATCCAAAAGCACAGGATGTCATTCTATTTCTTTGTATCATCTTCAATTTTCCTCATAAAACATATATAAAACTATAAAGGTTCAGATTATAGCTCTTTCACCTCCTTGATTAAGTTTATTCCTTGGTATATTGTTCTTTTTTTTTTTTTTGTCTTTTTGCCTTTTCTAGGGCTACACCTGTGGCATATGGAGGTTCCCAGGCTAGGGGTCAAATCGGAGCTGTAGCTGCCAGCCTACACTTCAGCCACAGCAATGCAGGATCTGAGCAGCATCTGCAACCTACACCACAGCTCACAGCAATGCCGGATCCTTAACCCACTGAGAGAGGCCAGGGACCAAACCCGCAACCTCATGGTTCCGAGTCAGATTCGTTAACTATTGCACCATGACGGGAATTCTGTCGGTATATTATTCTTATTTAATGCAATTTTAAACAGGATTGTTTTATTGTTTTCTCTTTCTGATAATTCATTTTTACTGTATAGAGAAGCAACAAATTTCTTATACTAATCTTGCATCTTGCAAATTTACTGAATTCATTTATTAGTTGTAATATTTTTTTATGGAGATGTTAGGGTATTTGATATGTAGTATCATGCCATCTGCAAATGTAACAATTTAATTCTTTACTTAAAATTTAGATGCTTTAATTTGATTGATATGGTTGTGCCTTGTAATACTACATTAAATAGAAGTAATGAGGGTGGGCGTCATTGTCTTGTTCCTGATCCTAGAAGAAAAGCATTCAGTTCACTGTCTGGTATAATTAGCTGTGGTATTGTCAAAAATGGATTTTACTATGTTGAGATATGGTCATTCTATACCAACTTTGATAATAGTTTTATAATGAATGGATGTTGAATTTTGTCAATTTTTTTCTCTATTTAAGAGATCATGTGACTTTTATACCTCTTTTTGTTAAGGTGATGTATTACAGTGATTGATTTGCAGATATTGAACCATCCCTGCATCCTTGGAGTTGCACTTTGTCATGATTATGATCCTTTTAAAATATAGTTAAATTTGGTTGGCCAATATTTTGTTGAGAAGTTTTTTATCTTCATCAGAGATATTGGCCTGATTTTCTCTCTCTCTCTCTCTCTTTTTTTCCTTTGGCGTGTCTGTCTGGTTTTGGTATCAGGGTAATTGTGACCCAGTAGAATAAATTTGGGAGCCTTTCTCCCCTTTAATGCCTTGTAATAGTCTGAGAAGGAAGGATAGGATGTCTTGAGTCCATTAACATTTAAAGTGATTACTGATAAGCTATGTATTTATTGCCATCTTTTTACTGGTTTTATGGGTTTTTTGTAGTTCTGCTTTTTTTCATTTAGTTTCTTCTTCTGTGATTTGATGTTTTTCCTCATAAGTTTATGTTTCTTTCTGTAGAGTTTTTGTGTATCCATTGTGGGATTTTGATTTGTGGTTAACATAGGATTCATATATGTTAACTCTATCTACTTGGTCGTTTAAGTGCAATCATACTAAAAGATCTATGTTTTTATTCCCTTCCCCCACATTTTGTGTTTTTAATGTCATAATTTATATCTTATTTATCCCCTTATTGATTATTGTAGTTAAACTTTATAACTTTTTGTCTTTATTCTTCATGTTAGCTTATTTATGAGGTTGCATTTATGTATACTAACAATGAAAGATCAGAAAGAGAAATTAGGAGAACAGTACCATTTACCATCACATCAAAAAGAATAAAATACCTACGAGTAAACCTACCTAAAGAGACCAAAGATCTATACTCTGAAAACTATAAGATGCCAGTGAAAGAAATCAAAGATAGCACAAACAGATGGAAAGACATACCATGCTCTTAGATTGGAAGAGTCAATATTATCCAAATGACTATATTCCCCTAGGCAATCTACAGATTCAATGCAATCCCTATCAAATTAACAAGGACATTTTTCATAGAACTAGAACAAAATATTTTGAATTTTATTTGGAAACACAAAAGACCCAGAATAGCCAAAGCCATCCTGTGAAAGAAAAATGGAGCTGGAGGAATCAGGCTCCCTGACTTCAGACTATACTACAAAGCATTAGTCATCAAAACCATATGGTACTGGCACAAAGAGATTTCCACTTGTCTGTCCTCCACCTCACTTATTCATTCTTCTGCCTCCTGTATTCTTATTTTGGCAGCTTCTAATGAATTTTTTATTTCAGTTATTGTATTTTGCATCTCTGCTTGCTTAAGTTTTAAATCTTGTGTTTCTCTGCTCAGTGTTTCCTGCAAATTATCCATCTTTGCCTCCAGTTTATTTCCAATGTCTTGCATCATCTTCAGCATCAACAGTCTAAAGTCTTTTTCCTGGAGCCCAAGAATATGCTGATCACTTAGCTGTTTTTCTGAGTTTTTTTCTTTCTTCCTTATCTGAGTCATAGTTCTCTGCCTTTTAATTTTAAAGGGTTTTTGGTGTGGTGTCCTTTTTGTGGACAATAAAGTTGTAGACTGTCTTGCTTTTGATGTCTGCCCCCTCATGGCTGAAGTTGGTACAGGGGCTTTCTGTAAGCTTCCTGATGGGAGGGACTGGTGCCTGCTCACTACTAGGTGGGGCTGATGCCTATCCCTCTGGGTGAGATTAGAGGAGGCTGTGTGCTTTGGGTGTCTCTAGGCAGCTTGAATAATGATGGGTGGGGCTTTGATCCCACCTGGTTTATTGTTTGGCCTGAGGCTTCTCAGCACTGTTGGGTGGGGCCAGATTTTCCCAAAATGGCCACTTCCAGAGAAACACATGCTGATGAATATTCCCAAGAGCTTTGCTTCCAATGCCCTTCCCTCACAACAAGCCACAGTCACCCCCTTTTTTCCCAGGAGATCCTCCAAAAACTGCAGTCAGGTCCAACTCAGATTCCTATGGAGGCTCTGCTTTGTTCTGGCAACCAGTGCACATGAAAGTCTGCATGCACCTTTCAAGAATGCAGTCTCTCTTTTCCCCAGATCCATTGAGCTCCTGAACACAAGCCCCAGTGGCCTTCAATGCCAGATGCTCCAGGGTTTCTTTCTCCGACTGCCAGATGCCCAGGCATGGGGACTTGATGTTGGGCTCAGAACTCACTCCTGTAGGTAAGTCTCTGTGATACAGTTACTTTCCAGTCTGTGGGCTTCCCACCCGTGAGGTATGGGTTTGCTTATATTGCATAATCACCCCTCCTACCTCTGATGTGGCCTCTTTTTCTTCCAGAGTAGGATATCTTTTTGAAAGTTTCCAGTCCATTTGGTTGAAGGTTGTTCACCATCTGGTTGTAATTTTGTTGTTTTTATGAGAGAAGTTGAGCTCCAGTCCTTCTATCCACTGTCTTCTGATCCCCCTTATCTTTGATTATGGCCCATATTTTAAAGCCTATTTTGTCTAATATAAATATTGCTGCCCTTGCTTTCTTTTAATTTCCATTTACATGAAATTTCTTCTCCATCCCTTCACTTTCAGTCTTTGTGTCCTTAGATGCGAAGTGAATCTCTTTTAGGCATTACACAGATTGGTTTGCCATTTTTTGAAATCCATTTAGCCACTCTGTCTTTTATTTGAAAATTTGGTTCATTTGCACTTAAGTAATTATTGAGAGATATCTATTTATTGCCATTTTGTTAGCTGTTTTCTGGCTGTTTTGCTGTTTTGCACTATATTTTTCTTCTTTTCTCACTCTCTTAGTTTGTGACTTGATGAATTTATAATGTTACTCTTAGATTCCTTTCCCCTTATCTTTTGTGAATTTACTATAGGTTTTGCTTTGTAGTTACCATGCAGCTTACATATATCAACTTATATTTATAAAAATCCATTTAAGTTGATAACAACTAAAGTTTGAACATGTTCTACATTTTTACTCTCCCCCCAAAGTTTTATGTTTTTTATATCATTTAATTTTTGTGTGTTTATCCCTTAAATGATTATTGTAGTCAGAGTTATTTTTACTAAATGTGTCTTTTAACCATCATACCAGCTTTATATGTGATAATTTTATTTTACTTTATATTTACACATACCAGTGAGATTTATACTTTCATATGTTTTCATGTTTATACTTTCATATACTCTCATATGTTATTAATTAGCACCCTTTCTTTTCAGCTTAAAGAATTGCCTTCAACATTTCGTGTAAGGCCAGTTTAGTAATGATGAACTCATTTAGTTTTGTCTATCTGGAAAATATCTCTCCTTCAATTCTGAATGAAACCATTGTGAGATAGAATATTTTGGGTTGGAAGTTTTTTCTTTGAGCACTTTAAATATATTGTGCCACTCCCTTGTGGCCTGCAAATTTCCTTCTGAAAAATCTGCTTATAATTTTATGGGAGGTTCTCTTGTAGGTAGCAAGTTATTTTTCTTTTGCTTCTGTAAGATAATATTTTTGTCTTTACCTTTTAACATTTTAAATATAATATGTCTTTCTATGAGTCTATTTTGTTTCATCTTACTTAGCACTTTTGGGGCCTCCTTCATATGCATAGACTTTGTATATGAAGTCTATTTCCTTCCTCAAATTAGACAAGTGTTCAGCCAGTATTTCTTCAAATAAATTTTATGCCCCTTTCTCTTTCTCTTATCTTTCTGGGGCTCCTATCACTGACTATTTTTTCTTCCTCATCTAGTCTGCTATTGAACCCCTCTGGTGTATTTTGGTTCAGTTATTGCATTCTTCAGTATGACTTCTATTTTGTACTTATATTTTCTATCTCTTTGTTGGAGTGTTCACTGTGTTCATTCTCTCTAATTTAGTGGACATCTTTATGACTATTACTTTTAACTCTTTATAGGATACAGTATTTATCTCCATTTCATTAATGCTAAGATTTTTCTGAGGTTTTATTTTATTCTTTCATTTGGGACATATTCTTCTGATTCTTTATTTTTCTTGACTCTCCATATTGGTTCTATGCATTAGATAAAACAGCCGTGTCTTGTAGTCTTGAAGGGGTGGCTTTGTTTAGAAGATAAACCTTTCATTCACCTCTGTCCTAACTCTTGATTTTTCTCTCAAAATTTTGTAATTACTCATACAGGCTTCTACTTTATTTATTTATTTATTTATTTATTTATTTTTGTCTTTTTGCCTTTTCTTGGGCTGCTCCCGCAGCATATGGGGTTCCCAGGCTAGGGGTCTAATCGGAGCTGTAGCTGCCAGCCTTCGCCAGAGCCACAGCAACGAGGGATCCAAGCTGCATCTGCAACTTGCACCACAGCTCACGGCAACACCGGATCCTTAACCCACCCTAGCAAGGCCAGGGATCGAACCCGCAACCTCATGGTTCCTGGTCGGATTCGTTAACTACTTCACCATGACGGGAACTCCAAGGCTTCTACTTTAAATGGTCCCCAGTAGTTGGGGGCAGTGTCAGTGCCCCAAAGGGAAGAATATCAGTCAGCACGTGCATACAGACTGATTGGAAGCCAGACTCTCAGACAGCAGTTTTAAAGTATGAAAATATATACAGCTCTGTGATGCTGCAAGCATAAGGCCTGCTGGCTACCAGAGCCAGGTGAACAGGAGATATCCCCTGCAGAGAAGTTGCAAAAATAGGGATTCTATTCAAGTATCTAGTCTCCATTCTGGGAGTGATCAGCAAGATATAGTGAGGCATTGGGAGAGTGAAAAGATGGTATCAACTAACCTACATTCCCTGAGAGTACTTCCTAGGCCCCTAGTTGTTTGTAATACCCAAAGCCAGCCCCTCAGTCCAAAGTTCCAGGACAAATAGGTCTCTTTTAGAGAAAGACAAGGGACGTGTTTCAGTTGGGTATCTCTGCAGTGCCCTATGGTTGTAGTCTCCAAGAACTGTCTCTTCAATTGTTACAATATCATGGAACACAAGAACACAAACTTTCTGGCCATCAGAGCCAGGTGATCAAGAGGTGCCCTCTGGGCAACATCTGCAAAAGCCAGAGAACCAGACTTTAAAAATGGAGAACCAAATATATGTAAAATTCCCCTCCTTGGGGTTATTTGCTCTCTGGAGCATGGCTGGGAGAGGGCATTAATATTGTGCCCATCCTCCAAGGTCTCTGGAAAGGACTACAGTTAGCCCTTAATGTGTGTTTAATTAGAAGCCTACCTATCAGTTTTCAGTTATTATGCTAATAGATAACTTTCATAGAAAGACAGTTCCTGGGTCTTTTACCTCTCACTGAACCCTGAGAGCAGTAGCCATTTAAGAATTATGTTTCTTGGTTACCCATAGTCACAAGCCCTATTGCCCACCAGAGACAGCAGATCCTGGTGGCAGTTATAAAAATCAGAGTGCCAGACATGGATATAAGCTCCCTTCTGAGAGAAACAGGTGAGTTGGAGCAAGGCAGAGAGGAGCAAAATGATTGCATCCACAAGCTTCCATTCCCTAAGAGCACTTCTGCAGGCCCCTATTTAAATGGCAGACCTGAACCTTGGCCCCTCAGGCTGAAGCTTCTAGACAAAGAAATAGACTTCTTTCATAGAAATACTAGGTGTGTGTTTCATCAGCTAGAATGATGTAGAGGATGAGAATATAGACAGCATTCTAGGAAAAGAAGAGTGTAAAAATAATACCAGAAAAAGATGGTGCTTGCTGGCTAGATTGAATCAGAGGGAAAGTCTTAAGATGATGTTTCTAAATGTCCTAAATTACGTATGTGTCACTATTGCTGTCACTTTAAATTAGCAAATGAGCTTCACTCACATAAAGTGTAGACACCTCTCAATGGGCTTCCTCTGAGCTGAGTCCTGGGACAGGTGAGTCCAAGCACCTGAGCCCTTTAAGGGCCATTTCAGAACATTATAGCCTTGTGGTTCTCATGGACATGAGCCCCATTCATTTTCAAAGCTACATGTTTTGGGGTCTCATCTCTCAGGTTCACATTTTAAAAGTTGGAGTAACCAATGTGAGGTTTCAACCCTTTGCTCCCCAGGGAGAAGTTTCCAGGAGTGAGTCCCCTCCTGATAGTGGGTTGCTGTGCTGGGATGGGGTTTATGGTGAGATTGTGTCCTAGTGTTTACTACTCACTTTGATGTAGGCTTTCTTGTATTCACCAGATGCACAGGAGTTACACAAGAAATTTTTAGTGTCTTTTTTCAGAGGCATTTGTTCCATATGTAGCTGCAAATTCTGTGTGTCTTTGGGAGGATATGAGCCAAGGATTCTCTTGTGTCACCACCTTGAAAGAGAACCTCTGAAAATCCAGAAAGACCTGATAGAAAATGATCAAATTATCATAGACTTGCACATGGTGGAAAAGTCTTCTCTGATTTTCTAAGCAGTTTGAGAAATAGAAGTTGATCAAAAGCTAAAACACAGTGAAGAATCACTGAAGAAGTGTGTGGAAGATTACATAGGAAGAATTGAAAAGATAAGCCAAAGATACCAAGCACTGAAGGCCCATGCAGAAGAGAAGCTTGAGCTGGCAAATGAGGAAATCGCCCAGGTCCAGATTTTCCTGGGCTTTCCAGGAAAGCCTGAGGGAGGAGCATGTATACATCCACTCACTGGGCAGAAGACTAAAGAAAACAATGAACTCGACAGAATCTGTGACAACTTCATTTCCAAGATGGAAAACTCATGCCATCCTCCCTCCTGTCTGCCTATCTTACTCTTTCTCTTAGAAGGTGTCCTATTCTTTCTCCCCTTAACTTCAACTTCTTTCTGAACCAGATTGCTTTAAAAAGAAAACTAAAGTTTCCTTTAAGTTAAAAAGAATGGGAGCTGGTGTTCTATGCAGGTGCTCTGGTCAACAGTCTTAGCTGGGACCAGCATTACAGCCCAGCTTTCAGAAACATGAGTAAAAAATTCTGTAAAAGATTTCAGTCCCTAACCAAATTTTATACCATTTACATCCCAAACCCTCAGCACATCCCCCTTTGGTTGTGATGATCATTGTACAACTATAAATGTAATAAAATTCATTGAGTAATAGGGAAAAAAAGATTTCAGCCCCTAAACTTTGATATATTACCAGTTGACACATTAGATGTTATGAAGACAAGATACTCTCTCCGTGGCTTGACCAAATTCCTGATACACCAAACTACTGAGAGTGATAGAGCGATAGTTGTTTTAAACCACAGAATTTGGGGGTGGCTTGCTGCACAATAATAGACAACTAGAACACCTCCCCATCTTTGTATCCCATTCTCCACTTTCCCCATTCATTTGGGGAATGAATGGGGAAATGTCCCCCATTCATTTCAAGTCCATGTCATTCTGAGACAACTAAGTTGTCTCCCAGCTCCAAGAGTAGGATAGGTGATACAGGGCAATCAAACTGTCAATATTTTCTCCTCTGCTGAGATTAGTTCATGCAGGTGCACTTGAATGAAGCCAGAGTCTAATATTCAAGTTGAGTTTTAGGATTTTTGCTAGGAATTTTCTGTAAAAGTTCTTTTCTTTGTCTGGATAATCCATAGCTGCTGATATTATTTCTTTTTTTAACCATAAGGGAAGCCAATTTAAAATAAGGCCAACACATGAAGGATAACAGAGTTGAGAACCCCCAAAACTCAGACTTGGGGCCCTGAGAACATCATAAACTTTTAGATTAAGCTCTTGCCTTAAATTTGACCCTCTAGATATTTTAGTTATTATCTTATTAAATTATCTTTATTATTTAAGCCTTGGAGTTGAGCTTTATGTTGCTTGCAATGAAAAACATCCAAAAACATCCTAAACTTTTTGTGTGTAAATCTACAAAACTTTCAGAAAGTCTTATATCAGTGGCTATCATGAATGAAATAACAAGGGGGAGAGGAGGTAATCTCTTATTTTTCATCTTATACCTTATTGTATTATCTAAATTATTTAACAGTATACACAAATTACTCTTTAAGCCATGACAAGACTCATCTGGATGATGAAATTAGCTATTTTTTGGCTTTATTATTTATGACTTTCTGCATAATATCCCACCACTCTCGTGTGATCTTTTAATTCCTTCCTACAATATAAAAAAGTCTTGGGGACTTACCATGCTGGATAATTTCACATGTATTATGTCTTTTAATTCTCATAAAAAGCCCAATGGAGGACTTCCCATGTGGCTCACAACATAACTACCCGGTGTTGCTTCTACAGTGACTGTGGCTTGACTCCTAGCTCAGGGACTTCCATATGCCACAAATGCGGCCACTTGTGAAAGAAAAAAAAAAAAAAAGCTCAATGGTTAAGCCACGTTATCCCCATGTTATAGAGCAGGAAAGGAAACCTGAGAACTATTAAGGGATTTGCTAAAGGTCACAAAACTAGTTGAGTGGTAAAAGTAATATTCAAATCAAGGTCAGCCTAATGTCATTGTTTATACTCATAACTGTCCCAGCATCAATGATTCAAGTGCATGTCCAACTTCTATTTGAACATTCTATCCTAGAATAAGGATAAACCTGCCAGTCTTTCTTTATGTTTAAAAGCAACAAAAATTAGTCCTCTGTTAATTCTACTCACTGAGATTTTTTTTTTTTCTGTCTATCCCAAACCACTTAATCCCTCATCCAGGTGCTAGTCTTTTGAATACTTGAAGACAATTATTATGTCCCCCCTCCAGTAGCCCCCTCTCCACACTCACCACATCTATGCTCACCTGCAAACACATAAACATACACACACACACACGCATCTGAAACTTTCCTTCTTCAATGTCTTTAAATTCTATCAAATCAAGTCTATCAAAACTTCCTTGGAGTTCCCATTGGGTCTTAGTGGGTTAAAAACCCAACAGGGTGTCCATGAGGATGTGGGTTCAATCCCTGGCCTCTCTCAGTGGGCTAAGGATCTAGTGTTGCTGCAAGCTGTGGCCTAGGTTGTAGATGCAGCTTGGATGTGGCATTGCTGTGGCTGTGGCATAGGCCAGTGGCTGCAGCTCCAATTCAACCTGAGATCTTCCATAAGTGTGGCCCTAAAAAGATAAAAAAAAAACTTACTTAAAGTCACATTTTTTCATTGCCTCACCACATAACCCCACTATCCTGTAACCTCACACCCTCTTAAAGCTAAAGCTTGCAAAGGTAATGATTTTCCCAAAGATAACAAAGCCCAAAGATACAAAGTTGAACATAGGATGTTGGATTACCAATTTCCTATGGATCGACCTCAATATTCCTCATCAGGCACAACTCACACAATTCTTTACAGTGATATTTATACACATTTATTGACATTCAAGTGATAGACAAGCAGACACATCATCACTTTGATAAATGATGAATATATCATTAGCAACTTGGATGAGAATCCAACTATGGAGGACTAAGTTGAATATTTCAGGTCAGAGACTAAAAATTCAGAATGCTTACCAACGTGATAGCAATTGAGATCTTTTAAGGGTTGTGACAGACATTTCAAAGAAGCAGTGCATCTAAATCAGCCTGTATTTAGTTGCGAATTGGAAACAATTCAGACTAAGTGACATATGCCCAGTTTAGAATTTTGCATTTCTGGTCCAGGGAGAGCATTTCACAAGGAAGTTTTATCAAACGCATCATCAGAGTCTATGTAAAAATGATATCTGGAAGAATTGCAGAGATGCCAATAAAGAGTCAACAACATAAAGGCATATTAGTTTCTTGTATCTTTATCTCCTAGATTATCCAGAGTGTACCTTATTTCCTATCCAAGTCCTTGAAAGAGTTGTGAGCTTTGTCTTCTCATTTAGTATAAACTCTGCTTCATGACAATATTTTCCTATAGTAGGTGATAATTAATAATTTCCTTATGTGAAGTGCTTTAAGCTCTTGCATATTACCCAGGAGTTTTGCACAGCTTCATAAAAACTCAGACCATATGTGAAACTGCCTTGAACATACTGACTAATTTACTTGATCTTATTCTGACTCATCACATGTCATTGTTTGCATCAAAGTTCATAAATCTTGCTTTGTGGAAAAGATGATTCATGTACAAATCTCAACAGATTGAATAAAAGCTGAGCTTGTTTACAATATAGTAAAAAAATGCATATGATTTTGGTATATACATTTTCTTTGATAGAAATAAACTACTACAAATGGATTTTCATGTTTCAACTTAATAAATTCCAGTAGCTCATTATTGTGTAAATTAGACAAGGCCACTGTAAAGCAGCAATTAGAAATATGGTATGGAACAGCCTCATATTAAGACCTTAATCATCGTATGTATTAAGTTTTAGCTCAAGAAAGCAGCAGTTGCCCATCTTTAACCTTGCAGTCCAGATAAGTTTGATTTATCTAAACTTTAGGTAATGTATCCAACCAATATGAAGTAAAACAAAATCACCTAATATATAACGAGCCTGTATTATAAGAACATCACCTATATATAACATCTAGTTGTGATCTAAACAGACTGGTAAGACTTGTCAGATAATTTTCCTCACATGAACAGCCATCATTTTACATTTTGGTTATGATTAGATCCCATCTGTTTGATCCTATCATATTTCTATTCTTATAAGCCTCTCAATAATCAAAACATTGTTAATAACAGAACAACTCAAATTAGATTGAGTCTTCCAAAGTGAGGATTACATTGTCATTGTCAATGATAGGAAATTCTTAACATTAAATTGATTGAGGATAATCTCAAAAAACATTAATTCCATTAAAGTGAGGCCCAGAATTAAAGAAAGGAATTTTCAGTATAGGTTTAAATATATGTGAGGATACTAGACAGATGTTTAAATGTTACTCTGCTTCCTTGAGCAGATGCATCATTCACTGTTCTATTTCAGTAAGCAGGGAACATGATAATGAAACAGACACATTTGGCAACAAGAGATCATCATTTTTATGAATTAAATTTTTGAAGGTGGGACATTTTAAAGGACTCTGCTGCAGTATATCATCATACCTGGTATAAATTTGTGAAGTCCTTTTCAAACTCGACTCAATTAAATCAAGTTTCAATGAGATGAAGTGAACTGGTGAAAAGCTGTTTCTGAATCTTTGAAGTGGTATGGGCTTTTTTTCCTTATCAAGGCAAATCTGTCTTGTAGCAAGTTAATGTAAATTATGGTAGTGAATGTCAAATTTCCATCTGCTCCAACAATCTGCTAAAATACACAATTCTTTTCTAGGGAAAAGAGTTTATAATCTTTTAGAATATTGTCATCAGCACCACTCTTGAATAAATAGTCTTGGCAAAATCTGTTCTTTACCAATGACCTAATTCCCTGTCCTGGTAAAATTTGTTGGTGATATCCCAAAGCTTATACATTTTTTTTCTTCATGCCTAGAAAGGGTTTTATAAGCTCTTGATAACATCGCCTACTCTGTGTATATCCATCCATATCAATGTAGCAGACACTGCACTTAGAGATCACCATGGGAGACAGAAGTTCTTCTCAGGAGGATACTCACTTTCAAAAAGAGGGGAAAGAAGTCAAAGGGGAAAAGAGAGATTTCAATCATAGCAAGGGTGAGTTTAGAGTTTGGGTTCAGTTTCCTAAAGCACTAGCAATGGTTTGATGGAAAGAGGCTGTTTGTAGAATAAAAAAGCTCAGAGGCTCTGTTGCTTTCTATAAGGGGAACTTGTGCAAGTTACTTCATGTTCCAAGAGTCACTTTCTACATCTCTAAATAATAATATCTACATCTATGAGCAAATTAAATCTTTTTGGTGAAAGACTTAAAAGAATATATTTTACAAAAAAAAATTACAATCATTTTGCATATGCCAATGCATGCTGTCATGAGAACATATATGGGGTTTTAGGTAATTATAAAAGAAGGCTTTACTCAGAAAACCTTAAAGATACAGCTTCACTGTTGAGAAAAAGTGCATCAATGAGCATTTAAGAGACATTCTCAGAGATTTGGTGCCCAAGAAAGCATACAGAACACACTCAGAAGAAAAAGCTTTTTGGCAACACATAATAAACCCTCTCCTAGAGTTTTGATGTTTTCAGAAACAGCACACTGCCTTTTGATACTTACCACAAAATAAGTGTATCTTGAGTCCTTTGCTCCCAAACTCACCAAAATTACATAATAAAACTGTTATCATTTGTAAAAAGCAAGAGGAAATAATTCTTTGAGTTCAGAAAATACTACTTGATTTTTCCTAGCTATTTTATTAGATATTCTTATATTACTCTTTCCAGAAAAAAAAATTAGGTTGGGCAGCCTAAAATATATATATCAGGGTTCTTTGCTTAAATTTGAAATCAAACTTTTTCTAAACTTCACTAATGAAAGACTTAGAAAAAAATGAAAATTCAAAAGAACCTGTAAAATCTAAGTCCCATACAAATAATAAAATTCTATTCAACTATTACTAAATGCCAAAGTTAAAAAAAAAAAGAATTACGTTTTCCTCCATATTTAGACATTCATGAAGGGATATTTTAGAGATGAGAGAAAGTTTGAACCTGACCACAGAAGCCTGTCTTTTCGGTTTCATAAAATATGTTGTTGATGGGGCTGATAACTACATAGGGACTGATCCTCCTTGCTTAGGTACATATGGAGGGAAGGAGGAACTTCAGCACAAAAAAAGTTTCCCTCGCTTTGAGCAGACCACTATCAACAAAGTCCAAATACCAAATCAGGGTTCATATTGTTTGCAGTAATTGCTATTTAGGAGTTGAATTTATGCTTAGGATTCATTACTCCAAAAAAAAGTCTTTGGCTCACAGATATACAATCTTATGGAATCAAGATGATTCAAGGAAATATGAACAGACTGCACTCTTTAAAAACAACGTCTGTTTCATTACAGTTTTACAGAAGTGACCCAAATTACTCTGCATGGCAGTTGAGAACAGCAGTTACAAATGTGGATTTATATATGTAAAAAATATTATAACATGCTTCCTAAGATATTTTCTTTTCCCAAAATTCCCATGTTCCCTGATTAACAGAAGCTAAAAATTCTTGTCAAAATAATCTAAATTTCCCATTCTAAAAATATATATAATTAACTCAGTTTATGTTTCATGAGCAGGGGAGGCTACTAAAATGTGATAGGTCATATAGGTAGATTAAATGATGATGATGAAGATAGATAAACAGGCTGGTATTTTTCACTCATGAACTGAAATTTGTTTAATATATAAATATATCAAGAATCATATAGTAGGATATGAACATTTATGTTTTTTATGGAAAGCTAACATTTTAGTTTTCTTCTTCTATCTTTTGCATTAGAAGAATGAAATACAATTATTTCCTCCTCTCTTTCTGAGAGTTGGAAGATTGTACCCTTCTTGACCTCTAATTTTCATTTGCTTATATTTTTTTCTGGTAAATATTGAGGACTCATTAAGCTTGAATGTAATGAGTCCTCAATATCTACCAGAAAAAAATAAAAAAGAGAGTGAAGAACTGGAGAGACAAGGAATTGGGGGAAGTAACAGAGTAATCAAGAAAATGTAAGGAAAAGAATCTGAAAGGAAAAAGAGTGAGTTTGGGGTCTTAATGGGGCACCTTAAATCACAGAACTCAGCCCAAACAAGTTGCCTGAAAAGGAGGAAGGCTTACTACCACAGAAAATTCTACTTCACCAAGAAACTGTCACCCTACTTTAACTGCTCAATCTTTACCTGTTATCTGCTTCACTAAGCCAAAGCCTCCTACCACCTGCAACCCCAGGAACTAGGACAAGTTGTCCAACCATCACTGCTAGAGAGGATTTCACCATAGAGTCAAGTAGCACCACACTTTTGGTTGCCCTTTGGGTGACACTGTATATGACAAGATAGGCTTAAGAAAATGGTGGTGTTTGCATTGGGCCTCGAAGAAAAGATAGTGTCTGAGAAGGTAGAGAGAAGGAAAAGTTATTATGATTAGGAAATGGGAAGAATAAGGTTGTCTCATTGTGAATGGATTGCATACACTGGAAAATGTCTCTAAATGGAGACTTTGAGGAGTTCCCATTGTGGCGCAGTGGTTAACGAATCCAACTAGGAACCATGAGGTTGCGGGTTTGATCCCTGCCCTTGGTCAGTGAGTTAACGATCTGGCGTTGCCGTGAGCTGTGGTGTAGGTCGCAGATGCGGCTAGGATCCCGCGTTGCTGTGGCTCTGGTGTAGGCCAGTGGCTACAGCTCCAATTCGACCCCTAGCCTGGGAATCTCCATATGCCGCGGGAGCGGCCCAAGGAATGGCAAAAAAGACAAAAAAAAAAAAAAAAAAAAAAAAAAAAAAGACTTTGAGTTGTAAGTAAAGCTGAACATCAGACAACTTTAAATGATTCTCATGAACTAAAAATGAACCATAATTGATCATATACTGTGGGCAGATATCATCCCTATATTTTTCCAAGTACTGTGCTCACCACTTAGGATTTAACTGTGAGCAAAAACAGTCATGTTTCTACCTCTGACATTGATGGTAACAGATTTTCATCAAAGATACCCTCAGATTCATATGAGACTGAGAAAAATTAATAACCTGTCATTCTATTAATGAACAGAACAGAGACCATATTAATTCAGTACTGGGGAACCCAAAGCTCATGTTCGCAGTGGAAAAGTGATTATACTTAATGTGACAGTGGAGGAAAGATTGGCTCCAAGGGTTTAAGCAATAGAGACACAGATTTTAGTCCAATAGTTTCTGTAACAATTACAAATGTCCCAAATTAGACATGCCTGCTTTTTCAGATAGAAATTTAATCGAAGGCTGAATTACTGCATGTTTGGAGTATCGTAAGGAGAATTCTTTCACTGGATGAACTCCAAAGTCCCTTTCAACTGTAAGAGTTAATTAAATCACAATTTTCTTCTATGTGTAATGTAATTACTTAACTAATAATAAAACAGTGATGATCCCTGCACAAAGATATGTTTAATAACATAATTTTAAAAAACAAGAAATTACGTGACCTCCACTTTAGTCTAAAATGATTGGATATTCACGTTGGTCTTTTTCACTGATCATTTTATTCCTAAATTATTCCTAAATTCTTCTTTCCACCTGAAAGCTCCTTTATTGATTATTCCACTTCAACATTATCAAATCAAGGGGAAATTTGAAACATTTGGATTTCTTAAGCATCTTATAAATACTCAACATAGTCTATATCAAATTAGTATTCACATCATTTCTTCAAAACCTTAAATTAAGACTTGATTTTAATTACCTCCCAATTACATTTTGCACCACTCCTGTGAGTTAGTATTTTTAAAGGAAGGGAAACTGCTGGGAAGAATTAAATTTTAAAATGCAATATGACAAATTTAGACTTCTGTTGCAATTAGGAAATGCTTCACCAACACAAGTTGCCTTCATATAATTTTTAAAATTACATACCTCTCACTTGTTCCCTCAAATTTCTACATGTATCTATGACTTTGTCAAAAACAATACACAGAGGAGTTCTTACTGTGTTGCAGTGGGTTAAGAATCTGACTGCAGTGGCTCCCATGACTATGAAGGTGCAGGTTCCATCCCCAGCCCAAAAGTGGGTTAAAGGATCTGGCATTGCCACAGCTTCAGTATAGTTCACAGCTGTGGCTCAGATTCAATTCCCAGCCCAAGAACTTCTGTATGCCACAAGTACAGCCATAAAATAAAACAAAACACATAAAACAATAAAGAAGCCCTGGTTGTCAGATAAAAGTACTAAAATTAGACAACATCTGAAGTACAAAGACATAGCTGTGAAATTGTGAAATAGTTCCAGAAATATTCATAAATATTTTAACATTTGTAAATGTTAACCATTCATAGTTCAAAAAAATTCATAATTTTATGGATTTATAATTTGATCACCTCCTTCTTAATTTGGCTTCAAATTTTTGCTGGTGTGATCAGAAAAGTTAAAGAAAAGTTTTCCTAGTGAACAGAGGTTCCTATAATCATTTAAGCTTATTTTTGATGAAAAAAGCATGCGCAGTAGTAGTGAAAATAATTATTATGATGATGATAATGAGATGGTAAGAGCTACATTTATCAAATATTCATTATTATGTTCAAGCACAGTTATAAGCACATTACATGTATTTGGTAATTTAATATCCACAGCTATATGAGCAAGACTCTGAGTTGTTTTCTGAGTTTGTTTTTGTTTTCTTATTTTTTTTTTTTACCATATTGCAGATGACAAAATTGAGGCATAAAGATTTCATAGCCAGTGAGAAATAGGATCTAGTTTCTAATCCAAGCAGTAAGGCCCCGAAATTTATACTTAAGCCATTATATCAAAAATGATATCATTAATTTTTACTTCTGTCTTAGAAATAAACAGATGACTCCTTCACATCACTTCTCCAACCTTGAAGAAAGAGAACTAACTGCTTTAAAATACAACACTGTGCATACATTGATGAATTAAGAAATGCAGACAACTAGTCATAGCATCATATTTGGAGAGAATAAAACAAGAGATTTTGACAAAGAAGATTGATAGTGACAATGGGACGTCTTATTTTAAAACAGTATTGACCCCTTCTCATCTCAGAAATTACCTACAACAAGAAGGAAAAAAACCTGAAACACAGCTCTTGTGTTTTAAATTAGGAGATAACTAGGGCCTAACAAGAACAGAGCACACAAGCTAGCTGTGGGAATGTCTCAAAAATGGCTTGTCATTAAACAGAAGCTGGCAGCAGAGATGGATGAGGAGTCAGGCAGGCAGACTGTGTTGTCAGGAAGTAGTCTGTTGGTGAGACAGGTTGAAAGAAAGACTGAATCATCAATAGCCCTGGAGTTGCCAATCTTAGATGACTGGGAGGAAGTAAATACTATAAAATACCTCACTCCACACATGCTGTTTTATAACAAGAACTTCTACCAGCCTGAAAGACTACTTTGACCTTTTTCTCACATAAACTCCTGGAAAATATGTCCAGGCAGAATGTATGTTAGTTAGTCACCCATTTGTTAGTCTCTTCAAACTAAATGGGTGATAGTATGTAAGTACTTTGTACAAGCCCCTACTAATATACCAAAAAATAAATAAAAGGAGTAAAAAAACAGGAGAGATTAGTAATTCACCAGAAAAATATTGATAAAAGCAAATAAATTTAAATGGAGTAAAATCTATAAAAATATTTAATCACTGGAGTTCCCATTATGGCTCAGTGGTAATGAACCTGACTAGTATCCATGAGGATGTGGGTTCGAACCCAGAACCCACTCAGCAGGTTAAGGATCTGGCATTGCTGTGAGCTGTGGTGTAGGTTGCAGAAGCAGCTTGGATCCTGCATTGCTGTTGCTGTAGTGTAGACCAGCAGCTACAGCTCCAATTCGACCCCTAGCCTGGGAACTTCCATATGCAGCCCGAAAAAGACAAAAAACGAAAAAAATGAGTCACTATGTTGTACACCTGAAGCTAATATAATATTGCAATCAACTATATTTCCATAAGAAAAGCAAGTAAATTTTGTGACCATTAATGTCACCATTTTTTTAATATAATGAAAATATCGCACCAAAAAAAAAAAAAATCTCAAAACAAAGAGACATGAACTCTGGTGAGAAATAGTAGGAAAACAGAATAAGGTAAAATATGGCATGGCTGAACTTTGATAAGAAATGGGGGAAAAAACAATGCCATCCTAGAAATGAGGTCCGTGTGCAAAGCCAAATCAGTAAATACTGCTGCAAATATAGTAAAGATATGGAAGGCAGGATTGGGAAGAGGAAGAGAATAAGATAAAAAATGAATAAGTTAATTAGAGAAAAATCATATATATGGAGGAGAAATGACATTCCATCATCTACAAAATTGATGTTCATAAAAAAGAAATCTAATATAATGGTATAGAAAAATTAAAAGCTTTGGTTTAAGAAATGTATCCAGAAGCTTAAAAATACTAAAACATGGATCCACAGGACACAGGCTATCTCAGGGAAAAATGCATACAAAATTTCTGACACCAAGGTACTTCTGAGTTTAGCTCCTATTTTCATATCTTTTGTATCTGGTGTAGAGGAAAGAGATGTCACCAAAAGCTGATAGTTGAAGTCCAAAAATAATCAAAGGAAAAATGTAAACTAAGAAAAGCATTTCTGGAGTTCCTGTCATGGCTCAAAGGTTAATGAATCTGACTGGCATCCATGAGGTCACAGGTTCAATCCCTGGCCTTGCTGAATGGGTTAAGGATCTGCTGTTGCCATGAGCTGTAGTGTAGACTGGCAGCTATAGCTCCGATTGGACCCCTAGCCTGGGAACCTCTATATGTGGCAGGTGCAGCCCTAAAGAGGAAAAAAGAAAAGAAAAGAAAAAAGAAAAGCACTTCTATTAATTAAAATCAGGTACAGAGAGAAACAACCTAAGGTGAGAAAACATAGACATATAATTATTTTATTATTAGTAACAGTAACTAGTCAATAGACTCTACATTAAAAAGTAGAGAACTGGAGTTCTCATTGTGGCTCAGTGGGTTAAGGACCCAACGTTACCTCTGCGAGGATGCAGATTGGGTTTCTGGTCTCACTTAATTCATTTAAGAATCCGGTATTGCCACAAACTGTGTTATAGGTCTAGGTTGCAGATGCACCTCAAATCTGGTATTTCTTTGTCTGTGGCCCTCAGCTGCAGCTCCAATTCAACCCCTAGCCTAGGAACTTCCACATGCCACAAGTGCAGCCATTAAAAAAAAAAGAGAGAGAGAGAGAATTAAGTTCATTTTATAAATTTACATTTAGGAATGTTATTTTCAGGAAAAAGCCAAAATAACTAAAAATAAATAATTTAAAAAATTAACTATAAATTACACAAAACAAGAAAGCAGCAAAATAAATTCAAACTATTATTGAAATTTTAAAAAACAAGCAAAAATATAAAAACATAAAAACAAAAAAGTGCAATAATATGATAAAATATAAAACACCAAACATATCTTTTATATATTAGTGGACTAAATCCACCTGTTAGTTTGACCATGGAGATTTCTAAAACTAATCAGGAAGGTAAAAAATAAAAAGATGGACATATGTGTATGTGGATACACATACTCATACACATATCCGTAAGGCAAATGAAAACAAAACAAATACCATAACCATTTTTTGTTGTTGTTGTTGCTCCTTTTTAGGCCCACATCTGATGCAAATGGAGGTCCCCAGACTAGGAGTCAAATTGGAGCTACCGCTGACAGCTTACACCACAGCCACATCAACACATGATCCAAGCAGTATCTGTAACCTACACCATAGCTCACAGCAATGCTGGATCCCCAACCCACTGAGCAAGGCCAGGGATCAAACCCACCACCTCATGGATACTAGTCAGATTTATTTCCATTGTGCCACAATGGGAACTCTGCCATAACCATTTTTAATTGAGGTAAACATATTAAAAAGCATAAACTATGAAAAATAGCATGCTCTATAAGAAAATGTGCATGATTCATGATGCACAAGTACAGTCATGATCAAATAACACAGCAGAAATATTCACAAAATTAAAACTACAGGCGCACTTCATTTTAATTGCACTGCCCTTCATTGCACTTTGTAGATACTACATTTTTGACAAACAAGTTTCACGGTAACCGCATGGCACAAGTCTATCAGTGCCACTTTTCCAGAAGCATTTGCTCATTTCATGTCTCTGTGTGACATTTTAGCAACTCATAAAATTTCAAACTTTTTCATTATTATTATTATATTTTTATGGTGATCTGTGATCATTGATCTTTAATGTTATCATTGTAATTGTTTTGATGTGCTATGAACTGTGCCCATACAAAACAATTAATTTAGTTGATAAGTTGTGTGTGTGTTCTGACAGCTCCGTAACTGTTCTCTGTCCTTTCCTTCTCCTCAGGCTTTCCCTGAGACACAATATTGAAATTAGGCAAGTTAATAATTGTACAATTGGAGTTATTCTGTGGCATAGTGGGTTAAAAAATCCAACGTTTTCACTGCAGTGGTTTGGGTTGCTGCTGTGGTTTGAGCCAGATCTGACCCACATCTGTGAGCTACACCACAGCTGATGGCAATGCTGGATCCCTGACCCAATGAATGAAGCCAGGGATTGAACCCGCATGCTCATGGATACTAGTTGGATTTGTTTCTGCTGCCCCACAACAGGAACTCCCTAGGCTAACCCTCTTCTTAGGAGCTAATACAGCTACTAAGTTGAAGCCAATCCTCCCTTGCCATTTCAAAAGTTCTAGAGTTCTTCAGAAATATGCCAAATAAACTCTGCCTGTGCTCCATAAATAGAAAAAGGTATGTTTACTGAATATCATAAGCCCATTTTTGAGACATACTCCTGTGGAAAAAAATATTCCTTTCAAAATATTACTGCCTATTGACAATGCACCTGGTCATCCAAGAGCTCTGACGGAGATATACAACGAGATTAATGTTGTTTACATGCCTGTTGGCGTGACATCCATTCTGCAATCCACAGATCAAGGAGCAATTTACTCCTTATTTAAGAAATATATTTCATAGGCTAAAGTTGCCATAGATAGTGATTCCTCTGAGGGATCAGGGCAAAGTAAATTGAAAACCTTCTGGCAATGATCCACCATAATAAATGCCTTTAATTACATTTGTAATTCATGGGAGAAGTTCAAAATATTAATAGGAGTTTGGAAGAAGTTGATTCCAGCCCTCATGAATAACTCTAAGGGGCTCAAGTCTTCAGCTGATGAAGTAACTGAAAATGTGGTGGAAATAGCAAAAGAACTAGAATGAGAAGTGGAGCCTAAAGATATGACAGAATTGCTGTAATTTCATAATATAACTTCAATGGATGAGGAGTTGCTTATTATGAGTAAGAAAAAAAAATGGTTTCTTGAGGTGGAACCTACTGTTGGTGTGAACATTTTTGAAATGACAACAAAGGATTTAGAATATTACATAAACTGTTGATAAAACAGAGGCAGGATGTGAGAGGATTCACTTCTATATTGAAAGCAGTTCTACTGTGTGTAAAATACTATCAAACAGCATTGCGTGGTACTGAAGCCATTCATGAAAACATTCATGAAAGAGTCATTCAAAGTTTATTGTTGTTTTATTTAAGGAGTTAACACAGCAACTTCAACCTTCAGCAACAACCACCCTGATCAGTCAGCAGCCATCAGCATCAAGGGAAGACTGTCCACTAGTAAAAAGATTACAACTCATTGAAGGCTCCAATAATGGTTAGAATTTTTTAGTAATAAAATATTATTTAATCAAGGTGTGTACTTTTTTTAGACATAAAGTTGTATGCTTAATAAACTAGAGTATAATATAAACAAAAATTTTTATTAACTGATAAGCCAAAAAATTCATCTGACCCTATATTGAAATATTCACTTTATTGTGGTAGTCTAGAAATGAACCAGCATCATCTTCAAGGTATTGTCTATAGGATATAAAAGGAGAAATAGTCAAGTGCATTAGTCATAAGGAATTTTAATTTGCTTCTCTCATCATTGATGTATCTAATGGACAGGTAAAAAGTATGGAAATCACAAAGAGTACAATTAATAATGTTGCATGCAATCACTGTGTTTTCAACCCCTGTATCATAAAAAGAAAAAAAACTGTTAACTGCTTTTTAGAACTGAAATATTAAGAAAATTTGTCTATTTAGTAGGCAAAAAGAATTCAACCAAATTCCAAAAGTAGAAATAATGAAGGCAATATATTTTGGATCACAAAACAATAAAACTAGAAATTAATAACAAAATGAGAAAAGAAAACATACCACCTAGCTTAAAAAATTGTTGAATCCAAAATGGAAATTAAAAAAATCAACTACAAATCATCTAGAAAATAATAAAAAGGAAATTAACTTGTATTGCAAAATAATGTGATAACATTTACTCAAAGGGACAGTGTCTTAAATATTAACATTTGAAAAAAGAAAATAAAAACAAAGTATCCAATTCAAGAAGCTGAAAAAAAAAGGAAACCAACATAATGACATCAGCTGTTAAAAATAAAGTATAAATTAATGAAAGTGATTGCACAAAGTAATTCTTTGTAAAAAAACTTTCAACAGGCTATTAAATTAATCAAGAGGAAAGGTGATAAAAGAAAAGGAGCATGTAAAAGCACAAAATGATAAATCATTAACAGAAAATGACTCAAAGACAAGATTAGAAGCTACTTCCCTCACATGTATTCAAAAGCCTATATGAAATGGATGACGTTCTAGGAGAATATAAATTATGGAAACTCATCTCATTGTATTACCTACCCTCAGGACATTAGCCATTGAATTTATTCTATACCAAGTCACTAAAATGCCTCACTTTTTAAAAAATTCCAAGTTAATACAACACATATTTCAAAATCCCCATTTTGGAAATTTAGAAAGTGAATAGTACCTAACCCCTCAACAACTATCTCAGAGAGAATATTTCCAAGACACACAATCTTTACTTTTACCAAAGCCTGCAGCAAAACTTTAGTAGCATCTGAGGGAAGGAGAGTAGCTTGACATCATCTTTGTTTCAACCTTGCCAAGATGCCAGTCAGTTTAAGCAAATCATTCAGGATCTAAAGACTGTGAACTTAAATTCAATTGAGAAAAAGCTCTCCACAGAAATTTAATCTAGACTGTAAATATTTATCACACTATATTTACTACACATACTGTCACTTCTTTCAAAGAGTATCATCTGAAATATTGACATATTCACAGCATTGTAGAGCATTTACAGCGGTGGCAGTTTCAGTCATCTGCTCTTATTTCAAGTTCCTTTCTTTCACATGTGGCACATCCAAAATTTTATAATTTCTATTGCTGCCAGCAATGGAATTGTCAGCTACTGATAATTAAAACCTAAAACCTTACTAATGCTTTGATAGAATATCAAAAATTCAGCTGGCTTATAGGTTTTCATTTGAGCATTTGTTATTTCCTCTGTCTGTATGTGCATGCCTGTACATTAGCAGAAATGGAGAGGGCTTAAGTTATGGCAACCTGAAGGATGGAAGTGTAAATATGAGATACCTCTGTTCTTAAAAAAAAACAAAATAATGCCCTTCAGTCATTTCTACCTACTCAGTCTCCTGCCTTCCACCAATGTGCTTACCATTTCTCATGTCTTCTCAGCTCTCTCTTATTCATAAATTCCTAAAGAGGTTTGTAATTGTTAAGTCTGTTCAGATAACAAAGAAAACATTGAAAAGGAGAGATCTGCAGGGAAAGGAAATAATATAAGCTTCAAGAAGGTAGAGATTATTGTCAGTTTTTTTACTAAATTGTCACAATTCTGAAAACATAACCTTGGTAAATATCTATTGAGCTAAAGAACAAAGAACAGGACATGAGGAAGGGGTGGATGGCAGAAATAAGGATGAAATTAAGGTGATTTCCAGTTATAACCAAGCTGTTCCCTAAATCCAAAATCCTTAGTGATTGTCCATGACTAAGACCATAGAATTTGGACTCTTTCTTCCACCCTGATCAGGCTCCAACTTCCATTTTCAATTTTATCTGGCAATTTATTAGGGTACCTATACATATAACAAGCTCATTCATCATTGCTCACATTGTTTCAACTAAGCCCTACAAATATTTAAGACACAGCTCAATTTTTTCCCCTCTTTTCCTTTCCTAAAGCTCTTCTGTATTCTCTCTACTCATCCATTCCTCAACACAATGTGATTGCTTTTTTATGTGAATCTCCATTTTCCTCCATTCTTACTTTACTCTAGACTCTTGGAACATTTAGCCTTAAATTATATTCATCTATAATTTCGTCTTTTCTCATTGTCAAATGGTTATCACCCTTTTGTTGCTCAAAAATTATACATCAAACAGATGATGTTCACATGTGCAATACTATGTCATTGGGCTCTGTCATTCTATTTCTTTCTCTACCACTCTGGAAAACAAATTGAGATGGAGGGGAAAGGTAGAGAATTGACAGGAATGAGGTTGAATTTATATCCTGTTATTTTAAGTAATTCGAGATTACATTACTCTAAATAATATTAGTCACAAATCACTGTAAGTTATCCCACAATTGATGATTAACATCCAATACTCTTTAAGATATTTAAAAGGCATTTTTATATTCTCAGTTTTTTTCTGTATTACCTAACATTGTACCATAAATAGAAAAGCAAATGAGCCTCATTTTTTAGGAGGCATAGCAGAACATCCAGTGGGTCATGTACCTGTAACTGAGGCAGTAGGTTTCTTATCTTCAGCCTCATAATGAGTCCTGTAACACTCTGGTGAAAGTAAGAGCATCAGTTAGCTTTCTTCAATCAAGGCATCTCAGGTAATTAGTGAATATTAGAACTCTTCCTCTCCCCATTGTTAGAAATGGCAAGGGAAGAAGGAGGAAGAGACAGGAGCAATGAGATCTCAAGCAGGTTTATCAACCAACGGTGTGGCTGGGAGCACTGAGCAGAGAGAACTCAGGCTCCCTGCAGCTTAGGGAACAGCTAGTTATATAGGGAAAGAGGTAGTTTCTATTTTTAGCACAGGTTCTTGATGGAATATGAAACAGGGAAGATATGTTATGTTGTTACAATTTAACAGTTTTCCCAGCTATTCTTGACTTGTAGCTTTGTGTTTCATTTTGTACAGTTACCACCTAACACCTGGCACTGAAGAGCCCTAAGTTGCCTGACATTGTATGTTTCACCTCAAGTCAAGAAAGTAGCTGAAAACCAAGTACACATGCTACCCACCCTCTATTTTTTAATACCTTCTTATCTCTTCCCATTGAGAACTAATGAAATAATTTTTATTAATGGAAATGGACTATATACTTCAAGAATAATAGGAAAGGGAAAAAGTTGGGAATAAATGTGCACATACCAAATGAAATGACTTAAAATAATTAAATCAAATGAGAAAGACATTTCTCATTATAAGAATTGCCTGGCACAAATGAACCTACCTATGAAACAGAAGTAGATAAGCAGACATAGAGAACAGACTTGTGTTTGCCAAAGGGGAGTGGGGAGGGAGTGGAGTGGATGTGGAATTTGGGATTAGTAGATGCAAACTATTACATTTATAATAGAAAAGCAAAGAAATCCTCCTGTACAACACAGGGAATTATATCCAATCTCTTGGGATAGAACATGATGGAAGATAGTTTGAGGAAAAAGAATATATATATATATGACCAGGTGACTATGCTGTACACCAGAAATTGGCACAATACTGTAAATTGTTATACTTTAATTTAAAAAATAAAAAAATATAAAAAGAGCTGCCTGAAAATGAAACTGTTATATAATGAAGTTACCAGAAATACAGGAATTAGATAATTTTCTCTTTTTTTTTTTTCTTTTTTAGGACTGGACCTGCAGCATATGGAAGTTCCTGGAATAGGGGTTAAATTGGAGCTGCAGCTACTGGCTTATGCCACAGCCTCAGCAATAGCAACACCAGATCTGAGCCACGTGGCATCTGTGGCCTATGCCATAGCTTGCAGTAATGCCAGATCTTTAACCCACTGAACAAGGCCAGGAATCAAACCTGCATCTTCATGGATAGTCATCAGGTTATTCACTGAGCCATAATGAGAATGCCTAGATAATTTTCTAAGTGCTATCGTAATACTCTAAAATTAATGTTATCATTGCACTCTGCACATTTTATTATATATGCTGGTATGTCTGTCTGACTTCCCACTCAACTATAAACTCACTGAGGACCAGACCATATTTTAACTAGCTCACCAGAGCCTGGATCAGAAGAGGTACTTGATAAATATATTTTGAATGACTATATGAATTAATGTTAACATTTGGAGAGGATTTTTGTATTTGATTACTAACAGAGTAGTATTTCTGCATCCAATTCTAAAGATTTGTGCATCTGTGATTTCGTATGAAGATTATTCTAGAATTATTTTGCCTCTGCTAAATCTCTGAAGAAACAAAAGACCAAAACTCTGGCAGATGGTAACCAGACTTTAGGGGGTGATCACTTTGTAATGCAGGCAGGTGTCAGCTTATAACATTGTCCACATTTAACTTATACAATAAAAAATACTGGTGCTAATACTTAAAAGTAAAGTGACAAAGAAAAATAGCACAACCACACTGTTAAAAAAACAATACAATGTTCTCCATTAACAAAGGAGAACATTTCACTTCTTAAAATTGGTAATGGGAAACAACAAATTTCTTCCCTAACACCAAAGTAATCAAAGAGGGAAAGGAAAGAAAATCA
Organism: Sus scrofa; assembly: GCF_054392235.1. NCBI lineage: Eukaryota > Metazoa > Chordata > Mammalia > Artiodactyla > Suidae > Sus > Sus scrofa. Next base: position 54,372,554 of record NC_139386.1, read on the forward strand.
AAGATTTTATATCCTAGGTGGGCTATAACTAAAAATGTTCACATTCACTGTATAAGTTTTTGGTGTGACAATTCACTGTCTTTGTAAAACTAGTAGAGAAAATTCAAGAAGTATCCCCACTGTAATCATTAACAAAACATATTTGAAAGTTATTGAAAATTTAAATCTTTAAATTTGTTTGAATATTTGAGAAATTATTTTTTAACTTTTTTATGATTTTTTTTCTACTGTACAGCATGGGGACCCAGTTACACTCACATGTACACATTCTTTTTTCTCACATTATCATGCTCCATCATAAGTGACTAGACAGAGTTCCCAGTGCAACACAGCAGGATTTCATTGCTAATCCATCCTGAAGGCAACAGTCTGCATCTATTTGCCCCAGGCTCCAAGTCCATGCCACTACTTCTCCTTCCCCCTTGGCAACCACAAGTCTGTTCTCCAAGTTCATGACTTACTTTTCTGTGGAAAGGTTCATTTGTGCCATATATTAGATTCCAGATATAAGTGATTTCATATGGTATTTGTCTTCTCTTTCTGACTTACGTCACTCAGTGTGGGAGTCTCTAGTTCCATCCATGTTGCTGCAAATGGCATTATTTCGTTCTGTTTTATGGCTGAGTAGTATTCCCTTGTGTATATATACCACTTCTTCCTAATCCAATCACCTGTCAGTGGACATTTGGGTTGTTTGCACGTCTTGGCTATTGTGAATAGAGCTGCAATGAACATGCGGGAGCATGTGTCTTTCTTCTTTAAGGAGAGTTTTTTCCGGATATATGCCCAAGAGTGGGATTGCTGGGTCATATGGTAGTTACATGTATAGATTTCTACGGTAGCTCCATACTGTTCTCCATGGTGGTTGTGCCAGCTTATATTCCCACCAGCAGTGCAGGAGGGTTCCCTTTTCTCCACACCCCCACCAGCATTTGTTCTTTGTGGACATATTGATGATGACCATTCTGACTGCTGTGAGCTGGTATCTCGTGGCCGTTTTGATTTGCATTTCGCTAATAATCAGGGATGTGGAGCATTGTTTCAAGTGCTTGTTGGCCATCTGTACATCTTCCTTGGAGAAATGTCTATTCAGGTCTTTTGCCCATTTTTCCATTGGGTTGTTGGCTTTTTTGCTGTTGAGGTGTATAAGTTGTTTGTATATTTTAGAGAGTAAGCCCTTGTCCGTCGCATCGTTTGAAACTATCTTCTCCCATTCTGTAAGTTGTCTTTTTGGTTTCTTTTGGGTTTCCTTTGTTGTGCAGAAGCTTGTCAGTTTGATGAGGTCCCATTGGTTTCTTTTTGCTTTTATTTCTGTTGCTTTGGGAGACTGACCTGAGAAAATATTCGTAAGGTCGAGGTCAGGGAATCTTCTGCCTATGTTCTCTTCCAGGAGTTTGATGGTGTCTTGTCTTGTACCTAAGTCTTTCAGCTGTTTTGAGTTTATTTTTGTGCATGATGCGACGGTGTCTTCTAGTTTCATTGATGTGCATGCAGCTGTCCAGGTTTCCCAGGAATACTTGCTGAAGAGACTCTCTTTTCCCCATGTTATGTTCTCGCCTCCTTTGTCAAAGATTAATTGACCATAGGTGTCTGGGTTTCTTTCTGGGTGCTCTACTCTGTTCCATTGGTCTGTATGTCTGTTTTGGTACCAGTCCCACCCTGTCTTGATGACTATGGTTTTGTAATAGTGCCTGAAGTCTGGAAGAGTTATGTCCCCTGCTTGGTTTTTGTTCCTCAGGACTGCTTTGGCAATTCTGGGTCTTTTGTGGTTCCATATAAATTTTTGGATTGTTTGTTCTCATTCTGTGAAGAATGTCCTGGGTAATTTGATAGGGATTACATTGAATCTGTAGATCACTCTGGGTAGTAAGGCCATTTTTATAATATTAATTTTTCCAATCCAGGAGCATGGAAGGTCTGTCCATTTCTTTACATCTTTAATTTCTTTGATTAATGTTTTATCGTTCTTGGCATATAAGTCTTTCACCTCCTTGGTCAGGTGTATTCCCAGGTATTTGATTTTTTGGGGTGTGCTTTTAAAGGGTATTGTATCTTTGTATTCCTCTTCTAACATTTCATTGTTAGTATACAGAAATGTGACGGTTTTCTGAATGTTAATCTTATATCCTGCTGCTTTGGTGAATTTGTTGATCAGTTCAAGCAGTTTTTGGGTTGAATCCTTAGGGTTTTCTATATGCAGTATCATGTCATCTGCATACAGTGACAGTTTTCCCTCTTCTCTTCCGATTTGGATGCCTTTTATTTCTTTTGTCTGATTGCTGTGGCTAGGACTTCCATGACTATGTTGAATAATGGTGGTGAGAGTGGGCATCCCTGTCTTGTTCTAGATTTTAGTGGGAAGGCTTTCAGCTTTTATCCATTGAGTATTATATTTGCTGTGGGTTTGTCATAAATGGGTTTGATTATGTTAAGGTATGTTCCCTCTATACCCACTTTGGTGAGAGTTTTGATGATGACTGGATGTTGGACTTTGTCAAAGGCTTTTTCTGCATCTATTGAGATGATCATGTGGTTTTGGACTTTTCTTTTGTTAATGTGGTGTATGATGTTGATTGATTTGCCTACGTTGAATCATCCTTGCGTACCTGGGATGAATCCCACCTGGTCATGGTGTATAATCTTTTTGATATGTTGTTGGATTCATTTGGTTAAAATTTTCTTGAGAATTTTTGCATCTATATTCATCAAAGATATTGGCTGATAGTTTTCTTTTTTTGTGGTATCTTTGGTTTTGGAATTAGGGTGATGGTGGTGTCATAGAATGTTTTTGTGGGTGTTCCTTCTTCTTCAACCGTTTGAAAAAGTTTAAGGAGGATGGGTATAAGTGCCTCTTTGTATGCTTGGTAGAATTCACCTGTGAAGCCCTCTCGTCCTGGAGTTTTATTTGTGGGGAGTGTTTTTATGACATATTCAATTTCATTTCCAGTGATCGGTCTGTTCAGTCGATCTAGTTCTTCTTGATTCAGTTTTGGCAGGCTGTAAGTCTCTAGAAAGTTGTCCATTTCTTCCAGGTTGTCAAATTTGTTGGTATACAATTGTTCATAGTATTCTCTCATGACATTTTGTGTTTCTGTACTATCCATTGTGACTTCTCCTTTTTCATTTCTAATTTTGCTCACTTGGGTTTTTTCTCTCCACTTCTTGGTGAGTCTAGCCAGAGATTTGTTAATTTTGTTTACCTTTTCAAAGAACCAGCTCTTGGTTTTATTGATTTCTTCTATTGTTTTTATAATCTCTATTTTATTGTTTTCCTCTCTGATATCTATACTTTCCTTCCTTCTGATGACTTTAGGTTTTTTTTGTTTTTCTAATTCATTTGGGTCATGGGTTAAGTTGTTGATTTGATATTTTTCTTCTTTTTTGAGGAAGGCCCGTATTGCTATGAACTTCCCTCTGAGTACTGCTTTTGTGGCATCCCATAAATTTTAAGTGGATGTGTTTTCAGTATGATTTGTCTCGAGGTATTTTTTAATTTCCTTCTTGATTTCCTTATTGACCCATTGGATTTTTAGTGGCATGTTGTTTAGTTTCCATGTAGTCCATTTTTTCTCATTTCATTTCCTGTTTTGACTTCTAGTTTCATGCCATTGTGGTCAAAGAAGATACTTCAAATAATTTCTATACTCTTAAATTTGTTGAGGGTAGCTTTGTGCCCCAATATGTGATCAATTCTTGAGAATGTTCCATGTGTACTTAAGAAGAACGTATATTCTGATTTTTTTGGATGTAATGTCCTGAAAATGTCAATTAAGTCTAACTTTTCTATTGTGTCCTTTAGGATCTCTGTTTTTACTTATTTTCTGTCTAGAGGATCAGTCCATTGATGTCAGTGAGGTGTTAAAGTCTCCTACTATGATTGTAATCCATCGATTTCTCCTTTTATGTCTGTTAGTATTTGTTGTAGGTATCTGGGTAATCCTATATTGGGGCATATATATTGACAATTATAATATCCTCTTCTTGAATGGATCCTTTAACCATTAAATAGTGTCCTTCTTTGTCTTTATTTATGGTCTTTGTTTTAAAGTCTATTTTGTCTGATATGAATATTGCTACTCCTGTTTTCCTTCTTGTCCATTGGCATGAAATATCTTTTCCCGTCCCCTCACTTTCAATCTATTTGTGTCCTCTGCCTTAAGATGAGTTTCTTGTAGGCAGAAGATTAAGGTTTTTGTTTTTTATCCAATCTGCCCCTCTATGTCCTTTGATTGGAGCATTCAGTCCATTGACATTTAAGATTGATTATTTATTGCCATTTTAAAACTTGTTTTCCAGTTGATTCTATGTTTCTCTTTTCTTCTTTTCTTTTTTTTTGGTTGGATGATTTCCATTTATTTCATGCTTGAGTACTTTTCTTTTCAGTTTTTGTGAATGTAATATTTGGATTTTGATTTGTGGTTTGCCCTGTTTTTTAAGTATGTTAAACCCTTCCTATATCGGCTCGTTTTAACCTGACAGTCTTATAGGTGCAAACACATCTTTAAAATAAAATGAGAAACTATATTTTGTTACTTCCCTTGCCCACATTGAATGATTTTGATGTCTTTTTTTTTGTAAACATCTTTATGTTTAGATCTGTTTATTATGTTTATTTAAGTGACTGATTTCCAATTGTGACTTCCTCCATCCTAGATCTTCCTTTTTTTTTAATTTAGAGGAGCCCTTTCAGTATTTATTTTAGAATGGTTTTAGTATTGCTGTACCCTTTTAGCTTTTGTTGTTGGAGAAATTCCTTATTTCCCCTTCTATCTTAAATGATATTCTTGCTGGATAGAGTATTCTAGGTTGCCAGTTTTTTCCTTTCAGAGCTTTAAATACATCTTGCCACTCCCTCCTGGCCTGTACTGTTTCTGTAGAGAAATCAGCTGATAGCCTTATTGTGGTTCGCTAATTAAGGCTTTTGTTTTCTCTTGCTGACTTTAGAATACTCTCTTTATCTTTAACTTCTGCCATTTGTATTATAAAATGTCTTGGTGTGGGCCTGTTTCAGCTCAACTTGTTTGGGGGTCCTCTGTTCTTCCTGTATCTTGATATCAGTATCCTTTAGATTTGGGAAGTTTCCAGCAATAATTTCTTCAAATATATTTTCCATCGCCTTATCTTTTTCTTCTCCTTCTGGAATTCCTATTATGCATAGATTGGCCCACTTTATGTTATCCCATAGGTCACTTATATTGCTTTCATGTTTTTTCATTTGGTTTTCTCTCTGCTGTTCTGATTGGGTGATTTCCATTATTCTATCTTCGACATTACTAATTCATTCCTCTGCATTTTTCATTCCAGTCGTTATTGCCTTTAGCTCCATTTATGTCTCTTCAAATCAATTTTCCTCTTTTTCTTGGCTCCTCCTTATATTTTCTACTTCCTTTCTGAGGGAATCTGCATTACTGCACTATTCATATCCTCTCTTAATTCCTTCAGTATTTTCACTATCTCCCTTTTGAACTCAAGGTCTGTCAGACTGCATAGGTCTGTTTCATTTTTAACTGCTTTAGGTGAATTCTCCAGTTGCTTTAACTGGGAAGGGTTTCTGAGCTTCTTCATCTTGCTTGTGTTTTTCTTTTTCTGCAAATTTGGGGATGCCAAACTGTAGTTTGCCACAGTCCAGGGAAGGCTGGTGAGCAGCTTCCCATGGGCAGGGGGCCCAGAGTGCAGCAGGCTGGCAAGTGGCTTCCTGCTGGTGGGGGAACCCAGTTTGTGGCAAGTGGCAAGTGGCTTCTGGCCATGGGGGCAGGTGTTGTGCCAGGGATGCTCCACCCCCTGGGAGCCTGCAGGCAACCACACACACTGGGGCTCAAGGAGTTTTCTATGGTGGCCCACCCATTCTCCTCTCCCCTCCCCAACAATGGTGCCTTGTCTCTCCTTCATGTCCAGACCTTCTCCCATGTTCTCTCTGCCATGGCTTTCCACTCCCCAGCTCCTAGCATGTTGCTCCCCTTGCCTGCAGTGCACTGCTCCCTATCCTTTTAGGCCATCTCCACACTGCCAACCCCAGCCCACTCCCAGGGACTGATCCAGAGCCTAAGTCTCAGCACCCAGCCCCCACCCAAGCATATCAGGCTGTGGTGTCTGTGCCAGTGGTTCAAATGATCTGTGCATCTCTCACTCTGCTTTTCCATTCTCAGACCTGCTGCTGTGCTTTTCTTGGCATCTTGGAGAACCCTCCGACTCCATCAGTTAGGTGACTTCCCAGGGTGTGGGTTCCCTTTCTCCTTCAGAGCTCCCTCTTGGGAATGCTAGTTCCATTCTGATTCCTTTTCTCTCTCTCTCTTTTTTCTTTTGTTCTACCCAGTTATGTCAAGAATTTCTTGCCCTGGAGTTACCATCATGGTTCAGTGATTAATGAATCCGACTAGGAACCATGAGGTTGCAGGTTCAATCCCTGGCCTCTTTCAGTGGGTTAAGGATCTGGTGTTGCTGTGAGCTGTGGTGTAGCTCACAGACGTGGCTCGGATCCTGCATTGCTGTGGCTCTGGCATAGACCAGCAGCTACTGCTCTGGTTAGACCCCCTAGCCTGGGAACCTCTATATGCCATGGGAGCGGCCCTAGAAAAGGAAAAAAGACAAAAAAAAAAATTCTTGCCCTTTTTGGAGGTTTAAGTTCTTCTGCCAGCATTCAGTTAATGTTCTGTGAGAGTCATTTTACGTGTAGATATGTTTTTTTGATGTTTGTAGGAGAGGGTGAGTGCATCCTTTTACTCTTCCACCATCTTACCTCTAAGAAATAATTTAAAGTTCATTGAACTTTGAAGTATTAATCTCTACTGCTCATCACTGAGGATATTTTATGAAGGATGTGACAGATTCTAAGCCCTAGGGTCAAGAGAAGAGGACTGACTGGGAAAGTGACATGAAGGAACTTTCTTGACTGGCAAACCCCACTGCTTTCTGGGGGGACAATAGGATGGAATCCAGGTGCTAAGGTAAGGTCACACCTCTTCTTTTGTGCTTAGCATAGTTTCGCTTGCCTACAGAAGGCCATGTGCAGAGGCCTCACCCCAAATAGTCCAGATTCGAGTTCTCAGTGCAGAACCATGGCTTTCAACATCCCCTTTTGAGAAGCCCAACGGAGAAGCACCACGCTAACACCTCAGTTTGAGATGGCAGCAGTGGGCTCTAAATCTTTAAATTTTATGGAATTCAATTTTTATCCCTTGTAGATAACCACAATTATTGATGACCATCTGAATGCCTTTAACTTGCTCTTTATTTTTCCTTCAAAAAATATTATTTTTCTCACTCTCTCTGTAGTGAAGATAACTCAAGAAGAAAATCAACAACTATATTCTTCCTATAGAGTTTTTCCTGGGTTTTTAATAGAATAGAGCATCTTCATAGTTTGTTGTTCAACATGATGTGGGACATTTACAACCTATAAGCTAATATCTTACTGATCATAATTTCAGTCTTTCAGGAGTTCCTGTGGTGGTACAGTGGTTAACGAATCCAACTAGGAAACATGAGGTTGCGGGTTCAATCCCTGGCCTTGTTCAGCGGGTTAAGAATCCGGTGTTGCCGTGAGCTGTGGTTGTAGTTCGCAGACGCGACTCGGATCTGGCGTTGCGTGGCTCTGGTGAAGGTCAGGGTCTACAACTCCAATTGGACCCCTAGCCTGCGAACGTTCATATGCTGCGGAGAGTGGCCCTAAAAAAAAAAGACAAAAGAAAAATAATAATAATTTCAGTCTTTCATTCATTGTCTTTGATTACCTCCAGGGAAAAGTTTGTTGAGCTCATATATGAGTTTAATTTTTTCCAGCATATGTTCATAGGTAACTTAAAAGTATTATTACTCACCTTGCTAGATAGATACACATTTTGTATACAGAAATTCTGTATTCTGGGGAGTTCCTGTTGTGGCCCAGAAGGTTACAACAAGTATCCGTGAGGATGTGTGTTCAATCTCAGGCCTAGCTCAGTGGGTTAAAGATCTTGCATTGCCCTTAGCTGTGGTATGGGTTACAGATTGCTGTGGCCGTAACATAGGGTGACAGCTGCAGCTCTGATTTGACACCTAGCCTAGGAACTTCCATCTGCCACAGGTGTGGCTCTAAAAGAAATAAAAAGAAAAAGAAAAAAAATGATTTCCCTGAAAAATATTAATAGAAGGAATCTTTTTTTATTTATGTATTTTTTTTTTTTTTGCTGCACCCATGGCATATGGAAGTTCCTGAGCCAGGAATCAAATCTGAGCCACAGCTGTGACCTTTGCCAAAGCTGTGACAAGGCCAGATCCTTAACCTGCTGTGCCACAGTGGGAACTCCTAATAGATGGAATGTTGATAACAATCTTCCATTGTTCCACATTAATTTTAGTTGTGAATTAATTTATTTTTATGTGTCTTTTCAGGATTGACTTACAATTTTTTTTTAATGCAGGTTTAACCTTGAGCACAAATCCACCAACATATATAATATAAGAGATGTCCTATTCTTTCTTTAATGGACTTGGAAAGTGTATGGCTTTGGTCATTTTGAAAAAAAAAGGAAATGTCCTCATCCACTCTTTAAAAACTTAAGACAGAAGATTTACTTTCATTTACATAGTACTCTATGAATGATAGATTTAAATATTTCCTCCATGTAAGAACATCAAATGTTTTGAGACAGTAAAGTCCATGATTTCTTTACCAACATAAGAAGATTTTTAAAAGTCCTTTTCTTTCATTATGTAACTTTCCTCAAACTAAGTCTACTTATTATAGTTGCATTAAACCAAGGCAGAAACATTTGGTTGGTGTGATTGCCATCATAATAAAACACATGAGGAATAACAGAAAATGAAAAGTCTAACCGTGTTCTTATGTCTGGTTATGATCATTCATCTTCCAAAAGCTTAAATCTAACCCACAGCATAAACATTTTTCCTTAAAATAAATGTTCAATTAAAAATCTCTTTAATTGCTCTTAATTTTTCATTTTCTATTTTTCCAGTATCATTTATTTACAAACTATAATAAATGTGCATTATTTTTAATGAAAAAATTTGTAAGATAAATAAAATTAATGCTGTGTGATTTATCTAATGTTAATTAAAATATAACCAAAGTTGTTAATTATAACTAAACATTAAAGTAGCTTTATAATTATAATTTTATGGGCAATAAAAGGAAAAATAAGGTAACTAGGATAAACTGAAATGCTTCAAATGGTTGCTAAGTTCTTCTCAAACAATTATTTAGAAACTAAAATTTTCTTCCTCAAAGGATGCAATAAAACAACCCATTTTTAAAGTGCCTATGCTTAAAAAGTTGGTTTGCAATACATCCTTGGTAAATATCATAAATCTTAGAAAATATTCATAGTGTTTGGTAACTAGTCTTAAAGTATCTGAAATTATGAAAACAAGCAAATATTTCTAGATGCAAAACAAATAATAAATAGAGAGTTAGAAAAGATTTTGTAAATACAAACTGATTCATATCCAAATAAGAAAAAAAATATTGTACAACACAGTCTCTGAAAATCAGACTCCTGGGATTATAGGCACCTAATTTTTTAAATCCTTTTTACTGCTAGTATTATATAAATTATGGATAGACAGAAAAAAATGGAACAAAAATTCTTAAATTGAATCTAGGTTTGCACAGACAAAACTAAAAAAACTAATTAGAAATGAATTTTGAACTGAAATATTTTATAAAAGTTTGTCAAATCAGTTCTATTCATTTCTATAAATAGAACTTCATATCTACACTACAATATAATCCTGTCACACACAAAAAAAATTATCTATGAAGAAGGAGTTCCCATTGTGGCTTTGTGGTAATGAACGTGACTAGTATCCATAAGGAAGACACAAGTTCAATCCCTGTCCTCACTCAGTGGGTTAAGTATCTGGCATTTCAGTAAGCTACAGTGTAGGTCACAGATGTGGCTTGGATCCAGTGTTGCTCTGGCTGTGGCGTAGGCTAGCAGCTGGAGCTCCAATTCTACCCCTAGCCTGGGAACTTCCATATGCGCAAGTATGGCCCTAAACAGCAAAAAGCAAAAGAAAAAAAAAAGGAATGTAACTTAAAATACACCTGCATAACTACTATGTTAGAACCAAACGAATATTTCCTGACTTTTAATAGATTATTATATAAAATATATATTATATGGAATATTCAATGTTATAAATATATACAGCAAATAATATTAAATTAACCCACAGTGAAAATATCTCATATTAAAATATTCTGCCAATCACAAGAAACCAATAAACCAGAAATTCAAGTTTTCCTAAACTAGAATAATCAGAGGGAAACAGATAATAACACCCTACATAACTATGATATTAAAAAGTTGGATGAAATTAAGACCTACTAAAATCTTCAGGTCAATGATAAAAATTACTCCATAAAATTTATGTTTCAAAAAAATGAGTACTTTCAATTTGGACAAATGGGAACCAAAAAGTTAATTTTAATAATTTATTATTTAAAATGATATAATCAAATCTGTAAAATCAGAAAAAGGATAGGGTGATTGATAATTTTTCACCAAATTCTGATATACTCCAGCCTCAGTAAACTCTCTGCTCCCAACCTCCAGCCTCCAGTCCAAGACTTTTATAAGGTTGTTAATCAAGAGTCATATTGAAGAGCCCATTTTACAAAAATTTGATTCAGTCTAAAATTTGATCAACAAGAATGTAAAGGCTAAATCCTTTTGGATTTTCAAGCAGAGTAAGAAGTGTGTGAAACCAAAATTTTACCTTCCTGGTAAAAAAATCCTGGCAACAAGGTGTCTTTTGTAATCTCTCTCTCCTTTTAACAATATCAACAATATTGTTTATCAATATCTTTATCAAATGTGAAATCAAACTATATCACTAGGCAGTGAATAGCCTTATCCAGGACTGTTAAGTAAATTCCTATTTTGAAAATATCATTTAAAATAAACACTTCAAATAAAGGTATTTAAAGGTTAGAGATCATTTATGGAGAAAGAGCTGAAGTTGATTATAAAATATCTAACTCAGAGTTTCATTTCCCTATCCAAAACATAGAGACTTAAAATAATTTGGCACAGCATTTATATATTATAAATTATTCTAAGTCAGTATTCTAAAATATCTTTTATCTTGGACTCAAAATATTTTAACGTCAATTGACTTCCTTCTTTAGTGTGCTAAAAGAGAAATCTGATTCTATTTACCTAAATTTCCTTTAGTCTGTCTTTCAAGAAGGGTATCCCTACACAGAATATGTATTTTTTTCCTCATTAAAAGTAAGGTAAGTAGGTAGAGTATTATAATATTTACTTCATCTTTATATATATATTTAGTTTTTTTTCTAATCAACCACTGGCAGCAGGGTTCAGGTACAATGCATTCTAGATCATTTCTTTTTCTATAGGATCCTCTTAACAAATGGAGATCCTACTATTCAGTAATCATTTATTAATCCAAGCTCAGTTATCTAATATATTTCTAGAACAAAGTCAACTTTGAGTTAAATCCATATTTTTCCTGTTTCTAAAAATTAAACATTTAAAGATTACTGTTATTTTCATTCATGATTTCAATCATGGAATTATTTGTCAATCATGAAAAAGCTGGACTATTTTTTAAGATGATATTTGCTAATGGTAACCTTTAGAAGAAGGTAGTAATAAACTTCTACTATTCAGAACTCTTCTGACAATGAATGAAGCTGGTATTTTTCCCAACTATTCTCCCATCGTTAGATTAACCATTAATGAATCCACTATGAAAACAGTATTTTTTAATTTAATTAGGATTTCAGGCTTGTTTCTTTCATCCTTTATTTTTTTCTTTTTTAAACATCTTTCTTCCCCATCACCTCACTGATCTCTTTTGCAAAATGGCATATTGATAAGAAGGGTTTAAGGCAATTGCAAAAGGCCACAGACTTGGGTTTACTAAGAAGTGAATCATCACCCTTTTCCTCACTCTTCTCTGAAATACACGCACAGAAACACAAACAATGTATCAGTCAAGTTCCTTAGATGATATATTCTAAGAGTTATACATTATCCCCAAAGGTATAGTTTGCTGGTGTGTAAGCAAGGTTAAGGGAATCCAGGGACAAGCAACCCAAGACTTGAGCCATTACCTATGGAGTCCTGAAGGGGCAAAAGGAGAGTTCAGGTTGAGGTTGGTGAGCTCTATTGTCACAGGAATGGAGCTTAAAGAGAGCAGTGTCCTTAGGAAAAGGAAGAGCACCCCAGACAAATGGAGGCTGTAGGTCAGAACAGAGTATGGAGGACATCTATACATCAACCTCGCTCTCTTCCACTCTTCCGTCTCCCAGTAGTTGGTGACCTTTGGTGGAACCAAATAAAAGCTATAGGGCAAAGGAGGTCAGGAAGTGACATGGTGCTTGGAGTTTACAGAGATTGCAGTTCTGGCAGAGAGGACCAAAGAATCATTAGGGAGAGGGGACGGGCCAAATGGAAAAATACTAATGTTCAAAGACACGTAGAAACTCACATATACCCCTTCCTGTTCAAACATTCAATTCGTAAATCACCATAGATTGGTGATTGCACTGAAATGGCTAGGTATTTTAGAAAGAGAAAGGAAAGAGAGCTCTAGTTGTAGTTTCAACAGCATGCTCTCATCAAATTTCATTTCTGTGGTCTGTGTTCATTATCCAGTATGTGGCATAACTTCCTTCTTGCATACAGAGATGACCTACTTTGCAAAAACCTTTCCTTTGCTTAGTGTTCTGTTGTGTTTTTTCTTAAAGTGAAATATTTTTACAACTTTACTGAGGTAAAATTGAAGTACAATGAAATGCACATATTTAACATGTACAGTTCTATCAGTTCTGACAAATGTAAACACCCATAAAACCATCTCCACAAAAGTTAATTATTTCTCTCTCCCTAAATTTTCTTCCAGCTCCTTTGTTCCCTCTACCAAGATCTACTTAGCAGTTTTTAACATGTGATTCCATATTGATGGTTTAGCATCCCAATGTTCAGGAAAATGTCAAAATTTTAGCAGTTATTCTTTATCTCATTCATATCACATCGTCACTGTGTTAACAACTAGCGTTTACTGACTCTCCTCTTTCCCTGACAGCATATTTGTAAATTTATATGTGTTAACAGATTCAGCATTTAAAACAGTTCTATGAGGGAGTAAGAATTTTTAGAATATATTTTTTAGGAAAGAATTAACGTTTAGAGGTTAAGTAACTCCTTCAAGTTCATTGTGGTAGTGATGGTAGAGCAAAAGTTTCAAACCCCATTCTTGCCAGCACCAAAGCCTATTAGTTTCTTATTATATTATACTGTCTTTTCTTGGATCCCAAGTTATCTTCTAAGTTTATGTCTTGATTTCAGAGACCTTGCACCTGAGCAACATTCAAAGCACTCTGAGGGGCATTTTCTTAATATTGAAACTCTTATTCAAAGTAGTCTCCATGTATACATTTTTCCTCATAGGTACCAACTTGCACAGAAAGTCATTCATTCTAAATTCCTTATTAACATATGAGCATATTAATATTCAACTTATTTTTCTAAAGCAATAATTTATGAATGTCTATTCATGTTACTTATTTTATCTTATTACTGCAAGTTATGATAATAATAACCTACTGATATGAATGGCAAATGACAAATAATATATACTATGGAGAGCAGGAATGAATATGAGAGTAGGGAGGCCAGCTGGGAGGCTTCTGCAAAGTCTGAGTAAGAGATACTGGTAATAGCAATGGAAAGGAAAGAACAAAAATAAGCAAGGCTGGCGGTCCCAGGGCTAAATGAAAATGTGGAGACCACTTGTCCAAAAGAGGAGGGGAAAACTATCATTAAAGTTACTGAGACATAAAACTTTTTTTTCTTTTCTTCCCTAGTTTTTCTCTGGATCTGTCATGGTGGTTGTTATTTGCTATGTGTCACCATGTCACATGTGTTTAACTCTTACAAAAACTTCACAAGTTAGGTGAATGTACTGGAATATTATTATTATTATACTGGAAGATTTTGCCTTTTGCAGAAGAAAACTAACTGAAGCTTTGGTCTGATACAGAAGTCAATGCCATTTGCAACTGATTCCAGCAGCTATTTGGAAACTCTTGCCTTTTTTCAGGAAAATTCTTTTTTTTCTTTTTTTGTCTTGTCTTTTCTAGGCCACACCTGTGATATGGAGGTTCCTAGGCTAGGGGTCTAATCGAAGCTGTAGCTGCCAGCCTACACCACAGCCACAGAAATTCAGGATCCCAGCAGTGTCTGTGACCTATACCATAGCTCACGGCAATGCCAGATCCTTAACCCACTGAGCGAGGCCCAGGATTGAACCTGCAACCTCATGGTTCCTAGTTGGATTCGTTAACCACTGAGCCACGATGGGAACTCAGGAAAATTCTTTTTAAAAATATATTTCCTGTATTTAATACCAGTTTGTATTGCTATCTTTAGAAGGATCATGGATTATTTCCTTCAATGTAGAGAATAGATACATTCAAAGAAGGATAGCTAGGTAAGTTAGGGCTTGAATATGTATGAGTTTTAAATATAAACTTGGTACATTTTACTTTTCTTACAAAGTACTTCTTAAATAATAAGGATTCTACAAGTGTGTCTCATAAGCAAAATAAATTAGAAAAAATCCACACTTCTCAGTTGAAGAAATGAGCTTATCTAACTGCACACTTCAGTGAAGCTGATTTGAGTGGGGTGTTGTTTTGAAGTTCATGGAAATAATCAGGGCAGCATGCCAAGTGTAAAATTTGTCCCAGCTTTAGTCATTGGAGTCTAGACAATCAAAATAAAAAAATATTGGTAGTTAATTACTTATTTATAGGGTACTATTAACTTTTCTATTCCCATGATTAAAATCTTGAGCCTGATTTCCCAAACCATTGGTAAAGAGACAGTTTGTTTGTTTAAGGCATTCATATGGATTTGCTGCACAGAGGAATTGGGATAAAAGTGTTTCCCTCTTATGCAGTGATTCAGTGATTTTTTTTTAAAATTTCAATGAATATAGTGAAATGATTGAGTAGGAGAGGCTTATAGCAACAACTGTAACATTTCTCCCCAGATGTTCCTCCAGGTACACAGCTCTAACTGCAATTCCAATACAACATCAATGGCAACCTAAGCCATTCTGCTGAATAAAACTGAAAGGATATAGACAAAATTCTGGAAGGCTTATCATCACCTTTAGTTTATGGGTTAGTTTTTTTTTGTCTTTTTTTGCCATTTCTTGGGCCACTCCCGCGGCATATGGAGGTTCCCAGGCTAGGGGTCTAATCAGAGCTGTAGATGCCAGCCTACACCAGAGCCACAGCAACGTGGGGTCTGAGCCACATCTGCAACCTACACCACAGCTCACAGCAACCTCGGATCATTAATCTACTGAGCAAGGGCAGGGATCGAACCCGCAACCTTATGGTTCCTAGTCAGATTCGTTAACCACTGCGCCACGACGGGAACTCCTATGTTTTTATTTTTCTAATGATGACGATAAGAGTGATCATTTCCTTAACACATATTAGGTGTAGGAGACTATGCCAGGTGTTTCATTGTCTCCTTTAATTTACATAACAATCTTAAAAATTATATATCATCATTCTGCAATGAAGGTAGGAACACTGAGGCTTAGTAAGTTTAAATAAAATTTCCCAAAGTTATGAAATGGAGGAGAAAGAAGGAAGGGGATCAAGAAAGGTAAATTTTTGCAAACTGGGAGCCATATGGCAAATTTTTCCCCCCCTCTCCCTAGCTGTTGGAATTTTAAACTGGCTGCTCCCTTGGCCTAAAAAGCTTTTTCCACTGATGAGTCTTTCTCATTGATGGGACATGTATTTCCAGAGTTCTTTCCTGACCTATGGTATCCTCTCCTATTGTCTCTAATCACCTTACTTATTGCCTACAGTGTACTTATCAGAGTCTGTGATTATCTTAAGTTTTCTCACCAGTTAAATGTGTCTTTTTTCCTCTTGAACGAAAGCTCCGTGAAGACTGAAAACTTACATTTTATTTAAGTAAAACTTTCCTTTTATTTCCAAAACTGAGCATACCTCTTGATACATACTGTTTAGTAAATAGTTATTAAATGCATGACTGAATTCTGACAGAAAAGTGTCTAAGAGTATGGCTTGTCCTTAAGGGAAGGCAATGAGAGCCCCTACCCAGGATATCAAACTCTTGGGTTATTCAGACACTAATTCAAACACACAAAGTAAATAGGACGGCTGGACAAGAAGCTGGGTTTTCAATGTTCATTGTAGCACCATTTACAACAGTCAAGATATGGAAGCAACCTAAATGTCCATCATCAGAGGAATGGATAAAAAAGATGTGGTCCATATATACAATGTAATTTTACGAAGCCATAATAAATAATGAAATAATGCTATTTGCAGCAACATGGATGGATCTAGAAACTATCATTCTAAGTGAAACTAGTCAGACAGTGAGATACAAACATCATATGATATTACCTGTATGTGGAATCTAAAATAAAGGATACAAATGAACTTTTTTGCAGAACAGAAACAGACTCACAGACTTTGAAAAACTTATGGTTATCAAAGGGGCCAGGTGGGGCATGGGAGGGATGGACTGGGGATTTGTGATTGGCATATGCACACTGAGGTATACGGAATGATTGGCCCACAGGGACCTGCTGTATAGTAATGGTGAACTCTACCCTATATTCCGTCATAATCTATGTGGGAAAAGACTCTGAGAGAGAATAGGAGAAAAAACAAAAACAAAAACAGAAGCTGGGTTTTCTTGAGCTACCTGACTGATTAGCTTGATATTTATGGAGGTCAGTCTCCTCTTTGTAGGACTATCCAACTATGAAATATGAAATGAGCAGCCTCTGAAGTTTCATACCACAAGGGAGACTTGATCATTGCATGAGAACATAGTCACACAAATCAAATCTGGCCCCCATGTCAGGATGCATAGTAGTTGATCCCCTGAGTGGTTAGGGAGCAGAAATTTTCCTGCTCCCCTAGGCTCACTCCCATCCAGGTAGGGTTTTCCAATTATGAGCCTTATGTGCTCATAAAACCTGTTTGAGCCATAACTCATGTGATTCAATTCAAGAGCAATATTACATTTAAAGAAGTACAGTCCAAACATGCAAATAATATTACTAATAACAATAATTAATAAAGCACTGTGATCAGTACAACATCAATAAATTTTGGGCTATCAAACTCACAAAAGTTTGATATTTTCCCTCCAAGAACAATAGTGGAAAGGTTTTCTTTTTTATTTCTCTTCCTATTTATAGATAGCTGTTATTTACACAAGAGTCTATCAGCTTTTTTTGTGTGACTGCCTAAATGCATTAGGAAATAATTTTTTATCTGGCAAAGAAAATATATTTAACTTCCATATGTCGATAGATTTGAAATGTGTTAAATTTTTAAATATTTGCAAAGAAAGGTAATGATCAATTGTGGGAAAATAGTGTTATTTCTAAAAAAAAAAAAAAAAAAAAAAAGGAACTTTTATTATCACTCAAGTGTCAGCAGTTCTGTATTTGTTCCCATTAAAATTTTTGAGGTATGTGTCATCCTTAGATAACCATTATCGGTACAAGCAAAGAAGAATCATACACCTATAAGTTACAACAGTAAGTTATCTCGAAGTTCCCATTGCAAAGTTATAGTCTCTCCCCATAGCAAAAGTAATAGTTTTAAAAATGGCTTGCATTCATAGTAACTTCCTTTCCAAAATAAAACTCTTTCAAGCCAAAATATTTCCCTGAGGAGGGTTTTTGTCAGAGGATAGACACACTGTTTTTTCATTTGAAGAATTCTCTCAATGTCCCAAATATCATGTTCTCTCCTATAGTATATTCTAATGAATAATTACTCAAACTACTCTTCCTGACAAAATCAGAACTGTATTCTGCATAAATGAGTTACATACTCAAATCACCAGATGAATAAATGAATAAAACACCCAGGAGGATTTTTTAAATTAATAAAATCTCATTTAATTGGTGAAAACAAAGGAATGTAAAGCTGTGGGAATTGTTATAGATTACATTGTCATTAAGCTTTTGGCACCATTTCTATCCACCTGCTCCATGTTCCCCTTGATGATGCAAGAGATAAGAGCCTGGAAGCTACATTCTTCAAAATTACTGTGAGCAGAACTCTAGGTTAGAATGTGCCAGCCAGGAGCACTTGCATAAAATTTGAGTAGCAAAAGAAAAGAGGAAACTGTATTATTGTTTCTCCACTGGTGGCAGATAAAGCCACAGATGTACAGGCTTCCATAGATGGGATATTTTACATCTGCCTTTGGGTGTTTTCCTGGGAATTACTCAGCTCAGCTTTGGAAGCACATGTGAAAATAAGTGGTAGTTTCCAGTAATTCCAGAGTTGTCAGCAGTTTTAATTGCTTAAAACTGCAACACTTGAGATTAAATGGCACTATTCTGTCACTCTTCCAGCTCTGCCAATGGTTTTGTAAGCATGTAAGTGCTTTATAATCTAGTTTAATTTATTGAATTAAATGTATCTAATTTTTATTATATTATAGTTGATTTATAGTATTGTGTCAATTTATAAATGTATCTAATTTAATTCAATTCATCATCTGATTTATTGAATCCTTGTCAGCTTGAGGTATCTTGAGTGGTTTTTGTTTTCCTGACCAAACTTTGGACACCATATGCTATACTTTTCTAAGATGGCATATGGCTTGTTAGCAGATTTTATAAAGTTAAGAAAAATCAATAGAAATGTGTTCTTAGTTTTATGACTTGGTACATCACACAATGGTTCAGAGCTTGTGGGTGGTGTTATGTGTTCAGCTGCTGTTTTGATTGAAGTACCACTTAAATACAAATGGGTTGACACTTTGTATATTTGCTGAGCTCTTCTTTTCCTGCCAAATAACAGAAAAATTAGAAAATGCCATAGCCCTTGCCTTCCAAATACACAAAAGCTCAGAGGAGAAGTAGTAGTAATATGAATTTTAAAATATTGATCAAAACAAGGGAGAACCTTGTCAGAGAGAATGATTCCATGTCAGAGAAAAGATGATTCATCTCTGGTCCTTTTCACACATCCTCTCCATTCATCTCATCCCATCTTAACAGCAAATTACCTAGATAACAATCTCTAAGGGAAGCCTTTAATGGGTTAGAAAATGTTCTAAAGGCAAAGAGGATCAAGACAAAGCATAAAGAAGGAAGTGAGAAAGTGGGCTGGGGAAAAGGTCACAGGAAGAGATACTGTGGGGAGAGACACATTTTCAAATCCATCATCTCGCTTGGAGGAAAAGCCATATGAGGAGGTTGAAATGCTTACCCCTTAAGTCTAAGAAAACCCAAAGATTGAAAAATATCAGAAATGGCATTAACCTGGAGCTCTGGAAGCCTGGATTTTGATCGCATTTATGCTACTAAATCTGACTTTTTTATCACTTCAGCTGTCTGAGTCTTCAACTCATTGTCGCTAAAGTTATGGCTTGGAATGGATTATTCCTTGAGTCTATTTCAGCTCTACCATTTAGGCATCAGACCAACAATTCATCCAAGGTGTGTGGCATCTTCCAGTATCTTCCAGACAGTCCCAGAATTCCCCCAGGGCACTAGGCAATGATCCATTCACTCTATGTGGATGTTTTTAAGCAGAAATAGATATGTCAATTTTCAAATTCAGATAGTCAATATTTGAAGCATTATATGCAATCAAAAGGAATAAGAGAATAAATTATTTTTTCACAGCCAAGGCAAAAGCATCTTTATCCACTCCATCTGACTCAGGAGAAAAACTCCCTCATTGCTATTCGCTACATTTTAAATATACAGAAAGCTAGACAGACATATTCCATAGCTTTCCCAGAGCTCCACCATGGGGAAAAGGATTGATTTATACGAAATGTGAACGTACCTTATCTTTAAATACAGCATCTAAATTTGGAGACATTTTCTCATGAATATTTAAATAATCAGTAATAGTAGTAATCATTCTCATTTTATAATTAAAGTAGATGAGTCTTATTTTTAATTTAAGGTAGTTTCTCTCTCTCTCTCTCTGTTAGGCAATCACAGCAATTCTTGATGAATATGTTCTTTATCTGGAAAGAAATATCTACCAAAGTAATGTCACTCTTCTTTGTAAAAAAAAAAAAATAGTGAATTAAATCATGCAAAATCTTTTGACTATAATTAAGATGTGTATTTTTTTAATTTTTTGCTATGGATATACAAGCAAAAATACGTAACATTAGTATACACACCTGCAAGAATTCAATTCAGTGCAAAACAGAACTATGAAATCTCCTTGCATTCAAAAAGGAACCCCATTCCTAAATCTATGTCCATGTTCACATTACACTCTATATTCCCACCAGTACTTTCTACTCCTTGATTCTGTGTCTGTTGGCTTGGCATAAAGGGGATACTCTTCTAGCACAATCCAAGTATGAAGAGCATCCTTTAATGTAAAATCCCATCATTTACTTTGTGGACTACTCAGGAAGTATCACACCTTATTGTACTTGTCGAATGAATACCTTGTTCTTCCACAAGGTGTTATACACCTGTAGGATAGACACCATGCCTCAGCACTTGTATAGCTCTTTGCCTATAGTAGTGTTCCAGAATGAATAACTCTTCTTCACCAACACAAAGACTGCCTAAAACTTGGCTCAAAATAAACCACCCCATCTGTCACTGCTTTTTCTCTGCTTCCCTGAATTCCTCAGACATTTTCTCTGCTTCCCTGAATTTCTCAGACATTGAACCATCTTTCAAGTTTTCTAGGCATATAACGTGAATTATTTTTGTTAACCATCTCCCTGTTATTCACAGCTATTGGATGGCATGGAATATTTATCTTAGAGGGATCAGAGAGATATGTCTGAAAAGGTAGATTGAAGTTAATACAAGTTAAAAATAGCAATAAAGCCAAATCACTCCTTCTCTTTTTATTGGTTATGTCAAGTCATTTCCTTGAAATATGTTGTGGGGTTTGGTGTTTTGTTTTGTTTTTTTCAATTAGTTTACCAATTTATTTGGTATCATAAATATACTCTGAAGGAGAAGTAAAGTGACATCATATAAAGGTTATAAATTTCAGAGTCCAAAATGCCTTGTATCAACTCAATCTCAGCCTCTTCCATCCATCTATTAAATATACCCTTCTGAGCATTCACTTAAAGCTTGGCCCTCGAATAATCATCAAGCAAGAAATGATCATGAGGACACGATTCCTTCATCAAAAAGTCTGAAATAAAGAAGTAGTAAAAGAGGCATAAAAATGCAAATGAAACACATAAGTGCTATGCTAAGAGAAAGTACAGGAAATTGTGGAAACAACCAGGAAGTGAACTTAAACATGTGGGGAGGCCAATGATACAATATATGGAATGTGCTTTGTAAATTAAAGCCTTGTACAAATATGAATCGACTTAGTTCCGTCCTTAGTTTAATAACATAGAACGTGGTAGAAAGTAGGAGTGGATGGAAAAATCAGGAGTTAGTGCAAATATCTTCTTTTGAAGAAGACATTAGTTGCATCCAAATAATATTAAACAGTATTTGAGAGACATTTCTGGTGCTCCTTTGTATTGAAAATTTGCCAATGATTACCTATCAAGGAAATCTCCATTAGCTTTCTTCCAGAAACTGTAAGAGTGCTAAACAATTTATAAATATTGTATAAATATAAATTGTCAAATATAAATAATTGTTTTGACTTACCCATTTTAATAACTCAAATAAAACATTTTAAGGCAGTAGTTGACACTAATGTTTTCATTTATTTTCTAACAAAAAAAAAAGTATCTTGTGGAAGAAAACAAATTATAAAACACATACCAAACAAAATATTCTTCCTGAAAAAATGTGGGTATGGTGATCAGGAATTAGGTCAGAAAAACAGAAGCCAGTCTAAAGCAGTTCATGCAGAAATAAATTTAGTAAAATGTGTTTGAAGCTTATTAAAAAAGCAGTTAAATGGGTTGAGGCAGCAAAGGTCAGGGAAAGCATTTTCTGGTTTTCAGGAAATTAGGAAGTGCAGGCCACTACCACCAGAGAGCTCAATTGCCCGCAGCTTCATCAAAATGTGTGATTCACAGGAGGATGCTGGGAAGCTGCTGGCAGGGTTTCACATATGCCCATCTGCTAAATCCATGAACTTGCCTGCAGGAGCAATAATGGCTTCTGCTGCTCTTCCACTTTCCAAATCTTGCACAAGAGCCTCTCATGGGTGGAATCTAATCCAGAACCCTGCTGGCATAGATTTGGAGAAGTGTTGTTTCCAAGAATTCAGGAGAAAGCATAGGAGGGGGAAAATAGTGTTGAGTTTCTATCAGACCATCTGGCCCACATCTCTTATATTACAACACTCTTGTTTATGAAGAATAATTTTCCCAAGTTCATATTTTTAGTAATTTATAAAACAAGCCCTTGTCCTGTTTCTCATTCTGTGCCACCCAATGAAGCTTATCTACTTAAGAATTATTCCTTTCTTTTCTCTCATTCTGGGACTTATTGGGGAAAAAATAGTCAAGTAAAAAATGCATTTCCAGTGAATGTACTAGAATGGAAACAATACTTAACTTCTCTAACAACCTGACATAAACAAATTAATAAATACTCAGTAAATTTTCCCTCTCCCATAATTTTATCCAGAAACTCCTGATAAAACTTTTAATAATATTAAAGTTTGTTCAAGTAAATAATTTGTTGCCATGTTTAGAGCAGTAGTCAAATGTTAAAAGTTAACAGCATACTACAGTTATATTAATTTTTAACATCTTACAGTAAGCATAAAAATGAAAAATACAATGTGAGATTACACACAGATAAGCATTGGCTTTTAGAGCCACATTATCTAGATTCACATCTGGTTCTAATGCCACTAGTTGTGTAAGTTTGCAAGTTACATGGCCTCTCTCTGCTTCAGCTTCCTCATTTGCAAATATTGAAAGGATGAAATAAGTTAATATACTTAGAGTTTTTAGAATAGTTCCTGGCTTATCAAAAGCTCTTGATCACTATTTTGTATGTAACTCATAGAAGTAAATTTGCCAAGTCTTTTCTTAGATTCTTTCATGTAACAAATATTTACTGGTATTTTCTATATACCAGACACTCTTCTATACCTGGTAATTAATGGTATTGAAGACAAAGACTCTACCATTCTAGCCAAAAAAAAAAAAAAAATAGGAAACAAAGAAACAATAATGTGATATCAAGAGGGATAAGTACCAGGAGGAAAAAAGTAAGGGAATAAATGCGATGGAGGCTGACATTTCAAGTAGAATCCAGAACGGTCCCCTTCTCTGAACAGCCTCCCTGTTCAGAGAAGGGAGAGTTGACCAGAGATTTAAATGAAGTTGGGAATTAGGCTATTCCAATATCTAGATGAAGAATATTCCAGAGCTCTCAAGTACAAAGGCACTAAAGCAGAAGTGTGCTTGGCATGCTCAAGGAGCAACATATTAGCCAGTGTGGCTGGAGCAGAGTGAGCACAAGGGAAAGACACAGCAGAAGGGGTTGCAGACACAGTCTGGCGGGGCCATGATTAGGATGAGGCCAGGGAGAGTGAGTCCTGAAATTTTACCCCATTTGAAGCTTAAGTTCAAAGCTCTTACCAGGCCTATAATTTACCTCTTGGTCTGGCTACTCCTCCCAATGTGTCTTCTACCACTCTTCTTCACTCACTCTATTCCAGTAACCCTGGCCTCAGACACACAAAGTAGGAAGAATACACCTGCCATTCTTCCTACCTGGTGAGAGCCAGAGTTCATGCCCTCACTTCATGCAGGTCTCAATTCAAATGTTACCTACAGAGGCATCTTCTGCCATCTCATCTAAACTAGCAGCTTCCTGATCTACCCTCATTCCTCTATCCTGATCACTCTATTTCTCATGACAGTTACCACTGTTGGATTTTATATTATATTTTTAACTTATTGTCTGACTCCTTCGGGAATTCCCCACGTTAATTTCTTAAATGGTGACATTCGGTCTGTTTTGTTCCCTGAAATATTCCCAGTGCCCAGTTGCTCCATGGCACTCAGCAAGTACACAATACTTGTTCAATGAATGAATGTGAAAGAGGAGCTAAGTGACTATTTTGAACCATGAAAAAAAGGTAACCAATCTGGCTAGAATTTCTAAGAAGACATCCTTGCTAGGATTAAGAGACACAGCCAACATGATTTGTTGAAGTACTCAGTCTATTCAATTGAAAACAGATTATAGATTAAAATAAGAAATACTCACAGATTTTCAGGATGAGGTTAGAAAATGTCAATCTACAAGGCTAAAGTCAATAATGAACAGATTCTGAAGGCATATTGACCTGCTAGCCTACAAATGTACATATATAAGATATATGTGGAAACAAGGTGTGGCCCTACCTCACCCCTACTCAGTCCCCAAAGTGGCTTTTGCAGGCCTCGCTATCAGGACTGAAGAGGAAATAACATACTGGAGAGGCCAATTTTTATGGCTGAAAGTTATACATTTGAACTTGAACTTTGCCATTTCCTACCTGAGTGGTCTTTTGGAGGAGACCTCCCTCCTTTCCTTTCTGTGCCTTCTTTTCCTTCATTTAACTGTATTTATGGAATGCTTACTTTGAATGAGGACTTTGTCTGGGAGCAGGAGGAGAGTGCGTAGAGTGGGAAAGGGAAGGGAACACTGAGAACAGGGTCTGAAAGGAAAAGCAGCCCAGGCTGAGGAGATCATCATCATCAGGAAGGCAAGAAAGAGTAGAGCCTGTGAGAAGCATAACCATCTAATCTCTATATCTAGTCAGACAGCTAGTGGTTCAGGAGCTTACATTCAAGTTCAAGAGGAGAGTAAGAAGAGTGTAAAAAGAATACAGTTAAGGTGAATTAATAGCAAAAGAAATCCACAAGGGACATAAGCAACACTCAGAGAGCATTAGGGAGAAGTAAGAGGTCCGGGCATAAAGAAGCAAGTGATTAGAGGAGAATAAAACATAAAGAGTACAAGTATACCCAGTAATTGTTTGGGAGAAAAAATACACACAGAGACAAGGCAACTAACTCCAGGAGAATAAAAAGAAGCAGAAATCAGATTGCACTAGGTGAGGAAAGAGAAAGGCACAAGATTTCCTTGAGCAATAGTTATGTATTTATTAAATGGGAAAGAATACTTACCAAATAGGGATGCTGTGGTACCTGAAGTAGAAATAAAGGTGATAGATGATAGAGAAATTAGAGACAGAAGAAAGAGAAAAGAGAGAGAGAAAGAAAGACAGAAAGAAAAAGATTTAAAAAAAGAAAGAGAAAGGAAGGAAGGAGGAAAAGAAAGAAAAGAGAAACATTTTAGAGATATACAGACTTGGCACACACATACCTAACACAAGGAAATGATATCAAAAATATTATCTCTTGTGTAGAGAGTGAAATCCCTTTAAAAATGCCATTGTTCTGACTCCATACTCACCAAGCAACTTATTTTAAGCCTCAGGTCATTTACACATTGGTCTGAACAAGGTCTCTCTTCATTCGAGTATTTTTTAACTTTAATTCACCTACCTATTTCCCTAACTTCACATATGTATCCAATCTGGTGTGCCTAATGAATGCAAACCCTTTTATTTGTATGTGTAAAATGTGCAGTTTCACTCCTCTTTCCCTCTTTTACAATTGGCTTTCAGATTCCTAGATCTCTATTCGTCCACATTAAAATTATTAAAATAAATGTATCATGTTCTTCAAAAAAACCCTAGAATTTTAATATGATTGCATTGAATTTATACTTTAATAAGAAAATTTAAAGTTTTAAGCTTAAATTTAATTATAAGCCATCCCATTAATGATATGGAAACTTTTCTTTTTATTATGATCTTTTTTATATATTTTAAAAGATCATCTAAGTTTTCTTTGTAGATGTCGTTTGTTCCTTGATATATTTATTCCTATTTGTAGGTTTTGTTGCTATTGTGACTGATCTATGATTGCATTTTCTACAGTGCAGAGGAATGTCGAGGATTATTAAATGTCAATTTCATGTCTGACAATTTTGCCAAAACTTTATATTTATTCTAATTTCATCTCTTAATTCTGTTGGATTGTTTATTTTATGCTGATTTACTAGATTGAACAGTGTCCTTAAAAATTCATATTCACCCAGAACATCAAAATGCGACCTTATTTAGAAATAAGGCGTGTGCTTATGTAATTAGTTAAGATAAGGTCATGCTGGATTAAGATGTGTCCTAAAATCAATGACTCATGTCCTTATATGAAGGCCACATGAAGACACACAGATGAAGAAAAGGCCATGTAATGATGGAAGCAAATTTT
Organism: Sus scrofa; assembly: GCF_054392235.1. Lineage (NCBI taxonomy): Eukaryota > Metazoa > Chordata > Mammalia > Artiodactyla > Suidae > Sus > Sus scrofa. The sequence continues at coordinate 54,398,815 of NC_139386.1, forward strand.
GGAGCAATGCAGCTATAAGCCCAGGGATGTCAAGGAACCACCAGAAGCCAGGAAAGAGCATATTATCCCTCAAAATTTCCAGCTGATTTTGGAACTTGATTTTGGACTTCTGGCCGGCTGAATTGTTATAGAATTAGTTTCTTTGGTTTTAAGCCAACCAGCTGGTGGACTTTTATCTGCTTACATTGAAGTGTAATTGATTTACGAAGTCATGTTAGGTTCAGGTGTATAGCAGTGCTTCTGTTTTATATAAATATATGTCCTTTTTTAGATTCTTTTCCATTGTTAGGTTATTACAAGATATTGAGTATAGTTCCCTCTGCTATACAGCAGGTCCTTGCTATTTATCTGTTTTATGTCTAGAAGTCTGTATCTGCTAATCCTAGTTTATGTTAATTTGTTACACCAGCCCCAGGAAAATAATACAGTAGATAATCCTAATATCTGTAAATAACAACATGTATTTCTCCCCTACCAATCCTCATAGCTCATCTCTTTTTCTTTATTTATGATGGTATTTGTCAAAACATCCAATATTGTGTAAAACAGTGACAGTGACAGAAATTTTTGTCTTGTTCCTGATCCTCAAAAGAATACATTTATTTTTTTCCATCAAATGTGCTTTGTAGCAAGAATTTGGTACATAACCTTCCAAATTAAGGAATTTCTCTTCCATTTTCTGTCTTCTAAGGGTATTATAATATATAGAATTTACAAATGTATCTTTCAGAATTTTAAGATAACTGATTTTTTTACCTTTGGTCAATTAAATTATTAGATGTTTTAAAATACCCATGAATATATTCTGACATCCATGAATTCCTAGATGAAATGTTTCATAATGAATTATTTTATATACTTTTAAATTCAGTTGGCTAATTATTTATTAAGGAGTTTCACATGTGTGTCTGTAAGTAAAGTAGGTATTTTTCTTAAGCTGCCGTTACCCAGTTTTAGAATCAAGCTTAAGCTAACTATAAAAATTTTGCTATTTTTATATTCTGAAAAAAAATTTTATGTTTGTAATTAATAGATTCTTGAATGATTGGTAAATTTTGACCCATGTTTCATCAATAGGAGACTTTTATTACCATTTCAACTTATTTATGTTTCTCAGTCTATTCAATTTTCCATTTTTCCAATTTTGTGCCCTCTGTGTTTTTTCAAGTATGTATATATTTCATATTAAATTTTAAATTGGTTAAAGTACAAGTCATTTTAATCCTTTCACATTTAATCCCTATGTTATTAAAACTTTTCCCTTTTTCTCTCTGTATTTTGTCTACTTGCATGGTATCTTCCTTTTTTTCTCTAACAGTCTTGTCAGAGGTCTCCATATTTTATTAATTACTGAAAAGATCCATTTTAAAATTTCTCTATTGTTTTTGCTGATGTTATCTGAAGTTTTGGTATAAGAGTCTATATATATAAGGGATTGTTTTAAGTTGTTGACCTCTTAATTGCAAGTGCATCTCCAGTTCCTGCATTTGTACACTCCTCTTCTCACTACTTCTGATTTTGGTGGCATAATTGTGCTTGGATGATTTTGTATCTTTACTGTTAAGCCTTATAATTTGTGGTATTTTTTTTACTGGTTGTGGCCTCTTCAGTCTAGAGAAGTTCCTTTAGCATTTTTTGTAAAGCTGGTTTAGTGTTGCTGAATTCTCTTAGCTTTTGCTTGTCTGTGAAGGTTTTGATTTCTCCTTCAAATCTGAATGAGAGCCTTGCTGAGTAAAGTAGTCTTGGTTAGAGGTTTTTTCCTTTCATCACGTTAAGTATATCATGCCACTCCCTTCTGGCCTCCAGAGTTTCTGCTGAAAAATCTACTGATAATCTTTTCGGGGTTCCTTTGTATGTTGTTTCTTTTCCCTAGCTGCTTTCAAGATTTTCTCTTTTGTCTTTAACTTTGGTCACTTTGATTAATATATGTCTCAGGGTATTCCTCCTTGGGTTTATTTTACGTGGTACTTGTCGTGCTTCCTGGATTTGACGCAGTGGTTCCTTTCCCATGTTAGGGAAGTTTTTGGCCATTATCTCTTGGAATATATTTTCTGTCCCCTTCTCTCTCTCTTCTCCTGCTGGCACTCCTATAGTACGGATGTTGGTGCGTTTAATGTTGTCCCAGAGTTCTCTGAGACTCTCTTCATTTCTTTTCAATCTTTTTTCTCTTTTCTGTTCTGCACTCATAATTTCTTCTAATCTGTCCTCCACCTCGCTTATTTGTTCTTCTGCCTCCTGTATTCTGCTGTTAGCTGCTTCTAGGTTTTTGGTGTGGTGACCTTTTTACAGATAATAGAGTTGTAGCCTCTCTTACTTCTGGTGTCTGCCCCCCTTGCAGCTGAAGTTGGTATGGCGGCTTGCTGTAGGCTTCCTGATGGGAGGGGCTGATGCCGGCCCACTGGTGGGTGGAGCTGATTCCTATCCCTCTGGCAGGTGGGGCTTAGTCTCTGGATGGGATTAGAGGCAGCTGGGTGCCTGAGGGGTCTTTAGGTAGCCTGTTTACTGAGGGGCGAGGCTGTGATCCCACCTGGGTTGTTGTTTTCCCTGGGGCTTCTCAGCAGCTGACTGACGGGTGGGGCCAGATTTTCCCCAAATGGCCACCTCCAGAGAAAGGCACAGCTGCTGAATATTCCCAAGAGCTTTGCTTCCAATGTCCTTCCCTCCCAACAAGCCACATTCACCCCTGTTTTCCCAGGAGGTCCTCCAAGAACTGCAGTGAGGGTTGACCCAGATTCCCACAGAGACTTTGCTTTGCCCTGGGACCCAGTGTAGGTGAAAGTCTGTGTGTGCCTTTTAAGAATGGGGTCTCCATTTCCCCCAGTCCCATGGAGCTCCTGCACACAAGCCCCACTGGCCTTCAGTGCCAGATGTTCCAGGGCTCTTTCTCCCCGTGCCAGATCTCCACACATGGGAGTTTGATGTGGGGCTCAGAACTCTCACTCCTGTGGGTGAGTTTCTGTAAACCAGTTAGTTTTCAGTCTGTGGGGCTCCCCACCCATGAGGTGTGGGGTTGCTTATGTCATGTAAGCACCCCTCATATCTCTCAATGTGGCCTCCTCTTTTTCTTCTGGAGTAGAGTATCTTTTCTAAGGTTTCCGGTCCATTTGGTTGAAGGTTGCTCAGTATTTGGTTGTGAATTTTGTTGTTTTTAGGAGAGTAGTTGAGCTCCAGTCCTTCTATTCCACCATCTCAAGTAAGGTTCTGTTTCTTGCTACTAGAGTAGATTACTGACAAAGATCACAGATCCAATAAGACAAGGTTAAACATGTGCCCAGACCAGCTCAGCAGGATGGGGCTGAAGAATGGTTGCTGTGAAACTTAAGGAAAAAAATTTAACATAAAACAAGACACAGAAGCGTTTATCTTAAGTAGAGGTGGGAGCCAGGGGACTCAAGGTCTCAGGGACCAAGAGCCCTGCCTCAAGAAACCACACTGCTCTTATTGTGCTCTTTAGATGACATCAAGTGAGGAGTGGCTATGGGTGGATGATACAGGGTTTGTTTACTATTACATAAGTTCTTTTACTATTTAAAAAGGCACTTAGGTCGTAAAGCTCTTACTCTGACCTCTAGGCACATAACAGTTCTTAAGTTTAAGTCACTTATGCCTTTAGGTCTTTGTTCTTAAGCTTAAGTCATTTACTAGCACTGTGACTGTTTTTCCAAGCAGGAAGATGGGATAAAGACAAGAAGATGGGATAAAGTAAAGAAGGACAAGATGAAGTTTTCAAAGAAACGTGTCTTGCGACAAACATGGTCAGTACAAAGTCCTGCTCCTAGGAACATCACTGCAATGATAGGCACAACTGGGCTGCTGCATGGAAAAGGCCAGGGTATGAGAGGCTGGTTGACATGATGCTTGGTATGAGCTAAAGGTCTCACTGGGCTTTGCTTCCCTATCAAGGGGATGAGTGGTTTTCCAGGTACCAGATGGAATTGCAGGGCACTGTGGTGAAGGCAGCTGCAAGCCTCTGTGCCCTTGGTCCTACCACATCTGCAGGAGGCCTCAGCCTGGCCAGGAAGGTGCGACACCGGGATCCATCCACCCAGGGTCCTCAGCATATAGTTCTCAGCTCTGCAGTCATGCTGCCCATTCCAGTCGGGGGCCTCATGAGCCCTTCCCCCTGGCCTGTCTGCGGGCACCAGGGCCTTCCTCATGCTCCTCAGAAAACAGCTTGCAGTGTGCAGCGGGTACCCTGTACTGTGTGGATACTGGTCCTGCCAGGTGTGTGCAGGCCACGACCTCGCCAGCCCAGGGGGCAGGAACCGCAGTAGAGCCTCTGGGCCAAGGCTGGCCCTGGCACTGAACAAAATGCTCACCATTCCCTCTTCCCCTCTGGCCATATCACTAGCTGGATGTGCCATCCTGTTCCAGACCCATGACAGCTGGGCTGAGAGCTCAGGGACTTGTCCAGAGCTCACTAGACAGCAGGATGGGGCCGTGCTCCAGGCCTCTGGGGTCTTTCTGGGCTTGGGAGGCTGCAGCCTCGAAGGTGTGGCCCCAGTGGGCCGAGGTGAAGCAACAGCTGGTGGAAGGCCGTGTCAGAAGGAAAAAATGTTTTTCCTTCCTTCCCTTTTTTTAAAATGATTTTTATTTTTCAATTATAGCTGGTTTACAGTGTTCTGTCAATTTTCTACTGTACAGCAAGGTGACCCAGTCATACATACATATAGAAAAAATGTTTTATATAACTAAAGAAAAAAAAAAAAAAACAAAGTGCAAGTCATGATACAATGCCTTAGCACTTAGACCCTTTTTCTTATATTTATAGAAAAATATTTCTAGGTTCATTTAAACATAAACTAAAAAATAATACATTACTATTTTCTGTATTTGTATTTGTATAAAACATATATTGATTAAAATGTTTTTCAATAAGATCAGTAATAAACTTCTTTCTTCTGAATCATTTTTCAATTTAGAGCCATTGACAGAAATGTTTTCCATACACTATCACCATCAATGTCATCAAAAACACTAATGATGCAGTGTTCAAAAAGTGCTCTATTGGTTTATAAGTTTTGATGTTGGTCCTTTTCTATCTGATTACTCATAATTACACTTTTTTCCTCCATTGAATCACAGGTAGCTGGAAGGTAAGTGATTCCCTTCGAAGATAGCAGGAAGTTTTTTTTTCTTGTTTTATTTACATATAAATGATATCTAGAACTGTTTAAGGTATACAGCATTATAACTTGACTTACACATATTATGAAATGATTACCAAAAGTTTTAGTAAACTTTCATTTCATATAAATAAAAAATTAAAGAAATAGAAAAAATTCCTCATGATGAGAACTCTTAGGTTACTCTCATAACAACTTTCGTATGTAATGATAATTATATTTATCATTTTGTATATTATATTCCTAGCACTTATTTATCTTATAAGTGGAAATTTGTACTTTCCAAATGCATTCATCTAATTACCACTTGTTCTACCCTTTCCCCAGCCTCTGGTAATCTCAAATTTTATCTCTTTTTCTATGTTTGTTTGTTTGTTTGTTTGTTTTGTCTTTTGTCTTTTTAGGGCCGCACCAACAGCATTTGGAGGTTCCCAGGCAAGGGGTCTAATTGGAGCTGTAGCTGCTGGCCTGCACCACAGCCACAGCAATGTCAGATCCAAGCCACATCTGCGATCTACACCACAGCTCATGGCAACACCGGATCCTTAACCCACTGAGTGAGGTCAGGGACCAAACCCACAACCTCATGGTTCCTAGTTGGATTAGTTTCTGCTGTGCCAGGACAGAAACTCCTGTTTGTTTGTTTTTGAAGTATAGTTGACTACAGCACTGTTAGCTCCATAACTGTTAGCACTGTTAGCTCCACTGTTGGCAATATAGTGATTCAATATTTCTATACATTTCAAAATGATCACCATGAAAATTTAGTTATGTCACCACACAAAGATATTACGTAGTTAATAACTATATTCCCCACACTGTACATTTCTACCCATGGATGAGTCATTTCACTGGCATATATAGTGTTTGTCTCAGCAGAAAGTTTTTGACAAATGGTAGTCCTATGTAACATATAAATTGATCACACTGGTTTTTCATTGCTTTCAATTGTTTCCATTTACCTAGAGGGAATTTATCCCACCTTCAGTTGCATTGCATAATATAGAGCAGTAATATAGCACCTTGAAACATCAAAATCACCTGGGAGCTCATCAGCAGTGTAGAATCTCTGGCCCCACCCTAGACTCACTGAATCAGAATCAGCATGTTTAACAAGTGATTCAAGTTATTCATACATTAAAATACATCATAGCTTTATCCTCTTGTGGGATTCTTCTTTTCTTAATTGCTGTAAGGTTCTTGATTGCTGCTTTGCAAGAAAATATGGATTGTGTAATTTCTCCAATGATTATTTACTTACCATTTCCCCACTCCTCTATTTCTATGTTTTCTGTCTTTAATGATGAATTGTTATCTAGTATTTTGAAGACATTTTGAATAGTAATTCCACTCCTAGTACCAATAGGACACATAATTCAATTGAAGAATTAGCAATATGAACAATTTATGTTCATGATCCCTGGCCTATAGTGATTATAAAATGGTGTAGCTCACTTTCAGATTTGTTAAATATGGACAAGATGTGTGTACACTATCTCTAGGGTTAGGGAAATATGGTAATTATTTTGCTAAATACTGGGCTCTTTCCTAACTTTTGATTCTTCGCTTCTTTATCCTGAAAGAAAGGAGATGAATGTGAAGTTGAGATTTTAAGTTTAAGCTTGTGTTTGGAGGATGAGAACTCTGTGGAGATAAGAATAGGGAATAGTACTGGGAGAAGATTTCAGGATGGCAGATCAAACCTATGGCTTCAGAGCCAGTTTGTGAAAATACTTATTTCTTTCCATATTCATCCTCAACACAGCAATAACTGCCCCTAATCTGTTGTATTCATAGGTCTCACTTCTCCAGAATCTCCATGGCTCTTTGGATAGGGTTCTTACATATGGTATTTGCACTGCCACCAGTTCCAACAGATAGAGTCAGTTGCGAGTACCACAGAATGGCTCAGGGTCTAAGGCCAGAAGTAAAAACCCATCAAACTAATTTTGTTGGAGCAAAATAGGGATACAGATTCAGTTTAGTGCAGAAGCGTTAGATTGCTCACTCCATATTTTTTTCTTTGCAAATTCTCAAGTGGTTTGGGGCTAAAGTATAGACAAAGCACTAAAAAGTTGTTATACTGAGCTTAGAACAATCTAAGTTCATCCACATGAAAGCTAGATCTTAAATGCCTTTTTTTAATGAATTTTTATTATTTGCATTATAGTTGATTTACAGTGCTATGTCAAATCTACTAATTTTCATACAATCATTTATCCCCCCTGTATTACCAAATGAAATTCTATAATATTTCTGGGCAAATTTGACTTATAGGTCATGAATTGGTGAGAAATGTATACTTTTGAACTTTAGTATGTCTTTCAAAATCTTCAGGATAATATTCATGCTAAAAAGCAAACCCATATAATATTTACTTGATATAATTTTCTCAAATTATATGAACCTTGATCATTTATTTTTATTTTTGGAAATATTTTATATTCGGAGTAAGTAATTACTAGAGGAAAAATACGCATCTATTTTGTGGACAAGGTCCTATAAGCCTCAGGGCTTTTACACATCAAAGAAAGAAAAATAATGTATTTTTCTTTCAGTAGAGAGTGAAAATAGAAACCTTTGCTTGTATTGACCTTTAGTAACCTGTAGTTCCTTGGGAAACTAAAATGTGCCATGATATCAAAGAGATATATTCCTTAAAGCTCTCTTGTTGTCTGCGCTTCACCAGTACTTCTTTATTCTGTGTTGATACTGAGACTCCTGTTCTTTTATCATGAATATTTAAAGCTTGTCAGTGTAAAAATCACATTAGATATTTACAGGTGGAACCTGAATATCAAATACTTCAGAGAGTGGAACTGGAATAGTCAAAAGTGAGAAACACAAAACAAAACAAAAACAATCAGGTGTGCATTACTATATGAAATCCAAAATAGGAAAAATCACAGATTTATTATAATTACATTATGAAGGAGTTAGGCAGATTTATTTTAGCCCAACTCATTATTCTTTTGAAACATTTAGATGGAAACTTATCTATGTATCAACTGTGACCCTACTAGAATGTTATTTACTTACCTTAATATGTAATGCTACCCTGCTGTGTTCACTTGGTTCTCTTGAAGGATGTCTATGAAGCATGTCTATTGCAGAATTACAAGGTTATAAGACACCGGATCTTTCTGAAATTTTGCCATGAAGCCACTAATATACTTTTACTTCCATTTTATTGCTATATTGTGGAATGAAATTAACACTTAAAAAATTGGTAGTTGTTTATGATGTATGGCTTTTTAAGTAGTAAAGTGATTTCAAAAGCATGTTTAGTGCATAAATACATGTGAATATTAGAAATACAAGAAAGTATACAGGGCTATAGCTAACTCAGGCTTCTACTCTTCGGAGATAATCCCTGTAAAAACCTTAGTTTTCAATCTCTCTCTTCATGTGGATAGATATGAATATAACTATCTACTGACAAATAGATATAATACCTTGGATTATACTGTATACGATTTATACTTTTTTATTTAGTAATAACATGTCATGAACATCATTCTGTGTCTGTAAATATTATAGTACAACCTTATCTTCAATGACGTAATAATTGCATGAATTTTACAAATTAATTAGGAAAATTCCTTGATGTTGAAAAATTTACCAGGAAATGGAAACTTACTAAACCAGGTACTAATCACCTTGAATTTAGATTATCAGACTGTGTTTATACAAACAAGAGATTAAAACGTGTCAAGGAAGAAAGTGTTCAGCATTAATTATACGTTTCCTGTATGCAAGATATGCTAGGAAAAAAATGTGCTCAACTTTCAGGTTAAATAATGAGGATGGTTATAATATAAAATGGGATACAGTTAACTTTACCACCCAAACAGATTTAAGGAAAACAACCCCAGGGAATCTTGGGCCACACACTTGTGCTTAGTTAGACAAGACTTTGAAACAGACCTGCTCTGTATTTTCCTGTCTTTTGGGTATCTGGAACTATTAACCATTCTAAAGAACTTTAGACTTGAAAAGATTGTGTAAGGACCAAGGAATAAAGATCAGATTTTGAAAGCTGTTCAAACTGGAGACTATGTAATTGTAGGGAATTATTGGCAAACATCTTGTTCATACCACTTACGAACTAGAATTATTTCGTGGAACTATGGTATGACATAAATAGATGGCAAAATGATTTTTTTCTCTCTAAACTTCCACATTCATTGAGGAATATAATTTTCTCCAAATAATAACTTATACTTTTAATTAATATCCTTCATAATATTATTTAATATATTGTTAAATTAGAATATTATTAAAATACTCATTTGTTTTAATTATACATCTTGAAATGACTGGAAGAAATTCACTCAAATATTTCAAATATTATTTAAATATTCTATGAAATAATTCCTCATTTAAAAGTGTATGGATGTTTTTTACAAGCTCTCTCTGATCATTTTCTACATACATATATATATAGGCTTTCTCTCATCTTGTATGAATGAGGTTTTTAGGAAGATGTTAGTCTTAGTTAAACATATCCTGCCATCTATTTAGCCCCTACTATCTACACATTTTTCAACTTGTTGCTATAATATACATATGAACTGAACATAGTTTTCCTGCTGTGTCTCTTAATTTATGCGCTAGGATTATGTTCCTGTGTATATAACAAAGGCTAAGGAAAAGTGGCTTATGATAAGGAAAAATGAGTATACTTACGATAAGTATTCTGGGGGCATTGAGAGGATATGACAAGTTCAGTTTCAATAAGGAAAGTTTTTTGGGGTAAGTCAAGATTTGAGCAATATCCTAAAGGAAGACTAGATAAGAGAAATATCAGGAAGTCCTATAGCATGAGATTAAGTGAGGATGTTGGATTTTGACAGACTGGGTTCACATTTGTGCTTTCTCTGTTTTGATCAGGGTCTAGGTCCACAAACTCTTTAAATTTCAGTTTCCTTATCTAAAGAATAAAAAAATACTGTGAATACTACCTAGGCTTTTGGGAAAGATTAATAGGATAATATTTGTGTCAAATAGACATTCAATAAATTACCATAACTATTCCTACAATCTAAGCTCCAGCACCTGGGATATAGGGCTTGGCATTTAAAAAGGGCTCACTAAATATTTATTAAATAAAAGAAATACCAACTTGGGCAAAGACACTGAAAGTGTATTTAGGACAAGCTAGAGGAATGGTGACAAAGTTTGTATGATGTTCCACAGGGAAAGCATTGACAGTATTGATCACATGAGTTTTATACGAATGCATGGTAATGGACGCATCAACTCTGGCAATGTCAGGGAAGTCAGATGGAGGAGGTGGGTCGATACTGTAGAACGTTTAAAGAATGTCATGTTTGTTTGATGAAATGTGAGGGAAGGGAATTATGAAAATGACCCTGATAGTCATAGGAGAAATATTCCAAAGGTGGACTTAATACATTCTATTTAAACAACAGAAATTTGATACTCTTAAGGGGCAATCTTCCTAACATAGAATAATGGCACAAACACTGATTTTTGGAGACAGGAGACTCATGCTTAATATTTGATTCTTCTGCTTAACATATGGTTACTTTAGGGAAGTTACTATACCTGTTAAAACTTCAGTTTCTTAATTTCTAAAATAAGGATAAGAATATTCATATATTCATATATATGTAGTAAACAGTTAAATATTTAACAGAATTAATTGCTTTTGCTTGATTTAGGTTCAGAGATTTTGAAAAAGGTGAAGATTAGAGGAAGATTTGAGAATATGTTGCAATAACTGTTTTGGCAATAGAAGTTGTTAGAAGAAGAAAGGATGAAAGATCTATGTATTATACCCATATTTAGATGAAGAAGCAAATCCAGAGACCAAATGGAGAAGAGACTAGATAATTGTAAGAATGTAATTGGAAGCAGGACATAATGATAATCTGTTTTCTTTGCTGTTATACTTCTAATATCTAGAACAGTGCTAGCCATATATAGGCCCTCAATAGATATTTGCAGTAAAGGTAAATAAACAATGGCCAAGAGATTGTAGATTTGAAACAGCAAAAAAGAATGCTTAGTTGTTGATATAATTGGAGATAAACAGAAATTAATGATCTTCCTATATGGCAATTTTATTTAGCCTAAAATATAAGGAAGCACAGAAAATAATGCAGAATAAATTGACTAGTTGTCCATCAGGTTTATAGGAAATGTAAAGTAAATAGTAGTACTGTAAGCTTAGAGGGATGCAGTTAGTGTTGGCCCTGTGCTTTTCTAATTCTGTACACTTTACCTAGATGAGAGCATGCATTCCTGTTCCTTTAATGAATGTCTATCAAAATGTGACTCTAAAGCCTTTTCCTCCAGCTTAAATCTTTTTCCTGAAGTCTAGACCTGTATATCTAATGACATACTTTTACATATTTATATTTTAATTTCACAAAGAAAACACAAACTCAGTACTAAAAATCTGAACTAGTTTTCCACAAATCACTTTTCCTCATATATTTTCTACTGAAGTGACCATAACCCTTATCTACCTACTGTGAAACTTACCTTTCCCATTCCAGTAAAACATCTGTCCATTCTCTGTGGTTATGAGGGACAGAATCCTACTCAGTGGTGCCTCAAAACATTATAGGGCTTATTGCAAGAACTAAGAGAATCATTTAAAATTTTTTTATTGAGTATAGCTAACTTACAATGCTGTGCCAATCACTGCTGTACAGCAAAGTGACCCAGTTAGATACATATATACATAACCTTTTTTATATTATTTTGTGTCATGGTCTAACCAAAGAGACTGGATATAGTTCCCTGTGCTATATAGCAGGACCTCTATACTGCTCATCCATTCCAAATGTAATAGTCTGCATTTATTAACCCCAAACTCCCCATCTGTCCCACACACTCACATATTCCCCTAACCCTAACCCTAACCCTAACCAAACTCCCATCCATCCCACAGTCTCACATCTCCCCTTTGGGCACCACAAATATTTTCTCCATGTCTGTGTGTCTGTTTCTGTTTGTAGATAGGTTAATTTTTACCATATTTTAGATTCACAAATAAGAGATATCATGGTATTTATCTTTCTCTTTCTGACTTAACTTCATTAAGTATGAGAATCTATAATTGTATTCATGTTGCTGCAAATGTCATTATTTCATTCTTTTTAATGGCTGAGCATTATAGCATTGTATATATGTTCCACATCTTTTTAATCTATTCATCCATTGATGGACATTTAGGTTGTTTCTGTGTCTTGGCTGTTGTGAACATGTAGTACATGTATCTTTTTTTGTTGTTGTTGTTGTTGTTGTTGTTATTGTTGCTATTTCTTGGGCCACTCCCGCGGCATATGGAGGTTCCCAGGCTAGGGGTTGAATCGGAGCTGTAGCCACTGGCCTACGCCAGAGCCACAGCAACGCGGGATCCGAGCCGAGTCTGCAACCTACACCATAGCTCATGGCAACGCCGGATCATCAACCCACTGAGCAAGGGCAGGGATTGAACCCGCAACTTCATGGTTCCTAGTCGGATTCGTTAACCACTGCGCCACGACGGGAACTCCACATGTATCTTTTTGAATTATAATTTTGTCCAGATATATGCCCAGGAGTAAGATTTGTTTTTGTACTCTTCTTTTTTTTATATCCCCAATACATTATTTTTTTTTCTACTGTACAGCATGGTGGCCCAGTTACATATGCATGGATACATTCTTTTTCCTCACATTATCATGCTCCAACATAAGTGACTAGACATGGTTCTTATTGCTACATGGCAGGATCTCATTGCTGAGCCATTCCAAAGGCAATAGTCTGTTTCTATTAACACCAAGTTCCCAAGCCATCCCACTCCCTCCCCCTCCCCCCTTGGCAACCACAAGTCTATTCTCCAAGTCCATGATTTTCTTTTCTGTGGAAAGGTTCATTTGTGTCATATATTAGATTCCAGATATAAGTGATATGCAAATCAAAACTACAATGAGATACCACCTCACACTAGTCAGAATGGCCATCATTAATAAGTCCACAAATAACAAATGCTGGAGAGGGTGTGGAGAAAAGTGAACCCTCCTGCACTGTTAGTAGGAATGTAAGCTGGTACAACCACTGTGGAGAAAAGTATGGAGGTACCTTAGGAAACTATACATAGAACTACCTTATGACCCAGCAAATCCCACTCTTGGGCATATATCCAGACAAAACTTTCTTTAAAAAAGACACATACACCAGGAGTAGGATTGCTGGATCATATGGTAGTTCTACATTTAGTTTTCTGAGGAACCTCCTTACTGTTTTCCGTAGTTGTTATATCAATTTACATCCCACCAACAGTGTGGGAGTGTTCCCTTTTCTCTACACCCTTTCAAACATTTGTTATTTTTAGACTAGTTAATGATGGCCATTCTGACCAGTGTGAAGTGCTACCTCATTGTTTTGATTTGCACTTCTCTACTAGCAATGTTGAGCATTTTTTCATGTGCCTATTGGCCATCTGTATGTGTAATTGGAGGAATATCTATTTAGGTTTTCTGCCCATTTGTTTCAATCAAGTAGTTTTTTTTTTATTGTTGTTGTTGGGAGTCTTTTTTAGCACAGGAAAATTAGCAAAAATTCAAAAGTTTTCTCAGAAATAAGATATTTAAGAAAGGATAGCTGGTGCTCTGAATGAGATGCTTCAATTTAACACTTTGAGAGCAAGGACTGTGTTGAATTTTTACACTCTTATTTCCCCAATTCTTAGCACGGTACCTGGCATATGGTAAGGGCTCATTGAGTCTCACTGGGAATCAGAAGCTAACTTGCTAATTACAGAATGGGAGAAAAAGAAAGTAGGTAGACTGATAAAACATTTTACTGATCCTCTAGTAACAAGAAGAACTTCTTATAAGAGCTAGAGATCCTAATAACCAAAATACCTAATATTTCAAAGACAGTCTCAGTATCTGTCTTGCCTCCAGATTGGTTTTCTCCCCATTTACCCAGCAATGTGGATAAACCTAAGCATTTCTTACTTTTCCATTCTCTACTTAATGTTTGCCCATGCTTCAAGTTAACTATATTTGATTATTGATGATAAATGGTCTGGAGATATCCTTCCCTATCAGCCCCTATTGGGCACATTCTCTGCCAAGAGGCAAACTCTGCATGGAGACACATTATATGATTCCCCTCCCCACTTCACACCTTATGAAATAGCTAAAGCGGCACTCAAGAGAAGGTGATTTATAGTATTAAACTTTTTATCAGAAAATTAGAAAGATTAAAAACAAACCAGCTAAGCATTCAACTCATGAAGTTAGAAATAGAGCAAACCCAAATAAGCAAGAAGGAAAGAAACAATAAAGGGCAGAAATCTGGGAAATGTAGTACAAAGATAACGCAAAACAGGATGGGATTAAGATGGTGGAATAGAAGGACTGGAGCTCAACTACTCTCCTAAAAACAACAAAATTCACAACCAAATACTGAGCAACCTTCAACCAAATGGACCGGAAACCTTAGAAAAGATACTCTACTCCAGAAGAAAAAGAGGAGGCCACATTGAGAGATATGAGGGGTGCTTACATGACATAAGCAACCCCACACCTCATGGGTGGGGAGCCCCACAGACTGAAAACTAACTGGTTTACAGAAACTCACCCACAGGAGTGAGAGTTCTGAGCCCCACATCAAACTCCCATGTGTGGAGATCTGGCACGGGGAGAAAGAGCCCTGGAACATCTGGCACTGAAGGCCAGTGGGGCTTGTGTGCAGGAGCTCCATGGGACTGGGGGAAATGGAGACCCCATTCTTAAAAGGCACACACAGACTTTCACCTACACTGGGTCCCAGGGCAAAGCAAAGTCTCTGTGGGAATCTGGGTCAACCCTCACTGCAGTTCTTGGAGGACCTCCTGGGAAAACAGGGGTGAATGTGGCTTGTTGGGAGGGAAGGACATTGGAAGCAAAGCTCTTGGGAATATTCAGCAGCTGTGCCTTTCTCTGGAGGTGGCCATTTGGGGAAAATCTGGCCCCACCCGTCAGTCAGCTGCTGAGAAGCCCCAGGGAAAACAACAACCCAGGTGGGATCACAGCCTCGCCCCTCAGTAAACAGGCTACCTAAAGACCCCTCAGGCACCCAGCTGCCTCTAATCCCATCCAGAGACTAAGCCCCACCTGCCAGAGGGATAGGAATCAGCTCCACCCACCAGTGGGCCGGCATCAGCCCCTCCCATCAGGAAGCCTACAGCAAGCCGCCATACCAACTTCAGCTGCAAGGGGGGCAGACACCAGAAGTAAGAGAGGCTACAACTCTATTATCTGTAAAAAGGTCACCACACCAAAAACCTAGAAGCAGCTAACAGCAGAATACAGGAGGCAGAAGAACAAATAAGCGAGGTGGAGGACAGATTAGAAGAAATTATGAGTGCAGAACAGAAAAGAGAAAAAAGATTGAAAAGAAATGAAGAGAGTCTCAGAGAACTCTGGGACAACATTAAACGCACCAACATCCGTACTATAGGAGTGCCAGCAGGAGAAGAGAGAGAGAAGGGGACAGAAAATATATTCCAAGAGATAATGGCCAAAAACTTCCCTAACATGGGAAAGGAACCACTGCGTCAAATCCAGGAAGCACGACAAGTACCACGTAAAATAAACCCAAGGAGGAATACCCTGAGACATATATTAATCAAAGTGACCAAAGTTAAAGACAAAAGAGAAAATCTTGAAAGCAGCTAGGGAAAAGAAACAACATACAAAGGAACCCCGAAAAGATTATCAGTAGATTTTTCAGCAGAAACTCTGGAGGCCAGAAGGGAGTGGCATGATATACTTAACGTGATGAAAGGAAAAAACCTCTAACCAAGACTACTTTACTCAGCAAGGCTCTCATTCAGATTTGAAGGAGAAATCAAAACCTTCACAGACAAGCAAAAGCTAAGAGAATTCAGCAACACTAAACCAGCTTTACAAAAAATGCTAAAGGAACTTCTATAGGCAGAAAAGAACAAGGGAAGGAAAGAAAAAAGAGCAACAAAAACAAATCCAGAACAATTATTAAAATGGCAATAAGAACATACATATCAATAATTACCTTAAATCTTAACAGATTAAATGCCCCAACTAAAAGCCCTAGACTGCCTGAATGAATACAAAAACTAGACACATATATATGCGGTCTTCAAGAGACCCACTTCACTTCTAGGGACATTTACAAATGGAAAATGACAGGATGGAAGAAAATATTCCATCAAATGGAAATCAAAAGAAAACTGGAGTAGACAAAATAAACCTTAAAATGAAGAATATTTTTAGAGACATGGAAGGACATTACATAATGATCAAAGGATCAATCCAAGAAGAAGATATAACAATTTAAATATATATGCCCTCAACATAGGTCACTTAAATATATAAGGCAACTGCTAACAACCTTAAAAGCAGAAATTGACAATAACACAATCATACTGGGGGACTTTAACACCCACTTACAACAATGGACAGATCAACCAGACAGAAAATCAATGGGATGTCTAGGACATCCCATCCGAAAGCAACAGAATACACATTCTTCTCAAGGGAACATGGAACATTCTCTAAGATTGATCACATCTGGGCTACAAATCCAACCTCGGTAACTTTAAGGAAATTGAAATCATATCAAGCATCTTTTCCAACAACAATGCTGTATGACTAGAAATCAACGACAAGAAAAAAACTGCAAAAAACACAAACACGTGGAGACTAAAGAACATGCTACTGAACAACCAATGGATCACTGAAGAAATCAAAGAGGAAATTTAAAAATACCTAGAAGCAAATGACAACAAAGATACAACACTCCAAAACCTATGGGATGCAGCAAAAGCTGTTCTAAGAGGAAAGTTATAGCAAGACAAGCCCACCTCAGGAAACAAGAAAAAGCTCAAATAAACAAGCTAATTTTACATCTAAAGCAGCTCAGTAGAGAAGAACGGACAAGACCTAACGTTAGTAGAACGAAAGAAATCATAAAGATCACGGCAGAAATCAATGAAATAGAAACAAAGAAAACCATAGAAAAGATCGAGGAAACAAAAAGCTGGTTCTTTGAAAGGATCAACAAAATTGATAAGCCCCTAGCCAGACTCATCAAGAAAAAAAGAGAGAGGACTCAAATCAGTAGATTTGATCATAAGAGACTACTACATGCAACTATATGCCAAGAAAAGGGAAAACCTAGAGAAATGGACAAATTCTTAGAAAAGTACAATCTACCAAGACCAAACCAAGATGAACTAGAAAAGATGAATGGACCAATCACAAGAACTGAAATTGAAACTGATTAAAAAAACTTCCAACAAACAAAAGTCCAGGACCAGATGGCTTCACAGGGGAATTCTGTCAAACATTTAGAGAAGAGCTAACACCTATCCTTCTGAAACTATTTCAAAGTATTGCAGAGGAAGGGACACTCCCAAACTCATTCCATGAGGCCACCATCACCCTGATACCAAAGCCAGACAAAGATACCACAAAAAAAGAAAACTACAGGCCAACTTCACTGATGAACATAGATGCAAAAATCCTCAACAAAATACTAGCAAACTGCATCCAACAATACATGAAAAGGATTGTACATCATGATCAAGTGGGATTTATCCCAGGGATGCAAGGGTTCTTCAATATCCACAAATCCATCAGTGTGATACATCACATTTGCAAACTGAAGAATAAACCATATGATCCTCTCAAGGGATGCAGAAAAAGCCTTTGACAAAATCCAACACCCATTTCTGATAAAAAAAACCCTTCAGAAAATGGGCATAGAGGGAACCTACCTCAACATGATAAAAGCCATATATGACAAACTCTCAGCTCACATCATTCTCAATGGTGAAAAGCTGAAAGAATTCCTGCTGAGTTCAGGAACAGGACAAGGATGGCCACTCTTGCCACTACTCTTCAACATAGTTTTGGAAGTCCTAGCCACAGCAGTCAGAGAAGAAAAAGAAATAAAAGGAATCCAAATTGGAAAGGAAGAAGTAAAACCATCGCTATTTGCAGATGACATGATACTCTACCTAAAGAATCCTAAAGACTCTACCAGAAAACTGTTAGAGCTCCTCTATGAGTTTGGCAAAGTTGCAGGATACAAAATTAATACACAGAAATCGATGGCATTTCTATACACTAACAATGAAAGAGCAGAAAAATAAATTAGGGAAGCAGTCCCATTTACCATCAGACACAAAAGATTAAAATACCTAGGAGTAAACCTACCTAAAGAGACAAAAGACCTGTACTCTGAAAACTATAAGATGCTGATGAAAGAAATCAAAGATGACACAAATAGATGGAAAGACATACCATGTTCTTGATTGGAAGGGTTAATATTATCAAAATGACGATACTACCTAAGGCAATCTACAGATTCAATGCAACCCCTATCAAATTACCAAGGACATTTTGCACAGAACTTGAACAAAATATTTTAAAGTTTATTTTGTAGCACAAAAGACCTGAAATAGCCAAAGACATCCTGAAAAAGAAAAATGGAGCTGGAGAAATCAGGCTCCCAGACTTCAGACTATACTACAAAGTGACAGTCATAAAAACAATATGGTACTGGCACAAAGACAGAAATATTGATCAGTGGAACAGGATAGAAAGCCCAGAATTAAACCCACACACCTACAGCCAACTCATCTATGACAAAGGGGGCAAGGATGTACAATGGAGAAAGGACAGCTTGTTCAATAAGTGGTGCTGGGAAATCTGGACAGCCACATGTTAAAGAATGAAATTAGAACATTCCCTAAATCCATATACAAAAATAAACTCAAAATGGATTAAAGTTCTATATATACGATAAATGTAGGTTTGAGATGTATAAAACTCTTAGAGGAAAACATAGGCCAAGCACCCTCTGACATAAATGACAGCAACATCTTCTCAGATCCAACTCTTAGAGTAATGACACTAAGAACAAAAATAAACAAATGGGACTTAATTAAGTGTAAAAGTTTCTGCACAGCAAAGGAAACCCTAAACAAAATGAAAAGACAACACAGAATGGGAGAAAATATTTGCAAATGAAGCAACTGACAAGGGATTCATCTCCAAAATTTATAAACACCTCCTACTGCTCGATACCAAAAAAAAAAAAGCCCCATCAAAAAACAGGCAGAAGATCTAAACATACAACTTTCCAAAGAAGACATACAGATGGCCAAAAAACACATGAAAATATGCTCAACATCACTCATTCTTAGAGAAATGCAAATCAAAACCACTCTGAGGTACCACCTTACACCAGCCAGAATGGCCAGCATCAAAATGTCTACAAACAATAAGTGCTGGAGAGTGGGTGGGGAAAAAGGAATCCTATTGAACTGTTTGTGGGAATGTACATTGGTGCAACCACTGTGGAAACAGTATGGAGATTCCTCAGAAAACTAAAAATAAAACTACCATTTGATTTAGCAATCCCACTTCTGGGCATCTATCCAGAGAAAACCAGGACTCGCAAAGACACATGTACTCCAATGTTCATTGCAGCAGTATTTGCAATAGCCAAGACATGGAAACAACTTAAATGTCCATCAACAGAGGAGTGGATAAAGAAAATTTTGTACATATACACAATGGAACATTAGTCAGCCATTAAAAGGAAAGAAATAACAGCATTTGCAGCAACATGGATGGACCTAGAAATTATCATGCTAAGTGAAGTCAGCCATACAATGAGACACCAAAATCAAATGCTATCACTTACATGTCTCATCTAAAAAAGGACACAATGAACTTCTTTGCAGAACAGACACTGACTCATGGACTCTGAAAATCTTATGGTTTCCAAATGAGACATTTTGGGGGGTGGGGTGATGTACTGAGTGTTTGAGATGGAAATGCTGTAAAATTTGGTTTGATGATTGCTGTACACCAGTAAATGTAATAAAGTTCATTAAGTAATTTTAAAAAGAAAGAAAACACTTCATAAGACTTCCTTTAAAATCAGTAGTGTCTGATTTCATGAGGTACAGTAAGTCAGAAATTATCTAGGGTATGGCACAATGAGACAAAACAACATGGAAAATAAAGAGGGAAGGAAACATTTTTTAATGAGAGGATCAAAAAGGGCAAAAGAGAACATAGAAAAACAAGAAAAAACACAAGAAGATATATGGTTGGCAGTTTTCCAGAAATGATAAAAACACTGTACTAATTATCTATTATGATATAGCAAATTACCCCCAAGTTGAGTGGGTTAAACAACAAATATTTACTATTTCATAAAGACAAAATCAGGAACCCAGAAATGACTTAAATGGATGATCTGGCTCAGAGAATTTCATAAGGCTATAATCGAGATGTCTGTTGGAGCTACAGTCTTCTGAAAGCTTGGCCAGGGTGGAGGATCTGCTTTCAAGATCCCCAACATGGCTTTTGGTGGGAGGCTTCCATTCCTCAGTACATGGGTATATCAGAAGAGCTGCTCACAACATGGTTATTGACTTCCTTAGATAAAACGATCAAAGAGAGAGAAAGAGTGAGATGAGAGAAGGGTTAAAACATAACCTCAGAAGTAGTATACCATCACTTCTGTCAATATTCTATTGGCCAACAGAAACCAACTCTGGTGAATGTGGTAGAGGACTAGATAGGGTATGAATACCAGGAGGCAGGGACCAGTGGGAGGAGGTTGTCTGTCAGAGACACTAATCCATAGGTTTAAGGTGCCCAACAATCTCATAAAAATAAATAAAAAGTTACATTTAGGTACTGCATGGTGAAGCTGAAGAATAACAATATGAGATAGATCTTTAAAGAAAATAAAGAAAAAGGATTATCTTCAAAGGACAATCTTTAGAGTGAGAGCTGATTTCTCAAAAGCAGTATAGAAAATTAGAGGATAATAATATGCCAATGTGAGAATATATCTAGAAGAAATTTTTTAAGAATGAAGGTAAATAAAGACATTTTCAAATAAAGAAATGAGAGAATTTGCCTTTAGAAAACTCTCATGAAAGAAGATCCAATAAAAGTATTTCAGGCAAAAAGAAAGTTATGTCAGTTAAAAAGTCGAAAATGCAGGGGGAAAGTGAAGGGCCAAAAATGATAAATAATGTGCATAGATCAAACCAAATTTTTACTCTACAAAATCATAATATAAATAAGGTGCATGAAGTTTTAACAAGAAAATGAGAGGTAAAACAACAATAACATTTATATCATAAAGAAAATAATTATAGTTGAATATACTAAGGTCCTTGTATTGTCTGGAAGAAGAGTGAAGGCATTTGTATCAAAGTTTGATAGATTGGGGATAAATGTAGGAATTTTTAGCATAGCCATAAAATGAATAGAAACAGAATGGATATCCAAAACATTGGTGGGGGGATGGGGAGAGAAGAAGAATATAATTTTAAAAAGAGTACTAAAAAAAGATTAGAAGGTAAATGGATATATCAAGGCGGAGGGGGAGCAGCAAGTTGCCAGTCCCTTTTAGGTAACAAAAGAGCTGTATTGATTTTAGATAACTAAAGCATAATAATTTTATTTTACCACATACTCACAATATTAAATAATAATCTGCAATAAAAATTCTTCATACCCAGAGCAAACTGTTCACATCACAAATAAAATAAGACAAATTGAAAGCACAAAATAAGACAGTATATTTGAAACTAACACATTGATAATTTACATTAAATATAAATACACTAAATAGTTCAGGTAAAATTTTTAGACTGGCTAAAAATAATATAGGACTACTGTATTTCCTGTTTATAGGAGATACATATAAAACAATGTTACAGATAATTGGAAGTGTAAGAAAGGAAAAAACATAATATGCAAAGTTAAAAAAATTGGAAGAAGAGAGGAGATTAATATGACAGAGATAGATACTAAGATCACCTTCCCCCACTGACATCAAAAATAGAGCAACATGTGGGGCAATTCTCCCTGAAATAAAATTGGAAACTGCCAGAAAGACTCTTATACAACCAAAGCTATAAGTCCACACAGAGTCAGGTAGGAAGGGAAGAGAAGTGATCAGGTCAGGACTTGTGCCCCTGGGAGGTGGCACAGAAAAGGAGGGGGGTTAGTTGGGTTCAGCCCTTGGGAGCAGGCAATTTTAACCACATATTGGGGTGGGGCTCTAGGGTGTGACATCAGGAGGACAAGTCCCCTTGGCTGGTTGGAAAACCAGTAGGACTAACAGCGTGGCTGTAAAAACTAGGCTACTCTCATGAAGAACACATGCATACATGCTTACTCTCAAAAAAGGCAGAGGAAGCAGACTGAAGCTGCCCTGGAGCTCTGGGCATTTTCCCACAACCACCCCAGTGCCCATCCAGGCCCAAGCTAAGTGCCCACTCTGGTCGCTCTTGCTTCACAGTACAACTCCACATAAGGGCAAGGACTGCCACAGCCAAGTACAGTGCACAAGGAGAGTGAGGGATGGAACTGTCTTAGACTTGGCACAGCACAAGAGTGGGGAAAGAGCAGACTTGGGTGCTCATGGAGGCAGCAGACTGGGAGCAATCTGGAACTCTGGTATTCAAGAACCACCCCACTATTCACTCCAGCCTATTCAAGACACCCACTCTGGCCCCTTTTGCTCCAGCACTGCTCCACTCTAGGGCAAGGATTAAATGCTTAAAGGGGAAGATCAAACAACTTACAGGGAATAAAACTATCTCATACTCAACCCTCAGAGCTTCTTCTTCAGCAGCTTTCTCAATTCCTCTCCCTCAGTTTCCAGTTCTTCAAAAACATATGTTATATTTAAGATCAAAAGGGAGCACTATTAATTCAGTCTGAAGTGCTCAATTTCAGTGTTCTTAGATAGTGGAAAGCTCATTCCAGCTGTTGCCTCTCAAACTAAATATAAGATAGAATCCTTTGAGCTCAGGAAGGTTAATGTAATAATAACCCGTGTTCAAGAAGTTTCCATGCTGGGCTATACAGGCTTGAAGCATCACAGGTAGTTCTCACACCAGTATAAGCACTAATTAAAGAAACTAATTGGGGGTGGGAATGGGGTGTATAAAGACAAGGAACTCTGCCTTTCTCATGTTCACATTCTCAGCGGAAGATTACCTTCTTTTCCATGGAATCACACCAGAAAGGATAGAGTTGCCACAGAGCAGAGGAGAAGCTCTGGCTCACACTTGGCTCTGGCCACAGCCTGTCCATTTCCAGCCCTATCACCTACCTAGCTGCCAGCACAGCATAGAGGAAGACATGACCCATGTACATTTCAGATATAGCTTTCCCACTAAAGTCACTGGCCACATGCAGACTGTAAAACAATGCTCACAAACAAGGACACTCCTTCCAGACAAGGATATGTAACTGTTCCACCTAATTTCACAAAGACAGGGAAAGTTAAGCAAAATTAGAAGTCAGAGAAACCTGTTTCAAAAAAAAATAAGGAAAAAACCCTGAAAAAAACAACTAATGAAACAGATTAATAATTTACCAGATAAAGAATTCAAAGCTTTAGTAATAAGAATGGTAACTGCCACACAAAAAAAAAAGCCCAGAATCAGATGGCTTCAATGAGGAAGTCTATCAAACATACAAAAAAAAGCTTATGTTGATCTTTTTCAAATGTTTCCAAAATATTGAAGAGGAAGGAATACTCCCAAAGTCATTATATGAATCCACCTTAACACTGATACCAAAACCAGAAGTAAACACTACCAAAAACAAAAAAGAAGAAGAAAGAGAGAAAACACAAGCAGTATCTTTGATGAATGACTGGAAGAATTGAAATTGTTAAAATGTCAATACTATCCAAAGCAATCTAACAGACTTAATTCAATCACTACAAAATTAATACGGGACATTTTTCAAACAACTGGAAAATATAATCATAAAATTTATAGGGAACCATAAAAGATCCAGCATTGCAATCCTGAGAAAAAAGAACAAAGCTAGAGGTATAAGCCTCCCAGACTTCAGATAATATTACAAAGTTAGGTTAAAAAAAAAAAAAAAAAAAACCAGTGTGGTATTGGAAAAAAAACAGATAAATGGCTTAATGGAAGAGAATAGAGAGACCAGACATAAGCCCACACACTTACAGTCAATATTCAACAAAGGATCCAATGGAGAAAAGACAGTCCCTTCAGCTGGACAGCTGCATGTAAATCAATCAAGTTAGAACACTCCCTCACATCATACAGAAAAATAAATTCAAAATAGGTTAAAGACTTAAATATAAGAAATGACACTCCTAGAAGAGAATATAGACAAAACATTCTCTGAAATAAATTTACCAATCTTTTCATAGATATTTCTCCCAAGGCAAAAGAAATAAAACAAAAATAAGTGAATGGGACCTAATCAAACTTACGAGCTTTTACATGGCAAAGGCAATCATAAGTAAAATGAAAAGACAATATACAGAATGGGAGAAAATATTAGTAAGCAGTGTGACCAATAAGGGCTTAATTTCCAAAATATACAAACAGTTCAAATAATTAAAAAACAAAAGAGACAACCCAATCAAAAATGGACAGAAAACCTAAATAGACATTTCTCCAGAGAAGACAGATGGCCAACAGGCACATGAAAAAATGCTTAACATATTTAATAATTAGAGAAATGCAAATAAAAACTACAAAGAGGCATCACCTCACACTGGTCAGAATAGCCATCATCAGAAATATATAAATAATAAATGTTGGATAGGGTGTGGAGAAAAAGGAACCTTCCTACACTGTTGGTGGGTATAAATTGGTGCAGCCACTGTGGAGAATAATATGGAGGTTCCTTAAAAAAAAAGCAAAAACAAAAACAGTCACACTCCCAGGCATATATCTGGAAAAAAAACTAACTCTAATTCAAAAAGATACCTGCATCCCAGTGTTACTTGCATCACTACTTACAACAGCCAAGATATGAAAGCAAAATAGGTATCTATCAACAGAGGAATGGATAAAGAAAAATCCATTATAGATGCAATGAATATTACTTAGCCATAAAAAAAGTGAAATAATGCTGGTTGCAGCAACATGGATGGACCTAGAGATTAACATACTAAGCAAAGTCAACAAAAGAAAGACAAATATCTTATGCTATCATTTGAATGTGGATTAACCTATAATGGAAATGAGTTTGAATTGCTCTCTCTCTCTCTCTCTCTCTCTCTCTATATATATATATATATATATATATATATATATATATAAAATATAGTATATATATTTAATATATTTAATAATATAAATAGAAATATATATGTAACTGAATCACTTTGTTGTACACCAGAAACTAACACAATATTATAAATCACTGCACTTCAATTTTTTAAAAGAAAATGAAAAGAATGTTAACTGAACTGGGGGAAACAGTGGATAAATACAGTAAGAAATTTAAAAAGGAACTAGAAAATATATAAAATAACCAGTCAGAGATGAAGATTAAAATAATTGAAATGAAAAACACATTAGAAGGAATTAACTGCAGACTAGGTGATGAAGAAGAATGCATAAGTAATCTGGATAGAAACCACCCAATCAGAGGAGCAAAAAAAAATTTTTTTTTCTTTTGAGGGCCACACCCACAGCATATGGAAGTTCCCAGGCTAATGGTTGAATCAGAGCTATGGCTACAGGCCTATACCACAGCCACAGCAACACCAGATCCAAGCCTCATCCGTGAACTACCCTGCAGCTCATGGCAACAATGGATCCTTAATCCACTGAGTTGAGCCAGAGACTGAACATGCATCCTTGTGGATACTAGTTGGGTTCGTTACCACTGAGCCACAATGGGAACTCCAAAGAAGACAAATTTTTAAAAATGAGACCAGTTTAATAAACCTCCGGAACAACATAAGCACACCAACATTATAACTCCTATAATGTGTTATAGGAGTCCCAGAAGGATAAGAGAAAGAAAGGAGTCTCAAAAATGTATTGATAAAAGTATGGCTAAAAAATTCTCAAACCTGAAAAAGGAAACATATAGCCTGGTACAGAAAGTGCAAAGATGAATCTAAACAGACTCTCATCAAGACATACTATAATTAAAGTGGCAAAGATTAAATATAAGAAAGTATTCTAAGGGCAGCAAGAGAAAAGCAAAGAGTCACATACAAGGGAACTTGTATAAGGCTACCAATGGATTTTTCTGGAGAAACTTTGCAGGACAGTAGGGAGTGGTATCATATATTTAATGTGCTGAGAGTGAAAGACCTACAAATTAGGATACTCTGCCCAGCAAAATTATCATCCAGCATTATAGGAGAGCTAACAATTTCTCAGACATGCAAAAACTAAGAGTACATCAATACTAAGCCAACCCTAAAAGGTTAAAGGGTTTCCCTAAGTGGAAAAAAAAAAGTCTACAACAAGAAGTAAGAATCTATAGGAAAGTAAAAATCCCACTAGTAAAAGTAAATATAGAGTAAAGGCTGTTGTTGATCAACCACTTAAATAAGCTAGTACAAAGATTAAGACAAAAAAAATGTAAAATTAACCAGAACTACAATAAACAGTAAGGGATAAATATGAAAATGAAAAATATGACATCAAAAACAAAATGTGGGAGAGAAGAGTAAAAACAAAAATTTTTATGAGTTTGAATTTAAAACCACTTAAAACAAGTAGATATAGTAAGTCAATATAGATGAACACCATGATAACCACAAATCAAAAACCTACAATAGATACAGACAAGCTAGAGAGAAACATAAGCATAGCACTAGACCAAATCTTCAAATCACAAAGGAAGAAACCAAAAGAAGAAAATAACAAAGAACTGCAAAAACAACCAAAAAACAAGTAGCAAAAGGTAAATAAAGATACCTATTAATAATCACTTTAATAGTCAATGAACTAAAGAATCCAGTCAAAAGACCTCCAGTCAAAAGACCTAGGCTGGTTGACTGGATGAAAAAGCAAGACTTACCCATATGCTGTTTACAAGAAACTCACTTCAGAGCTAAAGACACACCCAGAATTAAAGTTAGGGGATGAATAAAAGATCTTTCATGCAAATAGAAGTAAGAAGTAAGCTACAATAGCAATATTCATATCAAACAAATATAGATTTTAAAACAAATTCTATAACAAAGGACAAAGAAGGACATTATATAATGATAACAGATTAACACAGAAGATATACCATTCATTAAAGTATATGTATGTAATATAGGAGCATCTAAATACATGAACAAATATTAAAAGACATAGGGAGAAGTTAACAATGATACAATAATACTAGCAGACTTTAACATCACACTTACATCAAAGGACATGTCATCCAGACAGAAAATCAATAAGGAAACAGTATCCTTAAATGATGTATTAGAACAGTTGGATATAATAGGTATCTATAGGACATCCCATTGAAAAACAGCGAAAAACATATTCTTTTCAAGTGTACATGTAACATTCTCCAAGACAGATTGAATGTTAGGCCACAAAACAAGACTCAGAAAATTTAAAAGGACAGAAATTATGTCAATTATTTTTTCCAACCACTACAATTAGAAATCAATTACAGAAAGAAAAGTGGGGAAAATGGAAACATATGGAGACTAAATAAAATGCAAATAAAAAAATCAATGGCTCAGTGAAGAAAACCTAAAAGGAAATCAGAAAATATCTCAAGACAAATGAAAATAAAAATACAACTACAAAATCTATGAGATGCAGCTAAAAATAATTCTAAGAGGGAGGGTTTTGCTAGCTTTCTAAAAAAATATACTTTATTTTTATTTTTATGTTTATGGCTATACCCACAACATATGGAATTTCCCAGGCTAGGGACTGAATCCAAGCCATGGTTTCAACTATATTGCAACTGCAGCAATGCTGGATACTTTAACCCACTGCACCAGGCCAGGGATTGAACCCACACCTCCACAGCAATCTGAGCCACTGCAGTCAGATTTTTAACCCACTGTGCCACAGCAAGAACCGCCTAAGTGGGAAGTTTATAGAGATACAACCCTACCTCAAAAAAAAAAAAAAAAAAAAAAACAAGAAAAATCGCAAATGAACAACCTAACCTAGCATCCAGAAGAATTAGAAAAAGAAAAAAGCCCAAAGTAAGAAGGAAAATATAAAGATCAAAGAAGAAATAAAATAGAGATCAAAAAAAAGCCAGTAGAAAAGAGCAATTAAACAAAGAATTAATTTTTTAAAGACAAAACAAATCAATAAGCCTTTAGCCAGGATCATTAAGAAAAAAGAGGACCCAAATAAACTAAGTAATAAATGAAAGAGGAGAAATTACAGCCAATATCATTCAGATATGAAAAAAAATAAGAGAAAACTAAGAAGAGTTATACGCCAATAAATTGGACAACCCAGAAGAAATAGATAAATTTCTAGAAACATAAAATCATCCAAGACTGAATCAGGAAGAAACAGACAATCTGAACAGGCTGATTACTAGTGGTGGAATTGGATTTGGAATTAAAAAAATCTCCCAGCAAACAAAAGTCCTTGAGTGGACAGCTTTATAGGGGAAGTTTACCTAACATACCTAACAATAACTAATAACAATCCTCAAACTATTCCAAAAACTGAAGAGGAGGAAATTGATTTTATGAGTCCCAAATTGATTTTATGCGTCTACCATTACTCTGATACCAAAACTAAACAAAGACAGTACAAAAAAAAAAAAAAAAGAAAAGAAAAAGAAAAAGAAAATTAAAGCCAATACCACTGATGAATATAGATGCAAAAATCTTCAACAAAATTATTAGTCAACCAAATCCAATAATATATATATAAAAGGGACGCACAATAATCATCAGGCTGGATTTATTCCAAGGTTGCATGATGGTAAAATATCTGCAAATGAATCAATGTGATACACACCACATTAACCACAAAAAAAAATCACTTTATCACATTAATAGATGCAGAAAAAGGATTTTAAAAATTTAAAATTTAAATCCAGAAGGAGAAAAAAAAAGAAAAGGGGTTTGAAAATATATTTGAAGAAATTATGGCTGAAAACATTCCAAATCTAAAGGATACTGATGTCAAGATACAGGAAGAACAGAGGGCCCCAAACAAGTTGAACCCAAACAGGCCCACACCAAGATATATTATAATAGAAATGGCAGAAGTTAAAGACAAGATTCTAAAGGCAGCAAGAGAAAAGCAAAGCGTTAATTATATGGGAACCCCCACAAAGCTATTACCTTATTTCTCTACAGAAACACTACAGGCCAGAAGGGAGTGGCAAGATATATTTAAAGTGCTGAAAGGAAAAAATATGTAACCTAGAATACTCTATCCAGCAAGAATATCATTTAAAATAGAAGGGAAAATAAAGAATTTCACCAACAAACAAAAGCTAAAAGAGTACAGCAATACAAAAACCATTCTAAAAGAAATATTGGAAGGGCTTCTCTAAATTAAAAAAAGAAAAGGTAAGAAGAATTAAGATGGAGGAAAACACGATCGAAAAAGCTGTCAAATAAGCCAGCATACAGATCTAAACAGAAAGATGTTAAAAAAAAAAAATCAAAATCATACAATGTGGGGAAGGAAAGTAAGAAAATATAGATTCTTTTTTTTTATTTTAATGATATGTCTGAGCCTATATGACTATCAGGCTAAAGCAAGCAGATATAGGAAGGGGTTAACATACTTAAAAAACAGGGCAAACACAAATCAAAACCAAACATTACTTTCACAAAAACTGAAAAGTACTCAAGCATAAAATAAATGGAAACCATCCAACTTCCCCAAAAAAGGAGAAAAGGAAACATGGAATCAACTGGAAAACAAGGTTTAAAATGGCAATAAATATGTATCTATCAATAATCACTTTAAATGTCAATGGACTGAATGCTCCAATCAAAAGACGCAGAATGGCAGATTGGATAAAAAAGCAAAAACCTTCAATCTGCTGCCTACAAGAAACTCACTTTAGGGCAAAGGACACACATAGATTGAAAGTGAGGGGACGGGAAAAGACATTTCATGCCAATGGACAAGACAGGAAAGCAGGAGTTGCAATACTCATATCAGACAAAATAGACTTTCAAACAAAGGCCATTAAGAAAGACAAAGAAGGGCTCTATTTAATGGTTAAAGGAGGCATACAAGAAGAGGATATTTACAATCATCAATATATGTGCCCCAATATAGGAGCACCCAGATACCTCCAACAAATACTAACCAACATAAAAGGAGAAATGGATGGGAATACAATCATAGTAGGAGATTTTAACACCCCACTCCCGTCAATGGACAGATCCTCAAGACACAAAATCAATAAGGCCACAGAGATCCTAAAGGACACAACAGAAATCTTAGAGACTTAATTGACATTTTCAGGACATACCATCCAAAAAAAATCAGAATACACATACTTCTCAAGTGCACACGGAACATTCTCAAGATTTGATCACATACTGGGGCACAAAGCTAACCTCAACAAATTTAGGATATAGAAATTATTTCAAGTATCCTCTCTGACCACAATGCCATGAAACTAGAAATCAACCACAGGAAACGAAATGAGAAAAAAAACTGACTACATGGAGACTAAAAATCCAATGGGTCATTGAGGAAATCAAGAAGGAAATTAAAAAAATACCTCAAGACAAAGAATAATGAAGACACATCCACTCAAAATCTATGGGGTGCCACACAGCAGTGCTCAGAGGGAAATTCACAGCAATGCAGGCCTTCCTCAGAAAAGAAGAAAAATCTCAAATCGACAACTTAACCCACGACCCAAATGAATTAGAAACACAAGAACAAACAAAACCTAAAGTCAGCAGAAGGAAGGAAATCATAGAGATCAGAGAGGAAATCAATAAACAGAGATTAAAAAAACAAGAGAAGAAATCAATAAAACCATGAGCTGGTTCTTTGAAAAGGTAAACAAAACTGTCAAACCTCTGGCTAGACTCCCCAAGAAGAGGAGAGGAAAAACCCAAATAAACAAAATCAGAAGTGAAAAAGGAGAAGTCACAATGGATAGTACAGAAACACAAAATGCCATGAGAGAATACTATGAACAATTGTATACCAACAAATTTGACAACCTGGAAGAAATGGACAACTTTCTAGAGACTTACAGCCTACCAAAACTGAATCAAGAAGAACTAGATCGACTGAACAGACCGATCACTGGAAATGAAATTGAATATGTCATCAATAAAAGTCCAGGACCAGAGGGCATCACAGGTGAATTCTACCAAGCATACAAAGAGGCACTTATACCCATCCTCCTTAAACTTTTTCAAAAGGTTGAAGAAGAAGGAACACTCCCAAAGACATTCTATAATGCCACCATCACCCTCAGTCCAAAACCAGACAAAGATACCACCAAAAAAGAAAACTATCGGCCAATATATTTGATGAATATAGACACAAAAATCCTCAACAAAATTTTGGCCATCCGAATCCAACAACATATCAGAAAGATCATACACCACGACTGGGTAGGGTTCATCCCAGGTTCACAAGGATGGCTCAGCATAAACACATCAATCAACGTCATACACCACATTGACAAAAGAAAAGTCCAAAACCACATGATCATCTCAATAGATGCAGAAAAAGCCTTTGACAAAGTCCAACATCCAGTCATCATCAAAACTCTCACCAAAGTGGGTATAGAGGGAACATACCTTAACATAACCAAAGCCATTTATGACAAACCCACAGCAAATATAATACTCAATGGAGAAAAGCTGAAAGCCTTGGCACTAAATTCTGGAGCAAGGCAAGGATGCCCACTCTCACCACTGTTATTCAACGTAGTCCTGGAAGTCCTAGCCACGGCAATCAGACAAACAAAAGAAATAAAAGGCATCCAAATCGGAAGAGAAGAGGTAAAACTGTCACTGTATGCAGATGACATGATACTGTATATGGAAAACACCAAGGACTCAACTCAAAAACGACTTGAACTGATCAAAAAATCCAGCAAAGTAGCAGGATATGAGATTAACATTCAGACATCAGTCACATTTCTGTATACTAGCAATGAAATATTGGAAAAGGAATGCAGAAATACAATACCTTCTTAAATTCAATCAAATACCTGGGGATACACCTGACCAAGAAGGTAAGGACTTCTATGCTGAGAGCGATAAAACATTAATCAAAGGAATTAAAGAAGATGTGAAGAAATGGACAGATCTTCCATGCTCCTGGATTGGAAAAATTAATGTTGTAAAAATGGCCTTACTACCCAGAGTGATCTACAGATTCAGTGTAATCCTTATCAAATTACCCAGGACATTCTTCACAGAATGAGAACAAACAATCCAAAAATTTATATGGAACCACAAAAGACCCAGAATTGCCAAAGCAGTCCTGAGGAACAAAAACCAAGCAGGAGGCATAACTCTTCCAGACTTCAGGCACTATTACAAAGCCACAGCCATCAAGACAGGGTGGGACTCGTACCAAAACAGACATACAGACCAATGGAACAGAGTACAGCACCC
This sequence comes from Sus scrofa, assembly GCF_054392235.1. NCBI lineage: Eukaryota > Metazoa > Chordata > Mammalia > Artiodactyla > Suidae > Sus > Sus scrofa. The sequence goes on from NC_139386.1 coordinate 54,431,325, forward strand.
AGAAAGAAACCCAGACACCTATGGTCAATTAATCTTTGACAAAGGAGGCGAGAATATAACATGGGGAAAAGAGAGTCTCTTCAGCAAGTATTCCTGGGAAACCTGGACAGCTGCATGCACATCAATGAAACTAGAACACACCGTCGCATCATGCACAAAAATAAACTCAAAACAGCTGAAAGACTTAGGTACAAGACAAGACACCATCAAACTCCTGGAAGAGAACATAGGCAGAAGATTCCCTGACCTCGACCTTACGAATATTTTCTCAGGTCAGTCTCCCAAAGCAACAGAAATAAAAGCAAAAAGAAACCAATGGGACCTCATCAAACTGACAAGCTTCTGCACAACAAAGGAAACCCAAAAGAAACCAAAAAGACAACTTACAGAATGGGAGAAGATAGTTTCAAACGATGCAACGGACAAGGGCTTACTCTCTAAAATATACAAACAATTTATACACCTCAACAGCAAAAAAGCCAACAACCCAATGGAAAAATGGGCAAAAGACCTGAATAGACATTTCTCCAAGGGAGATGTACAGATGGCCAACAAGCACTTGAAACAATGCTCCACATCCCTGATTACTAGAGAAATGCAAATCAAAACGGCCACGAGATACCAGCTCACAGCAGTCAGAATGGTCATCATCAATATGTCCACAAAGAACAAATGCTGGTGGGGGTGTGGAGAAAAGGGAACCCTCCTGCACTGCTGGTGGGAATATAAGCTGGCACAACCACCATGGAGAACAGTATGGAGCTACCGTAGAAATCTATACATGTAACTACCATATGACCCAGCAATCCCACTCTTGGGCATATATCCGGACAAAACTCTCCTTAAAAAAGAAAGACACATGCGCCCGCATGTTCATTGCAGCTGTATTCACAATAGCCAAGACGCGCAAACAACCCAAATGTCCACTGACAGATGATTGGATTGTGGTATATATACACAAGGGAATACTACTCAGCCATAAAACAGAACGAAATAATGCCATTTGCAGCAACATGGATGGAACTAGAGACTCTCACACTGAGTGACCTAAGTCAGAAAGAGAAGACAAATACCATATGAAATCACTTATATCTGGAATCTAATATATGGCACAATGATCCTTTCCACAGAAAAGTAAGTCATGGACTTGGAGAATAGACTTGTGGTTGCCAAGGGCAGGAGGGGAGGGAGTGGGATGGATGGAGTGCTTGGGTAAATAGATGCAGATTATTGCCTTCAGGAATGATTAGCAATGAGATCCTTCTGTGTAGCACTGTGAACAAGTTCTGGTCTCTTATGACTTATGACGGAGCATAATAGTGTGAGATTAAAGAATGTATCCATGTATGTGTAACTGGGTCACCATGTTGTACAGTGGAAAACTGACAGAACACTGTAAACCAGCTATAATAAAAAAATAAAAATCATTATATACAAAAAAATTAAAATTTATTCATGCTAAAAAAAGCAAGCAAACAATCAACAAATTTGGTAGAGAGGTAACATGTGTCAAGTAATAAAGGGGAAAAAACAAGGTACTATTTGTACTAAAAGCATAAGGCTATACCAAATGTTCTTGACACATTTCTTCCCAGGATGTTCTCCAAAATTTTCTGGAAATTATTCCCATTCTATATACGTTAGCCATGAGAAATGTTACTTTACTTTCCATGGTTTTACCTGCCCTCAATGAGCAGGCATCTACTAAGGACATCAAACAGGCCAATCAGTGTGTCAAAATTTTGGACCTGTGACAGACATCATTGTCTCTCTAAGATTTTGAATTCTAATATCAATGGCCAGGTGTGTTAACAGCTATTTTCTGTCAAAGAGTGAGGATCAAAATAAATAATTTATGATATGAGAAGGGACGAATATTGGAGAATTTTAAATATCCTAAGAGCAAAATAGAATTCTCCCTGGGATCCACAAGTTATTTCCATATCCCTTTATTATATTCCTCTTTGTGCTTACTAGTATAAATTGGTATTCTCTTACATGAAATCAAAAGTAACTGAAATAGTATAAAAATGGTAAAATTTCTAATATACCTACAATGGGTTTATTTATAGTTTGTAAAATTTTTTTTCAAAAATTTATTCTTGCCAGCCTTCCCTTTAGCTGCTAGGCTTTTAAAGATGAAACTGTGATAAATTCTATAACATGGCTTAATATATTTATTTAACTACCTCTTGATGAATTATCTTGCCTAGGTAAAATAGGTTAAAAAAGGGAAAATAAATATATAAAACAAATTTTAAATGAAGATTCTTAAAAATGTTATTAAATTCTTTCTTGCCACATCAAAAGGGGTATTCTACCTTTCTAACTATTCAAACTGGATTGAACACATTATTTGCTTTGGCATAGCATAATATTACCAAAATTACTGCAAAAGACATAAAAAGAATTTACATATAGAGATTTGATTCCTTGGTACTCTAAACCTACTATGTAAGAGATCTCAAGTGAGGTGGAGAATGGTAGACAATATGAAAGATAATCAAGGAAGCCAGATCAAAATCCTAACTATTAGACAAAATCCACTAGCTGCCAGCACCAGCTGAAATGCCTGCTGACCACAGTCAAACAGGCCCACATAATTGTGAGAAAAACTAAATGATTGTTCTTTTAAGTCACTAAGTGTTAAGGTGATTATTATCACCTTAGAAAGGTAGCTAATTGAGCATTTAAGCTTCTTTTCTTAATATGACCAAAAAACAAATAGGAGATATCATCCAGAAATGCAATTTCTAGAGGATAGCTTGGTCTGATCTTCATACAAATTCAGTTCAGTCTCTACAATTCACAGTCATCTTTCCTCTGCCTAGAATTCTCCCCCTCAACAGCCCCATACAATTGAGTCCCTCCTTACATCTCTCCCTTGCCCCTACTTGACTTCCCCACAAGTTTCTATTTAAGCCATCTAGAATCAACTTCTGAGAAGCCTTCTGAAAACCTCATGCAACAAATAAGTAAAATTTTCCATCCTTTGTGCTGTCCCTGTACAGTGTACATCCCTCTATTGAAAGATTATTATAATTATGTATCTTCAGCTGCTTTATCACTCTTCACCTTCACTGGGATGTGACTCACTCAGTCCAAGACTTCATCTGATTAATCTAGATGTAAAATGTTGCCTCAAAGTAAAAACCACTCACTATATATAAATGGAGCTCATATTAATATACAATAAAATGCACAAGTATTAAATTTAGACCACTAAATTTCTACAAATATAATACACCCATGAAAGCATCACTCAGATCAAGATATAGAACATTTCCACCACCAGAGAAAGTTCCCTCCTGCTTCTTTCCAGTTAACTTCCCCTAATATCCCCAACCCCATCCCACCACTTAGAGGCAACTGCTATTCTAATTTATAACAGCATAGATTAGCTTTATCTGTTATGTCATTTCATATAAATGAAATCATTAACTGTGTATTATTTGGTGTCTGGCTTCTTTGAATATATGGTTTTAAGATAACTCATGTTATTGCATACATCAGTCCTCTGTTCCTTTTGACTGCCTTGAGATATTTCCATATATGAATAGGCCACAATTTTAACTATTTTCTTGGTAATGGCATTTGAGTGATTTCCAGTTTAGAACTAATTATGAATCAAGTGGGTCTGAACATTGGATCATATGTTATTCTGTTGTATATATGCCAGAATAACCTATTTTTAGTGTTTCAAATATATGCTAATTTTTATTTTTAACCTATTATTTATAATTACCATTAAAACTTGTATTGTCAAGCACTTTCAAACTTGTAAGTGTAATTCTGTAGATTACTATCAGAAAGATATCATTTAGTTAAATATCTAAATATTTAATTATGGATGGAAATACTGTAATGGAGGCAAGCTTATCTCCTTTTCACAGAGGAGAAAATTACGGTTCATATAATAATACAAACAAGTTTATTTTTGAGACACAGCCTAAAAACAAAGGAATGGACTAGGTGACATTCATAAATGCTTTAGTTACAACTGTTCTATGAAATCAGAATAATCATAACAGAAATTTTACAAAAATTTACAAAACTGGAATTATATAGCTGGTAGTACTCTATAGAAGTAGAACAAGGTGTAGAATTTATAAAGTATCCTATGAATTAAATGCAATAATTTAACTCCGCTAATATAGACTCTCCCATAATAAGATCCATTTGATAGTTTATTATACAAATTTATTAGTAACAATCAAAATCTCTCCATTTATCTGCCTGTGTAGAGATAGTTTGCAAACAAAAACTATCAACTGTTTTGAAATTACATACAGTTTTAAATGGAGGATATTTTTACTGAATATTCAAATTAAAACATACTTCGAGTTAAAACAGATTTGTAAATCTTAGGTATAATTAAGTAACTAATTAAACACAGTTTTTTTAACCTTTCTAATTAATATATTTATTTATTCATCAGGATATAGTGAATGTCTGGATATTATAAGGCACTTCCAGGTCTCAAAATGGATGAATTATACTCCCTGCATCTAAATACTTACCCTATTCATCTGTATGACTATATCTTCCACTAAGCTGTAAGTTTTTGAAGAACAGAGTATCTTAATTTCTACATCACTAATCCATGACAAATAAGTACTTAAAAACATTATAGCTTTGGCATCAGAGCCCCAGGCTTGATGTTTATTACTATATGATTTGGCAAATTACCAATAAGTTTCAATTTTTTAATCTGATTAATGAGGCCAATAATGAAACCTATCTGATAAGTAATTATTAGCTTTAAGTAAAATAACGCATGTATTGTGACTACCTTCCCTGTCTCTGATTATGTTTGCTGAAACATTTAATGACTGAATAAATGAATCCCTAAATCAACAAATGCGTGAACACAGGCATCATTTGTGACAATATCTAATAAATGACATGAGTGACAAAAGCAACATTTGGAAACCCCTTGACCTCCAAAGTCAACTGTAAGCATGAGAGAGTCTGTATGTGGAGTCTCTTTTGGCATGGCAGGTTAAGGATCTGGTGTTGTCACTGTAGCAGCTTGGATTGCTGCTGTGGCGTGGGTTTGATCCATGGCCCAGAAGCTTCCATATGCCACAGGAATAGTCAAAAAAAAAAAAAAAAAAAAAGCAGAGAAAGAGAGAGAACCAGTGTGGAAATTGGACTGGCACTATCTGAAAGATTTGATTAAAATTTTTAAGAATACTAATCAGACAAGGTTGTATAAAATAGACAGTGACATCCTATGGGAAGACAGGCTGGTACTTTTTTTTTTTTTTGTCTTTTTGTCTTTTTAGGCCCGCACTCGTGACATATGGAGGTTCCCAGTCTAGAGGTCTAATCAGAGCTACAGCTTCTGGCCTACGCCACAGCCACAGCAACACCAGATCCAAGCCATGTCTGAGATCTACACCACAGCTCACCGCAATGCCGGATTCTTAACCCACTGAGCGAGGTCAGGGATCAAAGCGGCAACCTCATGTTTCCCAGTTGGAGTCATTTCTGCTGCACCACAATGGGAACTCCAGGCTGGTTCTTATTTATTTATTTATTTATTTTTATGATTTTACTCTTTAATAACCAGACTGCAGTTATGACGGAAAAAAATATATAATTATTATGATAATCAGCTGTTCACTATGACTGACAGACAAAAAAAAAAATGTTGGGTGAAATAACAAGCTGATACTTTTTAAAATTGTCAAGGAGTTCCTGTTGTAGTGCAATGGGATTAGTGGCATCTCTGCAGCACCAGGACACAGGTTTTTATCCCTGGCCCAGCACAGTGGGTTAAAGAAACCAGCATTGTCACAGCTGTGGTGTAAGGTAGCAACTACAGCGAGGATCTGATCCCTGGCCCAGGAGCTCCATGTGCCATGGGGTGGCCAAAAAAGAAAAAAATATATATTGTCAAGGTAATGAAAGACAGGAAAGGACAGAGGATTCATTCTAGATTTAAGAGACAGAGGAGGAATTCCTGCCATGTTGCAGTGAGTTAAGAATCTAACTGCAGAGGCTCATGTCATTGCAGAGTTGCAGGTTCTATCCCTGGCCCAGTGAAGTTAGTTAAAGGATCTAGCATTGCCATATCTATGGTGAATGTTGCAGCTTTAGCTCAGATTCAATCCCTGGCCCAGAAACTTCTATATGCTGTGGGTATGATCATAAAATTTTAAAAAATAAATAGAGACTGAAAAGTCATCTGACATAAATTGTACAAATGTTTTCTTAGGTCTGTCTCCCAAGGCAATAGAAAGAAAAACAAAAATAAACAAATAAAACCTAATCAAAGTTTCAAACTTTTGCACAGCAAAGTAAACCATAAACAAAACAAAAAGACAAACTACAGAAGGGGAGAAAATATTTGCGAATGATGTGACCAAAAAGGGCTTACTTTTCAAAATATGCAAACATCTTGTACAACTCAATAAAAACACAGAAAATCCAAATGAAAAATGGGCAGAAGACCTAAACAGACATTTCTCCAATGAGATTAGCCAGTAGACATAAGAAAAAAATGCTCAACATCACTAATTATTAGATAGATGCAAATCAAAACACAGTGAAGTACCACCTCACACTGGTCAGAATAGCCATCAATAATAAATATACAAATAACAAATGCTGAAGAGGATATGGAGAAAAGGAAACTTTCCTACACTGTTGGTGGGAATGTAAATTGGTACAGTGACTGTGGAAAAGAGTATGGAGGCACCTCAGAAAACTAAATATAGAAGTACCACATGATCCAGCAATCCCACTCTTGGGCATATATCCATTTAAAAATTTCTATCAAAAAGATAACATGCACCTGTATTTCCATAGCAACACACAATAGCCAAGACATGGAAACAACCAAAATATCCGCTGACAGATGAATGGATTAAGAAGATGTGGTACATACATAAAATGGAATACTACTCAGCCATAAAAAGAACAAAATAATGCCATTTGCAGCAACATGGATGCAACTAGAGATTCTGATTCTAAGTGAAGTTAAGTCAAATACCATATAATATCACTGATATGTGGAATCTAAAATATGACACAAATGAACTTATCTATGAAACAAAAACAGATTCATGGACATAGAGAACAGAATTTTCATTACCAAGGGGTAGGGAGTTGAGGGAAGGATGGATTGGAAGGTTGGAGTTAGCAGTTGTAAACTACTACATATAAAATTATAAACAACAAGGTCCTACTGTACAGCACAGGGAAATATATTAAATATCCTATGATAAATCACACTGGGAAAGAATATTTTTAAAAAGGATGTACATATGTGTGACTCAGCCACTTTAGAGCAGAAATTAACACAACACTGTAAATCAACTATACTTCAATGAAAATAAATAAATAAATAAACAAACAAACAAACTAAGGAGTCATGACAATTAACTGCAGTCCATGATCCTAAACAGACTCTGGATCAGGAAGGAAAGGGGAATGGTTGAGACAGTTGGCAAAAATTTAGATAATCTGTGAATTGGGTGGCAGTGCTATATCAATGTTAAGTCCATGATTTGGAGGTTTGAACTGTGGTCATGTATGAGAGCCTGTTTGGGAAAAACACATTGGAAAACTTAGGAGTAATGAGGCATAATATTGGCAGCTTGTACTCAAATGGTTCAGGAAAAGACTATCTTAATTAGTATATCTATAGAGAGTGAGACAGGGGAAGGAAAAAAATGTAGTAAAATGTATTTCAACTGAGGAATGTTTTTTGTTTCGTCTTTTTAGAGCCACACCTATGGCATACGGAGGTTCCTAGGCTAGGTGTAAAATTGGAGCTGCAGCTGCCGGTCTACACCACAGCCATAGCAATGTGGGATCTGAGCCACATGTTACCTTCACCGCAGCTCACAGCAACGCCAGATCCTTAACCTGCTGAGCCTGGGATTGAACTCATGTTCTCACGGATACTAGATGGGTTTGTTACCTCTGAGCCATGATGGAAACACCCGATTGAGGAATCTTAATTAAGCAAATACTAATTTATTAATAGTGTTCTTGAAACTTTTCTGTAAATTATAAATTATGACAAAATAAGGATTTCTTTGATTTCTAATGCATGCATTTGGAAATTCAACATGAGAGATATTTATAAATCAATTTTAAAACTCATTCAATGAAACCAGTTACTTCATTGAAATTACAGAAAAATGTGGACAACATTGCTCCAAAATCTGCTCTGCTGGACTCCTCATTACCTTTCAGGGATGGACTTCTCGCTTCTCCACATACACAAGCCAGCCATCTGGACACCAAATGCATTGCTTCCAGCTTCCTCCCGCCAACCCAGAAGTCATTACAATAGTAAAGTATTCTCTAAGTGCCTAGATAGGATGGTGAAAATGAGAATGAAGAGGAAAGGATAAGAATAGAAATTGTAAAGGAAAAATCAAAGAAACAAGTAAATACTTCATATAGTTTGGATAAGAGAGAAAGTTTAAGGAATAATAATGCATTTAACAAAACAGGAAGTCAGAAGAAGTTGCTACTTTGGTGATAAAGACAAATTTGTTGTGTCGATCATAAGTGAATAAAAGACACTTCGGATTAAACATCTTGCAGACTGTAAGAACCATGAGACTAAAACCCAAGAATGAAATGGATTCTGGCTTCTAAATAAATAATAATCATTCCCAGAATATTTTCAAACTGCCATATATTACATTTATCCCTTAGAACTAAGAGATTGATCAAAGTTTTCACTATTGGTAAATATGAGTGTTGAAAAGTAATAACATCCTCATGTTGGGTCAAGGATTAATATATTCACTTTTATATAAGATAACCAACAGCTATTATTTATAAATCAATACCCACTTTCACTAGTAGCTGGATATATTTTTATTAGAATTACGAACACCCTGGTGTAGGCCAAAAATTATTAAAACATTAGGTTTAGATCATTGATAAATTTAGAATATAGAAAACCAAAAAATCCAGTTAAAAGCAGCTTATCTAGGGAGCTAATTGTACAGACAATCTTCTTTACGAAATGCACTATTAATCTCCTTACATAACAGTAGATCATGATGTTCAATTAACTGAAGTGCTTTTTGTTAGCTCACTGGATGATAAAAAAATAAATAAATAAGCAATGATAGTCTATAATTGGAACCAAATACTGAAACAGGCTAATCAACTTTTAAAAAAAACTGTAAAAGAATAAGGAAACTTCACATAGTTACCCATCCATATTCACATAACAAATCCATCACGACCTGATTACTGTTGATAAAATACTAACAGAAGGGTTTTTTTTCAAAACATTTATTCTATTAGTCACAGTCTAAACCAATATAGCATTCATTAGTCACAGATGCCACTAGTTATTAACAATTTCCTGAAGGCATTTTTACCCTTAATATCTGTTACATTTGCTGCTCATGCATTTTAATTATAAATTAAAAGCAATGCAAATATTATAATCAGAGAAACAGAGAGCATTTCTACTTACTGAAATACTATATTTAAAATCACTTAAGTTTCAGAAATTCGTCATGTCACCTGAGTTGCATTACATCTAGACCCATTACACCCGCAGATGATTGAAAAAAATACCTTCTCTAAATTTGTCATCACATAAAATCACACTGGCAAGTATTTCTAAACAGTGTTATACATATTTTATTATGGAAAATTTGCTCTAAGTTAAGTTGCTATAAATCTACCTTGTAAGATCATTAAATAGTCAATGTCATCAACTCAAAAAAATGTATTCAGAAGTTTCCTTTGGATATTTTTTTAACTTAATGCAAAAGTTTTGCTAACCCTACAAAAATGAAAAGAACATAAAAATCAGGGTCTTTTGTCCACTTTGGAAATAATATAGACTTTGGCTAACATGTAATGTAAAGAAAACTGTGTATGTAAGCATATTTATTGTTAATATTCACCAGTAGTTCAATAAAGCTTGTTACATGTCTGCTAAGGTCAATGTGCTGACCACATTAGCTGTCACTTACTGTAATACCTTGATTAACTTTATGCTGTGTCTGTGTCTGGAATGTCCTATCTTTCCACAGCTGTTCAGTGAATTTCTCCTCCTCTAAACCCACTGTGAGCATTAATTTCTCTGCAAAGATTCACTCTCCATTTTACTGCCCACTCACACATAGGCAGGCTCAGTCACCTGCTCTTCTGCTATAGCATTACTGACATTCATCCTTCAGAGTAAGTGAATTGTGATTGTTTTTATATCTCTCTGACTGTATCACAAGGCACAGGTTGATTATCTCTATACACCAAGAGAAGATAGCAGGGCACAGGCTGATCATCTCTATGGACCAGCAGAAGCTAGCAGAGGACCTGAAACACAGTAAGAATGCAAACGTTTAATGCTCCATTAAAATATATACTTTAGTAAGCAGAGCATTTAAAATTTTAGCAGTCTCCAGAAACATAATTTGTTTTGTTAAAAGAAATTAAATTGTTGAGCACTTTAATTTTTACCAGATACTTTTTACACATAATCATTATCTTTTGTAACCTTCCCCAGATCCTTGTTGTTCGATTTTGCAGATGAGGGCTCAAACTGGCTTCACAGATGATGCAACAGTGTGCCTACTTTTTCCTTTAAAGTGTTACAATCATAGACTTGGAGAATAGACCTGTGGTTGCCAAGGGGGAGGGAGCAGAATGGATTGGGAACTTGGGGTTAATAGATGCAGACTATTGCCTTTGAAATGGATAAGCAATGAGATCCTGCTGTGTAGCACTGGGAACTATATCTAGTCACTTATGATGGAGCATGATAATGTGAGAAAAAAGAATGTATCCATGTATGTGTAACTGGGTCACCATGCTGTACAGTAGAAAATTGACAGAACACTGTAAGCCAGCTATAATGAAAAAAAAAATTATACATTAAAAATAAATAAATAAATAAAAGCTGGGTATCCAAGGGAAAAAAAAAAAGGAAAAAATGCTCATAGTTTATCTACATTCCTGCCTTACTAAATGTAATGTATTCAGCACATTGACTTTTTTAGGACTTAGTCAAAGTCCAGACTTATTATCAGTTTATTATGTTCTCCTAAAAATGGAACTCCCTCAAAACCTGGAAAGAAAAGACTTAAGATTGTTTCCATTCAAGTAACTGCAAACTTGTTATTCCCTTTATAACTTAGTGGTTACTCTTCTCATATTGAAATAATATTCATATTATTTGAATTTAATTCAGAGTGATCTCAGAAAATTATCCAAAAGCTACTTCCTTGGGTAGGCATAGGGGAAAATATAACCTAAGTTTTTGTTTCCAATATTTTGCAAGGAAAAAAAAAAAAAGAAATTCCAGCCCATGATCCATCTTAGAAACAGAGGAAGCAGTGATTTTATAACTACTAGGAATTCCTCCCCATACAAAATCATTCCTCAGTGGGAATGTCTGAAATCTCATCACTGAAGATTCTTTCAAAGAAACTTAGTGCTTTTCAAACTTTATTTCTATTAAGTGAAAATTTTTATTAATGATTTGAATAATTTAATAAGAATAAGATGTGTGTTCAAACCTGCAACTAGATATAAACTCCATCTGCCTATTTGTACATAAATACAAAGCTAAAACTTATTTGTAAAGTTAAAACTCAAAAATCAATAAAATCAGTGTAAATAGTATTGAAATGATGGATAATGGTCTACTGAAATTAAACAGGAAGACCATGGTACTATTTTCCACTGACAATTCCTTTTTTAAAATTTAAGTATGACTTTATTACCATCTTTGTGTTCATGTGTATAATAACACTTATTGGTATAAATGTATAGACATGCATGTGCAGAATACAATATCATAGAATCTAGAGGAGTTTTGTATAAAATGTTAATGTGTGCCATTTATAAACTATATTTGTGGAGTTCTCATTGTGGCTCAGCAGTACCAAACCCGACTAGTATCCATGAGGATGCAAGTTCGATCCCTGGCCTGGCTTAGAGGGTTAAGGATCTAGCATTGATGTGAACAGTGGTGTAGGTCGCAGACGCATCTCTGATCCTGCATTGCTATGGCTGTGGCATAGGCTGGCAGCTGCAGCTCTGATTCAGTCCCTAGCCCCAGAACTTCCATATGCTGCAGGTGCAACCATAAAAAAAATAAAAATAAAAATAAAACATCAGCCCCTTAGTACATTAGCACATGAACACACTGTTCACAGAAGAAATTTAAATGTCCAAAGAATATTGAGAATGAAAGATCTCAATTTCATTAGTAGTCAGGGAATACAAAACAAAATAAATAAAATGATAGAGATGCAATGAAATAACACCATATTAGATGACAAGGTGATACTAGAACTGACAGAGCAAAAGTTCTGATGGTAATGATCCTTCCATCTATTCGGGGAGAAGACACAGATACAGGAAAACATTACTTTAAAAATGGCATATTGTGTTGCCAAGTATTGAAGAAATGTATAAATTTAAATGCTGCCTGTGTAATATATTTACTTAGTTTTGAATTAAAGCAGATATAAGTGAGGACTAGAGTTGTCAGATCTTTTAAAGAACCTTCTATCAAATTCTATTCAGCAGATTCTTGAGTTTCTTTCTGTGTAAAGGCATTGTGGGAATAAAATAAGTACTGCATTGTGTCCTTCAAGGATTTTAGCCTTCTTGGTTAAATGGTGAATTAGAGAAAAAAAAATTCGTGCTGGAGAAAGACACATATTTTTTACAATTTATGAAATTAAAAATCCAACAGAATTTTCTAGACTTATAAAACTAGTAATCACATATATAACTGATAACATTTCATCAATTTGTGAGAAAATAATAAACTTGTAAGATGTTTTGGAACAAATGTCTTCTGAGTAATGAAATTCATGTCCTCTAAAGTAATATTTATCAAACATACTATCTCTCTGTTATGGGCTGAATAGTACCCCTCAAAAATTCATTTTGGAGTTCCCATTGTTGTTCAGTGTGTTGAGGGCCCAACATACTCTCTGTAAGGATTAGGATTCAATCCCTGGTCTCACTCAGTGGGTTAAGAATCCAGCATTTCCACAAAGCTGCAGGGTAGTTTGCAGATGCAGCTCAGATATGGTGTTGCCATGGCTGTGGTATAGGTCTCAGATACAGCTCCAGTTCAACCCCCGGCTGAGGATTTTCCATATGGTGCAGGTGCAGCCCTAAGAAGAAAATATATATATATATATATATATATATATATATATATAAATCACATTGAAGTTCCAATCCCATGTGCCTCAAAATGTGACTTTATTTGGAGAGAAGGTCTTTAAAGAGGTAAGTTTAAATGAGGGCACTGAGGTGGCCTTTAATCTAATTTAATATTAGATTATAATGTAATCTAATACAATTTACAAGAAAAGAGAATTTGAACACAAACATGAACATAGTGAGAACACGGGGGGAAGATGACCATCTACAACCAAGGGGAATGACTTCCTTTGCTCACAGCCTTCGAAAGAAACTAACCTTGTTGACATCTTAATATCAGACATCTAGCCTCCAGAACTGTGGGGAAATAAATTAAGTTACCCCGTCTTTATTATGGCAGCCCTGAAACCTCACTCCTTCTTGGCTATGCCTCAAGCCCAGCCCAAACTCAGATTGGGATGCAAACCCATGGGCTCAGCCTCAAATTCACCCACACTTCAGACTGAGACTTGAGCCCATAATCTCTAACTTAGGAGGAGACTCAAACCCACTGTCTTTTAATTGAAATTGCTCACCTAGTGTCAGGATTTATGAAAGCTCAGGTTCTTCTGTCTCACCACTGTAAGAATTCAACATGAGGCAAAGTGGCAGACAAAGAGTGAGTTTATTAGTACAGGACATTTGTGAGAGACACCAGTGGGCTGGCAAAGCCCAGAACAAAGAGGACTACATTTTCATAATCAAAGAAAAAGTGGGGAGGGGAGAAGACCACCTTCTTCCTCATTTTTGGGTAGACATCAAGGCTTACATCATTACTTCCTCCTTTGACCCTACATGGTTTAATGGGGACTAACATGGAGCTACCTAAATAATACATATCTTTGCAAAAAGATAGTAACATACACTAAAATATGGTAATTCATCCCAGGTGTCAGTATAATGTCCCCTTTTACACAGTTTATTTCCCCTTTTACCTATATTTGTATCTTGGCTACATGCAGATATGCTACTCTTCAGGACTGTTAACACCCTGATTCTATGTAACAAGATTCAGACCCCATATCTACTGTCTTGGGTTTTAACTATAGGGTTTGTAGCTTGAGTATGCCTGGGCTTAGATGAACCTGGTTTCCCTTCAAGATAGTGTAGATTGATTCCAGATACTGAATTTTTTCTTGAGTTGTCATGAGCTTAAAACAGTCTCCCCATACTCCCTCAAAATTCACTTTCTGTCTTTAATCACCTAGTGGGATTTTTAGGCTGACTATTTAATCATCCTATCCCTATCAGCCCCTCCCAACAAACTAACATATTCTCTTTGCTTAATTCTAATATAATCATCATTATGCATCAAAGGACTACTAGGAATGGAAAGCACTACGTCTCATTTTTCATTATATTTTCTAAGAATGTCACTAATCTAATTAGGTAATAAAATACTATTTTTTAAATGGAATCACCATAAGTACAGAAAATGAAAAAGTATTTATTTCACAGTGCAGAACTATAGGTGGACTTTAGTGGAGTTGCTTTAAGCACTTATGCACATTGTTAAATCATTTGCGTGTATTATTTTGACAAAAATTAGGTAGACGGAGATACATAGGTAGATAATTAGAAAAAATAAATAAACAAGCCAATGGGCAACTTGATCACATTTAAATCAACAATGACGTTTTGTCTAATTCTCGCTTATAAATTATTCACAGGGGTATTTTGACTCTCTAAAGTTCATAAACAGAATTCAAAGCACTGAAGCAGAAGTAATTTGCTGCTTTTAAGCCAAAGCCCTGACTAGCTAGAGAGTTGTTTCTAAGAATTATCCAGAGCACAATCCTGATTAAACCACTAATTGGCTTGTCTGCTAATGAAAAGAAAAACAAAGTACACTTCTCTACCTCAAGACACAGGGTCATAAAAACAGAGGTTTTCAGAACCACCTCAGAGATGTTTAAGTCACTGACAATAAGATTTAACAAGGTGAAGCCTAGTGAAGAGAACAATGAGAATAAACAAGATCCCCATCCAAGCAGTGAGTTGGAGCAACCCACAAGACAGGTACGTTTCCTACTCCTTAAATCACTCTTGATTCTCATCATTCCTTATCTGGGGATGGGTTTTAATAAACACTGTTATATATGATTTTTCTGCAGTTTTACCTGCTACCATCTGGGTCATGGACTGTTTGTCTTTGGGGTTCAACCCATCATTTTATAGATTCTGTATATATTGGCTTTAAAATGGAATGATAACTACTTAAAAGACACTACGATTTGGAAAAGCCAACTAAGATTTCACTTTGCAGATTTTCACTTCTAACATCATCCAAAAAGAAATTATTTATCAGATGTTAACCTGGCTGTATGATCTGGTTCCAATAGAGAATGTCAAACATCATGGTCTTAGTAAACTACATTTCAACAGTTATTTCTCTAGAACAAGTCTTCTCAATAAGGAGCAGTTTGTGCTAGGGACAATTGGCAATGTCTGAAGAAGTTTTTATTTGTCACAGCTCAGGCGTATGGAAGCTACTGACATCTAAATGGTAAAGGCAAGAGATGCTACTAAATGTCCCAAAATGTGCAGGACAGCTCTTCACAACATAAAATTATCCAGTTCAAGATTTTTAATATTGCCAACATGGGAGGAACCCTGCTCTACACAAATCTCTTCATATGTTCTAAGTCCGCCCATCTATAAAATGATGATTACTGCTTTGTAGTCTTGTTATACAAACTAGAGACAGTAGAGACAGGGCATATAATAGGGACTTCCCTAAGTGTCAATTATTATCATTATTATTAACAATTTGTGTTATTATGACAGATTTAAGTCCACATGATAATTGCATGATCGCTATTCACTCACAACTATTTATACAACAATTTTCATGAATTATTCACTAGATTTACCTAAAAGCACTGCATAAAATTTTTAGAGCAACAATTATCTTCCCATCCAAAAGAACTGGATGAAAGAAGTCAACTACAAGCAGGAGGGTACCTCGGGGACTAGAATAACATGGTCTAATGATTCAGTTTTAAAGTAGCCTAGAGTATAAAAATACTGAGATTACCTGATGTTGACCCTGGGAAAATATGCCTCCCTTTTCTTTTTTTATCATTTATTTATATTTTTTCTACTGTACAGCATGGTGACCCAGTTACACATACATGGATACATTCTTTTTTCTCACATTATCATGCTCCATCATAAGTGACTAGACAGAGTTCCCAGTGCTACACAGAAGGATCTCATTGCTAATCCATCCTGAAGGCAACAGTCTGCCACCTATTTGCCCCAAGCTCCAAGTCCATCCCACTCCCTCCCCTTCCCCCTTGGCAACCACAAGTCTATTCTCCAAGTCCATGACTTACTTTTCTGTGGAAAGGTTCATTTGTGCCATATATTAGATTCCAGATATAAGTGATTTCATATGGTATTTGTCTTCTCTTTCTGACTTAGGTCACTCAGTGTGAGAGTCTCTAGTTCCATCCATGTTGCTGCAAATGGCATTATTTCGTTCTGTTTTATGGCTGAGTAGTATTCCCTTGTGTATATATACCACAATCCAATCATCTGTCAGTGGACATTTGGGTTGTTTGCACGTCTTGGCTATTGTGAATAGAGCTGCAATGAACATGCGGGAGCATGTGTCTTTCTTTTTTAAGGAGAGTTTTTTCCGGATATATGCCCAAGAGTGGGATTGCTGGGTCATATGGTAGTTACATGTATAGATTTCTATGGTAGCTCCATACTGTTCTCCATGGTGGTTGTGCCAGCTTATATTCCCACCAGCAGTGCAGGTGGCTTCCCTTTTCTCCACACCCCCACCAGCATTTGTTCTTTGTGGACATATTGATGATGACCATTCTGACTGCTGTGAGCTGGTATCTCGTGGCCGTTTTGATTTGCATTTCGCTAATAATCAGGGATGTGGAGCATTGTTTCAAGTGCTTGTTGGCCATCTGTACATCTCCCTTGGAGAAATGTCTATTCAGGTCTTTTGCCCATTTTTCCATTGGGTTGTTGGCTTTTTTACTGTTGAGGTGTATAAGTTGTTTGTATATTTTAGAGAGTAAGCCCTTGTCTGTTGCATCGTTTGAAACTATCTTCTCCCATTCTGTAAGTTGTCTTTTTGGTTTCTTTTGGGTTTCCTTTGTTGTGCAGAAGCTTGTCAGTTTGATGAGGTCCCATTGGTTTCTTTTTGCTTTTATTTCTGTTGCTTTGGGAGACTGACCGGAGAAAATATTCGTAATGTCAAGGTCAGGGAATCTTCTGCCTATGTTCTCTTCCTTTTCTGATTAATATTGACTGTTTTTGCAGTTAAGGGAGGTGAGGAGAATGTGCTCACCATGGCTTCGTGAGAGTGGCCTGACTCCTTTCTAACTCTTAGGTCAAAATAAATAATCTCACACTTTAAAAGTTATTTACATCCTGGAGTTCCTGCCGTGGCGCTGTGGAAATGAATGCAACTAGGAGCCATGAGGTTGCGGATTCTATCCCTGGCCTTGCTCAGTGGGTTAAGGACTTGGTGTTGCCATGAGCTGTGGTGTAGGTCACAGACTCGGCTCAGATCTGTCATTGCTGTGGCTCTGGTGTAGGCCGGCAGCTGTAGATCCGATTCGACCCCTAGCCTGAGAACCTCCATATGCCGTTAGTGCGCCCCCCCCCAAAAAAAAGTTATTTACATTCCCACCAATAGTGTAGGAAATTTCCCTTTTCTCCATACCCTCTCCAACATTTATTATTTTTTGATGTTTTTTGATGATGGCTTTTTCTTGATGGCCATTCTGACAGGTGTGAGGTGATACTTCACTGTAGTTTTGATTTGTATTTATCTAATAATTAGTGATGTTGAGCATCTTCTCATGTGCTTTTTGGCCACCTTCTGTCTTCTTTGAAGAAATGCCTATTTAGATCTTCTGACCATTTTTTTTATTGTATTTTTTTCACCATTGGCATATATTTTGTCATTTAATATCTTTCAACTTTGTCTCTGAACTAATTATTTATTCTTTTTTTCATCTTAGGTTTGTTTCTTCAGCCCTTCAATTGTTCTGTATAGGAGTTCCCATTGTGGCTCTGTGGAAACAAATCTGACTAGTAACCATGAGTACACAGGTTCGATCCCTGGCCTCGCTCAGTGGGTTAAGGATCCAGTGTTGTCATGAGCTGTGGTATAGGTTGCAAATGCAGCTCAGATCTGGCATTGCCATGACTGTGGTGTAGGCCAGTGGTTACAGCTCTGATTTGACCCCTAGACTGGGAGCCTCTGTTTACCGAAGGTACGGGCCCTAAAAAAGACAAAAAAAAAAAAAAGTTAATCAGACCAAATTGTTCTATATAATATTACAATCAACAAAAAATAAATAAAAGTTACTCATATATTTAAAAATGTTGATCTGGCTACTTCACTTCAGTTATCCTTGTTGTGTTTCTCTCTGGGAAAGTCATTACAACGATGTTTAACCCTTGCCAACTTTATGTGCTCACAGAGCACATAAAAATAGCTAATACATTTTTCTCTTAGAGAACAAATAGCTAACAGCAATTACTACTTGAAAAGCAAGGTGCTATAACTTTCCAAGCATTATTGTATTAAATTCTCACAATTTGCTGCTTACAAACAACTAACCCATTGCAGAGTCTGGATTGGAACCCTGTTCTCTCTGACATCTGTTCCTAAGAGCTAAATCACTAGGTTATATCAGTTCAAAACAGGAGGAAGAGTAGTCACATCAACTTTTTCAAAGACTTTAATTATAGGATAAAAGGATGTTAGGGAGAAGGCAAAAATTGCAGAAACTCCTTAAAGAGTTACCTTTCCTTTAGAAATGTTAATACTGGAGAGCTACTCAGACTAGACACAAGCAGAACAACTCTTGGATTAATCTTGTGCCACTCTGACAGCTGTAATTTATGGATGTTAATCAGGAAGTCTATTGGCATCATGTATCTTAAAAGTCATATTTGGGGAGTTATTTGCATCTCTTCTTTCCAGAAACATGTGGGTAAAAGAAAAATAGACTTTTTTCCTGTTTCAAATATGCTAAATGTTAAAAATGACACAGAGTTGAAATCCTATTTTCTTCTGCAGAATTTAACCTTTTAAAATGACATATAAACATGTTTCTGAAATACAAATAGATTATTTAAATCCTACAAGAGAATATCTAGGAATGAATAAATCAATTTACATTGTATTTTAAGTGTCAAATAGTTAATTCTCAAACCAAAATATCATAAGTAATTCAATTTTGTCAATAACCATTAAGTCAAAAACTGAAAACTCAGACTAATCTAAACTCTCTCTCATGCTCCAGAATAAGACATTATTCACATAAATCTACATTTATATGTACATAAAAATATGATGGAAATGTTTATAAATAATATAGCATGATGTACAAATACTTGATTGAAGTCAGAAGGCTTTATTACTACTTCATAATATATCCAGAGATCATATTTTCTAGCCACTTAGTCATTTCCTATGCAATAATATATGAATAATATAAGAAGAACAATAACAGAAGAAGAAGAATAGCTGTCTTGTCTAAAACATATGGTTATTATGAGGCTTAAATCATCTGATTAATTCACTTTCAAGTTTAAAATATTTCTGACATACAGTGTCTATAAATAATGTCAAACTCATATATATCAAGGCTTACAATCTCTCAAGGTCCTCATCCCTTCCTACTTTGCTAGCCTCATCTCACATTTTTTTCCTTCTAAGCACTTCTGCAATCTTCCTTCACCTACATGCAACCACACCTTAGGTTTTTGCTAAACATGCATCCTCTGCCTGGCATATTTTTCATGCCTTCTCCATCTGAAAAACAGAAATCTTGTCTTGATTTGCAGATTCAAGAGTCCTTTCCTTTTGAATAGTGTCCTTCCCTTCCCTTCAACTTGAGTATAATTGACAATTCCGCCTTTATGCCCCACGTCTAGCATCTACAAACATTGTCTCATCACCTTTAGTATTTTGTGTCGGTTCCATTTTTGTGTTTTTGTTCCCCCTACTAGACTGTAAGCAGCTTTGGAGTCAAGCTTTCTATCTTCTAACTTTATATCTTGTTTTAACTCCATCCCAATAGGAAAATCTTCAGGTATACATTGGCCACATCCAGTGAGCTATACGTACATTTCAAAGAAAAGATTAAATGTTCAGAAGAATAATGAGGTAGTGGCAAATCGTGGAGAGAAAAAAGAAGAGAGCTCTGAGTAAAGGCAATAAAGTGTTTTATTTTCTCCACCATTTTATATTCCACCACTAAAGACTTAGACCAGGACCAATGCTATGGCTGTGGGAAGTTGGGACCAGAATTGAGAGAAATATTCCAGAGAGATGCAGCAACTACACTGACAAAAACAGAGTGCCTGTGACACACAAACTGTGGGAATGAAGTTGATTCTTCAATAGTAGAGAAAAGAATATTCATTTAAGTGAAAGAATTATCATTTTTTAGGATATTAGAAAAAATGATCAATTTTCCTGATTGGCTTGATAATGGAATGAAATACTCTGTTACATTTTACGTTCAACATTCCTGTTATATAAAACCACATGTACAACCTCTATTTTTTTTCTCGAAGGAAGAAAACAAAAATGAAAAGAAGTGTCTCAAAACCAAGATGCCCCCTGCCTCATCTCAAGAGTCACACACCAAAATCCAAGGTAAAAACCCAAATCTGTATTTAAAAAACCTAAAAAGTAAAATATGTATTTTTTTGAAATGTCCGATAAAACACTTGTCCTTGACTAGATAAATTATCTAGGGTCGCACTTGAGACTATTTGAAGATCTGAATATTTACAAAAAATATTTCTTTATTCAGTCACTCATTCAATCAATGCTTTTTATCACCTACTATGTGCCAGGCATGGGTCTATGGGTTGGAGATACAGTGGTGGACATTACATGCCAAGTTGGTGTTAACATAAGCATCTAATGAACAATGAAACCTCAGACAAGTATTATAAAACCAATAAAACAGATGTGGATTGTACATGTTTAAAGGTTCTATCTTTGTAACTCTGCTCTTCTCTCTTTAAATTCTCATCAACTCCTAAGGCTACCACATTCATTTTTACATTGAGGATTCTAAATTCATATCAGACCAATTTCTTTTTTAAAACCCTGTCTAATATTTTCCAAGTAAGCACTGGACAAATATACCTTTATGTTCTGCTGCCTTCCCAAAGAAATCATGTCTAAAATTGAATTATTTATCTTCCCCTTCAAATAAGCTCCCTCTCCTGATTTAGTTCTATTTCTGTTCCCATCACTTTTTCGGTCTCCCAAGCTCAAAACCTAATTTATGCTTTATTCCTCAATCTAGGCTGTCCTATAAAGAAAATATGTCACCAAATTTCCTTTCATAATGGCCTTCTAACCCACTTCATTCCTTTCCAATCCCACCACAATACTATTCTTATTAGTAACTCATGCCTACATGACTCCCAACCTCTAAATTATCTCTCCTGGATGTTGATTTCACCCAGTCTCTCACTTTTTTCATTCAGCCCTAAAAGTATTAGCAGATTACTTTCCATTAGTCACTATTTTGATCTCATGTCTCTGCTAGTCTCTTCTAAAGGAACTTAAGTGCCTCAATATTGCCTGTAGGACAAAATCTAAATTACTTCACCTGACTTGGTAGGAACTAATGAAATCTATTCCCATATCCTCTTTCTGGGCCTCCTCTCCTATTTCTCTCATGTATGAACACTACACTATCACCTAGAAAACACAAAAATGACAAAATTCCTCAAAAGGAGTAGCCCCACAATCAAAAGCTGGAGAAATGGTCCCACTTTCATCATACTTAACTACTCTTATTTAAGAGAAAAACAAAAGGCCTATGTGAAGAAAATCACAATTTAACACAAAGATACAGAATAATCTTAAATAACCATAGGAAAATAATATGTTCCCAGTTTGGAAGATAGCATTATAAATTCTATTTTTGAAGTTAATTCATATTTCTATTTTCATGATCTCCTCTTTCCCCACTTTCAGCATTACATTAAAAGAGGGAAGAATTTCACTTCATTTATTTTATTTTATTTATTTGCTTATTTATTTTAAAGCAAACCCTAGGGTTTTAATATTTTGATTATAATGTAGAGAATACTTCCTTTTTAGTACAAATCAAATGTTTTCTCTTCTCTCTTTTGCATTTTCATCTCAGCCAAGAAGACAGTAAAACAATGTCTTCCAAACCATCAGCATTTACTTACCTGATGAGAAAGAAGAAAAAGTAAAATGTTCTACAATAAATTTTTCAACATGAATGCAGTTTAATATTACATGCCAAATGATTACTAAATCTAGGTTCTTCAATTGTGTGTGTGTGTGTGTATATATATATATGTTCTCCTTCATATTATTTTCCACTATGGTTTGACACAGGATATCATCACAGGATATTGTGAAGTTCCCTGTGATTTACAGTAAGACCTTGTTATTTATCTATTTTATATATAGTAGTATCTGCTAATCCCAAACTCCTAATTTATCTATCCCCCAAACACATCCTCATTGGTAAGCTTAAGTTTGTTTTCTATGTCTTTGAGTCTGTTCTGTTTCATAAATAAGTTCATGTGTATCACATTTTAGATTCCACAAATAAATGATATCATATGATATTTTTCTTTCTGACTTCACTTAGTATGATAATTTCTGGGTATATCCGTGTTGCTACAAATGGCATAATTTCATTATTTTTAAAGCTGAGTAAAATTCCATTGAATATATGTAGCATATCTTCTTTATCCATCCATCTTTCAATGGACATTTAGGTTGCTTCTATATCTTGGCTATTGTAAAAAAGTGCTGCTATGAACATGGGGGGCAGGTCTCTTTTTGAATTAGAATTTTCTCTGGGTATATGCTGATAAGTAGGATATGGCAACACTATTTTTAATTTTATTAAGGAAGCTCCATATTATTTTCCATGGTGGCTGATGTAATTTACATTCCCAACAAGAATATAGGTTCTGTTTTCTCCACACTCTCTCCAACATTTGTTATTTGCAGAATTTTTAATGATGGCCATTCCCATCGGTATGAGGTAGTACTTCATTGTAGTTATTTTGTTGTTATTATTTTTTAATAGATATTTCCTGAATACAATTTTTTTTCTAATGTACGGCATGGAGGCACAGCTACACGAAAATGTACACATTATATTTTCTCACATTATCATGCTCCATCATAAGTGACTAGACAGAGTTCCCAGTGCTACACAGAAGGATCTCATTGCTAATCCATCCTGAAGGCAACAGTCTGCCACCTATTTGTCCCAAGCTCCAAGTCCATCCCACTCCCTCCCCTTCCCCCTTGGCAACCACAAGTCTATTCTCCAAGTCCATGACTTACTTTTCTGTGGAAAGGTTCATTTGTGCCATATATTAGATTCCAGATATAAGTGATTTCATATGGTATTTGTCTTCTCTTTCTGACTTAGGTCACTCAGTGTGAGAGTCTCTAGTTCCATCCATGTTGCTGCAAATGGCATTATTTCGTTCTGTTTTATGGCTGAGTAGTATTCCCTTGTGTATATATACCACAATCCAATCATCTGTCAGTGGACATTTGGGTTGTTTGCACGTCTTGGCTATTGTGAATAGAGCTGCAATGAACATGCGGGAGCATGTGTCTTTCTTTTTTAAGGAGAGTTTTTTCCGGATATATGCCCAAGAGTGGGATTGCTGGGTCACATGGTAGTTACATGTATAGATTTCTACGGTAGCTCCATACTGTTCTCCATGGTGGTTGTGCCAGCTTATATTCCCACCAGCAGTGCAGGTGGCTTCCCTTTTCTCCACACCCCCACCAGCATTTGTTCTTTGTGGACATATTGATGATGACCATTCTGACTGCTGTGAGCGTATCTCGTGGCAGTTTTGATTTGCATTTCGCTAATAATCAGGGATGTGGAGCATTGTTTCAAGTGCTTGTTGGCCATCTGTACATCTTCCTTGGAGAAATGTCTATTCAGGTCTTTTGCCCATTTTTCCATTGGGTTGTTGGCTTTTTTACTGTTGAGGTGTATAAGTTGTTTGTATATTTTAGAGAGTAAGCCCTTGTCCGTTGCATCGTTTGAAACTATCTTCTCCCATTCTGTAAGTTGTCTTTTTGGTTTCTTTTGGGTTTCCTTTGTTGTGCAGAAGCTTGTCAGTTTGATGAGGTCCCATTGGTTTCTTTTTGCTTTTATTTCTGTTGCTTTGGGAGACTGACCTGAGAAAATATTCGTAAGGTCGAGGTCAGGGAATCTTCTGCCTATGTTCTCTTCCAGGAGTTTGATGGTGTCTTGTCTTGTACCTAAGTCTTTCAGCTGTTTTGAGTTTATTTTTGTGCATGATGCGACGGTGTGTTCTAGTTTCATTGATGTGCATGCAGCTGTCCAGGTTTCCCAGGAATACTTGCTGAAGAGACTCTCTTTTCCCCATGTTATATTCTCGCCTCCTTTGTCAAAGATTAATTGACCATAGGTGTCTGGGTTTCTTTCTGGGTGCTGTACTCTGTTCCATTGGTCTGTATGTCTGTTTTGGTACGAGTCCCACCCTGTCTTGATGGCTGTGGCTTTGTAATAGTGCCTGAAGTCTGGAAGAGTTATGCCTCCTGCTTGGTTTTTGTTCCTCAGGACTGCTTTGGCAATTCTGGGTCTTTTGTGGTTCCATATAAATTTTTGGATTGTTTGTTCTCATTCTGTGAAGAATGTCCTGGGTAATTTGATAGGGATTACACTGAATCTGTAGATCACTCTGGGTAGTAAGGCCATTTTTACAACATTAATTTTTCCAATCCAGGAGCATGGAAGATCTGTCCATTTCTTCACATCTTCTTTAATTCCTTTGATTAATGTTTTATCGCTCTCAGCATAGAAGTCCTTACCTTCTTGGTCAGGTGTATCCCCAGGTATTTGATTGAATTTAAGAAGGTATTGTATTTCTGCATTCCTTTTCCAATATTTCATTGCTAGTATACAGAAATGTGACTGATGTCTGAATGTTAATCTCATATCCTGCTACTTTGCTGGATTTTTTGATCAGTTCAAGTCGTTTTTGAGTTGAGTCCTTGGTGTTTTCCATATACAGTATCATGTCATCTGCATACAGTGACAGTTTTACCTCTTCTCTTCCGATTTGGATGCCTTTTATTTCTTTTGTTTGTCTGATTGCCGTGGCTAGGACTTCCAGGACTACGTTGAATAACAGTGGTGAGAGTGGGCATCCTTGCCTTGCTCCAGAATTTAGTGCCAAGGCTTTCAGCTTTTCTCCATTGAGTATTATATTTGCTGTGGGTTTGTCATAAATGGCTTTGGTTATGTTAAGGTATGTTCCCTCTATACCCACTTTGGTGAGAGTTTTGATGATGACTGGATGTTGGACTTTGTCAAAGGCTTTTTCTGCATCTATTGAGATGATCATGTGGTTTTGGACTTTTCTTTTGTCAATGTGGTGTATGACGTTGATTGATGTGTTTATGCTGAGCCATCCTTGTGAACCTGGGATGAACCCTACCCAGTCGTGGTGTATGATCTTTCTGATATGTTGTTGGATTCGGATGGCCAAAATTTTGTTGAGGATTTTTGTGTCTATATTCATCAAATATATTGGCCGATAGTTTTCTTTTTTGGTGGTATCTTTGTCTGGTTTTGGACTGAGGGTGATGGTGGCATTATAGAATGTCTTTGGGAGTGTTCCTTCTTCTTCAACCTTTTGAAAAAGTTTAAGGAGGATGGGTATAAGTGCCTCTTTGTATGCTTGGTAGAATTCACCTGTGATGCCCTCTGGTCCTGGACTTTTATTGATGACATATTCAATTTCATTTCCAGTGATCGGTCTGTTCAGTCGATCTAGTTCTTCTTGATTCAGTTTTGGTAGGCTGTAAGTCTCTAGAAAGTTGTCCATTTCTTCCAGGTTGTCAAATTTGTTGGTATACAATTGTTCATAGTATTATCTCATGGCATTTTGTGTTTCTGTACTATCCATTGTGACTTCTCCTTTTTCACTTCTGATTTTGTTTATTTGGGTTTTTCCTCTCCTCTTCTTGGGGAGTCTAGCCAGAGGTTTGACAGTTTTGTTTACCTTTTCAAACAACCAACTCATGGTTTTATTGATTTCTTCTCTTGTTTTTTTAATCTCTGTTTCATTGATTTCCTCTCTGATCTCTATGATTTCCTTCCTTCTGCTGACTTTAGGTTTTGTTTGTTCTTGTGTTTCTAATTCATTTGGGTCGTGGGTTAGGTTGTCGATTTGAGATTTTTCTTCTTTTCTGAGGAAGGCCTGCATTGCTGTGAATTTCCCTCTGAGTACTGCTGTGTGGCACCCCATAGATTTTGAGTGGATGTGTCTTCATTATTCTTTGTCTTGAGGTATTTTTTTAATTTCCTTCTTGATTTCCTCAATGACCCATTGGATTTTTAGTCTCCATGTAGTCAGTTTTTTTTCTCATTTCGTTTCCTGTGGTTGATTTCTAGTTTCATGGCATTGTGGTCAGAGAGGATACTTGAAATAATTTCTATATCCTAAATTTGTTGAGGTTAGCTTTGTGCCCCAGTATGTGATCAAATCTTGAGAATGTTCCGTGTGCACTTGAGAAGTATGTGTATTCTGATTTTTTTTGGATGGTATGTCCTGAAAATGTCAATTAAGTCTCTAAGATTTCTGTTGTGTCCTTTAGGATCTCTGTGGCCTTATTGATTTTGTGTCTTGAGGATCTGTCCATTGACGGGAGTGGGGTGTTAAAATCTCTTACTATGATTGTATTCCCATCTGTTGCCAGAGGCCAGCTCCGGCAGCCAGGGAGTGTACACTTTCCCGAAGAAGATGGACGGACCTCAGCTTTTGCATCAGAGACAGCCTCTTTGTCCCTTCTTTCAGGGTGCTGGACTGCTCAAACTTTATTGGCAACAGTGGTTGATTATATAGACAGTTTTTCACTACAGATTACATTACAGTGTTAAAAGTACATTGGTTAACTATTACATGGTATAGCAGCTATACGTCACGTTTTAAGATCTCTGTCTTAACTTAGTGAGTACTTTGAAGAGGCCATAGACACAAGAATTTGGCATTCACAAACCTTGTTTGTGTACTGGTGCTTATCTTCAAAGCGTTATGGCTTGGAGATAGTGTAAGTAAATATAAACCAACTTAACTAAACTAGCTATCACTTAAAAGCTTTGAAAATCAAAGACAAAACTCACAGCTAGGTTTTTTGGATAATATATGTCTATTTTATGAACATCATTAAGATCCTAACTCTAAAGTTTACTATATAACTACTTAATAGATAAACACTATGTTTTAACTAAGTTGGATTTAAATAGGGGAAAGTCTTTCAGGATGAAATTCTTATTATATTATTGTTGTAACTTTGTTAAATCACAAATCACCACAGGAAAATAAGAATGGAAAATAAGAATAATAAGTAAATAATCAGGAAAGACTGAGGGAAACTGAATAACAAATAAAACAGCAGGAAAGACTAGGTCACCCAAGAAACAATCCATGTTCTCTGGTGCAAACATGGACATTGCTTTCCCAGGAAAGCCCCAATTCTTCCCTGTAAACATCAAAATGAGAGCTGTGTAACCTGAGGCCTGCCCTCGTCTTGTTCCATGTAGGCAGGCTTTTTATCCTGACCGGAAGCCCACCTTCGGCTTGTACCGTTCAAGTGAGCTCCCTTTCTTGGTTAGGAAGCTGCCTTCAGGTTTTTCTGCCATCAGGCAAGGTCCTTTTTTTGAGTCCCTGCATTTTCTCAGCTCCCCACACCCATTGATTTCTCCTTTTATGTTGGTTAGTATTTGTTGGAGGTATCTGGGTGCTCCTATATTGGGGCACATATATTGATGATTGTAAATATCCTCTTCTTGTATGCCTCCTTTAACCATTAAATAGAGCCCTTCTTTGTCTTTCTTAATGGCCTTTGTTTGAAAGTCTATTTTGTCTGATATGAGTATTGCAACTCCTGCTTTCCTGTCTTGTCCATTGGCATGAAATGTCTTTTCCCGTCCCCTCACTTTCAATCTATGTGTGTCCTTTGCCCTAAAGTGAGTTTCTTGTAGGCAGCAGATTGAAGGTTTTTGCTTTTTTATCCAATCTGCCATTCTGCGTCTTTTGATTGGAGCATTCAGTCCATTGACATTTAAAGTGATTATTGATAGATACATATTTATTGCCATTTTAAACCTTGTTTTCCAGTTGATTCCATGTTTCGCTTTTCTCCTTTTTTGGGGAAGTTGGATGGTTTCCATTTATTTTATGCTTGAGTACTTTTCAGTTTTTGTGAAAGTAATGTTTGGTTTTGATTTGTGGTTGCCCTGTTTTTTAAGTATGTTAACCCCTTCCTATATCTGCTTGCTTTAGCCTGATAGTCATATAGGCTCAGACACATCATTAAAATAAAAAAAAAAAGAATCTATATTTTCTTACTTTCCTTCCCCACATTGTATGATTTTGGTGTTTTGGTTTTTTTTTTTTTAACATCTTCATGTTGTGTATGCTGGCTTATTCAAGTGATTGCTTTCCAATTGTGGTTTCCTCCATCCTAATTCTTCTTTTTCTCTCTCTTTTTCACTGTAGTTTTGATTTGAATTTCTCTAATAATTACCAATGTTGAACATCTTTTCATGTGGCTGCTGGCCATCTGCCTTTATTCTGCCCATTTTTCTATTGGGTTGTTTGTTTTTCTCATTATTAAGTTGCATGAGCTGTTCGTATATTTTAGAAATTAAGCCCTCATTGGTCATATCATTTGCAAATAGTTTCTCCCAGTCTTTAGGTTGTATGATTTTGTTTTGTTTATAGTTTCCTTTGCTGTGTAAAACCTTATAACTTTTTTATAATGAATTTTATTTTTTCCATTAACCTTACAACTTTAATTATGCCTGATGTGTTTATTTTTGCTTTCATTTCTATTATCTTGGAAGACTAATCTAAGAAAACGTTGATACGATATATGTCAGATAAATGTTTTGCTTACATTCTCATCTTGCTATTTTATGATTTCATGTCTTATAAAATGTAAGTCTTTAATTATTTTGAATTTATTTTTGTGTATGGTGTGAGGCTATGTTTTAACTTCATTGATTTACATGCAGCTATCTGGCTTTCTCAACACCACTTTCTGAAGAGACAGTCTTTTCTCCATTGTATATTCTTGTCTTCTTTGTGGAAGATTAATTGAATGTAAGTTGTGGGTTTATTTCTGTGCTCCCTATTCTGTTCCATTGCTCCATTATGTCTGTTTTTGTGCCAATACAATGCTGTTTTGATTACTATAGCCTTGTAGTATTGTCTGAAGTCTAGGAGGGTTGTGCCCCATCTTTGTTCTTTGTCTTCAGGATTGCTTTGGCAATTCTTGGTCTTTTATGGTTCCATATAAATTTTAGGGTTATTTGATCTAGTTGTATGAAAAATATCAGTAATTTGATAGGGATGATATTATATCTATAGATTGCTTTGGTAGTATGGCCATTTTAACAATATTAATTCTTTCAGCCCAAGAGCATGGGATATTTTTCCATTTCTTAGAATACTCTTCAATTTCCTTTATCAATGTTTTATAGTTCTCAGCATATAAATCTTTCACCTCCTTGCTCAGATTTATTACTAAATATTTTTATATTATTTTAATACTAGGAGTTATTTTATAATAGTAATGGTTTCAAATCTATAGTTCTCACATAAAAACATAGGCTTAATGGCAGGTAATCAAGGATCATATCTTTGGGATTCAAGTTCATTCTTATTTTTGCTATATTTTTTTTCAAAGTATAATTGTAAGCTTAGTTTTTCATGGCTGGTAATAAAAACTCTTTTGTACAAGCTTCATTTAACAGAGAAGCTATTTGAGTGGGAAGGAAAAAAATAGTTTCATTTAAATTTGCAGGCTTAGCATGTCTTAAAAAACTTTAATAGGAATAACAGTTATATTTAAGATATTTTGTTTTGAAAAGCAAAATTATTAGTGTTTAAAGATAGCCTCTTATACATGCTTGGTATTTTTGTGTCTTCACTTCAAAACATGCAGGTGCAATGTCATAATATCTGCAGATGTTGATTTCTGATTATAGAACTCTTATCTTCTGCAGAGCATGGTTTAATTTATATCTGCCATGGAAATGAAGAATGCAATGTATTTTGGATTCAAATAAAGATAACTTACTAAAGTCCTCTTTTGATTACAATCATCTTTCTTAGGCTTCCACTTCACTTATATTGCATTAAATGCTTCTTTAAACAAACATTTTGGTTCCAGCAGAGGATATGTAAATGACTCACCTAGTGATTTATGATGCTGTAAAATGACTCTGCTTGTTTGGAAGTGGATCAAAGTTAGGTTCCCATAACTGGTATAGCATAGTAGGCAGAACAGTAACCCCTCGAATATATCCACACCCTAACCCCCCAAACCCATGAATTTGTTACCTCACATTAAAAAAAATTGCTGACATTATTAAATTAAGGATCTTGAGATGGGAAGATAATTCTTCATTATCCAAGGGGGCTCAATGCAGTGAAACAGTCTTATAAGAAGAAGGCAAGAGAGCCAAAGGCAGAAGAAGGAGTTGGAATGATGGAAGCAAAGGTTGAACTGATGAATTCTGAAGACAGGGGAAGGGACCATGAACCAAGGAGTTCAGGTAGCCTTTACAAGCTGGAAAAGATGAGGAAATGGATTCCCTCCCAAAGCCTCTAAAAGGATTCCCACCTGTCTTAGACTTCTGACTTAACAGAACTACAGTTTGTGGTAATTTGCTACAGTAATAGAAAACTAACATAAATGGCTTTAAAATATTCCATACTTTAAAAAGTCACAATGAAAAAAAAAGAAATTTTAACTCCAAGCAATCATGGAATTAATACTAAAGAGAGCATGTTATACTAGAAGAGCACTGGTTTTAGAGTTTGACACACAAGAATTCAAATTATAACTCTATTACTTACTAGATTTGTGTGACCTCATCAGGATATTTAATTCTGAGTCTCAGTTTACTCACGTATAAAATAAGGAAAATACTGTCATCTCTAGGTTGTGGGTATGAATTTAATTAACATAGGTAAAGCATTTAGCATTGAGGCATTGAGGTTGGTAAATTCCAAGGTTGATAGAAGTCAAATAGTATAAATGAGGATCGTGTATGTCCTGTCTAAAGAGCCCAGAGGCCATTAAGTGTCTACTAATCACTGCCATGTGGGAATGAGGTCAAGTGCTGCCAAGCATTCCATCTTCAGTCTAGAGAGACTGCAAATACAAATTTTAACTTGAGATTTCCAATTTTTTGAATGTTGACTTTCTAATGTTTTAAATATTCTCTTTTTTAAATCACTGAAAGAAAAACTGAATTCTTGTTGTATTATTTTCAAGCCAAACTTGGGTCTGCTTGCCCTCATACAGTAAAGCCAATCTAATGACATTAGGTTGTGGTGAAGGAAAGTGCAGGTTTTACTGAAGGGCACCAAGCAGGGAGTCCAGGGCAGCTAGTGCTAAAACACCCAAGCTCCCCAAAGGCTTTCAGGAAAAGGTTTTTAAAGAGACTGTGAGAATAAGGGTTGTGCCTGTGTAAACAGCTTGTGGAAATTCTTCTGATTGGTTGGTGGTGAGGTAATCAGGAGTCAAACAACATCAACAGGTCTGGAGTCTACATGTTTGTGGGCAGCATGCAGTTAACTTCTCTCACCTGGTGGGGACTTCAGTATCTGCAAAACCATTCAAAGGATATGGTTCAGAATATTATCTATAGCACTTGAAGAGGAAATAAAAGTCTTTGACTTTGCTGAATGGATAAACTATTATTATTTTTTCTTGCTTGATTGTTTTTCTTTCTTTCTGAATTTTCTCACTTCGATTAAATTTGCTGTTTGGAACTCAGGAAAGGCCTGGAAGGCTACAGTTTTTCTACATGTAGTAGAGGAGTCTGTCCCAGGAAGGCCCTATAGGGTCCTACTCAGTTATAATATTTAGCTGAGACTACCATTCTGTGACCTCTAACCAACCACATATTGGTACTCCATGTTATTCAAATTTATAAGCATTAACAGCCCTAGACAAGAGGGATTTTTTTTAATCCCCTTATTCTTTCCTTCCTCTTCACTCTAGTACAGACTTTGTGTTGCAAACAAACTACAGGTAGGGTTTTCCCTGGACCTTCTGGGCCAAATAGTTCTCCACAGCCAAGATGGCAGCATTCCAGGTACAGCAAATTACCAGATCAGCAGAAGCCCCCCAAGCCCCACCAGTCCCCTACCATCCACCCAAATTGACCTAGCCTGCATCTCAGCCAACTCTTCATTTGAACAGAAATCCAGAGCTAAAATTCCATTTAAAAATATAGTAATTTTTTATGGAGTTCCTGTCGTGGCGCAGTGGTTAACGAATCCGACTAGGAACCATGAGGTTGCAGGTTCGATCCCTGCCCTTACTCAGTGGGTTAACGATCTGGCGTTGCCGTGAGCTGTGGTGTAGGTTGCAGATGCAGCTCGGATCCCGCGTTGCTGTGGCTCTGGGGTAGGCTGGCAGCTACAGCTCCCATTAGACCCCTAGCCTGGGGACCTCCATATGCCACAGGAGTGGCCCAAAAATGGCAAAAAGACAAAATAAATAAATAAATAAATAAAAATATAGTAATTTTTTAAATATAGACAGAAAAAAGGAAGGAAAATCCTAGCTTGTTTAAAAAAGAAACCACCCTTTAGTTCTTGGCCATGGCAATTATCAATCACAGGGTAACAATGGGAATACAGGAAATACAACAACAAAAAAAGAATGTAACTTTTTATTAAAATTACTCAAGCATATTTCTCTGCTTCATCCAGAAAGAAATACTCTTATATAGTATACAATTAGAATGACACAACTCAATAATACATATTCTTTCAAAAATGATATCTAATGTGATGATGAATGGAAGAAATGAGAAAAGAATAAACCTGGGATGTGAAATTTGTGAAAACTTAGTCTAGAAAAAAAGATAACTATCATGTGCTCCATAGTTTGAAATGATGAAGAAAATCCCTAAGAATGCTAAGTTGTCAAGGAACGAAGACACAGTCAGGGCACCTTGTGTGGCAAGTGCTCATGGTAAGAAAATTTGTAGATAACTGGAACTGAAAACCCATTCAGGGGACAGAGGCAGCTTCGAGGAGGCAATTACTTCCTCTGACTTGCCCATAGTCAATACGGCTTCATTTATCAAGACTGCTGTTACCTCTCTGCATAGCTACTCTGGATGGCTTTCACTCCCAGCTACCCATTGCCCAGTCCACATTCCAGAGAGTGCAGTCCGCCTAACTTAGATACAACCTTTGTTTCCATTCCACACCACCACATGTCACCAGCCAGCTGTGGATGGCTACCTCCTTCATGTCAGTGTCCAGCTGTGCGCAGTCAGGCACCATCCCTGCATGTTGAGACAGCAGAAGTGGAGGGAGCTGTAGCAGCTAAAAGGAGAAAGTAGACAGAGAAATCACACACTGTTTTAAATAGCACAGAGAAGACCAGATTCAAAAAATTCCTTAGTTTGGGACATTTTTTTGTTTTGTTTTTATGGCCACAGCTGTCCCATAGGAATTGCCCAGTCTAAGCATTGAATCAGAACTGCAGCTGCTGGCCTACACCACAGTCACAGCAACAGCAACAGCATTTGAGCCACATCTGAGACCTACGCCACAGCTTGTGGCAACACTGGACTTTTAACCCACTGAGGAAGGCCAGAGATTGAACCTGCATCCTCATGGAGACTACATTGGGTCCTTAACCTACTGAGTCACAGCAGGAACTTTCAATTTACACCTTTTTTTTTTTTTTTTGTCTTTTTAGGGCTGCGCCTGTAGCATATGGAGGTTCCCAGGCTAGGGATCTAAACAGAGCTGTAGCCATCAGCCTACACCAGAGCCACAGCAACATGGGATTCGAGCCGCGTCTGCAACCTACACCACAGCTCAGGCAACACCGCGTCCTTAACCCACTGCGCAATGCCAGGGATCAAATCCACAACCTCATGGTTCCTTGTCAGCTTCATTAACCACTGAGCCACAACAGGAACACCTCCACCTATTTTTTTTTAACTAAAATCTTGAGACTCTAACCAATGTGGATAGGATGGATGTTTCCGCTTTTTCTTATTTTTCTTTTTTTGGGGGGATAGAAATCCATATTTTTTTATATTTTTCATGATTTAAATACATTTGCATAATTTAATTACATCAAACTTAATGTTTTTAGGCTTATTTCTGCCAAAGAATATAACTGATTTGTAGGAAATTGCATTATGATTTCCTGATCCCTGCAACCCCTTTAAGTAAATAGAAACTCGTGCATGTTCCACATACATCAGGGCTGTGCAGACATGAAAGAGTTAATGTATATTTAAAAAAAAAAAAAAGACAATTTAAATTTACCCCAGTCTGACTGGTGGAACACTTTGTGTTTATACTGCATTTTTCTCGAATGGAGTCTTTATCTAATCCTCACAGAAATCCCCATGACAAAAGTATTTCTCATTTTATGGATGAGGAAACTGTTATAGAAAAGCGACTTAGCCAGAGTCACCCAGAGAATTAGTGATGTAAGGATTAGAGCTCTCTATTCGGTACTCAGCACCACTAACTCACCACATCCCTTAATACCTGCATGTAAAATGTGTTTTCTAGATGAATTAATCCCAACAAAAAAGTCCCTGAAACCAAGCATGACATTAAGAGAGGACAGGATTCCTTGATCTTGACACAGTACCAAAGTTTCCTTTGATGGATCTTTATTCTTTTGTTTGCTTTTATTCATTTCTTTATTTGTGATGAGGTATCTTAAAGCAAAAACATGCCCAAATGTAAAAGTCCCTCAGGACTTTTTAGCATGTTAAATCTGCCTAGAGGAACTCTAACCTCTGACCCGACTGAAGGACTTGATCTTACCTTTGCTGCACCCCTCCAGCAAGGGGGCTTTCACTGCCTCACAAAGCTGTATGTTTTGCTGTTAGACAAGTTTAGTTGTTAGAATATTTGGGATTTGGTTTGTTTGCTTCTTTTTAAATCCCATTGATGGATCCCTCTCTTACCTTCTGCAATGTATGAAATAAACCTATTTTTTTCTATAAAACAGCCCTTCAAAGAATTTGAAATAACTGCTAGGTTGCTAGTTAGTCTTTGATATGTTAGCTGAAGAACATAAGTTCCTTAGCCATTCCTCTTATAGGATGGTTTCCATAATTCTCACCTACTGTGATTCCTTCCCTCTATATTTTTATAGATTGCATGAGCACTTCTTAATATAAAGTACTCCATGCTTTTATTCTGTGAAATTTTAGGGCACTCCATCAGATCCCATTCTATATGCATTGCTATAATATTTGTCAACTTCCTCAATGTCATTTTTCAATCTACACAGATGTAATAAAATTTCAAATTTCAAGTGTGATAAAAGTGTTATAATTATTCTAAGAACAATTTTGTAGTCTGTCAACTACAAAATTAACCATAAGCTGAGTCAAAAATATAATCTCGGGTGCCAGAAAATAATCACTAATCATACATTTCTTAAAACTGTGTTATTATTGTAACTCCAAATGTTCATTCATTAAGATGAAAATAATAGTACCATTTATGCATCTAATCAAAGTCCTCAGATTTAGTCCTTATTAATTCATCTAACATCTAACACTCAGATACTCTTTGGATCTAATAAAAGGGAATTCACGTTTGAGACAGATCCCACAATATATTTGGTGTTTTAAGAGTTGTAATTCTATGTGGCGCAACAGGTTAAGGATATGGTATTGCTACTGCAGCGGCTCGGGTCACTGCTGTGGCATGGGTGGGTTGTATTCCTCGCCCAGGAACTTCCACAAAGCGAGAGAGAAAAAAAAAAAAAAAAAAAAAAAAAGCTAGAAACTTAACTAAGTGGTATCATCATCTGCATCAAATATTCCAACCAAGGAAAGCATTTTCAGGTCTCCTTTTTATAACCATCAAAAAAAAGAGCCAATTTAGCCAATTACTCATTAACAACCTTATTTCCAAATTAGGTTCTTTCTTTGAATCCCTCCTTTTCCAGCAATTATTTAGTGCCACTGATAAAATGTGGACGGTTACTGGCTTTCTGCATCATTATGTCTTCTCTTGGAAAGGGAAACAGGTGTTTAACACCTGTGCAGGGCTCCACCATGCCCTGCTACACGGAGGTCAAACTGTTTGGAAGTATATTACAGAAGCCAGAATGAGATGCTGCCAGGCTGGAGACAGAATAAGCCAGGTGTGTGGGGAGCAAACTCAATTCTCACTCTTGCACATTCAATAAAAGCAACCATATCAGAACGCTTTGATATCTGCCAGGGGCACATATTCCAGGGCAGAATTTGACCCAGCGTACTAATGAGATCTGGCGGTTGCTACACTACATGCAAAGAGCACAGTTGGCAGAAAGACTTACTCTATTCATTGGGGAGGTACAAAAGAGGAAATCCGCTGTCCCTGTGTGAAGCTGGGAAGAAGTATAATGCACAGTTCACAAAACTTTACCCAGATGCCAAAGCAAGATTGGCCATGTATTGTAGATCTCTTTCATGATGAGGATGGTGTAACCAATCTGACCATCTGTTCCCACAAACAAATAACATTCTGCATGGATTTAAAAAAAAAAAAAAGATACCCACACTGACTATAATTAATGGAGATGCTTTTGTTTTAAGCACTCATGAGTATGTCTGCATTGAATCCAAGAATGGGAAATAACTGGTTTCTCATCTTCATCATCAACAAGCTATGATTAAGGATTTATTTTGTAATTAAAATGCTTATCCACAAAGCAAATTACACTGTTAATTAATTTCTAAATCACCTAGATTTGTCATAATAGAGGTGGAATCATCTTAGAAGGGCTGCATAATGTCTAGAGGAGACCTGGTAAGTATGAAGATCTACTTAGAGTTAGTTTAATCCAAATGTTATGAAAATAAGCAAAAATTCTTTATTGGAAAGGAAAAAAAGAACTATTGCAGAGCATTTAGTCATGACATTCGTACTAGCAGAAAAATAACACTGCAAATGTAACACATCTGCTTTGGCTTGGATGAGTGATGGAAGACTATGCTATAGCTTATACTCATGTGCCTCTATAAGAAAGAGTCCCTAAAAGCCTCTTAAGGAATACTCTGTTTTACAGATTCTCCTATTTTATATTCAAGATGGTTTTTTTTTTTCAATTCTTTTACTCATTTTTCATTTTTATTTGTATCCTAATATTCTTTTGGGGACATGTGTTCCTGGAAACATGCACAAGCACAAAGGGATTCACAGCCCTTTTTTTGATCCAGACTTCCTTGAGAAGCTCATGTTAACCCCAGATCCTCTCCATGTAAAAAATTCATATACAATATACAGTCTCAAGGGTTCAAAATCCATGAAAGTGCTAAATACCCATGGCCAGAGGTTAAGAACTCTGTTTTAAAATATTTTACAGCAATTGTCCTCTGTATTTGTAGATAGAGGAAAAAGATTTGGATAACATTTTCTTAGGCAGAAATACATGGCACAGTGTTAGGGATATGAAAAAAAATGATTTTTTGAAGAGTTTGGATTTTAAAAATGCAAAAATATGGCTTGACCTAAGTACATAGGGAAAAATATATTTTTCTCTTATTTATATCAAAAAGCTCTTCATGCAAAATGACATATGGAAAGTGTGTGTTTCTTATCTTCCATCCAAAATTACTTCATGATTCCAAAATAGAGGTAGATAGGAGATGCATAATGAAGAAAACCATCTTGGGAAACCCAGGGGTTTAAGCTTTCTTTTTCATAGTGACTCAACTTTATGATCTCCTTTATTCTTGAAACAAGTTCCTGAAAAGTTTAGTACATAGAAACATTTTTAAATGGATCACAGAATTTTCTTATTAAAGTATTTGGATGTTGATAAATTTTGTAAAGTAAGTGATCATCTCCTGACTCATCAGTTTTGCAAATCCAGGTTTTCAATACTGTGTTAGCATAAGTTTTTCAAACTATAATGTATTATAGTGAAATAAGAATTATTATTTGGGCCTTGGTTTCAATTTCTAAGTATAGTACATTCAATTAAAAATAAATTAGAAACAGTGGATAGTGAATTAAATTGTGTTTATTGTATTCCTTTGCTCTCTCTATATTTTCTTTTTATATTAAGTAATTTACTTTCATTAAAATCTTTATGAAAATACAAATATTTACCAGTGAATTGATTATTCTCTGGGTAAATTACAATTTAAACTATAATAATTGGAAATCGTATTTGTAGGCTTGAAGAAAAATTTAATTTTTGGATGAAAATGAAGCTAGTACATATTAGTTTTCATTGCTTCTTCAGAAAAGAGGTCATAGGTAAAGACGATCGAACCAAAACTAAAAATTTTTATCAAAAAAAATTAGAAGGTAAAATTCTAAAATTATGTCAATGATATCATTTCTACCTATTTTTTTAATTTTATGATGTAATCAACTTCAGCTATAAATTATGAATAATTTATCAGAAATGAAAATGCCTTTTGAACAATAATTCTTAATTTCTGCTTTGCTAATATCAAAAAGAAATATACAATGTGAATTTTTTGTACCATAATACACTAAATTTAAGTATATATTTTCATCAGTCTGTAGCTGTCTGCAGGTTAACTCCTGCACAAGGACTTAGTTTATTTAGCAGAACCCCTAGGGGAGGTGTTTCTGGGAAGACTCTTCTGGAAAAACAAGAAGCATCTCTGTTACTTATGTTGTCCAATATAGTTGTACTAATAGTGGCATATATTCTTCTATCTATATGTTATTTCCTTTCCATAGATAAAATCTCCGAGAAAAATGCGCTCAGAGATCAGACCACAAACCCTGACTCTCAAAATCTTGCAGAATCAGCAGGAACAAAGCCAGAGCAGAAGGAAGAGGGGACTGAGAAAGAAGGCCTGGTCAGGTGAGAGTTCAATAAAATACATAATGCTGCACTGAAAAACTCAGCTATCCCCCATTTTAGCTGAGCAAAGGTCAAGAGAACTGCAATCATCACATAACACAAAGGAACTGGGCCAGAACTAAAAAGTTGTTTCTGTCTAGTTCACTGTTCCTTACCAGCCTGTCAGGGCCACTAACCAGGATTCTAGGCAGCTTGGCCATAAGCTGAAGCACAGAAACAAAAACACTGCAGTCACATGTCCCAGTCATTAATAGCATCTTGAAACAGCCTGCACATTTACTAGACATGAATTTTTTAAAAAAGAATCAAAGAGAATGTAAGATTTTTCTCTGAATTCACCAAGAAATAGCTTTTCCAATTCTGTAAATAGTTTATTGTTCCAGAAGATTGATTATTATTTCCTTTCATGTGCTAAAGAAAGTGTGGTATGATAACCAAGAATAATAGAAACAGATCATCTTTATGCCACTGAAGGAATACAGCTATATAAATACCTCTTACAAAATTACTGGAAATATCCAAAGGAGATGGCAATTTCAATGGGAATCAGTGAATCCACAATAAAATCCAACTAGGAGCCCATTTATTTTGACACTTCTTGGCAAGTTATTATGTGTCCTCAAGTCCAATTTGAATTGCTTGACTGGAGTTAATAAGCACACTTTTCTTATTCAACAAGCAAGAAGAGTTGTCATTTATAAAATTTATAAAAGCACTTATTCCCTCCCAACTCCCCATCCCCATTGCTCTCTCAGCAGCTATACTACATGCTGCCAATAGGTGTTACCATAATAATTTAGGGCCTGGTGTATTAGATTAAACAATAGGCATCAGAAAGAGTGCATTTTCAATAAGCACACATTTGATTGTATATGAAAATAAACACAAGCTCACTCTACTACGCACACACAAAAAAAGACAATTTGACAAAAATTAAGCGTGACATATTATTTAGGCAGAGAAAAGATACTTAAACTCTGAAGTCAAGATTAGACACTTACAACTAGGGTGATTATGGATGTTATTTCTATAACTGTTGGTGTTTACAGATGATTTACAGTCCCATTAGTGAGTCATTGTTATCTTTACTCCACAGATAAGAAGCAAAGGCACAAAGAGGTTAATTAGTTTGCCTATAGTCATAAGGTCAGCTCTGCAAAAGACGAATCCCTGAGAGGAATTTTTTCCTCCCTTCTGCCAATACACTCACTCTTAATCAACAGCTGAACATTTTCTGATCTCTCTTTCTAGCACTTATTTTAGTATATTTAATTTTTGGTAATAACTAGAGTGATAGGTAGGTTTTCAAAGAGCTGAAGTAGAAGCCATAACTGACATTTTTAGAGATGTATACTTGTTAACCCAGTATAGTACTTTCACTCTTCTGAAATATGAAAATTGAAACATTTCAATTACCCAGAAAGTGGGTCATATCTCAATAACACCAAACTCCTTGGCATGGCTTTATCTGTCTCCCACCTGTTTTTAACTTGTCCTGTCCTGGCACACAACTCACCTACCTTCCTCTCTCTGCCCCATCACATCAGTTGTATTTCAGACTCTTGTACTCTGCAATTGATTATTCTCTGGGATAACCCATTACTTTTTTGTAATATAGGCAGCAAAGGCACTTGAAAATTATTGACATGCTGAGTAGACTCAAGTTAGTTTCAAGCTCTTGCTTTATGGCTGGCCAACTTCTCCTCAGGATTGAGACAGTAACAGCCTCATTCAAGGGGCAACATAAAAGGGCCACTGAGGTGTTCCTTTGTGGTTCAGTGGATTAAGGATCTGTCTTTGTTACTGCTGTGGCTCTGGTTACTGCAGTGGTGCAGGTTTGATCCCTGACCCAGGAAACTTCCACATGCCACAGATTCAGCCAAAAACATTTAAAAATAAAAGATAAAATGGTCACTGAAATTTCCAGTGTCACTTTTGACTAATGACTGGGAATCGTAATGTTCCACATCAGACTTACCAAAGCCTTCCTACTTTGATTTCATGGACATCACTGGTACCACATCTAGAATCCTAGAAAATAGTTTTTAGACATAACTAGAAGATATCAATAATGAAGTAACTTGCTATTAAAAGTGTTATTTCGGAGTTCCCGTCGTGGCGCAGTGGTTAATGAATCCGACTAGGAACCATGAGGTTGCGGGTTCCGTCCCTGCCCTTGCTCAGTGGGTTAACAATCCAGCGTTGCTGTGAGCTGTGGTGTAGGTTGCAGACTCGGCTCAGATCCCGTGTTGCTGTGGCTCTGGCGTAGGCTGGTGTGGCTTCGATTCAACCCCTAGCCTGGGAACCTCCATATGCCGCGGGAGAGGCCCAAGAAATAGTAAAAAGACAAAAAAAAAATAATAATAAAAGTATTATTTCATAATCCTCTCAGTGAGTAAAAATGATTTTGGTATCTGCAGTCACTACAAATCGACAACTTTAATAGTGAGCAAGGCCAGGCTTTAAAAAGCTTTTTCTCCTTGAATCAAGGATTTGATTGATTGCAGGCACTAAATATAGATGCTGAGTGAACACTAAATATAGATACTGATTCTTACCTCAACTTTTGAATTTAAAAAAGTCAGATTATTAACAAATAAAATTTTAAAGTTTTTTTTTTCATTTTAAGTTTGTTTACATTATCCTTTGGTCTAAGCCCTAGGTTGAATAGTAATTATGTTTCTAGGCTGATCAATGAGCATTTGGGAGAAGGCATGTGGTGGATTTTGCTGTCTCTGTGTATGAAGTTCAGTGTGATATTATTGATTATACCTTTAGTTTCTGTCACATTCAGCATAAGATAGAGGTAGATACCAATAGAAGCAACAGGATATGGATATAGATATAGATATGACAACAGGATATATTTTTTAACAAGATTGTATACATATATACATATACATACATATACATATACATATGTGTATATATATGTATACACATATGTATATGTATACATAAAGAGGTTTATTATAAAGAATTGGCTCACAAGATTATGGAGGTTGAGAAGTCTCAAGATCTTTAGTTGGTGAGCTAGAGACCCATGAGAGCCAATGGTACAGTTCCAGTCTGAGTCTGAAAGTATCAAAAACAGGAGGACTGATAGAGTCATCCCAGTTCAAAAGCTGGCAAGTTCAAGATCCAAGGAGAGCCAATATTTCCATTAGAGTCTGAAGGCAGCTAGAGATCATGTCCCAGCCCAGTCAGGCGGGAGGAATTCCCTCTCACTCATTGAAGCATCAGCCTTTTTGTTTTCTACAGATTGGCCTTCAACTGTTTGGATAAGGGCCACTTACATTAGGGAGGGCAATCTGTGTTGCTCAGTCTGCAGATTCAGATGTTTATGTCACCCAAAACCATCCTCACAGACATACCCAGAAAAACGTTTGACCAAATAGCTGGGGGCCCCATGCCCCAGTCAAGCTGACACAAAAAAATAACCATCACACCATTTCCATTACTCATGTAAGGGGATTCAAACTGTACGAGCTCTTCTTTTTCTGTTGCTAAAATGCAGTCTTTTCTCACCATTTCACATGGTCCTCCCATCTCCCCTGCAATGGACTGAGTGTTTTTGTTCCCTCAAAATCCATATGTGGAAGCTCTGACCCTCAATGTGACAGCACTAGGAGACGGGTCCTTTTGGAGGTAATTTAGGACATTAAGATGGACCCCTCCTGAGTGGAATTAGTGCCCTTCTTAAAGGTAGAAGTCTACCCTAGAGAGCTCTCTTGCTCTCTTGCCCTCTTTTCACCACATGAGGATACAA
Source organism: Sus scrofa (assembly GCF_054392235.1). Taxonomy (NCBI): domain Eukaryota; kingdom Metazoa; phylum Chordata; class Mammalia; order Artiodactyla; family Suidae; genus Sus; species Sus scrofa. The sequence goes on from NC_139386.1 coordinate 54,474,179, forward strand.
TGAGAATCCTACAAACCAGAAGAGGGCCCTCACCAGAACCCGACTATGCTGCCACTGTGATCTCAGACTTCCAGAGACCCTCCAGAACTGAGAGAAATGAATTTCTGTTGTTTATATACCACCAGTTCATTGTATTCGCTACACACAGCAGCCCAATCAGAACTGAGAGAAATGAATTTCTGTTGTTTATATACCACCAGTTCATTGTATTTGCTACATACAGCAGCCCAATCTAAGTAAGATATCACCCAGCCCAGCCTTACCCAAAACTCTAACACAGAGCCTCAGTACCCTCGGGCATACATAGCAATAACCATCTTCATCTTGCCACAGAACAGAAATTCTACTGTTAACTGTTTACAAAGTTGGATAGCTTGTTTATAAAATAATCCCTTGTCTCAAGTATTGTTTTGTTAGGATAAAAGAGTATGGATGCTTAAGCCAAAATTCACATATTAGGTCTATTTAGATCTGTAACAAAAACACAAAAAGAAGAGGTGGCTAAAGTTTACATTATGATTATAAAGATGTGAATTTCATAAAACAAAAATCACTTCTGTAATTTTTTTCATCCAACTCTAAATATTCTAAATAGACCCTAAAATTAATTTTGCAGCCACAGTAATAACACTTATCTCAAATACATATCAGCCTAGGAGGAGATTTCTTTTTTAAGATATCCAAGTATTACATGTCCAAATTTCTGACTGGAATCTTTTTCTATTAAACTAGCTTTATTTTTTTTTCTTTTTTATATCCTTTCAGAACATTTTCTAAATTGTTTATCCAGGGGAAAAATATTCTTTCCAAATCTTCCCAGAAAAAAGCAACCAATTCATTATCTTGTCAGATGAATCATTTAGCTTCTGAAAGACATGGTGTTCACCCCTGGAAAGTGCCATTGATGCCATTTGTCCATTACCAAGAAAAACAACCTGTTTCTGGCATTCCATCTCAGCACATTCTTATTTTTTAATATAAAAAAAAGTGTATTTTGATGGACACTAATGAATAGCAAGCAAAATATGTGTTTTGCCTGGAAATGTCAAATAGCTATGTCTGAAAAGAAGGCAGAGTTGAATTCCTGATAGGTTAAGTGGTTAAATGATGAACAAGCAAGTGACTGAAACATTCAATGCCCATGACTGGGGTGCACCGCAAGACTGACTTTTATAGTACAGTATATGGCTTTTCATCACCATTGCTACCCATAATGCCGAGAAGGAAGGTTATTTCTATGAATAGTCTTCTTTGTTCATAATAGCAATCAGTCTCTATTTGGGTGGTTTTAAAATAGGCAATCATTTCACAGCAGGAACAATGAGAGCAGAATAGAATTCAGAATCTTATCAGCACTTATAAACACTGACGTTTATTGCCTCGTAGCTAGAAAAAGCAAGAATCGCTGCAGTAAAGATGCTTAAAAATCCATGTGGCTTTAGAGTTGAAATAGAAAAGGAATGTCACCTATCAAGTTTACAAAAATAAAATACAACTTATACTTCAACAATTTATAATCTTGTCAAAAATAAGTTAGCTACACATTTGCCAAATTTGTGGGATGCATAATAAAAACAATGCACTATTACTTTTAGCCTCGAATTAAAATTAAAATTTTCTTGTGATTAGCAATACTTTTATAATTAAGCACAGCAAACACTTTTTACAACAGCTTGGCAATTCATCTTTAGTAATGATTGCTGACTTATATTTCTGGCACTATAACACACTAAACATTTGTAGAAAATTCCTTGGGGAGAATTCAATTACAAATACTAGGTAGAATATAAAACCTCTATTTGAATGTAGTCTGAGCTAGTGATAAATAAATTCTATGGATAGAAAGTTTTAAGAACTGTTGTTTGCTCTGAGAAGTTTTTCCAGCCTAGATCTGAGTTGAAATATGTCACTAGTGAAACAAAACCTGGGATTAAACTAGATGCAAGAACAGGTTGGAGATTCTTTTATAAAACTAGGATTCTAAAGGATAACTCACTGGTAGGTAAACTATTCCTCAGAGAGAAAGAGTATGTGTAATATTTGTCTTTGTCCTAGCTCTGAGCAGGAAAAAAGGGAAAGAAATTTAAAATTGGGGTCATTGGATGGGGAGGAGAAGAGAAAGGAGAGGGGAGGGAAGGAGATGAAAGAGAAGGGAAAGAAAAGGAAGAAAATTCTTAGCCATAAGTCCATCCTAGAATAGATATGGAGCACAAATTCTTAAGATATCTGTGTTCTGAAAAAAATATATTTGGAATAATTGAGGTTGAGGGCCCAGACATCTGCCAAAAATCCAACACAATCTAGAAGAAAACAAACTTTAAGACCAGATCTCACTGTAGGCTTCAGCTGAAGCTCCTATTCAACCTAGCCTGGGAACTTCCATATGCCATAAGTACAACTGTAAAAAGATAATAATAATAATAAAACCGAATCTCAAAGTATCCCTATGGGTAAAGTTTCAATGAACATGAACTCAAAGCCAAAAATTACTAAAAACATTAGGAAATAAATCACTGTGATCAAGACAACAGAAAAAACAAACTGCAGAATCAGACACTTAATACCTACAGATGATGAAATTATCAAAAACAGTATACAAAATAATGTTATTTATATTAAGAGAAACAAAAGAGAAGATTGAAAATAAGACAAAGGAACAAGACATTGTCAGAAGGGACAAGGCATCTTTGCAAGTTAACTTGAAATGAAAAACACAGTCTCTAAAATTAGTAAGTCAGTGAGCCTCACAGAAGATTAAACAAAGAGTTAGTAAAATGAGTGAAAGATCTGAAGAAATCACTCAAACTTCCACCTTAAAGAAAAAAAATGGATAATATGAGAGTGACCCCAAATTAAGAAGCATGGAGGAAAGTATGAAAAAGTACAAAATGCATAGAATCAGAATTCTAGAAAAAGATAAAAAATAAAATAAATCAATATTCAAAGAGAAAATACAATTGATGATAGTAATCCTTAAATTCAGTAAGCCGAATAAACGCAATGTAATAAATTAACACTGAATATAGTCCAGTGAAACTTAAAAATAGAAAAGACAAAAGAAAAGGATTTTTAAATTAGCCAGAAAGAAAATACAGACTACATAAAATAGGAAGGGAAGGAACTAATATCTGACTTCTCAGTAATGGCAATGAGAACCAGTAGAGAGTAGAATGGCATTATCAATATTCTAAAAGTAATAGTCACCCTAGGACTCTATACCTGGTGAAATTATTATCCAAAAATTAGGGTAAAATATAAATATTTTCTGGCAAGCAAAAATGAAAGGAACTTAGAATTTTTTTCATGTATACATCTGAAAAGAAAAATTATCTAAGGAGGAAATATTCAAAATGGGGTAGTCAGGGACGAGTTAGGAAAAAGAAATTGTTCTAAATATTTGAAGAAGTAATTAAATACAAGGAATTTGGTAGTTTAAAAATTGTTGTAAGATGTAGGAGAGCAAAGTTCAAGAGTGGAGATTGCAACCTGGAAATTAAGAAAGTACAGAAAGTAACTGCCAAAGCCACAGTTGCACCTTCATTCCAAAGCTGGAGATGAGCAGTAGAATATAGAGTCTGAAGAAGGTTCAAGAAGCTGGTGCTGATTCGGAGGAAATATTCCCTGGGCTTCTTTCAGATGACAACTGAATTTTGCCTTCCTTTCAACTTCCAAACCTCCTACACCTCGCTCATTGGTGGACTCTAAATCAGAACCCTCCTGTCAAGTGATTCTTAAAAATAAGGTTCTCAGGCTTTCAGCCACTGCGATAACATGGGAGAGTATAAAAAAGAAAAGAAAAGCCACTGATTGCAAGTAGACACTCCAGCACAGATTCAAGAAGTGAGTGAGGAAAATGGCAGCATGTGGATAAATTAGAAATAAACATGACACCTTGAAATAATTCCAGGAATGTCTAAGTTGAAGGTAAAAAAGTGAGATGGAAGAAAACTACTCCCTCTACATGGGAGTAATTGGCATACAAAAGAATTAAGAATTTGATGAACTTTAGAACTTTTCAATTAAACATGCATGTTAAAATATATTTGAAAAAAATTAATTTAATTAAAACAGAGTATTTAGCCTTCTTACACTAAACTTACATGATTCTAATACTATAAGATGGGAGATAAGAAGTAATTCTATCAATTACAAGATGAAATTGATGATTCCATTCTCCTGGAGTGGGTGGCTTTAAAATTCTTGTTTTTATTTATTAATAGAAAAGTCACTGATGATATAGCACATTTGAACAACACAATTAAGAAATTAAATCTAAAGGACAGTTAGAGAAACTTTATGTCCAGAAACTGAAGAATAAGCAGTTATTTCAAGCCTACATAGAACATTACAAAATTTCATGATATACTATGTCAAGGCACACCGTAAAACCTTCCAGGAGCTCTTTACAAATACAAATGTTTGGAGTTCCCATTGTGGTTCAGTGGTAATGAACCCGACTATTGTCCATTGGGTTGCAGCTTCAATCCCCAGCCTTGCTCAGTGGGTTAAGGATCTGGCATTGCTGTGACCTGCAATGTAGGTTGCAGATGCAGCTCAGATTTGGAGTTGTTGTGGCTGTGGTCTAGGCTGGCAGGTTCAGCTCTGATTCGACCTCTAGCCTGAGAACTTCCACATGCCAAATGTGCAGCCCTAAAAAAAAAAAAAAAAAGAAAAGAAAAAAAGAAAGAAATACAAAATTTTGGGCTCTACCCCCATGATTTCATTCGTCTGGAGTGGGTTCTAGGCATTAGCGTGTCTGAAAACCTCCTCAGGTGATTCTAAGTTCCTTCCAGGGCAGAAAACCATTTCACTAGAAATGACTATTTCACAAGCTGAAACCTGAAATAGGTCTTAGAAGTTAATTTTTTAGGAGTTCCCATCCTGGCGCAGTGGAAACGAATCCAACTAGGAACCATGAGGTTGCGGGTTCGATTCCTGGTGTTGCTCAGTGGGTTAAGGATCTGACATTGTGGTGAGCTGTGGTGTAGGTCGCAGACACAGCTAGGATCTGGCGTTGTTGTGGCTACGGCGTAGGCTGGCAGCTATAGCTCCGATTAGACCCCTAGCCTGGCAACCTCCATATGATGTGGGTGCAGCCCTAAAAAAGACAAAAAAAAAGAAAAAAGTTAATTTTTTAAAAGCTAAAATTTTGAAGGAAAATCTTTTATAATTAAAATTTAAAACAAGTGTTTAAGTGGCCCTTGGTCAACAAAGAAATCATGAGTGAAATAAGAAACTATTCAGAAAGAAACCAATGAAAATATTGCACATCAAACTTGTAGAATGTTAAAAATATGGTTATGGTTTTTTCTTGTCTATTTTGAATTTTTCTTTCCTTTTCCCGCTTTTAATTAGAAAAGTTGATTATAAAGTTTCTTGGAAGAACAAACAAGCAAAAATAACAAGGAAAACCCTAATATATATTTTGTATATATTTGTATAACTGGGTCACTTGCGGTACTGCAGATAATGACGGAATATTGTAAATAACTATAATAAAAGTTTTTTTTAAAAAACAAGAGTAATGGAGGTGACGTTGGTCCTACCAGATACTAAAACCTATTTAAAACTTCTATAATTAAAAAAAAAAATGTGGTATTGACACATGAACAGATAAACCAATAGAATAGAGAATACAGAAATAAGTGTAATTTCATATAAAAATGTATGATAAATTTGGCATCAAGAAAGGTAGATTTAAATCAGTGGTATTAGAATAACTGGATAGCCATATAAAAAGTAAAATTGGATCTGTCCCTTATGTAGCACATGAGGATAATTCCCAGTGAGTCACAGTTAAATGTAAAATAGTGAAATCCAAAAAAAGTGCCAATTCCTCCAAAACCTAGAAAGGTACATTAATCCCAAAATTCAAAATTCAGAAGCAAAAAAGAAGAGCTTAACACATTTCACTATATTAAAGACGTCATATTATGAAAAAAAGTATAAGACAAAAAGAAAAAGAAAAAATCTGCAAATTATGCAGATATGAAAATTCTCACTGCTACTTTCCTTGAAGATCGATCATTTTTCTTGGGGATTAACAGATATCTAAATTTTTTTCATTAAGATACTTTACAATTGTTAATGACTCAACCAAGTTGATATCTTTATGATATGTTACTACTGCAATTTCATTTTCCTCTTTTCAAAATTTAATACCAGAAGCCCAATGTACTTAACTAATAGCACAGAGTACAACCAATATGTCATGTAATCTCAGGAGTAAAACAATGATCCTAACACTCAATTTGATGAAATCTAAAGGTCTATTATCTTCACCTCAAAAAAAAAAAAGTAATCATTAGTGGTGTATCTAAGAGCATATATTATACATAATAAATATACATATATAATTATACATTATTATATATATGTATGTTAGGTGGCAGATTATCTGCTTAATGCTCTGTCTGTGCTTTCAATTCTTCATAGTCACTAGTACTGCTGCCAGAAATCAGACATGACACATCAAGAAGAAACAGTCTCGTATCAGAAACAACAAGGATTATTTACCAGTAGGCAGTTAGATATGAGTCAGCAGACAAAAGACAAAAATTTTATGAATATGTGTAGTTACCCTGAAAGAGGAACAAGCTTGCAGACCCAGTTTGTGGTCCTATTTAAATCACTTCACTCTTTAGCACGGAGAGATGACAAATCATTTGCCTGTTGCCATAGAAAACCAGAGCAGACAGAGTTTGTGCCTACTTTCTTTTCTCCTTTTTTTTGGCATAGAAAGAAGGAACAATTTTTGTATTGTTTTTGTATTGTTATTGTTATTGTTTTCTATTGTTTTTGTATTGTTTTATTATGTTTATTATGTTTTATTATGACTTTTTAAAAAATAGGTCTTCTTATTTACTTAGTACAGAGAAAAGAACCAGAGAATAATTGGTGGATTGATTGAAAATTTTTAAAAATTATGCAAGTGGGCAAATTCAGGTTACTATGAGGCAGGCAAATAATACCCATGAGGAAAGCACACAGGGTATTGAAACAGTACAGCATGCACAGCAGTAAGAGACAGGAGAGAAGGGGGTACTTGAAGTGAACTTGAGTGAGAGGTTCCTCCTTCCCACAAAGAGCCAATTCAGCTGAGAGTTGCCATGACAAAGAGTCTAGTGATGCAATAGCATCTGATTTTTTTTGTTCAATGAAACCTCAAAATGAATACCACCAAAATAAATGAAATTCTTTTAAACTATAGACTCTGGACTTCCTGTTCTGGCTCAGTGGGTTAAGAATGCAACATAGTGTCCATGAGGGTTCAGGTTGGATCCCTGGCCTCACTCAGTGGGTTAAGGATCTGGTGCTGCTGCAAGCTGTGGTGTAGATCACAGATGTGGCTTGGATATGGAGTTGCTGGCAGCTGCAGCCCTTATTCGACCCCTAGTCTGGAAATTCATATGCCACAGATATGACCATTTAAGAGAAAAATAAAAAATAGAAAAAAAAAAAAAACTATAGTCCAAACTATAGGCCAGTTTATACCACTGCCTTAAAAGAGTAGGCTAGTTCTAAACAAGTTTTCAATTAAAAAATATAAAATTTTTTAAATTCATAAAATTAGAGATGTGGTCTATAGGAGAAACATTCATTAATGCTATTCCCAATGTAAAAACCACATAGAGGAGAGAATTGAAACTGAAGACTATTTTGTGGGTTATAATTAATAACTTTGTGCATTTCCTTTCAGTATTATTTTTGTTATTTTGGGGATTTGTATTTATATTGTAGTATTTTTTTAGATAGTACATCTTGGATATTTTTGATATCTTTCGTCTGACATTATTTAATAAGCAATCTTCCATGAGAAGAAGAGGTTTTTAATGCATTCATAAGAGTCCAAATATGCATCCAAATAGCAAGAGCCAAGAAAAGAGGTTTTGTTTGTTGATTCTCTTTGAAAGTTAGTTGACTGATGGAAGCTGAAAGATCTGGTTAAAATAGGTAAAATGGAAGCTCCCTAATGTGAGAGAATAACTAGATGACTCATTGGGTTTTTTTTAAATCTTTATCTCCTTGGGAAGAGGAAAGTTATGGGTCTGCCTAGAACTAGCAGAAGACAAGAACATGATGAGACCAAGGAGTAGGTACCTCCCCACCTAGTGACAGTAGCAGACAAAAGAGCCTAGTCATTAAAGAAATAGAGATTTACACCCAGTAAGAGAAAATTTCAACCATGGGGAATTACAAAACTGGCACAGAGATTTGCAGCATAGAGAGTTTCAGGAAGTAGCAAAAAGGTTACAATTAAGTTGAGCAGAGCAACCCCATAAGCAACCTAAAAGTAATCTGATTTGGGGGATCAGGATGGGAAATGGAAGCTTAGCAGACACCCCGATACTCTCTCCTCCCTTTCTGAGGAAGGAACTTGAATGTTTTAGCAAGTCAACAAAGGTAATGAGGAATTATTCATCTGCTAGAGGAGGGCAATTGCCAGCAGGGTTGAACGTCTTATCCCAAATGTGTAGCACAGGGTCTGGCACTTACTTATGCAGTGGAAGAAAATTGCTTTGTGAATAAGACATTATGTCTATTTTTTTATTTTATTCCATTCCAAGCAGATTTCCAGAAGGGGAATCACAAAGTGAAACATATACATATTTTTCTAACTTTCTGATAAAAATTTTATGAGTTCTTATATTTTAAGGCCTAAATACTGTCCTCATTTTAAATATAGGAAACTTTTCAGATATGGTTGTTTTCACTAGCCATGAAATGTCATGATAGTTTTTCCTTTATTTTATTTATTTATTTATTTATTTATTCATTTGTTTTTGCTTTTTAGGGCTGCACCTGTGGCATATGAAAGTTCCCAGGCCACAAGAAGAATCAAAGCTACGGCTGCCGGTCTATACCACAGCCAAAGCAAAGTGGGATCCAAGCTGTGTCTGCAACCTATACCACAGCTCATGGCAACCCCAGATCCTTAACCCACTAAGCAAAGCCAGGGATCAAAACTGCATCCTCATGGATACTAATTGGGCTCATTACGGCTGAGCCACAACTGGAATTTCTAGTTTTTCCTTTATGTTAAAGGTAACGTTTTCATTTACTTTACCCTCTTCCAGCATCCCATTGTATCTGGTCACTTCGTTATATGATATGGTAAATTATAAAACTGAGAGCTTAAATGTCTAATAATCCTGTACCAATAAATGTTCACCCTAATTCTGCTGAGACAAGAAGTAGTCTCACAACTAGTTTATGTGCTGACCATCAGTTAGGTAAATAGCTTTTACCTAGCCTGATGATTTATGTCATTCTAACTGTTCATGTGCAAGTATTCACCAGAGCCCATATTCGGGTAGCCAGCTCACAAAAACAGGGCTTGTTTGAGCCCAGCCAAGCCCTGGTCATGGTAAGACATTGACGGACAACAGAGAAACAATGCTGCAAATAGGAAAAAGCAGCAAAGGGACAAGTTGACAAAAGAGAATCAATCAGAAGAGAAGTTCCACATGCTTCCACCACCATGTGTAACAGGAGCCTGGGTCTGTAGCCTTTTAATCAGCCTTTGTTCCTATTACAATGGATGGCTGAACACACTCTCTTTCAAAGCTGGCTCCTCCAGGAATGCTCACCACCACCACCCCCCATCACCTACTCAACAATGTCACTCTGGCAATGTTCACTTTCTCTCCTGCAACGTCTAATTTTTCCTCTCTCTGTTGAATCATTTCTATAAGTGTATAAACATGTTGTAGCAGTTCTCACATTTAAACAATGGCAACAGGAGTTCCCGTTGTGGCACAGAGGAAACTAATCCAACTAGGAACCATAAGGTTGCAGGTTCAATCCCTGGCCTCGTTCAGTGGGTTAAGGATCTGGCATTGCCATAAGCTGTGGTATAGGTCGCAGATGCGGCTCGGATCTGGTATTGCTGTGGCTATGGCAGAGGCTGGCAACTACAGCTCCTATTAGACCCGTAGCCTGTGAACCTCCATGTGCCACAGGTATGGCCCTAAAAAGACAAAATAAATAAAGTAATAAAAATAAACAATAGCAATTCCTCAAATCAATTACCTATGTTCACTTTTTCTACTCTCCATCCACCCATGTCCTAATGAACTTGTTTCAACCAGATTTTATTCCCTCATTCCACCAGTTTATATCTACTCTTATGAAAGTTTTTATTGTTTTTTTCCACTTTTACCAAAGTCGGCGATGCCCTCTACGCTGCTGGAGCCAGTGGCCAGATCTTGGTTCTGCATTTCTCCACCCATTAGCAGCCATGCAGTATTGATCTCTCAATCCCTCTTTGAAGCATTATCTTCATTTGGTTTCCCAAATGCCTCTCTCTCTGACTGTCACCCTACCTCACTGGACATTGTCCTTACTGGTCATTGATGGCTTCACCTCAGCTGCCCAAACTTTAAACTTGGGAAAGCCCCAAGCGCGATCTTCATACCCTTCCTTTGTTCTTCTTACATTCTCTTACTACATGACTGTATCTGGTCCTATGTCTTTAAGCAACATTGACACCCTAATGACTCCCCTAAATTTATACTTCCAGTCCAGATCTCTCCCCAGAACCTCAGTTTCAAATACCAATTTCCTACTCAATATCTCCACTATGGTGTTATTAGACATGTCCAAAATCTAAAGAAATTTCCCTCATTTCTTCCAAATGTGTTCCTCCTACAATATTTCCTTCTCAGTATAAGGCACCTTCATTCTTCCATTTGCTCAAGCCAAATATTCACCTAGTCCTTTCTCTCATACATTACAGCCCATCCAATAGCAAATTCTGTTGGCTATTCCTATGGGATATATTCAGAATCTTAGCACATCTCAAAAGCTCATCCACTGCTAATACCTAGTACATCATCTCTCCATAGCTGATGAAATATCCTCCTAACAGTGGGAGCATACTCCATAGCTGATGAAATCTCCTCCTAACTGATGAAATATCCTCCTAACAGTGGGAGCACACTAGCTCCCACTGTTTGCCCCCCTTATAATCTGTGTCCAACAGAAATGCCTGGGTGATTGTGTTAAAATGCAAACCACCCCTTTCTCCTCCAGATTTTCCCATGGCTTCCCATTTCATTCTGAGTGAAAGCTGATGTCCTCACAATGGCCCATGGAGCCCTATATTATCCTCCCAACCCTCTCCACTGGTCCTCTGACCTTAGCTGCCACCACTTTTCACTCACTCACTCTGACCAAGTCACACAGGAACAGGCTTTCCTCAGACCTCCACATAACTTATTCTTTCATTCCTTTCAGTCTTGGCTCAAATGTCACCTTATTGGAGGGACCTTCCCCAACCACCCAACAGAAAATAGCACTTCCTTTTACTTTTCCAACTCCTTTACCCTGATCTGTTTTTCTTGGTAGCATTTGCCATCACCTGTGCCATCACCTGACATATTCCATATTCTTTAAATGCCTATATCATCTGTCTCTCTCTTCTAGAAAGTAAGGTACTTGAGGGTAGGACTTCCATTATGTTTGTTTCTTTATTCTCAATGCCCAGAGGACTCCTGGCATATAAAAGACCTACCATAAATGAATGAATGAGTAACTGCATGATTGAATGGGATTCCCAAATTACATAATTTTGGCGAGAAGGTAATGTTTTTCCCATAAATATTTACTTCATTCTTAAAATTCTTAAATTTTAAATGTTGTCAAGCTAATTTCACTTAGTAACTGCACATCTTCTTTCACAAATATATTTGATCTACCTACATGTCTGAGTTCACAAGATTTTTATCATAAAATACCACCAAGTCTTTTCCTATGGCTCACAGCAAACTCACAATTTAATGTGCTTTTAAGCTATTTGGGGTCAAAAACAAAATTGGACCCTCATGCTTAAACTGATTCCAAACATATAAGTAGAAGGCATACACTCAATTTCCTCTCTAAAATTGTTGGTTTCAACCGCAATCATTTTAATGACTCATGTGACAGCCAGATTTGGAGAAAACGCTGTAATCAGGAGGTGATTGCACCTGGTATTCACCTCCAGAATTTTGCACGTGATTTTGACTCGAAAGGAAAACAATGGTTAAAATCTGGACTTCAGGAGGCATCTGTCCATATAACAAAAGCACCAGGCTATGCGACACAGTAAGCTTTCTATTCAGGGCAAAGCTAATTGGAGAAAGGTTCTGCTTCCAGGATTAAGATACAAATGGTGGCCACATGAAAGAACTCTCAAGGCTGTTGCACTTTCACCCACTTGGAGCTTAAAGCAGTGTTTTTCTCGCACTAATGAGCAATGCATTTACTCACATGCTTTCAAAATTAGAATCAGAGGATATTTTTTAAAGTAATGAATGTTTTGCTTAAACCGTACCAACATGTGTTTTGAAAGGAACTGGAAACGTAACATATGGTTCATGTAGACTTAAATAGGCCTTGTTCAGACATTAATCTGAGGGGAAGAGGAGCTGTTTGCCTACTGACCCCCTTAGGCACAGCAATCTTTACTCAATCACTAATGTATTCTTCTTAGATAAGATATCTGGTTTTAATGGGACCTGAAAAAGTACCTCATTCTCTACTTTATGAAGACAATTTTGAAACGATTCACTAAGGAATATAAACTACAATATGGAAGGAGATGTATTCTAATTAACAGGCAATTTATACAAGCAACTACAATTAAATTACCATACTTAGCTTATTCTTAAGGGCCTCAATAAAGAGTAATCCTGAAGTTAGCAATTCCTGTTCATCAGCGACTTCGTGAACATTTAGCCAGGTGTAACAATAAGTTCCTGTCTTGGCTGCTTCAGATCAGCACCTGGTTCTGCATCACCCCTGTTCCTATTCCATGTCTCGCTATGTCCACATCATTTGGATCAACACTATGCATTGGGACAAACACAAATTTAGCAGGCCCAGCAATTAACCATTTCACCACCCACCAGAAGCCAAAGCCTCTGGCACCATATGTAAACTGTCTACAGTTTCATCCCAGAAGCTCAGGCGATAACTTTCCTCTGAATTGTCATACGCATGACAGGTGTGTCCCTAATATCCAACAGTATTTGGATTAAACAATTTTTTGTCTGCAGAATCTCTTCTGCTTGCAACCAGAGACAATTTTCTGCTTTTAAGGGCTTACATGATTACAGTGGGCCCACCTAGACAATCTCCCATTTTAAAGTCTGTAACCTGCAAAGTTCCTCTTACCATTAACATCACCTATTTATAGGGCCAGTTTGAAAGCATGGACATCTTTGGAAGAGCCACTTTTTGCTTTGTTGCTGTTATTGGTGTTTACTCACTGAAATTCTTTTTTATTTTAATTTTCATTATAATTGATTTACAATGTTGTCAATTTCTACTGTATAGCAAAGTGACCCAGTTTATATATATATGTATATATGTAAATATACATATATGTGTAAATATATACATATATATGTAAATATATACGTATATATATACACACACACATTCTTTTTCTCATATTATCTTCCATCATGTTCCATCACGAGTGATTGGATATAGTTCCCTGTGCTATACAGCAGGTCCTCGTTGCTTAGCCTCTCTAAATGCAATAGTTTGCATCTACTAACCCCTTTTACTCATATCTGAGGTTTAACCACTCATGAGAATTCAAATAGTTTACTGAACCACAGCATAATTTTAGCAAGTAAATACAGCAAAAGACTGAATGAAATTTAAACAGTGACAATGAAAACTTTGTAAGACCTATGTTTTAATTGGCCAAAGAAAACATTGCCTATTTACTGACAGAAATACATATGAGAATTCTACTCAAAGTGAAATACTGGCAAACAACTTCAGCAGATAATTAGAATTCCTAGGCAACTGGCTTCTTCCAAGATGCTTTTTGAGAGGTGTGAGGAGGGGTTTGTCATCTGTGGATAACTTTAAATGTTTGGACATTGGCCAATTTAAATTAATTGCAAATTTAATTTTAACTCTAATCTGTTCTTAAATATAGCTGCTAATATGATATTTCCAGTTCCTCAGAGGCTAGTGACCCCTAACTGAAGAAGACCTACTACCCCCTGTCATTTTCTTGTACAGATGAAACCCAAAACTTAAAAAAAAAAAAGATTAAGTTTTGAAAGTCACTGGTTGTTTGAAACTCCTGATGCATTTCTCCATTGTAATAATGTTAAAAGTAACAGTTGGATGACAATGTAGACCTACAGATTTCAATTTAGATTATAATTGATTTAAGACTACCACTGCTTGGAAAAAACTACAGAACTCATTTATGTGTAAATGTATTCTGAGTTCCAGCTTAGAACACATCAGTCCTGACACAGAGTTTCATCATTCCCTTGGATGAATCAAATCAGCTAGAGATGCATCCACTAGAGACGGGCCTTCCAAGCCCATGATGTGGTTCCAAAGCCTAGGCAGAAAGCCCTTCTGATCAAGGCCTGCAAGGAACCAGCAAAAGCAACAAGGCTTTTGGCTTTTGAGGGTGAGACACAGCTTCCCAATCAAGCAGCCTTAAATAGGCCTAGTCTCCAGTGATTTACATTTTTCTTTTCTCCCCTACCAACAATTTCCATTGGCTCCATCAATACCTGATAGCTGTTTTCAGTACCCATGGTTAACAATATAGGAAAATATAGCTTGGCAAATTTCTCCTCCCCTCTGACTCTATCATAAGCACAACACTTTCATAATTTGCAAAAGTTTTGACTGAGAGAAAAAAATAAGTATTAATTTTTATAGCATTTATTCTTTCTCATAATGTTTTTACTATGAGAATTCCTCTGTAGGAATTCTGAAAAACAGCACAAACTAAAAGTAAAAACCATTCATAATCACAACAGTCAGCTATAACACTAGAGCTATTCACTCTTTGTTGAAAAATATGAATGAATGAATGAGTAAATGAACAAATTCATGGTGTAAGACCAAAAGGAGATTTTACTCAGTTGTATAAGCTTTGTGACAGTCTGCAATAGTCTGCCTAGCACTGGATCCCACCATGCTGTGGGTTGCTGAACCAAAGCACATATTAAATTAAGAAAAAGAGGCACAGCGGCTATCAGCCACAACAAAGCTTGGACTTGCCTCACAACTAAGCCTTTGAGCAGCGTCAGTTTGCACCCATAAACGTGCACATATACTGCCCTCTAGTGCCCATGCTCTAGATGTAATGCAGCAACATGCATCATCGGAATAATTGCAAAGCTGAAAAAAAGATCAAAGTAACGCAATGACTAAGGGGTAGAAGGAAATGATTAGAAAAGAAATTAAATTGTGGGCCCTTAGCAAACTTTTATTACGGCAAAATAAATTATCAAAAAGCCCTCGTTTTCTCCTCCTCTTTCCCAACCTATCCCCACCCCCATCTCTCGTTTCCAACACAATACACAGACACACATCCCTACACATACACACACACACACACACACAAACACCTGACCATACCTGTAACTGGAAGGAAAAGGATCTTATAATAAGCTATGGATTAAGAATTACATGTTATTTATAAATATTTGGATAGATGTGAAGGATTAATTAGCCTTGTCTAAAATAGAAATCTGATTAATAGAAAAAAATAATACATTAATGGCAAATGAAGTTAACATCAAAAATCAAAAGAAAAATAAAAGACCATTCAAAGAATTGTGTTAAGTGATGAGCCATTCTGAAGAAGATCTTCACATCTGTCTAAGGAGCCGAATAGATTTCAGGTGCATGAAATTTAAACCAAAATCAATTCTCAAAAATTATAAGAAAATTAAAGCAAGCTTTATCAAATACATGGAGAACTTTCTAAGCTGGAAGAAATTATAAAGAAAATGTGGATAATTTAACTATATCGAAATAAAACTTCCCTATTGAAAAAAATGAGCAAGGACGTAATAAGCAGAGAAATATTTACACTTATATAGCATATGAAAAGCTCATATGAAAGATAAGAAAAACACTACGACTTCAAAACTGGCAATGAAAAAGTAAAAAATGGCTTACAAATAAATGTGAAAGAATTCCCCTTTAGAACAACCCCCCAAAAATGCTAATTAAAATTACAAGTCATTTTTCAGCCTACCAAAAACAGCAGAAATGTTTTCAAAATAACAGCCAATGCTGAGGAATGGGGGATAAAGTAAACATTCTCAAAGGTTAAGATAATAACAAGGTCTGTCTCTGCAGCCAAATGCCCTGGACAGTTGCCTCTGACTTTAATCACTTTCAGAGTTTCTCTAAAATTCATTTTCTAGGTATGCTATTATATGTTAAAAGAAAAAAAGTTATTTCATTAAAATGTTAAAAGAAAAAAGTTAGATGATGAATACTCACTAAAACTTTTTTTGTGACAAACATTTCATAATAAATGTAAGTCAAATAATTATACTGTACACCATAAACTCATCAGTGCCACATGTCAATTATCTCAATAAAACTGGAAAAACAAACAAGACACATGCACAAAAAGTTAGACTATTAGTCACAAAAAAGAAAATAGAAATGTACATATTACCAATTCTCAAATATATGTTTTCAAGTCTATACGTATGGAACAAAGACTTACAGAAAATACGCCAGAATATTAATAATGATTTTCTTTGAATAATAGGCTGAAAACTCATATTGTTTTTATTCTTTCATCTTTATGTATTTTCCAACTCCTCAATAATGATTACTCATCTTTAATCATTAAAAAGTCTTAAACTGAGGAGTTCCCGTCGTAGTGCAGTGGTTAACGAATCCGACTAGGAACCATGAAGTTGCAGGTTCGATCCCTGCCCTTGCTCAGTGGGTTAACAATCCAGCGTTGCCGTGAGCTGTGGTGTAGGTTGCAGACGCGGCTCTGTTGTAGGCCAGTGACTACAGCTCCAATTAGACCCCTAGCCTGGGAACCTCCATATGCCACGGGAGCGGCCCAAGAAATGTCAAAAAGACAAAAAAAAAAGTCTTAAACTGAAAACCATACAAAAGAATATAAAAACACTGGAGGAGTTCCCGTCGTGGCGCAGTGGTTAACAAATCCGACTGGGAACCATGAAGTTGTGGGTTTGGTCCCTGCCCTTGCTCAGTGGGTTAAGGATCCGGCGTTGCCGTGAGCTGCAGTGTAGGTCACAGATGCTGCTCAGATCTGTTTTTCTGTGGCTGTGGCATAGGCTGACAGCTGCAGCTCCTATTTGACCCCTAGCCCAAGAACTTCCATATGCTGCAGGTGTGGCCCTAAAAAGCAAAGAAAGAAAGAAAAAAAAAGGAAGGAAGGAAGGGAGGAAGGAAAGGAAAATACATTAAGGACATTTTCCAGAATTTTTACTATAGCTACTTTTTAAATACAACTAAGCTGAAAATATTTATTCATGGAAATTCCCTAATGGTAAATTTTCATATGGTCAACTAAATGGGGTGAATATATAAGGGTTTGAAAATGGCAGGCAATATACCTTCATAATCTCTAAGATGTATACAAAAGCCCTAGACAGAGCTGAGTTCATCACTGATAATTTTTTTAATTATCACAAAGGGTTTCAGATGTTTATATTAAAGTGAAATAATCCTATTAAAAATAATGCTTCTTATAGGATGTTGTTCTTATTCTCTAATAACTAATTTGAAAAGTCTTAGCCTCCTTTTTTTAAAGTTTATAGCAGTGAGGTATTTTTGTATTAATAAGAGATTGAGCATGTTAAAATTTTGTCAAGTTTTTGCTATTTTTGTTTTTCTTTTTCCACCACACCCACAGTATATGGATGTTCCCAGGTCAGGGATCAAATCCAAGCTGCAGCTGGGGTCTACACCACGACTGTGGCAATGTGCCAGGCCAAGGATCAAACCAGCACCACCATAGAGACAACAGCCGGATCCTTAACCCACTGCAACATAGCAGCGACTCCCAAGATCTTGCTATTTTATTTAGCTTGATTTGGACTGAAAAAGAAACAGGGAAAGAAGGAAGGATGGAAGAGAGAGAGGGAAGGAAGAGGGGAGGAAGGAAGGAAGGGATGGAGGGAGGGAAGGAGGGAAGGGAAAGGAGAGGGGAGGGAATTGGGATAAGGATGAAGAGAGGAGGAAGAAGGGAAGAATAAAAGTAGAATAAAAGGATAAATTTTATTTTTTATTCCCATTGACTCTCCTCTCAGAGAGCCTGGGAGGGAAGGTTAAAAGATTCACCACCTGCTAAGACTGGAATATTATGACCGTTGTACAAAAAAAAAATACCCTGACAACATCATAAATTTAGCAAAAAGAATCTAACACAATGAGATTGAAATATGGGAAATTAAACTTCTATCCAGACTAAATGCAATGTTCAAGCAATGAAAGACTTGAAAGCTTTAAGCAGTTTTTTTTTTCTTTTTATTGATTATTATGGACATCAGGACATTATCTGTCCTGGTCCAGCATCATATACAATATTCAACAAGAATCAATAAGTGCTGGAGTTCCCGTCGTGGCGCAGTGGTTAACGAATCCGACTAGGAACCATGAGGTTGTGGGTTCGGTCCCTGCCCTTGCTCAGTGGGTTAACGATCCGGCGTTGCCGTGAGCTGTGGTGTAGGTTGCAGACGCGGCTCGGATCCCGCGTTGCTGTGGCTCTGGCGTAGGCCGGTGGCTATAGCTCCGATTCAACCCCTAGCCTGGGAACCTCCATATGCCGCGGGAGCGGCCCAAGAAATAGCAACAACAACAACAACAACAACAACAACAAAAGACAAAAAGACAAAAGACAAAAAAAAAAAATAAGTGCTAAAAAGTGGTCCACTGAAAATTGTACACATATGCAACATTTTGACATTCAATAGTCTTAATTCTATTGTTTATTTTTAAATAAGAGCCAATTAATTTATAACTAAATTATTAACACAGTAATAGAAGATTATAATGAAGATTATTTTTAAATTATAATTTCTAATATGACACTAAGGTACAATAGTTGGAATAGAAAAAGAGGGTCAACTTGAGAGGAACTTAAAATATATGCTTTCAGATGAAAAATAAATTGTGGGAGTATTCTACAATGTTAAACTTCAAAATGGAAAGCTGTACCCAAATAATCACCTCCCCTGTTATTGATCACTAATTTTAAGAAAACAAACATTAGCTGAGAAGAGTAAACCCAGCATCCAGGACAGCAAATTACATGCTGAAGTAGATGAAGGGCTAATAAAAAAGGATGGCGGTGTAGGGGGCAGAGAACACAGAAGAGTCCAGAATGAGAAAGTTCAAGAGAGGAAAAGAAGTAAGAGAGAAGAGGGAAATACTTTCAATGACAAACTCTTTTCATGGCCTTAATTGTAAACTTGCTGTGGTCTAGGAGGATCCAGTGTTAAACTGTGAAGTAGCTAAAATTTGTCATGTTGGCCCACATGCTGGCTCTGGACTTTACCCTTGCAGAGTGCTTTTTAACTGATTTTCACCTTCTTCATCTCTCCCACATTGAAAATCCCAAGATCTTAATACTCCATCCAACATCCTACCCTTTCCCACTATTCACTACTGCTCACTCCATTATCTACACCCCCATTCCTAAATCTACTTCAGGAAATAAAGCAATCTTGGTAATTTATATCTTAACATAAATTATATAATACTTTTCCAAAAACCAACTTAAGCCTCATTCTAGTTGAGAAATGGAAAGATTTTTTCCCCTAGTAAGAAATGTTGAATATCATCAAACATGTAGGGAAGTGCTAGGAAGGAAATGGGGCGAAGGAATCAAACAACAGTCTTTTCCTTTCTTTCTATGAAGATGTCCTTGACTCAGTCAAAGCCTCCAGCCAGCACAAGCTTGAAAAATGTGTTCTATTCCACTCAAGAGAATGACTTACCCTTGACTGTAAGGTCACAATAATGCTCACACACAGGAAGATTCTGAAGCATCATTTTGCCTTGATGAAATTTATATTTCATCAAGGCAAAATGATATTTATATTTAATTTCCAAGGAACATCTAAATAACAAATAACATTTAGAAGAATCTTCAATTACAACTGATTTGAATCTGCTACATAAAAATATGCACATGTATTAATTTTCAAAGAGGGGTATGATGTAGAATCTGGAAACTATAGATCACACAGTTTTATGTTGACCCTTGACAGAACTTTAGAATAGATTGTTAAATATTATTTTTGAGCACTTGGAAGATAAAATAATGCTCCTTAGACAGCAAATGAGAGTGCAAAAAAAAAAAAAAAACAAGTAACATTAACTTCATTTTAGAAAAGAATTTGAATGTGTTCAGTGAATTCATAGTTAGCTGAAAAAACAGACCTACTAAATTTTAATAAGCGAACCAAAATAAGTCTGATCTCTAATGATATAACTACAGATTCTATATGTTATATTGTATAGCCCAATATTTTTTTTCAGTGACTAGGAGAAAGCCATAAAAGATACAAGTCCCAAATATATGAATGAAACAAAATAAGGTAGGATAGCAAGTACATTTGTAATTGTGTAAAAAAGTAGCAGATTGGGGAGTTCCTGTTGTGTCTCAGTAGGTTAAGGACCCAACATTGTCTCTGTGAAGATGTAGGTTCGATCCCTGGCCTTGCTCAGCGGGTATGGATCCAGCACTGCAACATTAAGTTACAGATGCATCTCAGATCTGGTGTTACCAAGGCTGTGGCATAGGCCTGCTGCCGCAGCTCCTATTCCACCCCTAGCCCAGGAACTTCCATATGCAGGCCCTAAAAAGGAAAAAAAAAGTAACAGATTGGAATAATAGATTAAAACAAATGAGACTAAAGGAACTTGATTCTTCTATTCAAAGGTCCACTTACAGACCTGAATAAAACTCTTAATTTGGTAGAACCTCAGCTTCCTCATCTGAAAAGGAGGATAATCACAAGAAGCTTCAATCCATTAGAAATGATCAAGGTGCATCTCTCACCAAATTATCTCCTTTTGTTTCTCACTGCGTCTAAGACCACTAGGAATGCCTGTATTCCCACTATGCCCCTCACTCACAATCTAACAGGATTGGGAGGGAAGATTTTCTGTGTGTCTGTGATGGAAAACTGAGCTCCCCTTCCAGGCACAGCACAGACCAACATTGTCTCCTACCACAAACATGAAATCACTCCTATTCCAGTGGAATTGATCTCTTTGGTTAGGATACCAACCCTCTTTATTTTAGATAAAAGCTACTTCCAAAATAAGACATCCCTTTTACTATTTCAGACCCAAAGTTAAGCTTCTGGCTCTATGAAGAACAAGCATTCCTAAAACATGAAAAGAAGAAGAGGGTTTGCTAGCAATTTCTTAGCAGCATATGAACTTTGCTAAATCCTAACCAATGAAGTGTTACCCTTTGAAAATCTACTAAAAAATATAGAGAGATATTTTCTCCAGAAAACATGCACATTTTAAAAATTGTATGCAATTTCAGGGTTTCAAGGAATTTCTGAAATCAAAAGAAGAACCATTAAATAATCAATGAACCTTAAGTTGAGATTCCCTGCAGGAGCATACTTGATAGTTTTACTCATGCTATTTCTCCCACTAACCTCCTTTCCCACCTGCCTCCTGCTGGGTCACCAATTCGTTTTTATTGTTTTATTTTGGTATTTTTGTTTGTTTGTTCTTAGGAAGGACCACACCCATGGTACAGAAATTCCCAGGCTAGGGGTTGAGTCAGAGCTGTAGCCTTGGGCCTATACCACAGCTCATGGCAATGCTGGATCCTTAACCCACTGCGTGAGGGCAGGGATCAAACCCAAATCCTCATGGATACTAGTGGGATTTGTTTCCACTGAGCTGTAATGGGAATTCCCTGGGTCACCAATTCTATAATCTATTCCCATAATAGCTAACCAATTTATACACAACATCTCTCTGCTGGTCTTCTCTTTAGCTCCTATGAGATCTGCACTCATTCACACCTCCATGCATCTGCTCACTCCCTCACCCCTTAATTTCCTCCGTTAGTTAAACCCACATAACCTTCACAATGCTCTCAAGCCTACCTGCTTTTTGAAGCCTTTTCTGACAATTCCATTCTTTTCTTTAAGTTTTATTGAAGTATAGTTCAATTACAAGATTGTGATAATTTCTGCTGTACAACAAAGTGATTCAGTCATACAAATACCCATATCAGTTATCTTTCAGATTCTTTTCCCACATAGATTTTCACAGAATATTGAATAGAGTTCTCGGTGCTATACAGCATCTGCCCATTGGCCAATCATCCCATATACTTCAGTATGCATATACCAGTCCCAAACCCCCAGCCCATCCCCCCTCCACATGTCTCCTTAGTTAACCATAAGTTTTTCAAAGTCTTTGAGTCTGTTTCTGTTTGGCAAATAAGTTCATTTGTACCCTTTTTTTTTTTAGATTCTACATATAGGACAATTCCTTTCTTAACACTCATTGTGAATGTTGCACATTCTGTAGATGTGTTAATGATTATATTTTTTTAATTTTTATACTGAATTATTTAAGAACAAGTAATGTGACTTACCTTCTTAGCACATCCAGATACCTAGTTCATAATAGGTAGCCCATAAGCATTTGATCACTTCTCCTTGGAACTTAGCACACCGTAATATAAGGTAATATTATAAGATTACAACATTGGTAACAGTGACTAATTGAATGAATGAATGGATGCTGGACTTTTTAAAATAAAATTGATTGTGGTGAAATTCATAGAGCATAAAATTAACATTTTAAAGTGAACAATTGTGTTATATTTAGTACATTCACAGTGTTGTTTAACTTCTACCTCTAATTTCAAAGCATTTCCATCACTTTAAGGTAATACTTACACCCATTAAACAGTTTCTCTCCATTTTTTCCTCCATCCAGCTTCTACTGTCCACCAATCTGTGTTCTGTCTCCATGTATTTATCTGTTCTGGATATTTTGTTTAAACAGAATCATGTAATATGTAATATGTAACTTTTTGTTGCTGGCTTCTTTCACTTAGGGTCATGTTCTCAAGGTTCATCTGTGTCACAACAAGTATCGGTACCTCATTCTTTTTTATGGTCAAATAATACTCCATTGCATAAGTATACTATAAGTTTATCCACTTATTCACTGATGGACATTTGGGCTACTTCCGTCTTTTAGCTATTGTGAATAGGGTCTGTACATGCACATGATTAACTACCTGTTTTCCAATATTTAGGTTATGTATTTAAAAGGAGAATTGTGAGCTCTTATAATAATTCTGGGGTTAACGTTTTGAGGAATTGTCAAATTACTTTCCACAGCAGCTGAATTATATTCCCAATAATGTATGGGGTACAAGGAATCCAATTTCTCCACAACCTTGCCAAAACATATTTTTCATTTTTTTAATTTAAGGCCATTCTATTGGGTGTGAAGTGGTACCACTTCATGGTGACTTTAAAACATTGGACTGTTTTGAACACATCTTGAACATTCTTAGAGGGGAATTTACTAAGAAGCTAAAAAATCTTATTTCAGAGTTCCTCTCTGAAGATTCTGTGTTAAAATTAGAATTCAGTTTTCTATTTTTTCATTAAAAGAGCCCTCTAAATTATGTTTCCAGCCACAAAACTTAATTTTCTGTGCACACAAGCAACTAAGAATATCTGCTCTTCAGGAGTATAACAGCAATATCCTCATCTCCAGCTATGGTGGTGTATTCTTTTGCTTTTGATGTCACCATATTTGACTTAAAGCCTTTATGACAAATAATCTTACCACCTGAGTAAGATGTTTAAGAACCTAGTATTGCAGGTAGCACAACAGGAATCATAATAATCCCAGCCATTTATCAACTATGGGACACCTTGAATCCAGCTTATTGTTAGAAAGCCAAACATAAATTTCTGTTTCCAAAAGGATACACACACAATTCTGCTGACAATTACCTCTTTTTCTCAAATATCAAATTAAAAAGAACAGAGCAATAGGGTGTCAGCAATATTTTAAAGTTGTAACCTCCTTTACATTATTTCTGCAGTTTGCTTGTAGTCAATAGGATGATTCTGTCACATTCACTAAGAGGAATCAAGTTGCACATGCAAATTTATGTGACTATTGATGTCCCTGATTTACATAAAAATCTGTGATGCACATCCGAGATCTGTACTGACTACAAATAGATCAAATGGCAAGCTCTCTCAACCATGCTCATATAATTTATGAGTTAGTTTTACCACTATGTGCTGTTATGTCCTTCAGGAACTAGGTTATTTGAATGAATATTCAGTGTAATACAGTGTGTGACAGACTATACAAATTATTTGCACAAGATGTGGTAAGTGTTTTTGAATGTAAAGCTTGGTTATAATGTTCATCGGCAGTGTGGCCTGACTCTGCAAAAAGCCTTGGAAATTTGTTATAGTTCATTGTTTTCCACATTTTCTTCTTAAAGATTCAAGTGTATTCCCATAGTTTATCATATTATTCTCCCCTGTAAAATATTCACTTTACTTTACATATGAGCAAACTAAGTTTAAGTTAGTGTTACTCAGATTTAACAAGTTCACCTTCCAGCTCCTATTGCTAAAATAGGACCAACTGACTAAATTCTCATTCAGTTATGTTCCATGTAATCTGAATGTTCTCTACTTTTTAAGAAAAAATAATCCATTATAAGACTAGCTTGGCCTCTTAAAATCAAAATACTCTCATTTCACAGGTCACCAAATATTCTAATTATTTCCATTTTTTCTTTTCTATGGTTCTGTCATAATATGTTACTAAACATCTATTATCCATCTTCATACAGGGCTTCTTAATCAGATAGGCTGGGCCTCAGTTCATCAGAAAAGGGATGATAAAGCCCATCTCATTGAGTTTTCTGAGAAAAATATGATATTGACACAACCAGCATTCAAGAAAAATTAGGATTTTTTTCCCCTTGCCTTCATGAAGAGAAAATGAGTGCTTAAGCAAAGGAAAAAATGTGGTTTCTGCCAACATATACAAATTTAAGCTTGTAGGACTACTCTTATGCAATAATGTTTCCCAAATTTTACTGTGCATACAATTTATCTGAGGAGCTTATCAAAATGCAGATTCTATTTCAATAGATCTTAACTGGGGTCTGATATTCTGAGTTTCTGAAAAGTTCTCAAGGGATGCCAATTCTACATGTCCACAGACCACTCTTTGAGTATCAAGGTTATAGAATGCCATGTTTCTTACCTAAGTATGCTAAATGTAACTAAGCAGGTAGCCCGCCATCAGATTAATGATGATTTCTTTTTTATTTAATGATGGTCATCAAGTCACAAAGGGAGAAATCAATAAAAGAAGAAAGGAATAGAGAAGATTAAAAAAAAAAACAGAAAACATTCAACAAAATGGCAATAAGTACATAGCTATCAGCACTTTAAATGTAAATAGACTAAGTGCTCCAATTGAAAAAAAAGTAGAGATGGCTGAATGGATCCAAAAACAAGACCTATCTATAAAATGCCCATAGGAGACACACTTCAGAGCTAAAGATAAACAAAGACTTAAAGTGAAGGGATAGAAAAAGATACTACATGCAAACAGGAAAAAAAAGAGAAAGCTGAAGTAGTAATATTTATGTCAGACAAAATAGACATAAAAACAAAGGCTCTAAAAGAGATTTTTTTTTAATTTTACATAATGATACAGGGATCAATGCAGCATGAGGATATAACACTTTTAAATATTAGTGTGCCCAAAATAGGAGTACATAAAAATATAAAAACAATATTAACAGACAAAAAAGAGAAATCAACAATAATACAATAATAGTAAGAGACTTTAATACACCACCCAAAGAAAAGGAGAGATCTTCCAGACAGTAAATCAATAAATAAATACTGGACCAGGAAACACTGACATATTAGACTTTATAGATATATATATATAGAATACTCCATTAAGTACAAAAAATACACATTCTTCTCCAGTGCACATGGAACATTTTCCAGGATAAAACACATATTAGGCCACAAAATAAGTCTCTGTAGTTTGAAGAAGACTGAAATCATGTCAAATGACATTTCTGACTACAACAGTATGAGACTAGACATAAACTACAACTTTTAAAAGTGAAAAGCACACAAACACACGTAGTCGAAATAATATACTACAAAACAACAAAAAATCACTAAAAATATTGAAGAGAAATCCAAAAATACCTGAAGGCAGATAAAGATGGAAACACAACATTCCAAAATCAATGAGAGTCAGCAAAAGCAGTCCTAAGAGGGAAGTTTATAGCGACACAGAGCTATCTCAAAAAAACAAGAAAAATCTCAAACGCTCTATCCTTAAACCTAAGGGAACTAGAAAAAAAGAATAAAGCTCATTTAGATGGAAGGAAATAATAAAGATCAGAACAAAAATTAACTCCTTAAGCCAAACTCATCAAGGAAAAAAAGAGAAAGAATCCAAATAAATAAAATCAGAAATGAAAGAGGAAAAGTTGCCTCTGACACCATAGAAATACAGAGGATCATAAGAGACTACCATAAGGAATTATACACCAATAAAATGGACAATCTGGAAGAAATGGACAAATTCCTAGAAACATACAATCTTCCAAGACTGAATCAAGAAGAAATAGGTTATTTTAACAAACCAATTATCAATAATGAAAGTGAATCAGTACTAAAAAAAACTTCCAATAAACCAAAGTCAAAACCAAAATGGCTTTACAGGTGAATTTTACCAACTGTTTAAGGAAAAGTTAACACTTAACCTTCTCAAATTACTACAAAAAAATTGAAGAAGGAATGCTTCTAAACTTATTCAATGAGGTCAGCATCATTCTGATACCAAAACCAGACAAAAATATCACAAAAAAGAGAAAATTACAGGCCAATATCCTCGATGAACATAGATGCAAAAATTCCCAACAAAACATTAGCAAGCTGAATTCAACAATACATTAAAAGGATCATACACAATGATCAAGTGGGATTTATTCCACCTATGCAAGAAAAATTCAGAACTGCCATCATCAAAAAGACAAAATATAAGAGTTCCAATTGTGGCTCAGTGGGTTACTATCATGAGGATGCAGGTTCAATTCCTGGCCTTTCTCAATGTGTTAAGGATCCTGAATTGCTATGGCTATGGCATAGGCCAGCAGCTGCAGCTCTGATTCGACCTCTGACCTGGGAACTTCTGTATGCCAAGGGTGCAGCTCTTAAAAAAAAAAAAAGAGACAAAATATAACAAGTGTTGATGAAGATATGGAGAAAAGTTAACCCTAAGTCTCTAATGATAGATGAATAGATAAAGAATATGTGTGTGTGTGTGTGTGTGTGTATAAAATATATATCATGGATGTCCAGGTGTGGCAGATAACCCAGTGTGACTATAGCTGGAACCACCACCACCCAGGCCAAGAGCCCGAGCCCCTAGCCCAACAAGGAACTGGGAGACCTTTTTCAGAGCCTGTGAGGACACCATGCTGGCTGGGACCAAGCAACGCTGATCAGTGTTGAAATGTGCCAACCACACAGAGCACAGGAGCCACTAACAAAGCACCAAAAAATATGAGCCAAGTTGCTATGGCTCTGACGTAGGCCAGCGGCTACAGCACCAATTCAACCCCTAGCCTGGGAAGCTCCATATGCTGCAGGAGAATGGAACATTGCTCAGTCATAAGAAAGAATGAAATCTTGTCATTTGGGACAAGCTGGGTAAAACTGAAGGGCATTATTCTAAGTGAAATAAGTCAGTTAGAGAAAGACAAATACTTTATGATCTCATTTATGTGTAAAATTTAAAAACAAAACTAGCTTAACTAAACTAAAACAGACTCGTAGATGCAGAAAACAAATGTGTGGTTGCCAGAGAGAAGGAGAGTAAAGGATGGGTGAAGAAGATTAAGAGATACAACTTTTAGTTATAAAATAAATCCTGGGGATGTAATATGCAGAATAGGGAATATAGTCAATATATTATAATAATTCTAAATGCTGACATCTGATAACTAGACTTATCATGGTGGTCATCTCGTAACATGTATAAGTATCAAATCACTATGTTGTAAACCTGAAACTAATATAATAATGTATGTCAATTATACTTAAATTCTTAAAAAGCTGACCATGACTACATTCAGGCCACCAGAGTTTAGACTTCTGTTCAATAGTCCTGTACCCCAAGGTGCAGAATCCTGACCTAATAATTCCACATGTCTGATGATCAGCACCCTGAATTCTCTTCCACTCCCTAGTCAGATTTACTTCTGTGCTATTTCTAGTATTTCTGAAACTCTTGTGATTTTGCTTCATTTTGCTTCATTGACTCAAGACAGTCTTGGTTTCCCTCTTTCTACAAATTGCCTCTTGTCACATATAAAATATTGAATTGCTCCACAGGGAACCCCTTCCTCTCAGGAGCTCTCTGCTGGCATTCCCTCTTCTTTTTTTTTTTAGGATCACACTGTGATATAAGGAATTTCCCAGGCTAGGGCTGAATAGGTGTATGGCTGCTGGCCTACACCACAGCCACAGCAACACAGGATCCAAGCCACATCTGTGGCATACACCACAGCTCACGGCAACACCGGATCGTTAACCCACTGAGTGAGGCCAGGGATCAAACTTGCATCCTCACGGATACTAGTTGGGTTGGTTACCACTGAACCATAACAGGCTCTCCTCTGCTGGCATCCTTATAAAGGAAACCAGTCTCTGCATCATGAGCTTGTGCTCCGTCCTCAGACCACAACAAGGCTGCCAAGACAATGACAAATCTGCTTCAGGGTAATTGACATTTCCTTGGGGGTTGGGGGTGAAATATTTCTGTACTCCCCTTGTTACATCTGCCTCTTGCTATCCATGCTCTCATTCCCAAGTTACTCAAAACAGGAGAGTCAGAACCCAAAGCAATTCTCCGCTATGGTTGAGTAATGGTTGGGATTACTTTGCCTTAAAGGAAGGAAACCAAGTCTTGCCCTTTCTCTAGGTTTTGTCTTTGCCCATGTAGTAATCCATGAGGGTGTGGTTTGCTATTTAAAGATTTTTACTTAAATTTACTAAGTGGCATAACTAGACTGTAGGCCACAGTCTGCCCTACAGAAATAGCTTATTTCTCTTCAGCATGTGGTTTCAAAATTTAGATTCAGAGAATATTGGAGAATTTACTTTAGTCTAAAATGAATTTCTCAACATAGCTTTTATCAGAGTCTATATTCTCCACTAACAAAAATCCCAACTCCTTCATCTTCCTCCTCTTTTTAAACCATTTTACATTTTAAATTATATTCCTAGTGTCAAAGGAAGAGGCAACCATACAATATCGGACATACCAGATTTGTATTCATAAATATTGAAATAGTCAATATTAATAAGTACTGAATTTGCTGCTTTTTAAACTAATCAAAGCTATGCTTGGAAAGTTAAATTTTCCTGAGCAAAACAAAGAGATGGTCTTTACATAGGGTTTGGCGCCATGGAGTTCAAGGAAAATTTATTTTCCCTTAGAAATTTCTAGATCTAGTAATTTCTAGAAATTGTTTAGTACCCAGCAGTGCCAATGAGAAATCTCATGCCAATATCATGCGTCTTTCCTTATAGGGATTTTTTTCCACCTCTGGAAACTTTTAGGGTTTTTCTGTTTAATATTAATGTTCTGATATTATAACAGTTTGCAAGGTTTAAGTTTTATTCATCTGACTCACATTTGGTGGATTTTTAATTTTTTTTAGGGCCACAACCATGGCATACGGAAGTTCCCAGGCTAGGGGTTGACTCAGAGCTGCAGCTGCCGGCCTACACCACAGCCACAGCAACTGGGAATCCAAGCCACATCTGCAACCTACATTACAGCTCAAGGTGACACTGGATCCTCAACCCACTGAGCGAGGTCAGGGATTAAATCCACATCTTCTTGGATACTAGTCAGATTAATTTCTGCTTTGCCACAATGGGAACTCAACATTTGGTGGATTTTTAAATCTAAAGACTTGCGGAGTTCCCTCTGTGGCACAGCACGTTAAGGATCTGGCATTCCTGCCGCTGTGGTCACAACTGTGGCTTACATTCAGTCCTTGGCCCAGGCACTTCCAAATGCTGCAGTTGTGGTCAAAAATTCAAATTAAATTAAATCTAAAGACTTGCACATTTCCTCAGCTCAGGAAAAAAAAAAGTTTTCTCTATAGTTTTTGATTAATTTATCTCCTCTCTATTTTCTCCCTTGGGAACATATCTAACTTTAGTTAGATCTTGTAGATTTACCCTTCACGCCTTCCTTACCTGTCTAACTGTCAATCCTCTCTTACCTTGCTTTGCACATTTTTACATCTCCCATCCTAATGTGTTATATTCTGGGAGAATTTCTTCAGCTCACTAATTCTCTCTTCAGTTGCGTCCATTCTGCAATTTAGCTAATCTCTTTTTTGTTTTTACTTTTGTTGCTGTTTTATTTTTGTTTTTTGAATGATTAAAATTTTTAACTGAAGTCTCTAGTTGATTCTCCTTCCCTAACATTCCAACTGACATAAAATAAATACCCTTGCTTATCGCCAAGAAGATATTAATCTTTTATAAAAATTATTATCTATTTTGTTCATTTTATTTTCAGGTATTGGTTTTTATGTTTGTTTTATTTAATGCTTCTCAGAGCGCTGATTTTGCAAAATTATTTGACAATTTGGGGCTTGTGTGATTTTCTTTATATTGAAATTTTCCATAACTTATGTAGATCAGTAGTATACAAAAAGGGAATTATAGGCATGGTCTTCCTTAGGAATAGAAGTATTTTGTCATCAAGAATGTTAGAATTATTAGCACATATTAACAACTGAAAGACTGATTTTTAGTTATGTATAGGTTTTTTTAATTTCCCTGCAGACAATATTCGCCTTATTGATATCATCTGAGGAGGATCAGTCCCACTACACCTCCTCTCACTCCACCTTCTCAACTCATGCCACCATTTGATAATAACTTGCTACAGATTCTGTTACATTTACTGTCTTCTTTCTGCAGTGATGGTAGGGAAGAAAACCGCTAAGAAAAAAATAGATAAGCAACAAGAACTTCCTGTATAGCACAGTGAATTATACCCAATATCTTTAATAACCTATAAACCTGAAATTGTATCAGCAAAAAAAAAAAAAAACAATCACCATGCTGTACACCTGATACTAAAACATTGTAACTACACACTATAATTTTAAAATTGCTAAGAAAGTTATAACTAACACTCATTGTGGACTCATAGAGTTCCCTATGCCCTCTGATTTTTCCCATCAACTGGGAATACAGCTGTGCTTCTTCAGTGCAAATGGCATCTTACTGCACCAACCTGCA
The DNA here is from genome assembly GCF_054392235.1 of Sus scrofa. Taxonomy (NCBI): domain Eukaryota; kingdom Metazoa; phylum Chordata; class Mammalia; order Artiodactyla; family Suidae; genus Sus; species Sus scrofa. Next base: position 54,505,345 of record NC_139386.1, read on the forward strand.
GACAATTTCTTCTGCCTTCATCCACTCTGTGAAGATCTGGTGAGCAAAAAGGCAACCTACTTCATTTACTGTGAACATGGTTTCCCATGTAATCACCCTAATGGTTGACCATGGCTCTTGAATCCACCCTCTTCAAAGGTAGAGAACTTCCAGAACCATTCTCACTTTGCAAGAAACATTCCTGTGAGTAGTTTGGGCAATGCTTTTTTTTTTTTTCATTAATAATAACAACAGTGATCTTTTCTAAGTCCCTCATATTGTGTAAGAATTAAATAAGTTACCATATGAACCCATGTGCTTTCCATCATTAAGAAACTTCTCAAATTTCCTGTTTTCCAGCTAGCAATTTCCTGTTTTCCAGTATTGCAAGCTTTTTTGTCATTTCTAGAGATTTATGGCATTCAGCCTATTATCTTGATCTAATATTTTATCTGCTTTTTAAAATAGCTTTAGCCCTTTTGTTCCCAGACATGTATGCATTTTCTAATAGACTACTCAGGCTGCCATAACAAATAGTACTGACTGGGCAGCTTAAATAACAGAAATTTATTTCCTCACAGTTCTGGAAGTTAGAAGTCCAGATCAAAGTGCTCTCAAGATTAGTTTGTTAAGGCCTCTCTTCCCGGCTTATAGACAGCTATGTTCTCATTATGTCCTCACATACCCTTTCTTCTGCAAATGTACAGAGAGAGAGAGACAGCCCTCTGGTGTCTCTTCCTCTTCTTATAAGAAAACCAAGCCTATTGGATTAGGATCTAAACCTTATGACCCTTTTTAACTTGAATTACCTTCCTAAAGGTTCTGTCTGCAGTGGTTGCATTGGGGTTTAGAGCATCAATATATGAATGGGAGGGTTCAGTTTGTAGCACATACCAATAGACCAGTTCTTAAATAAGAAAATACGATTTACTCAGAAGCAGATAATAAGTTAGAACAGATGTAAGGGCACAAGTAAAATGAAAGAGAGGGGTATTAACTAAAGAATCTCCAAAGTGTTAGGTTTAGGTATGTTTGTGTTCATTTCATAATTAGTATCTACAATTTACCTATTATACACACCAAATATTTCTGTACTTTATAAAAATCTTAGAGTTCCCATTGTGGCTCAGTGGTAACGAACCCTACTAGTATCCATGAGGATGCGAGTTTGATCCCTGGCCCCACTCAGTAGATTAAGGATTGGGTGTTGCTGTGAGCTATGGTGTAGGTTGCAGATGCAGCTCAGATCTGGTATTGCTATAGCTGTGGTATAGGCCGGCAGCTGCAGCTCCAATTCCACCCCTGGCCTGGGAAAGTCAATATGTTGTGGGTGTGGCCCTAAAAAGAAAAAAAAAATCTTTATAGAAAAAAAGAATCTTTAAAGTAAGTGGTGAATGTAGAATATGCTGTCTTTCCTGATGAAAAGTAACATGCAAAAATATCTATAGAATAAATGAATGAGACATTGAAAATGCACCTCACAACTTCCCCATGACACCAATTTTTAGGAACATTTGTAATACATACTTTTAACTATTCAAACTGATAGTGTATGAAAGAAATAATAAAAATATAGTTATAGCTTACTTTACTCTCAAGCCTGAAACTCATTAGGGAATTTAAGATGTTTATTAAAGTGAAATATATTAGTTCTTAAGATTATTTTATGTTTATATTGAAATGCTATAAAAGAAACCCAAATTCTCTTTCCCATTGGGTTAAGATTTGGAGAGGATTCTTATGTGTGTTAGTGTACGTCTGTATGCTATGTGTGCATATATGTGTACATATGGATTTTATGGCTATAAATTTGAGCATGATGGAGGATAAATGTGAGAAAAAGAATTTTATATATATATATATATACACGCATGGTGTGTGTGTACAGGAGAAAACTGAAAGAACACTGTAAACCAACTATAATGGAAAAAATTAAAATCATTAATGAAAAGTTATTAAAAATAAAAATAAAATGAAATTTATATGGCAATATTTTTATAAATTTTATGTGACTTTAGTCTTAAACAGTTGTTTAGCTTTCAACGAAATTAGGTACCAAATCTATGGACCATTAGAAAGTGATTCACTGACAATAAAATAAGTGTTATATATACAAATTCCAGCACAGTTTAGCAGAAGAGGTCGAGAGAGTAGACTGCTGGAGGAGGTTTGCAAACAAGATTTGGAGCCATAAATGCATCATAGGATGTTCTGCACAGATCAAGAATAGTTTAGGTTAGAAAACTGTGCATCATAATATCCATATGTACATTACCATATGTACAAACTAATGTGTACAAACAATACCATATGTAGAAGGGAAATGTGACAAACAGCTCAAAATTTTCACAGTATTTAGAGGTAAATGTGAGAAGACAGCAAAGTGAGGCTTGGTTAAATTATATCTTAATGACCCAAGTTTGCCTAACATTTGTAGTTTATATCATAGAGTACCAGACACATTGGTGAAAAATCAGAATTTTGTGAAAATTTCAAGTGTTTCCATTCAGAAATTTAATCCTGAAAAGTTTTTCACTTATTCAAATCAGATTTCTTTTCTTCAGTTGTACCTTTTGAGGACAACTCTCTGAATTTATCCTTAATTAATATAAACACAAGTCAAAAAAAGTGACCCGTGACTGTCTCCCCCTTAAATTTCCCAAACTAGAATATAATATTCTTTTTTATTTAAACATAGTTGATGTACAATATTATGCTATTTCAGGTGTACAGCAAAGAGATTTGACATTTGCACAAATTATGAAATGATCACCACCATAATTCACCATCATTAAATATTATTAACCTTTTATTATGATGTCATATCCTGGGGTGTATTTATTTTATAATTGAAATTTTGTACCTCTTAAACCCTTTCATCAGTTTTACCCACCTCCACCTTCTCCTGTCTGGCAACTACCCATCTGTTCTTTGTATCTATGAGTCCATTATATTTTGTTTTGTTTGTTTGTTTTTAGAATTGACATATAAGTTATTTGTCTTTTTCTAGTTGACTTATTTCACTTAGTGTAATACTCTCTAGATCCACCCACATTGTTAAAAATGTCAATATTTAATTTATTTTTATGGTTGAATAATATAACATCAACAATATTAATTTATATATAATGTATAGTTTATACATACATACACACATACACACACCATATCTTCTTTATCCATTTGTCTCTCAATAACACTCAGGTTGCCTCAATATCTTGGCTACTATATTATTGTGAGCCACATGGGAAGTCCTTGGCTACTATAAACAGTACCACAATATACATTGGGATATATATTTTCCAATTAGTGTTTTTATTTCCTTTGGATAAACAAACAGAAGAAGAGTTGATGGACCATATGGTAGTTCTGTGGTTTTAAATTTTTTAAAGCTTTATTGAGGTATAGTTGATTTACAATTCTGTGGTAATTCCTGCTGTAAAACAAAGCAATTCAGTTATACATATACACATATCCAGGATTTTTCAGATTCTTCTCCCACATAGGTTATCACAGAATATTGAGTAGAGTTCCCTGTGCTGTACAGCAGGTCCCCGTTGGTCATCCAGTCCATAGACAACAGTGTGCATATGTCAATTTCAAATCCTCATTCTATCCCTCCTCCCCTCCTTTCCCATTGGCTAACCATAAGTTTGTTTTTTAAGTCTATGACTGCTTCTGTTTTGTAAATAATTTCAGTTGTATCAATTTTTTTAGGTTCCATGTATAAGTGATATCATATGATGTTTGTCTTTCTCTGACTAACTTCACTTAGTATGATCATTTCTAGGTCCATCCATGTTGCTGCAAATGGCATTATTTCATTCTTTTTATGGCTGAGTAATATTCCATTGTATATCTATTTACCACCTCTTCTTTATCCATTCCTCTGTCAATGGACATTAGGCTGCTTCCATGTCTTGGCTATTGTAAATAGTGCTGCAAAGAACACTGGGGTGCATGTATCTTTTCAAATTATTGTTTTCTCCAGATAGATGCCCAGGAGTGAGATTGCTAGATCATATGACAGTTCTATTTTTAGTTTTTTGAGGAATATACATATACTGTTTTCCATAGTGGTTGTACTAAGATACATCCCCAGCAAGAGTGCAGGAGGGTTTCCTCTCCTCCACACGCTTTCCAGCATTTATTGATAGTAGATTTTGATAATGACCATTCTGACCTATGTAGGGTGAAACTTCATTGTAGTTTGATTTCTATTTCTCTAATAATTAGCAATGTTGAGCATCTTTCTTTGTGGTTTTTTGTCCGTCTATATGTCCTCTTGGAGATATATCCATTTAGGTAGTGTAAAAATATTGTTAACTTTTCCTTAAATGATTGCTAAAACTCAGTTGTGAAGCTGTCTTGTCCTTGCCTTTTTTGGGAGGGGGGGTAATTTTCTTATTCCTGATTCACTTTCATTAGTAATAATTGGTCTATTCACATTTCCTGTCTCTTCAGGATTTAGTCTTGGAAGATTGTACGTTTCTAGGAATTTATCCAGATTGTCCACTTTATTGGTGTATAATACTCATAGTAGTCTCTTATGGTCCTTTGTATTTCTGTGATGTCAGGGGCAATTTCTCCTCTTCCGTTTCTGAATTTATTTATTTGGGTTCTTTCTCTTTTTTTCTTGATGAGTCTAGCTAAAGGTGTGTCAATTTAGTTTATCTTTCCAAAGAATCAGCTCTTAGTTTCATTGATTTTTTTCTATTGTTATGTGGGTATCAGCTGCAATTATTTCTGCTCTGATTTTTATAATTTCCTTCTTTCTAACTTTGAGCTCTGTTTCTTCTTTCTATTCTAGATCTTTTAGGTTTAAGGATAGAGAGTTTGAGATTTTTCCTGTTTTTATGAGATACATCTGTATCACTATAAACTTTCTACAAACTTGCCTCATGGAACTGCTTTTGTTGACTCCCATCGATTTTGGAATATGGTGTTTCCATTTTCATTTGTCTTCCAGTTTTTTTTTATTACCTCTTTGATAATTTTAGTGACCCATTCATTGTTCAGTGTCATATTGTTTAAACTCCATGTGTTTGTTTTGCACTTTTAAAAATTGTAGCTGAGGAATTCCCTTTATGGCTCAGTGGGTTAAGGACCTGACATAGTGTCCATGAGGGTTCAATCCCTGGCCTCACTCAGTGAGTTAATGATCCAGTGTTACTTCAAGCTGCAGCATAGATCACAACATTGCCACAGCTGTGGTGCAGGCCAGCAACTGCAGCTCCAATTCAACCCCTAGCCCTATGCTATAGGTGTGGCCCTAAAAAGGAAAAAAAAAAAAAAAAAAAAAAAAAAAAAAAAAAAAAAAAAAAAAAAAAAAAGGTAGTTGATTTCTAGTCTCATACTGTTGTGGTCAGAAATGACATTTGACATGATTTCAGTCTTCTTCAAATTATCAAGATTTGTTTTATGGTCTAGTGTGTTCTATCCTGGAGAATATTCCATGTGCACTGGAAAAGAATATGTATTTTGCTGTTTCTGATGGAATGTTCTATATATTTCTATTAAATCTACTAGTCTAATATATCATTCAAAGACAGTCTTTCCTTATTGATTTTTTTGGTCTGGATAATCTTTCCATTGATATGTTTGATGATAAAGTCCCCTACTATTATTGTAGTACCTTCATACATATATATATATCTTTTGAATTAATGTATTTTTTAAGATTTTATTTTTCTAATATAGTTGATTTACAATGTTCTGTCAATTTCTATTATACAGCAAAGTGAGCCAATCATATATGTGTGTGTGTGTGTGTGTGTGTGTGTATACACATACACATTATTTTTCTCACATTATCCTCCATCATGTTCCATCGAAGTGACTAGATATAGTTCCCTCTGCTATACAGCCAGATCTCATTGCTTATCCACTCCAACTTATATGGTTCTTAATAGTTACTTTACATTTAGGTGCCCTTACAGTGGGTGCACTAGTACTTAAAAGGGTTATGTCCTCTGGTTGGCTCGATCCCTTTATTATTACGCAATGTCCTTCTTTGTTTCTTGTTGTAGTCTGTGTTTTAATGCATATTTTATCTGATATAAGTATTGCTATCCTGACTTTCTTTTTGTTTCTATTTGCATGTAAAATTTTTTTTCCATCCCCTCACTTTTAGCCTGCGTGTCTTTGGATCTGAAATAAGTATCTTATGGGCAGCATATAGATGAGTCTTTTTTTTTTAACCCATTCAGCCATTCTATGTATTTGATCAAGTCACTTAGTCCATTTATATTTTAAGTAATTATTGATAGGTACATACTTATTGCCATTTTATTAATTGTTTTCCAGTTATTTTGTGGCTCTTTTTAAAAAAAAATTTATAGCTGCCCATATAGCATATGGAAGTTCCCAGGCTAGGGACTGAATCTGAGCCATAGCTGCAATCTATGCCACAGCTATGGTACTGCTGGATCCTTTAACTCACTGTGCCAGGCCAAGGATTAAACCTATACTTCCTCAGCAACTCAACTCAATGAATATTCTTTTTTTTTTTTAATCTTTGGTCCTTTTTAAGGCCACACCCGCAGCATATGGAAGTTCCCAGGCTAGGGGTCTAATTGGAGCTGTTGCCGCCAGCCTACGCCACAGCCACAGCAATGCCAGATTCTAGCTGCATCTGTGACCTACACCACAGCTCACAGCAACATCAGATCCTTAACCAACTGAGCAAGACCAGGGATAGAACCCACAACCTCACAGTTCCTAGTCGGATTCGTTTCCATTGCACCATGATGGGAACTCCCCAGTGAATATTCTTAACCTACAATGCCATGGTGGGTACTTCTGTTTTGTAGTTCTTTTTCTTTCTTTCTTTTTTTGCTCTCTTCCTTTGTGATTTGATGACTAATTTAGTGTTATGTTTGAATTTCTTTCTCTTTTCTGTGTATGTATCTACAGATTTTTGGTTTGTGGTTACCATGAAATTTAAATATAATTTTATATATATATATATATATTCATATATGTGTGTGTGATTATTTGAAGCTGATAATCTCTTAAATTCAGCTGATAGTTCTTAAATCAGCTGGTAGTCTTATTAGAACCTTGTACATAAGTGGTTACTTTTACTGCTTTTCAAATGGTATTTTTCCTTTTTCTTTCTTTTCTCCTTCTGGCACTCCTGTAATATAAATGTTAGTACACTTGATATTATCTCAGTATTTTTTTGTTTTTGTTGTTGGTTTTTTTTGTTTGTTTGTTTGCTTTTTAGGGCTACACCTGTGACACGGATGTTGCCAGGCTAGGGGTCCAATCAGAGCTGCAGCTGCCAGCCTGAACTACAGCCACAACAACATGGGATCCTACTCACATCTGCCACCTACACCATAGCTCAGAGCAACACCGGAAGGCCAGGGACTAAACCTGCATCCTCATGGATACTAGTAGGATTTGTTTCCTCTGCACCACAACAGGAACTCCTCAAAGTTTTCTTAGGTAGCATTCATTTTTTTAAATTCTTTTCCTTTTTATCTGTTTAGCTGGGGTGATTTTACTACTCTGTCTTCCAGATCACTGATCCATTCTTCTATATCATCTAATCTACTATTGATTCCTTTGAGTGTATTTTTAATTTCAGTTACTATATTCTTCATCTCTTGTTCTTCTTATATTTTTATCTTTGTTGAAATTCTGTGCCATCTATTCTTCTCTCAAATTCAATGAGTATCTTTATGATTATTATCTTAAACTCTCCTTCAGGTAAATTACTCATCTATATTTCATTTGGTTTTTTTTCTAAGGTTTTGTCTTATTCCTTATTTGGGGACATATTCCTTTGTCTCTTCATTTTGCCTAATTCTCTGTGTTTATTTCTTTTTTGTTTGTTTGTTTGTTTTTACCTTTTTTAATTTTTTTTATTACTCAAATGAATTTATCACATCTGTAGTTGTATAATGATCATAACAATCTGATTTCACAGGATTTCCATCCCACAGCTTTTATTTCTATGTATTAAGTAATTGAGTTACAATTCTCAATCTTGGAGAAGAGACCTTATGTTGGAGACACCTTATGTGACCCAGCAACACACTCCCCTCTGGTCACCAAAGATGGGTGACCAAATAGGGGTGCCCCTTTGTGGGCTGCGTGCCCTCCTCTTGTTGTAGTAGGTCTGACTCCTGTGGGCACACTGGTAAGCAAGGCTCTCCCCATTCACTTGACTGCAAGGAATTGCCTCATGCAGTGACTGTGACCTACTGGCAAGTGGAGGTGAGTCCCCACATGCCTGGCTACTTATGCTGGGGGACGCCAAGGGACCTGCCAGTGGCTGCAGCAAGATACCCTCATGACTTGCAGTATAGTAAAGGAGACAATGGATCTGGTGCCAATCCACTGGTAGGCAGGTAAGCCACTGGTGCTAATAGGCTAGAGGGAGGATTCCTAAATGGCGCTTTTTAGCACCAGTGTCCACAGAGTGCAATAAGCTCCCCAAAACGGCTGCAGCCAGCATCTCCATTCCCAGGAGAGTCCCAGTTGCCTCCTGCCTCTCTAGAAGGCTCTTCAAGATCAACAAGCAGATCTGAACCAGGCTCCTCTTAAACTATTGTCTCTGTGCTAGGATGTGTAGTGTGTGAGATTTCATAGACACTCTTTTAGAGCAGAATCTTTGTTTTTTGTTGCCTTCTGGCTCTCCCAAACATAAGCCCTGCTGGTTTTCAAAGCCTGACAATCTAGGGGTTCACCTCCCAAATGGAGGACCACTGGGATGAGGAGCCAAATTCCCTCACTACTTGGGGAGAACCTCTGTGATTGTGATATTCCTCCCATTTGTGATTAATTGGCCCTGGGGTGTGGGTCCTGACAGCGCCATGTCTCCACCCATCCTACACTCCTTGTTGTGATCCCTTCTTTATCTCTTTGGTTGTAAAAAAAAAAAAAAAAAAAAATCTGTTAGTCTTCAGGTCTTTCTCATGGATGGGGGCTCTGTAAATAGTTGTAATTTGTGTGTGCCTGTGAGAGGAGGTGAATTCAGGGTCTTCCTACTCCTCCATCTTGACCACCTCTTTCCCGAAATGTGTATATCATTTGCCTAATTCTTACGTATTATTTAAGACAGAAATAGCAGGTTTTAATGACTTTAACCAACTGAAATTTTTTAACGAGTTAAGCCACTGAAATGTGAATTAATTCTTAATTAGGCATTAAGAAGAATCTAGCAAAGTTTGCAAAAGCCAAAAGTTATTCAAGAAGAATTTATTACTGGAAAGAAATACTACTTTCAAATGAGTTTAGGAACTAATGAATGGAAATCTAAAATATTATTTAGCTAACAAAGGCAGATTCTAAGTGCTTTTCTTACAAAATATTTTTAAGACAAATGAGGAGAAAAATGACAAAATTTGATGACATTATACTTTTCCCCAACCAATTTTCTTAAAAACTACCAATGAAATCTTACTTGCTAAATTTCAAGTCTTCTTTTATTGCCCGTATTACTCACTTTCTGTACAGTATAAAACACTACTGACTTCCTTTTTCGAACTCTTAGCTTCCCTAACTTTTGTGACATTTTTCTTTCTCAGCTCTACCTCCATAATAGCTATTTCTCAGGTCTTTTACTTAGGACACTCCTTAAATGTCAGCAAATTCCAAGGTTATGACTTCCCAATCCCTGCTTGTTCTGTGCAATTTCCACCATCTCCTCTAGACAGGTGATTCCTTGTTCAACATATCCAGTTCTGTCTCCCCTACTGTCTTCCAGACCCAAATTCTCTACTGCCTGATATACTGAATGTATTTTAAAGACCTTAATTCTTCATTCACACCTCAAGTTTAACATATACTAAATTTAATGTATTTATATTTATCTTACAACTTATGATTCCATCTGTGCTGCCCATGTGGTATCACAGTCATCCAGTTTTAGTCCTGCTAGTTTCCTAGGGCTGCCATAACAAATTACCACAAATTGAGGGGCTTAAAACAACAGAAATTTTCTCTCACAGTTCTAGAGGCTAGAAGCCTGGAATCAAGGTATTGGCAAGGATGGCCCTTCTGGAAGTTCTGAGGGAGAATTTGTTCCATGTCTCCCCCCTAGCTTCTGGTCATTACTAGCAATCCTTTGTATTTCTTGGCTTCTACATGTGTCACCCCAGTCTCTGCCTCTGTTGACACATGGCATTCTCCCAGTGTGACTCTTCTGTGTTTTCACTTGGCCGTCTCACAAGAACTCCAGTCATTAGATGAAAGGTCCACCTTACTCCAGTATGACCTCATCTTAAATAGTTACATCTGTAGAGATCCTGTTTCCAAATACAGTCACATTCTGAGTTTACTCTGGCAGAAAGCTATTCAATGTGTACATGAAAACTTTCCTAGAGTTCAAATAAATACCAATTTAAAAGAATCAATTTCAAAATCTACACTTTACCTATGTACTCCTTCTTGTTTTGTTTTTTCATTTTCTTAATTTTTTATTTCCCCAAACATTATTTTTTTCTACTGTACAGCATGGTGAACCAGTTACACATACATGTATACATTCTTTTTTCTCACACTATCATGCTCCATTATAAGTGACTAGACATAGTTCCCAGTGCTACTGATATTCCTGGGTACACCTGCAGACCATTCCTTTCACACTGGCTTTCCTATCACTTTACAAAAGAAAGGTCTATTTAACCCATCTCAATATTACTGTGATGCATTGCCCTGGAAAGCAAAATTTTCTGCAATTCCAGACACAGGGCCAATTGTTGATTATATAATTTTTTTTTTCTGCCTATATCTCTGATTGGACTCCAGTCATTAGACTTTAGAAAGTGAGGAATACTGCTATAATTCTCTTACTGGGTATCAGCTGTTTTTAAAGAAGAGTTTCCTATCAAAAAAAGAAATAAATTGTACTTAACAATAACCAATTCTTTATTCTTCCATAGGTACATATAAAATTTTAAAAATATTACCCATCTCAATCAGAGATGACTACCAATAAAACTTTCCATTCATGTTTGTTTACCAAAATTTATAAAATATATTTACTGTTTCCCAAATCTTCATCAAGAAATTGTGAGAAACAATTCTTTTAAAATTATACAATTAAGAGTTCCCATTGTGGCCCAGTGAGTGAAGAACCTGACATAGTATCCATGAGAATGCAGGTTCAATCCCTGGCCTCATTTAGTGGGTTAAGGATCTGGCACTGCCACAGGCTATGACATAGGTCACAGATGTGGCTTGGGTCTGGTTTGCCATGCCTGTGGTATAGGCTGGCAGCTGCAGCTCTGATTTCACCCTTAGCCTGGGAACTTCCATATGTCACAATTATTGTCTTAAACAGAAATAAATATAATTAATAATATAAACTAGAATTATCAAATATAGTTCAAATGTAGCATTATTATGTAAGGCATATCCATTGGTTCCCTCTTATACTTCCACTCACGTCTTTGTTTATTCTATGAAATATATGTTTTTTCATCTCCATTTAACTTTTTCTTTCATTCACAAAATTACCTAAGGATAAATACACTCATGGCTTCTGTAAGTGTTTAGGTGGGAAAGAAAACAGGCAAGGATTACTGTAGAAAAGAGCTGGGGGGAAAAAAAGGCTATAATAGATTGACATATTAATGCTCAGCTAATACAAAAGAGAAGTACATAGTAGCTAAAGTACAGCTATGGTTTAGAAATGCTGACATGCTTTCTAATATAATTTTCAGTATTTTAACTATGAGGTATATTTGTATAGTACAAACTTGTGTTAAGTGGCAATTATATGGACAACAGGGCTTATAGATAATTCAAGAAAGGAAAACATTCTCCTTAGGTCTTAGGGCTTGAATTAGACATTTTGACAGTTTGACTATCTGACTTTACAGTTAATGATCCACCAACACTCATCTTTATTTTTTATAGATATTTTAGTGCATTGAGACACATCAAATAAGGTCCAAAAAAAGGTTGGAAGTAGTGGGTAAGCATTTATTTGAAAATTTGCATTGTCCTAGATCTCGTGAAATATAAAGAAAATATACCATTCTTGACCTTGAGAATGTCAGTTGATGATTATGTCATATACTAACATTGCTTTAAATATCCAATATGCACTGAATCATCAAGATCTTGTTGCCAAAACTGTATACCTGAATTCTTCATGGGTATCACAAACAAAGTCTTATTACAAGAGGTCCTATAAATACCATGAATTGAACACACACACACAATGTATGTCCACACAACTCATTTTTTTCATATACTCACTTCATACAACCATTTCATTTCTAAATTCCAATTTATATTAATGTTTTCATGGATCTAGTCTCTTGTAATAGTGATCTTAGTGAATATAGTCTCTTGTACAAATTATTCTTGATTATTTGGATTTATCCAAAAAGTTCAAATTCTTTGATCTGCCTCTAAAATACTTCTTTAGTCACTCTCTTTTTTCCTCATCAACTTTAACCTATTAACGTCCTTCCTCACCTCCATGCATTTACCCTGCTCCTCTTCAACTCTCCCATATTGTTACTTTTCCAAAACGTCTATCTCCTTATACTCCTCATTTGCCTAATATTCTCCACAGGTTCCCATCAGCTTTCAGGTTAATGTTTAAACTCCTAAGCCCATCATAAGGAACCATCAAAAGCTGACCTCACTCACCTGTCCAGACAGAACCCCCATCACTCCTGTCACCCCCACCACCACCTGGCCCCCTCCACAGGCACACTTTCTTCCAGTCAAACCAAAATACTTGCTGAACACGTCATGATTTTTTTTTCACATCTTTGAACATACTGTCCTCAAGATCTGGAAGTTCCTTCTTTCATTTTTCTGTCAAAGTCCTTCTAATCCTTTCGAACTAAGGATTCTTTCTCTGTGAAGCCTCTCCTTGATACTGCAGGCCAAATTCAATGTGAGCATGGCATTTTGTACATATTTTTAATTACTTATTATTAGCTACTTGTTTACCTCCTTGCCTCCTCCATTAAACTGTGAACCTCCATAGGAATAGCCTCTGTCTAAATCATCTTTCTATTTCTGATACAAAATGTAGAAACTCAATAACTGCTCAATAACTGCTAGGCATGTTAAGATTTTTAATCAGAAATTTGTTAAATGATATAAATGGCATTTCTTGATCAGAAAAAAAAAGTTTTCCTGATTTTGTGTACCTAATGCCCTCTTATTTCTGTATTGCTTAATATGTATCAGATTTGCTTCCATTGACACTCCATCTTCACCATCCTTGAATTGTTTGTAAAGGTCTTAGTGGGACACACCTGAAGAATCTTGATGCATATAAATTATATGATGATAATTAGAAGAGGAGGGAGAAAGACATCAGTAGTCTGGGACTTTGTAAACAATCAGATATGATGTGTTTGTGATTCATGTGGAAAATGGAGATTAAAGGAGAAGGGTTCATATTAAGGTCCCATTTAAATGGAATCCACTGGTTACGAGTGCCAATGTGAACCCCATGGGTTCCAGTCTGGAAGTGAGATGGAAAGGGCAGCTATGGATGTAAGAAGATGAGACTGGTTAGAACCTATATGGGCCCATGTAGACCCAGTTTCAGACCTCAAAAGAAAGGCAGGGAGTGAGGGAAACCTAGATCATTATGAAATATACTGGTTTATATGTTATACTGTGTTTGTATGTTTTCTTAGAGAAAAGAAATTCATTAAAACATATGAGATAAATTAGTTTTCTACAACTAATTATCAATTTCTATGACAAATTATCACAAACTTATAGACCTAAAACCACATTCATTTATTAGCTCACAGTTCCTTAGATCAGAATTCTCAAGTGCTTGGTTGGGTTTTATGCTTAAGGTCTTACAGAGATTAAATCAAGGTGTCAGCCAGGCCTGACTGAGTTCTTACCTGGAATCACTGAAGAAGAATCTACTTCAAAACTTACTCAAATTATTGGCAGAATGTGGTTTCTTATGGCTGTAGGACTGAGGTCCTTGTGTCCTTGCTATCAATGCACCAGGGATCAATCTCAGCTCCTAGAGGCTTCATACAATTCTTATCAGGGGGCCTCTTTCTCCTTCAAAGCCAAAAATGGGGAATTAATTTCAGGTAAAATTCCTTTTTGCTTAAAATCTCTGACTTTCTGTTCTGTCACCAGCTGGAAAAATTCTCTGCTTGTTTTTAAAGGGCTCATTTGATGATATCAGACCCACCTATATAATTTCCTTATCATAAAAGTCAACTCAGTCACATAACACTATTAATTATGTGAGTAAAATCTACAATAATCATTGTCCCTGGGTTATGCAGAACATATACACCAAAAACCCACATTAATGGCATTGCCTACCGTGACACTTACAGCTTTTTATCTTCCCAGGATACGATCTAATGGCAGAGTTATAGTCATCAAGATTCAATATGGCCAAGAACAGTTATTTGGTACTTGTGGATTCTATTTTTTTTTTTTTTCTTTTTAGGGCAACACCTGCAGCATATGGAAGTTCTCAGGCTGGAGGTCAAATCGCAGCTGCAGCTACTGGCCTATGCCACAGCCACAGCAACATGGGATCTGAACCACATCTGTGACCTACACCACAGTTGAAGGCAAAGCCAGATCCCCGACCCAATGAACAAGGCCAGGTATCGAACTTGTATCCTTATAGATATTAGTTGGGTTCATTTCCACTGTGCCACAACAGGCACTCCAGGATTCTAATTTTTCAATGGCAAATCTGTATTGCATAGGCACTATTTCCAGCAAACGTAATTCTTGAGTTGTTCTTTTCCATTGTGGAAGGAGCACTTAATAATGTTGGGTATATAAGGAAAGTGAAGATAACCCCTTCCTTGTGTGTATCTCCTCATGGCCAACTCTGTCATCATTTTTTTTTTTTCTCCTTTCATCCAAAAAGCAAACCGCTTGAAGCCCCAGTTATTAATGAGTATGCCGATGCCCAACTACACAATCTGGTGAGAAGACTGCGTCAGAGAACAGATTTCTACAAGAGAAAGTTGGTGGAAGGTGAACTGTCCTCACCTGAAGCCAGCCCCAAAACTGGTGAGCAGTGTTACCTCAAAGTACTGGAAAGGAGGAGGTTATGAGTGAACATGTATTCTGCAAATGTTTTAGTTCAGGTTCCCCTAAAAGCAGACTCCAAGACAAAGATTTAGCTACAAATATTTTATGTTAAGAATGATCCAGGGAAGTGAGAGTGGTAAGAGAGATAGAGAAGGGATTTAAGACAATAAAAATATGCTAATGACAGAATTACTGCTGTGGGCCACTGGGATTTGCTTCAGCTGAAATGTATGTGGATAACACCTAAGAATTATCCTGATAGAGGAAGATGGGGTATCAATCCACTAAGTCCTGTCCTTCAATGGCTAAGGGTTGCTGCTGGGACATGTACCTAATATTCCAGCACTCCACAAACCAGCTGGGAGAAAATCTCCAGAGAGAAAGACGCAGATCCCTCTGCACATGACCTCCGGTCCATGGTATAATGTGCAGGCCAATGACAATATCTGCTCTAGCAAGTTTTATTGCAAATATTAATTAATAATACCTACACTATACAAAGCACTTCTTTTTAAGCTTTTTTTTCAGGGTCGCACTGGAGGCATATGGAAGTTTCGAGGTTGGGGTCACATCAGAGCTGTAACTGCTGGCTTACACCACAGCCACAGCAATGCCAGATCTGAGCCATGTCTGTGATCCACACCAGAGGTCATGGCAACTTTGGATCCTTAACCCACTGAGCGAGGCCCGGGATGGAACCTGTATCCTCATGGATACTAGTTGGATTCACTACCACTGAGCCATGATGGGAACTCCCTACAAAGCATTTATAATAAAAATACAAGAACACTATCTAAGTACACAACAGAACAAAGGACATCAATGAGCTAATCACATAAGGGGAAAGACAATTATCAGTCTCATAATTATAGAAATGCATTTATGAAAAATTAGTAAATACAACAGAAAGCAAAAGTGATATGTCATATATAGAGATATATAGTATATATACCAAGATTACATCTATATAAAACATTTATATATGTATAGACAAAGTAGAGGAGAAATTTTGGTTGTTTAATAAAAGATAAATAAAAATAAAATTGTTAGTTACATGGAATGGAGTTGAGAGTTTCCTTATAATTCTTTAGAAAGGAAATTGGCTTCTCAAAATAAACTACGTATTGTATACTAGTTTCTTTTTAAAGAGAAGAGTCTAAAATATAGTCACCATAGTTTGATAAAGATTTGAATTATTTGAAAGCAATATTTTGAGCTTTACTTACCCATAACTAGAAAGATATATATGCAGCTAAAGATACATGAAACTAAAACCTGTGGGAGGGTGTAATTTGTAATTTCTCTGTTCAGTGTAAATCCAAAGCATTATTTCTGCTCCATGTACGTGGGAATGAAGCTCGGTATTTAAAACATTCCTTTCGTGATAACCTTTGGGACACTTAATTAGTGAGATTGAAATCTGCTATTTATATCCAAATTTCATTGTTTTCATTATCTGGATATTCTCATAAATGACAATGTATTAAATGTCATGAAATGCCTCATTTGCCTGCATTGAAAGGGAAAGAAGTTTCTGGAATGTTTTGACTCCAAGAAATCCAAGTTTTTTCTTTGCTATGCTAACCTAACCTCTTAAAAATGTTTTCCTCGCTTTTTTCCTAAAAAGCAAAGCCCACAGTTGTATCATCAACACAAGAAAGCAGTGCTAAGCTAAAAGAAGAACCTTACCAGAAGGTGCCTCTGACAGAGTACCTAAAGCGAATTAGACTTCCACAAAGCATTGACTCCTACACAGGTACCATCAAATGGTGGACCATCTCAGTGGGAGGGCTGGCTATTACCAGGAACCTCTGAAACCCAAAGTCAAAAAGAGCTTCCATTTTCCCTGCCCGCATTCTCTCTAGAAAGCAGAATTTAAACTGTATTACTACAATGAATCATTTTCCCCTTTCTGGTGAAAATAGATTAAATATTCCTGTCTGTTTTTATAAGACAGTCCAGGGCTTGTCTGTACATAATTACTTTTGAAAAAAGTCCCAAAGCATTCAGCAGTATGTTCACTGACAAACCCACCCCTCAAAAAAGAAAAATTTTGATAAAATATCTATCTTCTAACATATGGCTTCACATTGTTAATTAATTTCATTGAACAAATCCCTTCCCACGGCCTTCCTTGGGTATAGGAAAGCCATGTGTGCAGGGTCAGGGACTGCTTTCACCAGCTAATTCTTCCCCTCCTCACTTCAGTCACATCCCTGCAGGCAGGCTGGAGCCTTTGGCTCACTGGTACTGGGTGGCCCTGCAGGGTAACTACCCACAAGCAGAAAGCCCTCTGAGGAAGTTCTCCCGGACACGGTACCTCCAACTTTTCCTGGGTTCCCCTTTCCTGATCCAACTAGTGTAGTTACTCTTGGGGACAGATTCAGTGGGCACATCTCTAGGAGAAAGAAAAGCTGACAAGATGACTGAACATCCCTTGCAAATCCCGGTGCTTCTGCTCTAGGGGCAGAACCGTGCTGAAATGTTTTCAATAAAACCTCTTAAACAAATTGCTTATCTCCAGGGGGAAGTGCCCCAACTTTACCAAACTAAGCAACAGAATTATTTTAAGGTTTTTTTTACCTGCCGCGGGATTACTTCAGTCGCTATTTTTCCAGATCGATTCTATCTTCTGTGGCTCTTGCTTGTCACCATTGCTTATAATTGGAACTGCTGGCTTATACCGCTGCGCGTCGTCTTTCCATATCAAACACCAGACAACGTCCACTACTGGCTTTTCACGGACATCGTATGCGACATCATCTACCTTTTTGATTTGTTATTAATCCAACCCAGACTCCAGTTTATGAGAGGAGGAGACATAATAGTAAGTAGGGCTTGGGAGAAATAAAAACTGACAAAGGAATATCAGATTGAACTACAAAAAAAAGTTTATGACATTGCTTTATTTAATGTCTGACTGGTAACAACATTGCTTTATTTTCTCACTGTCTGTATGTCTTTAACCACTGGAACCACCAGTATAATAATACTTGCAATAATAATAACAATAACACAACAGCCATTGACCACTCACCATGTGCTGAGGACCATGAATTTCCTTGTGCTTCAGTTTCCTCCTTGTGCTTCAGTTTCCTCATCTTAAAAATGGGAATAACAATAGCACCTTCATAGTACTGATGGGAAGACTGACTGACTTGATGTATGTAAGGTGCCTGGAACTGTGTCTGGTGCCTATCTTCTTTTCACTCTTCAGTTTCCAGATTCATCACACTCCATTCCTTATCATCAAATGCAGCAGTCTATCTCAGAAACATTCTTACCCTTAGAAGAAATTATCTTCTGAATTTATTCTTCCTGTTGAGGGAATTTCATAACCAATCCAATCAATCTAATACAGAAATAGAATATATTTCCACAAGCACTGTACCCAAATCTTATAGCCTCTTATACCTCTGCCCACAGGCCCTTCCCTAGCTAACTAGAATGATGCTTCCTTTCCAACTGATGGCCACTGTGATATCCTTGTCACAGCCCCAATGAGGGCCACACAGAACAAATCCTCCAAGGTCACAGTAGGAAGAGCATAGCATCCAACTGTATGGCACCTTGAATTCATATATGCTTTTAAAGAATAGAGGTAAATTTCTGAATACTTTATTTTGAATCTCCAGATGATTTTAAATTATCAGAAAGCTGAAAGGAGTCATTTGACTTATTTTTTTTTCTTTAAAAAAATATTATTTGTTAGGGAATGTCTCCTGTATTTGAAATCTTTTCTAGGAATAAATTCTAAAGGCAAAACTAAAACTATAGCAAAAATCTATTCAAATACTCATTGTGCAGATTTTAGAGTATTAGTTAACTCACCAGCATGATCCCCAGAGCTTACTAGCAGTTTGATGAATGATGATGATGATGTGCAAATAAGTAAACAACACCCCCCCGCAAAAAAAAAGAGCGCTAATTTTGACCTCCATTAGATGCACAAAGGGGGAGAAAATCAATGTTTGACAAATGGAAAATGACAAAATCAGTAAAGAAAGACTTTTATTTTCAATTTTCTAAAAGGCCTTTGCACACAATGGAGTGTTAAAACCAAGAAAAATAACCAATAAAAACACACTCAGTGGGCCCTATTTAAAATACATTATCCCAAGCTGCAAATACAGAGCAGGAACTAATTGCTTTGTTTGTTAAAATGTAATTTAATGGGTTCTTTAATTTAGAGTAGGTAGTTTTAGCCTTTGAAACTTGATTACATTTTGGTAAGAGGACTATTCAAGTTGAGTACCCAACCTGAAGACCTCACTACATTTAGCTATCTATATGACCTTGTTGGACAAAACATTCATTCATTCATTCAACAAATGTTTATTAAATACCTAGTTGCCAGATATTCCAGGGCTGGAGGATAGAAATATTAATTCCCCAAGAGCTTGAGAGAAAACAGATACCAGACTAAGGTCCTGGAGGCCACAATAAAGGGAACTGGGAAGATTTACAAGTTTTCCATAGTGTTTATATGCAATATCTTTCTTCAAAAAATGGTACTGCACAGAGAACAGAATTTGACTCAAGAACCAACAAAAAAAAATCTATCTAAAATTTCCTTTATAGAGACCACGAAGAGAGCCGGAATTGACAGTGGCGGTTATTTAGATGTGAGATTTAAATGCACAGCACTTTGCTAAGCCTACCAATCACAAGGGTCCATGGAAACACTCAGGGCCGCCTAGTGACCATGTCTCGCAGGCCCACCATTATAGTGTTTTAGTAACTATTTATAAACTGGGGTTACTATTTATAAATCTGGAGGAGATTAACCACTCCCTTCTCTGTGCTGTGCACACTTTACTAATTCTTCCATGGTTTTTTTTTTTAAGTTTTATTGAAGTATAGTTGATTATAATGTTGGGATAATCTGCTGCACGACAAAGTAATTCAGTCATACATATACACATATCCATTCTTTTCCAAATTCTTTTCCCATATAGCTTATCAGAATATTGAGTAGAGTTCCCTGTGCTATACATCAGGTCCCCATATTGTTAAATAACAATTAAGCTCACAATAATGTAATAGAAACAAATATACCAGCATCAAATTTCACCCCTGATATTTACTAATAGCAATGCTTTAGGAAAATAATTTACCCTTTCACTGAGTACTATCTTTTTCATCTATAAAATAGGACTAGTACCATCCACCTTATAAACTTATTGTAAGACTAAGTAAGACAATGTAAATACCTAGCCCAGGGTCTGGCTTCTAGAAGATGTGCTGTAAATTGCTGACTGAATCAAATGAATGAATGTCCACACACTAATCTCTTGTCTCCTATTTGTATATATATCTCACTTTCTTTGTTTCACTTTTTTATTAAATTATAGATGATTTACAATGTTGTGCCAATTTCTGCTGTACACCAAAGTGACCCAGTTTTATATATATATATATACCCTTGCTTATGTAATCTTCCATCATGGTCTATCCCAAGAGAGTGAATATAATTCCCTGTGCTATATAGTAGGACCTTGGTGCTTATCCATTCTAAATGTAATAGTTTGCATCTACTAATATCTCACTTTCTTACCTGGTAATAAATTTCTTGAGAGTTTGGGCAGTGTTCAATTCATTTCCCTATTTTTCCCTGGAACTCAGAGGGTATACTTAGGAAATGTTTGAAGGAGTGAAGAATGGCAGTCTTAGTTCAAACACTTTCTTTCCTTGAATAACTGTTTAATCTACATGGTAGTTTTATATAATATTATTATTCCTGAAACATTTATATCTCTGTGAAATTTTGGAATTTCTATGAATTGCTTAAAGGAAGAGATAAACAATAAATAAATATAATAATACTTTAGTTAGGAGTCTTCAGGAGTTCCCATTGTGGTTCAGTGGTTAACGAATCCAACTAGGAACCATGAGGTTGTGGGTTCGATCCCTGGCCTTGATCAGTGGGTTAAGGTCCCGGCGTTGCCATGAGCTGTGGTGTAGATTGCAGACGTGGCTCGGACCCCAAGTTGCTGTGACTCTGGCGTAGGCCAGCGGCTACAGCTCCGATTCGACCCCTAGCCTGGGAACCTCCATATGCCGTGGGAGCGGCCCTAGAAATGGCAAAAAGACAAAAAAAAAAAAAGTCTTCAAAGACTATCTGTTGGAGAAATGCTTAAGTGCAATTATCATACCCTTTCTAAAGTAAGCCTTTAAGAGAGAGAAAGAAAGAGTTAAATAGGGTTACATGTTAAAAAAAAAAGTGCCTGGAAGTTCCGTTGTGACTCAGCAGGTAATGATCCTGAGTAGTATCCATGAGGGTGCCAGTTCAATCCCCAGCCTCACTCAGTGGGTTAAGAATCTGGCATTGCCCTGAGCTGTGGTGTAGGTCATAGACTCAGCGTGGATCCTGCGTTGCTATGGCTGGGGCTAGGCCAGCCGCTGTAGCTCTGCTTAGACCCCTAGCCTGGGAACTTCCATATGCCACAGGTTTGGCCCTAGAAAAGCAGAAGAAGAAAAGGAAAAAAAGTGCCTGGAGTTCCCTAGTGGCTCAGCAGGTTAAGAATCCAGAATTATCACTCCTATGGCTCTGGTTACTGCTGTAGCACAGGTTCAGTCCTTGGCCCCAGAACCTCTGCAGGCTACAGGGATGGCCAAAAATAAATAAATAAATGCCTAATTGATACCAGTAAGTATGCTGATCCTCAGAAGGCTTAATGATGCCAAATTAATTTAGTGCACCAAAGAGGGTTTTTTTGGGGAGAGAGGGGGTTGTCTTTTGGGGGGGGGGGGCTGCACCCACAGCATATGAAGTTTCCCATAAGGGTCAAATGTGGAGCTGCTGGCCTGCACCACAGCCATAGCAACGCAGGATCCAAGCCACATCTGCAACCTACACCACAGCTCATGGCAACGCTAGATCCTTAACCCACTGAGCAAGGCCAGGGATCAAACCTGCATCCTAATGGATGCTAGTCAGATTCATTAACCACTGAGCCACAACGGGAACTCCCTTTTTTTTTTTTTTTTCTTCTTACGGGAAATCGTTGGGTTTTGTGATATGAGTCATAAAAAAGGTAAGCCCTTGGGGCTGGGTGATGCAGAGGAAATTGTATAAAGGATGGAACACCTGGTCCAAATTTTGAGGGATGAATTAAATTATCTGCACACCTTTGTCCCCATAAAAAAGTGAAAGATACGTCCCAAGTTCTGGGAACAGAATAGGTAAAGATATCAAAGTAAGAAACTGATGCACTGCTAAACAGACTAAGTGTGAGATGCTGCTAGAGGTAAGTGAAACAGAAAAAGGAGAGCCATGTGTAGCATGAAAAGGAGCTTGGATTTTCTTCTTTAAGTCATTTGGAATCATAGGAATTGACATAAATAGGAATTATTAATGATCTAATCTAGCAAGATCATCTGGCTGCCATTGTAGAAATATTCAAAGAAAGCTAAGACAAAAGGCAAGGAAACCAATGCCCAAAAGAGAAAATAGGTATGAGAAAATTTTAGGAAGGAGAATCAGCAGAACTTGGTTGCTGATTAGATGAGGGCTGAGAGTGAATTGTCTAGGATTACTATCCAGTGGAGACAAAGGTGTTCCTGGGCTTCTCAGCAGAAGGAGGAACATGGTTAGGCTTGAGGGGAAATGGAGAATGATGATGAATTCAGCTTCATTGCAGGTTACATTTGAGGTGAGTAGAACTGCTAAGTGAGGAAGACAATAAGCATTTGCTATACAGGTTAATAGCTCCAAAAAGTGATATTAAGGGGAGGTGAGGTTTGTAGTATCAACATGGTGATTTTGAAACTGTGAAAGTGGATGAAATTTCCCAGGAAGTTAATAGAAAGAGAAAAGAGGAGAAGGCTGAATCCTAGGAAATATAGATTTTTTTAATGGCTAGCCTTAGAATCCAAGAACACTGGAAAGTTGGAAATGAAGAAGTAAAGCAAGAATGTCATTACATATCTTTTGGAAAGAGATAGTTTCAAGGACCAAATCGTTCTCCAAAGTCAAATACGTCAAAAAAAAATTTTTTCATCTCTTCATTCCTTTATCTATTCATCCACTCAAATATTTTTGGGCTTTTAATATATACTAGTCACTAGTTATGTATAGTTAGTTGCTAAACAAAATCAAACCTGTCCTGAGATAGATTGCCATTTCATGGAGTAAACTTATTTTAAATAAATGGACCAAGAAATGTATGTGTAATTTTAAAACATGGTGAGTTCCATAAAAGAATGTTAGAATTATAAAGGACTTCCTGGGTGTGATCATTAGGAGGACATTGTTGGCTTTCACACTGATAGCCTTGATGGAAGAAGGGAAGTGAGCAAAAGTCAAATTGCCACCAAATTTTCATGAATTGAGGAATAAATATGAGGGAAGGAGGTGGAGCAAAGCAAGGTAGGCAACTTTCTTGAGAAGCTTGAGTATGACAAACAATAGAGCAATGATAAAAAGGAAACAAAGCCATGGAAGATTTTATGATTTAAGATATGGGAAGAAAGAGCATATTTATAGGCTAATGTTGGGAGGAACTAATAGAAAGAAGGAGCTATAAATATTTTAAGTGAGAAAATGATTAATGAAATTGGCTAAAATTAATATGAAATATAAATATAACATATTTCAGGTGGAGTCAAATGAACTGAAGAGACACTACAGAAGTTCTAGAAAATTTCAGGTAGGTGACCTACAATTCTGAAATTGTTCAGGTAATCCAATACCATTTTGACTCTAAGTCCCACCTGTAAATTTGTACCGAAAAAAATAATAATCTACTTTCAAAATTGTAGCCTTTGTAACAAAATTTATATAGACAAAGTTTTACTAGGCAAAGTTTTTGCTTCTCAAAATTACATGATATACTTCTTTAGATATGCAAATGTGTAATTCAACATAGATAATTCAACATGTGAGTCTTTATTAGGCAGAACAAAATCTTAGTGCCCACATTTATATTCCTATTTAAACATCAATAGGAGTTCCCATCATGGCTCAGCAGTTAATGAACTCAACTAGCATCCATGAGGATACGGGTTCGATCCCTGGCTCCACTCATTGGGTTAAGGATCTGGCGTTGCTGTGAGCTGCTGATGTAGGTTGCAGACACTCCTTGGATCCCATGTTGCTATGGCTGTGGTATAGGCCAGCAGCTACAGCTCCAATTTAACCCCTAGTCTGGGAACCTCCATATGCCACGGGTGCAGCCCTAGAAAGATAAACACACACACACACACACACACACACACACACACACTCACATCAGTAGATGAGTATGGAGTGTACTTTGTCTTGTCCATACAGAATTCTAGACTCTAATTCATGTAGCATGATGATGTAGAAGTCCACAAAATTATTTCTACTCCTATTTCTTTCTTGTTGGTATAAGCAAAATAAAAAAAAGAAGCAATTATTTAGATAACATATCAACTTTCTTCTCTCACATAACTGTATAATATTTTTCCATCGATATATGGTTTTTCTCACCCATAATTATTTACAAAGTACTTTATTATCTCTTATTTTTCCTCCTAACCCTGAGAATTAGACCGAAATTTGGAGCGTTATCCAAGGTTACCCAATCTGTTTGAGTGACCTCCAACCTCCAATTTCAAGGACAACACTTAATTAGTGGCTCCAGATTTTGTTAAAAGTACAAATCTGGGTTACGTACCAAATTGTCTCTATTGGCTATCTATGGTGATTAAAATTTCTTTCATTTTGTTTTTATCACCAACCAATTTTCTTTGTAAAATATTGCCACTTTCTTAGACATATTCATAAAAGATCTAAAATAATTTGATGAACACTACAAAGAGGATTAATTGTTTTATAAGTGCAACAAAGCTTATTCCAAATGCTTAATCACTTTCTTGAATTTGAATAAGAGCAAATTAACTCGTATATTTAATTTCAGTTTATAAATGTAAACTTTTACATCTATTTAATTACAGTCATTTCTCCTTTTGAATTTCCTTAGTGCATCCCGCAATTCTTATAGCATTGTATTATAGTTGTTTTTGTGCTTGGTTATTCCACCATTATATTGTTGATTTCTTGAGCACAGAAACAATGTCTTACTCTTATTTCAACCCAACACGCTTTGCAAAGTTCCTTGCACAGAGTACAGTGTTAGTCAATGCTTAATTCAATTTTGTATAATTCAATAAGAAATAAATCCTCTCTATCTAGACAAATCCACCCTAGTGGATTAATATCAAACACAATTAATAACTGCATAGAAAAGCCAGATGCACAGTCAAGCAGTTGGATGCTGAAATAGCACCAGGCAAGTCAACAGTTCCATGCCCCTGCTTGCTTATTTATAAGACATTATTTTAGTAACTGCTCTGTACACCTCTCAATTTGTTATGAGGCTCAATATCTGTAGGATAACATCGATGAGGTTAGATTATATTATGCAATTTTTAGTCAATACTTTTAGTAAGTAATTTTTTTATAATATCCAATGTGGTTTATTCAAACTGAAAGTCCCATTTCTTTTAAACAGAACTAAGCTTTGAAGTTCTAATACACAATTAATTGCCTCAACTTTCTATTTTATATGTATAGTCTTACAGAAAAGTCTTAACTGCTCTTAATTGTCTTCAATAAATTAAATGTTTTTTAATGCACCCTATTTTTCAAGATGAGATAAAAATTAATGGAAATGAATAATGATCTTTCATAAAACAATTTTTATTGTTATCACTACAGTCAGAAAAGTATGCAAGTGTGATGTCATCATTTCACAATTACTAGGGTAATAGAAAGCCAGAGTAATTTAAATAGATGACAAATTAAAAATATGTATCTTTAGCTCTAATAGTACTTCCAATATCTTCTACCATTAGACCTATTGATTAATTGTAAATGGGACTGATTTCTTTCCTCTCTCTTAGCCTGCACAGTCTCTGATAGATATGTTCACAGCAGTTTATTGCTAGCAACGTGATCTAAAGTAGACAGCAGTAGAAAGAACTGAGGACTCTAGATGAACCACCAACAATATAATCAACCCTGAACATTGAAGAATTGGCTAAAATATAAATATATATCATTACAATGAATGTCCAGTAGTTTCAAATAAAATCAAGAATAAGCTCAATTTTCAGCCCAAGAGTTCCATGCTTAAAACACTATTAAAATATATTTTAACATTAGCGACCTTGCCATCTCTGAAATACATGTGACAGCTCAAAAAATCCCAGAAAATGAAGTGCCTAAGGCAAGATCAGTTGTATGACGTTGGAAAGGAAATTCATTGGAAGTAGGCTACGAGATAGTGTTCTTGTTTTCATGGTATTAATACACTTTTCAAGAACACCATGCACATCTAACTAAAAGCAATTTCGTATTAAACAACAAATAATTCATGATGACTGGTCAGCTTTTACATACATTGGTATAAATCAATTCATGTTCAAAAAAGCATGTAAACACAACATAATTGTGAATGTGTTCTTCCAACAGTTGGATGTCGCATCAATAATGCCATTTGATGTTTTCTACCTCTTTTTTGGATTTAAACCAATATTTAGGATAAATAGGATGTTAAAGGTAAGATAGCTATATTTAATTGTCTTCTTATAATAATGGAAATCTTGAAGTATTACATTCTTAATTTTTCCCAAACTGTCCTCCATTTTTCTGCCCTCGTCAATGCTATAAATTTTAAAAACTGAATGAAGGAAAAACATTATTGCTTCTACTGGTAAAAGTTGCTCCTGCTTGTTTTGATTCTACATCTCATAACAGGTATTTTTATAACTTAAGATAGGAATGCTTTTGTATTTCTAAATACAACTATAATTACAAATGAATATTTTATAATTCTATTATTTTCCATTTGTTCTTTTTTTATTACATAGTCAGTGAATGCCTGGAATATTGGCTGTAAAAAGGAGAGTATTAGAGTAGATGACCTCTAAGTTAATTATCCAAAATTCTATAGTTATAGAAGTTCCCATCAGGCTCAGTGGCAATGAACCTGACGAGTATCCATGAGGATGTGGGTTCAGTCCCCGTCCTTGTTCAGTGAGTTAAGTATCCAGCATTGCCTTGAGCTGTGGTATTGGTCACAGACATGGTTCGGATCCTGCATTGCTGTGGCTGGGGTGTAGGCCGGTGGCTGTAGCTACAGTTCAGCACCTAGCCTGGGAACTTCCCTATGCTGTGGGTGCGGTCCTAAAAAGATAAAAAATAAAATGAGATAAAATAAAATTCAATATAAACACATTTTTGCATAATAAACCTATTTACATACTTTGATACAATTCAAATGTTCATCAAGAGGGACATTTAAAGAGATTGCAGTACATCTATACAACAAAATACTTTGTAATGCAAAAATAAAAAGTTTTCTATGAATTGATAAAGACCTCCAAGTTAAACTTCTAAGTTTAAAAAAAAAAAAAAAACTGGGGTGTTCCCACTGTGTGAAGTGGGTTAAGAATCCCACTGCAGCAGCTCAAGTTGCTGAGGAGGCAAGGGCTCAATGCAGGGCCCTGCACAATGGGTTAAATGATCCTGCATTGGCACAGCTGTGGCATAGGTCATAGCTATGGCTTGGATTCAGTCCCTTGCCCAGGAACTTCCATATGCTGAGAGTGCAACCATAAAAAAATATATATTTTTTAAATTACTGATCACTCAGAATATAACATATACTAATAAAGAAAAAGTATGAAATATTTTTTTAAAGCTAGTTACAAAACAGTTTATAGAACAATACTAATTTTTGTAACAAAAAGGGAAAAGTATTCTACTTCTCTGTATTGCATAAGCAGTGGAATACTACCAAAAAAATCTAATAAAAATGGTTAACCGAAGTGGGATGGGAGGCTGGAGGGACAATCAAATGGATAGGGGCAGGAATAGGAGAAAAGACTTTGAACTGTTGTTTTTGAACTATAAGAATGTATTATCTATTCAAAAAAGATTCTAAGACATAAATATTTTATAACTCGTAGCTTTATCATGTACCTAAAATGAATCTGAGGAGAGTCAGGATGTGAAATTTTATATTGTCTTTAATACTCAATTTTATATTGTCTTTAATACTAGACAGCCTTCTTTAAGGGAATACCAAAGATTTTGTCAATTTTAGATGGTTATTTAAGGGAATACCAAAGATTTTGTCAATTTAGGTGGTTGTCTCAGGAAGACAAGATGACATAACCTAGAAATGTGGGTGGGTCTTTACCCTCAGGATCCACCCACATCTCTAGGTCAGAATCCAACCACATCTCCAGGTTATATCATCTCAGGGCTACATACTTTGTTAAACTTTATATCCATTATTTCATTTATTCCTCCAAACAGCCTCATTTTAGAGATGAGGAAAATGAGAATTAGCAGGTTAAAAAAAAAAATCTGTCTAGACACGCTGCTGGCGAGTGGCAGTATCTGGATTCTATCACATAATTTTCTGATTCCTAATGCTTTACCATATTCAGTGGGCAAATAACTCCAGACCAGAAGGACTTTCCTTCCACGCTCAAGATTTTTCCAAGTCAAGAGGGACTTTACTCTATATTCTCATACATTAAAGACAACTCTAGAGATTTCTGATTTCACCACAGAATGTGGGTTTAGATTGAGCAGCACTTAACATTCTAAGCAGCTTAGTGAGTTGGCTGTTTAGCATCAAATTTCCAGTTCAAGAAGCCACTGCTCAGAGACAACCAACTTTGAGAGAGACTCAGGTTCTTATGGATTAGAGTGTTTATCTGGCATTATAATAAAAATTTATAAAATGCTAACTCTTCATCCTCCATCTCTATATCCCTACAGAGCTCACTATGCTCAGAAGGTTTTTTTTTTTTTTTTTGGAATGTAGATCTTGAAAGCCAACATCAGTCTTCTCTTCATAGCCCCATAGTCCAGTCATTTCCACATGTGTATAATGTTAATGCATGATTCCCCAGGAAAAATACTTATTTGTCTCTAAATTATACATGACATAACAGGTTAAAATTATAAATTTTCTCTACAGTGAATAAGCTAAATTTTATTTTTATTTTTTACCTTTTTTTTTTTTTGGCTTTTTTGGGCCACACCACGGCATATGGAAGTTTCCAATCTAGGGGTCAAATTGGAGCTGTAGCAGCCAGCCTACACCATAGCCACAGCAAGGCCAGATCCAAGCTACGTCTGTGACTTACACTAGCCAGATCCTTAACCCACTGAGCAAGGCCAGGGATCTAATAGGCATCCTCATGAATATTGGTCAGATTTGTTTCCGCTGAACCATGACAGGAACTCCTAAGCTAAATTTTAAAATGTACCTTTGGTGCAAACCTTTATTAAGAGCATACGATAAACAAGTTACCACAAACTGGGAGTTCCCACTGTGGCACAGTAGGTTGAGGATCTGACATTGCCACAGCTATGGCTGGGATTCAATCCCTGGCCTGGGAACTTCAATATGTCATAAGATGCAACCACGAAAAAGGGGGGGGGGTTGAAATTATCTTAATTTGAATGTTTAATGGATGTTTCCTACTCAGGAATTCTAGAAAAACAATTCATTCGTGTATATTTCTACTCGAATAATGATTGCTATTATAGATATTTTCTAATACTAAATGTTCTATTACAGTCATATCTACATTGGATGAAATTTTGAGCTAAATAATCTATCTGTGAGAGCCAATGAGTCTAAGTACATTATATAATTAAATGCATTAACTCATGCATGCATGCAACTCCTCTAGGAAACACGTTCTTATTGCCCCCATTTTACAGATGAGGAATCCAAAGTATGGAAACAAAAGACTTTTCCAAGGTTGCAAGGCTAGTAGATAGCAAAGATGAGATTGGTGTTTGTCTCTGGATTCCATGCTCTTGCTCTTGCATGTAGGTTAAAAAGAAGAGGTGGTAAGTAGGAGGGTGTGTAGGGAAGGAATATGGATGGGTTCAGATAGAGGTAATATAAAGAAAAAAAACTTGAGGCAAATAACAATTCTCTTTGGATTAAATGCATATAAACTCACTGCATCTGTGAACAATGTCAAGAATAGGTAACCAATGCTAATATTTACTGAACTTTAAATTTTATTTGAAATAACTATATATTTAATGCAATTTGCTTAAGTATAATGGTAGTGATGAGCAACAGGGCTTAACACCTATTTATGACTTCAATGTATTATATTATTCCATTCCTATTTTATTTATGTTTTGGTAGGATATGATTTTAATTATTGTGGAATCAAGTTCTATTATATGCTTTAAAAACAAAAAAAGGAAAAAAATCTTTTTAAGCTTGATTTTCAATAAGCATTACAAACAAGATGATAACCAGAGGATAGAAATAAAATAAAGCAAGAAGCTATGGAAGTTTGGCACTTTGCTAAAATGCACTGCGCAGAGGAAAATACCTTTAAACAGACCTTAATTTTTTTTTAAATATGGATAGAATTATTTTCAGTAACAAAATCTATTTTTTATTGTTTTATTTATGTAGATGTACTTAAAACTGGTGTACTTTTGGATTTCTTTTTCTTCTTTTCTCATAGTACACTTCATTTTTTGAGTTTAATCATCACCTAGAGTCTACAATGAACAAGGCATATATCTACAGGTAACATAACTCAGTGAACTTTGGGGGTGGGAGAGAGAGCAATGGTATAACATATTAGTCAGGATTTATGAAGAATATGACCCTCTGAAAAAGAGAAGGGAATAATGTCAGATTTGGGGGCTCTGTAAAATACTGGGCTTTGTTCTAAAACAGATTTGAACGTTTTGAAGTGAGATGAAAATTATATTAGATTTTAGAAGACTACAGGACCAAAAAAAAAGAGGACATATTACCTGCTTCAGTGAGAACAAGGACAGACAAACATGCTTGTTCACAAGTTGACTTTACATCTCTCTCATGACAAATTCGTTCTAATCTGAATTTTCATTCATTTGCTGCTCAGAACTTAACTTGCCCAGAGACCTCTATAGTCAGTCAATCATAACATAAAATCCCATGAGCTTTTCAGAGATATCCAGTGAAATCAGCGTGGTGCATTTTATGAGACTCGAAGTGGAGAGGTGACCCTAGAGGCATGTCTTTCAGGGTGTTGACTCATACAATCTGTGAAAAGAAAGAATTTTTTTTTTCCTCCACTCTGTCAGTCTCAGTGAAGACACGGCAATCAGAAAACATGTGATGGCACCATCATTTTACACTGTACTAATGAGAATTAACAGCTCACAAATTTAAAGCAGGGAGATTCAGTGGGGACTATGGAAAAGAAAATGTTAAAATAGGCTGTATTCCAGAAACAACATGAGTCTTACTTGGCATTTATTCTCCTTGACAGAGTCATTCGAACAACTGGATACTTGCTATTTATTCTGCACATTAATGCCTGTATGTATTACTGGGCTTCAAACTATGAAGGAATTGGAACTACTAGATGGGTGTATGATGGTGAAGGAAACAAGTAAGTTTAAATTTTAAAGGAAACACTTATAATTCTTCTTAACTTTCTGTTTCAGTGTGAGTTTTTTTTAGCCAGTGTTTTTGAAACTGTAAATCACAATCCATTAATAGGCAATAAAACTCTTTAGGGGGTCGGTATGTTTTTAAGTGAAAATGGATAGAATAGAGGAGAACAGAAAAAAATTATCAGTCTGTCGTACCTGTAGGGTGTGTGTGTGTGTGTGTGTGTGTGTGTGTGTGTGTGTGTTTCCTGAGTTGACCAGGAAAATGCATTTCTTACTCTGGATTATAATCAAAAAAGTTTGAAAGTCTCTGCTTTAGACAGCTGAGTGGTAAGTTATAATAACCCTGATGCTGATTGTTAGTAATGAATGATGTTAATTATTTGGAGGGCAGGTGCAGCAGCTAATTAGTTTACCACTGAAGGGTTTTATGGGTTTATGAGTCAGCCATAACCACTAACTCAATTAAACACTTATGGAGTAACAAGGATCATAAACTAAACTTGACAATTAGATATGCAAGTACCCCCAGAATAAAAAAGATCATCTGAAAATTTTAATACAGTAGAATAAGGACTCAATAATGGCAACTGACTTATTTAATAGTGATATTTCTTTTTGGTAGCTACAAAGGCCTGGCGGAAAGTAGATTCCACTAACTTTCTGCTCCAATGAAATGACATTGAGCATATCATAAGGCAATATCCGTACTGAAAAATAGCAGGTCCCAGCATGACTTTGAAGGGCAACTCACAGAAGCCTTGGGAAGGAAAGCAATTATAGGATAGAGCAAAGAGAGTGAAGATACCTCACATAATTACACACTAGCTAGAGTGAGTAGGATGTGAATGAGGGATTATAAGAACATTTTTTGAACTTTTAACCAGAACTGATTTTTAAAATTTAAAATCCAAAGCTTCACTGAGAAGAAAATACACACACACACACACACACACACAAGCACGAATGTTTATAACCAAATCTATAAGTAATGCCCTTTAGAATGTGAATTAACCTAAGTATGTATTTTGTTTAATATAATTAACTATATAAAAAACTGAATAAGATACCAACTATTTAAAATATGGCCTAGAAGTGTATAATTCAACATCCTTAGATGCATGAGTCTAATAACCGTTTTTATTAAATTAGCAAAATAATATATAGTTGCTATCCATTTTAAAAAATGGAGCCATTTCTCTTTTCAGCAGTCTGGATGCCAGTCTTCAGCATTTCTAGCGCATATATCTTATTCTCAATGCCTATAATACTGTTAATTATATAATTAACACTCAGTATATGTTAGATATTTAAAGAAGGCAAAAAGGAAGAGAGAGAGAAAAAAGATAAAAGGAAGGAATGACCAAATCTGTATTACAAAAAAAAGAAACCTCAGCTTCAAACTTAAGCTACTGTGTCCTAATATTTTGGAGTTCTAATTCCAGCTATAGTGTAGACCAGATATCCAAAGTGTCTTTCACTGAAATACAGGAAAATGTATGTTTTTGTTCTATTTTTTTATTGTAATTGGTTGTTATAAGATAAATTTCTAGATAAAGTATAATTACAACAGTTTTTAATAATTGTTAAATTCTCTAGAAAGTAAAAAGGATCTCCAAAGTCTAAAAAACAAAAGTGTGTACTGAAGCTGGAGTAGAATGGTAAGATAATCACTAAAGAAAATAAACAGAGAGGCTAACAATTAGCAGAAGAAAAAAAAAAGTGATAAGATGGTAGAAACAACTGAAAATATGTCAATAGGAAGAGTAAGTTAATATCAACTAAGTTCAGCAACTAAAAGAGATTGCTAAATAAAATTATTCAAAATAGACTTTAAAACAAAAGTTATTTTAGTGAAAATGGTAAAAGTTTTAATTTACCATTGAATTTCCCAATTCTAAATATGTATGCACCTAATAAAATACTTATGATGAATCAAAAATACTCATAAAGCCAACATTATTAGAAGATAAACTGGCAAAGACACCATCAAAATATGAGACATGAACACACAGCTATTGAATGATCTGGCAACCAAAGACAATTATTAAAGTTATAAAAGATTTGAGAACCCAATTAACAAGCTTGATTTAATAGATACAAATGAAATCTTGTACCCAAGAATTAGAGACCAGTCACTTAAAAAAAAATGTTAATTAGAGTCGTTGTACAATATTAAGTGACGTATGTGCAATATAGTGAGTCGCAATTTTTAAAGGTTATGTTCCACTTATTGTAATTGTAAAATATTGTCTATATTCCCCATGTTGTACAGTACATCCTTGTAGGTTTTTTTTTCTTTTTAGCACCACACCTGCGGCATATGGAAGTTCCCAGATAATGGGTTGAATTGCAATATCTTAGACACATCTGCAAACTCTGCCACAGCTTGCAGCAATATTGGTTTGTTTACCTACTGAGCAAGGCCAGGGATCAAACCCACATCCTTACAGATACTGTGTCAGATTTTTAACCCATTGAGCTATAACAGGAACCCCATCCTTGTAGTTTATTTTATAGCTAATAGTTTGAACCTCTTAATCCCCTACCCCTATATTGTCTCTCTTCTCTTCCCTCTCCCCACTGGTAACCACTAGTTTGATCTCTCTACCTGTGAGTTTGCTTCTTTTTTGTTATATTCACTAGTTTGTTGTATATTTTAGATTCCACATATAAGTGATATCATACAGTATTTATCTTTGTCTGACTTACTTCACTTAGCATATTACCCTCCAAGTCAATCCAAATATTGCGAATGGCAGGATTGTATTCTTCTTATGGCTATTATTCCATTGTATATATAGCACATCATCTTTATCCATCCATCTTTTTTTTTTTTGTTTTTTTGTTTTTTTTTTTTGTCTTTTTGCTATTTCTTGAGCCACTCCCGCGGCGTATGGAGGTTCCCAGGCTAGGGGTCCAATCGGAGCTGTAGCCACCGGCCTACGCCAGAGCCACAGCAACGCGGGATCCGAGCCACGTCTGCAACCTACACCACAGCTCAAGGCGACGCCAGATCATTAACCCCACTGAGCAAGGGCAGGGACCGAACCCGCAACCTCATTGTTCCTAGTCGGACTCATTAACCACTGCGCCACGACGGGAACTCCTATCCATCCATCTCTTAATAGACACTTAGGTTGCTTCCATATCTTGGAAATTGTATGTGAAACTGCTATAAACATTGGGGTGCATGTATCTTTTCAAATTCACATTTTGGGGGGTTTTTTGGATATATGCCCAGGTTTGTTTACCTACTGAGCAAGGCCAGGGATCAAACCCACATCCTTACAGATACTGTGAATTGCTATTTTTAGTTTTTTGAGAAACCTCTGTACTATTTTTCACAGCAACTGCACCAATTTACTTCCCATGATCAGTGTACAAGGGCTCCCTTTTTTCCACATCCTCTGACAGGTGTGAGGTGATATCTCATTGTGGCTTTGATTTGCATTTCCCTGATGATTATCAGTGTTATCTTTTCATGCGTCTGTAGGCCATCTGCATTTTCTCTTTGGAAAAAGAGGGACTCATCCTTCTTAATCACACATGGAATGATTACAAAAAGAGGTCATTTTCTAGTTCAAAAAGCAAGTTTCAGTACATTTCACAGCATTGGTATCATACAACCCATATTCTCTTCTCCTTTTGATAGGAGCATTCTCATTCAAAATCAAAGCTCCAGTAATCCTGTTACCAACTGTCAGAGGCATGTTCTTACAACGGAAATTCCTTTAGGAGTTCCTGCTATGGCACCCTCAGTTAAGAATTTGACTGCAGTAGCTCAGGTTGCTGCAGAAGCATACGTTCAATCCCCCGCCCCACCCAGTAGGTTAAAGCATCCAGCGTTGCCACAGCTGTGGCATAGGTTGCAGCTGTGGCTTGGATTCAGTCCTTGGCCTGAGGCATTTCCATATGCTATGGATGTAGCCATAAAATAGAATTTTAAATAGAATTTTAAAAAAAGAAAGAAAATGCCTTTAAAGCAAATATGTATGTATGTGTTTTAAGATAATGTGCAATTGGCAATTATTAGTATATTTACATTTTCTTAAATGTAGATATCCTTCTGTCACATCGCATTACCCTTTGACCTTATAAGCTTTAAGCATTTTTTTAGTTGACCCTTGCAG
Source organism: Sus scrofa (assembly GCF_054392235.1). Taxonomy (NCBI): domain Eukaryota; kingdom Metazoa; phylum Chordata; class Mammalia; order Artiodactyla; family Suidae; genus Sus; species Sus scrofa. Next base: position 54,540,892 of record NC_139386.1, read on the forward strand.
TGGTTTCTGATGACCTATAAAACAAAGGTGGCTTGCGAGGTCATTGGACTTGTAAACTTTGTCCTGGTTTGAATTATGCAGCAGCTGTGAGACATAAGTGGAGCATAGTGAACACTTAAAATAAATGTCGTTTATTACTATTCCATTAATCCTCATCAGAACAACATCATGTGTTCATTTCAATAAAGGACAAGAAGTCATTTTCATTTATCCTAAGTAGATGGCATTCTTCATTTGACCATGAAATTTGACAAAGCAGGAAAAGACTTACTTTACTCAAAAGGAAAACATAAGCAGTTAAAGTTATTTGGTACCCAGAAAAGTTCCCAATGTCCCCTCATCTATATATACCCCAATTTATTTATTTTCTAACATAAATTTCCCAATATGCACAAACTTCTTAGCAAATCCCTAGCCTCAATTCCTAAAACTTAGATCATCAAAAGAAAGAGTGAAAAAGCAAGCAAGTTTATCATGGGAATCATGACTTCACGTGGGGTGAAAAAGGAATCAGATTTTCCATACCTTAGAGCTAGGGAAATTTAAGATAATTTGTTCCCTTTATTTTATGCATAAAGAAGATGAGACCTGGGTAGATCATGGCATTAACTCAGTGTTCCCTAATATTTCAGTTCAGACACTGACAAAACAAACAAATAAAAAGAGCAGTCTTTACACTAGACACTTAGTCTTTAAATGTAACAAAAATATACCAGAACCACAGACCGGCATTCAGTGGACCAGAAGGAGATGAAGGCAGCTGGCAACATGACAGGGAGGATTCTGGAAGGGAATTACACAGATGTGCTCACAGATACAGCCTTCCTATGTTCTCAAGTCAGGGTATGCATAACCATTCACTTATTCTTTCAGATTATTTAGCAAATATTATTAAGCCTCTATCATGCGATACCTATCTTTGAGGAATTTATCTTCCAATGAGACCATTCTCCAAGTGAGTGATAAATTTAGAGAAACCTAGAACCAGGATGGATTAGAGCGGTTAAAAGGTCCAGTATTGAATTGGGTACTTTTAAAAGTTGCATGTCCCACTCCACATCCACCACAAGGGCTAAATTTTTTTTAGGGCCCCTCTTGTGGCATATAGAAGTTCCTGGGCTAGAGATTTAGTCAGAACTGCCGCTGCCAGCCTACACCACAGCCATAGCAACATGGGATCCAAGCCACATCTGTGACCTGCACCACAGCTCACTGCAACACCTGATCCTCTAATCCACTGAACAAGGCCAGGGATCAAACTGGCATCCTCATGGATACTAATCGGGTTCTTAACCTGCAGAGCCACAAAGGGAACTCCCACAATGGCTAAATTTTAAAAGATTGACAATACCAAGTGTTAGGGTAAGAATATGAAAGAACTGGAACTCTCATACATTGTAGGAAGTATAATAAAATCTGACAGTTTCTTTTACAACTAAAAATAACACCTACTGTAAAAACAAAAAAACATCACTCAAGAGTTCCTGTTGTGGCTCAGAGAAAATGACACTGACTCATATCCAGGAGGATGCAAGTTTGAACCCTGGCCTCTCTCAGGGAGCTAATGATCCAATGTTGCCGTGAGCTGTGGTGTAGGTCACAGATGTGGCTCAGGTCCCTCGATGCTATGGCTATGGCTGTGGCCTGTAGCTGCAGCTCCTATTCGACCCCTAGCCTGGGAACTTCCATATGCCATAGGTGCAGCCCTAAAAAGCCAAAAAAAAAAATTCACCCAAAAGAAATAAAAATATATGTCTGTAAAAAACCTATATAAGTATATTCATAGAATATCTATTCATAAGAGCCAAAAACTTGAGACTGCCTAATAGGAGAACAGATAAACATACACTGCTATATTCATGCAATACTGTTCAGCAACAAAAAGGAGCAAATTACTGATACCCACAACAATATGGCTAAACCTCAAAAACATGATTCTAAGTGGAAGATATCTTACACAAAACTGCACGTTTATGTGAAATTCTAAAGCAGGCAAAAGATAGAAAAAATTAGTACAGTATTTGGCTCTAGGGGCAGAGATTGGGAAAAGGAATGAGAAAACATAGATGGAAATATTTCATGTCTTGATGGGGTTCTAGGGTACACAAGTGTATGAATTCATTAAAATTCATCACAAAACTTAAGATTTGTGCTTTCAATGTATGTTCAAAAATTTTTTTCTTTTCTCTCTCTTTTTTTTTTTTCTTTTGCTTTTTAGGTCCGCACCTGCAAGTTCCCAGACTAGGGGTCAAATTAGAGCTGCAGCCGTCAGCCTACACCACAGCTACAGCAACACAGGAGCTGAGCCACATCTGTGACCCTCACCACAGCTCACCGAAATGCCGGATCCTTAATCCACTGAGTGAGGCCAGGGATCAAGAGAGGCCAACTTCCTCATGGATACTAGTTGGGTTCATTACTGCTGAGCCACAACAGGAATTCCTGTTCAAAATTTTAAAATAACGCTTATACAAATATTGAACCCCACTGTGTGTGTGTGTATGTGTGTGTAGTCTGAGGCACTGTATTTAGGCGGAAGTGTCTACTGTCTGCAAATTACTTTGAAATGCATCCAAAAAATAAGATGGATTGATGGAAGGAAAATGGAGTACCATGGACAAAGCAGGTAGAGTAAAAGGTCCGTACTGGAATCCAGGTTGTAGATATATGTGTTCACTGTAAAATTCTTTCTTTCAATTTTTCTGTTTGTTTGAAATATTTCAAAACAAAACACTGTAGAAAAAGTTTCATGTCATGTTTGTTTCATAGAGGAGGAATTTCTGTTTTCACACTAAATGTGTTCTATGGTGTTATGTCAAATTCTGCCTTAGTGCTTTAACTTGGGGCTGTATATATACAGCCTGTTAGATAGCTCATGTATTAAATCAGCCAGACAGAATCTCCTTGAAAAGATCTGTCTGCCTGGGGTGTAAATATTAGAGGTGGACACACTTGACTAATTAAGTTAATCCTAGAAGATCAATAAGATGCCATCTAATTAAATTACAAATCTTACCTTTGGTTGTGCATGTCTGGGTGTAAGACATGACTGAGAACAGAATCCCAAAATAAACCTCAAAGCATCAGGGCAGAAAACTTCCAATTAATATAGCAGACTATTTCATTATGAAAAAATAGTTCAAAGCTAACCCTTCATATTTGGAAAATCGATGCCTACATTTTACATGTAATTAGAATTTTTAACATCTGTAAATAAGAAAAAGATAAAAAGTAATTCATATGTTTGTTCCTGTTAACACTAGAGTGACTTTGTAGGGAAAAGCAATCCGAATGCTTGTAATGGAGTTGTCCTCTTAGGTATAGAATCAGGTCCCCCTCCCTCTCATGGGTTGTATTGGGGTCAATAACTTTCCTTAATTCAAAGAGACCCGCAGTTCCAGGACCTGTGATCAGATGAAATCAGGTGACTGGATATTCTAAATTGGAATTGAAAAGTTAAAATGCAATCCATAAAATTAATTCCATAGTTCTTCAAGGTGGTTTTCTTTGACATCAAGTTCACTATAATATTTGTAAGGCCTAGGAAGCCTGCTAGAAAAAAATCGCAGAGTAGTAATATTTTTATTCTCTTGGCACAGTGGTTTCAAACCCTACCACAGAGCTAATTATTTGTGTGTTCGTATATCCACCAGGTAAAACAACAAACAAAAAAACCTCATGTCCTTCAAGGTTAGAATTTCAAAACAAGTGATTTCTTTCTAGATCTGTTTTTATTTTAATATTGACTTTAACTTCAGTTTGATTCTTTCTTTGTAAACCTTAAGGTCTTACTATTTGAAGATCTGAAAATTGTAATCTATTTTCCCAAGAAAAAGACCATCCTTGTTCAAAGAGACACAGTCACCTAAAATACAGATGTTTATATGGCACACCCAGACAAGACATAAAAGCCTTACTATGGCAGGATTCTGTTAAAAAAAAAAAATGCTACTTTTCTATGTCTAACCTGAAAACTAGAATAGGTAGCTAGAATCCACTAAATCCAAATGCTTCTCTATAACCCTGTCTGGCAATGTTCTGTATATGCAGGACATCTTTAACCATTCAGTGGAAATGCTGATTCAGACAAGGTTATCAGAGCACCATATGAATTTTCCAAATAGTTTACCTAATTATGCACAAAAATTACAATATATATACAATGTGGTTGTAATACTAACTTAATTCCTACTTCGCTCTGGACTCCAGGAAACCCTTCACCAAATATAGCTAAGTGAATCTTATATGTTCTGCCCTAACCTTTATCATATTCTTTTTTTTTTTTTGTCCTGATTCCTGATTTTCTTCCTATTTGGGCTATAATAACTGGTCTTTCCATATGCTATTGCTTAAGTTAAGAATCTTTATCAAGTATATTTCTGAGCATACTTGGTTTTCTTCAATACTAAATTTCTAGATAACCTATTACACCCAAGAGTAATTTCCCTTTTAAGATAGAATTTAGCTCTCCTCTGTCTCTGCCATAGATTGTATGTTCAATAATATAATAGGATATGTGTAGAAAAGAAGAGAAGAGATATATACTTTATACTCTATATATAGAGATATATACTTTATACTATATACATAGAGATATATATGTATATATCTACATAGAGATATATATGTATCTACATAGAGATATATATGTATATATATACACACACACAGAGATATATACTTTATACTATATACATAGAGATATATATGCTCTATTTTTCCATCATTAAAAAAATGACTAGTTCTTAACTGTAACAGTCTCTCCCATATCCTTTGATGTCTATGATATTTCTCACAAATCACTAATTTAAAGGTTGCCTCACATTCTTTGCTGCCCCTCCTATTCAAAGGTAGATTCAAATATCCCTTCCCCTGAATCTGGGCTGTTTAAGTGACTTGCTTGACAAATATAGGTGACAAGAGATTAAGATGTTCAGGGCTTCTGAGTTATAAGAAGTGTTACAGCTGCCTGGGTTGCTAACACTCCAGGGGAAACCAGCCACCAGGCAAGAAGTTCTCCTTCGGTAAGATTTCCAAGATGTAAGAAAGCCCAAGCTAGTCATCCTGAGAGACAATGAAAAGAGAGTGATACCCAGCCAGCCACAGCTGTTCCAACCATCCTAGCTCAATTTCAGACTGTGAGAGAAGACAACCTAGACATTCCAAACAGACATAACCTGGAGAACAGAGGAACCCAGTCAACAATTAGAATATGGAGTTTCCTTCATGGCTCAGCGATAATAAATCCGACTAGTATCCATGAGTACACCAGTTCAATCCCTGCTCAATGGGTTAAGAATTCGGTATTGCTGTGAACTGTGGTGTAGGTCACCGAGTTGGCTCGGATCTGGTGTTGCTGTGGCTATGGTGTAGGCTGGCAGCTGCAGCTCCAATTTGGCCCCTAGTCTGGGAATTTCCATTTGCCATGGGTGTGCCCCTCAAAAAAAAGACAATTAGAATCAAGGTCTCAGACCTCTGGCCTCAATCAAGTCCTCCCAGCTGTCTCTAGTCATTCAAGTCACTTGAGGATCCTCTCACCGGGGAGCACAGACGAGCCATCTCTGGGGGCCCTTTCACAAATACTTGACCAACAATATTTTGAGGCTAATAAAATCGTTGTTGTTTTAAACCATTAAATTTTATGGTGATTTGTTTTGCAGAGGGAAATAAGGGGAATGGAACAGCTAGTAAATGCCCTCCTTGGGTTTGTTTAGTCATTTCAATGTTTATCAAGAAATTTACATTACTACAAATGGTATTTGCTAATGCCACCTGCAAAAAGAAAATCTGGTTTAGGAGGAAATGTGTTTAAATCTAGTAATAATCTATATTCCCAAGCATAGGGGTATTTTACTGTCATGGTAAAAAGCGATATATATATCTTCTTTTTTCACAGGTATCTTAGGTGTTATTATTGGGCAGTTCGAACTTTAATTACCATCGGGGGCCTTCCAGAACCACAAACAACTTTTGAAATTGTTTTTCAACTGTTGAATTTTTTTTCTGGAGTTTTTGTATTCTCCGGCTTAATTGGTCAGGTAAATTGAGATGTGAATCCATAGATACATAAAGTTGTCGCTTTTGAAAGGCTAACAAGTCTTAAACGTTACAGAGGAACAATCAAAATCCATCTGGTGCTTCTTTTAACTGACTTTCATCTATTTTAATAAATTGAAGGTAATGCGAATAGGTCAACATTACCTTTCAATTTTTAATCCATTAAATCTATCAGAAGACCTATAGAGAATGAGTGTCAGGTTAGTCTCGCAGAGAGTAAAGTTTCTAAGTTAGTTAAGAAGTTCTTCCTCGGTGTTCCTTAAAAAACTGTAGAAACTCTCTTTACTTATCAAATATTGTCATAAAATTCCTGGGTTAAAATCCATTAAACCAGAGGCTTCCAAATGCTATCCAAAATAATTTAATTAATAAATCATTGGTTTATAAATATCTATTATGGCATCCCCTTATCCTTATTCTCAAGGAGTCATTGTCTAGTAAAAAAGTAAAACAAATATACAAATAACTCTATTGAATGACAGTGATAGTTGGTGTTTGCAAGGGATAGAACCCAACACTTTTGCGAATCCTCAGATTCACAAGAAATAAAAAGCTCAACCACATAGCATCTTTGGAAGTCATATTTCTTTGGGGAGCACTTTACATATTATATGTTTGATAGAAAAAAAGCCATGTTGAGGAGTTCCCTGGTAGCTCAGCAGGCTAAGGACTTAGCCTCTTAATGCTTTGGTTCAGGTCGCTGCTGTGGCATAAGTTCAGTCCCTGACCCAGGAACTTCCACACGCTGCAGGCGCAGCTTTAAAAAAAAGGAAAAAAAAAAAGCAATGTTGAGATTTATGTACTAGATAGACAAAAATCACTAAATTATTATTCACACTAGATAAATGATTGGTTCACACAATGGTATAAAACAAACCCATGCCTCAATGAAACTGAGCAATGAAAACTATTCTTTATAACATTTTAAGCTGATTACAAATAGTCAAAACTCAAATCCTACCTCCATGAATGTCAAGGGGCTGCTCTCCATGGCAAGTGCCAAAGGAGAGTTTGAAAGCTTTGTATTAGATCAGAAAAGGGAAGTTCCCAGGAGGTCTCATAGAGGAGAATGTATTTGCAATATCTTAAAAACACAGAGGTTTTAATAGTTATAGATAGGTACTTCAGTCAATCAGAAATAATGTGTGGAACACAATAATGATAAAGTACAAGATATGTTTGAGGAAATAGAGTATCAGAGCAACTGGAATGAAAGACACTTGTAAATAAGGCTAGAGATGAGACATTTTAAGGGCTATGAAGGTTAAATTAAATATGTTGAACTAAATCCTAAGAGCAATGGGAAGTTAACCAGGGGAGAATTTTGAACAAAGAAGATATTTAAAATTTAATCAAAAGAAAATATGAATTCAGAGTTCCCTGGTGGCCTAGTGGTTAAGCATTGTCACTGCTGTGGCACAAGTTCCATCCCTGGCCCAGGAACTTGCACATGCCAAAAATAAAATAAATAAATAAATAAATAAATGTAAATTTAGCAAACATATATATGAGTTAGGGAGATTATACTGTTTTAAAATACAGGTTTATTATCACTTAGAAATGGTGAGGCCAAATCAGGAGACTACTGACATTAAAAAGAGAGTCTGTTATATAAACAGATCCAGGAGGAGGGGGTACACCTTTCCAAGAGGGCTACATAAGAAAAACACCAGGAACTGGTGGGAGGATAAGCAGGATAAGCGGGATTAAGATTGGCTAGTTTGGATAATTTCAGCAGGCTATTGGGTGTAGGGAACTATCTCTCTATCTCTCGCTGCCTTACCTGGCTCTGGGGTGATTAGGGAAGGTGGATTTTAACCTCATGTAGAAGTGCCCATAAAGAAGGCCACTGGAAGACGGGCTCTGGATTGGCTATTTTGCCTATGAAAGGTGCACTTCCACTAGAATTGTTTGCTGTTTTAAGAATTAGCTAACTCCAGAGATAGTCCCAGGTATCAAAGCATCAAAGTACAAAAAATAAAAAAGTGGTTAACACATACTCAGCAATATGGCAACTTGAGCCTGAATGTGGTAATCAAGTAGTGAGAAAGACTGTAAAGGAAACTCTATCTAGAAAATATTTAGGTTTGAAAGATGAAGACCAAGCAGTTAAAAATTATAAGTATAAACTATAATAATCTTAAAGGTTGGGGAGACTGCATTAACAGTGATTGAAAATAAGAAGCTGGTGGAGTTCCCGTCATGGCTCAGTGTTTAACGAATCCGACTAGGAAACATGAGGTTGCGGGTTCGATCCCTGCCCTTGCTCAGTGGGTTGACGATCCGGCGTTGCCGTGAGCTATGGTGTAGGTCGCAGACGTGGCTCGGAGCCCAAGTTGCTGTGGCTCTGGCGTAGGCCGGTGGCTACAGCTCCGATTGGACCCCTAGCCTGGGAACCTCCATATGCCGCGGGAGCAGCCCAAGAAATGGCAAAAAGACAAAAAAAAAAAAAAAAGAAAGAAAGAAAGAAAATAAGATGCTGGTTTATAGAGAAATGCAGTTAATGTGAATATAAATGGTAAAAGTAATGTTATTTCATAATTCCTCCTAAAATCTATGTGAGATAACCAGATCCCCTTCAATATTTTCTGTTTTGCGGTTGAGAAAACTCTAGTTTAAAGAGATTGAGGCATCCCTAATTCATATATGTAATTCAAACAGTCATGATAAGGCCATATAATATTAATTAAAATAATAAAGTCTAACATACATGTATGTAGTGCTTACTGTATCTAAGGCAATTTTTACAAAGTTAAAAAAACTGTGTCTATCTCCAGTTAAATTTTGCTCTAAGTGGTCTTTGGACTACTGCATCACTTGGGAAATTCAGAATTCAGGCCTAGCCCAGACCTACTGAGTCAAAATTTGCATTTTAATAAGAAATTCAGGTGATTCATATGCACTTGAAAGTCTGAAAGTGCTGCTTTATATACCAGACCACAACTGCCTTTACATTGACTGTAAGGTTTCGGCAGGAACAAGAAGAAATATCAGGCCACTAAAAATGTAGGACCCTGAGCCCAAAAGAAAGGTTGAGGCAGGAGATAGAGATTTGTGCCTTAAGAGTCCCTGTCGTGGCACAGTGGTTAATGAATCCCACTAGGAACCATGAGGTTGCAGGTTCAATCCCTGGCCTTGCTCAGTGGGTTAAGGATCTGGCATTGCCGTGAGCTGTGGTGTAGGTCGCAGACGCAGCTCAGATCCTGTGTTACTGTGGCTCTGGCAAAGGCCGGGGGCTACAGCTCCGATTAGACCCCTAGCATGGGAAACACCATATGCCGCAGATGCGGCCCTAGAAATGGCAAAAAAAAAAAAAAAAAAAGAGAGAGAGAGAGAGAGAGAGATTTGTGCCTTAACTTTCACAGTGAATAAAAGATGCTGAGAAGGAGGACAGTTAGAAATGAAAGTAAGAAAGCCCTGAACAAAATCTCCACTGATTCAAACTTCTCACATATAACCATACCAAGAACTACACTCCGGATGTGATCATCATATCCTAAATGCAATATTCTTTTCTCACATACAACTCATAGAGATTGACATTTACTTCTTTTCACCTGGAACACACATCTTAGAATATACATCATCGCCACCTGCACCATCAAAATCCAGCATTGCACATAATGCATTCAGATGACTGTTACCACAAAGTCTCAGCCCTCAACACTGATCAATAATGCTTTAATTGTCCCTTGACTTCCAATTTAAAATTGTATTAAATCTCTCAACCCATTCTCTAATATCCCACTTCTCAAGGCCTTAGGTGACTGGGTAATGGAAAAAAAGGATCTGAGAATTGAGGTTGTTGAAGAATATTTAGAATAGCCCTTAAGGTTTAAGTCGGGAAGTGAAAAAGATGTACCCAGTTTGACTCTCTGCATAGCTGCTCAGCAGATAATTTGACAGGTAGAAGAACCTATTAACTCTAAAGATGGAAACCAAGGAAGACATTGCAATAAAAGAACCATTTGATCTAGACCTCAAAGAATGAGTAGTTTTTCCATAAGCAGAAAAGGCTCAGCTACTAGAATGAATGAGCAAAGTCTTAAGAGTATGAAAGTGAGGCCCAGGTTTTCCTCCCTATTATAAATCCACAGTCAAAGCAAATTTACAATCACTTGCTTCCCTCTATGTGAGAGGAAGAGTCGAGCTATATATCTTTTTTGTGCTGAGACCTTAAAGATCAGCTTTTAACCTAGAGTGGGTTTTTATGGCTGAGTTATAAACATCCAAGAACTAAAACCTGACAGTTCCTTAAGTATTGTCACAGCAGTAGATGATGCTTCAGTAATTTCTGCACATTTCAACTTCTGCTGAATGCTATGCCTTAAGCATGATGAGATTTGATTTTATCTGTCTAAACAACACAAAGGGAAGTACAGAGGTTGCAATTTCGTGATGAATGGAGTCTATATAGCCAGCCACACTGCAAAATCTATGAAGGATGCTTTCAAAGTGAGACTCACCAAAATGGACTAGCTGTTCTGCCAGGTAATTGCTCAACTTTCTTTGCACATTTCTTGCATAAGCCCAAGATATACAAGTTTTAAAATATCAACTAACATCTTTGCAGTAATATACAAGTTTGCAAAGAAGATTTTGTGCAGTCACATGCACCATGTGACTGAATTCTCACAAAACTCTCACATGGTAGGTAAAACAGGTCCTGTTGCCCTTATTGGATCAGAAAGAAGATAGGATTTGCGCAATGTTTTAAGTAAATGGTTGAAATTAGGATTCAATATCAGTGTGTTAAAAATCAAGTAGTCCTCATTTGAATGGAATGTGTCGTGTGAGAACTCTTAATTCAACTAAGCTTAGAGTAGCTCTTCCACTTCCTCTGCTGGGTATGGAGTGACTGTATTTGTAATTGTAGATGCAAGATGTAATTGGGGCTGCTACAGCCAATCAGAACAACTTCCGCATCTGCATGGATCATACCATTGCCTACATGAATACTTATTCCATTCCTAAGATTGTGCAGAATCGGGTCCGAACTTGGTATGAATACACATGGGACTCTCAAAGAATGCTAGGTAAGCATGGAAATTACTGATAAAATCCCTGTAAACTCTGTCCTATAATGAAAATCCTGTAGAGTAGAAGCAGAGACTATTTGGATTTGAACAAAAGATTGGGAAAAAACTAAATAATCTTTAAAGCATTAATTTAATACAGTGTGATTTTTTCTTAACTATCTATACATAACTTACTGGTTATGCAAATCCTGGGAGGACAAAGATAGAGTTTTATTCAGTGCTTCCAGACACTATATATTACACATATTACTCCCATATAATCTTCACCAAAAAAAATGGGGGGAAATTAGATATCATCAACCCTTTTTAGGAGACAAGGAAATGGAGGCTTCTAAATGAAAGATTGGCCCAGGGCACAGAGACAGAAAATGGCCTAAATGGAACTCAGATGTGCACCTGTTCTCCAAACCCTTGCTCTCTCTGCAATATCACCGTCAGGATAGTGATTTTATCAGGCCACTTCCAACCTGCTGCATGGCACACAGACCATGGTACTATAAAACTGGTGTCACAAATAATGTTACTTAAAGAGTAAAAAAATAAGTTAAAGATAATATGCTAGTTGACAACAGTCAGATTCAACTTTTAGTTTGCTCCTTAATATAAAATATAAAAATAGGGATTAGGGCTACTGAGAGGCCAAAAAAAAAGAAGCTACTGCCTTCAGAAGGCAAGTTACATGATTCCCAAATCACAAAGGGTCATAAAAACAAATAAGAACCGCTGGTTGTTACTGGTAAGACCATTTTTTCTCCTCTCTGCCACTCTTGCACCAACCATTGGAAGAATGCATTCCTGAATCTAAATGGCGAAAATAACATACCTTTTTCTTGAACATCCCCAGCTTCCCGAGGACAAAGCAGGAGGGCAGGGCAGGAGGAGGGGCCATAACAGGCTGTTTCCCTATCTCCCTATGGTCACTGCTCCAACTCCTTTTTTTTTTTCTTCTTTTTTGTCGTTTTGCCATTTCTTGATATAGTATAGAAATTTTTTTCTTTTCTAAATAGATGTAGGAAAACATCAAAAATAGGAGTTCCATTGTGGCTCAGTGGGTTAAGGACCTGATTTTATCTCCATGAGAATGTGGGTTTGATCCCTGTCTTCACTCAGTGGTTTGAGGATCCAGCATTGTCACAAGCTGTGGCATAGGCTGCGATGCCGGTTGGATCTGGTATTGCTGCTGCACCTGTGGCATAGGCCTCAGCTGCAGCTCCAAATAAATCCCTAGCCTGGAAACTTCCATATGCCAGAGGTGCCACTGTAAAAAAAAAAAAAAAAAAAGAAAAAAGAAAACATCAAAAATAATCAACCCTGGAGTTCCCGTCATGGCTCAGTGGTTAGCATATCCGACTAGGAACCATGAGGTTGCGGGTTTGATCCCTGCCCTTGCTCAGTGGGTTAACAATCCAGCGTTGCCATGAGCTGTGGTTGTAGGTTGCAGATGCAGCTCGGATCCCACGTTGCTGTGGCTCTGGCGTAGGCTGGCGGCTATAGCTCCTATTTGACCCCTAGCCTGGGAACCTCCATATGCCGCGGGAGCAGCCCAAGAAATGGCAAAAAGACGAAAAATAATAATAATAATCAACCCTCAGAAACCCATGTTACACTGTAGACTAAAAATGGGCAGTTTTGTTCATGGAATATTATATCAGCCTGGAGGCACATTGTTTTCTAATTCATCTATAGAAAAATCTTTAATATAATCACATACTTCATTGAATTAATGAGCAAGTAAATAACAATAACTTGAATTTATTCACTTATCACTTTTTTTCTATTCCATTCTCAGCTCAGCCACCCACCAATTATGCACAAATAAGCAAGTCCCTTACAGATTCTTTGAGCTTCAGTTACAATTTTATTTCTTTTTCTGGAACACAAGAATAGGAATATTTACCCTTAGGGTTGTCATGAGGTTCAAATAAGATGGGGACAGAGCTCTGTAAGCTACATGGTGCTCATTATTCTTTGCTATCCCAAGGATGTTAGGGCTGGTCTGCCGAATCATACGATAAGCCCTAGATCTTTCCCATCCCAGTTGTTTGCTAGTCTTGGACCCATTATCACTAAGCTTCAAATCAGCAAACACAAAGTTCTGGAATCATTCAGAACTATTATGTCACCAATGACGAAAATACTTCTTTTCTGTCTTGAATGTCATAGTGCTATTATGATAGATATGTACATGGAAGGGAAGTAATGAAAATATAGACTATGGTGCAGCTGTGTATTTATAAAAAGAGTTGATATTTTGTTTCCTCTATTTTAAATTTTTCTCAAACTTTGGTCTTTTATATTAATTATTCTGCTTTGTGGGTTGATGTGTTTATCTTTGTGAAGATGAGTCTGATCTACTTGAGACCCTGCCAACCACAATGCAGTTAGCCCTCACCATTGATGTGAACTTCAGCATCATCAGCAAAGTCGACTTGTTTAAGGCAAGTAGTTTTCCAATTCATAGGAAATCACCATATCAATTTCTCTGTAAAAATCAAATCTCTTGCTGAGTACAGCACGTAGGACTTTCTGCCTTATGTTTTAACAAAATCAAAATAATCTGGAAAATTTATGTGAAATTAGAGTCAAATAAACTATGGCTCTCTCTTCAGAAGCCTCTCTCTCCTAATTGGTGTCAAAGAAGAAGAGTTCTTCAGGCTCTTCCTGCATGAATTTAAATGTAATTAAATTCTACAGCTCTATGTCTTTGCTACTACGCACATCATTTCCCATTTACAAATGTACATCGGCAACGCATGACAGATCAGTCCCCAAATTAGCTCTGGATTGGTCTGACAAACAGAGAATCATACCTAATCATGTCTCCAACACAAATGCTTTCAGTTTAGACTTTTTACATGGCCAGATTCAATACAGAGGTCTAGATTTAAGGGGGGAAAAAAAAGTATGCCAGGAGTTTCCATTATGGCTCAACAGGTTAACCACCAGCATCATTTCTATGAGGATGAGAGCTGGGTCCCTGGCCTCAATCAGTGGGTTAAGGATCAGGTGTTGTCACAAACTGTGGCATAGGTCACAGATGCAGCCTGGATCCGGTGTTGCCATAGTTGTGGCATAGGCCTGGAACTGCAGCTCCAGTTGGACCCCAAGCCTGGAAATTTCCATATGCCACAGGTACAGTTGTAAAAAGAAAAAAAAATGTACGACAGAGAAATTTTTAACATTTTGCATGTTTTTCATGTCACAACCTTCTTCTCAATGCATTATACTACAGGTAAGTTTTTCTCACCTAACATTCATTCTGGGTATGGCATTCACTGATTCATCTATTTAATTAATCCATTCAACAACCATTTATTAAATTCCTACAATATTCTAGGCACCAATTTTGCCCCTCGGAATACAACACTTGAAAACAAATACTTACACACATCGAGCTTAAATTCCAAAAGAAAGGAATGAAAAATAAATATATAACATGTATGAAGGTGATAATGTTGTAAACAAAATTTAACAGATTAAGGAGAATGAGGGTAGTACTGAGCTTGAAAGTTCTGTTCTGATGAAGTGCAATTGAGCATCTGGGCAGAGGACTGCAAGAAGCAAGGGAGTGAGCCATGCAGGTACTGGGAGCCAGAATGGAGGGATGGACAGAAAGGGAATATTACAGGAGGATGGATGAGACGAAGCCCCAAGCTGAGAGGCTGGAGCGAAGGCAGAGTGATGGAAAGCAAAAGTAGTCAGAGGAGAATAAAAAGAGGGAGAAGGAGTCAGGGGGTAAGTTAATAGAGGGCCTTGGAGATTGTAGCATAAACTTTGGATTGTACTCCAAGGTGCAAAAACCACTGCAGACCCTGAGTGGAAGGTGACCTACTGGACTGTTTGAAAGAGATTATTTTTCCTGCTGTATGAAAATAGACCATGAAAGCAAATATGGCAGGCAGGGAGGTCAAATAGATAGGGGTAACGATCTATAGACATCTATAAGGATGATGGTGATCAGACCCAGGATAGTAGGAGTAGAGTTAAGAAATGGCCAAATATTGGATGTATTCAAAGGAAGAGCCCACAGTTTTTGCTATTTGATGGTGGAAGGGAAAAGGGGGGAGGGAGGATATCAAGGATGATTCAGGATTTAAGCCTAGGAACAGGAAAAACATACTATTTGCAAAATTGAGAATTTTAGAGTAAATGTAAGGTAAGGAGGGTAGATATAGACAGTTTGGGGATGTGTTAGTTTAAAGTGGGCATTAGAGTTCAGATAGAATGTCATGTAGGCAGTTTGATAAATAAATCTGATTTCGAGGGAGAGATCCAAGCTGGAGCCATAAATTTGAGCAAATCAAGGTATTGATGGATTTTAAACCAGGAACTAGATATGATCCCCTATGACGTAATCCAGACAGAAGGATATGCTTTGAAAATGCATAATCGATCCTGTTGTGGACATGATAAAGAAGCAGATACTATATGTCAAATGGTTAGTCAGAGTCACTCATTGTTAGCTTAACCCAAGACTCGGAAAGAAACTAGAGTTACGTCAGTATCCTAGACTCTTTTCTTGATATGTCCTGTTGTAAATTTCCATCAAGATTTTAATGAAAATATAAACCATGCAATTTTCAAATTGGCAGATGGCACAAAGCTAGAGAAATGGTTTTAAATGTGTTAGATTATGAAACTTAAAATTAACTGAATACTTTGAAACAACGACCAAAGCCAAGATTAACTTCCACAAGCATGAAAGTAAAATTTTGAATTTAGTCCTAAAATTAAATATTATAAATATAAAAGAGCAATAGTTTTATAACAATTTTTTTACACTTGGGAGTTTTAGTTGACCTCAAACTCCACATAAGTTAACAGGGGTCATTGCCCTGAATTTTAACATAATATTAGTTTTCTTGATTATTTCTACTACATCTATATTAACATTGTTGCAAATAATGTTTTAAGAAAGACTTTGACAAATAAGAGTGTTTTTCAGGGGATAAGTATGGGTTGAGTAGTGGACCAAGGATACAGCAAAATGATGGTTTTAGAAATAAAATTATTCTATAATGATACAAATCAGAACAAGGACTGCTTCTAGTGGGGAGTGGGGATAACTAGGAGGAGGCATAAGGGAACTTGATGGGTGATAAAATTTTTTTGTCTTAACTAGGGAAGCTCCACAGTGTATGCATTTGTCAAAATTGATCTAACTATCCCTTAAAATTGTTTATTTCACTGCATATAAATTATTCATCCATTAAATAAAAAGAATAGTTTCAAAAGAAAATGTGTAGGTATTGAGGACATTTCATTACAGAGAAAAATTAATTCAAGAGCAGCAGAAGTTACATGTACATGTCTGTCCATGAACAAGGACTAAGACTTACTCTATGTTGTCCAGCAAAATAACACTCGACTGAAAAGCCTATTTCTGAGCTGCAAACACATCTACTGAAATAAAATGTCCTTGGAGAAAGGCTTGGTCCTAACAGTCTTGATACCCACAGGGCACAGCACAGTTTCAGACACAGAATAACTGCTGAGTAAAGATCTCAGAAAAGAAAGGAGAGAGAGGGAAGAAGGAGAAGGAAAGAGAAGGGAGGGTAGGAAGGATGTACTGGAGCCAGTTCCTGGAGATTACAGGAAAGTAGTTTCCTAATTTGAAAGTGGTTCCCAGTTTCTAGTGGGAGTGCTACAATGGAAGCTCTGGTAAAGCAGAAGCATCAAGGAAATGTGCACAGTTTTCTGATCCTCTATCAGGGAGACTGGGAAAAGATTCCTATTTCGGTTAACAGGTTCATCTAGATAAACAGCGGTTTTCAAGCTACAGCTTGCAATCCGTTGGAGGATCCTGAAATCAATTATATAGGTCATAACAGGCATATAAAAAAAGATGAGAAAATATCAGAGTGCCTTACACATAAGTAAGGGTAAGCATTATATTACAAAATTTTTGTTTTTATTATTTATTTTTTAAATACACGTACACATATGCGTGTACTGGGCACAATGTAAATGTCCATGTTACTGTAAATTATGGCCAAAAAAACGTATGACAGCTACAAGGCTAAATGGTATTTTTAAACATTATAAAATTCTGTATAACTTAATGACTAGCTAGCTTAATTAAATTTGCATGACCAGCTCTCTTTTAAAGAAAACAAAAGCTTTAAATTATATACCAATGACTTTTATGGGATTATCTCTTATTTGGAAACTTAGTTTTCAGCCTCAGAGTTTTCTCCTTTGTTTTTACATATATTTTTGGAAATCTATAAAATCAGCAACATCCGACTGAGAAAAAAGGTTAAATCTTCACATCTTGGCTAACGTTGTACATAAACATAGATTCATTCTTTCCTGACATTTCCATTAAAGATGTAGTTCCTTCCAGAAAGAATCCGTTTCTATTTATATTTCTGGTAAATGAAAAAAAAAGTGTTTTTTTTTTTTCCTAAAGCCAAATGAGGTAGGAAATAAGCAGGTATGGAATCTTCCTAAATTTATTCCTTTTTTGAATCCAAGACAGTCAGTCATTTATATACATTTGCTATTAGAAAGGAAATAGTTTGATTAACAAACCTACACCCTTACCTCATAAATTAGACCCAGTTGATATGTGTTGTTACTGATTCAGTCATTGAATGCCACCTATGCCTTCAAGGGCTGAGACATAAAGGAGGAAGCCTTTGGAGTAAGTGTGTCCAGAGGATGCTTAGGAGGCTACAGAGTGAAAAAGAAGAGGTTTCTGAGAAGGTGTCTCATTACCACTCATTAGGACCAGAACTTAGGCTAACAACCAAAAGTGAATCTAGAACTGAAGCCAGGTCATGGCATGTGGGCCCAGTCCTAGGGGCCAAGGAAGCTGGAAAGGGGGAAACCCACAGCACAAATTTCAGTTTTACAAAAGACAGAAGATGAAGATACATTGAATAAACCAGAATATCCAGAGATAACAAAGAAGGGTGACTGTCAATGGTTAAAAATCCTGAATTCTCCCTGAAAATGAATTGTCCGTATCTTTGAAAAGCAGGCAGCAGGAAAGAGAGAAAGAGATAAGGAAAAGAGCGAGAGGAGAAGAGAAGAAAGATCTAACACCAAGATTGGAGGCTGGCAGTCATGCTTTGTAGCTTTCCAATCTTCAGGATCAGGGTAAATTAAAGGTACTTGAAAAACCTTTTAACTCACAAATACCTAGTTTAAGTTGCCCTAAAGAATATTTTAGGTTTATATCTTGGTCCCTGAGTCAAAAATATCACAAGGACTTTTCTCCATTTTGTAAATTTGTGAATGGATACAGATGTAGAAGAATTTGTTTGCAATGCAGCACCAGAAAATGAATCTAAGTAAACTTGCTTCAGTTTTTCCAGAGACACACGTCTGTTGTTTTAATTGTGTATCATATTCAATTTTTAAAACTCAAAAAAAAAAGATGTGCTTATATTCCTTTCCTTTTAGACTTGAAAATTTTGTTTAAATATTAGAGGAACAATGAGTGTCCTAATGTTTTAACAAAAGTAAAGTAAGTAATGCTGGAGTGTCACACATTGTAATATGAACAACATTACATGAAAGTGGTCCCTGCTGTCCATAATCCTTCATTCCACTGCTGTCACCACATACCTTGCTATAGCCAGTTCTTCCATGGCCTCTGTATTAGTCAGGGTACTCCAGAGAAAGAGAATCAATAGGATATATATACAGAGAGAGAGAGAGAACGAGAGAGAGAGATTTATTCTAAGTAATATCTCGTGTCGTGAGGGCTGAGAAATCTAAAACCTTCAGGGCAGGCCAGCATGTTGGAGACCCTGGGAAGTGTTAATGTTGCAGCTCAAGTCCAAAGGCAGTCTGGAAGCAGAATTCTCTTTTCCTCAAGGAACCTCAAACATTTTTCTCTTAAGGCCTTCAGCTGACTGGGTAAAGCTAACCCACAAAGTGGTATGTACCTTGCTTTCCTGAATGAAGGTCTACTGATTTAAATGTTAATCTTATCTTAAAAATACCTTCACAGTGATGTTTAGACTTGTGTTTGACCAAACATCTGAGTACCATGACCTAGCCAAGTTGTATCTTCTCAAAAACAATAGCTACTGCTTATGGAGTTCTGACTGTGTGCTACACTGTATTATCTGCTTTGATAATTAACTGTCACAGCAAGCCTCTGAGAAGTTTTACAATCCCCATTTTACAAAAAGTGCCAACAACTTATCTGACTGAGACCAAAGAGCTAGAAGCAATGGGACAGAGTTTGAACATGTTTTTTTTGTTTGTTTGTTTGTTTGGGTTTGTTTTTTTTTTTTTTTTCTTACTCCAGTCTACAAACTTAACCATTCGATGATGCTACTTTTTAGTTCTCCACCAGACCTGTCATGGATAAGTGATAAAATCCCGAGAAGTTTCCCTAGAGTCAAAAACCAGTTCAGGCTTAAGGCCATCCTTCGGCAATTTTCACAGACTTAGACTTGGCAGGTCAGTTAGCTTCATATCCAGATATCTAAATTCACACACTTTGCTACTCTCCTACTAAGAAAAGACCTTGAATCTCATGACCTTTTCTCCCTCTTAATCAAAGCAGGTAGAAATAAAGTCACAGACTTTCACACAAAAAAATTTGCTTAAATCAAGTGCGGTTAATTAGCAAAATTTTCTGCTTCTGCATGAGGTCATCAGAGTTTCTAAAGAGCTTAGAGATGAATAGTCATATTTTTTAAATTTTTTTCACAAAAATGTTTCCCTTCCTTACAGATCACATGTTTTTCCAGCCTAAATCAAGTGTTAGGCCAATAAGGAGTGATTCATTTCTATGAGGTTGGGCAGTTTCCCTTCCTTTCTGATGATGTAATATTTTGATTTTGATTTTTAAATATATTTTATCAAATTGTGCTAAGGAAAACACATTTTGCTTCTACCACTAAATTATAAAAATTGGGGAAAAATTTAATAAAAGTTCTGTTGTGCCACCTAGTGTCTGGAATTAAAATTTCATCCTTTAGAAACTGAAACAGCCCTCTGCTAAATATTAGGAAAGGAAGGACCCAGAGACACCAAAATGGGAATGTAGGTACCACCAGTCTGACAAGGAAAGCACAAAATGTCTCATTATCTTCTGCTCTGGTGAAAATTCAGAACTCATCCCAAACAGAACTTGACTCATTGTCATTATGTGCCGAGTAGAACCTGGAAAGAATGTGACTTCAGTGGCCCGAAATATGTGGAGGAAGAGTTTTATACGTGAGTGGCAGACTGAGCCAGGAATGGATTGGAAGTGGTAAAGCTATTTCTTCCCATCACAGAAGAATCCTCCGGCCATGACAGTCTAATCGCATATTTCCTCCCTAGGGCCTGAAATCAGAGCATTACGGGAAGACTTACTACCTTTCATTTTTAACCTTATTTTTAATCCTGGTGTTATCAGTAACTGTAGCATTGTTGCTAGACTTTTTAAAGTATTTTGAACAATGAGTTTATAACCCCAGATGAACTCCATTCAACTACACATGCTGAGCAATTACTCTGTCTAAAGCACTCCTGGGATACCCCAGACACTACTCTCATACAGTTCTTGTCTTCCCGTGCCTCCTGGAAGGAAGGGTCAGGAAACTCTAAATAAATAAGATGACACCCTTGGTTGCTGTGTGATGATTCAGTGTCTTAAAACATATAAAGTGCTTATATCAATACCCTGAATGTAGTAAGTTATATTATTATTATTACTCTTATTACCAAGAATTATAACTGAATCAATTCCAAGGGAGTTTCCATATGAGTAAAATCAGTGTATGTCTCTGCCAATCATAAGAAGATGGATTAGAATCCTCAGGGTTCCATCCAACTTGCGACTTCTCACTTTAACTATGTGATACTGAAGCTCCTAGAAAAATAGAATTATGGTCAGTTCTCAAGGAAAGCTTGATGCCAATGACTCTATTAGTGTTTGAAACTGTTAAAATTAGGGTTAAGTCTGCTATCACTTAGAACTCAGTGAGTTATGACATCATAGTACCTTACCAATTATTTATCGCATTTGACTTGGCTGCTCCCAACAGCTACCTATCAGTAGCATGATTGGCAGAGTCAACAGCATGGGCAACTAGATTCAGAATTCCCTGTCCTAGACATATCATCCATCATTTGCTCAGTGGGAATGGAGTTTAATATGGAACAAAGCATTTATTTTTATAATAAACAAGGCTGAGTTGAGAAAAGCCCTGAAAACTGCTGATTATACTTGAGGGTGACTTAAAGTCATAGTGAGTTATATATTACTGATACTATCTTAAGTTCCTTTTCAAAGGAGGCTAGAAATGGAGATATCCTTCAAGACTGAGAAAGTAAGCATCCAAAGATAAATTTTACCAATTTTACAATTGTGTTCAATTGTATTTCTCCCAACTTCATTCAAATCGCCAGAAGCTTTATTCAAATATGTAACAGTTTTTATACACCACCAAATTTTCCAGTGTTGAAAATGGAATAATCTCTAACAACTTCATTCTACACATCAGCCCATATTTATCTAGTGTCTGGCATGCCCCAAGCACTGGCAATACCCTGGGTGTATGGAAATGACTAATACATAAATCTTTCCCTTGAGTTGCTCAGAATGAAGATCACATACACACACACTCACTGTCTGATGAGTCTCTTCCTTTGACACCTATTGCATGGGTGACATTTGGAAAATAATCAGTAGACTTTCTGAGCCTGTGTTCCTTCATCTAAAAGCCAAGAGTGTTAACAATATATTAATTAATGCTAAGCAACACAGAGAGGTTGGAAGAATTAAACAGGTAAAAATAAGAAAATAGTACAATTTAATACAAACATTGTGTTAATATAATGTTAATATTGACATTTACATGGGTACTCTCACTTTATAGAAAAAGGAACATGTATGAAGCAATAACTGTGTTCCGACTTTCTCTAAATCAGAAATTTCCCTAATTACTTCTATAAAGGAAATGGAGGTGCATTATAAGGATTAAAATGCTGGGGTATAATTCTTTTTAATCATACAATAATAGAGCCAAACTGTATCACACAAAAATAATCATTTGGGGAGGTCACTTGGGGAGACAATTGTTCTCAAATGCATCATAAAATATAATGACTTCATGATGCAAACTGATTTCACTAAACCAAAATACAGAAGGGAAGAGTCTAGTCCTAAATTACAGCTGCCCCAAGGCCAGTGGCTCTTGTCCGTAAAGCAATCATTAAGGGAGAGAATCGCTTAAGTGACTAAGTGACACTACGGCTGCTGGCCTACACCATATCTCACAGCAACATGGGATCCTCCACCCACTGAGTGAGGCCAGGGATCGAACCTGCATCCTCATGGATACTAGTCAGATTTGATTCCACTGTGCCACAATAGGAACTTCCTGTATTGTACTTTTTATTATACACTACTATGTTCCATTTACATGAGTTAATACACATACTATGCAAGTATGTTGATAAAAACTCGTACTTATAATGGTTTAAATGTTTTTCTCTGAGGAAATCCAAGCTATAAGCTAACTGCTATCCATATATTTGGGCATTTCTACTGAGGAAAGCACAAATTGTTTGCTAATTTATTTTAGGGTTTATCCCCTATTTTGGTCCAACATTTTCTATTAATTGGGTTTCTTTATAGTGCTTTCTGCTGGTGAGCTAAGCTGAAGGATAGAAAAGATGAAAAACATTCCTTCACAAAGAGGACTTTGTTCCTCCAAATGATATTGGGATGTGTGTTTTACTTTATTTTTATTAATATAAGTAAAATTAAGTCAAAGTCTCATCAATTCTAATCCCCTATTCCATTCTCCTTTCTCCTCCCCAGAGGTGGCCACTAAGATGATTTTAGGGATATCCTTCCAATCTCATTTTTATTTTATTTTTATCTATATAAATATCAATGATAGGCAGTATTATTTTGTATAGTTTTTTCATAGTCAGAGTCATATTGAATATATTCTACAGCTTGCTTTTATGCAGACCTCATTATTTGTTGAAATCAATCATATCTATGTATAGAGAGAAAACTGGTTTATTTATTTTAACCACTCTATGGTTATTGCAACCTGGAAATCTTCAATATTTTTATCTGCCCACAGATTGTCATTTTGTTGTCTTCAGTTGAAAATAATCCTGCCACAAACACCTTTGTATATTCATAGAATTATTGCCATGGAAAACAACATTTAAAATCATTAGTAATTCCAATGAATATAATTTAATACAGTTGGGAATTGTCATTAAAGTTCAATCCAACAAGAATTGTTCAAGTAATGAATAACTTTATTTTGCCCTACAAACTATAACTGTAAAATTTAACACCAAAAACTCAAATTGTACATATGGAAGTAAGTGTAAATGGGTTTTTAGATACTCTCTTTCTGATCATTAATAATAATAATGCTATTATTCTTTATAGCTATGAATGATTGAGAGTTAACTTCATTGCAATGATACCCAGATATATTTAAGCTTAAGAACTTCCAAATATATTTCTAATGAATTTTCTCAAAAATAACAAGAATACCAACTTTCTTTAGTGGGGGAGTTCCCTAAAATCAATCCAAAGTTTGTGTTTTTTCCTAAGAGACATCTGAGCAATCAGAATAATTTCCAAAATGAAATGACTCTGAATCAATGACAGCATTAAAAGAAATAGGACACATGAGCTACAAATTTAGAGAATCTTTACTGAAAACAAAATAACAATATTTAGAAAGAAATTAATGTTTGTCATTTGCTTGAGCATATATGATCATTTACGCGCAAAACAAATACATAACAAGTAAAGAAAAAGTAAATATCCCTCTGCCTGAAAGGACCTTTGTGAATCTTTGCAAATACAAATCACTGTCATCTTCAAATGACTCAAATTGCATCACCTACACAAGTACCTTCTTGCTGCATCTCTATTCCCAGGCAGAAGTAAACCCTGCTCCTCTTAAAACTTTTAAAGATCTTTACTTGGGATGTCTTATGACATGATTAACATCTACCACAAATTACAGCTTTTCTGTTTATATAAAACATTTTCCCAACTAGACTTACTCTCTTTCATCTTTGATTGCACCAAGGGCATGTTTCAAAGGCTTGCTCATAGCAGTTTCTCAGCAGTATTTGTTGGAGGTATTCTTGTTGGCTTTTGCCTTTTCTTTCCATTCAAGATAACCAAAAGCTATAGCTTCTCCAGTCTGAGACTGACGGCATGAGATACATAGATACATAGCAATAGGTAGTAGAAACAGGATTAAAAACCAAATCTAACTGACCAGAATCCAAATTCTTGCCATTATATTATAGATATTTTTTTTTCTAAATTTTGGGTAAAGACAAGTCCATATCTACTGGCAATTAATATTTTAGAGTTAATGCAGACATCATCTATTACTGTTTATTAATATTGCATTTTAAAATTATTTGGAATATTGGCTTTTTAGCTGATTCCGTAGGAATTATTTTTCTCTTTATTATTTTTCTCTTTAGGGTTGTGATACACAGATGATTTATGACATGTTGCTAAGGTTGAAATCCATTGTCTATTTACCTGGTGACTTTGTCTGCAAAAAGGTGAGTATGTGCTATTTTTCAAATACATGCCTAGTAAATAAATACATTTGAAGAGTTCAGACATAAGTCAAGTGAATAGTTTAAAGAAAATTTGTCCAGGGTGAATTCCATAGTATAGAACTAATCATGAGATACAATTCTTTAAAGTGATAATGTGCTCTCAGAGTTCAAATGGAGCAAGACAATATGGATTTCATTACTTACAATTATAGAATATAAATGTGGGTGGTCTAAAAATTTGCTTTGTGTAAATGTAAACCATTGATTGTGACACCGCATTAATTCCAAATGTTGGGAAAAGTTACAGAAATGAGAGGTGGTTCCCCCCTTTTTATGTCTTTGGCAAACCATCAGTTACCTCTATTTAGCTCACCCAGTTAGTGGATAATAAATACCACATTTTTAAAATTTTTATTGTACTTTTTGCGATTACATAGTAATACATGTTCATTAATTTTAAATGGAAAACACTTAAAAGCACAAAGACAAAAATTCTACCACCCAGAAATAGCCAATATTAATATATTCTAATCTGTGTTTTTTTACCTATTGATGGAAAAAAAATTATAAAATCGGCATCATACCTACTTATGTTTGAAACTTGTTTTGTCATGTCAGGATGTATCACAGAAACTTTTTACATATTATTAATAAATATACAACCTCCTTTTTTAAAGCTGCATAATATTCTTGTCTATAAATATATACAATAATAAATTCCCAAGTGTCTGCTATTACAAAGAACTATAAAATGAACATTTTTGCATATCTCTGATTACTAAGGAAGAAGAGAAGAAATAATGACCTTGAGTTTTAAATATTGAGATATTAAATCAGTTGTGAAGGTAACAATCATAATGAAACATAGAAAAAACAAAATAATGTATTAAGTGCCATGGCAGAAGTAAGCACAAGCAGAGTGACACAGAGTGAAGACACTTATCCACTGGGATACTGGAAGATTTCCTGGAGAAGACGTTAGTCAACCTGTCTTTAAAAATGAAGCAAGAAGATCCTGTTGTGACTTAGAGGGCTGAGAACCTGACATAGTGTCTATTAGAATGGAGGTTCGATCCCTGGCCTCACTTAATGGGTTAAGGATCCAGCGTTGCTGCAAGCTGCAGCATAGGTCGCAGATGCAGCTCAGATCCGGTGTTGCTATGGCTGTGGCATAGGACTGCAACTGCAGTTCCAATTCAACCCCTAGCCTGAGGACTTCCATGTGCCACAGGTGATTAAAAAAATTAATCAGCATGAACCAGGAGAAAGAATAGGACTTCCTGAGGGAGGAAAGTATTCACATGAGCTAAGGAAGAAAGGAGGGAATTGTATCTTCAGAGGGAGTGCACAGAACTACGGTAAATCAAAACTTAGAAAATTTTAGTATCATTTACTCCATGGAATAAATAATTTTGAAATACCATGGACCAGCCCTGTGCTGGGTACTGAATATATTCAGCAACAAATGAAAAAGGATGGTTCTGGAGTTTCCATAATGGCGCAGTGGAAACAAATCCAACTAGGAACCATGAGGTTGCAGGTTCAATCCCTGGCCTCACTCAGTGGGTTAAGGATCCGGAATTGCCTTGAGCTGTGGCGTAGGTCGCAGACACGGCTTGGATCTGGCATTGTTGTGGCTATGGCGTAGGCCAGCAGCTATAGCTCTGATTAGACCCCTAGCCTGGGAACCTCCATATGCCTCTGGTGGGGCCCTAAAAAGAAAAAAGAAAAAAGACCAAAAAAAAAAAAAAAAAAGGATGGTTCTTGTCCTCCAGGGGCTTATAGTCCAGCAGCAGGGTATTCAATTCACAGTGTACACCAGAATCAGGTGAACTTAGAAGTTTGGGTTCTATATCCAGTAATTCAAGTGGTCTGGGTGGACCCCACAGATCAATATTTTTTGAAAGCACTCAGATGATTCTAAATTGCAGCCAAAGTTGAGTGTCACTGGCCTAATGGAAGACACAAACAATAACAAATGAAATTACATGAATGCATAACTCCAAAATGTGTTAACTATTATAAAACAAAAATAGAATTTGACAGGAGACTGTGGTGGTGAAGCACTTAATTTAGATTGGGGGACTCAGGAAAGGGGAGATTATCAGGTTGTCAGACATGATCTTTGTGAAAATATAAAGAGAAATGGTTCTCAAGTTAAAAAAAAAAAAAAAAAAAAAAAAGGGAGAGGGAGTTCCCGTCGTGGCGCAGTGGTTAATGAATCCGACTAGGAACCATGAGGCTGCCGGTTCGGTCCCTGCCCTTGCTCAGTGGGTTGACGATCAGGCGTTGCCATGAGCTGTGGTGTAGGTTGCAGAGGCGGCTGGAATCCCGCATTGTTGTGGCTCTGGCGTAGGCCGGTGGCTACAGCTCCGATTCGACCCCTAGCCTGGGAACCTCCATATGCCGCGGGAGCGGCCCTAGAAATGGCAAAAAGACAAAAAAAAAATGGAGAGGACAGTATTTTAGGTGAAGACTTGGAGACATGAGACAGGACAAAGCTTGACGTATTCAAGGAATAGAACCAAGTAATCAGCTG
The DNA here is from genome assembly GCF_054392235.1 of Sus scrofa. NCBI lineage: Eukaryota > Metazoa > Chordata > Mammalia > Artiodactyla > Suidae > Sus > Sus scrofa. Next base: position 54,568,048 of record NC_139386.1, read on the forward strand.
GGATAATGGTGAAAGACAGTCAAATAGAGTGGAAGGCACTTTAAGGCACCCAGTGGAGATAACTAATACACAGGTAGAAATGATCTAGTCCATGAGAGAGGACAGAACTGGAGGTAAATCTTTGGGGACTGGCATAAAATGGAAACTGATTTCATAAGAAACTCAAGAAAAGGTAAATGAAGAAGACCAACTCTGAAGAATACGGTATTTATGAAGGAAATCAATGAAGGATCCTACAGGGCACCTGAAAAGGAGCTGTCAGCGGTAAAAGAGGAAAAATGGAGGAGGGATCGTGATATTGTGGGAACGAAGAATGTAGAATCCCACACAAATCATTACAAGTTAAAAGTAGGCAGATTTGGAGTTCCCGTCGTGGCTCAGTGGTTAACAAATCCGACTAGGAATCATGAGGTTTCGGATTCCATCCCTGGCCTTGCTCAGTGGGTTAGGGATCCGGCATTGCCGTGAGCTGTCGTGTAGGTTGCAGACGCGGCTCGGATCCCGCGTTGCTGAAGCTGTGGTGTAGGCCAGCAGCTACAGCTCTGAATTGCCCCCTAGCCTGGGAACCTCCATAAGCCGCGGGAGCGGCCCTAGAAAAGGCAAAAAGACAAAAAAAAAAAAAAGTAGGCAGATTGGTGATATGAAATCATTTTCATGAAAATGGGAAGTACAAACCACGGCTCAGTTTAAGGACCCCTTTCGAGCCTTGGGAATGACATGGCCTTAATGCACCAAAATGGCCTTTCAATTTGTTCCAATAGCAGCAAGGACTGAAATTTGAGATAACTTATAGAAGCCTCAGCACCCATGCCCACGGGCAGTGAAAATTTGCTTAACAAAGTGTGAAATGCAGAGTAGATGCAGCCTTCTCATTTCTAATTTCTTCCTCACATCACATCCATCACTCAATAATAAAAACAAAATCAGTGAACACAGATGAGAAAAGAATGGGAGTGGGGAGCAGAAATAAAAAGCCATGAGATTCCAAGCCACATTTCTTTGTTTCTATTTTTAAGAAGTGATTGAATTAATAGCAGATATTGACAGAGAGGAAAAGTTGCCTTGGCCGGATTTTAATAGCTGAATTCAGCTTTATTTTTGCTTTATCATTTCCACAAATCACTGTAGGAAAAGGTAAGAAAAAAAAAAATGTTGCATTGGAGGAAGTCCAAATAATTGAAGAAATTGCAGGGCTCAGACTGAGTTTGCTGACTTGCTTAATCCTCTGAATGGCCCTAAAGTACCAAGTGGATAGCTTGGACTCCTTCAAAGAGCATTTGGGAATTTTCCCAGGATTAATTTGCAAGAATTAATTTGAGTGTCACAATGCCCCACTAGCCTCAGAAATAGCATTCTACACAGGAACCCCCAAAATTTGAAGTGCTTTCTCTCTAAGTGTTACCTATTGTACATGAAGGGCTTGCATTTCTACACACAAAGCAACCATAAGAGCTTGGTTTGATCTTATTTTGCACATGCTGTCAGACCTTGTTCTCTAAGGGACGTCTACTTCATTTGAATGCTAATTAAACTTGCAGGAAAGTCTTAAATTAGCCTAGAAATATGCAAGAAATAGTGGAAGTTTTGGTTCGTTGATTATGCCAGATCTCCTTGGAAAATTATTGAAATGATCGTTAAAAAATAATTAAAAGTGCTGAACTATATTTAAGTACCCATTATGTACTTCTCCCTCCAGTCAGTTGTAATAACTGCTTTTGAAAAATCATTCCAGTTCCTTGAGAATTACTTCATGCAAAGAATTAAGGAATATGACCCTGTCCTAATCATTACTTCCTAGAGTATCTCTTGGAAAACTAATTTTTAGACAGTTTCTCTTATTCTTAAAGTAATTCATAGCCATGGTATTCATTCTTAAAGAGGTCAATCTTGATATTGGATTCATCATTAGATATGGTCTATCTGTATATTATATTATTAAGTGACATAGGTGTCTAGTTCTAATGCTATCATCTGTCAGCCTTGTAATTTTGCTCAAGACAGTTAACTTTTCAAGCCTCTACTACAAATGTTTAAATAAGAATAATGATATCTCTCCTCTTTGACCTTCCTGGGATTTTTGCAAGAATTAAATGTGTTCATATCTATGAAAATGCTTTGAAACTATAAAATAGCATGTTCTGATAGAAGGAATATAAGCATTAAAATAGGAAACAATGAAAAATCAGATATTATGAATTTTAAAAGTCCTTGGCAAATACAAGATGTATTAGCATTGATATCATGGAAATAACTATAATTAGGTCCATCTGTATTGGAATTTCTACTTAGATCTATATTTGAGAATAATATTCTGCACTATGCAAAATTTAAATATACTTTTTGCATTGCTTAGTTAGGAAATGTGCATTCTAGGCTTCCTTTTCCTTCTAATTACTGTCACGGGAAGCACTGGTTACTCAGCCAAATGTTGATTCATCGATCTTAACCTTTATTTTTCTTTCCGTAAAATGGAAGTAATAATATTCTAACTTCCTTATAAAGGTCATGGGGAGATAAAATGAGAATTTCAGTCATAGATATTAAATAAGAAGTGGGTCTGAAAAATTTAACCTTAATCTAACAATTAAAATATGACAATAATTAATGTTTAGGAAAATAACCCTTCATATTAAAGGATTTCAAAAATCCCCAGAGAATAGTTAGTTTATAAATCATTCATAAATGAGCACCTATGTCATAATCCCTGTGCTCAGCACTCAGGAATGAAATAGACGTTGTCTCAGCCATTGCAGAGCATAAGCTATAATCAACATTGTTTAATCTTATCAATTTTAGTGTATTCTAATCCTTTGAAAATATGGTTAACAAGAATATTTGATGAGAATAAGCAATGAGGTCATACTATATAGCACAGAGAACTATATCCAGTCTCTTGAAATAGACCACGAGGGAAGATAATATGAGAAAAAGAATGTATATATACATGTATGTATGTATGACTGGGCCACTATGCTGTACAGCAGAAATTGACACAACACTATAAATCAGCTATACTCTAATTTAAAAAAAAAATAAAAGAATATTGGATGAATTCAAATACTGGATGAATTCGAATAATCCTAAACCACCTTTAAGAGAATTTATTGTATGCTAATATTTTTAATAGCCCAAGACTCAACTTACTAAGATGTGTAGGTACTATTATCTAAATATTTTGCCTAGTAATATACACACCGGTTTAAAATATAACATATACACACTATCATATGTAAAATAGATAACCAACAAGGACCTACTGTATAACACAAGGAACTATACTCAACATTTTGTAATAAACTATAAGGGAAAAGAATCTGAAAAAGAATATATGTATTATATATATAACTGAATAGCTGTTGTGCTATGTACCAGAAACTAACCTAGTATTATAAATCAACTAGACTTCAATTTTTTAAAAAAGATTAAAAATAATAATAATAAAGTTTAACAACTTTTCTTGACCCAAGTGCCATTTAGGTCTCTTGTGAGACATATTTATTCTTTTCAGATCCTGGAGTGAGAAGATATGTTGCACAGTTCCACAATCACCCACTAGTTCAGTGATGTACATGATTCAACATAAAATTATATGTATCACTTAATATTTATTACAGCAAATCATACAGCACAGGACCAGCAGGGAGAAGATATGCATAGGCAAAGGCTAGAGAAAGCAGGTCCTACTTCTGAGAGGGTCACATGGATGCATTTTTATCTCCCACTGGGGACCATGGAGACAAGGGCAAAATATCTCTGCCTCAGGAAACTCATCAGAGTCTTGGAGTCCAAAAATTTTAAATGGGGCTGGTCACATAGCTGCATAACCAGCCATGGCTCAGATTCCAAACTAGATACCAAGCACACATCATAAATCATTGTGTTTACATTGAACAGTGTTGACAGCCTTGTATATCCTGCCACACTGCCTAAAGCATACAGAATAACATCATTAACCAGTGGCTATGTGAACATTTCAGAATTTTAGTTTTCAGGGCTTGAACAAGGGTCACTTCCCCAGCTCCAGAGTCCCCAGAGATAAGCAAGAACTGAGTAAAACAACCTGCTGCATTAACACTTTCCTCTCAATAGAGAACAAGAATAATGGCTTAAAGGTTTCCTATGCTCCAATTACTACAATCAGACCTCAGTGTTATAGACAGAAGAGCGGAGTTGACATTTGAATGGCTGTAACACATGCTTTTTGGATAAACCAAGCAACTTCTTTAAAGCAATAGCAGTGGTCACCAAAGCTAAGGAGACCATGCTTAAAATCTGTTCTTTCCTTTATCCATGCCCATTCTGGAAACAATGTGAAACAATGGCATACAGTGTTCACATTCTGGAGAGTATCACTTTCCTAATAATTTCCTTTCACATGATATGTCTAACCAATGTCCAAAACTACCTCAAGTGTTAAGATACTTTTACACTGGTGTTCCTTGCTTCCTTCATCTACATTTAATCCTCTAGAAGAGTTTATATTTCTTAATTTAGGACATAATTGTCAAGAAAAAAGTTACTACCATTTCCTCTTTATATTTGGCATATAGGGAGAAATTGGCAAGGAGATGTACATCATCAAGCAAGGAGAAGTCCAAGTTCTTGGAGGTGCTGATGGTGCTCAAGTTCTTGTTACTCTGAAAGCGGGGGCAGTGTTTGGAGAAATCAGGTACTGAAAGATTCTGGACATTGTTCTAAGGGTTGGTAAGTGAGTTAATTTATTAAGAGCCCTTAGAACAATGTCCATTATTGTAAGTAATTGAGTCTGTCATTTTTCATAAAAGAAAACTGTTAGGTCATAAAATAAGTAAAGTTACAGAGTTACCTTGTTGCACAGTATGTTGAGGATCCAGTATTGTTGCTGTAGCAGGTTCAATCCCTGGCCTGGGAGCTTCCACATGCCATGGTCATAGCCAAAAAAAAAAAAATTAAATTTCATGCTCAAATTCATCAGTGGTTTGATTATGCTGACAGAATTCATAAAATAAGTGTTTTCACATTTGTATGTATCCCTTCCCTTCCCCAAAAGACCTAGCACATTTAGCCCTTTGGGTCCGGGACTTAGATCAGTGCCTGGCATAAGGTAAATGCTCAATAAATATTAAATAACGAATGAAGGGATTGGATGAATGAATGAATGATGAAAAAAGAGACTGGGGGAGTTAATTGTCAGACTGCTGGAAAATTTGAATTCCAAGCTAAGACAGTGGTTTTGAGTAGATGAGTGATAATGATTATTACTGTAGAACCAAATTGCCTGAGTCCAGATCCCAGTACCAACACTTACAAGCTTTGTCCCTTTGTCACTTGACCCCTCTGTTCCCCATCTTAATAATTAGAATAAAAATAGTACATATCCTAGAGGGTTGGTAAGTTAATTTATTAAGAGTACTTAGAACAAAGTCCAGCATCTTTTGGAGCTCAATAAGTATTAACTATAGTTATTATTATTTCCTATTGGCCAGGAGAAATTTATCCTACAAGTCCCCAAGTGTAAGAATAGTGACAACTTAGTATCTATGGGGAGATTGGTTCCAGAACCCCAACAGTTACCAAAATCCATTAATACTCAAGTTCCTTATATAAAATAGTATGATAGAGTCCACCCTCCTTGAGGGTTCCACACCCCAGGATTTAGCAAAGCAGATTGCACAGCCCATGTGGGACTGCACAATTCATGGGTACAAAGATCTGACACTATAGATAGGAATTTTAAGTGTTTTGTGGGCTAAATATTTTCTATGCATTATCGTATGTAAACATATTCATGTATTCATCCAATAAACACATATTGAGTATCTCATACATGCTAGACTGTCAGATAGCACTCTAAGCTCTGGGAATATACTGTGAAAACAGTAGACAAGAGCTTACAGTCTTGTGGGAGAAAACTAACAATAAATAAATAACTAACTAGATAAGATAAATTCACACTGTGATAACTGCTAGGAGGCAAAATTGTTAGAAAGTGATGCATACAGTAGAAATTATCACAACATTTTAAAACAACTACACTTCAATAAACTTTAAAAAAGACAAAAAAGAAAAAAGGTTTAAGAAAAAAGAATGTGACTGGAGATGCTATTTTACATACAGTGGTCAGGGACAACCTCTCTGGACAGATAATATTCCAGCTAACCCTTGAGTGTAAATGGAGCAGCCATCCATAAATGGGGGAAGAGTTCCCCAGATGGTGAAACAGCAAGTGCAGAAGCCTAGAGGTAAAGCAAGGTGCTTGTCTGGTTGGAAGACATAGAGGTCAGTATGGCAGGAGCTCAGTTAATAAGGAACACTGTGGGGAGATGAAGCCAAAGAGGTGAGCAAGGACCAAATTATACAGATCTTTTAGGCCACAGTAAGGAATTTGTATTTTATTCTAAACACCAATGGATGCCAATGGAGGATTTTAGGCAAAATAATTATACAATTTGAATTATGATATTAAAGCCCCCTCTAGTAGCTATGTGGAAAAGGGGCAGGGAGTTCCCATTGTGGCTCAGTGGGTTAAGAACCCAACTAGTATCCATGAGGATATGAGTCCTTAACCCACTGCCTCTTTCAGTGGGTTAAGGACCCAGCATTGCTGCAAGCTGTATCTCACGTCGCAGATGCGGCTCAGATCCAGCATTGCTGTGGCTGTGGTGTAGGCCTGAAGCTGCGTCTCCAATTTGACCTCTAGTCCAAGAACTTCCATATGCCTCAGGTGCAGCCCTAAGAAAAGAAGAAAAAAAAATTTTTTTAAGTAAGAAAAAAAAGAAAAGGGGCTGTAAAGGAGGAAGAATGAAATAGAGGAAATCAGTTGGAAGTCAGTTGCAGCGGTTCAAGTGAAAGATAGAGTTCTGAAGTAAGATGCTGGATCTTAAGGTGAAGAGTGCACTGTCAGGCAGTTACTAAAATAGTCAGTTCACAACTAGGAAAATTGCCATTCTGAGGTATCAATTATTTTGCCCAGGGTAACATACTAAGAAGTGAAAAGGACAATATTCAGACATGAGTTTTATGGTTTAGGGCCTAGTGATTTTTCCACCACACCGCAGAAGAAAGGTGTTCAACCAACCTCAGATTTCATAGCTGCTAAGTTATCTTCCAACAAGAGTGAAACCTAATGTAAACTATGGGCCTAGGATGACATTGATGTGTCATTCTAGGTTCGTAAATTACAATAAATGCAATAAGGGATGTTGGTAAAACTATACCTATGGGGGAACAGAAGTATATGGGAAACATTTGTACCTTCCCCTCAATTTTGCTGTAAAACCTAATCTCTAAAAAATAAAGTCCTGATTTTTATTTATTTATTTATTTATTTATTTTTACTTTTGTCTTTTTATGCATACACCTGTGGTATATGGAAGTTCCCAGGTTAGGGGTAGAATCACAGCTGTAGTTGCAGGGCTACTCCACAGCCACAGCAACACGGGATTTGAGCCACCTACGTCAGTAACCTACAGCTTACGGCAACACCAGATCCTTAACCCACTGAGTGACACCAGAGATTGAATATGCATCCTCATGGGTATTAGTTGAGTTCTTAACCCACTGAGCCACAATGGGAACTCTCCTAATTTTCAAAAATGGAAAAAAAAAATAAAGAATAAGAAGAATTTATCTTCAGGTCTAGAGATACAAAGCGTAATTTATAACTTTATAATTAGCATAATGAGGGCTTCCTTAGAATGTTAAAGCATGTTATTTGTCTATTGATAATGAGGCTTTTCGTTTTTATTTTTCCTCCTGGCTTAGAACTGGGTGGGCACTTCTGTGAGGGTTGTGCCCTGGGGCAGTGGTGGAAACTGGGGCAGTGGCACTTCTCAGAATGTCCAGCTCTGTATGTTCTTTGCCTATTTTCAATCACTTCCTTACTGGGAGTCCTTGCAAAAGTTATTTAATATTTTAGTGACTTAATAATCACCATAATCTTCAAGGTCATAAAACAAGCAACAGTCTAATCTAAAACATTGCAGAAATTAATTAGCTGACCTCTTCCAAGGGTTGAGTACTCCCTGAAGAACAAAGCTTTGTAAATACAAGTATGTTAATTGTTGATATTATCATAATAGAAGGAAATACACTAGGAATACAATCCAGGTGCTGCTGAGTTGCAATTGAAAGGAATCAGAGATTCTTGACAGCAGCTTCTCAAATAAATCTCCTATTACCCATTGGGTTTCTAAGGCCAAGTTGAAAGCAGTAGACCAGACAAGCTCTAAATTTGCTCAAAATTGGGTGGATTCAAGCAAAAGGGAGATTTTTGCCTTAACTCTTTTCTTGGCAGTGGTTGAGAAGACAGTCTGCATCTGCCTCTTCCCAGGTATCCCCAGGCTTCACAGGCCCACAGCTGTCACACACTCTGGGGCTCTAGTTATTTATTCCAGCAATGGAGGCATGTCTGCCAAACATCTAGATACTAGAAAGATCTAGTAATCCTGTTTACTACTCAAAAATGCTGTGACCTTTGTTAAAATGAGCTAAATCCAGCACTATAACATAGCTTTTTAAAGAAGGTTCTTTTTTCTTAGAAAAAAGTAAGAAAGAAAAGAACTGAGGGCTTTCAAGGACATTACATACTAATCCAAAAGAGCAAAGCCCTGACTGAAATATAGATTTACAGCCTGTCCTGGAGAAAACCCAGACCACGTTTCCAATTAACATCTGAAGAGTTCAGACACCCCATTTTTAATAGAAAGACCCAGGGTCTGCAGGGGATGGCCTTGTGGTAGTTCTAACTCCACTGTTTTCTTTACAAATATATTTATTGCCAAGTCTTATTCACCGAATGTGTTTAACCACTTCCTGTCCTCTTTCTGCATCTGTTAAAATATCACTTTTCTTGAAACGCATCTGAATTTTTAACCTTGCTGTTGCTATCATGATTTCAATAGGAGTCCCCATTGGTTTCATCTTCCTCTGAAATGTCCTCTCCCTGGAAAATACCTGTTCACCTCTCAAGACTTCAATTCAGATGTCACCTCCCTAAGGCCATCTCCAATTGCCCCAACTAGTTGCTCCCTGTTCTATGCTTCCATAATATTTCATTCATGACTTTACTATAGGAATTACCACTAATTAATAATTAATTTGTTCAGATGGAGCTCCTCAATAGCCTAAGCTATTAAAATATAAAAACTAGGACTTTCCATCTTTATATCACCAGCAACTACATAAAACTCTGGTTTTCATTGATATTCTGCCTCCATTCAAAAATAATTTGCAGGGCCCATTGTGGTTCAGCAGGTTAGGAACTTGACATAGTTTCCACAAGGATGCAGGTCCACAGCCCAGGAGTCTCCGGTGCCACCTGAAGCTGGAAGAGGCAAGAAGGGATTCTTTCCTAGAGTCCTTGGAGGGAGCCCAGCCCAGTCAACATCTTGATTTTGGATTTCTGGCCTCCAAAACTGAATACATTAAGTCACTGATTTTTCAGTAACTGTAAGCAGCCCTAGGAAACAAAGGTAATACTACATTTTTACATTATTAACCTTTGAAATTTTACTAGGGGAAAGGAAGTTCTGCTTGACACTCACATTCCCTGGCCAGTCTACCTCTCAGACCTATCAATTCTACCCCCAAATTGTGTGTCCAATCCATTGTACCTTACCTTCTCCACTGCCCTTCCTTTTGCCCAAAGCACCTCCCTCTCTCACTGGACAACTGCAGTTGCTACTCCAAGTCTCCCAGTCTAACCATCGCACCCTCTTAATCCAGGTTCAACTAACAGCCAGAGGATATCCTTGGGAAACACAGGTATGATCACATCACTGGCCTCCTGCTTGACCTCATGCCGTGCTTTCACATGTCCTTAGAAACAAGATCAGAGTTCTGTCCCTAACCTACAAGATCCTGCAGAGCAGAGTCTAGCCTGTGCCTACCTCTATACTTCAGCATGCACCCCCTGCCCTTTCTCTCTTTAATCCAGACTTCAGTTCCCTGAATGTTACCCATGCCATCCAGCCATAAGGAGCTGGGGTTTTTTCCACCTTATTTTGGAATTAAAAGCCTTTTTAAATTGAGTTTATAACATTATATATGTTTCATGTATACATTACATTATGACTTTTGAATGTCCCACAGTATGTTCACCACCAAAAGTTTTGTTTCCATCTGTCACCATATAGTTGACCCCCTTTACTCATCTCACCCTCTCTCAACCCCCTTCCCCTCCAGTAACTACTACTCTGTTCTGTGTATCTATAAGGTTTTTTTGTTTGGTTTGGTTTATTCATTTATTTTGTTTTTTTTTTTTTGTATTTCACCTATGAGTGAAAAGGTACAGTATCTTGAGTTGGAGTTCCTGTTATGATTCTGCAGGTTAAGAACCTGTCATAGTCTCCATGAGGATGCAGGTTCTATCCTAGGCCTTGCTCAGTGGGTTAAGGATCCAGTATTGCCCCAAGCTGCCACATGGGTTGCAGATGTGACTCAGATCCAGTGTTGCTATGGCCGTGGCATAGGCCTGCAATTGCAGCTCCGATTCAACCTCTTGCCCAGGAACTTCCATATGAAGTAGGTGTGGCTGTAAAAAGAAAAAAAGAAAAAGGAAATATACAGTATTTGTCTTTTTCTGCGGCTTATTTGACTTAACATAATATCTTCCAGGTCCATCCATATTGTCACAGATGGCAGGATTTCATCTTTTTTCGGCTAAGTGGTGAAACCACTAGGTGGCACTTCGGTGGGTGGGAGGCTCTAAGGAGTTTCAGTTCCTTGTCTTATCACAGAAAGGATTCAGTAAGTGGCAAAGTGATAGATAAGAAATATTATTAAAATAGGACCCTTGTGAGAAATACAAGTGGGCGAGAAAGGGAATGTGGCACCCAGAGAACTAGTGGGCTACAGTTTTACAATCAAAGGAAGAATGAGTGGGGAGGGGGAGGAGACCACCTTCTTCCTCATTCTTGAGTAGACATCAGTCTTCTATCATCAGCTCCTCTTCCAGGTTGAGCAGGGGAGTCTTCTTGTCCCTACATTGTCAAGCTGGGACTATCATTGTGCGATGGATATGAGCAAAATGGCGATGACGTACACTAAAATCATCTCAGTTTCAGTATGACATCACCTTTTTCTATATTTTTATTTTTAGTATATGCAGAGAATCACGTCCTAGGAATTTTAACCTACTAACCTCACTGAAAACTGGGTTTCATCCACCATTGTTTTCTTATTTGGGGGCATGTCTCATGCTTCAGTTGCATGGTTTTGTTGCTAAGCAAGGCTGCTCTCTTAAGTGATACAATACTTTTTTTCTACTTATAATCACCTAGTGGGTTTAACTGTTTAATCACCTACTTTGTCCCTTTACTCTGTCCCTATTCATAGTATTCCATTTTATGTATATAACACTTCTTTATTCTTTTACTGATGGACACAGGTTATTTCCATATCTTGGCTATTGTAATTAATGCTACAATGAACATAAGGGTGCATATATCTTTTCAAATTAGTGTTTCTGTATTCTTTGGATAAACATACAGAAATGAAATAGCTGGATCCTATGATGGTTCTATCCTTAATTTTTTGAGGAATCTCCATACTGTTTTCCATAGCAGACACAGGGAGTTTTTGGCACATGTTTTACCTCTGCCTAGACAGGCTGCCCACTCCTTTAACCTAATCTTAGCATCTTTCAGGACTTCCTTTATTCTCCACTGTAGGAACCTCCCTGGTCTCCTTGCTATATGCTCTGACTGGACCACATTCCTTTCTTTCAGAGCACTTACTTGAAATTATACCCTTGCTGATGGATTTATTTCTTCAGTGCCTTTCTTCCTTCCTCACTAAATCATAGGCATCCGGACCACTACATATGTCTGTGCCAGTCATGGCCTGATCAGCATGTCCAGAGAGGGGCTGGGAAAGCTGGAATGCAGCCTGAACTCCACTCCTGACCACGGGCCCCACTGTTGCAGTCCTTTTCATAAACAGATGCCTTTTATTTTTCAAAGGGGGGCATTTTTCTGGCCAAGCTTTGACTCTACATGATTCATTCACCAGAGAGGATGTATTTTTCCATTCTGCACAAAAACACAGGCCCTAGCAGATACCCCATTCGATCTGCACTTGATTTCCAGCCCTTAGGGCAGTGCCTGGCCTACTTAAGTACCTAATAGTTATTTAATAAATAAACAAACATAATTATCTTTCTACCTTTGCAAATGTACAGATACACATTCATTTTTGTCATAAATATGCATATTCAACCTTTGTGCCCTTTTTGTCCATTTATTATTAAGAATAGCTCTGCTATGTTTATTTTTATAAAATCATTTCACTTTTCTTTTAGTTCTTTGAAGTTTATTCCCCAAAGTGAAATAACTAGGTCAAAAGGCAGAAACATTTCTATAATTCTTAGAATGTATGAGCAGATGATTTGCTAGAAAAATTGAACCAATTTACTATATAACATGCAATGTATAACTATTTTTCCCTAGCATCAGTGATATTACCTCATTATTCTCATTGTTTTTGCATTTTAATAGGTTGTTTTAATTTGCATTTCTCTAAATAGTGCCTAGAAAATAACAGGTCCTCAATAAATATTTGCTAAATGAATTAACTTCCCCTGGGCTTATTTATTTTCATAAACACAGTCATTAACTTTCTGCATTTCTTTCTTTGTGCTACATCATTTTTCTATCATATATAACAAGTTATTGAGTAGAATTTAGATACTGATATATCCTTATATGTTTTAGACAATCTGGTTTTCATTTAACGTATTTAAGTTCTGACTTTTCGACAGCTGTATCAGTCAAATCACCCATTCTACATATTTAACAAATATTTACTCTATACCATTGTGAAAAGGCCAAATATTTTTAAAAGTAATTTTAAATCTCTTTGTTCTCTCCAAACAATGTTTGTCTAGTCCTCCTAAACACTCTGTTTTCAAAATGAGAGTACCAAGGTACACTTTTAGTTTTTTGGACTATTTTAATTACGTAATCTTATTCTTCATCAAAATAATTCTGTTATTCCTTCTCCTCCTACCCTGCCTTCCTTAAAAGACAAAGAGAGTAGTTATATTGGAAGTATGAGCAGGGGTAAGAAGATTGATTATTCTTGAAGGGTAAATTTTTCATTTACATTTTTTCTAGCTCAATCCTGTGACTACTACCTGTGGTAAAAATATTTATTTTCATTTGCAGCAACATGGGTGGACCTAGAGATTATCACACTGAGTGAAATAAATTAGGCAGAGAAAGACAAATACCATGTAATATCACTTACATGTGGAATCCAAAAAAAGTGACAAAAAAGAACCTCTTTGTAAAACAGAAACAAACTCACAGATTTCGAAACCAATTTTGTAGTTAGCATAGATGAAATCGTTGGGGGGAGGGAAGAATTGGGAGAGTGGGAATATATATACACACTGCTGTATAAAATGGATGATTAATGAGAACCTACTGACTAGCACCGAAAAATCTACACAATGGTTTTTAATAACCTATATGGGGAAAAGAATGGATATATTTATATTTATGACTGATTCACTTTGCCACATACCTGAAACTAATACAACATTGTAAAAAATGTGTATTTGCATTTTTACTACATTCTTTTACATGCAGTCTCTGAGATTGTGAGGCATCTTTTTGCTTAGATCAAAGAGCAGACTTTATCTAGTTTTACAATAGTTCTGTGAACAACTCTATTATCAGTACCATTATTTAAACATGTATTCAAATATTCTCAGGGCTCCTAATAAAGTGACTTTATCTGGTGACTCTAATTCAGCGAAAATCAAAGCTCTTTACCACCATTTGGAATAGCAGGGAGGGAGAAAAGAACCTGATTGTCAGACCTTGGCATAGCTTACCACAACCAGCCTAACCAGCTTCATCTTTTTTTCTAACATCCATGGGCAAATCTGTATCATCAGAACAATAACAATGAGTTCATTAGCAGCACTGGAGTTAGGGTGTAAAGAAAAGACTCCATGACTTAAAGTTAGCTGTGGTCTTGGATTTGAATTTCAACAATGAAACTCATTAATATTTTTGTTCTTAGTCATTTCACTGGATTCTGGTCCTTAGTTTCCATGTCAGTAAGTGTAGGTAAGAATTTCACCAGTTTGATGTGGTCCATAATATACGACATTGTCAGCTATTTTGAGTCCAAAGAACATTTAGTTAAGTTAGAATTTTGGTCTGTTTGAGACAGTATTTTTTTAGCCAGAGAGTATCATATATTCTCTGAGTACCTGAAGGGATATAAATGAGCAGGGCATGGAATAAAATGTACATGTTATTCTTTTTTTCCTCTCTCCTTCCTTAGAATTTTTGCCTAGATTCTTCATCGATCACTCACTCAACTCTGAAATCAAGACCTCCTAGGGGAAAGGGGGCTACCTGCTTTGTACCTGGGAAATCTGAACTCTAACTCATAAAAATCCATACATACAGATTTTCCTCAAACTGTTATTTTACCAAAAAAAAAAAAAAATCTAGGTTAACATGTGTTTGCCTTGCAGGAGTTTTATGAATATCAAAGTATCTACAAAGAGCAAGAAGCCTGGGCAGGGGTGACACTAGAACATCTTCTGATATTTGCTCACCCACAGAAATTTCGTTAGAATTTATTTTAAGTGAAGTGGTAAAAATTTTCAAGCAACAAAGTGTTTTCCAGTAACATTGAAAAGGATAAGAGAATATCTCAGAAAAAGTCTACACAGGTGACCTAACCTCCTGACTTCCAAATATAACCCGGTTGGAAATTTGCTTAATGAGAACAGATAGTTGAAGTCATAACCTCTTGCTTAGCATTGGATGTGATTGATACTCTCTATCAATAGTATTCACAGTTAGTTTTATTTCCACTATAGGAAATGATTCCACATGGAAAAAAAAAAAAGCTTTTAGACAAGAAACGTCTTTATTTTAGGAAGCATTCTCATTTTTTACAGTTAGCAAAGCATTAATCATTCTGAATTATGTTAATCTGTTGAAGAAGTATGTCTAGGTTTGCATCCCAACTCCACAACTTATGACATGTATGACTCTAGGCAAGTTACTCAACTGAAGTGTCATTTCTTCATCAATTAAAATGGAGAAATAATAATACACAATTACCTCATAAGATTGAAAAGCATTGTATGTATTAATATTAATAACTTAGAGGGGTTCCCATTGTGGCTCAGCAATAACGAACCCAATTAGTATCCGTGAGGATGTGGATTTGATCCCTGGCCTTGCTCAGTAGGTTGGGGCTCTGGCATTGCTGTGAGCTGTGGTATAGGTTGCAGATGCAGCTTCAATTCCAGGTTGCTGTGGCTGTGGCATAGGCCGGCAGCTGCAGCTCTGATTCGACCCCTAGCCTGGGAACCTCCATATACTGTGGGTGTGGCTCTAAAAAGGAAAATAAAAATACTTAGAAAAATATGTCTCATAATAAGCAGCCAAAATATTATCTAGTACTATTATTGTTACTAATGTCATTCTTTTAAATATTTGCAAGTCAACTAGACAACTCTTACTCATACTAATCCTACTCCTATTTTATAAGCAGTTTGAAGGCAGATTTTTTTCTTTTTGGCTGCACTCATGGCATATGGAAATTCCTGAGTCAGAGACTGAATTCAAGCTGCAGCTGTGACGTACACCACAGCGGCAGCAGTGCTGGATCTTTAACCTACTGTGCCAGGCCAGAGATTGAACCTGCACCACTGCAGAGAAAATGTCAGATCCTTAACTTGTCACAGCAGAAACTCCCAAGATTTTTTTTTATTGAAGTTTAGTTCATTTACAATATTTTGTTAGTTGCAGGTATACAGCAAAGTGATTCAGTTATACATATATTCTTTTTTTGGACTCTTTTCTATTGCAGTTTATTATAAGATATTAATATAGTTCCCTGTGCTATATAGTAAGTCCTTTTATCTCTTTTTTATATGGTAGTATTCGTCTATTAATCCCATACTCCCAATTCATCCCTCCCCATGCTTGTCCTTTGGTAACCACAAGTTTGTGTTCTATGTCTGTGAATCTGCTTTTGTTTTGCAAATAAGCTTATTTGCACTATTTTTAGATTCCACATATAAGTGATAGCATATAAAACTTGTCTTTCTCTATCTGACTTACTTCATTCAGTACAATAACCTCGAGGACCACCCATGTTGCTGCAAATGACATTATTTCATTCTTTTCTATGGCCAACATTCTATTATATATAAACCACATCTTCTTTACCTCTTCTGCTGCTGATGGACACTTGGGTTGCTTCCATGTCTTGGCTATTGTAAATACTGCCGCTATGAGTATTGGAGTACATGTATCTTTACAAATTAGAGCTTTTGACTTTTCCAGATATATGCCCAGGAGTGGGATTGGCGGATCATATGATAACTCCATTTTTCGCTTTTTTTAAAGGAATATGCATACTGTTTTCCACAATGGCTATACCAATTTACATTCCCACCAACAGTGTAGGAGGGTTCCCTTTTCATTTGAGGGCAGATGTTAGTCATCTTTTAAACCCCAGAATTTGGCATATTATCTAGGTCATTATGGAGTATGTTATTTCTACACACTCCTAATTTATCTCTAATTTCTTTTTTCTTTTTCTTTTCAATTTATGTAGTGATTTCCATAAGGAAATTGTGCATGATTGGCCTCCAAAACATAATGGTCTGCACAATCTCAAACTCATCCAAAAAACCATCAAAAGTCCAGCTGAGAAAGGTGAGGTTTAAGAATTATTTTTCTCTAGATATTCTAGGTACCATTGAAGACAAAGAGAGCTGAATTTCAGATATGCACTGCACTGGCCTCCACCCTATCTACAGAATTGCTGTTATGGAATTGGCCTTTAGAGTGACACACAGCCTTTACTGAGGACTACATCACAAACAGTCCTAGCAAATTTAGCTTTGCATCTATAATAAGAATATGAAGATATTATCCAACAATTACATAAGGGCCTCTCTACTAAAGCCTTTCAGGGAATACTTCTGTCTTAAATCTAAGAATTCATCAATTTTTATGAGATTTAAAGCCAAATTTGAAGCTCTCTTGGAGCAAAAACTATGTTTTTGTGTGAATCCCATTTTAGGTTTCTTTTTTTTTTTTTTGGTCATCTTTTTGTAGGGCTGCATCTGTGATGTATGGAACAGCCCAGGGGTTGAATCGGAGCTACAGCTGCCAGCCACAGCCACAACCACAGCCACATTGGATCTAAGCCTCATCTGCAACCTACACCACAGCTCATAGCAGTACTGGATCCTTAACCCACTGAGTGAGGCTAGGGATTAGAACCCACATCCTCATGGATACCAGTTGGGTTCATTACTGCTGAAACATTTTATGTCTCTGTTCTTGTTTTCCTATTGTTCTTCCATTCATTTTATGCTCTTTTTTTTTTTTCTTTTTGGCTGCACCCACAGCCTGTGTAAAGTCCAGGCTGGGGATCCAACCTGTACCACAATAGCAACCTAGGCTGCTGCAGTGACAACACTGGATCCTTAACCCTGTGCACCATCAGGGAACTCCCTAATTCAATGCTCTTTTGTACTCTACTTATCCCTGTGGGTGCTTTCTGGATAAACTAGCTCTGCTAAAAAGGGCTGTGCAGGTTCTGTTCTGCACAACTCCAGTTAGCTCCAGTCACATTATAGTCAGTGTATGCAGTGCACAATTTATGATGCCATATGTGGCAGCCCTGGAAAACAGCTGAGAATGAATAACTGACTAGGGACAATGAATAACTGAATATTCTTGCTCTTCCTGACATATACACACACATATATCTATGTATATGTAAATACATATACATTTACATATTTTACATATATGAAGATATTATATATGCATGTATTATATGTACATGTATATTATATACATACATATATAGCTACATGGTATATATATAAAATGTATGTATAAGTGTATATAAATACACTTATTAGTGTATGTGTGAGTGTATATAAATATTCCTGGCATTTACAGTGTTTTGCACATATGGGTCATCTCACACTAAATATACCTTCTCCCTCTGACGTTTATGATTTCATTCACTTATTCACCTTTGACGCACCAGTACTCTCATGGTTAACTTTTTGTGTCAACTTGACTAGGCTAAGGGTTGCGCAGCTGACAAAACATCATTTCTGTGTGTGTGGCTAGGGTGTTGGCGAGATTAGCGTTTGAATCAGTAGACTGAGTAAGGAAGATCACCCTCACCAGTGCAAATGGGATCATCCAACCCATGAGGACCTGGATGGAACAAAAAGGGGCATGAAGGGCAACTTCGCTCTCTCAGCTTGAGCAGACACATCCGTCTTCTCCTGCCCTCAGACATCAGCCATCAGTGCCCCTGGTATCTGGGCTTTCATACCCAGACCTGGACTTACACCAGAGGCTCCCCCAACTCCCCTTCTCAGGCCTCTGGACCCAGACTGAATTCCACCACCAGCTTTCCTGCGCCTCCAGCTTGCAGATGGCATACTATGGGACTTCTCAGACTCCTAACCACGCGAGCCAATTCCCATAATAAATTTCCTTTTTTATATATATCTGTATATGTCCTATTTTTTCTATTTCTCTGGAGAACCCTGAGTAATAAATATTATTATACTTATTGTTACTTTTTACAGTTACATACCACAAATTAGGGTTTCAAACTTCTCAGCCAGGAGTTGTGCCTAATAACCCCTTCATAGTTGAATATCAGGAATCTGTAAACACTTGTCTCTCCCTAAAGATAATAAGATACCTATAGTAGGTCCTAAAAGATGGTCTTGTTTCCTAAAAGAGATATTATGTATCTTGCTTAGAAATACACTTAATAAATGATAGAATTCAACTATACTTCAATTTAAAATTTTTAATTAAAAATTTAAAATAACAATTAATTACATGGTAGAGCTATCTGTTCCCAAAATCTATATTCTTTCCACAAAACTATACCATGCTTTAATATTTTTCCTTCTGCACTGCTTCACTTGCTGAATATATGATGTGCTTAATAAATACTTACATGATTGGCATGAAAATCAGATAGGTTTTCAGATTCAGAACAAACAGAGGTGGATCTAGAATTACAATCCACTCCTTTATTTCCTAGGCCACTGCTTTTTTCACAGTTTTTGTGACCTGGGGACAGTCAACATTAACCTCAGCTGTTTGTCCTCTGGCACATGCTTTTTCAGAAATTCTATGTGAGCTTGGGGATATTTAGGAATCTTCTTACTAAGCTATTTAGTGAGTGAAACTTTCCATTGGTGGATGCTGGAGAAGCATTTTGTGGACAGGAAGAGGAGAAAAAAAAGATGCTATTTTAAACGTTGCTGAGAGAGTTTTGGGCAAAATCCATCTGGCAGACAATTTCTTCCGTTCAAAACCTCATCAGGCACTCCAAACTTGTAACCTGTAGGCAAGTTTAATTAAAGCTTGAGAGATCTCAAAATAACCTGACATTTAAATATGTTATTTCTGTCCTGCTCTCATAGTCTGACACACAGAGAGATATTCTCAGGTCCAAATTAAGCTCCCCATTGCCATCACTCCTGTCTAACTACTGGAGGATTACACTGTGTCCAAGGCAACAGGGCTGTGAATGAAATAGTCTCGTCCAATCATTGTCCTTCAAATATTAACATCCATTTCATAGACAGATGGGTAGAAAGATAGAAGGTTGAATAAATCAGTGACTGAAGAGATTACTATGGATAAATAGTAGATGATAGATAGATAGATAGATAGATAATAGATAGATAAAAATAGATGTATGATAGAGTAAAATTCATTTCTCTTCCTTAAAAAAAAACAAAAGGTTAAGTCAGAGCTTATTTAAGGGAAAACTTCAAAAAAGGATTAAAAATTAAGTGGGAGGTTTTGCTATGGAGCAAGAAACAAATTTTAATGTGAAATCAAGCAAAATAAGTAGGCATTAACATGGTCAACATTTGTGGATTCCAAGTATATACCTTCTGCCTTAAGGAGTAAATCCATTCCAAAGTGGCCTGACTAGTCCTGGCCCCAAGTTTAATACGAAGTATGGGTAAGAAGTCCTGTTTGATGCTTTAAGGTGGCTTTGCAAGAGGCTTTTTTCCCTCTTTTTCTATTTTCTCTGTTTTTTGTTTTATTTTGTTTTGTCTTTTTAGGGCAGCACCTGCGGCACTTGGAGGTTCCCAGGCTAAGGTCCAATCGGAGCTGTAGCCTCCAGCCTACGCCAAAACCACAGCAATGCAAGATCTGAGCCGTGTCCGTGACCGACACCACAGCTCACAGCAAGGCCAGATCCTTAACCCCTGAGTGAGTCCAGGGATCGAACCACATCCTCATGGATGCTAGTTGGATTCATTAACCGCTGAGCCACAACAGAAACTCCCTACCTTCTCTGTTTTCATTGAGAATTTTATTTTTTACATGGTTCCACTTTCCCTCTTATCTTAGCATATCAATTATAATTCTTTTCCAAAAAATTCATGTTAACACTATGCCACTTCACATGTAGTACAGGAACCTTATAACATTCTTTTAAAAGTAGTTCTGTTTATGTCAAAATCACTCAGATTTTGGTTTACTGAGGAAAATCTTTGTCCCTCCACTTTTGAAGGATAATTTCACTATACCTAGCATTCTAGGCGGTTGATTTTCTTTCAACACATATTTCACTCCACTCTCTTCTTGCATGGTTTCTGATGAAAAGTCTACTATAATTCTTATCCTTATTCTCTTATAGGTAAGGTTTTTCCCTCTCTAGTTCCTCTCAAGATTTTGTCTTTGGTTTATTACTGTTTGAATATATTATGCCTAGGAATAGATGTTTATTCAGCTTGGTATTCTCTGTGCTTCCTGGACATATGGTTTGTTGTCTGTAATTAATTTGGAAAAGTATTTGGCCATTATTATTTCAAATATTTCTTCTAGTGTTAGAGAATGGTAAATGCTTACGTATATATCTCATATATATGTATATACCTTATGAATATGTCCCACAGAATTTGATGTTCTGTTCTGGTTGGGTTTTGGTTTTTTGGTTTTTTTCTCTTTGCATCTCAGTTTGAGAACTTTCTCCTGACCTTTCTTCAAACTCATCTATTCTTTTCTTGGCCATGCCCATTATATTGATGACCCCATCGAAGCCAGTATTAATTTCCATTACAGCATTTTTGATTCCTAACATTTCCTTTGGAATTTGCCTTAGAATTTCTCTCTCTCTGCTTACATTAGTCATCTGCTTTTTCATGGTGCCTACTTTTTCCAACATAGCCTTTCACATACTAATCATAGTTATTTTAAATTCTCTGTCTGATAATTCCAACACCTGTGTCATATCTCAGTCTTGTTCTAATGCTTTCTTTGGCTCTTTAAACTATATTTTCCTTGTTTTTTAGTGTGCTTTGTAATTTTTGTTGAAAGCTGTACATGAGGTAATGGGTGGTAGGACCTGAGGTAAAGAGGTCATTAGAATGAGGTTCGATGTTAATCTGGCTAGGAGTTGGGCTATGCTTAATGTCTGCTGCAGCTGTAGGTGGTAGAGCTTCTAAATGTCTCTAGTGCCCTTGTTTCTATTTCTTTGGCTTTCCCTAAGTACTCCTCTTCAGAGAAAGTCTGCATTTTGCAGCTAGGGTCCACTGTTATTATATAGAAGCCCCACTGGCATGGTGCTCAGGTATGAGGGAGAACTCTAACCTAGTGATTAAATCTGAATCTTTCAATGGATCTGTGTCCCTGGGGTGTGACCTTCACAAGTGTTTCTCACCCCCTTAGTGAAGGCAGATAGGCTAGAGGTGCCTGGGGTGAGAAAAGTGGATCTCCTCCAGGTGGGATAAGGCTCTGGTAATCTTTTTCCCTCCATAGTAGGCCTTTATAATGGAGAACAAATAAGCGCTGAGTGTATTTTACAATTATTAATCATCCCCTTCTATTGCCAGAGTCACAAGATCTTTCTTGGCTTTCATTTACTTATTTTGCCTTTTTTTTTTTTTTTTTTTTTGCCTTTTCTAGGGCCACTCTCATGGCATATGGAGGTTCCCAGGCTAGGGGTCGAATCGGAGTTATGGCCACCAGCCTATGCCAGAGCCACAGCAACATGGGATCTGAGCTGCATCTGCAACCTACACCACAGCTCACAGCAACACCGGATCCTTAACACACTGAGCAAGGCCAGGGATCAAACCCGCAACCTCATGGTCCCTCAGATTCATTAACCACTGAGCCACAACGGGAACTCCATCTTGGCTTTTAATCATGAGAAACTGCTGAAATGTTTCTTGAGGAAAACCCACATAAGTATCAGCTTCCCCGTAATTGTGCCCCCCACCCCCCCAGAGCTTTTCACTCTCTCAATAGGTCACTCTCAACCTACAACAATTTGTCAACATTATCATCTAAGTGTTCCTACGAGTTATTGCTCCAAGGGCTTCTACTCCAGGTAAGAGGGTCTGGCCACAGCATTCTGGATTCACCTGACTCTCCAGATTGGGGCAGGAGTTGACCCTGCACCCTCAGTTCTCTGACAGGTCCAAAAAAAGTCATTGGTTTTCAGTTTGATCAACATTTTTCATGTTGTAAGGACAGGAGACACGAAGGCTCTTTACAAGTCAGAGTTGAAACCCTGTGTTGGTTTTCTAATGATTAACAGCCAGTCAAAATGTTCCTTTTCTGCAACAACAGCTGAAGAAATACACATGGTCTGATATCAATCTTCAGGCATGGGGCCCATGCAGATTCTCACACCTCATTGCCCCCAAAGGCAGGGCTGTGAAAGCATAAATATTCCTATTGCCAGAATGCTTTCTCTGTCCTTTCCATCTCTGAAGATTGTTTCTATAATGTGAGACTTCTTTCCAAATGATCGACTCCAAGAGATTGCATCTCTTGTGTTACCATCTCACTGAAGAGCCTGTAGTGGTTTGTTTGTTTGTTTTTTAACATTTGAAATGTTTTGTTTTTTGGTTTTTTGGTTTTGTTTTTTTTTTTTTTGTCTTGATTTCAAAGGCCAACCCTTATTTTCTAGACTATTATTGAATGATAGATGTTATATTCATTTGTTTTATTCACCCAAGTGTTCATTTCTTTCATAACTATTTGTTGGTCACTTCCAAACAAAATGCCCCAGCTCTGTCCCTGAGATATAAAGCCCAGAATTCACTGACATTCCAAGAGGAGAGTTGTCTGGGAATGACTTTACTACAGAGCAATATATGATATTGAGGAACAATTTTATCTGGGAGTTAAGTATGGGAAGAGATTGGAATTCATCTCATGTAACCAGAGTATCATCAAGGTGTTTTTGTTTTGCTTTGTTTTGTTTTGGCCACCCCAGGGCATAAGGAGTTCCTGGGCCAGGGATCAGATCTGCCGTTGTAACCTCTGTGGCAATGCCTGATTCTTTAACCTGCTAGGCTGAGCCAGGAATTGAACTTGTGTCCTGGTGCTCCAGAGATGCCACCTATCCTGATGCTCCACAGCAGGAACTCCTGAGTATTGTTAAGATTAGATGTCAGAGCTTTATCTGACAGAGTCCAAGAGTCCAGGCCAAAAACAGAAGTACACTAAAGTGAGGTAACTAAGGAGACTTTATTAAAGGAATTATTGACAGAAGTCAATAGAAGGAAATTAGAAGGGAAATCTAAAACTACCAACAAGGGAGTTCCCATTGTGGCTCAGCAGGTTAAGAACACGACTAGTATCCATGAGGATGCGGTTTTGATCCCTGATCTCGCTCAGTGGGTTAAGGATCTGGCGTCGCCTGGAGCTATGGCATAAGTCACAGATGCAGCTCAGATCGTTGCTGTGCCTGTGGCATAGGTCAGCAGCCGTAACTCTGATTCGACCCCTAACCTGGAAACTTCCATATGCCCCAGGTGCAGCCCTAAAAAGACCAAAAAATAAAAAAAAAATAAATAAAACTATCCAACAAGAGATGGTGATACATTTGAAGCTACAATGGAGCTATTACCACCTCTAGGCCTAAAGGGGACCAGGGCAGGCTTGTTACCAGAACTCAGACAGAAACTGTGGGAATTATACTTCTAGGAGATGACCATGTGTCAGGAGCTGTGGATTTTGGTAGGAACTCTAACCATTGCTAATGCCTGGCAGGGAAAGAATGGGGGAATAAATACTCCAATACTACTCTCTTCCTGTTTTTCCATTTCCTACTGGTATTTCCCACTGGCCGAACCCAAATGAAAGTCAGAGAGCAAGAGCACAGAGGCAGCTTCCTGGGGTGCAAAGAAGATGGGACAGGATGAAAAACGAGTCTGGGAGTTCCCACTGTGGTACAGGGGGTTAGGAATCTGACCGCAGTAGCTTGGACCAATGCAGAGGTGTGGATTTGATCCCTGGCCCAGCAGAGTGTGTTAAAGAATTCGGCACTGGTGCAGCTGTAGCCAGGCCAGGGATTCAATCCCTGGCCCAGGAATTTCCATATGCTGTGAGTGTGGCCCTTAAAAAAAAAAAAGAAAAGTGAGTCCAGAAGAACAAATGGAGGATACCCAGTCTGCACTTCTAGACTCTGGGATAAAGACTTCCCAGCGTTCTGATAGCTACAGGCCTTTGATTTGTGAAGAGAGTTAGATGCAAAACATGTTGAAAACCGTTGCCACTTCTATCACCACCACACCTTGACTGTTTCCACACAATCATTCAAACTCTCACCTCCAGGGAATGAGCTGAAGCAGTATAAATGGTTATAATATTCGCTATGTATTTTTTTTAGAAAGTTGTGGTGGAGGAAGAGTGAAATTGTTGGCAAAGATTTGCTTTTTTCTCTTACAGCCTTTTAGCAGCCAGAGGAGGAAACCGTAGAACTGCCAACGTGGTGGCCCATGGCTTTGCTAATCTTTTAACTCTGGACAAAAAGACCCTACAAGAAATTCTAGTACATTATCCAGATTCTGAAAAACTCCTCATGAAGAAAGCCAGGTACCCTTCAAAACCCCATTAGAGGAGTTCCCACTGTGGTGCAATGGGATTGGTGGTGTCTCTGCAGTGCTGGGACACAGGTTCAATCCCTGGCTTAGCCCAGTTCATTATGGATCCAGCGTTGCTGCAGCTACAGCATAGGTCACTATAGCACTTGTGTCTGATCCCTGGCTCAGGAACTCCATATGCCACAGGGTGGCCAAAAAAGTAAAAAAAATAAAATAAAAATAAAAATAAAACTCCATTAGGGAGTTCCCATGGTGGTGCAGCACTAATGGACCAGACTAGTATCTATGAGGACGTGGGTTCCATTCCTGGCCTTGCTAAGTGGGTCAAGGATCCACCATTGCCATGAGCTGTGGTGTAAGTTGCAGATGGGGTTCAAATCCCACATTGCTGTGGCTATGGTGTAGGCCAGCACCTACAGCTCTGATTTGACCCCTAGCCTGGAAACTTCCATATGCCATGGGTGTGGCCTTAAAAAAGACAAAAAATAAAGAAAAGGAAAAAAAAAAAAGACACCCATTAGAAAGAAGATGGTTTTACTTTGTAAAAATCTAAGGCAAAAACTATGTAATGATGGTTGCAGTCAACTTTCTCCATGAGATACACTTAGAAAACCACTGTTTATGCAGTTAAACATTGAAAACCTCACAGATTAGGAGAAATGATAGTATTTTTGGTTAAGTGTTTCTAGAACTCTCACAGTGCTATCCAAAAATGTCTTTTCTTTCCTGTCCACAGAGTGCTTCTAAAGAAGAAGGCTCCAGGCCCAGGTGTAACCCCACCAAATAAAGGACTTGCCTTTCTCTTCCCACCAAAACAAGAGACACCCAAAATGTTTAAAGCTCTCCTGGGAGGTTCAGGAAAAGCTGGTCTCGCAAGACTACTCACCTTGAAGAGAGAACAAACCATTCAGGTAATAAAATACAGTGAAAGGAGGTCTGTAACAGAGAACACTGGGCTAAATACACCCAGACAAGCGTCCTACTTTAGTTCCATTTCAAACACTAGCAAACTGTGGATTCATCTAATGCAAATGATTACTACTTTATATGTAGCACTTATTATTATTCTAACTGTATGTCTGTATATCATCCCATTTAATCTTCATGGGTTTATTATGGATAGTTTGGGGGGTTTTTGTTTTGTTTGGCCACACCCATGGCATATGGAAGTTACCATGGATTGAATCCAAGCAGCAGTTATGACAGACACCACGGTTGTGGCAATGCCAAATACTTAACCTGGTGTTCCTCAGAAGGAACTCCTATTATGGATAGTTTTAACATATATATGCATAAATACAGTTGACCCTTGTTGTTTATGGATTCTGTATTTGTGAATCTGCCTACTCACTAAAATGTGTTTGTAACCTCAAAATCAATACTTACAGTGTTTTTGTGGTCATTCACAGATATACATGTGCACAGCAGTGAAAAATTTAAGTT
This sequence comes from Sus scrofa, assembly GCF_054392235.1. Taxonomy (NCBI): domain Eukaryota; kingdom Metazoa; phylum Chordata; class Mammalia; order Artiodactyla; family Suidae; genus Sus; species Sus scrofa. The sequence goes on from NC_139386.1 coordinate 54,594,371, forward strand.
GCTGGAGGCACATATTCCCAGCCAAGGTTGCACAAGGAGACACTCTGCCTTCTTGTTTCAACTCTCACGCTGTAAACAAGTGACCTTTTCACGGTCTACTTATGGACATGTTTTTGCATTTTTGTGTCTCTTCCTCTGCTGTTAAAAATGGCCCCCAAGCATAGTGCACTGTCTACTGTTTGTAAGTGCAAAAATGCTCTGATGTGCCTTACGGAGAAATACATGTGTTAGATTAAGTTTCATTCAGGCATAAGTTAACAGCGCTGATGGCTGTGTGTTCAATGTAATGAGTAAACAATGTGTACTAAATAAAATGTCTCTAAACAGAAATCCACACAAAACAAGATTATGTACTAATTGATTAACAAAAATGTTATAGCCAGAGGCTCGCAGGAACTTAAACCTACATTACCCCTAGGAGCGATTAGTTCAGGCTTTGCTAATTCAGTGTTTGTGGCAGTTTTATAGACCAAAACTATGATGAATAATGTGGATCAACTGTATACGTATAAACACACATGCATTTTTAAAAACATACATTTTCACTAATTATTAATTAGTGAAACTGATTCATTCACTAACAATTACTACCACTAATGTTTAAAGCCAGAAATAATCTCATAGATTGCATCCAAGCCTTCATGATACAGATGAGAGGAAAGAAACTGAGCTCCAGATCAATTGATTTGGATAAGATCACAATCAATGACAGAGCAAAAGCTGTTACTTGCATATTCAGACTTCCAGGTCCACACCAAGCTATCTCCCAATTCCTAGAAATGTCAAAAAATTCAAATGTTACTGGTTTTCTCTTTTTTCCATATATATTTGATTTTCCGGATAAGCCTTTGAGGGCAGGTACTGAAAAGCAGAACAGGGAATTCTGATTTTCTGAATCTGGTCATTTTGTGATCTCTGAAACTGTAAGAAATGGCTGTGCATCTTTCAGAAAATTGGTAAAGCAAATATTATATAGTCAGTCACACTTAAGAGACTAAAACTTGCCTCTTCCATTTCTACACACAGCATTGCAATGAAAATCAGTGTATACCAAATGCCTCATTTAATTAGCATCAAAATAATAATTTGTGTAAAAGACTTATGGGAGTTAAGAAATATGGAAATCAGTGTGTTAAGATTCTCAACTTTGTATGTGCACATTCATATCCTGTACAAGCCTCTCTCAAACTGATCCCAGGCATCACCAATAAAGAACATAGCACTTTTTTGCTAATTTTATTATGAAATTTCTGCAGATGACACTAAATACAATAGGTCCTAAAACTATATCAAACACCCGTGGGACAAATGGAGGAAACTGTACTGGGAAAGAGATTTGAATTATCTCCCTGAGGTTTTCCCATGAGCTTATGCAGGAAGAAAACCATAGTTTCTATAGTATTTTTATGGTATTTAGTTAATATTTTTATTAAAAAGTAAATATTTAAAATTTCATGTTTATAAAATAAATAAGTAAATATTTAAAAAGCAAAGAGTCCTTAGCACTAAGTCGATTAATTCAGAGACCACGAGGGCCAATAGGAAGCGAACTCCTGGGCAGGGACAAAAATGCAATGCAGACTAAGACCATAATTCAAATGTGACAGCTTAGCCCCCTTCTCTAGCACCTCAGAAATCTTAGTCATGGAGTTCCCATCGTGGCACAGTGGTTCCTAGTTCCTGACTAGGATCCATGAGGTTGCAGGTTTGATCCCCTGGCCTTGCTCAGTGGGTTGAGGATCCAGCATTGCCATGAGCTGTGGTGTGGGTTGCAGACGCAGCTCTGATCCTGTGTTGCTGTGGCTCTGGTGTAGGCTGGCAGCAACAGCTCTGATTCAACCCCTAGCCTGGGAACCTCCGTGTGCCGCAGGAGCGGTCCTAGAAAACACACACAAAAAAAAAAAAAAAAAAGAAAAGAAAAAGAAAACTTAGTCAAATGATCATCGAAAGCAGACATGATTCTCATTAACTTAATTCAGACAGTCTTTGTATTGGTGGTGTTCCTTAGCTGTTACATATTAATCAAAAGTCTCCAATGCCCTTGACTGTGATTTCAATACCCATTCTCTTCAACAACTGTTTCTTCTAGAAAAAAAGTGAAAACTCCGATGGAGAAGAGGATAAAGGAAAAGAAGACGAAGATAAAGGAAGAGAGCCAGCAGAGAAACCACAGGACACATCCAAATGTCAAACAAATTCTATCGCAGCAGAGGAAACACCCCAGTCAGTTAGAAGGGCAGTTTTACCCAGAGGAACTTCTCATCAGTCACTCATCATCAGCATGGCTCCTTCTGTAGAGGCTGGGGAAGAAGTTCTGACGATTGAGGTCAAAGAAAAAGCTAAGCAATGAATGTTTGATTATCTTTAGGTATAATCTACCTGGTTCCCAAAGAGATTGTAGGCTGGATGGGAGCTTAAATTAATGAGAGGAAAAGACTTTGCCAAGACCCATGAGAAACCGTAGGCAAATCCCTAGCTTAGTTTCCAGGACTTACCCAAGAGTGTGATCTTATGCAGTGGCAATAAGAAGATTATTAAAAAAGCATCCCTATTCTCTACTGTCATTAGCTTTTTTCATTTGGCATTTCTCCTAATTGTATGTAGAAGGTTATTTTTCTTCCGTTGTTTCTTGATGTTTCTTCCCTCCATTTTGATTAGCTTGGTCTTGGCTCTGAAAGGATGTGCTGGAGAAGGGGCCTGAGCTGTCACATTTGAATTATGGTCTTAGTCTGCACTGAATTTTTGTCCCTGCCCAGGAATTCACTTCCTGTTGGCCCTCTTGGTCTCTGAATTATTTAACTTAGTGCTAAGGACTCTTTGCTTTTTAAATATTTACTTATTTATTTTCTAAACATGAAATTTTAAGTAACTTTAAATAACTTTTTCTCTCTGCGTGTGTGTGTGTGTGTGTGTGTGTGTGTGTGAGCGTGTGTGTGAAAGTCTTGCATTGCACTTTTAGTCTTGGCTAAATGCTCTATGTGTATGAATATTACCTCTTACTTGGGTTCTAGGAGTTTTAATAAAATGTCAAAAGTCAGGTGATTTCCATTCAAGAGAGACTGATGAGTCAGTCAATTATCAAATCAACCCAGCAGCTGGGACTAAAGGAAAGCAGAGATAATGAGCCTAGGAATGTGAAATCTGACTTGCAGAGGAGTCCTCTGAAGGGTGCTGTCGGTCAGCAGTACTAACAAATGGGAGCAAAATCACATGGCAACAACATGTTGGAAAAACTGTACCCTTTGCTAAAGAAACAAACTTTAATATTTTCCCTCATATCAACATAAAAGGATCATCTGGCTCAATAAACAGGAGTCAGATTGTCCCCATCTTCATGTAGGCTAAAGTGACATTTCTTGGAAAATTTTTCATCTGTAGGAAAAAATGATGAGGTTAGGAGGGCAGACTGTACACGTCAAATTGACATATCCCTACACTTTGCGGAACCTACATGTACAGCTGTTTACAAAATCTCCAAGTTAATTAAGTGCGCTTTAGGAAGTTGTCCTCATGAATCAGCTTGCATTAGCATAATTACCAAAGTCTCATGCTGTGAGGAGGCTAAAAAAGCCAGTCTGATGTCGGAAGTAATAATACAAATAGAATTCCATTCTAAAAAATGCCATTAGTGTATAACATTAAGTTCTGTATAATAAGGCTATTTTCAAGTCCCAGAAGATGGTCACTGTAACAGCACTTTGCTGAGAAGGCTTTAACAAATTATATTAGCCAAAAGGTCTACAACATAGATACACTCAGCAAACCATGTATAAATTGATCACTATAATAAAATTTATCATTTGGAACTCACTGTTTTTTAAATATAATATTCAAGTGTCACAGAAACATGACAAGTTTTACAAAAGGTTGCTTGGTGTTTTCCAGGATTTAAGGGAATGGAGAGAAAGTGTTAAATAATGCTTACTTGGAGTTCTCATCATGGCTCAGCAGTAATGAACACAACTAGCATTCATGAGGACTCAGGTTCGATCCCTGGCCTTGCTCATTGGGTTAAGGATCCAGGGTGGCCTTGAGCTGTGCTGCAGGTCATAGATGTGGCTCGGATCCTATGTTGCTGTGGCTGTGGTGTAGGCTGGCGGCTGTAGCTCTGATTCGACCCTTAGCCTGGGAACTTCCATATGCCACAGGTGTGCCCCCCCAAAAAAAATTTGTGTTTACTTGATAATGGGAGTTTTTGTGTAGAAAGAGTGATTAGAAAAGCCAAAAAGAAAAAAGTAAAAATAGAGCCTGAAAAATGTCTGAGAATAGGCAAAAAGACAAAGGAAGAAATCCTGAAGTTGTGAACTATATGTTCTCCCCTCACATCCTATAAGGAAATAAAACATAACTCCATTGCAATGCTCTTTACCTGTCACTGCTTTCCCCTCCCAAAGTATCCTTTTTTAGATATCTTCATTTTTCCATTCTCTTAGACTAAAATCTTAAGAATAATCAGTACGTCTTCCATTAGTGTCACCAAATCCTTTTTCTTTCTTAAGTCTGTCCTTTCTTTTTCAATTCCAATGCTAATACCTCAGTACATATTTTCTGTTTGATTCAAATAAATATTCACTTTTTACCAGCTATTGGCTACAACCACTTGTCTTTCTCAATCCTTTTGCCATGGGTAAAGTCAGATCTTTCTAAAATACAACTATCTTAGTCCATTCAGACCACTATGACAAAGATACTACAGACTGGGTAGCTTATAAACGCCAGAAATGTATTTCTCAAGGTTTTGAGATTGGAAAATCCAAGGCCATGGCCCAGCATGGTAAGGGGAGGACCCTCTCCACCCCAGTTTACAGTAGGCGCCTTCTTACTGTGTCCTCACATGGAGGAATCCCTCTGGAGCCTTTTTTTTGGGGGGGGGGGGTTGGGGTTTTTTGCACCCACAACATATGGAAGTTCCCGGGCCAGGGGTTGAATTGGAGCCGTAGCTGCAACCTGAACCATAGCTATGAGAATGCTGGATCCTTAACGCACTGCACTGGGCCAGGAATCAAGCCCTTGCCTTAGCAGCAACTCAAGCCACTGCAGAGACAATGCTGGATCCTTAACCCCCTGTGCCAGGGCAGGAACCCCAGAAGCCTCTTTTATAAAGGCACTGATCCTATTTGTGAGGACAGAACACCTCCCAAAGCACCTCCTAAGGCCCTACCTCCTAATACTGTCATCTTCGGTGCTGGAATTTTAATACATAAGTTTTCTGGGGGAAAGGGTGGTAGAGGGGAGGCACACTAACTTTCAAACAAAAGCAACCACTTTCGACCATGTTACTTCTTTGCTCAGGGAATTACTAGTCCCTCCTACTAATTAAACCTTATTTATACAAATTTAATTACCACTATCCCAACTCTACCCTCCACTGAAGCTAGTCTTTTGCTTTTTCTAGAACCACTCCTACCTTTCTTTCTCTGGCATTTGTCCATGTCGTTAACATAGCATGAAGCATTGTCTCTGCTCCACCACTTACTTCTTTCCTAGACTTTCACATCTCTCCCACTGCATCTAAAAATATCAATCCATGGATTTCCCTTGTGGCACATGGAATTGAGGTTCTGGGATTGTCACTGCAGCAGCTCAGATACCTGCTGTGGCGCAAGTTCAATCCCTGATCCAGGAAGTTCTGCATGCCACAGGCATGGCCAAAAAAAAAGCAAAAATCAACCCATGATGGTTCTAATTTCAAGGGATTATCTTTTGCACTTTCAGGATGTACCACAGAGTACAGCATTCCATTGTTCTCTAACTTCTGATTAGTTTTAAATGATAATAAGGCAAAGATTTGGATAAGACAGAAACCCCAGTTTTTCTTAAAGGAGAGAAGGCATTAATTGTCAAATCATGGAAGCAAAATAAATAAGAAAGCAACCTAGAAAAGGTTGTGATTTCACTTGTGCTCAAATAAATATATATGGAAACAAAAATGGAATACCACTTTATACCCATCAGGTTGGAAAATATTTGAAAGTGGACAGTGATACCCAGTGCTGACAAGCATGTAAATTGGAGTTACTATTCTGGCAGTACTACTTCAGATACATATCCCAGAAAGTCCTCAAGCAGCTCTGTAAAAGAAAATGCAAGAGGAAATGCATGGTCTGTAGTACAAAGGAGCTGAAGGCAACTGGGGTGTGTGCACTAGGAGAATGGGTTTAAAAATAATGGTGTGTGGAGTATCGATGTGTTTTTAAAATTAAATTCTATTTATCATTTGAAGTAATGAATTAGATTTACACATAAAAACATGGGTAGATCTCTTTTTAAAACTAGTGTGGATTTTTTTTTAAGTAAGAAAAAAGAATGAGGAGTTCTCTAGTGGCTCAGCAAGTTAAGGATCCAGTGTTGTCATTGCTGTGGCTCAGGTTTGGTTCCCTGGCCCAGGAACTTCCACATCCCATGGTTCTGACCAAATAATAATAATAATAATAATATATGCATGGTATCACTAAAGGTCTCATTCTATATTTATTCATTTTTTATTTATATTTTTGGCCATGCCTACAGCATGCAGAAATTCCTGGGTCAGGGAATAGAACCTGCGCCACAGCAGAAACTGAGCCACTGCAATGACACGTGGGGTCATTAACCCACTGGGGTTACACCATGGAGAACATTATACATGTATATTTTTATAAATCCTATCTGATCAAGACTATCAGGGACAAATCCGTAGGCCAACAAAACTGAGCTTATTAACTTGCTTCAGCAAGAAAGACCATTCACCAGAGGAAACATGGATTTCTCACCAAGCGCAGGTTATGATAGGATCTTAGGGAAAGGTAGAGGTTAGGTAGAGGTTAAATGAAAGTCATGCTTCCAGAAGCTCAAATTAAAGCAAGATCGTATGTAAAGGAGATAACATCAGTCATGGGCCAAAAAGCAGACTCAGGGTCCTGTTCCTTGGAAACTACTCAGTTAAAATAGACATAGAGGGCTCTTCTCCCTGCTTCCAACTCTCCTGGGAGGTATTTGCTTTCCTGTAATAAAGACTTTGCTTGCTTGCTACCTGTGTGTTTGTGAATTTCATTTTTTGTCTTCATGAACAAGAACCCAGATTCCGCTAATGTCTTTCTGGCATCATCTTTTGGGGGCTAGTCTAGAATCCTGTCCAACACACCAGCACTCACAAGAATGTGTCTGATTCCTTGCAAGATGTCCAGGCAGCGGATTCATAAGATGTCCAATCCAGCTCCAAACTGGTTGACCTCTGGAACTAGTTGACCTCTTCCTGGTGGAAATATTTGCTCACCATAGTCATTGTTGTGATCTTGGTCCTTTTGTTCAGACCCTGTATAATTAATTGTATTTCTCGCTCAACCTTCAAATGGTGATAGAAATGTTACCCAATGTAATATATGGAAACCCATTCAACCAGCCCATGAGGGAGACCTAACTGCTTTCCCCCAATGATGCCCCTTTACAGAAGGAAGCAGTCAGAGCAGTCGTCACCCTTTCTCCCTGAAGAGTCTCCAACTCTAGAAGGGGGGACTGAGGCAGAATAATAACTCTGGTAGTCAGTGTAGGAACATGGGCTTTGATGCATTCTTTGATATGGTTATTGGTTAACATTTGTGGCTTGAGAGCTCCAGAGAGTAACATCCCCTTTTTTTTATTATAGGAAGTGTACCTACGTCCAGAGGGACATTAATCCCTAACCCCCTGTGACTCGGTTTACAGGAAGAAAAAGGCAAAGAAACCATGAGACTTATGGGACATTTCCACCCCTAAGATCCCTATTGGACAAGGACTGATATAGATAATTGGGCAAGGACCAATGGAGAAAACCACATCTTTCTGGATCCCACATTGGTACCCCCCCCATCTATAAGGGATAAAAACCCCTATAAGACAATGGGGGGGGCTCTTCTCCCCCTTCTCAGCAGCCCTGGGAGGTATTTGCCTTCCTGTAATAAAGACTTTGCTTGCTAAAATAAAATTAAAAAAAAAATTTAAACATAGATGTGTCCAGAATCCCCTGATCTGAAGCTGTATACCTACCTGGCTGCTTCTCATGTCAGAATGACTTAGGTGGGAAAAAGTGGAATGTTTTAGTCTTACTGATAGGATTTCAAAGAGTAGGAGTGTAAATGAATCTGACTAGGAACCATGAGGTTGCAGGTTCAATCCCTGGCCTCATTCAGTGGATTAAGGATCCGGCATTGCTGTGACCTGTGGTGTAGGTCACAGATGTGGCTCAGATCTGGTGTTGCTGTGGCTGTGGCTGGCAGCTACAGCTCTGGTTCGACCCCTAGCCTGGGATCCTCCATATGCCATGGGTGCGGCCCTAAAAAAGACAAAAAAAAAAAAAAAAAATTTCAAAGAACAAAGTTTCTAACAATGTGTGATTTTGTAGAATAAATTTCCCAGGACTATGTCCTTTGTTGAACTATGTTAAATGCATTAGATAGAGTGGCTTTGAGGGGAGAGGAACATGGAAGTAGCAATAGGAACAGATAGATGCGAGAGAAAATAATAAACATCAAGAGTTTCAACTAAGGAGGATAATGTGCCATGAACTGAGAAGCATGATTAACTCAGTTCTATGTGCTTGCACTGTGTCTAGAAACAAGCTAGTGGAGAAGTGAGATTCCCATCAACCACCCCCTCCCTGGATCTCACCTCAATAATCAGTCGCCAAAGGTATAATGCAGAATATAATACAGAATGGGCTTCTTAAAAGGAATGAATCCTTAAACAATCTGCACAGAAGCAAGTAGGGAGCCACTCAGCAGAAGTCCTACACCTTATAAACATTAAATAGTCAAAGAAGCAAAATCTGGGAGTTCGGGGTTAGTAGATGCAAACTATTGTATTTGGAGTGGATAAGCAATGAGATCCTGCTGGACAGCACAGGGAACTATATGTAATCACTTTGATGGAACATGATAGAAGATAATGCAAGAAAAAGAATATATATATATACATAAAACTGGATCAGTTTATTGTACAGCAGAAATTGACAGAACATTGTATATCAACTATACTAAAAAAAAGTTTTTTTTAAGTCATCACTTTACAGAAGTGAATTTTTTTTCCCCTGTGGAACCATGTGTTAATTCAATAAGCAATTTCCTCTAATTCCTTGAAGTCATCACCAGGTGTTACTTTCTGAAAATTTATTATAAAATTACCTTTTACATCACTTTCATCAGTAGCCCTCAAAACTCAGATCAACCTATGAGTGTTCTCTAGTCTTAAAAAATGCCCAGTTCCGCTTTACATTGTCAGGCTGTATTAAGTTGGTTTTGTTTTGTTTTCTTTTTATAGCAACACCCATGGCATATGGAATTTCCTGCTGAAGAGCAGCAACTGGGGCCTACACCAGTCACAGCAACACTGGATCCAAGCCCTATCTTCAACCTACGCCATAGCTTGTGGCAACATAGGAGCCTTAACTCACTGAGCAAGGCCAGGAATCAAACCCACATCCTCACAGAGATAATATTATATCCTTAACCTGCTGAGCCACAATGGAAACTCCAGTTTGCTAACTAAAACTTAAGGACTTAAAATAACAATCATGATTCTCTATGTAGTTTGCCATTTGGGGCTAGGTTCAGCTGGTGGCTCTTGTGGTCTTAGCTGGGCTAATTCATGCTCTGGAGTCAGTTGCTGGATCGGCTGGGAGATGCTGGTCTAGTAAGTCTCAGACGGGACAGCTTGTCTCTAATGCATGTGGTCTCCCATCCTCCAAAATGCTAGGCTGGGCCTGGAGGCTGCACAGAGTTCCAAGAGGGAGAAAGCAGAAGTGATCGACGCTCTTGATGTATAGGCTCAGAATTAGCACATAATTACTTCTGCCACATTCTACTAGCCAAGTCACATGACCAGCTTATTTGCAAGGGGTGGAGAAATAAAATCCACATCTTAATGGGAAGATTGCAAAGTCACATTGCAAAAGGTGTGGATATAGAGGCAAAGGATTGTGGCCATTTTTGCAATCTATCATCCAGATAAGATTGCCAGATAAAATACAGGACACCCAGTTAGTGAAGAATATTTTAGTATAGGTATGTCCCATGACTTATTTAGGACAAGTCTATAAAAAAATAAATAAATGATTTTTTGTTTATCGTAAATTCACATTGAACTGGATATCCTGTATTTTTGTTTGCTAAACCTGGCAACCCTACGCACTGATCATATCAAAAATAAATAAAACCTCTCTATCTAAAAGAGAAAGAGAACTTTGAACTTGAAATTAATTTTAAAGTATACAATTATAGCAAATGATGTTAGAATGAGCTCCAAGTACGCCTAAAGGAAATGAGTAACTTGGCCCCCTCTCCAGAGTCTACGAAACTTCTTGGCTTAACTGGTATTAAATAACCCTAAAAATAATATATAACATACTCTGTTTCATATCAGATATGCATTAGAGGAAAAAATGCTACATAGAACATTAACAAGAGAAGAGTCTATCCTTTCTACAATTTGGACCATTCTATACTTAAAATAATTCTTTTACCTACCTAAGAGGAATTTTTTAAATCCTTGGAAAATATTAATCATTATGCTGTCCTAGAATTTATTATACCTAATCAGACCAAGGATACTTGAAATTCATGTTTTAAGTACCCCATTCATACACCGTAGTAAAATTTGATGCTTTCCTCTATGACTTTTTATGACTGCTGTATTTTTCCTACTATAACTTTTGTGACTGGAAGTGACAGTGCAAAGGTCAAATAAATGTACACCATTAAGCAATACAACCTGACATTTCTAGACAATAACTGCCTCAGATGAGGAAAGGGACACATGCCTGAAATGTCACAGCCCTTCTTGATGTCCTTTTGCTCTTGAGGTCATCTGCTGGCTGAGCGCAATGATTATGCTACAAATTTATGAGGAATCTCTCTGATGGCATTCCTAGGTAATACAGAATTCAGCACACAGGACATGCTGAGTGTTATTAACCAGCTTGTGATGCAGTTTCTTGCACTCAGCTTTAAATAAGATCAAGCTCTTTTGTTTATCCCAGAACCTCAGACTTGAAAGGAAATTTGAGATTCCTACTCTATGGCCCCATTATACAAAACACAAAACAAAATCCTATGTCCAGGATTGTACCAGCAGATGTGTGTGTGTGTGATGGCAGAGCCTAGGAACAAAGATTTCTGCGTTGTATTTCAAACATGAAGATAATGGACAAACCTGATAAAAACTAGCATCCACTTAGTTGGAGTTCCTTGGTGGCTTAGTGGTTAAGGATCTGGCATTGTCACTGTTGTGGCCTGGGTCACTGCTCTGTGGTATAGGTTCAAACCCTGGCCCAGAAATTTTGGCATGCCAAAAGTGTGGCAAAAAATAAAAATAAAAATAAAAAAGGAACATCCATTGAAGAAGAACTTTTTCAAATAAACAAGTACATTTCCAAAGATTTCATGGAGCAAAATGACGGTCAAGTCTGCCATGTTAGGACCATATTTATATTCCAAATTTTACAGGAAACTTCCAGATATAGCTTGTCCTTCAGAAAGGGACTAACCAGAGATTGCACTAAAATAGGAATGTGAAAGATTAATATAGTTGGAATTTTGATATCTCATTTGTAAAAGTGAGTAAAGAGATCCAGTTATGAAACAGAGTTATTGCAAACACATATTCATTTCCCTGTACCATAATGTTCCCAGTTCACCCTACTTTCTGACTTCAAGCCATGGACAACATCAGTTTCTTTGTCTGGTGCCTCTTCTTTACATTATAAAGCCCTGTAACCCTCAAATCCTAGATGAAATGCCAAACCTCCCACAAAAGTCTCCTAGATCTCCCCATTGTTTCAACTGCATCCCACATTTAAAAGAAAATCTTCCGACTCTACATTTCAACATTTTCTCATATAAATTAACTTCTGTCCTTACATTGCTCTAATGCATAGCTCATTCATTCACTCTTTCAATGTCCATTAGGGAGAGCCTACTTAATGCCAAGCTCTCTTCCAGGTTCTGCGGATACAGTATGAACAAAAGAAACAAAAATCCCTGATTTCTTGAAACTTACATGCCAGTGGGTGAAGAGGACATGGAACAAATTTTTTTAAAAACCTAAACGGGAAAGAGTGATAGAAAGTCCTGGGGAAAGATGTACAATTGTAAATAGGGTGATCGGCGAAGGCCTCACTGGCTGATACTGGACAGAGGACTTGGAGGTGAGGGAGCAAGGCTCACAAGCGACCAGGAACGATTCTTCTGGAAGGGGAAGAGCAAGCGCAAGAGCCCTGAGCCAGGAGGACACCAGGCACCCTGGAATAAGAGCAAGAAATCCCCTGTAGTTGAAACAGAGTGGCCAAGGCAAAGATCAATAGGAAAGAAGTCTAGAAAAGGAGCAGGAGGGGCTACACCATGAAAGCCATTGATCACTTGGGAAGTATAGTGGATTGACGGTACCGATGGAGAATTATTTGTTAGAGTTGTAGAACTAGAGGGAGTGAGTTGGAAAGTGGGTTATTTTTAGAAGATGGGACACTTGAAATTGAGATTAGGGAGGTTATTTGTAAGGATAAGTTTTGATAATGAAAAGGTCTAGAGTATCACCTTCAGAGTGAGGGCTGAGGAAAGGGAGAGAATAAGATTATTAGAACAAGGGATAAAGACTAGTCTAGTCTCATGATATGATATTGAGAACTGATTGTTTTAAAGAAGAGGGATAAGTTATCTGAAGGCAGAAGGGAGAATATAGGGGAACACTTAACCTACCTCCAAGCCCAGTGGTAGATGAGGAAGAGAAAATAACCACTTGAGAGGGTTCTCAAGGAAGCAAGTTACAAGAAAGCCGGCGGGGGAGTGGGGGGTTGCTTGTTTTTCTTTTTATGGTTGCACCTGAAGAATATGGAAGTTCCTGGTGCAGGAGTCAAATTCAGTGCCACAGCTGGGGCCTATGCCACAGCCACAGCAACGCAGATCCAAACTTATCTGTGACCTAAGCCACAGTTTGTGGCAAAATTGGATCCTTAACCCACTGAGTAAGGCCAGGGATCGAACCTATATCCTCACAGAGACAATGTCGGTTCCTTAGCCCACTGAACCACCAAGAGAGCCAGATTTTAATTAGAATAAAAACATGAAGAGATTGGTCAGAAAGTACACTGATATCAGAATTTTGCTAATGCATGACTCGGTTCCCAAGGACAGAGTGAAAGAGCTTGGGGAATTGGAGAGGAGTGTGGGGTGCGGTCAGAATACAGGTTATACAGAGGATCCATTTGGAGATTAGAGTGAGAAAGTTCATAACTGATCTTCTTGTGAGGACTGGCAGGTCAGTCCTGGTGGTTATAAGTCTGCAGTGGGAAGCAATGGATGCTGGAAATCGGGAGGGAGGAACATTTTGCCAGAAGCAGTGTTCAGGGTCTCCCCTCTGTATCCACAACCACAGATAACTGAAGGCATGAGAAGGGGCAGTCTCACTCCAAGCACAAAGGGCTGCCTCACTTACTCATTCTCTCTTTGTTTCAGCAGTATATACTGTCTCATTTTCCTACTAGATCATAAGCTCTTTGAGGTTAGTAAGAAATTTTCCTCATTTTGACCACACATATTGATGGCCAGTACTAAATTTGTCAATAAATATTTGTTCAAAAACAAATACATACTTTTTACTGGATGGAAGGAGTGGTTGAAAAAAGACAGATGTTTTTGCACTCAGTCTTCCCTCTGAGAACCCTCAAGAGCTCCCCAACCCCTGACATTCTTGAGTCCAGTCTTAGAAAACCAAGTGCTATTACAAAACCTGGTATGTAATAAGTCTGCTTGTGAAAAGTGCAGGTTTATGGCTCTCCTTCCCTATTGTAAGAAGTCATGTCTGTGTTTATAATATTTGCCTCACTGATCATTTCCTTTTACAGAAGAGAGAATCAATAACCAAGACAAAGTACAATTCTCTAAGGACACTGAAATCCACTCCAAGTTTTCCTGACAATTTGTCCAGACATAGCCATGCCCGGGATCAAATAACAAGGGTGATGATCTTGCTATAAGCAAAGTTTTGGCAATCCTGGGGATCCATGTCATCATCAGGTGTGACTCAGTCTTGGAACCATTAAGGAATTGATAATATGTGGCTAACAGATAATCTGATGTGGAGGCGAGGTTGTGGCAGGAAAAGCCCAGAATTCACAAGGTGACCTAGAATCAGCCTTAGCAAGTATGTAACCCGACAGTTGAATTGCTGGCATAAGGTGACCATCACCGACTTCTCATCTGGGCCTCACCAAAACAAAGCCATAGTAGCCACACCAGTTTTGGGAACAGGGTCCCACCTACAAATTCCAAAATATTAGGCCCTCCAGTTTTTGAAAAACACACCTCTTGTAGCTCAGTGGGTTAAGGATCCAGCTTGGTGACTTCTGTGGCAGGGGTTCGATCTCTGGCCTGGGAACTTCTGCATGCCACCAGCATGGCCAGAAAAAAAGTATATTTACTAAAAAAAAAAAAAAAAAAAAAAAAAAAAAAAAAAATTATTCCTCTGATTAAGTCTCATTCAGTAGCACCTCATTACCTTTGAGCCTAAGAGTGAGTTTCCTTGCATGCCCTAAAGGCCCTCACAGCATGTAAAACCCAGCAACCACTCCACCTCATTTCTCCACTCTTCTCTTACCACTTGCCCTCTCACACTTTGTTTTCCAGCAAACTTAACTTCTTTCCATTTCTAAAACATTCAACTCCATACCTGCTGTTGATGTGGCACTTTCGTAAATGCTTTAAATTTTCTTCATCCAGTGAACTTTCAGGTCTTAGCTTAAATGGCACATCCTATTGAGAAAGCGCTTCTTGACAGCCAGATGGTCAGGTCTCCCCCTCCAATATGTTACATCACACACTGATCTCATGTCTCTACAAGAATCCACTTAATGTTTTTTCTCTCCCTCAGTATATTATTTCTATGAAGGCAGCAACTATGGCTGCCTAGATCACCACTGTATCCCAAAAAAACTTGCCAATTGACTGCAACATAAAGAAGTGAATTTTTTTAAAGTGAGGTGAATATACTCTCCTGGTTAATACAACTGTTAAAATGTAAGCATCATAATTCTCACGCCACTCTAGCTAAGCTTCGAACATTTCCCCTACTGTACCCTTAAAAGAATTTTGAAGGCATTCCATGTTTTTTATTTATTTATTTATTTATTTACTTATTTATTTATTTGCTTTTTAGGGCCACACCTGTGGCATATGGAGGTTCCCAGGCTAGGGGTTGAATCAAAGCTACAGCTGTCAGCCTATGCCACTGTCAGAGCAACATGGGATCTGAGCTGCATCTGTGACCTACCCCACAGCTCATGGCAACACTGGATCTTCAACCCACTGAGTGAGGCCAGGAATCAAACCCACATCCTCATGGATACTGGTTGGGTTCTGCCACAATGGGAACTCCAGAATTTAATGTCTTTTAAATGAATAATCCTGCAAAATAATAAAATCCCCCTAAAGTGTTTAATTCAGTAAAATATGAAATACAGTCTGCTTAAAATACTATACTTTATTTCTAACTTCAACTGCTAACATTTAGAGAAAGAATAAAAATGAAAACAAGGCACTATTACATCACATCAAGTAATAACTTTATCCAAAGGGAATTCAAATGGAAGATACATTTAACATTAACTCAAATATTAGTAACTTATTATCAAGTATGACATCCACAAAAGCACAAAAGCAACTCTCTCAATCTCAACAAAAATGTTGGTTTACCATATGCACCACTTCACTGACTATCAACCACACACATGAAGAGAGTAGGAGATGTTTATTAAAGATGGCTTTCCAGAAAATTTACAAAATGAAAAAGGCAAAGTATGTCAAATTAAGCAGAAACAGGAATGGGACCCTGAACTTACTCTGGAAAGGCTGTCAAAGGCACTACCAACGTAGACAGTTGTAAATCCCTGATCTGACTTTAAATTTTTATGATCTTAAAACTTTTAATTCTAAGCACAAGATGACATGACCATGCTAATTGGTAAACTGTTTTCTCAGTATATGGAGCTGTGAGAAAGATTACATCTGTCCAGGGTACTGTCACCCCAATATATATTTGTAATATACCTGTTCATATGAAGTGTGAAAGTCAACTTGGTTTGTTTTTTTTCTTTAAATGCATTTTAAGAACGAATGGCACTTGAATGAATGGTAGTACAATAGGAAAATAACTATATTAATATAAAATAATATTAAATCAGCATGTGATGAGGTGAAATGTTGAAATTGTAAGAATTTTATAAAATGATAATTTTGAAATTATAAATGCTTTTTTTCAAAACTGCAAAAAGGTATCAACTATCCTAATTTGCTGGAATCACAGTTCTTATGAATAACAGCATCTACTGATGAACCAGATCAAGAATGCATAATACAAAATTAATTTTCAAAAAGGAATAATTCTGGTTAAAATCAGAATAAAAAATTATGAAGACCAAATCAATTTGACAGTGGTGACATAAGTAAGTACTGTTATTTGGCCAGTGAAAACAATGAATGCTCAAGTCCAGTGGTTCCCAGGTGTGCTGCGCAGGTGACTCAGGTGCTGCCAGGATCTGGGTAAGGAGAGGGAGGAGGCCCAGTGGGTAGGGCTCTGGTAAGTGTCCCAGCTTCAAACAAAAAAACCTCTACTACTGTTTTACCATACACTGAGAATATATGTAAATCACTTCTTTAAAGGAGTCTTATGTTTATAAAAGAAAATTCTGAAAACCAGAGCAGCATATATACCTGTTTCCAAGCACACAAAGAGAATTGAAATTAGAACATCTTAGACAACAAAGTCTCCCAACTACTGGAAGAATCATCAGCTTTTTCCTTCCCTAACTGATGTCAAATGACTTGTCAGCTAATGAGACAGACACACCATATAAAGCATAACAGACTACTAGTTAAGTACCTGCAGGTTAACCATACATATCCAGAGGCCAGAAAGCTAAGTGAGAAAATGGTAACTGCTCACCAGGCTAGGCAGCCACAATGGCAAGCAGATACCCTCTGATCCTGCCCTTAGTAACAAGCTATTTCTTTCTTTCTTTTTTTCTTTTTTTTTTCGTTTTTCTAGGGCCACACCTGTGGCACATGGAGTTTCCCAGGCTAGGGGTCTCATTGCAGCTGTAGCTACCAGCCTACACCAGAGTTACAGCAATGCAGGATCCCAGCCGCGTCTGTGACCTACACCATAGCTCAAGGCAACTCAGGATCCTTAACCCACTGAGTGTGGCCAGGGATCAAATCCACAATCTCATGGTTCCTAGCTGGATTCGTTAAACACCGAGCCATGACGGGAACTCCACCAGCTATTTCTGGGAAGCCAAATGCTGTTCATGGCTGACCTTTCAGGGAATGAGAGACACCAGCTGTGGTGCAAGCTTTCAATAAGACTGAATGGCTCGTCAGCCTGGTACAAGGTGCATTCACTTAAGGGTATGGGACAAACATGTAATTCTCAATGTTAAATTGTTCAAGATGATTGGCCAATATACAGATATGCATATACTTGGCACACAGGTCCTCAATAAAGTGTTACTGAATCTATTCTGAAAAGGTAATGTTTGCTAAGTATTATGTTCTAAAGGGTAAAAATCAGGAAAAAAAAAATTCTGCTCGGAAAAAAAAGCATGTAAAGTCCACTCTATCCTATTCAGCAGTGGGATTTTTTTTTTTTTTAAGGTATAATGGGTTTTATGCTCAATATAATATATTCTGGGCTTAGGAAATAATCATTACTAAAATGTAAAATGTGATTTTGATTAATAACCATGATCATGAGTTTAAAAAATCAAACTAAAAATATTACTAAAAAAAGGAGAGACTATCCAAATGAATCTATACAGGGAGTTCCCGTTGTGGCTGGGTGGTTAAAGAACCTGACTAGCATCCATGAGGTTACGGGTTTGATCCCTGGCCTTGCTCAGTGGGTCAAGGATCCGGCGTTGTGGTGTAGGTTGCAGGCTCAGATCCTGTGTTGCTGTGGCTGTGGTGTAGGCTGGCAGCCACAGCGCCGATTGGACCCCTAACCTGGAAACCTCCATATGCTGCAGGTGTGGATCTGAAAAAGACAAAAAAAAAAGACCAAAAAATAAAAAAATAAAAAATAAATGAATCTATACAATGTACAAAATCAATATATGGGACCTTAGCAAGGAAAGTATAAAAATTATCTTTTTTAATTAACAAGGTATTTCTTTAAGAGAAAGGAAGTGGAATTCTGAATTTCCCCTTATATGCTTGGTCCTTGTAGTTTTCCTGGACAAAGCAGTCCTAACCATTACAACTCTAAATGAATAATGTTGAATCTAGGACAACCTATCATTGACACAGAGTCCTGAGTGTCACATACAGTCAATGAAAAGGTCAAAATCTGACCACATTTACAATGTTCAACAATGAAAATAAAGATCTAGGAAGGCAAATAAAAATGGCTTACTTACATGAGGTTCCTTTTCCTTGTCGATTGTACAGTTTTAAGAATTAAATCTATGCCTTCCATTCTCTTCAGTACTTTTCATGAAGTCCTATGAGAATGCATGCTGTTTTGAATTGTGTATGCCTAAACTGCAGCAAAATTCAGGTGCAAGTGAAGTCTTATCCCATGGAAAAGTACTAAATATAGTTCTAGGAACAAATTCAATATCGTCTTGATTTAAGAGGCTCTGTCATTAAGTATGGACACTGGCCTATATAAAACATATATTGCCTACAGCAAAGTACAGCAACCTGTAAATCACAGCACTCTAACAATTTTCCATTCTATCTATTGACAAACACTCAAAACCAGTATAAAAATACTGGTTTTTATCATATGAACGTCCAACAACCACCACTACAAAATTCGCTTTTCTCACACCAGTTTCTAATCAAAACAGCCTCGCTGCAATTACTGTAAATCACTAGCAATCACGGAATTGATTGGGCAAAGATTAATTTAGCACTTTCCTCCTAAAAAAAGCATGAAAAGAATGCTTTAAACAGACATAATCCATAGAGAACGAGGTTTGCATCATAACTGCTGGGGTTCGTGAAAAGGGTGTAAAACGATAGATTCATTTTCTGGGGTCAGAGAGAAATCCGTTGCTCCACACAACACTGAATTCTGCTCAGGCAACCAGGGCTCTTTTCATTTGGCAGCAGGATTCTTGGGAGGAAGGAGTTTGTATGCGTTGAAGTAGCCCACCACCTGCTGGGGGATCTCCGCCAACACACACTGAGCAAGCGCTTCTTTTGGAGCCTTGTGGAAAAGAAAATTCACAACCATTTCATTAGCAACAAAATGTTTAATGGCATTTTGATAAAAGACTAGGAATGCCTCATCCATCAGGAAAAAGCAGTTAATTCCCAATTCCTAGGCTTGTATCTTGCCTTAGGAACAGTCCAGGAAACAGAATAAATTAAGAAACCAATGTCACTTAGGATCACTTTATTGTGCTTATTAACATTTATACAGTCCTTTTTTTGGTGCTGGCATTTTGGCATTTAATTTTTTTTCTTGGATCTTTTTTATTTTATTTATTTATTTAATCTTTTTAGAGCTGCACCTGTGGCATATGGAGGTTCCCCAGGCAAGGGGTCGAATTGGAGCTATAGCTGTCAGCCTGCATCACAGCCACAGCAGCACAGGATCCGAGCCACGTCAGCAACCTACACCACAGCACATGGCAACGTCAGATTCTTAACCCACTGAGCAAAGCCAGGGATGGAACCTGTGTCCTCACAGATGCTCTTTACCTTTTAAATGTGGGTCTTTCATTCACTCGGTATTTTTTTTTAACTTTTTATTTGGATATTACAGATTTGTAATTCTGTACATAAATTACAGATTTAACAGGAAGTGGCAAAAATAGCACAGGGAGGTCTTAGAGTTCCCGTCATGGCTCAGCAGTTAACGAACCCGACTAGCATCCATTAGGAAGCGGATTTGATCCCTGGCCTCACTCAGTTAAGGATCTGCGATTGCCGTGAGCTGTGGTGTAGGTCGCAGATTCGGCTAGGATCCATCATTGCTGTGGCTGTGGTATAGGCCGGTGGCTATAGCTCCGATTGGACCCCTAGCCTGAGAACATCCATATGCCACAGGTGTGGACCAAAAAAAAAAAGTGCAGGGAAGTCTCATGTACTTTTCACCTAGTCTCCTCTAAAGGTAACATCTTATATAAACACAGTACAAGAGCAAAACCAGGAAACCAGCATTGGTACATTTCACAGAACTTATTCAGAGTTCACTGGTTTTATGTGCCCTCATTTGTATGTGTGTATGTATGGGTCTTTGTAATTTTGTCATCTGGATAGATCTGTGTAACTACCATTACAATCAAGATACAGAATTGTTTTATCACTTCAAAGATCCCTAACATTACTGCTTTTTTAATATACACCCACCTCTTCCCTCTCAACCCAGCCCAACTCATATATTTCCTGGTGAGAATGTAAAATGACAAATGTGCTGGAAAAGTTGAGCAGTTTCCTTTTTTGTTGTTGTTGTTTTGTCATTTTGCCTTTTCTATGGCTGCTCCCGCGGCATATGGAGGTTCCCAGGCTAGGGGTCGAATCAGAGCTGCAGCCGCCGGCCTATGCCAGAGCCACAGCAATGTGGGATCCCAGCCAAGTCTGCGACCTACACCACAGCTCATGGCAACGCCAGATACTTAACCCACTGAGCAAAGCCAGGGATCGAACCTGCAACCTCATGGTTCCTAGTCAGATTTGTTAGCCACTGCACCACAACAGGAACTCCCTCAACAGTTTCTCTAATGATTAAAACACAACAACCAGGAGTTCCCATCGTGGCTCAGCAGTAACAAAACCGACTAGTATCCAAGAAGATGCTGGTTTGATCGCTGGCCTTGCTCAATGAGTTAAGGATCTGGTGTTGCCATGAGCTGTGGTGTAGGCTGCAGACACAGCTCAGATCTGACATTGCTGTCAATGTGGTGTAGGTTGGCAGCTGTAGCTCCAATTTAAACCCTAGCCTGGGAACTTCCATTTGCTGGGGGTGCGACCCTAAATAAAATAAATAAATAAGTGAGTTCCCATTGGGGCTCAGTGGTTAGCAAATCCGACTAGGAACCATGAGGTTGCGGGTTTGATTGCTGGCCTTGCTCAGTGGGCTAAGGATCCAGCGTTGCCGTGAGCTGTGGTGTAGGTTGCAGACGTGGCCCGGATCCCGCGTTGCTGTGGCTCTGGTGCAGGCCAGCGGCTATGGTTCCAATTCGACCCCTAGCCTGGGAACCTCCATATGCTGCGGGAGCGGCCCAAGAAATGGCAAAAAGACAAAAATAAATAAATAAATAAATAAACAAACAAACAAACCACAATAACCATACAGCCCAGCAACTACACTTCTGGGTATTTATCCCAGAGAAATAAAACTTTATGTTCACACAACAACCTGTAAATAAATGTTTATAGCAGCTTTCCGTGTAATAGATGAAAACTGGAAACAACTGAAAATGTCCATGAGGATGCCTGCTATACTGAACCTTGATCGCATCAATATTGGTATCCTAGCTATGATTCTGTACCAGAGTTTTACAAAATGTTACCATTGGAGTAAACTGGGTAAAATAGTCTCCTGAGAGATTTTCATCAAATCAACTTTCAGTTAGGTAAATTCATCATATACTTACATAGAGTTTTCCTGGTTTTTTTTTTTTGTTGTTTTTTTTGTTTTTTTTTGTCTTTTTGCTATTTCTTGGGCCACTCCCTCGGCATATGGAGGTTCCCAGGCTAGGGGTCTAATCGGAGCCGTAGCCACCAGCCTACACCAGAGCCACAGCAACGCGTGATCCGAGCTGCGTCTGCAACCTGCACCACAGCTCACGGCAACGCCGGATCGTCAACCCACTGAGCAAGGGCAGGGACCGAACCCGCAACCTCATGGTTCCTAGTCAGATTGTTAACCACTGCACCACGACGGGAACTCCGAGTTTTCCTGTTGTTAAATAGACAAAACATATTTTAAAACATTCACGGAGTTCCCATTGTGGCACAGGATAAACAAACCTGACTAGTATCTATGAGGACACAGGTATGACCTCTGGCCTCGCTCAGTGGGTTAAGGATCCGGTGTTGCCATGAGCTGTAGTTTAAGCTGCAGAAGTGGCTCTGATTTAGCATTGCTGTGGCTGTAGCACAGGCCTGGGAACTTTCATATGCCACAATGTGACCCTAAAAAGCAAAAAAAAAAAAAAAAAAAATCATAACATCATTTTTAACAAATTATCTTATAAATTACAAGAGGGACATAAGTATACAACCTGAAACAAAACTGCCAAATCTAATCAAGGCTCTTGGAATGGAAAGCTCACATTCTCTAACCCCAGGTACCTACTCAACTACCTTGGCTATGGACTGGCAAGGCAGCACCCTAGAGTGCCCAAGTAGGAAGGGGCAGTACTCACGTTCTGGAACTGTCTGAAAGGCACAAACTGGACGATGTCCCTGATGGCCACCTCGCCTGACGGGGAGCGGAGACTTCCACCATCGGCATCCAGAAATTCCATGGCACTAAAGTCAGCACCTCCAACCCCAACAATGATGATGGACATAGGCAGCTTGGCAGCATTAACAATAGCTTGTCTGGTCTCATCAAGGTCTGTGATCACGCCATCAGTAATGATTAAGAGCACAAAATATTGCTGCCAAAATAAGACAATTATGTCCAATGAGCAGCTCCATCTTCCCCAACAACAAAAGCAATGGTTAATGACATTTCCAACTTGATGAGTCATTTAGTCTCTTTCTTGCTCATTTCCCTTGCCAGTCTCTACCCAGGATATTATCTATATGAAATATTCTAATATTCTCTGACAACAAGGAAATTTACTGATACAAAAACTGCAGGTTCATTAAAACTGCAAAAGACCACAGAAGAGGATTAGCATAAATACACAGAAACAAGACATCTAAATGTCAAAGATTAAACCTCAGTTAGCATAGGAATAAACACTTTGATTTAATGGAAGTATTAAATATGTCAAAGTATTAATCAAGGGAGCAAGTGGCAACTCTATTCTTAAAAGATCAAATATAAAAGAAGTAGATTTGTTTACCAAACTAAAATACCTTATTAAAAAAACAGATATGGTTCAAGGGAGGGACTCTTTCTCTCAATCCTATCATCTCTGATAAACCTTTTTAAAGAGTGGTAAAACATTATATAAAGTTGTAACCCCATCTTTTGGACCATTTAAATCTAGAATGGATATAAGATTTATAGTGGGAGCTAACATGCGTTGAAGTGTTTACTCTGACTCAGGCACTGTCACTTTCTATGAATCATCTTGGGAGTTTTCTGGTGGCTCATCTGTTAAGGACTGGCATTGTCACTGCTGTGGCATGGGTTTGATCCTTGGCCTGGGAACTTCTGCATGCTGCAGGCACTGCTAAAAAAAAAAAAGAAAAAAAAGAAGAAGAAGAGTTATCTCCTCTCAGTCTTTCTTTTTCTTTTTAGGGCCACACCTGCAGCATATGGAAGTTCCCAGGCTAGGGTTCAAGTCGGAAATGTAGCTGCTGCCTTACACCACAGCCAGAGCAATGCAGGATTTGAACAGCATCTGTGACCTATACAGCAGCTTGCAGCAATGCTGGATCCTTAACGCACTGAGTGAGGCCAGGGATCAAACCCACATCCTAAAGGATACTAATCAGGTTCTTAACCTGCTGAGCCACAAGAGGAACTCCTCTCATTCTTTCAATAATTGCATGAGGTAGTTATCCCTGCCTTATTTCTGAGGATACTGAAAAGGTTTGGTATCCACGGTCCAACGGTAATGACTGACTGATTCAAACCTCTTTAGTTAGTAGTTTTGCAATAGCCACTGAAGTGGTAAGTCTTTCAAGCCTTAATTTGCTAATGTTTATTTCAAAAAGATAGGCCATAAGGTTTTGTGGAATTTTTTGAGAACCTACCTAAGAAAATTATTTCAAAAGACAGAAAAATTTCTCATGAGTATAAAGGATATTGTGTTGTCTTGTTAATGATCACTAATTTAACAACAACAGATGTTACTCCCAAATCAAGGATGACTGTGTCATTGCTTCATGTCCTATCTTTGTATCTCAAAAGACCAAATAATTAGAAAAAATGGCACTGGGAGCAACCACCAATCCACATTCTCCCTGCCCCCTAGTGATAGGGCACTTACAGAAGCCGTATGTTGTTGTGTGGCTGCAGCAGCAAACTTAGCCACATGATTTATGATTGGAGAAAAATTAGTTGGTCCATAGAGTTTTATCTGAGGAAGGCAGGCCCGATATGCCTCTATAATGCCTTGGATTCCTAGACAAAAACAAAAAAGAGAAAGGAAGAAAAGGAGGATTAAAAATTCTTAAGTGCAATTTAATTATTTATTATTCACCATACTGGCTAATTTAATTTATACACCCAAATACAGTGCTTTAAATAGCCAAAAGCTATGGAGTTTCAGGAGTTCCCTTAGGTATATGTCACAAAACTCAACAACTATGTTCCATCACAAAAAAACTATAAATTCTACTGTCTTCCAGTAGAGGGCACCTGTTCTCAACTCAGCCAAATTTAATATTACTCTACACTAGGATTGCTTGATTTTGATATATTTTGGGGATGAAACTCTGATGGAAAAAGAACCATGAAAAAGATGCTGCAGCATACAACTGATGAGAAGAGGTAAGAAAAAGTAACTGATAAAATGAAAAAGTGTTTGCATATACAATCAGAGGGTCTATAAAAATACCAGATGGCTATAAACTTAATGTTAATTCTAGTCAAGGGTTTACTCAATAATTTACAGACTAAGCATGGTATGATATTATAAATATAATTATAAATATTCACTTCCAGGTTATTTATCACATTTTGCTGCAAAAACATTAAAGCATTTATTTATGGGGTACAGTTTAGGTCTGTTGGGTGTTATTTAATTGAAGACTGAGCAGGGCCACTGACTAGCTCTGTCCAGTGCATGTGAATGTACATGACATCCAAGTCCAAGCAGATGTTTTAAGAACCACTGCCTGTTTTTGCCATCTCCTTGCCCCTTCCTGTCTGCCATGGGACCAGCACACCACAGAGTGCCTGAGATACAGAATGAGAAAAAAAAAAAAAGAGAGCAGCAATCTAGCCAAGCACAAAGTGATTTGTAAAGTGAGCTGGAAATAAATTATTGTCATCACAAGTTACTGAGACTTAAAGACTGTTGATTACCTATCAAAAGTTAAATGGCATTCCTGATTAAAACTCAGCTGATGAATCTGCCCCTAATATACAACACAGGGTCTGGGATGCAAGTAAGATGCCAGGAATCCTACAGAAATTCCTCACAGTTCTTGCTTAGATTATCAAGGAAGTCTTAAAAGACTAAAACAGGTCTCTTGCTTTAAAAATGTCCAAGAGAAAAAAGATCAATAAAGAGGAGAAGCATATACTTGGCTTAAAAGCTTTACAAGGCCAACTCTCTTCACTTATAATTTAAGAGTGAAGTTCCTGCTGTGGTGCAATGGGATCTGCAGTGTCTCTGCAGTGCCAGCACGCAGGTTCGATCCCCAGCCAGGCACAGAAGGTTAAAGGATCTGGTGTTGCCACAGCTGAAAGGTAGGCTGCAACTGTGTAGGTTTGGATCTGATCCCTGGCCTGGGAACTCCTTAGGCCGAGGAGTGACCAATAAAATTTTAAAAAGAAAAAAAATAATAATTTAAGAGTGCCAAAGAACTACTCTTAAGCACTTTGAAATTAGGAATGAGTGGTCTTACGGACAACCTTTGAGAAGGTAACTAATTCATACTTACAGGTGATTTTACATAAGGTGAGGCTGTAACTAGTGGGCAGTCAGTACAGCAGTAACAAAAATATTAACATTGGCCAGCAGCAGGATCTTACTGATAAAGTAGAAAGCAACTGATCAAATGGAATAGTGTTTGTATATATGATCAGAGGTTCTACAAAAATACTAGATGGCTATAAACTTTTTTTTTTTTTTTCTTTTTAGGGCTGCACCCACGGCATAAAGATGTTCCCAGGCTAGGGGTTGAATGGGGCTATAGCTGCCGGCCTACGCCACAGCCACGGCAACGCCAAATCCAAGCCATGTCTGTGACCTACATCACAGCTCACGGCAACACCAGATCATTAACCTACTGAGCGAGGCCAAGGATCAAACCTGAAACCTCATGGTTCCTAGTCAGATTTGTTTCCACTGAACCATGATGGAAACTCCCCAGATGGCTATAAACTAATTAATTCTAGTCAAGGGTTTATTCAATAACTCACAGATTAAGCATGGTATGGTAGACTGTACTAATTATAAATATTCACTTCCAGGTTATTTATCACATTTTGCTGCAGAAACATTAAAACATTTATTTATGGGGTACAGTTTAGGCCTGTTGGGTGCTATATAATGGAAGACTGGGCAGGGCCCAGTAGATGTATCATCTTATAATGATACATACTGTAGAAAAACTGAAACCATAACCACAGCAATAGTAACATTTTCTTCCATTTCTATCATCTAGCTTGCTTTTCAATCTGAAGGTATACAAAATTCTTAATTAAATTTTTTCATAAATATCAATTGCCTTTAATTCCTCAACTAAAAATGGATTATAGCAAAATCTTTCCTTTGCCTTGAACAAGTGAGACATGTCCTTTCTGGGCAACAAAGTTCAATGATTAATTAAGGAAAGGGGATTTAACCTTCCTTGTCTTAAAATAAGGCTGTATTTTTCTGTGTAGCATATCCCTCGTCGAAGATCAAATTGATTCTTTTTTCCAGACTAAACCAAAAGCAGAAAAGCTTGTGCTTGGTGGCAGCACAAAGACAGGCTCATATTACTCATAGGGTAAATGAACTTCTAAAATGAATGATCTCAGGAGTTCTCATTGTAGCTCAATGGTTAAAAAACCTGACTAGTACCCATGAGGGCATGGGTTTCATCCCTGGCCTTGCTCAGTAAGTTAAGGATCTGGCATTGCCGTGAGCTGTGGTGTAGGTCACAGACGTGGCTTGGATCCAGCGTTGCTGTCGCTGTGGCGTAGGCTGGCAGCTGTAGCTCCAATTCAACCTCTAGCCTGGGAACTTCCATATGCCATGGGTGCAGCCCTAAAAAGACAAAAAAGAAAAAAGAAAAAAAAAAGAAAGAAAACAAAACAACATAAAATGGATGATCTTATGATATATGTCATCCATATTTACTTGAAATAAATAAAATCTCACAACAACAAATTCCAAAAATTGTTCCAATTTCATCACAAGCATGAAGGACATTTCTTGAAAAGAAAAATATTCGCAGTTTCAATATGGCTAGGGATACAAAAGGTCACAATCAGCCACTGAAAGTGATAAAAGAACACTGAATTAGTAAGAGGAAAGATTTCTGGAAAAGGGGAGAAAATTCTAATACAAATTGCTCCCAACAAAATGTCTGTGCTCTTCTACTTTATGAATATTTTTAGAAAGAGAAGAAAAGAACACCCTCTTCTGTTAGAAATCGATCTATTTTGTAATTCTTAAAAGGATCCTTTGCAGAAAATTAGCTTATTGTCTACAATTTTATGTCCTGCTCCTACTTCTTTTCCTCCTCTAAACTGTTCAGCCTTATACAATTTTGTGAGAGATTTGGCATTTTAGGTAGACTGCTCACTGTGGTAAAAAAGAAAAGGCACTGGGATATTTGAGGGATAAACAGAAAAGTGAAATGAAAGAAATGTCTATCTCTGCTTTCCATAGAAAGGAAAGCTACTCTTGGAGCTTAATTCTCTGTTCCTTTAGCCCATTCCATCTCCTTACAGACCCCTATGTAACAAGTAATTTGATGCTGGACACATTTTCTTGGTAGAAAGTTAACTGCTAATCTGAGAAAAGCATCTGTCTAATGAATGACTCATTTTACTGAAGGTTTATTTTAAAATCAACTTATATGTGAAAATATGATTATTCTTATTGATCTACCCTCAAGATTGAGAATTCTTTTGTTCTATTAAACCTCTTAAGATAGAAGAATTTAGCCTGCAATTTTCATCACCATCATAGTGATTTGCATTATTATCACTACTACAGGAACCACTAACTTGGTATAAAATCCTTCTGCTTTACAAAACAGAAAATTCACTATGTCCCAAAGAGAAGGCATTTGAGTAGCTTTAAATCACAGAGAAAAAAAGGAATGAAGACTAGTGAGGCTTTCAATTTAAAATCTTCATGTTTATTTTTAACTTACCATTACAGTAGGGATTGGATGGATTAAAGTTGATTGGAAATTCATGTGAAACCTGTCAAAAGATGAAAGAAAGGCTGATGAGGTCTGAATGACTTTGCTGGGGGCAAAGCTTCACAATGATAATTCCTCTTACCTGCCACTGAGGAGGAATCTGAGCTCCAAAACCAAAAGCTGGAAACATCTTATCACTGAAAAGAAAATGTGAGAAAAGCAAAAGATCACTTTTTTCAACTTTTATCTTTACTTGTAATAAAACTAGTGTGAGCTTATTTTATTTTTTAGGGCTTCATCCATGTCATATGGAAGTTTCCAGGCTAGGGGTCAAATTGGAGCTGCAGCTGCTAGCCTACACCACAGCCACAGCAACAGGGGATCTAAGCCGCAATTGTGACCAATACCACAGCTCCCCACAATGCTGGATCCTTAACCCACTGTGTGGGGCCAGTGATTGAACCCATGTCCTCATGGATACTAGTCGGGTTTGTAACCCACTGAGCCACAACAGCAACTCCCATGAGTTTATTTTTTAAAAAGTTTAAATCTTAGAAAAATATAAAAATAAAACAAAGATTAGCCATAATAACCACCAGAGAGAACTTAGTCATGTGGCAACTCTCATTCAAAATATTTTTATATGCATTGAAGGAGAAAAGTGTCTATATATGTTTATTAAAATGGACTTTACATTAATATTTTATAACATGCTCTTTTCACTTACATGCTATATATCACTTCAGTTAAATAAATGTGTAAATACATCCATAAAGGAGTTCCCAACACAGTTCAGTGGGTTAAGAACCTGACATAGTACCCCTGAAGATGCAGGTTGGATCCCTGGCCTCAATCAATGGGTTAAGGATCTAGTGTTGCCAGGATCATGCTATAGATCGCAGATGCGGCTCAGATCCAGTGTTGCTATGGCTGTAGCATAGGCTAGCAGCTGCAGCTCCGATTCCACATGATACAAATGCAGTCATAAAAAGAAGAAAAAACCATAAAGTTTTAAAAAGCACAAGTTTTTCATTCGTTTACAAAAATACTCATTTGGCAGTAAAACTTGACCTCAACTGACAAGAGATTATTTATAGCCTCTATTTATGCTACTTAACGTGAATATTCATACATTTGGCCACAGAAACATGGTACAAATTTCACACTTATAAAACTCTCACATTTCTTCAACAAAATGTATGAATATTTGGCCCCAACGGTTTAGAGATAATCATGGACCAGAATATATAACATCGTGTGAGTGGCTGCTAAGTTTTCCACGGTATAAATATTCTCCTCTAACTGATAGACACCCAATGTCCTGCTATGTAAAACACTGTAATGAATATACTAATTTTTATACTAGGGATATTCTTTTTTATATTAATTCTTAATGGTTCTTTTAGCATTTAGAACTTATTATATATGTCACAATATTTCCCCAGTTGATAGTCTGTCTTTAACTTTGTTTACAATAGCTTCCCTTTTAGAGTTATTAATGCTAATGAATGTGGACACACAAACATTCTTTCATGATTTTTGCCTTCTCTGCCTTTCTTAAAGACTGTCCTTACTGCAATATTTTAAATGATTTACATATATTTTCTCCTAGGACTTTCAAAGTTTGTTTCTGATATTAAACCTGTAATTCCTTGGAGTAGGCTTCGAAGCAGAAGCTGCTACTCTTCACCAACATCCATTCTTTCCCTCTTTACATATGGATGTGCTGGGCTATGAAGGACCACACTAGCTCCACTCTAGCTTCTCTGGGCTGGCAATGGTCAGGAAGGTTCTGACTGGAGATGTGAGTAGAGTCATTTGTCAGCCACTTCTTAACCACACCCCAAAAAGGAAAACACACCCACTCTCAGTGCCTCTATCCTCTTCCCACTGGCTAGAGAGGATGAAAATCACAGAGGCTGCCTGGGACCCAGGGTGGTAGCAAAGAATGGCAGAACTGCCCTCTCTGTCCTGAACTACTTATCTCTAGACACACAGCATAAGAGACAGAAACCTCTGTTAAACCACTTTGTTCTGGAGTATCCAATTAAGCAATTTTGTCTATAGTCTATGCAGAGTGGCATCCTAACATACACAGGTATGAGGCCAGAGGTCCAAATTCAGGTCCTGTCTAGTTTGACAGCTTTTACAACCCCTTTTCCCTCAAATGCCATCTCTATCATATACTAAATTCACATACACTCTTCTTTTTTTTTTTTTTACTTTTTAGGGCCACACTTGCAGCATATGGAAGTTCCTAGGCTAAAGGTCGAATTGCAGCTGCAGTTGCCAGCCTACACCACAGCCACAGAAACATGGAATCCGAGCCATACTTGTGCCTTAGGCAATGCCAGATCCTTAACCCACTGAGTGACGCCAGGGATTGAACCCACATCCTCACGGACACTATGTTGGGTTCGTAGCCTGCTGAGCCACAACAGGAATTCCCATACTTTTAATTAATATATAATATTGCATACACAATATATTAATATATAATATATATATTAATATATAATATTGCATACACAAAGAATATATATATTCTTGCCTGTTCAGGTTCATTTTACCATCCAGAAAATTTTAAAAATGATTTTGTCAGAGCTCCACTGCAATTCTGATTAAATTGACTAATATAGGGAGGAATGTTATATTTTACATCATTTTGATACTGCTTATCTAGAATCAGGGCATATCTTTCCATTTAAACACGTTTCCTTCTTTATCCCTCAGTATAATTTTGTAATTTTCCCTCACTAAAGATCCTAGACTTCTTACTATATTTCTCATTTTTATTTCACAATTTTGAATTATGATCTTTTATCCACTATAATTTCTTCAACTGATTATTGCTAGTCAGTGAAAAACTATCAATTTTTCATTTATTTTTACATATTTTAAAAGTTTTTGTATTTTTCGTCTTTTTTTTAGGGCCACACCTATAGGATATAGAGGTCCTCAGGCTAGGAGTTGAATTGGAGCTGTAGTCACTAGCCTACACCACAGCCACAGCAACGCCAGATCTGAGTCACACCTTCAACCAGCACCATAGCTCATGGCAACACCAGATCCTTAACTCACTGAGCAAGGCTAGTGATTGAACCTGCATCCCCATGGATGCTAGTCAGATTTGTTTCTGCTGAACCACATGGGAACTCCCAATTTTTAAATTTTTTCTGACCATCCTTCTGAATTTTCACTGCTTTCTAATATTTTTCACTTGATTCTCTTAGGTGTGAATTTATTCCTGATAGGTTTGCTAGAATTTGTGTATGAAATTGTCTTGGCAGGTGCCTTTAAGAGGCTCTTTGACCAGCCACTCCATTCCTTAGAAACTTCCTGGTCTATTCAGGTTCTCTGCCTCCTTCAGAAAACTTGGCAATTGGAGTTCCCGTCCTGGCACAGTGGTTAACGAATCCGACTAGGAACCATGAGGTTGCGGGTTCGGTCCCTGCCCTTGCTCAGTGGGTTAACGATCCGGCATTGCCGTGAGCTGTGATGTAGGTTGCAGACCCGGCTCGGATCCCGAGTTGCTGTGGCTCTGGTGTAAGCTAGTGGCTACAGCTCCGATTCGACCCCTAGCCTGGGAACCTCCGTATGCCGTGGGAGCGGCCCAAAGAAATAGCAAAAAGACAAAAAAAAAAAAAAAAAAAAGAAAACTTGGCAATTTACAGCTTTCTAAAAAGTCATACTTTAATCTAGATTTTCCAGTGTTAATAGCATAAGGTTTTAAAGAACATTAAAATATAATTTGCAAAGTTTTTTTCCCAAAACTTACGCTTATAGTCTCTGTCTCTTTACTAATATTCTACACGCTTTCTCTTTTTCTTGGGCGTCAGTACTGCCAAAGGTTTGCTAAGTTTTATTGTAAAGAATCATCTCTTCAGCAAATGTATTAATTTGGTGGGGTTTTTTTTAATAAATTTTATTGGAGTATAGTTGACTTAGTTGTGTTAGTTTCAGGTGTACAGCAAAGTAAATCAGCTTTACATGTATATATATCCATTCCTTTTCAGATTCTTTTCCCATATAGCTTATTATACAGTATTAAGTAGATTCCCCTGTGCTATACAGTAGGTCATTTATCTATTTTATATATAGTAATGTGCATATATCAGTCCCAAACCCCTAATTTATCCCTCCCCCCCAACCACATTTCCACTTTTTAACCATGAATTTGGTTTCAAAATCTTTGAGGATTACATTCTGTATTTAGAGGAAGTACAGCACAGGGCATGAGAGCACCATCTCTGGAGCCACACAGCCCAGGTTTATTCCTATTTCTGCCAGTCACCAGTTAAGTGACCCTGGACCAGTTACTTTACCCCATATGCCTCGGTTTTCTCATCTGTACAATGAAGATGATAACAGCACCTATCTCACAGCTAAGGAGGATTAAATGAATATCATATGGAAAGTATTTAAAAATTTCCCTAACATATAATTAGCTAACATGTACATGGGATCTTCTACTACTTCTATATTTTTTCTTCCTATTTCTTTCTTTCTTTTTTTTTTTTTTTTCTTGAGAAGCCAGTTCATTTATTTTCAGTTCTTATTTAAAAATAAAAGCACATAAGGCCTGAAATTTTCCTCTATAAAGATAGGAACAAATCTTAGTTTTCTCATTACCATTTCTTTCTTTCTTTCTTTCTTTCTTTCTTTCTTTCTTTTTTTTTTTCTACTTTTTAGGGCCACACCACAGGATATGGAAGTTCCCAGGCTAGAGGTCTGTCAGAGCTTTAGCCCTGGCCACAGCCACAGCAATGCGAGATCTGAACCATGTCTGTGACCTACACCACAGCTCACAGCAACGCCAGATCCTTAACCCACTGAACGAGGCCAGGGATCAAACCTGAAACCTCATGATTCCTAGTTGGATTGGTTTCTGCTGCACCGCAACGGGAACTCTGTCATTACCCTTTATTTCTTTTTTTTTTTTTTTTGTCTTTGTTGTTGTTGTTGCTATTTCTTGGGCTGCTCACGCGGCATATGGAGATTCCCAGGCTAGGGGTTGAATCGGAGCTGTAGCCACCGGCCTACGCCAGAGCCACAGCAACGCGGGATCCGAGCCGTGTCTGCAACCTACACCACAGCTCACGGCAATGCCGGATCGTTAACCCACTGAGCAAGGGCAGGGACCGAACCCGCAACCTCATGGTTCCTAGTCGGATTCCTTAACCGCTGCGCCACCACGGGAACTCCTGTCATTACCCTTTATTTCTAAATAGTCTGTTACTACACTTTGATTTTCTCTTTGATCTAAGAACTACTTAAGAGTTTTTTGTTGTTGTTTTTTAATTTCCATGTGGTAATTTTCTTTTTGTTAATCTTTAGTTTTAACTTCCAGAAGGCAGTCTGAGAAAGTAACCTTGTAAATTTTCAACTTTCATCTGAGTCCCATTACTTTGTCACTACTGTGTTACTTTGAAGTTTTTATATTTCTAGCTATTTTCAAGTGAAAAACTTTGATACTGTTACTAGACATGTCCACTGTTACATTTTCATTTTGGATTATATAACAAAGTATCCTATCAGATAAATTTTTTTTCAGCTGTACCTGTGGCATGGAGAAGTTCCCAGGCTGGGGATAAAACCTGCATCATGGCCATGACCTAAGCCTTGGCAGTGACAATGCTGGGTCCTTAACCCATTGCATCACAAGGAAAATGCTAAAGTAATTTTTAAATTATATTTAATGAGTTTTGCCTTCAATTCTACTAGGCTGATATTGGAACTGCCACCCTTGCTTTAGATTTTTTTCCATTTGCCTGAAAATTTCCTTTCTTTAAATGTCATAACAAATTAATGAAAAGCTCCATCAATGTGTACATTATCATAAAACAATAGGTCAAAACAAGTGAAAATTTATACTGTGCCCTGACAGATCCCAAAAAATCTCTAATGCAGATTTTTTTCATATTGTTTAGTAAACCTTCAACAGGCCCCATTTAAGTTTATTCAAAATTTATCCATTGAGTTCCCCATTGTGGCTCAGTGGTTATAAACCTAACCAGTATCCATGAGAATGCAGGTTCAATTCCTGGCCTCACTCAGTGGGTTAAGGATCTGGCATTGCCTAAACTGTGGTGTAGATTAGAGATGTGGCTCAGATCCTGCACTGCTGTGACTACAGCATAGGTTGGCAGCTGCAGCTCTGATTCAATCCCTAGCCTGGGAACTTCATATGCTGTAGGTGTGGCCCTGAAAAGTGAAAAAGAAAAAAATCTATCCATTGAGAATCTATTGAAAATATTTTATAGCAATTACATCAAGTTATTCTTCAGAACTTGCTGAAAGTCACCATTAAGAAAATAATTAGGGGAGTTCCCACTGTGGTGCAACAGGATCAGTGGTATCTTGGGAGTGCTGTGACACAGGTTTGATCCCCAGCCTGGCACAGTGGGTTGGGGATCTAGCATTTCTGCAGTTGTGACTTAGGTTACAACTGCAGCTGAGATCTCATCCCTGGCCCTGGAAGTCCATGTGCCGAGGGGAGGTCAAAAAAGAGAAAAAAGGGGAAAAAAGGAAAATAATTTGGGAGTTCCTGTTAAGGACCCGACAGTGTCTCTGTGAGGATCTGGGTTCAATCTGTGGCCTCACTCAGTGGGTTAAGAAACTGGTGTTGCCACAAAATGCAGCTCAAATATCATGTTGCTATGGCTGTGGCACAGGTCTCAGCTGCAGCTCTGATTCGACCCCAGGCTTGGGGACTTCTACATGTCACAGGTGAGGCTGCAAAAAGAAAAAAAAAAAAAAAGAAGAAGAAAGAAAATAATTTGACAGTGACTGCCAAGGAAATAGACATGCTAAGAAATATTGTCTGCAAGTGTTCCCAAAACATGTCATCTGGACTTCAACCACACAGATAACATATCCTTAATGAGTAAATTCCAAGGAAACCAGATCAAAGAAACAAAAGCCCTGCCAACTTCAGTCAGCTGTTAAATAAGCAAGCTATAAAGAATACACTATAATTGATCACAGCTAGAAATTACAGGTCAAAGGAACGCTAAACCTGTCACCAAGAGAGAAACAGAAAAGAAAAGCTAAGAGAAATTTTAGAGAGAAAACTACTCCTCTCCACCATCCTTATCCCATTAACTACATCAAAGTACCAGCAGATGGTACAGAAACTGCCCTTTCTGGGCAGTGGAATCATACTCACGCATCATAATCTTGAATGACCAGTCCCACAGACCAGATAGCAGTCAAATACTCATTAACACCATTGGGGCTGATGTAATGAAGGGAGTTGGGAGACCTTGGGTCACCATTGGAGCCGGTGAAGTCCACTCCCACCTGCCAAATAACAATTGCAGCCCTTACTAAAGTGAAGGCAAGAATGCCTCGGCTTGATATCCAGGAAGACAAACACTGAATGCTGAAATACAAATATTCATCCCGGAGCCTACTATTGCCCTTTCCTAACAAATGCCTGAGGCTATAGGTATTTCTATAGACAATTAAACAATTAAAGCCTTAGCATGAAGCAACCTGCTATTCCTATTTTTCCAGATATCTTAAATCATGAAATATTACATCTATGACTTTAGACATAGGGTTTGTTTTCTGTATGTTTGTTTGACTAATTTTTTTATTATTTAAATTACTGCAGGATAATCACTGATTTGTACATATCTGCTTTCTTGCAGGAGGTACAGATCTTATCGACAAGGCCAAAAGCTTTAGCACGGACGTAGACATGCTGTCTGAGGAGACTATATTCAATAGATTGTGTAAATTTCAACACAGTTTGGCAGTGAAGGAAAGAACACTGCAAAATGGAGGGGGGAAAAAGCAACATGTTACTGCCTACTTTGAAAAATTCAGTGTGTTACTCACAGTAAAATTCAGTTGACATCCTCCCATGACATAGTCAAGGAATGTACATTCCACTGTAATCTATAAGCAAATAGTAAATTTAAAATTAAAACTCTCCTACTATACAAGAGAAGCAAAGCACTCTCTTGGCACATTTTTAAGCATTAATAAACCAAATAACACATGATATAATTATGCAGAAACTACCTCTGCATTTGAGTATAAAGCATCCCTGTCCCTACATGTAATGAATCTGTTAAGATTTTACTTAAAGATAATATAGCAATGTTAAGATTACGATATTAATGGGTAGAGATGGAACACACTCATTGCATGTTTTAAGAAGCTAATAAAAGAGTCTAATATATTGAGAGCTTTAATAATAAGCAAGTTTAAAAACAAAAACAAAAACTCCCACTTGTTTGTTATAAGAAATCCCTTGGATTTTTCCCCTTCATAATAATATCTAATCTTGAAATTATGGGAGTTCCCATGTCGCTCAGTGGGTTAAGGAGGCATTTGTCACTGCAGAGGCTCTGGTCACTATTGTGACACAGGTTTGATCCCTGGCCTGGGAACTTCCACATGCTGGAAAAATACCAGTGGTGCCTCATACTTCCTAAGACAATGAAAAACTTTAATATTCTTTATCCTTTTCTAAAAAGTTGTCAAACCAGAACTGGAGTTCCTGCTGCAGCTCAGTGGAAATGAACACAACTAGTATCTGTGAGGATTCAGGTTTGATCCCTGGCCCCATTCAGTGGGTTAAGGATCCTGCATTTCCACAAGCTGTGGTGTAGATCACAGACGCAGCTCAGATCCCACACTGCCGTGGCTGTGGTATAGGCTGGAAGCTGTAGCTCCAATTCAACCCCTAGCCTAGGAACTTTCACATGCTGCACATGCAGTCCTAAAAAACAAACAAAAACAAAGTTGTCAAACCTTGGAAGTAAAGTTACTTTCAAAAGAAAGCTTTCTTGAAGTTCCAGTTGTGGTGCAGTGGAAATGAATCTGACTAGTATCCTTGAGGATGTGGGTTGGATCCCTGGCCTCGCTCGGTGGGCCGGGGATCTGGCGTTGCTACGAGCTGTGGTATAGGTTGACAACTGTAGCTCTGATTCTACCCCTTAGCCTGGGAACATCCACGTGTCACAGGTGCTGCCCTAAAAAGCAAAAATAAATAAAAATTTAAAAAGAAAGATTCCTCTACTACTTCTTACGCCTTCCTTTTCCCTAAAGGTGCCAAGAGTCAGAGTTCCTGTTGTGGTATAGTGGGTTAATGATCTAGCATTGTCTCTGTGATAGTGCAGGTACAACCCCCAGCCCAGTGCACTGGGTTAAAGATTCAGCATCACGTCAGCTGTGGTGTAGGTCATAGCAGCAGATTCAATCCCTGGCCCAAGAACTTCCATATGCCACTGATGTGGCCAAAAAAGAAAAAAAAAAGTGTCCAGATGCTCATGTAATTTTCAACTATTCAAACAAAGTGTTTGATATACACCAAAGTGATAGAACTCAAAATGGGATCTCATTACACTATAAGTGGTCAGGAGTAACTGACCTCACACTGTTTCACGCTGATAATTCCAGAATTCTTATAGCTTTTCTTCTTTTGCTTCTTTTTTTCATTTATGCATTCAAATTCAATCTGTAGGAAGAAAAGACAAAATGTTCATTATTACCAGTGATATTAGAAATGCCAATGTAAATTTAAATGAATGACTTTTTTTTCCTCTTGGAATCAAACAAACTACTGATGTTGGTCTACTGCAAAATATAACTCTGAAACAACTGCATAGTACATTAAACGTGAAATATTTATTGGTGACATTTCCAAAAGGCACTTCTAAAACTGTGTACCTTTTAAAATACTTCCTAAGTATAAATTTTGCCTCCATGGATAATTTTCTTAAAGGTTTTGATCAACAATCTTTTTTTTTTAATAATAAAGGAAATATTATTCCTAGCTGTTACTCAGATAAAAACATGCTGCTTATAAAAGAAAAAAAAAAATCATCAGAAAACAGCAATATATGAAACCCAACTCTATGGTAAAATTTGCAGCAAAGGATATTCTTTCCATTGGGAATGTGTATTAGAAAGAGATCTAATATCTTACATCTTCTCCCCAGTATAGTTCCTTCTCCCAAACAGATGATCTTCCTTTCCACATTCTTTCTACCTATCCATCTGTAAGGTTTGGCTCAATCATCCTCCTCTGTAACATCGACTCCTGTTCTAGTCTTCTCTGATCTCCATCCATATTCTTAAACTTCTACAACCACATACAATTTAGTTACATACTCAATGTTATTCTCAATAGTTTCATTTTATTATTTTTTTTTCCATAGCTAGGGTATAATCACGTCTAAGTTATACCCTAAAATTCTCAGTCTTGCCTAAAAATAAGAGATATTCAATGAATTCTGGATAAGTCACCTCTCTGGTTAACAGAAAACAATTTATATACTTTAGATAGAGTCTTTATTAATTTTCTAAGAAACATTTAAAAAAATTGTTTGAGACAATGATACAAAACAAAGTGATGTTAAAGAAATTCCTTGATGGTTCAGGATCTTGCCAGAGTCTGTCACCCTCATGTATATTAATTATTCAATATTAGAGATGCAGAAATGCCCTCAACATAATTCTTATTGGTGAAAGGTTACATTACTTCACCTCATTTATTCACATTTTTTTTTGTAGGTCCTTTAGTTTATTTATTTATTTATTTATTTTTGCCATTTCTTGGGCCGCTCCCGCAGCATATGGAGGTTCCGAGGCTAGGGGTGGAATCAGAGCTGTAGCCGCCAGCCTACACCAGAGCCACAGCAATGCTGGATCCGAGCCGCATCTGCAACCTACACCACAGCTCACGGCAACGCCGAATCGTTAACCCACTGAGCAAGGGCAGGGATCGAAACTACAACCTCATGGTTCCTAGTCGGATTCGTTAACCACTACACCACGACGGGAACTCCATTTATTCACATTTTTATAGTGTCTACCAGGTGGCAGGCATGGTTCTAAGTGCTTAGAACACAGAGCTGATTAGACATGCCCTGCCTTTGAAAAACAAGAATGGGTAATCCTTGTCACTGCAGCAATATTAAAAGGCTTTTCCTGGAGTTCCTATTGAGGTTCAGCAGGTTAATAACCTGACATAGTGTCCGTCCATGAGGATGCAAGTTCGAGCCCTGGCCTCACTCAGTTGGTTAAGGATCTGGTGTTGCCACAAGCTGCAGCATAGGCTGCAGATGCAGCTCAGAACCAACATTTCTGTGCCTGTGGTGTAGGTGGCAGCTGCAGCTCCAATTTGACCCCTAGATTGGGAACTTCCATATGCCACAAGTGTGGCTGTAAAGGAAAAAAAAAGCTCGTTCTGTCATGGGGAGAAAGATCAAGTTAGCTTGACTTAGGAGTATTTTACATGCCCCGTAAAGTATTATACAGTTAGTTGCTGGCTCACTATCTTCTAAAAGCAGGTCCTTTACTGATTCTGGAAAATAACAAAAAACTGAAACCAGTGAAACAGCAATCCAGATCATTTCTTCTATTTAGTTCTTTTAGGCAGCCTCCTTTAAGTGTTCAAATTTTCACTATTTTTCCATGTTGTTTTAATTCAGACTGTTAACTCGAAGCCAATTCAAGGGAGTTCCCTAGTGGCCTAGCTATTAAGGATTTGGCATTGTCACTGCTGTGGCTCGATTGTGATCTCTGGCCTAGGAATTTCCACATGCAACCATAAGGAACCCGACTAGTATCCATGAGGATGCAGGTTCAATCCCTGGCTTCATTCAGTGGCTTACAGATCTGGCATTGACATGAGCTGTGGTGTAAGTCACAGACATGGCTCAGATCCCACATTGTTGTGGCTGTGGTGTAGGTCAGCAGCTATAGCTCTAATTCAACCCCTAGCTTGGGAACTTTCATGTGCCTTGGGTGCAGCTCTAAAAAGCAAAAACAAACAAACAAACAAAAAAAACAAAGCTGATTCAATATTTGCATTTAGACCTTTAGGTGTGATTGGAAAAGGCTTTTCTACCTCACTGAAGCACTTCTGCTATTTCTAGTACTTGGGGTTTGTGACCAGGGTATAGGGACAGGACTAGAGATCTCTACACAATCTACTGAAAATTCTAGCCACACCATGTTTATTCAAAACTCATTTCTCCAAATTACTTAGATCAAATAGCTAATAAGTTTTATTTATTTACTTAGTAATTAAGTTTTGATCTAAAACTATCAGTATTTTCTTTTTGGGTCACTTCACTGACATGACTTTGTAAAAAAGACCTTCTTACTTAACTGTAATCTCTTACTTCTTAAAACATATGTTTGGATTTTCAAAAGCAAATGCTACCTACATGAGCATTATTCAGGTCTCTAAGCAGGTAGAAAAGAATTCATATTATTCTAAGTAAGCTATAAACAGAATTAACTTATTCAAACTAGACAGGGAAAAAGGGGGAAACAATTGATAAATTTTATTCATAAAACACTCCAGAATGGTTTCTAGACACTTTGCCTTAGAGACAGAAAGTTTCAGAGACACTCTTAGAAATAATTGCTAATAGACTGAATGTACTTAAGGCAGACAAATGATCTTAACCAAATTAGTATCATTAGATGGCAGCTTAATATTATGTAATTTGAAGTAGCATAACTATGCTTTTATCCTTTCCTTGAGCAAGGACAAGTCAGAAAGGAGCACAAGCAGATGATAAAAACCAATTTGTACCATGTCCAAAAGGAGAATAAATGTACACAATTCAAGCCCATGTATGTGTCTAGCAGAGATACTAACTATTGTGACAAATGAAATGCCAGATCTTTAAAATGAAGGATTTTCAATCAAACCATATATACTGTCTGAAGCCAAAAGAAAGCAAATCTCCAAACATAAATGTAAATATGACTCTTACAAAATATATAAGAATTTTGGATCATGTAATTACTAAAAAATAAAATCCACTGATTTCAGAGCATCACATAATAATATAAAGTAAACGATGGAAAACTATTTGTTATGCCAAGGGAAAAAAATGAAGTAATAAATACAGGGCCTAACTATGGGGTATATGCAAATGAGAGTGATGCAACTTACAGGTGAGTTTCTGGAGGCTTCTTTCAGTTTTGTCATGGTGGTTTGAAATGTTCCAATGAGATCATGTGACCCATCATTGTCATAATCATAACACTCTACCTAGAAGTAAGTATAATAAAAATATATACAAGTCAATGTAATTTTGTTAAAATGAACTGGCTGCAATAAATGGGACTTACCAAAAGGTGCGCTTTTAATTAAAATTAGTGAAAATGTTTAATATATGGTTTCTCCTACTTGGAGAAATAGGAACTAACTTTGTAGAGGAACAATACTGAAACACTCTCACAGGCTGAAGAGAAACACAGATAATAGTCAAATTCCACATTAAGCAGTTTCCAGTTCCTGTATGTGTCCTTTACAAGTGCTGATAAGATCAAAATGGAATTAGACCTTTTTTCTCATCCACTTTTTACCTTGTTATTTTACAATGGCTAAATCCCACTATCTGTCTGGAGGAAGAAAGGAAGTCAGTATCCTCAGCAGCTAAAAACTATGTAATTAAATTCTAGATCATTTAGAATTATGGAAAATGTGTACCACAAGCTGCAATCTGGCGTGGCTAGAATTCTATTAAAATTCTGTTATTCCATCTGATATGATGGAATCAGATTTGCAGCATTCTGAGGGTCACAACTCCCACAATAAAAAGGAAAATTCTAGAAAAATAATACTTAATCTTGAGGAAATACACACACTGGGTTATAATTGTTCTATTTCCATGTAAGACAGGGTGAATTCTAGTCTTAGCTATGGCTCTCATTAAATCTCACTATTTCTTGGAGTTCCCGTCGTGGTGCAATGGTTAACAAATCCGACTAGGAACCACGAGGTTGCGAGTTCAATCCCTGGCCTTGCTCAGTGGGTTAAGGATCCGGCATTGCTGTGAGCTGTGGTGTAGGTCACAGACTCGGCTCGGATCCCATGTTGCTGTGGCTCTGGCGTAGGCCGGCAAGCACAGCTCCAATTAGACCCCTAGCCTGGGAACCTCCATATGCCACGGGAGTGGTCCTAGAAAAGGTAAAAAGACACACACACACACACACACACACACACACAAGAAAACTCACTATTTCTTAAAAAGCACACAGAAAATAGCTAAAGGTGTCTGATTTCCACATGGTGTTTTACCAGGATAGTAGATGCAGCTAAAGGGTAAATATTCACAAAAATACCTGAATTTTAATTGTGCTGAGAAAATTAAGATAATGTGAACTCTCAGCAAGCAGAAGTGTTCATTGTGATCATTTAATAAACAATGTTTTTATAGTGCTTTATAATTTCAAAAAAGGTTATTTCTTTTCTGCAAACATTTATTATGGGCATTACACACATTACCTACTGAAGCTTGTCAGGGAGGCAGAAGAATTAAATAGTCTTTAAGGTGACATATCTTGTGTGGTAACCAACAAAGTAAAGCTGTGCTAAGGAAACTCTTGAATCCTTCAAGAGTCTATGATTTAAAATAAGAGCCGGAAGGAGCTCCCTGGTGGCCTAGTGGTTAAGGATTTGGCACTGTTGTTTCTATGGCATAGGTTCAACCCTGGCCCAGAAACTTCCACAAGCCATGGGCATGGCCAAATAAAGAAAAAGAAAGCAAAACAAAAGTCAAAAACTGAAAATCTGCATTATTCTATACCAATATTCTATCTTGCTATAATCCTTCATGAACTTAATCACTGAAGTAAAATGCTCATCATTTATATATGTTCACCTAGCAAGGTGATTTTTTTCTTCTCAATTCTAGTGAATTGGGTGCTTATTATAATAGAAAGTGTTTCATGCCTTACTTATAGAGTTTCGTTATTATTCAGGGAAACTAAAAATCAATCCGTTAATAACAACAAGTAAGGTCTAGAACTGCAATTTTGAGTAACAGTGTTCTGATTTGTCTTTATTTATTTATTTATTGTCTTTTTGCCTTTTCTAGGGCTGCTCCCACAGCATATGGAGGTTCCCAGGCTAGGGGTCCAATTGGAGCTGTAGCTACTGGCCTATGCCAGAGCCACAGCAACGCAGGATCCGAGCCACGTCTGTGACCTACACCACAGCTCACGGCAATGCCAGATCCTTAACCCACTGAGCAAGGCCAGGGATCGAACCCACAACCTCATGGTTCCTAGTCAGATTTGTTAAGCACTGAGCCATGATGGGAACTCCCTTATTTGTTTTTGTTTGGTGTTTTGGTTTGGGTTTATTTATTTATTTTTTTTTTAATTTTTTTTTTTTTTTTTTTTTTGTATTTTTAGGGCCATACCTATGGCATAGGGAAGTTCCCAGGCTAGGGATCGAATTGGAGCTGTAGCTGCCAGCCTATGCCACAGCTGCAGTAAGGCCGGATCTGACCTACACTACAGCTTACGGCAAAGCCAGATCCCCAACCCACTAAGCAAGGCCAAGGATTGAACCTGCATCCATATGGATATTAGTTACATTCATTACTGCTGAGCCACAATGGGAACTTCAAGGGTTCTTATTTGTTTTCAGCACTTCTGTCACCACCCAATTCTGACCAATTAATTCTTGCTTATGTATTTGATGATTCAGTTTTTAAATCAAAAGCCCTTTATCTGACAGAAAAGAAAATTAATGACCTTAATTTTTTCTAGAAGAACTATAATTAAGATAAAGTCAAAAACAATCTTAGGAGTTCCTGTCATGGCTCAGCAGTTAATGAATCCCACCAGGAGCTATGAGGTTGCGGGTTCGATCCCTGGCCTCACTCAGTGTGTTAAGGATCTGGCATTGCCGTGAGCTGTGGTGTAGGTCACAGACATGGCTCAGCTCTGGCATTGCTGTGGCTCTGGCATAGGCTA
This sequence comes from Sus scrofa, assembly GCF_054392235.1. Taxonomy (NCBI): domain Eukaryota; kingdom Metazoa; phylum Chordata; class Mammalia; order Artiodactyla; family Suidae; genus Sus; species Sus scrofa. Next base: position 54,638,287 of record NC_139386.1, read on the forward strand.
GCAGCTGCAGCTCCAATTGGACCCCCAACCTAGGAACCTCCATATGCCATGGATACAGCCCTGGAAAAGACAAAAAGACAAAACAACAACAAAAAAAACCAATTTTAGTACTTTAATAATTTTATTAATAGTTTTTTTTCATTTATAGAAAACAGAAAGCTACATTTTAGATTTGCCTTCAGGAAACTCCAATTTATACCTAAGATAAGATTAAGCTTTGATAAAGCCAAGATTTTAATTAAACAAAGCTATGAAAGAGCTAAAACTGTTCATATTTAGACTGCCTGAAACTTCAGGGAATGTCAAAATATTTTTAAAATGCAATTCCTAATAACTCCCTATAACAAATATATAACAACATATATAAATAAATGATAAAATAAATAAATATATAAGAAAATCTCACCATTGCCTCATTAAAGGCAAATGTTCGATACTAAAGAAAAATATGACATTTATAATATTGGCATACATTCAGGTACAGGGAGAGATAAATAATGTAGTGATTTGTATCATTTAATTTCTATTCTTAAGAATTCAAAAACTAGTGCCACTGGCTGTTTTAAACAACAGTATCAGCAGTTTTGTAAAATTGAAATATATGCATATATACATTTGTGCACATGTATATATGTATGTAGAAGACCGTACACATCACACAATGCTACATTCGCTAAGGCATTCTCAATTTAGGCATGCATGATTATTTCTCTTACTCACATGATCTTATGAAAAAAGTAATACATGCTAGAGTGGCACATTCACACTGCAGCAAAGAAATTACCAATGATTCTGACTCTATTCTCTGCTCTATAACTCTTTACTATGCCTCTAAGCAATTTCCAAACACCAAGAGAATCACAGATGTATGACTTTCTGATATGATATCAAAAAATAGAACTAAAGAAATAAAGACAGTGATGTGTAGCAAACCAAATTGTGAATAGTTGAAACAAAGGGAGAAACTTTTAAGAATGGAAGACATTTATCAGAGAAAACTCAGAAAATCAATTTACTTACTATAATAAAATAGCTCTGTAAGCATGCCACTGTGTGCAAAAAAAGTTTAAAAAACATTGTTTCATTGTTAACATATTACTACAAACAATCAAATAGTTATGGTTTAGGTACTTTTTCCCCAGACGTTTTTGTTTCTCAGATCTTATAAATCTTCAACTTCCTACTTTTAATGTGAAAAGCAAAAGTTCTAGATTTAGAATAATAATAAGTAATTTGTAGAGCTACTTTTCTACTATTTATTTTGTACATAGATTTTCACTGCTATTTGAAATGCCACACAAATCATACTTATACTGACTTTTAAAATTCTCTGCAAATTATGGACAAAATTTTAAGGATTAAGAAATGAAGCACTTTTCAATAATGACGGCATCTGTACTGCGTTTAACAGTTTATAAAACTTTGATTTGCATCAATTTAATCCTTGCTTTTGTTGTAGTTGTTATATAAAGATTATTTTCTCTATTACATAAGTGAAGAAATTAGATAACCTGCCCAAGATCCCATAGCTGGTTAAAGGCCTAAGTCAAGACTTGAACTGTGATTCAACCCTAAGTCCTTTGCTTGTTCCAGGCCATCGGCCTTCCTGCTTTCAACAAACTAATTACCAAAAAAACTACCCAAAATAAATAAACAAAAAACTCACTTCAGTGTGCTGACATCTGAACATAAGAAAAGGCTTTTATTTGGAATCATATTTAAAGAAGTGACTCCAGTAGAAAAGTGCCTTAAAATTACATGTCTATTTTGATAAACAGCTGTAACTGAAAACATGTTTTAAAAAATTCTTAGCTATCGGCTGCTGCTCCCTGTTCCCACTCTGCTTCCCTCTAAAAACTCTAAAACTAAAGACATGTAAATGTTTTAGGGGATTATACTTCACTCTGAAAAATCAGTGATGGAAAACACCACCACTATCCTGCTCTATGCTAAGGGCAGGAGGAAGCTTTGGGCTCTCAGTTAAAGTAACATCTGTTTTTATCTGCAAGGGACACCCGTAAGGCAAAAGTTCCTATTCTCAGGGTGGAATCTTATTAAAAGGAAGGAAGACTTACACTAAATACTTTATTTTAAAAAACGAAGAATGAAATAAAAATCACAAGGTTTAATTAAACATTAGATTCAAAGATCACTCAAAATGTTGCTCCTTCAGACTGAATACTTACCAAAACATTTCTATTCTATTCCTAAATGTAAATAAAATTCAACTTTACATCTTTTACTATCTTTAGATACTACCTTATGAATTAACTTATAAAAGTGTTATGTGTGTAATGTATATATATATATATATATATATATATATATATATATATATATAAATCCAAATTACCTTAATAGTTTTATCCATATCTCCATAGCATAGGGAGTTAAGAGAGATTTTAAAAGGCCTCCAAACAGGATTCAAGTTGTTTTTAATAACCTATAAAAATTAAGATTCATAGAATAGTTAGAAAAACATTCTACTCATTAATGTTTTGTTGTTGCCTTTCCTAGATTCCCACCACACACTCACCACTCATCCCTCACCTCTTTACCCACCCAACTCTGTCAATGAAAACCTAGCTAGGATAATATTATATGAAAAAGGTGAGAGATTGTCTACCCCTAATACCTTGTAAGGAAAGAAAAAAACTGGGAAGTATGGCCATCCATTACAAGGTGCACTTAGAAATTACAGAAGATTATTGACTTTGTTGGAAACCCGTTTTCACTGTAGGACACAAAATTCAAATATGGAATAAGAAAGGTAGAGAAAGAACCTATCCCTATGAGATTTGAATTGGAAAAATAGTTTAAACTCGAATTAAAAATTTGTAAATATGTATATATAATACATATATACACACGAATATGTGTATTTCTTAGTTGTCTCCATTGAAAAGTTCTAAAAGCACAGACATCCCAGTAGCAATGAGAACTCATATCCTGCTGTCTAAATACCACTACCCTCTTAAAGGAATAGGGTTCCATAAAAGAAATAGTTCATTCCAGACTTGGGATACGGTACGTACAAGGTGAACCGACAATGTAATTCCACATAAAATAAGAGACTACTGAAAGACTAAGAGGGTCATGTAGAAGAACCCATGAACCATTTGAGGCAGCACCCCCCAGTCAAATGTGGATTAATCTGAACAGAAAAATCAATGAGAGTAATAGATTATAACTCAATGAATATACTATAATAATCCATGAGTGTATAATGATACTAAAAATAAAAGAAAGATAAAAGAGTATCTACAAATAATGTCAATGGACGAAAGATTTAAAAAAAATACCATTTTCTAACCCTTCTTATAATAACTGATTCAGATATGGATCATCAATGGATACTAAAAAACCACAGGGTGAAGTGGAGAACTGGTTATTCATGCAGTCTCAAAGAATCACGCCACAATCACTTATTAATTACAAAGAGAAAAAAAAAGAGACTTCATTGTGGCAAAATCTTGTGGTCACCAGCCTAACCTAATAGCCCAGATTAGAATCATCAGTATTGAGTATCCTGGCACTGTGGGTTTTCCCTGATGATAGAAAATACACATAAAGTGCTCTTAATGAAAGTGTTTGATCTGGATCTCATTGTGACGAAACAAAAGAATCTAGTATGTTCGACGTACTGGTCTTGATTCATGGCATGAAGGTATAAGGGGGGTAGGAAGAAGAGGACTATATATGGAATATAATAGCCAAATGCAAAATGTGGACTTGGATTGGATCCTGTATTAAACAAAACAAAACATATATTATGGAGTTCCTGTTGTGGATCAGTGGTTAACAAATCCAACAAATCCATGAGGACATGGGTTCGATCCCTGGCCTTGCTCAGTGGGTTAAGGATCCAGCATTGCCGTGAGCTGTAGTGTAGGTCACAGATGTGGCTCAGATCCCGCATTGCTGTGGCTGGTAGCTTAGGCCAGCAGCTACAGCTCCGATTTGACCCTTAGCCTGGGAACCTCCATATGCTGTGGGTGTGGCCCTAAAAAGACCAAGACAAAAAAAAAAAAAAAAAAAAAAAGTCCTTGAAAGAATCAAAGAAAAAACCAAACATATTAGCATAAAAAAACCAAATTCATAAAAATTTGTTTTAAAAAAAAATTATATATGCAAGAAAATTGGATCTGAATAGGAACCACATATTAGAGATGATGTTAGTAAATCAATGTTAATTCTGTCACAGTTGTGTAGAGGAATACTCTTTTTCTTGAAAAATACCAACTGTGGCATTTAAAGGTGAAGAGCCATGATGTCTGCATCCTACATTAGGATAGTTTTGCAAGAGACCATAGACGTATGTGAGAAAGAGAAAGAAGACACGCATGTGTGTAGGTATGACCAGTTGGTGAATCTAGGAGAAGGATACCCTGGTATACATTTGAGTGTACTTCATAGAGTTTTTTAAATTAAGCATAGTATTGTAAATCAGCTATGATAAAAAATTTTTTACACTTGATCTTAGCCAAAAGGCCGAGAAGCAATAAAAAAAATTTTTAAATAAAATAAAATTAAATATAATAGCACTTTCTCATTAAAAGAAAAAACTGAGCATGTTGATCTTGTGTCTCTTGCATTTATACATATCTGAACTGATTGATATTTTTATAAATAATGTTTTAAAAATCTGATTATTACACTTCCAAAAGAAACCTCAATGCTACATTTCAAATTTAAATTATTCACCTCTGTTCGATGAACCATTAACCAATTTCCATCAGATGTTTGCTTGTGGAATTCCAGGTATGGATCTGACTTTCCAAATAAGTCCTACAATAAGAGAAAAAAAAAAAAAGCAAATATTCCCCTAAACCATGTGAAACCATACTTTACACATGTTACATGTCAGCAGTAACTGAAGTCTAATTCCATAGTATGGATATATATGTAGTATATACAGCAGTAACTAAAAACCCCACCACCCTCCTTACAAACTTACAAACCTGCTGAAGTCTACTAGGAGAACTATTAAGGTATTCATGATAAACGCTCAAAATCCTGTGTATCACACAACTTCTCAAAAAACATGTTTGCCTTAAAATACAGTGATCAGTAGGACCCACTATCAATACAACATGCTCTTAGCTTGTTTTCATATTAACAGTGTTCATTGATTCACATAGCACTGAGTAGTTTTATATATGATCCCATACATTACTCATACTAACTCCATGAGAGATAAAGCAAGAAAATAGATTCAGAGGAGTTAAATGACTTTGCCAGGTTCATTCATCTAATTAGTTGATGGATCTGAGTCTTGATTTTATTCACATCTTACCCTTCCATATCTAATTCCCTTTCAGCAATCCCACACATTTCTTTGCATACACAAGTAGATATATGGAATGCCAAGTAGAAGTATTTCAAGTACACAAAATACATCCCATATTTCCTCTGTAGTTAACCACAGCACTCCTGTACAATGCTCAAGTACACTGAATGTTTAAAACTATGCTTATCACCATATTTTTAAAAATACACACACTTAAACAAGGAGATAAAATTCTGGAAGGATGTACAAATCATTCCAAGAGATAAAACTCAAAGAGAATGAGATTAGGGATGATTTTATTTTCTCATTTAAGTTTATCTTCATTTTGAAATTTCCATATTCCTTAGAATATATTACTTATCATTTGTGAAATTGAAAGAGCATCTGTTAATCCCACAGTAATATATACATATATGTTCCTAAACTGAAAATTTTTTCAGTCCTGAATTTATCTTAGTATTAAATTAAGAACTCAGATAATAATTTTTACAAAAGAACTAAGAATATTATTTCCCTCCTCATCAGTTTAATGTTGAGAAAGTAACACATTAACTATAATCAAAAATATAAACACAAAGACCATGCAGAACTTTTAAAACTTAATCTTATCTCTAAGAAAATCTTGTTATGTAATAAGCTCCTCTATGCCCCAACTTATAAAACTAAGAACAACATTATACACAGAGAAGTTAACTTTCCAAAAACACATTAACATGCCCTGCTCACTTATCTTGGAACTAATCTTTTGAGAAAGGTGAAATATCATTATTACCATTTTGAAGGTCAGAAAACAGACCTCGTTGAAAGTTCATTAATCTGTCAGTAGTAGAACTAAAATAAGAATTAAGAGTCCCTGACTCTGACCACTAGGATATGATAAATTTAAAAAGCCATGGTGCAGTGGGTTAAAAATCCAACTGAAGCAGCTCAGGTCCCTGAGGAGGGGCAGGTTCCCTCCCTGGCCCAGCACGGTGGGTTAAAAGGATCCAGCATCACCGCAGCTACAGCATAGGTCAGAGCTGTAGCTCAGATTCAGTCCTTGGCCTAGGAACTTCCATATGCTGCAGGGGCAGCCACAAATTAAAAAAAAAGAAATAGTAGAGGAGGAGATGCATAATATATTACGCTATACTTACTCAAAGGCTGGGGCCGGGGAATATAAATGTAAATACACACATCCACACACACATATCTATCTATATAGATATACGCATGTACATCTATCCATTTGTATGTCTACACACACACACAGACATACATATAAAAACACACATGTATATGCACACACACAAAAAAATCTAAGGGTTTTTTTTAAAACTGAGTCACAAATAGTGAAAATTTTTTTTGAGGACTCATAAACCAATTCCCAACAAAATGTAGAAAGGCTCCTTTTAATCTGCCAAGCTGGGGCAGAAATTAGGTAAAATAAACCTAGAACATTAGTCATGCTGCAGAGCAAGGAAGCAATCTGAAGACCTCTGGGGTTACCTCAAATGGCCTCAGGAACAAGCTTAAAGAGGTTCCCTCCCATAGGCCAAAGTTGGGATACTTTGAACATCCATAGGAATTAATCGATAGCATTCACAGCAATAACCAAAAAAAAAAAAAAAAAATTGTTCCCATTTAGAGGAATTTATTTATGAAAAACAAAAATACAAAAAAAATCAAACATTTTACCTTGACTTTTCTGGACAAACTCTGTATCAGAATAAATAAATACCTAACATGAAGAATACTTCGCTCTGTAGTAGTTTCACTAATAAGTGAAGAAGCAATGATAACATGAGAATATCACTATTTTACAGACCCTTAATAAAATATGTAGGTGGCTATCATCAATGGCCACTAATATCCCAAAAAGACGGAATTCAACAATATAAGCTCCCTGATGGAATTAGTGCCATCACCTACAAAACTGTTATATCAATTCAGTACCTTCAGATCATACCTCTGGATTCAATTCCAGCTAACAGAAACAATGAAACAAAGGTGGAGAGAGGAATATGTTAAATGACACTACAATCATTATACAGAGTGCAGAAACTTCTATAGGACAAATGAGTCAGTTTCTTTATTGAAAAAATTTCGTGGGCAGATGGCTGGATGGCTGGATGGACAGATGGACAGAAGGGAGAGGGAGTGAAAGAGGGAACAAGAGAGGGAGGGAAGTAAAAAAGAAGTAAAAGGAAAGGGAGAACTTATGGATTTTTAAAAATGAAAAGATATTAATCAATTACATTTTTAAAGCATCTTTAGAGGTACATCAAAATATTTACAGATGAAATTATTTGATGTCTGGGAGGAGAGAAAGTAGATAGGCATAGAGATGAGATAAAATAGGTCATGAGTTAAAAATTGTTGAAGATAGGTGAAGGGAAGACTGAATTTTTAAAATCACTATTTCTGTATGTGCTTAAATTTTTCAAAAAAGAAAAAGATATGGGCTACTAGTCTAAGATATTTGCAAACTGAATTATACAGTATGTGCAAATGCTAAAGATACTGATTAGATTACAGAATTACAAAACAAAATCACTCAAAGAATCATTCCAACCCATATATACACATGGGCCACAAGTGCAGCATGGACGTTCCCAGGCAAGGGTCAAATCAGAGCTACAGCTGCCGACCTACACTGCAGCCACAGCAATACCAGATCTTGCTACGTCTGCAGTTTACATCACAGCCTGTGGCAGTAATAGATCCTTAACCTACTGAGCAGGGCCAGGAATCAAACCTGCATCTTCATGGGTTCATTTCTGGTGAAATTCCCATGCGATATATTAAATTGTTTTATTATTATGTACTGGTACTCACCCTTCAAAAAACTGACTTTTGAGTGAGGAAAATATGTAACTGATAAAGCATGGAATTTTTTGCTTTTTTCCTTAAAATAATCCAACTATACTCTAAAATATCTCTTACAATAACATTAATGATTGTATTAATTCCTCTTTTAAGCTGTACAAACACTGGGATTACAAATAACAGAAAGAGATGAAAAATGGCTTCTGCTTAAACACACACAAACACACAGCAGAATTTGGAAGTAACTCACATTCCAAGTGATACTTAGATGATAGAGTTCATAATAATTGCATCATTATTTTCCTCAAAAGGAATCAATGTGAGGCTCAACTAAATATCCTTGTAGAAATCCATATCACCTACCTACCTTATTATCCAGTTTTCTTGCTTCCATCTCAAACAAGACGACTCTGTTATCCTTTATTTCTTCAGCTGAAATCTATGAGTAGACAAGTAAGTGAACGAAAGTGTTTTGGAAATTCTGATACACTCAGGAAGTACTGATTTATTCTATTATCTAGTGGTATATAAAGTCTATACTAATATAAATGAATTCTAAAATGTTAAATAACAAAATGGGTACCATTAAGAAAGATTTGGAACATGATGGAGAATAATGTGAGAAAAGAATGTATATATATGTATGACTGTGTCACTTTGCTATACAGCAGAAATTGACAGAACAATGTATATCAACTATAATTGAAAAAATAAAAACCTAAAAAATGATTCACCGTTATTTCTTTTATGCATGTGAAACAACTATTTTCTCAAAATATGCCTAATCTGCATTATAAAATTTCCTTTTTAATTGCTGTTGCCCAAACTGAATCTTCCCTATTCCAGTGGAAAACCAAAGCCCTGGTACACTGCACAACAGTCACAAGGGCTCTCCAAACATTGAGAAGTATGAGTAAACCATGCCTAGAGAACACTATAAATTCACATATCAGGTCAGTATTTTTCAGCCAAGGTAACTGAAAGACTTACTCCACTTAAAAACAAATTCCAGGCTATCATGGTTCCAGAAGCAATAATGATAACTATTGATAACGTTCTCTGTACCACACACAGAAGTCAATAACCTCAACAGACTGAACATTCTTAGGCCTCAGGAATTTAAACTATTGCAAAACAGCAGCCCAGAGAAATGTGTTTGATAATTATAACAATCCCCAAACATGGCTTTCTCAGGAAGCCAGCTTTCCATTCTCAGGCAGAGCTAAAGTTAGATAACTTCTTCAGGTAGTGATTCCCTGGACAGAAACTCTAGAAGATAAGATATTTAAAAGCATGCCATTATATACTTTGAAATCTAAAACAGGATAATGCATATATTCCTTTGCTTAGGGCCAGTAATTAGCATGGAATGTCTAGGTGGGAGGCAGGACAGCAGAGTGCAAGCACTAGATAGATAGGTAGATAGATAGATGGATAGATAGATAGATAGATAGATAGATAGATAGATAGATAGATAGATAGATAGATAGATAAAAATAGTTAAGGGCTGAGAGGTTCAATGACCATGTCATAATACAAAATCATTCTGGAATAAAATCCATTGTGAATAATTTCTGTCATGTTGAGAGGACCATGTTTGCTTTGCAGAGAACCACACTGATCCCTTCAGATTATTACGTAGTTTCTTTCTGACTTGGCAATTTACACTTCTATGGAGGAGAGGCAAGTATCACCAAGGGGCACCGGACTCATGGGCAACTTAAAAAACTGAAAGAAAGGAGTTCCTCACTGCATTTTTCTTTCTTTCTGGCACACAGTTCCCATTTGTGATCACTATAAGGAAAGGGTGGATGAGGGCAACATTTGGGATCAAAAGATAGGGCTTGGCTGTAGAATATTTGGCTGAAATATACAGTTTCAGCATGTCCTATTATGCTAGATCTGTGCGGGCAAAGACGAGTATCTTGTTGTTACCGTAATGCTTCCTTTTCCTGCAGGTCTGCCGTTTTTAAGCACTAGTGGTCGAGTCAGCTTCTTACTGGAAACAATCTGTTAAAATTGGAAAGTGATGCAAAGAGTTATTTCACTTCAACATATGAATGTCTAAACCTAATGGTTTCAAAAAAGGGATGAGTATAAAAGTTCACTTAAAGTCTTTAGAAATGGAAACATGAAGTCCATTCCTTAAAGATTTAGAGATTATAAAATTCATCTGCGCATTTAAAACCCACACTGGAAAAGATTTCCAAGGAGCCAATCCTGGCAGATACAATGTCCCCACCCACTAGTGTCTTTATCAACTACTTAGAAGTTTCATTTTTTTTCTTTGTAATGAAAAAAGAGAGCTAGACTTTCATCACATATATGAATCACTGAGCTGAAACCCCGGTAGGTAAAAGGTGGGCCTCAGGATATTCAATAAACAGAATTCAATTTTTCAACTGATACATAACTTCAAAATATTAATTCCCACAAAATATATTTTTATTAAAATAATATAGTAGACCTAGGTATTCTCAGATATAGTTCTCAAATTTATTATAATTTTAAATATATTGTGATTTTTTCCAAAAAAAAAATACTTCTCTAATTTTCTCTTTGATATTATTTATCAAAGTTTGAGAAAACTGACCAGCTCTGTTGTCCTTGAGACATAGGAAAATACTACGATCTCCAAAAAATTCAACACTAAAAAAACAAAAAATGGGGAGTTCCCATTGTGGCTCAGCAGGTTAAGAACCTGACATAGTGTCCATGAGGATGCAGATTAGATCCCTGGCCTCACTCAGTGGATTAAGGATCCAGCACTTGCCACAAGCTGCAGCGTAGGTCACAGATGCAGCTCAGATCCAGTGTTGCCGTGGCTGTGGTACAGGCCTGCAGCTGTGGCTCTGATTTGACCCTGGCCCAGGAACTTCCACATGCTGTAGATGCGACTGTAAAAAGAAAAACAAACAAACAAACATTCATGGAGTTCGTGTGGCTCATCAGGTTAAGTATTCAGCATTGTCCCTACAGTAACTCAGGTCACTGCTGTGGCAGATTCGATCCCTGGCCCAGGAACTTCTGCATGCCAAAGGTGCAGCCAAAAAAACAAAAATAAAACAAAACCAAAAAACAGACTCATAAAAGGCAAGCCTGAGGAATAAATGTCACCCACTGAAAAAAAATGACCCCTCCATCCTAAAGCCTTCCCCATCCTATTACAAATGGCCATCTCCTTAGCAGTCAAACTCTAAGCTAGGAGCACAATGTTGAGTCCAAAGACACACCCCAGCTCTGACCAAACCTGTCATATACTGGAAAGACAACTAAGCAACTACAATAAAATGGTGAGTCTTAAGGTTGAAGCGATAGACCAAGTGAGCACAGGGGGTGATCTAAACTACTCTAGGACATCAGAGAAGGGTTGGTTTATTCCTAAGGTGAGAGGAAGAGCAAGCCAGGTAATGGAATGGTGCTGTAGCATCAGGAGTTCAGAGGCACTAAGCATGCTATTTAAAACATCAGAGAGGTTGCTTTTACTTTGGTAGCATTTATGACTTAAACCAAAGAACAACATTGTACTGAAATCTGTAAACCTTAGACAAGCAGCTAGAGTAATGGTATTATCTACTGAACTGTCAAATGAAACACCCTTAACTTGAAAGAATTAATAGGCTTTGCCAAAACACTGGTCCTTCAACACCCCCTGTGACAAATAGGATCAAGGCAAACATACTAACTTATGCATTCAAGTCTTAAAATGATCATATTCATTTTAACTTAAATGATTAAACTAATTAGCACTTATCAAAAACACCCAATTCTTTGGTTCTAATTTAGACAAAACATTTATGCTATTTATACTCACTTGTCCAAGGGTACATTCAAATTCTCCCAAGAAGTCATCATCGCTCAGCTCAATAGTTTTGTTGTCGATGTCATAAATTCCAAATTTCAATTTCTGAACCACTTCAAAGTAGTAATCAATAATAAATGTCTTGGAAAATTTGGGATTCAGGCAATTCTTAATCCTTTCAGTGCGCTCAACCTATACCCACCCCCCAAAATAAAGTTTCTTCAGATCAAAGGTGCACTTAGATTTTAACAACTTTATTTACTATATGTAACAAAATACAGGCATGAGAGCCAAAGAAGTTTCTATATATGTATGAAAAATTCCATAATCAAGGACAAACATGTCCAAAAAAACTGCATTAAGAGATGAGATGGTTATTTTTCATATTTTTAATAAAATCTCTATTGTCAATAGAGCAATGCAGACTACTTTTTACCTACAAGTATTTAATATTACCTCATACCACTGCTGACCACTTGTATTCAAAAATAGCACACATAAAGGGTCTGACTTTGACCCTACATCTTTATCCAAAAGATTGTCACAAGAAATATTCAGCTCCACCTTCGTGACACACTGGGCAGCCATCTCGAGCTGTGAGAAAAAGCAAGGAAATGAGAAAGTCAATGAAATAGTGCCTTTAGAAAGAACATGGATTCCTAATAAAATATGAAATAGCCGAATTCTTTTTTTTTTTTTTTTTTTTGTCTTTTATCTTTTTAGGGCTGCACCAGCAGCATATGGAGGTTCCCAGGCTAGGGGTCTAATTAGAGCTACAGCTGCTGGCCTACACCACAGCAACACAGGATCCAAGCTGCCTCTTCGACCTACACCACAGCTCACATAAACGCCAGAGACTTAATCCACTGAGCGAGGCCAGGGATCGAACCCGAAACCTCTTGGTTCTTAGTGGGATTCATTTCCACTGTGCCAAGATGGGAACTCCCGAAATAGCTGAATTCTTAAGACAAATCATCAGAGTAGGATAACAGCACGAACTCGCTAGAATATATTGCCTCCTGGTGATTCAGATGTCTTATTAGCCCATCGCAGTAACATTGCTTCAGGCAGATGCTCTTGCTGGGATAAAAATCCATTTACTGTGTGACAATAAAATGCAGCTTTGAAGATGGCAAATGAGACATATCAATCTTTTTTTCACTTCATTATAAATCTTACCATTCAGAAAAAGTCCCAAGTATAATCTTGAACCTTCACTGAAAGGTAAACATAACATTCTGCTACAAAACAAAACAAATTAAACATCAGCCTTAATTTTATTTTTGTGTATTTTACAAGATATGGAGTGAGGTATCTATATATTTCAAGGAATTCTGGCTAAGACCCAAACCTGTGGAATAAAAGACTTCAAATTCCCCTCCTCTCCTCACCCCCATCCCCACATATTCTCCAGCAATAGTTCTCTATCTTGGCTGCTTACTGGAAACACTTGGGAAGCTTTCAAAGCCATTGATGCTGGTGTCCCACACAGAGAGATTTGATCTAATTGATTTAAGGTACAACCTGGGCATTGCCTCCTTGGACGATTTCCAGTAGAAACAAGGCTGACAAACCCACTGTTCTACAAAGAGCATCCAGCAAATAGGCACGACCTGTCTTTCCTCCAGACTTGCTAAGAAATACCAGAGTTAGCCTAACTCTCACACAACTGTCCTTGCTCCAACCTCCAATCTGTAAATGAAGAGGACTGGGGAACAGGGTGGAATGGTTGGGGGCTGGCCTTGAGAAGTGATGCAGTGTAGAGGGTGAGCTGTTTTCCTCCCTGAACCCAGGGAAAGAAAGGACCTGCAAGAGAAGAGGAAACAGGTATTTCATTCCCCAGCTGAGAGTCCACTTAGCCAGCTGTTCAATGCAAAGTGGAGGAGTTCCTGCCATGGTGCAGTGGGTTAATGATCCAGCTTGTCTCTGTGGAGTTGCCAGTTGAATCCCCAGCCCAGCATAGTGCGTTAAGGATCCAGCATTGCTGCAGCTGTGGCATAGGTTGCGGCTACAGCTCACATTCCTGGCCTGGGAACTTCCATTTGCCTCAGGTGTGGCCAAAAAGAATATAAATTTAAAAACTAAATAAAGTAGAGGTTGCAGATTCTGGAGATAGAAAGCTACCTCTTCCCCTAGAGCTGCAGGCAACATCCTTAGAATGGGGAGTAGCTGGTGCCCCTTGCCTTCCACTTGGAGATTTAGCTGAAATTCTGCGACTACAGTAACAAACTCCCTCATCTCTGTGCTGTTCAAAATGTGTGATCAGGTGGTCTGAAATAATAAGGATTACTATTACAAGAGCCCATTGGCAATGTCAAAAAACAACTCATTTTGTTCTCTGGTGGCTCAGTGGGTTAAGGACCCAGCATGGTCACCGCTGTAGCTCTGATCACTGCTATCACATGGTTTGATCCCTGGCCCTGGAACTTCCACATGCCATAGGTTCAGCCAAACAAAAACAACTCCTTTCATAGAAACTACTTAATTACCCTAATGGACCCTCTAAAAACAGTAGCATTCCTTGGAGTTCTCATTGTGGCTCAGTGGGTTAAGAACCAGACTAGTATCCATGGGGATGTGGATTTGATCCTTGGCCTCACTCAGTGGGTTAAGGATCCAGCGTTGCCATGAGCTGTGATGTAGGTCACAGACTCGGCCTGGATCCCACGTTGCCGTTGCTGTGCCATAGGCTGGCAGCTGCAGCTCCAATTTGACTCCTGTAGGTGTGGCTGTGAAAAGAAAAAAAGGAAGGAAGGAAGGAGGAAGGGAAGGAAGGAAGGAGGGAGGGAAGGAAAGGACCAAAAGAAAACAGTAGCAATTCTCAATGTGTGTCCAAAAGTAATACTAGCATTTAAGATTCCTAAATTAAACTGAGAATAATGAGGTTTCATATTCTTAGTAGGCAGAAATTCCTTTTAAAAGCCATGCTATATGTGTGTTCCTTCACCTGAGAATTGTTCACTAATAAGCAACAAAATTCACAAATCCCCAAATTGCTTCCTAAGTCCCCTATGCAGGGATGTTGTGGTAAAATACATAGTACTGAAAGCATGTACCAAAGATAACCAAGGTCAAGGAGAAATCAATAAAGCAGACAGAGGAGAACTAACAATATTAACAGTGCTGTGAGACTGACACGGCCCAGTCTTTGAAGAATCCCAATTAAACAGGTGAAGGGGGAGCCAGCACAGGGACAGGAAAGAATAAGTGAAGGTAGAATTTGTGTCAGGGAGAACCAAGCTGGACAGGAAGAAGGGTGAGTTTAGTGTCATGAGAGCCAGGCTCAGGGGCTCAGTAAGTGGGTAACAAGGTGCTACTGCAAGCTCTCAAATTGGCCATAACAGGATGAAATGGATTGTTTTAAAATGTCACTAGCGGAGTTCCCGTCGTGGCGCAGTGGTTAACAAATCTGACTAGGAACCATGAGGTTGCGGGTTTGGTCCCTGCCCTTGCTCAGTGGGTTAACGATCCCGCATTGCCGTGAGCTGTGGTGTAGGTTGCAGACACGCCTCGAATCCCGCGTTGCTGTGGCTCTGGTGTACGCTGGTGGCTACAGCTCCGATTCAACCCCTAGCCTGGGAACCTCCATATGCGGCGAGAGCGGCCCAAAGAAATAGCAAAAAGACAAAAAATAAAAATAAAAAATGTTACTAGCATCAAGCCTCTTGTAATGTTATCTAATTTTATTTTGAGATTTAGAACATGATATCTCTAACATGATTATAAATAAGGTCCCTTCATCAAGTAATATACAAAATACAGAATTCACCAAAAGAGCATGTCTTCATATCAAATTCAATTCAGAAGATTAGCTATTTATTTTCTGAAATATATACAATATTAGACAGCATTTGCAATAACAGTGTGAATGCAATCACCATTCCTTTCACTTGGATTTATAAAAAAAGAAAAAGTGCTAAAGATATGAGGCAAGAATAAACTGGTAGAAAAGGGGAGATACCACAAAACACAGATGCACAGATACAATGGTCCAGGGACTTTGAATTAATGCACATCCAGAATGTGGCAAATTGACACTGAGGCCTCACCTTCAATCTCTTCTCCTTAGATTTTCCATGCCTAACTCTCCCCTTCTCTGCCTCTGAATAGCACCTCTTCCTCCTTCCATCCAAGAAATTGTGAGCATCTCTTCAGGCTCTGTCGCCTCCTAATCTTTGTCTACCTTTAATTCTTCCTTGACCCCTCTCAAGGCTTCAGGCATCCACTTGGCATACGGTACTCCCCAAAACTACATCCTTCACTCATGTCCCTATGCACAATTACTTTCCCTATTTTATATCTACTGAGTTCAGCTCCAACACCTCCTCCCTTGACTGCCCCTTCCTCTTCACTGCCCCATGGCACAGGCTCTGGAATCAGACTGCTGAGTTCTCATCCGGATCCCACTGCTGACTTTGTGTGACCTTAGGCAGGAACGTTAAATACTCTGTTTCCTCTTGGTTTCCTCATCTACAAAATGAAAATAATAACTGTCCCTATTTCATAGGGATGTTGTAAGGAGTAAATAAACATATGTAAATGGTATCTAGAACACAGTACAAGTTTATTATTATTACTACTATCATTATTATTATTATTACTTTTTAGGACTACCTGCCTCCAGGGTCGGACCTCTCCTACCTAGCCCACGTTTCATATTTCTTACTATCCCATTCTATGTTTCCTTGGTTATTTCAACACACATCAAGTCCCTTGTTTGAATTGCTGCTGCATTAATAGTAACAAAACCAGATTTGGAGTAATGCATACCTGGGCTGAATCCTGTGTCTGGCACTAGCCGTGTGACCTCATATAAGCTACTTTCCGAACCAAGGTTTCCTCATCAATAAAAATGGAGACAACACAAGTGACCCTGCAAATCTGGCACGTGCCAGGCATCTTGCTTTTCATGTCTGACACAGAATCTATGGAATAAATGCTGGCTGTTTAATTTTTTTCTTTTGCATAAGATAGTTTAGAGTCTCATAAGCTGCATGGATAATGCAGTACCCTGTAGAGGGACTTAGAATGAGGAAGGACCTCTAAGGCTCTCACAAAATAACATACAAAGAATTCTCTAGTAGCAACTAGAAAGCCTTCAAATTTCCAAGGGTGGGGAGAACTCAACAGAGAATGCAGGTAAAGAAGTCAGCCTCATAGCAAAGACACATGAGAAAAGCATTACTTTTTTGTTTGTTTTAAATAATGGCTGGGAGAGTTCCTGTCATGGCTCAGGGGTAATGAAACTGACTAGGATCCATGAGGACATGGGTTGATCTTTGGCCTTGCTCAGTGGGTTAAGGATCCAGCATTGCTGAGAGCTGTGGTATAGGTCACAGATGTGACTCGGATCCAGCGTTGCTGTGGCTGTGGTGTAGGCTGGCAGCTACAGCTCCGATTCGCCCCCTCGCATGGGAACTTCCATATGCCATGGGTGCCGCCCGAAAGAGACAAAAAAAAAAAAAAATTTAATAATTATAATAATGGCCACACCTGCAGCATATGGAAGTTCCCCGGCCAGGGACTGAATCCCAGCCACTGCTGCAACCTGCACTGCAGCTGTGGCAATGCCAGATCCTCTGGCTATCGAACCCATGCCTCTGCAGTTAGCTGAGATGTTCCAGTTGGATTCTTAACCCACTGTACCACAGTGGGAACTCCAGAGAGCATTACCTTTTTCTTCCCTTAACAATGTTCACCCAAGAGCTACAGAAACAATATGCCAGGCACACCTGATTATTGAGTAAATTGCTGACAATTACATTACTGCACTGCAGCCAGAACATAAATTTCCTCTATTAGCACATTACCCCACCCCTAAAAATGACTCTAATTGCAGCATCATTTTTATCTAAGAAAACCATTATGACTGAATGGCAAATCAAAGAAATTACATACTCTCAGGTCTGAAACGTTTTTTGTTTGTTTGTTGCTTGACATATGGAAGTTCCCAGGGTAAGGGTCCAGTCGGAGCTGCAGCTGCTGGCCTATGCCACAGACACAGCAACTCAGGATCCAAGCGAAGTCTGTGACCTACACCACAGCTCACAGCAATACTGGATCCTTAACCCACTGAGTGATGCCAGCGATCAAACCTGCATCCTCATGGATACTAGTCAGGTTCATAACCCACTAAGCCACAAGAACTCCCTGAAACCTTCTTAACAGCCACATTGATGAAGATGTTCTTTTCATTTGCTTTCTAAGTAATTATCCAGCACAGGATATATAATTTTTTAAACAGCAATGAGTATTCTTTTATGATAAAAGAAAATAAATGTTTTGTACCACCTAGTATGGAAAATAAGAGATTTGGCTGGGGTGAGTGGCCAGGCAGGGGAATGCACGTGCAACTAAAGAGTGATTCTGTGTATTTCACTCCCCAAAGAACAGGATGATAGAGAGAAAAGGCTGAAATAACCCCTAGGATTAGACAACAGCTCTCTACTGTGCAGAATACTTACTGGAGAATCATTGGTTTCTAAGCACAAATGACCTCTAGCAATACTAAGCAGGTCAACCACTCTCCCAGTCACCCTACTTTTCCTGGATCAACATTACATAACACAGATAATTCAAAGGAACTGAAAATTAAGAGCTAATATTTGAAATGGAGCCTGATGTGTGAAATTTAAGGCATATGGTTGGTTATTCCCATGCCTTAGCTCAAAATCTTCAAGTCTTGTCTGCTTCCTCTCTTCCCATCCTCCCTTAGACCCACTCCTTATATCTATTCAGTATAGCATATTCTGCCCACTACAACCTTAAAATTCTCCACTGTGGGGGTGCAGAACCTTCTCTATACATCACAGTCACAACTACTTCAGATGGTCCATTGCTCTCACCTGCCTCCTGTAATAATCTCCTAATGGGTATTCCCATTGCCATCTTCCTTCAGTTTACATCATGACTTTATCACTTCTGATTTAAAAAAAAAAAATCATACTTAGCTGCCCAAGGTGCACCCTGGTCCAATCAACTACACTTAGAATTCATGGCTCTGTCTACATCTGCCCCAGGGTGCCCAAACAGCTACCTCTGACAACCGTAGGTTAGAAGCACACTCAGCATATATTAGACACACTGTGAATGGTAGTAATTACTGTTTAATTAATATTTTAACTGATTATCTCAGAATTGATGGCTTATTATTAAAAAGTAAGACACAAAGCACCTTTTTTTATCCTTATTTATGAAGAGCTTCCTGGAATAATAATAAAAGAATCTTTTTATACCTAAAAGGAATTTTCCAAAGTAGTCAGCCTGACTATAGATAAGTGCTAATTTTCCTAAATCCTCTAATTTATTTCTGAGTTACTTACTGCATAGTCACTTCATGGGGACCAGTTTCCAGTGACAATGATTCATTATTTGCTCTAAAACAACTGGGTGGGAAACTTCAGTCTTTAGCTACAAAATGAAAAGATTGGCAATATTAAAAAGATCTCAAAGGTTCATCCTGGTTCTAATATCATGACTCACTAACTTCTATCCATAGAGTATCTTTCATGACCTCCACTGAAAGCAAGCTGGGGTTACCTTGGGGCAGCTGGAATGTGGCCCAGTAACATCAGCAGGACACACCTACACAGTATTTCTCAAATCGTGTGACTCAGAACCATGATAGGCATTCCTCTCCAAAAAGTGGGAAAAGGGTAATATGGCAGTACATCCAAGAGCTGCTATACTACTTGGAAGCCCCAACTCAAACCAATAGGTGTATATATTAAGAGGTTACTGTATACCCTCTACTATGCTAAAGGGGACTGTAGGGGGGAAGCATGATACAACAGTAGAAGACCTTGGAGCTCATTATAAGTGTAGCAGATGATCCAAATGTTCAACACCAAATATCTTCTAAGCATTCTAAATGCAGGGGGGGGGGATGCCAAAAGAAAGGAAAAGAAAAAAGAAAAATACCTAGCCATCTGTGTATACATAGAAATAATATGTGACAATATAAAACTGCGTGGTGATAGAGAGCAAGGAAATGACTCAGAGGTTTTTAATCCTCAGAAAGTGAGCATTAAACCCATATTCCACAATAAAAGGATTTGTACTTAAGTTGTTACTGGCTACTGGATTTTCCCCCCCTTAAATTTAAGGTAGAGGGTGGGGGAGGGGAGAAATGGAAGAAAGGGGGAAAGGAAAGATAGTTAATAATTCCATATACCTGAATAATTTGGATAATCTGGAGAATCTGGATAAAATTTTTTTTTTAATTTTCAAAGTGTTTCCAAATAATATATTAATACTGTTCTTTACAAAAAACAAAAACCACAAACAAACAAAAAACAAAAAGCCCTAGTAAATTAGCCAGGACAAAGATTACTACTATATAGTAAGCAGTCAATATGTCAGAGGCTGTACTATAATAGTAAGCATAGAAATATCTGGATTGCCCCAGAATATGTTGATGATTTTCAGCACATTGTTAATTTTCAAAACAACAATGCATAGTGTCTATTTTTTAAAAAATGAATTTTTCCAAAAAGGTTAAATTACTTACCCAAGAGAAACAAGCTAATAAAGAGGCAAGGCCAGGGCAAGAACCCGGATTTTTTTGCCCTCATGCCAGAATGCCCTAAGGCCTCTAATTAATCTTTACTTCATATAACAGCAATATTCTCTAATTAATTTCCTTATGACTTTTAGTTAGCATCAAATATAATATTCAGATTTACACAACTTAATGAATAGGATCTTAAAAATTACAAGATTAGAAGTTCCCTGGTGGCACAGCAGGTTAAAAATCCCGCATTGTCACTGCTGTGGAGCAGGCTCAATTTTGGCCCCAGAACTTCCACATGCTGCAAATCCAGCATGAAAAAAAAAAATTACGAGATTAATATTTTACTATAACTATTACTATCTTTCTTAAACAAAAGTAACCAGAATAATAGTAGCTTGCCAAAGGAGTGGGAAGAGTTGAAAGGTTTATATTTCATAGCAGTTCCTCTTCAATATGGCCCATTAGACTATAAATAAGGCTAAGAAAGTATCATTCTCCTTGCTAGAGAATCTCCACACACACAGATCTACTTGGGGATCACAGAATCTCAGTGTTCCCTGTGGGCACTGCTGGACCATCTTGAGGCAGCAAAACTAATCCTCAGGAAAACACTCCACTTAATATCCAAGACGCTGAAATTAAAAAACTTACAACAGGAGCTCCCTTGTAGCTAAGTGGGTTAAGGATCCAGTGTTGTCACTGAAACTGGTTGGGTTGCTGCTGTGGCACAGGTGTGATATCTGGCCCCAAAACTTCCACAGGCTGCAGGGGTGGCCAAAAAGAAAAAAGGAAAAGAAAAAACTTACGATAAAGAAATGACACTCTGGAATTCCCGCCGTGGCACAGTGGTTAACGAATCTGACTGGGAGCCATGGGGTTGCGGGTTCGATCCCTGGCCTTGCTCAGTGGGTTAAGATCCGGAGTTGCCGTTAGCTGTGGTGTGGGTCACAGATGTGGCTCGGATCCCCAGTTGCTGTGGCTCTGGCAGGCTGGCAGCAAGAGCTCCAATTGGACCCTGAGAACCTCCATATGCCATGGGAGCGACACTAGAACAGGCAGAAAGACAAAAAAAAAAAAGAAAAGAAAATGACACTCTGCTTGTCCAGTATTCAGAAAACAGTGATGCCCACATTTTCTAAAAAAAAAGAATCCCTGCATGGGATATTAGCAATGCGGGTAGGGAATTAGGTCAAGTACTAGAGCACAAAAAAAGAGAAAAAGGCATGTTTTCTTTTCAAAATGCAAAAGGGACCAACAGGAAGGGTCATTCACTGGCTCAGGAGTCAGAAAAATTGGACTGCAGTTCTGTTAGTCACACTACAGATGAGCAAGACCTGCAGCTTCTCTACTCTGTTTTTTCAATTATTAAATCTAAGAGTTTGAGCCAATTACTTTAACTTCTAAAGCTTCTTCCAGTTAATATTCTATGACTCTAATTTAATTACAGTGAATACAGTACTAAAAGAGTAGTAGGAAAAAAAAAAAAAGATTTTAAAGGGGAGGGGGGAATTTATAAGACCCAAAGAGAGAAATGAAAGGAAAAGGATAAAATTTTCCAAACCCAGCCTCCATCTCCCATTATCAAAAAGCTGTATCTGAAAAAAAAATATATTCAAATACTTTCCCACTTGAGATTATCTTATTATTGTTATTCAATTCCCCACCCCAAGATGATTTGAAAAAATAATGCACATCGACAAACAAAACAGAGGACCCAGGTTACTAGGTACACACAGCATAATAAGGAAGTGAGTTTTACCACAATCCACAGAATCTCACCTTATTAAATTTTCAGCTCCTATCACAGCAACAAAAGAGGATTTTTTTTCCACTATTTTTTAATGAATTTCCATATTCTTCAATTATCCTGAATGAAATCTAAATAGATACTATTGTTGATACCTAAACATGCAGAGTTGAAGGAGTTAACAGGAAAGTGTTGACAGTTGATCACTCTTTTTCTTTTTTTTTAATGGCCACACCCACAGCATATGGAAGTTCCCAGGCCAGGGACTGAATCTGAGCTACAGCTGAAACTTATGCTGCAGATGAAGGAAGGAAGGATCCTTTAGCCCACTGAGCAAGGCCAGTGATTGAACCCGAACATCTGACCCAAGGAGCTTCAGTTGGATTCTTAACCCACTGAGCCCTGGCAAGAATTCCCACTCTTTCTTTCTCTTTTTTTTTTTTTTTTTTTTTTTTTTTTTTGTCTTTTCGCCTTTTTCTAGGGCCGCTCCCGTGGCACATGAAGGTTCCCAGGCTAGGGGTGTAATTGGAGCTGCAGCCACTGGCCTATGCCAGAGACACAGCAACACGGGATCTGAGCTGCGTCTGCAACCTACACCACAGCTCACAGCAACGCTGGATCCTTAACCCACTGATCAAGGCCAGGGATCAAATCGGCAACGTCATGGTTCAGGTTCGTTAACCATTGAGCCACGAGGGGAACTCCTCCACTCTTTCTTTAAATACAAGAAGTAAATGTAGTTTTCTTGTCCTTATTGCTACAAAGTGAGTTATCAGGAGTTCTCGTTGTGGCTCAGCGAAACAAATTTGACTAGCATCCATGAGGATGCAGTTTGAGTCCCTGGCCTGGCTCAGTGGGTTAAGGATCTCGCGTTGCTGTGAGCTGTAGTGTAGGTCACAGATGCGGCTAGGATCCCAAGTTGCTGTGGCTGTGGTGTAGGTCTGCAGCTACAGCTCCGATTAGACCCCTAGTCTGAGAACCTCCATATGCTGAGGCCCTAAAAAAAAAAAAAAGAAAAAAGAAAAAAAAAGATAAAGTAAGTCATCAACTAAGGGCCCTTCATTGGTTTTTCTAGAAAATTCCTAAGCTATATTGCCCTATTCAATATAGGTCGATATAGATCACAGTAGGCTACAGTGCTTACTTAACATGTATTTCAGGGTATACTGCTTTACTAATCCTTTGGCTGCTATATATACATTTTAGAAATGTAACAGATTATAGTTTCAAGTCTATCAAATGAATGGTTCATCATAGGTATGATCGGTAAAGTGTTAATAAAAGTCAGAAGAAGTGACAACATCTCAGTATTGCCTCACCTTATGAAACATGCGGTTGGCAAAGTTAGCCACAGGGTACATGCCTTACCTACTAAGTGAATCACCTTTTACCAAAAATTGCCTTGATAAAAGTCAGAGTTGCATCCCCTAGAAGAAAATTCCAGGATGCTCAATTGAAATTTCTTTCTAATTATAAAGACCCAGTAAAGCTGCTGGCCAGCTGTGAAGCATGTAGTTGAATATTACATTTAAGCACAGCAACCTGCTGAGACCGAAGTCCCTCAGAGTATTTTAGGAACACCATGCCTTTGCAATCTCTCAAATGTTGGGCCAAAACTCTCAGATGTTGGGCCAGCAATCAGAACTTCTCACCTGCCCTTCTCATCTGCCCTACAATCGAAGATGTAGCCAATGGCCCACACCACAGCCACAGCCACAGCCACAGCAACAGCAACGTGAGATACAAACCAAGTCTGTGACCTACATCCCAGCAATGCCAGATCCTTAACCCACTGAGCAAGGTCAGGGATTGAAACCATGACCTCAAAGATGCTAGTCAGATTCATTAACCACTGAGCCACGACAGGAACTTCTTAGCTGGGCACTTACACTATCTAATTGGGCAAGACAGGTGTTTCGCATTTTAACACTATATGTTCCTCTCTAATCCATGGTGAGCAATGACATGAAAATTCCTTCTGCTTAAAGCTGCAAAAACTACAAGGTCTAAAATCTTCATTTGTCCTAACAAGGCTTAAAAGTTTGTATGTTGATACAGATGGCCAAAAAACACATGAAAAGATGTTCAACATCACTCATTATTAGAGATGCAAATCAAAACCACTATGAGGTCCCACCTTACACCAGCCAGGATGGCCATCATCAAAAAGTCTACAAACAATAAGTTCTGGAGAGGGTGTGGAGATAAAGGAACCTTATTACACTGTTGGTGGGAATGTAAATTGGTGCAACCACTGTGGAAAACAGTATGGAGATTCTTCAGAAACCTAAAAAAAGAACTACCATTTGATCCAGCAATTCCACTCCTGGGCATCTATCCAGAGAAAACCATGACTCATGAAGACACATGTACTCCAATGTTCATTGCAGCACTAATTTCAATAGCCAAGACATGGAAACAACCTAAATGTCCATTGACAGAGGAGTGGATTAAGAAGATGTGGTACACATACACAATGGAATATTACTCAGCCATTAAAAGGAACGAAATACCGGCATTTTTAGCAACATGGATGAACATAGAAATTATCATGCTAAGTGAAGTCAGCCATATAATGAGACACCAACATCAAATGCTATCACTGACATGTGGAATCTGAAAAAAGGACAGAATGAACTTTGCACAACAGATACTGACTCACAGACTTTGAAAACCTTATGGTCTCCAAAGGAGACAATTTGGCGGGTGGGGGAATGCACTGGGGTTGTGGGATGGAAATCCTATAAAATTGGATTGTGATGATCATTGCACAACTACAAATGTAATAAATTCATTGAGTATTAAAAAAAAAGATCAGGGGCAAGATTATAGGCTCTCATCCACTAAAGAGGCCCAATGTGTTTGTTATGGTGCTAAATATTTTATATATGCATATATACTTTACACATATTTTACCCTGGCAGAAACTTTGTATAATGAAATTTATTTTCTCTGTTTGAAAGATGACCAATAGACCCGGAAAGGTTAACTTCCCCAAGATCATGTAGCTCAGAACATGGTGGATCATGGGTGGTCTAACTCTATCTGTAATACCAGGCGCCTCTCACTTTGTTCACTACATCCCATGCATGCTTGATTTCTGCAGTTTGTCTTAGCTCCCTGCACAGAATAATTGTGTGTGTGTAATTGTGTGTGTGTAATTACGTATAGCGTATAGCTCAATAAACTAGCACAGACATATTTTGGTACTCTAGGTAATTTTACGCATCATTTCCGTTATTCCTCTGTCAGTATAGAATGGTAGATAAGAGTATGAACTTTTACAACCAAATTCCTAGATTTGAGTCCTTGAGTCACCATTTGTAAGACCTTAGACACTTTATATCTCTGTACCTTAGTTTTCTTATCTGTAAGGTGGGCATACTTGCTGTGATGATTCAATAAACTAATATGCATGCGGTAATTAAAAGAAAAAAAAAGTTTGTATGTTGAGAAAGCACTATTGAGATATTTATACATTTCCTGATTTTAGAGTATTCATTTTATGGTTGTTTAGCACATACATTTCAGCTGGCAATCCACTTTATGCTTCCCAATCATGATCAGTTTAATAGTATAATTCATTCACTCAACACTCATTCAACAAATATTTATAGAATACCTACTGTGTGTCAGACACTGTTCTAAGGTGTGAACAAAACACACAAATATCCCTGCCCTCATAGGGCTACACTGTGGAGATATAAACAATAAAAAAATATATAGTATGCCAGGTGACGGTATATGCTAAAAAGAAAAAAAGCACAGAAGGGGAGCAAGAAGTATTGAAGGTAGGGTGCACTTTTAGATATTTATCAACTTATTTTGACAATACTATTGAGAAATACTTTTTATTTGGTTGGTTTTTTTATGGCTGCATCCTCTACATATGGAAGTTCCAGGGAAAGAGACTGAATCTGAGCTACACTGCACCAGGCCGCAATAAAACCCTGCCTCTGCAGCAACCCCAGCCGCTGCAGTCCAATTCTGAACCCACTGTGCCACAGCAGGAACTCTAAGAAATACTGGTTTGGTTTGCTTTGGTTTGGTTTTTAGGGCTGCGCCTGTAGCATATGGAAGTTCCCAGGCTAGGGGTCTAATTGGTGCTGCAGCTGCCACAGCCGCTTGGGATCCAAGCTACATCTGCAACCATGACTTGTGGCAACAAAAGATGCTTAACCCACTGAGCAAGGCCAGGGATCGAACTGACATCCTCATGGATACTAGTGCAGTTCTTAACCCACTGAGCCACAACAGAAACTCCAAGAAATACTTTCTTAGATGACCCTTCTTTTTATAAAAATCCTGACCCCTAAGTAGATTATACATTGGTTTTACCATTAAGTGTTTCTAGGAAAGAAAAAAAGCTTAAATTTGTGGTATGGATAAGTTAGATTGTATCTAACAAGCAGTGAGAGATGAAGCTGTGTCATAAAGGCTCTGATGGTAAAATGACTTGTTGGAGAGCTGGATGGTTTGGGTTAGCTTTCTGCATGGATCATTGAAGGGGTGTTCTTCCCTTGAACTGGGAATGCAGAATCTCTAAAGAAACCCTTTGCTCTTACGACGTAATTTACATATTTGCTTTCTGCTGAAAAAAAAAAGTTAAATCTAATAGCTGTTTATGACTTACACAGAGAGTGTCATAGGTATTTAAGTTGTGTATTTGTATAAAGTAGCCCAAATACCAAGAAAAAAGGTGGGGAAGCAGGCAAGTTTCTCCTTAAGGTGGCAGATATCTATTTTAACATGTACTATCTTTCACTTTACGTCTAGAAGCATGGTAAAACCAAATACTGAAGTAGCCTGATGATGATGCATATTGCAACCACACTGTTGCTTTGGTAATTTTCACAGGAACCAGACATAATACATCCACTTGATAAGAGGACATTTCAAAATTATTTGCTAAAATAAATATGTAGTACTTCCTTTTAGTTTTCATGGAGAAACTGTTAGTATCTAATTCATGCTGATAAATTTGACTATTACATTGACAAATTTTAATGTTTTTAAAATTATGATTGCATGCTCATAAACTCTTATATATTAAAAGAATAAATAACCACTTCAAAAGAATCCCATACCCTCCCCCACCTCAGCTTCCTCAAATACATGTAAACAAACATAGTTGGCTTAAATGTAGTTAACATAATCTTATCAAAATGTATACATAGTGGTGATCATTTTGTAATGTAATGTATAGATATATCAAATCACTGTTGCACCTAGAACTAACATAGTATTGTAGGTTGATTATACTTGAGTTAAATAAATACATGAAAATTACATATAATGATTGCTTTTGATTATCATAATAGAAACTTATGTAGTTAAGTTAAACCTATGATACTTTACTTTTAGGTGCTAATTAAATCTTATTCTTAGCTAATCTTTCAATAAATCATCTACTAAATATTCTACCTAATTGTTTGGACATTAAGAACATGAAGGGAGGGAGTTCCCATTGTAGAGCAGGAGGTTAAGAATCCAACTTCCTTCAACCCTATCCATGAGAATGAGGGTTCAATCCCTGACCTGCTCAGTGGGTTAGGGATCTAGCACTGCCTGAGCTGTGGTATAGGTCGAAGATGCGGCTCAGATCCCGAGTTGCTGTGGCTGTGGCGTAGACCAGCAGCTGCGGCTCTGGTTTGACCCCTAGCCTGGGAACTTGCATATGCTGGCGTGCAGTGCTTAAAACAAAAAATAAATAAAAAGACAATGAAGGGAAAATATTGGTGGGAAGGAAGCTTGGCTATAGGGTGAAGGTAGTAGTGGGTACATGAACGGAATGACCAAGTTTGGACTCTTCAAACTTGTTGGGTGCCACCAATGAAAGCAGTATTAATCCTTGCTAAAAGACCCACCTAAAAGATCACACTTTTGATGAGCAGTGGTGGCTAATTACAAATCTTTGAAGGTCAAATGCTATTTAATCATATTTCTCATTATACTTTTTTTGGTTTTGCTAACAGCATAACAGAGCATATTTTCTAGCATAATAAATCACTGAGTGAAGGAAGTTTTGAAAGAGAAAACTCTAACAATAGTAGGAAAAAAGCAAAGCAATCAAAAAAGAGGGCAAGGAACACTACATCTAAAGCTATACCAAGAATTGACAGGAGCTGGGGTACAGTATGAATTGGGTATCTGAACCCATGCTACAAAGAAAATACTCGGGGCAATAGTGATTAGCATTGTAAAGAGTATATAAAAGTATGTAATACATAGGTTGCCTAAATTTATGTGGAAATGAAGATCATTCTCTACAAAGTGTTCTCAGCTATAGGTAAAATTAGGAGAAGTGTCCAGTCATTAAGCAATTCTTAAAAGGCAAAGAAATATTTTGTGTGCCCCATCCTGTAATCGCCTTTCCTTCTCCTTTCTTCAGGAGCTCAATCTGAGAGAAGAAACCCTGAAAGAGAACCATACACTTGACTGTGGGTTGTTCAGGCATTGTGCTGAGAGCTGTGAAGTGCTGAAATGTGGCTCCCTCTTACAGGCAGAGAGCTTCAGCATGGTCCAGTCCCAGACACTTTCCTATCTCCATATATTTTTAGCTAAGAGTGGGTTGAATCTTTCCAATTCATCAGCTAAAAAGAACTGCCTTTAAAAAGTTCTCACAGGAGTTCTCATCGTGGCGCAGCAGAAACGAATATGACTAGGAACCATGAGGCTGTGGGTTTGACCCCTGGTCTCGCTCAGTGGGTTAAGGATCCAGGGTTGCTGTGGCTATGGTGTAGGCCAGCAGCTGTAGCTCCAGTTAGACCCCTAGCCTGGGAACCTCCATATGTCTTGGGTGCAGCCCTAAAAAGCAAAATAAAATAAAAAGTTCTCACAAAGGCAAAAAAGTGGCCCTGGGTACCAGAGATATTGCCATCACACATGTCACCTATTCTCAGTTCTCCTTTCTTTCATCCTTTTCTACCTGCCCCTACCTCTAGGTAGGTCTATGCTCTAAGCCTACACAAGTGGCTCTGGCTGGCAGCACTAAGAGCTGGAGTTTGCTGTCCCCAATTAATGACAACAGCAAGATATATGTAGCTATATATAGCTCGCTACTATGTGCCAGACACTTCACTAAGTGTATTCCAAAAATGATCTTATTTAATCTTCATAACAACCTTATGACATAGGAGGTATTTTATCTCCATTCTACATATGGCCCTAAAAGGTTAAGTCATCTGCCCAAGGTCATACAGCCAACAAATTTCAAAGTACAGATTTCAAACCTACGTTTCCATCTTATCCCAGAGATTAATAATGTTCTTTAAACCATATCGTCCGTGCTCAGAAATCACACAGACCTGAATTTCAGCCCTAATACTACCACTTAGCACTTGGGCTATCTGGTAAATTAGTCAATCTGAGTTTCCTCGAGTATGACACGGAATAGCAATACCACTTAAGTTGGTAGTTGTGAGCACTAAATGAGCTAACATATAAAAAATGTCTAGCAGTGTTTGCAATACTCGCTACACTCATTCCTGCCTGTCCTTCTATTTGATTATCAGCTATAGAGGTAGCCACGAAAAGACAACACTAAGGAAGGATTAGGAAAAATTGTGGACCATCATCAAGTGCAACGTCCGCGGTGGGTTTACTCGGTGTCCCAGAGATAAGTTCCGGCAACGCAAAACTGATGTAACCGCACTTCCTTCACTCGGCTGGCTGCAGTGAGCGCAAAACACTAGACGGAAGAATTTCGAAGCTGGAGCCAGAATCGGAGCCCCTAAGATACACCATCTCCCAACCCCCTGCTTTACACCAAAATCGAGTTACCTTTGCCCACCCCACCTACCTAGCAGCTTTCCCTGGAACCATTGGCTACTCTGAAGCGCGCCCCTTTTCTCTCCGCAGTCGCTCGGCGCAGAGCTGGGCGTGCGCCAGTCCCTCTCAGGGATAGACGCAGCAGCGATTGCGGGGCGGGTCACCCTCCCCTGGGCTGTAGGCCCGAAACCCCACCGGGGGAGGCTGGAGGATCCCAGGCACCGCCCACCCAGGTAGGTGCACGATCGCAAGGCCCTGGAGGCGCTTCGCAGCCCAAAGCTGAGGCCAGGTCTCTGGCTCCTTCCCGAGGCGCTGGCCAACCCCGGGCCTGGCTGCCGACCTCACGTCCAGAGGCTCCAGAGGCCTCGCGTGTCCTGGCTAATTCCCGGCCGCGCGGAGTCCAGGATGCACTTCCAGCGCTAGGGCCGGGTGGGCCCAGCCGCGTGGAGCCTGGGGGCCGTATTCTCGCGATCCAAACTCTCCTTCTCCCCCAAGGGATCCGGGAAGTTGTAGGAACCCTGACTCATCGGACCCGAAGCAGAGAGAAGTCTGCACTCACTTTTCGGTCTCAGGAGTGGAAGTCGCACCAGAGTGGAGACCAGGAGGCAGAGTCGAGGAGTCTCCCAGCCAGCCGGGTATTCACAGAACCCTGGGCGGATCCGGCGGAGGGGCGAGGCGGGGCGAGGCTAAGGCCGCCCCGCCCATCCCGGCCGCGGCCTGCCCGGAGCCCTGAGGCACTGATGTGTTCCCTACCTGTTGATTCTTCAAGGTTATTTTAGGAGAAATAGCTTGCTTATCCAAAACCCCCAAGATGACTCCAGGCGTTTAAATAAATTATTTGGTGCACCAAAATAAATTTATATTTGAGAAAATTTAAACCACTACGTGAACCAGGAAAGATTCAGCATCATTAAGACAGTCGTGAAATGCTAACTCCTAACCGTTCTTACTTAGAGAGCTTTCAATGAGCACACCATCCGAGTCATTTGATATTCTGAATTTCATTTAATCCTCACAATTTCGTGACGTATTTAGTGCCATTATCCTCATTTCACAAATAAGAAAAATACGATTAACTAGAAATTTGATAGCTAAGTAATTAGTCTATTTGCCCAAAGTCACAGATATCAGAGTAACCTCAAAGTGCTGGAATTGACCGCGACTTTATGCTGCCTGAGACTAAACAAACTACTGTGGAAAATATTGCTATATTTGCTTGAAATTTGAACTTCTGTCTACAAAAAAAGGGGACAAAATCAGTAGGCAAACACGTTGGGAAAATTATTTGCCACAAACCTGACATTCAAAAATTTTAAATGGGCAAATTTTAATTATAGAAGACAGAAAAAAATGAAACAAATGAAATACAAACTTTTTAAGCCAAACTTTTCTTTTAACCCCCCCCCCCCCCACCACCACCACCCAGAAAGCAAAGTAAATGTTGGGCTTCAAGGCCTCTTCAAGGAGATGGAACTCAAAGCCTCTGGCCAAGACAAGAATTACCAGACCCTTACCATTGCCCCACTCAGCTCATTTTAATGCCCTTCCCTCATCTTGAGCAACCTGCCTACTCCTTCCTGCCCTCTACTAGGAAAGATATGTGGCCCACTCCTCACGCCACCCCTATAGAAGCCTTATATGTCCCAACCAACCAGCAAGTGTATCATAAGACCCCTCTTTCCTGAACCAATCAGCAGATCAGCAGGGTATCCCAAGCCCTCTTCTTTCTCCCTGGGTTATAAAAATAGAGATGACCACTCAGCCAGGGTCAGCTCTCCCTGTTGACCAGGAAATCATCCCCCTGCACTTGCATTGTCTCTCAAACTCTTCTTTCTCTGTAGGGTTCTCCCTGATTATAAGGTAATTGGCCCACTGTATTAATATCTCTCACCTCAGCAAACTTGTCTTTTCTTCGCCTTGCTTTGAATCCAGAAAATTCTTCTTTCCAATCCACACACATGGACAGCAACAGTAAACATTTAAAAATAGTTTTATCCATGCAAGCAAGGATTCATTCATTTATTTATTCATTACCTCCTGGGTGCCTATTATGTGCCAAGCATTGTTTTATAGAGACTTCTGATAAACTAACAGACAGAAGCTTCTATCCTAAAGAGAAAACAAATAAGTTACGAAAAATGAACTAAAATTATTTCAGCTAGCCATACATATGGTGAAAGGAAAATCAAAGTAGAGTCTGTGTTGTTAAGAGAGTTCTCTAAAATGAAGCCAGGAGGAGTTCATTGGGGAAGTGTGACTTATGCCCACCTCCACTCAGATGGAATTAATATGAACATCTAGAACTTCTGCTAAATGTTCCAGAAACCCAAGATACTTATCGGACGCTTGTGATAGGCTATTCATTAAGGACAAATATCTCCTTTACTGCATCAGAGTTAACCTTAATTCTTACCAGACAACTTTAACAACTGCTTTGTAAGTCCCTGACTCTTTTCCCAGAAACACTCTCCTGGTTTTACTCAAATCTATGTCTCCCAAGTGCAATTCTTTTTTTTTTTTTTTTTTTTTTTTTTTTTTTTTTTTTTTTGCCACAGCCTCAGTGTACAGAAGTTCCTGGGCCAGAGATAAAAACCATGGCCACAGCAGTAACCAGAGCAAAAGCAGTGATAACATGGGATCCTTAACCCATTGAGCCACCAGGGAACTCCCCAAATTGCAATTCTTAAGACTCTTTGTTCATTTGAGCCTTGATATTGATTAAGCTCTTTGTTCATTTGAGCCTTGATATTGGTTACTGTTCAACAGTATCATGAGAAAAGTAATGCAGGGTAATGTGATAGAAAGGGACTTGGGGATAAGAGGGACCTACTCAGACAGGAAAGTTTTCTCTAAGATGGTGATATTTTATGTGAGACCTGAAAAATAGGAAAGAGCCAGTCATGCAAAGATCTGAAGGCAGAGGGGTGATATCAGGGACAAAGGCAGGAATTGTCTTAGCAAATTGCAGGAACAGAAACAAGGCCTTTGTGGTTGGAACATAGTGGGGAGGAAAGAGAGTGTTTTAGTTTTTTTTAATAAAGGCTTTTAAAAACAACCTTTTAAATTTTTATTCGATTTTTACATAAAAACAAAGGTCCTCAGGCACTATTAATTTAGTTGCAAGTTTTGAAATTTCCAGAATACGTAGTATCAATACCTAAATTTCGTGACTTTTATCTTCATTAAAATAAGGAGTACCAACGACCCAACGGAAAAATGGCAAAAGACCTGAGTAGACCGTTATCCAAGGAAGACATACAGACGGCCAACAAGCACATGAAAAAATGCTCAATATCCCTGATTTTAGAGAAATGCAAATCAAAACTACCACGGGATACCACCTCACACCAGTCAGAATGGCTATCATTAATAAGTCCACAAATAACAAGTGCTGGAGAGGGTGTGGAGAAAAGGGAACCCTCCTGAACTGTTGGTGGGAATGTAAGCTGGTACAACCACTAGGAGAACAGTATGGAGGTACCTTAGAAAACTATACACAGAACTACCATATGACCCAGCAATCCCACTCTTAGGCATACATCCAGACAAAACTTTCCTTAAAAAAACACATGCACCCGCACATTCATTGCAGCACTATTCACAGTAGCCAAGACATGGAAACAACCAAAATGTCCATTGACAGATGACTGGATTAGGAAGATGTGGTATATATATACCATGGAATACTACTCAGCTATAAAAAAGAACAACATAATGCCATCTGCAGCAACATGGATGGAACTAGAGACTCTCATCCTGAGTGAATTAAGTCAGAAAGAGACAGACAAATACCATACGATATCACTTATAACTAGAATCTAATATACAGCACAAATGAACCTTTTCATAGAAAAGAAAATCATGGACTTGGAGAATAGATTTGTGGCTGCCATGGGGAGAGGGAGGTAGTGGGAGGGTTTGGGAGCTTGGGGTTAATGGATGCAAACTATTGCTCTTGGAATGGATTTACAATGAGATCCTGTTGTGTAGCATTGAGAACTATGTCTAGATATTTACATCGCAACACAACAATGGGAGGAAAAAGTATGTATACATGTATGTGTAACTTGGTCCCCATGTTGTACAGTGGAAAAAAAAAATAAATTTTTTTAAAAAAATAAGGAGTAGAAGGAGTTCCCATTATGGTGCAGCAGAAACGAATCTGACTAGGAACCATGAGGTTGTGTGTTCGATCCCTGGCCTTGCTCAGTGGGTTACGGATCTGGCATTGCCATGAGCTGTGGTGTAGGTTGCAGACGCAGCTTGGATCTGGCATTGCTGTGGCTCTGTCATAGGCTGGCAGCTACAGCTCTGATTGGACCCCTAGCCTGGGAGCCTCAATATGCCTCGGGTTCAGCCCTAAAAAGACAAAAGGAAATAAATAAATAAGGGGTAGAAACGATGAAATGGTTTTGTATTTTTAGTATCTAATAAGCAAACTCTCCTTTAAACACACAGAGCCATAGTTATTCAATGTACTTATTCATTCTCCTCAAACTATAGTCTAAATTCCATTCTACTGTTGTTCTTATTCATTTACCCACTTAACACGTATTGAATTTCTACTATGTGTTAGACATAACAAGTTTCTAGAAACAAAGAAAAAGGAAGCCTAGGACTCAACACCTGGTGGAGATTTAAATGGATGCTAAAATTAATGATTTTTCATTTTTTTCATTATTTTTATTTTTCACTATTTTTATGGCTGGTGCAGCAATATAGAAGTTCCCAGGCCAGAGACTGAATACCAGCCACAGCTGCAATGTACCCTACCGCTATAGCAATACCAGACCCTTTAACCCAGTGCACTGGACCAGGTTGGGGATGGAACACACACCTCCACAGTGACCCAAGCTGCTGAAGCTGGATTCTTAACCCACTATGCCACAGCAAGAACTACTCTACATCTTTGGTTACCTCATCGAGCCTTACAGCTTTGAAATCCATCTATATGCTGAAGGCTAGGAGACTTCTAAATCCTGACTCTAGATTCCAACTCCCTACTTGAGATTTGTATTGGTTATCTAAGACTCCATAATAGATTATACCAAATTTGGTGGCTTATTTATATATAGCCACTAAAGAAGTCATTTATTATATAGCTTCCATGTTTCAGGAATTTCAGAGTGATTTAGCTGGGTGGTTCTGGCTCATCCTGTCTCATGAGAGTTGCAGCCAGATGTTAGGCAGGGTTGCAGTTATCTTATGGGGCTGGAGAACTTTCAAGGTGGCCAATTCACATGTAATAGTAGTGTTCTTTGTTGGTGGAAGATCTCAATTTCTCTCCAACCTGGGCCTTTCAGTAGGGTTGCTTGAGTAATCTAATGGCATGGTTGCTGGCTTCCGCAGGCAAAACAATCCAAGAGATTAAGGCAGAAGCTCAACAAGTTTTATGATTTAGGTATATGAGAAATCATACACCATCACCTTTGCAGTATTCTCTTAGTCAAATAGACCAGCCTTATCTAATGTGAAAGTAAATTCAAGAGGTAGGAATCATTGAGGGCCATCTTGAAGGCTGGCTACCACCAATGTCTAGGAAGCATTTAAAATTTAAATGTACAAATAAGCTCTCCCACAGTCTGTATCTCTCACAGTCTTCTCTATCTCATGTAATGGCACAGCTTCCTCTTGTTGTCTGGACCAAAACACCTGACGACATCTTTGCCTCTCTCACACCCTGTCCCCCATCTGTTTGGGTCTGTTGAGGAATCCTGTCAACTCAACCTTCAAAATACATGTGGATTCTGGCATTCCTACTGTGGTTCATCGGGTTAAGAACCTGATTTGTCTCTGTGAGGGTACAGGTTCAATCCTTGGCCTTGCTCAGTGGATTAAGGATCCTACATCACCACAAGATATGGCATACGCCTTAGCCACAGCTCTGATTCAGCCCCTGCCCCGGGAACTTCCATATGCCCAGGTGCAGCTATAAAAAGAAAAAAAAAAATCTGAATTCTGACTAGATTTAGTCAATCTAGTCCAAGTCACCATTATTTCTTTCTAGATTACTGTATTATCTTAGTAACTGCTTCCCTACCAGTTCCCTTTCAGACTATTTTCAAAACTGTCAGAAGGATCTAACTAAAATGTAAATTAGACTATCACAACAATCATACAAAGGAGAAACAAAAACAAAAAACAAAGTCCTTACAATTGCTGACCTTACAAGGTCCTGCATTATCTCAGTTCCTATCTCCTCTTTGACCAGATCTCTTAATACTCTCCTCTTTACTCATTCCGTCTAAAATGGACTTATATTCAGTGAAAATGCCAGTTGCCTTCCCTGTTCAGCCCTTTGCACTTCCATTTCCCTCTGCATGATATGCTCCGACCTCAGACATCTTCATGGCTCATTCCCTCTTTCCCACCAGTGAGTTCTTCCGTGGCCACCATCCTATTTAAAACTGTAATGTTTACACAGAAATATACTCTCTACCCCTTCCTACTTTATCTTCCTTTTCAGCATTTATTTATCATCTATTATATATTTTATGATATATTACATCATTGATCTTGCTTACTATCTTTCCCCAACTGGAATATATACTCCACTAGGAATTATTCATTCACATCTAGAAGGAATTAGTCATCACATTCATCCAGGTATATTACAGATAAGCAAAAAAAATATCTGTAAGGCATTCCCTGGTGGCTCAGCAGGTAAAGGATCCAGCACTGTCATTGTTATAGCTCAGAACCCTGTGGCAGAGGTTCGATCCCTGGCCCAGAGAACGTCTGCATATTGGGAGTGCAGCTAAAAAAAAAAAAAAAAAAAGTTTAACGAATGAAAACATTGTGTCAGTTCCTGTAATAGACAAAAATTGGACATGACCTTGAGTTTGCAGTACAGTGAAGGCACTCATTACTAATTCTCATCAACTGTGTCTCTAAAACATACTCTAGATTGACAAATAATCACAAACACAAAAATGAAATTATAAAACATGCTTAGAGTCATAAAGGAAATGAAAACATATTAAAGGGAATCAAGAAAAGTTTCTCTAAGGAAGTAACATTTGTGCTGAGAGCTGAAAGAGGAATAGGAGTTAGCAAGGTAAGGAAGAGTGGAGCGAAATAGGGGGAAAGAGTAGGGCGCCAAGGTAGTGAAAGGAAAGGAATCTTGACAGAAAGAATATCACATAGGAAATTTTGAGGCTCCCTGGGGCACAAGAAAAGATAGTGTGCCTGGAGCTGAGAGAGAAATATTACAGACTGAAAGAGACAAAAGAAACATGACAATTATAGGCAACATATAATCAGAATTTGATGAGAGGTGGAAAAAAAAATAGTTGCTATATAGCACTAGAGAAATAAGCAACATATGTTTATTAAATAATAGTATTCTGACAATTACAATTTCCTGAATTTGAAAATTGTACTGGAACTGCACAAGAGAATATCTCTGATTCTAGGCATGAAGAGTCATGATCTCTGTAATCTACTCTCAAAAAAGTTCAACAATGGAAAATAATAACAGGAATAAAGCATGCGGGAGTTCCCTTTGCAGTGCAGTGAACACAAATCTGACCAGTATCCATGAGGACACAGGTTCAATGCCTGGCATGGCTCCTTGGGTTAAGGATCCAGCATTGCCATGAGCTGTGGATCCCACACTGCTGTGGCTTGGATCCCACACTGCTGTGGCTGTGGTGTAGGCCAGCAGCTGCAGCTCTGATTTGACCCCTAGCCTGGGAACTTCCACATGCTGCAGATGTGGCCCTAAAAAGAAAAAAGAAAAGAAAAGAAAAGAAAAGAAAAAGAAAAAAAATGCATGTTATATGTAATATATGTAAAGAAAGATAAAGTAAATGTGACAAAATCTTAATAATGGATGGGTCTGGGTGAAAGATCTGTGGGATTTCCTACAATTTTTCTAGGGATCTACATTTGTTTTTCAAAGCGAAAAATTTAATTAAAATTTTATTTGGGCTGAAATATCCCAAAATCAGTTTCAGGATTATGGATGCATCCAGTGGTATAAACATATTATTTGGTAATATTGAGAAAGCTATCAGTGGAATATGTAAAAAAAAAAATGTAGGGAACAGAAAGAAAAGCGAAAATAAACAAATGGCACCTAATGAAACATAAGCTTTGGCACAGCAAATGAAACCATAAACAAAATGAATAGACAATATGGACTTGGAGAAAATATGTCCAAACAATGTGACGCATAAGGGCTTAATTTCCAAAATATACAAACAGCTGGTGCAACTCAATAACAACAACAAAAAACAACAACCCAATGGAAGAATGGACAGAAGACTAAACTAGACATTTGTCCAAAGAAGACATACAGATGGTCAATAGGCACATGAAAAGATGCTCATCATTTCTGATTATTAGAGAAATGCAAATCAAAACTACAATGAGGTCCTACCTTGCACAGGCCAGAATGGCCATCAATAAAAGGAGTTCCCATCGTGGCTTAGCATTAGCAAACCCAACTAGGATCCAGAAAGACGTGGGTCTAATCCCTGGCCACCAAAAGATCTGGCATTGCCATAAGCTGGGCTGTAGGTCACAGATGCAGCTCAGATCCCATATTGCTGTGGCTGTGGTGGAGGCCAGCAGCTACAGCTCTGATTCGACCCAAGCCTGGAACCTTCCATATGCCATGAGTGCAGCCCTAAAAAGACCAAAAAAAAAAAAAAAGTCTACAAATAGCAAAGGTTGGAGGGAGTGTGGAGAAAAGGAAATCCTCCTACACTGTAAATTGGAATGTAAATTGGTGGAGCCACTATGGAAACCAGTACAGAGGTCCCTCAAAAAACTAAAAGCAGAGTTTCTATATGGTCCAACAATCTCACTAATGGACATATACCCAGACAAAAGTATAGCTTAAAAATATACATTCACCCTATGTTCATAGCAGCATTATCTACAAGAGTCAAGACATGGACACAACCTAAATGTCCACTAACAGATGAGTGGATAAAGAAGATTTAGTATATGTACAAAATGGAATATTACCAGCCAAAAAAAAGAATGAAATTATGCCATTTGCATCAATGTAGATGAACCTAGGGACTACTATAGTAAGTGAAGTTAGAGAAAGACAAATACCATATGGTATCACTTATATGTGGAATCTAAAATATGACACAAATAAACATATCTATGAAACAGAGACTTACAGATATAGAGAATAGAATTCTGGTTGCTAAGGTTGGGGGGTGGCTTGAGAGGGAAGGATTGGGAGTGGAAGTTTGGGGTTAGCAGATACAAACTATTATATATAGGATGGATAAACAACAAGGTCCTACTGTATAGCACAGGGAACTATATTCCGTATCCTGTGATAAACCATAAAGGAAATCATATAGAAGCACTGGACTTGGAGTTAGAAGATATGGATTCTACTCTACCAACACCTATGAGCTATGAGTCCTGGGCTAATAAATCTCTTTGAGCTATAGTTCACGAGTTTATTAACTTGGGACCCCAGTTACTTAACAAGGTAGTTGGGAAGTTCAAATGAAATGTGTGTGTTAACTCACTATGTAGTATTAAAAGTACTATATAAGTGCAACCTAATTTAAAAAAACAATATCTTCCTTTACTGCCCATAATTTTTCCCCATATATTCCATATAGTAGGTTTGCAGCTTGGGTTTTCACCAACATCAACTCTGAAGCAGGATTCAAAACCTGTTTATTCCCTCTACAACAATTCCAAGCCAGTGAGAAGTAATATCGACCTTACTTAATATTTTGAGGGGAAACTAAGGGTTTTATTTCACACTTGCCATAGCATAGCAAGGCGTCAACTTCCTGTCCAGAGGCCTCCTCTCCCTAGGCTTTCTTACTAGACCAGCATGGGCTTCAGGTTCTGTGTTCATTTCTGGCATCTCTCTCCTCCCTGGGAAACTCCCCTTCCCCCCCCCCCCCAGTCTCTCAGTCTCTTCTATTTCCTTCTTTAGGTGGAGCAGTTTACTACTTCCAAGCATTATTTCCTAAAAAACACACCAAAATGCTCATCTTTGAAGGCAGCAGAGAATAACAAATCATTATTTTCTTGCATACGTAAATCCTCTGGCCTATTTCCCAGCTTTCAAGTCTGTTCTGGCGATCTCTCCTGCCAAAACCAAGAGACCCAGTCTGCACAAGGAGCGCCAATAAACCAGCGGCCAGAAGGGCGCTTACCACCTCAGTCCCCTCGGCCGCTAAGTCCCACCCAATCGGTCTATTTCCCTCCCCCGCCAGACCCGTGGACCGGAAGCTGCTGCGCTAAAGAGGCACCGCCCCGGAAGTCGGTGGGGCTTTCTCGGGAAGGACTGTGACTCCTTTATCTCCGCCCGGCTGGGTAGCGAGCCCAGGGGGTGAAGGGTCAGGCCTCTGGTTTTTAGATCATGGCGCTAACCTTACGACTCTGGCGCTCGCTCCCTTTGGGACGGAGCTCCGCGCGGGCACTTCGGCTCCCGACGGGTGCTGCTGGCAGCCGTGGGCGGTGCGTTCCTTGGCCACTCCGCGGCTCTGAGGTACCCTCGCAGTCCTGGCTCTCACTTCCCTCCCCTACCGGCTGGACTCCGGCAGCCCCTTCCTTCTTCAGGCTTGGTGGCCTGGCCTCACCTTAGGAACTGAAGGAACTTGGGCCAGATGTGCCAGGAACGCCCCCGGTGAAAGCGACGGACTAGTCCTCTCCCTTTCGCAAGGCTCCTTTTCCTCTCTGAAAACTGGGGTCGGAGGAGGAGGAGCTCTCTCATCTACCCGGAGACTCTGCTCTTTATCTTTTCTGTGCAAATACGGAGAGAGCAGTAGGAGGGAAGGTCTTTGACCCCTGTGAGATAATTTTCGTTTTTGATGATTGCCGTATACAGTATACAGTAACAGCACTCTGAAAAGTTTGTGGTGTTTTGGTTTTTGAAAATTTCTAGGATTCAGAAAGATTTTATATTATTTCCTTTTAAAAATTATGTTTGAGTTTATTTTATTTGCATAATGTTAAGGAAGTATGTTGGGGTGTTGGATTGTCATCCTAGTTTTGGCATTTCTCTTTTTTTACTTCCGGTACCTGTGTTATATGGAAATTCCTGGGTTAGGAGTAGGGGTTGAATTGAAGGTGCAGCCTCCAGTTTATGCCACAGCCACAGCAATGCTGGATCTGAGTTGCATCTGTAACCTACACTGCACTGTGGCAAAGCCAGATCCTTATCTTGCTGAGCAAGGCCAGGGATAGAACCTGAATCCTCAGGGATACTGTGTTGGGTTATTAACCCAATGAGTCACAAGGGGAGCTCCTGGCATGTCTGTTAGACTATTCCTAGGCCTTGGTTTGTTTAATCTCTGAAAGGGGGTTGAAAGGTGAGATGGAGCATCCGTGCATGTGATATAATTTAGGTAATAATAGC
Organism: Sus scrofa; assembly: GCF_054392235.1. Taxonomy (NCBI): domain Eukaryota; kingdom Metazoa; phylum Chordata; class Mammalia; order Artiodactyla; family Suidae; genus Sus; species Sus scrofa. The sequence continues at coordinate 54,679,569 of NC_139386.1, forward strand.
CAATACTCCATTTTCACTTCTGCATATTCTCTTTCTTCCAAGGGAGTCAGTAAGTTCAGCCTGTTACAATTAAGGGTAGTGAATATTAGAAAGCAAGGCTCATTGGGGCCCATTTTTTTCAGTTTATTAAACATTTTTTATTAAAATATAGTTGATTTACAATGTTCTATTTCTGATGTACAGCAGAGTGACCCAGTGATTTATATATATATCAATATATATATATACACATTCTTTTTCTTATATTATTTTCCATCATGTTCTGTCATAAGTGATTGGATATAGTTCTCTGTGCTATATAGCAGGACATCATTGCTTATCTAGTCTAAATGTAATAGTTTACATCTACTAATCCCAAACTACCACTCCATCCCACTCCTTCCCCTTTCCCCCTTGAGAGTTACAAGTCTGTTCTCCTTGTCTGTGAGTCTGTTTCTGTTCTGTAGATATGTTCACTTGTGCCATATTTTAAATTGCATATCACATGGTGTTTGTCTTTCTCTTCTGACTTAGTTCATTTAGTTTAAGAATCTTTATTTGCATCCATGTTGCTGTAAATGGCATTTCATTCTTTTTTATGGCTGAGCAGTATTCCATTGTATATATGTTCCGTATCTTTTTAATCCATTCATTTGTCAATGGACATTTAGGTTGTTTCCATGTCTTAGGTATTGTGAATAGTGCTGCTTTGAGCGTAGGGGTGCATATTTTTGAATGAAACTTTTGTCTGGATATATGCCTAGTTGTGGGATCACTGGATCATATGGTAGTTCTATAATTAGTTTTCTGAGGAATCTTTCATACTGTCTTCCATAGTGGTTTTATCAAGTTTCATTCCCACCAACAGTGTAGGAGGGTTCCCTTTTCTCCACACCTTCTCCAGTACTTGTTATTTGTGGATTTATTAATGATGGCCATTCTGACCAGTGTGAAGTGGTACCTCATTGTAGTTTCTTTTTTCGTTTTAGGGCTGCATGTAAAGCATGTGGAAGTTCCTGGGCTAAGGATCGAATTGGAACTGCCAGCCTACACCACAGCCACAGCAACACCAGATCCAAGCTGCATCTGCAGCCTGCAGCACAGCTTGCTGCACTGCTGGATCCTTAACCCACTGAGCGAGGGCAGGGATCAGACCCATATCCTCATGGATACTGGTCAGGTTCCTAACCCGCTGAACCACATAGGACTCCTCATTGTAGTTTTGATTTGCCTTTCTGTAATAATTGGTAATGTTGAGCATTTTTTCCTGTGCCTGCTGGCCATCTGTCTATCTTCTTTGGAGAAATGTCTATTTAGGTCTTCTGCCCATTATTCAGTTTTTGTTTTGTTTTTCCCTGCTGTTGAGTTGTGTGGGTAATTTTGTATATGTTGGAGATGCCCTTGTTGGTTGCATTGTTCGCAACTATTTTCTCCCATTCTGTAGGTTTTCTTTTCATTTCTCTTATGGTTTCCTTTGCTGTTCAAAAGCTTGTAAGTTTGATTAGGTCCCATTGGTTTATTTTTGTTTTTGTTTCTATTGCCTTTGGAGACTGACCTAAGGAAACATTTGTACAGTTGATGTCAGAGAATGTTTTGCCTATGTTCTCTTCTAGGAGTTTTATGGTGTCTTGACTTATGTTTCAGTTTTTAAGCCATTTTGAGTTTATTTTTGTGCTTGGTGTGAGGGTGTGTTGTAGTTTCATTGATCTACATGCAGCTTCCCAGTTTTCCCAGCACCACCAGAAGTGACTGTCTTTTTCCTGTTTTATATTCTTGGCTCCTTTGTTGAAGATTAATTGACCTTAGGTGTCTGGGTTTATTTCTAGGCTCTATATTCTGTTCCATTGATTTGTATGTCTGTTTTTGTACCAGTACCACACTGTTTTGATTACTGTAGCTTTGTAATATTGTCTGTGAGAATAATAAATCTGTAATAAGTCTGTGAAAGTCATGCCTTCTGCTTGTTTTTTTTTCCCTCAGGATTGCTGCAGCAATTCTGGGTCTTTTATTGTTCCATATAATTTTAAAATTTATTTTTAAATTGAGAGATAATTGACATTAATTTCAGGTGTATGACATGATACAGTATTTGTATTTGTATATATTATATTGTGAAGTGATGACCAAAATAAGTCTAGTTAATATCGGAGTTCCCGTCGTGGTGCAGTGGTTAACGAATCCGACTGGGAACCATGAGGTTGTGGGTTCGGTCCCTGCCCTTGCACAGTGGGTTAATGATCCGGCGTTGCTGTGAGCTGTGGTGTAGTTTGCAGACGTGGCTCAGATCCTGCGTTGCTGTGGCTCTGAGGTAGGCCAGTGGCTACAGCTCCGATTCGACCCCTAGCCTGGGAACCTCCATATGCCGTGGGAGCGGCCCAAGAAATAGCAGAAAGACAAAAAAAAAAAAAAAGTCTAGTTAATATCTGCCTCCATACATAATTAACCATTTTTTTCTAGTGATGAGATTTGTGTGTGTGTGAAATTCCATTGGATTTTTGGCTCCACCCATGACATGCAGAAGTTCCGGGGCTAGAGACTAAAGCTGTGTGGCAGCAGCAACCCAAGCCACTGCAGTGACAATGCCAGATCCTTAACCTTCTCAGCCACAACAGAACTCCAAGAATTTTTAAGATTTACTCTTAGCAACTTTCATACATATAGTACAGTATTATTATAACCATAGTCACCATGCTGTACATTATATTCCCAGGATGTATTTATTTTACAACTGGAAGTTTGTATCTTTTGACCACCTTCGCACATTTCACCCACCTCTTTCCCCTGTCTCTGCAGCTACCAAGCTCTTGTCTATGAGTTTGGATTTTCTTTAGATTCTACATGTAAGTGAGATTATACTCTATTTGTCTTTTTCTGTCTCATTTATTTCCCATTAGCATAATGCCCTCAAGGTGCTTGTTTATGCAAATGGAAAATTTCTTCTTTTTTTCTAATGGTTGAAAGATATTCCATTGTGTATGTGTGTATCACAGTTTGTTGTACATTCACTGGGAAATGTTGCTTCCGTATTTTGGCAATTATAAATAATATTGCAGTACAACATGAGGTGAATATGTTTTTTCAAGTTATTGTTTTCATTTCCTTTGGGTAAGTACCCAAAGGTGGAGTTGGTGGGTCATATTGAAGTTTTATTTTTAATTTTTGGAAGAACCTCCATACTCTTTTCCATAGTGGCTGCACCAGTTTACATTCCCAGTGAAAGTGCACAAGAGTTCCCTTTTCTCAGATCTTCTTCAACACTGGTTATATCTTGTCTTTTTGGTAATAGCCATTCTAATAGATGTGAGGTGAGATTTCATTATGGTTTTGATTTGCATTTCCCTGTTATTAGTGATGTTGAGTACATTTTCATGTACTTGTTGGCCTCTGTATGTCATCTTCGGAAAAATGTCTTTTCAGGGAGTTCTCTTATGGTGCAGTAGGTTAAGCATCCAGCGTTGTCCCGCCTAGATATTATCATACTAGCATAGAGATTATCATACTAAGTGAAGTAAGTCAGACAGAGAAAGACAAACATCATGTGTAGAATCTAAAAAAAAGGATACAAATGAACTTACAGGACAGAAACAGACTCACAGACTTTGAAAATTGATTTATGGTTACTAAAGAGGACAGGTTGAGGGGAGGGATGGATTGGGGTTTTGGGATTGGCATAAGCACATGTGTTATATGGAATGACTGGCCAACAGGCATCTACTTATAGCACAGGGAACTCTACTCAATATTCTGTGATAATCTATATGGGAAAAGAATCTGAAAAAGAATGTATGTTTGTATGTGTAACTGAATCACTTTGTTGTATAGCAGAAATTATCACAACATTGTAAATACTTCAATAAGCTTTTCTTTTTTTATTATTTTTTCTTTTTTTATTTTTTTGTCTTTTTGCCATTTTCTTGGGCCACTCCCGTGGCATATGGAGGTTCCCAGGCTAGGGGTTGAATCGGAGCTGTAGCCACCGACCTATGCCAGAGCCACAGCAACGCAGGATCCGAGCCGCGTGTGCATCCTACACCACAGCTCACGGCAACACTGGATCCTTATTCAAGCCAGGGATTGAACCCTCGTCCTCATGGATACTAGTTGGGTTCGTTACTGCCGAGCCATGATGGAAACTCATTGATACAGTTGTTTTATGTTTTGTAAGTAAGTTCTCCTGTTACAAAAAAAAAAAAAAAAAAGGTAGGGCAGTGGGAGTGGGATGGCCTGGGAGTTTGGGATTAATAGATGAAAAATATAACATTTAGAATGGATTGACAAGGAGGTCTTACTGCATAACAAAGGGAGCTATATCCAATCTCCTGGGATAGACCATGATGGAAAATAATATATAAAAAGAGATATGTATACATATGTAGGACTGAGTCACTTTGCTGTAGAGCAGAAATTGGCACAACATTGAAAATCAACTATAATAAAAAATAAAAAATTTAAAATAAGAACAATGTTAATTCCTTTAAACCAGGAGGAAGGACTATATTTCCATTGTATCCTCTTCAGTTTCTTTCATCATTGTATAGTTTTCCATGTACAGGTCTTTCATCTCCTTGGTTAAAGTTATTCTTAGGTATTCTTTTTGGTGTAAATGGGATTGTTTTCTTAATTTTTCTTTTTGATAGTTTGCCGTTAGTATACAAAAACAACATATTTTTGTACTTTAATTTTATATCCTGCAACTTTACTGAATTCATTTATTATTTCTAACAGTTTTTTGGTGGAGTCTTTAGGTTTTTCTGTGTATACTATCATGTCATCCATCTGCAGATACTGACAGTTTTACTTCTTTTCCAATTTGGATGCCTTTTTTTTTTTTCCCCTCTCTCTTGCCTAATTGCTCTGGCTAGGACTTACTTTTTCTTTCTTTTCCTTTTTTTTTTTTTTTTTTTTTTGTTTTCTTTTTTTCTTTTTTGGCTGCCTCTCAGCATATGGAGTTCCCAAGCCAGGGATCAGATCTGAAGAGCATTTGCAACCTAAGTTGCAGCTATAGCAATGTGGAATCCTTAACCCAGTGCACAGGGCCCGGGATCAAACCTGTGTTGCAGTGCTCCCGAGACACCATCACTCCTATTGTGCCACAGCGGGAATTTCTAGGACTTCTAAGACTATGCTGAATAAATGTGGCAAGAGAGCATTCTTGTCTTTCTCATCTTAGAGGTAAAGCTTTTAGCTTTTTACCTTTGACTAGCTATGGGCTCGTCATTTATGGCCTTTATTATGTTGAAGTACATTCCCTCTATACCCACTTTGTTCAGAATTTTAATATAAATAGATATTGAATTTTATGAAATGCTTTTTCTGCATCTATTGAGATGATTATATGATTTTTGGTGTTCATTTTGTTAATGTGTGTCAGGTTGATTTTCAGATATTGAGTCATCCTTGATTCCTTAAAATAAATCCCACTTGATTTTGGCTTAACAATTCTTTTAATGTACTGTTAAATTTCACTTGCTAATTTTGTTGAAGATTTTTGCATCTATGTTTATCAGGGATATTAACCTGTACTTTTTTTTTTTTCTTGAAATGTTCTTGTCTGGCTTTGGTATCAGGGTTATGCTAGCCTCATAAAATGAGTTTGGAAGTTTTTCCTCTTACATTTTTGAAAGAATTTACGAAGGATTGGTATTAATTCTTTAAATGTTTGATAGAATTTACCAGTGAATCCATCTAGTCCTGGGCTTTTTATTGTTGGGAGGCTGTTGATTACTGATTCACTTGCCTTACTAGTAATTGGTCTATTCAGATTCTCTATTTCTTCATGATACAGTTTTGGCAGGTTGTATGTTTTTAGGAGTTGTCCATTTCTTCTAGGTAGTTCAATTCGTTGGTGTATTTTTATTCATAGTAGTCTCTTATGATCTTTGTACTTCTGTGGTATCAGTTGTAGTGTCTCCTATTTCATTTATAATTTTATTTATTTGAGTCCTCTCTTTTTTACTTGGTGAGTTAGCTAAATGTGTTGGTCTATTTTGTTCATGTTAGGAAAATAAACAAAATCCAGATCTTTTTTTTTTATTGTCCTTTTTGTCTCTGTTTCATTTTTTCCCCATTATGATCTTTATTTCCTTCCTTCTACTAATCTTGGGTTTTGTTTTTCCTTCCTTCCTTCCCTCCTTGCCTCTTTTTTTTTTTTTTTTTGCTTTTTAGGGCTGTACCCATGGCATATGGAAGTTCCCAGGCTAGGGGTTGAATTGGAATACACCTGTCAGCCTATACCACAGTACCACAGCCAAAGCAACACAGGATCTGAGCCATGTCTGTGACCTACACCAGAGCTTATGGCAATGCCGAATCCTTAACCCACTAAACGAGACCAGGGATCCAACCCACATCCTCATGGATACTAGTTGGATTTGTTTCCACTGCACCACAATGGGAACTTCTCTTTCTTTCCTCCTTGAGGTATAAAGTTAGTTTAATGAAGATCTTTCATGTTTTTTAATGTAGGCATTTGTCACTATGAACTTCCCTCTTAGAATTGCTTTTCTTACACCCTACAGAGTTTGATATTCTGTATTGCTGTTTTCAGTTTTTTCAAGGTTTTTTTTTTTTTTTTTTTTTTTTTTTGTCTTTTTGTCTTTTTGTCTTTTTTTGTTGTTGTTGTTGTTGTTGCTATTTCTTGGGCCGCTCCCTCGGCATATGGAGGTTCCCAGGCTAGGGGTTGAATGGGGCTACAGCTGCCGGCCTACGCCGGAGCCACAGCAACGCGGGATCCGAGCCACGTCTGCAACCTACACCACAGCTCACGGCAACGCCAGATCGTTAACCCTCTGAGCAAGGGCAGGGACCGAACCCGCAACCTCATGGTTCCTAGTCGGATTCGTTAACCACTGCGCCACGACGGGAACTCCAAGGTTTTTTTTTTTTTTAATTTCTCTTTTGATTTCTTCTTTGATGTATTGGTTGTTAGTAGCATGTTGCTTAATCTTCACATAAATGTGAATTTTCTTGTTTTCTTGTTATAACTGATTTCTAGTTTCATACCATTGTGGCTGGAAAACATGCTTGATATGATTTAAATTTTCTTAAATTTATTGATACTTGTTTTGTGTCCTAACATCATGATTTGTCCTGGAAAATGTTCCATGTACACTTGAAAATAATGTATATTCATTTGATTTGGATGGAATGTTCTATATACGCATGTTAAATCCATCAGTGTGTTCCCTTCCAGTAGTGTGTCTCCACATGAAAGGGTTAGTTTATAGGAAAAATTTGTGTCGGTCTCTCCTGCCTGTTTTGATATGGATTTTTCCTCCATTGCCTGATGTGGAGGAGTCACTTAGCTAGTTTTGGGGTTTCTTTAAGAGGAAATTGTTTTCTTTAAGAGGAAATTGTTTAGCTATAGATTTGTTGTGTCTATGGGAAGTATGTTCAGCATCAAGTGTTGCCATCTTGAACCAGGACCCATTTAGGGCCATTTTAGAGGCTACCTACCACAACTAGATTCTGAAAACCTTGTAGACCATGTTAAATGTTATTTTATTCTAGAGGTTATAGAAAACCATAGAAGCCTTTTAAGTGAAGAATTCATATGATCTGATTTCCATTAAAAAATAACTTGTCTAATTTTAAGAGTAGATATAGGCTAGAGTGGATGCTGGAGATCAAATAAGATCATTGCTGTAGGACAGGTGAGATATGTGGTAGTCTGAACTTTAGTGGTAGCCATGGAAATGGGAATAAGTTTAAGTAAGTGGATGCAATAAAAGGATATTAATGATGTAAACTTAGTGGGCCTAAACGATAGCTTTGATGTGGGTATTGAAAGGAAGAGGAATTCCAAAATTTAAGAGGAGGAGGAGCTGGCAGGAAGTTAGGAGAAAAAAACCAGGAGATGGTTAGTGACACATTCCTTTCCATAGAGTGATGAGGTTTTTTTTTTGTTTGTTTGTTTGTTTTTTAATTCCTTCTAGCTTGAGGGAGTTTCTGTTGTGGCTCACTGGTAACAAATCCCGCTAGTATCCATCAGGATGATTTCAATCCCGGGCCTTGCTCAGTGAATTAAGTATCTGGTGTTGCTGTGGCTGTGGTGTAGGCTGGCAGCTGCAGCTCCTATTCAACTCTTAGCCTGGGAATTTCCATATGCTTCTAGCTTGAAATTGGTATAATTGGAATTCTCTTATGGCACAGCAGGTTAAGGATCTGGGGTTATTATTAGGAGACTTAACTGAAAAATCTTAGTCTTTTTCCTCTTCTTTTTCTAGGTACCACTACCACCATATGCACATACCCACACCATTCCCTCTCTTTGGTAGATATGAATAAATTCAGAAAATTAAGTGTTAAAAATGTTTCTGTGTCAAATTTAGTTTTGCTGCTTTGCTGTTGATGTGTTTTGAATCCAGCTATCTGCAATATCTTTTTTTTTTTTGCTTTTTAGGGCTGCACTTGTGACATATGGCAGTTCCAAGGCTAAGGATTGAATGGGATCTACATCTGCCGGCTACAGCCACAGCCACAGCAATGCAGGATCCAAGCCACGTCTGCAACCACACCACAGCTCATGGCAATGCCTGATCCTTAACCCAGTGATTGAGGCCAGGGATTGAACCCACATCCTCATGCTAGTCTGATTCGTTTCTACTGAGCCATGACAGGAACTCCCTGTCTGCAGTATCTTAAATCTTCATGCTCAAGAAAGTAAAGCACTCAGCAAATTATAATATATTGGATTCCTCATTCCTACCTTAGATACTTATGAGAAGCTAAAAAGTGGTTCAGATGGGGGTTGTGAGAGACTAAGAATTGAGAATGACTGATGCCAAGGTTTTTTGTTTGTTTGTTTTGTTTTTCTTTTGGCCTTACCCTTGGATGCAGAGGTTCTGGGGCCAAAGATCGAACCTGGGCCATAGCAGTGACCCAAGCCACAGCAATGAGAACACCAGATCCTTAACCTGCTGAGCCATGAAGGGACTCCTGTGTTGTTTTGTTTTTTTTAACCTGAACAACTAGAAAATTAGAGTTGCCATTTACTGTGAAAGGAAAGATTAAGTGGAATGGATTTGAGGGAAACAATAGCTGTTTGGGCTGATAAATTTCAGATGCATGTTATATTTCATGAGGAGATAAATGTTTGGACAGCTGGATATATGATTCTGAAGTTTAGGGGACATCTGGGAGTTTTTAAATTTGCAAATTTTTGGCTTGTTGATGACATCTAAAGCCATGTAACAAAGTAAGGTCACCAAAATGATAGGAATAGAGAAACGAAGGTCTAGGACTAAGCCCAGTACACACCTGGGCAGTGAGGTTTTGGTGATGAAGACCCCAGTAAAGAGAAGGAGCAGTTGTTGAAACAGGCGTAAATTTAAGAGAGTAGTATTCCAAAAGCCCAGAGAAGAGTGTTTCAAGAATCAGAGAACACGGCAAGTACTGAGGAAAGGGGTTGGATGAATTATAAAAAGGTATGAAGAAATTTGGGTGATTGATGGTTATGTTCATCCTCTTGATGGTAGTGATGGTTTTATGGATTTACATATATGTCAACACATTGTACATGCAGTTAACTTTGTCACTTATATCTCAATAAAGGGACATTTAATATTTTTTCTTTAAATGTCCATTTATTTTTTTTTTTTTAAGGAGGGAGTGAACAGCTGGCAAATGCTGTTGATGGGTCAAGTAAGATGAGAGTTTACTAGGAAAAAGCATCCTTGGTTGCCTTAACTAGAATGCCATTAGTGGGGCTCTGGAGATAAATGTGTGATTTGTGTGAGTTCATAAGAGAATGGGAAGAGAGGAAGTGGAGACAGAGTTCCAGACAACTTTTTTGTCTTTTCATCTTTTTAGGGCCACGCCCGTGGCATATGGAGGTTCCCAGGCTAGGGGTCTAATCGAAGGTACAGCCGCTGGCCTACACCACAGCTCACAGCAACACTGGATCCTTAACCCATTGAGCAAGGCCAGGGATTGAACTGGAAACCTCATGGTTCCTAGTTGGATGTGCCTCCGCTGCACCACAATGGGAACTCCCTGGACAACTTTTTGAGAGAATTTTGCTGAAAAGAGAATTTGGAAAAAAGACTAAAGAGAGATGTGAAATCAAAAAGAAGATTTTTGTTTTGTTTTTAGAAGGGAACAATTACACCTTACAAAGATAGTACAGCTTGTTTTTATACAGATGGGAATAAATTGAAAGGAAGGAAAAAATTGATGTTATGTGGTAAAAGAAAAACTGTTGTGAGAAAAGGGAAGAATTGCTGGAGTAATATCTATATACTTCCTGCCGTTGGTCTTGAGAATTCTGACTATAATTCTGAAAATTAATTTCTAAATCTGTCTGGATATTCTCTTTATTTTATTCACTGTTTATTTTAAAACTGCATTTCATGGATCACATTTGAAGATATGTTTATTTAAAGCCATGTATATTTTCTATATGTAATTACCATATTTGATATTTTTCATTAGTCTGTTCTTAAAGTTAATATTAATTATATAGTTATTTTATTTCAAGGAATTGTAGTATCCATGCTTCCTTAAATAAAATATAGACCTTCCAATCCAGCACTTACCATAACTGTGATTGTTAGATAAGTTACCACCACTAGCTGTTAGGAGTCTTTTCTTGGAGTTCTCTTGTGGCTCAGCGGGTTCGGGATCCAGCACTGTCACTGCAGTGGCTTGGGCCACTGCTGTGGCGTGAGTTCAGTCCCTGGCCCAGGAACTTCCACGTGCTGTGGGCGTGGCCAAAAAAAAAATCTTTTCTTAACAGCATATGCTCTATAAGGTAATTATGCAAAATAGTTTTACTGAAGAATTTGATAAAGTAAATTTTGAACTTCCAATATTCTTAGGATTGATTGCTTTTGGGGTGCGAGAAAATTGATTTAAGTTTTGCTTGGGGTAACAGTTTTTTCAAATTTTCTAAGTTTGATAACTGACTATAATTCTTTCCAAAGGTGATGGGAAACACGGGAGCTTTCAAAAGAAGTCTTTTAATCTCTGCCTTGTCTTATTTGGGTTTTGAAACTTATCAAGTCCTTTTCCAGTCTTCTGTGGTTCATGCCACAGCCAAAGGTAAGCCTAAGCTAAACATCAGGAACACTTATAGTTAGAATAGATAATGCAAATAACATACTATAGGCTAGATTATTTTCTGCTTTTCTCTACTTGTCAGTCTCATATATATAGGCATATGTGTGTTTATCCATAAATATATATAATAATCTAGTTTTTCTATTTTCTCTCTCTGTATAAAATGTCTTTTAGTAGGAAGAGTTCCTTCAGTGAGAAATACTCTACTAACACTATAGTTTTACAGGACCCTTGAGTTTAGAGTATCTTTCACAATTCTGAAAGGCTGTAGGATGTAGGAGGGGGAAAAACAATATATTGCACCACAAAACCTTAAAATATTTACTCTCTAGATCTTTATGGAAAAGTTTGTTAACCTTTGCTTTATAATGATACAGTAATTCTTTTCTTTCTTTAATTCAAGGTGTTACATTTTCCTTGATGTAGTTAAGAAAGGCCCAGTTACTTTGAGATGGACATATTTTTAGAAATATTTAAAAACAGAATGTAATTTGGTACTAAATATCAAATAACTGGTTGAAAAATAGAAAAATTCTATCAGATTTTTAATTTAGCATACTATAGATATGTAAACATGTTAAGACTTGCTATAATTTAAAAACTAAATTTAGTTAAACCAGTTGTATATGTATACAGAGCCAAAATTTCAGTTTATTAAAGGAAAACTTTTAATTCATTAGTTAACAATCCTTTTTGTTTTTCACCATTTCTACTTTTATTTATTTATTTATTTTTGGCCACCCTGTGGCATATGGAGTTCTCAGACCAGTGATCAGATGCTAGGTGTAGTTGTGATCTGTGCTGAAGCTGTGGCAGCACGGGATCCTTTAACCCATTGTGCCAGCTGGGAATAGAACCTGCGTCCCGGTGCTGCAGAGAGGTTGCCAAGATCCTGTTGCAACCACAGCAGTGACTCCCAATCCCCACTTTTTTTTTGTTGTCTTTTGTCTTTTTAGGGCTTCACCTTTGGCATGCAGAGGTTCCCAGGCTAGGGTTCAAATCAGAGTTGTAGCTGCTGGCCTACACCACAGCCACGACAGCTTAGGATCCGAGTTGCGTCTGTGACCTACACCATAGCTCACAGCAATGTTGGATCCTTAACCCACTGAGCAAGGCCAGGGATCAAACCCGGGACCTCATGGGTACTAGTCGGGTTCGTTAACCACTGAGCCACAGTGGGAACTCTCCAGTCCCCACTTGTTAACATTAAGAAGGTGATTAAGGAAAGAAGAGATTTGATTTTGAATAGATGGTATTAAAATTCTAGTAGATGAAGAATTTGAGAACATTAGTTAAAAATTGCTAGTTATTTGTTGATTTCATTTATCCATGACTGTCTTTACATTTTCAAAAAGTAGATACTTGAATTGCTACTTTTTTTTAAATAATGTATTATTTTCATGAAAGACACAGTAGAGGACTTTGTCACTGGTTCAATGACATATTTGGCGATTATTTACAACTTGGCTTTTTAAAGTTCTTTAGACTTTTCACCATAACTTTAACTCTCACAGAAATCTTAAGAGTCGCTAGGACAAGCCATATTTTTAAATTACAATGTAGTTTTTTTAAAGCATCTTTGAGAGCTATGCCCAGAGGTTACACTTTTAAGATTTTTCTATGTATGTTCCATTATATTAATTTTTGAATGGAAGCTCACAAAGTTAAACTTCTTCAGTGTACAAGAACAGAGATTTAAATTCTTATTTCTTTTTGCATCTGTCACACTTTGTTTCACTCTGCTTTAGTACCATTTCATTACAGAAATGAGTGCAAAGACTTGGTATTCCCCTAAGCAACAAAATACTGCAGTTTGAAAGGCATAATCAAGATTATTTATAGCCTTAATGATCATGGTTTTTTCAGAAGTGTCCTAATGACAGAAAATTATTGCATATTTAATAAATTAAAAATAACATTTTAAGGCTTGTGAGGCCTACATGATCTGATGTGCGGCCTTGCACAGCCAAAGTAGTAGAGGTAAGGGGATGTCAAGCCGTCAACTGTTTATGAATTTGCACCTCAAGGAACTTTGATGTGGTTTTCCTCCATTTTCCTCCAACCTCTTAAGTGAGTGGCAGCGAAATGGGCTGCACGAGTCCTGTGGATCAGCCAGGGAGTAAGCACCATAGGAGCAAATCTCCTTTGCCCAGAAGAGATGGCTCTGTGTCCCAGCCAGGCTCACACATTCTGCTCAGGGATGGCCAGCCCCTTGATCCCCATTTCCAAGATGGCTACTGTCAAGTGTGAACTTATTAAGAATTTCACTTCAGAAGAAACCATTCATCACAGTGAGATCTCCATTAAGGAACTGCATTGGTTGGCATGGCCTGTGCTAACAGCATTTTATTAAAAGGCTGGAGTGATGAACTTCCCTTTTTGGGTACTGATGAAGGCAAACTGAACGGTGAGACACTGGAGCTTCCATATGGCAGCTTTTTCTTGAAAATGCCAGATTTGTTTCCAGCAAAGACTGTCTTGCCACTGCAGACTCCAGCCTAGTAATTGTCATAGCTGGTACATGCCCAGGAAAAAGAGAAGCTCACTTTGATGTAGTGAGGTAAAATACGCCCATCTTAAATTAATGATTTTCATTATTGCCCGATATAGTCCTGACTTCAAATTGATAGTATTTTCCAATCCAGTGGATATCTTAACTTATGTACCTTGAAAGTTGAGTGCATTTCCCAAAAATCATATTATTGGAAGTAGCTATAATCTGAACTCTAGTCATTTTTGTTTCTTTATTGGCCAAAGGCTTGCTATCCACCCTGAAAACTACGGATCCTTGAAGAAGCATGGAGTCTCAACTGTACCTTTGTGGAGCGGAGTTAACATTTCTGTGTTCCTCTGCAGGGTCTAAACTCAAGTATAGGAACAGATAAAAATCCTGAGATCTTTCTTCCGCAAAGAAGTGACCTATGGCTATGAAATGGTTAAAAGGAAAGGTTATATTAATTGGGCCTTTGGCCTATCAGTAGCTGATTTAACAGAAGACATTTTTAAGAATCTAGAAGAGTTTCCACCATAAGTAAGGACCTTTAGGGAATAAATGAAGAAATATTCCTTAGGGTTCCTTGTATTCTGGGAGAGAATGGTATTGCAGACCTTATAAAGGTAAAGCTGACTCCTGAAGAAGAGTGGAGGAAAACTTTGGGAAATTTAGAAGTTGTTTAAAGTTGTTTAAAACTACCATTCTGAAGTTATTAAGAGGTAGTAGTTTAGGATTGTATATCAAACTTTTGAATAAACCTGAATTCATAAAAGTCGGAAAAAGGAAATGGATTAGAATTACTCCCCTGTTTATTCAGCCCTCCAACTTTTTTATTTAGCATCCAGGTATTGGATGATACTTTTTTTTTTTTTTAAGAATTCCCAAGTGATTGCATCTAACCTTATTTCCATTGTTATACCAACTGTGCTTTTCTTCTGCTTTCCACTTCCACCTTTAAGGATGATTGTGATTATATTGGACTCACCTGGCTAATCCAAGATACTTTAGCTATTTAAGGTTAGCTAATCAGCAACCTTAATTACATCTACAAACTTAATTCCCTTTTGTCCAGGTAATCTTACATTTTCACAGGTCCAGACATTAAGTTGTGGGCATGTCTGAGGCCATTTTTCTGCCTGCCACAGATATCAACTAAGAATGATGAGACTACTGCCTACTCTTTTTAAATAATCTTTGGGTTTTTATTACCCAATGATATAGAATCAGCCACTGGTTAAAAATATAAAATAGAATGAAAGCAAACTTAAAAAAATCAACTAGCCATGAGAATATTACTAAACTATAGCACCTAACCAGACTGAAGTAGAATTAAAGAGGAAAAAAATCTTTAATTTTAGAGTTTCTTTATTGTTGTCATTTAATTTTTCTTAAATTAGTATAATTACATGATGATTTTAACTTACTTTACATAGTTATGTCAAATTTATGGGTTTTTTTTTCTTACTGGTCTAGATTTTGATTTTTCATAAAATTTTAGTGTACCTATAAATACTAAAATATAGTACTGTATACCAGCTGTCTATATTTCAATGAAAAAAACTTTTTAACCTGAAATACATTGTGATTAATTAAAGCAAACTTAACACATCGGAATATTGGCTTATACATAGGACTAAGTAATACAGCACTCTTATAGAAGACAAAATTAAGTGTGTATGTTCCTTGGTAACAATTAGAATATCTGAAATTCAGATGTTTTGGTTTTTTTAGTAACTAGTCAACTTCTTTAGAGCATTACACTGTCTATAAGGTTTATGGGTTTTGTTGTACTATCTAAACTCATTAATGAGTTGGTTGGAGCATAGTGCCTATGAGCAAAGTTTCAGTTCCTCTGTGTAGTTGGTTAGCTTAATCTAAATGTTTGATGGCAGATTTGACTCTTTCCATAACAAATGTCTGTGTAAGTTAGATCATAGCATCCATTAAAACAGTATGGTGCACGGAGTTCCCGTCGTGGCGCAGTGGTTAACGAATCCGACTAGGAACCATGAGGTTGCGGGTTCGATCCCTGCCCTTGCTCAGTGGGTTAACGATCCGGTGTTGCCGTGAGCTGTGGTGTAGGTCGCAGATGCGGCTCGGATCCCGCGTTGCTGTGGCTCTGGCATAGGCTGGTGTCACAGCTCCGATTAGACCCCTAGCCTGGGAACCTCCATATGCCGCAGGAGCGGCCCAACAAATGGCAAAAGACAAAAAAAAAAAAAAAAAAAAAAAAAAACAGTATGGTGCAGTTCATGCAAAATAACTTTCAGTGCTGTAAGTAGATTTTATTATTGTCTGCAATGGATTTGTACTTAATATCAGCAGTAACAGCAAAGGCTTTGTGTGGAGGGTTAGGTACCATGAATTTCTCACAGAAAATTACCTTTTTCATTTTTTAAAATGTATCATATTTAGTCATTACCATATGTTTCTAATTATTTTCCATAGTTTCCATAAATCACTGTGTGTGATAGCTTCATACTTATTTCTAGTACACTTACATCTAGATTCTTCAGAATTTCTGATCTTTATAGACGATTTTTGTATCTAATTTATTTTGCTTCTCTATGAAAGTATTTGTTTCTTAGAATTATTGCCATCTAGCTTGAGAAGACATCCTTTATTGTGTCCTTTTTTCTTTTATAGTCACTAGAGTTGAAGAAATCCTTGAACAAGCAGACTACTTATATGAAAGTGGAGAAACAGAAAAACTTTACCAGTTGCTAACCCAGTACAAGGAAAGGTGGGCTATGTATGATAGGCTTGGGTTTGCAGTTTCCTGGAATTTTTTTTTTTAATCAATTAAAATATTTTTGGTGCTTGGAATTTTTATAGTTTTTCGAAGTTTTTACTTTAAAATAATATTTCTTAGAGTTTAATTTATAGTATGATTTTTTCTTATGTTAAATGACTCAAAAACACTACATGTATCTCATTGATTTAGAAAATATGGCTCTACTTATTCTAGTTGAATGTTGAAATTTTCTTTTTATTTTGTTACTTTGTTTTGAAGGCAAAGTAGTCATTGAATAGATGCTTATCTTATTTATCTATATTGTATATTTCTCATTTCTTCTAAATTAATTTCTTATTGGTTTAAGATTCAATTCAAATGAGTCAGGTTGATTCTGTGCCACCATTGAATGGTATCTGTGTATCATTGTAGCGCACAGTCTCATAAAGGAACAAAAAATACCTCCTTTTTATTTTTTTATTATTAGCTTACATGTTTTTTCAGCATATTAATATGCACTCAATTGGGTGGAGGGGGATGGAGGTGGAGGGAGATTCAGCCCAACAAAATAAGTCAAATTAGGCTAAATGGCATTTCCAGATCACTAATCTACCTCATCTCTTAAACTGAAAATATCAGGTCATTTCCCCCCCAAGGCCCATCAGTTTTACTTCTTAAGTATCTATGGAAATATCCTAAATATCCTTTTCCATTGTCCCCTCAATAACCTGAGGTAGTTGATTAGGCATTTTATAGTCATTTCAGTAACTACTTGAAAAGTAAACTATAAGGTAGTTATTTCATATTCATTGAATTATAACTATACTATTGCTACCTTTATTTTTGTTCAATTTTATATGAATACCATTTTTGTTAAGAAATGTATAATAGAGTAGGCTTAAAGAGAAATTTAATAAAAAGGAATTTAAGGTTAGTTTTTAAAGAAATATTTCTCTCTGTTTTTTTTGTTTTTGCTTTTGTTTTTTGGCCATTCCTGTAGCATGTGAAAGTTCCTTGGCCAGGGATCCAACACTTGTGCCATAACAGTGAGCTGAACCGCTGTGGTAACAATGCCAGATCCTTAACCCACTGCACCACAAGGGAACTCCAATATTTATAACTCTTAATCTTGGTTTCTATTTTATTTATTAGTCATTTCAAATTGGATATAATTATATTTAAGTAGCAGACCTTCAAGAAATCCAAAGCCCTTACTTTAAATATTCTAGGCATCATGGCATGGATGACACACTCAAAGATAGGATTTATTTAGATATTACATTTATATTTAATCATTCATTCATTAACAGATTATTTGTCATATACCTGTTGGTGCCAGGTACTGAATTTGGAGCTATGGATACAGCATTTTGTTTTATAGAGCATGATCCTGTATATAAATATATGTATTTTATACTCTCTGAACCAGTTAGTGAGTTGTCTGAAGCACAGTGCCACTGAAATCAAGCCTCAAGTTGTATGTAGAATTTTCTAGGGCAAGTATTTAGAGAATTCAGATACAAAGATATTTCTAAAAAAGTTAGTGTTTTAGATTTTATAGGTAAGTTAATATTTATGTATTAACAAAATATGGATATTTTGTGGGAAATTTTAGTAAAGTTTTTGTGCAAAAGAAAATAATAAACTTAACATTGTGAGTAATGGATGTTGATATCATGTTGCTTGCTATATACTGACTTCAAAGACCATATGTATTCATTAGTGATGTGACCTTCAACAGTTTTTAAATGTGAGCTAAAATGGTGGTGGTTTTATATTTATTTCAAATTAGTGAAGATGCAGAGTTACTGTGGCGTTTGGCACGGGCATCACGTGATATAGCTCAACTTAGTGGAACCTCAGAAGAGGAGAAAAAGCTTTTGGTGTATGAAGCCCTGGAGTATGCAAAAAGAGCCCTAGAAAAAAATGAATCAAGTTTTGCAGCTCATAAGGTGAGATGCTTACAGTAGTGAAACCAATACCATGTACTGAGAGGTACATTAGTCTGTATTTGTCTATTATCTCTAATTTACATAGGAAAGAAATTGCTTTATTTTAAAGAAGTAGGGAAGAGATTTATTTTTATAACATTTTTTTCGAAAAGAGGTTGTTTTTTGAAGTTCCCGTTGGGGCTTAGCAGTAACAACTGGTATCCATGAGGAGCGGGTTCAATCCCTGGCCTTGCTTAATGGGTTAAGGATCGGCATTGCCATGAGCTGTGGTGCGGGTTGCAGATGCAGCTCGGATCCCACTTGCTGTGGCTGTAGTGCAGGCTATCATCTACAGTTCCCATTCAACCCCTAGCCTGGGAATTTCCATATGCTGCAGATGTGGCCCTAAAAAGACAAAAAAATGTAGTTTTTTCTTGAACATTTATTCTAACTTCATTAATATGTTTGATAAATTACTTCTGTGAAAGCTTATGGTTAAACAGAAGTGTTAGTAGTTGCATGAATTACCTATATATTTATTTCTAGTCATATAAACACTGGACAAATATTTTCTCATTTTCCTCACATTATATTTCTGGTTTCTCTGGAGGTAGGAGTATAGCAGCTGGACAGCTGAGACCTATATATAACATAGATAACTTTTTACATGTAATCCCTCTAGTTTCTGGATTTCCTTACTGGTTTAGAATAACACTTTTCAGTGGACACTGTGGGGAAGCTCTGGGCCATTATTGGTATTTTGGATTAGAACCTCACTGTCATGTTAGACTGTCTTCAGTGGAGCCCCCAAGTCATTGTGACAACCAGATTCTGCTGCATGCATTTCCAAATGTTCCCTTTAAGGGATTATTCCATCTTCTCCCACCCCCACTTACCACCACTACTTGTTCATATTAAGAATAAAACATACAAACCCTTTAAATTTACTGAGAGTTGTTTTTATAGCCCAGCATATGGTCCATCTTTGTAAGTGTTCCTTTTGCATGTGAAAGAATATTCAGCTGTTGTTGGGCGTATCTCATAAATGTCATTCAGGTCAAGTTGGTTGACAGTGGTGTTCAAGTCTTCTATATCCTTACTGATTTTCTGTCTACTTCAATAAATTATTGACAGGGATGTTGAAATCACCAAGTATAATTGTAGATTTGTTTGTTTCTATTTGTAGCTTTATTAGTTTTTATACCATGTAAAGTGCTTTTATTTGTAATAGAAGGAGTTCCTGTCATTGCTCAGTGGTAACAAACCCAACTAGGATTCATGAGGATGAGGGTTCAATCCCTAGCCCCACTCAGTGGGTTAATGATCCAGTATTGCCATGTGAGTTGTGATGTAGGTCATAGCTGTGGCTTGGATCCTGTGTGGCTGTGGTGTAAACCAGCAGCTACAGCTCCGATTTGAACCCTAGCCTGGGAACTTCCATATGCAGTGGGTATGGCCCTAAAAAGCAAAAAAAGAAAGTAATATCAACATTTAGGATTGTTATATTTTCTTGATGCATTATCTCTATCATTGTAAAATAATCCTCTATTTCTAGAAATAGTCTTCTTATAGCCCACTTTGACATTAATGTAACAACTTTTGCTGTTTTTTTTTTTTTTTTTTTTTTTTTTTATCTTTTTGCCTTTTCTAGGGCCACTCCTGTGGCATATGGAGATTCCCAGGCTGGGGTCAAATCAGAGCTGTAGCCACCAGCCTATGCCAGAGCCACAGCAACTCGGGATCCGAGCCGCGTCTGCAACCTACACCACAGCTCACAGCAACACTGGATCTTCAACCCACTGAGCAAGGCCAGGGATCGAAGCCACAACCTCATGTTTCCTAGTCGGATTTGTTAACCACTGTGCCACGACGGGAACTCCTGTTTTTTGTTTTTTTTTTTAATTTTATTTTTATTTTATTTTTGTCTTTTGTCCTTTTAGGGCCGTACCTGTGGCATATGCAGGTTCCCAGGCTAGGGATCTAATCTGAGCTTTTACCCCAGCCTACGCCACAGCCACAGCAATGCCAGATCTGAGCTGTGTCTATCACCTACACCACAGCTCATGGCAACACTGGATCCTTAACCCACTGAGCAAGGCCAGGTATCCAACCCAAAACCTCATTGTTCCTGATCGGATTCGTTTTCACTGTGCCACGATGGGAACTCCTGATTTCTTTTGATTGTTAACATGTTACATCCTTTTCTGTCCTTTCACTTTTAACTTGTGTCTTTATATTTAATATGTACTCTTGTGAGGAGATAATTCTTTTATTTTTACTTATTTTATATTCTTTACATTATATAAAATTCACTATTGTAATATATACACTTGAGTGGTTTGTAGCACATTAACTATGTTGTGCAGCCTTCACCACTATCTAATTTCAGAACACTTCTATTACCCCAGCACAAACTCCATACCTATTATCAGTTAGTCCCAGTTATCTGCTCCTGTTCTCTGGCAAGCACCGAGCTACTTTCTGTCTCTATGAATTTGCCTATTTTACAGTTTATGTAAATAGAATCCTATAATATGTGGCCTTTGTGTGTCTGGCTTCTTTCACTTAGCTAACATTTTCAAGGTTCATGGATGTGAAGTATGTGGCAGTGCTTCATTTCTTCTTATGGCTGAATGACTTTTCATTGTATGCATGTACCATTTTTGTTTATTATCAGCTGATGAGCATTTGGGTTGTTTTCACTTTTTGGCTATTATGAATAATGCTGCTATAAACAATTACATACAAGTTTTTGTGTGAATACCTGCTTTTAATTCTTTTTTTTTCCCCCTTTTTATGGCTGCACCTGTGACATACGGAGATTCCTATGCTAGGGGTCAAATCAGAACTGCAGATGCATGCCTACACCACAGCCACAGCATCACTAGATCCGAGCTGCATCTTCGACCTGTGCCACAACTTGCAGCAACACCAGGTCCTTAACCCACTGAGCGAGGCCAAGGGTTGAACCCTCGTCTTCACAGACACCTTGTCAGGTTCTTAATCTGCTGAGCCATAATGGGATCCTCCACTCTTTTTTTTTATTGAGGTAAATTCACATAACTTAAAAGTAACCATTTTATACATTTGGCATTTTTATATTATTGGCATTTTATACATTTACAGTGTTGTGCAACCATTACCTCTATCTAGTTTCAAAACATTTTCATCACCCCAAAAGGAAACCTTGTACCCATTAAATAGTCACTCTCTAGTCCCTTTTTTTTTTTTTTTTTTTGCTTTTTTTAGGGCTGCACCCGTGGCATATGGAGGTTCCCAGGCTAGGGGTCAAATTGGAGCTACAAGCTGCTGGCCTACGCCACAGCCACAGCAACGCCACATACGAGCTGTATCTGTGACCTACACCGCAGCTCACGGCAACACCAGATCTGTAACCCACTGAGCAAGGCCAGGGATTGAACCCACAACTTTATGGTTCCTACTTTGGTTTCGTTTCTACTGCATCACCACGGGAACTCCTCTGTTTCCTCTTATTCCTCACTCCTGACAACTACTCATCTGCTTTCTGTCTCTAAGGCTTTTCTTACTCTGAATGTTTTGGAGAAGTGGAATCATACATAACATAGGATAATTTGTGTCTGACACCTTTCACTTATATGGTTTTTGAAGTCCGTTCACATTGTAGCATTTATCTGTACTTTATTTTTTTTTTATGAATGAATAACACTTCATTGTATACCACATTTTTTTTTTGGCTGCAGCCTATGGCATGTGGCAGTTCCCAGACCAGGTATCAAACCTGAGCCGTACAGTGACAATGCCAGATCCTTAACCTGCTAGGTCACTCGGGAACTCCTGTATACCACATTTTGTTTATCTGTTCATTAGTTGATGGACATATAAGTTATTTCTGCCTTTGGCTATTGTTCATAGTGTAGCTATCAACATTTCGTGCACAAGTATTTGTTTAAATTATCTGTTTTAAATTCTTTTGAGTATATACCTAATAGTGGAATTTCTGGTTCATGTGGTCATTCTATGTAATTCTTTTTGAGAAACTGTCAAATTGTTTTCCAAAGTGGCTATACCATTTTCTATTGCCTTACTAGCAGTATATAAGGGTTCTAATTTTTCCACATCTTTGTTAAGACTTGTTATTATCTATTTTTAAAAATTACACCATCCATTGTCACTGCAGCAGCTTGGGTTGCTGCTATGGCACAGGTTTGATCCCTGGCCTGAGAATTTCCACATGCCACGGGCACGGCTAAAAAAAAAAAAATTACAGTTGTCTTAGCAAGTTTGAAGTGGTATCTCATCATGGTTTTGATTTCCTAATGACTAATGATATTGAGCATCTTTTCATGTACTTATTGGACATTTGTATAAATTCTTTGGAGAATTGTCTTTAAATTCTTTGCCCATTTTTGAACTTGACTTTCTATTGTTGAGTTGTAAGAGAATATTTTCTGACTTGTTCCTTGTTAGATATATGACTTGCAAATATTTTCTCCCCTTCTGTAGCTTCTATTTTTTTTTTTTTAAATCTTTTTTGGTCACACCTGTGAAAGTTCAGGGCCAGGGTTGGAACCTGCACCACAGCACTGTCCCTGTGCCACTGCAGTGACAATGCAGATCCTTAACCCACTGAGCCACAAGAGAACTCCTCTTCGCCTGTCTTTTTTTGTTAAGCAGGACTAGAGTAACATTTAATCTCAAAGTGTTTTATTTTCGTTTTTTTCCCTACAACTGATATTTCTAGTTCTGTGTGAGCTCTATATTTCCAAACCTTTCTGGTGGTTCTTTTCCCAGCTTTGGGTAGTCTCTTTACATGCAAGCCATAATCTCTACTCTGCTGAATGCTCAAGGGTGACCCTGTGTTCTCAGAGTTCTAGCTCTGGTCAGCTCTCTGTCAGAGTACACTACTCTGTGAACTTCAACCACCTGGGCTTCTCCCAGACTCCCAGTTCCATCTCATCAAAGCAAAGAGACTCCTTGGCCTATTTTGCCTCCCTGGGCTTCAATCTGGAAGTTACTCCAGGGCAGTCATATGGCTCACCTCATTTGTTTCTTGGCTCTCAGGTATCATTATTGCTTGATGTGTGATATCTTGAGAGTCTGTTTCTTGTATTTTGTCTGTTTATTTTAGTGTTTCAGGCAAGAAGGTAGTATAGTATCTATTACCCCTTCTTGTCTAGAATATCTATCTGTTATAAAAGGAAAGTTTTTTTTTTAAAATAATAATGTAAACTTGTTACAGAAAATAGGCATTTTGGAAATTGAAAAAAAGTACAACTATGGAAATAAAAATCAGCCATGATACAGTTCCGACCATCAGCTCTTGTTAACGTGATCATTCACTAACAGTTGTACCTCACTAAATTTCAATCTAAGCAGAATTTTTAGGATTCATTCGTAAGTTTGTGTGTGTGTGTGTGTGTGTGTGTGTGTGTGTGTGTGTGTGTGTGTTTCATCTTTTTAGGGCTGCACCCATGGCATACGGAAGTTCCCAGGCTAGGGGCTGAATTGAAGCTGGAGCCGCCAGCCTACATCACAGCCACAGCAAAATGGGATCTGAGCTGCATCTGTGACCTACACCACAGCTCACGGCAACACTGGATCCTTAACCCACTGAGCAAGGCCAGAGATCGAACCCGCATCCTCATGTATTCCAGTTGGATTCGTTACCGATGAGCCATGACAGGAAACTCCTGGGTTTGCTTTGATGACAGTTAAATGCATAAGAGAAGCTGATTTTTTCTAAAGCCCTAATATGTGGGAAAAGATCAGAGCACCAGATTTGAAACCCTGTGTGTCCCCTCTAGTCATCTGACTTTGGGCAATCAGGTGACTGTTAATGGAGATTAACTAAGCATAGTGTATAGAGAGGGGTTTGTGTTATACTTTTTTATTTTCAATAAAAATATCAAGATACAAAAAATTTTGGTGGAGAATGGATTTAAACAGAAGTTTTAAATTTTTTCTAGTTATAATTATTAAAAATTCACAGATACAAGCTCAAACAAAAAGAAAGGGTGGGTGTTTATAAGAAACTTGTACTTCACAGAACCCCAAGGCAGAGTGCATTTAGGCTTCAGGAAAAACTGGCTTGATTGCTCTGAGGCTTCATTGTCTCTCCTCTTTGCTCTTATCTGCAAATCTTCAGTGAAGTTTTTTTGTTTTGCTAAGTCTTGTGACTTTACATAGCAGCTTGGATATTTTGATCCAGTTCTTAGGGAAGAAGCTCAGGTTGTCTCAGTTTGGGTTTGTTGTCCAACTATGAGTATGGGCACAAGGTCACAGTTTGGCAGATGTGGCTGTTAGTACTATAACAATGCAGATGTGGAAGAAACAGTTCCAGAAAAGAGAATGAGAAAATAAAATAACAAATATTAAATTATTATATTCATGTCATAAATATGAATCATCATCTTCCCATTTGTTGGTAACTTTCTTAGAGATTCACTACTCTCTGCCTTGTATTACAGTTCTTTATAAACATGTTTTATCCTTAAATTCCTTGAGGGCTATGTCCACTTTTTCTTTTTAATTCCACTATATTTAATACAGTTGTGTATCACATGTGCTCAGCTTTTTGTTGAATGAGAATGACTACTGAGAAATAGTTATCCAGTTTCACCTTTTATTGAATGGAATATTATTGTTATTCTTACACCTTTTTTTCTCCTATTTTTAGTGGTATGCAATCTGTATTAGCGATGTTGGAGATTATGAAGGAATCAAGGCTAAAATTGCAAATGCCTACATTATCAAGGAGCATTTTGAGGTACTGATGAATTTTAAAAGTCATTAGTTTTCTGGATAGATTTCTACTTCACTTATCTATTACTGTATAGCAAACCACCTAAAACTTAGTGACCTCAAACAGTGAAAATTTACTTTTACAATTCTGTGGATTAACCGTGCACAGTGGTGCTCCTCTTCTGCTCTTTGTGGCTGAGATCATTTAGATGGCCACATTCACCTGGAGTTCAGCTGGGACAGGAATGTACAAGATGTCCTCTCTTCTATGACAGTTTCTCTTTACTTTTCTTCTCATCATTTAGTAGTCTAGCCCAAGCTTCTTTATTAGCATGGGAGCTGGCTTCCGAGAGTGAATGTTGCAAGGGAAAAGTTCCATTGTGCAAAATTTTATTGAGCATGTTTGCATCTCACTTGGCAATGACCTGTCAATCTAAACAAGTCACGTGGCCAGGACCAGAGAGGGGGTTATACAAAGTCCTGAGTGCCAGGAGGTGTGGTCTCATCTAACAGTCTAGTACAATTGACATACCACTCCCAATAGTAATATATACGATTACGATCTATGTGTATTTTTTTGGTGGGGGCGTGGGTGGAGGAGGGGCACGCCCATGGCATGTGGAAATTCCCAAGCCAGGGATCAAACCCTCACCACAGCAGCAACCTGAGTTGCAGGAGTGACAGTGCTAATAACCCACTGTACCATCAGGGAACTCTAGGGTGTGTTAATGATTTCCCAAAGTTAATTTACTGACTTATAGTAAGCCCTTCCTTAGGTCCCAGAACTTCTCCAGGAGCTATATATTTCATGGTGTGCATGCACTCTATTCCATTGTCTAAAAACAACAAAAAACCTGCAGCTGAAAACCCAGTGTATTTATTTCTATTTTGATGTTATAGACCTTCTCAAAAATACAAAGGAAGAGAAAGTGATGAAAATGAGCATATTTATGGTTATAGTCTCATTTCCTAGTAAATGTAGTGACTAGTGGAAAAGATCATTAGACTGGGAGTCAGGAGACCTAGCTTCTTATTCAGGCATCAATTGTGTGTGTGTGTGTGTGTATACATACACACACATATATATAGACACATATATATATTCACACAAACATATTTCAATTTAATAATATACATTTTTCACATTTTTAGACCTTTGAAATCAGATTGAATTATACATAATCAGTGGTATCTTAAAATTGGCAGTACTTTTTTTCTACCACTATGGTACGTAAAATAATGATGTGTCCTAACTTTTATGTTATCTTAGAGTCAATGAAACACAGTAATTTACTCAGTGGCATTAGATAAATTATTCAAATTATTCTGTGCCTTGGAACATAGAAATACATGACAAATAACTTCCAATGTGAATAATGAAGTATCACAGAAAGTATATTAATGTATACTTTAAAGGAACAGTGAGGAGTTCTCTTGTGGCACAGTGGGTTAAGGATTTGGCATTGTCACTGCAGTGGCTTGGGTTGCTGCTGTCGCTCGGGTTTGATCCTTGGCCTGTGAACTTCCACATGCTACAGGTATGTGCCCCCCCCCCCCCCCAAGAAACAGTGAAGGCTATAGACTATTTTAAAATAACTAATGTTTTGTGTAAATTTTCAAACATGTATGTGTTAGGTATATATATATATATTTTTTTTTTAAGTAGTTTAAATTTATTTATTTATTTATTTATTTTTTTTTGTCTTTTTTGTTGTTGTTGTTGTTATTGTTGCTATTTCTTGGGCCGCTCCCGCGGCATATGGAGGTTCCCAGGCTAGGGGTTGAATCGGAGCTGTAGCCACCCGCCTACGCCAGAGCCACAGCAACGCAGGATCCGAGCCGCGTCTGCAACCTACACCACAGCTCACGGCAACGGCGGATCGTTAACCCACTGAGCAAGGCCAGGGATCGAACCCGCAACCTCATGGTTCCTAGTCGGATTCATTAACCACTGCGCCACGACGGGAACTCCTTAGGTATATTTTTAAAATGACAGTGTTTAGTATTTACATACAAAAGATCAATTATACTACTTCTATTTCAGTAGTATATTCCATTATTAATCTAAAGTCGTAAGAAATTCTTTGCTTTGTTATTGAAGACACTTAAACTAATGACAGAATTATAAAAGAA
Organism: Sus scrofa; assembly: GCF_054392235.1. Taxonomy (NCBI): domain Eukaryota; kingdom Metazoa; phylum Chordata; class Mammalia; order Artiodactyla; family Suidae; genus Sus; species Sus scrofa. The sequence continues at coordinate 54,706,621 of NC_139386.1, forward strand.
GAGGTTTGCTTGAAAGTAGCTCCTTTCAGTCCATCCCCAAAGAAAATTAACTCTAATGCCCTAAGTCATCCATATATGTATATGATGAATAAACCTCTCTCCTTTGCATCAAAATGGACTAGCTCTATACCATTCTTAATAGAATGGAGAATATACTTACTCACATAATTATTTGTAGGGCTTAATTATCTTTCTTTCTTTTTTTTTTTTTTTTTTTGTCTTTTTGCCTTTTCCAGGGCTGCTTCCCACGGCATATGGAGGTTCCCAGGCTAGGGGTCTAATTGGAGCTCTAGCCACTGGCCCACGCCAGAGCCACAGCAGCGCGGGATCCGAGCCACATCTGCGACCTATACCACAGCTTATGACAATGCCGGATCCTTAACCCACTGAGCAAGGCCAGGGATCGAACCCGCAACCTCATGGTTCCTAGTTGGTTTCGTTAACCACTGTGCCATGATGGGAACTCCCTGTAGGGCTTAATTTTCTAGTAGAACTCCAATTTGGGAAAGGTTGCTTAGAATATAAATTGTGTATACTTTTATTTATTTATTTATTTATTTATTTTGTCTTTTTGTCTTTTCTAGGGCTGCTTCCCATGGCATATGGAGGTTCCCAGGCTAGGGGTCTAATCAGAGCTGTAGCCGCCAGCCTACGCCAGAGCCACAGCAACGTGGGATCCGAGCTAGATCTGCGACCCACACCACAGCTCATGGAAACACCAGATCCTTAATCCACTGAGCAAGGGCAGGGATCGAACTCGCAACCTCATGGTTCCTAGTCAGATTTGTTAACCACTGCGCCACGACGGGAACTCCGAGTGTATACTTTTAAATATATTTTGGTATAATAAATCATACCACTATGTATAGAAAAGTAAAAATTAGGTCAGATTCTTTTTACACGCTGATTCTTACTCATATTATTGAAACAGGATTTCTGCCAAGTCATACCTGGTGAGCCTTACTCTACCTATTACCTCTCCTGCTACTGACATTAACCAGTGTTAATAATAAGGTGTCTGGCATTTATGGGGAGTAAAAATAATGATTCTGGTGATAGAGGAGATTACTGTGTTAAGCACCTCCTATCACTTGCTCATTTAATTTTCACCACAACCCTGTAAGGTTGGTGTACTATTTTCTTGATTCTGTACAAGAGGAAACGCAGGCATGGAAAGAATATAGAAGTTGCCAAGGTCAAAAACTTAGAGGTCATTGAGCTGTGATTTGAACCCTGGTGGTCTGGCTTCAGAGCTTACTCTGGTAACCGGTACACATATTTGATAATGTGTATCTCACATTATCAAATAAAAGTGAAAATGTGGGTTTATAGAAAAGCATAAGCTAGGAAGTCTTTACTTTTACAAAAGGAATTTTTATCTTTAATAGGATTAACATTAATCTGTGGTATTTCCTTAGCAGTTTTCGACATAATCATGGATAAAAGGAAGGATAATTTCTTTAAAATTATTGTGTAGTTTATGCTTTACATTAATTTATATAGGACTTGTACATAGTAAACAAATTAGGGAGACTTTACCAGTTTATTTTATATTGCACATAATTATTCTATTAATAAATTCTGTAAGTACTATTTATTTTGCCTTTGTTAAATTTAGATGGGAAAGTTAAAATCTACAAACTGGAAGAGACTTTCTAAAATTATTATATATTTTGTTCTTTTAAGAAAGAATACTTGTGGAGTTCCCGTCGTGGTTCAGTGGTTAATGAATCCGACTAGGAACCATGAGATTGTGTGTACGTACGATCTCTGGCCTTGCTCAGTGGGTTAAGGATCCGGTGTTGCCGTGAGCTGTGGTGTAGGTCAGACTTGAGCTGGGCTTGGATCCCATGTTGCTGTGGCTCTGGCATAGGCCGGTGGCTACAGCTGTGATTTGACCCCTAGTCTGGGAACCTCCATATGCCACGGGAGTGACCCAAGAAATGGCAAAAAAAAAGACCAAAAAAAAAAAAAAAGAATACTTTTACTCAATATTCATATAGGATTTGTCAAAAAGAACTTTATTTTTCCTTAAATCTAGAAGAAATATTGAAAGTTATAGATTATTACTATTTTCAAAATTAAATTCATTTACAGATTTCATGTGTTCTCTCATCTTGATAAATCGTATTATCAGTTTCTGAACCTTATAAAATAGTAACCTTAGTACAAGCTGTTAATAATATACTGAAATAAATTTAATTAAAAAAACAAGAGAAAGAAAGTTGGTGTTGAATATCGTAGAAAAATTGAAATGGAAAGTTACCATCGTGGCTCAGTGGAAATGGATCTGACTAGTATCCATGAGGACGCAGGTTCCATCTCTGCCCTTGCTCAGTGGGTTAAGGATCCAGCATTGCCGTGAGCTGTGGTGTAGGTCACAGATGTGGCTTGGATCTGGTATTGCTGTGGCTGTGGCGTAGGCCAGCAGCTGTAGCTCCAATTTGACCCCTAGCCTGGGAACCTCCGTATATGCTGTGGGTGCTGCCCTAAAAAGACCAAAAAAAAAAAAAAAAAAAAAAATTGAAATGCCTGGTTGCAAAATTTTTCTTGAATTGTGCCTTCTACAGCAAACATAGTAAAGTACATATTAGTGTTCAATAAACAAATATGATTCATTTTCTTATTTCTTGTTAGAAAGCAATTGAATTGAACCCTAAAGATGCTACCTCAATTCACCTTATGGGTATTTGGTAAGAAAACTTCAAATAAATATTTCATAGGTATTTAGTATGGTCTTATTTTATAGTATGTATCCATACCTTATTTTGTAGTATGTAAGAAGGCAAAATAGAAATATTTAAAAATATTATTTATCAGTCAAGAGTGTTTAATCCATTATATTAAGTAGCAGTTGTACTGATTATTGTTTACTATTTAGAAAATACCAAATTTGATTGTGGACATGCTAAACATTGTTATTCATAGATCATTTAGAAACATGTACTAAGACTAAAAAAAGCATTGAAATTTTTTTTTTTTTTGACCTTTAAATTCCCTTTCTGGGAAAGACTAGTATTTACCAGACTAGATAAAATTAGATTAATATAACTATAGCAGTACAGTAGGATGCCCTAAAAGGGTCTTTGCATCTTCAAAATGTGTCAAAAGTTTGATTCATCTGAGGAGTAATATATCTGACTTTCACATCTTTCCATTTTTATGTAACTTTTGCTTTAAAGCACATCATTATTTTACTGGTACAAATGTATACCAATGTGTTAAATACTTTCTGGCTTGAGAGCCTTTCTTGCAGCATGTTTGCCACTGTTTTCTTTGGGTGTAGTTTGGCAGAGCAGTATTTATTGTCACCTAAGAGGGCTAACAGTGCAAAGTCCTGTATCAGACTCTTAAAGAGAAGTAAATATTCTTCAGGATAAAGAATCTATTTAACTAACAAAACACTTACTGAAGATCAATGATAATTGAGGGACAGTCAGTAATTCAGATGCTGGTGAGCAAACCTGAGTGAGGTACAGTTTCTTCTTCAGGTAGTTCAGTGCCTAAGCAAAGATCCAACACTTTTTTCTACTTCAGAAAGTTGTTGAGAGTTTTGGATGATAATTTTTTCACCCTTTCAAAAATGTTAACTTTAAATTGTTGGTTGCCATTGTTATTTTTATGCATATCATTTAGTTGTGTTACTTGTCTCTTTTTAAAAAATTTCTTTGAGTTAGTTTTTCTTATATAAAAAATAGGGGTAATGATTCTATCTCATTTAGTTATTGTAGGGAGTAGATGAGAAAATCACTTAGCTCAGCACTTGGCACAAAGTGAGCACTCAGTGGTGAATGTACTGTTATCATTACTATATTATAAATATTGCTTACTCTTTATACTTAGTCACAAAATGCACCCTAATTGATAGTAAGTATAAGTCAATATCTAGATAATTCAGTAAGAATATTAACCTACTAGATATTATGTAAAAAATACAAGCTGTTTAAACATACAACAGGAAATGATTCTTTTTATATCTGTTAAGATGTTTATTCTCTTTTAAGAAGGTGCAATTCAAATGTGTAAATGTCATTTTATTTCCCTATAGGTGTTACACATTTGCTGAAATGCCCTGGTATCAAAGAAGAATTGCTAAAATGCTGTTTGCAGCTCCTCCTAGTTCCACCTATGAGGAGGTAGTGTGATGTCTTTTAAGTTAGTACTGATTTCTTAATTGCAGTGCCACCTGGAGAGCTGATCAGTGAGGGACTTGAGCACATTTTTATTGATCCAATGCAACTATCTTATCACAAAGGCTTAATACTTATTATCCATGACTGGTGAGTGTTTCTTTTTTTTCTTTAGATGAATGGCTGATAATTCTGGTATACTCTCAGCCAAAATAACCCATGGCTAAAAATCTACTTCATTTTCTGTTTGAAATCTATACCATATTGAAGTCATAAAATAGAACAACTGTTTCTCAGCATGTTTTAGGTACCCATTCTTTTACAATGACAATCATTTACCTGGATATTAAAGCATGTGCTTGTATTGATATATGAAGAGTAATTATACTTTTTTTTCGGCTGCACCTGCTGCATATGGAAGTTCCGGGCCAGGGGTCAAACCCATGCCACAGTTGTAGCCTGTGCCGCAGCTGTGGCAGTGCCGGATCCTTAATCTGCTATGCCACAAGGGAACTTCCATAACATCTTTTTAAAGCAAATTTGAAAGGCTCATAGTCTCTCATATTTCCAAGGCCTTTTGCTTTTCCTGTTAAAAATAACATTTGAAAGGGATTTGGGGGCAAGTATTTTGGGTTTACTCATCATAGAATTTTCAGAGTAAAAAAGTAGCAATTGAAAAAGCTTTCCCAATACCTATAATGAGCTTTCTGTTTTTTAGGAAACTACAGTGACGTAAAGAACATTTAGTTGTATAATTAGAACACAGTTGGGAAATATTTATTGTTATTTAAAAGAGTGCATTCTAAGAAAAAAAGACAGTCAGCTCTACCATAACAGATTAGTTATGTATCTAAAAAAATCAATTGTCAGTTAATGCATTATGGAAACAATTTAAGTGAGACAAGAAGAATTAGCAGAGTTTCAGACTGACATTAAGCTTTTATATAGGAATTTCAGTAATAAAGGACTTTTGAAAACTGATTGGTACAACCTGTGTATCATTGAGTAAACAGCTTTTGATTTTATCTAGTTATTATGGTAGTTACTGTTATGATTTAAGAAAAGAAAGATCAAAATATCCGAGTTGCAAAGATAATGTTTTCTTCTCTGCATGTGATGCTGGTTTGGTACACATTCTAAGGAGCAATCAAGTTATTACTACAAACGGTCCACATATTGTAATCTGTTCTCTAATGGTTTAATAGTGTTACGTTCAATTTTGCTATGTTAACTCACTGTTGATGAGTTGACTTTTTTAATAGAGGACCATTACTTTAAGATGTTTTCATTTACTTCCTGGCCTATATTTAATACAGAAATAGATCTTTTGAAAAAACGGTTTTTTAATATTGATCCTGTTTTAATCCTTTTCATTATGTTTGGGCTTTTTGTGTTTTTAACAGGCCTTAGGCTACTTTCACAGGGCAGAGCAAGGTAACATATTTTTTTATTTCACATACAAATATATTTAAGATTATATGAATGCTTCATATATGATAGGGGTTTTTTTTAAACAAAAGTTATTCTGATACACTTTTTGAGTTCGATATTGTCAAATGATTTTTATTTAAAAAAGTTTTTTTCTTCTTACAGCTGTACCTGCAGCATATGGAATTTCCTGGGCTAGAGGTTGAATTAGAGCTACAGCTGCAGGCTTACTCCACAGCCACAGCAATGCAGGGTCTGAGCCATATCTGTGACTTATGCTGCAACTTGCAGCAACACTGGATCCTTAACCTACTGAGTGAGGCCAGGGATTGTCTGCATTCTCAGGGACACTATGTTGGGTTCTTAACCAGCTGAGCCATAGCAGGATCTCTTCAAATGATTTTTAAAGTCCTTATTTGGTAAAGATCACCTGAGTAAGAAATAGGCTGCTACTAAATTTAGAGCTGCAATTCTAGAATGGTCCTTCATTTGATATAATTCAACCTTTCTTTTTGAGTTGGGCTTTGACAGGGTAACTGTTTATTCAAAATCACACAGCTAATCAGAGGCATTTATTTTAATTTAAAATTCATATTTTTAAAAACAAGTATAAATGACATAACTTTGATTAGCTTCATGTGTACAACAATGATTTTATATTTGTATACATTGCAAAATGATCCTAATATTAAGTCAATACTGATCACCTTACATAGTTACAAAAAAAGTATTTTTTTAAGATGGACTCTCAGCAAGTTTCAGATGGCATTTAAATGGGAACTCTTTCTGGTTTTAAACTAGGCTGGTTTTTGTTCTGTTGTAGATGTATTCTTTTGTGACAAAGAGGTTCCTATCACTCTTACTTTGAAGAAATAGCCAGACTAGAAAACTAACATCAGCCTATCCTGAATTTATCCTTCCGAGTATTAATAGCACAAACCAGTGAAGTAAGGGACATAAGCTTGTTACCAAATTCACCAAAAAAAAGAGAAAAAAAAAACATTGCAAATATATATTTATAAAACTTAATCAGGGAGTTGCCTTGTGGTAGAGCGGGTTAAGGACACGGCATTGTCACAAGGCCTCTGCAGTGACAACACTGATCTTTAACACACTGCAGCACAAGAGAACTCTGATAGCAATGCAATTTAAAAAACACATTTTTTTTTTCTTTTTTCTGCGTGACAACAAGGGATTTTCTTCTAATAGTTTGTGTTTGAGCATATTTTTTTTATTTTTTAAATTTTTTTAGTTGTGCAATGATCATCACAATCCAGTTTTGTAGGATTTCCATCCCAGAACCCCAGTACATCCCCCCACCCTCTGAACTGTCTCCTTTGGAAACCATAAGTTTTTCAAAGTCCATGAGTCAGTATCTGATCTGCAAAGTTCATTGTGTCCTTTTTTCAGATTCCATGTGCCAGTGATAGCATTTGATGTTGGTGTCTCATTATATGGCTGACTTCCCATAGCATAATTTCTGGGTCCATCCATGCTGCTAAAAATGCCAGTATCTCGTTCCTTTTAATGGATGAGTAATACTCCATTGTGTATATGTACCACACCTTCTTTTTTTTTTTTTGTCTTTTTGCTATTTCTTGGGCCGCTCCCACGGCATATGGAGATTCCCAGGCTAGGGGTCTAATCGGAGCCGTACCCACCAGCCTACACCAGAGCCACAGCAATGCGTGATCCGAGCCGCGTCTGCAACCTGCACCACAGCTCACAGCAACACCAGATCGTCAACCCACTGAGCAAGGGCAGAGACCGAACCCACAACCTCATGGTTCCTAGTCGGATTCGTTAACCACTGCACCACGACGGGAACTCCCACACCTTCTTTATCTACTCCTCTGTCAGTGGACATTTAGGTTGTTTCCATGTCTTGGCTATTGAAAATAGTGCCGCGATGAACATTGGAGTACGTGTCTTTGCGAGTCAAGGTTTTCTCTGGATAGATGCCTACGAGTGGGATTCCTGGATCAAACGGTAGTTCTATTTTTAGTTTTCTGAGGCATCTCCATACTGTTTTCCACAGTGGGGACACCAATTTACAATCCCACCAACAGTGTACTAGGGTTCCTTTTTCTCCACACCCTCTCCAGCCCTTATTGTTTGTAGACTTTTTGATGATGGCCATTCTGGCTGGTGTAAAGTGGGACCTCCTTGTGGTTTTGATTTACATTTCTCTAAGAATGAGTGATGTTGAACATCTTTTCATGTGTTTTTTGGCCATCTGTCTGTGTTCTTTGGAGAACTATCTGTTTAGGTCTTCTGCCCATTTTTTGATGGGGTTGTTTATTTTTTTGGTATTAAGCAGTAGGAGGTGTTTATAAATTTTGGAGATTAAACTCTTGTCAGTCGATTCATTTGCAAAGATCTTCTCCCACTCTGTGGGTTGTCTTTTCGTTTTGTTTAGGGTTTCCTTTGCTGTGCAGAAACTTTTAAGTTTAATTAAGTCCCATTTGTTTATTTTTGTTTTTACTGTCATTACTCTAAGGGATGGATCTGAGAAGATGCTGCTGTCATTTATGTCGCAGAGTGTTTGGCCTTGGTTTTCCTCTAAGAGTTTTATAGTATCTGGTCTTATAGCTATCTGTTACTACCTTCTGTTGATATCCTCTCATGATGGTAGTTTTACATATCATATAAATATGATCTGGGAGTGCAGTTTCCTCAAAGAGACTTCGATGTTTAATCGCAAAATAGGGCTCCTCCTATAGTTTTAGTACCTTTTACTTCCTGCATCATGCCCTTATCACTCCATAATATGAATATTTATTTACATGTCTGAAACTGGATTCAGGGACAATAAGGATCCTGTCTGCTTGCTCAAAATTGTATCCTCATTGTTTAGTACATATTGCTTGGCAAATAATGCTGAGTCAGTAGATGAATGGATTAACTAATTTACTTAACTCCATGGAGACCTTAAGCACATCAACATGGCATCTCATAAATATGTTCAAGTTAAAGCAAAACAATTTTGGGTTAAGGAGTAAATGGAGTGAATCATAAATTATATCCATGAAAACATATGCTTTGAATATAGTAGGGTCCTGGCTTGATAGAAGGAAATTGCGTAAAGAATTAATGAAGTTAGTGAGAATCCCATGTATTCATTCATAGGTTCATTCAGCAAATGTATTCTGAGTACAGTTCTAGGCACTTAGGATATAGGGAACAAAAGACATTATAGAAAGAAAATGTCCTCATGGGGGAGCTTACGTTCTTTCAGGACCTTGAGTTTTCCATCTGTTAAATGGAGTATCTGCTTCATAAAATTGTTGTGAAAATGAGAAATGTGTGTAAGTAATATAGTGCCTAGCAAGGTACTATATATATAGGTAGTAATATAGCTATCTAACTGATACGGTAGTTATTTTATAGTTTTTTAGAGAATTCTAATTAGCCTAATCATTTATTGATCACACAACTATATTACTAGAATTTAGACTAAAAAATTAAGCCTTTAAAAATAAGAGCAATACCACTTCATCTGAGAAATGTTTTTCTTTCTTCTATACAGTGGATCCAAACTTCTACAGCAAAAACTTACTTCTTTTAGGAAAGACATATTTGAAGCTACATAACAAAAAGCTTGCTGCTTTCTGGCTAACAAAAGCCAAGGACTATCCAGCACACACAGAGGAGGATAAACAGGTAAGACATTTCCAATGAAGTAAAGTGAATAGGTTTCCAATGAGGCACTATTAAGTAACTTTGAGTTAAGAACCTCTTTAAAAAACTTACTTGTTAACATGCATATTGTTAAATAAGTATTTATTTCAAATATTATGGTAAATATTTAGTTACTATCAACCAATGTATGAATTACTTGCTATATTATAGAATTATTTGTCTGACATATACAACAGATCAAGTAAGATTTCTAAAACATAAAAGGCAAGGGATATGTACTAATGTGGAAGAATTCTCTAAGAATCTCATCTCTAAGAGTTCTTAAGAAATTTTATTCTTACAATGTGCAGTTCTGGTTTTTTACAAACCCTTAGAAATTATAAACTTAAATTTCACAAGTTGATCTCAATGATGTACTGTTTATAACATATATTCTTCCATTTTAGGTACAGACAGAAGCTGCTCAGTTGCTCACAGGTTTCAGTAATAAGAACTGAGGAATTTTTCCATGAAATATTTAAGAAACATCACCTTTTCATCAAATTATAAAGATAATAAATATATTAGCCCTAACTGTTCTATGGATGTTTTATCAGTTTTTAATGTTGTGACCATTTAACAAAATATACAAAATTCTAGATTTCTTCACAAGTAACAAGGCAAAAGAAATAACTGCTATAAGAGTGGTAGATATCTCCATGGCTTAGAGGCAGAGATAGTGTGTCTGAGACACCAGGAATACAAAGTGCTATGAGATTTCTAAGCAGGATTGGGTTATATCATGATGGGAGGAGATCAAGAAAAGAAAGCTTTGTGGAAGAGGTGGCATGGGGGAGTGCATTTTCAAGTTGGACTGATTCAGAGTTGAGATCTTGCAGAGAAGGTGCAGTGAAAGTTAGGTTAGCATGATGAGGGTTCTTGGTGTAAAGCAGTTAAATGATGTATCTTGGAGCCAACCTGTGTAAGGAAAGAACTCAAGTCAGGAGAGGACTGAAAATGGAGTGTTGCTTTTTTTTCTCTTTTTGTTAAATGTGAGGTAGTCTTACAAGTGGATAGATTTGTCACAGGCAGAGCCCAAATTCTATTCCCTAATGTGGTGAAAGGAACATGGAACTCAAGGGTGAAATGGAAATTAAGATGTTTTAAATATATAGGACAATGCTATTTATTAGGGGTGCCACCAGTACAAAATCTTAAGTTTTATAAAAAGTAGTAGCTTGAATGCCACTTAGAAATCTGAGAGTGTACATGTAGGTGGATTTTTCTCAAAGGAAAAACATTTTAATATTGTGAGGTATGTGCTGTTTCTGTTGATGTATGTTTTCAAAAAAAAAGAAAAATGAAAATACTGGACTCTATACACCCATCAATTGCTAATAACATTCAACAGTTGCTAATCTTTTGCTGTGTTCTACCTATATATGTGTATATATTCATATACTTGTATTTCTAAACTTGAAATTGTAGACAGCATGTATTTCATCCCTAAATTCTTCAGCATGCATTGTCTCAGAATAAGGCCATCCTTCTAAACAAAAACATCTCTATCACGAGAATTCTTTAAAAATATCTAATTGTAATTCTTTAATAGTATCTACTCCAGACCAGTGATATTCATATACCCTCAAATATTCCAAAAATATCTCACACTTTAAAAAATTCAAGAATCATACATTGCGTTTAAGTGTTTTAAAAAAATCTTACAGATTTGTCTCTCATTCCAGCAGGGCCTATTGACCGAACTTAAGAGAAGACACTGTTTCATTGTATTTCAGGGACTCCAATTAATTATATGTATATTAGATCTTTGCCTTTTATGTTTGTCACTTTGATTTTTCTTTTTACCTCTTTCAGTTTCATTTTCTTGGCTTTTTTCCATTTCTGTCTTCCATGTCCCTTAGTTTATTTTTGGTTATGTATTTTCTTCCTTAGTCTGTCTTCACTTCTGAGACGTTTTTGTCTTTTTCTTCAAACTTTCCTGATTTCACTTAGCAGGCATTTCATATCTTCACATTTTTTGTCCTGTTCTGAGATTTTGTATTTCTAATTTGGATTTTTTTCCTGTGTACAGTGATTCACATTTAATTCATATTAGTATATTGTGTTAAAAATTTTAGTTTCTTTTGTTGAGCATTTTCATTTTCAATGTCCTCCTTTTTAGTTTTTCCTTAAGAGTAACTTTGAATATTATTTTCTGCCTAGTGTGATTTTTGTGTGTGGATTTACCAGCAATGCCAGGTTATAAAATGGGAGGTAAGGAGTTCAGATTAGGTCAGTAGTACTCTCTGCCAAATGTTTTTTGTAAAATGAGGTATCTTTCAGTAATAAAGACTTTTATGGAGGGGAGGGTCTGTCTTTGAATTTTTAAAAGAAAATTAATTTTGAAATAATCATAGATTCATAAGAAGTTGCCAAAAAAAATAAGAGATAGGTCCTATATATCCTTTTCCCAGTTTGCCTGTAACTATAGTACTATATCAAAACCAGGAGATGTTCAGTGCTCTCACTTGTGTGTTATACACAATTTTGTCACACGTCTATTTTTTTTTTTTTTTTTGTCTTTTTGTCTTTTTTTGTTGTTGTTGTTGCTATTTCTTGGGCCGCTCCCGCGGCATATGGAGGTTCCCAGGCTAGGGGTTGAATCGGAGCTGTAGCCACCAGCCTACGCCAGAGCCACAGCAACGCAGGATCCGAGCCACGTCTGCAATCTACACCACAGCTCACGGCAACGCCGGATCGTTAACCCACTGAGCAAGGGCAGGGACCGAACCCGCAACCTCATGGTTCCTAGTCGGATTCGTTAACCACTGCGCCATGAAGGGAACTCCACACGTCTATTTTTTAATTGCCACCACAATCAAGGCACAGAAACTGTTCCATCAAAGAAATCCCTAGTGCTTTCCCTTTACAGTCACACCCATCTACCTCCCCTGCCACCATCCCTACTCCTGACGATCTCTAATCTGTTCAGGTCATACGGTATGTGACCTTTTGAGACTGGCTTTTTTTCATTCAGCATAACTCCTTTGAGGTCCACCTAAATTTAGTCAATAGGTCATTCCTTTTTATTGTTCATTATATTTCACTGTATGGCTGTACTGGTTTATGTAACCACCTACCATAGGGCGTTTAGGCTGTTTCTAATTTTAGGCTGTTTCTAATTTTTGGCTGTTAAGAACATTAGGTATGAGTTAATATCAACGTAAATATTCATCTTTGGGATAAACGTCCAGGAGTGTGATTGCTGGGTCTTCTACAGAGCTGTTATTTTCCTTCCCTTTTACAAGGAGATAGCTCCCGTCTCCAAGATGTAGCACCTTCCCAAGATTCTGACTGTGTGCTTTCTCAACCTCTTTGACTTCCCAGGAATCTGATTTGGCAGGCCTCACACTGGTTCTTGGCATTACCCACTCAGAGTGAGAACCCTGGGACCCATTATGTTCTTCCGGTGCAGTCTCCAATTGACTCTCTCCTTGGGTGTTTCAAAGCCGACTGCTAGTTTAAGATGCCTATTCTCCACATATGTGTAAAAAGAACTTTGTAGTGTTGTCTTCTAAACATGACAGACACAGGCTATGGGTGATTGTAACTGCCTCTAGTGGATATGTTTCCTTCCTTCTTTTAAGAATGAGAAAAGAAACCTGATTTGGAAAGTGGCTGTTATCCTGCAAGAACTTGAAGGCTCTCAATTAACTTCTTGTTACCAAAAATTTTCCCAACAGAAAATTAACTGAATGTTTAATCACAGACTGTGAACTTTTAAAAAATGACTTCTCTTGGATTCACTTTTTAAAATAAGCACAATTACAAGGAGAAAAAAAAAACCCAACAACCTGATGGATTAGAGAACATGTACAGAGGATTTACCATGAGTACCAGTAAATATTTAAAAATGCCATTATCATCTGATTGTGTTTCTCCTCGGTTGAGTTGAAGAGAGAAAATTGAGAATCTGGGAGATGCCACTTTGTTGTTGGCTTGGGTTTTCTTTTTCCTTTTTTTTTTTTTTTTTGCAGGCACTCATAGTACAACCTCTTTTGGATTGTGCCTGGGAAGAAAAAACAGAAGGGGTCGATTACTTTGGCAAAGGCCATGTAATTTATTAAATGAATAATCCTATTCATTTAATTCATTGCTCAGCCCTCTTAGAACAATAACCTGTTTCTATCTTATGACTGAAAGGTACACACTAGGTACAAAGGAGCCTCAGGAAGATAAAGGCTCCTCTGTTATGGTTTAAGCTTTTCCCTTGAGGGACTAAATCCTCAGTAGACCTCAAGTCTGGCTTTTAAGTTCAATGGATTAAGAAGAGTGGGGAATGTTACAAGAGAATGTCTATCTGCCCATTTCAACAGTTACAAGATTTGTTTTGACTTCTATAATACCACTAAAGGATCTTAGCTTCAACCAAATATTCACTCAAAAGCCTACAAGGCTTCATTTGGCACCAGTTTACTCAGAAGGCTATAGGACAGAAACTACAGCTGGTCCAGCAGATCAATGTCATGTCTCCTTACATTCAACAGATGACCTTACATCAGTTGTCTGTGTAGCAGTGCATCCATACAGCTCCCAGAACTACCATTTCCCCAGGTGACAGCTCAGGAACCTCATAAAGAATTTGCAGTTATGAGTTTCCACACTTTGGGAAGTACAAAGCTATTTTTCTTATCAAATACATGGAGTTTACCCAGTTCAGATGTAACACACCAGTCAGGCAATACTGTTGACCAGCCAATCTAGTTTTGACTACCAGAGGAATTAGGTGGCTAACAAAAGCCTGGAGGGCAAAAGGTTTCATTAACCCCTTTCAGCTATAACTGTCCTGGAAGTAGTAAAAACAAACTAAAAACACTACTTGTCGCTTCTTTCCCTGGAAGACAGACAACTAATCTGATTGATGAAACTGTGTCATCTGTGATCCACTGACGGCTCAGTTTACTAGTGGTGGTCGGGAGTGTCACTGAAATGAAGTGACAACATGAACCTGTCTCTGAGCTCCCTCTGTTGCACATTTCCTCTGTGCTGAGGTACAGCGAACCTTGTGCTTCTGATTTCTCTCTGCCCAGCACTGCACAGGACAGATGTGGGAAGAGGTGTGGGAGAAAGTTTCAGGTTTCTCTCACTGCCACTGAGTGGATAAATCAAGGTAATAAATCCTGCCTATAGAGCTGGATTTCTATAACTGGCAAGAAAGGCTAAAGGCCCTGATGAGTTCTCCAAAGGTGGTTTGGTCTTTCTGTAGGCTCTGTGTAGCTTCATCTACTGTACAGTGATTTCTTACTTGAAGTGAGGAGAGGAATGGGTATCCTGAAAGCTTCTTGTCTTCAGTCAAATCTGCTACATGGTGTTCTCACATTACTGAATGATGGTAACTTCTGTCATGGCAAAATTCATCCAGCAGTGGTTCTTTCATGGTATAATAAGTAGCCCTTTTGAAGACTGGTCACCTCTATTGCATAGTCTGCCCTATACATTAGTTTGTTTTGTTTTCAATTCTTTAGGCTTGAAAATAATTAGAATGTCAGTAATCAGAATTTGGGAAAGGAGTTATTCAACCCAAGTGGATCACTGACTTTATTTCATTTTTACTATGCGTTTTGAATAAAAATGCAAAACACAATCTAAAATAATATGTAGAAAAATAAAACTTTGGCGAAATAAAAACTATTTTTTAGGGAAATTAAACTGTATACTAGTATTTTCTGTATGTACTTAGTGAAATGTTACAGATAACATTCTAAGACGTCACTCTCATGGTTATAAAACAATTTCTAAGTTATTGAAATTTACAGTGCATACTGAAATCATGATACAAATGTAAATTTAAATTTTTATATTAAGGAAGCCCAGCTTGTTAAAGTAGCATTAATATCATTCACATCAGATTTTAATTTGTTATACATCTTTGCAGTTCAGCAAATGCCCTTGATAGTGAAAAACAAAGTGTTATTTATTTAGGACAAAATAATCTATGTAAAAAGGGCGGGGGCAAAATATTTTTTTATACTTATTCAGATACACAGAATTTTTGTGATTTTAAGAGGAATGAAGATATTCAAACAGTAACAGAGAATCATTAGACTTATTTGAGTGTTTGAATGCTTATTTAAGTCTTCAATCCATCTGGCTTTATAAAACCAAAACTTTGAACACAAAAGCAGAAAAGTTCACATTACCTTTTCATATGTTCCTAAGTATCAAATTGCATCAATTTATTATGAATTTAAAGAACATTACAAATTTTAAAACTAAAGTACAGAAGTGCCTGATTCTCTTTAATCCCACAAATACCTAGCATCCCAAAGTAACATGTAAACAAACCTCTATGCTGCTCAATGAATTCTAATTTCTAGAATAAACTAAATGTAATGGATCTAGTTAGTACACGACTTTCATTTAAGTTATGGTTTCATTCATGAATTTAACAGTATTAGTGATGTAGCAAAGAGGGAAATTTTTCAACTATTATATTTATTTAAAACAAATTGACAGGTTCAAGCACCTGTCTTTCAAAAAGCCAGCAGCATTTTTAACATATTCAAAGTAAGATTTGGCCTAAGCCCTTAATACCTTCCTGAACAGCCATGCAACTAAACACCTTCAGGAGATGTTACAAAAGGGAGAAAAAACATGGAGCAATTTGTACTTTCCCTGGATAACAGAAACAAGGTAAAACAAATCCAGATTATTTTTGAATGAATGGCTGTCATGTTAATACACTCAGAGCTCTATAAAACTAGAGCCACTATCATAAATGCTTATATAGATATATACTTATTATTTTTAATAAAGTCTCTTGTTTGCTTGAAAATTTAAGGATGATCTTTTTCCTGGTCAGTCACTTCAAGGGAACAATAAATAAAGTAGAAAAGGATGAGCTGTTTTGCATATTTCTGTGGAAGAACGGAAAACATTTATACTTTGAGAGGTTCAGAAAATTCACTGTACATAATGAACAGCTTATATACACTATCTGTGCAATTTTTCTTGGCTGGGGTATTTAAATGCAAGAGCTCCTCCAAGACAAGAAGCCATATTCATTCTTGTCCAAATCCCTCTGTCTCTTCTATTGCAAAAAGAAGTTTTTCCTTTAGTTGTTCATAACTCTTATATGGTGGTAGATCCAAGCGATTAAAACTGAACAAAAACAAAAACAAAATCAGACGTTTTCAATAAAACAAACTGAAAAGATTTCTAACACAATATTTTTTAAAGCACATTTGAAAAACTAAATGGATAGAGGAAGAATGTCAAAATCTTGCTAGAAGTATTCTAACAATTTACTTAATGATTGTAATATTAAATGTACAGACTTTCTTATAGCAGTCTATTCAAATTTAAGACCTAGCCATAAAATTTTAATGTTTCCCAGAGAAAACTAGAATTACAAATAATTATAGCAATACGTATAAAAACACTGGAATTTTTAAATAACTAATTCTTCTTTTTAATACTATTATTGTTACATTGTATCATAAGTCTCCCTAACTTTTCTTGGGTTAAAGAGTCTGTCTTTCACTCACTCACCCACTAACTCATTCATCAGTTATTTATTGAAAATTTTTTATGTACCAGTTATTTTTCCAGGAGCTAATGATACAGTGATGAAAAACTAGTCATTGTCCTCATCAAACTTACTTTCTAGGATGGAGACCGTCAATAACCAAATACATACATTTTCCTTTCCAATAATCCCATCATATGTATAATCACTTCTAAAACAATATGCTTACAGTCTTGCCAGACTCAAAGAGTTCCCTGTTGGGATTAACTGATGAAATACAGAAAATATTAAAAATGCTTAAGATGTCAATGTATTGTTTTACAATTTACTAAGGTGTGGAATAACACTTTTTAAAGATTTAGCACTGAGTAGCTGGATGAGATTCTAGAGTCCAGGGTTTTGGTCCCCACAATATGGCCATACCGGCAGTATATGGAAGTTCCTAGGCTAAGGATTGAATCCAAGCCTCAGGTGCAGGATCTCCAGATCCTTTAACCCACTGTGTCGGGCCAGGGATCACACCTGCGCCTCCACCATGACCTGAGCCACTGCAGTCGGATTCTTAACCCACTGCACCACAGCGGTTAGTCCTGTCCCCACTTCTGCCTAATGAGAACAGCTCCGAGAAGTGAAAACCTTTTAGTACTTTTATTTTCTCATGTGGAAGGTGTCTATAGATCATTCAGTTCCCTTCTACCACTCTTACCAGTTCCTACTTGCCCTTGCCCTCTACTCCTATGTAAGAATCAAGAAAGAGCCTTTTGAACCAAGGCAGCCAATTAAAATGATGTTCTTTTCAGAACATCTTAGTCCCCATACCGACAGTCACTGCCTTTGTCAGTCTGTCATTCTATCTACTAAATCTCTGCTATCTTTTCCCTCCTGATCATTACTACTGCTACCAGTATCTCCTCTGTATGTATTTTCCCATCATCTCTTATCAGAATTTCCTGTGTGCTGATCCTTCATCCATTTAAAAAAAAAAATTCTTCACAACCTATCTAGCCTTTTATCACGGCCTGGGGTACTTTAAGAAAACACGCCAGTTTAAAAAAGCCTATGCTGTTTGGAATAGCACCCCCATCAGCTTATTTAAAGTTCTAAACATACTTATCTGTTCTATGACCATGCTCTTATGGCTCTCCTGTGTTCTAGAATATCCTTTTCTGCCTATAAAAATTTTACTAATTATCAGTCCAAATGCTACGACTTCCTCCAAGATTTCTCCTCGAACATGTTATACAGACTTAATAATTCCCCTCTCCATAAGCCCTTTTTATTTCTATTTTAGCACTTATTTTACTCTGCATTATGACTGGCTAGTTTCTTCTGTTAGATTCTAAAACCCACAAGGGCAGAGTCATCTCTACTCTCCCAACACAAATCCATTTTTGCATAGAGTAGACATTTAATTAATGTTGAGTTGAAATATATAAGGAAATGGATTACTTAAAAATATCCCAAACAGGGTTCTATTTTAAGACATTAGCCATTATGTTTTCTGCTGGTTTACAAAAGGACAAAGATATACTAAAATCTATTCATCTTTCATTGAGCACTTACTATGAATATCAGAACACTGCTTTAAGTTTTAGTTTAGCTTTTGTTATAGTTCCAGCATTGAGTAAAATTTGCTACTAATATTTTATTATATATAAAAAGAGAAGGCACCAATACATTTCCCAGGGACTCCAAGGGAACAGTACATATACAGCCTGAGGCACCCTTGCCCTGAAAGCTTCCACCTCACTAAGCAAAGCACTGGGGATGATGAGCAGAAAGACCCAATCTACGAATTATCAAGACCCCGAGTCCACCACAGATTATGGCCCTGCTTAGCATAATCACTAGTGAAAACTCAAGTCTTTCTGGATCACCTTTTTTTTTTTTTTTTTTTTTTTTTTTTGTCTTTTTGCTATTTCTTGGGCCGCTCCTGCGGCATATGGAGGTTCCCAGGCTAGGGGTCTAATCGGAGCTGTGGCCGCCAGCCTACGCCAGAGCCACAGCAACGCAGGATCGGAGCCGCGTCTGCAACCTACACCACAGCTCACGGCAACGCCGGATCGTTAACCCACTGAGCAAGGGCAGGGACCAAACCCGCAACCTCATGGTTCCTAGTCGGATTCGTTAACCACTGCGCCACGATGGGAACTCCTGGATCATCTATTTTCATCTAAATGTGTATCCCAATACTCATCAATTATGTTTCCCCTGATATGAATTAAATCCCTACCTTTGTTCTTCATCTCAGATTGTTCCATCCATTCTTTTGAACTTCTGCCTTTTTTTTTTTTTTTTTTTTTTTTGTCTTTTTGTCATTTCTTGGGCTGCTCCCACGGCATACGGAGGTTCCCAGGCTAGGTGTCGAATTGGAGCTGTAGCCATGGCCTACACCAGGGCCACAGCAATGTGGGATCCGAGCTGTGTCTGCAACCTACACCACAGCTCATGGCAATGCCAGATCCTTAACCCACTGAGCAAGGCCAGGGATCGAACCCACAACCTCATGGTTCCTAGTCGGATTCGTTAACCACTGAGCCATGACCCGAACTCCTGAACTTGTTTTAAAATGCCAACCCATTAACCCATTACTGTCTCACCATCCTATCTTGTTCTCAGACCCTTCCTATCTTCACTTTTTACTTAATCCATAGCCCATCATTATAATTATTTTAGAGGTCACGGTCCATTATTATAATCACTACCTTGCAATACTTTTTAATCCCTGCCTCTCCCTTTTGGAACTTATTCAAACTCTTAATGAATTCAACCTTCTACTTTCTCATTCCTTGTACCCAAATAGCTGAAAATTACTGCAAGGGACATCTGACAACTAGGTCAATTAGTGTCACTTTAGACAAACTAGTAGATCCAATACTGTTCAGGATTCTTAGCCATATTTCTGTAGTATATACTTGTCTACCCTGACAGCTCTCCCTTTCTTTCTCCTTAGAAGTTTTTCCCTTCTTCATTGTTATAAGCAGTGACCTCACCTTATACTTTGAGAAAAGAGAAAACAACACTTAATAACTCTATTTTCCCTTCACAAAAATCTACAATCTATATAGAGTTTACACCCAACTTTCCTTCCTCTTCTGTTATAACAAAGGAAATGTTTTTATCAAAGGCAAATTCCTTAACTCATACTCAGAATCCAAATTCTATCACCTTTGGTTATGAACTCTATCACCTATCTCAGTATTCTCTCCTCTATCGGACTGACCAGTTTAAGTTGGTGTTCTCAAGTGTTTTTGGTCATAGGATCCCTTTTCACAACTAAAAATAGTGAGAAACCCAAAGAACTTTTGTTTATGTGAATTATTTGTATTGATATTTACCACATTATGAGGTAATAAAACAAATTAAAAAAAATCATTTACTCTGAAATATATTTTTACAAATCATGTCTGGCTTAACAGAAGAGATCTATACTCTGATACTCATGTGTGTGTGTTTATTCTGTCACACTACATTGTTTTGGGTTAAGTACCTGAAAAGTGTCCCCATAAAGACATGTAGTTAGAAAACAGAGATCACTTATGTGATTTTTTGCAGATAAAATTGTGGATATTATTCTTTAATAAAATATTACACTTGACAAGGTTACACATAACATGGGTTTTGGAATCTTGTCAAAGAACCTTTTGGGGGTTCCTGCTGTGGCTCAGGGGTAACGAACCCGACTAGTATCCATGAGGACGTGGGTTCAATTCCTGGCCTCGCTCAGTGGGTTAAGGATCCAGCATTGCTGTGGCTGTGGTGAAGGCCAGCAGATGCAGCTCCTATTTGACCCCTAACCTGGGAACTTGCATGTGCTATGGGTGCAGCCCTAAAAAGCAAAAAAAGATGTTTTGTACTCTATTATGTAGAATCATTGGTTTATTTTGCACTTTGAATGGATAATCATCCATTGGTTCACCTCGTTATAATTTTCAAATATTGGGGAAAAAAAGAAGTCTTGGGAAGCTGTCAATCTCATATATAAGTTTTCCAAAATTCTAATTTTTGCCTGAAACCTCAACTTTTATCAGCCAACAAATGCTGTGAGCTGTTTTCTTTAAAGTGATGCCCTTAATTCATTACTTTTCAAGAAAAGTCTGAATAAACAGTTTTTCTGTCTTCCTTCAAGTAAAAAGAATATTCCATTTTTTTAAAAAAAGTAAGCTGTTCAGCTTTTAACTCAAACAACTGCCTAAGAGCTTCCCCTCAAGATTGCCACCAAAGTGCTTTATGCAGACTTCTCAATTTGTCATACAGAATGTTAAAAATCTACATATAAATACTTCAAGTGTCAAGATTTAATGAAGTTAATGAAAGTTTTTACTATTTCATTGAGAACAACATTCAATAAGCCTGGCTTTTCTTTCAACTTCAAATGTACAGTGTTGAAAAGTACAGAGATAGCAGTTTGGTGCCACTGCCTTGACATATGCTAAGTCAACAGCAGTTTTACCCACCACTGTTTTAGCACCATAAAGCAAATGACAAAAGAATAAAAAAGGCAAAAATTTGGTTTAATATGAAAATAGTTTTGACCTTCTGAAAGAACCACATATACATATAGCATCTTTTGCCTGGATGACTATAACAGTTCTGTAATCTCCCTGTGCTCACTCTTGGATCCAATTCTCTCTCCTCTGTGGCCAGAGTGATTTTTCTTAGATCTCTTTATTTGCTATCTAAAACTCTTCAAAGGCTTCTAATTGTCCTTAGAATCAAATTCCTTATAATAACC
This sequence comes from Sus scrofa, assembly GCF_054392235.1. NCBI lineage: Eukaryota > Metazoa > Chordata > Mammalia > Artiodactyla > Suidae > Sus > Sus scrofa. The sequence goes on from NC_139386.1 coordinate 54,728,063, forward strand.
TTTAAGGCTCTGCATAATTTAGCCCCTGCCTATACTTCCATATTCTTTTTATCCCTCCCCACCACCACAATTCATTAAGTTCCATTCATACCAAGTCATCCTTATTTCCGTGAATAAAGATGTCTTAACTTCAGGTAAGAAGGGACCCTGGAAGCGACCCTGTACAAAGAATGCATTTCCCCTGTTTCTTCCTACAGCATGCTGTTTACCAAACCCAACTTAAACGAGAAACCTCCCTGAGCACCCAGTCTAGAGGAAGTTTCCCTCCAAGTGTTCTCTATTATAGAAACCTCTTGATTTCCTTTGAAAGACACCTAGAATTTGCAAATAGTTGGTTGTTTTTTGTGCCCCCTTCCCCAAGAGAACACAAACTTCATAAAGTGCAGGGAGCACTTCAATCTTATTAAAGGGTATTCTTAAATATTTGTTGAATCAAACGATTCTCAAGTATTTATATTAACCAATCATTCTAAAGTGCTTAGTTACAGAATGCTATATTAATCAGTCTGTTTTCAAAACTGAAATTCTGACTACTTTAATTAATAAGCAATTATACTGGATCTTATATTTGTTTTTTAAAAAAGGCTCTGGCATTCACCTTCCTATTTAGGATTCTTGAACTTACCACGTGTGGCTTCTTGGTAACCAGGTGTCTTTGCCAACTTTTTCAATGCAAAATTTTTGAGGCCCATTACTTCCTAAACCAGGAAAATAAGACAGAATTTATCTAGTCCTTTAAACTTTTTAGTTTTAACAACTAGTCAAATAATAGAACATGTCACATAGTCAACATGACTGATACAGAATAAACTACAGTGTACACTGCTTCTGCCTAGAGAAGTTTATTGGTGCAGAGATCTAGCAATAAGAATTACAAAGTGGAAAGATAAGTATCACTACAGAATCTCGCTCCCTTTACAAAGCAATGGCCAGCCAGGCTATGTGAGCAGACTTTCATTTTTGTCTTAGAAATGTATTTGATATTAATCGTTAATGTCTTTTGGTAGATGCCCTACATAGAGCACAGAAGAGTAATCCTTACGTACAAGTCTGCTGAATGTCTAAACACCATTATTATCACAATTATTTGAGAGAAAATGCATTTACCCATGAGCTCAGCAAATCCTCCTAGAGGTAAACGGCAGGTTCCAGTGACAAACTGCAACAGTCGCATTCTTACTTCATTGTCTGTCTCTTTCACAAACTGTGTAACAAAATCGAATTTACTTTAGTATAAAATAAATACTTGATTTTTTTTCAGTAATGGAAATAGTACAAATTATTCTTAAATTTCTTCCAGAAAATTAGAAGACTAAGAAATTTAACACTGAAGGTAGGTTTAAAACACATGTGATAAGTGGTTGTAGCATTTATCATTTATTAAGGCTAAGCATGATCCTAAGTAGATGATTAATCTTACTTCAATTAAGCCTTACAATTACACCATATGCTGGCCACTATTATTATGACGGCCATCTTACAGAGAGGAAAGGAGGCCCAGAAAGGTTGCCGTGTGTCCAAGGTCAGACCACTGAAAGGTAGCTTAGATGTGGCTGGGCTACACTTTTACAGATATCACCTGTGGAGGGCTCCTGCCATGCACTGTGTTCTAGGCTTTCTATGTACTTAGCCCTCATACCAAAATTATGAAGTAGGTACTATAATTAGCATCCCCACTGTACCTATAAGAGAAGGGAGAACTAGGTAGATGAATCTGTCCTTCTCAAACCGGCTGAGCTGTAAACCACTGTTAATCCTGAGCCAACTACTGTTCTCTCCTGTAAGCTACCAAATACTTCATGAACACTTCCCGACTGCCACTCTTATTTGTGGTGTTTTCTTCTACTAAACACCATTTCCCAACTCTATTCTTCATACCTGAAAACCTGAAGTATGCATTCTAAAAATATAAGTAGTTCACTATCTCTTCACAGCGAAGACAAATGGGTAATGGGAAATACCGATCTGAACTGATCTGAGTGTCCTAAAGACAAGGAACTTGGGGGATACTCTAAGAGCAGAAATGAATCTTACAAACAGGGACTAAACTTTAGCTTAGGATAAGATGTTAAGACAAAAACGCTATGCTGATCATGACCAAAAATGTTTCTGTGCAGAATTGTGCTGAGGCACATATTTCATCAAGACAAGGAAATAGAACTTATTACCGGACCTGGCATAAACCTCACTACTTTCCCTACTGCAAACCCAAGTTAGAAAATACTATTCATTTGGATTTGCATGACCCAATGCTTAAGTTCCTCAGGTATATCGATACAAATGTCCAAACAAAGTCAGGGAACAAAAGGAGTGATAAAGCTGGTAAAGAGCCTAAAAGGAAAGATTACAGACACCTGATGCAATTCTGATGTTTTAGGCTTGAAAATGGAGTTACTCCTTTCTGTTTATTTTTTACAAAAAGGTGATACATTCAATGTGGAACTCAGGGCAGTAGAAGGTCACACTGGGAAGAGCACCCCACATACAGGAGTCAGCTCTCCTCCTGTTGCTAGAGTGCCCTGTACCTCTGCACTGCATTGAGACACTAGCATACTTCGACTACACAGACCATATATTTTCCTTTCAACAAAATAATACACACAACTTCCTTTTCCCCTTAATATTGTATTGGAATATATCACTCTCCAATATTCTGTTAATTTGCATTAAGAAACATAATGACAATGAGGTATATAGAATTACAGAATGGATATATTACAATTTATTCACTTAGTCCTCCCAATGGACATTTAGGCATTTCCAGCCTCCATTAGCGTAACATTAATGTTGCAATAAATATTCTGATATGTGCCATTTTGTATATGTGAAGTATATCTATAAAATAAATTTCTAGAAGTGTCCACACTTCTTGAGAGTATGGTGTAATAAGCACATGACATATCCTTAGGAAAAGATGCAACTTTTGGAAAAATCTTTCTATAATAATACAAAATCCTAGGCTTTCCACCTGAAAGTTAAACAGGTAAAGCACAAGGAAACCAGATATTTAGTTACTAAGTTGAAATGAATTTCAATTAATTTAGGTGGAGAGTATCTCTGACCTAGACATTTTAAATTCTCAAAGAACACGCAAACACAAACAAATAAAGGAGAGGAAGAAAGAGAAAAAGAAAAGAGAAGGGGAGAGAGAAAGAGAAGGGAAAGAAGAAAGAACAGAAAGTCATTCTTGGATATTACTCTCTAGATTTTTCTAGTTCTCTGGCATATTATCATCTTTAGAGGAATTAAATAATTTCTCATTAAAAACAAACTTCCTTATTTTCCTTATTTACTTCTAGTAGTAAGTAGAATTTATACTTTCATACTGCTAGAAAAAAATGTTATACCTACAACTGTTACCATTACACTGTTACTTAAAGAAGATGGCTATTTATTCTTTCATTTAGGAAATAATCAATGGAAAATCCTTTAACAAGTGTTCACACTGTCCACTTCTAATTTAAAATTCAAAGACTAATAAATATCATGTCCCAAAGCAGTTTTAACTTAAAAAATGAACTCTTTTTAAACCCCTGTTTTATTAGAAAACACTTTGAGTTACTTTGTTTCAAAAATATAAAAGCAAATACCTGCCAAAACCAAATGATCTGCTTGCTATTTCTTGTGTAATGGCGGTACACGGTGTTTCTTTGCCAATCTGCCAAGTCAACCTCCTGCATGCCACACAACATAACCTGGGAAAGGAGCATGGTATCAGGTCACAGCACAGATTTAGTGAAGAGAGTAACCATATGACTAGAATCTGCTAATGCACAGCTATGCACATACATAATTTTGTGAACAACCATGTGTATGTCAAATAATGATCACAGTAATAAATTCAGCAAAATGTGTAGCAATTTAGCATGCAGAATTCTTTGGTACTTTATCTTCCCCATGTTTACTGAACTTAAACTGAAAACATTTAAAGTAACTATTCTTCAAGGAAAACATTAGCTGTGCCAAAACAGAATGTATCTTTTACTATAAATATATCCCAAGTAAGATATCCAAATTATCGATACATTTCAAACATATACCTCCAGTTCTTTTTTTTTTTTTTTACACCTATGCTACCTTAGCCATTTCTAATTAAAAATACACAGACTTCCTGTTACTCATTTATCCAGCAGATAAAGCATTTTACATTTGTGAAATTTTCAAGTCACCCCAGTTTACTATATATGGGATGAAACTATTTGGGGCATAATAAAATAAATAGTGTAATACTTAATTTACTTCTCATAAAGCAACTATGATCTATAATTTACATACAATAAAATGTGCATATTTTAAGTACAGCGTTAGATCCATTTTGATAGCTGTAAACACCTGTGAAACCACCATCACTATCAAGATGTATAATATTTCCACTGTGTCCTTTTTGCAGTTAAAACCACCATCCTCATCTTTAGTTCTAGGTAATCAGCAATTTCAACACAGATTGGCTTTTTGAGACTATTAAGATATACTACACGCCCCCCAAACCGTTTTCTTTTCCCGCTCAGCAAAATGTTTATGAGATTCACCCATATTGCAGGTACCAGCAGTTTCATATTGCCGCGTGGTATTTCATTATATAAATATACAACAATTTATTTATCTATTTACTTGTTTTGGGGGGTTTTTTTTGGCTGTATCTGCAGCATATACGGTTCCCAGACCAGGGATTGAATCCGTGCTGGAGATGTGACCTACGCCACAGCTGCAGCAACATGGGATCCTTAACCCATGTTGCTGGGCTGGGATCAACCAGATACCCAAGCCACTACAGTCGGATCCTTAACCCACTGAACCACAGTGGGAAATCCTATCCATTCACTTGATGAACATTTAGGTTACTTTAGAATTTTTGGTTTTGATGTATAAAGATGTGATGAACATTTATGGAAGAGTCTTTGTGTGAACATACATTTGATTTCCATGTGCAGTGGCTTGGGAATCTGATACAATGCAGAATAGAAGTGGAGCATGGACATCTTCGCCTTGTTCCCAATCTTAATGAGGAACAGTCAAGGTACCACTGTGTATGTATATATGTCTTTTTAGGGCTGCACTCATGGCATATATAAGTTCCCAGGATAGGGGTCAAATAAGAGCTACAGTTGCTGGCCTACACCACAGCCACAGCAATGCAGAATCCAAGCTGAGTCTGCAACATACACCACAGCTCAAAGCAATGCCAGATTCTTAACCCACTGAGTGAGGCCAGGGATCGAACCTGCGTCTTCATGGATACTAGTCGGGTTCGTTACCACTGAGCCACGATGGGAACTCCCAAGTACCACCATTTCGAATGTTAGGATTTATCTTTTTTGTTGATGTCCTTTATCAAATTGAAAAGTTGCCCAGGGTTTATGAGAGTTTATAAAAAGAATGACTGTTACAGATTCTTAAGGTTAAAACAGAATTTAAACTGTAAAAATGGGCATGATTATGAATAACTAATATTGTGAATAATGGTGTGAATATCCCTTATAGTATTATTTGTGGTTAAGAGAGATAATGGGAGTAAAAGAACAAGAGGAATAAAAACCAAGACAAAGCAAAACAAACAAAAATCTTTATTTCCTCACAGCTCTACACAGTGAGCTAAAGGCAAATCAGTTACCAATAAAGGTTTTGGTCTCCATATATGTGTAAGAAAATTATCATATAACCAAACTATTTCACAAGGCTCTATGTAAGAAGACTATAAATGCTACCAAGGGTAATACAGAAGTAACCGCCTATTAATATCTTTCTTGATCTACTGTTTCAGTCTCATCTCTGCTTTAATGACAGGCTCTTGCCACAATATCACTCTTTCACTGAGTGGGCCTCTAAAACAGGAGTTCTCAACTTGGGGCATGGAATATTTTAGGTGTATGAATTTCGAGAATACAAAATTGCCTAATTTTCTTCAGTCTTAATAAAGTTGGCAATTTAAAAAATGATTAATATTACCCTCAAAAATATCTTTTGTTCTACTAATGTGTTTCTGCTAATGTGTGTAAGCAAGGTATTAAGAAGGAGATGTTAATCGGGTTTAGATAGTCTATATGTCATTCAGGCTTAGAGTCCTGTATTCCATATGCTTCCCATGTCAGTTTCTAAGAGGCTAATTTCTACATAGGAATACTGATGTACAGAATTTAAAATGTTAGTTTCCCATATGCACATTTGATTACATGAACAAAACTGAGGACCCAAGGAAGCTGAAGTTAAAATACTGCTCCCAAAGGAGGCAGAGAGGAAATGCAAAGCACTGTCCCAACACCCTGCCTATATTCTAATCTATGTGGGGAAAGAAGACTTCGAGAATTCACAGTACATAATCATTAGGGAAATACAAATCTAAACCATAGTGAGCTACTACCTCACACTTATTAGATTGGCTACTATTTAAAAAAAAAAAAACAAAAAACAGAGAGTAACAAGTATAGGCAAAGATGTAGAAAAGTTAGAAGCCCTGTATACTTTTTGTGGGAATGTAAAATGGTGCAGCCACTATAGAAACGGTGTGAGAGTTCCTCAAAAGTTAAATAGAGAATTACTATATGATCCATAAATACCACTCCTGGCTATATGTCCAAAAGAAATGAAAGCAGGATCTCAAAGAGATATTTGTACAGTCATGTTCGTAGCAGCATTATTCACCAACAGCCAGAAGGTGGAAGCAACACAAAGATTCACTGATTGGTGAATGGATAAACAAAACTGTGGTATGTACATGCATTGGAATGTTATTCAATCTTAAAAAGAAAAGAAGGAATTCCCTGGTGGCTCAGTGGGTTAAGGATCCAGTGTTGTCAATGCTGTGACTTGGGTCACCGTTGTGGTGCAGGTTCGAACTCTGACCTAGGAATGTCCCATGCTGTGGGCGTGGCCAAAAAAAAGGGAAAAAAAATTTTACATATGCTACAAAATGGATGAACCATGAGAACATTATGCTAAGTGAAGCAAGCTGGTCACAATAAGTCAAATATTGTATGATTTCACTTATATTAAGTAACAAGAGTTAGTCAAACTCAGAAACAGAAAGTAGAATGGTAGCTGCCAGGGCCTCGGGAGGAAGAGGAAATAGGGAGGTGTTTAATTGGTATAGAGTTTCAGTTTTGCAAAATGAAAAAGTTCTGGAGATTGGTTGCACAATAATGTGAATATACTTAATATCACTGAAGTGTACACTTAAAAAGGTTCCAGATGGTAAATTTTATGTTACGTGTATTTTATCACCAAAAAAAAAAAAAGAAAGAAAAAGAAAAAAAAGAAAATTAGATATATTTCTAACAATTTTATTTTATTTTATTTTATTTTATTTTTTTGCTACTTCTTTGGGCCGCTCCCGCGGCATGTGGAGGTTCCCAGGCTAGGGGTCCAACCGGAGCTGTAGCTGCCAGCCTACGCCAGAGCCACAGCAACGCGGGATCCGAGCCGCATCTGCAACCTACACCACAGCTCACAGCAACGCCGGATCGTTAACCCACTGAGCAAGGCCAGGGACCGAACCCGCAACCTCATGGTTCCTAGTCAGGTTCATTAACCACTGCGCCACGACGGGAACTCCTATTTCTAACAATTTTAAATACATTTGAGTTAGGACCACTATGAACTTATGACTTAAAAATTTAATCTTTGGGGCAACTCACTACTAAACTAGGATTTCATAAAGTTCTCCAAATTATTAATAAGGTGGCACTGACTCTTTAGGAGCTCTGACAGCTGGCACTGATTGATGATTTTGTGCCCATGACATCATCAAATTTTTGAGAACTTAGGACCCTTACCCAAGGCTGGGATTTAACACACCCTAAACATATGGATGAATAAGAGGACTGAAGATTTCTGCCACATGATTTTAAAATGTGTGAACATTCTTTTTTAAAGCATAACAACCCTCCTCCCAATTAACATTCCCTATAATAGCAAAATAAAAGACCCTAACCTCCAATTCTTTTTCATCAAAGTACTGTAGCCACTGAAGGGGAACAACTTCATTGAAACCATCAAGGAAAGCTTTGGTCTGTTCTTGTACTCCTCGAGAAAAACGCCACTCTGTCATTAAGCTGAAAATAAAGACAGGATTTAAAAATATGTAATTTGTGTGTGACATAAAAGGCTTAAAAACAGAAAAACCTTTCTTAACCACGGTTAAAAGAGAAAGTGAAGAAAATCACTATGTTGTAAATGGATCACAGAATATAAGGGAACACAGTTTCAAAACAGAGGTTGTGGTGAGAACTATTAAAAGGTAAGTGAAAAGGGCAAAGTGAGATGGAACAGGAAGTGAGCATCAGAGTGCTAGTCAAGGTATGGCTCTGCTACTGAAACAGAGAGCCTCTGTCTCCTCATCTGGAAATGGAAAGGCTTTTCTTAGCACCAATGTTCTCTGATTTTTGACCAGGACAAAGGTAGGATGCATACAGCAAGTGGCGGTGGGAAAGTGAAGGCCATTTATTCTCTTATTTCAAGAACATCGGTTCGGTTGAGAACTAAGTAGAGAGAAAAATGATTAAAAAGGGTAAGTGAAAGAGGGAAGGAACATGGAACAACTTCCTAAAGGAGTGAACATGGATAAAGGTAAGGGTAGAGACAGAGTTCTAGCATGCCCTAGCAGTTCCAGAAATGAAGATCAATCAGATGTATCATCTTACCCAATATATTCATCTTTGTTCTCCTCAGTCACCAGGATATTAGAACCTCCCAACTTCAGGTCATGTGAAGTAACTTTCCCCAAAATCTCCATGTCAACAGAAAAGTACATTTCTAGGCCACATTCTTCAATGTTGTTGTCTCTAGGTGATATAAATATATAGCCACTAATTAACAAGATATGTAAACTAGTTTCAAGAAAATACCTTATTGAAAGATAAATCTTCAAACCTTATCCAGATAAGGGAGTTATAAAATTCAGTATCGATAGATTCCAAATCCTTAATAGTCAGTTTTTTACTTAGCATACGCTTGTAGAAGGGTAAGGAGAAACCGGTATCAATAAACTTTCCATGAAAAAGTGCCTGACAAGAAAAACAAAAAACTTTACTTAAAAAAATGGTAAGACAACCAATTTCTTACTCAGAGCATAATGGTAGCAAGAGAAATCATGAGGTTTTACAAGCAAAAAATAGTACTTACTAAGTAATCAGCATAAATCATGACAACTAAAATACTATATAATATGCTAAGTATGAAAAACACTTTACAGAGTTAAAATTGAATCTGTTTAACTGAGATCAAATACTCAGCTATATCATGTCCTTTCAGTAACTATAAAAGAGGAAGATAAAGGAGCTTTACCAAGTCTCACTGTTTCTAATATGTTTCATGAATTACAACCTGCCCCCCGCCCCTGGATGCAGAAATGAAAGACCCCTCTCCACTCCTTTCTTCTCCTACAGCTGCCTTTTCCTAAGAGATTTTTCAGGACTAAACCCATCGTGCCTTTAACCCCATTCACAAAAGCCAACACAAGAGGCCCCAGATCCCCACCCCTTGACTCTCACCACCAATCTGCTTGTTACCTCAAAATCTGATTTCACGTCTCACAACTCCCCAAACTCTCAAAACCATCTAATGTGCTAGCACTAGCAAAATCCATCACTAGCAAAATCCCCCACACCCTCAACTCTCTTTGAAGATCCTGTGCTATTTTGCTCTACCAGAAATTTGGCATTTTTCTGGGCACTGTGCTTCCTCTCAAACCCTCTAGAGGGGTAGGTGGCTGTTTCTCTCTCCTCTTCATGTCACCAGGCTTGCAAGTGGGGTGGGTGTTACTTATCACTAATTTCTCCTCTCTAAGCCACCCTAGCCTTCAAGCCCAAACCCAACATGACCATCATCATTCTGAAGACTTGAACATCATGCTCATGATTCTTTCTTTTTTTTAAATTTTATGGCTACACCCCTGGCATATGGAAATTCCTGGGCCAGCAACTGAATCTGAGCCTCGGCTGCAAAAATGCAGGATCCTTTAACCAAATGTGCTGGGCTGGGGTTGAACCTGCACGTCCAGAGCAACCTGAGCCACTGCAGTTGGATTCTTAACCCACTGCGCCCTAACGGGAACTCCCATGCTGCTCTACCCTGGCATTTTGGTCCTTCCCATGATCTTATTAGTCTTTAACTTACCTAAATATTCTCAACACCATACTTTAGATTCTGTTATTAGCACTAACTAAAATTCCTTCATAAAGTCAATTCCAAACAGCACCTGATTTTCCAGCTCACTGCTTTTAGTAATAACACCAGTGATTTCTGACCCTACTGAAATCTAAAAAAACCCATGGAACCTGTGATCTTGCCTCTGTCCCTCAGCCCTCTTACAAAGTTATTTTTCCCCTCAGTTCAGATTCCATTGTCAATCATTAAAATTACTCCGTTATTTACCTTCAAATGCTGCCTCCCCAGTATAAAGGTATATAAAAATACAGTATACTTTTATATTTTTGGTAAAACCAAACTCTAGCTAAATATAACTGTCAACCAACTCCATACATGTGCTTGGGCAGTGGGACGTGCCAGAAGTGCACATGCAACCATGCTGCAGGCTCACGACCAGCAGCCTCAGGTTGGAAGCGTAGTGCTGCCTGAGAATCACATATCCCCAATTTCATTCCGTCTCCCACTCTCCTAGATGACTATTTCATTCCTCAATACCTCCTCACTCTGAGCTAACTGATCTTGCTTTCTACTTCACTGAGGAAACAGAGGTATCGTAAGAGATTTTGTGTATTCCATCACATCTGCTCACTACTAGCATCTGAATCTATATACCCATTATGGAGAAGCTATCTATTAACCTATCTACACTAGACAGATCTCCTTGCTCCCCACTCAAGGGCATTGTTTCCATATTCCCTATCTCCTTGCCTCATCAAATTCTTCCTTCTCTTACTTGATCATTATCAGAATATAAACATTTTATTTACCTCCCATTTTTGGTTCCATACCTACTTCTAGTTAATGCCCAACTTCTCTATGAGCCTTTACAGCAAACTTCTTTAAAAGATTTGTTTATATTCATTGTTTCCACTTCTCCTTCCACTCTGTTGATTTCATGCCCATCAATCTTTCAATTCCACTGCTCCTGAATATCACTCATCTGGCCAAATCAAATGGGTTACTTCTCAGGCCTCATCTTGCTCAGCCTACCAGCATTTGACACAGTTGATTACTTCTTCCTTCTTGAAACATACTTTCAAATTCTTTCTTCCTCTTCAGGAAACCATTCTTATTTGTTTCTCCTTCCTCCTCCTCTGCCTCAGCCCTTTTGCTGGTTGCTTACTTCCCCAACTTATTTCTTTTACTTTTTATTTTTAGCTTTTTAGGGGCGCACCTGAAGCATATGGAAGTTCCCAGGTTAGAGGTCGAATCAGAGCTACAGCTGCTGGCCTACACCACAGCCACAGCAACTCATGATCTGAGCTACATCTGTGACCTACACCACAGCTCAGGGCAATGCCAGTTCCTTAACCTACTCACTGAGTGAGGCCGGGGGTTGAACCCTCAACCTAATGGTTCCTAGTTGGATTCGTTTCCTCTGCACTACAACAGGAACTCCTATTTCCCCAACTTATTGTTGATGTCTTTAAACTTTTTCTCTGTCCACATTTATTCTTCATTTTTTTATTTTTATTTTTTTGTCTTTTTGCCATCTCTGGGGCCGCTCCTGCGGCATATGGAGGTTCCCAGGCTAGGGGTCGAATCGGAGCTGTAGCTGCCAGCCTACGCTAGAGCCACAGCAACGCAGGATCTGAGCCTCGTCTGCAACCTACACCACAGCTCACGGCAACGCCGGATCCTTAACCCACTGAGCAAGGGCAGGGATGGAACCCGAAACCTCATGGTTCCTAGTCGGATTCATTAACCACTGCACCACGACGGGAACTCCCACACTTATTCTTTGAACAATCGCATAGGCTTACCTAGATACCCTCTCACTGCTGGACTTGTGTATCCAACTACCTAATCCACATCTCCACTTGAATACTGGAGATATCTTAAACAAACCAAATCCCAATGCATGATTCTCTCCACCCCCCCAAATGTGCTCTTGCCACAACTCTGCCATCGTGGGAAATGGCAACTGCAGCCAGACACACATTTTAGTGCTGTCCTTGACTCTTGTTCACAACTTGCATCTAAACTGACAGAAAACCCTGTTAGCTCTACCTACAAAATATATCCAGAATCCAAACCACTTCTCACTACCTCTACTGCTTCTCTTCCAATCAAGTCCAAGTCACTATCAACTCTCACCAGTTGCAAATGGTCTTCCACTTCTACTCTCGCTTTCCTTTGACTTCATTTATAGTCTCTTTCTACACAGCAGCCAACTGAGCCTAATAAAATCTAAGTCACATTATGCTACTTTCCTAAAGATCCCACACAGTACCTCTCAACCTCATCTTCCATACATGCTCCCTCAGAAACTCTGCTCAGCCGTGATATTTTCAAAGATGTACTTCCACTTAAAGGCCTTTTTCTTGATGTTTCTATGCCTATAATGATGTTCTCAAAATATATGCATGACTCAACCCCTTGCTTTCTTGTTTTTTTGTTCATATGTTACCCATCAGAGAGGCCTCCTCTAATTATACTATATATAAAAGAAAAACAGGAGTTCCCGTCGTGGCGCAGTGGGTAACGAATCCGACTAGGAACTGTGAGGTTGCGGGTTCCATCTCTGCCCTTGCTCAGTGGGTTACGGATCCGGCGTTGCCGTGAGCTGTGGTGTAGGTTGCAGACGCGGCTCGGATCCTGCGTTGCTGTGGCTCTGGCGTAGGCTGGCAGCTACAGCTCCGATTCAACCCCTAACCTGGGAACCTCCACATGCAGCGGGAGCAGCCCAAAGAAATAGCAAAGAGACAAAAAATAAATAAATAAATAAATAAATAAATAAATAAAATAAAAAGAAAAAGAAAAAAAAAAGAAAGAAAAACACCCCCTTGTCCTCAGCATATATTTATTTATTTATTTATTTATTTATTTATTTATTTGGTCTTTCTGCTATTTCTTTGGGCCGCTCCTGCGGCATATGGAGGTTCCCAGGCTAGGGGTCGAATTGGAGCTGTAGCCACTGGCCTACGCCAGAGCCACAGCAACGCAGGATCTGAGCCGCGTCTGCAACCTACACCACAGCTCACGGCAACGCCGGATCCGTAACCCACTGAGCAAGCGCAGGGACCGAACCCGCAACCTCATGGTTCCTAGTCAGATTCGTTAACCACTGCGCCACGCCGGGAACTCCAAGCATATATTTATTTACTATTTGTCTCCCTCTAACAGAATTCAGATCCCTGAGAACAGGGACTGTGCCTTTTTTTTTCATGGTTTCATCTTTCTCATACTATGATGCCATTGTAGGTGCTCAACAAATATTTGCTGAGTGAATGAATAAAGTGCAAATAAATAAATACAAACACTTCTCAAGAAGACTACAGTTTCACAAGAGCTCTGGAAAGCTCTAAAATTTCCTAAAGCATCAACCAAGTTTAATTATTATAAACTCAGATTTTCCTTTTATAGAAGTGATCACACTATCATTAGGCTTAAATGACAGGACTTTTAAAGACCAAGTGGCTCAATCAATAATCTTCATAATCTTGACTTCACACGTGTACTCAAAAAAACCTGTATTTTGATACCCTTTAGGCAAAATTCCTTGATAACAAAACTTGTAAACACACATAACCAAGGATAATAATGAGTATCATTTTTTTAAAATCCTCTCTTTAAAATACTTTTGAAATAAGCAAAATGTAAATAAAAAATGAATGAATAGATAGCAGAAGGTCAGAACTTACCATAGCAATAAAGCGACCAATGAAACAGAAGTATGAAAGATGATCTGGGTTGATGGTTGATGCTGGATTTATCTGTAGACAGTAGTTGTTCTTTCCAGCATACTCAAATAAGCAATACATGGGATTTAAAACTTCGTGTGAAAGCAAGAAAAACCATTCTCTACAAGAAAATGAGTCAACATTATTTTTAGCACCCATATATGAATTTAAAAACAGATCTTAAACACACTCATACATATAACATACCTCAGCTCAAAAGCCTTCAAGAATTCCGCTGTCCGTTCCTCAGCCCTCCACAAAAGTCTCTTTACAATGCAGCCCTCCACTCCAAGCTACCTGCCAGTTCCCATGTTGCCAAACTATAAACTCGGTGTTTCATACGTCTAACATGCTTATTCCTATGCTCTATTTTCATCTGGGAATTAATCCTCAACTTCAACTCAGTCTATGGGGATCCCACTTTTTTCTTTCAAGTCCAACTTGGATCCATTTACCTCAGCAATTTTTTGAAGCAATTTTCAGTGTATTTCAGTGAATTGTTCCCTGATTAATTTGTGGTAAAAACCTCATAAATTTTTCATTTTTATGCATTTAACTGGCCGCATCTACCAGACCATAAGCTCCTCAAAAACAAAAGTCACATGTTATATGTTTTTTTGTATCCTTAACTCTCGTATGCATCCTAGGATCTATGTACAGTAGGTTTTAATAATATTTGCTAATACTGAGATACACAGCACTGCCACTACAAAAGTTTTAATTTTATTGGCAATCCATTAAAAAAATGGAACTAAAATTTTATTTTTAAATTTTTTAAATTTTTTGCTTTTTAGGGCCGTGAGTGCAGCCTATGGAAGTTACCAGGCTAGGGGTTGAATCGGAGCTACCGCTGCCAGGCTATGCCACAGCCACAGCAAAGTGGGATCTGAGCTGTGTCTGGGACCTACACCACAGCTCACGGCAACGCCGGATCCTTAACCCACTGAATGAGGATCAAACCTGCGCCCTCACGTATACTAGTCAGGTTTGTTACCACTGAGACATGACTGGAATTCCCTGGAACTAAAAATTTAAAAGGTGAAATCCTTAAATGTGATAGGCATTTTCTAGCTTATCACCACCTGTTTTGCCTCATTTTTAAAGTCCAATATATAAAACCCAACATATAAGAGATTAATAATTTACGTTACAAAATAAACTCAATTTGCAAAAGACTCTCTTCAACAGCAGTTTCTTCTAATGCAGGGTTCCAAACTCAAATGCCTACAGTGATCAGTGAGTGAGTTAAGGGGCTTCCTTCCCCGCAATGGTTCACATTCTCTACTTAGCTACAACCCCCGTCTCTCATTGTATCCCTGATAAAAATTATTATCAGTCTTAAGGAAGAATTACTTCTGAGCAATAATCGTAGTCCTAAAGAAATTCAGCAGTGGAGGCACCAAGCAGAAAAGAATATGTATGCTACCCTACAGGGAAGCAGCTGACTCAGCCAAACCCATGTGAGAAGGTGGGGCTGTGTTTTTTAAGAGAAACCAGAAAGCTTGATTCTTAAGCATATTCTAGTGACTTCTGTTAATGTTGTCAAGTAATGTAAAAAAAATTTTAAATCACAACAGGGGACACCATCACTATGCTGGCTATTTACAAATGCTCTTCTAAAATGTTTACGCTACAATCCTGGAAACTGCCTGAAATGTAGAGAAGGGTGTCCCTAAACAAAATCAACTGAGAAATGATAAAACACTGATTTATAAAACAAAATCCAGTCCCAACGTAATAGCTGGACCAAGTCAACTTTCTGCTGTGATGAGGCTGAAGTAATAAGATATGTACCCAGGGAAGAGGACTGAACAAATCTAGTAAAAATGTGTTTAGACACAAACACATAGAAATAAAATCTTCAGTTGCTACAGATCACTTTTAGCAAACAACAGCCCAAAGAAAACTGAACATATTTAAAAGAAAAAAAAAAGAATGACTACGACATGACATTTAACCAATACCCTGATATTAGGAAAAAAGAAAATAAAATTCTAACTAGCAAGAGGTGGAAGAGTTTTCTTTCATCATTTCTTTCTCTATACTCTCAAAGAGTTACAAGAGGCTGAAAAAATTATTAGACAACAAATGAGCTAGCAGAGCCTACAGAAGAAAACAGTAAAACCGCTAATGAAAAAATCACATTAGAAGCAGCTAAACGTAGGGCAGTACTGCAAACAGTGACATGAGGATAGGTTTGAGAAAAATCAAAACAAAATGAAAAAGCACAAAGATTAAAAATGATCAGAGAAAAGATGACAGACATGTAAGACAAAGGAGATTCCACATACCCATGACTGATGTTCCTGAAGAAAAATGGAACAAATGGAACAGAAAAAATATTCAAAGACATAATAGAAGAAAATTTCCCTTAAATTAAGGAAGATCTTAATATGTTCCTTTAAAAAGATATAAAACAATCAACAATGAAATCAGTGAACTTCAATGAAAAGGACTGTGTGGGTACCCTGAGGAAAAATGTTTCCTGCCAGGAGCTGGCCTCCCACTTCATAGTGCTTCCATTCAATACTTGAAGATAGTGAAGCAATGTCGACAGAGCACTGGAGAAACTAGTGTTGTGTGAGAAATCTGTATCAAGTAAAGTTGTTGTTTAAATACAAAAGCAACAGAAAACACATTCTCAAACATATAAAACTGTGTGAATGTATCACCCCTGTGAACTGATTAAAGCAAAACTGATACATAAATCAAAATAAAGAATTTGGGAATAAGAAAATCATGGTGTGGAGTAACTGACTATATGTATTAAAACCATCAAGATATAAAAGAAAACACAAGTAGTTGAGGTAAAAAATGGTTCAGGAGTTCCCGTTGTGGCGCAGTGGTTAACGAATCCAACTAGGAACCATGAGGTTTCGGGTTCCATCCCTGCCCTTGCTCAGTGGGTTAAGGATCCAGCGTTGCCGTGAGCTGTGGTGTAGGCTGCAGACGCGGCTCGGATCCCGTGTTGCTGTGGCTCTGGCACAGGCCGGTGGCTACAGCTCCAATTCGACCCCTAGCCTGGGAACCTCCATATGCTGCAGGAGCGGCCCAAGAAATGGCAAAAAGACAAAAAAAAAAAAAAAAAAAAAAAAAAAAAAAAAAAAGGTTCAGACAAGAATATGAATGTTATAAGGTCAGATACTACAAAACTAATACCATATTTCATTTCTAAGGTGTACCTTTCTTTTTAATGTCTGAACTTTCCTGAAATTGACACAAATTATATAGATGTGACATGAACATCCATTGTGATAAGCAGTGTTTCCTTTCTGAAAAAATGTTTAGATAGATTACAAATACAACCAACTCTTATAATGCCACATATATACTTCTACCAGCTGTGCCAGTCCTACATCTCTTTTCAAAAGTCAGCTATACTAAAATTGTGATTTTATAATTCTGTACATGTGAAATATGAGTTTAAAAAGTTATTAAGTTTAACTCTTTGGAAATATCTGATGAAGTGTTTTACTAAAAAATAAACTGCTATCAAATTAGGTTTGGGCAAAGCAATTGAGGGACAAAATTAAATAAAAAGGATTTTCTATTCATACTGCTTCACAAGTATCTGTTAACAACATATTTAGTGAATATGGAAAACTATTTTCTCAAAAGGATTCAGACTGGATTAAAAACACAAATATAAAACCAACATACACTTACAATGGCAAAAAATATGCATGCTGATCTATTAATTATGACATCTCCATACAATGGAATATTGTGCAACCATTGGTATTAGCTCTACATATGATATGGACAGATGTCCATGATATACAAAACAACAAAATCAAGCTGCTATATTGTGCACACTGTATGATCGAATGTTTAAAAATATAGCAAATATGTTGTATACACATTTCTTCAAAATTACATACAGTTGACTCTTGAACAACATGCTTTTGAACTTTCGCGGGTATCCTTATATGCGGATTTTTTTCAATAAATATAGTTCCTGTATTCTGTTCTACAAATCTTTAAATTAACTAAGCGAGGGAAAAAGTTTGTTTTAAATTAGAGATGTGGAATCAAAAGAACTATGCTTTGAATCCTAATTCTATCTAAACTGTTTCAACTTCCTGCTCTTGGGTGACTCATGTTATCAATTCCTTTGTTTCATTTTGTTTTGCTTTGTTTTTTGGCTGAACCCAGGGCATACAGAAGTTCTGGGGCCAGGGATCGAACTTGAGCCACAGCTACAACCTGAGCCCTAGCAGTGACATGAGACCCTTAACCTGCTGTGCCACCAGAGAACTCTGTTTTTTTTTTTTTTTTTTTTTTTTAATTGAAGCATGGTTGATTTACAATAGTGTGTTAAGGTGTATAGTAAAGTGATTGTTACTTTTTTCAGATCATATATCATGGTAGGTTTTTACAAGGTATTGAATTCCCTGTGCTACATGGTAGACCCCTGTTGCTTATCTATTTTGTGTATGTATAGTAGTTTCTATCTGTTAAGCCCATACTCTCTTTTTTGCAGCAAAAATGGCAGTATGCAGATTTTTGACTATGTAGTGGTCGGCATCCCTAACCCCCATGTTTTCAAGGGTCAACTGTATATGCAGAAAAATGTACAGCATAAACAACAACATGATAATAAAGGTAATGTTACCTCTAAAATTGTTGCAAATATTTTAGTTTTTTAAAAATATTTCTGGGTTTTTATTGAAAAAAAGTTATTTTTTCAAGAATATATCCACTGCATACAATGGAGATACACTTATTTGAAAGCATATATGTGTTTATTTTACCTTGCTAGACCACCATAATCAAGTCCTTCTTCTCCTCTAAATATTACATACAATCTCCTCCTCAAGTCATAGGGTTTTAATGCCATAATCTATTAAAAACAAAAAGTGTATATTTGAACACTCACATATAACACAAGTTTCTCCCAAAACAATTTAGTATAAATTTCACCTGGATTTTCAAAATTACACATTCCCTTATCTTACACAACATTTTTAACTTGAGAGAGCAATTGATTTGTTCCACAAACTAGCAAAGATGTATCTTACTCTACTAAGCTTTCTCTGATTCACTTTCATACAATCTCTTTCCCCTCTTTCAATATTAAATGGTAGTTCTACTTTGGGTTATCAGTAAGAGAGGAACAGTTTAGACAGAAAGTTTTTAAGGTTAGAAAATATTCCCTCTCCTGTCACTCTCCAAATTGTACCAAAATCTTGTAAAAAGTGACTTGGAAGTTTTGACTAGCAACACAATGAGAAGCAGAAGCTATTGCTCTGGGTCCTGCTTATACTACACATTCCATTCCTTAGCATCAGCAATCATGAAGAACTACTTATATGATGAAACTAAGCATAAAAAAATATATCTTAAAGTAATACCTATAACAAATTTTTATAATCTGTAAATAGGCTTTACTTCTGGATAAAAATGAATTACTTTCACCACACATGACAGAACCAAAGCTAAGAGTGGTCTGGGTGGGGACACAGCTCACCAGCAGGCAGTTCTCTACGTCACACATAGCCATGGGCTCAGACTCACATAGCATGATTCTCCCCAAGTCAAAGGACAAAGCAAGTAAAATCTACCATGAATTTAGATATGGACTTACTAAAGCGAAGTTCAAACAGAGCATGGGACTAGCCTAAGAATTTGTTAATTTCAACCAAAAATAGTTTTGATAACACTTAATAGCTATGTTAAGCGTTTCGTCTAAATTCCAAGAGCTGGTAAAATGAAGCTAGGATTTGAACATTGGTGACTTCAGAGACTTGCTATTTCATTTTGAGTTGTATACATAAAAGTTTCTGTGCACCTGCGTAGAGAATTTTAGTTCATTACTGTAATATTTTGGGAGGTGACTGAGAAGAAAAATTCTTGATATTATCAGAAAAAAATAACAGACAATATTTTGATTTTGTTGTTGATCTTTTTTTTTTCTTCCCTTTCTTCGCTGTGGTATGTAGCGGCTTGATGTGGGATCCCAGTTCCTACACCAGGGATTAAACTCAGGCTTCAGCAGTGAAAGCACTCTATCCTAACCATTAGACCACCATGGAACTCCCAATATTTTGATTTTTTATCTTTAAATATTCTGCTGATGACTCAGGAAAAGGAGACCTATTACATTCATTTATTCATGCACCAAATGTTTATTAATACTTGCTATGTGCAAAGCAATGTTCTAGGTACTGTGCATAACAACAGTATACAAAATAGTTGTGATTTCATGGAGCTTCCTTCTAATACGGGAGATAAATGAAATGTGTCAAGTGGTGTTAAGTGTTACAAGTAAGAATAAAGTGCCATAAATGGCTACAACAGGACTGAAAGGGGAGGTAAGCAGAGGACAGCCATCTTAAATGGATTACTCCAATACTGTCTCTTTGCAATAATGACATTTAACCAGAAACCAAGAGGAGGTGAGAATTAATACTCTAGGGTTACTGAAGGAATATTTAAATAGAATATAGTACATATACCAATATAATTTTAATTTAGTAGTATTATCATGACTTGAGTTAACAAAGTCTTAGAAAAATAAGTGTTGAAATGTGTCAACTTGTTCCAGAAGCTGTTTAAGCTTTATTTTAGTAATCTAATTCATGGTAGAATGATTTTGTCTCTCAGCCTAAGTACCTGTGCCTGTAAAATGGAGATAATGATAGGAGTTTATCTCAAAAGGATGCTGAGAGGATGTATTAAATGAAATGATATATCTAAGATGCCAGTGCCAGAGTTCCCATCGGGGCTCAGGGTAACAAACCCGATCAGCATCCATGAGGAAGCGGGTTAGATCCCTGACCTTGCTCAGTAGGTTAAGGATCCGGTGTTGCTGTGAGCTTTGGTGTAGGTCACAGACACAGCTCGGATCCCACATTGCTATGGCTGTGGTATAGGTCGGGAGCTGTAGCTCCAATTCTACCCCTAGCCTGGGAACATTATACGCCGTGGGTGCGACCATAAAAAGACTATATAGATAAATAAAAGAAAATAAGATGCCAGTGCCGAGCATATGGCAGTCACTCAACACATGATAGGATTTATTATGACTATTACTATAATGAACACACAGTAAATGATAGTCATTGATAGAGCTGTGTTCTGAGTGGTTTCAAATTTCTAAATTCTAAAACTCCCTTTGGATATACAGAATACAATGAGACAAGTTGTACATCTTCCCTCAATATCCAAGGTAGGTTGGTTCCAGGACACCCCCACAGATACTAAAATCCAAAGACAGTCAAGTAATATAAGCTATGTACATCTTCCCATACGCTTTTTTTTTTTTTTTTTTTTTTTGTCTTTTTGCCTTTTCTAGGGCTGCTCCCGCGGCATATGGAGGTTCCCAGGCTAGGGGTCTAATTGGAGCTGTAGCCACCGGCCTACACCGGAGCCACAGCAACATGGGATCTGAGCTGCGTCTGCGACCTACACCACAGCTCACAGCAACGCTGGATCCTTAATCCACTGAGCAAGGCCAGGGATTGAACCCGCAACCACCACTGAATCACGACAGGAACTCCTATCTTCCCATATACTTTAAATTATTTCTCAATTATGTATAATAAGTAATGCAATATAAATACTACATAAACATAGGGATACCTTGGGGATATTACAGGTTTGGTTCCAGACCACTACAATAAAGAGAATACCACAATAAATCAAATTACATGAATTTTGTGGTTTCCCAGTGTGAGTAGAAGTTATATTTATATCATACTGTAGTCTATTAAGTCTCGACTTAATAGTCTAGACAGTCTTAATAAGTCTATGTAGTCTATTAAGTTTAGCATTATGTCTAAAAAGACATACATACCTTTATTAAAAGATATTTTATTATTTAAAAAAATGCTAACCATCATCTGAGAAAGTTGTAATCTTTTTGCAATAGTATACATCAAAGATTACTGATCACAGATCAATATATAAATTTAATAATGAAGTCTGAAATATTCAAGAATCACAAAAATGTGACACAGGGACACCAAGTGAGCACATCCTGCTGGAAAAACGGTGCCAAGAGACTTGCTCAATACAAGGTTGCCACAACTTTCAATCTGTAAAAAACACTATCTGCAAAAGCGACATAAAAGCAAAGTGCAAGAAAATGAGGTATGCCTGAATTTGCTGGCTGCAGCAAATTCAAATTTAGCCTTTAGAAACTTTCTGGAGTCCCGTCTGTCCCCACCCCAGAATAGTTTCTATCCACAGTTGGCTGAATCCACGGATGTGGTAGCTGCAGATACAGAGGCTAACTGTACTATTTTATTCTGATAAAATCGTTCTTACCTGTTGGAAGGAATCTTCGAACAATGTCTGCCGGGACACATTGATCTTTACATGACTGGGTAGTGCATTAGACTACAAAGAAAAATAACATTGTAATGTAAGTTACAGTGCATGTACTGTGTAAAGATAAAACTAAATGATTATGAACATAAGATTTATTTACCACCGTAGTACCTGGCACAAATAACGGAAGTGAGCAAGTTTCCACCTAAAGCTGCGTTCATAAGCAATCTGTGGGCCACCTTTAGTTCTAAAGAAAAACAAAAACAAACTATATAATAATTCATAATAAAGCTGGATATTTAATATTCAGTATGTGACTGGAGTGTACCAGGGTCCAAAAAATGAGTACAGGAAAGTTACTTGCTGGGAGAGAAGTAAAGATATATTTAGTGGGCCAACAGAGATTCAAGTAATGAGGACACACAACATATAAAAATGAAGAGGGAGGGCATGTGTATGGATAGATCTTTTGTAAAAAAAAAAGTGAGTTAAATAAAATACTAAAGTCAACTACTGACTATTTCAAAGAAAACTTCAAATCCCAGGTGGGCAGAGGCTCTTTCAGGTAGTTTTCTTGTAAAGTGTAGCAATAAAAATGAATTTTCACTGAATGAATTCATAAGGTGAAGAATTATGGTGTTTTGCTTGTCTGTCTTTTTTTTTTTTTTTTTTTTTTTTTTGCTTTTTAGGCCATGCATGCAGCATATGGAGGTTCCCAGGTTAGGGGTTGAATCGTAGCTGCAGCTGCTGGCCTACACCACTGTCACAGCAACTCAGGATCCAAGCCAAGTCTGTGATTTACACCACAGCTCACAGCAACGCCAGATCCTTAACCCACTGAGTAAGGCCAGGGATCGAACCTCCATCCTCATGGATCCTAGTTGGGTTCGTTAACCACTGAGCATGAAGGGAACTCCCTGTTTGCTTTTAATTTAAGGAAATTAACAGCTGCTGAGAATAATTCAGCAGAGAAAGATGGAGAATATAAAGACGATCACTGTTGGAACAGTGAACTGGAAAAGAGGGGGAAGAGCTAGTGCACCAGCACAGGGAGGACTGGACTTTGATAAGAACGATGATAGTTCATCTTCAGGATGAAGAGGGAAGAGAGATACTGATAGGTGGACAGATGCAACGGTAGGAATTGCAAAAAGTTTTTATGGCTATTTCTACATACTTACTGATACAAGGACATTACACTAAGAGTAATAAGGGAGTTAAGGAGAGATCTTTCAAATGCTTAATTGAGCTATTTTTACCTGGAAAATTAAATTTTCTTGAACATCTCATTCTGTGATGTTGCAACAGCATGATGCACCTGTTAAGAGCACAGACTCTTCGGACAGACTGCTTTGGTCTGAAACCACTTCCATTACTTGCCTATAATTTTGCATAAGTTAGCTGTGCTCCCTAAGCCTCAGTTTCTGAACTTGGAAAATAACAGTATCTACCTCAAGGAATTGTTGGAAGATAAAATGAGCTAATTTACACTAAATGTTTAGAAGAATCCTTGGCACACAGTAATCACTAGGTAAATATTTACTATCGTTCTTACTAAGGAATTATGTGCCGCAAAATCATTCTATAAGAAGGTAGAGCAAAGACAGGCATAGTAGAGTATTACTTGTGTAAATTTTCTTGATACACAAAATAAAATTTATTGCTAAACTTGAGGCTAAATTAGAAGTGAAACCTATGTCCTCATTACACAGCACATAAGAGCTTCACTTACACAGATGACTTGCCATTGCGAGGATCTTTGAATGTTGTTGTTCTTGTATTATGGTCAACAAAGTACCTAACCCCTTCCCGGGTATACCTAATTTCCCAGCCTTCTGGCAGGGGTTCTTCATTCTGTAAGCTAAAAGATAATGCAATAATCATAAGGTGAACATTTTACAGGTGCTAAAAACATCTGAATCAAGGTTTTTAATGCAATTCTATCTTCAGACATGTGTAAGATAACCTAAGAAAGGCTGTAGTACATACGTACCCTTGGGTTCTGGGATCCTCCCACTGGGTTGTTTTTGTGTTATGATTCACAAAGTAAACTCTGTCTGTTGAATCCACTCTTTTTTCTAAAAAACAGAGTGAGCATAGCATTTAATAACTTTTTGCTATATATACATCTCAGATACTTTTACCAAAACCATATTTGCTTGGAGTTCCCATTGTGGCGCAGTGGTTAACGAATCCGACTTGGAACCATGAAGTTGTGGGTTCGATCCCTGGCCTTGCTCAGTGGGTTAAGGTCCCGGTGTTGCCGTGAGCTGTGGTGAAGGTTGCAGACGCGGCTCGGATCCTGCGTTGCTGTGGCCCTGGTGTAGGCCGGTGGCCACGGCTCCGATTCCCGACCCCTAGCCTAGGAACCTCCATATGCCATGGAAGCGGCCCTAGAAAAGGCAAAAAGACCAAAAAAAAAAAAAAAAAAAATTCGCTTACCCCAGCCTGGAGGCAAAGGCCCATACGGGTCATTTTCTGCAGCTAACATTGAAGCCTGGTTGGAGAAAAGGGTTGGGAGGAGAAATAAAAAGTATTTTAATATAAAAGCATAAACCAAGTACTTGGCAGAATCATATGTTACAGTAAATCTCTAAAAAATAAGATAAAAGGAATGTGAATATAGTAATTTCAAAGTCCTAAAAATGTCACGAGTTAAGAGAGGTCAATCAAGTGATAAAATTATTAGGTTTCTAAAATGATGAAATAATATATCAACATCAATATTTTAATCTCTTATCCTTTCCATAATAATCTATAGGAATAAAATGACATGAGAGAAGACCATATAAAAAATTATAGTGTTTAAATGAAGCAACATTATTTGTTTAAAAATAGAATAATTATCATAGTTCTCTTTAAAACAAATGCCCATTAATAAGGGTTTGGGATGGAAATGCTATAAAATCTGGTTGTGATGATTGTTGTAAAACTATAAATGAAATAAAATTCATTGAGTAATAATAAAAAAGCATAAAATAAATACTAAACTCCAGTATTATCTTTATACAAATGAACTTTGACCTTAGTATCTTCTATATGTATTTATACATACATGAAAACATATTAATGCTTACATATTACAACCCAGAAATATATTCTAAAGAAAATATAAACATTGTACCACCTATTTTTAAAGAATGACAAATACAACAAAATCACTGTTGTGTTTGAGGTATCAATGTGTCTATCTAAGACTACTCTATTCCCAACTTTCCTGGTGATTGAGTTGGTAGAACGACCAATTCTGGCCCATGAGGTGCAGGCTGATGTCCCTGGTGAGGACATCCCTTTCCAAGTAGAAAGGCCAGGGATTGCTAGAAAAAAGCCATCTCTCCTTCTCATTCCCCTTCCTCTTTCTTCTTCCTGGATGTGCCCCCCCAGGGGGCAGCAGCTCCATATGATCAAGAAGAGACACAGGACACATGGCAAGGATTGGGGAGCAAAAGGGCAGAAAGAACCAGGGTGCTTGGCAGCACTACTGACTCTTACCCTAACCGGGTGTTACGTTTAGATAACTAAACCTCAGTCTGCTTAAGGATGTTCTGTCATGTGCAGAAGAACATACTTCTGATACACCCTATTTCTAATTCTGCCATTTCCCCACGGATTTCACATATACAATTAAGTTCAACCAAAAACAAATGCACACAGTAATCTGTGTACTATATACAGCTACATGATGGAACCCTACTACAGATTTCTGTACAAGTTACCAAAGAACCAGCAACTGACAGTGGGTGGTGCTGTGCAGGCTGAGTTGGCCCACTCCCTCTCTGCTAGCTACACCTATAACCAGGAAAATGGGTCAGCCTTCAAATGAGAACTTATTATTTAACCTCTGAAGAAAGTGGAGTTGAATGAGCCAGACAGAGACAAGATTCTGAAGAAAGAGTTAAGTTCTTTTTATATCTTTCCTAATTCCTTTCTACACTCTGGTGTTTTTCAAGTTACCTCAAAACACTATCTAGAGATGTCCAGGACTTAAAATTTGTATTTTCTGCTTCCTGAGGTCAAATCTATTTAACAAAGGTTCCCTCGAACCTGTCATTTTCATGGATGTTTGCTTATGGCAATACATTATCGATTAGGCAAATTTTCAGACAGCATTGGATTTTTTTGAACAAAACTATCCCCAGTCTCAAGAACATATATTTGGTCGGCCAAAACAGATGAAAGCATTGTTTCTCAGAATCTGGGATGGGGATCAGAAGAGTTGGGATATGGCAAGATTGACCTTAAGGAAAATCAAAAGGCAAGTGGTTTTGCTTAAGGCAAACGAAATAATTATAACTAAAGGCAGAAGACTGGAAACTGGCAAAAACTATTTTATTAAGGAATTGCATTTGTGAAACTCAATAAAGACAAAAACCTGAGTGTATGTTAGTAAACTAGAATTCAAGAAAAAAAATTTAAAGTGCTTATGTATATTAGAGATGCTAATTACTTATTAAAGACCAACTAAAAAATACCTTCTAATACAATCTATAACATTTAAGAAAAATCACTAAGGTAGAAAAGGGCAAATGCCTGGAGGAAAAAGTTGTGTTAACATCTCAGAATTTCCTAATTACCGAATAGAGGTAACGCTGGTTGAACTGTTGCATAGCTCCCTGCAATTGGTTCCGCTGAGACTGCCACTGTTCAAAATTACGGACAGACTCCATGGTGGGCCGCTGCCAAGTTGTTGTTCTGGTGTTATGATCCACATAATAAACTCTTCCCCGATCATCAACTCTTCTTTCCCAACTTCCAAATAAAGTAAGCAAGAGGAGAAATGAAAAGAACAGTAAACATTTAATGAAAGAAACTAGAAAGTAGTTAGGTCATACTTCACTCAAATAATTTAAAAATCAAGTCCAAGACAAGTTTACAAGAATGTAAGTATTGATATTCTTCAGAAAAATTATGAACATGCAACTTGCTATTTGCTTTAGTTCAATTACCTTCCTATTCTTCCTATACATGATTTCTAAGGACTATCTAAAAGAGAGGCCATAGACTGAAGAGTTATCAATCTATCTTTTTTTTTTTTTTGATAAACATTTACTGTTTACTGTTTACCTAGCAACCATCCCTGCCCATGAAAAAGACTTTAACTCAATTCTTAGGGCTTTTTAACCCTTTTGATGTTACACTGCTGCTGAACTAAAGTGCAGATCAAGCCATGCTCCATTACCTACTACTGTTCCCTGGCATGGCATAAAAACGAACCCATTTACCATGTCAGCCTCACCTCCCTAAAGGTCTTCAAGGGACCCATATGAGAGCCAGATCACCTACTTGCTGGCCTCAAGTGTGTCATACGTTTCATTCTGTTAAGCCTTTGTTTTAATATTCCCACAGGAGAGAACGCCCTTCTCCACCAGCCAAAAGTCTCCCCATCTTCCAGGCTTAAACCAATTGGTTCACCTTAAACCAATTTATGTCATTAATTTATATGACTTCAGAATCCTTTCAGCAACCAATCTCACAGAAATAACATACCCCTTGCCTTGCATCTTCTAGATTTTGAATACGTTTTATATTAGTGGACTCTTAAGTCGCATCTGAAAGGACAGTTTGTGAATGGCCTTAAACGACGGCACAGAATATAAACTTTATTTAGTATGTAATAGAAAAACTTTTTCATTTAAAACCCTCTATAATTTTAGCCATAATGTAATACAATCTTACTTGTACCAATCTTTTAGATTATAATTTTGAACCACACTAATATCTCCTACATGTCACCCAACAGCATAGTTTAGATCATTATCTATAGAGAACAACATATATAAATTGTTCTAAATATACCTTTCATTCCTTACAAAACAACAAGCACTAAAACTGGATCAAAATTCTGCAACTACCCTCTGTAAACAAGCCCATGTTTGACAATCTCTTCATCTCCTGAGGAACCCTTCAGACTAACAGTAAAAGAGATACAATGTAACGTATCTCATATACTCAACATTCATTATTCACAAGAGCAAATCAAAGAACCGTAACATTAAGAGTAAAAGCATCATTTTATATTGTATTAAATAAACTTTAAAAATTATACGTATAAAACACAACTGAAGATGCATAAGATGCTACATTACCCTGGAGGCAGAGGCTGTGGCCTCTCCCATGTGGTCGTTCGAGTGTTATGATCCACATAGTAGGTTCTACCATGAGGATCTTTCCTTTGTTCCCACCTAAAGGGAATTTTAAAATGTTACTTTAAAATAAAAATGCAAAAATAAAGGACAACAAATTAAAACAACCTGAAAAATGATTCCTTCATCTAATCCAGAAAATTACAGGTAAATTTTACTTTAAAATGTCACATATATATACAAAATAAAATTGTTTCTTTTCTTCTTTTCTGTTGCTTTTTAAGTTCTTAATACCCCCCCCCTCCTTTTTTGGGCATGTCTGCAGCATATGGAAGTTCCTGGGCCAGGGATCAAACTTGTGCCATAGTAGTGACCCAAGCACTGCAGTGACAATGCTGGGTCCTCAACCTGCTATGCCAAAAGAGAACTCCTTAATTATTCTCTCTCTGTATTTATTTATTCTCTCTGCCTCCTCCAGGACTGCTCCCACGGCACATGGAGGTTCCCAGGCTAGGGGTCCAATCAAAGCCGTAGCGGCCGGCCTACACCAGAGCCACAGCAACGCAGGATCCGGGATCTGAGCTGCGTCCATGACCCATACCACAGCTCACAGCAATGTTGGATCCTCAACCCACTGAGCAAGGCCAGGAATCGAACCTGCAACCTCAAGGCTCCTAGTTGGATTTGTTAACCACTACGCCATGACGGGAATTCCAATTATTTTCTATTTATTAACAGTACAAGAAACTCAGTAAGTACAGTTAGCAGAGGAAGACAGAATAATACCTAAAGTTTTAAAAAGTTACTAATTTATATAATTCCAAATCATCACAAAACAAATTTAATCAAGGGCAGAGGAGCTTTCAGCCTAATACTACACCCAACACACAAAATGTCTCTCTGCAATTTTAAAAGTACACTTCTAAAGACTTTAACAGAAATCGCCTTAAAGCATGTAGTGACACAGCTCCATGAAAATTCTTTCTTTTGTCTGCATACAGTGTCTTCTTTTTGTGCACATCTATTTCTCCTTCTTTGCCAAGCATCCAATTTTACCTTTACTGTTCTCTCTCAAAGACTCTCACTTTTGTTTTCCCCACTTTTCTCCTGTGACCCCTGTTTCTTCCTTCCTAGTCTTTCCTTAAAATGGTACAGAAGAAAAATTTTAAACATAAAAAATAAAAAGCTGGTATTTCTGAGTTTAACATTCTTGTTTTCAACGAAAGCAGAATAAACAGAAAATTTTTTCCTTAATCACAAGGATCCAATTTGACTTTTTATTGAGAGGCCGTTAATTATTAAATTATTTCCCTACACATATTAAAGTCATTCCCTCATCAAAGTGTACACATACTTTAAACAGCATGCAAAAAATAATTCTTTAAGCCACATCTAACAAACATTAATCATAACATGCTTAAATACTAAAAATGAACAAAATGCCCAAATTCACAACTAATTCAGGATCATATAAACTATTAAACTTATCTATTACTGATTTACCTATACTAAATCAGTAGCATAAAATTCTACACTGGTTCATGCTATCCTGTAGTACAAAAATTTAGATAATCCTCACAAGTATTTCAGTAAAAATAAATTACCTAAAATTTCAATTTACTTCACATGCATTTACATTTTAAAAAATTCATAGGAAGACAAGATTTAAATATGGAATTTTATTTTAAAGGCTTTTCAAGAATACCTAGAACACATACCAATGGAATATTGATCTTATGAAAGCTTAATGGCCAAAAACAAATAAATACCTACATAATGAATCACATTTCAAGAACTTCCCAATAATGGTACTTTTGCTATTTTTAGGTATTAATTCCTACAATCAATCCTTGAATTTGTATTGCTGTTCTACATCATAATTTCCTGGTTTCTTTACAAATCCTTTCTTTACAAATACTATTCACTACTTTTCATTTTTATCAGTTATACTTTCACATACTACTTTAATATACATTCACAGTTATATAATTATATGTACTTCCACACAGTTTAATCAATCATACAGTCTACGAGGCTCATTACAAAAAATAAGCTCTCCCTGTCCTCTAACCTAATTTTCTACTCCCCAAAGGCAACATTTTCAACTTAGCCATTTCTTTCAGTATTTACCTCTTTTTTCTTACTAACAAGTTTACTCTACTAATTAAATTTCAGACACAATGTACTGATTTCTCACTATGAAAGAGGAAGCTGTAAGCCTCTTTTCTGCACACACATGTACAACATACACACTCTGTAATTTGGACCCTCCTTCCAGCCATTCCAAATATACGTGCTGTCCTTCCCTTGTAATTATTAAGACTGTGTAAACCTTCCTGACAGCTGAGCCATGAAACATGTTTTTTTTTTTTTTTTGTCTTTTTAGGGTCGTGCCCACAGCATATGGAGGTTCCCAGGCTAGGGGTTGAATCGGAGCTGAAGCTGACCACCTATATACAGCTTACAGCAACGCCAGATCCTTAACCCACTGAGCAAGGTCAGTGATTGAAACTGCATCCTTATGGATACTAGTTGGGTTTTTTAACCACTGAGCCATGACAGGAATTCTGGAACATGATTTAACTTTTCTTTCCTCCCATTTCCTTATGTTTTGCAAGTTATTACAAATTTAACTCCAAATACTTTTCCAGTTGCATAAATCTCATCTCAAAATATTTAAGCTCAATGGATATTTTATCAGTCACACCTGCCATCAAGCTTTCCTTTCCTCACCCTGCTGGAAACACGTTCACTCTTCTATCAGACACCCAATCCCTGGATCCCATGTCATTCACTTTCACTACTTAGTTTTTGAGGAACACAAGTCTTGGTTGTTTCCTCAGAAAGAATACATGGGATGTCAACTATCTAAAAATGTATTTGTTCTGTGTGTACACTAACAGTGGGACTGAATAGAGAATTCTAGGTGGGATATCATTTACAGCAGCATTTAAGGTACTGGCCTATTGTCTTCTAGCTTCCTGATGATTCTGAGATATCTAATGCTATTCTGATGACTTTGAGATCTGCTTCTCCACATCCCCCCAACCCCCTTTTAAAAAAATCTCTGGAAATGTTTAGGATTTTTTTCCTTTGGCCCCAATATACTAAAATTTTCAAAATGAGGTATCTTAATATAGATTTATTTTCACTTATTATCCTGCATGTTGGGTGAGCCCCTTAATAGGGAAATTCATGTCCTTCAGGTTTGTAAAAGGTGGGGGGCTTGTTGTATTGTTATTTTATTAAATATTTCCCGTATTTTCTCTCTCGCTGGAATTTCTCTTATCAGACCTCTGAACTGGTCCTCCAATTTTTCTATTTTTATTGCTTTTACTTCATAGATTTATCTTTTTGTTCAACTCTCTGGGAAATTTATCTACCTTTATCATCCAAGTCTTTCACTGAATTAGATTTTCAAGAGCTTTTTATAGCACCTCATTTTTAGTATACGTTACATCTACTCTTACCCCTCTGAGAATATTAAAAGCATGTTTTCTTCAAGAGCGTTTCCTAGATTGTTAGTTTTGATCTCTACCTTCTACATTAAGAGGTTTTCCTCCGATGTCTAACAAGAAGGGCACCAAAAACTGACCAGGAGCTCTGTGTGCTTGGGTGCAGCTTGGGGCTTATGGGATTAATTGAAGGGTGATATTACGAGGCTACTTCCTTGGAGAACAAATAAATACCAGTATTTTTATTCTTTTGAGGTAGGGGAATCTCTGATAGAAGACATTTCCAGTCTCTTGGGTGGAAAAGTAAAATCCTGGTTGCCAATGTTCTGGGATTTGGGTAGGAAAGAAGGACAGAGGCTTGGAAACTCACTTATAATTGTATTCACTTATTATTTTCATAAAGGTTCATTTGCATCTCCTGATGTAGTACAGTACCTTACCCTCAAATGTGCCTAGTGTTCCAAAAGCAGAGAACCTCCAGAGAAGAAAGCCCTAGGCAGGATAGCAGTCCTGGCTACAAAGAAGGAAATTAGGGATTCATTTCGCAAAACGGCTTTCAATCAATTTTGCTTGTTTATAGGGCCTTCTTCATGGCCACTTCCAAAGGTATTGGATGCTGCCAATTTCCAAGCCTTTTGGAAGTCCCACAGTGTAGACATGGCTTTTCCCACTGACAGGCCAGAATTCAGGGCTCTTTGATTTGCAAAGTCAATTCCATTTAATCATTCCCTAGATGACTACAACCTCATGAGTGACACTGCATAAAACCACCTGGCTAAGCCACTTCCAGATTCTATAGCCTTATAATTACACACAATCCACGTAAGATTATGTTTGTTGCTTTAAACTGCTAAACTTTAGGGTAATTTGTTACAGAGCAATAATTAATACTCAAGGAAGTATAATAAACCATTCAAAAGAATGAAGGTAGACCTACATGTATAGACAGAAAGCTTCTCAAAATTTGGGTCTCAGTCTTTATTGCTCATCAGTGTACCAACAGCAACATAGCACAGTATCTGCCACAGAAGAGGTGCTTAATAATATTTATTAATTATATATTTGGTGAATATGCGAATCTACTTGTACCAATATGGAAATACAATCAAGTTTTAAAAAGCAACTGAAAAACAGTATGTACACAGAGTGATCCCATTTTCTTGAAATAATTCTGTAAGTCTATAAGAAATAGTAATTTACATACTTGCTCTTTATTCTCTTCATCTCTTTGATCTTTCTACTGCTATCTGACATCGCAGAGAAGGATTTCTATGCAAGGCCACAGTGGTTGGCCTGTGTGTAACACACGCTCCACAGCAGCAGAGTCTTGGGTTCTCTTGCCCTCTGAACACCCAAT
Source organism: Sus scrofa (assembly GCF_054392235.1). NCBI lineage: Eukaryota > Metazoa > Chordata > Mammalia > Artiodactyla > Suidae > Sus > Sus scrofa. The sequence continues at coordinate 54,761,058 of NC_139386.1, forward strand.
GCCAGAATGATATCTGACCCAGAAAAGCCCTCAAATATTTGCTGCTGAAATAATGTGTAGACTATAGACGGTGCTCTCTCGGTGCTTATAAGGGGTACTTTAACAAATGCTTCTGCATGATTTAAATACTTTATTTGGTCATGTCTTATTAGTTTTGTGATCAGAAAAAAATTTTAAGATTAGGGGAAAATTAATCAAGTGTATCATCCATAAAATGGATTATGCAGCTATTTTCTAGTTTCATCATAATTTACCTGCAAATATTTCTAATTTAACATTCAGTAAATATTTAGTAAGTACTTAGGTTCTAAGCACAAAGCTAGCTATTGATTCCTAATTTTTCCAAAACAAGGGATCACTTTCAGATTTTAGTATTTTTGCTCCAAAGTGAATTTATTTTTCTTAGGCTAAACCACTTGCTACATACACTATCATGTGCAAAACTACTTTTGCCTATCTTCTTTATAATTTTCTATGTTCTAGTCACTAGACAGAGGGTAGGCAAACTTTTCCTATAAAGTGCTAAATGGTAAATATTTTAGGTTTAGGGGGCCAAAAGGCAAAATCAAGAACATTAGGGAGGTACTAAGAGCAAAAACTGCTGTCATGCCATACCCTGTGGCAGCCCAGGCTGTGGACATGCTATGTACCCAGCTGCCTTCGTCTGACAACATTTTTGGGACAAAGAACTCCTGGATCCTCAAGGGACAAGCCTGGTCAGTTTCACTATCTTCCCCAGTGACTCTAGGACCCATGGTGGGGGGCTGGAGGCAACTTGCTGAGCTGTCATCTCCAGAGTAAGATTCTAATTCTTGGGATATGACAGTTGCCAAGAAAGAGTCCCAAATGTATAGGTGGTGACCAGAGCAGACCTTGGGCAGCAATGAGGAAGGAAGGTGCTGGCAGGGGAAAGGGTGGGATAAAGGAATAAAGGGGAAACCCCGGCTTGGTCTGGGTGACTCAGTGATAACCCATTAGAGCTGTACCTGTGGGCCCTACAGAAGTGATGGACTGGAACTGGCCAAGGACTATATTATCCCTGCAGTGGAAATTCATGAATACCCCTCAAATAGGTGCAAATTACCAGGCTAACTGATAAGACTTCCCAACAGAATTCTTTCATTTCATGGAGATGAGTACTGATATATAACTGTTACACCTCACCTTCACATAATATTCTCCCTTCCTAGAACTGAGACACAGCCTCCCTGCTCACTAAGACATTATATATAAAGTTCCAAAACCGACTGCTGACAAAAGACCTTATTTAAAAATAAATAAATTAAAAATCAGAGTTCCCGTCGTGGCGCAGTGGTTAACGAATCCGACTAGAAACCATGAGGTTGCGGGTTTGATCTCTGGCCTTGCTCAGTGGGTTAAGGATCCAGCATTGCCGTGAGCTGTGGTGTAGGTTGAAGACGCAGCTCGGATCCCGCATTGCTGTGGCTCTGGCATAAGCTGGTGGCTACAGCTCTGATTAGACCCCTAGCCTGGGAACTTCCATATGCCACAGGAGTGGCCTAAGAAAAGGGCCAAAAAAATAATAATAATAATAATTAATTAAAAATAGTAAATGTGGAAGAATTGTGTAAACTATATTACAAAAAAAAAAAACCAGGATTTAGTTACTGATTGGATAACCATTGGTTTCAAACTTAGATAATGGAGTAGGTGGTAAAATTTGCCTTCTGCTAAACCACGACCAACAGCTGGCCCTAGCCCTCTATCCTGTACTGCTTGCTAATCTCTCTACTGGCTCCGGCCCATCAGCAACCAACCACCCATCAGGTCACTCCCATTTTTTAAAACTAAAAAATGACTCCTCAGGTCTGTATCTTTTCTTGCTTTTACCACACATTCCTCCTTTCCTGTGTGTTCACAGTGAAAAAGTTTTATGCATTAGTTCTCACTCTTTCAAAGGGTTTACCATCACACTTCCAGCCTTCCCACTGACTCCATCACGGAGCAGTATGAATATAGCTCTTTTTCCCAGAAACCACTTTGTCAAAGGTCAATAATCAATAATTTCTTTATTGTTAAATTCAATGGGTGCCTCTCAGTTCTTATCTTACTTTAATTTTCTTGTAAGCATTTACATGCCAGAGCTTTTGCCAAATTGCTCATTCACCCAAAATTATTCAATCAAGCATTAATTCACTTATAAATATTTATTGAGTACCTGCTGCATGCCAGGCATAGTTTTAGGCACAAAAAAATGTGGAAATTGACAAAATTCAGCCCCCTTTTCAGTTCAGTGGAGAGCTCATACAAATATATGTCATATGGAGATTTGTGTTATAAAGTAATACAAATAGGATCATGCTGCTTAAAAGAATCCTAGCTGAAAGAGTTCATACAGATTCCATTTATGTTACTAATCTATGACCTAATGTAGAAAAAACTGGAACAGTGGTTGCCTCTCTAAAAGTAGGGGGAGGGATTGACTGAAAGGGGATTTGAGAAAACTTTCTGAGGTGGCGATAATAGTCTAAGAGTAGACTATTAAAGGTTTGGGTTATTTGCATTTGTCAAAATTTATCAAAATAGCACACTTAAGACTTATGCATTTCCTTCTAAGTAAACTCTAGAGATGTTTAAACAAATATTGAACTCTACTTAATGATATGCAAGTTAAAAGTTTTGAGGGGCAAAATGTACTGATATCTGCAAGTTACTAAATTACATTTAAAAATTAAACAAATATTCTACTGTATAGTGCTGGGAACTTCATCTAGTCACTTATGATGGAGCATGATAGTGTGAGAAAAACCAATGTATACATGTATGTGTGACTGGGTCACCTTGCTGTGCAGTAGAAAACTGAAAGAACACTGTAAACCAGCTATAACAGAAAAAGTAAAAATCATTATTAAAAAATAAAAACAATTTTAATTTAAATAAAAAATAAAAATAAAAATCAAATGAATAGAGATATGAAGACGTAAGATAAAGCAAGCAGATAAAAATGTCAATTATAAAGTCTAATGGTAGATAGATATATGGATGTTCATTGTAAAACTTCTTAAATTTTTCTGCATGTTTGTAAATTTTCAAAACAGGAGGTTAGAAAGAAATATGGCTGGGTAAGGGGATAGGGCAGAGGGGTCTGATTCCAACAGAGGGAATCAGGAAAGGCCTCTGGAACGAGGCTGGTCACAATCTATTAGTAGGTCGCAACTTGGAATCTGAAAATCAGCCATCAAGATTTCTACAAAATGCAAAGATCACACACGGTGGTGACAGGCATGCATTTACTCGGTTCCACAGAATTAAGTTTATGTACTTACCACTTTAAATGAGAATGTTTGTGTCTCTCATTTATAAAACAGCCTGGCTTCTATATCCTAGTTTGCCTCAACTCCTAATTTAGCTACACCGCTGCTAGAATAATCTTACTAAAATGCAAATACGCCATTCTCCTGTTTAAAGTTCTTTAATGTTTATTCATGGTTTTCAGAGAAAAACTCCTAAACTCTGAGGAGTATATGAGATTCTTTAGAGGACTGTTTACTCTTCAGTACTACACAGCATGCTTCCTCAAATGTTCAACTCGAGCTGTAACAAAACACCGTTTCCTGAGTTCAGCTGACTCATTTTCATGGGTGCTAGGATCTATACATGCAGTTAGCTCCACTGAGAAGGAAACCTTTCACCACTTGTGCCTCCATTACAGCTTTGCTAATGCCCGCTTCTCTTTCAGAAACCCACTTAAGGGTCATTACTTCCAGGAAAGTATTCTTTGTTCTCATTATCGTAGGTTACTCCCCACTGTATGTTCCCTCCCAGAGAACCCTAATTTACCTCTAGCTTATTTAGCTTTATTGTACTGTACAGTCGATGACTATTTTCTTATCTTTACTTCCCATCATGTCATGAGGTTCTTAACAGTAAGAACAGCTTATTTATCAGTGTCTTAATGGCAGACACATGAGACTAGGATAAATGACTAAGCTGTGGAAGACAGAAGACGAAGGGTCAATGAGGTATGTGGGCAAGGGAAGGGAAGATGCTGTACAGCCCAAAATGGTTGCAGGAAACAGTGGAGATTTCCATTAAACAGATAAAAATAAGCTCAGAGAAAGGTGTTGCCTGGACATAGAGATTCAACAGCTTAAGTGATGGGAGAGTACAAGATTCAACAGGGGCAGCACACTCAGGACTCGAAAGGCTGACACTGTAATTAGGCAACAGGCAAAAGCAGATGAGCCAGTAAAGAGCACAGAAAAAAAAAGGCCTGCATATAGTGACTGTCATGAGAAAATGAGGGCAATAAGGTAGAGACCTCTCTAGAGGTGCCGTTTCCACAGCTATGAGTAGACATTCTACCTGCTGTGAGCTGCGTGTGACAGCACTGTGTACACCAGATTTCATCACATCATTTTCAAACTGTACTATATACATGTTTAAAAATCTGAGTGACTAGGTCCTACTGTATAACACAGGGAACTATAATCAATATTCTGTAGTAACCTATATGGGAAAAGAATCTGACAAAGAATGGATATATGTATACCTGAATCACTTTGTTGTACACCTGAAAATTACACAACATTGTAAATCAACTATACCCCGATATAAAATTAAAAAAAAATCTAAGCCCCTTTGTAAGGTTCTTGAAGGTAGAGACAATGAATCATTAATATTAGCATCACCAGAACTGAGTAAAAAAACAAACAAACTATTAACTAAATATGAGAGAGATGATTAAATGGAATATACACATAGAATACTCTTTAAAAAAAAAATCACAGGGGGAGTTCCCGTCGTGGCGCAGTGGTTAACGAATCCGACTAGGAACCATGAGGTTGCGGGTTCGGTCCCTGCCCTTGCTCAGTGGGTTAACGATCCGGCGTTGCCGTGAGCTGTGGTGTAGGTTGCAGACGCGGCTCGGATCCCGCGTTGCTGTGGCTCTGGCATAGGCCAGAGGCTACAGCTCCGATTCCCGACCCCTAGCCTGGGAACCTCCATATGCCGTGGGAGCGGCCCAAGAAATAGCAAAAAAAAAAAAAAAAGACAAAAACAAACAAACAAACAAAAATCACAGGAAGATGAATAATTACAGTGGGAAATTTAAAGGAGATTAAGAATCACCAAGCAGCAACAAAAACCTGAGTTTGCATCAGCACTGCTCAGCAGGGTTAGGTGGCTCTCCAGCACTCAGTGTAAACTGAGAAAAAAGACTGTGACTTGCTCTCAAGTTTGGCCTGGAGAGCACACAATATAAAGGAAACTAGAGACCTGCGGTTATTATGTAGAGGGTCGGGGTCACTCTTATTTAAAAGCAAACCAAGGATCAAACCAAGAGAGTCTTGCAAATCAATATATAAGGTTTTTTCCTTTTTCCTTAATACAGCACATGTTATAACTAGATGAGCAATTATTCTTAGTTCTAAAAAATAGGGAGATCCCCTTGTGGCTTAGCAGGTTAAAAACCCGACTAGTATCCAGAAGATGCTGGTTCAATTCCCTGGCCTTGCTCAGTGGGTTAAAGATCCGGCATCACAGTGAGCTGTGGTGTAGGCTGGCAGCTGCAGCTCTAATTAGACCTGGATCTTCCGTATGCTGCAGGTGCAGCCTTAAAAGACAAAAAAACAAAACAAAACCAAAAACAAAAAAACTAGATTTGTAGCAAATAAACAAATTATATGAATTAGATTCCAATCTAGATTTAAAATGACAGGAAGTCACATATCTTTTTTTCTTTTTTTATGGCAGCACCAGTGGAAGTTCTCAGTCAGGTGAGGGAATGAATTTGAGCCATGCAGCTGCAGCAATGCAGGTTCCTTTCAACCACAGCGCCGGGCCAGGGATTGAGCATGACCTCTGCAATGACCCACGCCATTGTGGTTGGACTCTTAATCCACCGTGCCACAGCAGGAACTCCTAAGTTACACATCTTAAAAAAAATTAACATACCCCGATGGCAGAGTTTCTGTGTTGGCACTTCCAGACTGCTGCCGGACAGGTTCCACACACCCATCTGGCTGTCTTAATTTGGCTGCTTCAAAAGCAGAGCTACTTCCGGAGCTGGAGGCAGAAGGGTCTAATGTATTTCTGGCTTCAGATCCAAATGCTGCACTGTTAGTAAGAATACATTCATTGTTTTCTGAGGAAGTCAGTATTTCCTGAACTGGAGGATCTTCAAGAGTTGTACTAGTGCAATTTGAAGACAAGGCGGTTTCTTCAGCTCCTACTGCAGTACCCGTGGCGATGGAAGCATTTTCAGTGGGTGCAGATGAGGAAGTATCTCCATTAACTGAAAAGGGAAAATGATCTATCAAGGAAAGACAAAGCAATTTACTCAGAGACTAATTTACACTGAGCAATGTATCAGATACTGATGGAAATAAAAATAAGACAAATAATGTTTTTGTTATATTTTAGAGAGGAATGTATAAATAATAAAAGTTTAAGAAAAAAATATACAGCAATAACTCTAACTTAAATAAAGAGGAGATAACATGAAGATAACAAATGTTTTTCCTCCAAATAATCAATCCTGCATACCTGCATGGGTTACATAAAAACTTTAAAATGTCCCCTTTCAAGCTCTCTTTTTGTATGCAAATACAGTTAATATCAAAAGAATTCTTACCAATTGTAGGAAATATAAAATGGCATTAATTCTTTTTTTTTTTTTTTTTTTTTTTTTGTCTTTTTGCTATTTCTTTGGGCCGCTCCTGCGGCATATGGAGGTTCCCAGGCTAGGGGTCTAATCGGAGCTGTAGCCACTGGCCTACACCAGAGGCACAGCAACACAGGATCCGAGCCGCGTCTGCAACCTACACCACAGTTCACGGCAACGCCAGATCATTAACCCACTGAGCAAGGGCAGGGACCGAACCCGCAACCTCGTGGTTCCTAGTCAGATTCGTTAACCACTGCGCCACGACGGGAACTCCTAATTCTTAACATAGTACTAAAAGGGATTGCAAAAAGGTTCAGAAACTCATTTTATACTTTCTAAAGAAATAACCCAGCAGTAGGATCCAATGATTTACTTTTTTTTTGTCTTTTTAGGGCCATACCTGTGGCATATGGAAGTTCCCAGGCTAGGGGTCAAATCGGAGCTATAGCTGCCAGGTTACACCACAGTCACAGCTACCTGGGATCCGAGTCATGTCTGCGACCTACATCATAGCTAATGGCAAAGCTGGATCCCAGACCCACTGAGCAAGGCCAGAGATCAAACCCTCATCCTCATGGATACTTGTTGGGTTCATTACTGCTGAGCCACAATGGGAACTCCCAAAGGTATACTTTTCTAAATTTTCATTTTAAATATGATTGATCTGGAGTTCTCATCATGGCTTAGCAGTTAACGAACCTGACTGGCATCCATGAAGACTCAGGTTTGATCCCTGGCCTCACTCAGTGGGTTAAGGATCTGGCTTGCTGTGACCTGTGGTGTAGGTGACAGATGAGGCTCGGATCCCGAGTTGCTGTGGCCCTGGTGTAGGCTAGTGGCTACAGCTCGGGTTGGAATGCTAGCCTGGGAACCTCCATATGCCACGGGTATGGCCCTAAAAAGAGACAAAGATAGATAAAATAAATAAATAAATAATTGTGATTGATCCATTTCAACTCTGTGTCACCACGAAAGTAAGTCCAATAAAAACTGGAAAGAGAATAAATTATTGAACAAAACTTATTAGAAAATTACATACCAAAGTTCTAATTGAAATAGGGGAAGAGACATTATCAAGAGTAATGAAATCTTCAGGAAGATTTTTAAAGAAAATTTAAATGGTGGGAAGAAGAAAAATAAGTATCAAAGGAATCAAACAGTAAGTGCAAAAGAACAATAGAACCCCTCAAGTTCTATACCAACTGCAGGGTAGAGTGGCTTTGGGAGAAAAAAAAAAAATCAATAACAAATTATGAGAAATAAAATATTTACAGCGCTACTTAACATGGAGATATGAAGAGAATGTGCACAGACTAAATTCTGATATCTCTTAGATAATGCTCAGCACTGCTGTATCGTGTTCAAAAGTGAATTGTCTCACTTAACTTTTACTCTTCAATAATGTGGAAATGAATTTCCAAAAGAGAAAGATTCACATTAGTCTTTTCAAAGCAAAAGAACACTAAATGGGGAAAGAGGAATATCTGAGACACAACAATCCAGTCCAATAACAAAGAATCATAAACTATGCATACTAAAACACAGCACACCCGAAACAAAAACAGAGAAAGAAATTATTTATTAAGTACACCTTTCAGCTGGTCAAGGCAAAAGCTTCTCTCCTATAATTCAACTGTGAGTGCTCTCAGCTCCTCTCCATCTGCACCACTACCTGCTGCTCCACACTTCTTGTTTACTACAACAGCGTCCTAACCGCTCTGCCTGCTTCCTCTTGTCCAACCCCAATCCATTTCCAAACAGCAGCCAAAGTAATCTTTTAAGTGCAGACAATAGATCTTTTCAGTCATGAATTGAACACACCCATTACAACCAGAATAAATCCCAACCAGAATAAATCCCAAACTCTTTCCCATGACCCATGACAGACTCTACATAGTCTGCTCCACAGCCACACCTGGCTTCTCACTATGGTCTTCTTTCTGTTCCTTAAAGAGAGCAAACCCCTTCCTATTTAGGGATGCACACTTGCAGTTCCCATGGCCTCAGAACAGCTCATGACTGGCTTCTTCTAACATGCAGAGCCCATGCTCAACCACACCTTCAGAAAGGCAGTACAGGCCTCATTTAATGCTATATTTCCCCCACCTTCACTTTTCTTTCTCATATTATGAAATATTTTTTAAAATATATTTTTTATTGAGTTCAGGGTACACTTCGTCAGACTTGTTCACTTCTATATTCTCAACAGTTACAATCTGCCTGGCATACAAAAACAATAAATGTTAAATAAAGACAAATCACAGAGGAAGAACTGAATATATCTCTCTCAAAACTATGCAGATGAAAAGAACATCAGTTGAAATATTAATTACATATATGAAGGATTTAATAATAGTTAATACACTGGCTGTAAATTACAAAGTTACAGAGGCAGTTTTGAGTCATCCATCCTCCATCCATACAATCTAAGAACTTTTAGAAAAACTCATATGTAAAGGACCAAAGGAAAATCCCAATTCTACTATCAGAAGACCAAATTCTGACTATAATTTAATAAAACTATAAACCAAACAAAATATAACTTATTGAAAAGTTTACTAAAAGTCTGGCAGAATCTGTTAAACATTTTTTAAGGGTTATCTTATTTAATACTCAATAGAACAATGCTATGAGGCAGATATCAACATTATTCCCATTTTACTGGTGAGAAAATTAATGCTTATGTGTCCATAAAAATGATAGCTCTCTTCCATCAACAGCCAATTTTGCTTAGAAGATTAAAAAAAAACTAAATAGGAGTTCCCATGGTGGCACAGTGGTTAACGAATCCGACTAGGAACCATGAGGTTGCGGGTTCGATCCCTGCCTTTGCTCAGTGGGTTAAGGATCTGGCGTTGCCGTGAGCTGTGGTGTAGGTGGCAGATGCAGCTCAGCTCCTTCGTTGCTGTGGCTCTGGCATAGGCCGGTGGCTACAGCTCCGATTAGACCCCTAGCCTGGGAATCTCCAGATGCCGAGGGAGCGGCCCAAGAAATGGCAAAAAAAGACAAAAACAAACAAAAAAAAAAACAAAACACTAAATAATTATTCAGTTAAACAAAAAAATAATAATGAAATCACAGATTTAGGGAAATTAATGGCAATGAAAATAATTATATCAAATATTTGACATAACAAGTATCCAAGGATTTGGGAAAGAGTAATACTTGAGCTTAATTAGCATTCAGTTCCAGAGCCAAGGGGAAATGGTAGATCAGAATTTCCTAACTTACCTGATTAGAATCATTTGAGATCTTCTAAGAAATATAGATCTCAGTTTTCATTCTAGAATTACTGACTCTCTAGGGGAAATCTCTAGGAAAGAATCTGGGAATCTATATCTATCTATCTACATATATATGTATATGTATTTTTTGTCTTTTTGCCATTTCTTGGGCCGCTCCCACGGCATATGGAGTTTCCCAGGCTAGGGGTCGAATCAGAGCTATAGCCGCTGGCCTACGCCAGAGCCACAGCAACGAGGGATCCGAGCCTCGTCTGTGACCCATACTACAGCTCACGGCAACGCCAGATCCTTAACTCACTGAGCAAGGCCAGGGATTGAACCCGAAACCTCATGGTTCCTAGTCGCATTCGTTAACTACTGCACCACGACGGGAACTCCTGGGAATCTGTATTTTTAACAAATGCTTTATATGACTTCTTATCAGCCAAGCTGGAGAACACCATGAAATATACCTTTTCAAGTTTTATAAGGGAAAATAAAGTTTGAATAGTGTTAAGAATACCATGAATAACTTATCAGTAAATCAAAAATACATTAACTACACCAACTCAAAAGAAAGATAAATTGAAAAAAATCAAAATAGAAACAGAAAGGGTGATGAAAGAAAGACCTAATACTATTCCTCCAAAAGTCACCAGGCTCAGTTAGTTTCTGGAGAAAGTTCTATGAAGCCTTCAATGAACAGATCAACCCCACATTGCCTGAAGTGTTACAGTACACTGCTGGAGACAGAGAAATGGAGTTTCTTAATTTATTCTGCAAGGGTACTATAACTCTAAACCTGAAACTGAATAAATTAAAAGACGGCTCAATATCAAGAAATTGTTTTAGGAAACTGACTATGGCAACAGGTTAAAAGATGAAAGCCACATAGTTATTTTCAATACAAACCAAAAATGTATTTGATAAATCTTGATAAAACTATTGATAAGAGGAATCAAGAAAAATAATCTAGATCATCCACCAGAAACCTACAATAAGCATGAAATATCAGTAGTAAAACATCAGGAGAACTTCTATCAAGATCAGGAACAAATTAACATCAAAAACAAAACAAGGAAGATCACAATCACCACTCCAATTCAACTGCCAATTATATCTGACAATGCCTTAAGAAAGAAGTGAATAATACTGGACATAAAATGGTAACACTCATTTAGAGAGTGACTGTTTATTTCAAACACACAAGAGACTCAACTGAAAAAGTATTAATTTGACCATTAGAATCAGTATTAATTTGACCATTTCAGCACAAGTTCAACATCAAGATTACACTCAAGGCCTATCTGAAGAAAACTAAAAAACATTACTGTGAGACATTTTATTTATTTTCATTTTTGTTGCCTTTTATTTTTGGCTGTGCCCATGACATGCCAAAGTTCTTGGGCCAGGGACTGAATCTGTGCCACAGCAGTAACCGGACCCTCAGTAGCGACAGTGCAGGATCCTTAATCTGCTGAGTCACCAGGCAACTCCTAAGAGACATTTTATTTTTTTTTATTTTCAGGGCTGCACCAACAGCATATGGAGGTTCCCAGGCTAGGAATCGAATTAGAGCTGCAGCTGCTGGCTGACATCACAGTCACATCAATGCCAGATCGGAGCCACAGCCACAGCTCATGGCAACACCAAATCCTTAACCCACTGAGTGAGGCCAGGGATCAAACCTGTGTCCTCATGGATCCTAGCCAGATACATTTCCACTGCGCCACAACGGGAACTCCTAAGAGACATTTTAAAACACAGAGAATGGATAGAGAAAGAAACATAAGATATCTCTGGATGAGGATATTCAGTGTAGTTAAAAAATTTAAAAATTAATAAACTCTCCTCAAAATGCAAATACTAGAGTTCCCGTTGTGGTGCAGTGGAAACGAATCTAAGAACCATGAGGCTGTGGGTTCGATCCCTGGCCTCGATCAGTGGGTTAAGGATCCAGCATTGCCGTGAGCTGTGGTGTAGGTCGAAGATGCAGCTCGGATCTGGCGTTGCCGTGGCTGTGGCATACACTGGCAGCTACAGCTCTGATTAGACCCCTAGCCTGGGAACCTCCATATGCCACGGATGTGGCCCTCAAAAAACAAAAAGACAAAAAAAAAAAAAAAAAAGTAAATACTGACACAGATGCAAAGCAAGAATTCTCATTCACTGCTGGTGGTAATGCAAAAGAGTATACAGCCACTTTGCATAACACTTTGGCAGTTTCCTATAAACATAACCATACTCTTATCAATCAAATAATTCCGTAGTCACTGTCACTGTCCTCAACTCTATTGAGTTGAAAGCTTATGTCCACCCCAAAAATTGCACAATGAATGTTTACATCAGCTTTACTATTAACTGCTAAAACAATCAAGATGCTTCAACAGGTGTATGGATATACAAACTATGGGTATATCCATACAATGGAACATTATTTATCAATAAACAGAAATGAAGTATCACACCAAGAAAATACACAGAGCATGGAGTTGCCGTCGTGGCTCAGTGGTTAACAAATCTGACTAGGAACCATGAGGTTGCAGGTTCGATCCCTGGCCTTGCTCAGTGGGTTGAGGATCAGGCGTTGCTGCGAGCTGTGGTGTAGGTTGCAGACACGGCTCAGATCCCAAGTTGCTGTGGCTGTGGCGTAGGCTGGCGGCTACATCTCCGATTAGACCCGTAGCCTGGGAACCTCCGTATGCCGCGAGAGCAGCCCAAGAAATGGCAAAAAGACAAAAAAAAAAAAAAAAAAAAAAAAAAAAAAAACCACAGAGGAGCCCTAATGCACATTTCTAAGTGAAAGAAGCTAGTGTGCAATTGCTATATACTGCATGATACCAACTACATGACATTCTGAAAAAGGCTAAACTACAGAGACAACAAAGAGCAGTGTGGTGAAGGAGATGGACTTTCAGAGTGGTGAAACAATTCTGTATGATACTGCGATGGTGGGTACATGGCAATGTTCATTTCTCAAATCTCACAAAACCTACACACACCAAGAAGGAACTTCGATGTAAACCAGGGACTTTCACTAATAATGCATTTATACTGGTTCATTATTTGTAACAAATGTACCACAGCAATGCAAGATGTTAATAACAGGGGAAATTTTTAGGAGGGTATTGGGAGCATGTATTTGATTGGAGAGATTACTATTACATATACATATATATCAGTGGTTCTCACCTGGGGACAAATTTGTCCCCCACCCCGCCAAAGACATTTAGCAATATCTGGAGATGCATTTGGTTGTCACGACTAGGGAAAAGGGAAGATGTTACTGCCATTCAGTGGGTACAGGACAGGAATGCTGCTATAATCCTAAAACAAACAAGAACAGCCACCCATGACAAAGAGTTATCTGGCCCAAAGTGTCAATAGTGCCAAAGCTGAGAAATTTTTTTTTTTTTTTTTTTTTTTTTTTTTAGGGCCGCAGCCAAGGCATATGGAAATTACCAGGCTAGGGGTTGATTCAGAGGTGCAAATGCCGGCCTACACCATAGCCACAGCAAGGCCAGATCCAAGCTATGTCTGCAATCTACAGCACAGCTCATGACAATGCTGGATTAACACTGTGAGAGGGGTCATGGATTGAACTTCCATCATCACGGATATTAGTTGGGTTCATTACCACTGAGCCACAATGGGATCTCCCTAAGTTGAGAAATTCTGATTGATATACATGTACCATAGCTACCAGGCAGTATCCAGTCTATAGGAGCTGCAAATAAATACCTGTTTACAAATGATATAAGGATGACTGAATGAACAATCTAACAAAAAAGACAAAAGAGAAGGGGAAGGAAGGGAGGGACCACAGGTTCCTTATCCATGAAAAAATATGGTATGTACATCTCATGGCACTCTGCATTTATATTCATTCTAACAGTTCATTCAAGTAAAGCAGGAAAAGTAGAAATACTGGAGTATCTGAGTATCATTTTTACTCCCTTTTAAAAGCATGACATGAAAAACTTCCTGAATATATATACTAAGTTTCTTTTTTTTTTTCTTTTCTTTTTTTTCTATTTTAAGAGCCCCATGTGAGGCCTATGGAAGTTCCCAGGCCAGGGGTTGAATTGCAGCTGCAGCTGCTGGCCTATACCACAGCCACAGCCACGCAAGATCCAAGATGCATCTGAGACCTATAGCACAAATCATGGAAGCAAGGCCAGAGATTAAACCCGCATTCTCATGGATACTAGTCAGGTTCATAACTTGCTGAGCCACAACAGGAACTTTTACACTAAATTTCTTTAAAAATCAATTCAAACTGAATATGGTTATAGCTTTAAAGGAGGTAGAGAGGACGGGAGCCTTTGGAGATGGTGCAGTTATCTATCTGGATTAAAGTGCTACCTATGACAAGCTGCACATGATTAAACTGCACAGAAACACACACACACACGTCATGTTGAACTGGTGAAATGTGGATTTTGCTAATGTGAATTTCCTGATTTTGATACTGTACTGTAATTACACAGGATGTTAACACTGGGGGAGGCTGGTGTAGGGAGAGTGGGACCTCACTATATATTTCTTGGCAACTTTCTGTGAATCTGTATTTCAAAACAAAGAGCTACAAGCAATAGTCTAATAAACTTACGAAATCAGTTCTACCTGAAAACTAACCATATTAAGTTCTGATTTATTTTATTAATAAAACAATAATTATGGCACTAGAAAAAGTCATTTCCACTAGAAGCTAGGGGTAGGGGAAAAAGTGGGAAAGAAAATTTAATACTTTTCTTAGGAATCCAAATTGGAAGGCAAGAAGTAAAACCATCACTGTTTGCAGATGACATGACACTATACACAGAAAATCCAAAAGGCATTACCAGAAAACTGTTAGAGCTCATCAATGAATTTGGTAAAGCTGCAGGATACAAAATTAATACACAGAAATTGACTGCATTTCTATATACTAACAATGAAAGATCAGAAGAGAGAAATTAGGAAAACAATCCCATTTACCATCACATCAAAAAGAATAAAATACCTAAGAATTAACCTACCTAAAGAGACAAAAAGATCTGTATGCTGAAAACTATGACACTGATGAAAGAAATCAAAATGACACAAACAGATGGAAAGATACCCTGCTCTTGGATTGGAAGAATCAATATGGTCAAGATGAGTATACTACCCAAGGCAATCTACAGATTCAATGCAATTCCTATCAAATTACCAATGGCATTTTTCACAGAACTAGAACAAAAAACTTTAAATTGGTTTGGAAACATGAAAGACCTCGAATAGCCAAAGCAATCCTGAGAAAGCTTTTAGGAGGTGGAGGAATCAGGACCCTGTCTTCTGACTATACCACAAAGCTAGAGTCATCACAGCAGTATGGTACTGGCACAAAAACAGAAATATAGATCAATGGAACAGGACTGAAATCCCAGAAATAAACCCACACACCTATGGTCAACAAATCTATGACAAAAGAAGCAAGAATATACGATGGAGAAAAGAAGTTTCTTCAATAAGCAATGCTAGGAAAACTGGACAGCTACATGCAAAAGAATGAAATTATAACACTTTCTAACACCATACACAAAAGCAAACTCCAAAAGGATTAAAGACCTAAATGTAAGACAAGAAACTACAAAACACTTTATGACACAAACCACAGCAATGTCTCCTCAGAATCCACTTCCTAGAGTAATGAAAGAAAAAAGAAAAATAAACAAACGGGACTTAATTAAACATAAAAGTTTTTGCTCAGCAAATGAAACCATAAAACAAAAAGACAACCCACAGAATAGGAGAAAATATTTGCAAATGAAGCAAATGACAAGGATTAATCTCTAAAATATACAAACAATTCATATAACTCAACAACAGAGAACAAACAACCCAATTGAAAAATGGGCAAAACATCTAAATAAACATTTCTCCAAAGAAGATACTCAGTTGGCCAAAGCACACATGAAAAGATGCTCAACATCACTAATTATTGGAGCAATTCTAATCAAAACTACTATGAGGTAGTACCACCTTACACTAGTCAGAATGGCCATCATCAAAAAATCTACAATCAAATGCTAGAGAGGGTATGGAGAAAAGGGAACCCTCTCACACTGTTGGTTGGAATCTAAATTGGTACAATCACTATGGAAAACAGTATGGAGGTTCCTCAAAAAACTAAAATTAGAACTATCATATAATTCAGCAATCCCACTCCTGGGCCTCTACCCAGAGAAAACCATAATTCCAAAAGATACATGCACCCCAATGTTCACTGCAGCATTATTTACACTGAAGCAACCTAAATGTCCATCGACAAAGGAATGGATAAAAATACGGTACATACATACAATGCAGTATTACTCAGCCACAAAAAAAGAATGAATGCCATTTGCAGCAACATGGATGGACATAAAGATTATCATACTAAGTGAAGTTATTCAGACAGTGAAAGCCAAACATATGATATCACTTAGATGTGGAATCTAAAAAAAAGATACAATGAACTCATTTGCAGAACAGAAACAGACTCACAGACTTTGAAAACAAACTTATGGTTACCAAAGGGGGGCAGGTGGTGCAGGGGGGGATGGACTGGGGGTTTAGGATTGGCATATGCACAATGAGTTATGTGGAATGATTGACCAACGGTGACCTGCTGAATAGCTCAGAGAACTCTACCCAGTATTCTGTGATAATCTGTGTGGGAAAAGAATCTGAAAGAGAATGGATGAGTATACATGTATAACTGAATCATTTTGTTGTAGAGCAGAAATAATCAACTATGTCAATAAAACTTCAAAAAATGAAAAAAAAAAGGAAAGAATACTTTTCTTAAATACTACTGTCCTAGGAGTATGGTAGATGTTTTAAATTTATTATCCCACTAATCTTTAAGACAAATCTGTAAGGCATTATTACTAGTCTCTTATAAATGGAGAACATAAATGTCCAAGGTCATGTGGTTAAAGTGTTAAGCGGCAGAACTGAGATTTGAATCTAATCATGTTAGAAGCCAAATCTAATCTTTTCAATCATGACTGCCTTCCATTTTACCTTAAAATAAGTACCAATATTTACCAACTAAACTTATCAAATTCATCCTCCTAAGACTCAGAAGAATGGGGGTGGAAGAAACACCTACCTCTCCAAAAGCCCTCAGGTACAATACTGTCTCTGGTAAAAGAAATCATTTGTCTTAAACTCCTTAGCAGAGGCCCACAATCCCTTACCTGAAACTCTCAGGGCCAAGTACGTTCCAGAATTTATAACTTAACAGAATTTAGGAAGGCAGTATGGCACTTATATTTTCTATTACACTCATATGAAGCAGGATTGGGGGCTATACACTATTAATTAAACCCAATATTATTTCTGCAGCAAAACGTAGGAATACTCACACTAAGCATGATAAATCCACTCAGTCCTAGTCATACTGCCATCGTAAGAGTTTACCACTATATATAACCTTTGGCTCTAAAGATTTTAGTATGTTAGAATAATATGTTATAGTATGTAATACATTATACACAAAAGTCACACACTCCAACACAAAATACACAAAATATATCACTCCAACAATGAAAACTGATTTTTAAATCTTGACTAGAAAAAAAGAATACCATTTCTATACCAGCACCTTAAAGAGATTACTCCATTCCTTGAAAAGATACCTGAATTCATCATCCCCCTCCTAAGAAATGACAAATCATACATAAGACAATGGTTAAAGTGGTTGCTACCAACAGAGCAGGTTCCGGAAGTCTCTGTAAACCAGCCAATGGAACGATGACAGTTGGGTTGTTCTGTCTGATGTCACCAACAATAATCAGAGAACATGCAAACACAACACTAAGCTGATTAAAAGAATATTATTTGAAGCATATCATGGTATAAAAGATGAACAGTACAACTGTAAGGCACTATAAAAATCACACACATCCAAATGAACAGGAAACCAGAGCTGAAAGCCATAAAGCTGGATGCCAAATTCAGCTCCTCTACTATCTGGGGTGTCTCTGGGCCTCAGTCACTTCCAGACAAAATACACCAGCACCTATTTCAGAGTTCAGTCAGTAAATGGATATACAGTGGGTAAAACATGTAGCACAAATGTTAACTGTTACTCTTAGGCTTCTTTGCAATTATTATGAATGCCATGGGAATTGTTTACAATGGAGCCTTCATTTCTAGTCCCTCATGTGTGTGTTTTATTTTCACTTTGAAATTTTAGGAAAGGATAAATAAGACGAAGAATGTGGAAAGTGAATCTGTGCCCAGGAGAGAGAGTCTATAATGTATTTAAAAGCTGTAAAATAGAAGTAAGAGATTCTACAATGAAGGGGGGAGTCAGTAAGTCCTTCTCCAACTCTAATAGCTAAAATATTCTAGGAAGAAGAGCTAAATCCCCAAACTCCATACACTTTATTTATTTTCTTCTTTTTGATTGTAACCACAGCATGTGGAAGTTCCCAGGCCAGGGATCAAAACTGTGCCATAGCAACAACCTGAGCTACTGCAGTGACAATGCCAGATCCTTAACCTGCTATGCCACAAGTGGAACCCCCAAATTCCATAGACTTTAGATGAAAGGTGATGACGAGAATGAAATAGAATGGTGGCATAAGCCTTTCTGAAATGAGCATTCAACATTATTACACTTCTCATTAATAAGGAGTGAACTTAATAATTAGCCCTACTACCTACTAATTACTAACCCTAAAGTATTAGCCGTACTAATACTAATCACTTCCAGAAAGAATATAATTGGATCCACCATTCTGAATCCAATGATAATCCCATATAACAAATCAACTCTAGTCACATAAAGGTTATTTTCATTTTTTCAACCTCTTTGGTGTGTTCTCAAGAAAGTTACACTTTGATAATGTAAATACCTTTATAACTGGAAAACTAGTGTGTGTGTGCGTGTGCGCGCACACGTTGTGGTATGGATAAATACGATATTTGATAACCTAAAAATCCACAGACAGAAAGCACTGGATTTCTGTTTACTGTGAGGAGCTCTGTTACTCAGATAAACTGTTTCTCTGTATGTGATATTTAATTTTGTCTGTCCTAAAGGTACTTTCCCAGACTGTTTTTTGAAACTTTAATATTTAATTTAGGATAGATGATGGAAGTCAGAGCACTATGTAACTCAATGCCGCATTTACTTTCTTGGAATTACTGAGGATGTTCACAATATGGTGCCTTTTCATATCGATCCACAAAAGGAATATCAGGAATAGTAGCTGTTTTGACTGGTCTGATTCTTAACTTAGAGACAATTTTGAATAATTTAAGATGATGTTTTCTTTTCTGCTTTGCTAATAAATCTGAAACAAATGTTCTTACTAGAAAGGAGACCAGGATCAGAAAATAAATACATTCGGCTCTCTAATTTCACCCCGGTTATCTGTGTTTATCTTCTCTTCATTTTCCAGGCACCTGAAATTAAGGACTAAAAAGTCTACTTATTGTGGGTACCTAGGATCTTTAAGTCCATGTTTTTTTTTTTAAAAGGACAGTATTAATAAACAAATTAAAATTAAAAAAAAATCATTCATATGTCAGTTCCATGTATAAATACACAAGTCTTATCTATAAAACCCATCTATTTTCATTTAATTTCTAAATTACTTCTTTACATGTTTCTACTTTTGAATACTTTCCTATAAATAGACAAAGGAAAGAATATAGCCTCTGGAATCAAAGACCAGGACTCCAACTCTAGCCTAAGACATATGCTAGTAATCTTTATCAGGTCCTAAGATATTTGAGTTTTAAGAAATTAATCTGAGTTAATTTATAAAACTCAAACAAAATAAATGAAATATGAATTCTACAGCTGAGTTCATAGAAGAACTTATTCCCTAGGCAGTCTTTCTATAATAGAATTAATACTTTTAGAAAATATAAAAGTTTCTGAGAGCTGTATTAGTTCAGTACATTTCTCTACTAAGTTACATGCCAAGAAATAAATATTTGTATATTGAAAAAGCCCCTCTATACTAACAAAGCAATGAATTCCCAAACGTTCTTTTAGAAATACATTCTATATTAGGAATTAAATAGTATTTTTTTGTGTGGCATAAAGCCTAAAACTCTAGCTATCATATAAGTACTTGCTTAGTGAAATATGTTATTTCTAAATGAATATATTTTTGGAATATCTTCCTAAATAATCTAGAAAAGTTCATGTTATTAGAAAAAATTTCAGGCATCTTTACATTCCTATCACAAAACTGAAGATTAAGAAAGACCGTACAATAAGAGAAGTGTAGGTATAGGTACATAAAATTTAATCAGTTTTAAGCACATTTAAGTAATGTATCATAAGTAGCCACACTTACCAGTATCACTGGCAGGCTCAGATGTGAGTGGTTTTGGAGCTGGTGTGTTTTTGGGTCTGGCAGCAACCTGAGATGGGGATGAAGGTGTGTTGTCTCCATTAACTATGTATGAACAGCATGAGTTTTGTACCACAGTGTTTGCAGGTACATGGTCATCTATTCCATTAGTACCTTCAGCAGCCGATCTTTAAAAAAAAAAAAAAAAAAAAAAGCCTTATTTTAATAAATTGAGTAAATTAAATAACTTTTCATCAGAATTTTCATAAGAAATACTTACCAAGTTCTTCACATTCAAGCAAAATGACAGGTACAGAGAGCAATGATTAAAAGATATACTTTGATTACTTTAATGGCTACACCCATGGTATATGGGAGTTCCCATGCCAGGGACTGAATCCAAGCCACAGCCACAACCTATGCTGCAGATGCAGCAATGCCAGATCCTTTAACCCACTGCACTGGGCCTGGGGATTGAACCCAGGCCCCTACAACAACCTGAGCCACTGCAGTTGGATTCTTAACCCATTATGCCACAGCAGGAACCCCTTGATTACTTTTAACATTTTACTTTTTGCTTTTTACATTTTTATTACTTTTATTAAAGTTTAAATTACTTTCAGTTCTAAGTTTATCCACACTGTCAGATAAATGTACATTGAAGTATTTATTTTAAAATGCTCTGAAAGTATTTTCAAAAAGGCCATGAAACTGATACAATTCAATTCCAAATTATTGGAATTTTATGAATACTGGAAAATAAGCACAAGTCTTCAAATCTTTTTTTTTTTTTTTTTTTTTTTTGTCTTTTTGTCTTTTTGCTATTTCTTTGGGCCGCTCCCGCGGCATATGGAGGTTCCCAGGCTAGGGGTCCAATCGGAGCTGTAGCCACTGGCCTACGCCAGAGCCACAGCAATGCAGGATCCGAGCCCGAGCCGCGTCTGCAACCTACACCACAGCTCACGGCAACGCCGGATCGTTAACCCACTGAGCAAGGCCAGGGACCGAATCCGCAACCTCATGGTTCCTAGTCAGATTCGTTAACCACTGCGCCACGACGGGAACTCCAAGTCTTCAAATCTTGATTACAAATTATTAAGAACCAGCACTAAAATAATGAAAATATGATGATCAGAAAAAGCCAAATATTATATCCCAGGGTTAGAAGAATTTATAGTGCATACATAACTGCAATATAAATAAAATAGATATACAACTACAAAGTCAAACATTTGAAATCTTATTGGCAGCGGAAAGGGAACTTGGCAGTATCATGTAAGGGACCAGGAGAGTTTTTCCAAATACAGAGGTCATCCTGCATCTGTTCTCCACAGAGCAGCCTTAATTAAAAAAAAAAAAAAAAAAAAAAAATCAGATCACATCTCAGTCTTCTCTCTCTCTCTCTCTGATCTATTTCTCTCCAAGCTCCCTCTTATTCACCTCTTGTTCACCTTGCAGCAGACAGTATATCAAGTTTACTGTATATGAAAAACATGCTAAAAATCCTTCAAATGTTTGTTACAAGTTATTATATACAGGGAGTAAAATTATAATGACTTACTAGAGTATCAAAAAAAGATTAAATGTTACATTCTAGAGATAGAAAAATCTGCAGAGCATAAACTGACTAGAAATAAACTCTGGGTCTATTCTCTTGCTATTTCCTCTGCTGGAATGCTCATCCCTCAAAACTCTGCATGAATGATATATTTTTGGCCTTTTAATTTTAGCTCAAATTGCACTTTCTCATTGATGACGCCTTGACATTTCTATTTCAAACAAGCTCTTTTCCATTCCTGTCGCTCTGTCCTGTGTTTCAATGACTTGATAGTTCTTATTGCTACTTCCAATTAGCTGATTTATTTCTTCACTTGTTTACCATCTACCTCTATCCCATCAGAATGAAAATGTCACAGGAATAGGACCAGCATCCTCAGTGCTTGGACTAGTGTCTGGCATCAAACAGGCACTCAATATGAACAAATGAATGAATGCCACTCTCTTTTCCCTCATCACCTATATATTTGGAATGAGATGTATTCAGGAACTTTAGGCAGGTAAAGTCTGAAAAAAGCTCCCAAGTGATTCTGATTTGTACATCCTTCCCCAAGCCACCCAGCAAGGACCAGTGATCCCAGAATCCAAGTAAAAGAACCCAACTAAAATTCTCCTGGTCTTGTAAAACTAATCTTTGATTCAAAATGTGTTACTATGTAATAAACAATACTAGATTTTAGGTTGGTAGTGATTCATTCAAGCCCCTTTACTTAACTAAAATTGTATTTCAAAACTCATAAAAACAAATATATATATATATATATATATATATATGCACACACACACAAACACAGGCTAATATATTTTAATCTACCAAATTGTTGTACTGTTTCAGTCAATTTTCTCAATGTAAATTATAATATGGACGCTAAATAAATATATTTATTTAAGCCAAATATATATTCAGAAGAAATACTTATCTATTCAAGTGCTCTATGAAAATTATATAATAGTAATTTAGGAGTAATGATATTAGTAACTTTATAGATTAATCAAAGTCACACTTTGTCATACATATATCACCAGCATGCTTTTTCAAAAGGAGTAAGTCAATTTCACGGCAGTATGTTTTCATGTTTTCAGGTGTTCATTTCATTACATTTGACCTATTACATGCTTTTATTCTAATTTAAATGATTTCAAACAGAAAGTCTCTGCTGGAGTTCCCACTGTGGCTCAATGGGTTAATAATCGGACTGTGGTTGCTTGGGTCACTGCTGAGGTGCAGGTTTGATCCCTGGCCTAGCACAGTGGGTTAAAGGATCTGGCACTGCTACAGATGTGACATAGGTTGCAGCTGCAGCAGATTCAATCCCTGGCCCAGGAACTTCCATATGCCACAGATAAGGCCATAAACAAAAAGGGAAGAAGGAAGGAAGGTTGGAAAGAAAGAAAGAGAGAGAGAGAGAGAAAGAAAGAAAGAAAGAGAGAGAAAAGAGGAAGAAAGAAAGAGTCTATCAATCACCATCAAATGTGAATGTATGAGAGTTGTTGAGATGGCAGGGTGATCTCTGAGAGGATACCACAATCTTTGCAACATCTACCTTCTAGTGATTACAGGAAGCTGCCAATTCAGACAGCAATAATATAACCATCTTCCCACATAATCTGATTCTATTTACTGTGATACAATATGCCTAAATACAGATTTTAAAAAGTCATTTTGAAAAAAAAAAAGTACTGACAAATGAACCTTATGCTAAGAAAAAGCAGCCAGTAACAGAAGGTCAAGTATTACATGATACCATTTACAGGAAATGGCCAGATCAAGCAAATCCATTGAGACAGAAAGCTTAGTGGCTGCCAGGAGCTGGGAGGAGAGAAGAATGGAGAGTGATTGCTCATGGGTACCCTCTTTTTGAGGGTGATGAGAATTAGACAGTGGTGATGGTCACACAACTCAGATTAAAAACCATTGCAATATATGCTTCATCCTTAAATATATATATTATATCTCAATGAAGTTGTTTAAAAAAAAAAAAAACTACTTTGAAAGGAATTCAACCAAATAGCACGCCTAGATAAAAAGCTTTTAAATTCTATGGCAAACTCTAAACTAGGGTTATAGTTTAAACCTCTAACATGGGAAATCTTAGATTACTTTGCCACGAATACTAAGATAAAACATTCTACCTGGTGGTTGTCCTTGCTGAAGGCTCTCCATTTTCATGTAAGGCATCACCATTTTGCTGTATTTCTACTGAATGACAAAAAAGAGAGAAACTAGGTTTTATATACTTCTTGCTGGGTTTTTTTTTCCCCTCAAATTTTAAATGCACATAGAGTGAGCTTACTGGTTGGAGATGAGTTGCGGTTTGTTATATTTTCTTGGTCAATCACCAGTCCATCAAGCACTACTGTTAATTCACCAGTTTGCACTACACCGTTCTTGGTTTCCAAGGAAAGTTTTAATTGTTCTTTCACTCTTTCCACTAAGGAAAAAATTAAAAAAAAAAGGTAAAAGGTTTTGTTACATACAGAGAGGTATTTTAGAAATCAAAATTATGTAAATTCAGTGTTTGATGGCTACATGTGGAAGGATTTGTGTTTTTATCAGTAGAACCTTCTATACTACAACAGGGTCACTTTCATATCTAGTTGAATAACTCCAATTCCTCTACCACATACTTTCATTATCATCTTTAATTCCTCCTTTGCACAGTTTAAATCTCAGAGAACAAATGAATAGCAGTACGTTCAACAAATGCCTGAACTTATTCTTTGGTCCAAGGTACCACATTAGACTTACGGTTGAGGCAAAATTTTTGCAGGAGAATTAGGGGATTTGGTTCCTAATTCTAGCTGTACTTTAATTAGGTAGTTAAACTACTTAAAGCCTCAGTTTCTTCATTACAAAACAGAGACAACAAGAGCATCAAATTGAAGAGACTGTCATAATGACCAAATGAAAAACCATATGGAAAATTCTTGGTACCACATCTGACACACAGTTAAGTGCTCAGTAAATGGTAATAGTTTATTATTTCTTTTTCATGTAAGGGCCAAATATTTCTCCCTATTATTAAGATATCTATTCTTGCATGATAGAGGATAATGTGAGAAGAAGAAAGTATATATGTCTTTGTGACTGGGTCACTTTGCTGTACAGCAGAAAATTGACACAACACTATAAACCAACTATAATGGAAAAAATAAAAATCATTTAAGAATTAAAAAAAGAAAAAAGATACTTATTCTTACTTAAACTAAGTCACTCTGCTTCAACCTCTTCTATCCTACAGAATGAATATATATATATATATATATATATATATATATCAAAAGTTATTAGTGATTCCTTTATTATCCAAAAAGAGGCCAAATATTTCAATCTGACGTTCACTTATAAAATCATGGAACAGGGAGTTCCCATCGTGGCTCAGTGGTTGACGAATCCGACTAGGAACCATGAGGTTGCAGGTTCGATCCGTGGCCTTGCTCAGTGGGTTAAGGATCTGGCATTGCCGTGAGCTGTGGTGTAGGTTACAGGCTCGGCTCGGATCCTGCGTTGCTGTGGCCCTGGTGCAGGCCGGCGGCTACAGCTCCAATTCGACCCCTAGCCTGGGAACCTCCATATGCTGAGGGTGCGGCCCTAGAAAAGGCAAAAAGACAAAAATAAAATAAAATAAAATTAAATTAAATTAAATTAAAATAAAATCATGGAACATACTTCTTTTCAGATTATGTCCTTGACTTTGGTCTTTCCTATATTTAATAAAGTTGGGATTTTTTTCCATTTACCAAATACCTAACATAAACATACTAATTATGCAAGCACAGAAATGACAAAAAAGCATGGAACCATTAATTGCTAGACAGCAATCCTTTGCAAAAAATTTAAGAACTATGTAATAAAGAAAACCTTGTAGAATACTTATCACAGCCATCTGCACTACCATAAACCTCATTCCCACTCACAAAATCAACATTAATAAAAGCAGTTACAGAAACTAGAGGAAATATCAAAGTACAAAAAAAAAATCCTACTAAAGCATGAATTTTAGCTTTAGATGCTAACAATATATACTGACCATTCTATTTCATTTCTGTCACCCTTCTCTATTCAAAGTATCAGGGGAGTTCCCGTTGTGGCTCAGTGGTAACGAACCCGACTAGCATCCATGAGGAAGAGGGTTTGATCCCTGACCTCACTCAGTGGGTTAAGGATCTGACGTTGCAGTGAGCTATGGTGCAAGTCGCAGACGTGGCTTGGATCTGGTGTTAACTGTGGCTGGAGGTACAAGCCAGCAGCTACAACTCTGATGTGACCCCTAGCCTGGGAACTTCCATATGCTGTGGGTGCAGCCCCCAAAAAAGGCAAAAAAAAAGTATCTGAAATTTGGAGGTTTAGCATTTGTTCTTACAATATTTAGCTGTTTGAGTAGAATAAGAATTAATTAAGAATAAGAATAGCCTTTCAAAATCCCTTTAGAGTGGGTCTCTTCATGGTAAATTCTCTCATTTTTTTACCTGTAAATGTCTGGATTCCCATCCTTGAAAGATCTGTTGGGCACGTAACTTTACACTGATAACGGTTCTCTCAACTCTTTAAAGATATTTTTCCACTATCTTCTCTACTATAACTGCTGACTATGCAAATCTAATTTATAAATCTTTGCAAAAGATCTGTTTTTCTCTATAGCTACTTTTTTGTCTTTGATATCATGCATTTCACTCTGATGAAGGCATAACTTTTTTTTAATCATCTTGCTTCAGGTATTATGAATCCATGGATTTATTTTTCATCAGTGTTCAAAAACATATAGCCATTATCCTTTACTCCACCTTCTATTCCAGGGGTCAGCAAACTATATAGACCATAGGTCAAATCTAGCTCGTAACCAGTTTTTGTAAATAAGGTTTTATTTGAACACAGCCCATGGTTATTCATTTACATACTTCCTATGGCTACTTTCCCACTACAACGGAAGACATGAAGAGCTGGTGCAATAGAGATAGTATGGTCTGCAAAGCCTAAATATTTACCACTTGGCCCTTTATAGAAAATGTTTGCCAACCTCTGCTCATGGATAGCTTCTTAAAATTTGTAATAACCTTTGATGACAACTTCACTCTCTGATAATAACCTAAGGGTTAATAAACTAAGGCTTTAGCATGGGCAGGGTCTATTTCTAATTCTGTAGTCTAGACTACAGAAGTCCAAGCTCAGCTCCCCTCTCTGGCTGTCAGCCAAAAGCTCAGTATCCTGAAAATTGAGCTTAGTACCAGCCACTATTCTATTCTGTTCATGAGGTTTTCTTTACTTTTTTTTTTTTTTTTTTTTTTTGGAAGAAGGGAAGCCTTTGGAGACCATCCTTATCTCTTTGCAAAATCATCAATGCCACAAAAACTTGTCCCATCCAGGACCTAATTTTTCTGCAATGGAAGGTTATTTATAACCTCTAGCCTTTCACAATCTTAAACATGGAAGACTGGGATATAACATTTCTGAGTCATACAATTGGGAGGACTATCACATAAATAATTATCATCTGTGTGTGGAAGGGTGTGAGGAGGCAGAATATGAGGGTATTATTCTATTTCAGTATAAGCAGACATATTCATCCATTCAATATGTGAATGCCTAATCTGTGCCAGATACTGCACTCTGGCAAAGTAGGATAAAGTCTGAGCAACCTAAAGTAGACCTCTTTTCTATCTCTACTTCACTGATTTCCTTCAATGGACTTACACCAGAATTTGGGGGGAGGAGGGTCCACCTTCCCAACTAAACTGAAGCCTCCAACAGAGCAGAGATCCTGCTCATCTAATTCAGTGATGTATTCTCAGTCTCTGACAGAAGGAAGGTACTTAACATTTAAAATAAAGATAGGGTTATCCTGAGGAAGCTTACAAGGCAGCAGCTGATTTTTCTCTACCTCCTAGACATTCCCCCGTAGTTTTAATTGGACCACAGAACAATCTGAACCTGAGTCTCTAAGAAGCTACATATATGACTAGATAATTTATCCTTTCTTCATGGACTTGTTAAAAACATATTCTGTCCCTACAAAAAACAAAAGATCTTCAAAAATCTTGGTTTTCATGGCACTTTACAAAATTAGATTTAGCTCAGAATTGCATTCTGAAGCTATTTTTAAACACTGCTTGCACACTGTATTATCTATTGCTAAGTAACATACTATCCTAAAATTTAGTCACTTAAAATAACAATAACCACTCCTTATTGGTCATGGTTTCTGTTGGCCAAGAATTTGGGAGGGGTGGGAAATCTGCCTAAAAGGTAGCTCTTACACACAGCTGACAAGCAGGTGCTGTCTGCTGAGAACAAGC
Source organism: Sus scrofa (assembly GCF_054392235.1). Taxonomy (NCBI): domain Eukaryota; kingdom Metazoa; phylum Chordata; class Mammalia; order Artiodactyla; family Suidae; genus Sus; species Sus scrofa. Next base: position 54,789,089 of record NC_139386.1, read on the forward strand.
CTCAGTTCCTCTCCACCTGAGACCTGCAGGGCTTGTCAAGTCTTCACAATGGTGACTGGTTTCTAAGCTTCCAGGGCAAATGTTGAAGTATCTTCACTGAGCAAGTCTTAGAGGTCATACACCATCACTTCTGCATGTCCTACCTGTAACACGGGCCATCTAAGCTTCAATGTGGGAAGGGAATTCACAAATGTATGAAACAGCAAAAGGTAGGGATGCATAAGGGCCACTGTGGAGGCTGGCCAACATGCACACAGATATGCTTGTAACAGAAATTTAGAAAGCAACAAGTGCATTAGGTTACAAATGCTTGTGAGTAACAGTCCCAAGAAAAACCGGGTTTTCTGAATCTTAGGTCTTTCCATTACATCATGAGTCAATACGTAATAACTCACAAAGTTCCCACTTCCTGTCATGCAACAAAATAAATTTCAGAATTTATATAAGAAATTAAAGTAAAAATAAAGTAGTAAATGTGGGTGAAAATTAGATAACTAAAGACTGGAAAGGATTCTTTGAGAATAATAACAATGAAAAACGAATAAACTGTAATGACTGAAATAATGTTATAGTTCTATAAATCAAAACAGGATAAAAAAATAAAGAGGGAAATGATTAACTGGGAAAAAATAGTAAGTGCTTTTATAAATCAATGAGGGGAAAAAAGGAACAACCTAATTTTTAAAAATGCACAGATTATAGAAAATCACAAATGATAAAATACAATCAATATCTGATGTTACTAATAATTAAAGAAATATTTTGATAAGAAAAATATTTATCTACCAGTGTGGCAAATATTTCCAAATTGGCACTCTCATATGCTACATTTTGTGTACAAATCATATAACTTTTTAGGAAGGCAACTAGACAGCTATGCATAGCTAGAGGCTTAAACCTGGTCATTCTCTCTGCCCTAATAATTTCAATGCTAAAAACCTTTCTAAAGATAGAACTGCATTTATACCACCAGTTCTGAAAATATTACTTGTTCAAAACTTGGCTTTAAAATATCTTAGTTTGTGTTGATACTAAGTGAATTGTAAAAAGAGAACTTAAGACTTAGTAATAAACTAAACAAATAACTCGTATTAGTTAAGTAAACAAGACCAAAAGCAAAATTTCTAATATTATTTGACTATGCTCTGTCTTCTATCATAAATAACACATTTCACTACTGTGTTTTCCTACCATGTGATTTAAAGAGATAATTTTTCACTGTAAATCATTTTTGACATAATTCAATTTGATCTTAATGGATTGCAAAATATATTTTTTGACAAAAGCTACCTACATCAAAAAAAAAAAAAAGAAAAAAAAAAAAGAAAAATCCTCAGTGTAATTTCCAGTATTTGAAAGACAGCCATGTGACTCCTCTTTGGAGTGTCTAAAGCGACTCTGTCAGTTTCAAAACTGAAATATAAAGTTCTGTATTCATGCCAACCTTGGAATTAGCTGCACTACCTTTAGACTTTTCACCAAGAATACAATGAAAAAGATCTTTTCCTTGACCAAACTCTAGTCAGGCTCCTCTCAGGCATCTTTCTCAACTAGGCCTCAAACTTGGCCTTAAAATCTGCAAACTGGAGCTCCCATCATGGAACAGCGGAAATGAATCCAATTAGGAACCATGAAGTTGTGGGTTCGATCCCTGGCCTTGCTCAGTGGGTTAATGATCTGGAGTTGCCGTGAGTGTAGGTCACAGATGCAGCTTGGATCCCACGTTGCTCTCACTATGGTATAGGCCGGCTGCTAGAGCTCTGATTAGACCCCTAACCTGGGAACCTCCATATGCTGTAGATGTGGCCCTAAAAAAGACAAAAATAAATAAATAAAAACTGCAAACTCTCAGCACAGAAGATTTCATCTACCCCACTCCTTCCAATATTAAGAGACTTTAGTAAACACTAATATAGTTCTAACAATTCAAGGATGACCCTAGTCTACCCTGAAAGAATTTGCTGGTTGTTACAACATCACTGATATGTCCCCAACCACCATTTCTAAGAGCATTTATTAAGAAGGGTGGATTATTAATGGTGGATCCTTCCTCTTTCCCTCTGAGATGTACATGTGTCTTCTACTCAGGAGTGTCAAGGACCTGAAAGCCGTTCCTCCAAAATATTATCAGGAAGGACAGGGCCTTGGTCTCAGTCTCTGCAGGAGAACAGAATTCTAAACCAGCAGAGAAGCTGGCCTACTTGCATTTACACTGATCGACCCTGGCCTGATTTATCTGGCTTCCATTCACCACCCCCTCTACTCCCTTGATCTCCCTTTGAAAGGCCCAGTTACCTCTGTATAATTTAAGTTTTGAGATCAGACCAACCTGGACCCTCTTCCTTATTGCAAGAGTATATTACTGATTAAAATCTGTGATTATCACTTTAGTTAGTGTCTGGTTTTGTTTATCCTTAACAATAGAGGGATTTTTCCTCTGCAATTTTAGAACAGTAGGTTTGAGCGGAAGACTTCAGATAACACTATCTAGTGCTAGTGACATAAAGAAAAAGAGCCAAAGACAGCACATATCTCTGCAGAGCCAATTAAATAATTTCCATAATTTAGAATGGTGTTCAAGTGATCTGAACACATAACTAAAGGCTCAGGTGCAAATGAAGGCTTAAATCCACAACATTCTGAGACAATGTATTAGAGGACTACATGGGTTTTGATGCCATCCAACTAGGCTTATTACAGGAAACAAATGAAGGCTAAGGACTTGCAGAATCACTAGGATTTATTTATGAAAAAGTGAAAGCATTTCTCTAGTAAGCTGCAGTTGGATTTTTACTGGGATAATAAAATGGTTTCATGTTAGTTTAGGTGTGGGCTTTATTTAAGGCGATGGATGGCTGGTAACAACTCATATTTCACCACGAAAGCTAAATAAGTAACTATCCTCAAATACAGAAGAAATACCTATTCAAATGAATTAATCCTCCGCTCTTACCCTAAAAATATCAGGATAAGCAATACATAAAAACATGAATTTATGAGAAGAAAATGTCAAGGCCTCTTAGTATAGGAAGAATTAGCCTCATAAATTTGAAGACAGACAATGTCCAAGTGCCAAACCAAGAGGCTGAATCAAAGGCCCCCAAGGATTTTACCAAGTATGAGTGTATTTTTAGAACCATATTAATTTTCTATTACTTTTACTCAATATTAAGCAACTAAGAATAAGAAAACCTGTGCTCTAGCCAAAACTCTGTAATTACTTCTGTTCTTCAGCAAGTCATTTAGATTAAGTTATTTACTCAATGAGTGCCTGGGATCTATGCTCAAAGGTTTCTTCTGCCTTTAAAGTACTATGATTCTATCATCATGGATTTAATTTCTTGAAATTAATTTACTTTCCTTTTGTTGTAGGCTGAATTGTGTTCCCCCCACCACCTCACACCTATCCCACTGTCATACATTTTAAGTCCTAACCTCTGGGACCCCAGAAGCTGTCTATATTTGGAAACAGGATCTTTAAAAAGGTAATTAAGGGAGTTCCCGTCGTGGCGCAGTGGTTAACGAATCCGACTAGGAACCATGAGGTTGCGGGTTCGGTCCCTGCCCTTGCTCAGTGGGTTAACGATCCGGCGTTGCTGTGAGCTGTGGTGTAGGTTGCAGACTTGGCTCGGATCCTGCGTTGCTGTGGCTCTGGCGTAGGCCGGTGGCTACAGCTCCGATTCAACCCCTAGCCTGGGAACCTCCATATGCCGCGGGAACGGCCCAAGAAATAGCAACAACAACAACAAAAGACAAAAGACAAAAAAAAAAAAGGTAATTAAGGTGTTCCAGTTGTGGCTCTGCGGTTGGCAAACCCGACTAGCATCTATGAGGATGAGGGTTTGATCCCCGGCCTTGCTCAGTGGGTCAGCAATCCAGCATTGCTGTGAGCTGTGGTGTAGGTCACAGACACAGCTAGGATCCCACATTGCTGTGGCTGTGGTGTATGCTGGTGGCTACAGCTCTGATTCAACCCCTAGCCTGGGAACTTCCATATGCCATGGGTGTGGCCTAAAAAGACAAAAGACAAAAAAAAAAAAGTAATTAAGTGGCCCTAATCCAATATGACAAGTGTCCTTTTAAGAAGAGGAAATTTGGACACAGAAACACACACAGGGAAGACCTTGTGAAGATACAAGTTGAAATAATGCCTAGAGTATACAGGATGCTGCTATTGCTACAATTTCTGAAGCCACTCACTTCAGCTATATGTGAATGTTTATAAAACTTTATTTTTCCACAGAGCATATTCTGCTCAATTAAATCATAAGCAATAACTTTAAGTTTATACAATTTAAAAGAGTTTCATTTCCAAGTATTACAATCTTCCTACAAGATCATTTTGGCAGATAAATATTATAATCTTTGTATAGAAAGCAATTATAATCTTCATATGAAGGTTCAGCACAATCTAATACAACAGAATTGGAAACAATCTAAATGGCAACAGTAGGAGGATGGTTTAAAAAACACAGTAAGTGCTAAAACATTATGAAACTACTAAAATTAGCTTTCAAAGAATACCACCAAAATATACCGGGAAAGGCATATGATAGAACATTAAGAGAAAAAAGCAGAATATGATTCCAATTATTATATAAATATACATGTAGACAAAATTCATCAAAATATTAGCAATTATCACCTCTGGGTTGTGAGAGTATGAGAAATGATAATTGTACTAAAAGAGGCCCCATGCATATGCTTAATCCAGGGCAGAAATAGCAGATAAACAGGTGAAACCAAATATTCAATTCTGAAATAACATAGGTTAACTGAGTTATTATATTTTTACAGAAATAATGCCATAGAGCCCAGAAAAAAGTAAAAAACCCAGTCCCATCAGACCCAACAAGGTATTACACGCTTTTAAGATCTACTATTTATTTCTGTAACCAAGATGAAATGAATGACCAAAAGCCATGACAAAGCAAAGAATTAAACTTTCAATTCCTAAGAGAAAATTAAAAAAAAAATCAGTATACATAAAAATTAGTATGGCTTTTACATTTTCTTGACTCATACCTTCTTATGGCCAAAAATTACACCAAAAACAGATTTTTCAGTTATATGTGGAATTTTTTTTTGTTAAAAACAAAACAGGAGTTCCTGTTGTGGCTCAGCAGCAATGAACCAAACTAGTATCAATGAGGATGTGGGTTCTATCCCTAGCTTCACACAGTGGGCTAAGGATCCAGTGTTGCCATGAGTTGTGGTGGTGTAGGTTGCAAATGCAGCTGGGATTCTGAGCTGCTATGGCTGTGGCATAGGCCAGCAGCTGCAGCTCCAACTACACCCCTAGCTTGGGAACCTCTATATGCTGCAGATATAGCCCTAAAAAGCATAAAAAACAAAAAACAAAACAAAACACTTATAAAAAATTGATTTAGTTTAAAAATAAGCTTTTTAATTCTTAACCTAATACATCTTTTAGAAATAAGAAAATTTCTAAGGAAATAAGATGAACATAAAGATTTACAGTAGTATTGGTTTGAATGAACTATTTGAAACTGCCTAAATAGCAAATAACAAGAGATCAGTTAATCCATAAACTAGAACTCCAGATTTTAATATTCTTTGGATCACACAATATTCTGAGAATTTGATAAGAGCAATGAACTCTCTAGTCAGGATTAGAAATATTTCTATATATACCCCCAAATTTTTGCATACAATGAATGATCAGAAGTTTAGAAATAACTGAAGCTTACTTAGACTACTTTAAGAATCCCTAGGCTAAAAAATTTAATACCGTAGAATGGTTATGCTCATATTATATCCTTAAATGAAAAAAAAAAAAAAAAAAAAGAGGATAAACCTATAGCTACAAAAAAGAAAAAAGCATTGGTTTGTTTTCTATGAACAAGAAAAGGAGATCAAATTATTAGGAGTGGTTATCCTTGGACAGTAAACATTATAGTTTTTATATTCCTCTATGATTTTCTATATTATCCATATTTTTAAATAATGAGCTCGTTACATAATAAACAAGGAAATTTAAGAGTTATAATTTATTTTGTACAATCAAAATTGTTATTGGCCAAAAAACAGAGTAGAGTAGATTCAGATAATAATTTTTTTTTTCAGATTTTCAAGTAGATGATCACTGATAACAGGGTATACTCATAGATGACTGGGATTATTTTGTATAAATTTGTTGGATACAGAAATGCCAGGATTAATATTTCCTTATGTTATAAACTTAAAAGCAATCACAGGCAATAAATGAAGTTCTCCTTTATAAACACAAAACTATTATTTTTGCTTCAGGATATTTTTTCAATGTGTCTAAAATAAACTTTTAAAGAAAAGATTATAACAAAAAACTTACATTTTCTATTGTGTATTAATAGAGCTTGTTTCAAATCTATTGTTGCTCTTCCTAATAATGCATCTGCTTTTAAAGTGTGATGACTCCAAACTCGAAATTCCAAAGTAGTCTGTGGGGTCACATTTCTGCAAGAGTAAAATTGTAACAAAAATATAGGTGCGTACATTTACTTCAATAATTTTAAAAAGCCATGAATTCAGTTTGAGGAGAAAATATTATATGAAATATTAAACTATCTGAATTATAAATGAAAACAATATTTACTTTCAAGTACATTAGGACTTTAATAATCAGATTAATTTTTTAAATAATTAACAAACCAAAGCCAGCAATTCATCAAAAGTCTTCACATCAAAAGACTTCATCATAAACTATTTCTACCTCAACAAATATCTAAAGATTTAAGACAATTGACTGCATTTTTATAATACTTTTACTATAAACAAATTTATAAAATTATACTTCAGAAATGCAAAATAATTTTCCACTCTATTTCTTTTTATGAGACAGTAAGAGAAAATATGGCTATATGGAAAATATTGGTTTATAAAGTGAAAGCAAGGATTATTATGCTTCATCTCTAAAGCAAATAAAATCAACCAATTTTTTTCACACTTAAAATTGTCTAGTCACACCAAAAAATAGCATTCCTTACTTTGAGGTCATCCTACCAAAAAAACCCACAAAGAAACAAAAAACACTACCACCACCAGAAAAACATTCCCAGAAGCACACTCTCTGGAAAATTTTACATTCTTTAAACCAGATACTTACACAGTTAGCTGTTCATCCCATTTTGGATTAGAAGAACTACTGGATTTTGCTGTTTTCTTACTTTCTCCATCTACAACTACTTCTGTATATATTGCTGTTCCAAACCAGTTCTTTTTTCTTTTTAGTTTGGCACTAGAAACTAACAGAAACATGATAATCACTAGTGAATATACTTAACAAGTAGTATAAATCAATAAAAACAGAGTTGTGCTTCTTGTGCAACTCAAACTCTTCTCACTGATAGACGAAGAAACAATACAAAAGGGTTATTGTTAATGCCTGAGAACCATTTGACTTTTTTCAAGTTTCAATGAGATATAATTCACACAGCATATAAATCACCCATTTACACTGCACAATTCAATAGTTTCAATATATTAACAGAGTTGTGCAACTATTACCACAATCAATTTCAAAACGTATTCATTATCCCAAAAGGAATCCCCACACCATTTTTTTTTTTTTGGTCTTTTTGCCATTTCTTGGGTCACTCCTGCGGCATATGGAGGTTCCCAGGTTAGGGGTCCAATTGGAGCTGTAGCCACCGGCCTACGTCAGAGCCACAGCAACGCGGGATCCGAGCCGCGTCTGCAATCTACACCACAGCTCACAGCAACGCCGGATCGTTAACCCACTGAGCAAGGGCAGGGACCGAACCCGCAACCTCATGGTTCCTAGTCGGATTCGTTAACCACTGCGCCACGACGGGAACTCCCAGGAATCCCCACACCATTAAGCAGTCACCCTTGTATTCCATTCCACCTCCTCTCCACCAGACCAAGGCTACTACTGATCTTTGTCTTTACAGATTTGCCTATTCTGGACATGTCATATAAATGGATTCATACAACATATGAGCTTTTGTGACTAGCTTCTTTTACTTAGCATTCCTTCAAAGTTCATCCATGTTGTAGCATCTATCAGTATTTTCACTCATTTTATTGACACATAATATTCCACTGTGTGGGCATACCACTTTTTATTTATCCATTCGGCAGTTGATAAGACACTGGGTAGTTTCCACTTTTTGGCTATTGTGTACAATACTGCTATAAACATTCATGCACAAGTTTCTGTGTGAATCTATGTTTTCACTTCTCATGGCATATACCTAGGAGTGGAATTGTAGGGTCACATGGTAACTCTGTTGAATGACTGCCAGACAATTTTCCACAGTGGCTGTACCATTTTCACCAGCAGAGCATAAGAGTTCTGATTTCTCATCCTTGCCAACCATTAAACTTAATAATGAACTGTATCAAGCATCAAGAGAAAGGTATGTCTTCAGATTCAAAATACCTCTCTCT